>NC_142427.1:7072500-9842500 GCF_059516105.1 Syngnathus floridae | reverse complement strand
ACTTGCCTTGCCTTGCCTTGCCTCGCCTCGCCTCGCCTCGCCTCGCCTCGCCTCGCCTCGCCTCGCCTCGCCTCGCCTCGCCTCGCCTCGCCTCGCCTCGCACTTGCCTCGCCTCGCCTTGTACTTGCCTTGCCTTGCCTTGCCTTGCCTTGCCTTGCCTTGCCTTGCCTTGTACTTGCCTTGTACTTGCCTTGTACTTGCCTTGCCTTGCCTTGTACTTGCCTTGCCTTGCCTCGCCTCGCCTTGTACTTGCTGTGCCTTGCCTTGCCTTGCCTTGCCTTGTACTTGCCTTGCCTTGCCTTGCCTTGCCTTGTACTTGCCTTGCCTTGCCTTGCCTTGTACTTGCCTTGCCCTGCCTTGCCTTGCCTTGCCTTGCCTTGCCTTGCCTTGCCTTGCCTTGTACTTGCCTTGCCTTGCCTTGCCTTGCCTTGCCTTGCCTTGCCTTGCCTTGTACTTGCCTTGCCTTGCCTTGCCTTGCCTTGCCTTGTACTTGCCTTGCCTTGCCTTGCCTTGCCTTGCCTTGCCTTGCCTTGCCTTGCCTTGTACTTGCCTTGTACTTGCCTTGCCTTGCCTTGCCTTGCCTTGCCTTGCCTTGTACTTGCCTTGCCTTGCCTTGCCTTGCCTTGCCTTGCCTTGCCTTGTACTTGCCTTGCCTTGCCTTGCCTTGCCTTGCCTTGCCTTGCCTTGCCTTGTACTTGCCTTGCCCTGCCTTGCCTTGCCTTGCCTTGCCTTGCCTTGCCTTGCCTTGCCTTGCCTTGCCTTGTACTTGCCTTGCCTTGCCTTGCCTTGTACTTGCCTTGCCTTGCCTTGCCTTGCCTTGCCTTGTACTTGCCTTGCCTTGCCTTGCCTTGCCTTGCCTTGCCTTGTACTTGCCTTGTACTTGCCTTGCCTTGCCTTGCCTTGCCTTGCCTTGCCTTGCCTTGCCTTGCCTTGTACTTGCCTTGTACTTGCCTTGCCTTGCCTTGCCTTGCCTTGCCTTGCCTTGCCTTGCCTTGCCTTGCCTTGCCTTGCCTTGCCTTGCCTTGCCTTGCCTTGCCTTGCCCTGCCTTGCCTTGCCTTGCCTTGTACTTGCCTTGCCTCGCCTCGCCTCGCCTCGCCTCGCCTCGCACTTGCCTCGCCTCGCCTTGTACTTGCTGTGCCTTGCCTTGCCTTGCCTTGCCTTGCCTTGCCTTGCCTTGCCTTGTACTTGCCTTGGCCTTGCCTTGCCTTGCCTTGCCTTGCCTTGCCTTGCCTTGCCTTGTACTTGCCTTGCCTTGCCTTGTACTTGCCTTGTACTTGCCTTGCCTTGCCTTGCCTTGCCTTGCCTTGCCTTGTACTTGCCTTGTACTTGCCTTGCCTTGCCTTGCCTTGCCTTGCCTTGCCTTGCCTTGCCTTGCCTTGTACTTGCCTTGCCTTGCCTTGCCTTGCCTTGCCTTGCCTTGCCTTGCCTTGCCTTGTACTTGCCTTGTACTTGCCTTGCCTTGCCTTGCCTTGCCTTGCCTTGCCTTGCCTTGTACTTGCCTTGTACTTGCCTTGCCTCGCCTCGCCTCGCCTCGCCTCGCCTCGCACTTGCCTCGCCTCGCCTTGTACTTGCTGTGCCTTGCCTTGCCTTGCCTTGCCTTGCCTTGCCTTGCCTTGCCTTGCCTTGCCTTGCCTTGCCTTGCCTTGCCTTGCCTTGCCTTGCCTTGCCTTGCCTTGTACTTGCCTTGTACTTGCCTTGTACTTGCCTTGTACTTGCCTTGCCTTGCCTTGTACTTGCCTTGCCTTGCCTTGCCTTGCCTTGCCTTGCCTTGTACTTGCCTTGTACTTGCCTTGTACTTGCCTTGTACTTGCCTTGTACTTGCCTTGTACTTGCCTTGCCTTGCCTTGCCTTGGCCTTGGCCTTGCCTTGCCTTGCCTTGGCCTTGGCCTTGCCTTGTACTTGCCTTGCCTTGCCTTGTACTTGCCTTGTACTTGCCTTGTACTTGCCTTGTACTTGCCTTGTACTTGCCTTGCCTTGCCTTTCTTGCCTTGCCTTGCCTTGTACTTGCCTTGCCTTGCCTTGTACTTGCCTTGCCTTGCCTCGCCTCGCCTTGTACTTGCTGTGCCTTGCCTTGCCTTGCCTTGCCTTGTACTTGCCTTGCCTTGCCTTGCCTTGCCTTGTACTTGCCTTGCCTTGCCTTGCCTTGCCTTGCCTTGCCTTGCCTTGCCTTGCCTTGCCTTGTACTTGCCTTGCCTTGCCTTGCCTTGTACTTGCCTTGCCTTGCCTTGCCTTGCCTTGCCTTGCCTTGCCTTGCCTTGCCTTGCCTTGCCTTGCCTTGTACTTGCCTTGCCTTGCCTTGCCTTGCCTTGCCTTGCCTTGCCTTGCCTTGTACTTGCCTTGCCTTGCCTTGCCTCGCCTCGCCTCGCCTCGCCTCGCCTCGCCTCGCCTCGCCTCGCCTCGCCTCGCCTCGCCTCGCACTTGCCTCGCCTCGCCTCGCCTTGTACTTGCCTTGCCTTGCCTTGCCTTGCCTTGCCTTGCCTTGCCTTGCCTTGCCTTGTACTTGCCTTGTACTTGCCTTGTACTTGCCTCGCCTCGCCTCGCCTCGCCTCGCCTCGCACTTGCCTCGCCTCGCCTTGTACTTGCTGTGCCTTGCCTTGCCTTGCCTTGCCTTGCCTTGCCTTGCCTTGCCTTGCCTTGCCTTGCCTTGCCTTGCCTTGCCTTGCCTTGCCTTGCCTTGTACTTGCCTTGCCTTGCCTTGCCTTGCCTTGCCTTGCCTTGCCTTGCCTTGCCTTGCCTTGCCTTGCCTTGCCTTGCCTTGTACTTGCCTTGTACTTGCCTTGCCTTGCCTTGCCTTGCCTTGCCTTGCCTTGCCTTGCCTTGCCTTGCCTTGCCTTGCCTTGCCTTGCCTTGCCTTGTACTTCCTTGCCTTGTACTGCCTTGCCTTGCCTTGCCTTGCCTTGCCTTGCCTTGCCTTGCCTTGCCTTGCCTTGCCTTGCCTTGCCTTGTACTTCCTTGCCTTGCCTTGCCTTGCCTTGCCTTGCCTTGCCTTGCCTTGCCTTGCCTTGCCTTGCCTTGCCTTGCCTTGCCTTGCCTTGCCTTGCCTTGCCTTGCCTTGCCTTGCCTTGCACTTGCCTTGTACTTCCTTGCCTTGCCTTGCCTTGCCTTACCTCGCCTCGCCTCGCCTCGCCTTGCCTCGCCTCGCCTCGCCTCGCCTCGCCTTGCCTTGCCTCGCCTTGTACTTGCCTCGCCTTGTACTTGCCTCGCCTTGCCTTGCCTTGCCTTGTACTTGCCTTGCCTTGCCTCGCCTCGCCTCGCCTCGCCTCGCACTTGCCTCGCCTCGCCTTGTACTTGCTGTGCCTTGCCTCGCCTCGCCTCGCCTCGCCTCGCCTCGCCTCGCCTCGCCTCGCCTCGCCTCGCCTCGCACTTGCCTCGCCTCGCCTTGTACTTGCCTTGCCTTGCCTTGCCTTGCCTTGCCTTGCCTTGCCTTGCCTTGCCTTGCCTTGCCTTGCCTTGCCTTGCCTTGCCTTGCCTTGCCTTGCCTTGCCTTGCCTTGCCTTGCCTTGCCTTGCCTTGCCTTGCCTTGCCTTGCCTTGCCTTGCCTTGCCTTGCCTTGCCTTGCCTTGCCTTGCCTTGCCTTGCCTTGCCTTGCCTTGCCTTGCCTTGCCTTGCCTTGCCTTGCCTTGCCTTGCCTTGCCTTGCCTTGCCTTGCCTTGCCTTGCCTTGCCTTGCCTTGCCTTGCCTTGCCTTGCCTTGCCTTGCCTTGCCTTGCCTTGCCTTGCCTTGCCTTGCCTTGCCTTGCCTTGCCTTGCCTTGCCTTGCCTTGCCTTGCCTTGCCTTGCCTTGCCTTGCCTTGCCTTGCCTTGCCTTGCCTTGCCTTGCCTTGCCTTGCCTTGCCTTGCCTTGCCTTGCCTTGCCTTGCCTTGCCTTGCCTTGCCTTGCCTTGCCTTGCCTTGCCTTGCCTTGCCTTGCCTTGCCTTGCCTTGCCTTGCCTTGCCTTGCCTTGCCTTGCCTTGCCTTGCCTTGCCTTGCCTTGCCTTGCCTTGCCTTGCCTTGCCTTGCCTTGCCTTGCCTTGCCTTGCCTTGCCTTGCCTTGCCTTGCCTTGCCTTGCCTTGCCTTGCCTTGCCTTGCCTTGCCTTGCCTTGCCTTGCCTTGCCTTGCCTTGCCTTGCCTTGCCTTGCCTTGCCTTGCCTTGCCTTGCCTTGCCTTGCCTTGCCTTGCCTTGCCTTGCCTTGCCTTGCCTTGCCTTGCCTTGCCTTGCCTTGCCTTGCCTTGCCTTGCCTTGCCTTGCCTTGCCTTGCCTTGCCTTGCCTTGCCTTGCCTTGCCTTGCCTTGCCTTGCCTTGCCTTGCCTTGCCTTGCCTTGCCTTGCCTTGCCTTGCCTTGCCTTGCCTTGCCTTGCCTTGCCTTGCCTTGCCTTGCCTTGCCTTGCCTTGCCTTGCCTTGCCTTGCCTTGCCTTGCCTTGCCTTGCCTTGCCTTGCCTTGCCTTGCCTTGCCTTGCCTTGCCTTGCCTTGCCTTGCCTTGCCTTGCCTTGCCTTGCCTTGCCTTGCCTTGCCTTGCCTTGCCTTGCCTTGCCTTGCCTTGCCTTGCCTTGCCTTGCCTTGCCTTGCCTTGCCTTGCCTTGCCTTGCCTTGCCTTGCCTTGCCTTGCCTTGCCTTGCCTTGCCTTGCCTTGCCTTGCCTTGCCTTGCCTTGCCTTGCCTTGCCTTGCCTTGCCTTGCCTTGCCTTGCCTTGCCTTGCCTTGCCTTGCCTTGCCTTGCCTTGCCTTGCCTTGCCTTGCCTTGCCTTGCCTTGCCTTGCCTTGCCTTGCCTTGCCTTGCCTTGCCTTGCCTTGCCTTGCCTTGCCTTGCCTTGCCTTGCCTTGCCTTGCCTTGCCTTGCCTTGTACTTGTACTTGTACTTGTACTTGGCCTTGTACTTGTACTTGGCCTTGGCCTTGGCCTTGGCCTTGGCCTTGGCCTTGGCCTTGGCCTTGGCCTTGGCCTTGGCCTTGGCCTTGGCCTTGGCCTTGGCCTTGGCCTTGGCCTTGGCCTTGGCCTTGGCCTTGGCCTTGCCTTGGCCTTGCCTTGGCCTTGCCTTGGCCTTGCCTTGGCCTTGCCTTGGCCTTGCCTTGGCCTTGCCTTGGCCTTGCCTTGGCCTTGCCTTGGCCTTGCCTTGGCCTTGCCTTGGCCTTGCCTTGGCCTTGCCTTGGCCTTGCCTTGGCCTTGCCTTGGCCTTGCCTTGTACTTCCTTGCCTTGCCTTGCCTTGCCTTGCCTTGCCTTGCCTTGCCTTGCCTTGCCTTGCCTTGTACTTCCTTGCCTTGCTGTGCCTTGCCTTGCCTTGTACTTGCCTTGCCTTGCCTTGCCTTGCCTTGCCTTGCCTTGCCTTGCCTTGCCTCGCACTTGCCTCGCCTCGCCTCGCCTCGCCTCGCCTCGCCTCGCCTCGCCTCGCCTCGCCTCGCCTTGCCTTGCCTTGCCTTGTACTTGCCTTGCCTTGCCTTGCCTTGCCTTGCCTTGCCTTGCCTTGCCTTGCCTTGCCTTGCCTTGCCTTGCCTTGTACTTGCCTCGCCTCGCCTCGCCTCGCCTCGCCTCGCACTTGCCTCGCCTCGCCTCGTACTTGCTGTGCCTTGCCTTGCCTCGCCTCGCCTCGCCTCGCCTCGCCTCGCCTCGCCTCGCCTCGCCTCGCACTTGCCTTGCCTTGCCTTGCCTTCCCTTGCCTTGCCTTTGCCTCTGCCTTTGCCTTGGCCTTGGCCTTGGCCTTGGCCTTGGCCTTGGACTTGGACTTGGACTTGGACTTGGACTTGCTTTGCCTTGCTTTGCCATGCCTCGCCTTTCCTTGCGGTGCCTCGCCTTGCCGTACCGTGCCATGCCGTGCCATGCCGTGCCGTGCCAGCTTGTGCTTGTGCCTTCCTGTGCCTGTGCCGTGCCGAGCCTTGACGTGTTGTGTCCAACCTGTGCCTGTGCCATGCTCTGCCGTGCCTGTGCCTGTGCTTGTGCTTGTGCTTGTGGCTGTGCTTGTGGCTGTGCCTGTGCCTGTGCCTGTGCCTGTGCTTGTGCTTGTGCCTGTGCTTGTGCTTGTGTCTGGCTTGTGCTTGTGCCTGGCTTGTGCTTGTGCTTGTGCTTGTGCTTGTGCTTGCGCCTGGCTTTTTCATGGATGGAATGGAGCAGGGCGACCAAATGCGGCTTGGACCAGGGTTTATTGAGCAAACTGTAGATACTCGATTATGGACATAACGGAACAGACAGGTAACGAGAGGCAGGTGACTGTGATTAATACATAGATTGAGAGACACAGGAAGGGAGGGGCGAGCACACAGACACTGACAGTGCCCCCCTCCCCCCCACCCCCACAAGGGACGGCTCCTGACGTCCCAAAAACCAAAACCCCCACGTGGCGAACTGGGGGTGGGGGGTAAGCGCACCAATCCAAACAACCTCACTGGCCTATGGCAAAGTCCTAACCGCGCTCGGCGGCAACACTGGGGACATGAACCGCAATCAGCGGCTACTCGGGGGACACGAACCGCAATCGGCGGCTACTCGGGGGACACGAACCGCATTCAGCGGCAACTCTGGAACACGAACCGCAATCGCCGGCAACTCTGGAACACAAACCGCAATCGCCGGCAACTCTGGAACACGAACCGCAACTCTGGAACACGAACCGCAATCGGCGGAAACTCTGGAACACAAACCGCAATCGGCGGTAACTCTGGAACACGAACCGCAATCGGCGCCAACCCTGGAACACAAACCGCAATCGGTGTGTGTTCAAAGATTTTACCGCTAGCATTGGCTGAAACGACACTAGACAACAGTTTGTTACCTTTGAATGGATGCTAACTCATGTGAACATAGCTGATACCCAATCCCAGGCGGTGACGTCAACAAACAATGGAGATTACAGCGGTGTTAGTATTTTATAGTGATGAACTATAAAAAGAGATTCAATGGGTTTCAACAGAGCCCTCAGTCATAAAATTGGCATATTCATGAGGCCGTACGCGAGACAACACCATCGGCCATGAGCAGAAGCTGCTGGCCTCCCCTTGCTCGCCAGGGTGGCGACAGCTACGCTTCCACAAGTCCATTAAACGCTTGAATAAATAAGATAAATAAGATAAATCAGCCATTTTCCTGGCGCCCCAAACACCACGTACACCCCTTGTCCCCAAGAAAGGAGTCATTCAATGGCCGCATTAGAAGTGGGGGGTTTCTCCCACATCCCGTCCACACATTATTTTCTTAGGGCCGGAGGATTTACGGATGCTCCTTTAGAAATTAGAATAGAGTTTGAGGAAATGCGGCAGACTGGTGGTTTTCTTTCCACTGTCGTGCGGCTCAGCGATCAAATACATGGCTGAATTAAACAACGGTCTTACGGAGAATAAGCTCCGCAGACGATTTGTGCTTATGTGCCGGGAGCGAGACGTGATTTCCGATCATGGAAACCAGATGTGAAAGGGGAAACATGGCCGCTTGGATTTTACCCCACGACATCCACGCGTCACGTTTCCTCATTATGACAGAAAAGACGCCTCCTGCAGGGTCAGAGCAATTTCTTCCCTGAACTGGTAAAACGGGAAGCAGGGAGAACATTCCGGAGTCCAGATGGAGACGCTCACCTCCTCGGAAAAGAAAACAAGTGAATGAAAGATGGCGAATGCTGTGGAATGTGCACCAAGTGCAAGTCGACAGGGGCCACAGTTTAGGGGGCCCCACAAACACGGGGCGGGGGACAGGGGTGCACAACTACATGTGTCCTTTGTTATACGGTGGATGAGCCCCAGCTGTTAGCTTAGCATTAGCCCATGGACTAGAGCCAATGGCAAACATGGAGTCAAACTCTAGCTAATTATAAGATTACTGTAAAAATTCCTCCCATCTGTAGTAATTATAGGCAGTTGGAGCAAAATGTTTAACAATAATAAAATGGTGCGCGAGGTTTTTTCTTTTTCTCCCCCCATAACCTACAGTGTGCAGTACGCGTGCGTTCCACCAGGAGGACACAGTTTGTGTGGTTCACTCATACCGGGCAGATGTTTTCTTTTAGTGCAACTTATCTCAAAATAAAATATTGAATTAAAAACGTTCAGTTTTGACTTGAATGTTGTCAAGTCTTTAGGATGACATCAGGAGGGGTGTTTGTCGGGTTTCAAAGCTATTTCTTGCTTATGTTTTTGTTTTCGCCTAAAAATGCCACTATATTATATAATTTGTTGTGTGTATTAGGTGCAACTGTGCTGAAATTTGATATTTTTAGTGCGAACGGCTGCACAGGTTTGGTGCAGCGGAGACTTTAAAGGCTGCAACCCCGCCCATGCGCACTATCGCAGGAACGTGGATGTGCACGCGCGCGCACACACGCACAAAAGTTTGGATTTGTCGTCGTGATTTGTTCCACGCACTTTGTTCCACTTCAAACTGCGTGGATTGCTTTCTCGAGGAGTCGTGGGATTCTGTTGGAGTTTTATTCTCGCCACTGAGCGTGGATTTTGACGAAAGGAGTGGGGGAGACGGTCTGTCTGCGTGAAGGTATGTGGAAGGCATGTTGTGTGCTCTTTTCCCTATTTTTTTCACCCCCACGCACCCGCGCGCTTTCTCGCGTGTTGATTGCGTGTTTCTAAATAACTTTGAGAACTTCTGGTAAAGTTCAGCTGGGGTGTGGGGGGACAAGAGGAAAGTGGGGGAGTAGTGTAAACAATCCGAGCACCACGTCACGCATTGTCTTGCAAGTTTTGCACCCCCCACCCCCACACACACCACAACGGCGTCCACGCGTATTCTTAATGTCAGATATTGTTTTGCAGCTTTTTGTTATTGTCAATCGTGTGAACCACAAAAAAGGCCCCCACATGGACGCGCACCGCGTCGGCGGCAGCGCGCCCCCGGCCGGCCAGCAAGTGGTGCACGTCCGCGGCGACTCCCAGAGCGAGTTGGAGGCCCTGTTCAGCGCCGTCATGAACCCGGCCAAGGCCGCCCAGCAGCCTGCCTCGCTGCCCATGAGGATGCGGAAGCTCCCCGACTCCTTCTTCAAACCGCCCGACCCCCGGACGCACTCCAGACAGGTATGGAAGTGTTCCAAAACTTTCCTGGAACCCGGATGATGTCTAAACTCTAGACAATTTCACATTGGCTGTTCTGCTTCTTTCAAAACAACCATCTGATGTATTGCCCGTTTTTCCCGTCAGGCCAGCTCGGACGGTGGCGCGTGCGCGTCCCTCACGCCTCACCACGTGCGTGCCCATTCCTCGCCCGCCTCGCTACCCGTCAACATGCCCGACGCAGCGACCGTGGCCGCAGCCGTGGCGGCAGCGACCGCCACCCCCGTCATCCCCGATGACATGCCGCTCCCGCACGGCTGGGAGATGGCCAAGACGCCCACCGGACAACGATACTTTCTCAAGTAAGAGCAGCTTTACGGTCCCCGAAGCTCTAACCTAGTCTTCCTAGGCAACCTCATTGATAACCCGAAACCCCAACACAGGTTTGAAACTGTACTCAGAAACCCAAATCCTGTCTTGAAACCCAGTTTTAAACCCTAGGCCGGTTTTAGAACCATTACCAGGCCCCTTAATGCGGTCTTGAAACCCCAAATTTGAAGCACTAAAGATTTTTGAAACACTGTCCCAAAAAAGGACCATCATCTGCAACAAAGTAAAACAACTTAAAGGTGCAAATAACAAAATGGAAAGTTGTTGTTGTGACTTGCTAGTTTCTTACACGTGTGCGCATGCACCTACACTTTTGTTGTCGTACTGGTCAATCCAGTCCCGCTCCTTCAAGTCATTGTTCTAACTTGCTGTGTACGTGCGTATTTGTGTTGTTTCTCCAGCCACCTGGACAAGACCACCACCTGGCATGACCCCCGCCTGACACAACTCCAGTCTGCCGCCCCGCCACACCCCGGCCCATCCCCGGTCCACGCCCACTCCCTTAGCAACCCGGCCACGGCCACCACGCCGCCCAGCTGCAATCCAGATGCAGGTATTATTTATAAATAATTGCATTAAGTGCTTAATTCAGTGCCAGCCATTTGCAGGTCTTCCTTCACCCCACCTGGCACTTGAAGAAAAACAACAACAAAACAACATCAATCAGTAGAGCCTACCCAAGAAAATAAATGTGTATGGAATGCTAGCGAGCTAGCTCCAGCCATATCGAATCGCAGTCCCACTATTAGCCAAACTGTCTCTTTTTGTGAAGTGAGTTCACTGTCACCATCTCCGCTCGTATGTCAAGGTTAGCCTGACTCCTATCTTGTCGTTTAGCTGGGTCTTTTTTAATTTTACCCACAATCCTTTGCTCAGAGGACATAAAAAAAGGGGCTCCGATTGTGCGTCTTCTCCTGCTCATGTGTGCTCTCG
Source organism: Syngnathus floridae (assembly GCF_059516105.1). Lineage (NCBI taxonomy): Eukaryota > Metazoa > Chordata > Actinopteri > Syngnathiformes > Syngnathidae > Syngnathus > Syngnathus floridae. Next base: position 9,832,215 of record NC_142427.1, on the reverse strand, counting down.
CTGCTGTTCAGGTGGGCTGCCTGAAGGCTGGGAGCGGGCCGCCACTGCCGAAGGGGACGTGTACTACATCGATCACGTAAATAAGAGCACCACGTGGCTCCACCCGCGTCTAGGTAGCGCCGCCACAGTCCAGTATTATTTGGGGGAGGGTGTGGGCTTCTGCACAGGTGCTTGTTTGTCCACTAACATCACCGCAACCGGGAAGATCGCAAAAAAAACAAATCAAAGAAAACTGTCGACTTGGACCTCGAGGACATAAATGAAAATTTTTTTAGTTATTCTGTTGCATGTTTTTTTTTGTGTGTTACAGGCCTACTAAGCTTGGTCATGCAGCAGCGGAAAGAAAAAGAAAGACTGCGATGCAAGCAACAAATGCAGCTCAAGACGCAGGTGATTATAACTGACAGGCAAGACTCGGAAAACTATTTATCCATGAGGGGGGATTCAGCACGGCGAAGTTATTGGCACATGTTTACAACATAAATGGGTTCATGAAAAAGTGCAAAAGTGTGTGCATTCGTGGAATCTTTCCATTCATTTACAGGATGTATTAATGCACTGATATGCTCATTACATGTCATTTATCACTTGTGGTGTACGAGCTCCCTCTAGTGGTATGTAAAAGAAACAGTCCCCAAGTACCGTTCAGTTGATGAATTGAATCACAGGCTGTTTCAAAACCTAAGACACACCAATAACACCAAATATGAGGCTAGATTGTGTCAAATGTGACATGCATGTGTTGTGTAGGACATATCTGGAGGAGGAAGCAACCAGATGTCGGCTGCCGTTGATCTTGACAGGAACACACTTGCCCCACCTGTGGATGTCAGGATTCGAGCGCCCACCTATGAACCCACGCTGAACGGGTGAGTGTCAACATCATCGTTATCATGTGATGTTTTGTTTATTATTTGTTCTTTCGCAGCGGCGCTCACTCTCGCAATGAGAGCACCGACAGCGGCCTGAGCGTCAGCAGCCTGCCACGCTCATCCGACCTGGCGCTCGCTTCTGTGGACCACATGGACACCGGTAATGCTCAGCGCTCAATAGAATCAAAACGGCTCAAATGCTAACATGCAAACCGTGTCGTAGGTGAGTGCGTCGAGTCGCCGACTTTACAGGACTCGATGCCCGTGATGAACGAGAACGAAGAGCTGATGCCCTGCATCCCAGAGGGTCTGAGTTCAGACCTCCTGATGGACATGGAGACGGTCCTGTCCGGCTCACACATGGACAGGGACAGCCTGCTCACCTGGCTATAGAGACACCATTTTGTGTCCTCTTCGAGAAGACTTTGTGTGGATTGTTGACACTAACACGACAGAGGACTTCATTTGCCAACACGTGACCAACGCCCAATGCGACCCTCCTTGGCACCCTTGAAGTAATCTCACCTCAGGTGGTAAGATGCCGGAATTCTTCCTTTTTTGGGGGCTTTTGGAAGAATCCACATGGTCAACGGCCATATGTATTGTGCTGAAGCCTATTTGAAAGTCAGTTTTTCAGAATGGAAATCGACAAAATGACCTGAAGTAATCCACAAGATCAGAAATAATACACAGTACTTGAGTCATGTTCTTCATGCAATGGCTCTTCATACCATAATAGTCACCACATTGCAGTCGAAATAAAACAGCCAGAAATAATCCACAAAAGATTCATAATTGCCACCTTGCACAAAATAGCAGAATGCAGAAACACTAATACACAGTAAAAAAAAAAAATCTTGAAATGAAGGGAAAGTGTTAAAGCATTTATCTAGTGAAGTAATAGTAAGCATTTAACATAAAATATGTTGACTATTGTGGTTTCTCATACTGAGAGCCGTTCCTGATGTTTCCTTCACCCAATGAGCCACACCAGAGGGTTGAAAGATTAGGAACGGCTAAGGAAGCAAATGCACTGTTCTTAATATTATGGTTTAGCCTTCTTGTGTGGGATTTTAGGAGACGGCCATTTTAAAGTTGTTACTATTAAAGGTACTACAGTACAACCTTTTATCTTGCCAATGAACAGCAAATGAAGACTTTTTTTAAGGTCGCTTAATGAAGCATCAAAATGGTAAATGTTGCGGTGTGTGTGATTTAAAAAAAAAATATATATGTATATTTACATGTATCGCTCATACCCTTTCTGTGCAACACAAGTTTATTTATCTTAGGATGATGCATGACACTCCCTGTTCTATGAATTTATGTGTAACATAAGCTTTATCTATTTACAGAGTTTTGTACCTTTTTATGCATGCGCTTTATGTATACATTTATTCTCACTAATTGTTTGAAATACATAATAAACATTTAATAAATAAATAACCATGGAGATATTTCTTCAAAATAGTTTCATAATTAAAATAATAAAAAAAAAAAACACGAAGTAGATTGTGCACGAGTATGTGGGTGTTTTTTTTAACCTTTACCTCAGCTGACTAGTTTAGAACTGAAAGGGGATTTTGTATTTTTCATGTACACCCGACTTGAAATGAATAATAACGCTGAATAATAAGTTTCGATGACTCGTAGCATTCACGTGTTTTTGAGTTACTTTTCGTTTTTGTTTTGTTAAATTAGCCGTTTACTCTTATTCTACAAAATAAAACGACTGTACAATCTGGGGATGAATTTAATTGGCACTTGTTTATTGGGATAGTGTATTTGAAAATCATGATCGTTGATTTCACGTTCGCTCGAACCCGGAAGTGGCCTAGCTAGCTTGTCAGTTAGCAGCTCGATGCTATCGGGACTTTCCGCAGCCTGACTCATTGACGTAACCCGCGGTGAGTGTCCCAACAGCCGTGGGATTTTTTTATAGTTTGACGTATTTTTTTTCCACCCCTATAACATATGACCACATTCGTTGTACTTTTATCGGTAAGACCACCCCTGAGCTCGCAGTAGCTAGTTGCGTTAGCAGGGTATTTTCTCGTTTTACAGCGAACGTGAGTGTTGTACTTTACTTTTACGTGTTATTAAATTGTACAATCAGTCTATTTCTCCCATGAAATACTGAAAATGATTATTCAGCAAATATTCTTGAACGGTTGGATGTTAATGGTAGCGTTTCTACACATCAAAGAGGAACCGATTTGAGCATTTTTGCTAGGAAAATCTCACAATTCCCCTTTAATTTTACATTTTTTCACTCAAACGTATGTCTCGACAGGGTATATGGTCTTTAAAGGATGTTAGTGGCACATTGATCAAACAATATCAGGCAGCTAGTTTGATATTAACTTTAGTGTATGATAGACTCCCACAATTCAATTTGAAGTTCCTGTTTCATTTTGAACGAAACATGAACAACTCCACTCTCTCGTGATGTATTTTCACTCAAAGGCAGCAATTTATTTTTCACTGAACTTAGATTTTCTGTTTTATTGCAATATGAGCTCTAACTTCTTTGTAGAGGCGTGGCATCTCCATTAACAGTCACTTCTCTTTCGTCATGACAGAACATATTTGAAATTCAAAGTGATTCTTGATCACATGATTTGACAGTTGATCTTGTATTTCTCCAGGTGCTGAAGGAGGGGGGAGAGGTTTGAGATATAATTTTTTATATATATATATCTATATATATATATAGATATATATATATAGATAGATAGATATATATCTATATATATAGATGTATAGCTATATCTATTAATTGAGGATGGAAAGACGCACTGCACTGGCTTTTGGCTCATCAGTTACATTTTTGCTGTCTGCTCTTTCTGAGTGAGCCATTTCAAACTTCTTCCCCTCACGAGGGGCACCTCCAACTGCCTACTTGTCTCGTTCATCCCAAAAACGATGGACACTCTGGTTCAACTGAAGAACAATAAGTTTTTGATGGAACGCTGTCGCAGCGGACCTCCACCTGACCTGCAGTATGACAACTCCTCAGGTAGCTCACCTCAAAAAGCCTTTTGCTAAATCCTTGAGATTGAACAAATGCTCTTCAGATGTTTCCTTATGGGTTTTTTTTCTGAAAGAAAATGGTGTATTCCCCTGAATGAAATGAATTGTTGACTAAAAAATGATCCCGTCCCGCAGAACTCTTCCGCATCTCCACCTTCGCCCGCTACCAAGCGTCGGCCGTCAGTGAGCGCAGCCTTGCGCGGGCCGGCTGGTTCTACACGGGCGTGGGGGACCGCGTGCAGTGCTTCCGCTGCAACGTGACGGCCGAGGGCTGGCTGGTTGGCGATTGTCCCGCCGAGAAGCACCGGCAGCTGTCGCCGTCCTGCCCCTTTGTGCAGAGTCTGCCGTCCGCCGCCAACCTTCTCTCCTCCTCGCACTCGGCCTTCTCGCCTCTCCGTGTCGCCACCATCGTACCGGTAAGGCACCCGCTCACCTAAGTTTTGTTATATTTCATTCTAACATATTTTATTTGCCAGATATTTTTGAATATTTGTTTTGATTTCAACATTATCTTAAATATAGTTTTTCTAGTATATTTATTATTTGGTTTCTTTTTCTTTTAGCTTCCTGGTCCAGCCGCACCGAACCCAGCGGCAGGTCCAGGCGAGGAGCCGGCGGGCTACCTGAACATGGGCTTCTCGGGGCCGCCGCCGCCTTCTAGCCCGCTGAGCTCCCGCGGCGTGGAGGACATGTCGCACCAGCGGCCCGCCTGCCACAACCCGGCCATGCGGCGTGAGCAGGACCGCCTGGACTCGTTCCACACATGGACGGTGTCCACCATCACGCCGGCTGAGCTGGCCAAGGCCGGCTTCTACTTCCTCGGGCTAGGCGACCACGTGGCTTGTTTCAGCTGTGGCGGGCAGGTGCGCTCACACAGAGACCAAACCATGTGATTTCTTTTTTTCTTCAATGAGTTGCAAGTTGTTGCTAACCGCGCGTCATCTACAGCTGAGCAACTGGGAGCCGGGCGATCGCGCCTCGTCGGAGCACCAGCGCCACTACCCCAACTGCCGCTTTGTGCGAGGCGACCGCACCGACAACGTGTCACTGGCAGGGCCGGCGCCGCCCTTGTCGTCGTCGTCCTCGCAGTTGTCGTCCGCCGCCCTCAACAACGTGTCCAACCCGTCCATGCGGCAGAGTGACGAGCGGCTGCTCACCTTTGTCAACTGGCCCACGCGCATCCCCGTCAGGCCCGAACAGCTTGCCAAGGCCGGATTCTACTATGTCGGTGAGTCAACAGCGATTAGTTTACTATTTTTTTTTCTCAAGAACATTTTCGAAATACTTTCCTCTGAAAAAAAAAATTCTGTGCTAAGGTCGCAACGATGACGTGAAGTGCTTCTGCTGTGATGGAGGTTTGCGCTGCTGGGAGTCAGGAGACGATCCCTGGGTGGAACACGCAAAATGGTTTCCACGGTAATGGAAATAACTCACGATAATTGTAAATGTTGAGCCTGCAAATAAATGTTGTGGTTGCTGTTCAGGTGTGAATATTTGCTGCAGGAGAAAGGTCAAGAGTTTGTGCATCAGATTCAGGCGCGCTTCCCTCGACTTTTTGAGCAGGTTTTATTGCCAAAGCACCATTATCTCTTTTTTTTTTTTTCAAATTTAAATCTACAACTCGCTCATGGTCCGTGTTTGTTTTCCCCAAAAGCTTCTGACAAACGGAGACAGCAACTCCAGAGAGTTTGTGGATCCACCAGGTGAGTTTGAACTGTCCTTCAACAGAGTGAAGAATCTTTTGTCATTTTTAAGTTTATTTTTGGAGACTTAAGCCAGCTTTTATCAATAATTGCTTTTATTTTCTGTGTCAGTTGTGCATCTGGGCCCGGGCGACGAGCGTTGCGAGGACGCGGTGATGATGAACACGCCGGTCATCAAGTCGGCCCTGGAAATGGGCTTCGAGCGTGGCCTGGTCAAGCAGACGGTGCAGAGCAAGATCCTCAGCAGCGGCGAGAACTACCGCACCGTCCAAGAACTGGTCTCGGACCTGCTCAGCGCCGTGGATCAGAAGAGGGAGGAGGAGCGAGAGATGATGGCCGAGGCTATGGCGTCGGGTATGTCTCCCGGAACTCCGTTCCGAGTCCTCTCAGTTGAACGTACGTCATTGTATGTTTTCCTCCAGACGGTTTCACGTTTGTCAAGCGACACCAGGCGGCTCTGGTGCAGCGGCTCAAGAGCGTGGAGCCTGTCTTGGAACATCTCCGAGAGCAAGATGTGCTAAGTACGTAAATGTGACGCTAAGACCAATGACCATCTGGGAAATTACACCGATGATTATAATGTTCTTCGTACGCGCAGGCGCCGAGGAATACAGCGGGCTTCAGGCGCAGACGTCGCCGCAGCAGCAGACGGCTCGCCTCATCGAGCTGGTCCTCACAAAAGGCAACGCGGCCGCAGAGGTTTTTCGCAACTGGATCCAAAAGAACGACGTGCATCTGCTAAGAGAGCTCATGGGTACAAAAACACCATCCGTGGATAGAATACGTTAACACACCCAAATGTCTGTACAACTTATTTTTCCTTTTAACAACACAAAAACAGGGGTGTGTAAAATTACTCTATCCACTGTGCATGTTCTCTGCTACACAATAGTGATTTTTATTTATTTTTTAGCTCAGTCCAACGAAGCAGCATCTCCTAGCCAAGACCTGTCAGGTCTTCCCATGGAGGAGCAACTGCGGCGTCTCCAGGAGGAGCGAACGTGCAAAGTGTGCATGGACAAAGAGGTCAACATCGTCTTCATCCCGTGCGGACACCTGGTGGTGTGCAAGGACTGCGCCCCGTCCCTACGCAAGTGTCCCATCTGTCGAGGCTTGGTCAAAGGCACGGTGCGCACCTTTCTCTCATAAAATCACTGTGGTCTTGTGTAATGCCATTGATGAATGTAACACACATCTTGCTAGTTGCTACAAAAGCTCCTCACACACCACATCTATAAATATGTTAATCACTACTCATGCCTTGTGTTGAAAGAGACTGTCTTTAAGAATCACTCGGTTTGAGTTTCGACCAGGCATGTCCAAAGTGCAGCCCGACAACTTTGCATTACTTATATCGGTTTAAAATGTTAATGAGGAAAACATTATTTTAAATTCATATAAATTTAAGGTATTTCATAGTTTGTTCAATGTTCTGACTCTTCAAATATGAATGAAAGGCAGAATTTGCATTTTTAGGGTTGTTCACATCTGCCTGAGTGGCTTGCATTTGGTTATTTTGTCAGACATTTGTGACAATGAAAATTGTTTTATAACATTGTGTATTTACACAATTTTTTTGTAGTTAAAAAATGTCTGAAAAAACTATTGGCCCCCGGGCCCCTTCACTAATCTGGCCCTTGCAAAAAGTTTCGACACCCCTGGCTTAAGACAGTCACTTTCAAACACTTTCAGTAAGCCTCGACACCAGCGCACCTAACTGCTTTCAAGCAACTCTGCCATTCCAGTAAAACTTAATCCAACATCACCCAGGTGAAAAGTTAAATAGAAAGGTTGTCTTAGAGTGAGAATAGATGGAAACTGATTTGTATCGACAAAATAAACATGTAATGATTTTGAATGTGTTATGAATACAAAGAGCAGACCATATTCATGTTTGGTTTATACAAATATTTATTAGCCCACAAGTCTCTTCCACCATTTTAGATGATTCCAATCTGTAAAATATAAAGAAAAAAAGAGGTCGCATTAGATGAGGAAACAAAATGGTTACTCGTTGCAATGGCAAAGATTTGTCCTGGCATCAGTGGTTCCTTTGAAATGCAATCACTAATATTCAGAATTGGTTTAGCATCATATGCACAGGACTGATTCTCATAATTGAACCTTTTTCAAAGAAATGACTCAAACTCGCCTTGTTTGCAACGTCCAACGCGTCATAGTCTGGCGCCAGGCGGACGTACGCCTTCTTCTCGCCGTCCGGCCTGCAAGGAAACCATTATGATTTGAAATCCCGTCTACCGGCACCCTTTCACAAATCGCAGTGTGAACGTACGCACCTGATGAGCGTGTTGACTTTGGAGACGTCGATGTCGTAGAGTTTTCTGACGGCGTGTTTGATCTGGTGCTTGTTGGCCTTGACGGCTACAATGAACACCAGCGTGTTGTTGTCCTCAATCTTCTTCATGGCTGACTCGGTGGTCAGTGGGTACTTGATGATGGCATAATGATCCAACCTGGACAACATTGGACATTTCTTAGTGCTGCAAATCTCTCGAGCAACATGTTGAGCATGAATTTGGTCATCTTATCATTGGTGCATCAGTCGTTATAAAAGCTGGACACATGGCATGTTCATACTTTGATCGCTATTCAGCATCACTTGCACCTTTGTCACCATAAGAGAGGTTCTTACTTGTTTCTGCGGGGGGCGCTCTTGCGGGGGTACTTGGGCTGCCGGCGCAGACGGAGGGTCTTGGGGCGATGGAAGGTGGGAGAAGTCCTGATTTTCTTCTTCTTATGGCTGTGGACGCCTTTGAGAACGGCTTTCTTGGCCTTCAGAGCCTTCGATTTGACCTCCGTCTTAACGGGAACCGCTAGAATGTTAAAGGAACGCCATGCGATATTAAATAACGTGTTGAAAATCATATGACCATTTTATTTACTGGTGCTCGTCAGCAAACGATTTTGTTCAGCTAGCATGCGTACTCTTGTGAAGCTAATATGATAATCTTCATGATAAACAACCATTACTACGCCTAAAATCGACAACTAGAATAAACGCGATCCAAATACTGACCATAAGATAATCGGGGAAATCTTTCGACATAATGACTAAATAGTCAGATCGGTGCTATTAGCTTAGCCTTGGAGTAGCCGAGCATGTTCCGGCAGACGCAGACCGGTAAACTCGCACGCGTTAACAACGTTGCCGGCATATGTGGGAAGTAATCATGAAGACTTTTGTTTTCTTGTTGTCTTTGGTATGTCAATGTGCCCTAAAAGCCAAATGTTTGCTGAAATTTGACACATGGAAGTGTTCAGACACGAACCTGCCTTCTTCACCTTCGGTGCCATGTTGGGGAAAGGAAGTTAAAGAGGGGTTTCCAGCGCTATAATGCAAGGGCGAGATAAAGTATCGCGATATTTGAGCTGTGGCGAGATTCACACGTCATCGCAATCGCGTACAGGCGGTGGCTTTGACTTGCTGTGGAACTTTATATACTCGCACGTTAATTTTAATTTTTTCCGAACACTTCTAGTTTTAACGTTGTTTTACGTTGTTCTCTTAGCCGTCCATCGCGTTCGATAATGATGATGGGTAACACCACCACTAACAAGACAATAAGATATGAACGACGTAATTTATTTATTTATTTATTTATTTATTTATTTATTTATTTATTTATTTATTTATCAAAGCACAAATCATTAAATCATCATTAAATACATTTAAATTCGCAAAAATAAATAATAAACGATATGCGCCTCCCGCCAAATAGTTTTAAAATGTCCGGTTAACCCGGAAGTAGTCTCTTCTCCTAGTCAATCACACCTGCGTGAACTTGGCCCCCCCAACCTCGCAAACGTCGTACCAGAAGGGAACCAGACCGTTATTTGTTTATACCAAATATTCAAACTATAGTGAAGGTCGGCAACATTTTGAAATACATCTCAAAACGTATACAATGTATCAGTGAAAGTTAACAAACTTAATAATTTAGCGGCAAACTTTGTAGGTACTATTTCAGACAGAACAACGAACATGGAGGACAGACCGGGGCAAGTTGGGGCATTTCTCCACTGGCTGAACGACAACGGAACGTTGGTTAAGGTAACGACTTTATAATTTTAATTAGATTCTCTATAACTTGTTTGAGTTTATGAATGAAGTCATATTTAATTCAGGCTAAATTTAAAAGTTTCCAAAGTTGTTGTGTTTGGGTGAACTCGTCTTACAGGTGTCAAATGCTTTGCCGTGTCAGCTGTATGCGAGGCGTTATTAATTAACTAATGGCGCTTTTTTTGAATGTTATGAATGATTCTATGACAAATATCCGTTTTTAACGTAAAATGTATGAAAAGAAGACAGAATGCAAAGTAAACATTTTGTCATAAATATAAAACTTTTATTGCAATGGTTTTCTTACGGCATTGGCTTTACATACATTTCTTTTGTTCGCTATGTAGGCCATTAAATTCTCCAACCATGAATTAAAAAAGCAAAAGCTAAGACTGTAACATATATTTTTACTGTCAAATGTGTGTTTAAGTGACTGTACAGCAGCTGAGCACGGGTTATTTGTCTTGCATTTTTTCCAAGATGGGCACAATCATGTCAAACTTGGGCCTCTTGGCGGGGTCCTCGTTCATGCACAGCTTCATCAGCTTGCAAATGTGAGGCGAGATCCCTGGTGGGATGGTCGGGCGCAGGCCCTCCAAGGCCACCTGAAAATAGGTTGCGCGGTTACCGCAAGTATGGCAAACGAGGTGATTTTTGGATTAACCCTGCTTGCCTTCATGCCAATCTCCATGGGCGAGAGGTGGGCAAATGGTACCTCCCTGGTAACCAGCTCCCACAGGAGTACGGAGAAACTCCACATGTCGGCCGATCTCCTGTTGATGTCTTCCGAGCGCTTCTGGAGAGCTGAAATGTCACAAGATGTGTCTTAGCTAATGGAAGGTTTTATTGTATTCGTAGAGAAGGGAAGCGATACCTTCTGGGGCCATCCAGGCCGGAGAGTACATGCGCCCGGCACACTGGAAGGAGAATTTAGCATCCGCCATGCTTATCCTAGCAGTCATGTCTTCATCAATCTGCCAGTTGATGAACACATTTAATTTAGCCGACCAGAATCCTATCTAGATATTCTTTTTTTGTACAGATAAATGCATCCTAAATGTCCGTGGGTGCCTTGAAATCCAAGTCATAGGAAAGTGAAGTATAATCAGCAGCCTCACCATGACGTGTTTGCTGTTGAGGTACAGCCTTGCCACCAATGGCTCTAGCGTGTGGAGAAAGGTCATGGCGCTGGCGATGTCCAACGCAAACTTGACCGCTTGGCTTTGGTCTACCACCAGAGCTGAAGACCACACGGGACAGATGCACAAAATACTCATTGCTGCGTTGTTTTGTTTGTAACATCCGAGAGGAGGAAGACTCACTGGTGCCCTGGTGGAGAAGGTTGTAGAGAGATCCGTACGGCATGCGAGGGCTGATGATGATGGGGTGAGGGGCCGGGGGGGACTGACACGCTCCCAGAACTGGCAGGATATTGGGATGGGAGAAGATCCTGCATGACAAAACAAAACATTTTGTCCCTTCTGGCCACCGTACAGTGACTTGTTGTCGGGCCATGTGGTTTGTTTTGATTTTTAATTTCAATTTCGTACCTTCTTTGAGTTAGTCGAGTGCAATATTTTACCGTAATTTGGGATGCTCCTCGCTGAAGTCTCGGCTCTTCCTTGTGCTCCAATCCCTCACCTGCAGCACCTTCACCACCACCTCGTCACCCTGCCAGCGACCCTGCCAACTCTGACGTACACATAAACCTTACAATGCAGTATAAATACAAACAACGCACACACAAATAGGCGGAGCGAGACGCAAACCTCTCCTGAGTGGTTTTCATTGATTTTAGTCAGCAGTGAAAGTTGTTTGTAATCAATGCCCGCCTGCTTGTTGAGGGTGCCGTTACCTGAAGGCAAAAACAATATGAAATTAAGATATTAATCTACTTGTCAAGAAAAAAGCGTTCATATCAATTGTGCGCTGACTGACGAGGCTTGGTCCTCATGGTGCCCTTCCAGAAGGTTTCCTTGTAAGGAACCTTGGTCAAACTCTGTCCCAGTTTTTCTGCCTTTTCTGAATCAATCAAACAGAGCGACATATTGTCAGTGCTGCTTTAAAATCTGAATAATTTATAAATGATTCCGATCTGACCTTGAAGCAGTTGCCTAAGATGAGGCTTGGCCTTATCCAGTGGCGTCTGCCCGTACCGGTTGCACATACACACCTGAGCGCCGCTCACCACCAGATCCTAAACACGTGATGTAATATAATAAAAAAAAAGTAATATATAGCTACCATGCAATAAAACTGGAAAGTTAATTCAAAACTCTTATACAAATTTTAGATACGCTATAAGGATAGTCATATAAATAGATTATTGAGATTATTGTTGTTGCCATTTTTCTACAGTAGGGGGCGTACTCAGTGTGTAATATCGTGTACCTGTGCTACTGCCTCTTGTCCCCAGAAGCATGCGTAGTGCAGCGGCGTGTTCCCGTGCTCGTTGACCGTGTTGGGGTCCGCCTTGCACTGAATTAACTGCGCGCCACATGAAGACGATGATGTCACTTCACACTATGACATCATCGAATTGTACACGTGACGGTGGCCCACCTTGGCCACAATGTCTGCGTGGCCGTGGCTGGATGCCAGATGCAAAGGGGTGTCATCGCCACGGTTCATGACGTTGATCCGGGCGCCCCTCATGATGAGCATGTCCACTAGGCCACTGCGCCCCTCCCGGCACGCCCAGTGCAGCGGGCTGAAGCCGTGGTCGTCCCTGGCGAGAGCAAAGTTGTTGTTACGTGTCGGACATGTGTGGTCAAGATCCTTTTGAAGTCGGTGTGTGTTGCTCTTGCGTGAAAGGTAACGACATAAAATGTGTGAAAGGGGCACAACTACTTGAGGTCAGATGATGTTCTTCACCCCTAATCTTTATTTAGACTCCAGTGCATGCTCTCTCGCGCTGCGGGTGGTCTGAGGCTCACCGTGCGGTGCCTGGCGCACTGATAAACATGCCTGTCAGTCTTTTTAAGCATGCTTGACAACTGCCAGGCAGGCGGCCTGTTGAAATCATCATCTCACACACGCACACATCCTGGATCGGTGTACTGTTTTGACTCTGGATTATTTCTAGTTGTTGTGTGTTGATTGGTCAGTTGACGGTGTTTATTTCCGTTGTCTTGAAGAACTAATGAGAGGAGTTAGAGTTTGCATGCGCATGCAGTTTGGGAATCACTGCCGTCAAGTGATGTCACACTCTGAGGATTCCTGAGCTATAAAAAGAATCCAGGAGCGGCTGAGGGGCCGAAATATTCCCCAGCGGCTCATCATGAGTGCATTCCAGATGCAGTGATGGAAAACATGAAGAGTGACCAGTCCTTCCGTACTGGCTTGGCCCCGCCCACACAGGAAACGAGGGCTGTCAAAATACATATATGGTCTGGACTGAAAATGAGCTTCCTTTTCAGGGAATGCTGCTAGGATAATGACCTCTCGATTGTGTGGCGATGACATCATTAAAACGACCAAACTGCATGCTCAATATGGAAACTATTTAATGGCACGAACACACTTGAGTTTTTTTTTCTTCCAGTTTAATTTTGTCAACTCACCCTAAATTGAGGTCATTTTCTGTGTTGTCCAACCACAGGCGAACCGCCACCGAGTTGCCCTCTCGACATAGTGTGAAGATATCATCCATGTTTACACTGGGCTGTTCCTTGAAATCCCGTTTGGAGTCTGGGACGTGCGGCTTTAAATGCGGTGAGTAAAAAAATCAACTCAACAAGCACAGCCAAAGTTGTGGGGGAGACAAACAAAGGAACGGAACAAGGCAATGAATTAAAGGAGCTTACCGTCAGTGCTCCTTTTCCGTTTTCCCAGACAGTCTTTAAAAAGTTCTTCCCCATAAGCGAGGAAGCGCGGCGGGTGCGAGAGTTCGCCCCGCCCCGGGGGTCGTTATCCAGACTGCTGCGGTTGAATGGGCCGGTCCGTAATCGTGGAGCTCGGACGCCCTCTGGCGGACAACTTTAGCAGTGCAGCTTTCTCCCCGCCATGACGTCACGATTATCTCGTCAAACATACCCGCGCCAGCATCATGGGAGTCTCCTTATATGGAATTGTTATGAGAGACTTTTTGCTATGAATGTTCATAATTTGGTGGTGGATTTATTGTTTATTTCATGATGTGACACGATACATGATTCAAATGTGCAAACTAGGTGATATAAACATGGCAAGTCAAGTCATTTGTAATATTTACACTCATGTTAGGCAATGTTGTTTGCCTCATTGTAAGGCTGCCTACCCCCTTTTCGTCCTCCTTTTTTGACCTCTGTCTTTTCTTCCACTTTGTTTTTCACCTTCTTGTGTTGTCCTACTTCTGCTCTTCATCTTGTTGCTTTTCTAGCTTTCACCTCCTCTTTGCTCCTCTCATGTTCCTCTGCCACCTCTATTTGCTATTTCTCTTCCACATCCTGCTCACCCGTGAGTCTCTTTCTCCTCTCTCCTTATCCACGACCACCTCCTCATGCTCACTTCCCTGGTTCTCCTCCCTGCCACTCTGATCTCCCCGCCTGACTGATCTCTGGGGTCTCCATCACTCGATTAGCCCTCCTCCTCATGGCGACCAAACTCCGCTTGGCCTTCTTCCTCCTCCTGGTGGTCATCCAGCGCCTTCTCATTGCTCTGTACCTCCTCCCCCTCATGACCACCCATCGCCTCCCGTTCTCTCTCCTTGCCCTCAACCAGCGTTCCACCCAAAGCCTCCTCAGCGTATCGTTCCATCGGCCCACGGGCGCCTCCTCAAAGTCGCTCTCCTTGTCGTGGTCGCCCATTGCCTTGGTGTTGCTTTCCATCCCCATCTCCTCCTCAACGTAGTTCTCATCGACCTCCATGGCCTCCTCCTCTTGCACTGCCCCAGTGTTTGTCTCCCTTTCCTTGCGGTCGTCCTCCTGCTCCTCCTCCTCTTTCCCCTCCTCCTTCTCCTCCTCCTTTTTCTCCTGGCCACCATCTTTCTCCTCCTCGTGATTGCTGCCCTCCTCACCGCCACTGTCGCCCTCGCTGTCACTTTCCTCCTCAGTGTCACTCTCGTCATCGTCCTCCCCCTGGTCCGTCTCCTCCTCTTCCTCCTCGCTGTCCGTGTCATCCTCCTCCTCATCGTTATCGCTGTCCTCCTCCTCTTCGTCATCCCGGTCACTTTCCTGTTCGTTGTCACTTTCTTTCTCCTCCTCGTCGCTGTCCCTGCCTTCCTGGTTTTCACTCCCTTCGGTTGCCTGCTCCGCCTCCCCCGCCTCCCCCGCCTGGTGGCTCTCTTCCCCGTCTGGGTCATTTTCTCTCTCGTTCTCCTTCTCCTCCTCCTCTGGGCCACTCTCCTCCGAGTCACTCTTGTCTTCTTCCTCTTCCTGGTCCTTCTGCTCATTCATGTTCTCCTTCTGGTAGCTCATTTCCTCCTCCTCGTCCTCTCCATGCTCCTTCACATGAGGACTCCTTGTTTCCTCCTCCTCCTTTTCTCGATCATTCTTTTCTGCCTCCTCATGGTAACAAATCGTCTCGTCATCCAGGTTATCGTTTTGCTCCTCCTCCTCCTCCACCTGCTCACAGTCCTTTCCACAAGACATTTTCTCTTCCTCCAGGAGAACAATCTCGGTTTCCTCCCTCACCCAGTCAATCTCCTCCTCTTGCTCGTTGTCTTTCTTCTGCCTTGCCTCCTCCTCCTCCCCCTCATCTCTCTCCTTGCAACTCTTCTCCTCCCGGTCGTTGTCTTTCTCCTCACCCTGGTCTCTCGCCTCGCTCTCCTCCTCTCCACTCTTTTTCTCCTCGTCTGCGTGGTCACTCTCCTCCCGCTTTTCTTCTTGGCAAACCATTTTCTCCTCTTCAACATCTTCAGCCCCTTTCTCCTCCTCCTTCATCCCCTCTTGGATGGTCCTTCTTTCCTCCCCCTTTTCGTAACTCCTGTCCTCCTCCTGGGTCCTCTTCTCCTTCTCCTCTGTGCGATCATTGCTTTTGCTCTCCTCCTCCTCCTCCTCTTGGCTGCTCCTTTTCTCCTCCTCTTCCTTCTGGTCCTGATCGCCCACTTTGTCTGTTTCAGTCTTTTTCTCCTCTTCTTCATTATCACTCCTCTCCTCTTCCTCCTGCTGTTCATTCATCCCCTCCTGCTCCTCCTCTTCCTGACTACTCTGCTTATCCTCGTGCTCCTCGTCATTCTGAGCACTGGCCTTCTCAAGCCCCTCTTCTTGGTGGTTCCTCTCGTCCCCATCCTCCCGGTTGCTGTTGTTCTCGTCCTCTTCACAATTGCCTTCTCTTTGCGCTTGCTCCCACTCCTGATCAACGCAACATTTCTCGGTCCCTTTCTCCATCCAGTCGGGTTCCTCCTCTTGGTCGTCACGCCTTTTCTCCTCCACCTCAGGCGTGCTCTTTTTCTCCTCTCCAATGTAACAGCTGACTTTTGTCTCCCACTCTTCTTCCTGCTCGTGGCTTTTCTCCGCATCTTTGTCATCGCCTCTGTTCTCCTTCAGCCAGTCAATCATCTCCTCTTGGTCCTCCCTTCTCTCCGTTTGCTCCTGCTTGCTTTTCTTCTCCCCCTCTGTATGAGCACTCCCTTTCTCCTCCTTCATCCAGTCCATCTCTTCCTGTTGTTGCTTCTCCTTCTCACCCTTTTTCTCCTCCTCACTGTGATCATGCCTTAACTCCTCCTCCTTTTTGTCTTCTTCCTGACTGCTCTCTTTCTGGTCTTCAAGAGCACCGTCTTTGTCTCGCTCTTCTTCCAGCTTTCCATCCTTCTCCTCCTTCACCTCCTCACCTCTTTCTTCTGCACTCCCCACGTCCTCTTCCTGCTTGTCATTCTTTGGCTCATCTCCATGACCACTCTCCCTTTCCTCCTGCTCCTCCTTCTTCTTCTCAATATGATCACCTTCTTTGTCCCCAGTGACCCAGCCAATCTCCTCCTCACTTTGGTTCTTTCTTTTCTCTTCTCTGTCAGTCCCGTTGTCCTCTTCCTTCTGTTCATCCTTGTCCTCCTCAGAAGGAGCTCTCCCTTTCTTCTCCTCACTGTCATTCCTGTTCACCTCCTGCTGGACTCTTCTGTCTTCCACATGATCCCCCTGCTCCTCTTCTTCTTCACCCTTATCCTCCTCCTCCTCCTTCTTTTGCTCCCTTTCTTTCTCTTCTTTCATCCAGTCCATGTCTTCTTCGTCTCGGTCATTTCTTTTCTCCTCCTGGTCACTCTTTTTCTCCTCTTTGTGATCTTTCTCTGGCGCCTCCTCCACTCGCTCCTGGTCATGTGTTTTCTCGTGTTGTTGCTCACTTCCTTTGTCGTTCTGGTCCCTCTTGTTCTCCGCTTGATGATCACTCTCTTTCTTCAGCTCCTGCTCACCTTTGTCCTCCTTCACCGGGGCAAGCTCCTCCTCCCAATCATTTGTTTTCTCCTCCTCCTGGTTGTTTATCTTCTGTTGATTGTCAGGATTTTCGGCCTCCTCCTCCTCCGTCTCATGATCATGCTGTTTCTTCTCCTTCAACCAGTCTGTCACCTCCTCGTCATGCCTTTCCTCCTCTTTGTGATCTTTGTCTTTCTCCTCCACTTCCTCTCGGTCACTCTCTTTGACGTCTTGGCGATCACGCGCTTCCTTCTCATCCTCCTGGTTTCCCATTTTCTCCTCACTATCACTCTCTTTCCTCATCTGCTTCTCCTCTTGATCGCCTTTTACCTTATCTCCGTGATCATCAACCTCCTCCTCTTGCTCGATCATGTTCTCATCTTCACGCTCGCTCTTTTTATCCTTCCCCAAGTCGGCGGCCTCCTCCTGTTGGTCATTCCTTTTCCCTACCTCGTCCTCTTCATCAAGACAATCTTTCTGCTCCTTGGATTCCTCCTCTTCCTCCTGGTTGATCATGTTCTCCTCCTCCTCCTCCTGCCGGTCAGCATTTTTCTTCCCCTCAACTTGCTCACTCTCATTTTCCTCCTTCATCCGGTCTCCCCGCGCTTCCTCCTCATTGTAAGCCCTGATTTCCTCCTCTTCCTGCTCACCTGCTTTCTCCTCCTCGCTGCTTTTCTCCTCCACTTGGTCGTTCTTCTTGTCCTGGTTACTCTCCTGCTCCTGGTCTCCCTTCTGCTCCCCTTTCTCCTCCTTCTGCCAATCAATTTCCACCCCTAGGTGATTCTCCTTTTCCTCACTGTCACTCATTTTTGCCTCCCCTGCCTCATGATCACAACCTTTGTTCTCCTCGCGGTCCTTGGCTTTCTCCTCCGCCTCGCCAGTTCCTCTCTCCTCCCAATGTCTCTCCTGTGTTTTTCTCTCCTTCGCCTCCTCCTGGCCTCCGTCTAGCAAGACCTTTGCCTCGCTTCCAGACATTCCCGGTGCTTTTGAGCGTCTCACTGAAGTCTTGGAATTAGTGGCAAATATTTTATGTTGCGCCTCCTCCACACATATCAGGTAGAACTCCAGCCAGCCGTCACGGATGCAAATCGCGTGATGGCGGCGTTCTCCCACTCGGTAGTTCTCCCGGAAGCGTCGCACTTGCAGACTCGACAGGCAGGAGGGTATTGGCAGCTTAATTTTACTCTCCATTTGGCGTGACTCGGCGTCACGCTGTTGCTCGCCGTAACGAGACTCGGTCTTCTTTGACGCGATCGGGTCAGCGCATTGCTTACTGGCGGGTTCTGTGTGCATGTGTGTGTTTTTTTTTCTTCTTCTTCTCTCTCTCTGATCCGGCCAAATTTCAGACTTTCCTGCCTCTGTCGACGGCAACTTTCCTGTCTCATAAAGGACGACAGGGCCATGATGTTTGGCGATGATCATTATGACACGTGGGAGTAAACAAGTATCGTGATTGTCAACAATTGGATGTTGGTTATTCCCGAGGCAATTTAACGTTCTGCTACTTAGACTCGGCAAACTCCCGGTTTCAAGTAAGCGAGCCCTTCTATGTTTGATTATGAGGCTGCTCCACGTTTAGTGTAAATTGTTGCACACTATATTCCCACTTGCAGCATTGCTAATAAGAGCGAGCTCAGCTTATTTCCCAGTTGTTTGTATTCTTAAAAGAAGTTCATTTATGTGTGTGTGTGTGTGTCTTCTGTGAGTATTGGCAGTGGAATCCAAACAGGCTCAAAGCCAGCAGAGGATCCATACAGAAGCCATTTTTAGCTATTGATTAGCTGTCAGTCTGCACTGGCTAGGTTTGTTACTTAGACGAAGGAGGTTCAAAACGTCTTAAACTACAAAGACGAAAAAAGTCAAAAAAGCAAAAAAAAATAAGAAAAGCAACAAAAAAAAGTCCATATTGTTAATCTTTTAAGGTCGGGCACAATTGTAACCTGATCTGAACCACGAGTTTACATGTGAGCCAAATCTGGACCAGATCTGGATTCAGATCATGTATGGGGAAAACATCATGGAAGAATATCGCTACATCTTAGACACAAAAATGTTGGTAAACGTTCATTTTGGATCAGACTTAAATTCAGAGCAAGTATAAATATACATCACACGTGTCGGTGTATGTTTGTGCTTATTGTAATGATCCTGTTCAAAACGCATTGGCATCATCCTACCACCAGAGGGCAGACAACCCGCATATCCGCAATCCCTTCCCTGCACATCATCAGGGTCTGGGGTGGAGAATCATTTTAACATTGCAATTCATTTGCATTTAAGTTTTAAGAAATGTTCAACTTAAATCGAGCCACACCTTTTTATATTTTTATTGAAATATTATTCAAGTACGTTTTATTTAGAATTTTCTGATCATAATACTACAAGTGGATTTCAATGCTTTTTGGAGAGGTGAAGTAAAGATCAAACTTGATTATAGATACTAATTCGAAATTGTGCATTTTGAGCAGCTGACCACCTCCGGCTTCAACTCCCCAATCCTCAATTTCACCTTTTCTGCAGGCTGGCTCTTGCCTGACACTCATCACTGATGAATCTGGACCGCCGAGACGCGCAATTACTCGAGAAGCCCAATTTCTATATTTTCATTGTTTGGACTATGTTCCCTTGAGAGGATTTAAATAAGGTGGAATAAATTTATGAAGGTGGATTATTCCATCAAGGGGACATTTGTACCAAAGGACCTCTTAAGCCTTGCTGTTTTTATTAATTAGCGCAGAAGGGAATGGAAAGCAGTTGTGAACAAATGAGCTGCCGTGCGTAATAATACAATTACTCAACCAGCACTGTCAACGCAAACTGATTAAAAATATTATACGGATAAACTTCATTTTCAGTTTCATGCATACGCTGTAAGAACAAAAGGGGCTTTCCCATTCCCAAATTAAATGTCCCTTGTCTCCCGACATAAACATAGAAGTAAAACCTGCTTAACAAATTGTGTTCAAGCAAACAACTTGCTTCCTTTGTTGTAAATGTCATTTATATTTTCCAATCTAAATGACTATTTTAGAACCCAAAAGGTTTTTTTTACAGTGTAGTCTCATGAAAAAAAATCTAAGCAATTTTTATTAAAAACATTTGTAATCGTATCACATTCATATTGCAATTAGAGTAAACTATCTTTGGAAAAATTGAAACAATACGATACTGAGTCTATTTGACCTATTGGCAATGTTCTCATGGGAACAAAGGGTGTAATATCTAAAGAAAAAGAAAAAAAAAACAAGTGGTGAGGCAGCTAATATCGTTCCCAAGTGCTAAGTCATGTTTCCGGCCTCCCGCCAACGTCTGGCAATTAGCATGCGTGCTAAAGGTTAGCATTAGAAGCTTGACCTACTTGTGTGCTTGTGTGCTGTTCTTCAACGTATGTTTTTCAACCCCTCCAACCTAATGGAGGCTAGTATTGTTCCGCCACGTCAGTTCGCACTTGGTGTTAGCTTGGCGCTCATTAGCTGCTGATGTGTCCTACTTTGTCTTTGCCATGTAGCCACGTTAGCGCTAGCATGTGCAGTGTGATTCAGGGGATGTAACAGATTTTCAAGCACCAAATATTCCTTCTATTACGTCAATGAAATAGGATTTTTGAAATTGAAAAACAGAGAATTTTTCTTTAATAAAAAAAAAAATTGTGTTCTCAAATAATTTTGGCAAACTTCATGCGTTAACTCTTATTAGGTGGTCAACCCAGACAATGCGTCCAATTAAATCAAAGCTTTGTATCCCAAAATCCTCGACTCGACCGACCTCCACATTCGTATTACTTCCTTCCTATGTCGTTTATCGTGTTTGCGGTGGGCGACAAAAAGGAAGTCGTTAGCGTTGCGTACTTATGTAACCGCACACACGTGCACGCGCGCGCACACATACGCAGCATCCACACAGCAACGTCAAAGGCGATTACACATGTCGTTGATGATTCTTCTGCCCACGTCGCGGCGAGCGTTGCGTAACCCAAACAAAGCAACATCGCTTGTGCCATTTATGTTTTCATATATGCACATACAGTATGTTTGTATGTATTGTGTGCACATTCATCCTGGATGCAGAACTTATAGCATCATCTCATACAAGTGGACAGTAAAAGCATGTTTTTGGGGGAAAAAAATGAAACTCTTGCATGTTCATAGTTTCTAGAAGGATTTCTCGGCTTTACAGTTTCATGGGTCGCCACATGCCAAGGTTAAGGAGCAGTCCAGCATCCACAGTGTTATGTTTTTGTAAACAAATCAAGGCGTGAAAACACAAGCATGTGTCGGAACTCACAATCATACTTGCTAAACACGTCGTCATCAGAACCCCCGGCGTGGAAAAGATTGTCTCTTCTTTCCCATTCCCCCGTGTGGGAGCCAGCCTAAAAGAGAAAGAGGGGTGGAAAAAAGGGATAAAAGTCTCCCTGTGGTAGACGTGAGGTCAAAGCAAAGTTAGTGTGGAAGAGTCAATGTGGACTGACTGTTGGATCTTTTGACTTTGTCTTACAGGAAGCGTCTCTTTCTTATTTGTTCAAAGACTCCGCATCGACTGTTCTCGCTATCGACCGCGCACGCGGCAGACGGAGTCGTCCTAATTGGATCCCGCGTTTGTGGAAGAGCTTTCACGCGTTCGGGAGGTGAGAGACACTTCTTTGAGGTTTTAATTGCAGAAATATAAAAAAAATATTGTTTTAGAATGTTAAATTACACTCATCCATTCTGATGTTTCCCGCCTTCCTGTTTCCATACATAAGTTGTGCCAAAAAAGTGAATCTCCATCATGCAGCACAGGTAATTCATAAACAATAAAAGCCACAAGGAAAATATTAAGAGGATATCTACATCTTTTTTTTTTTTATGTCAGATTTTTTTAAAAGTAATATCTTCATCCACTGGATGCAAATAATAGAAGCAAAATGTTGGCACTTTTCTTTCACATACTGCAATTTGTCAAAAATGTAGTTATCTGTATTTATATGGAAAACACATTATTTTACGTGTACAGGCCCAGAATGCATCTGTCTCTAAACCCAGCCACATAGGATCTCTGTAGTCGTGCATGTTTCCAACAATAATAATACACAACAATGATAGTAGTAATTGTAACAGAAAGCACATTTTGACACCCTCAATTGTGTCTTTCGTATTGGTAGCACAAAACGAATGCTGATTCAATCACGCAGTCTATCATCAGAAGAAAATTGTGTTCTTTAAAAAAAAAAAAAAAAAGTAGTTTCAAAATGGCCATTTTATTCTCATCCTTCAAGGACAAACTTATTCTGAAGATTTTGATCCAGTGCAACCGAGTGACCTTTCGGGGCCCCCTGGACAAAACTTGTTGTCATCTTGACACGCATACAAAACACATCAGTACTAATCTGATTTATAATACAAAAATATGTGACGTGTGCAAAATCAATGGCGGACGACCTTTGCATGTGCACCATTCTGTGAAGGTCTACAAATAATAACTCGCGCCAAGGACTGTTCAATCAAACAATGTGCTATTGTTATTCTATTGTGTAGTCAGACGTACATCATTCAAGAAAATATACACTATGAACAGGACACACCGCGAGTACTCGATCGATTTTAATAGCCAACAGGCTGTGATGTTACGTAAACTACTTCTTATATTATCTAAACTCGTAATCTATTTTTTTCCCCCCATTTTTTTTCAATATGATAAATCAAAGCAGTCTTCCTCATTGGAAATAATGGCTAATAAACCTAATTAACCCCTACAGACACTAAAAACTGTTTACAAAATAGAGTAACTATGTCTAGATAAAAAATAAAATGAATACAAATAATGAAGTGGGTGAGAACACATTGTCATTATACACAATATTTTATTCATGAATAGAACTAGACTCTGGGACTCTAACTCTGTGGTCCTTCTACCAAACAAGTTTTGCCCACACAATCTCACTTCTTTTCAAACGTTTTCACTTTCACATTGGATAAAACTCGCTTTTAAATAATCTAACGCAGGCAAAGAAAAAAAAGTAACAATGGCGCATTGGAAATGAAAAGTTTTGAGGGGCGCCGACATCAACCATTACCTTTTTTGATAGTCTCCATACACAATTTGTCATATTAGATATGCCGTGTGCACTCCCGCCCCTGCAGTCACACAATCCTCCTTTGACGTAAATTGCCATTTTCATTTTTAATTTTATTTTCAATGCCCAGACGGCCCTCAGAATTTTACCTGCAAGCAAACTGAAATTACATTTGACCATTTTACTTCATGCAACAATGTACTTTACTATTGTAGTTAGTTCCACGGTTGGCCTAGCAACAGGAGTTTTGGTAGGCAGCACTGTCATATCAAACAAAAAAACATTTTGGGGAAATTCAGCCCCTGAAGCTAGTTGGACTTGGCAGTGTGACATTAGCTAGGCATACATTTGAAAATATTTGCACTATTGATCTGTCATCCTGTGCCACATAGTCCAAATCCAATCGGATTCTTCCCTTCACATGGGATTTGAACTCCTAAATATTTGACGATTAGCAACCGTAGCTTTGCATATCATTCAACATGAATCCAAACTTTGCTCATAACCTCCCTCCTAATGAATTGGAAGCCACACAAAAAGAGGTGAGATGACTCTTTATTTCCACACAATAAACCGCCAAAAAATTATGCAGTGAAAAGGTGGCCGTCATTGGGTCCGCGTCATGGGGTCCGCGTCAGAGGAGCGTGGCGGCGCCAACGCCAAGGGCCTTTCAGAGGGGCCGCTTTTCAAACGTTCATCCATATTTCATGTGAAAAGCTCGCGCGGGACAAAAGGCCGGCGTTTTAATTCAATGCACGCGGCGCTAATTAATTCTCTTAAGGGTTTTAAAGATGACCACGCGTCGATTCACCCACTGTGAGAAAAACACAGTCAGCAGAGCTACGCCAAATTGAGCCCAAAGTAAAAAGCTAATGACTTAAAAACTTATACAGCTGGATCAAATGTCAATACAGTGGCGCCTTTTACTTTCTTTGCATTCTAATCACGCCACGACTGTATGTTCTTAAAAAGATGAAAAGAGTAGCGTGCTGATCACCATGAATAAATATTACCCTGTTGTGAATCACATCAAATTCCTGTCCTAACTTCGTGAAGTCCTCTCTCTCTCTCGCCATTACACTCCCTCAAACTCTGCTTGAACTTTGCGATGACTCATGAAATAGTCATAGCTCGTCCTGCGTCATTCACTCAAGTTGCAGCCAGAGTGGACAATGTCGGAATGGTAAAAAAAAAAAAAAAAAAGACGTCACTGTCGTTGGAAGGATGAGAACTTCAGGTGTACCTAATCAAGTGTCCAACAAGTCCAATCACTATAAGTAAATCCAACATTGGGTGAATGTTAATCCGCCTGGCATTTGTCTCATCATATTTGCAATTACATAAAGCAGACTCGGTCACAATCGTGAACGTGTGTCCTTTCCCTCAAATGAAACGCTGCCGTATTGTTTGGACCAAATGAACTCGCCGATTCAAAGCGGTTCTTCTAATTCGCCCTATAAATCGTTAATCTGCGCATTAGATGCAATTAAAGTCGAAGATATGAATTTATTCATCCACCCGCGTCCTCTGTCACGCTCTTGACCAAGCTCGAGATCATTTCTTGCCGCTCCCGACATAACTGCATCACTGTCGGGCGCTAGAAGTGTGCTTTTACTCACAGAAAATTATTTACGACATTAAATATTCCCATACGTAGTTAAGCGAGTAGGAATATCTATCACAATATCATAAAACCATTGGGTGGGGGGGGGGGCTGCCTGTTTTACTGTGATTCTATTTCAATGTCTCCAGATGAAGCAGATGAAATATTCCAAATGAAGGCTTGGATGGGTTTTTATTTGATCGAATCTTTTTCCAGGCGGCGGCCCGTAACGAGACTCGCATTAACAGGCGAGCCTTTGAACCCGTCACATCACGTCCGAGCGCATCACGTTCCACACCCCT
This sequence comes from Syngnathus floridae, assembly GCF_059516105.1. Classification (NCBI taxonomy): domain Eukaryota; kingdom Metazoa; phylum Chordata; class Actinopteri; order Syngnathiformes; family Syngnathidae; genus Syngnathus; species Syngnathus floridae. Next base: position 9,807,241 of record NC_142427.1, on the reverse strand, counting down.
GGTCCGTGTTTTCGCTCGGAGTGTCCTGCGGGCATCCGGGCGCCGCACCTGTCGGAGAATTCGTGTCAGTGAACATCAACCGAGAGCGGCGGCAGTCAAGCGTGATGTAAGTACTTCAACAACCCTCCCCCCAAAAAAACATCCCTCACCCAGCCTTTCCAGTGGGAACGCAACAAACATTTACCTCCTCCCCCAAAATGAATAAAAAGCAGAGGCTGAGAATGCTGATTAGGTTGCCGGACATGTGCAGCAGGTGGCGCTGTCAGTGCCCCAACCAGTTTATCCAATCAAAAGCTGGAAACTACTTTCGAGGAAAATTACATGGCGAAATTGAAGTTCGATGTTTAACAGCGGCATTGTTGTGTATGACCACAGTCAGATAAAAATAAATTAAATCTAAACCAAATTTTAATTTGATTAAATTACAAAGAAAGTAACAAACGACTGAAAATATAACAGAACGGATTAGATAGAAAAATGAAACACAAAATAAAATAAAACATAAAATGAAACTAAAGAAATAAAATAAATACAATTAAAAAATTAAAAGCAAAGGGAAAAAAAAAACAGTGAAAATGGATTGTCATTTACTTATCTGGATTCATTTCCCACTAACCCATTTCCGTTTCTATACGATCTAAATGCATTGACTTGAACTAAATATTCCTGTTCCATAGCTAGAGGGCAATCAATAATAACTCATTTACTGTGACCACTTCATAAATTCCACTGTGCGGCTTTAATAATTCATCTGTAATTATAAAGTAGGCGTGTCGTCATAAGCAACATTTGACTCGCAGCGTGCGGATTGAAGGCATCCGCCGCACGCTATTTGTCTGTAGCCGCAAACAAGGCGTCAATGAGCATTGTTACATCACTTTGGCCGTGGGCGAGCTGCATTAACAGCAACAGAGAGAGAGAGAGCTCATGTCGGTTCATCCTCCTCCAGTGTAAATCGTCCACAACATGTCAACGAGGACACGTGCAGCCCGAGTGGATGCGTCAAAATGTGACAGCGTTGCGTTGAGTGTCAGCTATTGCCTCTCCGTAGGAGAAGAAAACAAAAGACCTCAGGTGTTTGCAAAGTTTGCTCCATGAAATGCTAATCCCCTTAGCTTAAAGTCTCTACTTTGGCTTCCAAAAATAAAATATACCTCAGAGGCATTGCACATGCTTGTAGGAACGCCCTTTTTTTAAGTTGATCGTATTTAGCACGCTAGCATGTTTGCATTTACTGTTAATATTTTGATATCAAAAATTGTGTCTGCATTTGTATGCGTAGACTGCTACTATGCTACTCATTAGCACTTTATCAATTATCAATGACAAATTTAAAATGGTACCCAGTCATAGGTTGGTGATCAGCTTTATTTATTTATTTTTTTGTCCTCAGGTTGCTCTTTTGCTATACTCGCTGTTTTTCATGATTCAGTTTCATCATGTTAACTCCATTTCCCAGCATTTCTCCGTCCCCCACTGAACCTATCGAAGACAGGCGACTCTTTTAAACACCCTGCTTTTAATGTGACCCTGTCCATTTCACGCATGAACGTCAGATGACTTGCGCCAGGCGCTGCGATCAAAGTGCAGTGCGCTCAGGCGGTGGTGAAACTCGGTCAGCGGCCGGGACGGCTCTCAGGCAGCACAGGTCAAGCAGAAGCCAATATCAAACTTTTAATGGCGTGACATGAACTCCCGTCAGCGTGAGAGAGCATTTTAAAAACATTTCCATAAAAACATCCATTGACATCAATTAAAAGTCCACAGTGACACTAATTTACAAAATATTCTCGTTACATTTTTTGAAAAAAAACAAAAAGGGCGCCCTGAGATGGCGAGAAGAAGCGGCAATGAATGTCATTGAATAACAACAAGAACAAGAGACGCTATAAATTACACGGAATATTTCCTTCATATGAAAATAAACTACCCACAAAAAATATAGATATGAGTGAACTGCGTGTGATGTAGAAGAAAGCGAATCCCCCAACATAACTTTACCAATTTCATTATGGGATTGCATAGCGTTGATGTCCAATTAAAAGCGGATTCAGTGCTATGTCTATCTAATCTAGTTATTCATGTACATAAAACATAAATTAATGGACTACAGTCAAAACTACATTACCGATTTTTTTAAAACAGAAAATTGTCATGTAATTTAGTTGGTTACTACTAAAAAATTAACTAGATTACATGAAGCTATTATTTATGATTACAATACAGTCCAGTTAAAATGCAATCAAATAATCTACAATTCTCATCTTCAATTGACAGATTGTCCAATGGGAGGCGTCCTTAAGATGCTACATCACACGCAGCACGCGAGCAGCCAGCCATGTTTGCTAACACGTGGTGAGTGGAGAACAACTTTACTAAGTTTGTCTACATTTTGGCTTCGTACACGGCAGTATACATCAGAACAGGCCATGTCATTTTCCCACTTTTGCCAGATTTGGATTTTGAGGCTCATATCAGGTAGTACCAACTCAAAGTTGACGATTGTTGTTGCGTTTCCTACTTAAATTCCGGTAAGAGTACATGACGGCACCCTGATTGTCATCTCTGGTTTGATTTTTAAATGATATACAGTTGCAGGTAGTTAGCATTCCATTAGCATACCAACTCCAGGTAATCTTTCAATTTACAGTCCCATTAGGCAGGAAATCCAGAGGCACGGGATATTTCCTAAATGAAAATTAGGATTCCAGCGCAGGTTGACAGCATGCTAATTATTAGCATGTTTGTTTTTCATCAATTTCCATTTGAAAAAAGGGCATGATAGAAAAAATCGATTCACATCAACACTTTTGGACTTGCTGCTGTTTTTTCAAAGAAAACCACAATGACTGTTCGCATGCCGGCTGTTAGCCTCTTGTTAATTCTCAATTTTTGTATTGTGCTATCCTGCTATATGCTAGCAGAACAGCTGTTAACATTTTAAAATTTTCCATAAAAAAAAAAATACTGTGAACAGGGCAAGCCTCTGTCACAAATGTTGGGCAAGGAAATAGCAAGAACTAAAAGTTCCTGGAATATTTCTTTTGGTAGCAATTTCTACTAAATACCCTGATTATCAGTTCTGTTTTTACTAAGTTGGCATTCAAGTGATGCAAGTCGGACATATTTGAGGCTTTGGAAATTTAGGCCGTTCATGACCGACGGGATTGTTCTGTTTGTGTTATGACGCCAACGCGTTCAGTCTTTGTTGTTGACTCGATCCCTTATCGACTCGTTGTTGTTGAGCGGCGGCGGCGGGGACTGCTTGCTGCGCAGGCTGCGGCCGTCGGTGGCGGCCCGTGATGTCTCGGTGACGAAGAGGCGCGTCACCCACACCGAGGTGACGATGCGCTTGTACTCGTTGCGGAAGTTCCGGTTGAGCAGTCCGTAGATGACGGCGTTGAGACAGCTGTTGAAGTAGGCCATGAAGTAGCTGACCACAAAGAGCCATTCGGGGATCAGCGGCACCACGCGCGACGGGTCCAGCGCCACCGCCAGCCCGATCAGGTTGAGCGGCGCCCAGCAGATGGCGAACAGCACAAACACCACGAACATGGTGATGAAGTTGCGCAGGTCGCTCGGGCGCAGGCGAGGGCTCTCCTCCGTCTTCACTTTGCGACGCACCTAAAAGCACCAACCGGGAAAACTTTCAAAATTTTTTTTTTCTTTTATTTGTGAGATTTAACATTACAATTTTTTGCATCCTACATGCCAGTCAATATTATCCAAGTGTAATCATGGATGATTTGTATATGTTAGTATAAATCATATTTCCACTCTACCAACAGTACAACTGTAGAATTGTTCTTTTTTTTTTTTTTTTTTTTTTTTTAACCCCCTTGCACACGTGCGCTGACATTTGCGCACGTGCTCAAAGATGCTCGTGAAGGAAGGCTTTACATTTTGGCTCGTTACAGATCATCATGGTCAAGTTATAATGTTAATATGTCAGGCAGGATTGTTGTGGCATTTAAGGAATTATGCTGACTGCTGCGGCAGAAGGGTCACAAATTAAAAGGTCGTCATGTCCACATTGCGACAACAGACCTGAATCACGAGTATCCAGATGCGCAGGTAGCAGAAGGTGACCACGGCAATGGGCACCAGGAAGTGCACCACCACCACGGCCACCGTGTAGGAGCTGCTGACGTTCTGGGCGAAGGTGCAGGAGTAGACACGCGGGTCATAGCGCAGCGAGCCCACGAAGAAGTTGGGCACGATGGCCGCCACGGTCAACACCCATATTAAGGCCACGAAGAGCAGCGTGTTGCGGTAGCTGTACAGGCGGCCGTAGGAGAAGGAGTGGCAGATGTAGCAGTAGCGGTTGACGGCGATGCCCGTGATGTTGAAGATGGAGCCAATCACACTCAGGCCCATCAGGAAGCCGCTCACCTGCAAAACCACACCGACTAGTTGAGACCACGCTGAAGCGGACCGGTCAGCAAACACTGGCTTGGGGCCTCACCATGCATTGCGTGTTGCCTAGCGCCCATCCGTCATGGAAGAGAGCGTAGAGGACCAGAGGGTACGGGTAGAACGCCACCACCAGGTCAGCGAAGGCCAAACTCACCACAAAAACATTACCTGCCAGAAAAGAGGTGTTTTTTTTATTTTTTAGTCTTTTGAAATGACTAACCCCGCTCCCCTCCCTCCTCCCCTGCTGTTGATTTTGGCACATTCATCCGCCGCGGTGATATTTTTGAACCGAGGCACTGCTTACTTTGCATTATCGCACGCTCAGCCAGTCTCATTCTACGGAAGAGCGCCGCCGCTCTCCACGTGCGGCGGGCACATGTCCAGTGTGAGCCAGCGCGTAGGCGGATGGGGCTAACAAAAAAAATTAAAAAATCCCGGCCCCTGCGACGCAGGCAACACTTTTATCAGGAAATGGCAGATTTGCTGCGGGAGCGTGGGCACAGTGGGGTGTCGCTGTCCTGGGCTTTTTTTCAAATCACCTTTTAACCTTAGTCAGTATGGGCTCCGTGTAGGCCGGGAAGCGGACCAATGGTATTGCCAGGATTAAGTTGTATGTATTTCATTCAAGAAAGGGGTGGTAACAATCTGAGGGGGGAAAAAAAACAAGTTAGCAGGATAAATGCTTAGCTTAAGAGAATAAAAGTATATATTTTTCAGCAAGCAAATATTTTGATCTTTTATTTTTTTACCCACTGTTATGAGACTTTTGGTGCTTTAGCCAACACCCTGTCTAATGTAAAAGTATTGCTTTGGCGTCATCTTGCTATTCTTAATAGGATGGCAGCTGACATGAATTCATTATATTTTCACAGGTCCGCATGACAGCGCTTGCCCGCCTTTCTGGTTGCGTGCATGGAAAATGCTTTCATGACACGTTCTCCAAAGTTTTACAGAGGTAGGTGTAAAGCCAGAAAAGATACAACCATAAAATAAGTTGACGTGCTGCTGCTGCAGCACCACCTGTAACCAATCGGGAAATTTGCTGAGTAAGGCAAAAAGAAAAAAAACACGCCGGTCAATACAGGAGAGGGGAAATGCATGGATGAGCATTTCTAATGTTGGAGCACTACATTTAAACGTTATTTCGGGACAAATCTGTCAAAGTGAGGACTGCCAACTTTCTCAGGGGCTAATGTGAGATGGATGATATTTTTAGTGGGGTTCGCAGCCGTCCGGTCCCCGGAGGCACCCAGACGATCGATAAGCTGCGATAGCTCGCATATATCAGCTCTGAAATCATCCGCATGGCTAAAGGGAGATAAGAACGGGAGGTGCCTCGGGAGGGTACCGTGGGGGACACCGAGCTGCCCTACGTGTTAATAGATGTTTTTCTGACATTAAACCTTGTTTGAAACCTTAAATCTCGGTCTTCCCGCCCTACCCGAAACCTTAATTTGAGCCCTAATCTTGATTTGGAAACTGAATCCCAAAGTCTAATCAAAAACCTGCAAAGTATTAACTGGCCTCTCAACTCTTGACAACTCCTTTCTCTAATTTTCTTGCAGCCTTCCACACACTTAGAATTCACATCGAAAAGGAACTTTTTTTTTTTATGTGCACAGCTCGACTGTAGAGCGGTCGTCTTTTCAAATCGGAACAGTAGCTGTCGGGTTCCTCGTTTTGAACAGAGCCAGCGAGAGTGCGTAACAGCTAGTAAGAAAGACTACAAGGACAATGAAAAGGGACATTTTATTCTGTATGGAAAAAAAAGGCAGTCTTTTTTAATTATCGTGTTGGGCGAAAAGGCACAATTCCGCCGGCTTCCTGTTCATTAACTTTGCTTTGCGAGCAGAGAGAAAAACGTCACCTCGAGGCCAGATGAGATTAGCGGCAAACATCACCTGAAGTCAACCTGGCGGTTAAAGTTCACCCAAGTAATTGTGCTTTTATCTTCCTCTCACTCCAGAAGTCATTTTGGCGCTTCTTGAGAAAATAATGATGATGCAATTATGTGCTGGCCAAACAACCGGTCAAATGACGTTTTATTTTTGTTCGATGGTTGTTGCAATTGTCCTTTGTATCACCGTATTTTTACTCCACTAACTCTAATGAGTCATATAGTGAGGAGCTGGAGACTCCACTCTGCACAAAAAAGCGAAATCACATTTTCCACCTGAGGCAAATCCAGCGCCTCGGTGTTAAAGTTTAAACTCTTAATCTGGCGTGTGTGGCAAGGACCAATATCGCCTACGGTGTGGAAAACTTCTACTCGCGCACAGAAATATAATCACAAAAGCTGCATTTGCTTTGCACCCAAAGACGGCCAAACTATTCAGAAGGCCGTCGGACAACGACACCCACTCGCCCGCCGCTTAATTGCTGGCAACAAGTTGAGGTTTTAATTAGAGGAAGTGTTGATCCAGGAAGTGCTGACTTGAAAAAAAGATGAATCTCTAGGCGGTGGTGGAAAGTGGATTAGACGAGAGCATCCGAGTAAAGCTTGACATTTGCAATACTGGGGGGGAAAAAAACTAATGAGATTTTGTCGTGCTCGTCCGCTAGTCTTGCTCATCACTTTTCCGATGATGCGTCCAACGCCTCGCAATACGATCGGTTCCACACTGGCTCGCCAAGCCAGGCATGAAACCCGAATTCAACTCCCCATCCTCGGCTTACAACACTACTTTGAAAGTTCCCTGTGTTGTATTTAACCGTCGCTAGTGTTGTTGGCCACCGTAAATTCCGGCACCGACAAATGTGTATTCATGTGCGTACAGATTTATCTTTTTTTTTAAAGCCAACGCTTTCCCCCGTGCCTGTGTTTGCCGAAGCCCACCTGGGTGTAAGCCGTGACAAAATACAGTTGATTAGATCTTTTGAGCAAATGTGTGTTTTCCTACATCATTTACATATTCAACTCTAAAGTCAACACAGTTGCAAGGTCGCGTCGCATTAACTATTCACCGGCGCCGTTGTTTGTAAGCATCAGCATAATTCGGCGTGCGTGCTCAATGCCGTACGTATGCTAACAATGCACCCAGGTAAGTCAAAACTATTTGAATGGGTTGAGTCACAACGAAGCGGCGCCAGAACACAATTGAGCCTGCTTCTTCACCGATTTCATTTAACTGAACTGATGTCATTCTACCCAGCACAGATTCGAGACAGGAGGTGTTGGATGGAACCGATGATGAACTGAGTCACCTCCTTATTCTTCAGCGAGCTCTACAATAATGAGTCATTTCATCTACTCCTGAGGAATTTCAATTCCTCCCTGTCACACCTCAAGGTACATACACACCCTGTAAAACGTCAGCTCTCCATCCGAAATGAGCTCTCCCGCTTTCGGATCGGTCGTCACGAAGAACATCTCTCTCGCAAACGGCATCGGACTGCCAAATGATTCCTTGCGACGCGCCAAAGACAATGAGAAATTGGCTGGATAAGAAAGTGGCGGGTAAGAGAGCGGCATCTTGCGTAACGCGGCTGGAGCGAGACCAAGCCGCCGACGTGCCAGCCATCGACATTAGCGCCGTTCCCTGCCAAGGATGTGGCGGAATTGGAGCGGCAACTTTAATGCAAAAATAAATCCGTCCAGGTGTTACATAAATCTTACTTACTATAAATGCTAAATATTTCCGACAGGGGATGCAAAGATGCCAGTGTGAGCGTTCATAAGTAGTCACACTGTTAGTTTTTGTCCAAACAGTCAATTTGCTCGAATAGGCACGGGGCTCCGTTCCACATAAGACTACACAGTTAATATGATGCCATTCATTAGCATAAATCATTCCTAAAAACTCCGCAATGAAGGCCGTAGAGGTTTGCAAAATCAGCCTTTCATTCAGGGACATCGTTAAAAAACAAAAAAAACTCTTGGAAAGTTTCAAGGACGGACGGCTCTGCGAAGCACGGCCCTCTTTCTTTCCCGCTACGTCGGACTGCGGGGCGGGTGGGCGGTGCTGAGATGTAATCAAAGAGTCCAAGATTAAAGCGGATCTTGGGGGCTCAGCAGGTCAGCCGATGATACAATAACGGCGTCATGTTTAAGAGCGGCGTACCGAGCGCCGCTCATCAAAAAGGCTTCTTAAGTAAGCTCCTTAGCGGCGTTACGCACACAAGCGGCGCAATGCCTGACTCTTTTCCGAGCATCAAAACACAAGTTTGACCAAAAGTTTGACGGGCATTTTGAAACATCCTTCATATTAAAAAAAAAAAAAGGTGTCGCTAGCTAACTGTTGTGCCTGATGTTTCCTGAGTTGACTTACTGTCATCATCGCTAAAATGCTAAAACTTGCTTTTTTTTAAATGAAAATGGCATCATTCAATGCCTGCATTATGCGTCTCGTTAAAAAGCAAAGAATAGGACACGAAATGAGTCTCATGTCTCCAAAGTTAATGAAATGCTCAACTCACCTTGATTAGATTCATTTTTTATGCCGACGTAAAGTTTGTAAGTGCTTTCATTTTAGTAGACTACTTATGGCCAGGCTGTCACCGACTGAAGCACCGGGTTTTTTTTTGTTTTTTAAATCCGGCGTGATTTATTGACCCGACATGCACGGGTGGCGATGCGGGCGTCTCGTTGCCTACACGTGAGCGGCTGTCGGGTTAGGTTGAGGATATTTGGATGCGCCGCGGGGGTCACGGGCAAACAAATGTGTGCGCTCGCTCGCCCGTTTATTTGCTTGGCTTGAATGCAACTCGAGCAGAATAATCTTATTGCCCTGCAGTCCGAAATGTTCCTAATATTTTGTGGCCCAAATGGGAGTGCAGAGTCAATCATCTTTGTAGCTCCAATAAACAACTGGTAAAATCGTATTGGTAAACAAATTGAGGACGGCTGTCGCGTAATAAGTTTTCTTGAGTTCTGTCCAACATGTGGACTCTTGTCACATATCAATTTCAATCTGAATAATTGATTAGAATTTTACACGATTTTTGTTTTTGTTTTCAAATGGTCGCCGACTGCTACCCGCCAGTGCGTAGTTTCTCTCGCGTAAACGCTGATGTCATCAACTTGCCATGTTTCCGCCTCAAGTTGTGATTTAGCGCAAGTGTAAATATTTTAAACACGGCATTTTTTTGCGAGCGACAGACGTGGCTGCCGGGAGGCCGTTAAGATGGCTTTTAGTTCCCTCTGGAGGCTTCACTTGGTCCCTGCCAGTCTGCTAAAGCAAGTGAAGCAAATTATTGGTGGGTGGGGGGGGGGGCGTACGAGCATTTAGTGCCAACTGCATGGCCCCCTCGAGCCAGATGGCATTTTTCCGAATGTGTTGCGCCGCCTCGCTCCAACCGCTAATTGTGTGCTTTCCACAGTTAAATAAAAGATCGTCTTTGGCTCAGAGGGCAAAGACGATGTCGGGCGGGTCAGGGCAGCGCTCATGCCGCATGCGCTTTGCCCCGGGCGGCTGGGCGGCATGCCGCTTTGGCCCCCTTCTACCTACCTGCACAGCACTTAAGATGCACAAGAACAATCTCTTGAATTGTGCAAAATGCTGCCAAATTTGAGCGGAGGCGTTTTTTTAACGCTCTAGAATTTGGTTTTTTAATTGTATGGATTTTCTTTAGCCCCAATAAGAGAATTTAATACCAAATAGCCTTTATTATCATTGTTTCGTGATGAAGCAACCAAATTGAGGACATTACCAGGCGTAGGTCCTTGAAACTTTTTTCGTTCTTTCTATCATGCTGAGCATTTTGGACGCACAAGAAGAACGTCACAGACTGTCAAATTGTTCGAAACGCTGCCAAATCCAACTGGCGGCGAGTTTGAAGAGCAGAGATGCTCTCGGCGCGGTTGTTGGCTGAAGCTTTCAGATGCCAGCTGCTGCCACCGTCTCTGCTACGGTCCCAACACGGCATCCTTCGGTATGGAGAACGTACGTTCATGTCTTTGTTGTACTTTTTATTTATTTATTTTTTATTTATCGGCCTCCATCTGCACCGGACTGGCTTTAATGTGAACGCCAGCAGACCACACGCCCTTTGAACTTTGAGAACTAAGCAGATGATAGAGTCGGAAGGCTGTCGTGGCTCGTGGTGTGAGCGTCGGAGATGATAATCTGGATTAAAGGGGCACGCTGATGAGCGGGCCTTCGGGCTTGTTGTGATGACTTGTTCGCTAGAAGAAATGTCCCTTCAGATTTTTTTTTTGCTTTGAAAACCCTTTATTATTTTTTATCTTTATCTTCAAGGGAAGACATCCGGGGATTGTAAATACATGCTTGGCTTTCTGCGCCTCGCCACAGTGTGCTTGCAGTCTTTTACATTCCGCACGCAGCTGAGGAAGCATCGGAAGGCAAACATTGCATTCGCCTTGTTTACCGATTCAGACGGAACGCGGAAGAGGTGGCGCACCATCCTCGCCCTCCCCTGGTTTCTTTTCTTTTTCTTTTTTTTGGCTCTCCCTCCCTCCTTCGCCTTCCCACCTCCTCACCCACGTCTGCCTGGAGGTTGGCAGGAGCCGTTACGTAACTCACTTCAAATTACAGCCGCGCATCTATTATGGATACGTGTTCGCATGCAACAAACGACTTTGACGGATTTCATTGAGGAGGATGACGAGGACCCATACAGGGTCAGTCGTCCACGCTGGTGGAGATTCGGGGGCCGTGGGGCACCACTCTGCATCGGGATGGACTGAATCATCCGCCCTCCGAGTCGGCGGCAGAGTGCACACGAGTGCCGCGTGATTGTGATGTTACATGACAGTGTCGGTAGGGAAGGCACTTACGTCATGCTGCGGACCTCGGCCGGTGTTTCCCAACCTTTATTGACCCGAGGCGTACATATTACAGATCTTAAGAGCGCTAAATGCTGACCGTGACCTCAAGTCAACTCATTTTACGACATGCAGCTAATTATCCAGCAATTCTTCTTCTCAAAAAGAAGCTGTTTATTGCTATTCTTCTGTTAGCTTCATGCTAACACACAATTAAAAATGTCATAGACCGGCTTAGCATTGATAGCCACGGTGTTAAAACCCTCGAAGCAGCAGATATGTGGTGCATCAAAATATGCAGGTAGACAATTTAACAATACCTCGAGGCACATATTCTTGATCCTCTGTGATGAACTCGAGTAATATTGCCGCCTCTAAAGCCTGGCGCGCTCTCTGAAGCATGCATAATAAATAAACGGCAGCCCACGACGGGACGTATAATGGCGGTGTCGCGTGCAATTTTCACATGCGTCTCCAAATCATTCAATATCGACTGCGATGAATTCATTCTCATCAGGCCCTGCGGCGACTCCGCCAATCTCCCCACCCTTCTTAAAAGCCCCCATTTCCATTGCGCCCCGCTCTTCCTCATCTCATTCAAGAAGAGCTTCCAATCGGGTCCCTGCCTTCAGCTGTCATGAGAAACCTTTTTCACACTCGGCCAAATCTCCCCCGGATTAAACGGATCCCATTGATCTGACAACCTGCTCGCTCGGCTGATTTGCGTTTTTTAAGATCCCGACGGATTCAAATCACCCCCCTTCCCCCCGGTCTCCCCGAGGCAGCGAAAACGGCCCCCGGTGGGGAGAACGCATTAGCCGAGGAGGAGCCCGGTTCTTCTTCAACGGTGCCCGCCGAGTTGTAAAAAAAAAAACTGGAATGCAATGAAGGGCATAAGTAGGTTTTTAAAAACTGATGAGGAGAATATTAAAAAGCACTAAAAGCAAAGAGCGGCAAAGCGAGGCTGGGAAACGGGGTCGTGGGATGCCTCTTTTATAGCCAGTGCACTTAGCGGTCCCACCTCCCACTGACATTTCAGCTCCCCTAGTGCATTTGGCCTTCCAGTGCCTGCCCCGCCGCGGCCTTCACGTTAAAACAGTCGAGGATGCCGGTCGAACTTTTCAATCACAAACTTTCATTTGCGACACAGTTGAGATCAAGCCCAATGATTGGCACTGTATGATTCATTTATTATGTCTTAAACTTTGTGGAGCTTTTCAAGATTTTAAAGCAATCAGATATTTTTTGCCCTCCTCTCAATTTAGTGTCCTGTGTTTAGACACAAATGTGATTTTTCTTGAACCTTTTGCTTTTCAAATCTCCAATGCCTTATTCCCTTTTGTATCGTGACTGTAAACAGCTCGAAGCAAACACACTTTACTTTTCTTGACCTCGTTAGATTGGCAATATGGCCGCTGAGGAATTCTGTTACGGTTGCTGCCGTGGAAACGGCACAGCTTCTCCGTCTTCTGAAAGTCTTTCATTTGACTTCATTAAAGCCGCTGATATGGTGTCATAAAAACGCGTAGAAATGTATTCTGTGCAGTGCAATGCTAAAACAACCCCCTTTGAGATAAAACACACCTTCAAGAGAAAGGTGGCTCGCTTTCATGTTGAAATAAATTGATTTGAGCTTTTTTTTTTTTTTGGTTAGTCGCGCATGACTTTTTTTTTTTTTTCCATTTCCTTTTTGATTATTTGAAACGCTACCTGCCTCTCGTCTGTTGTTTGTGCCCCAAGGCCTGATAGCGACGGCGTGCTCTCTCCTGTCTCAGCGCTCTCGCTTACAAGCCGTCGAGCGCCGCATGACAAACGATGTACATAATTGGTATGGACGTGAGGAAGCGTGAGAGGATTCCTCGCAAGCGTGTCTTTGAACAACATGCCCAAATACCCCCCCCCCCCCCCGTCCCATTGGACCAGAGAGACACAGCGGATTAAGCGGCCCCGGTGTCAAATTAACCGAAATTGCGTTGCTTTACAGATGTAAGTCAAGTTCCCTGCCTCGCTCTTGTTTTTGATGTGAATTTACGGAATACGTCGACACGTTGACTCGGGCGAAAGCTTCCCTGCCGTGCGTCAGACATCAGCGCCGCACGTCAGACATCAGCGCCGCACGTAGCCATTCGGAAACACGGCGTCAAGCTGAGCCATTCGGCAGCACAAAAGCTCTGGCGGGTGGGGGGGGGACCTATTTGTGAAGGGTCCATGTGGGATTTTGGGTTCTTGTCCTCCTTAAATGATTTTTGGGCACGGTAGGAACCATTTGAATTTAAGACAAAGATTAAAGGATAGCCAATCGATACCACTTTGTTTTGGTGAGCCTCCTTCTGGATTACAAAAGTTTGAGTAAATTGACAACTAAAGATCATTGTAGTTCTCAATTGGGCCAATTGACATCTGGATCCATCATGACATCCTTCATAAACGGGTAGCCATTTTGTTTCAGTGAGCCAAATTCTGGTTGACGCATGTTTGGGCAGCGTGACAAAAACACGATAAACACGCTTGATGTAGCAAGTTTTGAAAAGCTTGGCCATTTTGATGACAAAACAGTTCCCAAATTACAATGTGTTTATTTTTACACGCGGCGTTCCAAGATCCGTGTGTGTTGTTTTTTGTGTTGAGACGCATGAGAGCTTTGGGGAAAAGTTGCGGTGGTGGGGCAGCAAGGAGTGGGGGTGTTGAAGATTTGAAATAAATAGTCTCTTTGAAGCGACTAACGTGTGATCGCTCTGACGTTAATCCCCTTCAAAGGCGGCGCTCCAAAAAAAAACTTCTGACCTACGCAGGGTACATGCACACAATTTGGTGCGCTCCAGCAGCTAGGCCCACAATAGCGGATTATGAAGTCGGACGGAAAAAACCTATCGGCTTTTTGTCATCGCGTCCAATTCGATTCTCCGTAACGCTGATTTTCCCTGTTTGATGTTAATGATGTTGCCATCTTTGCTTTCACTCTTTTTTTTGTTGAAAATCAACAGGGATGTTGCTTTGTTTGCCAGAATTAGTCAGCTGAAATCCTTTAAAGTTATCTCCCTATTGTGGAACAAAAAAAGTCCGGAAGTTGCTGACAGAGGACTTCTTTTTCTGGCTATCATTCAAAATCAATAAGCTTCGCAAAAAAAAAAACAGCAATCCCCTGATAACCGATGAAAATCACTCAATAGTTGTCTTGCTTTGGCAATTGAGTTTTGAAGGCTTGTTCAGGAGAAATTTAAAATCAATATATCGACAAGATGGTTGGGTTTAAACACTAGAATTCTTCTCCCGCACGGACCGACAGTTCAAGCTAGCTAGCGTTCAGAATCAACCGACCTGTTAACAATAGACCTTCAGCCAAAGTGGGCTGCTGCTGTGTATTACTTAACTTCCCTGCTGCAGCTATTCTTATGCTAACAATATGTAGGTGAGGGCAAAGCCCGCCGTTAGTCATCGTCCAATGAGCTTTGCCCACGTAAACCGCCAGTGGCCTTCAATCGGGTCTTTTCCCACCTGAAGCGCGCCGAGGGCGGAGGGCATCACCCTCGCCGACGAGTGGGCCCCCACGTAACCGAGCGCGTGTGGCTAAAAGCGCTACGCCGCCTACTGTTAATGCCTCTTCAAAAAAAAATAAAAATACACGGTGGGCTGTGGAATAGAGTGTAATGGTTAAGAGTCGGGAGCAGCAGTTTACGGGTGACACAAGTTGGCGTGGAAAAATGCGTTAAAAGGAAAGATGTATTTAATTTTTTTTTTGGTGAGTGGACTAAATATGACTCAATATAAACTAAATATCACTTGGCAGAATTCTGTTGCTAACCAAAACAGCAGCACCTAGCCAGCCGAAAGTCTCCATTCAGTTGAATGACGCAGGTGAAGGAGAACAATTTCTGCTGAAAAAGCGGGTTGAAAATGCCTTTGAGGAGGTTTCAAGAAAGTTTAACAAGAATTGATTGAGTGCTGCGATCCATTCAGCAGGAAGGTGATTCATTCATTCATTCAGAGCAACCCATTGAAGAATACAAAAAAGCATTCATAAAGAAACTGTACGCCGCATGGATTTAAACCAGAAGTGAGTTTTCAAAAGACAAAGTCAGAAAAGAATTCTTTTCAGTACAAATAATGGGAATGAAAGATGATTTAACAAAAAGTCCCCCGTGTGCTAGGTCAGCATTTACACAGTCCCAGAAGGACAACCCCAGAGGACGCATTACATGACGCCCAAGGGGAAACATCCCAAAATGAAGCAAGCGGAAATGTTTGCATGTCGTTGATCTATTTGCAATTAGTCTGACACACACCCGAAGGAGCAGCACCCTTTCCATGGAAATGTGCTTTCATTTTGCACCACTGTATTCTTTTTTTATTTTTCAAGCTGCCATGATAACACTGTCAAATCTCAGACCAGACTGTTATTAAACATTTTGACTCTTTTTCATCTGGCACTCTTTTGGTGCTCTCTTCACAGAGTGCTGAAGTGGCTGCCGGCAGAAAAGGAGACATGGAGCGCTTGGCCAGGCGGGCATCAATCAATGCTGTCAATGCGAAATCATAAGAGATGCTCAAGGCTTCATTAGCCCTCCGACAGTTCTGCTTCTTATCTGGTGAGTGAGATTTGTGTGTGTGTCTGTGTACACCTGAGATTGAGCCAACGTTTTGCCCTGATTTGAGGATGACAGGCTCGACTCACACACAAACCCCCACATGTGATGTTGCGTATTTACAAGCGCTTCTCTCTTACATAATGTCACGTACACAAAACGGACGTCAAGGGGGAGAGCAATGGGGAACAAATTTTGCTGCCACAAGTTCATGTCCAAAGTCACACTAAAAAATATAAAAATAACCCAATTTGGCTCGATCCACTTCTTGACCCACCTTGCTGGGTTGTCTTTGACCCAACAGTTATTAAAAATTCCCGTACCTTAAATTGGCTTTGACTTGAGTATACAACAACTGTCCAAAAAAGCCACCAGCTTCTGCCTGCCCAAATCCAATTTTTTATTTTTTTGTGGGTTAAAAGTTTGAGGAGCGCCAAAGGAGACAAAGTCAAAACAAAGGCGTCTCTTACCCGAGTTCCTCAGCTTGCGGTTGCGGAAAACGCTGATGATGACCAGCAGGTTGCCCAGCACGTCCACCACGGTGGTGAAGATGAGCACGCTGGCTAGGATGCCGATGACCCAGGCAGGCCGCCCGCCCCCCTGGGGGCCGCTGCCGCCGCCGGTCAGGACTCGCGCCTCCTCCGAGCGGTTGCGGAGGAGCGCCAGCGTGTCGTCGGGCATCACGTCCCGCCGAGCATCGCCGCGCCTCTGCCGAGCCTCCTCCTGGTCGTCCTCCTTCTGCTTCTTCTTCTTCTTCTTCCTGGTTGTTGTTCTTGCTGAGACACTTGACAGGGAGAGGGAAGTGCTCACGTGTGACCTACATAAAGTTACACCAGTCTTTTGTTCACTCCAAGTCATTCATCCACAGTGCGCAAGCTTCTGCTCCTCAGCTGAACTGCTCACGTGTTTTGGTTTCTCTGAGGTGGGGGTCTCTCTTCCACTGCTCTCTTACATCTAAAAAAAAAAAGAAAGAGAAGCAAACACAGGGGATGTCCGCCCTAAGGCGTTGTGACGCCTCGGCACAGAGGTGGCGATGTGCTCAGCATCCTGGAGGAACGCCCCAGCCCGTCGCAGCCTTCCTCACTCTCCGGCCCCCCCCTCCCCACATGCGCACGCACACGCACGCTCCCCCTGGTGAGGCGCATGGAGTCACCCCGCGAGTAACACATCACCTTCTCCCACGCGCCTTTATAGCTTGATGCTCTCTCTCTCTCTCTCTCGCGCGCTCTCTCTCCCGCTCACTCGCTCCATCTCTTGGCATGCTGAACGATGCGTGGAAAACATCAGTAACGCGTGGCAGCACACTCTCTGTTTACTACCTTTTTACTACTAGACATATTCGAGTATATTAAGTTAGTTGTATTTTTAGTTGTTCCCACCTTCCAAAAATGGGCAAAAGCGGTTGGATTTTTCATAAGTGTGGTCATTTGTGATATTCATATATTTTGAACCTCCAAATTATTTTGAAGGAAAAAAAATCAGGAAAAAATGCAACCCATTTTTTAATTGAAATTTTCTTTAGTTTTTCCAGAAATAAAATGTCATTAAAAAATATTTTGATCTGGAAGTATTTGTAAGAGGAAAAATTGAGTTCATATTGTCTCTGTTCTGAGTGTAAAGCACAATGTGAACGTGTTACCCAAGCATTTGTGGTAAGATAAAAAAAACAAAAAAAAACATCCAGGCTGTCAAAAGCGTGCCGTCTCACATTCCGGCGGCTTCATTACAAAACGTTCAATCGGGGCAGACAAATCGCATCATCGCGGCCGCCATTGATCCCCGGACCCTTGTGACGTCCATGCAATTATTCAGCATCGCTTGCATGGATTTTTTTTTTTTTTTTTTTTTGGGGTGGCGCTTCGTGTCCTCATGTGCGTCTGACACCAAGTGGAACGCTTTCATCCGCCGAGGGCCGGCTGTCGGACGGCCAGTATCGCCGGCCTCAATGTGTCATTGCTCCAAATGTGGATGGCGGGGGGAGGGGGGGGGGGGTGTTTTTAGGACATCCAGAAAATGTGATGGATGCCACAAGAGAGAGCCTATTAAAATAAAATTACCGGATGTAATAATTGGAGACAATTGATTCAGCGAGAACTAGAATGAGCAAAGCCCATTTTGTGAGTCATTGTCAAATTAGGTAATGGAATTCAAAAATTATATAATTTTTCATGAAAACTTGCAAGATTTGCTTAGTGCTTGGACTTAGGCCACTTTGCACCTATATTTTCCTAATCTCAGTTTATTTATTTTTTGCTTTCAGGCAACCTAGGACTGAAGATGGTGTCTTTCGGTCGTGGATGAAAGTGCAGGTAAGATGATCCAATATGAATATCCAATATGCTTGAATAAGTCCCAAATCATTATTTAGTGGAATGCCAAGCTCTGAGGAAAACCATGTGCAAACAAATATCCAGGAGTCATCACCGCCCTATAAGTCACCAAATTATAAATCTCGCAGATTTTATTGCAGTCTTAAAAGTTAACGCCGCTTTCCTGTGAAATAACATTGACGATATGGAGTTCCAGACGTCACGTGACTATTCCCACCTGTATTTGTTTACGCAGCCGGCCGCATTGGCAGTCGAGTAGCGCCAGCACGCCAAGCGCTGATAAAACGGGCATTTATCCGGCAGAATTCCGTCCAATTGAATTCGCATCTCGCTTTGATGAAACAAGATAAACCGGATTTGGGAATAAAAAAATGAAATTGAGCCGTTTAGTCTGACACAATAAAAAAAATCAAGACGCAGGTTGGGTAAAGAAATCCCATCTGGGTCAGTCTGATCATTGAGATCCTGAGCTACTCTTGCCTCTTTTATGTGCCATTTTTATTTATGTACAGGTTTAGCTAAAGTTGTTTTTCTTTTTTTTCCCTCCCCTCTGTAAAAGTTAAGTTTGCAGCACCATCGGAGTGCAATTCATTGAAAACAATATGCTTCTTGTGCGCTCGGTAGATAATTCGGAGTGCTTTCTGTTTATGCCGCTAATGCGTTTGCTTTTGTTTGCTTCAACGTTGGGCCACTTAGCGCTCCGCTGCCTGTTGATGTGCGCCGCAATCCTTTTTTGGCCTTGATGCTGTCGATTATTTGGCAGGGGCGTGCAGTGACCTCAGGAGGTGCAGGTGTTCAAAGTAAAAAAAAAAAAAAAGGGGGGGGCGGGTCAATGCCAAACCTATTTAAACTGTCTGAATTGTAACAGCATATTCAGGATGAAGTATAACATACCAAATTTAAAGCTTGTGCAACTTGTGTCTGGTTAGTTAGAGTGAAGGTTAACGTTAGCTGCATAGGTGGAAAAAAAAATATTAGCATTCCAATGCTAGTGCCCAATGCCGCTTGCTGACCGTACTTGTGATTGTGCATGCGGCAAACTAACAGGCAGGAGCAATAGGCGTAGCGTTCTTGGCATATGTCAAAGGATTGTCCTCCTAATCATCTAGCCGACACGCGCGTGCACACGCACGTGCGCACGCACGCCTCACTGCAGCTGATTACGCCGTTGAAATGAATGCGTCGGTGAATAATACATGAGCGTCACTTGCGTGAGATGCTGTTTGTGTCCGTTCCAGCTGTGCGTGTCAGCGCCAGGCAGATGTCGGCCACCCAGATTAGGTTGCGCCCCGTGCACGTCGTCCTGCTGTTTGTGAGAAGACCCCCGCCCTTTTGCTCCGTATGATTTCTTACTGTAAGCTTCACCCGACATCATCGCCACTGAGTGGGAAGCACATTTTTTTTGCTTTGACGTGAACCCCTCGAACGAGGTGAAGTGCAGCCAAAGATGACAAACGCCACTTGCGCACAGTGTACACGATTTATTCACAGTGATAAAACACAGCATTGAATCGGAGGCAGCGCGTTTGTGTGTGCCCGCACCATCTTAAAAGTGTCTTCCTTTAATTATCTTGCGCTTTGATGCCCGTGCTGCTCGGCCGCCAAACGACCTCCTTATGAAATAAATAATTGGTGAGTAATGTAATGATTAAACAAGGACGCCGTTAATCTTAATAACATCTTTGCAGCGGCGCGCCACATGCGGTGAAAATCAAGCGCCGCTAACAGGACGAGAGAGGCATCACTGGGCCGACGTGTATCTTGTCTGTCATTTGAATCCGTCCCAACCTGCCGCAGGTTCCGACCCGGTGGAGGTTCTGTTGGTCCTCGTGGCCCTCCGGGCTCGTAGCGACACCAAGTTCAAGAGTCTCTCCAGCTCGTCTCCAGAACCGGTCACGGGACCAGAGCCGAGATTTCCGCCCTCGTCTTCTCGGGTCGAAGAAGCCCAGGCCCGTAAGGGGGGCAGCAGCTGGGCCGGGTGTAAACTGAGGCCGGGCGGGCCCGGTGGGTAGCCGTCGTAGGCTTCCCGGGCTGGGGGCAGGGTGTCGTAGAGAGACTCAGAGTCTTGGCTGCCATCAGAGTCTCGCCGGGGCTCCCGGTACTCCTCGTAGACAGGTGATTCCTCACTGCTCCGTTGTCGCCCCTCCCCACCCAGCCATCTTTTTCTCTGCCACTCGCCCGACTGGTTCTTTTCCCACTGGAAGGCCCTCTGCCGGGACTCTGGCGCCGGCTCTTGGCCTCTGTCGCTGTTCTGAACTTGGATCGGGTAGTCCAGCTGCAGGGAGCGGGTGCTGCCGCCCCGCCGAATGTTGCGCTGGGCGTCGCTCACGTCATAGTGGGACCCAAGCTCGGATGGGCGTAGGCGGGAGGGTGAAAACCAGCTGGGGGTCTGCCTGGGGGAGTCCCAGGGGAAGGCTGCAGAGACAAGAACACACTTTTAGTTTATGAGGAACTGTACCCAGGAGGTTTTGGCCCCCGGTTGAGGGTAGGCATAAAAGAAGTGGGACATGGACCCCGGTTGAGGGTAGGCATAAAATAGGGGGACATTGCTTATGTGGCAAGTCTTGTTTTGAAAGCAGTTGTCACTGTCAGTCCATGTTGAATAGTCTGAGAAAAAAAATATTTTCAGAATGTTCTCACATTTTGCCCTTTAGCTAAAGTCGCGCGCATAATGAACGAATATGATGATGATTAAGTTTGTTATTGCTGATTAAGATGGCTCAGATGCACACTAATGATGATGATGATTAGAAAAGATGCCTTGTGACAAAAGAAGTCAAGACTTGTTTCTCTGTCATCTTTGAAGTTGAACGCCCTCAGAATCTCGTTTTCTGTCTTTTGTTTGCTCCTGCGCAGGGGGAAAAAAAGCTCGGCGATATGCACTGTGAGAAGAAGTGGCATCGGTTGCTAGGGAACAAGACATAAAAGTCGATAACCGTCGTCTGAGCTCGGGCCATTGCGCCTTCCTGAACCTGATGGGAAAATTCCAGCGGTTGACTTCGTGTTGCTGCCGGTAAGACCTGTTCTCTCATTTGTTAACAGGTAGTTGGTACCAGCTGAAATGTAGTCCCCTCTTACACCATTTGTAAATTTTAAGGCGTTTTCCCCTCATTCCCAGAGCCACTTGTGTGAACGATTGTTGTCACGCAAGTTTAGCAAATCATTAGCATCAGCACAGCTTTGAAAGTAGTCGCAGATGTGTAATATCAGATCGCGTTTGTAAAGTTCAACACTGCTCAAACTTCTAAAAGTTGACATTATCATTATTTGCACATCTGATTCTAGCCTTAACAAAAAAATATGTAAAAACAGTCAAATGATTAACGTTATTCAAGTGTACTTACCAGGACTGTGCTGCCACCGCTCCTTGTCCATGTTGGAAACTACAAACAATAACTTTTAGATGATATTGATAGATTGACATAGAGTAGATTCAATGCAGAGTGTTTCCCTACCTTCGCTCTCAATGTGGTCCACCGTGTCATTGACCAGACGGATGACGGTCACAATGGAGGCTGGGCACAATATCAAAGTTGGGTTTAAAGCTAGGGTTAGGGTTTCTAAATAGGGTTTCATACTAGGGTTAGGCTTTCAAAGTAGGGTCAGGCTTTCAAAGTAGGGTTTCAAACTGAGGTTAGGGTTTCAAAGTAGGGTTTCAAACTGACCCCGACCTCCACTTTTAAATCCTAACCCGTGCTCTATGAAACCCCAACCTCAATCTGAAATGTTGGTGCCGGTACGCCCTAATGGTGCGGCATCACGGGTTCATGCTCGTCAGCAACGTACCGTTGTCATCAAAGGACTCTGACGTGTACGAGCTGAGCTCTTCTGATGTGGAGTCTGACGAAAGACCCATCGTATGGCTCTGCACAGGTGGCGACCGCTCACCTGGGTGCACACGCATGCAAACACATGTTGCCCAATTAGCCATTGTTAGCATGTAAATTTGACTCGGGTTGACACGAGCTGGAGTCTTTGCTTCTCACAACTCTCTGTGTGTACTGTTTCAAACAAGGGTTAGGATTTCAAGACTGTGTTTGGGTCTCGAGTCAGGGGTGAGGTTTCAAATGAGGGTTCCTGGTACGGTTAGGGTTTGAAAGTAAGGCTTAGAGTCACGGTCAAAAATAATTTATGTGAGTGCTCATGTTTTGCGTGTTGCTGCTCCTAAATTATTCAACATATGCTAATGAATTCATAATTCAGCAGGCGCCGTAAATGACCAATCGGCTCACCTCAGCCCGGCAACCAGCGCGCGATTAGACCTTGGCCGGCTGCCGCTTCGCTTAGCGTGGCACAAATAAACAAAGTGCAGTGGCTAACGAGGGCGTCCGGCCATCTCAATCACGCACTAATTAGATGTTTTTACTCCTCAGCAAGGGAGCGCAGTGCCCCTATGAGGACATCCTGATCCCCGGAGGAAATCGATGATGCGAGCAGGGAGAGGACGATAAACAGAGATGCTTCCGACTGACTTGTCGCTCGAGCAAGAGCCCTCGCTAAAGTGACGTTTTAAGGTAGGCTATCTCGGCTAAGGGTTTCAAACCCATGTCAGTGTTTGAAAGAGGCTGTTGGGGTTTGAAGAAAGTGTTCATTTTAAGGTTGCCATTCAAGTCATTGTTTAGGTTTCTTAAGGGTATTAAGGCTTCAAATTAGGGTTTCAAGGTTCGGTTAAATTTTCAAAGTTGGGTTTCAAGCCAGGGTTTATGTTCAGGTTTTCAAAGCCTGGGATGATGTTTCAAATTGGGGCTGGCTACTTACTAGCCATTCTCATTGTGGAAGTGGTGACTATCGCTGACTATCAATCAATCATGGTGTCGCTGTCTGTCTGGCTCCGCCCCCTCCCTGCCGTATCGCCGCTGCAGGCCGAAAAAAAGAGGACCAAAGGGTTATTGTCAGTTGTTGTCTTTTGGTCCTTCTTTCCAGCTGGAGCTCTTAAAGGCCAAAGTAGGACAAAGTCGTAGAAACTCCAACATTCATCATATTTATTATTCATATTTATTCATCGTATGGGTTCATTAGAATTGACAATGAAAAAGTTTGAAAAAGTGTATTGAGGTCAGCAAAAAGTACATCCGTCTCCATGGCAACCATGGCAACACACTAAAGTGGCCCCAGCATACATTTCTTTGAACCCGTAGCCCTTGTTTGAGACTATATCCAGCATACATTTGAAACGCCGTGTCTGTCTGTGTGTCTGCTTGCAGTCTGACCGTCACTGGCATCCGTCCGCTGCATCTCAAAGGCTCTTTGACTCCACTCGTCCTCACGTTCGCCCCGCCGCCTCACTTCTGCCGCGTCGCTGTCCCCGCCCTCCCAGGACACCTTGTGAACGGGGCTGTGCTGACTGAGGCGGTGGCAGGGGGACGGCGGCGGCAGGTTGGTGGGCGCCACGCTGCATACGGCCACACCCCGACGGTTGCTGCGCACGTTAGACGTGTCGGACAGGAAGCTGCTAAGCTGTCAACGAAAAGACGAGGTTGTTGAGTGATGGATGCGTGTACAAATTCGGATGATTGTCAAATGGATTATGGAGGGATCAAAGTAAAAGGATGGTATACATGGGGGGACGGATGGATGGACGTTTTTTTTAGGATGAATGCAAGATGACTGACCCTATTTCCGTCCAGGTCCCTGCTGTGTCTGTCCCCAGCCGAGTGAGCGTTGGGTCTCACCAGCACCTGAGGAGGTCTCGTCAGGCCGCCGCCCGCTTCACCGCCACCTCCGACGCCCGCCTTCCCCGGCGAGTTGGACACACGGACCGCCTTGAACTCGATGCCTTCTGCGCCCATGCCGGTCTTGCGCAGCATGTAGCTGGTCTCCGTAATGGCCGACACGGCCAAGACGCCCGAGAGCCCCAGTGACGCCGCAGAGTCCTTCCGAAACGGGATCTTCTTTCGGAAGATGACAAAGAGGATGAGGAGCAGGACGATGACAAAGCCTAGGACGCCGATTCCAATGATCTCGCCGGGACCGACGTATGACAGCGGCTGCGCCTGAGACATGACAAAGATACTTGACACTGAGATTGACAGCTAGCACAGATGAGTGACACCTGTTATAGATCTTCACATGCCAAGTAATTGTCGTTAACACTGACTCATACTCACGGTGGTTGCTAATACAATTATAATATTGCCTGTTAATTTCCACGTTGGCCTCTTAATAAGATAGACATGTTTAAAGTAAAAAGTCAAAGGCTTGGATAGTTGGCGTGTACGTGTTTGCACCTGCGTGTCATTGCCTATGTTGCCGTCACCCGGCTCACCGCAGGCCCCATCCTCGTATCCCGGCGTGCAGTTGCAGTAGAAGGATCCCGGCGTGTTGATGCACTCGCCGCCATCCCCGCAGTCGGCCTGCTCACACTCGTCCACATCCTCATCGCATCTGGAAAATCAAATATCTTTTTTAGCAAAAAATTTCTATTGCCATGTGTGAGCAAGGACAGTAACATAACAGGTTCTACCCAGAGAGTTCCTCAGTTAAAAAAAAGAAGGGCCTACACCAATTCTTTTCCAGCTCAGGAATTGTGTGAACAAGGGTATGAATGAACACACAGCGAGCTGAAATTCCAACGGCATCATGGGGGGTGTTTCATTTATCAATAATGGCCTGTGCTGCGGAGATGAATTCAAGGTTTAAGACACTTTTAGCAGGCGAGCATTTGGCGATCCACCCCCCGCCAACGCGG
This sequence comes from Syngnathus floridae, assembly GCF_059516105.1. NCBI lineage: Eukaryota > Metazoa > Chordata > Actinopteri > Syngnathiformes > Syngnathidae > Syngnathus > Syngnathus floridae. Next base: position 9,782,500 of record NC_142427.1, on the reverse strand, counting down.
GTGCAGGCTTCTGCTTTGAAATGTGGCTCCCCACAGTCAGCCCCCCAGCGAGACTCAGTCGTTTTCTCATTTGCAATGACTTGGAGCACACGCACACGTCTTCATTTTCCTTTGCATAGCATATCGTTTCTTTCTGATTTGGATGACATTTGTTTGATATTTACACACAACATTTGTGCAGCAACACTTGGAAATGTCATCACGCTGAATAATATCTGCTGAGTGAGCATTTACACCTGATTATTATGCACTGATAAGCCGCAGCCTGGAACAATTACAACTCGACTTGCTTAATACATTGAGTGGTACAATTTATCTGGAGACAGTTCTTTTTTTTGTTTAAATATACTGCGTTATTATTAAGTATTAATTAGTTTTTTTGCTGATTTGTTTTGAAAAGTCATTTTTAGGACAAACCTAGGTCCTTAATTATTTAACAGCGTCAAACCAAGAGTGTAAAGGAGTGCTGCTGCCCTCCTGTGGCGATTCTTGGTAGTAGCACACCAAGTTGTGTGACATGATACTAAGTCTAGGGTTAGGGTTTCAAAGTAGGGTTTCATACTAGAGTTAGGGTTTCAAAGTAGGGTTTAAAGCTAGGGTTAGGGGTTCAAATACATTTATCTGGGTAGACAGTCATAATGGCCCTCCGAAAGAAGCTATGACTATGAATGCGGCCCGCCCAAAAAAAAGTTTTGACACCTCTGCATTAATGCAAAAAAGCTTTTTGAACCTACCTAAGCCCGCCGAGTCCTGGTGGGCAGTCACAGACAAAGGCGCTGCCACCCTCAGTGACTTGGCACTCGCCACCAGCCTGACAGGGGTTTGGCGTGCAGGGCGTCACTGGGCTCTCGCAGCGTCCCCCGGTGAAGCCAGAGATGCAAGTGCACTCGAAGCCTGTTAAGTCAACAAGATCCATGTAAAAAAAAAAAAAAAAACAGACATGCAGCACTATCCTGCTTCACCGAGTTCTGTGTTAAACAGGTGAAGCCCTGCTTTTCCATGACAACAGATGACCCAATTTTGCAGGCTTAATGATTTTGCTGGGTCTGGGTAAAATGTTATTTAGTACAAACCAAAAAAATAATGTAAGAATGAATGTGACTGACCTCGCAAGGGCATGCTGGTGCACATAGCTCCGTTGAGGCAGGGGGCGCTGACACAAGGGTCCGGGTAGAGGACGCAGCCCAGCTCCACCTCACTCAGCCCAGCAATCTCGGCGTAGCGACTGCGTTCATTCTGCAGCGGCAGCTCTCTACCGTTGAGGGTCAGCCGGCCCAGGCAGCCCTGGAAGCCATCTTGGGCCCTGGCTCCTTGGACTCCTGCTGCCGGGGGCCTCACCTGCGCCCCGAAGAAGAAGGTGGATTCCGGGGCGCCGGGCCAAAGGCGGACGGGTGCTCGGGCGGCTCGCCGTCGCTCCACGTAGCTGTCGTCCAATGACAGGAGGGTGTAGTTGCTGGTCAGCTCCAAAGCTATGGCATGCCACAGCCCGTCGTTGATCTGACGTCCGGAGATTCCCATGATGCCGAGCGTGTTATCGCAGTCCAGCTGGAACCACAGGCGGCCACCTTCAATCTGGAACGCAGAGACAAGAACCAAATCATAAGGTGAGAACCCATCGAAAAAGCAAAATCAAGTCCAGAGCCTTTTAATAATTATTCAAAGACTTTGATGTTTACCTTGAGCATGGTGCAGGGATTCACTCGGGTGAACATGATGACCCCCCTGGTCTGCAGCGTACGGACGCTGAGGCCTAGCTTCATCTCGCCGCTCAGACCACTTTCAGTCACTTTGTACTTGATGTAGCCGTTGCCAGAAAAACTCAGAGACCTTTGACCTGTGCGGAGACACAGAGGATTCATTCAACATGGAAATGTTTGGACATGGAAAAGAGCACAAAGTCAAGAATAAAAGGTATGAACCGTGTCGGTCGACAACCAACCAAATCTTGCCCAGAACCAGTCAAGAAACCTCATGACATTTACAACTTGATTCTATTCCGTTCAGCAATCGTAGAAGCAATCCTACCGGAACACTCGTCCAGACGCTCAGGTAAACACTGGCAGACAGATGGCGCCGTCGGGCCGGAGCGAACGCACTGCATGTCCGCAGGGCATGACCAACCCTCACACAGCTCCACGGAGATGGGGCACGCCCCACCTGCTTGGTACATGAGCAAATCACACAACAAAAACAACATTAGGAACCCCAAAAGAAGACAAATAACGACAAGGTGAGTGCAACCCGTATAAACTGACGGGGGCAGGTGCAGGTCTCAATGCGTCTGAATGGCAGTGACACCAGGCTGAGCCTCTCTGTGCTGTACGTCAGTAGGGAGCCAGCTTCCATGGCCAGCGTCTGCTCACACATCTTGTCGCCACATGCCAGCTCCCCGGAGCAAGCGCCGCCCACTGCCTCCGCTCCAGCCAGGACACCTCGGAGCCGCCCCCTCGCCTCCTGTAGCTTGCCGGCCACTTCTTGGGGTGCGTAGAAGCCCCCCAACCGTCCAGCAGGACCTGCGGACACCTCCGGCCTCTCAATGGCCACCAGAAGGTCCACGTCGGACGTCCCCTTCACCGGCTGCACGCCGAGGATGTGGAGAGGGTCTTGTTGTCCGGCCGACCAGCTCCAGCCAGCGAGCGCTCGCAAGGTCAGCCGGATCTGGTTGAGGTAGCGGCCCAGCAGGTCCTCGGGAGACAGGGAGCGGAACCTCAGGGCGACGGCGCTACGCAGCAGGACGTCCGTCACCTGTTCCACTCGGACCGAAACGTCGGCGATAACGGCAAAGCGTCCGTCGCTCACGGTGGCGTTCATCTGGTACCTGAGAACATCAGAAAGATTCAAGAACACCAACGTCCCAAAGTCAGCGTTAAGTGAAGTGTTGTTTACCTCCCCGGCTCGAGGCCCGGTAGCGCGCTCACACTTCCGTCCTGTCTGTTGATGCTAAACATGCTCTTATCCTGCGGCCTGTGGGTGAAGAACAGCGCGTCGCTGGGGTCGCGGTCGGTGGCGTGGATGCGACCAATCGGGCCGCCCTGGAACGTGTCGGTCGCCGTCACCACCAAGATTTCCAGGGGCGAGACGGCCGGCTTGTACTGACTGTTCCCGATGACCCGCAGCAAGACCCACGAGGACGAGAGAAGAGGAGGCCGCCCGGAGTCGCTCACCTACCGGACAAAAAGTTCATTCCTGAGGTTGGTGGTTCTCAAAACTATTTCTCATGATAGAAATGTTGATTTGGCATTCGAATTCTGACCTGGACCTCAAGGGTGAACTCCCGGGGGGACTCCGGGCTGAACTGGCGGTTAGACCTGAGCGTTCCCGTCTGGTCCAGCGTGAAGAAACCACCCTCGTTGCCAGAAACGAGGGCAAACTCAAAGGGTGGGCCGTTTCTGGGGGAGTCTTTGTCGCTGACGGACAAACGTAGGAGGACGCTGCCGGGAGCTTGGCTCAGCTTCAAGTTGGATAAACAGAGTGTCACAAGGTACAAATACTTGAACATAATGTTTGGATTGCTTCAGCAGTCATATCAAATAGCAAAACCTATTGAGTCACCTGGACCACAGCAGTGGCGTTGGGCGGGTTAAAGACTGGCGGGTTGTCATTAACGTCGGCGACGTCCACGTTGACGGCGACGGCCGAGGACATGGCGGGCGAGCCGCTGTCGAAGGCCTGGACTGACAGAGCGTAGCGGGACACCTGCACGGGGGAGAGCGGACACATCTTTATGCATGAGGCTATGCGGCCGACACGCATCGTTACGGCCGCATAATGTGAGCGCTCGCTGACCTTGCGCCGACTCCGAAAACGACTATTGATTTCTTCCTGAGTTATTTTGCACTTAAAGGCGCATCCTTAAGCTGGCTCCACACATACCGGCAATCCAGCCATATCGGAGCATTTTCCTTAGAAGCCGGCAAAGGCCCGATTATTGACAGTACTGAGCGTTTACGTTGAGGTGTGTTGGGTGTTAATAGCTATTTGCGATCAGTCAGCTAAGACCTAACTATCGGATGTTTGTAGATGTGCGTAGTCTGCTTTACCAGCTCGCGGTCCAGACGCTTATTGACTTTGAGCAGGCCTGTCACCGGGTCGATCCAGAAGTGGTTACTCCGGTCGCCTTTCAGGATGGAGTAGGTGATGCGTCCGTTAACTTGGCTGTCCAAGTCCTCCGCCAGCACCTTCAAAAAGCACACATCCCTTCAGTAATTACGATTCCAGCAAACGGCGCCATTAATGAACCAATCAGACTACCCTGGTTACGGACTGGCCAACCGGTGTGTCCTCGCTGATCAGGACGTTGTAGACATCCCGGCTGAAGACCGGGGCGTTGTCGTTGACATCCATCAGCTGAACGGTGACCACGGTGGCGGCGCTGAGTGGCGGGCTGCCGCCGTCCCAGGCCTCCACTGTCAGGTAGTAGTCCTTGCACACCTCAAAATCCAGCTCACCGGCCACGGAAATGGAGCCTAGGAGCAAGTTATGCGTTAGGTTCTTTGGATCCAAGCACCTTCCTATTGCACATCGAGATCTCCACATTCAGAACAGAAAGCTCACCTAGAACCATGTCAATAGAGAACTTGGCCATCTCGTTGCCCGAGCGGATTCGGTAGGAGATCTCGGCATTGGGCCCGATGTCGGCGCTGGTGGCCAGCACCCGCAACACTTCAGCGCCCACCGCAACATCCTCGGGTACGGTGACAGTGTAGTCCCGCCTCTGGAACACCGGCGCGTTGTCATTCACGTCCAGGACCAGCACAGTTAATTCGACCTGGTGGATGCAAGTTGGAATGGTTCAGATTACTTGGTGAAGCTAACACAACAAACAGACTTGTTTGTGTAAATGTCTTTGTGTGTCTTCATGTACTGTCATCAGTAGGTGACAGAGAGCTGCTGGCCCCTCAGCTGTCACCTCTCATCATCTTTGCATCTGGGTGCTCATGGGATAAGCATTGATCTTAATTAAAATCTACATGGCTTGTTATCGCGTCTCCTCGCGGCACATCTCAAGGTGGCCTCCTTAATCTCCCAGTGGGACCTAAAATATTTTATCATGGAAAAATTTGCAACACAGTTGCTCGTGTGCTGATCCATAAAAAAGGTTGGGGACCACTGAACTATACACTTGAGCTGCTCCATAAAACCATACCTTGGTATAATTCCTCTAATACAAGTCAGGGCTCAATAGTGAAGTGGTTAGTGCTCTGGACTCTCACCCCAGTGACCCGAGTTCAAGTCCCAGTGGGCCCTAAAATCTTTTATCATGGAAAGATTTGCAACACAGTTGCTCGTGTGCTGATCCAGGATAAAAGGTTGGGGACCACTGAACGATACTAGTCACTTGTGAGCTGCTCCATAAAGCCATACCTTGGTACAATTTCATACACTACAAGCCAGGTCTCCATAGTGTAGTGGTTAGTCCTCAGGACTCTCACCCCACTGACCCCAGTTCAAATCCCACTGAGCCTTAAAATATTTTATCATGGAAAAATTTGCAACACAGTTGCTCGTGTGCTGATCCATAAAACCATACACCTCCCTAACGTTTAGGCCTAGGGTGAGGGCTTGGGCTGTAGTTAGGATTAGGTTTGGGTTGAACCTAGGATTAGGGTTAGGGTTGAACCTAGGGTTAGGTTTAGGGTTGGGCCTAGGCTTAGTGTTGGAGCAAGGGTTAGGGTTGGATCTAGGGTTGGGGTTAGAGTTGAGCCTCGGGTTAGGGTTGAACCTAGCGTTAGGGTTGGGCCGAGGGTTACGGTTGGGCCTAGGCTTAGTGTTGGAGCTAGGGTTAGGTTTGGGCCGAGGGTTAGGGTTGGGCCGAGGCTTAGTGTTGGAGCTAGGGTTAGGGTTGGATCTAGGGTTGGGGTTAGAGTTGAGCCTAGGGTTAGGGTTGGGGTTAGGGTTGAACAAGGATTAGGGTTAGGGTTGGGCCTAGGGTTAGGGTTGGGCCTAAGCTTAGTGTTGGAGCTAGGGTTAGGGTTGGATCTAGGGTTGGGGTTAGAGTTGAGCCTAGGGTTAGGGTTGAACGTAGCATTAGGGTTAGGGTTGGGCCTAGGTTTAGGGTTGAACCTAGGGTTAGGCTTAGGGTTGGGCCTAAGCTTAGTGTTGGAGCTAGGGTTAGGGTTGAGCCTCGGGTTAGGGTTGAACCTAGCATTAGGGTTAGGGTTGGGCCTAGGGTTAGGGTTAGGCCGAGGGTTACGGTTGGGCCTAGGCTTAGTGTTGGAGCTAGGGTTAGGGTTGGACTAGGGTTGGGGTTAGAGTTGAGCCTAGGGTTAGGGTTGGGGTTAGGGTTGAATCTAGGATTAGGGTTAGGCCTACGGTTAGGGTTAGGGTTGGGCCGAGGCTTAGTATTGGAGCTAGGGTTAGGGTTGGCTCTAGGGTTGGGGTTAGAGTTGAGCCTAGGGTTAGGGTTGGGGTTAGGGTTGAACTAGGATTAGGGTTGGGCCTAGGGTTAGGGTTAGGGTTAGGCCGAGGCTATTGGTGTAATGTGCTAATGGTCTTATGTGCTAATCGTCTTATGTGCTAATGGTCTTATGTGCTAATGGTCTTATGTGCAAATGTGCTAATGGTCTATGTGCTATGTGCTCATGGTTTAATGTGCTATGTGCTCATGGCCTAACGTGCTATGTGCTCATGGTTTAATGTGCTATGTGCTCATGGCCTAATGTGCTATGTGCTCATGGCCTAATGTGCTATGTGCTCATGGCCTAATGTGCTATGTGCTCATGGCCTAATGTGCTATGTGCTTATGGCCTAATGTGCTATGTGCTTATGGTTTAATTATCTTAGGGTTTAATGTGCTTAGTGCTTAGGGTTTAATGTGCTTAGTGCTTAGGAATTAATGTGCTTAGTGCTTAGGGTTTAATTATTTTAGGGTTTAATTTGATTAGGTCTTTATGTGCTTTGTGCTTAAGGTTTTATGTGCTTTGTGCTTAAGGTTTTATGTGTTTTGTGCTTAAGGTTTTATGTGCTTTATTAAGGTTTTATGTGCTCTGTGCTTAAGGTTTTATGTGCTTAAGGTTTTATGTGCTGGTTAGGGTTCTTGTTGCTCTTGCTGTGCTTAGGGTTAGGCTTGCTATGCTTAGGTTTAGGCTTGCTCTTGCTGTGCTTAAGGTTGTTGTCAGGGTTTGGTGTTAGGGTTAGGTTTCTTGTTAGTGTATGTTGTTAGGGTTAGGTTTCTTGTTAGGTTTCTTGTTAGGCTTCTTTTTAGGGTTAGGGTTAGTTTCTTGTTAGAGTTAGGTTTCTTGTTAGGGTTAGGTTTCTTGTTAGGGTTAGGGTTTGTGTTAGGCTTAGGCTTGCTTTTGCTGTGCTTAGGGTTAGGGTTAGGCTTGCTCTTGCTGTGCTTAGGGTTAGGGTTTGTGTTAGGCTTAGGCTTGCTTTTGCTGTGCTTAGGGTTAGGGTTAGGCTTGCTCTTGCTGTGCTTAGGGTTAGGGTTAGGGTTTGTGTTAGGCTTGCTTTTGCTGTGCTTAGGGTTAGGGTTAGGCTTGCTCTTGCTGTGCTTAGGGTTAGGGTTAGGGTTTGTGTTAGGCTTGCTTTTGCTGTGCTTAGGGTTAGGGTTAGGCTTGCTCTTGCTGTGCTTAGGGTTAGGGTTAGGCTTGCTCTTGCTGTGCTTAGGGTTAGGGTTTGTGTTAGGCTTAGGCTTGCTTTTGCTGTGCTGAGGCTTAGGGTTAGGCTTGCTCTTGCTGTGGTTAGGGTTAGGGTTAGGGTTTGTGTTAGGCTTAGGCTTGCTTTTGCTGTGCTGAGGCTTAGGGTTAGGCTTGCTCTTGCTGTGGTTAGGGTTAGGGTTAGGGTTTGTGTTAGGCTTAGGCTTGCTTTTGCTGTGCTGAGGCTTAGGGTTAGGCTTGCTCTTGCTGTGGTTAGGGTTAGGGTTAGGGTTTGTGTTAGGCTTAGGCTTGCTTTTGCTGTGCTGAGGCTTAGGGTTAGGCTTGCTCTTGCTGTGGTTAGGGTTAGGGTTAGGGTTTGTGTGAGGCTTAGGCTTGCTTTTGCTGTGCTGAGGCTTAGGGTTAGGCTTGCTCTTGCTGTGGTTAGGGTTAGGGTTAGGGTTTGTGTGAGGCTTAGGCTTGCTTTTGCTGTGCTGAGGCTTAGGGTTAGGCTTGCTCTTGCTGTGGTTAGGGTTAGGGTTTGTGTTAGGCTTAGGCTTGCTTTTGCTGTGCTGAGGCTTAGGGTTAGGCTTGCTCTTGCTGTGGTTAGGGTTAGGGTTAGGGTTTGTGTGAGGCTTAGGCTTGCTTTTGCTGTGCTGAGGCTTAGGGTTAGGCTTGCTCTTGCTGTGGTTAGGGTTAGGGTTAGGGTTTGTGTGAGGCTTAGGCTTGCTTTTGCTGTGCTGAGGCTTAGGGTTAGGCTTGCTCTTGCTGTGGTTAGGGTTAGGGTTAGGGTTTGTGTGAGGCTTAGGCATGCTTTTGCTGTGCTGAGGCTTAGGGTTAGGCTTGCTCTTGCTGTGGTTAGGGTTAGGGTTTGTGTGAGGCTTAGGCTTGCTTTTGCTGTGCTGAGGCTTAGGGTTAGGCTTGCTCTTGCTGTGGTTAGGGTTAGGGTTAGGGTTTGTGTTAGGCTTGCTTTTGCTGTGCTGAGGCTTAGGGTTAGGCTTGCTCTTGCTGCGGTTAGGGTTAGGGTTAGGGTTTGTGTGAGGCTTAGGCTTGCTTTTGCTGTGCTGAGGCTTAGGGTTAGGCTTGCTCTTGCTGTGGTTAGGGTTAGGGTTAGGGTTAGGGTTTGTGTTAGGCTTAGGCTTGCTTTTACTGTGCTGAGGCTTAGGGTTAGGCTTGCTCTTGCTGTGGTTAGGGTTAGGGTTTGTGTGAGGCTTAGGCTTGCTTTTGCTGTGCCGAGGCTTAGGGTTAGGCTTGCTCATGCTGTGGTTAGGGTTAGGGTTAGGGTTTGTGTGAGGCTTAGGCTTGCTTTTGCTGTGCTGAGGCTTAGGGTTAGGCTTGCTCTTGCTGTGGTTAGGGTTAGGGTTAGGGTTTGTGTGAGGCTTAGGCTTGCTTTTGCTGTGCTGAGGCTTAGGGTTAGGCTTGCTCTTGCTGTGGTTAGGGTTAGGGTTAGGGTTTGTGTGAGGCTTAGGCTTGCTTTTGCTGTGCTGAGGCTTAGGGTTAGGCTTGCTCTTGCTGTGGTTAGGGTTAGGGTTAGGGTTAGGGTTTGTGTTAGGCTTAGGCTTGCTTTTACTGTGCTGAGGCTTAGGGTTAGGCTTGCTCTTGCTGTGGTTAGGGTTAGGGTTTGTGTGAGGCTTAGGCTTGCTTTTGCTGTGCCGAGGCTTAGGGTTAGGCTTGCTCTTGCTGTGGTTAGGGTTAGGGTTAGGGTTTGTGTGAGGCTTAGGCTTGCTTTTGCTGTGCTGAGGCTTAGGGTTAGGCTTGCTCTTGCTGTGGTTAGGGTTAGGGTTAGGGTTTGTGTGAGGCTTAGGCTTGCTTTTGCTGTGCTGAGGCTTAGGGTTAGGCTTGCTTTTGCTGTGCTGAGGCTTAGGGTTAGGCTTGCTCTTGCTGTGGTTAGGGTTAGGGTTTGTGTGAGGCTTAGGCTTGCTTTTGCTGTGCTGAGGCTTAGGGTTAGGCTTGCTCTTGCTGTGGTTAGGGTTAGGGTTAGGGTTAGGGTTTGTGTTAGGCTTAGGCTTGCTTTTACTGTGCTGAGGCTTAGGGTTAGGCTTGCTCTTGCTGTGGTTAGGGTTAGGGTTTGTGTGAGGCTTAGGCTTGCTTTTGCTGTGCCGAGGCTTAGGGTTAGGCTTGCTCTTGCTGTGGTTAGGGTTAGGGTTAGGGTTTGTGTGAGGCTTAGGCTTGCTTTTGCTGTGCTGAGGCTTAGGGTTAGGCTTGCTCTTGCTGTGGTTAGGGTTAGGGTTAGGGTTTGTGTGAGGCTTAGGCTTGCTTTTGCTGTGCTGAGGCTTAGGGTTAGGCTTGCTCTTGCTGTGGTTAGGGTTAGGGTTAGGGTTTGTGTGAGGCTTAGGCTTGCTTTTGCTGTGCTGAGGCTTAGGGTTAGGCTTGCTCTTGCTGTGGTTAGGGTTAGGGTTAGGGTTTGTGTTAGGCTTGCTTTTGCTGTGCTGAGGCTTAGGGTTAGGCTTGCTCTTGCTGTGGTTAGGGTTAGGGTTAGGGTTTGTGTGAGGCTTAGGCTTGCTTTTGCTGTGCTGAGGCTTAGGGTTAGGCTTGCTCTTGCTGTGGTTAGGGTTAGGGTTAGGGTTTGTGTGAGGCTTAGGCTTGCTTTTGCTGTGCTGAGGCTTAGGGTTAGGCTTGCTCTTGCTGTGGTTAGGGTTAGGGTTTGTGTGAGGCTTAGGCTTGCTTTTGCTGTGCTGAGGCTTAGGGTTAGGCTTGCTCTTGCTGTGGTTAGGGTTAGGGTTTGTGTGAGGCTTAGGCTTGCTTTTGCTGTGCTGAGGCTTAGGGTTAGGCTTGCTCTTGCTGTGGTTAGGGTTAGGGTTAGGGTTTGTGTTAGGCTTGCTTTTGCTGTGCTGAGGCTTAGGGTTAGGCTTGCTCTTGCTGTGGTTAGGGTTAGGGTTAGGGTTTGTGTGAGGCTTAGGCTTGCTTTTGCTGTGCTGACACAAACCCTAACCCTAACCCTAACCCTAACCACAGCAAGAGCAAGCCTAACCCTAAGCCTCAGCACAGCAAAAGCAAGCCTAAGCCTCACACAAACCCTAACCCTAACCACAGCAAGAGCAAGCCTAACCCTAAGCCTCAGCACAGCAAAAGCAAGCCTAACACAAACCCTAACCCTAACCCTAACCACAGCAAGAGCAAGCCTAACCCTAAGCCTCAGCACAGCAAAAGCAAGCCTAAGCCTCACACAAACCCTAACCCTAACCCTAACCACAGCAAGAGCAAGCCTAACCCTAAGCCTCAGCACAGCAAAAGCAAGCCTAAGCCTCACACAAACCCTAACCCTAACCACAGCAAGAGCAAGCCTAACCCTAAGCCTCAGCACAGCAAAAGCAAGCCTAAGCCTCACACAAACCCTAACCCTAACCCTAACCACAGCAAGAGCAAGCCTAACCCTAAGCCTCAGCACAGCAAAAGCAAGCCTAAGCCTCACACAAACCCTAACCCTAACCCTAACCACAGCAAGAGCAAGCCTAACCCTAAGCCTCAGCACAGCAAAAGCAAGCCTAAGCCTCACACAAACCCTAACCCTAACCACAGCAAGAGCAAGCCTAACCCTAAGCCTCAGCACAGCAAAAGCAAGCCTAAGCCTCACACAAACCCTAACCCTAACCACAGCAAGAGCAAGCCTAACCCTAAGCCTCAGCACAGCAAAAGCAAGCCTAAGCCTAACACAAACCCTAACCCTAACCCTAACCACAGCAAGAGCAAGCCTAAGCCTCAGCACAGCAAAAGCAAGCCTAACACAAACCCTAACCCTAACCCTAACCCTAACCACAGCAAGAGCAAGCCTAACCCTAAGCCTCAGCACAGCAAAAGCAAGCCTAAGCCTCACACAAACCCTAACCCTAACCACAGCGAGAGCAAGCCTAACCCTAAGCCTCAGCACAGCAAAAGCAAGCCTAACACAAACCCTAACCCTAACCCTAACCACAGCAAGAGCAAGCCTAACCCTAAGCCTCAGCACAGCAAAAGCAAGCCTAAGCCTCACACAAACCCTAACCCTAACCCTAACCACAGCAAGAGCAAGCCTAACCCTAAGCCTCAGCACAGCAAAAGCAAGACTAAGCCTCACACAAACCCTAACCCTAACCCTAACCACAGCAAGAGCAAGCCTAACCCTAAGCCTCAGCACAGCAAAAGCAAGCCTAAGCCTCACACAAACCCTAACCCTAACCCTAACCACAGCAAGAGCAAGCCTAACCCTAAGCCTCGGCACAGCAAAAGCAAGCCTAAGCCTCACACAAACCCTAACCCTAACCACAGCAAGAGCAAGCCTAACCCTAAGCCTCAGCACAGTAAAAGCAAGCCTAAGCCTAACACAAACCCTAACCCTAACCCTAACCCTAACCACAGCAAGAGCAAGCCTAACCCTAAGCCTCAGCACAGCAAAAGCAAGCCTAAGCCTCACACAAACCCTAACCCTAACCCTAACCACAGCAAGAGCAAGCCTAACCCTAAGCCTCAGCACAGCAAAAGCAAGCCTAACACAAACCCTAACCCTAACCCTAACCACAGCAAGAGCAAGCCTAACCCTAAGCCTCAGCACAGCAAAAGCAAGCCTAAGCCTCACACAAACCCTAACCCTAACCCTAACCACAGCAAGAGCAAGCCTAACCCTAAGCCTCAGCACAGCAAAAGCAAGCCTAAGCCTCACACAAACCCTAACCCTAACCACAGCAAGAGCAAGCCTAACCCTAAGCCTCAGCACAGCAAAAGCAAGCCTAAGCCTCACACAAACCCTAACCCTAACCACAGCAAGAGCAAGCCTAACCCTAAGCCTCAGCACAGCAAAAGCAAGCCTAAGCCTAACACAAACCCTAACCCTAACCCTAACCACAGCAAGAGCAAGCCTAAGCCTCAGCACAGCAAAAGCAAGCCTAACACAAACCCTAACCCTAACCCTAACCACAGCAAGAGCAAGCCTAACCCTAAGCCTCAGCACAGCAAAAGCAAGCCTAAGCCTCACACAAACCCTAACCCTAACCCTAACCACAGCAAGAGCAAGCCTAACCCTAAGCCTCAGCACAGCAAAAGCAAGCCTAACACAAACCCTAACCCTAACCCTAACCACAGCAAGAGCAAGCCTAACCCTAAGCCTCAGCACAGCAAAAGCAAGCCTAAGCCTCACACAAACCCTAACCCTAACCCTAACCACAGCAAGAGCAAGCCTAACCCTAAGCCTCAGCACAGCAAAAGCAAGCCTAAGCCTCACACAAACCCTAACCCTAACCCTAACCACAGCAAGAGCAAGCCTAACCCTAAGCCTCAGCACAGCAAAAGCAAGCCTAAGCCTCACACAAACCCTAACCCTAACCCTAACCACAGCAAGAGCAAGCCTAACCCTAAGCCTCGGCACAGCAAAAGCAAGCCTAAGCCTCACACAAACCCTAACCCTAACCACAGCAAGAGCAAGCCTAACCCTAAGCCTCAGCACAGTAAAAGCAAGCCTAAGCCTAACACAAACCCTAACCCTAACCCTAACCCTAACCACAGCAAGAGCAAGCCTAACCCTAAGCCTCAGCACAGCAAAAGCAAGCCTAAGCCTCACACAAACCCTAACCCTAACCCTAACCACAGCAAGAGCAAGCCTAACCCTAAGCCTCAGCACAGCAAAAGCAAGCCTAACACAAACCCTAACCCTAACCCTAACCACAGCAAGAGCAAGCCTAACCCTAAGCCTCAGCACAGCAAAAGCAAGCCTAAGCCTCACACAAACCCTAACCCTAACCCTAACCACAGCAAGAGCAAGCCTAACCCTAAGCCTCAGCACAGCAAAAGCAAGCCTAAGCCTCACACAAACCCTAACCCTAACCACAGCAAGAGCAAGCCTAACCCTAAGCCTCAGCACAGCAAAAGCAAGCCTAAGCCTCACACAAACCCTAACCCTAACCCTAACCACAGCAAGAGCAAGCCTAACCCTAAGCCTCAGCACAGCAAAAGCAAGCCTAAGCCTCACACAAACCCTAACCCTAACCCTAACCACAGCAAGAGCAAGCCTAACCCTAAGCCTCAGCACAGCAAAAGCAAGCCTAAGCCTCACACAAACCCTAACCCTAACCACAGCAAGAGCAAGCCTAACCCTAAGCCTCAGCACAGCAAAAGCAAGCCTAAGCCTCACACAAACCCTAACCCTAACCACAGCAAGAGCAAGCCTAACCCTAAGCCTCAGCACAGCAAAAGCAAGCCTAAGCCTAACACAAACCCTAACCCTAACCCTAACCACAGCAAGAGCAAGCCTAAGCCTCAGCACAGCAAAAGCAAGCCTAACACAAACCCTAACCCTAACCCTAACCCTAACCACAGCAAGAGCAAGCCTAACCCTAAGCCTCAGCACAGCAAAAGCAAGCCTAAGCCTCACACAAACCCTAACCCTAACCACAGCAAGAGCAAGCCTAACCCTAAGCCTCAGCACAGCAAAAGCAAGCCTAACACAAACCCTAACCCTAACCCTAACCACAGCAAGAGCAAGCCTAACCCTAAGCCTCAGCACAGCAAAAGCAAGCCTAAGCCTCACACAAACCCTAACCCTAACCCTAACCACAGCAAGAGCAAGCCTAACCCTAAGCCTCAGCACAGCAAAAGCAAGCCTAAGCCTCACACAAACCCTAACCCTAACCCTAACCACAGCAAGAGCAAGCCTAACCCTAAGCCTCAGCACAGCAAAAGCAAGCCTAACACAAACCCTAACCCTAACCCTAACCACAGCAAGAGCAAGCCTAACCCTAAGCCTCAGCACAGCAAAAGCAAGCCTAAGCCTCACACAAACCCTAACCCTAACCCTAACCACAGCAAGAGCAAGCCTAACCCTAAGCCTCAGCACAGCAAAAGCAAGCCTAAGCCTCACACAAACCCTAACCCTAACCCTAACCACAGCAAGAGCAAGCCTAACCCTAAGCCTCAGCACAGCAAAAGCAAGCCTAAGCCTCACACAAACCCTAACCCTAACCCTAACCACAGCAAGAGCAAGCCTAACCCTAAGCCTCGGCACAGCAAAAGCAAGCCTAAGCCTCACACAAACCCTAACCCTAACCACAGCAAGAGCAAGCCTAACCCTAAGCCTCAGCACAGTAAAAGCAAGCCTAAGCCTAACACAAACCCTAACCCTAACCCTAACCCTAACCACAGCAAGAGCAAGCCTAACCCTAAGCCTCAGCACAGCAAAAGCAAGCCTAAGCCTCACACAAACCCTAACCCTAACCCTAACCACAGCAAGAGCAAGCCTAACCCTAAGCCTCAGCACAGCAAAAGCAAGCCTAACACAAACCCTAACCCTAACCCTAACCACAGCAAGAGCAAGCCTAACCCTAAGCCTCAGCACAGCAAAAGCAAGCCTAAGCCTCACACAAACCCTAACCCTAACCCTAACCACAGCAAGAGCAAGCCTAACCCTAAGCCTCAGCACAGCAAAAGCAAGCCTAACACAAACCCTAACCCTAACCCTAACCACAGCAAGAGCAAGCCTAACCCTAAGCCTCAGCACAGCAAAAGCAAGCCTAAGCCTCACACAAACCCTAACCCTAACCCTAACCACAGCAAGAGCAAGCCTAACCCTAAGCCTCAGCACAGCAAAAGCAAGCCTAAGCCTCACACAAACCCTAACCCTAACCACAGCAAGAGCAAGCCTAACCCTAAGCCTCAGCACAGCAAAAGCAAGCCTAAGCCTCACACAAACCCTAACCCTAAACCTAACCACAGCAAGAGCAAGCCTAACCCTAAGCCTCAGCACAGCAAAAGCAAGCCTAAGCCTCACACAAACCCTAACCCTAACCCTAACCACAGCAAGAGCAAGCCTAACCCTAAGCCTCAGCACAGCAAAAGCAAGCCTAAGCCTCACACAAACCCTAACCCTAACCACAGCAAGAGCAAGCCTAACCCTAAGCCTCAGCACAGCAAAAGCAAGCCTAAGCCTCACACAAACCCTAACCCTAACCCTAACCACAGCAAGAGCAAGCCTAACCCTAAGCCTCAGCACAGCAAAAGCAAGCCTAAGCCTAACACAAACCCTAACCCTAACCCTAACCACAGCAAGAGCAAGCCTAACCCTAAGCCTCAGCACAGCAAAAGCAAGCCTAACACAAACCCTAACCCTAACCCTAACCACAGCAAGAGCAAGCCTAACCCTAAGCCTCAGCACAGCAAAAGCAAGCCTAAGCCTAACACAAACCCTAACCCTAACCCTAACCACAGCAAGAGCAAGCCTAACCCTAAGCCTCAGCACAGCAAAAGCAAGCCTAAGCCTAACACAAACCCTAACCCTAACCCTAACCACAGCAAGCGCAAGCCTAACCCTAAGCCTCAGCACAGCAAAAGCAAGCCTAAGCCTAACACAAACCCTAACCCTAAGCACAGCAAGAGCAAGCCTAACCCTAACCCTAAGCACAGCAAGAGCAAGCCTAACCCTAACCCTAAGCACAGCAAAAGCAAGCCTAACACAAACCCTAACCCTAACCCTAAGCACAGCAAGAGCAAGCCTAACCCTAACCCTAAGCACAGCAAAAGCAAGCCTAACACAAACCCTAACCCTAACCCTAAGCACAGCAAGAGCAAGCCTAACCCTAACCCTAAGCACAGCAAAAGCAAGCCTAACACAAACCCTAACCCTAACCCTAAGCACAGCAAGAGCAAGCCTAACCCTAACCCTAAGCACAGCAAAAGCAAGCCTAAGCCTAACACAAACCCTAACCCTAAGCACAGCAAGAGCAAGCCTAACCCTAACCCTAAGCACAGCAAAAGCAAGCCTAAGCCTAACACAAACCCTAACCCTAACAAGAAACCTAACCCTAACAAGAAACCTAACTCTAACAAGAAACTAACCCTAACCCTAAAAAGAAGCCTAACAAGAAACCTAACAAGAAACCTAACCCTAACAACATACACTAACAAGAAACCTAACCCTAACACCAAACCCTGACAACAACCTTAAGCACAGCAAGAGCAAGCCTAAACCTAAGCATAGCAAGCCTAACCCTAAGCACAGCAAGAGCAACAAGAACCCTAACCAGCACATAAAACCTTAAGCACATAAAACCTTAAGCACAGAGCACATAAAACCTTAATAAAGCACATAAAACCTTAAGCACAAAACACATAAAACCTTAAGCACAAAGCACATAAAACCTTAAGCACAAAGCACATAAAGACCTAATCAAATTAAACCCTAAAATAATTAAACCCTAAGCACTAAGCACATTAATTCCTAAGCACTAAGCACATTAAACCCTAAGCACTAAGCACATTAAACCCTAAGATAATTAAACCATAAGCACATAGCACATTAGGCCATGAGCACATAGCACATTAGGCCATGAGCACATAGCACATTAGGCCATGAGCACATAGCACATTAGGCCATGAGCACATAGCACATTAAACCATGAGCACATAGCACGTTAGGCCATGAGCACATAGCACATTAAACCATGAGCACATAGCACATAGACCATTAGCACATTTGCACATAAGACCATTAGCACATAAGACCATTAGCACATAAGACGATTAGCACATAAGACCATTAGCACATTACACCAATAGCCTCGGCCCAACCCTAACCCTAACCCTAGGCCCAACCCTAATCCTAGTTCAACCCTAACCCCAACCCTAACCCTAGGCTCAACTCTAACCCCAACCCTAGAGCCAACCCTAACCCTAGCTCCAATACTAAGCCTCGGCCCAACCCTAACCCTAACCGTAGGCCTAACCCTAATCCTAGATTCAACCCTAACCCCAACCCTAACCCTAGGCTCAACTCTAACCCCAACCCTAGTCCAACCCTAACCCTAGCTCCAACACTAAGCCTAGGCCCAACCGTAACCCTCGGCCTAACCCTAATCCTAGGCCCAACCCTAACCCTAATGCTAGGTTCAACCCTAACCCGAGGCTCAACCCTAACCCTAGCTCCAACACTAAGCCTTGGCCCAACCCTAAACCTAACCCTAGGTTCAACCCTAACCCTAGGCCCAACCCTAACCCTAATGCTAGGTTCAACCCTAACCCTAGGCTCAACTCTAACCCCAACCCTAGATCCAACACTAAGCTTAGGCCCAACCCTAACCCTCGGCCTAACCCTAGGCCCAACCCTAACCCTAATCCTTGTTCAACCCTAACCCCAACCCTAGGCTCAACTCTAACCCCAACCCTAGATCCAACCCTAACCCTAGGCCCAACCCTAACCCAAGATTCAACCCTAACCCTAACCCTAGGCTCAACTCTAACCCCAACCCTAGCTCCAAACCTAACCCTAGCTCCAACACTAAGCCTAGGCCCAACCCTAAACCTAACCCTAGGTTCAACCCTAACCCTAATCCTAGATTCAACCCAAACCTAATCCTAACTATAGCCCGAGCCCGAGCCCTCACCCTAGGCCTAAACTTTAGGGAGGTGTATGGTTTTATGGATCAGCACATGAGCAACTGTGTTGCAAATTTTTCCATGATAAAATATTTTAAGGCTCAGTGGGATTTGAACTGGGGTCAGTGGGGTGAGAGTCCAGAGGACTAACCACTAGACTATGGAGACCTGGCTTGTAGTGTATGAAATTGTACCAAGGTATGGTTTTATGGAGCAGCTCACAAGTGACAAGTATAGTTCAGTGGTCCCCAACCTTTTATTCTGGATCAGCACACGAGCAACTGTGTTGCACATTTTTCCATGATAAAAGATTTTAGGGCCCACTGGGATTTGAACTCGGGTCACCGGGGTGAGAGTCCAGAATACTAACCACTACACTATTGACCCCTGGCTTGTAATATATGAAATTGTACCAAAGTATGGTTTTATGGAGCAGCTCAGGAGCCGTATAGATCAGTGGTCCCCAACCTTTTTTATGGATCAGCACACAAGCAACTGTGTTGCAAATTTTTCTATGATAAAAGATTTAAAGTCCCACTGGTATTTGAACTCAGTTCACTGGGGTGAGAGTCCAGAGAACTAACCACTACACTAAGGAGCCCTGGCTAGTATTAGATGAAATTGTACCAAGGCATGGTTTTATGGAGCAGCTCAAGTGACCAATATAGATCAGTGGTCCCCAACCTTTTTTATGGATCAGCACACGAGCAACTGTGTTGCAAATTTTTCCATGATAAAAGATTTAAAGTCCCACTGGGATTTGAACTCAGTTCACTGGGGTGAGAGTCCAGAGTATTAACCACTACTATATTGAGCCCCGACTTGTATCACATGAAATTGTACCAAGGTATGGTTTTATGGAGCAGCTCAAATCAGTGGGATTTGAACTGGGGTCAGTGGGATTTGAACTGGGGTCAGTGGGGTGAGAATCCTGAGGACTAACCACTACACTATGGAGACCTGGCTTGTAGTGTATGAAATTGTACCAAGGTATGGCTTTATGGAGCAGCTCACAAGTGACTAGTATCGTTCAGTTGTCCCCAACCTTTTTTATGGATCAGCACACGAGCAACTGTGTTGCAAATCTTTCAATTATAAAATATTCTAGGTCCCACTGGGATTTGAACTCGGGTTGATGGGGTGAGAGTCCAAAGCACTAACCACTACACAATGGAGCCCTGCCTTGTATTATTTGAAATTGCACCAAGGTATGGTTTTATCAGCAGCTCAAGTGTATAGTTCAGTGGTCCCGAACCTTTTTTGCGCCACAGACCGGTTACGTGATAGAAA
Organism: Syngnathus floridae; assembly: GCF_059516105.1. Lineage (NCBI taxonomy): Eukaryota > Metazoa > Chordata > Actinopteri > Syngnathiformes > Syngnathidae > Syngnathus > Syngnathus floridae. The sequence continues at coordinate 9,763,304 of NC_142427.1, read as the reverse complement.
TATTTTCGCATTTTATAAATGTATTACTTATCTAAATGTATTATTTATTTATATAAAGGGTAGTCCACGAAAATATTTCTGACACGTAACTGGTCAAAATCCCCCCAAGGTCAACAAGTAAGAACAAGCTCATTAGTTCTTGTCTTTTGTTACCATGACGATCAAGACCAGAAGTGACCAAGTAGTTATCGCTATTCTTTACGTTAAATAAAATTCAGTGCACACCTACTTAACTTTCAGCCTTCATAATTAGTCATTTCACATTAAAGGTCTGCATTTTTCTTTTCTTTTTTTTTGCAGTCAGGTTTTTTTAGGTCACCAACCTGTGAGAAGAGCGCCCCCTGCAGCCCAGCTTGGTCTGTGGCCCGAACACGCAGCCGGTATGAGTCTTGGCTCTCCCGGTCCAGGGGTTTCTCTAGGACCACTACCCCGGACACCGGGTCAATAGAGAAGAAGCCATCAGCAGAGTCCACTAGGGAGTAGACGATGGTCCGGTTGAGGCCTTGGTCCGGGTCGGTGGCCTGCAGCCGCGTGAGTAGCGTGTTGGGCGCAGCGTTCTCATACACGCTAGCCACGTAACGTGAGGTCGCAAAAGATGGCGCGTTGTCGTTGACATCCAGGAGCCTCAGCAACACGTCGCAGCGGCAGAAGAGACCACCGCCGTCCGTGGCTTGGGCGATCAGCTTATAGGCGGGACGGCTCTCGCGGTCCAAGGGCGCCACTGTGCGAAGCTCGCCTTGAAACGCAAACACACAAGATGAACACTTTTAACTATCAGTTCACCTAACTTTGAAAACATCACAGACAATTTTGAGTACACCGAACTTAACTTACTACTTTTTATCCCACAAATGGTTTCAAACTTTTGATACAACCAACAGAACATTTGTTATGGAGACAAAGCTACCAGTGTTGGCGTCCATGTAGAAGTCTTCCACGCCAATGCCAAAGAGCGAGTACTGGATCTCGGCGCTGGAGCCCGAGTCGATGTCGGACGCGCCCACCGTCAGCACGCCCGTGTTGGCCGCCACGTCCTCCAGAAATGAGGCGCTGTACACTGCCTGCCGTTCACACACACACGCACACACACGCACATCCATTATCCCAGCTGACAGAAGCTAACCCAACAAGGTTAAATGCTCTCCATCGACCACATCCCAAAATGGCCTCCGCGATGCCCCACCCCACCCCACCACCACACAGACACGCAATCAATCTCAGGCCTTTTATGCATTGTAAACATATCAAGTGGCTGAGTTGACAAAGTTTGTAACGAAAATTAAAGCACTCAAGATTGTAAGTAAGGAGGAGAGACAGCAAATGCCAGAGCAGCAAAACATCCCCTGTCTGTAATGAGGCACATTGTTTACATAAATAAATGTCTTTTGGAGCATAAATTGCCCCAGAGGAAGATTTGCATTATGGGGGAAATGCCTGGGGGTGAGAACTGATTAAATATCAAATGAATAGGAAACTAGAATGGTGCTCAGTGGAGCGTCAACCTCCGCCAAGGTCTTTCTATCCCAGTTTGGAAAAGCACAAACTCAATCATGCAGTGCGAGGGAAGAAAAGATTGAACATTGAACAGCGGTTATGGGTCGGCATTTTGGCGCCACCTCACCTACCTGATTGCAGACGGGGCTGTTGTCGTTGGCGTCCATGACGGTGACCTCCACGGCGGCGCGGGCCACGTAGAGGCCGTCGCTGGCCGTCACGTTGAGCAGGTAGCGGTCCTGACGCTCGCGATCCAGCAGCCCGCTCACGTACACCTTCCACTCGCCTTGCACCAGCGCCAGACCGAACACGCCGCCCACGTTACCGCCTGATGCACACACCAACACAACAACTGACCATTTTTGTCAGGTCTTAAAGGGGAACTCAAGTAAAAACATTTCTTCACGATCATATATTGTATGTGCCCGACTAGTCTAAACACGGCATTTGGATTAATCACAGTAACGACCAATCACGGTTCACCTGTTTTCTGGGTTTGGCCATGTGCAACGATAACGCAACGCCTTCAACGTAGCTAACGTACGATTTTTGAGTACGGGTCTCTGACCTTAAGTTTTGTTGTAGACATCAGAGACTAGGCGTCGGAATTCAAAAAGGTCCAGACTGTGTCACCGTGGAGACAAGGCGTACACGGCATTTGGGCGTGTGACCTTTGATTATAGCGCCTCCATTAGGCCAGCGAGTGCGCTAAATGGCAGGATATCAAGGCGGCGCGACGCCGCCCTTCATCCGGAATACAAAACACGTCCCGCCATGAATAACAAGTCTCACAAGACTGGCGCGGCCACATCGTCTTGATCCCAGGAAGGGTTTTAAACTCACTTCTCCTAATCCGAATGAATCCATCTCGCTACGGCATAATAATCAGGTATACAAGAAATGAACGCCAAGTCTAATGAGCAAACTAGAAAATGCTAGACGGCTACAAATGAGGACAAATGAGAAGAATGGAAGCACTTGAAAGCTTTTTGTATGATTGATTTTCACCACAAAGCAAATAGAAATTGTATGAATTGGATATACGTGAAGACACTTAAGTAGTAAAGCAAAACATCCTAATAGGAAAAATGCTGATGTTGTTTGCAACATTTTATTATGTCATGAATCTCACCAAAGTGTGAAAAGTTTGCAGCTCACCTGTGATGTAAAAGCTGACCATGCGGTTCTGGTCTGTCCCGTCATCATCGCTGGTCTTGAGCACGGCCACCACCTCGCCGGGCGGGTCGCTTTCCTTGACGGCACCGCGGTACCGCTCCCGCTGGAAGCGCGGCGGATTGTCGTTGACGTCCGACACGGCCACCGTGACGGTGGCGCCGGACCACAGCGAGCGCGACTCGCCCAGGTCGGACGCCAGCACGCGGAAGCTGTAGCTGGAGCGCATCTCGTGGTCCATGTCGGCGGCAGTAGTGAGCCAGCCCGTCTTGCTGTCGATGGAGAAGGCGGACTTGACGCCCGACGACACCTCTTCCAGGCTGTACGTCACCTGCGGGAACATTGACATGCATAAAGTGCAACCTCGATTTTATCTATTACAGCCGTCACACGTCGGTGACCCACCTGACCGTTGGAGCCCCAGTCAGGGTCCAGCGCTCGCACTTGGACCACCCTGGTGCCGACCGGCATGCCCTCCATCACTGTGGCCACGTACGTGTCTGTCTCGAAGGTCGGCTCGTTGTCATTCACGTCCATTACCTGCCCCGGTGCACAGAAGTTTTCTTTTTTTCCTGGTTGTAATCCTTTTGGCTGTGACTTTGCTATACCTCCATTTTGTTACAACATGAAAAATCCGTTATCCAGTGTTCTCACCACCGACCTTGACTTCCACGTCCACGCTGACGATGGCCTCGATGAGGTCCCTGCGGGTGGCGGCGGCCACCTTGAAGCGGTAGACGGGCACCAGCTCGTAGTCCATGGGCTTGACCAGGCGAACCAGCCCCGTGTCGGCCTCCACCAGGAAGGTGCCGCCTCGGTTGCTGTCGGCCGTCTCCCCGGCTACGGCGGAGAAGGTGGCGCTCTGGCCCGGGCCCATGTAGACGGAGCCCAGTGCCGTGCCGACCGGCGTGTCCTCGGGGACGGTGAAGGAGTACTGGGGCTGGCTGAAGGACGGGATGAAGGCGGCGGGGGGCACCACGTGGATGAAGGCCGACACCAGCGAGTGTTTGGCTGGCGAGCCGCAGTCGGTGGCTTTGACAAAGAAAGACAGCACCGTCCCCTGGAGGTGGAACACGGAGCTCTTGGTCATCATCCAGCCGCTGTCCGACTCCACCTGGTAACAAAGGACTTCGATTGCTCCAGTGAACAAGGTATGTATATATGTCACTTCCTGTTTTCATTCTGTTGCCATTGGCTCGACAGGTCACTCAATCATTATTTGCTGACATAATGAACTAAAGTGTAGTGTTAAGAGATGGAAATCATTAGGTGCTTGTGACATCATCCACATGAATAACTGTGTACATTAGCTGCTAATTGGGGCTGACCTCCAGGACGTCAACCAGGGACAAGCGCGCTTCGCTGTAGAGCGAGTAGACGATCCTGCCGTTGGCGCCGGCATCGGGGTCGCTGGCCTGGATCTGCGTGACCAGGGAGCCTTTGCCCACGTCGGCCTTGATGCTCATGCGGTACTCCACCGCCCGGAAGCGTGGCGCGTTGTCGTTCTCATCCGCCAGAACCACTCGCACGGTGCAGAACGACGCCCGGCCTGGAACGCAATATACAGACCGATGACACGTACGCTCATGCTGCAGTGATAACTCAAATTTATGGAGCTGACACTTGTTGGAACTAAAAGTGGATCATCAGAAAGTTCTGGACACAACGATGGCGGTTGGTGGTACCTCCTCCATCCAGTGCCATGACAGTAAGGAGGATGTCTTTGTTGAGAGGGTCCTCTCTGTCTAGCCTCTGCGCCGTGGTGACGAGTCCGTCGGCGTCCACGGCGAAGCGAGTCTTCCCAAAGTCGTTGATGAAGGAGTAAGTGATCTGGCCGAACAGTCCCGAGTCCTCGTCGGTGGCGCGCACCTGCAAGGCAACACGCAGAGATTGATCAAGTAACACGAAAGCAGATGAAGTCACAACATGAAGGTACCTGGGTGACCTTTGACCCGGGCGGTGCATTCTCTGGGACTTCTGCCAGATAGAACCTCTGACTGAACACCGGACTGTACAGGTTGGCTCCCAGCACGTAGACCACCACCTGTGCAACGCCGGCAGGTTTGGCAAAATGCTGAGCATGTATTGATGCGGATGCTAACTGCTATATCAATATGTCAGTTGGCTTTATCATGCTATATAATATGACTATATAATATCTGTGCTGGACATTTTCCACTTTTTTTTGGGAGGGTGGGGCGATCGCTGCAGTGGAGCACCGTTGTGGCCCTCGTTGCGATTCGCGACGTGTTCCCGCTTAATATAAGCGATTACAAAACAGCTGACGGAGTAAAAACTACGAGACGCAGCGTTCCACTCGGTAGCCGCTCTCATCAGTAAATCCGACGTGACGCGAACACACATTAACCTCGGAGGACTGGGGCCGAGCCGCTCGTCAGACGCCGGGCGTGGACTAATTGAGGGAACGAGCGGGTCGGGATGGCGGCGTCACCTGAGCCGTGTTGGTGAAGACGCCGTCAGACACGGAGACGTTGAGATGATACGACAGCTTCATGCCTTGTCGCCTCTTGTTAGATAGACGCAGAATGCCGCTCTCCGCCTCCATGGAGAATGTCATGCGCTCGTTACCAGACAGGATGCTGTACCTGGGGAAAAGATGGCGAGTCAATAACTTTCACTTGATAATTGCACTACAAAGATCACTAAAACTCGGGCCACAGACAATCGATTTTCAAGGGAGGAAGTTTCTTTTTTGAAGATTTTTTTTTCTTGGCCTCCATTCATTTGAAAAGGGGTGTATTGACTTTTTTCTACCAACTGACCTGAGCCTTTGAGTGTCGCCCATGTCGGCGTCCGAGGCCTGAACGCAGGTGACAAAGTGTCCCGGCGGCGCCAGCTGGCTGACGAAGGCCTCGTAGAGCGTCTGGCTGAAGTCGGGCGGGTTGTCGTTGGTGTCGGCCACGCCCACCGTGACGCTGACGTCGCTGCTGAGCGCCGGCTCGCCGCCGTCCGTCGCGCGCACCACAAAGTTGAAGCGTGGCTTGCGCTCGTAGTCCAGCAGCCGCGCCGTCAGCAGCAGGCCGCTGTCGCGCTCCACGTGGAAGTAGTCACTGCTGTTGTGGATGTCCGACACCATCTCGTAGCTCACCCTGGAGTTCTTGTCCGAGTCTTGATCCTGAGCAGACACCTGGGACCATCCACAGACCACGGTTTTGATCAGCAAAATGTAAAACGATGAAAAAACACTCAACTCTACTGAGTCAACTCCACAAGGTTAGAAATCACCCAGACATCGTCAAGTGTGATGAAGGTGCTGCCCCGACGAGATTTATCGGCACCAACTACAAGTGGACTGGCAGAAATGTATAGCTGCAATAACTCTGGGCCTGATCTCCCAAAAAAATCAATGTCGTTCTTGATAGATCAGGAAAGACAAAGCAGATTTTTAGTGGGTGGAAGAAATGCTCAATTGAGCAAATACTCTCTGTGACAACAAGAGTAATAATGAGCTTTCTGGTTGATGATTTATGACGTGGTCCGTTATAATTACATCGTCTCTGTGAGTCCAGACAGTTTAATTACACCTCGCCTTGAGTAAATGTTTCCACAGTGGGCTCTATTATTCGGCAAAGGTCAGATGCTTTCTCAGGGAAATTCGGGGGAAATTTGCACTGCTTTGGAATAACGCGCTAACTAAATCATCCAAGCTCAAAATCAATAGACCGATATTTTTGGGCCGGTATAAAGTCGTAAATATTTGAGATGAAATTTCTGTTGGGGAAATAATTCACAAGATCAAACTTCTTCCAAGATGAAAAAACTCATGGCATCACTATTTTTGCTTCCATGTTGAAAATTGTGCACCTGCAGGACACTGGTTCCGATCATGGCGTTCTCAGGCAGCACGGCCGAGTACGCCGGCTTCTGGAAGACAGGCGCGTTGTCGTTGACGTCCTGCACCACCACGTCCACGTCCACCTCGGACCTGGCGCCCGTCAGCGTGTCGGTGGCCCTGACCGTGAGGCGGTAGTACGGCGCCGTCTCGTAGTCCAGCGGGTACAGCACGCTGACGGCGCCCGTGTCGAAGCCGATGTCGAACTGCCGCGTCGGGTCGCCGCCGGCCAAGGTGAAAACGATGGGCTGCCCCGTTGGGCTGCTGGCGATGATGCTCAGCAGCGAAGTGGACACGGCCACGTCCTCGGGCACGGTGACGCCGTAAAAGGGCTTGTCGAAGAGCGGCATGGCTCGGTTCAGCACGCTAACAGGAAGCTCCACCTCACTGGACAAAGGGGGGGCGCCGCCGTCCGACGCCACCACCGCCACCTTGAACTCGGCGTTAGACAGGTCGGCCTCGAAGGCTCGCGTCAATGTCAGCTCACCCGTCACTGGGTTCATCTGTAGGGTAAAAGATGTTATGGGAACTGAAGTCCTGCTTAAATTTTTTTTTTCTATTTGTATCAGGGCTTGGTTTGCACGACTGTGCTGCATTGCATTGTTACCTGAAAGTTCCTGTGTGGCTCCTTCAGGCGGTAGGTCACCTGAGCATTCACGCCCAAGTCTCGGTCGGTGGCCGTCACCGTGAAAATGGACGAGCCGGGTTCCGCTTCCACCCGCACTGTAGCATAGTATGGGAGGTTGACAAACTCGGGGGCGTTATCGTTGTCGTCCTCAACCTGGAAGCAGTGGAAGACTTGTGGAAAAAAACCCAAAATGGCCGCTTCAAATTAAAATGACTGACTTTCTCTTATTGAGACTTGATTTTGCGGGTTTGCTGAGATGTTATTCTTACCTGCACTCTGACTGTGACTCTGGCCACCTTCAGCACTTCCTCCTCTCTGCGGACCTCCACCACCAGCTCGTAGCTGTCCCGCTCCTCGCGGTCAAAGGGGACGCCGACAGTAAGCAAGGCCCCGCAGGTGGGCCTCACGGCGAAGAGCCCGCCGGGGTTGAGCAGTGTGAATCTCAGAGGCTCGTTGAGGCGCTGGCCGACGGCGTTGACCACGGCCAGGACGCCGGCGTTGCGGGTGTTCTCTCGTACCGTGGCGGTGTAAAAGGGGACGGCGAAGGAGAGGCCGCTGTTGACGGTTTGGCGGATGAGCACTGTGACCAACGCCGCACTGGAGAAACGACCGTCCCAAACCTGCAGCGCGGAAACACGGACGAGCGGAGCGTGTTCGCGGCCATTTTGTAGCTATTAGCTTGCGCCTAATGAAGCGTCGATTGGCCGACCTTCACGTTGAATCGATAACGGTCATTGCTGAGGTTCTGATTGATGACCGTTACCACGCCGCTGCCCCGCTCCACTGAGAAGTGCTCCATGTTGCGGTCCACCAGCGAGTAGACAAGTTGGGGAGTCTTGCGCTCAGGGTCCAAGCTTACGTCCGGATCGAAGGCTTCCACGCGGAGAACCTCCACTCCGGGGTAGGTGGGCAGCAGGAGGATGCTCTCGTAAATGTCCTGAGAGAATCTGGGCGGCGAGTCGTTGATGTTGATCACCTGAAATTCACACAACAGTGAGTGAAGATGTTGAAGGCAAAGAAGTACACAGAAGGGCCACTCACTTTGATAAGCACCTCAGCAGGGCGCTCGGCACTTTGCGGTGGCTGTCCACTGTCTCTGACGTGAACCCTGAAGACAAACTCGGGGAAGGTCTCATAATCCACACTGGCAATGGTCCTTAAAAAAAGAAAAAAGATTCTTGAGACTTTTTTTTTTTAAACTGGCTTCCTTGTCCAAAAACTCGGCACCTACCGGATGGATCCGGTCCCAGGGTCCACGCTGAAGAACATGCGAGCAGTCTCGTCTATGATCTGGAACACCAGCAGGGCGTTGTGATTGCGGTCGGCGTCTGTCGCCCGGATGACTAGCGGGTTGCCGTCGTCCCCCAGGACCACGCTGTTGACCGGCGCCGCCTCGCTGATGGCCCCCGCGTACCTGTCGCAGAAGGTCCGACAGCGAGATTAGGACTTCCGCTCTCCAATATGCCCGAAGGGTTTTGAGACCTTAATTGCTGGAAGACGGGCGCATTGTCGTTGACGTCGCCCACTTGAACCACAACTGCGGCAGTGGCCTCTGTGCCCGCCATGCTGGAGGCGCGAACCATCAGGGAGTAGGAGGCCATTTTCTGACCAAAACAAAGACCAAGCAAAGATTACATACCAACAAAAGAAAATCCATATTTTTTCCTCTGAATTTCCAATATAATTTTGAGAAGGCTAACCCACAAAATGGCATACGCACTTCATCAAAGGAGTCCACAAAATAAGAACTGACCTCAAAGTCGAAGCGTTTGCGCGTGCTGATGACACCCGTGTGGTGATTAATGAAGAAGCACCTTTCCTCGTTGCCCCTGGTGATGTCATAAACAAGTGCCGAGCGGCTCAAGGCGCTAACGGTGGTCACGTAAGCTCCGGCCGTGCTGTTTTCCATGATCTGCAACGACAACAGATCTCAATAGGTTATCATTTTGCGGGTCTCCCACATCCCACCGTGCGTTACCTCGGCCTGGTACTCATTTTGGGAGAATTTGGGTCTGGATAAGTCGGACAGCGTCAAAGATATACGGGCGGAAGCGGTGGCCATTAGACGTGGAAATCCGCCGTCAGTGACTCTTATGGTGAGTGTGTAAAAGCCCACAGAAGTGATGTCCACGTCCTTGGCGATGAAGATGAGGCCTGTGTTGTTATTGATGCCGAATACGCCGCCCGTATTGCCTAAGGAATCAAACACGTATACAATCGTGTATACTACACAATACTTTGTATACTACACAGCGAGATGAAAACCAAAAAGGCAAACTGAAACTAATCCCAACCTGCTTGTATGGTAAAGGTGAGTTGCCCATTAACGCCATTGTCCTTGTCCAGCGCTGTGACTTGCAAGACCGATGTGCCGACGGGGGAAGATTCAAAAGCGACAGCATCGTAAACCGTGCTGGTGAAGTAAGGGACGTTGTCGTTGGCATCCTCCACCGCCACCAGGATTCGAGCCAGGTCCCGGTTGAATGGTAACTCCTGGTCTTTGACCTGAAGCAGACCACAAGGTATGATAAACAAGATCAAATCAGGGAGGCTAACACTGATGCTAGGAGCCCACCATGACAGTGAGGATGTGCTGCGTCCGGGCCTCGTAATCCAGCTGGTCGGCCGTGAAGAGCGCCCCCGTGCTCGGGTTGAGCCGGAATAAGCGCATGCTAGCCAGGTCCACGCTGCCATAGATGGAGAAGCTGAGACGGCTGCGCTCGTCCATGTCGGACGCACGAAGGCGCAGCAGCTCCGTGTCCACCGCCACGTCCTCGGAAACGCTGACGTCGTAGGCCGGTTGCGAGAACGCTGGAGGGTTGTCGTTGCTGTCCTGGACCCGGATGAATACCTGAAGCGGCACATGTTCTAAAATAAATAAATTCCACCCCGCCATGCAGGTTCCCTTCAGTGTGTACCTGTGTGGTGGCAACATTGGTACCATCTGTCACCTGCACCGTCATGTTGTAGAAGGCCTGCACTTCGGCGTCCAGCGGCTTGGCCACCACCAGGGTGGCCACGCCCACTTGGAGGTCAAACTGCATGTCGAAACTACCTGCGCACAAACACATGTAAGCATGTTAGCATTCGCGTCTCGACCTCACCGTGCAATTATTGTGGCCATCTGGGCCCGGCAGTCGAGCGCAGTAAAGTGAAGTGAAACGCGACAACGTGCCGCCCGGCAGCCGTTAGCGACCTCGCCAACATCTGCCTTATCGCTCGCCGAACACCGGCCACCTCGCGGCCTAGGCCAGCGTACAGTTTATAGGCGTCATGTTTGATTAAAGTCACACAGAGAGAGCGAGAGACAGAATTGATGTAGCTTAGCTATTCAAGGCCATCCTCGCTCTCATCCCCGCACATATCTGAGGGCTCGGGCTTCACGCGCAAGCACATGAATACTGATGCCTACTGCAGTGATTGGCTTACTTTTTTTATTTTTTTTGGTGGAGGGGGTCTTTGTTGTTGCTTCCTCCCTCAGGAGAAGATGGTCAATACTACACTCGGGGGTTGGCTGTCTGGGAGTATTACCGAAAAGAGATATCTTCAAAGAAGCGTTTTGCCGCACACCACAAATGTGAGGTGATTGTCAGAATGAGCCGAGCTGACTTCATGCAACACCGATGCGAAGCGATTACAATATTTTGTCATTCAGTGATTTAAAAAATTCAGTTTGATTCTATCCGTCTTGGAGTTTGAGTGAGTTCCACCTGTTTGAGCATGGGAGTCATTTCCATTAATGGATTGAAAAGGAAAACACATTTTGAGATATTTTTCTTCATGATTTGATTCCGAATAGAACATCTCGGAATTGTATCATATTTTCTGCTATTCGCTGCCCCAAATGAAATCAACTCATACTCCCAAGGTTTGGGCTGAATGTACCAAATTCTTTTTCACCTTACCTGTGTCAAGCGAGCAGTTCCTTCCACACGCGTTCTGAGGAATGTAGAACATTTCTCTGGCCACGCGTCCTCCTGCACATAGAGAATTAAAAAGAAATGAAAAGACAAAATTATTTGGACGCCTATAGGAAGTGAAATGGGGGGGTAGGCAAAGTATGGCACGTGGGTCACTTGTGGTGCACCGCAATGTTTAATTAGGCCCACCAAAGATTTGCATTACCAAGAGTCTCGAAGTATTTGTTGCCCTGATTGAGCTGTTTTCTTCTCCCCTAAAAGTGTTTGTTGAGATGCATTTATTGATTTCTCTACCAAGACATAATATTCAAACCCTGATTTGTACCCCGGGAAGAAAATAATTTAGTCCCAAATCAGTTGCCACAAATTTAGCCGCATCTAATTGTACAAAATGGCGAAATAATTTTGTCTCGCTATACAATGTCATTCGACACCAGTTGGGTCTGATAAGTTCTACTCAAATTGTGGCCCCTGAAGCGTGAAAGATGCAAATGACAATTACGATGTTTTCTCTGTGCCAGAGTAGTATTAATCAACTCCTTTTTAATTAACGCGTCGGCATGGTGTTGATTATTTTGAACAACAGCGGCAGTGGTAGAGAACAAACCAGTGCAGTGAAAGGTCATCAAAATCAATTACATGCTGTCGCTGCGCAGATAGAACAAATAAATAAAATTGAACTCAGTGTGCGCGCCCGCCCATGTAAAAATAGAAGGCGCTATCGATGCTGACAGACTGCAACCCGATGACGCTTTCGCAAAAAGTGGTCAGGGTATTTTCCATCGATGTTTCCAAGTGGCCTCACCCACGATGTTGAACCAAACGGGGGTGTTGGATTGGCCCACGGCGACCACTCCCACCGGTTGAGCCACGGCGGCCGTCTCGGGTACGGAGAAGTTGTAGCAGCGCTGGGTGAACAGCAGGGGCAGCGGCGAGGGCGCAGGCCGGCTAATCCACTCCACGTGAAGCTTAACCGTGGACCACAGCGGGGGGTCGCCGCCGTCCTCCGCTTTGATCTGACAGACGAAATGATGTCATCGAAGCGAATTCTACAGCAATGAACTTCGTCTTGTACGCCTTCAGATACAGACTCGGCATGACCAATCAGAAAAGACAAAGCGTATGTATGCAGTAAAGTGGTGTAAAAAGAATAAAAGTGACTCCTTTTGTACGATATTTGTTTTTAAATGAAGGCCCCTGAACAAGCTTTTCGTCAGCGTGATTGAATGCAAGCAAACCGAAATAAAAAAGCAATTCCATCTGCGGGTTATCAAATTCATCTTTGCCGACCGACTCATAAAAATGCATTGGGATGATAAAACGTGGATTGAAGCCTGAGGAAAATTTGCCCAAAAAAGCAACCCGAGTTTGACCTACCGTGAGGACGTGATAGGTGCCGGCCGCCACCGCCTTCTTGGACACCACCATGGCGGTGCGCGGGTCCACGTTGAAAGTCTCGTCACGGTTACCGTCCACGATGCTGTAGCTGACGTTGGCGTTGGCGCCCAGGTCACGGTCGTGCGCGAAGACCCGGTAGACGGGCTCGCCGCGCCGATTGCGGTCGCGCTCGGGCAGGCGGATGCGGTAGGTGACCTCCGGGAAGACGGGCGGGTTGTCGTTCTCGTCCTCCACGTGGACCATGACCCACACGGTGGACTGGCGGGTGGTCACCGGCCCGTCGATGACCGTCACCTAGGAAACGGACACGGTTGTGTGTGCGGAATGTTTTTGTGTGCTTTAAGCAGATGCACGTCGGCGGCGGTGAGGAGTGAAGCTCATGGGAAATCTCTTTGTATTAGCGAGGCCTGTGGTGGAGGCAAAGGTCTCATCACAACATCGATTGGATCACATCACGAGTGCGAGCTGCCTGACTGCTGACTGGACTCTTGATTACACTCTCTCGCGGGCACACACCAACCACGGCAGCTCTTAGATGGAGAGCCCATTTCCGACTGTCTATTTACATCCACTTTCAAGTGAGCATGCAGAGTTTGAAGGAAGACGGCGCTCAAAGGAAGAAAATGTCTTTTGAAGGACCTCTGGCCAAAATACTAAGCTCAATATGTCTGCTTCAAACCAAAATGATGTTTGTCCATTAGGACAATATGTAATTTGTTGATACTTTTGGTGAGTCTACTCATTATATTCAAGGCTACCAAAATTCATGTTCTCAAATTAAACTGCTTCAAGGATGGAATTTTCAATTTTTAAAGGAATTTGATGGCGAGATTTCAAACTTTACCATCATACTCTACACTGCATTCTTCCCCAGACTTCAGAAATGTTTTTGGGCTTCTTGAGACTTTTTGGGTTCGTATGCCTACCAGATTTTGTGTTCCTCTGGGAAATTAGCCGCAGGGACAGAATTTTTTTTGACTGTTGGGTGTTTGATGAGGAGTCATTGAACTTTACCGCCATGTTCCACAGACTCCCCGAGTTACTTGGGTATAGATTCTCTTTTTTTTTTTAATGTCGAAACGTCTGATGGCTATGACGACCAGATTTTATGTGGCAAAAGTGAAACGGACGCCATGGGCTAGATTTGGAAAACACTCCTTGGTGTCCTAATGATCTAAAGTTGCATTTGCAAAAGTGGATTTATTGCTCCAGCTCTTCTATTGGCTCTCATTAAATTGGCTACCTAATGAAGTGAGCATCTATGTTGTTATTGTCTTCCCCGGTGTCCTCTCACCGTGCGCGCTGAGGCTGAGATATCATTCGGCGACAGATAAACATCTCGGCGGGGGTCACTCGGGGGGTTTATTTCATTTCATAGTGGCGGTTAATACGTTGCGTGAAAAGTCTTAGCAAGGATAAACTTTTTTCCTTGTGAAGCAGCGACACCGTGATTATCCGCTTCATCTGCATGCAGCGCGGGCAGCGCGAATGCTAATCGCGACGCTATCTGGACGCCCAGTGTCTGCGCTTATCTAACACTCACACACAAACACACACAAAGTCCTCGCCGGCCCGAGCCAAGGAGATAACCAATGATGAACGATTACATTGAAGAAATCCCCACGCCCGGGTCCCAACCTGCAGACATTCATCAGCGTCTGAGGGGGCCTGGAGGGGCTTGGCGTCTGGCTCGTCCTCCAGCCGGTGTGCTGCGTTAGCGGCGTGACAGGTGGCGACTAAAGATAAACAAATCGGAGGGCCCCCGAGTCCCCGCGCCGGTCGTACGTTACCTCCAGGAAGTGTTCCGACTGCTGCTCTCGGTCCAGCTTCCTCGACGTCGTGGTGATCAAGCCTGGAAGGACGCAAGAGAGTCATTATAATACTTTGTCATCGTTCACAAATTTTCCAAGACATCTTTTTTATGGTTTTACAGGAATCCAAATTCAGAAATTTCCAAGCTGGGCAGCATTGAGGCGACTCGCCAATACTAATTTCTGTTAGTCCATCCATGATGTTTTCACACCTAGTCACACACAACAGTATATCTTCACAGAACTTAAAAAAATGTGTATGGCGGACAAGCAGCAGAGACCAGAAGTCAAACACGTGCAATTTTTTTTTTTATGCATGTTCACTTCACATTTAAACCAGTGCTCTCTATTAAATATGAAATACATTCTAATAAGAAAAGGCAGCCTTTATTGGGGCTGCTGGTTTCTTAATACAGATTGGCTATTAAATGCATAATTATATTTATATTTATTACACTCAAGAGCAGTAAAATCGCAGCAGTACGAGGACCAGCATTAACATTCTAGAGGTGCGCCGTACGGACGGATGTATAAGATTTACTTCCTAATCCTCCTCAAAAATCTCATCAAGTCTTCCTCTGGCCCACGTTGAACCCTGCTTCACTTTTAGACACTTAGTAGTGTCTGTGTTCATGAATATGCATAAAAACATGTCAATAATTAATACATGCAAGCAAAAAAAGCACATAATCGTGAAAGCCAATTCATTTACTTGATGGCAGCGGAATTAACGCACAAGTGTGTGTGCGTTATGAGGTGGAACGTGCATGTTTTAGTCACACACGTGCCCTCATATGGAAGCGTCACCTTGAGAGGATCCTCTCACTCGAGCATTTGCACACCAATTTTTTGTATCCCGATTGACACTCAGGATTGTAATATATAAACAAGTGTACGAGTCATTGTGATACATCCCGCGAAGTGTCCACAAAAAAAAAAAAAAAAATCTTGCACAGCCAGGGAGGACAAACATGGTAGGTTTTTTTTCCCTAGTCTTGGACCTTGTGTCAACACTCATCTCTTGTGTTTACTTCCCTGCCGAGGAAGAAAACGAAGAGGAGGATGAGTGGGAGTGGGAGGTGGGTGGGTGGGTGGGGGTGGGGGGGTTAAGTGGTTTTTGGGGTTGAGGTGGTGGTGGTCTGGGGGAGTTGTCAGTGCACCTAAAGCAGAGAGCGGTGCTTCAATCTTGTGTTGCGCATGGCTACGCGCACGCACGCGCACGCACACCAAACAAATCAAAGCGTTGGGGTCGAACGGGACACATCAATCAGTTCCGCGTGGGACTACGGAAAGTTGCAGGAGTCCTGACACACACAAAAGTCCCGTCGCAATGTGATAACACGCCTATCGTATCATTCCGCCGCTTTAATAGGATCCTGGTGGGGAGGCGGCGCCGGATGCGGTAAAAGTCCATTTATCAGGAGACGGGGACGTCAATGAGCAAGAGATAACAACAACAGCAACACAGGAGGGCTCAGAAAGGTGCAACCTCCTTTGGCCCACCAGACTTCCTTTTACGCCTAAAACCCGACATGTGAATGACTGACCTGTTTTGGGGTTGATGTAGAAGAAATTCTGCGGGTTGCCGGCGGTGATGCGGTAGCTGAGGCGGCTGGGCGTGGAGCTGAGGTCGGGGTCCTGCGCCTGGATGCGGATGACCGACACGTCCCTGGGCGAGTTCTCCATCACCGACGGGTGGTAGATGGGGTCCGAGGTGAGCGGCGCGTTGTCGTTCACGTCCTCCACCTGAGCAGAGGACAAATGTGATCATTTTATTAGGTACGCCTGCACACTTTCTATCTAGTTTATGAATCTCTCAACTGAGCATGTGTATGCTTTATGTCGCACCCCACAATGCATTGCGAATGTCAGCTTCGGCATGCACGTGTGCGGAATATTTACGAGCGAGGGCCGCGAGCGACACACCACCGGAACGCTTGAGCGGGTAATTGAGGAGCACCTGTGTCTGATTAAACTTGCTGTTCCGGGGTGTGTGTGTGTGTGTGCGACCAATCACGACCCAAAGGCACAACAACAACGGTGCCATTCTGCAAAGTCTCTCAAATGTGTCATGTTTGCGCTCGATGCTGAGGCAGATCAATCAAGTGTATTTACACTCTGCAAAGTATGATATTGACAGAGTTCTGGATAAAGCTACGTCATACGGGGCCATCAAAAAATCAACATGGTGGTTCCAGCATAAAACTGGATTATCCATAATCTATGATGTTGTTAGCGTGCGAGTCAAAATATGAACTTTATGCTTGTAAGACAATGCTAGTGGGTGTAAAACAATTGAAAACAAAGTTGATGCTATTGTTGTTAGCTTGTATACTGCATTCTGCATTATATGTTAGCATGAAGCTAACTAGAGTCGAATTCAATGTTTTAGTTCGACAGCAAATTTCCACTGCAAGTCTTTCTTATATTCTTACAAACATTGCAGCTTTGTAGTTGACTTTCACAAGGTGTTTTTGATGAACGCCCTGCTGTTGTAGTGTGGGGAGTGACTATATAATCATACGTCGAGTCCATCCCTGCACTGCAAAAGCTCCAATTGTCATGCAGAGCATGCGCGTCCTACCTGGATGAAGACCTCGACGGAAGCCGACAGCGGCGTGACCCCTCGGTCTGTGGCGTACACCGTCAGCCAATAGGAGTCTTCGCTCTCGCAGTCCAGGATGCCTGCTGTGTAAATCACCCCTGCAGGAAGGAAGACGTATTAATATCAGCAGGAACATATAACATTCAGGTGTGTGTGGGGTTGTCACGTAGAAGATTCATTCCCAAAGCGGGAAACAATTTAAGTGTAATTTCCCAGAGGACGTACAGTCATCCTCACAGATCAGCGGCAACAAATTTCTATAGCTGCTGTGACCTTCGCGGCCATTTTGGGGCACCGCTATGGTCACACGAGGCGATTGGGCCAATCGGAGCTCACTCGAGAATAGTAATAGTTATTTGAGAAAATCTGTTAATTATATCAAATAAATATCAAATAAAAAAAAAAAAATCTTTCCTATATGTAATTTAACAGGTGTTATATTTATTTTCCCACAAAACAAATCTTCAACAGTGGTGGCTGCAGTGACACTCACGGCCATTTGCAGGCCGCCACGGTCACCTTCAGCACTTGGGCCAATCACGGCTCGCCCCTCGCTTGCTGCTACTTTTGTGCCAACACCAATAAAGTCGCAAACACACACATACACACACACGCGATGTGTCAGTGGCCTCAAGTCAGACGAGGAGCTGACAGCTCTGCTGCGACCTCTTAATGGACTGCTCTGCTCTGCTCTCCATATCGGACTTTTTGCATTGAACGCGGGCGCTTTGACTGACAGCTTTTGAATAGGCTAATACAGACAAAAGAATTGAGACACGCTTCCTCGGTGGCCTCCACGAAAGAAGTTAACTTTACATTTCCAAAGTGCGTGTGGTCGAAAGCTTCGGCAAAAACAATTTAGATGATTCTTGAAAAAGTTTTTTAAGCCGGGCTGAAGGGGAAGCGCAGAAAATGTCAGTGCACTTCTGTAAAATCCATTGACATCAAATTTTCCTTTTAATTTCCCTGTGAATAATTCATGACTCTTGCATTCACATGCAAGCGGGTGTGTGCCTACGAAGGTGCAAATGAGGATTGTTGAGGTCTAAGTCCAGTTAAATAATCAATAAATCATCAAATGCATACAGACCTTAATTCCGCCTGAATCTTGACTACTTATCGAGAAAATGTACAAAACCTTTACGAGGCCGTTTTTTACAAACTGCATTCAGGGAGGATTTTATTTGGCGAGAAATGGATTTCTAACACAAGTAAATTAATTCAGCACAAAATGCAATTATTAAAATTGACTCCCATAGTTATGTATCTTTCTACATAAATATTCATCATTTCAAATAGAAAGAGATTCACGTCGACGATATGGTGGGCCAACGTTCACTCTTCAACAATCAAACAGCTAGTATAGGAAATAACTTCTGACCCCAACTCCTCCGAAAAAAACGAATTTACGAACGGAAAAGGATGAATATGCGGAGCTCGTGTCCTGTGCGTTCTTGGCGAGAAGACGTGTGTTCGGGGTACGGACGCCTTGTTCAAAGAGTGTTTTTGTCTGCGGTAGCGAGGCGCTCTTGTGAGCTCGTCCTTGACTTTGTCCCTTTCAGAGTGCATCTCGTTTCTGTCGAGAGAGCGCGAGAAGAGGTGGCGGAGAAGGGAGGTGGGTTGAGGAGGGGGGTGGGGTGGCAAGAAATCCGCGCAAACCAGACTTTCTTCAAAAAGCTCTTTGAACTAGTGGAGGAGCACCCTGCCGATTTCACACAAATGTGACTTGACAGCCTTCATTTTCAGGCGCAAACAACACGCTTCACAACAAACCGAGCTGTTGCCACACGTATTTTTATTTATTTTTTTATCCCCTCGCAACACGTCTTATCCGTCACGCGTCACATTTCCCGAGTAGATGCACCGCGACCAATCTCGGAGCACATTAAAACGGCTCACTAATGCGAAGGGCGCAACAGATGATGTGAATACCAATGTTCTCGCCGCGCAGCGGTTTAACAGCGGCGAGGATGTGGCTCATTGCCGATAGACGGGAGGAAGATCTTTGTTGCGTACGCATGACTCATTTCGAAGGGAACGATAAGGCCGGCCGTTCATGCGAGTGAGGGGCGGGGTGCAAATACTCGGAGAAATTGCCTTGACGTGAGCAGATGTTGAGGAGGAAGAGAGGGAAGCGATGTTTGATTTAAGTTCACACGGAAAAAAACGAAACGGCATGAAAAACAACCACTAGAGGGCTCATACGGCTTCGTAAACAAACGCAGCTCAGTCTCTGGCTATTTCCGAATTATTTAGTTTATTTATTTAATTGGGGTTATGTTAGTTTAGCGTCTGAATTTATTCGAAATGATTTCCTTGTGTCACTGCTGAACGTAAACTTCCACGACACTTTTGGCTCAAAGTTTGCCTCAAACAATAAATAAATAAAGATAGGTCATATTTCTCCAAGGTGTGTTGTCGGACGGTGCCCTGTGCGCTTTGGAGATAAAGTTGGACGACGGCTATGAAACATGGCAAACTGAGTCGTAAAAAAACAAAATAAAAAAAAAAAAGGTCTTATAAGGTATCTTTTTTTTTTCCCCTTGCAGTCCCCTGCAATTTTCGTTCACTATCTGCTTCGAAGGGTTCGGACCTCCCCCGAAATCATCTTGGCCTCACCCCCAGCTAGCTTTGCGCCTGGGTGACTTTGCAATGTTAAGGTACATAACGAAGCCGCGGGTTGTTAGACATTACTGCGGACGATCAGATAGGTGGAAAGCATCTTTAAGTTTGAAAAGCAACTTTAGTCTTCCACCCACTGTACCATGTAATGAGCTTTACAAATGTTTGCGCATTTAAGATATGAACAGGATATAAACCTATGCGGCCATCCTCAGTCATTCGAATCCCTCAACATGTTTGCTTGCTCCAAGGTAGGAAATTAGTCAAAAAAATGCTAATGTTGCATTTTTCAAGTGTAAACTGTATGTTAGCATAACAAGAGGGCAGGGGACCTAGCGAACATGCCGACCGGAGCCAACAGGCCTCGTACGCGTCCTTCAATTGATTGCTCTCTTCTGAGCGGCAAGTCAATACTAATTAGCCTAGTTAAAGGTCAATACGGGCCTTCTGTGAACACCGAAGAGCGCCCAAGACGAGAAGAGCCGCTCGCCGCCCCGCCCACGCTCAATTTTATCAAGCGTCCCGGCGACGACTCTTATCGCTTCACCGACAAGAAGCTCGCTAACGGCCGCTGGTTTTACATGAGGAGACAAAACGATAAATTACGGCGAGCTGGCTATGTATTACTTGATTTTATTTGTTGTTGTGTTGCGGCTTTGTTTGATGGCTGCGCGCTGATCTGCCGCCGCTGCAACAAAGTTCCCCTGCGGGGATAATAAAGTTCTCCTTGACCTTGCACAAGTGTCAAAATGAGAAAGGTGCCAAGTGTATGTTATATAAGTGGTGGGGGGGGGGGGATAAATATAAGTGTATATTACTTTGATTAGCGCAGATACATTTGATTGATTCCAACATATCGCGCAGACACTGTTGTATCTCATCACGGTTCATTTTCAATCATTAATCGTGCAGTGTGCGATTTTTTTGGTGTCATTTATTGTGTTTCGTATTTCACGGGAGACTATACTGTATCGCATCGCGGCTCGTAATGTATCGAATTGAATTATATTACACCGAGCCGAATTTTATGACATTGTTTTTAATCTTAAAGTATTGTATAGCACTAAAGTGTCATTGTAAAGGCATGTCCGAAGCCGTCCCTTGTTGATTGTATCTTATTTTTTGTACATTGTCCCGTGAATCGCATTGTCGCCTACCATATAGCGTTGCGGATCATAACGTAGCCTATCAAATCGAAGCTAGGACAATTCCAGCACAGCCGAATCCTGATATTGCAGGTGTCCCAATATTTGCACATAACAAATACAGACAATGAAATGTGATTTGTTTGCAGCGGGAGCTGACAGAAAAGAAAATGAGCTCTGATAGCAGAGTGCAAGGTTTCTGCACGCTCCACTTCCATGCAAATATGGAATGTGCAGACATGGGTGGCATTTTCAGCAGGCGCTCAATGAGAAGTCCCAGGATTTCATCTAATCCGCATGTGTCGACAGAGGTCATGTACAGCAAATGCCAATGTCGTACGCCGAGCGTGACAGAATCGCACTGGGTGAATACCTTTTGACTTTTTTTTTTTAATTTTCAGATGGGACAGAGTCCCACGGATACAGGAAAGCCTTGATCCGCATTGTGCTTCAGTTGCAGGGCACGGCCTCAGGCTCTGCCAGTGCGGCTGCCATGTTGGCCTCATTAAAATAATGATCTCCTGACACACCACTACCCAGCGACTCAACGTCACATCCTCCACCCTAACAATAAAAAAGTATTGAGACACAGTATGCGTATTATATCCAATTTTCATTTTTTTGTTCATTCAAAAGTTGAAAGTGTTATTATGGAAAAAAAACCTATATTAATGTGATTAACCAATATTCACAAAGAGTGACTGACTAGTTATTTTAGTTCGCGTTCAACATGAAGCAGGTGATCGACAGTCTTATAGCGAGGCACATGACTCGGGGGTGTCAAACCTGTGTCTTCGTCGATGGTGAAGGCGCCCAGGCCGCTGCCGCCTCGGATGGAGTACTTCAGTACGCCGTCCCTCTCCTTGTCGTCGTCCGTGGCGACCACTGACAGCACGCTGGTGCCCGCCCGTGAGTTTTCCTTCACCGAGCCTCTCACGGCAAAGTCGGCAAAGTAGGGCGCGTACAAATTCTCGTTGACGTCCGCCACCTGGAAAACGCTTGACCAGTTAGTAGTGGAAGTAAGGAAGTATATATAAATACTGTACTTGGTCACTGTACCTCAATCTCCATATAGGTCAGGCTGCTGAGCGTGGGCGACCCCTGGTCCTCGGCGACCAAGGTCAGGTTATAAAATGCCTGCTTCTCAAAGTCCAGCTCCTTCCTGATCCTCAGCATGCCACTCACGGCGTCCATCTGTGACAGACACAGGTGTCAGTAAATGCAGACTTGATCAAATGGGAGGAGCTAAGTCTTGGCCATATCTGCATGTGGTAATCAAAGAATAACAAATAGATGACAGACCTCAAAAGTGCCGTTGAAGTCATTGAAGAGGGAGTACCGCACTTGCCCGCCGGACCCGATATCCGGGTCCTTGGCCTGGACCCACATAATGACAGCCCCCGGTGGGAGGTCCTCCAGCACTCGAGTGCTGTAGGTACTCGGGATGAAGGACGGGGCGCAGTCGTTGACATCTTCCACGATTATATTCAGCGTGGTCACTGCCGATCGCCGGTTGCCTCTTTCGGCTTTGTCTCTGGCCTCGATCTTCAGAGTAAACGTCGGGAAGCTCTCCCGGTCCAGGTGGCCGGCCACAAAGACACCACCGGTTTCGCTGTCGATGCCAAACTGAGGGACGCCGCTCAGCAAAAGATAGGACAGCTGCCCGTTCTGACCGGCGTCTTTGTCCAAAGCGGAGATGGTGACCACCTGCCTGCCCAAGGGGGTGTTTTCAGCAACCAGTGCAGTGAACGCATCCTGGGCAAACTCCGGGTCGTTGTCATTGGAATCTTCCACGATGACTGTCAGGAGCCTCCAGTTAGACATCTGGGGGACACCTTGGTCGTAGACGGTGATGTTGAGAAAGTAGCGGTCGGTTCGTTCACGGTCCAGCGGCCGCAGAACGGTCAGCAAGCCGCTCTCCATGCCCACGGTCAAACAGTTCTCTTGGCTGCCATCGGATATGGAAAACAGAAGACGCCCGTTGAAGCCAGTGTCGCCATCTCGTGCCCTCACCTGGAACACGCTGGCTCCGGGGGGAAGGTCCTCCCGGACCAGAATACTCGTAGGCAAGGCCTCGAACTGTGGCGCTTCTTTGTTTACAGAGAAAACATCTGGGCTCCTGTCATCTTGTCTCACTCGAGCCATCGCTGAGGCCTTTGAGAGCATTTTCTCCGCCATCAACTGAGCCACCTGGGTTTCCTTGCAGCTGAGCCCTCGGGGCGATATCGATCCCCTCACGACGGATATGTTCACAAACATGGGCGTGGAGAACATCTCGCCATCTGTGGCAACGACTTTCAAGGTGAACGTTCCACTTTTTAAATTCGCCCCCGCTAATGACCTCTTCAGCGACAAGGCGCCAGATTCTGGATTCAACCTAAAGTAGTTCATCTCGTTTCCAGAGACGACCTCATACTTGACCATCCCGAGTTCGTCCATGTCCACTGCCGACAGGGTGACAATGGTTTGGCTGAGGGGGAAATCCCGGCCGATCATACCTCTGCAGGAGACCCTCTCAAAGACAGGTGGGTTGTCATTTATGTTTATCAAACGGATCGTTACGTTGACTTCGCTCTCCCGTCGGTAGGGCGAACCCCAGTCCGAGGCTCGCACGGCAAACGTATAGATTTCTTCCGAAGACTCAAAGTCCAGGTCTTGCGTGATCCTCAGCTCCCCCGTGTCTGGGTTCACGGAGAAAGGAAGAGACGGCTCGCCGGTAATTGTGTGAGTGATGTAGCCGTTCTCTCCTCTGTCTTCATCCGAGGCTGACACGATGAGAACAACGGTGCCGACAGCCAAGCTTTCATTGATGGAAATGTCATAAAATGGCCGGCTGAACACTGGGGCGTTGTCATTAGCATCCTCCACTGTGATCTGGACCTTTGCTCTCAGCTGACTGACAGCCTCTAACACTTCCATCTCCATGAAAATCTGTGATATCCTTGTGAGCCGCCTTGAGGTCATAATAACGCCGGTCGACGGATTGATATCAAAGTACATTAGTTCTGAGAGGCTGCAGAAGCTGTAATTGACACTCGTGGGAGCCGGGGAGATTCTGAGCACCTCGACAACAGTGCCCGGGGGAGCAATTTCACTCAACATCACTTCATAAACGTCTTTCTCAAAACTCCCCAGCATCGGTTCGGGCTTCGTGACCAACAACTGAAGCAACTGAGTGTTGGAGAATTTCGGAGGGACGCCTCGGTCTTTGGCCTGGAAGGTTAAGTTGCAGCCGTAAGGATATTTGTCCCAGTCGACCTGCCGTGCGGCCCTGACCCAGTATTCGTTTGCAACGAGTGGTGATCGATCAATCACAAATTGTTCAAGCGGGTCACCGTCAATGATGGACACCCACTCTATGTACCCGCTCACCCCCTCGTCGTTATCCTCCACCGCCACTTTGGCAAAGACCGGGTTCTGTTCAGTCCAGGACGGGTCCACGGCGACCGCCCTCAGGATGGGGGCAAATTCATTTATCTGCGTCACGCTCACGACCAGCCGGGCCGTGCTGCTGATGTCATTGCTACCGTAGAGCTTCATCCCTCGGTCCACCACTTGCACCTCCAACTCAAAGCGCTCTTGTTTGTCCATCCTGGGCCGCCCAGTCAGCGTGACCACGCCACTCGTGGGGTGCACGGCAAAGAGGTCCACTTTGCTCTTGAATAAGTAGTAGAACTCGCCGTTAGCGCCAATGTCTGCGTCGGTGGCGGTCACGCGGCCGACGCTGGTGCCCAAAGGAGTGCTCTCGGACACCTCAAACGAATAAGAGGTTGGGGAGAAGAGAGGACGCAGGTCGTTGGTGTCCAAGACATTTATGTAGATGGTGGTCAGTGCCTCCAGGCCTCCTTGGGCAGAAGCCTTTACCGTCAGAGTGTAATTGTCTTGAACTTCTCGATTCAGCATGGCACCGGTGTTTGTTTGTATGCGTAGGAAGCAGAAATCTCCCATCGTAAAGTCCTCCGCCTGAAAGATTCCCTCGCTGTCGCCGGACTCAATGGAGAACTTGATGTCTAATGGTCGGACCAGGACGATGCCCATTTTGACTTGGCTTCCGGCGTAGGTCCTGGCGGCAGAGTTCTCAAAGATGGAGGCATTATAGGCGGGCTGGCTGAAGAGTAGCAGCCCTTGGCCGGCCCTCACCGCCGGCCAGAATGTGAGCAGAAAGCAAATCCGATGGAAAAGAAACGGGAAGCGCATCGTGATTCCCCTCAGATTGGGCTTCATGGCTGTTACATCACCCTCATCCTGCAAGAGGAAAGCATCGCAAAAGAATAAACATCTTACACAGGCTGGGATTTTCACCGCTTGTTAAAATTTTGAAAGTGTGACGGCATATTGAAGTCTGCGCGACGGCGCGTCTCCATTCAAATGCAGCTCGAAGACAAAGAAAAAGGCTTCTTTGAGCAAACCATACATAACATGGAGCAGACACTCTTCCTCTAACCGGTATTTCTCAGACAGAGACCGATAACATTGAGAAGGCCATATCACGGAGAGTGACTTTTTAATTGCTTGTATACAAATCGTTGGGTCTCTGGAGGGCCTGCACTTCCATCTAGTGTGAAATTAAACAACCAAGTAAATCTTTTGTTTGCTGCCTATTTACCACAATGTGCATGTGGGGAAAACCCTTGTGAATTTTAATGCTGCTGGACCCACACTGGCTTTGCCACTAATAACTTGGCAGGCAGGTTGAGTGAAG
Source organism: Syngnathus floridae (assembly GCF_059516105.1). Taxonomy (NCBI): domain Eukaryota; kingdom Metazoa; phylum Chordata; class Actinopteri; order Syngnathiformes; family Syngnathidae; genus Syngnathus; species Syngnathus floridae. The sequence continues at coordinate 9,737,953 of NC_142427.1, read as the reverse complement.
ATCTGCTAATTTCTAGTGATGGATACGGAAGCACTATCAAGTCAAAGTCAAAAGGTAAGCAGCACTGCGGTGTCAGAATGGATTAGTGTTAACTTCTGTAAGGGGCAAACACTCGAACGTTTGGCTAACTCAACATAGGGACGGTCTTTTTGCTTTTGTTGACATGTCCATTGCATGCACCACATGCGTGTGTATCCATGATCCTAATTTAGCTTAATCCATCATATAAATTGTCTGTTACTTGTCATAGTAACAAAAGCCATGCTGAGTCTGCATTGGCCCAGCAGTACATGGGGCAGGGTCAGCATCAAGTGGATCCCGAAATAAAACTGATTTCATCCACCGTTTTAAAAGTGGGTGTTAAGTGTGCTGCAATTCACACTTGCCTAGTCACAACACGAGCGCCTTCTACTTGTGGAAACAGAGCAGTGTGAATGAATGTGCCATTTATCAGAAGTCAAATCTGTTCATTTATATAAACTCAAAGGAGCTCCACGTGATATTTCAGACGAGTCGCAGGCAGAAAAACTGCTTGTGGGGATAGTCGTTGTATAAATTAGCCAAATTATGTCAAGAAAATTCAGAGGGGCACATTCTTAGAAATGCGCAACATAAAATTTACTCGGTTGTTTTAAGTAACACTTACAGAGAACTAACTCATTACATACATGCTATTAAAAAATTAACTTTCCATAATATGCATCTTGTTAAGTCAGAAAAGTTAAAATACAAGATATTGGTCAGACATTTAATGGCGGCAGGGCGTACAATGTTTTTAAATACCCATACAAAGATTGTATCTATGCCTGAGGTAGTCTGTCACTCACAAATCCGTATGGGGTTGTCCTTACCTTTCTTTCGTGGATACACTTAAATGTACATCCATTCTTATCTTCTCTGGGGAGCGAAAAAAGAAATAAAAGTCTTCAAAAGCACTCAGACGAGCACGCTACATCCCGCCAGAAGGCACTCGTCTCGAGAGCCGCAGCCATCCGCGGTCAAAGTAAACGCCAATTGTTCCAGTTTTCACGCACCTGCGTCCTGACGAGCTTCACCTAAAATGGATGTTAATACATCCCGGGTGCTTTTTTATTTAGTGGGGTTCCAACCAGTGATAAAAATACAACTAGAAGGAAGGCTTTGCGCAAGTTTTTTCGAGGGGGACAGACCAGCAGCAATCAGTTCACGCCGCTTGGGGACCGCGGATGACTGGAGAGAGGGAGAGAGGGAGGGAGGGAAGGATGCGCGAGCGAGCGAGAGAGAGAGGAAGCGCCGACATGAGCCGAAAAAAGACGAAGAAACCCGGAAGTGACCATCGTGTTTTATGACCTAAAAAATAAGATTATTTTGCATTACAATATAACTTATATCTCCAAATAATATTAAGACCATCCAAAAAAATACAACAATATACTAGTAAAAGTTGTATATGTGATATACATTATTATAATAATGTAATATTAGAGCTGACTCGTTAAAAAAAATAAAACGGGGGAAGGGAATGTTCCTAAAATGACTTATTAAAACAAAACATGAGCTAGAAAAAAAAAATCAGACGTAATGTCTTTGAAAAGAAAATTTTCTTGACCGACTTTCGCCGGGAAATGCCGAGAAAAGCCGCTATTTGCCGAAACAAGCCGAACAAACCCGGAAGTGAGCAAGGGCAGCTCTGTGCGTGTGTGTAGCGGTGTGCGGCATTCGTTGCGTCTTCCTGTGTCGCGCTTTACATGTGCTTGCTGCTTTATTAGTGTCCGTTTCCACATTAAAATACATTTATTCGTCCCGATGTCTACTTTGTGCTACAACAAGGGCTGCGGGCAGCGGTTCGACCCTGACAACAACCCGGATGGTGAGTAGCTAACGTAGCTAGCGAGGATGACATATCATCTGGAAAATTCTACGAGCCGGCAGGCCAAAAGTGGAGATCGCTAATCGACACAACTCAATACAAACTCACATCAGAATTATTTTTCTTTAAATTACTTTTAAGAGTTATTGCAGCTGTTAGTCGTACTTAAGCCCGATTAAAAAATAAATAAACAAACGCTGTTAGCAACTTTGCCCGACCGTTGCACACAACTTGGGCGCACAGAAAAGAACATTTAATGAATGACACTTTAAATGTCATATATTGATTGCACCATTTACCAATGATCAGCCGGTGCCGTGAAAATAAATAAAATGCCCTCTTCTAAAATTCTTGTTTGCATAGTTTTCCTACTACAAATTAAGATCACCAAACAAATGTAAATAACAAACAAAAGTTAACCTAAGTAAACACAAATTGCATATTTTAGATTGTGATTTTAATTGGGGCGATACGATTCAGAGCTTCCTCAATCTCTGGGGGGAAAATGAAGAATGAAGATTATTTTGTGTTGATTTATTTGAGCTCATACAATGGGTAGCCTAAGTTTTGGGGTCCTCCTTGGTTGCTTTTTGTTTGTTTTCACTATTCCTCCAACCACTATTGCTGCGAAAACAATTCAAATTGTGGCTCTAATAAAGGTGATACAAACTAACCTAATCGCGGGCAACATTTAACTTTTTTGTTTCAAGAAAGAATTTAACAAACAAAAACAAGAATTACTTCTTTAAATGCAGCAGAAAAACTCATTTTAACAAACACTTTGAAGATAAGAGCAGTCAGTTTAGTCCCAAGACTTGGCATCTGTCTGAGTTTGTGATTTGTTTTGCATATTTGTGAATTGGTTGGCGGCCTATTGTTGTCACGACGCCTTTGTTTTAGTTAAAATTCAATCAAGTGTCTGTCTAGTTTTGTGTGATTAAACACGCACACGTCTCCCTGTCTTCATCTGCAGAAATTCTGTGCAGGACTCGTGTCTAATTTCCATTTTAATTGCTTGCCACTTTTCATCACAGCGCGCTACATTGCAGTGCCATTACCTTAAGGCTTGATGGAAGACTGTGCGGACTGCCGAAAGGAAATTGTTGCTTTATTAGGTCACCCAAGCAATTTGGTACTTCTTGTGACTTTTAAAGAAGTTATTTTTTTTGGGTCTCTGCAGGTGGTTGTATGTAGAACCTTGAATTACCACAATAAAGTTGCTATTTTACACAGTAGAAACGGTGTGTTCCTTTTAAGATAAAATGTTTTTTAACTTATTGACATCCAAATGGCTTTTTTTTTTTTTTTCTTGCCTATAGGCAGCTGCACGTACCACCCTGGCGTCCCAGTGTTCCACGACGCACTGAAGGTACAAGCCCTTGAAAAAATTTACCTTGTGACTCCGCCGTTAACGTTGGTCTCTCCCTTCCCCAGGGCTGGTCCTGCTGCAAGAGACGGACCACCGACTTCTCCGACTTCCTCAGCATCGCCGTAAGCTTGTGTTGCTGCTCGCGCCGTCGGTGCGTGTGCTTAACACCACTCTTCTCTGGTGCCGGCAGGGCTGTACGAAAGGTCCCCACAACAAAGAGAAGCCCCCCGAGCCGGTGAAGCCGGACGTGATCTCGTCGGGAGAAAAGAAAGACAGAGATGATCAGAAGACCAAATTTAGCGAGTACATCATCTCGGCGCCCAAACCCCAGGAGGCCATTTGCAGACCCAGGTTGTCCGACACCTTAACTTGGAATCGATATGTTCGCGTCTAGGATTGAAGAGGAACATAAAAAGAATAGAAAAGGAACGTGGTATTGATTGATTTAGCTACAATATTTTATGTATTCCTGCGCTTGTATATATCTTGAATATTAGTCTCATGAGGGAGTTTCAAGCTGAAATTACAAGCAGTCATACTACTGTAGTAGTTCTCTCGAATACAAAGTATTATCAAAAATGTTAGTTTTGCTTTTCCAAAGCTGACGAGATGTCACCGTGCGCGCGCCAGTGCCGACGAGCCTATGCTGAGGTTGCAGCACAAAGTGTCGACTTCTCTCAAGCAAGCTCTGGAGAAGCTCAAGCTGACTGACAACTCGCAGGTGCTCAAAGAAGGTGAGAGCGCCACTCGCTTCACCAAAGTCAACCGCGGATGGAAAGAACTCTGCTGGGAATTTGAACTCCATTTGTGTCGGGGAAGCTCAAAGTTGACGTTGATGCATGTCAAGTGTCAGTTGACAGAATTATTTCTCCACGTGTCCCCAGAGGAGAACAGTGACGAGGTCAAGATCGGAACAGCCTGCAAAAACGGAGGCTGTACTAAAGTAGGTGGAATGATTTGAATCGTCATATGTATCGAGTGCCAAGTGGGGTTTAAGAAAAACTGAAGTGAAACTCACTTTTTGTCCCGCCCTTCCAAAAAAGAGCTACGACGGCCCGGCCAGTGACTCGGACACGTGCTTCTTTCACCCCGGATTCCCCATCTTCCACGAAGGGTTGGTGGCACTCCACACGGAACATCCATTCCTGTAAAAAGAAGCAAGTACATGTTTTATTTCCACGTTCAGGATGAAGTACTGGAGCTGCTGCAAGAAGAAAACCTCCGACTTCAACAACTTCCTCTCCCAGGTGGGCTGCAACAAGGGCCAGCACCTGTGGAGGAAAAAGGATGAGGTAGGTACAACACTGGCATCATCTAGTGGTAGGCTGTGAAATCATCCCACGTGCCGGACTTTTTTTTTTGTCTGGGAATTAGTTAAGCTTCAACATAAAGGTACCACTGTCTATCTAATTGAAGGGCAAGAAGGTGGTGCCGTGTCGATTCGACTGGCACCAGACTGGCTCGCAGGTCATCATCTCCATCTACGCCAAGAACGCCGTGCCTGAGCTGACCTACGTGGATGCCAACAGCACCACATTGCACATTCGCGTGATCTTCGAGGGCGAGAAGGAGTTTGAGCAGAAGATAAGCCTGTGGGGGGTGAGTACACAGTTGGGGGGGGGGAGTCAATAAGTGCCACCAACATCACTGTTGACGGCGTCTTTTCAGGTGATCAACGTGAGCCAGAGCACCGTCAACATGATGGCGGCTAAGATCGAGGTGGCCATGAGGAAGTCGGAGGCCATGTCCTGGGCTCGCCTGGACTTGCCGCCGCCCGCCGCCCCACCTACCCCGGACCACGAGAAAAAAGCCGAGGACGACAGCGATAGCGATGATGAATGATAAGACGCGGCAAAACTTTGGAACATCCGCAGAACTATTCCACTATTTGTGAACTTTTGAAAAGGCACACAATGCAAGGCATGATGTCAATGCTGGATGAACACATTTCCGTTTGACTTTTATCCCACTTTTTTTTCCACCTCTCAATTTACCCAAGATGTCAGTACTGGAAAAAAATGGCTGATCATGTTTAAAGCTAAATAAAGTGTTAAAAGTGAAAATTATTTTCTAGACCGCGGAGAAGTATTTCCGTGTCCTTCAGGTGGCAGTAAAGACAAAGAAATGTAGTTATTAGCGATGGCGTACTGAAGATGCCTTAAAAGATACCACAGCAAATATAGGGGAAAAAAAACAAAACTTTACCCTAAAGATTACAACTGGCTATTTTGTATAAAAATGAGATTTATGTTTGACATTACGGCTTTTTTCACTCATGCAACTATTAAACAAAAATAGCATTATTTTATCAGTTATTTTTCCTCTGGAAAAAAGTAATCACTAAGTATTTTTTTGCCAAATCTTTGAAATACCATTACAGCCCTTGTAAAACGTATCTTAGAATTAAGACTTCCACCAAAACCTCCCTTTTATCGCAGCTGGAATATTTTAGTACTGTATTTCTGAAAGTTCAAAAAGGTCTAATGTCATAATGCTGGCTGACCACGTTTCCACTCATCAGCACTGATTCAAGAATATTTCAAGTGACAGAAAGTGTTAAAGGAACTGAAAAGTTATTTGCACCTGGAAGCATAGGCCTTTTACTCATGTAATTGTCTCTCTGTCCTCCTGGTGGCGATAAAGACAAGAAAAAGCAGGTTTCAATGACAAAGTGCTATAATACTTGTGGATTCTCAAGTACTGTATCATTAACACTGACTGGGTGTTAAGACCAAGTTGTGCTACAATATTGTTTGCAAATAAATTTAAATAAACATTTGAAGGAAAAAAAAAAAAAGTTTTTATTGATTGAGGAATGAGTGCATGTCTACCTAATGACTTGTCATCACATGGCCTCCGTGTAGCCACGTGTTTTCTCTTCATCTCTCTTGATAAGAGGCTGTCGTTCCGGAAAGGCTGAGACCGCAAATACACTTTTGCGGAACCAAGGTCGCGCCGGGACATGGCGCTTGATGTGGATGACAGCGACGCTCAGGACTGCGCCGCAGAGGCTGGCGAGCAGCAGCCATGGCCACATGGCATGGAAATCCTCCACGTAGGGACGCAAGGACTCTGATAGAAGTGCATCTGCAGAAGAGTTTTCATTAAAAAAAATGGGTTCGAAGTTCGATGGGTACACATCTATCAAACACATTTTTAACAACTGGGTAACAATAGCAACATAATCATGCCAACACAGATTTGCAGTCACAAGGTGAGGCAAAAACTTACTGCCACTCAGCAGGCGCGAGTACTCGTACCCCAGCTCTTTGCTGGTTATGAAGTATTCTCTATTGGTGTGCAGGGGCAGGAAGGGAACCATGTGGTATTCGCCGTTGTGTCCAATGGGGGCGTTAGAAGTTGGGTACTGGGTGGGGTCGGGCCCGTGCCTCCTGAGCCACTCTTCGTAAAGACTTAACACAGCAAATCAAAGTTACAGTCATGGAATAAAATAATTGTTTTTCCTTAAATATAAAGCTGAGTTTTTCCAGTGCTTTTAGGTTCCACAGAAGAAAATGTGAATTTGTGCACAGTGAACTGACAACAAAACTAGTGATGGCAAAGTTTTTGTCATCATTGGGGCGGGCGCTGGTGTGTGTCACCTGTCCACAAAGGAATGGTGCAGGAGGAAAACGGGGTCATTGGCTGAGCCCTGCACAGAGGACATGGATCCATTCATGAAGATATGCAGAGCTGCGTGCATGCCCATTTGAATGCTGCTCCCCAAGCCCGTCTGGGGGTCACCAAATCCTGGAAGATGGCAAACAGTCACACAGTAATATTTAAACAGAACTTTTTTTTTTTTTCGCCAACCTTCTATGGTGTTCCGAAAGCTCATGTTGGCGGTGCGGTCCATGGTGCCCGTGTCGTAATTGGCCAAACTGAGGGTGAAGGCGACCTCGGCGGAGGTGGGCAGACGCGGTACCCGCTTGCGATCGTGGTTGCCGGGGTTACGGCGCAGAGGGCCCTCCGCTCGGGCGTCGCACAAAACGCCACGGGCATTGTAGTCTTGCGCTTGGGAGCACAGTGACTGGAGATGGAAATAGACAATGTCAACACATTTAAACTATCCCAATTAAATACTTCTAAAAGGCTTCAACTATTTTTTAACAATACAAACTAAAAGAAAAGCAAGCGCCTTCATGGAGGTAATAGCAAATTACCCTCCAGGAAGAAAAAACTGAGCCAGGACTAAGCAGAGTTGGGTCCTGAGGGTCCTGCCCCCCCATAAACTGGTCCGTGCAGACGTCACATCTCTCTGCGTCCCTCCAGTCCCAGTAAGGGATGGTGAAGCTGTTGTCCCCGGTTATCTTCCTGATCTCACGCTCCCAGTGCAGCAGGTAGACACGGTGCCACGGCAAGAAGCCGGGCGCCCAGTGGGCAAAGTCCACGTCGGCCCAAACGTTTCCCGGCCCGCCGAGCAGCACGTCGTGGGACACGTAGTAGTGCATCCACACAAAGATGTCGTAGACTGACACGTTGGCGAAGGCGGGGTTGGAGCCGTTCTCCATCTCCCGGTAGGTTGCCGTGGCGACCACGTAGTCTCTGCTGGGTGTCTGCTTGGCCAGGTTCAGGTAGGACACCAGCTGGGTTCTCTCGGCTCGGGTCAAGTGGAACACGTTCCTCCTGAGGGACTCCCTTCTTTCGAGGCAGTTCTCCCCGAAGTAGCCGAACTTGCAGTCGGCACAGCTGAACCCCATGAAGTTGCCCAAGCACTGGCAGGTTCGGTTGTAGAACACCAGGGGCCACCTCTCCCGGTCGTCCACCCCTCTGAAAGGGTACTGAGCCCCGTCTGGGGTGTCCGCTACCACCACATCCTGGCAGAAACCCCGACCGGAGTGGGCCCCGCACGCTGAGCCGTCCCCATCCCAAGGTGGGCAGCACTCCTTGGCCAGCAGGGCCTGGCGGGTGGCGCACGGGCGTGGGAACTGCTGGAGCCCCGGCACCCAAAAGAGCGTGAACACCACGGCAGCCACACGCCACATTGCAAAAGGCCTGAAATGCGCTCCGTCACGCTTTCAGGCGTTAAATGTCCTTCCTAGAGAGACCCCTCCTTCCTCACTGAGCCCAGTCACATGCCGCTTGACCTCAAGATGAGGCTTTCACTGATGCCTTTAGGGCACTCATAATCACTCGGACAGAAATTATTCAGGATGAAGTTGCTCGGTTAGAAAATCATCAATGCTGCAAAAAAAAAAAAAAAAAACCCGTGGGCCAGTTTGGAACACAAACTTTGGAACACATTCAATCGCGAGTCAAGTAAATTCTTTATGAACCCATTCAAACAAAGTGAAAAATTAAGTGTGACTCAAGTTGAGCAGAAAAGCCTAACCCATGACCACTCCGCTAAAGCAACAAGACCACATCCCGAAGGCCTGTTCTTATGGCCACGAGACTCGGTCGAAAAACAATCGATCAGAAAACAAAACATACATTTCTCGGGATTACTGAATTTTCCTGAAAGATGGTTCAATGCTACAAGTCACATGAGCACCAAAGGCATCTGCCACCTTCAACATAATGCGCCATACACCAGCATCCCCGCCTGAAGCTGAAAAACGCTACACAAGCAAAGTATTCTTAGGAAGAACAACTGATTTCTAGAACACTCTTTACTCAGAGGTAATTCAAGTCCAAAAGGTAGCCTAAGTCCATTCTGTTCAGTTGATGATGCCAACTACTGGCACAAAAAGGTACTACAGTACGTCTCAACTTTACTCGCAAAGCCACATTGTAATTAAATACGGATGGACGAGGTGTCAACTAGTTTACTTTGAAAGGATGTGCGCCTATTGACTCACGCGAGCTAACCGTTTTATCCCCGGTGATGTTGTGAGCTGATGAAGAGAAGACGTCCGTGGGTGGGAGGGGACGGGGGCGATGAAGACAGAGACACTTGGAGGGAGGGAGGGCGCGTGCAGGCGGGCATTCGCTGGTGCTGCCGGTGGTTGTGATGTTCCTACTAAACCTGCTCCCATCAGGAGAGGCGATGCTTTGTCGTTAAGATTTGCTATTTCCGAGCGATGGAGACGCTCACGTGGACTTCTCGGACGCTGGAAGGACTGCAGGTAGGTTAGAGGAAAGTTTGAGGGTGGCTGGCTAATTTCGGATTGGAGAGCATCCCTGATCAATGCAATGTTTTTCTTGATACATTTGGAGAATGTATAGTCAGATATTCCAGAATGAGGCTCAAAAAATACGCTTTTTATGCTTCATTTGCATTTTGATGTAATCAGCACCTGATGTAAGCGGCACCTGCACTATTAAAATAACAAAGACCAAAACGTTGAATATTCGACTCGTATCCATAAAATCATGAGGAACCCCACTGAGACTTGTTGGACTTGTGCCAGTGGGCTCCTCTTCAAACGTGCAGTATTGTTCCTTTCAAGTGATTCATTTGCAGGACTACAGAAGTTGCTGAGTGACAAAAATAAATGGACTTAAAAGCTGGTAAAGCAAGTAGCATACAAAGTTGGTCGTAGTTCTATTTTTTTTTTTAAGAGAGTGGTCGTATTGCAAGTATGAAATATGTCGTTTTACATTACACCTATAAATTAGACTTGCATGGAAATCACAACAAGCAAACAAAGGAGATTCAAACCTACACTCCTCCGTCTTGGTAATGAAAAGCGAGCATTGTGTGTATGTGCCACGCGCAAGCCCGCCCCCTTCCTTTTTTTTTGTTTCAGCACAATGGACAGCGGTATGTTTGTGTTTACATTCAACTGCAAATTAAAATTCTGCTTTCTTCCTCCTCAATTTCTAAATAATAACTAGTGAGGTGTAGTATGTGGACCTCACCTCTGAGAAGATGGCGGCAGGCATGAGGACGAACGCCAGGATGGTGTGGAGACTGGGGGTGTACGTCCGGCTGCTGGCGGCAAGCGTACTGCTGGGTGCCGAGCTGAGCCGACCGGGTTTGAGAGATCGGGTCGGGGTCGCCGCACAGAGCAACGAAAGACGGGTTCTGGCTCGCATTCCGGGCGACATCATCATCGGAGCCTTGTTCTCCGTCCATCACCAGCCGCCTGCAGACAAGGTGGGTACGGATGTCAGCGTTAAGTGCGACGTGACCTTTGAATGGTGACCGGTCTCAGGTGCATGAGAGGAAGTGCGGGGCGGTGCGCGAGCAGTATGGGATCCAGAGGGTGGAGGCCATGATGCACACACTGGATCGGATCAACGCCGATCCCAACATTCTTCCCAATATAACTCTAGGCTGTGAAATCAGGTAAAGCTTTAACATTTACAAGCTATAGCAGGAATGAGAGTGGCGCTAGGATAGACCCCAGAGGCACGCCTCGGTATGTCCCCGCAGGGACTCGTGCTGGCACTCGGCCGTGGCCCTGGAGCAGAGCATCGAGTTCATCCGGGACACGCTGGTGTCCAGCGAGGAGGAGGAGAGCCAGGCCAGGTGCGCCACACCTGGTGGCATTGCACCGGTGCCGCAAAGCAAGAAGCCCATTGTGGGCCTCATCGGGCCGGGGTCCAGCTCGGTGGCCATCCAGGTGCAGAATCTCCTGCAGCTCTTCAACATCCCGCAGATCGCCTACTCAGCTACCAGCATGACTCTCAGTGATAAGGTTAGGGAAACTTTAAGCACTAAAAAATCATGACATCACTTTTTCGAGGAAAAGGAGCCTCCATCTTGAGTGTCCGTCCACCAGAGCCTCTTTAAGTACTTCATGAGGGTGGTGCCCTCAGACATGCAGCAGGCCAGAGCCATGGTGGACATTGTCAAGAGGTACAACTGGAGCTATGTGTCTGCCATACACACTGAGGGTAAGATTTCAAAAAAAAAAATCTGGATTGTGACTGAAAGTTCTCAGTTTCCATGAGTAGCAATGGCCAATAGCCCCGCCCTCCCACTTCACTCCACGCAGGTAACTACGGCGAGAGTGGCATGGAGGCGTTCAAGGACATGGCGGCCAAGGAGGGCCTCTGCATCGCGCACTCAGACAAGATCTACAGCAACGCCGGCGAGCGCGCCTTCGACCGGCTGCTGCACAAGCTGCGGGCGCACCTGCCCAAAGCCCGCGTGGTGGCCTGCTTCTGCGAGGGCATGACGGTGCGAGGCATCCTGGCCGCCATGCGCCGCCAGCGCCTGGTGGGCGACTTCTTGCTGGTGGGGAGGTGAGACAAGACGGCAAAGGGAGCTCATTCTCATCTTACACATCCCATCATCCATCCTTCACCATCGCCATGGAAACCAGAGGTACCACTCTGTTCTTTATGCTTGCTCTGTTGTGCTTTGCTAAATGTGTTCAAGAGTTGGAGGGAAGAAGAGCATGCGGAGGAGTGGAAGGGAGGGCTGATGATGGGGGGGGGGTAGCTGCCGGTGGGCGGAGGAATAAACGGCAAGTGAGGGGGTTGACGGAGCCGCAGGATTGGCCGCGTCTCCCAAGAAGGTGTTTTATTTTAAGGTTGCCGGGCGTTCTATAAATGCTTCTGCTCATTAGGAGACGCACATGTGGGCTGCGGCGGGAGGGGACGAAACATGTAAAGTAACCTTGAACTACATAGCCCCCCCCCCAAAAAAAAAAAAATCTGTTCACGGATGTGCTGTGCAGCTTTTTATAAATCATACAGCGATGTCTATGCTGTTGCTAGCGTGTTTCTAAGACAGAACGACTTCATCATCATCATCATTGCGGACGCCATCAACTAGCCAAGCGATGTTTTAACACATACTTAGGAATACTTTTTAGAAGTCTTGGCATCTCGTTTAACAGCTCTCGTGTCTAGCCGCGATATCGGAGGTGTACCTAACGAAGCGGCCGGTGAGCGCCGACTGAAAAGCACCATGACCTGACACATTAAGCGAAGACCATAGTGGGACCGGCGCCAAATAAGCTCAGGTCTATTCTCATCGCTCCCACCGGACGCCGCTTGATTGCACCTCCGCACGCGCTCGGCCGTTTCAAGAAATAAAAAGCAGCAAAAGTTTACGACGGCGTCGCGGAGTTACGTAAGCTTGGCGTGGGCGTCCATTTGGTAACACTTCCTCAGAGAGGCTACGGCGCTCATGGTGAAAAGCACACGGGGCTCTGACTCCGATAGATTGAATCACTCCTGAAGCAAAACCCACGCACCCCAGCGCTCAGGGCAGCAAGCACACCACTGCCTGTTCCTACACCACCCACACGGGCGCGCACACACACACATACACACACACTTATCGTCAACACGGGTCAACTTGAAAGCAGATCTTTTTTCGCCGAGTAGCTACTTTTACCGCAGCGGAGCAAACATCATCCCGTGTTCAAATGGACCAAAATTGGAAACCACTCGTTCCAACTGATGAGCACACTCGATGGAAATTGCCCATGTCATAGATTCAAACGTTCATTTGGCTTGATTCTGGAAACCCGAATAACTTTGAAAGCAAAATTTCAAACGCAACCCAATGTGTCCTTTTTCTTCTCCCTGCTTAGCGACGGCTGGGCGGACCGCTACGACGTGACGGACGGCTTGGAGCGCGAGGCGGCGGGCGGCATCACCATCAAGCTCAAGTCGGCCTACGTGACGTGGTTCGACGACTACTACCTGAAGCTCAAGCCCGACACCAACCTGAGGAACCCTTGGTTCCCCGAATTCTGGCAGCACCGCTTCCAGTGCAAGCTGAGGGGAGTCCCGCAAGAGAGCACCGCTTACAACCGCACGTGCAGCTGTGAGAGAAGTTCCTGCCAGTGCCAGAAGGTGGCAGTAGAATAGAACTGTTATTAAAACATCCCTTCCGTGCAGGGAGAGAGTCCTTGCGCCACCAATACGCCCAAGACACCAAGATGGGCTTCGTCATTAACGCCATCTACTCCTTGGCGTACGGTCTGCATGCCATGCAGCAGGACCTCTGCCCGGGATATAAGGTACGAACGAACGAGTCGAAACGGACCGGTCCGTTTGCGTGACATCACACCAAGAGGCGCAGCGGTCAATTTGGCTTCGTCCAGGGTCTGTGCGAGGCCATGCGGCCCATCGACGGGCGCCAGCTTCTAAACTTCCTGATGCAAACCAACTTCACGGGCGTGTCGGGAGAAGTCATCCACTTTGACCAGAACGGAGACTCACCTGGCAGGTAAGACGAGGAAGTCGCTCGGCGCCGGACGGTCGAATGACAGCGCATCTGCTCCAGGTACGAGATCATGAACTTCAAGCAAATGGCCCAGGAGGAGTACGCCTACGTGCACGTGGGCAGCTGGGACCAGGGCGGCCTGCGCATGAACGACGAGGAGATCTGGAGCAACGACAGCGACGTCATACTCTCCGTCTGCTCCGAACCCTGCCAGAAAGCACAGATCAAGGTGTTAGGAAACAAAATGAAATGACATGATTCAAACAAGTCAATGGATTTTGATTCTTCAAATAAATTTGTTTGATTTGATGTGGACAGGTAATCCGCAAAGGCGAGGTGAGCTGCTGCTGGACGTGCACGCCCTGCAAGGACAACGAGTTTGTGTTTGACGAGTACACGTGTCGCGCCTGTCTGCTGGGCTCGTGGCCCACCGACGACCTGCGCGGTAAAGAAACAAAAATACAAAAAAACAGATGACGGAAATTTGAATGCTTTTTTTTTCCTCGCATAGGTTGCGAGCCCATCCCGGTGCAGTACATTCGCTGGGGCGACCCAGAGCCCATCGCCGCCGTCGTGTTCGCTTGCCTGGGCCTACTGGCTACGCTCTTTGTCACAGCTGTCTTCGTCAAGTACGTCCAACGGCGCAACGATTCATCGAAATCGAATCGAGATTGCAATGTTGTAGATTGCATGAAGTTGCAACATTGAGGGGATTTTATTTTTGGAGCCAACTCTTATCAGGCAGTCACGTGAGCCTCGCTGTCATTTGATTGGCCGACAGGTTCTGGGACACACCCGTGGTGAAGTCGTCCAGTCGGGAGCTGTGCTACATCATCCTGGCGGGCATTTGTCTGGGCTACGCGTGCACCTTCAGCCTGATCGCCAAGCCGCACTTGGTTTACTGCTACCTGCAGAGGCTCGGCATCGGCCTGTCGCCCGCCATGAGCTACTCCGCCCTGGTCACGAAGGTGCCAAGCGTCACTTCCTGCTTCTGAAGCTTAACAAAAGCCGATGCTGGTGGAAGGGCGATTGATAATCAATTTGTATTTCTACACTTGCGCTCACCAACTCAATAAGCCACTTGATCTATTCTGGAACGCAGACCAACCGCATCGCTCGAATCCTAGCAGGCAGCAAGAAGAAGATCTGCACCAAGAAGCCTCGCTTCATGTCCGCCTGCGCTCAGCTGCTCATCGCCTTCCTGCTCATCCTGCTGCAGCTGGCCATCATCGTGGCGCTGCTCGTCATCGAGCCGCCAGAGGTGGGCACCCCGAAAGTCGCCCATCGCTCAAACCGGCTGACATGTGACGTGCTCTTTAGGTGGTCCACGACTACCCGAGCATACGTGAGGTGCACTTAATCTGCAACCTGACCACTCTTGGAGTGGTGGCGCCGTTGGGCTACAATGGCCTGCTCATCCTCAGCTGCACCTTCTACGCCTTCAAGGTACCGACGCACACGCGGTACGTGTCGTCCGGAACAATCCGCTGAGCTTTGCTTCTTTTCTCGGCGCAGACTCGCAACGTTCCGGCCAACTTCAACGAGGCCAAGTACATCGCCTTTACCATGTACACCACCTGCATCATCTGGCTGGCCTTTGTGCCCATCTACTTTGGCTCCAACTACAAGATCATCACCATGTGCTTCAGCGTTAGCCTCAGCGCCACCGTGGCGCTCTGCTGCATGTTTGTGCCGAAGGTAAACGCCGCCGCCGCTGCACCGCCCTTAACGATCGCCTCACTATGCCGTACCATCAGGTGTACATCATGCTGGCCAAACCGGAGAAGAACGTGCGCAGCGCCTTCACCACCTCTACGGTGGTGCGCATGCACGTGGGCAACGCCAAGAAAGCCACCAAGGAGGGCAAGTCGTCCAGCAGCATGGCCAACCTATTCAGGCGCCGCTCGTCCTCGCATGACAACGCCAGGTGAGGGCTAACCCTTGTCAAAGCAGTATTTCCAGGAACTAGCCACGTCCTGCTACACCAGGCAGAAACGAAGAAGCGGGGGGGGGGACACTGAACAAAGGTGACCTCATTTTGGTCGATCCTTTGGGAAATTGTCTCTTCTTTCGAAGAAAGAATGAGCATTAATGAAGGGGAGTGTACAATTACATGGACGGAGAAAAAAGTGTGGGGGGGGCAGTAAGTAGAACATTGAAGGTTGCAATCGTTTTGTTCCCAGCTCCAACGGGAAGTCGGATGCCTGGAAGCAGAACGAGCGCGGCTACAGGCCCAACCTTTGGAAGCGGATGACCTTTCACGTCAAGAAGAAGGACACCCCGGACATCAACCAGACGGCTATCATCAAGCCTTTCTCCACGAGCGGCGGCGGAGAGGCGGCGGCTACTTTCGAGTCTCAGTGGTTCCAAGACGGAAACGACACCAGACCGACGCAAGCCGAACTCCCTGGCGGCGACATCAGTGTGGTCGGCGTGGGCGAGCTTGGCATGATGTGCGGCCCGCTAGGGGGCGCTACCGTCATGGAGCAAATCAACTGCGTGGTCAACAGTTTCAACCAGCTGGACGTCGCCGCCCTGTCGGCCGCCGGCCCCGCCGTGAAGCCGGCGCGCCACGTCAGAGACTCGGAGGAGCCAGCCGCACTCACGCCGCCGTCGCCGTTCCGGGATGCCTCGCTCAGCTCCGAGGCCAACGACGACGCTTGCTCCTCGCCGTCTGGCGCCTCCGAGGCGGAATACGGGCAGCTGCTGCTGCGACACTACAGCCAGAGTGCTTCCTCTCTGTAAACGACCAAACTTGTGGTGCCTTGAAAAGTGTCATTTAGAAGATGGTGGTGCTTTCAGGACTTGCCCACATCATTTTTCAAATCCATCGACAAATACATGCGTTTCCTTGAGCCTAGTATCTTAAAATTTTAGATGACAACACGCTAATCTTAGTGCTACTTTGAACCTTCACATTCCAAAGAGAAATTTGAAAATAGGTCGCAAGAACTATTTACCTTTAATGTGTACATTATTCATGTTCATATTTGCTTACCGTTCATTTAGGGTGACTTTTTCCAGGGACCAGAAAGTGTTTACAGCAGAATTTCTTAAGGTCGTTCAGATCGTTTTGAATACAACGGAGCGAAGCACTGTAAAACATGAAAACAAAAACAGTCTTGGTTAAGTGATGTCCACGTTAAGCTCTTTTTTTTTTTATGCTACATGACTGCGATTTGCATTTTTGTGTGCACGTTTTTTTTTTTTTCTTTTATGGACGAGAAGTTTTTATTTTTACGAGCTCAGAAGCAAACATTTGCTCAGCTCGAGGAAAATTTGAATGTCATTCTGGTTTAAAATGGACCAAAAAGCACCTCAGGACTGATCGTGTAGCAGAGTGCTGGAATCTTGTTATTAATGACAAGTTGGTTTTGTAAGATGAGCTGACATTTTGAACTTTCACATTTTTGGGAGTCAAATAATTCTCTCGTTTTAGTTGTCTTTTTTTAAAACTATAGAATAGTTACTTAATTGTAGTTATTTCTAAAAGTGACTACGCAAGAGTGCGTATGGTCTTCTACTCACCAAAGTTGGACTAAAACACTTTAAATAATATTTTCCTTTGACCCCAAGACAGGAGATTGGTTGGATTGAATTTTATGACTAATATTTAGTGATTTAGTTTTCTTTTCTTAATCTTTAGGTGATTGTCATTTTTCTTATGAAATGATTTTTAGGATTTACAGTATGTGTGTGTGTTGCTGCATGTTTACTGTACAAACACACACACAAGCGTTGGTGCAATTTTTTGAGTAGTGTTGCCATGTTAGCATGTCGCTTTATATTCGTCTTTATGCACCGATGAGTTAGTTCTACTCCAAAGCAATTTGCTTTGAATGTTTATTAAATTCAGTTTAGTTTACACTGAGTGATTGTGTAAATAAAGTTTTAGTCAATTTGAATTCAAGTGTATTTAATTAATTACCGCATTTTGTTTTCCAGTCAAATGTGACAGCAAGGAAAAAACAAATGCGTCAACAAAAAGTTTCTCACCCATGGATTCAAACAAGGCTTTAGGGTCTCTAATTTTGGTTTTAAACCGGAGCTGGGTGCTTCCGAGCATATTTATTATGCAGATTTTCCGCTGTAATAACCTCAATTAGCATGTCAACAGGAAGCAGAAGAGCATACACTCAGCTTGACGGGGGCCGTCCCTGCGGGGCCACAACAGGAATCGGCGCATCTCTGCCTGCGTGTGTGTGCGCGCCGAGAGAGAGCACACGCGAGTGTGCATGGCGAGCCCCGGCAAGGAGCATCTGTACAAGGTGCTGGTGATCGGTGACCTGGGCGTGGGCAAGACCTCCATCATCCGCCGCTATGTGCATCACACCTACTCGCACAACTACCGCGCCACCATCGGCGTGGACTTTGCGCTTAAGGTGTTGCGCTGGGGGGCCGACGAGACGGTGCGCCTGCAGCTGTGGGACATCGCTGGTGAGTAGAACCCACGCAAAGTCACTGTACAGCTTAGATGAATTTCCCTCGTATGGGTGAGACTTCCTCAAATTTGGACTTTTTTCTGTAACGAGAAAGAAATGTAAGAGCGCCGCACGATCATGTGAGCGTAATGGGGGACATTAAGAGTTATTGTGAAAACAAATTAAAAATCAACTAACAAACATTTTAAAACCTATATGAATATAGTCACGTCAACAGTAAAAACTTCTACTTTTCCAAACGAACAAATTCATGTGAGACGTGCCATTGTTGGAATAAAAAGTATTTAGCGCGACCAATTACGGGACACAATTGATGTAACGCACACGCACGGGTCACCAATGTGCTCTTTGTCTGGCTTGCGTGGAGTGTGACAACTACGTCGGACGTCATGTGACCCTGTGCAATGAGGCACAAGTAAAATACTCGTTTTGTACGTTTCGATACTAAAGTAATAGTTTCTCGGAGAAAAATAAACAAATATGAACAGACATGTACATGCCATGGGGGATGTACAGCAGTTGTGGTTTTTTTTTGGGGCCACAAAGGAGGAACTGCAGGGTCCACATCCTGTCACACGCCAGCCAGTGATTCAGCTGCTCGTGAAATGTCAGCGCAGACAGCGAAAACCTGCTCTTACACACACACACACACACACACAAAGACACACACACAAGCAGTTCTTGTGTAAATAGTCATTGTTAGTGTCAACAAGCACGGCTTGTGTGCACTGCAGGAATGTGCTTAAACGTTAACAATGACGACTATATTGCGCATTGTGTGGAATTATGTGTGTCCGCATATCACAGCTGGTCAGAAGCATTTTCATAACATGACCAACGACGGCTGCCAGACAAAATGCAAAAATTTTTTAAAAAATCATAAAATTACAAGCCTGAAGTGGGGCTTCGGAATGGTCGTATTTTTAGCAGATTCAAAAAATCTTATTCCAAGAAAAAAAGTCGGAATGGGTAAATTTCAGGAAAATATATTTGTTTGGATTTTGCGCACAGGCCAGGAGCGCTTTGGCAACATGACGCGGGTTTACTACCGCGAGGCGACGGGCGCCTTCATCGTGTTCGACGTAACGCGGCCCAGCACTTTCGAAGCGGTGCTCAAGTGGAAGGCGGACCTGGACTCAAAGCTGACGCTGGCCGACGGCCGCGGCGTCGCCACAGTGCTGCTGGCCAACAAGTGCGAGCAGGGACGTGTGCTTTCCGCCAACGGCCTCAAAATGGAACAGTTCTGCAGGGAGCACGGATTCGCCGGGTGCTTCGAAACTTCCGCTAAGGTTGTTACACCTTTGATGTTTTGCCAGAAACAACAGGATATGTTAAAATGATTTTGAAAAAAAGCTAATCAGGGCTCTTACTATTCTTGTCGCAGGACAACATGAACATCGACGAGGCAGCCGACTTTCTCGTGAAGCAAATTATGGCGAGGGAGCACGTCTTCTTGAGGAAAGCCGCGGCACCCGACACCGTCACGCCGCGGCTCGACCAACAACGTCGCCAGTCGGACACATGCACAGGATGCCTCAAGTGAACTGAAGTAGCCCCTCAAAAACTCCACTTTGCACATGCTCTTTTTGTTAGGTTAACTTATTTGGCATATTTTGACAACTGACGTAACAGCAGTACAAGTATATTTTCACTCACACATAGAAATTCTTATTTCACACAAAAACTACACAAAACAAAGTCAATAAAAATTGTACCAAAATAAATGGATATCAAACAAATGGAAAACTTCAATCCAAGTGACCTGAATAACTATGTGCTAGATTTTAAATAACTACTGCTGTAACATTGTGTCATATTATTTATATTATTTTTTATTAATTATTTTATTTGGTGAGCTGCCAAACTAGTGAGGTGCTAGTAGTAGAAAAATAAAATTCATCTGTAAATTATAGCCTTTATTTTAATAACTAAACACTTTCAACTGTTTTAGAATGATGGTCAGTTTTGTTATTTTTACTGTATTACCATCAATGATGAAGACTTCTATTTTATTTTTCAATTTTCAAACTAATTCAAATCTGCCTCATTATTCGTTTCGTATTTCGCTGTGAGAAAATTCTTTAAATTCTTGTTTTTAAACCCATATTAATCCTAATACAGTTTTCATCTATATTTTATTTGTACTGTTGCATTACGTTTCCTCCGCCTGTGTTACGTCAAGCTAACATTTGCTATGCTAACATTTTCCCGAGTAGGAAAAGTACTTTTATTTTTACACCATACCCTGTAGTCGGCTGCTATTTTAAACGAGAACTACTACCTAAACACGTTACTAAATAGTACTAGGTAAAGAAAATGCTAAGAGAAACTCAATTGTACTTTTACACGAGTACCAGAAGTCGCGCAAGATAAGCTAAAGTTGTTAGCTCGGCGAAGTGTCGCCCTGTAGTTCGCTACTATTTCAAATTATTTCTAACATGCTAAGAGCTGGAATGCTCACATCAAGCAAGATGGTCATCTAACCCGGGTACAAAAAGCGCTTAGACAGGTCGACAAGGTAATACCAACAGTCATTAATCGGATTACTGACCTTCTTCCCGCTGAATTGTTCCGCCATTTTGACAAGGATTGGGCTCCTCTCACGCACAAGCACGTTTGACGTAAAGACCCCACCTGAGTGACATGTCAATTAATTGGATTACGTCACGTCATTCTCGGGATTTTAGCGTCCTCTTGTGGCATATTGCTCTCATTGCATCCCTTTAAAAGCGATGCGTTTAATGTTCACACGGAATTGTGGCACTTTGCGTTTTTTAGCCACTAAAACAAATTAACATTTCAAGTGTATTCTCAAAAATATGTGAATATATAAGTCACTACATCTTAAGTGTTTCGTGTGTTTTGAGAGGAAAAGGAACACAAACAACGTTGGCACTAAATACAATCATGTCATTAAATCATCTTGAGTTGCTATTTTTACTCATATGAACGGCGTATTTGAGTGAAAATCTGTACATATTAAAACGTATAAAACTTGCCGATGATTAAAGGTTGACAGTAAAATAGCCAATAGAGAGACAAACAAATGATGTAAATATACTATAAAGTGTCAATTTCAGACTTTTGGCAGGACATTTTGGGTGGCAGCACCTGGCTGGGCAAATACAATACTATATAATGCTGGTGTTCACGTCCAAACGTGGTTAAGGAAATTATTAGTGTATAAAAATAGAAAATTAGGATGAGAAAAAAAAATATGTACAAGTCTCCATGCTTCTAAATGTCCTCTAAATGTCCTTCAGTCTCAGCTTGAGTTGAGAAAGATGAGGAAGGAGTTAAGAGTAAGGCGTCTAAGTGTGACGCGAGGAAGCATTGGGAGTCGAGGAGTTGCAGCTGGTCTGGTCTGAGGTTTCGGGCTTCTCCGCAGATGCGCTGACGGAGCGCTGAGACGCTGAGGCAGGTGGTGGTCTTCTGATGGTAAAGATGGTTTTGCTCCTCCAGGAGCTTTTCGCGCTCGCACTTCTGAGTCAAGACAACATCAAAACATACTTCTCGTGTTACAGTTATCGCTGAAGGAAAATAAATAACGAACGAACCAGTTTGTTGATTTCCTCCTGCAGGTTCGCGATGCACTCCAACTTCCTCTTGCGGCAGCGCTGCGCGGCCAGCCTGTTCTTGCTACGCCGTCGGATATCGTTGATCAAGTCCAGCTGTTGGCGTGTCAGCGTGTGCTGAGTCAGCAGATTCTGTAGGTCCGCACGACTCAGACGGACAGCGTAGTCCAAAGAGAACGGAAGATCAACCTGATGACCACACACACCTCAATGTGTTTACTGGAGATGAGCACACAACATCAACATGTACTTCAAGAACAAATATGTAGTTCTTAAAAAACTATAATGAAGATAAACACAGTAGCTTAGCACAAACAATTTGAGTGGTGGATTGACTTGACAATGACATCATACCTGCCAATGATTGCACGCTGGACTCTGAGCGCACACACGCGTCCACATTTACTAGTGAATAATTAACTTGTTGCCAAAGCAACCCACTGCAAACATTTGTAAATGAGTTCCCGAGATATCTACGACTCAACGAATCATTTTAAATCTTTTCCGTGTTCCTCCAGAAGGTCATTAGAAGTTGGGCCTGAATCAATAGCGCCCTGTTCTCATCAATGCTCACCTGTCTGGCCCGTTCTCTCGGGCACCAATCTCCCTCGCCATCAGTCTCCGAGTCGCCATCCTCACCCGAGTTGAGGGATGACAGGCCTGACTGGGAAGCTCCTTCGCTCTCCGATAGTGTGCCTCCCTTCCACGGCGGTCCGCCCCGCTCCGGGTCAGAATTCTGTGCCAGGAAGGTGCACTTGAGGTCAAACCGGAGGCAGTTCTGTTGAGAGGGGCCTGGGTCAGCCGCTCCGTCCGAACCTCCTGGAGCTTCATTATACAGTGTGTCACCTAGGACCAAATTGGGACCACAAGAGAATTGCTTTCCTGGTCCTTTTTCTTCATGTTTTGTAATGTTTCTTCCAACCCCTTGATCTGCATCTTTTTGTGAAGATGTCCCGAGAGGCGGGGACCTGGGACTGGCAATAGCACTATTTGCTGCAAACTCTGCTCCTTCTTCATGTCCAAGGGCTTCGTCTGCTGCCAAATCAGGACCAAGAGAAAATGTTGTTCCCGGTCTTTGTTCTTGGTCTTTTGTGATGTCTGTTTTCTGATGTGAGGGGACTGAGTCAGAGCTGTGATTCTTGTTGATGTTAGTTCCTGTTCCCAGTTCCGCTCCATTCTTGTGTTCTGCTAGGCTGCCAGGACCTTCATGTTTCCGGGTGGTAGCTACAACCAGCTTGGGACCATTATTGCTTCCTTGAAGTTGTTCTCCATCTTCTGTGGTAGTGTCCTGATAAGAGGGGACCGAGTCAGATCTGGGATTCTCATCGGTAGCATTTCCTGGAAGCCACTCTATGTCCTTGTGTAGTGTACTAGGACTTTGAACAGACTTGGTCACACATGAGAACCTTGTTCCTGGTCCTTGTTCTCCATCTTCTGAGGCAGTGTCCTTTTCAAACGATCCAGATTCAGATCTGGGACACTTTTCCGCATTGTCACCCTCTCTTGCGCAATTTCCTGGAAGCGCAGTTGCATCCTGGCTTCCGCGAATTTCTGTTGCTTGATCCGCATCACCACAGAACTTGCTTCCTCGTCCTTGTTGTTCTTCTACAAAAGCCTCGTTCCATCCACAATGTTTCTGGGGTGTCTCTTTCCCACAAGCCAACTGAAACTTGCGATACTTGGGCCCTCCAACAGGCTTAACTGAAAATGTAGTCCTCCTGTCATTCCCCTGCGGGCCACTGGGTGAAGCCGATTCCCTGGGCACCGGTTTGACGGCTTTGGGTTGAGCTTCCTCATCCTCACGCTCTTGCTTCTTTATACAACACCTCCTCCTCTGTGATGGCGGCAGCGGTGGGTCCGACTTGAATTTGGGTAGAAGGAAGTCGAAACAGTCGAGGTCAAGGTCTCGGAAGCCCAACGTAGATGCCGCCTGGCGGATTTCCAGGATGTCGTGCTTAGTGAAGACCAATTCGGACGTGTAGGCGAAGGTCAGCAGGGGCTCAAATCCACTCACGGTCACCTAAGGAACAGGAGAATATACGTCAAACAAATATCCAAACACAGTATTTTTTATAGATATTGTTCAGTTCTAAGTTCCCGATGAGCTCCAAAGTGAACAGATCAATCATTGTAGGTGTGCCTAATGAAGTGTCCAGTAAGCAACTTCCCTTGGGGTAAACAACGTGACGTCATCGTCAGGAATACTAAACATAGTGAACTGGTTCATTATGGGTGCACCCCCTAAATAATTTCTAAGACCTCTTCCAAAGCAGTATTTTCAGTTTCCAGCTAGCAGGAAAATGTCAAAAAAGTGACGTCATTCTTAGAAAAAAGCAGTTATCAATTGGTCAGTTAATTTGCTACACCATTCAATACAAATCGTACCGACTGAAGTGGGTCAATGAGCGCACGTGTCCACCCACTGTGGTAAACAAAGTGACGTCACCTTTCTCGCAGCTCTCACCTCGGGTGGCAGGGTGACGTCATCGTCGTCGTCCTGCTCACGTTGGAGCCTTGCGGCGAAGTAGTCGCTGCACGAGGCCATCACGGCACGGTGGGCGTGGAAACGACGGCCGTCTACCTGCACGGTGACGTCACAGAGCGTACCGCGCAGCCGCAGCTCATCCAGACGCCGCAGCACGCGCGCCGGGTGAGCCGCGCACGCGTACCTGTACGAAGGCATCTGCAAGCGCGCACGCACGATAGACAACTTTAATCATGCACAAAAAATGGTGAAATATATCCTAAAAATAAGATTCGCTTACCTGTTCGTAGCGTCGTCCAGGTTCTTTGGAGGTTTGGACGACTTTGGGACAAGCTCAGCGAGCTTCACACACTCATCTGTCAAAGTGTGTGTGTGAGGGAGGGAGCGAGGATTGGCGTGTGTGTGCGCGGGCGCGCGTGTGTTGCAACTGCGCTGACTCATTCTGATAAAAGATGAGCAAGCATGTTTTCCCGTCCCACACATTCCCGCTCGCCCCACCTCCCCCTCTCTCTCTCTCTGCTATTACACTTCCTGGAAAGACAAACTCATTTTGACAAAAAAAAAATACTGTATTATAATCTTCAATCCTAAATTAATATCATTATTTTTACTAATTATTTCTACTAGTATATAAGCTTCACACTATAGTCCTCAAAATGATTAGGAGTAAAATATTTCAGTCATTTTTTTTCTAAACTATTCAAGTAAATCAGGTTTTGCAAATTTGTAAAGAACAATAGCAGATTTTTCTTCAGTAGTTGAAAAGAAACAGGAAGCATTGAGTTCCATTGTGTGAGTGGATCTAACTAGGTGACCTAAGTGTATACATGGAACAATCCAGATTGTGCGTATGTTTGTGTGTGTTATGGATACTAACTAAACAAAAAAAAAAAAAACTAAAAGCAGAAGCGCAGTCTGATTACGACAGAATTGTCCCAGCAACCAATCAAGTGATGGTTTCAAATCAACTTCCCGTTTCCATGGAAGAACGCCGGTCGGCGTGTGCGTTGGATTCCAGTTTGGCTTTATTGAAAGATTGTCGTATTTCAGCTCCTACACATCGATGCTTACATTCCCTTCATCCGACAAATAATCGCAACCTCGCCTCATTTCCTTCTCGCCGTGACAAGGGCTTGCAAATAAGGGCTCGGTACATTTACTTAAGTAACTTTTGGGATTGATGTACTCCAGACGTTCAGAAATCCCAGTTTTCTCACACACACCATACTGTATATAGTCGAGGTCGGGTCCAGAAGTTTGACTCCGCCTTGGACCACATCACAGCATTTAGGCTGTCTCCATGCAGCACCTATGAAAACACCAACGTAGCACCTAACACTCTTAAATGCTAATCTTTGATTCTACAAAGATGGTTGCCGACGTCGGAGCACCAACCCAACATTGCATTTGTGTGTATGGCTCGTATAAAAATAAAATAAAATAAAGAAGAAGACCAGTTTTTAGGCGAGCGTGCGGTCAGGACGAGTCGGGCCTGCGTAGCCGTTGCAGTTGCCGCGACCGCTCTCCGTGTGCCGTCACTAGCGTGCGGTTTTCCTCTGACAGACGCCGGAACTCGTCCTCTAGGCGGGAAATCTCCGCCGCCACCTTCTGGTCTTCCACCAGCTCGGCCAGCAGCTGACACCTGAAGACGACGGGGAGGAGAAATAAATTTGGTGATGTCCTACTAGGATGAAGGCATCTAGCGTGCTAGAAGGTTAGCTCGGACATGCTAGCACCATCTTGAGTCACATGCCATTAAAAGTTTTTTTGCATTATAAAAACCAAAAGTTTGAAAGAAATAATCATGGCAATTGGGTTAGTTAAGCTTGTCATTGTGCAGAAAAAGAACTTGGTGACGGGAAAATCCACATCATTCGTAAAATGAAACTAAACGGTATCGACAAGCAGGATGGGCGAGGCTTGGCTATTTACAGTGAACAGGTCTGATTGCTTTGTTCTATGCTAACGTCAGTCTTTGCAATCCACTTTGGAATTCTGACGTGCGTAAGGAGACGCTCGACAAGTCGGACAGCAACATTCCCGTCAAAAGCGTGATTCACGCTTACAGGTGGCGAGTGGGCCGTACCGCCTCGACAGGCATGACTCACTCATTGGTATATATAGACAAATACATTGTTTCTCATAGAGGCTAGCCATTGCTCTGACTCAGTCTGTGACTTTGAATCGTGTCTGAGGGAGTCGGGGGCGCGCGCGCTGTGTCGGGTTGCGGCGGACTGTAAATAACGTTTCTATTAAAAGACGAGAGCAGATTGTTTGGCTAATCGGTTGTTTACGTCTGGATGATTGATGCCTGTTACTTTCAACAGAGTCTATTTTGTGCATAGCTTTTTTTTTTTTACGTAGCAATAGCGCGCTACATGCCAACATATAGCTGTATAAAAATGATGTAAATAAAAAATTCAGTTTGGCTGAGGTGCAACTCACTTGCGTTCCTCCAGGGCGGCGATGTCGTGCTTGACTTGGTGGAACTCCCTCGCCATCCTGCAGTGTTCCTTGTACACATGCACGCTCTCCTTCAGAGATACACACGGCGAGACTGGCTGAACCAGAAATAAAATGGAAGTTAACACAAAGTACCCTGAAAATAGGAAATACAATAAGTGACTGCATATTAATCTGTGCTCAGTGTCCCAGTTTCCTCAAATGCATTTATTTTGTCGTCATGACAACACACCTGAAGTCGTTTTTCGAGATCCGGGAAGGTCTGAACGTGGTCCTCGGCATCTCGCGTGTCTGTCGATTGAAAACAAATACACATTGGTGTCGCCGCATGTTGCTAATTTTATTTCATGGCACACATAAATTAGTTGAAAGTGCAAATGACAAAAAAACAAATAAACTAGGATGCCTCTGTAGGCTTTAATAGATCTTGGGTGCCCCTAGTGGACACGAGACACTAAGCAGGTGCTTAGTTGTCTTGGTTTTGTTTGTATCTTAAGCTGGTGTACCTAATGAAGTGTCTGGCAGGTGCAGGAGCAGAGAGAGAATCAAACATGCAGCCAGTGCGTGAAGTCATGCTGAACGCGCGGCGACAATTCCGGGCGGGTGTGACGCAACCTTCTAAAAGTGTCCCCGCCGCCGCGCGGAACAACAAGAAGAACATTTGTGCTGCTATGCGGGACGTGACAACATGACAGGCCTGCAGGATGAACCCGGGTCAGGGCTTCGGTTGGAGTGGTGGGGCGGGGGGGATGTGCTAACACCTGTCACGGCTGCAGCGTGCAATAGTGAATGAGGTGGCGGTGGGCAGGGCCCGCGAGCTCCATTTTTGTGGTCGGAATCCGCCGCGTGTTTTCCACACATGCTGGAAACACAGTCGGGCTTTGGAGCGTCTTAAATGATCAAACGGCACTTGTGTGCAGCGTACCTGAGGTGTGGTCGAGGCTGAAGGAGATCCGAACTTCGGGTGCATCAGGAGACACTCTTCTGGTTGACGTGATCATTTAATCCTGCGTCACAGTTGTTGATGTACAACATCATCATTGTTAGGCTCGATGAAGCTCTTTTGGAAGGAATAATCTTGAAATATAACTTAGAAGTTTTTAGCTGCTCACTGACTAACTAACTGGCTGGTTAAGTGTCTTACTGACTGATATAGTCATTAATAACATTGCATCACTAAATCAATCATGCAAATGGTGCATTGGAAGGTTTGCTGTGTCCATTTGACAGCTGTCAATCAAAGATGACATCACACCCATGCATTCAAAGCAAAACAAAGAGCGTACCTGAAGAAGCCCCCTCCAAAACAATCACACAAAAAGTCTTAAGGTCAGGCAGGTCCGGTCCACAGAGCTTCCTGAGCTTTTGGGCTGGTTCTGGCCCCCTTCGCCTTCCCCCCCGCTGCCGCCACCTCCTCCTCCTCCTCACGCCGCTCTCTTCGGGGGTCTCGTCTAGACACGCTCCTGTCCGCACACAAACTACACAAAAGCATCAGTAATGTGCCCCCCCCTCCCCTGCCCTCTATCCTCCACCCAACCCTTCACAATAAAACGTCTCGGATGACATGACTTGACCCTTGGCCCCTCCCGCCCCGATGATCATACGGGCCTTTCATAACTAAAATAGCAAAGATGGCAGAAGGAAACATCAAGACGTGTGTAATATCATACGCCAGGCCACTACATTAGGTACACTGCCCAGTAATATCCAATACAATGTTGCATCATTGCGCATCGTTGACCACTCCAGGCCTGTAGGTGGCGGTAAGTGCAATTCAAAGGAGGCTTTTTTTTTGTTGGCATCACAGCACCACCTGCTGGACTTGATGGATCACTGCCCCACAAGGCCCCAAATGGACTGTAACAGAAAACTAACAATTAACAAAATTTGGGGGAATTCAAGTCAAGTCAAATTTACTTAAATTTTGTATTGCATCATTTATTATATACAGGGGAAAAAAAATACAGTATTTCGATTGTGTAATTTAGCTCATTGATGTCTGCCTAGCAACAAGTAAGCAGACAATAACACGGCCATTCTGAAAACAGAAAAGAATCAGAGCAAACTTGATTTTTATTTCAGTTGTGAAATGCAAATGGTTAAACACTAAGAGCAATTTTGAACCTATTTGTGCTGCTTGTGTTTTTCATAATACAGTATACTGTAGCTTCATCCTATTTTGTATTTTCTCATGAATTAGAACTTCTTGGCGGACGTAATGAACATCTTATTTTGGGTAATAATCTTAAAAACCTTTTTCACAACACCAGCGCCTCATCTGAAAGGCGCCGAGCGTTAAGTGCCACAAAAAGCTTTTTAACGCGCCGCGTCGGTGGGCCCAAGATAGCCGGCGTGTCGTTCAGGTGAGGTCATCGCGCCGCGCTCAGACGTGCTGAATGCCAAGGTCAGCGGTGTAATCCCTGCCCTCATTCATGACGGATTAGACCCTGACGGGAGGGGGCGAGGCAAGTAAAAAATAAATACAGTCGCTCGGGGTTTTAACGGAGAACCGCCGTCCGCCGTGGCGGTGCTGCTTGGGGAGATTACAGGCCGGCTATTACGCTCAATCCCAGAATTAATCTGCACGGCATACATAAAAAAAAAAAAAAAAAAAAGTCATTACATGAAGAGATTAAGAATGGTTCCCAAAGATAAATACTAACCTGTGTCAGGGGTATACAGGATATACTTTTTATATATTTTTTTAACTTTCTTGGTCAATGATGTCATAGATCAGGTGACTTAAATTGTCCAAATACAGCTAGGCTACATTTACAAGAAAATTAAATATAATCACCATTGAATGGTGGAATCGCAAAAATAGGTATGGATACAAAAAATTTGTATTTTAAGAGTTCGAGCGCTCCGTGCCAGGTTGCAAGCAGGTGGCCATTTTGTCCATCGAGACCCGCTGAAAGAAACAAGGACATTTTGGAGTCAATAAAACTAGGTGTCATCCAATTGTGCCCAAGTTTGAATTTCGTAGAGATGAGCAAAGCTAATTTGTTAAGTTTTTGTCGTTACATGGGGGTAGAGTATATAGCGGCCCAAAAAAAGGATTTGGAGTGTGGTAGACTACGAAGGTTACAAAAAGAAACAAACCTCGTATTTCCACGTTCACTCTGTGTCGTCGCCGAGCAGCCTGC
Organism: Syngnathus floridae; assembly: GCF_059516105.1. Taxonomy (NCBI): domain Eukaryota; kingdom Metazoa; phylum Chordata; class Actinopteri; order Syngnathiformes; family Syngnathidae; genus Syngnathus; species Syngnathus floridae. The sequence continues at coordinate 9,708,549 of NC_142427.1, read as the reverse complement.
CGCTCTCCAAGTCGGTGGACAAGGACGTGCCCGAAGAGGAGGTGGAGCCGCGCCGCTGAAATTGCCGGGACTGCACGCCGTAAAAGAAACAGAAGGCCTGAAGAGACAAGACGGAGCTGTGACTTGGAAGGCTTCCTGCGTTAGCGTGAAGTCCCGCTCCGCTCACCTCCTCGATGTCTGCGTTACGGCGGGCTTTGTAGATGAACTCGCCGATGGCCACGAAGACGGACAGGACCAGGCCGGCGGCGAGCACGATGAAGATGCCGCCGATGTTCTCCACACCCAAAGCGTTGGCCTCCTTGTTGTCCTCCTCGGGGCAGCCGTTCCCTCGCCACCACTTCTCCTTCATCATGTGCAGCTTGCCCTCCTCCTGCAGCTGAAGGATGGCGATGGTCACCTTGTCTCGGTATGGAGAGCCTGCAAGTTTTATGTAGCTGTAACTGGCTTCACACGCTGAATTTTCCCGGCGTTTCCTCACCTATGGGCGTTCCCACGCCGTATCCCTTGGAATCGATGAGTCCTCCGATTTGTGTCAGGTTGCAGTTCCTCTGGCTGATGTACTCGATGCTGGTGGACTCCATCAACATGGCGTAATCGGTGGTGAGGACACGCGTGATGCCCTCCCGGTTGTTCTTAACCAGCGCCGTGTTCTTCCTGCTGCTCATAAAGGCCCACATCTTCTCGTAGGTGGAGATCTTGGATTTCTGCCGCACATAAACACATGAGCGCTGTGTTTACGTGCGGGTGTTTTATGACAAAATGAAGCAGCTGCGCTCTAAATCTCATCCGGCTGATTCAATTTGTTCAAGCCGTCAACACGGGCAGCGGTGTCTTATCCGGCCGCTCGTAATCACCCGTCGCAATCCGGCGGGTTAAAGCCAAGCTCGACTCACTCCTGCTGGGCCAAAATGCTTCTGGACCGAACCAACAATCAACAAACCTTGAAGAAGGTCATAGTGGAGCCGTCCCTCACGGCCCCGTACTCGATCCTGGTCTGCTTGGCCAGGTCGTCGGCCGAGTCGATGGGCGCGTCCATGCGCTCCACGGTGAGGAAGGCGGCCAGGTTGGCCGTGTAGGACGAGATGATGATTAGAGTGAAGAACCACCAGATGCCCCCGACGATCCGTGTGGACAAAGCCTTAGGCATCAGTTCGGAACCTGAAACAACAAGATGACTCACGCTATCCTAAATGCTACTAATTGACTAGCTAGCTACTTTTAACTAGCGCCATTTTTTTTTTTTGACCTTGTCGCATGAGTGCACCGACACCGAACCAGAAGCTGTTGAGCAAGGTGAAATTGTTCTGGATCAGCGTGGATGACGGGTTGCAGGGATGCGGGTTGTACCACTCGTAAGGGGTGAACCTGATGATGGAAGGACAAAACCAATCAAGGAGAGCGGAAAAGAACAAAATGCCAAGCCATGTGATTACCTGGCGATGACAAAGAGCACGCAGCTGACGCCGGTGCAGGCCAGCAGGACGTACATCCAGATGTCGGGCGACAGCGGGTTGAGGAAGGAGAAGACGCCCGGGTTGGTGCCGTTGGGTTTGCGGTACAGGATGCTGATGCCCAGGGTCATGAAAGGTTTGGAGAAGTCAATCACCTTCTCGCGCACGTACGTGATGGTCAGCGGCGCCACCGCCAGGTCGGCCACCTGTGAGATCAAATATGGCTTCTCTAGCAATCCCAACTTCTTATTGGTGGCGTCAATAAGAAAAGTGCGGATTTGGCCGCGCCCTCACGTGGTCGATGAGCTCCCGCACCATGCCGTTCCACTCGCCCTTGTCGTTCTGGGCTCCGTACTTGCCGTCGGCCACCAGGCGGACCTCGTAGGTGAAGCCCAGAATGTTGGAGAGCTCCTTGAGGAGGTCCAGGCAGTAACCCTCGAAGCGGTCGTTCCCGACCAGGTCCTTGTCGGATTTCTTGTGCATCACGTACGGGTTCTCCTGAGAAGACAAACTCGTCACGTTCTGTCCTCTCCTTCTTGCGCTTCCTCCTCACCAGGATGGTGGTGACAATCAGCGTCCTGTTGGCCAGCGAGTCGGTCACGTTGTTGTTATTGGCCGTTGACTTCTCCACCAGGTTCATTCCTTTTACCGAACTCCACGCGGCGATCTGGAAAGGGGAGAGAAGCTCTGGATTATGTGTTTATTTCTGTCGTGCAAGGTGGCAGTGAATACAAATAAGTGTGGAGAAGAGCATTCATGCAATGTACGATGGGTGTGTGACTCTGAATGAGCGTATGCCAGCAATAATCCACACACACTTGCACACACACAATACACACACAGAGGGGATCAGGCATGTGACAGCTGGACCCTAAAATCCCGCCTCAGCTGCTAAAGAGCAAAATCACTGATGCGATAAACGCTAAGCACGTTAAACAAGCACACTTGACAAGTCAGAAAGTAACACTTGATTGTACAGGAAGAGCATGACCATATTAGGAAACAAACCTTGATCCATCTTTTGGTGAGGCGATTCACGCCCTCCACGATACCCTAAGTGGACAAAATGTGAGTTAGCATGACGGCGCTAACAATTTGCAATGGATCACGAGACCCATTCACTCACCCTTGTGGTGCCGTCTTCTTTCAAGCTGATGATGTCCAAGTCAAATTCCCGCCTCAGGCCGTCGCTCTTGTCGAGGACGATGTGGCCTGTCAGGCCGTCCCACTGCGCCTACGGGATGAGTGCTTGACTTCTCTGACACATGCATTGTCTAAGTGCATGAAAATGTCATCTCTGGAGTGCCGTACCTCCTTGAAGAGGTTCATGTACCGAGGTCCAAAGCGCCAAGGCTTATGTCTGTGACACTGCAGAGAGCTGACGGTCATCTGAGTGGCTCGCTGGGACGCCACAGACACCAGGAACACGGCGTCGTACATCAACGCCGCGTCAGTCTGTAATGAACGCATTAAAAATGTTCGATAAGATATCACAACAATCTTCTGTGTATTTTCTTACAGTCATGACGCCGTCCATGAGTCCACCATCTTGCTTGGGTCCCTGCAGCCTCTCCATGGCCCACTTGTCCAAAGTGGAGGCCACCCAGGGGTCGTCGATGTTGAGCAGCCTGAAGCCCGTCATGTTGACCCCGCTGTAACGGTACGGTTCCAAATCCAACGCAAACAAGTCCTACACCCAGGAAGTAGCATAGTAGTAGTTAGCAAGCTAATCTGCATGGACCCTAACCCATACATATAATTCACTCACCAAAGTAGTGAAGAAGAAATGGTAGTACTCCGTCATCATTCCCATGGATGAAAGCTGCCATTTAACAAACACAAAACACAGTGAAAGGCCAAACAAAATAAATAAATATATACAGATGATGTTATTTTGAGACCTGTTTGAGTAGTTCCGAGGCCATGCTGTAGGAGCAGTCAAAGAGGATGAAGAACTCTTTGTCCTTCTTGAGCTCCTTGAGCAGCGGCCTAGCGTCCATGTTGCCAGGCGTCAGCTGGCGGATTTTCATCTTCAGGTTCAGCTTGGCGGGAGCTTTGATCAACTCCTGCATGCGCATCAGACCTACACAAGAAAAAATGGTTGAACTCCACTAGTGTATAGTGGAAAACGCTATGACGTACCGGTGCTGTCCTGGTAGACAACGGTGAGCTTCTTCCATTTAAAGAAGGTGACAACGTCCAGCACGGCCCTGGCGACTGCTCTGTACTCTGGGTACAGGTTGATGAAGAAGGTGTCCCGGTTGTCCACCGATGGATGTTTCCACCGTGTTTGGATGTGAGGAACTTCCAGAGCGTTGCAGATGGACTGAACCGCGCTCACGGAGGAACTGTGAGATGGACCGAATACGGCCACCACGCCAAGGGAGAGCTGGTCGCACACTTGACAAAACAAAGGGACAAGTTAGCTCTATTCCTGGTTAGTTTGCTTATTGCCACTAGAGGGCATCATTTCACACTAGTACTGCACTTACACTGATTTAACAATTTTTGGGGCGACTGAAATGTATGAATAAAATTAAATGAATAATAATGTGATAATTCAGTATTACAAAAAGTTGGTGTTACCTCTGCGGGAGGCCTCGAAGCCATCTTTGGGGTTGATGCGTTGGATGTCGTAGGTGAGCGTGACGTTGGGCATCAGTGTCTTATTCCTGTTGATGTTGTTCACAGCGAACTTGAATGCCAACTCGTCCAAACTCACCAGCTCACGCTCGCGTGTCTCCAGGATGCCTCCTGGTGTCATGGAAAATAGCAGCAGAACCAAAAAACAAACTAGCATGATGTTTTATCAAAAATATACATTATAAATAAATATGTAACAGAATGTAAAACAATAAAACAGTTTTGATGGTTTGGGATAAAATATTTGATATTTGGATAATATATTTCGTGATGAACTCACCAATGCGCAAAACCTGAGCGTCAACAAGGCACATGTGGAACAGCAGAACCGGAACCACAAGAACCAACAGGTCCATCGCGTCCTTGGTGACAGCACCGCAGTCAGCATCTGGAACTCTCCCCAGGCTCTTCCTATCCTCCTCCTCCGATGATAACGCAGGTCACCTCTACTACCTCCTCCACCGACATCATGTCAACTTGAAAAGAACCAAAGAAGCAGCGGCACGAATATAGCCCAGTCCCAAATGACAGTCAGCCAAATTCCCGGTCAAACATAATCCTTGTAAAGTCTTGAAAAGTCCACAAATTGGCGAACAGTCAACACACAGACAACGACAGCAACTCAAACAGCAAGCCACATCCGCAAAGCTCCTTCAAAATAAGACAACACCGGAAGTCTTCAAACATTATTTCCACTTTACATAATTAAGACTTAAAACAATTATATAAATATGGACAGAATAACCAAAGCAAAACCCAAGTGGCTTCTTCCTTGCCACCTAATAAGATACCAATTTTGGTTCTTGGTGATCAACTACATTATTATAAAATAATGGCATTTCAAATATAGTATGTAAGGCAACATTTGTCTACCTACAGTGACATCCTGTGATCACAATTTGTGTGGTTTGTCTCCTGTTGGTGTTTGGGATTAAGCAGCAGATGTGCTGGAGTAATCTTCAGGTTACATGCCAGATGTCAGATTTATCTCTTTACTACACACGCGCGCCTACAACAAGAGAAAGGAAATCATATATGAAGTCACAAGTCAAATAAATGTGAGTATTAAGTGATCTTGGACACAAACAGTGTAAATGTATAAAGTTTATTGTTGTTGCTGTCATACAAAGGATAATACTCCACGTGTCGTGTAGCAAAAAGTACAAAGACGATCAAAAGGGGATTGTGTCACAGTCCCAAAACTTAACGGTTAACTGCATCACAATTATTTGTACAAAAAAGCGGCTCACTGTCAGCGACTGTCATTTTGTTCTCAAGCGCAAAACAAGCCGTGAAACAGCGGCGCCCAGTGGACAAGAGGAGACACTGCAGGGATGACTTTCAAGTAAACAAGGACCATTGCTGAGGTTTCAAAAGGGGCGTGGCCTACAAGATGGGAGTTGATTGGCTTTAGCAATGGAGACATTCATGTAAATTGGGCCTAAAACACAACGAGAGGGTACTGTCAAGTGATGCTAAGCTAAGTTGCTAAGATTTTGGTTGGCTTGCTACTTCCTGGGCTCACATTTTATGCACTTTATTTTGGCTATGGTATGACTAGTTTTGCCCATTCTGCTTTTACTTTGGCATGTCAACTTGTTTTTGCTCCATTGCCACTGGCTATCGGGTTCCCTTTTATTTTGGTGAGTGTTATCTGTCCATTTCCTGTTTGTATTCTTTTGACCTTGGCTCTGTAGCTTTTATGAATGACATTCCATGACTTGAGTGGTTTACCTGTTTACTTTTGTGACGTTTTCTTCTTCTTGTTTTAGTCGATGACACCAAGCTGCCAAACTAATTTCAACTTTTGAGGCGTGTGAGGGTGCATTAACACTGCAGACTGTGTAGTAAACAATGAGAGCAGAAAGGCAATAAAGTCAACTGTATCTTTTTTACAAATATTTCATATCAAAAGTGAGCATTTGGGTCTTATAAATATAAACATCCCGACCAATCAGTCCATCAATAGCGGCCGAGAACCACCTGCAGGCAAAAGTGAATGGCACGCAGCCCTTGAGTGCTAACAAAAAAATCATAAAAATAGAAAGGTTCAAAGGTTTTGTGTGGAAAAATAGACTTTAGGGCCCTAAAAATAAGTCATCTGGTAGTGCTAAAAAGCAACGAGACTTTTGCTGCTGGTAAACTGTGGATGTGGGTCTATCCTTCAAAATCAGCGGGGTTCTCCAACAAGCCTACAGCCTATTCTGGAAGCTCTGAATCGAGGTTGCCTTGGATCTCGGCTACCTGGGACATCTTGTATCAAAGTGGAAAACAGATTTGGGTCAATCCTTCAAAAGAAATTAGCTTCTAGTTCTAAGCGTTTATTCTGGAAGTTGGAGGTGACAACTTTGATCTCGGAAACTTTGGTCGTCTTGTATTATTGCTGGTAGACTGTGGATTTGGGTTTATCCTTCAAAAGAAATCGACTTCTCGCCAGAGTGTTGTGAATTACAATCGGTCGAGGGCTGAAAAACATCACAATATTTGAGGGCTGCCGCTTTTAAAGGAGAAGTCAAGTCGAAACACAATACACTGATTAATATTGTTAATATTAATATTTGTGAAACACGATAAATTAAATACCCTTTTTTTCCTCCATCTCAGAAAAAACAGGTGGATTTTGGCTTTATTCATATTCCACAACATATTATTGGAAATAAACTTGACTTCCCTTTAAAAGAACCTTCAAAAATAAATAGACTTGAAATTATTAGGGCTTTTGCTCTAACAGCATATTCTGGAAATTTGGAGTGAAACTCAAAAGTGGATAGGATTCTTGCACTAAAGTGAAAATAGGGCTCATCAGTAATCCTCACGGAGGGGAAAGGCAGAAATCGCACACTCACATCATGGGAGGGTGTACCTAAAGAAGTGGCCAGCGCGTCCCGTCAGACATGATCGGCAGGTGATTGGCGTGCGCTGGCATCAGAAGACGTCGCTGTTGCAGCCGAAGTCGTCCCTGCGCACCCACACGGAGTCGCGTTGGGGCCCCCGCTGCGCCGCGCACGCCTTCAGCACGCCACGGATCTCCATGGCGTCCATCTTGGCGTCCAGTTCGCTGGTCTGTGAGGGCGCCCCTGTGGCGCGCCGCGACTTACAGTACTCGTCGTCGTCGCTCAAAATGTCAGTTTCCTTCACCTTGGCGCCGTTCTCGTACGGTTGCAAGTCGAACCGCTGCTCTGGCCACAGCTCCGAGGGCGTGGGCTGAGACGGCGCCGAGGGAGCGGCGGGGGGCACCGCAACCGAGTCCGGGTCCCGCTGGTGGTTGTTGTTGTTGAAGACCGGGTCCGTGTCCAAGACCAGGTCCGTGTCAATGGTGAAACGGTTTCGCAACAACTTCCTGCGAGCCAGAGAACGGGACGGCGCTGAAGCTGTACACAGAAGACAGGAAGTTTAGTGACATCTTTTATTTTGGCAAGCATGCACCTTGAAGGGTTGGGGGTCACCTGCTCGGTTGACAGAGGGCCTCTGCGCCCCCTTGAGGGCGTAGAGCCGCTTGCCCCCAAAGGGGACGTACTGCTGACTAAGGGGGAGCGACTCGGTCTTGAGCAGCTGCCTCCGCTGCTTCTCCCTGAGGATGGAGTGCACCGCCTTCAGCAGATCCTTCTTGCTCTCCGCGGAACTGGACACAAGAAGGAAAAACGGGAAAACCGACCTCAATTTACATTCAATTACTTTTCAAATTCATTTTAATTGTATGAATGAAAAAGTTTAATACGTGACCACAGTAAATTAAATGCAAACCTGCAGCACAACTGGAATGTTCTCTCGGGTCGCCCCTCGGATTCCGACCTGGTGTGAACTATTTCGCACACGGCCGTGCCTTCAGAGTCTAGAAGACGAAGAACACGTGTAACATACAATACTAAAATAATCATCAGTTAATTGCGATTGCTATTTTTCTATTAGTTGCTGAGCCAGCAAAACTCTCATAATGTTGCAGAAGAGCGTTGACGTACTTGCGAGTGCGCGGACTTGCAGCGATTGGGTGGCAATCATGTGGCGGAAGCGGAACGGATCGCGCTCATCGTTCATGGACGCTCGGTGAGCGGAGCTCTGAGGAAGAATCGCAGTGTAGTGCGTTCATTAGGCAACAGGGGGCATTGGAGTTTCTTGATTTGAAAATGAACAAAGCTGCTCACCATTTTCTTCCTGTGCTTTGATGAGTCTTTGTACACAAACACCACAGCGGTTTTGAAGACTAAGATACAGAAAGAAATGTTTGAAAAATGTCGTGTCGGTATGACATGATGATTTTTGTCGACACTTACCAAAGGCGGCCAATTCTGGGTCCTTCTTGCTCTTTCCCAAAGACGGCGGAGGGTTGATCCAGACCACGCTGGAGTGCATCAGCAGATCCCCCATGGATAGGTCGCTAACCTCCTTCTGCTCGCTGATGAGCTGATCGAACACGGCGCCAAACTCCTCGTGCAGCTTCTGCATCTCGTTGATGTGACTCGCTACCTTGTTCATCGCCTTCATGGCCACTGGAAAAAAAAAAACACAGCACGTCATGTCGTGAGGTCCAAACCTCAAGCGAAGTCTTGAGCAAGCAAGTGTGTGACAAATCTCACTGTCCAGGTGGTAGTGCTCATCGCTGTCGGGGTCGGTGAGGGAAAAGAGCTCGCGGAGGAGCAGGGGGTACTTGAGCACCCTCTGAATGGGCTTGATGAGATACGACTCCAGCGTGGACGAGTGCTGCTGCTTGGGGTTCCGCTCCGACAGGAACGCCTTAAAGTCCGGGTCTGTTTTGGCTGGACGACACGCCACGACGCCTTTTTCACGTTGACGTTCAAAAGCGAAGGCTGGAGAAGGCGCGCTTACCTTTGGCCAACACCTTGGGCACCTTGGTGTGGCTGGCGCAGAAGGCGCTGTAGATCTTGAAGCGGTCGGCGTAGTACAAGAACGAGCCGCCCAGGGAGAAGAGCACTTTCTGCGGAAACAAATAAGTGAGGTCGAAATAAATGCGTGACTCCTATAAAGCATCCTTTTGAATCACCACCTTGAACTGTTCCACTCTCTCCAGTTGGTCCAGATTGGGCACCAGTCGGATTCCGTCCTCCAGCGTCCTTAGAAACTCCACCTGGAAGTCCACCATCTCGCCCAGGTTGCCAAACAGAATGTCCAGCTAGGATAGATTAAAAAAAATAAAATAAGAAAAATAGTCTGTCGGTTCGGTGGTGGTTCAGGCGGAGACGATCTTACCTCGTCCTGTGTGAGGAAGCTCTCCTTCTGCAGCGGCGTCAAGTAGCACTCGATGAGGCAACGCAGGTCCTGCACGGACGAGGAGGAACAAGCTCAGACGTTGCAACGAGGAGCGAGGACACACGGTGGATGAGTCAGCGGGACGCACTTTAACGTAAGTCTTCTCCGTGTCCACCAACTCGCTGATGACTTTGCGCAGCTTGTCGGCGTGCGAGAGCTGACGCTGAGCGCAGGACGGCGGCAGGGCCGACACCGGGCTGGGGGAGAGGGACGAGGAGGACGAAGAGGACGAGGAAGACGACATCGGGCGCTCGGGAGCGTCGTGGTGGCTGCGGTGGTTGAAGGACGACGTCTGCTCCGCGTTCTAAGGGAAGAAGCGCATGTGTAGAACATCGATGAAACCATTAACTGAGCTTTGACTCTGTTAATCAAACAAGGTCAGAGTGTCAACTTTGACCTTTTCTCCAAATTGCACAGCGCTTCAAATGTAGGCTACAACCGCGAGTGACAGACAGGCTGCAGAGGCGAGAACAGACGCGTCTAAGCGCATTTGCACGCCTCGTCGCTCGCTCGCGCCACGCTAATGACAAAGCCCATTTTCCGTGGTGGTGTTCAAACCCGTTTGGCAGCATTGCCGCATCTGGATGCACGCACACAGATAAAACATCTTCCGTGAATCCAGTGCTGTTCCTCCACTAAAACGTAACAAACAGTCAAGCTAATGGACAAGGACACAAAACTCTTAAACTGCTGCTCCCCTTTAGCGACATGCTAACACACGCCTGGCTAACATGAACCTAATCCAAATCAGCACAATTTGTCAGCTCACCAGGTGTAAAACATCACAGAGCAACTTGGACGCCCACTTGGAGCTGACCCTGGTCCTCCTTTTGGACCTCCTGAAGACGGACATGCCGGTGCTCGGAGCACGGCTCAACCACCCGTCCAGGTGGGAGCCGACAAAACCCCCTTTCCGACGTCCCAAAAGCCGAGAAAAGCTGGCCGTCCCGCTGCGAGGCGCAGCAAGCAAGTTGAGAACAAGCAGAGGCGTCTCCGTGAGTTGAGAAACAAGAGGAGGAGACAGAAGGGAGGAGGGAGAGGAAGGAAGCACGTTCGCGTACTTGCTTATGTAAGCACCACTGACAGCAACAACAAACCAGATCAAAGAGTGATTGGATCAGCACTAAAGCGTCCCGTTAAAATCAACGCAGAAACAGAACCCCCCCCCCTCCCCCTTTGTGCTTTCTCCAGAAACCTTTGCGCAAGTCCGCCGAGTCTTTTTTGCACAACTACCAAACTGCAATGAAAGCTTCCTTGTTGGACGTTTGACTCTGTCTTTCATTCCAAAGTCTACACAACCTGCACAGACCACACCTGGTTGTGCACTTCAAACACACACAGTTACGTAATCAGAAAGCCTTAATTCCAATTGAGTGATGCACACGAGGGTATCTGTGACAGCTCATTAGCATAACGGGTAGGAGGACCGCTCGTTTGGAAATGCTGCAAATTAAGTCAAACAGGTAAATACACCAAATGACGAGTCTCGACGAACGCGTTACCTTATTCTCGGAGCAGGTTCCACGCATCTTTGAAACAGCCTGCGGCTATGGAGCGAGGGTGTGTGTGTGTGTGTGTGTGGCAGCAGTGCAGCGTGGTGGGAGGAGCTGGGAAGCAAGCGCCAACCTGTCGCCATCGCCACGCCCGCCAGTAAAAAGTGGGATCAACATGGATTAGTTAGGCATCACATATGCCAGTTCTTGGCTTGACGTGTACTAAATGAAAATAAACGTTGATTCAGGTCAAGTGCTCACTTGACAAAGATTTTTTTTTTTTAAAAAGCTATTTTGATCACAGTGTAATTGAATTGCTGATTTCTTTATCGATTCAAATCAATTACAAAATGCTAAAAATCTGCATGTTGAAATTTCTTTAAAAATATCTGGCTTTGTTGATTTTGAGTGTGGCACGGTAAAATAAATGTAAAGAAAAAAAGCCATTTTTAGTAGTTCATTTGGGAATGAGGGCACTTCAAATTAATTCATGAGGGCTCCCTCTAGCGGACAGACTATGACAGTACAAGCAACTGGCATGCTTGCACATTAGGGAGAAGAAATAGCAAGATTTTTGAGAACACACTAAAGATGATAAATTAGCCAGCAATGCCTGTCATTTTGAACAAATCACATTTTAATTTCAAAAGCCTCCAGGTTAAAAGAAAAAAGAAAAAAAATAGAAATGACAGGCGGACTGACTTTCTCCTCTGAGAACGACGACAATCAGCACTATCATCATCTCTATGATTGCTGTTATCCCAAGTGATTACCCCCCCCCACCAGCCCCACCTTCCTTTCTCCCTCTAGTTATCACATTTGTCGGCGGCGGTGGCGCTTTTGTCTAAAATAATGAAGCTCGTCTTCGCACCAGACACTCGTTTGTCTGTGCTAAATGACACAATGAAGCGACGACAGAGTCGGGGGATAATTAAAAACGGTCTCGCCTTTGCCGCCGGGTGAGATGAGGTGAGACAAAAGCAGGGAAGGGAGAGGAAAAATGTGGCATGGGAAAAAAAGAAGACCTGCCAAGATTTTGTGTTTGTTGACAGACAGCATCCAAATTCCTAAATCCTTTATGCTAATGAGCAGCTGAGGGGAAGAATTTTCAAATCTAGAAATCTCATTTAAACACACCGTTTAGATACGATTCACGCAACCATAGCACAACATTTGTTTCAACACCTGTAACACCTGTCACCATGGTGACAAAGGGAACCGAGGTGGCAAGGCAAAAGAGGTCCGCCGCAATTCTGCTAGCAAAAATCATCACAATGCTGAAGCGCTGATGAGAGGCGACGGGCTCTTGATTAATAAATCATACGCTTGTCTCACACCTGGCTTGGGGGGGCTTGAAAAGCCTCACTTGACAGCCAATGTCTGGGTTTGGGAGGCCACTTTCGAGTGCCTCGTTGTTCCCGATGCATGGCAAGTTAACATAATCTGCTTGAAAGGAGCTATAAACATCATTCCTACCTTGTGCGCATAGATCTTCTCTTCAGGAGGATCTCCCGGACTCTGCGGGACCCCCTCGTCCAAAGTGTCATCCACGGTCAGACCCGACACGTCGTCCAGGATGTCCTCTGTGGATGCACGCATAGAAATGTTACATCAGTTTGCTTGTGGTATTAATAAATATATTTTCAAGGCAATCTCCTCCTTTTGGTCTAACCGGATACATCTTTGCCTTTATGAGTAAATAACCTTCCAGCTGGCTTGTTTACTTCCGTCTGTCCTGACATGTGACAGCATCTCATGAATATGTATTAGCTTGCTGTATGTTAATTATTAAAAAAAAAAAAAAAAAGACAAAAAATTGTTGCCCTTGCACATGGATGAAGAGGACAGGTATTAAATTAGCAGTAGCTGCCACGTCGCTTTCAAGAGACCATCTGGAAGGCGTATTCATGAGGTCAGAAAAGTTAAACTTGTCAACCCCGCCAAGATGCATTTCCAAAGCCTTTCAAGGGACTTCCTGACCTTGGCTCTGTGAGAAGATGTCAGTGGCGGTGCCAGCGGCGGCGGGGTCGGCGTCGCAGCGTCTGGGAGGCGGCGGCGGGCACAGGGTGGCCGGGTCCAGGTGGGGAAGGGCGCCCACGCTCAGCGTCAGGGTCTGGCATGCAAACGCCGCTCGCATGTCGTCCATCTGAAGGGCGGCGGCCGGCTTGCCGTTCAACAGCAGGATCTCGTCACCGGCTCGGACACCTTCAGGGAAGACATTAATTACTCCGCAAAATGAAACTTTTGTTTAAAATCTCATTGAAACGTTGACCGCTGAAAACAAATCATAAATCGACACCATACCTTGAAACCCGACTTGACACCCTACTTCTGAATCTACCCTAAATTGAAATACTAAACTTGGCTCAATTCCCTACTTTCAGTCAGCCCAGACGAAACACAAACATATCCTCTCGCCACCCGCTTACCGCAGCCAATTAGCAGCCAATTAAGACAGACAGCTCACCTTTGCGCATGGAACACACACAAACACACACATCCACTTTTCTATATGTACACAAATGACACATTTAGCCTCAAGTCGTGACCTACTTGTCCGCAATGGGAAATGTCAGCTGTATAGTGGAGTCTTTATCGGACTGAAAGAAATAAAGCCCCCGGGCCCCACTGTGCGGCCGCTTTGTGTGTGCGCGTCTGTGTGTGTGTGTGTGCGAGTCTGTGACTACATTAAGAGAGACGGGCTTGGCGTAAAGCCTGCAGAGTTGGCCTGGTTTTCTTGCGTGATCTCTTTCAGTCTCCACACATTCTCCTCAGTGGATCAATGGAACATGCTGGCTGACCCACTAACATTGTGTGACTCAGCAGGCTGTGATGCCTAGCATCATGCTAGGCTAGCTGTCACTGTACCTTTAGCAGAGGCCAGTCCGCCAGCTTTGACGTCAGTGATGTGAAGCCGCTGGGTGCCTTCCTCATCCAGAACAGACACTGAGAAACCTGAAGACAGGGGAAAAAAAATAAACCTAATGTCAAAACCGAATTCCGCTTGAAAACTTTCCGGAATCCCCAAATCAATCCAATTTGAAACGAGTCCGTTGCTTGAGGCGAAGCCGACCTACCGTAGCCCAGCGTGCACGACTCGGCTCGGTCGAACTGGATCAGCCGGGTGATTTTGGTGCAGATCTCGATCTCCTGGTACAGCTGGGAAAAAAACACAAGAAATCATCACGCTTGGAAACAAGCTCATGTTTTATTCAACATTCTTGACGAGGCATTTGTGAAGGTCATAGGGTCAGGGTGCGTGTGTCAAGATGTGAAATGAGAAAGTGATAAGCGTGAATGTTGATCAAAGAGGATGAAGAACACGTCAGGCGAAGGTGAAAATAGGCCTTCAACAACACCGCTGAATAATACTGAAGCCCGTAATGTTCATTTGAGATAACAAGCGCAACAAGCTCATTTGCATAATTTACCACATACGGTACACATGAATTTTAATGAGAGAGAGACATCGTTGATCCACTTAACAAAGATCTAAGCGTCGAAATGTGTTGAATGGGACTTTAGCATGTTACGTTTACACTGACGACAAATGCTGAATCGAGGAAGTGAAATAAAAGTCAATAAAACGACGTGGAGATATCAGACCAACTCAAATTAAATCAAATTCCTCAAAAAAGTCGTTTTAAAGTCTCACCACATCGTAGACGTCCTCGTCGTGTTTGGGCACGTAGAGGAGCGTGCGGTCATCCACGGCCACCTTCAAGCGCAGGTAATGACCAGAAGGGTCCAATGTGTGTTTCTGCAGGATGACAACAGTCCTAAAACACTTCTGAAGTAACACACGGGCATTTCCGAAATGGAGTTACAATTCCCATGGTCACCTTGCAGACGGCGCTGAGGACCTCCAACGTCGTGTCGCCGGGCTGCACCACGGCCAGGATGGGCTGGTCGCCGGGTAGGCACACCCAGGAGGGGGCCAGGTTCTCCGGGAGCCACACGTCATTGTCCAAGGACAGCTGGGGAAGACTTTTCACCGAGCTCTCCCTCTCCTTCTGAAAACATAGACAAGTCATGTTTCCTGGAGACACTTGACAGTGTATACAATTATTTTTCAGAGCTAATACATAACTTAAAGAGCCCAATGGAAGATGCTGGTGGCCTCAAGCATCTGGAGGTCTAATTACAAAATCTCATTTGTCATCCCCTTGAGCTCCCATGTGGCTCTGAGCCCGTGTGTGTGTGCGTGCGTGCCAATCTGGCAACCCGAGCCGCATCAACAGGACCTCACACATGGTGATCTTTTCGATCATATCAGGTGACAGCTTCCACAGATGTGAATGTGACTGTTTGGCTCTACAATCTGTTTTACAGTCCTACGGCCTAATAGGTCTGAAAAGGCTGCCATTTTGTGTTGAGGAGGCCATTTTGGTGCATTTGCAGGGGTCCTTCAAATAGGAATTTTGCCCGATTGCATAATTTTTTCAAGCTTAGCTCGAATAGGGTCCTTTCAAATATTACATTTGATCCACATATAGTAGACAGTTGGGTGAAGAAAGAACTTCAGATTTAGTTTTTGGCAGGCCAAGTTGGCAAATTGGGCAAAATTGTTGTAAAACAAACCAGCTGGCTTCACAATGTTTTGACAATATATCCCCTAAAGCCAATTTAATCTGCAACATGAAATTTCATTTTCTATCAGGAGTCGCCCCATAAAAAAAGTTTCAACAACCCACGCCCTAAAATAGACAGGACGTCATCCATTTAGGTTTGAAGCAAGCATTTAGATAAGGTAAAGATCAAAATGTCCCTCAGGCAGACAGCCGGTTCATCGCCTTCGGGACCCGTTAACTTTAGCTCGCCCCGAGCGAAGGAAAAGAGGAGACGAGAAGGTGCCAAAGAGGGATGAGGACGTGCTGTTTGACAGGCTGAAAAGATGGCTGGGAATAGGAATAATTGCATTACGTGCGGATCAGACGCCGAGCGGTTAGCGAGAGACTTAATCTGGCAGATAGCGTCAAGTGAAAGACGGAACCTCGGAGGAATGCTCTCGGATGTGGAAAGGTTCAGCCGTAGTTCCCCCATAATAAGCCAGAACAAAAAGAAAAGAAAAAAAAAAAACACAAAAGGAATCTGACTGAAAGGAATTGGGGAAATGGCAGCATGCTGCTGCTTTTGGCCTCTGGGCAGTGGGGAAGCTTGTAAGCCGTTAAACATGCGCAGACTCATCAAACGCTCCAGTAGGTACAGGAAGTGGCAAACATACCAAATTAAAAGCTGCAGTGATGTTAAACCACGTGGAAATACGACAAAATCAACTCGAGTCTTACCGATTTGTCGCTGGCCGAGTCTTCGTACGTTGGTTCAGTGGGAGCTTTGGCCGGTTCGGCGCCGTCAACAAACACCTGTTAAGATTTAGAAAGTACGATGAGCGTATTGATGAGAACGAGGCGCTCTACAGGGTAGATTGGCGCGGGTTTGTAAAAGTCCACCTGGGTGACGGTGGAGGGCGGCACCTTGGACTTCCTGCGGGAGGCGGTGTCGATCCCCCAGAGCGACGAGAAGCGACTTCGGCGTTTGCTGAAGGTGCGAGAAGGTGTGGCTTGCCCGCGCCGCTTCACGCTCAACTCCGTGCGCGCCGATACCTGAAAGAACGCAAAAGTACATTTCACAAATTCAAATTAGACTTTTTACACTACTTCATTTATCTTTCCACGTAAAACAAACTAGAAAGATTTTAACGTCAACAAAAACGATACCAAAATTATAAAACAAATAAAATCGCCTCTATTCAAATGTTGTGATATACAGAAATGCTAGAATAAAAGATGAGCGTTGCAGCAACATTAATATACAGCACCGAGCGTTGGCAAAGATTTGAAAGCTTCACAATTATGTCTGCAAATAAAACGGACGGTGGGGGGGTGGAAAAAATCAATTGCGTGTTGATGTCTGTCAGTGTGAGACAGCAGGAGGGGGCAAGTGAGGGGGGGATACGAAGACAAAGGAAAGGAAGGGAAAAGGATGGAGGGAGGGAGATGGAGGTTAGAGACAGAGAGAGACTTAAGCCTGTTTGGTGGGAAAGCGCCTCGGGGACGCTTCATATTGATCTGCCAATCAACACCATCAAACTGTCATGTGTGTGTGGGCGTTCTTTGTTTCCTGGATAAGATTCTTCCCTTTTTCATAAAACCCGCAGCGTTGACTTAGTGAGCCGCATGCTGCTTCACTGAGCCATTACGGGATCGCGTCGCAACCTGGTGTCGTTGTCATTTGTGCGAGTGGTACCAGCGCGTGGAAGGAGGACACGGAGAAGATCCCAAGGCGTCCCATGGCCAGCTTGGTGGGGCGCGAGGCGAATCCCAGCAGGCGCTTGGGGTTGGGGGGCTCGCCTCCCTGCAGGCTGGCCAGGTAGCAGCGGCAGCGGAACAGGTCCATGTGGAAACGCTCCAGATTCTGCTCCCACAGGAAGATCTGAAGCACAAAAGGCCACGGTGGCTTGAACGGCAAGAACAGAACATGGCGCCTGGCTCCACAAGTGAGATGTGGGAGTGATGATGATGATGTCCAAGGCAAGGTGGGCCGTGGGAGGTGAAACACACAAAACGATGATAACACAGCAAATTATATCACGCTTGTCCAGACACACTGAAGACATTCTGCCAACTTTGCTGTTTTTCCAAAAGTGACCAAATATGCAATAAGGGGCCTACTTGCTCCAGGATGGTCTTCCTCTTCTTGGCGTCGGTGACGGTGGACAGCTGCATGTCTCCCATCTTCTTCATCTTCTCGTCCATGTCGATCTTCTGCTCCAACTTGCGGATTTCGGCGCGCAGCAGGCGCACCGTGTCGTCGCGGTGGTGCTGCCGGGCCAGGGCGGCGGCGCAGGCCGAGTGGATCGCCGTGATCCAGTTCTCCAGCTCCGTCTGACCTGACGTCTGAAGGGAGACAAAACGTACGATATTGATATTGTTGTTAAAGTCAGGTGGTATGCAAATGAGCTTCGGGTGAGACCGTGTGATAGCGGCGGCGGTCGGCCAGCTTAATAAGATTCCTTCAGGGTGTCTTTGTCCTCCATTTAGTGAGTGTGACAGGTGTCGGCATACAAATGGCAAATTGTCACAGCTCACAATGCTCAGCGACAGCACGCCCTTTAAGCACGTCAGCGCGCCCGTATGGACGTGCTGCACATATTTCAGGCGTGACGTCCTCGTACCTGGAAGAGGAAGGCGTCTCCGGCCGAGTTGCTGAGGCAGAAGACAAAATCCTTCTTGGGGTGTTCCGGAACCGCCTGCACGATGGCGTTCTCGGCCCAGAGCGCGTGTTTGGGAACGCTGGTGTGGTCGATGCCGAAACGACTGTCTGACTCGTACAGGAACAGCGTGCAGCCTGCAGAGCATGCAAAAAAAAAAAAAAAAAAACACCCGTCAGTCACTGTAAAATTCCCAATCTAACATATTTGTCATCTCAAAATATATATCAATCAAAAATGACAACAAAATCAACGTTTTCAATCAACGTTAGTCTCAAGATAAATCATCTTCCTAGCGGTTGTAAGTGGAATTACACCCTAAATTGAGCACTCCACCAAAATAGAGTAGCCCAAAAAATGTTGCAAGGGCAAATACAGTGTTAGCACGTCCTGTACATGCCACAAGAAGTGATTTATTTATCTGCGTGGAGATGAGGCAAGGCAGTTGTTGTGCATTTCACGAGGATGAAACGGATTAGACAAGGACGCCGGCGTGAAATTAAACGAGGCGGAGGACAGAAAATGGAAAACACAGACGAGGCGCAGCAGACAACCCCGCTCAAGGTCACGCGGGCTGAGTACCTTTCAGCGAAACCCAGTAGTGTTTCCATTTGCGTCTGGTGGCCGGCTCAACCTTCTTGCTCTTCTTGTGGACCAGGAAGTTCTTGACAGCCAACGCGCCGGCCTTTCGTACCGTGCTGTGGGCGCAGGCCGACGCCACCGCCGACTCCGACGGGTAAGCGCTGCTGAGCGTGCCGCTGCTCTGCTCGTCGCTGACTGCTGAGCACACCTCTAAGCGGTCCTGGCCTCGGTGTGCCTGATGAATAAATATTTAATCACGAATCAATTGACAGTTCATCAAAGCACAATTCAAACTGACCCAGACTTGATTGTCCAGCTCCTTGCGAAAGTTCTCGTAGACGCCTCCGCTGCTGCCCCGCGGCTCCGCCACGCCGGCGCTGCTGCTTCCGCTGTCGCTGCCGTTGTGGAAGAGGGCGCTCTCGACGGCCGAGTACACGGAGAAGGACGCCGACATGGCTTTGCAGCGCCGGGACAACGGCTCGCCGTCCGCCGCCGCCTCCGTCTCGGCCGTCACGCCGTCAATGCCGCTGTCGCCGTACTCGCTGCCCTCGCCCAGCGCGGATGAGATGTCCTGTCAAGAGGAGGATGCAAGTCATAATTAGCTAAGCTAAACCGATAAAAACTTTTTTCCAGGGTATGAGCGGTATGCCAATTTCACAATAAAGCAATGGTGGTACATCACTCAGCATACAGGAGCAGCTTGTTGGTACAAACACAATGTGGCCATTTATGTTACATATATAGAATGTGTGTGTGTGTGTTAACGCTTAAGAGTGTGCGCCTGTGTTTCCGCTGGAAAGTTTTCCACGAGAGGTTCAGTGTCCTCTCCTCAGAGGTCGTCTTAAGAAACTGAGACTCTCTTCTGTTTCCTCCATGTTTTGCCGCCTCGTCGTCTATTTATAGCTGCTGTACTCTTCCCCCCGACCCGACACACACACAGACACACACACACGGACATGTCTGAATGAATTTGTGATGAGCACTTAGGGTGCAGCTTGGGCTTTTTGGGAAGGAAGCTTCTCTTGTTGTGGACTTTGCTACTAATGTGACGATGACACAAAGTGACTGGTGTTGCTTTAACAAATCTCCTGGTGACTTTTTTTGAGTCAATCAGCTTTTGCCCCGAAGACGAATTCAATTAAAAATTAAACAAGTGTGCGTCTTCGGTTTGGAATGTGTACAACCCTGGAGGGACAACATACAAGTATTATATAAGTAAAACATTACATGAATAAAAAGATTGTTTTACCTGCGTGGTTTGCGCACGGCGTCCCTGAAAAACAGGCCGCTGAGGCGGCACCGGCGCCGAGCCGAGCCCCGACGGCCCCTCCGAGAGGCAGTGCGAGCGTCGGCAGGGGAGCGTGAAAGCCACGTATGCGCCGCCGCCGTCCTCCTCGCTCGGAGACGTCGGCCCCGTCTCGGCGTCGTCGTCCTGTTCGACGTCTCTGCGGCGTGCCCTTTGGCCCCTGAGCTTGGCGCCGTGGTGGCCGCACAGGTGGTCCAGCGATGAGGCGCGCTCGGCTACACCTGTCACACGCATCGGTGCATACATTCAAAATATGGCATTTCATTTTATTTCTCCATTTATTGTAAATTAAAGAGGTGTTGGGCTGAGAAGTATGATGTAACAAAATTCCGCACCGTTGGGTCCTCTGGGCTGTCGGCTGAACTGCTCCTCTTCCTCTTCTTCCTCCTCCTCGCCTCCATCCACCATCTCCTCCGTGCTGGTCATGTGTTCCTGGCTGAGGTCCGACAGCGAGAACTCCAGACTGTCCTCCCTCCACATGTCGGCCGACTTGGAGCGCTTCTTCTTAAAGCTGGACGCGTCGTCAGCCGGCGCGGGCGAGGAGGCCGAGGCGTCATGCTCCTCGGGCCTCAAGGTCATGGCCACGCGCTGAGTCCAGTGCGGGTTGGCGCCGAAGCGGGCCAGGCCGTCGGTGTCGTCGTCCGGGGCAGCGTCCAACGAGCGCGGGATGCTGGGCGTGCTGGAGGAGCGTGTGGACGCCTCAGAATTGCGATGGCGCTCGGGCTGCTTGGCCGACAGCGAGTGGCGAGGACGGCGGGCCGCCGGCCGCTTGGAGGCCGACGACAGGCGGAAGGAGCGCGACGACGTGTGCTTGCGCGAGAGATGTCCGGCGGAGACGCCGTGGAAGGCATTCTCGCCGTTTTGGCTCTCCACATTCCCCATCGTGCAACTGCAGATTACATTACACTTTTATCAACATTTTGAGAAATATTTGACTTATTTTCAGAAATATACATTAACAAAATAACTTCACACTAGCAAGAGTTCCAACCTGATGTCAAGGTCTGGGCCTTAGCAGCATCTCAGCCTCACCATCTTGCAAGCGTATCATTCTTCGCGTCACGCTCGCAAGGCGGCGAGCGCGACGATTAAGACTGCGGGGAAAACCTCACGTTGACCTGTAGACCCAAAAAAAAAAAGGGATAAAAGTGAGACGCATGTACACAGTCCAGCAAGTCCTAATGTCACACCACACCTCTTTGAACTCCACCCTGGAAACTCGTAGCCCCACCACAAAACATTCGGGCATGTGCGCACACGCCGGCCGCTTTGCAACCTCGCCAGGAAACATACATCCACTCGTATGCGCGACTGAGCGCGGCGAGCCGAATGAAAGGATGAAAGCGACTGTGATGTCACGTGATGCAAACGATACGTAATAATTGAAAGGCAGCGGCGAGAAGCGCGACATCACTTCTGCCGTGCGCTACGTTACACAGCCTTGCGGTGTCACATTAAAGAGGGAACGCTTGAAGGAAGTTAAATCATGCAGCTTTCAAAGCAAACGTCTTTGAATGTTTCTTTAGCTTCATGCTAACAAAGAATGGAAAGATAGCTTGAGTACAGACGGTGGCGCAACACTTGTAGACAGACAATATCACAATACTTCAAGACATACTGTCTTGATCCTCTGCCAAGAGTTCATTTTTACTTACTGAGGCGTTTTGACCCGCTTTGTGTATATGTGTGCGTCTACATTATACTGCCACCTGGTGGCCAAGCCACCAAATAAGTGGCACATTTATCACTAAATTAAAGCAAATTTCAATGAATGAAAACTATCACTTTTAAATGAAAGAGAAAAACACAAAAAAAACATCCTTGGCGGAGGTCATGTAGTGAAAAAACTAACACGACCCCTTGAGGCCTTTCTATTTCCATACCTGTTCAGCATGTGTACTTTGTGTATGTACGAAAGCCGTCTGAGTACACAAGAGGAACAGTCTTGCTTTCCGTCTCAGTGTTTACTCTTTTTTTTTGTTGACTTTCTTTTGCCCTACAGCGAGGTGTGTGTGTGTGTGTGTGTTTGGGGGTACGCAGCTATGAATAGAATGGTGTGTGAGATGGAAGCAGAAGCGGATGCTGTGTGAGGGGGTGAGGGAGGTTATTGGTGCTGAGCTTGAAGTGAAGACAAGTGCTTTTGCCTCAGCCTGGCGGCGGACTCACTCCATCGTCTCTTTGTTATGATTATTTTTGCCGGATGGTTCGACGTTGGAATTTTTAGCAGCGACACGTTGCTGGTTGCAGCGTTTACGCACGCAAGCTAATGACAATAACTTCAATTCAAAATAACATTTCGGCAGGTAGCAAAACTAGCCAAGTCTCCCTCATCTATAAAACAAAAGGAAACACTGAGTTTAATTTGTATGATATCTTGGGCATGCGTCTTGACTGCCTTTTTTTTTTTAAAAGATGCGTTCCCAAAATGAATCACTCTTGAATACCGACACTTTGCACTCCACCCACAGCGCATAAATCATCATCACGAAGAGGTGTGCATGACTCAGTGCCGTCGCCTCCTGGAACAACAACAACTTGTACCATCTGTGAAAAATTTGAAATTACTTTGACGGGCTGGATGTTCTGCTAAGTGGTTGTTTAAAGGAAGAGCGAAATGCTAATTAGCTGGAAAGTCATAGTTAAGGGTTTTAACTTTCAAGATGGTGCCAGTAGTAGGTACCAAACGTGCTAGCTTGTTTGCTAGCTGCACCTAGCCCTGCCTGGAAGTTGAACTAACAGCACTAACAAGCTGTCGTGAAATGAAATGGTTTGAAATACGAGACCGGCAGGTGGACTGATTTTTCCCTGACCTCCGCGTGCACCTTTGGGCAACTTTGCCCCTCGCAAAGTCATAAAAGCCACTGACGTAGTCCCTGGGCTTCACCTGCCCTCGGGGCTTTTCCTGCACCTTTGACATTCCTCACATAGTTAACTCCTCAACCTCTCCCTGCCCATTGAAGCAAGTAGCTGAGGTTGACGCTCTTTCTCTGGAAGGGAGCCGGAATTCCTGAGAAGAAGAAAAGTGGGATCTGGGGAAATTTCAAATTCAAGATCAGACATGCTTGTAGGCTAGCGAGTTCTCAATTAGCATAGCATCATGACATGTGCGTCAAAGAGGCTCCACGCCCACACTCGCTCTGTCTGAGACATCAACGGTTGGGTTTCCCGGACGGGAGATTAGTTTCTTATTCATGCTTTCGGGATCTGACGAGCCGTCACAAGCGCAAATCGTCAGGCTACCCAGCCCTTGCAGCCTCCGTTCCTGACACACGAACGACGTCCCCGCTGCTTTAATCAGACAGCGTTTAAAGCTTCATCGCTGCTCGCCGTTGAGTGGCACAACAAAGCTTCTGGTTTCCACATAAAAGTACAAAAACGCTAGGCGGGAAACGGGATTAGCGTCACAGAGTTCGAGATGCGCTATTGCTGCCAATCGCTGTCGACGAGCCAAGCCAATCTCACGGGAAAAAGTGAGTGACAGCCCGTCCTAAATCCCGATGGCATCGTTTTCCGCACGCCATTTCGGTGCATGGCGTGTCATGTGGTGTTAAAGACGTGCAAAATCCTCAGCGGGAAAATTGCGGCCAAACGTGACAGCATGGGCCGACCGTATGTGGGAGCATCAGGCACTCGAATTTTCGTTGACTAAAGTGGGATACAAAACCGCAACATTTGAGGGTATCTGACGATCGAGTGCTAACGATAAGCGCTAACGACCGATTCCCTCCACTCTGCTCCTCAAGTGGCGCTAACCTCATTAAAGACGCTCCTCCAGGAGATTACGTCGCACGCTTCTCAGCACAACCGACTGCGCTACGGTACAGTTGGGGATTACCATAATTTAAAATAAAATCCCCTCAGGCACTATTGCGAGGGTGGTGGTGAGGAGGGGGTTCCGACGCTTCGCTAACTCAGCGTAGATCCGACAAGACAAACACCAAAGATTTAAACCTCCGCCGATGATAGAGTCACCAATTTCCCGGCTCGGGAGGTAGTAACGGTGGCAGCGTGAACGATCAATTACTTGGCTGTTGAGGTCGGACCAGACCAGAGGCGGCAGAAGGAGCAAAGTCCCGCTCTGTTGGATTTAGCGCGAAACAATCTCTCCGGCTAAACTCGGCGAGAAAGGATACCATATTTTAATCCGTGGTATTTTCACACGTGAGAGCTTATCTCGGCAAATCCGCGCGACTCTTAACCCCGCCGCCAGCCAGACAGGTGCGCTTGTCAGCAAATTGCGGGGCCTCGGTTTCATCTGAAGAGTCGGCGAAATAACAGCGAGGGTGAGTGGCCCACAGCGTCGGATAGCAGGCAAAAGGTAGACATGACGGATGGCGCTGATGGACTGATGAGAGGCTCTTAGAGGGGGGAGGGGATGGAGTCGGGGGTGCGCAGGTAGACTAATGAATGTTGGGTGGGGGGAGGGGATCCGTGAATAATGGGGTTCCTGTCTGTGCTAGTGACTGCTTCCATTTAAAATTTACAGAATAGTCACAAAGAAGCAAGAACAAGAATGAGAAAATAAATGTAGCTTTGTCGCCAGCTCCCTTCGCAAAAGTGGGGGGGGGTTATCTTCGCACGTCCCCGCACCTGAGTCAACACGGCTCTCGCAAACAAATCCGAGCCGAGACAGAGGACAATGCGACGGCGAAGAACTCTCGGTGAGAATGTTGCAGGCAAACGTCATCCGACCGGAAAGACCTGAACACAAATCAGCGGCGCGTTGGCAAACTTAACGAGGTATTCTCTGATGCCAAGTTTGCAAAAAAAACGGGAACGTGAGAACAGTCGCACGTCCGCCACCCTTCTTTCTCTCCGGCACACATCTGCCGCTTTCGTTGTGTTCGTTCACCGGGCGAGCGCCTACGCCCAAGATCATTATGATACCGGTTCGACTAAACACTGTACCGAGTCAGTGTTGGGTTTCGGCCTTCTGGATGTCATTTGAACATGATCCCACTTTCACTCACGCGATTGTATTTGTTAGCGATACACAATTCTCCGATTTGTACCCCGTGGCTAAGCGAACAGGACGTATTGATTCCTAATTTGTTCATCAGGATTTCCGGACCGCCTGGGTTTCTAGATCTGACGGCAAACTCAAAATGTTAGCATGCGGGATGTTTTTAAAGACGTCTTGGGGACCGAAACAAAAGTGGATGGTGTTGGATCCAGGTCAGTGGTTCCATTTCCTGATGGAGAGCGCTCACACATGCTCTGGCTTATTGTCGGGGATGGTTCGCCGCGCTGAATGGAGCGTGGCCTCTCGGGGCATTAGCGACCTGCGTGAGCTCAATGTGACACTGACACCCAATGCGAGGCCTTAGGGTGAGGGGGGACAAAGTGACCCAACACACATGAAAATAAGTGTGGCATGATCAAACAATAATGAATGGCGAGGCTGCATTGCAGTGCTTCGCATCACTTCCAGGTCAACGGGCAAGAGGGAGGGCGCGCCAAGAGGAGACCGAAGTCCCTTTCGCACGAGCACTTTCGACAAAATGGGCGCATCGGGGACAGACGCGTACGTGCGCGCTGTAAGGCGACGCCGATTAAAGCTAATGAGTGGACGCGGCCGGGCTGTCACGCTGATGGATGGAAATGGAGGCGGGAAGGAAGGACGGAGGGTCAAGTCCGTCGTCATCACAAGCAGGGGGGAAATGAACGAGGGGACGCACCCCTACGCCCCTTCCCCACTCCATCACTCATGTCAAGCCACGTGCGCGCTGCTAGCAAAGATGACAACCGGCACAACCGGACCGGCCGCATGGCAAACCGACACGCGTGTTCCTTACTGTCCATGCGGTGTGTGTTGCAAGTATTGATCGGCCTCTGTCTATCTACCTGTGTCCATCCATCCATCCATCCCTCCATCCATAACACATCTGGCTGGATTATGCTCATCAGTCGTATCATCCATCCAGCAATGCTATCAACCCCATCCGTCCGTCTGCAAGCAATCCGACGTTCGCTATAATGAACATACAGAACAAACATTCCAACGCCGTCGACTGTCAGTTCTGTCAAGCATGCTTTGTGTAGGAACGCGCGCACACACACGCAAACTCCGCTTGATTGCGTGTGTGCACATGGTGGGCGGGTGGGGGGTCTTCCTATGTAAGCCTTTGCTGAGCAGAGAGGGAAAAAAAAGAGGGAAGAACATGAAAGGCCGGAAAGACGAGCTCATCTTCCTCCGCCAATATGACTTCATTTGCAAGAAATATGTTTCGTAATACTTTGCATTTGTCATTGTTTTTATTCGCCGGCATCACTCCGCTCCTCCGCTCGCGATGCGTTCAAGGACTGCTGACTCGGTGATTTGCATTCACGCCAAACGTGGATGTAGCCAACGTCTCGGCTGTACCTATTGTAGCATCAAAATAGACGGATCGGTGATGGATTATCGATCGATTGTGTAAAGAGGCAAAAGGACCCGAAGGCGACAAGCTCGCCTCGTCTATTCACACGCGCTATAGGTGACTTCGCAGCGGGGGCAGAGTATCAAAGTGGGTCACTCGCTCCACGCGCACACACACACTTTTACAAAACACACACGCGCCACAGGGCTCGCCTCCTCGAGTCCCATCCCCCCCTCCCCTTTACACACGATATTAGCTCGACTGTACGCGCACAGAGCACATGCTTGTGTCAGTGCGCACACACCCACCCACACACACATACTCATTGACGGGGGATAATCAGAGTGTGCGAGATAATGGCTTCTTTGCCTCCGTTCTGCAGCCCCGGGCTTCGGTTAAGTCCAAAAACAAAGTGCGCACGTTCACGCGCACTTTTGGACGGACATACGCAAACACACTTAGGTTTATCCGCCACGATAAATCCTTTCACGGGTCACCTATTTTCAAACAGTGCTGCAAAGTGAGCAGGAAGTGACACATTTTCCATAGAACAGTAAAGTTGGGGGTGAAAAAAGATATCGGCTCTATTGATTGGTACATATTAATGCATGTTAAATATCAATATATGTTGATGCGTAACATTTGTTCAAATGTGAGTTTGAGCGACCTTATGAGATGGATGGTATTGATAATATTGTATTTAATAAAAACAAATACAGAATCAAATGGAATGCCCAGGAAGTGTATCAGGAGAGATGTCAGTCAATCGTGCTGGCGGTTAGTTGTTATCGTACGTGCGTGAGTCACTTTTGAACATGAATGATTGATAAACGCTCGGCCCACTGAGCATGCACGTAAATAAATGAATAGTGGCGCTCGTGCCTTCACGTCGGGATTATCCCGACACACATGGGCTCGAGTCAAACGAACACATATGGGTGAAAAGCCCTAAAAGAAAAAAAAGTGGTTGGAAATAGAAATAAAAAGCATGCGGGCCGTACCTCAGTGCAGCGGTTGGCCAAGACGGGAGAATCCAAGCGGTAGTCCTGCACACATTAAAGCGCACACATGCTGCCTCCTTGCACGCCCAGACTCGACTGAGAGCTGTGTGGAGAGAGAGAGGGAGCGAGAGAGAGAGGGGGGGAGTGAGTGTGTGTGTATGCAAGAACCCGCCTACCCACACACACTTACACACTCCTCCCTCAATTCGCGGTGGACTGCCAGCATGTGTGTGTGTGTCTGTGCTCCCTTTAATTGCTGCTCATTGGCCTCAAGACTCACACACTTTTTTTTTTTTTTGCAAGAGAAAGTTGTGTAGGGCAGTTTATCCCCAAACTTAATTGGTTCAAGGGAAATTACATTGGAATTTTTTTCAAATGCCTCAAAAAGTACAGTCGTGACCGGACATGCAAGTAACATTTGATCCGTGATCACACAATTATTATTATTTTGAATTATCGTATACATTTGTGAGGAGCTTGACCTTGGTCATCGGGGGGGAAGGGAGGAATGAAGCGAAGCTACATTCCGATTTTGCTAGCAGCTCGGGGAGTGCACACTCTCACTGAAAAAGACTAGTCATACAACATGGAAAAAAAAAAAAAGGTTCAATTTAGCAGGAGGCGTGTCTATCATGACTGTAGCCACCATTTTAAGATAAGTTCTTTGACCGATCTGTCTCATATACTAGACGGATTTAATTGTTGTTAGTTGATTTCCGGTGGTAATCTAAACCCTGCTTGATGAGGAGCATTCATGCAGAAAAAGTGAGATGTTGGCTGCGGGACAAACAAAGATTGCATAACAAGCTGCTGATCTTCATTCTGTCAGAGATCAAGCTTCTGCATCCAACGTTTGGATGTGAAAATATGACGGCGGGAAAGGACAGATGCTTTCAACGCTAGTGCTTTTCCCTAACACGACCCTCCGCGGGGGTCCGGCTGCAACAGGAAGCGGGCGATTGAGCGGGGTCATAGAAGACCGCTTCCCACGGAACTAGCCAAACATGGCGTTATTGGCTTGTAATAGAATTAAGGGGGTGGCGTGGAAGCGATTTAGCGGATTAAAGGCCGCCATGGCGTGCCGCGACAAGCTGCAGCGCTAAAGGCGCAGGTGGAGGATCGTTATGCAAGAGCGGACGACGGGCAGACGTAATGACATTTTTTTTCAGTCCGCATTGTTTGTGAGTTTTGTCCTATGTTGCCACACCTGAAACCAGCTGGCGTCAGCGGCACTTGTTTTATTACATAATGCTGAATGACTTAAAACTTTCCAGACTTTTGCCGATTCACTCAAGTTGAAATAAAAATAAGCGAAAGTGTTCTTCTACACTTTATATGCGTTGTGCAAATTGATAGTTAGCATAAATAGCTAGCGACATGAGCAATCGCATTCGGCGTTGGACATAAATGACCGAAAAAGATTTTTTTGACTCCGTGGATTATTTCTAGTCATTCGGTTTATCTGTCGTGAGCAGCCATGTTGGGTTAACGGCGAAGTGAACAATCTGGTCGTCCGATTTTTTTTCAGCAGCTTTGCCAGATAAAATAGGCTGAATGCATAATGTATGTATTTATATACTTCTGGCCAAACAAGACAACACACATGCGCGCTTGGCTTCTCGTATGACACGGCGGCTTGCAGAGTTCCGCTTTTGCCCCGGGTCATGTCAGCTAATCCCTGTCTGGCCAACTTATATTTTCCATTAGCGAAGAACACCGTCGTGCATTCTAATGTGCAAGGCAATCATACGGACGGCGCATTGCTCGGTCTCAGCCGCCGGGACGTGAAAGCCACGTCGGGTGTTCCGGTACCAGGGAAGGTTTATGTGACAATAATCAAGGAAAAACATTTTTCAAGACAAACTATATTAGACTAGCCAAGGCCGCTGAGCCACATGACCCCCCAGGGAGCGATGGCCAACGAGCCAATGAAAGAAGATGAAACATTTACTAGCGCTAGGAGCTCAACGGGGCCGTTCCACAAATAGGACGCCTCTCAATACTTCGTAAAACCGTGGTAGGGCGTAATTTTCAAAGCTGCATTCCCGCACTTTCTGGAACTAAAAAAATAATAATAATAAAATAGCAACACATCTCACTTTGAATGATAATGCTGCCCAATGTATTTCTACTGGCCTTGATAAATTAGCCCGGATCTCATTTTGAACGGTTCCGCTTGTCCAAACAAAATTTCTCGTTCTGGGGTAGAGTCCCTGCGGTCGAAATGTCTTATTAGAGGCCGTGACTTGGAATGAAAAAAAAAATAAAAGCACCATATGTGATGTACCAGCTGCTCTTTTTGCAAACATGCTAACCTACCATTGCGCGCTTTTTAGCACAAGGTCATACAACACACACACACACACGCAC
The DNA here is from genome assembly GCF_059516105.1 of Syngnathus floridae. NCBI lineage: Eukaryota > Metazoa > Chordata > Actinopteri > Syngnathiformes > Syngnathidae > Syngnathus > Syngnathus floridae. Next base: position 9,678,869 of record NC_142427.1, on the reverse strand, counting down.
ACGTCTGTAGCCTGCAGCTACTCATGAATATTAATGAGGAGCTGTACTTTTGCTAACCAGGAATGCTGCAATTAGATGAGACAAACAACTAAAAGACTAATTTAGACTAATGTAGCGCACAAACTTTTATTAATTTGATATTTCCTGACAATTTGGTGAAATTTTCCTGTTTCCACATTATGAACAACTTCAAATCATACTGAAATCAAATGCATTTTAATTGCCGTGAATAAATTATCGGGTTTTTCCCCTCATCATGTCAACTCGAGATCAAAAGTCTCGATAAAAATGGAGTCAGCTTGTTTGCTTTGTTGCAGAAGTTTCAGTTAGCAGATTCATTTCCGCCTCTTACACGACTGAGTCAGCTCATTGTTTGATTTATGTATCACCCACAGCTCAAAGAGCTTTGAAGAAGACTTTGGCGAGATGATGTAACCACAGTAGTTTGCTTTTGTGAAATATTCAAGACTTTCATCTGGTTGGACCGTAATTTAAAGTCATCTTGGCTGGTGTCCTCCATACCGTCGCGCACGCTCAGCCACTTTAAGCTCCTCTAAAAGCAATGTCCTATTTTTAAACGTGAATACACTTAATTGTGTGTGAACAGAGCACTTCGGAGGGCATTGTTAATCATCGCGCCATTTACGTTTGCCTCGGGCACAAACTGAGGAGGAATAAGAAGAGTATTTCGAAGCACGCTATAAAGCGAAAGTCAAATTTGACCAAAAAAAAAATGAACACAGATTTATCTGCAGGCTGCTGTAGTGTATTCATAGACTCCCATCCTAATTTCGGCACAAAGCGACTGTACATTTGGTCATAGGTCTTCAACTAATATGATTATTTCTGACTGGAATGTCAGTATTCCGGATTAGTTAACAGTTTCCGGGTCAAACAGCACAAGAGTCTTGTTAGTCGCCCAGTTGTGTCTCATCACATCGCTCGCTTCGAGGAACACCAAGCCGGCTTAGTGTCTCGGCCGTTTCCGCCTGCGAGTCGACGGCGTAGATGATTTCAGTTGGATCTACAATGGCTGGAGTGCTGGGAAGCAGCCCAACACTTGACGCCGGAGTGATACATTTCACACACACACGTGACAGACTTCGTTGGGAAAAAATGGATGGACGAAGAATCCCAACCCGCATTTGGAGAAAGAAAAAAAAAACATACAGGAGATAAAAATAATGTACAAACAAAACAACGTGATTTCCGCTCTTCATTTTTCATGCTCAGCACTTCCTTCTCAGCTAAATATTTAGTTTGGAAACATGTGAACAAAGAAGGGGGGGGGGGGGACATTTATGTAACGGAATTCCCTGCAGGGAAAAGCCTCAACCAGCTGATTCATGGGAACGAAAGATTCTTGCTAAAAATAAAATAGCCGTATGTATGAAATATATTTTGCACCAGGAGCTGTGTTGGCACATGGCAATAAATGGAAATGTCATGAAAGTGGCTGGAAAGCTGCAAATTGCTTTTTTTTAAAGTTTTCAAGCACTCACTGAAATGTCTCGCATGCTTGACAAATTTCCCTCACTCGATCGATTCCCGTCGGACATCCGAAGCATCCCCGGAATGCCGCACCGGGTAATCGGCCACTCCCGTCGTCGTGGCGATCGGCACATCCTGGAGCGGGAAGAAACAACAGGTTGTGAGCGAAACGGAGGGCTGAGTGTCACGTGATAAGACAAGTCGTGGTGGCATTTGGGAGCTCCACTTTCACATGAGGGACAGCTCAGGGTTCAGAGGTCAGGTCACGGGGTCTTTGTAATTAGCCTGTCTGCGGAGGACCATTTATGACCTCTCAGACCTGGCATCTTCAGTCTCCAGAGTTCCCTCCAAATTTAGTTCTGGGGTCAATTATCTGAGAAGATAGCATAATCTCGACCCTTGTCGTATTTGGAACTAACACTTTGGCATATTTTAGGTAAATACCCCTCGTCCAGACTTTCACAATAAAAGCACGTGAAGGAGGCAGGCATTCCTGGTGCCTTTTCAAAATGAACGTAACCACCATTAGCACCTCCGTGTGCAAGCGGGTGATGGATATCGGGCGGCAGCGTGACTTTTACCTCTTTCTCTCGAACATGGTGGAGGTCACTTGAATGATTCCTCAATCGCAAATAATGCAATGCTGTACATTTTCTTTACGTTCCATTAAATGCTTTTAAAGCTCCTGAAGCTTTTTCTCTTCAGTCTCTATTATTCATCACCTCCGCAAGTAAGGCTATTTATAACAGCTTTTAGCGTCTGTCAGTCAGGCTACAAATGCACTTCTCAACTGTACAAGATGAGCATTGATGCAGCAGAACAAGATGCCGGCATTGTGCTAGCTCAAAAGTATACAAATGCAAGCCCTGTGTATAATTAAATTACAGTGCCGCAGTGGTCATACATAAAAGTGTGCTTTTAAATGCTAAAAACTTCAGAAGAAAAAAAAAATCTAGTCTTCTTTTCACATTTGTCATAATCTTGGAATGTTTTTCTTGCCCTAGCACTCCTTTGTAGCAGAGGGAAGTCACAATTCTGCATCAACATATTCCATCCCCGCAAGTCAACAAAGATCATCCAAGTCTGGACAATTTCTACTTAAAAAAAAAAAAAAAGACAGAAAAACAATCACATGAGCATCCACAAGTGAGTCATCTATGTGTGTGTGCAGGGCACAGCTGCTCACTGTAATAAGGACCTGAAAATCCAATTCCAGCATTCAAAACATGTAATCATAAAATCGTATTCATATTTCAGTAGCTCCGCACGCTCATCTGACAGCTCTGTGAGAGTGAGATGTTCATGAAATGTTTTCATCTGTGCGCAACAGCCATTAATATTTTATACTGAATAATTGTCATCAATATTTGAGTGTGTATTTGAACTCACCGCTTCTTTCTCTCTTGTTAAGCAAATGCCTTCATGCATTTAGAAGGGGGGAAAAAAGTCGAGGTTCTCCATGATGTAACAATGAAGCATTGCTTGGCTGCTGTGAAGGTCAACAACACCGCCATCTAGTGAAAGAAATGGTCAAGTGCAATATATTTTGAATTGGACAAAGTTAGAAACACAATATAGCTCAAAAAGTAGAATTAATATTAAGTACCCCAAGCAAGGGAAAACATGGAAACTAACGTGGCGGTGACGTTAAATTTTAACAGCTATTTTTAATAAAATTAGATGTCGAATAAACGAGCACCTGTCTCAATGAAAACGCCCGGTCTGTTTAAAAAATAAAATAAAACTATACAATGGACCCCAGCTACTTAAGGGGAATAAAGACCAGAATCAAATAAAAATGGCAAACTACGTTAAGTATTTTGTGTCACAATTGTACGTTTTATAGTTAACGGGTTTGAACATACTTGCGTCACGGCTAACGCTAGCATCGATGTTAGCCAACGAGCTAACAATTATTTCGTTACAATTCGAAGTCATTTTAAGGGAGACGAGTACAATAAGAACATACGAACATACGTTTCACTCACCTGCCCAAATCTTTCGTTTTGTATCATAGTTCAGTTAAATTTCGTCATTTTCTAACCTGGAGGAGGTGATAAGAGATGTTGGCGGGCCGACCGTGAGCCACTGAGCGGCCGACCTGTATGCACTTTCGTTACACTTGGCGGTTCTTTTTGTGACGTAATATTAAAAGATAAAATTACAAAATTAGTCAACTAGATTTTTTGGGGGAACATAAAAAAAAGTTATAATACTTCACCTTGCTCTTTTCTGCAGGATAATGGGAAAGAAACAGTACATAGATTTTCAAAACCAAACTATAACCTCACAAAATCACACATTGAGAATATAGACGAAGTCTTTATTTCATCTTTGTTGTCAGTTTACAACATATATGGGTATATATGGGGTCCAAGCAGACAAAAATAGCATAAATGCTGGCTCATTACGTGGTCAAAAAAAAAAAAAAAATTACACCGAGTAGCCAAGTTGGTCTTTAAGCGCTTGAAGCTTCCATATTTTCCGCAGTGCTTCTTTTACTGGGCGATGCCGATGACTCCGCAAGCCAGACGTCCGCCAGCATTGCCCGTTTTAAGACTCTCCTCATTGCCGCCTTTGCCCAAGTCGTCTGCCTTCTCATGAATCTGAAAATCGGGTTATTTACTGCAAACTCAAATCATGTGGAAGACCAAAGAAGGCTATATAACTTACCACCATGGTTCTGCCGATGATCGAGTTGGGGCCGGTGAGGGAGATGACGCTGTCTGTGATGTTGATTTTAGCTACTCTATTAGCATCCGCGGTCACATTGCCCAAGTCGCCGACATGCCTGTTGAAGCATTTGAAAAGGCAAAACTCTGTGAAACACTGATTGACAAGACAGCAGATGAAATTCTTCCAAACAAGTACAAATGTGTTCAAAAGTACCATACCTTTCTGCATCGTTGGGACCAGCGTGATTGGTCTTCAGTGGATTAAAATGAGGGCCAGCACTAATACACCCTGTCCAATAAAAACAATTTATGTCCCCATGTTACATTTAGGACAACACGACCTATTGTCCGTTATCACCAACCATTGGTGTTGTCTCCAAAGGTGTGGACGTGGAAGCCATGCTCGCCTGGCGTGAGGCCTACGATTTCTCCCGTCAGTTTCACTGGGCTGGAATCACTCTGTCGGGTCAAGAACAGCAACAACACAATATCTGTCAAGGCCAGATGACAACTTGCCCCGGCCGACAAAAACCTCCTAGTGAGAAGCATTTACTTTATATTAAACAAAAATAGGACAAATGTTGATCCAAGTTTGACCAATTTTTATGCAATAATAAAGGCAATTTATGCAATTAACAGCATATTTAGGTGACAGCAGAGCTTAAAATATCAAAATTGAAAGTACCAATCTTATCTTGTTAAGGTCTATATCAACGAATTATCGACTGTTGTATCGACCCATTGGCTGGTGTAGCTTGTAAATAGGGCAGTTTCGTAAAGTGTGGCCGTGACTCAGCACTTTCATTCTGCAGGGCCCACCTTAAAATAAAACACTTTAACTTACACAAACTAAAAAGCAAGTGATCATTTGTTTAGGACAAAATTGTGTTTTTAAGCGAAAACGAAATTAAAACTTCCGATTTATGCAACAGGCGCAACAAGATCATTCATCTTGCCGCGTGCAAAGGTTATGACGCATTTGATTTTTTAAAGAGGAAAAATAGTATTTAATGCTACAAACATTGCATTAATGACCACCCCATTCAATGAAAAGGGTTCGATTGGAAGATAATTGCACATGTACGTAGTGAAATGACGTATTTTTTGCAAGCTAAAGATGAGTACACATTGAATGAATAAGCGGTGACTTATTATGTGATAAAAACTGACTTTATTCGTCGAAAAGTGTTTCCTCTGTAACTATTTCAGTAGCAAATATTGGAAAACAAAACAGTGGGGTTAAATTGAAGACTTGAGCTAGCTTAGCATAAGCACTCCGCCGCCCCGCGAACTTAAACAGGACAAAATGCTCTTTTAAATTCCCTTAACTGTGACATGAATTACCTCTTGTTCGAAAAGCACCGTGCCGGAGGTTTCACCGGCTCCTTTCAGCACACAAACAGCTTTATTCACCATTTTGATCGCAGTAGTTTGAAGTATAGAGATAAGCAGGAGTTGTTGTAGCTTCGACTTGACAGACACTCGTGATTCTGAGACAACCAATCATTTTAGCAATAGCTCTCAAATGGGCGGGTGCTCGAAGTAGCCAATCAGAGGCAGACCAACACCAACAATCGGATTGGTCTGTTTGATTGGTCGGTTTGTGGATACGTAAGCCCAAACCGGAAGTTGGTGACGGAGCGCCAATAATAATGCGTTTAAAAATTTAAATACATTTTCGTTAAAAAGAACAGATCACATATTTTAACTCGTTTTGTCTTTTTGATTCTCTTAAATTATAACTGCTGTCTACTGGAATTTTGACAAATAGAGAAATAAATATCTTGAGGATAGTACCATAATAACAAAAATCCCATATTTGGTACAAAAATAGTTTATTAAAAACACATTTTTGTGGCTGAAATGTTGAACATTATACATCCATGTCTTTTTTTGTAGGGTTAACAAAAGCGTTCACACAGCCAAAGAAGTTGAAGCAAATTCACAATTCCTTCTGGGTCCTTCGAAGCTGTGCTCTTGGGTCGACAAACAAGGAGCATAGTCATGATACCTCTGAGCTAGTGACAGTGAAAAGCATATTTACAGTGGAGAGCCAGAGTCGTCATTTCACTCAGATTTCCTTCGGGATTCAAATGATTCAAGTAAGGGGGCGGGGCTTACAGGTGTTACAGTAGCTTGTCAATGCAAAACAAAAGTGTGAGGGTGAAAAACAACACATCAGCAACTGCCTACTTTGGAATAACTTGAAAAATGATTGATAGTCTATCATTTTTACTTTCTTTACAATAGTAGGAGGGTCAAAAGTTAACATGCATACTGTATTCTAAACGGATGCCAATTTTTATCATTTACAGCTCAGCAGATTATTGCAGTCCTTGAAAGCAGACTTGTTACCTGTTTAATTTGCAAAATGCTTTTACTTAGGAAAACAACGGTTGAAATGTTTGCCTATTTTCTGACATTTTATAAGGTAAATTGGTGAATCGATCAAATTCAATCGTGCATTGTCTGCACTATCAATTTGAAATATTCCTGAAGTGAAGTAAATGTTGATTTTTATAATCCGATCCATCGATTAATCTGTTATGAAAAGAGCTAGTTGCAGCCCTAACCTAAACCATTTCAAAATAATAAAGCAGATGACTAAAAATATACTGAAAACGGTCCTTTGGGATGGAGTGGCTGCAAACCATGAAGTTAAAAATAAATCTACAGTCTTGATTAAATAGGTAAAAGATGAAAGGAGCACAAGTAAAACAGCCATGCTTGCATTCACACAATGTACAGGAAGGGGAATTATGCAATGTGTTCATGAGGCGCTCAAGTCACAGTTCGTGGAGTCGCGGCTGGAGGGAAACCTGGTGCACACTACGACGCCGCCGCCTTTGACGACTCGGCAGCAGGAGGCGCCGACTCGGCAGTCTTTTGGATTCGTTGGGCTGTTTCCGTGGCAACTGCGTCAAAGGTCCGGAGCTTGTCCATTTTCTCCAGGTCGGCCAAGCGGTCGTCGCGGTCCCACCGGCTGGCCCTCTCACGCCGCTTGGGCCGCTCGCTTTCTTTGCCTTTTTCCTGGGCCTCTTTGCTGCCGTTCTCCCGATCTCGCCAGTCTCTATTCCATCCACTACCATCCAGTCTGTCCCTCGTGTCCGGGCGGTCTCCGCCAAACGGGCGCCTCGACGCGCCGCCAAACCCTCGCTCCCTGTCTGGCTCCGCCTCCATATAGCCCGGGCGCTCGCCGCCCCGAAAAGGGCGGCTGTCCTCGTCCTCACGCGGGGCTCCGGGTCTGATGAACGGGGGCAAAGGGGGACCTTGAGGGGGTGGACCCTGAGGAGGCAGACCTTGATGTGGGGGACCTTGAGGGGGCGGACCGTGAGGCGGGAAGGGTGGTCTCATGCTGTGGGGCATCCCGAAGGCTCCTTTAGGCGGAGGGGCATCGTGGCGCATGAGGGGCGGGTGGGACCCCCGGGGAATCATTTGAGGTGGGACGGGCGGTGGCGGGAAGCGCAGAGGAGGGCCCGGTGGGCGTTGAAGCGGGATCATACCGGGCCGGGCCCCCAGCAGACCGCCTGTCGGGGGCTGGATTCCGCCGGCTGGGGGTGCGCCTGCCTGGTTACCTGCCGACAAAAACACGTTTTAAGTATCAGGTTACAAATTTCCTGCCACTTTCAATATTGGAAACCTTCCATGGAAATGAACAGGCTTGGTTAACATCCAAAAATAAGAGAGAAAACAGTAACTAACACATGGCGCCCATCTGGTTGTTGAAGAAATGGGGAGCGTCCGGGACCTCGTCATGTTTTCTGCTGAGCATGTCATCCCCTTTGGAGGGTGGCGGCGGCGGCATGGAGAGAGGCATGGGACCCGGTGGGGGGAAACCTGGAGGCATCTGCATGGGGTTGAAGCCTGGTCTCATGAACGGTGGCGGGGGCATGCCAGGCGGGAAAGAAGGCGGCGGCATGCTCATGTTGGCGGGGAAGCCGGGTGGCGGCACCGAGCTCATGCCGAGCATCGGTGGAACCTGAAGAAAAAAAGAACGCCGTCATTGAATCTTTGGACGGATTTGTATCCAACTTGTTAGACAGACAGCTCACCTGTGTGGGAGGATGAGGAGCCATCAAGTGGGCGTCCTCGGGCTGCTGTGACTCAGCACCACCATTGTGGGTGGGCACCTGTGGGTTCTCAAGAGCTTTCCTGGCAGTAATCCAGTCTGGAAGCGACGTGCGAGTAAGATTCATGAATGCGTGTTAAAAGCCGAGTTGGGTGGCATTTGTACGCTACCTGGCGCTAACGTGTCCCCATCCAGGATTCCTCCTTCCTTGAGCTCCTCAAGCTGCTCCTCCCTGACTTTGGACCAAGGCACGTAGGTGACGCCCAGCTCCACGTCCCAGAACTGCTTCAAATCAGCCTTGATACCTTTGTTCAGAGCCCATGCAATCTGTTGCCAGGAGAGAGGGGGGGGGGGGGAGGTGATAAGCATTCTGAAAATCGTGTGGTTATCTGCTTCAAAGACACTCAAGCGATTGTGTTTTTTCACCTTGATTGCTTTTTGGTTGACTTTGAAGGAGCCTCGACCGAGCTTCTGCAGAGCCCTGAAGGCATCCTGCCTGTGGACCATGACGATGTAGGCGCAGCCCCGCGGAGGGATCATCTATACAAAAACACCACATTGAGCTTTCCACCACTCCCGCTAGCACATTCCTACTCACGTTTATGGACTCGATCTGTCCAAACTCCTCCAGCAAGTTGGCCACATCCTGCTGCTGAGTCCTCTTGTCCAGCTGGCCCACCCATAAAGTGGTACTGCAGACTGAAGAGCGCAAACTCAAGTCCACCGCGGAGCGACAAATTTGGGAGAGCGCACGCAAAGAGATTGCTACTCACTGCTTAGCGTCTCGCTTTTGAGTGGCGGGAGACCTTTTTGTCGCCGCTCCCGCTCCCGTTCCCTTTCCCGGCGCTCCTGCGAGCGTGAGCGCGGGGAATGGTGGCGTCGGTCGCGGGAACGCGAGCGCCGGTGACGGGGGCGGCGTGTGCGGGAATTGGACCGCGATCGCCTTCTCTTCGGGGACCTGGTTAAAAAAAAAATTTAATTAGCTTACCGACACACACAAAATTAAACAAGAGTCTGAAAGCAAATCCCTGCTGATCCTCCAGTGGCTTACCTGGAGCCTGAACGTGACGTGTGACCATGTCTGCCGTCCCTCATGGAGGAACGCTCGGCATTGACTGTCGAATCCTAAGAATGGCAGCGAGAAGATGTGGTTTGGCTCGGTTGCCAACACTTCTCCTAACCTCCTCAGTGTTACCTGCTGTTGCTGGGTCGAGTGAGGAGGGGGATAACCTCCAGGGAAGCCAGGGAAGGGCTGACCCGGAGCAACCTGGCCCATCTGAGGTGTCATTCCCTGGAAGCCTTGTCCTGGCATTAGACCGTAAGCCGGGAGCTGGCCATTAGGGGGGAGAGGACCCTAAAGACAACGAATGACATTCTCTCATTGTAGTATTTGCAAGTTTGCTCCCAAAATTTGATCCCTGACTACTTTGGGATGATTTTAGCACCTATAGAGGGCGCCATTATTTCATGCTCAACTGTTTTTTTTGCTTTAGAAATCAAAGCGTAGGATAAACCTGCTGCGAGAAGTCCTGAGTCATGTTCATCATGGGCGGCTGGAAGGCTGGAGGCTGCTGCATGCTGTCGTCATGGCAACAACAATGACATTAGCATTCTTTTTTTTTTATCTTTAATCTTTACACCAGAGTAAACATGCTTTGGAGTATGTGGATCAATAATTCAAATGGTCTTACAAGGAGGACTGGGGGCCGTCATCCTTGTCCTCTGGGGCTTCCGGCTCGTCGTCGTAGTCAAAACGATCCAGCAACGTCTACGGCGAAGGGCAGTTTGATTTGTAACTCGTTAGCGATTGTTGCGAAGGGTCTAATCGCTGCTGTGGAGCGCGAGGCCAACCTTGTCGAACGCCGCTTTCTGCTGGGCGGCCTGGCTAGGATGCGGCAGGGCGGTGCTGAAAACCGGAGCGACACTCGGGGCGGGTGGAGGCTGGGGGCCGGGTTCCGCTTGGACGGGCTGCTGCTGATGCTGCTGCTGGAAGTTCTGAAGCATCTGCTGCAGCTAATGCAATTAACAAAATACATTGAGTTCTCGAGTTGTATTTAAAAGAGCAGCATCTACTGTACTCTCACCTGTTGATTCTGCGTGGACTGGAAGAGCTGCGCCACAGCGGTGAAGGGGTCCTGATTTTGCAGCGGCGCCGCGGCAGAGTTCACCACGTGGTCTTTGGTCGGGGTCAAAGGGGAGGAACCTGCGGAAAAACATCAACGGAATCCAAATGATGATTAGCTCGTTGCTTCTTAGCAAGTCAATGACGGACGTGTGCGGCGGACAATCACCCGGATCTTCGGCGCAAGGCCCGCCGCCGCTAGTGGCGCCGGCGGCCATGTCCAGGAGGGGTTGAATAACGTTGCTCTTGAACACGCCGTTCTTCTGCCATAGGTTCAGCACACGTACCAGCTTACTCTGTAAACACCACGAAGAAACCCATGTCGTCAAGAAAGCTAAAGATTCTGCTTTTTAACCTGTTTTGCTGCTGTTTCCGAGGACTATGTTCTTACTCTGTCCTCCAGGGGGCAAAGGCAGAGGTTCTCGAAGGTGGCCACAATGTTTTTGGTGAAGCGGGGTCCAAAAACATCCTTGTCTGCGCCAAACTGGTGCCGTGACTGGCGGACGATGGAGTCCACCACATACAGGCCCGCCACTTTGTACTCAGACTTACACTGCACATAAAAAAAGACGATGATGAGATTGTTGAAATCGGCAATGTTTTCATTTTAAGATCTTACCTTTTTAATGAACTTCTCCACAATCTGTACCACGTGCTTGTAGAGCTGATCAAAGAAGACATGTTTCAACATCTGATCATCCAAAATAGACACATTGTGCTTAAGACAATAAATCCTTACTTTCATAGCCTTGATGGCCGACTTAGTGATAGAGATCATCTTGGCACGAGAAATCGGCGGCTTAGAGTCCATCAAGGAGAACAACTAGACAAGACAAGTTTGTTTTTAAACATTTCATTGGAAGCAAAACAGATTAGCGTGATTTGCATTGCAAACGGCTCAGCTCACTCCTGATCTGGTTTTGGACTGTTTACATTCGCAATGTGATCTCAAAGACTTTTCTATTTAATTTCAGTTTCGGTCACGATAGTGAAGGTTCACGCTGGATCCACCCTTGCTTTGCCCCGACACAATTTGACCGGTGATAGGGGCAAGCGTTTCCCCGGAGAATAACGGCACAGCCCCGCCTCTCAGCACATTGGAGCTGGTCGACGTGACAACAAAGGTGGTGGACAAGCTTGTGTTCGTGTTCCACGAACATATTGTGAAAAAAACCAACATCTCCCTGCTCACAACATCACAGATGACTCGTGATCTTCACTCTAAGCACACCATGATAATCACAAAGTGAAGATGATGCACGTTGTAGCTGAATATTTGCTCATGCGATGCTAACGTGCTCTGAGGCAACGTTGCCGAACCGGCCCAGTGTTAGCACGCTAAATTCTTTTTATTAGATTTTCTAAATGACGTTTCAAAATATATACAACTGTGTAAGGACGCAAATGCTAACGAGTCCAGAGGACTCGACGGCCACAAGCGAGGCCCTCACTTCGGGCCAAACACGGCTCCTCCGCCGGACCTTCAAGCGGCTAAACCGCCTTCAAAGTGCGCCAGGAAGGCAGCCTTACCTCCTGGTTGAAGGCGTTGACGGCGTCCATGGTGGTCCAGAGCCCCCCGCCACAGAGGTCTCCCCTGTTCGCACCTGCTGCCCAAGACGTTTATTCCAGCGAGGGTTGGAACAACATGTCCGCCGCTCGTAGCTAAGCGGCTAGCCGAGCTTCGGTGCAGGTTAGCTGCGCGTCGGGGTCGGCGGGCATAGCAAAGCATGCTGGGAAATCCATGCTGTTGTTCCATTGATGACCGATGGGTGTCAGTGTTTCTTCCCAAATACAATTTTCCCTATTCAAAATAGTTGAAATTCCGGCAATCCGTTCTGGCCCACTAACGACTATATTATAATTTCCCCTTTTCTAACAGTATGCCTTATATAAGGAAAAACCACAGCACATTTCAATATAAACAAAAATGCGTCTCTTTATTGTCACATCGAGTATATCTGTAAACTGGGTGCCTGCAGGTTTGCAGTTTATAACATGATTGTATTTAGCGTTTAAAACTATCAGCACCTGAGAAAAACAAATCCATTCTGGTTTAGTTTTTAGAATGGTTTGCATTGGGAAAGACCATTCAAACATATAAAATTACACATGTCCAGAAAGGTTAAAAAAAGACCTTACATACAGTATGATATCATAACAGTAACAAAAATATTATAGGATGATCAATTGTGCGCATAGCCCTGTAAACATTTGTAACAATTTTAAACAATTATTTTATGACATAAACTTTTTTTAGGATTTGGTGTTTTCCATAAGAACCACCGCCACAGGGGTCTCGGCTTTTGGTAAGCACGGGCACTTGATGCTGGGAAAAAGGAGGAAAATTGTTAGTTCAACAATTGTTTACATCTAAACCTTTTGGGCTATGTCTGCTAACATGGACAGACCGATTTATTGTAACTTAATAAGTGTAACAGAGATGGGTTTATATCACAAACAATATCGTAAAAAGTACATCATCCACTTCTACTGAACTTATTTAACTAAATTAGACCAAAGTGGCTTTTAAAAGTCTTCAAATTGCCCTGGTCTATTTCACATGTCCATCTAGATGATCATTTATGGCGATCGTTAACGTACTTGTTTCTCTTGTGCATATGTTGGATGGATTCAGGCAGAGGTTTTCCGAAACTCTCTGGTAGGAAGATGGTGGCAAAGGCAGCCAAAACAGCCAGACTGCCGAGTATGATGTAAGGTAGGAATGGTGAGTAGGACCCTGTTTTCAAATGACAGTTGACATCAGTGTAAATAACATAGAAGTCTACGTAGTGAGTAATTTGTCTTTGAAGAACTCCTCCAAAAGGTCTAAATGAATTTAAAATGCAATTAATTATCACTCACTGAGCTCCAGTAGGTATGGCATGATGCAGCTTCCCAGCCGAGCTAGCGTATTGCAGAGGCCGGCCGCGGTGTTTCGCAGCGCCGTCGGGTACAGCTCGGTGGTATAAGCAAACATCAGGCCGAAACCAGTAGTGATGGCATATTTTCCCAGCATTTCCAGAGTGAGCGACAGACCAGAGTAACCTGTCGGACCAGGACGGAGACGATGTTACTCAATGTCCAGGTGCTCAACTCAGGGGTTTAGAAAATACCAGTCACCTTCAGGCACTAACTGTATGAAGTAGAGCGGCACGGCGGCCAGCGCTAGGGAGCCGATGACGGACATCCGGCGCGACACGTAGCGCAGAGCTAGCCAGCTGGACACGTAAGCCGGCAGCTCCACGGCCCCTGAGATGAAGCAGCTGACGTATGCGTTGGCGTGGAACTGTGTCGTGTTGAAGGAGATGCCGTAGTAGCCCGACGACATGGTGAACCTGGCAGAGGAGAGCACCGAGTGACAACATAGCTTAGCTGAGCTAGCTAGCTGCCGCCTGGCTCGCCGCCCTAAGGTTCTTTCGGGCCTCGCCTTTCATGCCTTGGTGTGATTTTTCTCCAGCTAGTAACGTGTGACAACAAAAGGCACTGCATAGTGTATGGTGTACTCACGCCACAAAGCAGAGAATCATTGTCATGAATCCGATTTCCAGATTGCCCACCAGGTCTAGAATACTGTGCGGTTCTTTGGGCTCTGGCTCTGTGGGCTTGCTCACCTACATCAAACATCATCAACGAAATATTCTTTTTATTTTTAATTCTGCTGAGTATTTTGTCCCCCAAAATTAAAAACAATGGGGACTCACGATTAAGTAGTCTTCAAAGATGACTTCGGGTGCTTGCACTTTGTTCATCTTGGCCGCCTTCCTCACGATGGCCTCGGCTTCTTCCACTCGACCCTGGCACAGGAGCCAGCGAGGAGACTCTGGGATGAACCTGCAGCTCACAAAACCCAAACTCAAACCCAATGGAGTAGAACCACAACTCAATCAGAAAGCAAAGAACTGACCACCAGAAGGGGAATAAGACCAGGCAGGGCAGAGACAAGGCCAGCAAGAGAGACTTCCAATCCCTCAAGAAGTAAGCGCATACGGGTAGGATCATGTAGCCGACAGCAAAACCGAAACAGGTTCCCAGCGACGAGTACAGCAGACGCACGTTGCCCGTCAGGATCTCTGCGCCTGCATGCAGGAACATGCAAAGGGGAACTAAAAATGTGCTGTGTGGACATAAATTCTGACATTTGAAACCATTATGTTGATAATCATGCAGGGTAGTTTGTCTTCTAAACAGACGCTAATGATTATCCAGAGGTGTGAATGCGAGACATACCCAGAACTAACGCCGACATGTAGTTGGACATTTGTCCCAGGCCGTTGATGACAAGCAGGACAGTGAACATAGACCAGGACACGGAGAAGACCTGAATGAAGCTGAAGATGGTCTGAAGAGCCAAAGTGGAAAAAAGGATGGGCTTCCTTCCTAATCTGTTGAGGACACACATAATGTCTGGAATGTACAAACACCAAATAAAGCTTATCCGTACTTGTCTGAGAGTTGCCCTGCAAAGAAGGAGCCGCACAGGATGCCCACGAAGAAGATGGTGGTGGTGAACGGCTTCTTCCATTGGTCGTTGCACACCAGGTCAAACTGAAAGATGCGAATGAAAACTGTTTAGGTTAGCATTATATGTTAGCTTCCTATGTTAGCATTGTAGGTCTATCTGGAGTAGACCCACAAAAAAAGTCTCATGGCAAACCATTTTAATTTTGGTCATGGCTTGTAGGCTACACCTTGACAGTGACACAAACAATCACCTCAGTGACGATAGTGGACTGGTAGACATCTTTGCTGTAGATCCAGCCGTCCTTGCACGTCTCCTCCTCCAGGGTTGTGAGGTTGACATCCCTTTCAGGACTGTAGCCCTGGTCCGACAGGTTCCGAACCACGTCGAGGCGGTACCTGCTGCAGCTGCTCCGCACCTCTTTGCCATTTACAACCTGCCGGGGGGGGAAAAAAAAAACATGAGTGTATAGTAAAGACATGCATCCTGCTAGAATTTATGGATTGGTGATTAAATGTAGTTAAAAATGAGATAATTTACATTGTTGCCTGATTGTTTGGAGGAAAAATCTGCATTTACCCTCTTGCATTCGAACCTATGAATTTGATTATGTTGGAGCAACATGCAAATGACTTTCAGATGTGAGGATATTTTGAGGTTCTCTTGCATATCAAATCTGGACGGGAAATGAATGCCATGTGTCTCGTTAAGCTCATTTATGTACATTTTCAAACAGAGGGCGCTGCAGACGACTATTTACTTCACTTTTTATAGTTTAATACAAATTCAAACTTGTTTAGTTAGCATCAACTCGATGAACCTGACAGCGTGTCTTGCGCCAGGCAATATTCCCGCTTTTGACGCACGCGTGCACGCGTAAAACTCCGCCTAACCTCTTAAGAAAAAACTAGTATTTAGGTATTTTCCGCGCGAAGACGCCCTAATGCGCCGTTTTGGTTGTTTTCTGATAAAAATCACATTGTTTCATTTAATTCGGCAACAATCGGCGCTGTGTTTCTGGTGTTGAAATTACTTTTAAGTGGTGGAATGATCGGTGACCTCAGGGAGAATTGTTCCGGGAAGAGGTAACCGGCCGGCACGAGTGTACTCACCCGCAACGGGATGACGGCATTGCGCCAGTTCTCCGTCAGATTGACATCGGGCACTCGGCAGTGGTGAGCTGGTGTGTCGACCAGGAAGACGAGCGTAAAGGCACCGAAGCCGTTTGGCACGATGCTGACGCACAGGAGGAAGAAAACGACCTGCTGGAAGCGTCCGAACTGGCCCAGGAAGGCGACGCTCTCCGGGTAGCTCTTCATGGCGAGTGACAAATATTTGTTTTTCAGTTTAAGTAGTCGAAAGAAGGCATCGCTTTGGATGCATTTGCATAAAAGCGTCAGCTCATTCTCTCTCAGCGCGCCACCGCCCTGCCTCACCACTCATGGCCCAGAACCTGCCCCCCCCACCCCCGTAGCCCGCCTGCCTGCAAGAACCACCGCCTGCGGTTCATCCAAGGAGAACGCTTGTCAATCACGAGAGGACACACGAACGCTTCTGAACAAGTTCTCTGAGTTTCCTGTTTCTTAAGTGCTGACAAGAAAGAAAGATGCTAAGTGTGTCACGTGACTGCCTGGAACACGCCCAAAAGTCAACAACAACAATAGAAAGATGGGTGGAGATTGTCTCATGTTCTTGCGGTACACAAGGAGGAAGAGGAGGAAGAGGAGGAAGAGAACGAAGCTCGTCAGATGTGGTTGTTCAGCGGCCGCAGGCGCGTCTGGTGGGATATGAGGCGTTCAGATACACGCAACAGTGTGGGCCATTTCATCATCCCAGCAGTTCGGACAAGGCGCTCAATTGTATGAGGAAAGTTGTGTTGGAAAATGATTGAGAAAATTGATGATTTCTAACTCCCTGCAGGCGGCTATTTGACGACAGATATGAGTGAAGCTCACAAAAACATCGTGTGGCGTTCACGTGCAAATACGGGAGGGAATAACTGAAACTAAATGTAAAACCAAACCACCAAATCGTGATGCGTTTATGTGGAGTGAATAATTTCAGACAGCCCCTGAAGGCAACATCAGTCTGCAAGTAACCCACCTAGCTGTAATAATAAACTTACAAACATTGTGGGACATTCATGTACATGCAACTGTGTGGGTCATTTCATCATCCTCCCCTCAGTAGGTTTGCAAAAGCGCCACTCAGTGACACCAAAGGAGGGCGATATTGCGCAGCATTTTTACCTCATAATTAAGGCGGTACATAGCAAAACGACGTGAGACATACCTGTTCAAGTATCGCGTTATTTTTTCATCCTCTCAGCAATCTTGTCATAGTGATCAGATTTGTGAGAATAAACTGACGAGTCTAATAAAGACACAATGAGATTGTCGTGATATGTGGTGAACCGTAATAACCTAACCTGTTATTTGTTTACAATATTCAGTTTTGGTTGTAGTTAGCATCTGCAAATAAAAATTTACGTAGCTTCGGGCAATGCGCTGATCCTTGTTGACCACACTGCGGCGCCAAAAAGCCATGTAAAAGGCACTGAACTGGTTTAATAGTACTTTTATTTGATCAGGTTGTACACAATGACAATTGAATTAAAAAAAAAAGGTAAATTGGCTGACTCAAAAGTGGGAGTCTTGTGTGTGCACTTTTCAAAGGCTTGAATTTAGGTTATTGAAATATATTAGTTTAACACTAGATGTCACTAAATCACTGAATAATACACACAAAGTAAAAATGACTTCCTCACTGTTACCATGGTGACAGTCTTGAATTACAAGAGAATAAAGCGGTCCAGTAAGCAGTGATGTCAGCACACAAACACAAAAGGCCCACTGTGTCACACCTTTGTGTGTCTCATTGTGTGTGTGTGGTTCCTGCTGATATAAAAAAAAGTTCAGAAAACGCCCCTTATTGTAATAATTAACAAATAATTCAATGGTAATCCAAATTTGTGTATATGTTTAAGTCAAAATAAAATTCTAGAATTTAGGGGAAAAAACAGGACTTATCAGAAATAATAGTCAATAAAAATAGAAATATAATTTTACATCTTAGTCATGGATCAGAGATTCAAACCATTATTGCAACAACATTTAATCAACTATTTGAATTACAAAGTCAAAAAAATCCAGAAAGGCAGTTGGCAAGTAAATGATGTCAGCATGGGGTGTTCAGGCACTTGAAAGATGGAACCTTGAGAGACTCCACATGAAATTAAGCCTTAATATTCACATTCTAGCGATTAGATCACAATAACTGCATATATTGTGTTATTTTCTAAACTGTTTTATGTGTGTTGAGAGTATTGGGATGACAATAATTTAATAAACAACGACAAGTATGTGTCAACAAGACAACGACATAAGTACAGGAGATGGCAGTGCACACAGATGGCAACAATATACATTTTTCAACATTTACACACTAGAAAAAAATGTTCTCATTCTCCATTATGAAAGTAGTTTTGCTAGAAAAAAATAGTCCCTGGAATGATGACTATGATTTTTGTTATTTGTTGTATTATTTTACGTACAGTGGTGCCTTGAAATACAAAAATGACAAAACGTTATTAATGTGGGGAATTAAAATTGTATCTCAAGTGACCAATAAGTGGGGATAAGCAATTTCCCTGAAAATTTGCATACAATTGACCCCATTATACTAAATGCATTCCTTCTTTAATAAGTTGGGCTAACTAGCATTTTGAAAAAAATAATAAAACAAAAATTAAGGGGGAAAAAATCAGAGGAAACCAAAAAATTAACCCCATAAAGTCTTGACTAAAGTGATAAACCACCCTTCCCAAATTAAATATTTTAAAAAATATATCTATGAATAGAATCTGAGTGGGTTAACACAGCCTGGGAAATGTGGCGTTAAAAGAAAAGTAAGAAAAACTGTTCCCCTTCTCCCTCCTGCTGGCGTTTTTATTTACACTTACGAAGGCGGAGCTGGCATGCTTGCATATGGAGCCGTTTAGCCGGGGGTTAGAGTTCAGCCAAACAACACGCCGACATTCCACCGACGCTCCCAGTGACACACGCCTGTGATGCATCGCCCGCTACAAAGAGGGAAAAAGTGACGTCCCCTAAGCCCCGAAAACTAACGCAAGCCAAAATGTCCGCACGGGGTCCTGCGTCCGCCTCACACGATCTCCACCTTGGAGTTGGGGTAGACGGCCACCACGTCGTAACCCTCCGGAGGCTGCACACGAGCCTTGGCGTGCGTCTCGCAGTACAGGTTGTCCTCGATGAAGAAGTAGCCGCGTTGTTTCAGGTTGGTGCCGCAGTCGTCGCACACGAAGCACTCCGGGTGGTACAGCTTGTCCCGGGCCTTCACGATGGTCCCCCTGCAGGGAGGAGACGCCGTTCAAAAACATGTTAAAGATATATCCAAAGTAATTAGTTAGGATTTCATCAACATTCATTTATGTTAAGCAAAAATACTTTTCATTCTTTCAAATTTAGTGTCAAACTGTCTGCCACCATCTAGTGGATGACAGTGGAATTACACTTATTATAAACAGGAATCAAAACAATTTGATGACAACACACACACACATATTGTATGAGAGGGTGTGTGTGTCTGTTATAATCCTTACTTGTTAATGAGTAATTTATGGCCATGACATCAGTGCTTACTTAGACCTGCTTTCACAAGCAGGAGGGCTTGGTACCACCTTTTGTATTTGTGTGTGTGTGCGTGTGTGTGTATTTGCACATGTGTGTTCACAATTTCCTTGATGAATAAGACCCGACTTCCCGGGTCATTTTGCCTGTTGGTGTATGTCGAACCTACTGAGTAACAGTCTATGTTTAAGGCAATGTTTTACATTAAAAAAAATATCCACTTCTCTCTACACATACATTAATTGAAAATGTATTGTGCATAAATTTGATTAAAAACTACACTTTAAAAACAAACTTATTCAATGTTAAATGGAATTGGCTTGTACTAAAATGTTAACGAGCTAGCAGGTAGCGCGGGCGAACTTACACAATGCCGTTGGTGCAGCGTGTACACTGCGGAAGCTTCTGGAGGCCCGACACGCCGCTGGGGAGGGGGCTTCCCAGTTTGGGGACGGGCGATCGCACCGGCGACTTCAGGCTCCTCATTCTATCTGTCGGAGACACACCTACAAAAAAAAATCTAAATGAAAACGGCGCCACTTTACTGTAAATGATACAATTAGCATTTTACAGAAATTATTTCACATTCACATTGGAGTACAAAATCAAATCCATTGTCGGGTTTCCGATGACATCCAAAGCGCTCGCACGCCACGTGAAATGGACCATCAATCAGCGGAAAGGTCTGCCAACGCACAGTTAGCGCGGTGGCACGCTAACGGCGCCATTTTCACTTCTGTTTTGAGCATGTCTGCTATCTCGAGGAAGGCAAATTTTGTCTGAAGCGCTGACACTGCTTTCATCAAACCACGGAAAATCCCCTTTTGGGAGATTCTTTGCTTTGTTTCCATCAAGCGCTGAGCGGCGGGATGGTGTCAGCTAGCTGCATTAGCTAGCTACAGCAGCTAGCTACTACAAACTAACATAAATAGAGAGGGAGGACATTTTTTTTTGATACAGGAAAAACAGAACAACTTCTGAAGTCTACTTCGACTCCATCTCCAGCAGTCTGTGGAATTTCGGTAAACAGCCCCCTGTGTTTGCTTTGGTTCCGAAAGCCCCTCAAAGGCAAATCTTTCTCTCAGTGGGGGCTCAACTTGTCCGTCAACATGATGGACTTTGTCCTCCACCGAGACGGTCGCCGTGTGCTTTATCTCAACGAGACATGCTATCTATTTGCACTAATGCGGAACTTCATTGAAGTGAACTGGTCTAAATCAAGATTTGAAAGATAGCCTTGACTATTTATGATTAAACCTTTGCATTGTTGAACTTTAGGGTGAAAAAATATCCCATGTGGAAATTCCAATGGTTAAGACGGGCCATTTTTCTCACTTTATTGTCCTAAATGCTTTTTGGAGTTATTTAAAGAGCCCTCATCTTCCTCCCCCTCCTCCTCCATGTTTTGCTTTTCTTTCGCCGCGACCGTCTATAAAAGGAAAAGTATGTCAGAGAGACAGACGGGGATTTATTATGTCGTTACGTGACTAATGCTCAGACACGCAAACGAGTTGTCTCATCCAGGTGCTCGGCGTCTCGCGTCTGACTGCTCGGGCATCGCTTCGTTATGGAACAACTATGAAAAGAAATTTCCTTTCATTTTCTCTTACCAGGGTCAATTTTAGCTTCAAGAGCTGCTTACCTCCATCTTCGGCCTCCAGCATCCCCTGCAGGTACTTGAAGGATCCGGACTGCTTGGGCTCCGAGGATGGTTGCTCAAAGTCCGTCAGCATCTTATAGACGTGCGACTGCACGTCCACGCCGTCGCGGCTCTGGACGGGGGAGGGGGCGGGAGGCTCGGGGCTAGAAGAGACAATTATCTTCAAAAAAATCTCAGAAGTCATTTGACCTAGGTGTAGGTCATATCCTTACCTGTGGGGGGCGCTCAAGTTGAGACCTGCCATTTTACTGTGTATGGATCGGTCCCCGTTGCTGCCGTTGGGGGCGTACAGCGGAGTCGGGTTGTTGTACTGAGCGTGCCCGTTACCGTAGGTGTTGCCGTGCCCGTTGTTGGTCTTGGAATGGCCGTTGAGCGGATGGTTGGTGGCTTGCAACTGCTGCTGTTGTTGATGATGTTGATAATTTTGCACGGGGAGCAGCGGAGGAGGCGGTTCGGGGGTATACGAGGGCTTGCGGTTATAGTTGCCGTAGCCGCTGGTGATGGGACGGAAGTTCTGTGGAGAAACAAAATCATGTGTTAGAGAAGAAAAACACAAATTTCCCTCTTGTATGAAATAGAACAGACACTCTGAGACTGGCTGCGTCCCAATACTTTTGTCCGTGAAGCTTTCCTTCAACAAGCAAGAATTTATTTTTCCAGAGGTGTCCCAATACTTTTGCATTCACAGCTTATCCAGATGGATCATGTCAGCAGATGGGAAAAGCTGGAATTCATCCTGTCATGACACTTACTGGGACCACACACACACACGTACGCACGTGTCCTCCATAACCAGGCCTTTTCTGGAAGCTTCCTCTCCTCTGCACCGGCAAGTTTACATCTCGGCAAAAAATAAACCTCCCTGTTATCGGCCGATGCGACCCAGACAGACGATAAAGTCCAGCCAAAGCAACTCAGAGATCCCGTCAAACATTCCGACAATAATTAGGACCTTTAGAAAGGAGTCAAGGAAGTCATGTAAGACTACTCCGCAATGCTAATGCTAATGCTACAAAGTCAGTTTGAGGTTACCTTAGGTCAAAGAGACACAGGCGTAACGTGAAAGGGAGAAACGGCAAGGTAGAGGACCTTAATTGAAATCATGTGTTTGGAGACCCCTGCCTAGCTCAGCCCTGATTGGCCGGAAACCCAAACATTCACACACAAGCCACTACCTCGTTCTCCCACGAGGTTTAATCCCCCGAAGACGGAGAAAATGAAGCCCCTTCTCATGGCGCTCTGCACCGCTAAGCAAACACAAACCCGCCCTGCAGGGGAGCAGAGACAGACGGGGGCCACCTGACCCCATCAAGAGAAACCCGAGACGGATTTCGGACACTTTTGAGCGGATGAAGGGTGAACACAAACAAGCAAATAAAGCCAGTTGCAGGTGTTGAGCTCTTTCTAAAAGACTTTTCTGCCACGCTTGAGCGGATTCCCTGGCAGGGGATTAAGCAGCGGTGGTCCCTGTAAACACACAAGAACCCAAAACCCTCAAGTGATTCTGCTAAGACAGTCAGCTGGAATGACTACAACAGTTTTTTTTTCGGGGTAAGTCTTGGAATCAAATCATCTTGTTCCATTCAGAAAAGTATTTGACCACTAGAAAAAGTGCAGCAGCTCACAAAAAGACCTTCAGGCCGAACTTTGGACAACCCTGCCGGCAAAAATTCTTCATGTGTCAGCTCCCGTCGAGCCTGGAAAAGCATCACGCTGCGGCTCCCGAACTGCCACGCATTTCCGACGTGTTCCGCCAGGAATTTTTTTTAATACCGACCAGCTACCCCCAAGAGCTTCCAACTAAATGATGGCGGAAAAACTTGTGGACACTTGGATTCTAAATTGCTGACGAAAGATTGAGACTTTCCCAGAGAAAAATGCTCTCTGGTAGGAAAATACAGTGGGCGGATGGACATGATGTTATTTTAATTCCATAATGATGTCAAAGTCGATGAAGTCATTTTGTTGACATGGGAATATGCATGCGTGCTCAAGGTTGAAAGAAATTTCCCCCCCCCAAAAAAATAAAACCACACTTGACTACGTTTGAATGACTTCCAATTGTTCCCATTGGTCTTCCTGTTTATAATTTTGATTTTGGCCCTCAATGTCGTGATTGCGATGCCTCCAGGGCGTCCGCTTTTGAAGCAGCCCTGATGGATGACAGCGACACCATTTTGTTTCCAGATTAGCTTCGCCTCCGGCTACGTGTGTCTTAAGCAGATGAAGTCTCGGCAGTCATTGAATGTTGTTTGTTACGATTAAGCTAGCGAGACGCTAACGTCCACATACAATTATATTCGGCAGATTGTTGGTCATCCAAAAAAAAATGCCAGATCTATTGAAATTCATAAAGTCTTGACCTCGACCGGAATTTCCGACAAGCACGAGACTATTATGCTACGTCAGACTTATAAGTCTTTGAAAGCAACTGAAGTGTATGGCAGCTAGCCATTTGGCTAATTTAGCAATCCACTGCCTCTCTCAAAATCTTCGGACTGTTTCTGATTTGTACGACTGCCGTTTCAAGCCATCCAAAAAAGTGTCAATTGGCTCCGGTACCGGATATGATGAAACGGACCGTTTCAGAAACGACCGCTACCATAGAGGCATTCGAAAACACATCCTGAAATCTAGATTGACCTTGGCTGAGGTTCGACAATTTCAAATCAGAATCGCATTGCCGCAAAAAAACAAACATTTCAACTTGACCGCAATTCTTGACGAACGACTCAAAACAATACGACTGAAAACAATACTCAAGCGTCTATTGATGAGGTGACAGAAAATGAAAGCTACCTCAGCTCTTTCCCGCCATGGCGGAAAACTTGAAAAAAAAAAACAAAAGCATCGGCAAGAGGCTTCATTCTGCCCCGGAGTATCCTGGCAGCCGATACGATCGGAGAACAATCGACTTCTTCAACACTGAATGTGTTCATTTTTTATTTTAATACGCTTTCCCCGGGACATGCTATTCCTGGAGTGAATCTCCATGGTTGCGTTTCTATGGATGCTGTTTATAATCAACAGAGACAGTTCCCTTGCTTAATTTACAGCCCCAGATGGCAAGTTGCGGTTCGTAGCGAATGATCAGCATGACCATCAAAAGAGCAGGATGGAGTTTTAATGGATTTTAAAAATGGAGATCAAAGTTGTTCACTATGAAAAAATTAAAAAAAGAGATTCCCATGGTGAACTTTTAATTCACAAAAGAAATGGAGACAATCAAAGCATATCTTTGCCACAAAGCAGATAATTAAGAATTGATGTTTGAAAATATGATTTGATATATTGAGCACCTTTAAGAACTTTTGGGAATGTTTGAAAGATCAAAATTGGTGATCTACCTGCGAGTCCGATTCCATGTAAGGGCTCATCTTGCCGTCTTCGCTCCCCACCGGTGACCAAACTCGTTCTCCTGATCCCGACCTGAAAAACAAAAGTCTTGATGACCATCCCCGTTCTGGCAAGACCGGATTTTGACACATTACTACTTTATTTCCAACGTCAAAACAGTTGCAGACCATCCATAAAAAAGATTGCGGACACCATGAACCAAAGCCAATTCTGATCCCGTCGGCTCATTTAATAAAATGACGACAAATTCTCAAGTGTCGAGATTTCTGAAGAACCGATTGACCCCTTGATCCGGTAGATAAAGTCGTCAGCACGTCATAACTCCACAGTACGAGGCGTCAAGTGGTTTTTGGCTTCTACTGAAGGTTGGGGGGGGGGGGTGATGACTTATGACATATATCTTTAGGTTGCTTGTAATTGACTCCAGTCGCGTTAACTTACAAGAACTAACATGACTCAGTGATTGGCAGCTGTGAGGAGATACATCATTAAACTGTGAGCGGATAATTTACGCCTTCCATCGGCTCGGGTTTCACGCCGGGTTCTGGTTGTAGATTTATCAGCTGACGTCACAGAGGAGCCACTTCTGATATGGACCAAGAGCGCTCTTATGAGGCGTCGGAACGGTTCCGTGGTGTTTGGTCTCGATGGCGACCGCATACACAAGAGCCATTTGTACTCGGACGGAAATGACACGAGTTGACATTTTGAGGGAGAACACGATGTTCATGTCAATAAGGATATTAATGGGATTGCGGAGACACGAGTGGAAAATGCATCATCAAATTCATCTTGGTTCGTCTGACCCGAGGATTAAAGACCTTCCAAGGAAGTTAGCTTGATTTATCGAGCAGTAAGCTAACGGAAGGAAAGATACTTTGCATCAAAATCCAACTGTGGGCTATAAGAACTTCTAGAGGAGCATCAGAGAGTCCCAGGACGAGTTTTATATTTTCCAGCCCTTGACCAGGTTTCATTTCCTGAAGGTCTGTTTTTTTGTTTTGGGTCATACCGAGGATGAGACACACAGCTAGGAATGAAATTGAGACGTGCCCTTTCATGGAATAGCACCTGAAGAGTCCTGGATCACACCAAAAACAACAATCAATGATGGATTGTGGCTCCAAAGTTCTATTGTGGCATTTTACTAAGCACAAAAGACAGCCTGGGAAATGGGGAGGGGATGAAGTGAGTTTCTTTTGTCCCCACTGGAGTTCTGTACTGCTTTGGTCCGGTGCAGCCTTGCGTGTAATTCCTTAGCGGTGAGTCACAGGTCACATCTCCCAGCGCCAGGGAAACCCAGACTCTGTCTTTTCTCTGCCCACTGTTTGTAATTCTTAAAATGAATGTGCCTGGAAAAAAAATCGACTTCAGCAGGTCTGGAGAAGGATTAGGGTAAAATGATTTGACAGATTTACGCAGAACATGGTGGAGGCAGAACTAGCAGATTTTTTTTTTTTTTAATTAGAACTTGCCCCTGGTGGAGATGGATGATCTTCCTGATAACTAGTCATGTTGATCTTGAACTTGAAGCAGAGAGAGGGTATCCTTTTATGAACAAGACATTCTTTCAGTCCGGGCTTTCAGGACATCCATCAACGAGGGGAGGGGGGGCATCCCAACGGCCTGGCAGTCATCCCAAGCACCATCTGCCTCTTAGGCCTTTGCAACCGCACGGCTTTCTCCGATAAGCTGATGGAGGTATAAAAATTAGAGTTGTGGACTTTTGAGTCCAGGAGGGGCCCGTGACATTAATAGATGAGGAAACATCTAAAGAAACATTCTTGCTTTACGCGGCAGAGGTCGGATCCACGCAGCGCACTGTAATTTGGGTTCCTCGTATATTTGTCCATCGGCAGCACGGGCAAATTACAGGTCTCCCGTTTTGACTCGGAGTATTTTTCGTCGGGGGAAAGAAGTGTTGTCCTCCGTTGGGATTATGTTCCTGTGAGTCAGCACTAATGGCTGCAATTATTTGTGAAATATTTCACGTGGCAGCAGAGCAATACTTTTATGGAAAGTCTCTTCGATAATGTCCTTTCCACTTCAACGGCAGCTCAGTCTTCTTGACGTAAGGAGCAGAATTAAAAGCCACATTTTGGCCGTGTTATCGTAAGTGCGGGGAGGAAAAGTTGCTGCAGCTGCACAGTAGCTGCACCTTTGTCACGAGCGAGACCGACTTCCCGAAATAACATCCCGACGTGGACAAACCGCTCAGCTGCTCGGACGGAAGAGGGTGTTGGATGCTTTCGAGCAAAAGTCGAGTACAATGGGGGGGAGAAAAGTTCCTGATTTAGAGCTTTGACCTTAAAGAGAGAGAGAGGAAGAGAGAGACTCCTCGTCGTCTGCCAGTTGGCAGTTTTCACTTGTAAACGAGTCACAAGGGCAGTTTTTGAACTTTTCCAAGTTTCTCGTGCATTTAACTCTCAGAGTCGATGATACCAATACCTGCTGATGACGAGCGTGAGCTGCCGAGTGCAGTTTTTGATGAGGTTCTGGGCCTCCATGTGGGTCATGTGCTCTGTGATGTCATCATTGATGGCCAAGATGGTGTCGCCCGGGCACAGGTCACCCTGGGCCGCCTTGCTGCCGGCCGTTACCTGGAGGCAAGAACCAGGTGAGATTCAGGTCACCGAAATTCTGCGATACGAATGTTCTCCATCTGATGGAGTTGGTATGAAAGTGATTAATTTTACCAGCTTAGGCAAGCCATTACTTTCCACCAGTGTGTGATGTGGTTCCAATAAACCCAAAGTGGTTCGCCACTGTTTACTCGAGCCCTACTTTTTCTTTCCACAGCAGCCCGTTGAGGCGGCGAGATAATTGCGCCGCTTTAATGCTCGTTGCCAAGTTGTGAAAGCCATTACGGCTCCGTTAGGATGGAGCAAAGACAAGTTCATCTCATAAAAGGTTTTGAGTTGTCTCTGGTTGGAAATTAGACGCCGTCGGGACGCATCCCTTTCCGGCGCGAAATTACTACCCGCGTCCCCATCTTATACCCGAAGGCCACGGAGTTGATATGATGTTGAAGTTAACGAGCGCCTTGTTTGTCGAGTCGTGAGAATTTACGATCTTCTCGTCATCTGCGTGTCGACGACTCGGCAGTAAACTTTAGTACTGTCGTTTGTAATAAATACAAGTGGCTAATACTCGGATAATTTAAGTAGTCTGTTTTATCAGCTTTCTTTGAGCTAGACAAGCCTGGGTTTAAATTTGAGCAAATTGGTTCCGAAACTGGGTACCAATTTGATCCCTGCCGCGACCCCCTGAGCCGTTAAGTATTTTAAAAGCCAAAAAGCTGAGACTCACACTCCGTGAAGTGCTAATAGCTGAGTCGTGTGGTTCACATGTGGAATTTTTAATTTACGGCCTCTGACGGCCGCCCCCACCACTCCCTCTATTTTTCCCCCGCTTTTACCCGTGACTCAGTTCCAGTAAACTGAGAGGTCATTGTGCGAAGTAAGCGCGTGTAAAAACAAATACGACACCTTAACACTACAACACGACGTGGAAGTTGTGCTTGCTTGTGCGGATAATCTCCCGACAGGAGGTCAGCGTTTACCCACGCCATTTAACCACCACCACCTCGAGTCCTTTGTTTGTTTGTGTGTAGCGTTATTGCGAGGCAAACCGACATTCTTCTTAAACAAGATGAAGTTGTACGATTTTTTTAAGCCATGTTGAAGTCCTTTTAAAGCTAACGTACGTCATTAATTAGAAAACTAGAAACTGTCATTCCAAAAATGCAGCCACAGGGGGCGCCAGCATTGTTTACTTTTAACTCCCACACAAAGGCCGCTAATTGCTAACAGGGATAGTGTTTGAAATATAAAAGCGTCAATATTATCCAAAGAGGAAACCGACACATGTCATCGTTTACATCTCGAATTAGCATGACGTGCTAAAATGCTACATCACCACAATGACATCATTCAGTAGGTCAAGTAGGTTTAATCTGAGTCGTAAAATGACAGAGTGTCGAGGGGACGAGGTCCGATCTAAAGATTGTGCTTGTTGACATCACGTTGCTACAAACAAACTTTGTGCGGTCATGCGTCTCCTTTATAATTTGAGGCACCCGACTTTCTCTTGATGGATACTTTATGACATCCTTATTAAAGCATCTCTTGATCTTGGTGCCTAAATCAGTTCTCTATCTTGTTTTGTCCATTTTATTCTTATTAAAGAGATGATTGAAGAGAACATTTGAGTCACAGCGCTTATGATGGTAGCCAAGAAAGGCCCCAAACTTCCAAAAGCTGAAGATTAAGTGGTCGTGTCAGCGAAATGGGTCACATGGGCCTTTCCTCTGGAATGTGGAGGTCAAAGGTAGAAGGACATGGAGTTCACGAGCTAATCTATTCTCATCTATAGTGTTCGGTGAAGGTAAAAATGCTTAGTTGTGTTTTTTGCAAAATAAGGTCACCTTCATGACATCATTATTCGTGGCTAGGGTGTTTGTGCGATTGCGTCCGTGCTAGCAGCAACCTGCTGTCATATTTAGCACGTCTTTTCCAAATGCCTCAGTTATCACATTGGTGATGAAAAATGTTTGCGGCTGTCTCGCTTTACCACCTTGCACACCATGGATTAGCCATATTAGCATTTTCCGCTAAGAACTGGCTAACTAGCTTAAATGTTGAAATGAGCTTTGAAGAAAGTTGTCTTTTTGTTTTGTAGGGAAACATAGATTTGATGAATAGCCGCTCTCAGAACGAATAATATCTCAAATGTTCTTCGTCAGAATACCGTTGACATCTTCAGCTGCTGAAGCGCAATCAAATATCGTGAAATTGACATTGCTCTACGCAGCTGCTCGCTTGTCTCGTTTTACGGGAACGACATCTCCGAGTTCCACTCAGTTAAATTACTCTCGGAAATGCAGTTTTTTTTTTGTTTTGTTTTTTATTGCCACCTCATAAATTCCGGCCATGCCAGGATAATAAGAGCTGTGCTATGTTGACGGTTGGAAGCAAATTGTGTAAATACCAGAAGTGGTAGTGAGAGCAGGTTATAAGGAAGTTTCAGGTTCAAGTTTCAAAATGAGGGCTCTGTAGCTTTGGTTTTCAGGGGAGGGGGTCTTGAGTGAAACACCTGGAATCCTTCAGCAGCACCTATGAGCGATGATGAAAACCAAATGTCAGCAACCCCCCCAAATGCCCCCACCCTTACCCCTCCCAATTTCTGCTGTGTCTTTTCCCGCAGCAGCGCCATGTGTTTATCCTGGCCGGGATGAAGCGAGTGGCTACTGGCGGAACCGCTGCCAAGCCCGCTGACGCCTGACCCATATACTGACACACTGACGGAGTTCGGGAAAGTTCGCAGAGGTTTCGTACCACAATGGATGGATTATGTTTGTTTTCACAATTGTTTTGATGATGGCTAAAAATCTGAATTCGAATGCCAAGCTAAAAAGAGAAAAGGGTTGAACACCATGAATGAGGAATTCACAGATGAAATTAAAGTATGCAAAATGAAACCAATATGATTAAAATGAAAGAAATATAAATTATAAAATATAAATGAGACCAAGACATATCTAAAATAGTCATTATGAATGAATTAAAAATCAAACATTAGTCAGTAAAATTGTTAAATATAATGCAAAAATGATTTTAATTCAACTGATTAAATAAATAATAATTAGTTTAATTAATGCCAGTATAGGTTTTTAATCGCGCAAACTTATCAAATAGACTAATTGACTAATTTCATCATAAATAAACCTTTAAAATATAGTTTTAATAATTCTCAATAAGAAAAAGTAACGTCATTATTGAATCGCTGCAAAATAAACTTGTACGCCACTTGACAGCTGGCATGCCCCGTTAAGTACTTTTAATAAGATTAATGAATTAACAGGTTCAAATGTCGAACTTGCACGTAGCTCGAAATTGTCAATTCCGAGAGGCGAAACGTACCCTGGAGATTGTCAGCGGCGTGCTGAAGTCTCGTCCCCCGACCAGGCGAAAGCCCCACGGGGAGGGTCCCTTGAGAGTCACGCTGTAGGGCATGCCGGTGCCGGTGGACCTGGAGACCGCGACGACGCAAAAGTATCCACGCGAGAAAGGAAGAAAAAGTCCTGCTCCGGGCTGCAGCGAGTCGACGCGATCCCTCCTGACAAAAACTCTCCCGAGGTCTTGAATCAAGTTTAAATAACAAGAGGCGCCCGTGACGCGTGTGACGGGGGCCGGGCCGAGCAGCCCGCCCTCACTCGGGACTCCGGGAGGGAGGCTCCCTCTATGTGCTTCATGCAACAAGTCCATCCTCTTCCTCATTATTTTCACCGTGATAGACTTCAAGTGATACCAGTGCTACTACAATTACAGTAATCCCTCGTTTATCGCGGGTTATGGTTCCAAAAAACACCCGCGATAAGTGAAATCCGCGAAGTACGGTCACCAACAAGAAGTACTGGGCAGGTTAACGATTAGCGGAAATATCGTAATTTGTGATCGTGCTAACACGCGAAAACGGACTTCTAAAGGAATGTAAATGAAAATTTAGAGCAATTTTCCTACAGGTTAGACACGTTTCCTCAATTTTGAAGTTTTATTTCGACTTTTAAATGTTTTTTTAATTTGGAAAAAAAAATCCACGGTGTAGTGAAACCACGATAAACGAAACGCGA
The DNA here is from genome assembly GCF_059516105.1 of Syngnathus floridae. Taxonomy (NCBI): domain Eukaryota; kingdom Metazoa; phylum Chordata; class Actinopteri; order Syngnathiformes; family Syngnathidae; genus Syngnathus; species Syngnathus floridae. The sequence continues at coordinate 9,647,756 of NC_142427.1, read as the reverse complement.
AGTAGAGAGGGATCACTGTACTACTACTACTACTACTAATATGGCCACTAGTATCCACTTTATTTTTATAAAGTCTGCTTTATTGTCAATTTCTTCACATGCCAAGACACACAAAGAGATCGAAATTACGTTCCCACTATCCCACGGTGACAAGACATAGCGAAACCAGCGTTTTGTTTATATGGCCACGGTTCATGTGACTCCACTTTCTATGACAGTTTCAATCTAACTAGGTTGCCGCTTTTATGAGAAAACATTTCAGTCTCGCTTCCTGTTAATCTAGTTTTCTATCACGACAAAAAAATTGTATTATATGTATATTTGAAAAGTAATGCACTGAAGTAGTTTACAGGTCCAAACAAGTACGCTGAGCTCATTTGATGATGCGGGCTTGTACCTACTGAAGTTGCCAGTGCAAGAATATTATTTTACATTTGTCACTTTTTGGATTCTGTCATCGTTTGACTCGGCTTGCGAGTGAGTCATTGAGTTTTTTAATTTGCGGCGGGATGATCTCAGAAATTCCGCAGCATCTGTTTCAGACAATTGCCGGACTGTCTTGAGCTCTGAGTTAACCTGAGGCGGCCTTGGTTGAGTTGCATCACCACCACGTCACTGTCGTGATAACATTTCAGATGGTAGTCATTCAAAATCTTCCAGTGTGGCAAGCACAGACCGCCATTACTCACTTTTATCTTTTAAAATCCGTTGAAATTCTTACAAGTTGTTTGAGAGACTGACTCATGACGACACTTGCAACTTCAGACTCCACGTTGACAGCGTGTAAATTACCAGGCCGCCAAATCCACAAAAACAGATTTTTTGGTTTTGCGTCACCTCAGCTTTGTAGCTGCTTTCCGTCAAGTTGCGTTGACATCCAACAGCACTTTGCTTTGCATCCGGCACGAGCGCTCCTTTCTACATGTGCTGAAGCAATCAGGGAGCGTGGCAGCCTTTCAAAGGCGGGGCTTAAGTGCGTCCTCCCCCCATTCGGTCGCCTTAAGAAAATCCCCCGTGGATTGCTAAAGGTCCAAAAAAATCCACGTTGCTGTGAGACATCAACTGGGAGGTTAGCGGAGCCAATCAGATAGCGCCTTCACGTCGAAGGCATTCAAAACGAAACCATCGAGTCATGACCTCCTTGACGAGACGAGAGTTGACCTAAATTTAAGGGGTCCGCCGGGGGTTCGGTGTAATGAAGACGTGTTGTTACTCTTGGCAGGTGGGGGGGACAGGGGTTCCGCCACGAAACCCAAAACTCAGCTGACCCATTTTAGCTCCCGCAGTTCACTCAAAAGAAAACAAAAACCACTTTGTGTTTTCACCGACGTCCTGGTCGTGTTTGCGGTTCGGCGGCACTTTAGACTGGCATGTAAAAAGTCTGAGTCATAAACATGTCCCTTCAGAGATTGGACCGATGACCCGACAAGGCTAAAAGCCCAAAGCAAGCGTCTGGAAGTCATTACGCCAAAGAACGCGCCGTCCCTCGTTCCTTGTAAATTCGGTGTCCTTGAAGGCCTCGCAAGTGTAAAGTTGGCACAACAAACATAAGCTGAAGGTGAATCACTCGGCGAAACAAAACAAAACGAGATAAGCGCCGCTTTGTATTGGTTCAGAATAACGATGTCATTGTTTGCATCTTCCGTGCTTAAAAGTCGGAAAGAAAGAAAAACAGTTTCCTGAAAAACATGTTTATAGTTTCTGTAATAGTCATTGTCGTCATGCTATCGCTAGTTAGCGTTGAGTTTTTAGCTTGACCCCATCAAGAGATGCAAAACAAAATCCAGACACCAGACATTTTCTTTTGTTTGCGTAGATGTGGCGAGGGTGGGAAAGGTAAAATGGCCGACCGTGGGAAAGGTAAAATGGCCGAACGGTCGAGCATTTTACTCTAAGTGCAGCGTGAAAAGGGCTTAACGGGACTTTTCTATTGCGGTACACAACCCCACAAAGCAACCGCAAAGTCTTCTTCAAATTCTTAATATAACAATCCGCCTCATCCCAAAAATCGGAACAGGCTGTTTTTCATGGCAATTCTTCCACATAAACAGATTTAGCCCAAGAATAAAATTGACAGTTAGCGCATGAGCTAGCCTTGTTGTGGCAAATCTGTCTTTGTGACTCACACGTATTTAAACACAAACCAGTGTGTCATTTACTTAAATAGTCCAACGCAAACGCTAAGCTGTCTAAGGAAACTATCTTTTGTGTCAAACTGTGTTTTTTGGTCCAGGTCCTTCACCCAAATCCACAAAATGACCGACGTCTCACCTCGTCGTCAGCTCCTTGGCAGGCGCCTGCTTCGTTTGGCCGAGCGGGCCGCTCGGTGTCGGATTGACGTGTTTAATGGTCTTGTTAGCGCTAAGGCGCAGTGGAAACGGGGTCGGGACATCTTCATAGCTGAGTGGACGCTTTAGCCAGATGCTAAAGTTGTTCTGGACTTAAAATGTTGGAGACTGAGGCTGTTAAAGTTTGGTTTGTTGGAATTCTAGATTCATCTTCATTGTACGAAATGATGAAACTAGCATGAAATGAAACTGAGCCGCTACGTCTGGTCCTGTTTGGTTCAACTTCTGTACGATATTTTCCCTGGTCTCCATTTTGTTGTTGTTTTTATTTCTTTTTTTACATTCTTCTCTTGACAGCTTGATGAATCTGTTCTCTCGGGAGCACAGCTGCACCCACGCCATCAATTTTAGCATGATGGTGAGACAGCGGTGGTCTTTTTGCCCTCTTGGGAACTTCGGAAAGGATCACGCATTGACTTTTTTGTTTGACAAAGATGACATCACAACAAATGAGCACAAATTCTTGGGAACTTGCGAAGAGACTGGAACCACAAACTGAAACGTCAACTAAAAATAAAACTTGTAGCCTGTCGCTAAACGAGACAACTGATTTATGTCTTCTTACTCATAGGACTGGAAAGTAGTACCTCACCAGCTGTAAATCGGGAATGAGTCCAATTTCGGCCTGTGCCGTAATGACGTTTCCTTAAAAGTGAGTGGAACCTAAATCGTGCAAAGTGTGTTCAACTTCAATCACTGGAAGGGCAAGTTAGAACTTTTTTTTTTCAGGAGCCACCGGTCCAGACACATCTGGAAAAGCTTAACTCGGGACTAAAACAAAAAATTGGGCATGTGTGACTTTCCAAAACATGACGCCTTTGTGTGAAAAGTTGACGTCATGTCATATTTTGTGAGTGGTTGCTTAGTGTTTAGTGCTTTTGATTAGCTTCCGAGTGCCTGGATGTGTGACATGCCAAACATTCAGTTCTCCGTGTGTAATCACTGCCTTTTTATAGCAACAATCTGATGCTTGGGTGTGAGGATGATGTGAAGGAAAGGCTGACAAATACTGCTTGTATGAAATGAGCAATTAATTGAAAGTAAGACTACTTCGTTAAAGCAAGTTAATCTCTTGTAAAGGCTCGTAAAGGAAATTATTGTGTGTACGACGACACCTGCTGGTTTAACGTCTATCATGCACCTTTACGTTTGTGGAAGAATTGCATCCTCCAGTGTAAAAGATAAGGATTATATTAAATCCAAATTGACCTCTTATTTACATGTGTTGTGTAACCGTTTTTTTTTTATTTGCACACAGCATGACATGATGGAGATATTGAAATAATAAATATATACACCCGAAATTGCGCGTATAATAATAATAAACGTTTTTTTGCATCCAGCACGGGGGTTAACTTTATGTACAACAATTATTAAAACCTAATATTGCTAGAGTGTTAATTAAAGTGGACTCTCTGGAGTTTTTGTCAGCATAAAGTAGCGAGAAAACTTTTTTCCCTCGCATCTGGCTCGGGATTATCACAAATCATCGGATGTCATTCATTACTCCCTTCATTCATTCATCGGACAGCGGATGATGACAAACGGATGTTGGCGGTCGGATGCAGATGCGCTATAAATACGACAGCAAACCACTCTTACATAATGGCCGAGCCGCATGCGCGTGCGTGCGCGCGCGCACACATTTGCTGAACTGTGGGATTAGGACCTGAGATGCTCCTACTCATCGTGGGACATCTGGAGGTCCCTGACATGATCGAGGTCACTACCTTTACCTTGATCTTTAATAAACACACAATAAAATTACTATTATAGGTACACCTGCATTGTTGCAAATTCTGCTATAATTACAGTAGTTTTAAGACAGGTGGTATTTTAAGGGCCTTTGACTCAAATTTTCTATTATTAAGATAGTTAATTTTAAAGTAATATTATTGTAAAATAAAAGTGGTAAAATAATCTTTATTTTTGAAGCAGTGTGACCGTGTTGAGTGCACGAGCTATCGCGTAGAGGCGTCACAGTGACGTCACGTAGACCTGCGGCCGGATAGGCGGCTGCCTCATGACGCGACCCTACCAGTGACGTCAAGCAACCTGCGATGACGCCACCGCAAGATTTTTAAAGGGACAGTCACCTGCAATGCCGTGTAACTTCCACGATAATAACTATGAATTATTCAGCCCTGGCGTGCAATTTGGATTCTAGTGGGTCAACATTTCAATTAATTACTGCTACTTCATTTTCACCCCCGTTTTAATGTCCTAAATGGAGTCACCCACTGCCATCTCCCCCCCTCCCCTCTACCATGCACGACGTCCCGTTTCTGCAGCAGCGGGCCGCGCGCAGGAAGGAAGTCATCACGCACGGCAGCAGCCAGTCGGCGGCTTGTGCAGCTAGAATGACATAGCGAGTGAAAAAAAAAGAGGAAGAGGAGAATCCAGGCATCGACGCAAATTTATTTTAAAGCCTTTTACACATCCACTTGCCCAACCATGCTCATCAAGGAATTGTAAGTATACGTGTGTGCGCGCGACATTGAGGGTGGAGGATGAGAGGATGAAGAGGAGTGGTGTGTGTCGTGGAGGGAGGGGGGGGGGGGGGGGGGTATGCATGTCATATTTCACCGCATGAAGCGCGCGAGATGATGAAGGCTGTTGCATCATCATCCTCACGTGCAGCATCTGGCTCAGGCAAAAGCGGCTGTGCCCTTCAAATTCTGCAAATGGAATGTAGTGCTAAACCTAAGGAATGCGTAAATGACACCTCTCCTCCTCCATGTTCTTGATGGATGCACGGTGAAGGTGAAACACCTCAGGAGGCCACTCGAGAACAATGTGTGCAGCTGGGAAGCAATTAAGAAATCAAGAAATTAGGAGCATTTAAGGTTTTTATAGCCTTTGTCAGCATTCCCAAGATGCTGAAAATGTTAGTTGCTGAGGCCTGCTAGCTGCAAGGGCAAGGCAATCTGCTCACACCTAGCCCAGGCTCTTATTTTTTTTTATGGCATGGTCACGTGGATTTAATCAATAAATTGCCACTGCCACAAAAACAGGAGTGATGACATGGAGCGATTAGGGAGAGTCTGGCCTTCAGCAATGTACCTGGAAGTGAATTAAAAAGCATTAAATGGTGTCAACGCTGATAACTGACATGCTCTCACCTGTTAAAATAATCCAGATATAGTGCGGGATTAACAATAATAGCTGAGAAAAGAGTCAGAAATGAAAAGTCCTGACACCGAGATTTGTCAGAATCATCATTACTGTTTTTTCGGATGGTCCCGCATGCAGCAGCTGTGCCAGTTTGGGGTCGAGCCACAGATTAGCAAACAGGGAAGGCGGGATTACGCCAAAGCGGGCATACGCTGCATATTTCGGTTACATTAAAAACAAAGCAGAAGTTTCACAATCATTTGGTTGATTATTTATTAGCACTTGAGTTTTTCACACTTAGCGAACCAGCCTGTGTGTTAGCATTAGCACATTTGTGTCTTCATCATCATCTCGCCCTGTCCTTTCAAAGTTTTTGTATTAATGTCCTTCTTCTTTTCTGTCTCGCAGTCGTGTGATTCTTCCTATCTCCGTGGAAGAGGTAAATTCACAACACAGTCAACTAAATAAATTGTTTGATTTACTTTTGTATGTAAACAAATTTCTAGAAGCGCATGTGGAATGATCTTTTAAGGCTCCGTCTCGGGTAGCTCGTAGATGTCCCTCCTGATTCATTTATGTGCCTCTAAAATGTGTCTCCTGCGACCTTGACCTTCACTAGGAGCAGTCATTCACAAATATGAGATGTCGACGTTTTCCCTGAAGGCGGAAAAGAGCCATAAAGACCCTCATTTTGAAATTCCCTCAAGAAGCGGCGGCTTTTATTTCCAGTCGGTTAACGTTCGCAGTGTGTCAGGGCGCTCATTGAGATTTATTTTACTTGCTCACGTTTCCCGGTTCACTCGTGTTGCTGCTTGTTGCTAGGCAGAATTTGTGAGATCCTTTGCCTGGGGGGAATTAAAAGTCATGCTAGTCACACACACGCAACAAAAATGAGAACAATTGTTATTTATATTTGCTACTAAATGTAAAATGATTGGATGCCCTTTAATGTTAAAAGCAATTGTCATGGCACCACGAGAGTTCAAGACGTCGCTGAGCCATGTGTCCAGATTTGTGGATTAGATCCGATTAAGAAAGAAAGGCCGCCATTGTTCTGCGCTTCCAGCAGTCACATGGATCAGCAAGAATGTGGATAGCGGCGGGGGGGGGGGGGGGATAAGCAAAGTCAGTCTCAAAAACATAAAGCAATCAATAACACGTTAGCATTTTCCTCCTTTAGTACCAAGTGGGCCAGCTGTACTCGGTGGCCGAGGCCAGCAAGAACGAGACGGGAGGCGGCGAAGGCGTGGAGGTACTCAAAAACGAGCCCTATGAGAAAGATGGCGAGAAAGGCCAGTACACGCACAAAATCTACCATTTGCAGAGGTGAGAACGTCCATGAGCTGATTAAAAAAATATATATCAGCAATAACACTCTCTATCCTGCAGTAAAGTGCCGTCCTTCGTCAGAATGTTAGCTCCGTCTTCGGCCCTCAACATCCACGAGAAAGCCTGGAACGCGTACCCGTACTGTCGCACAGGTAACTCGCAATCGTATTTCACAGGAGCACTTAAGAACTGATTTTACTGAGGTGTTATAATTTCATACTCTGACAATCCTCCTGGGGAATGCAAAAAGGATACCATCAGCTTATGTGGCGTCCTGGTGGAAGCCTTGAATAATTTACTGGATGTCCAGCCAGAGAGGATCACCTGATCCCCACACACACAATTATTCTGTGTATTGTTAAGATGGCCTCAAATTGCTTAGTCGTCTTTTTTTTCCCTTGTGTTTTTTTTCTTTTGGGCTGCTTTCCTTCACTTGGATCCAAAGTTATCACTGTAAGTATATTGGAAATGTTGCACACAAATATATTGAGAGAGAACATGAAGACTAGTGAGAGACATTTGATCTGCTAGCACTAGCGTGCGCTAGTTGGTGACTGTCATCTCGTCTCCTCTCGCGACAGAATGAATACATGAAGGAGAACTTCCTGATCAAGATTGAGACGTGGCACAAACCTGACATGGGACGCCAGGACAACGTAAGCATGAGCTTCCCTTCTCAGTTCTGGTCAGAACTTCTAACCCGTTTTTTTTTTAGGTGCACGGCCTGGATGCCGAAACCTGGAAGAAGGTGGATGTAGTCTATATCGACATCGCCGACAGAACCCAAGTGGAGCCCAAGGTGTGCGAAGCTATTTGGACCACACCACCCATGTGGACTTTGAATGGTATTTTTGTTCTGGTGGCAGGACTACAAGCCGGAGGAGGATCCCTGCAGGTACAAGTCGGTCAAGACCGGGCGAGGCCCTCTTGGACCGGACTGGCGGGTATGGATGGTGTTTGTCTATTAAAATGGTACTTCTGGAAATATTTGACACGCTTGTTTTTGCAGAAGGAGCTCCCCAACAAGAAAGACTGCCCACACATGTGTGCCTACAAGCTGGTCACGGTTAAATTCAAGTGGTGGGGCCTGCAGAACAAAGTGGAAAGCTTCATCCAAAAGGTCCAACTCGGCATTTAAGGATCAGCGCCGACGCAGAGATTGACTTTCTTTTCTATGCGTCCGCAGCAAGAGAAGCGCCTTTTCACCAATTTCCACCGTCAGTTGTTCTGCTGGATCGATAAGTGGATCGACCTGAACATGGAGGATATCCGCCGCATGGAGGAGGAGACGCGCAAGGAGCTGGATGAGGTAAGGATGGACACGAGGAAGTGGAAGGTGGTCACTGAGTGGGGCTCGTCTTGTAGATGCGAGTGAAGGACCCCGTGAAAGGCATGGTGGCGCTAGAGGATTGAGATCGACCCCCCCCTCCCAAGATTGTGACTGCTGCTGCTCATCAGGTGTGTTGTCACTTCAGTAGAGGCGACCTCGTAAAATTGTGCTGTAGCACCATCTAGTGGATAAATGTAAAACTGAATCAATAAATCTTTAATAATGAATGGGTTTTTTTTGTTAGATGTCAACAAACTGATTTGATCTTGTGTATGAGTGAAATCCTTTTCCGTCTTCTAGACCCGAATACCGAGACACCAGCGGATTCACGTCCTCCTCCCCGCTCCAACCGACTCAACATGCGGCCATCCCCTCCGAAATCCCAATCCTGACCTCCGACCTGTCTCAAATTCCTTCTCTCGGTATCATCTGGTTTGCAAGATGCTGGACCCAGTACACGTCGTCTGTGGTCTCCATCCCTGCCCCGTTCATTCACAGCTCTGAGGCGTCCGGTAGAAAATCAATAGATCCATTTATTCATTGATTCATTCCCCCAAACCACAGAGTTAATTATCTCTGTCGTGTAGGATTTACTAAAGTTATTCCCATGTTGTGTGTGTATGTGTGTGTGTGTACACATATATATATATATTATATATATGTATATATATATAATATATATATATATTAAATATACACACTATGCCAGGTGAATGGGCATAAGGTGGGCATTGGGGGCGGAGTCATTGTATGGAATAATGCAGTATTTATATACTGTACATATAGATATGAATATATCAACAGGGTTTTTAAATTGTTTTGTTTTTTTCGGTAAGTCTTTTATTTCTTCCCACCAGCTGCTACGTGGTTTTTTTTTTTTTTTTTCATTGCACCTTTGCTTTTCTTTAGCGTTGTTAGTGTGTCGTTTTGTTGTGTAAAGCTAAGAGTTGTAAAAACCGGCAGGTGGAAGGTTCTGTTTATTTATGCCCTGCTAATATTTTGCTGCTTTGTGACACAGTGTGTGTGTGTGTATGGGGGTGTGTGCGTATGTGTGTTTGTGTTGCATTTGTGTGTGATCAGGTTTGCCCAAATGAAGCAGTTAGCATTCGGTTAGCATGGAAATTAAACATGCATATTCTCCATAGACAAGTGTAAAAGCCGTGTTTCCACAGTTCGGTACGCGAGGGCAAAGGTCGTAAAGGTGACATTGTTGGTACCGTTGGAAAACGAAATCAGACCGAACCGTAAGCGGTGGGAACGCGGCTTTAGCGAGTCACCTTCTCTCCAGTGGATAAACGAGCTTATCCAGCGATAGCAATAACTGCCATGACGACCAAAAAAAAAAGGCCCAAAATTTTGTGTTGGTTTTTTTTTCAGAACGAACTTTGTCCTGTTGTTTTTTGGAATGTGTGCATGAGCGTGCCTGTGCATGTGTGCGTGTGTGTTGTTCAGTGATGTGATTGTTTTGTTGTCCGAGCGGGAAGCCTATTGTTTTCAAATTTTAGTGCAATCTATAATTCGTGAAGATGATCCACTTCCATCAAATATTGTACGTACTGTATTCTCTGCACAAGAACCTCATTGCAGGACCACATTTAAAATATAAAACTTTTTTTGAGGGGGTTAAATGTTGTCGTCGTGCTGTTGCTAAGAGGAAACCACAAACCCCGTTTGGGAAATAACTTTTAATTCCAATTTAAAGGCCAGAAATGTAACAATAACACCCCAGAATCTTTTTATTTATTTTTTTTAGCTCCTTCAACTATCTTACTTGTGTGTTAGCGTGCTCCTTGCTTTTTCTTGATCTTTTCTTGTGGATTTGTGCCTTTTATTTGTCGTCATCTTAATCTTCCAATAACACAAATTGTACATTGGAAATGTGAATTGATGAAATAAATGAAACAAAACAAAAAGGAGACAAGATATTTATTTGACTGATTTTTTTTATTTTGAAATCATCCAAATATGTGAATATATGTCACACACACATTGCTCACTAATGGCAAAATTAATCAGGCTTAGATTACATCAAATCCTGCTTACAGGGACATTTTGTGAGAAGTTCATGACCCCAAATGAGGCTGAAAATATCTCTTCCATATGCTTAATAGAGATGTCACTTTCTATACGTCGATATTTCAGGTTGAAGTAACCAATCGCAAATCACAGGAAAGGATTTTTGAAACATGGCTGCCGTTTGGAAGGCGGAGTTTACTTTTGTAGGGCCTAAAAGTGAACCGTCAACCTGCTTGCGTCATGTCCACTCAACAAATGTGTCCATTCACCAATGTCATAATACTTCTCAAGCAAGCTGCATCATAAGCTTGATCCCACCTTTAAGTCTTCCAGGCAGCAGCGGCAGGTCGCTGTTCTGTGCAACCAGCGGCGGCGAGAACAACGAGCGCACAGCTCCAACGACGGGAGTGTCAGCGGGAAAGCCGATCCAGTCTCTGGACTCCTCCTTGGAGATCTTCGTCATCTGCGCCCAAGGGGTCTGCAGCTTCTTCCGGACACCTCGTGATATCCGCAGCCAAGACACAGGTACTGAAAACACACTTGAAGAAGCTTGGGAATATTCTGGGGCTGCTTTGCTACTTCTAGCTCGGGGTGCCTTTTGGATAAAATAAAACTGCAAGTCTTGTGCCGCCAGTGTCAGAGAGCTTACTCTCAGCTGATTAAAAAAAAAAAAAAAATCCATTTCACAAATGATGGCAGTTTTGACTGTTGCCATGGTGACCTGTAGAGATTTAACACTGTGTGTGTGCAGAGGACGACATGAGTGCCGCTCGGTTCCCAAGTGGAGGAAGAGACAAGTGCAGGTGAGTTTTTTTTTTGTTCTCATGTTCTTATTCTTGCACCCTAATTGTAATAAGAGGCTTTTAGCTGGGTTTGCGCAATAAAACTGCCATTCTTCACCTCGCTGATCTACTTAGAAACACCCCGCTTAAGTCTCTGCATGTGACTCGCTTATGGAAACGCTCTTTGCTACGTTTATTTAGGAAATAGAATGTAGGAAATAAAAACACAGATTTGAAACCACTTTTAATGGAACGAGATGGGAAATCTAGATGATGTAAACACCTTTGAAATGGATGTAACAGCCCCCTCCCCCAAGAATTTTAGTTGACCTATCACCCACTTGGGTGGAAAAGTGGAACACATCCAAAAGAAGCCTAATGCCATTGTCCGCTCATTAGTCGGCGGCCTGAGATTGCGGAATGGCGGCCTCCCGGGTAACCCGCTTATTCCACCAGCCTCCACATTCCTCACATAAATCTCCAAATCCATATCGCTGCTTTTATTATGGACGGAGGTTTGCGGAGGACGCTTCTTTCTCAGCGGACCTTTGAGGACAGCAGGGAGTTAGTTGACCCAAAGATGGACTTCCTGTCAGGCCGAGCCCGGACGCGCTCGGATAGCGCGGCGAGCGGCGCGTCCACGTCGTCGTCGTCCTCCTCCAGAATGCTTCTTCGCCAGAAGCTGGCTCAGCTCCTGAGCCGCATCGACGACATGAGCTCGGAGGACGAGGCCAGCGAGGAGATGTCGCGGACGTTGGACGACGCTTTTCAGCTATGCTCGTGCTTTGCGCCGCCCACCCACGCCTTCAGGTGTACCTCCGCCAAGGCTCGTGCTTTGCTTCGCTTCGGTGTACCTAATGAAATGGGTCTAGATGGAGAAATGCAGTTATGAAACCTAATGAATGGATTGTGAGAGGGTCAAAAACTAATGAAAGAGAATCAGAATTCGAAACCGGATGCAGTGTAAACAGGTGTGAAACCAGAACTGATGTGAAAATCTTTTATTGACCAATTATAATGGTGTTAACAGGCTGCACATGGTGACATGGAACGTGGCCACGGCGGAACCTCCTGATGATGTCACCTCACTATTGCAGCTCGACGTCCAACCGCCCACCGATCTCTACGTCATTGGGTGAGAAACTGATGTGAAGTTAGGAAACTGATTTGAAACCAGATGTCCGATAAAGAAGTGAATCCAAATGTGTTGTCCCAGGCTACAGGAAGTCTGCGCCACGCCGGTCCGATTCATCTCGGACTTGATCGTCGAGGACTCGTGGAGTCACGTCTTCATGGACACACTGGCGCCTCGAGGTTTTATCAAGGTGACAAAAATACTCATGATAATTTTGGCTTTCTCGTCGTAGCCTGATGAATGTAATTTCATATGCATCCTATAGGTGGCGGCAGTGAGGATGCAAGGTTTGCTGCTGTTGGTGTTCGCCAAACAGTCACACCTGCCTTACATCCGAGATATCCACAGCACATACACTCGCACCGGCATCTTTGGATACTGGGTATGGATTTCAAAATTTAATTAAAAAATAATTTCATTCTGAATTAATGTCTTTTTTTATTAGGGAAACAAAGGAGCGGTGTCGGTGCGCTTTTCCTTCTACGGCCACAAGGTGTGCTTCCTCAACTGCCACCTGGCGGCGCACATGAGCTACGCCCTGCAGAGAGTCGATGAGTTTGAGCACATTCTAGAGACGCAAGAGTTCGACACGGATGACGCACGGCGGGTTCTGGACCACAAGTTAGTCAACAACAAAAATGGGGCACACGAATCCATTCTACAAAGACAGAAAGCCTTTTTTTTTTTTGGGAGGGGGGGTGAGGATAAGCTAAAAAATTCAGTAAGATATCTCATCCATATTCCTGACCACACAGGCTTGTGTTCTGGTTTGGAGATTTGAACTTCCGCATTGCTGACCATGGCCTGCACTTCCTGCGCTCGTCCATCAATGGTGGACGTCTCAATCTGCTGTGGAGCAAGGACCAGGTAACCCCGCCCACACACACAGACACACACACAGGTGCTACTGTACTTCCTTTGTGCAGCTCCTCACCATGAAGAAAAAAGAGGCCTTCCTGCAGGAGTTTGAGGAGGGACCCCTGAATTTCAAACCAACCTACAAGTTCAGCCGGAACTCCGACGCCTACGATCTTGGGTAACACACATACAAATAGACAAATGTGTCTCATCCCAGACTTGTCCAAGCTAGCTCAAATCCTGTTGCTTGATCTTGCGTCATGTAGCGGCAAGAAGCGAAAGCCTGCATGGACCGACCGCATCCTATGGCGGGTCAAACCCAAAAACGTACCATCGGAAGATGACGACGACAAGTTGTCGACCGCTACGGACGACAGCCTGGATGAGTACCCTCTGGTGGTCAACCAAGATAAATACACCAGTGATATGAGCTATGGCATTAGCGACCATAAGCCTGTCATGGCCAGCTTCAGTCTGGAGGTGAGAGACAAGACAGACGACCTTATGACCTCTATCCTGAGCCATTGCATTTCTATGATTGGCTTGTCTGCATTCTGCATTTTTTTTTTTTTTTGTCGTTGCAGCTAAGGAAACACTTTGATACTCCGCTGGTTCATGTGTCACCTGAAGGCGTCTGGAGTGCCGACCAGGACGCTCTCCTCAACTACACGGTCCAGGAAGACTTCCTCTCCTCAACGTGGGACTGGATCGGCCTCTATAAGGTGCACCACAGGAAAACCAAATCCATTTTGCTTGGCGGAGGTAATAATAAACAAACGTCGCGATGTCGGATCGCAGGTCGGCTTCAAGAGTTCAAGCGACTATGAGACTTTTGTGTGGGTTCGAGAGGACGAGTTGCCTGAGATTGATGAAGTCATACAGGTGATGCATTAGCATGTAGCATATTTTACAAATGGAAATTGTATGTGCATGTGTTTCCAAACTTTTGACTGCTAATATATGTTAGCATGTGGGTTGCCAGATCTCAGTGGATAAGGATGATATCCCTCTGCTGGGTGGACAGTATGTGCTGGGCTATTACAGCACTAACATGCAGAGCATCATTGGCCTCAGTGCTAACTTCCAGGTGAATATTATTATATTATATTACCTAGAATGTACTGTTTATTCCAAGAATCTCTTTTCAACCAATCTTGCAGATCTTAGAGTCAAAACGTGCCGTCATGGAGGGTCTCGTGCCAGAGAACATCAATGGGCTCCGCAAATAGAAGAAGAAACTTTTGTGTCTTATTAGCTTGATCAAAGATGATGACTGGAAAAGACAATAAATTTAAAAGACACATTTGCATCACAAATGTTCAAAATCATACTGAAAATGTTATTTGTTAGCATTACGTATGAATAAACTATTGTTAAAATGTACATTTCATGGTTTTCATTGTTTCTACTGTGGTGTTTTGGGGACACACTGTAATAAAATAAAAATTAAATAAATAAAATTAAATAAATAATAAAAAATGTGGTAAAATGATGGGGAAACAGCAATAAAGTTACCAGAGTTACGATAAACTCTTGTGACAGAATATATGACTCAAATTAATTGGGGAAAAATCATTTTGTTGACATTTTCATGGGCCTTGACGTAAAAACAGAGTTAACAGAAATGTTACTATTTGAAGAGATGTCCCAACCTTGAGTGCACTCACTTCCGCATTCCCATGAGTCCTTGCGGCCAGGCATGGGCACTATGTGACCATCTCCCCCTTTCACAACATCTTTTTACGTATACACACGTGTGGAATGCACACATCGGTTACAAAGGTAGGTTTTATCACATTTCGACGCTAAAATTACTTTATACGAGCTCCGATTGAGTTGTGTGAGCTATTATTGATTGATTTTCGCTTTAAGTGCCGTTTTTTACGACTAATTACTAGGTTCAAAACACTCTGGGCTCACAACTAGCTAACCGAGCTAAGCTAGCGCTAGCTGGCTTTCTAATGTTGTCAGCCAGAGCTTTGACTGATAATAAGAACTTTTTATTTTTTCAGAAAAGGGGGATATTTTGCTCAGACGGCGTTTGACAATGGGTGAGAACGTGGAGCGGCTCCTGATTCAGTTTCAGGACGAGAATGGGCAGATACTGGGCTCCTCCTTTGACGTACCTCTTGACATCACTCAGGACAAACTACAGCTGGTCTGCAATGCCTTGCTGCAGAAGGTACAAAAGTTACACACACATGAATGAGTAGACTTTATTCAACATATCATTTGTGTCCTTTTCAGGAGGAGCCGGTTCCACTGGCGTTCTTCGCTCGTGGTGACACTGAGATCGTATCCAGCCTGGGCGCCTGCATTAAGAATCTGGGATGGGAGACGGAGCAGGTGCTGCCGGTGCTGTACCAGCCCCAAGCCGTGTTCCGGGTGCGAGCCGTCACCCGTTGCACCAGCACGCTCCAGGGGCACACCGAAGCCGTCATCTCCACTGCTTTCAGTCCCACCGGCAAGTGAGTGGCGTGGGAGAGCCTTGGTTTATATCACGAGTGCTGATTTGACTTGTGACTCAAGAGTTTTATGTAATATCAATTTCAGATATTTGGCTAGCGGGTCCGGTGACACCACTGTGCGCTTTTGGGACTTGATGACAGAGACGCCGCATTACACTGCCAAAGGTACGCTCGCCGCGCTACACCTCTTAGCTAAAATGTTAGTGCAGCATGCTAACTTCTTTTGGATTGTTTTATTTGGACTAGGTCACTCACATTGGGTTCTGAGCATCGCCTGGTCGCCTGATGGCAAGAAGCTTGCGTCGGGGTGCAAAAACAGTCAGGTGAGTTGCCAAAAACGCACGCGTGCTTGTCACAGATGTATATTTAAAATTTCTTTTATAGATCTTTCTGTGGGATCCAGTGACAGGCACACAAATGGGGAAGACCCTGACTGGACACAGCAAGTGGATCACTTGGCTTTGCTGGGAACCACTTCACCTGTAAGTATCGCTAGTATCTCTTTATCCTGGAAATTGAATCCTTGAATCCGCCTTGAAAATGTCATTTTATAAGAATTGTGACCCTTAAATTTCTCAGGTAGTCCTCGGAAAGCTCTAGCTGTCCCAATACTTTTGTTTGCACCTCAATCACTGAAGTGTCTTTTGTTTTTGCCAGCAACGCTGAGTGCCGCTACCTCGCGAGCAGCTCCAAAGACGGCTCGGTGCGCATCTGGGACGTGGTGCTGGGGCGCTGTGACAAGATCCTGACGGGCCACACGCAGTCGGTCACTTGCGTCAAATGGGGCGGCGATGGACTGCTATACACGTCGTCGCAGGACCGGACCGTCAAAGTGTGGCGGGCCAAAGATGTGAGTCCCATCGGCCGGGCGTTGTGGGTAAAACCAACTCTGAACGAGCCTCCGTTTGTTGTCTTTTAGGGGGTCCAGTGCAGGACGCTGCAGGGCCACGCCCACTGGGTCAACACGCTGGCTCTCAGCACCGACTACGTGCTAAGGACCGGCGCCTTTGAACCGGCCACCGCCACTGTCAACCCACAGGACCTCAGAGGATCACGTAAGAAGATGTCTTTTTGCTCTTCATCACATTTTAAGTGTGGGGACGTCTTAATTCTAATACATCATCTTCTCCTAGTGGAGGAACTTAAGGACAAAGCCTTGCAGAGATACAACAATGTTCGGGTATGTTTATTTGTTGTTGTCTTTCTAAATTTAAGTATATACTTGAAGAAAGAAAGACTGACTTTGCGCTCCCACAGGGTTCTAACCCGGAGCGCTTGGTGTCAGGCTCGGATGACTTCACTTTGTTCCTGTGGAATCCCGCCGAGGAGAAGAAGCCTCTCGCCCGGATGACGGGCCACAGCGCCCTGGTCAACGAGGTGCTCTTCTCCCCAGACACCCGCCTGCTCGCCTCGGCCTCCTTCGACAAGTCCGTCAAAATCTGGGACGGTCGCACCGGGAAGTAAGTAGTACCGTTGTTAACCACACTGTGACACTGTCCACCAAGCTCAACGACGTGGATACATCTTCACGGCAGGTACTTGATGTCCCTCCGTGGCCACGTGGGCTCCGTGTATCAGGTGGCGTGGTCAGCCGACAGCCGGCTGCTGGTGAGCGGCAGCAGCGACAGCACGCTCAAAGTGTGGGACGTCAAGAGCGGGAAGCTCAACATGGATCTTCCGGGACACGCCGATGAGGTGAGGCGACATTTAGAAAATGCTTCAATAGTATTCTTCTATAGTATTTATTTTTCTTTTTACTTTCATGCAGGTATTTGCTGTGGATTGGAGTCCCGACGGACAACGAGTGGCCAGCGGCGGCAAAGACAAATGCCTCAGAATGTACGTCAAAATACCTGCAAACCTTTTCTATTTAAATCACCCACCCTGACTTATTTCTGGGTGTCTTTACAGATGGAGAAGGTAGCCAAAATGGCCGCTACCCCCATTCCATTCCTGTCAAGAAATCTGAGAGCTGGAGTAAAGGTGCTTTACTTACAAAATAATGTCGTCATGGCAACTCACCGACACAAACAAGGTCAGAATATAAGGGACTTGGGTGGAATGTGTCGGTGACAGTTGGGGGACTGCTTATGAATCCCCCCACGGCCTCAGCGTTTAATCTCCTTTGTTAAAGCCTCAACCTGCAGATTTCAGGACTGCCATCGATTCACACGTACATGACTCCCTCTAATAATCGTCGATTTTCCATTTAACACAGCAATGTTTATTACGCCATTAAAAGCTCCATTTAATACCTGATGTCATTTAACAGTCAAAACATTAAAACAGTCACACACACACACACAAATGGGAGTAATGTTCTCATGCAAAACAGGGCTCATGATTTTAGTTTGGCAAATAAAAAAAGGGAGGGACTCTGAAGGCATCCTCTCGATTGTGTGCGTGATCGACCCCCCCCCCCACCAAGAGTAAAAAACTTCATTTAACTTGATAGAAAAGAACATGAAGGAAACATGAAAACACGAATGATAAGAATCGAGAAATGGACAGCGATATAAAGACCCTCGCACCATGTTTGTTTTTACAAACTCTGGATTTTGCTCTCAAAATGGCCGCTTCAAACAAAAAGGCTGACCACCTTGAATTTTTCGAAACGCTGTGTTGTAATAGCGCAACAAGTATGAGTATCGAAATAAAGACATAATTAGCATGTGGCTAATATACAAATCGACCTCGCCATAATAACTAATAACGGTTGATGAAAAATAAAAAGTGATATCTTAAAGCTATCTGTGCCATCTTCTTCGGATAATGCTGAAAAGGAGTTGCGTAGGAAAGTCTGTTAGCATTGACCTTAGCATGTGGCTAATGAAAAATTATATAAAAGCAGCGTGAAATGTGAAAATGATGTGTGCTGGCTTCTAGGTTTTTTTAGCTTCACGTGTACTTCTACAACCATAACATGACTTAGCCAAGCGGCTAATAGATAATTTCCCATCCAAAAAGCAGCATGAATCAACTTGTTGATCCCAAAAAGTGACCAAAACAGACCTTGGTAACAAAGGACTTTTGTGCATGTGTTTTTCCCAAAACCAAAAAAAACATTGTGTGGTTTCAGTACAGTGTGCTCACTGACATCCGCCAAACAGAATAAATAATATAAATTAAAAACCCGATGTGGGTTAATGAATGAATTGCCCCGCCTCCTTCGTTTTTCCAGTTCCAGTGTCTCAAAACGTATGCTTGCTTTTTATGTCTTTGTTCAACCTTCAGTATTTCAGTGCTGGAAAATATTCCGAAAGCAACATGTGGAAATGTCTGCTTGAGTGCTTTCCAGAAGACTTTGCCAATCTTCTTCCAGGTGAGTCCTGCTTACTGGGTTTTCCACACGTTGTTGAGCAACTTGACCACCTCCTCATAGATGACAAAGACGATAGCTACATCCAAGCACACGCGGCCCAGCCGAGGAACGGTCCCCTTGTAGAACCTTTTGGGATGGGATGGAACAGGAAGACTTTAGCCATTGTTATGCTAGTAGCTAATCTGGATTGAGGCTACTCACGCTTGCGGTCCTTCCTGCTTGAGGATCTGGAAAGCACAGTCCACTGTGTTCTTGTAGCGATGGGCATCCAGACCCTTTAAAACATGATCTTTAGAAACTTTTTCCAAGGTTAAACAACAAATGTGTCAACTAACCTGCATTCTGGTCTTGACCACATCCAGAGGCGTGTTGCCGAAAACGCTGGCGGCCCCCGCCGTGGCTCCAAACATGGCTGTGACGATTGGGTGCAATTCTTTTCTGGGATCGTCACCTTTATTAGGGCCGATCGAAATATCAGTTATGTGCAAGAACCGCATGGTTCGGATCTATTGGGTCAAGGAATATCGGAAAGCCACCTTGTCAGGTCTTGGACTATTTGAGTGCGATACTTACCTTTGTACCAATTACGTAATGAGTTCATCACGTAAAATCGGATGGCCTGATTGGTTCCCTGCTTGAGCACGGTTGCTGTCAGACCTTGATATGTTCCCCGGACCCCTAAAGGAAAACCAGATGAAGCTAATAGTCGTCATAGCGACTTGTCTTTGAAGGCTTACCTTGCTCTCTGATGATCTCGCTGACACCGTGAAAGAAACCCCGGTACCGAGGTCTCATCGAACACTGGTCGTGAATCAGCTTCACCTGCAGTGAGGTCCAAACAAGTCATATGAATGTCCCCAAAACAAACCCGCCCGCCCTTTCACCTTGAGCGTCTCCATGGGACACACGATGACGATAGCCTCGGCTATTCCCGCACCCAAGCCGCACAGGAGACTCCGTGTGTTGTCCAGCCTGCCCGTAGCATCTCGCATTGGGTTGCTGAGGATCTCGAAAGTGCCGAATCTGATGGGGAGTCGGTGAGTGGATTAACTTCTTGGTTCTTGATCCTTTTGTGTTTACACTGCACAGGTTAAGTCAACCGCAAACCCATGATGGGATCAGGCTCCATGTCCTTCAGTTTGTGATGGTTTGCTTGAGCGTAAAAACTGATCCGGATTAGGTTCGTCATGCCTTGGGGAAAATCTATCAGAACAGAAATCAAACCTGACTGCCGACTTGGGGATGGAGCCGTAGAGCAGCGAGCTGAGCCCTCGGTACAGGCCTCTTAGACCGTGATCCTGCACAGTTAGCTTCACGCAGTCACCTGCCAACAACGGGGACATTAAGTCAAGCCCAGACAGGAAGCGGACAGATGGGTTCATCCTGGCGTGACCGACCGATGCCCCGGTAGCGTGGCGGGTTGGCTCGTTCGTCCAGCTGCAGTTGAGTTTTGACGTACTCCGTCGGGAAGGTGATACAAATCTCGATCCCGCCTGCAATCCCACCTGAGGGGAGGAATTGGGGAAATGAGAACACCTTAGATGACGTATATTAATTTAGTCCAAATTGTGTTTCTCTTATTGGTCAGGTTATATGAAATGGAAGAATTATTGATTATGTCAGATTTATTGGGGCACCGGTACCCCAGTCAATATGGATTAAAACATGTTGTACATTACTACAAATGATTTTGTAGATCCCGGTTAAAGAAACTACAAGCATGGAAGTAGACAGACGTTTTGCTGGATGAGCATCACAGTCTGCTGGATTGCCTTTGTGACCCAGTTTGCCTTATTAGGCGCCAGCTTGTGTAAAAGCAGCTCTGCAGTCATTGCAATCGGATCAAAAGAGGAAGAAGAAAAACGAAAGAGCGGACCTGCTAGGATAGCCTTCCCAGGATGCGTTATCTTCCGACCCCCTACCGCCGCCGCCGCCAGACTCCTCCTGGCCGTGTATGAGTGCGACAGCGGAGGGGAGAGCGCCGACCCGGGCAAAGCTTTCCGCCGCCGGCCGTCGCCTTTCTCGCAAGGGAGAGGGGGCTTATCGAGCGGCATGCTGGAGGATAGAAGGGTCCGCTGCAATGACAACAACAAGACAGGCTGCGAGGGTGTGCCAACAATGGGAGGGAAGGAGGGAAGGGTGGTGCTGATGTTAGTATGCAAGGCAGTGGGTCAACCGAGCGGACCACCTCATTGGCTGGGGTAGTGTGGGTTGGTCATGTGATCTAGCGCTGTCTCGCTGGACCAATAAGATGGAGGATGTGTTTTTTTTAACGATGCTCTCTTGCAAGATAAGCCGCAGCAGATATCGTTAATAAAAATAACGAGGAAAATGTATTGAAGTTGTTGAATAAACCAGCCAAATTCATAAAGGAAATTAAATTGAACAGTTTTTGAAATGTATTTCATTTTTACGCACGCTAACCCACGGCAGCATGAGCTCAGTTGATATTCAAACAAAAATGTCTATTTTTGTACCCAAATGAAATTAAAGCGGTTAATAAAAATATATATAATGAAAAAACATGGTTAAATATAAACTAAAATAATCATACATGCTGTTATCAACTTTATTCACCTTTTGTTTCTGCAGCTCTTCACGTCATATAAAAAGACAAACAGCAAAAAAAAGAAGTTTTTTTTCCTTTATTATTAGCATGGTGATTGGTGCTGTATGGCAAAATTCTATTTGTTGCAAAATTCTATTTGTTGGGGTTGCGCAGCCCGTCAAACTGGAGACATTTTGTCTGCAAGGAGAAGCACAACATATGAAATCAACTGCAGTGTTTTTACTTGTGCAAATGCCCCCCCCACCCCCACCCCCAGTGTACCTAATATAATATGACGTGTGTCTTTGTGGGTGAGGGGTCGTATGTGTGCTGTTTAATAACCTCATGCCAGGTGAGCGTGTCAGCAGGCAGTGCCAAGTGGCAGTGGGGGCACGCTCGCTGCATCTGCTGCTGCTCATCATCATCATTTCCATCTGGAGTTCCTCTGAGCCCACAACTGGGCCCCTCGCTGCCCCACAGGGGACGACACGGCGCGTGTGAGGAGCAGGCCACGCCGAAGTGGGGGCGTGGGTCCGTCTGGTAGTTCATCTTTTGGCCACCAGACGGCAGCAGAGACAAAGAATCCGAATCCTGCTGTAATATCACAGAAATATCTTAGTCATCATGACTAAAATTCAGATTTTTTTTTTTTTTAAACAGACGTTTGGTAACCTGAGAAGCTCCAGGGTGATACCCTGGGTCAAGAGACCTGAGACAGTACCAGCATGGTTCCAACGGGACATCTGCACCAAAATAGCCATGAAAATGGGAATGAAATGGTAAGTAGTGTTCACCTTACAACAAAATTGAGCACTTCAATTGATGGAAAGTCATTATTGCAGCATCAGTCCATTTTTTTAACCCACCACTTTTAAGAGTGCATAATAAAAAAAATGCATATAATAATTTTCAAGCAGGAAATAATGATAAAACGGTTTCATTCTTTTCATTCACTTATGTCATTACAAAAATGATAGTGTATGTTTTACCATCTATATTGGAGGGATGTGATGACAATAGCCCGGGTGTCAGCTCTACCTCTATCGGTGGGGGGCACAGTGGGGGGGCATCACTCTGCATGTCATCTTGTGAGCTCTCGGGGTTGTTGACCTGTAAACAATTTTAATTTATTCAAATGCCCCAAAGAAATAAATCAATTTGAAGGTTTGTAATGAGTTTTTTTTCCAATGCAGCAACTTTTAATTTCATTCTACGTTTTAAGTGTCATGTTTGTAAAGTAGTTTTTATTTTCCCAAAAGAACAAACCTTAATCTCTGTCTCCCCATCACAGGCGATCATTTGAAGACGTCCTCCATTTCCTCCACCCCCATTTTCCACTTCCGCTATTTCACCTGAGAACTTTTCACACCCGTCATCCTCTTCACCGACTCTTCTCAAATCAGTCCCGCCGAGGTGAGATACAGTCATTAAATCCATCCTCCTCTTGCAAAATGTCCCACTAGAATGTTATCAAGGTGGGCTCACCTTTCTTTCTCCCTGCGCCCGACAGTGTGAAACGGAAACTACAGGTGTTGAATATTTAATGCTAGCGAATGGCTCACAAAAAGCTCGCCCTAAAGACTCCCAGAGGGGCCGAGGCTCGGGTGTCCTCCCGCTTCGGAGATAAATAATCGGGTCATCCCGAGACATAATTTTCACATATTTTAGTGTTTTCTGCAACCATTGTATAATGTTAAACTGGGCACTTATCTGATAGGATACAAAAATGAAGAGCAGAGTAAGAAAAACAAACAAAACATGACCCGCAATTGTTGTACATGTCCACCAGATGGCGCCTAAACATAAAAACAAGCTATAAAATGTCTCCTCAACGACTGCAAGGTAGACAACGTGCTCACGATTAGTGAAAATCCGCGTATCATTGGAAGCCACACGTGCATTGGATTTTTTTTTCCATTTTAATCCGGTTTACATGCTACCCACAAAACACACAACCTCTGCTTCCAACGTAACTGTGACGTCACGGCCCATGCACGAGCCACGAGAATTGGACTGCATGAGTAACAAATATACTAAAATATTGTGTACATGAACATATTATATTTCAAGAGAAAGTACATTTAAAATAAAAATTCCAACCCCATATGCTGATTAACACGTTTAAAGCGGAGACAGGGCCATCTCGTGCACGCCACCGGCATCATTTACCACTGCCAAAGTCAAAAATCTGTCCTACTGACCTCAAGCACCCCCCCCCCCACCCCACCCTCCATGCACACACGCCTTTTTTTTTGTCTGCACTTTGATGCGGTGAGGCAGCCATTTGCAAAGCGCAATCACCTAAATTACACAGCGAGCCAATTGCTGCTTTCAGGGTCATTGTGCAGAACTGGAACGTGTGTGTGTCTGTTCGTCCTCTAAGTGCACGGCAGGTAGGTAGTAATTGGAGTGACCAGCCCCCCTTTCCCTATATATATGTGTGTGTGTGTGTTTGGTGGGAGGAGGACGACGGCGAGAACATAAGTGGTGATGACTCACCGCCAGTCTATTGTGCCAGCAGTGCAGCAGCGAGAGTGCTTTTCGCCCTGTTCGCCTTCCCTTGCTCTCTTTTTTTTTTTTTCAACAAGAAACTGCGAGATGAGAGGATGAAAAGGGGCTGGGGGGGTAAACTGGGGTAGCGGTGAAATAATAGGCAATGAACAAAGGTGACGGGTAAGGGGAGGAAAAAGGCAGATGAGAGACAAAAGGCAAAGCAAGATGAAGGCCTCCTTCACTGCTCTTAATGGTCGCTGAGAGCTGCATTGATGAGGCCTAATATGTCCAAATAGCAGAAAAAGATGTTTGATGTTATTTTTCCCCTTTTCTTATCCGAAGTTGCCACCACACAAAACCTGGCAACCTGAAAATTGGGAATTCGACAGAGGAATTCCGCATTTCAAATTGTCATCAAAACATCATTTGTACATCAGTTGGCGGACATCATATCCGAATGCTCCCGATGCTCCCTCCTTCGTCTTTGCCCGAGGCAATCTTAAAATCTTTTTGTCATTTCCTCAGCGCTTGTACTATACGCCGGCGTCAGCGTGTAAGGCGTCGGCGCTGCGGCGATAAGAACCGAGAAAGTCAAAGTTAAGGAGTTCTTTCTTATTGAATTAGAGCTCTTTAAGCGCCAAGGATTTCACGCCCGGGAATTGTGGCAGCCGACATTTTGTAGATAAGAAATAGTGCCGTATCAACACAAGGGGAGGTCCGTCGGGGTACGAACTGGTTGTCCACAAACGATTCATTCCCATGAGTCATTCAGTCTAATTTTATTTATCTAATTTTTGACACTACCAAGTCATTCAACAGCAACAAAACCCGACTAAATGATAATTTTCTGTTAAAGGTTCAACAAATTTCTGGGTGGTCCGCGGCCCTGTGACCCACCCGAAAAGATCCGCCCCTGGATCATGCTGACCGCCACAAGAGAGATATGTGGTAAGATGACATTTTGTTTATGATCTTTTTTTTTTTTGGACTAGTAAATGTTATTTTCAAAATAAGTTTGGACAACCCTGCCATACGCAATACAACCAACACTGTTCACTTCCTGATTTATTTTATTTTTATAAATCTTCAATATTTTTGAAAAAATCCCTTTATGAGTGTGCACGTGTTTTTGTTTACCCCAGCATAGATCATTTCCATTATTTCTTATGAGATGAAAAATGGAAACGAGTTGAATCACAACACACAAAATGTGCGTGTGTACTTTTTCTGGTGTTTGTGTATGCGCTTTTTCCAGAATTGTGTGTGTGTCACGGTGACATGAAAATGACTCATTTTAGTGTGACAGCGTCGCAATGTTGAGGTTGCAAGCCGGTGCAATGTCCTTTAAAGTAATGTGTGTGCGTGCACGCGTGTGTGAAGATGGATGACTCATGCGCCAATCACAAGTCAATCACCGCCTCTTTCCTTCTTTCCTTCCTTCCTTCCATCCTTCCTTCCTTTTTACCTTTTTGCTCCTATCCGCACTGCCCGATATCCACCAAAACCACCAAATTCCAAGACAGCCAGAAACCATGAAAAAAATCACCTTTAATAAAATAATTGCTTTTATTTATGTTTTTTTTTTTTTTTTTTTAAAGGATAGTATAGCAAAACTAGTGGTCATCATCGTCATGCTGTTCTGTACACATTGCACGGGCATGTTTTTATTTCACACTGTACATGTTACAATGCTAACGGTGACATCAATCACAAACACTCGTTCACACAGATGGCGTCAGCAGGTCTTCCTCCTTCTTGTTTTTTTTTTGTTTTTTTAATTATTAGTGTTCACAGTTTTAATGAGAGAAGACAGCCATCTTGAATTCTCCACACTGTTTTATTTTTTTTCCACATTTTTTTGTCCTTTTTTCAAAGATGCAAGTAGAAAGACGTGCATGTTGTTGTTGTTTGTTTGTTTTCATTTTTTTTTTTAAATAGCACAATCCCTGACACTTCCCCCACCCCACCGCAAACTCGTCATTGAATTTCTTCAGGAAATGAACAAAAGCGATTGGTCCCCCCACACTGGTGGCGGCGGACTTCAAGTATATATATATATTTTTTAAACAAAACTAAAGTGATGAACGGGCCCTCGTGCCAATTTACACATGGTTAACCCACGAAATGATCAAACTTTTTTTTTAATGCATGTCAATTGGATATTACCCCTTTAAGAATTTTTTTTTTTTTGCCAGAATGAATTTCAAATCCCTTATAACAACGCAACGATTCCACGAGGGCCCTAAAGATTATGGATACAATCAACAACAACAACAAAATTATATGAATCATGCTAAAAAAGATGACATAAAATCGCATCCAATCGGATGGCAAGAATGATGGCGAAACCTCGGCCCACCAGATCTGGAAGTGTTTTGTGCTTTGTGGGGACCGCGGGGCTTCGGGATGAGACTAGTGTGTGTAAGGCAAAAATTCTGGGGGTTAAAAAAAAAAAAAATCAAAAAATATATGTGCCCTCCCTTAAATTGTAAAAGGCACCTGCACACATCTGATACAACCAAAAGCTTGTCTGATTTTTTTTTTTTTGGGAGTGTGTGTGTGTCTGTGTGTGTAATGTAACATACAAAGACATGTTGTAAACATGGTTCCAGTGACGCTGTGTGTTGTAGAAAACCTGAATGGAGACGGACGTACTCCGCCCTGTGTTCACAATGTAAACATGGCGAAGTGCAGGGTAAGCCCCTCCCAGCCCCATTCATCTGACTGAACCTTTTCAACAACATCAAAAAAATAATGGATTAGAACAAACTGGAATCTCATTCCTGGACCATCCAA
This sequence comes from Syngnathus floridae, assembly GCF_059516105.1. Classification (NCBI taxonomy): domain Eukaryota; kingdom Metazoa; phylum Chordata; class Actinopteri; order Syngnathiformes; family Syngnathidae; genus Syngnathus; species Syngnathus floridae. The sequence continues at coordinate 9,621,217 of NC_142427.1, read as the reverse complement.
ATGATACATTTTAGCCTTACGAGAACACCGCCCCCACCCTGGGCTTCAAATCCCCCCCCCCCCCCTTCCCTAAACCAGTCATTCAGTACATTCTACGCTTCATGTAGATCCTCTCGATAAAGTTCTCCAGCTCCTCCTCACTGTCCATCTGAGGCACCAGGCCGTCTTCCTCGTAGTCGTCGTCCCGGGTTGTGGCCGGCTGGTAGTAAAAGGGGGGCCGCCTGCCCCTCCGGGGCGGGGCCAGGGGTTTCGGGGGCGGCAGGGGCTGGTAGGTCCGTGGGTGGGGCAGGATATAGTTAGAGATGTACGGGGTGTCGGGCAAGCGGGGCGCCGGCCTCTGCCTCCAGCCCTGCCCCCGGTTCTTGCCCTGGCCCCTGTGCCTACGTCGCGGACCCTGCGGATCAAGGTCCTGGGTGTTGAAGGTCTGGTCCCGGGCGGAAGGGGGCTTGCCGTAGTACTGCGGCTTGGGGTAAGGGAAGTAGACTGGGTAGTACGCCCGATATGGCTTCTGGTAGTACGGGTAGGAAGGGAAGGCCAGGAACTGTTTCTGGGGTTTGTACCAGTAGTCGATGGGGCTCTGAGGCTGGTACCACAAGTCCTGTTTGCGCGACTTGCCTTTGTCCTTCTGCCACTTCTTCATGGACTTGTAGGAGGCCTTGTAGGGGGCCTTGTAGGGGGCTTTCTTGGGGTTTTTGGAGGCCGTGTAGTGGTAGATGGGCGGCGCGGCCAGAGGGGGGGGCACCAGGGGCCTAAATCGGGGCACCACGGGTAAGGCGGCAACCGCAGGGAGCTGCTGCTGTAGTTCTTTCCGCTTCTTCTTCTTCTCCTCCACGTCGCTGATGATCTCGATGACGTCGTCAGCCGGCAGGTGCAGCTTGCTGCTGATCTCGATGAGACGATCGATCATCTGTTGGTCCAGGTCGTCCTCGTCCTGGACGGGGAGGAGGACTTCCTCGGAGCGCTTGTCCTCGGCAGCGTTGCTGCTTTTCTGCCGCGGTTTGAGGAAGGCCTGCTGCTTGCGGCCCATGTACTGGAGCAGCATGTCGGAGGCCACGTCGGCCAAACGCTGCTCCTCCTCGCGGGCTCGCTCGGCTTCCTCCTGCTGCCTGAGTACCTCCAGCTTCTCAGCCTGGGCCCTGGCCTCCTCCTCCATGCGGCTCAGACTCTCGTCCTCCTCCTCCACCTCCTCCTCCAGCTCGCCGCCCTCATCCTCAAAGTCATCCATGAAGTTACCACCGTTGATGGGGCCGGCCTGGGCGGCAGAATTTTCCTGCCAGTGGAGCTTCTTTCCAGCTCGGGCCAACTGTGTGTTGTACGCCTTGTAGCCCTTCAGGGGTGGCAGAATCTCATTGTCTTGGAGGCCCAAATCAATGTTCTGGAAGTAGCCGCGGATTTTGCGCTGCAGGGAGCTGTCGTCCCCCTGGGGGGCGGAAGCCAGGAAACTATCAACTGGTGTTTTCTCCGTGAGGTCCTCATTTGACTGCCCGTGACCTCTCTCCTCCTCAAAGTCTTGGACAACCTCATCAGCCCCGGACTGCCTCCTTATCTCATTGACGTCCATCAAGCTAGAGGACGCCTCCTGTCTCTCGTCCCCCTCCTGTCTTTCGTCACCCTCCAAGTCCAGAGCCTGTAGGAGGACTGCCAGCACCCGCGCCGGGTCCGATCCCAGCTCCGGACGCTCGTCCCGGTCCCGCGACGCATTGTTGCCTCCGCCGTCGTCGCCCCGGGGCGGCAAAACAACCACCGTCTCCTCCTCTTTCTCCGCCGCCCCTCCCTCTGCCGTCCCTCTGTCCTCGGGTTCGGCCCATGCGGGGGCAGCGTTGGTGGCCAGCCACAGAGTGACGGTGAGGAGGACCAATAGGATGAGGCGGGCTGAGGGAGGGGGGTGATGACTGGTCATGACCATGCAGGGCAGGCAGGAGGGAGGTGATGCACCTGTGAGGGGAGGGGGGGGGGCACAACATGCAAGCCAGGACAGTTAGATTTAAAATACAAATATTACCCCCCCCCAAAAATAATTCTCTGAATTGAAGTGAGAGAATGAGTGGAAGAAAATAGACTCACATGAATATGAATCACAAAAAATCATTTGCGCGTGTCACGATGAGGAGGCAAGGTTTGGATTTGAATGTTTTTAAGCGCACCGTCGTTTCTTAACCGAGCCCACACAAAAATGTCCTCAATTTCTCTGTCTTTTTTTATTTAATTTTCATTCTCGAATCTTTGATGACGTGAAGATTTGCTTTTCTCACATTGGGACGGTTTAAATCAACAATTTTGACGCACAGAATTGGCGCAACGCATTGCCATTTTTCTCCCCCCCGCCCCCCAACGCAACATTTTGCTTTTAGCACCACCACGTCTAGATTAAACTGTACAAATTATACTTTGTATTTTTCAAACCATTCGCAACAAAATGCGGCTCTCACCTCCTCCTCTCGCGAGCCAACAAAGCCAGGAGGGGGTCGTGCGCTCCAGCCATCTTTTTTTATTTGGCGCGCACAATTTGTCACGAAGAAAAAAGAATTATGTATTTGGAAGAGGAAAAAAAAAAGAACGAAAGAATATGTAATCCTATAAAGGTCCCGTGAGTAAAAGCGACGGCGTGGAAGTCATGCGTGGTAAAAAAGCTGCAAGGCACGCTTGAGTTACTTAAACCCCCCACGTACACCCACCCTCCTCTTCCTCCTCCCAAGCAAATAGCAAATTATCTGGATGGTCCATTTGAAGCCCCCCCCCCGCCCACTGCAATCACCCTCTTTGCAGGAAGAGTGTGGGCGCTCATAAAAAAAAAGAAGCTTTTGTCCGTTTTTTTTTTTTTGTAGCGTGGGCACGTCCCCCCACGATTCAGTTTGCGTGTTGTGGCGGAATGCACGCGAGCCCCAAATTTTTATCCGCTCCACACTACATCCAGCACATTTATTTATTTGTATTTTTTTTATATTTATCTATGTATTTTGCGTTTCCCTTTTGGTCATTCGTTATTTTCTGTAACGAAACACGTGCACGCCCCCCCATTGTCCCGTGTCTCCACGTCATCAATGCACAATAATTGAATTCAAATTGAAGTTTAAAAATAAATTCACTGGCTTGTTCAAAATAGACCGATTTAATTGACTAAGTGTCGCCGTTGTGGAGTTTAAAAGAAAAACGAAACGGAAACAAATGCGCGTTGTTCAATTTGCGTTAAAAAAAATCAATTTGGCGCAATATGGCACGTGCCAATGCGGGTTAAAAGGGGGGTAATGACAGATTTCGTTTAGTTATTATTCATATTGCATTATTATACCACATAAGAAAACGTGAGTTACAATGGATTATTTGTAAAGGTATTTTTTCCTCCTCTTAAATAAAATGCGAATAAGAGATAAAACGCGCAATTGCCGTTACAATCCCACAAAATGATGAATGAATGAAGAAATGGATGAATGAATTTTCTCACCTACCTGGGGTCCCACTATAGTGGGGTGGTGGGGGTGGGGGGCGAGCGATGGGGGGTAAAAAAAAAAAAAAGTCAAAGTAAAGCTCCAAAAATTAATCTCATCAAGACTGGGGAGAATTTAAAATCTTCTCTTTCTTCTCAGCCTGCGCGCGACATTTAAGAATATTCAGATAAAACTGTTACTCTTTCAAAACAAATCCAAACTGCTTTTTGTCACTTTAAGCCGTGCAGCTAATGTATTGTAGTGGATGTTTTCAGCACCACGGCCAGCGCAACTTTATTGTATATACCCTCCGTGGAACCACGTGACTACATCACCGACCCCCCCCCTCCCCACATTCACCACCACAACCCCCCCCCCCCCCCCGCCCCCCTCCATACGCCACCCCCAGCTGCAGGCTGTGCTGACGTCACGTCCATTGATAAGAACGTTGGTGTGGAGATGGCACCAACGCCCCCACATGCCCCCCCTCCCACCCTCCTCCCTTCCACTCCCCTTCCCTCCAGCATGAATGAAGGGAAATGGCATGAATGAAATATTCTTCAATGAAGAGAGAGAGTGAGTGAGTGAGAGATGGAGCAGCCATTTTGCACGACTTCTTAAATCTTCCGCTGCACCAGGGGAAAATTAGCGGATGGTGTTGGGGAAGGGGGGGGGGGGGGGGCGACCTTGTTAACGAGCTATCAATTAGTGCTGCTTTGTGTGCGTGCGTGTGGATGCTCGGTTAAAGTGCACTTTAACAGCGTTGTGCTTTTTTGCAATCGTTGCAACTCGTTCAATTGTTGGTTGAAATATTTCTATTGGTTGATTGGGGATTTCTGACTGGCCTCGAAGGCAGCACGGGAATTTAGGTTGGTAGACTTAGGTGGAAGAATGGAAAATAAATTATAGACGTGACACTTTAGGAATGTTCCTGAAGGCAGCACGAGATGGATGGTTAGAAAATCATTTGGGAGCAAGGAAAGCTATGATTTCTGACTGTCCTTGAAGGCAACACATGACTTTAGGTAAATATTTAGCTTGGTAGATAGACTGAGGGTGTACACACTTGTGCAATATACAAGATTTAATATGATTTAGAAGTTCTAAATTGATTTTTCTTAGACTCACTTTTTGTACGTCACAAAAAACTGCATTTGAACAGGGGTGTGTAGACTTGTTCTAAAAATATCCACTGCAGACAGGCATATTTTTTTTGGGACTGAACTAATCAGTTGTGCAGGACCAGAAACTGTCCACGAAAGATTTATTCTGCTTGTATTTCATCTATTTTTTTCCCAGTCCAATTATATACGTCACTGTAATTAGTATTGATTCACCCATGAGAGTCACCCAAGCGTACGTCAACAGGTGAGAGAAGGAAAGTGGTCTGTTCTCACTGATATGATTGACAAACATTATGACGCGCACCGCCACCATTTTGTTTTCCTCTGGCTGTGTTGTGAGAGGAATGCAATTAGATTTTTTTATATATTTGACAGGGTGGGGAATACAGAAATCTTTATTTTTATAATCTTATTGTCAGGCGAAGTGCAAGACAGTTTTGAGCAAAGTGGAGAGTCATTTCAAGAGTGCACCGAGATGCTAGCAAATATGTTTTCATGCTCTATTTTCCGTTTTGTCAAGCCACCGATAGATGAACATGAAAGATAGATCAGCTTCTATGATTTCAGACTGCCATTGAAGGCATCATTCAATGAATGGATGAATGGATACGCATTTAACTTTGGATGAATGGATGGATTCAGTTCGCAGGTCACTTGTGTGAGGAAAATAAGATTCGAGTCTGTTCCTGAAGGCACCACTCAAACAATGGACAGTTACCAACACAGACATTTGCGTGAGAAAAGCTCTAATTTCAAACAGCCCCTAAGGCATCACATGACAACCTCTGCTTGATTAGATTGCATTGCGAGGGAGGGGGCGGAGGAGGGGGGGGCATCGTTATTTGCGTGCCGAAATGCTTGATGACGGTGCCGATGATGACAGCGGCACTGGAGGTGTGCCGCAGGGCAGATGTTGGCTAATATCACGGCCTTGGCATTATCAACTGCCACTCTGCATTAGCCGCCCCTTTGCGCAACGAACCCCCCCACCCCACCCCCACGAGCCCCCGCCACCAAACCTGACTCACACTCGACCACTGCACAACACCTCGCCGCCTTTTGTCTCTCGCTCTAAAACAAAAATGTAATATTTGCAAAGATTTGGAAATGATAACGGAGGGAACACTTGAACGTGTCTTTGAAGGTCTCTCAAGGTACTGGATAATGACCTCGTAAAAATGGCCGCCAAAAGGTTCCTCATTCTCTCTCTGTGGCCGTCTGTGGTCGGAGTTAATTAAACGGAACAAAAGGCCATTGACGCGGAGCCTCGCAGGAGCTTGGCTCACGTTTAATCGGCGAAAAGTTTCTCCTCTGCAAAGTTTGGAGTTCGACTCAAGAAGGATGCACCATGTGCATGCCAGGCCACTAGTTGGCAGTGTTGTCACTGCCTTTTTTTTTTTTTAAAGATTTCTATTGGTTCTGCTGACACCAAATAAGCTTTTTGAGAAAAATTCCAAAACCAAGACCAAGAACTGCAGTGTATGGACATATTCATGTTTGTGGTGATATCGCCAACTAGTGGCCTGGCATGCACATTACAACTTTTTTGTTTGTAGTTCTGCATGAATACCCGTAACTCACGTGAGAGTTTTCTCTGCTGTTTTACTGAGATAATTGAGACTCTGGGCGAAGAGCCTTTATGTTCCCTTTAATCACCTTCTTTTGTGCTGACGTAGGAGGAGATGCTTTGAGAATGATGAACCTGCACGCTGGCATGGCCGTCTTTTACTTTCTTTTTTTTTTGTCTGCGCTAATGCAGCTGCCGGGAGCACAACACCTTCAAGTGATAAAGTGCAGCCGAGCGATTAGCATACGCTTTTCCCACCCACGCCGCCGCGCTCCGCCAAGGCTGGAAATGGACGAGTAATTGCGTTGTAAGGTTCCCGCAACACAATGGACCCCCGGGAAGGTGGCGCCGTGTGCGGGACCTGTGTGCCCACGCTCTAATCTTCCACCACGTTGCACCCATTTAATCAGAAGAATATCCATAATAGTTCACACTGTGTTCCATTGTTGTCCCTAGACCTTCTGAAATTAACAATTTTGCTATGCCAAAGCAACAGGTGGCGCTATATATTAGCGCTGCGAATGAGTCGTAATTCGTTCGATTGGATATCGTGAGTCTTCTGTAAACTCGAAATGAGGCGAAAAACTAAGAAATCTCGTTGTATCGGTAGACTCGCCTGACTTGTGTGTCTGGGCAATACGGAATCGAAGCACTTAACCCAAGAAGGTTGTACCTGTATATACCTGGAAGTGGTTTTCTGAGAAAGCTTGTTTAGCATTTAGCGGTGGCTAATGTGTTGAGCAAATGATCCACTTGAAAGGTGCACGGAGAATGCGGCGTGTCAGCAATGTGCTGCTTTATAGACTGTGAGCGCTCGTAATGAAAAATCCACAGTGCGTCAAACATAATGAATACCGATCCATAAGGCCGTCAAAGCCATCCAAGAATGAGCCGTGAATGGCTATCCATCGCCACCCATCCAAATTATATTCCCCTCATTCTCCATTACAAAGAAAGAGGAGCAGGACGAGGGGCGCCAGGAGGGTGGGGTCGGGGGGTGGTCGTGAATGATGGCGGCGGTCCCGGGGCGGCCTGCAAATTTGAGGTTGATGAGGCGTTTCATACGGGCAGCGCAAAGACATCAGCGCCCGCCATCAATCTCCGCGCCTCGCGTCAGTAAACACGCATCCAACGCCAAGGCGGGATCGGCCCGCCGCACCGAAGCACAACCAGTAGCAGGCCTCGGACCCGTTAATAGAAGCTAGAATGGGTACTTGGTTGTTTTTCAACTTCCTGGTGGTTTCAGAACAACTCCTGGGTTAAGTTTTGTTTCAAAATAGATGTATGTGCTGTTTTTGTGTCATTTCATGGGTTGTTTGTATACTTTGGGGTTTAACCATACCGCCATCTAGTGGACTGGAGTAGAAATACAACTCAATTTTACAATTGACTTTTTTTACTTTTACTAACAGCAAAAGTTGTTTACAAAAATCTCTTTTCTCTCTTTGTCTTCTGACAAGAATTTGGTATGCTAAGCTATGCTGCTTTTGCATTTATTACTGCTTGAGGCTGCAAAATTGAATACGTACCACGAGCCATTTATTTCCATGCCAGCAAGGCAATATTTTTCTTCTACCCTTTGGAAGAACAAGAATAATAGGTTTTTAAAAACAGAAGTTTGAGGGCGAAATCTTTTTTTACCATTTCGTTTTAAAAGCATTTAATACGTATGAATTCGAGACGCGGCGCTTGTTATTGTCAGCCTGAGGTTGACAAGCAGCTTTTAACAATCTGCAACAGTGTGGAGAGGACAAAAATAGCTGCAGCACAGCAAATGACATAAAACAGATAACCGCTCATAATGTCATCATGACCTTTGCAAAAATAAATGCTGCTCTTACAAAGTTGATACTGAAAATTTCAATTTAGCGATATGTTTGTGAGCGTGATGGCTAAATTCAATTAATTTAATGGATTTATTTGGAATGTAATTGAAAATATAATCAATTCAGTACATTTACAAAAGTACAAAAAATTATTTAATCACGCAAAACAATCACCTAAACAAGTACATTACATTTAATGAAATGACATTGAAAACATTGATATAAAAATAAACACATATATATAAAATAAAGGGAAATTATGTTGAATTAAAAAGCATACAATTTTATTAATTTCCATCTATATTAAATTGTACTTGTGTTAAAGACTAATGAAATATAATAAACACCATACTGCATAAAGTTAAATTACGTAAAGAGAAAATGAAAATACATGAAAGCATACAAATGTATTGAATCACATTAAATCAAATGAGATGAGATTTCATGAAATCCAATTAATTTTATTAAAGCAAATAAAATAAAAAGTCAAGATTCCGTTGCTTCGCTCTTGTTGCTACCTAATAAGGCGGAACATTGTGTGAAAGGACCTACGGTATGAACTCGTCTGTGATGTGGAGGCCACACATACACACACACACACACACACACCCCTATAGATCTACAATCCATAGTAGTCGATAATATAGCTCGGAGAGCCCGAGGCGGGAGAGGCGAGCGAGTCCTGATGAAAAGTGTTATCGGTTATCAGCGCCGCAGCCCGACTGGCAGGGAAGTCATTTGGAACGCCCTAATGTGCCTGCGTGACTCATTGACAACATCTACAGCGACAAACAATCTCGCATCCCGTGTGTGTGTGTGTGTTACTAATTCTTCCCGTAAGAAACAATGTGAATAGATTGAATTCATTGACGGTAAATTTGTTGCTAGGAGCCCTAAAATGGCCGCTTCAAAACAAAATGGCCGACTTCAAAAACTTTAGTTTAACATGGTTTTGGCGGGCTAATTAGCAACATAGCTGTTTTTTTTTGGTCATCTACGAAGCTAACATGTTTCTGTTATCGTTTTTGTCGACATTAAAGTCGATTAACAATCCTTTTTTTTTGTAATCGATGAAAGTAACGTGTTTGGGTAGGCTCCGAAACAGACGCTGAGTTCAAGCTGACCTTGTTGAAAAGCTTGTATGCCTTCAGCTCTTTTCAAGTCGATAGCGCACGGGGGGAATTTTCCCATTTTCTTTATCTGCGACTCGGCGAGGCGCTCGGGCAGCCGCCGGTGTGTTTGCCGTATGTAAGTGGCCGTTCTAAACGCGCCTCTTGTCTCCGCTATCATTTTCACCCCCTCCCCATTTCTTCTCCATTCCGCCGCCGTCCGCTCATTCTCATTTGCCTCCCTATCACACCAGCGTGTATTCCATTTCCAACAGCGGACGTGCTTATCGCGAGTCTGCTGCCAGACAGCAGAAGCTTCGGCGCCATTTCTAATAATTTGACCCTCTCACATATCACTCAAACCGGAAATTTCGCCGGTCACCTCATTTAAACTTTCGGCGATTGTTGAGGAATGAGTGAGCAAGATTTTGTGCTGAACAATTCTGGAAAAATCACATTGATATTGTATTCAAGATTGCAATTTTTTGGGGTGATTATTTTTTGGTATTCAAGATCCTCTTCCCATGTAATTTTTTTTTAAATAACAACCAAGCTTAGAGATGATAGCTGAGAAGACATTTTGGGTGAGGCGGCGACTGCTCAGGTTGCTGATTGTGCACCACAGGCGACTCCGAACACAAATGACAGACGCAGCAGCACGCCGAGTTACGTCTGACAGCACACAAATGTAAAAACGCGAGAATGACAACCTATTATCATGTTTTTCTGGAAATGCTTTTTTTGATGGATCGTTTTTTCCATTCATTATGTAGGCCCCGAAAAAGTCTCAAATACCCCAAATTGCTAATTAAGTCAGCCATTTTGTTCGGAGGCGGCCATTTTAGGTAATTTTTCCACGGGGGTCCTTCAAAACTTCTCTTTTTTTCACCCCACTCTGCGGCTGATGAGTTCTCTGAAACAGAGGGGCTGTGATTGGGCACATCCGTTTATTTTTTTTCTTCCAGTCTGTCTCCCGTGGCAACCACCAAGCCGATTCCTCGAGCCTTCTTTCATTGCGACGCCTCCGATTGTGTTGTCGTTCAACCAAGACAATACGCTTTGTGACTATCGTTCGGGATTATACGCAGCTCCGCTCGGCTGCGCATCGGCGTGGCCGTGCACGTGCTGCGTGCGTGTGTGGTGCCTACAGGTGACTCATCGTACTGCAGATGACCACAATGTGCTGCTGCTCTTTGAGAATTCCAAGCTCACGTGTCTTTCTCATCCTCCTATTTCTCCTCGACACGATTCCTACTTGAGCCCAAAATGTCCAGCTCACACACAATTTTAATATCGAGAAAGATACATAGAAACACATCACTTTGTTTTAAAAAGAACACCGAGGCCTATTTCCATATTCATAATTTTATGCGTTTCAGTGAGAGCTCATGAGCAAAAAATAGAAAATCATATATGGAAAGTAAATTGCGTAAGTGTGATGTCACATTTGTTAAAAAAAAAAAAAACGAGAGGAAAAATAAGTGGTTTATTTTGATTTTTTTTCAAATTATTTTTGCACGCAAATCAATGAAATAATCCTGCGGATAAATAATCCTGTTAGGTGATGCTTCTCACTGTCGTGGTTGGAAACATGAGCCAAAATAGATCAGCCTAATCTTCGTCGTGCACACACACACACATTTCCATGGTAATTACCCCCGAGCCGCTCTCAGGGGCCCGGGGGGGCCCCAGGGGTGACGGCGGTCTCACAAGAGTCCCAGTTGGCCCATTGAGGAGATCATTAGATTGGTTAGTGTAATCTACAACAAGCCCCCTGAGTGTGTACGTGTGTGTGCGTGCGTGTGTGTGTGTCCACGCGTTAAGCGGCTGTTCAATGGACTCGGAGGGTCCGCTGGGGGGGGGGTGCGGACATTAGCTTTACTGCCGCCATCGGAGGGTCTTGTTTAGCCGCAGCTGGGATTTGAACCCCCCTCGGGAGTTCGCCTGATGGTTCATGATAGCGCACTTGAATGGAAAAGGAAATAGCTGTTAAATTGCCAGCCCCCCCCCGCCCCCTAAAAAAAAATGCATTCATGAAACAAAAAGAAAGAAAACATTTTCTTTTTTCCTTCTTATTTTTCCTTTTTTTGCTAAAGATGAGTCATTTTTGTTCGTCTTGTTTTGCTCTCTAAAAATAGAAAAAATATTGGGAAAAATGTTTTTTTCTTCTTATTAGGAACACAAGAAAATACTTTTTACTGTTTATATAAAAAAAAAAACAAGGCGAGCTTCCTTTTGCAGTCTTTCAGAAATAAGAATTAATTTTGTTGCTTCTAGAAATCAAACCAACACTATGTCATATCGTCTATTTTTTCATTGCTACCATTTCCTCGTGTATTGTAATTAAAATAAAAAAAAGACAGCAGCGCTGTTAAAACATCAAACCTCAGACATTTGATCACACTATCGGTTCTATTTTTTCCTGGTATTGTGCAAAATAGGCAGCTTGACTTCGCCAATCAGCGGCCTGGCTCTTTTAAACGCTCTGCCATTTTCCTGCCGTCGTTTGACACAAGAAAAAAAAAAAAAAGCTCCATTTTTTTTTTTCCTTCCCTCGCTCTCTTTCCATCCGGCGGAGTGAAAAGGAGAGTGAGGAGGAAGAGGAAGAGAGGGGCGACTGATTGCTCCTTTTGTTTAAGAGTGAAGCTCGCCACCTCTCGGGGGATAATTGGTGCACGAGGAGGCTTAACGTGGCAAATAAAAGAGAAAGGAAAAAAAAAAAAAAGATTGCTTGGGCTCGGAATTTCAACCTTTTCAAGGTCTAACACTTGATTTGTTGTTTTATTGGCTTCTTTGATTAAGAAAACACGTATGACTCAATATTGCTCGGACCTTACGAGGAGAAAATAGTCTTAAATCATTCCATTTGTCAAAGACTAAAAATTGCCAGCGCCATTGATGAATCTTTTTTGATGACAAAAAAATAGCGTGTAAGATTCCCACCTCATTTCCAATTCCGTTCGATATTCCTGGTGATGACTCACTTGTTTTCTTTTGTCTTTATGTCGGCGTAATTAACGACAAAACTGTAAAGCATACCGCGTACACAATCAAATCCTCGTCTGTCGTAAACACACCGCACACGAGCCACGTCCTGCGCAAACACCGATGACCTTTTTCCCCTTGCAGACGCACGTCACGGCCGGCGAGTACATTGTGACTATCACAGCTGGCTTGTCTTCAACGTCAGTGTGTGTGTCTGTGTGTGTTTGTGTGTCTGCTTCATATTCTAGTCACAACCTGGCATAGTGTGCACATTTTCAAAGATACTGGTTTGAAAGTGATTTTAATTCGGTTTTATGTACCTATCGGGACCTTTCCAAGCACCATTTAGGTTAAGGGTGCTGCCAATGAGGTTTAAAAAAAAAAGATGCACGTTTTGTTTGGTCAAATTGATTTCAAATTTTGCAACATTGAACAATCAGTCACTTGAAACACTTTGTCGATAATTCTCCAGCTGAAACTTTTAACTTGATGACAGCTAATTTGGTCAAGTTGAAGCAAACCAGTCAAGTGATCCTAAATTGGAGTCAAGTGATGCCTTTCTTTTTAATTTCCTTAAATCATTTCTAGTGTAAGCACCATTTTCCAAAACATCAATGACAAGTTGGCATCATTGACGAAACTAATAACCTCCAACTACTCATTCAAATTTTTTTTTTCGCCAGCCATCTTTAAGTGCAGCAGTGGGCGTGACCCTCTCCGCAGGGCGGTGGCGACGAAAAAGGGGGGGGGGGGACACATTTATGAGTCATCTGCTCAGAGAGCGCCCCTTTAGGCTCAAGTTATTTCTTTATTTTGCGCTGACTCCTCTTTCCACACCTCCAGCGCGCCACGTACGTAGATAAGATGGCCAGCGTGAGTCATATCGTCGTGCCAGGTGGCCGTTTTGACGCTCGCTGAGCTTTGGAGAGGTAAAGACGGTCGAAACAAAGCTACATGGGAATGTGCCGAGGGATGGAGGGAGGGAGGGAGGCGTGAGGGATGAGGGAAGATGGAGAGAGAGGAGGAGGGAGGGGTGGTGCTGATGCCGGCGGCCTGATGACTCATGGCGGTGCTGCGCTTTGTGCGTCACTGGCGCTGGCTGGAGGAGATAGCGAGGAGAAGGTCTACGCATTTAATTACACACACTGTACGCACACACACACGCGTGTGCACTAAATTATATCCCCAATTACACTCTTTACATGCGAGTGATTTAAGCTTCCAGGTGTTTTCCTGCACGCTGGTCTCGCTCGTCAAGTATTTTGGAAAAGATCCCGCGAGGTGTGCGTGGAAACAAATTAAAAGCGCCTTCAAGCCGGCAGTCGCGGAGATGTGACTGGAATGTGAAGAGGACGCACACACGGGCGAAACTCAGCTGTGATAGTCACGTTTTGTAAGATAATTTAGTCACCGGGGATCCAAATGGCGGTCGAGACAATTTGGACTTTTGAGTCGTTAAATGAACAATGTGGCTTTTCGTAAATATCCGTTTCATCTAATGTACACGTTTGCTAAGATGATAAATTCGACTGACTCATCTTGGATTTTTTTTTCTTCTAAAACATCCCTTGCTTGATGCACGTGGGCCAATTAGACGCGGCAAAACCGAGACGGCCGCTACGCTAGGCTCGCGTCCCCCGCGAGCCGCCTGATGAAACATTGCGTTTTGGCTGCAATCGCTCGTACGGCAATAATAGCAATCACGACTCAAGCCTCGGCTGACGGACGCACGGCCTCCCGCGAGGTCCGGTTCAAAGGCTTTATTAGCTCGCCGCTAATAGCAGTTATCTGTTATCTTGTTACGCCACTCGCGCACATTCATCACCCATGCATCCTGCGCTGTCCTGATAAAGCCTGCTAACTTTCGGGATTTTTTGCAAGGCTTTTTTTTAATGAGCTGGATGGGTAGAGAAAAAAATCTGTCCATTTCAGTAACTGGTGCTGAAACAGTTTTCAAAATACAACAAACAGATGCTAGGTTAGATGTTATTCATATTAGCATTGCTAGTCGGGGAGTCGTGATTTGTTTTGACACCCTGCAGTCGTTTGAAAGCGCACTGCCGACACCTGCAGGTTAAGTCCGACACGCGTACGGTATATGTAGCTTAAAGCCAGAACAAAACAAAACATTAAACTCCCGCCCTGAAGGGTATGGTTTGAAAGTGAGCTAAGCAGGCCGCCCGCCCGCCCTCTCTGCAAGGTCAAACAGCCGCCACAGTCAATGAGCCTCTTCAGTCGACAAAGCTCGGAATTAACGCCGAGTATCGTCCCCCCCACCAGTGGCTCGGCGGAGGGTGCCACGCGGAGGACGGCGTGTCACGATGCGATGGGCGGGAGGAGGTGGAGCGTCGGGGGGGGTTTGTGACGCCACGGCTTCGTCAGGCGGATGAGTCAGAGGCTGAAAAACGGGAGCCGACGATGTCTTTTCCGGTAGAAGAAGTGAAATTAGGACACTTGATGCGCCCATCAGACAAGGACTTAATTAAGGCGCAATCACATCTAAGCAAATTATGCCAGCGCTGCCTCGACGGGCTGCCGTTATGATCGCTATCTGTAATGTTGCTCAAACACGGGCCTGTGACTCACTGGCCTAGATTACTTTTCATGTTTTACTTCTCGCAGCACAAAATACAAAGATCGCCGCAACCCGTCTAACGCCCCCCCCCCCCTTCCCGTCATGCTGCTTGCAAATGACACAAAATTGCTCGCCCCCAATGGTGGCAGCTCAAGTGTTTGCAGGTGACAACACCCCCCCACCCTTTATCATCCTCACCCCCACCTCTCTTTGTGTCCACCCCCTTGACCAAGTTCACTCCCGTCTTGGTGGTTACCCTCTCCTGTCTCCTGATTATCAGCTGCAGCAGGCGGCAGAACGCGTACCCGCCATTATCCCCGAAAGCCCCTCAAAGCTTTTTAACATGCAATCGGCAAATCCGCCACCCCTTTGTTCCTCCATCTTGGCTCCGCCTCTCATGACGCTGCCGCTACCATTAACTACGCCACATCACAGTGACGAGCCCCCCCCCCACCCCCCCAACCCATCTCGGCGCTATCATCATCATCCTAATCACACCACCGGACCCCTTATCTCCCATCACCAAATCTGCTCTGACACAAAGCAATTATCTCTCATTTGCTCACAGATTCCCAGCCGCCAATCAACCACTCCCCCCCAAAAACCCCACCCAACAACCCTCCCGTCGCCACCTAGTGGGGAAAGGTGGTACTACGTCATGGGCCATCAATGACACTGCGCATGAACACTGAAAGCGGGCGGGGACCCTGGTGGGCTTTGCCGCATCACTGATGATGGGTGATGCCGCCCACGCGACGTGACTTCGTCATCATGGCTTCCTGTCATGAAGCCGAGAGCGCCACCTAGAGGAAGGACATGGAGGTCTTCCAAAACCTGCTACGAGGTAGACGTATTATTAAATAGATTATTTTTGTCTACGTAACCTTTTTTCTTGTTAAATCATCCCAGGAAGAAAGTAAGAAATATAAAATTGTTTTAATAAATAAAAATGTTGTGCTATAGCCTCCAATCAGATTGTTCCATTATTTATCTCTAACAGTACAAAGTAAGAACCTTGTTGATTTTTAGTAGGGCTACACCACTCACAGCCACTTGGGGCAGCACGTTCACCTTTTTTTTTTTTTTTTTTACTCTGCTGCTGACTATCTGTATCTTTTATTGTCTTTTTTTTTTTTTTGAAGGCGCTGGCACTGCAATCCTTTTCATGTCCACACCCAAGATTGAGCACTGGCAATAAAAAATACAACAATAAACGGAGGTCAGAAACTTACACATGATTGATAACAAACAGCGGGAAGTCATAAAGCTGAACTCGTCGTCGGCGTCTTTAAAAGCTGACACATTGTCACATCTCAAATCTTCAGGTGAGCACACTCAGGTGAGCTACAACGCTTGCCGCTCAGAATCAGTGTTGTTATTTTAGTTGTGTTACTTTTTTTTTCAACATTGACAAAAGGACATCACGAAGAGCGTATGATTAATTCTAAACTTTTCTCTCACTGTCTTATCAGGAAGGAATAAAATGGAATCCTACTGTGTTCTTGTGTTAGCGCTTTGTGCGGCACAAACATTGTGTAAGTATGACATGCACACACACACAAATACACACCAATAGCCTTTCAATTCCAAGAAACCAGCATCGTGCGTCATACGGTCGTTTTTTTTTTTTTTACTCCGCCAAGGCCGAATTGTACTTTTGATTGCTGTTCGTTAAAATGTAAAAAAATCAAAATTTCAAGGGGACAAATTTCTATACAATATTAAGTTGGGCAATTGAACTCAACAATTTTTTTTTCTTATCTGCTAATCTATCCTTCATCCCAAGGCGTCACCATCGAATCGGTGCCCAACATGGACGGCGAGGGGGTCATCTGGACTGAACTGGAGCGAACCGTTTCGCTGGTGTGTTCCAGCAACCGATCCGAGGATGACGGAGCGGAACTGGTGTGGCTGAGGAACGGCGCCACGGTGATTCTCCACCAAGGAAACCGCAAGAGACAAAGTGCCGTGTGCATCATGCCGGTCATCCACCAGGACAACGGCGCCACCTTCACCTGCCGCCTGAGCAGCAACGCCAGCGTCGAGGCCTCCGTCACACTCAATGTCACATGTGTGTTATCTCATTCTCTGCCATTGACGGCTATAGACGTCAAATAATACTTGATTATTATACCAGATGCGCCCATACTGTCGGGATCCGAGGGCGTATTAGTGGAGGATGCCTCATCGTTGATGCTGAGCTGTGACATTTTTGCCAACCCGCCCGTCTCCTCGATGCGGTGGACCCTTAACGGCAGCGCTATCGACATCGTCGCAGGGGGCTTCACCCTGATCAACGACGGCTTCACTAGTCGGCTGTCCGCCGACAAGGCGGAGAAGAGTAAGCATGAGGGCCTCTACCGATGCACGGTCGACTCGCCCGTCTACGGAATCAAGAGCAAGGACTTCCTGGTTACTGTCACAGGTGAATCCTTGCGGTCCACAACCCACTGTTGAGCTTCCATGGTCCTAATTTTGTTTGTTGTCTTCCACAGAAAAGACCGTGAAGTTTCCACTGATGCCCATCATTGCCGGCGTGGTTGTGGTGTGCCTTACAGCGATCCTCGCCATTATTTCACGCTGGGAGAGAATCATCAAGGTAACGTGACAAAAGTATTGAAACAAAAGCCGTGCTTAAGCGTCTTTTGTCGCAGCGTGTCTTTTAACACTCAGCTTTTGTCTGCCGACAGTGCTGCAAGTGAAGGATCGTCTGCGCTCGGTTAGCTTAGCGCTAAGAGAACCAGCCGTTTAACCAAGTCATTTTGTAGCGCTCCACTTGGCTGCTCGTTTCCATGACAACAGGAAGGAGCCCTTGCCCTTAATTAGCTTTGCGTGAAGCTAAGGCTAAGATACCCGACGAATTAAACGACTCCTGATGTAGCCCTCTGTGAGGATGCCTGAAGCTGTTGTGTAATGCGTTATATAAATAAAGTTGTATTGTATTTTATTGTATTAACCCGCAAAGTAAAGCGTCCTTTTGTTGCACTCCACGAGGATGCCTTTTTATTCGAAATTATAACTCAACGAGACTGCCAACGAGAAAACATAAAGCTAACGCAGTACTTTTGACTTGTTACTGAAATGCTTACGCTTAACAAACATGTTTATTTTGGTTAATTTATGTGGGGAATCTATTATTTTACCAAATTGGGAGGAAGATTATTTTTCATTGCACATTCTTATCTTTGCGTCCAAGACATTAAGTGGATTTATAATGTGTTCTTTCACTGTTAAATTTCAAAGCCTGAACTTTAACTCCCTACTGAATGACACTGGCTCATTAAAATGGTGTTATACATTTACTTTAAATGCAACAAAAAACGATGTGTCAATGTCCAAGGCCAAGCTCACAATGTCACTTAGCTCATAAAATAAAATATGGTGATGTACGTGTTCACATAAAAAACTTGACTTGTCAAAATAGATAATAAAAGAGTTCACACGTTTTTGTGATAGGAATAACCCAAAACCAATTAAAAGAAACAGACAAAGCAAAGTGGTATTATGGCTTGGTAAATATCAATGGTTATTACATAACAAAGAGAACTTAATAGAGCCTTGTGCGTTTATTGCTACTGCACAGTGATGAATTTAATCACATTGTAATTTAGCAGAAATTGTTTTAAGGCTCATGAGACGGGCAAATAACTAAAGTTGAACCACCTTTTCCCACCCAAAAGAACTATCACAAAGACTTTAGCGACATCTGCAGGTGTATTCATGAAACACACGTCTTAAAAAAAAAGTTTGGAAGGCGTTGATTTAATTAATTTGATGTTGTTGATGATGAAAATCAAACTCATAAAGATTAAATTTGATCACGTAATTCTTTTATATAAAAATTGTGTAAATATTTAACCCGAAATTACCGGAAGTACGACTGGAGGGCGGGCTATGTGTGTGACGTCACAGACGGGGCGTATCCCAGCCTGCTTGGAGCTTCTGCTTCGCCGCCAAATTCAAACAACAGAAGACTCATCGAGTCTTCAACAAAGTGCTTCTTTTAAGGTAAGGAAAACATGCGTCACTTAAGAAAAATTATTTGAATGACGTTTTTTTCCTTAGTGATGGTGTGGGGAAAGAAAACTTTTATCTTTATCTTGAAGCTAACGTTGCGTTCAGGGGCGCTGGCCAGTTTGAAAATCCCTTGTGTCCCGCAATCCCTTGTCCGGTTTTTGTTGCGTGAAAGATTAAATAAGGTATGTGCGTAAAATCTAAAAAAAAAAATTACCTTTACCTTTTCAAGACGGTTCCAGGGATATTAGAATAATTATATTGTGTTTGTCTTTGATTTTAAATTGTGTTTGTCTTTTTTCTTTTAGTATGAAAAGTGCTATGTAAATTAAGATTTGATTGAAATAATGTGTTTTATTTTAAAGTTAACACCGAATCGTCCTCTTGCAGTGTTGTGCGGGTGTTTTCTTCCGTAATGGATGGTGTGGCAAAAGCCATAGTTGGGGTCTGGCGGGCCCAAACGACCCCGGACGATTCGGGTGCCGAGAGCTCCCCCGAGGCTCCTGAAGGCTTCCACAAGCTATCCTCCTCATCCTCCCTCAACTCGCTTCGCATTTCCCTTCGCAAGCGCCTCCCGCTGCGCGCCGTTCAGACCAATTCCCTCCAGAAGGATACCGGTGGCGAGCCCACCAAGGAGCAGCCCAAAACCGACGCCGTCCGAAAGCTGACACGCCGCGCTCGGAACTCCATCGGGGGCGTGGTTCAGGTACCTTCACTCAGGACTGAAAATTTTGCGTTCCCATCTTTATTTTCTTGACCGCCTTTTATTCAGAAGTTGCAAAGGAACAGGGAGTTCTCCCGGGACCAGTGCTTGGTGACGACACCGGGGCGTATCAACGAGGGGGCCGACTCTGCCTCGCCGTCCATCCAAACCCCGAGACGCAGCGGCAGGTCCGCGGCCAGGACCGGACGCACACCGAGCTCCAGAGGAAAGCAGGACAACGGCGTCCTCGGGGTGAAGCACGGAGGCGGAAGAAGGCAGCTGGTTCGCATGGCGGCGCTGCGAAGCCCCTTTGCTTCTCCCAACATGCAGAACCAGAAACCGTGAGTCACGTCCATGTTTCTCCCGTATATAAATCGCTTTTAAACGTCTTTCCCACCACAGGAAGTTTGACCAGGATCTGGACTCGGTCTCAAGTGGACTCCGCAGGCTTAAACGTCTATCAAAGGCCTTCGATGAGCTCATCGGAAGAGACGACAAGTAAGTGTGTGTTTGTGAATGAAACATTTGTGTGCATTCCGGAGAGCCGTTGAGATTTTCTCGTACAATCAATCCCAGCCGGCGTCTCCCTCCCACCCCAGCACATTCTTCGCGCCTCCATTTCAAACTGAGGGGAATGAAGGGGCAGATGGGAGGGGACCCGTCTGTTTGTGTGCGCGCGCGCATTCTAACCAGATAAAATTCCAAGAATGTCTTTTTCCGGTTATGCTCTTCCTGCTGTGACATTCAAAGTTACAGCAGTTGGCACACTTAAACATGGAGTGTTGTTGTTGCCTCCCCCCCTCCCTCCTACAACAGGCGCTTTGGCTATTCTCAAATAGCAGAATAAAGGGAGAAGGTAAATGCATCCAAACAAATGGCAAGAACTAAAAAAGGAAATTTAAGCATGTGCTGGAGATGCATGTGCCTGGAATGAGAACAACTTTTCTTTTATTTACATTTCTTTACAGTGGAACCTCTACTGTTACTGATTTATTGAAGATAAATCATTGCCTAATTTACATAATCTTTTAAAGGAGCCTAAAATGGCCACTTTAAACCCCAAAACAAAATGGTGGACTTAAGGCGGACTTCATGGACCTTTGATTACAGTAGCGTTATTCCAAATTGACTTCGAGGTTCCACTGTTGTCTTTCTTTCCCACACTTTAGCATCTTAACATTGCTCGTGCGTCTCGACAGTACACTAACGACGACAAAAACTCATTGGAATATTATATTTGGATGTGTTGGTCCTTTAGGTTCAACACAATAGACAAGTGCGGTTCTTTGACAGACATGACGACAACAGCGACCATAGTGATGAGGAGGAGGTTGGACCCCAGCGGGAAACTCAGCTGCTCCAACTTGAGCCACCAAGCCTCACAGGCGTCGCAGCGTTTAGGCGGATGGATCCGAGCCGTCCGCAAATGAGGCCTTCATTAATGTCATCGTGAAGAACCTTTCATATATACCATGTTATAGAAACCAGATGTGTTACTTGCCTGTTTTTCTCGAAGCTAATTAGGGGTCACTATGGGTCAACTTTATAGCTAACGAAAGTGGATTTGTTTTTGGGATTGTCCTTCCTCTAGCTGCTACAACCAAATGTATTAGTTACAATGTTCTTGAAACACTTTTGTTAATTAGTCATTCTTTACTGTATTTTTTTAAATGAATGAAACCAAAATTGTATCCGTAGAACTAACACTACTAATATGTATGCAATAATGATATTAATATTTTTCTCACTTGGTTTTATAGTATTATCCATATGAATGTGCCTTTTTTTTTTTACAATTTCTAGAGGTTTTTTTTTCTATGCATGTATATCCTCAAGGCAGATGTGAGAAAAGTAAAATGTGACCTGTGGGTGATTTGTGTTATCTACTTGTTCTGTAATGTGATTTGCATGACTTACTGTTTAGAATGGGAAAATATGCCATTTAGAGCATCCAAGGACAACCTTTCTAATGACAGAAAGGGGGAAAACTTACCAAATGTGAATTAAACTGCCATTTTATAGTATATACTTGTGTGTGTTTTTTTCTAATGAATGCATTTAATAGATTTGCACCATATTAAAATTTTATTTTACCTTTGTGCAATCTGTTCAGAGTGAATAATAATGCTTTTTCCCCTGATTAATCCTTACGTAGAAATAAAAAAGCATTATTTAAAAGCGATTTTGGTTAAGTTTGTCCCTTCTCGCTTACTGTGGAAAGGCCGACGCCTCGCCACAGGAAGCCCCGCCCTTTCCTCTATCTCTCCGGCTTTGTGCTGTCCACGCTGCGGCTTTCCCTACACGTTGTGACGCCGCAAAAAAACAATGGCTCTCCATGTCCCTAAAGCTCCGGGCTTTGCCCAAATGTTAAAAGACGGCGCCAAGGTGAGCCTATGTGTATTTTTAATTTTACGTTGGAACTCCCCCGCCATTAAGACTCGTCAAGCAACGTGCTAGCTAGTTAGCCATAGCCGCCTTGTTAGCGCGTAATGTTGCATGGTCAGACCCGGAGAAAGTTCTGGAGCGTGGTCGGGATGATGGTACCATCTGGACATCATCAACGTGCTTTACTTGTCCTATATGTATAATGTGAACGTGCAGATCTTCATTGAGGATCAGTTTTGATATGACTGCTAAGAATGAAGCTGTCATGAGTTGTGCTAATGCTAATGGCAATAAGCATTAAGGAATTTTCATTTCCCCCTATATGTTTGTTAAAGTAAAAAACTGTCAAGTATGTGTTTTTTTTTAAACAATATTTCTCAATTTTTATAAGCCGAAAGAATACAGGTTAATTTAGTACAATACTATGGCGTCAATGGAAAAAAACTTAATACACATCAATCACTATTAGTAAATATGACATCATCCATTGCAGCACTATTCCGGTCTTGAAGAAGCCGTTTTTCGCAACATCCGAGCCTGTAAAGAACTTTCACAGACCACACGCTCGGCCTACGGGCCCAATGGTACGTGCCCATCCCCTACACTTAATTTTACCACAAAAAAAAGGATATTAAATGAATGCCGTGCCCCCTTTTTTCCTCCAGGCATGAACAAAATGGTCATCAACCACTTGGAGAAGCTGTTTGTCACCAATGATGCTGCCACCATCCTCAGAGAGCTGGAGGTAGGCGTCGCTGTGACATCATCGATTGATTGAGTCTGACCTGGTTCTTTAAAACCCGTTAGGTGCAGCATCCAGCGGCCAAAATGGTCGTGATGGCGTCCCACATGCAAGAACAGGAGGTGGGCGATGGCACCAACTTCGTCCTGGTGTTTGCCGGCGCGCTGCTGGAGCTTGCTGAGGAGCTCCTACGGATGGGCCTTTCCGTGTCGGAGGTATGTTGGGGACGCAATATGCAAACACTTCTCAGATACCTTCAACAAAACAAAATGTGGCCATTAAAATAATCTGGAAACGGCTTGGCCACAGGTGATCGAAGGCTACGAGAAGGCGTGCCGGAAGGCGCTGGAGCTCCTGCCCGAGTGCGTGTGCTCAACAGCCAAGAACCTCCACGACCTGAAGGAAGCCTCGGCGATGATCCGCACGGCCATCACCAGCAAACAGTACGGCAACGAAGACTACCTGGCCAACCTCATTGCACAAGCTTGCGGTGAGTACCAGCGCCCCCTTGTGGATGTCACATCACTTTATCTCCTCTTTTAATGGCCTTTTCTTCCATTTTATTTCAGTGTCCATCTTCCCAGAGTCCGGCAGTTTCAATGTGGACAGCGTCCGTGTGTGTAAGATCCTGGTGAGTGTCCTCAAATTTGTGGATAGTCTTACTTTTAGGCCTTGTTGACTTTTTAACCCTCTTCTCGGTAGGGTTGCGGCGTGACGGCGTCCTCCGTGCTGCACGGTATGGTGTTCAAAAAGGAGGCGGAGGGAGACGTCACGTCGGTGAAAGACGCCAAGATCGCCGTCTTCTCCTGTCCCTTCGACTGCATGGTGACCGAGACCAAGGTGAGCCAGTCATAAAATGATAGTTCTTGATTTAGTCCCATAAGAAGAAACGTAAATCATGGAGAAGTAACGACATTGTTGGGTGCAGGGCACGGTGCTGATAAACAACGCCAAGGAGCTGATGGACTTCAGCAAGGGCGAGGAGGACATGATGGAGGTGCAGGTGAAAGCTATCAAGGAGGCCGGCGCCAATGTGGTGGTGACGGGGGGCAAGGTGGCCGACATGGCGCTGCACTACGCCAACAAGTACAAGCTGATGGTGGTCCGGTAAGGAGATTAGAATTGAAGAACATTCTCACGAGATAGAGGAAAATATTTGGAGAAAACATTTCTCTCACTCAGGCTGAACTCCAAGTGGGACCTGAGGAGGTTATGCAAGACCGTGGGCGCCGTAGCTCTGCCCAGGCTGGTGAGTCTTCCTATTTAAAAATTAAAAATAAAAATAATCTTAACACTCTTGATTGCCCCTCTAGACTGCACCCACCCCTGAGGAGATCGGTCACTGCGACAGCGTTTACCTGACGGAGGTGGGCGACACTCAGGTGGTGGTCTTCAAACACGGTGCGTCATTTCTCGCTATCAGCGTCTCTCTCGCGTGATTTAAGCTTCCAAGTGAAAAGTTTTTTTTCTGATGGATCAGAGAAAGAAGATGGCGCCATGTCCACCGTGGTGATCCGAGGCTCCACCGACAACCTGATGGACGACATCGAGCGGGCCATCGACGACGGAGTTAATACCTTCAAGGTCCTCGTTAGGGTGAGTTTTTTTTTCTCCTCACAATTTAGCGGTTCCTGGAACTGCTTTCGCAATTGATCTCGCCTTCTGTTTCCAGGACAACCGTCTGGTCCCCGGTGCGGGAGCCACCGAGATCGAGCTGGCCAATCGACTCACTTCCTACGGAGAGGTGCGCGCTTCCCTTTGGACCTCCTTCAACATTCTTCATCATCTGACATCTTTGTCGTCTTCTTTCTTGCCGTTAAGACCTGCCCCGGTTTGGAGCAGTACTCCATCAAAAAGTTTGCAGATGCCTTCGAAGCCGTACCGCGTGCTCTGGCGGAGAACTCCGGCGTGAAGGCCAACGAGCTCATCTCCAAGATGTACTCGGCGCATCATGAAGGCAACAAGAACGCGGGTTTTGATATTGAGGTGGGCCAATGAACTCGGACGACAATACACTTTTCCAGGACGACGACGACTGACTACGTGTCGTTTTTCAGGGAGACGGCCCTGCGGTGAAGGACGTGGCCGAAGCTGGCATCCTGGACCCGTACCTGGTCAAATACTGGGGCATCAAACTGGCCACTAACGCCGCCATCACAGTACTGCGAGTGGACCAGGTACGGCCTCCGAGGCGCATTGTATCCCACGGAAGATGCAAACATTGGTCACTTCTGCGTCCGGTCCAGAGGTTTTGCGTAGCCGGTTAGCTTAGCTGTGTGTGTACGACCCAGATCATCATGGCTAAGGCCGCAGGGGGACCCAAGGCTCCCAAGCAGAGTGGCCACTGGGACAAGGACAACTGGGACGAGGAGCCCGATAAGTTTGAAACGCACTAGAAGTCAGTAGGTCCTGCAACGTGTGTGCTCTCACGTGTGAAGAGTTGCCTGTCACAACTAACTTTAACGGATGTGTTTAAGAAAAACAACAATCGAAAAAAGTGACGTCACGACAAGGGTGTGTTTACGGAATGAATTCACTCAAAACAAACGCAATGATGTGATTGCATGGGCATGCAGTCGATTGGAATTGTAAGACAACAAATGAAGACCAAGAAGATTTTTGCTTCCTCAGACCTCCTTCACTTGGTCACATTATTATTAATTTGTGCTTCTGTTTGCTCTCTTTTTTTTTTTCCAGATCATCATGGCCAAACCAGCAGGAGGGCCCAAACCTCCACAGGGCAAGAAGGACTTCGATGAGGACGACTGATCATCCCCTCCCTTTTTTTTTTTTATTTAAAGGTCTGCAGTTTGGTTTATTTTGTAGAAAGTCCTCACAACAACACATGACAGAATGTGGACATGTGGCACTGTATTATGTTCTTCCTCACAATTAAAAGGCACTTGCGCTGTCAAGTCTGGCTATATTGTGACTTTATTACACAGTGTGTGTAATGAACTATTTTTAGAGCTTCACATCATGCATTATTTGTCGTTTCTTGTGAATTATGTATCGCTTTAGTCATTCGAATTGGACGGTAAATGAAATTGACTGCCTGTACATCCGATGCCCTAATCTGGTAGACCAGTAGGCGGTGCTTAAAGCAGTTACTTTCTTCCCGCGCTCCTATTGGCTGACGAGCGTGTGGGCGGCTTCGTTTATGGTCACGCCCACCCAGGATTAACCTTTTTTTTTAATGTCGCCATATTCTTCGCTCCGTTTTAGAGTAGATTATAGTGGCGTTTGTTCGCCTCTCCTCTCAAGGTTTACAAAACTGTTTTGGCACGAGAAGGTTCCGGAGACGCTCGACGGCACCGATGAGGCGCGCTCGCGTGTGCTGTCACGCAGATGGGGGCCGACGGCAGCAAGAAGGTAAACGGAGGGGGGGAGGTAGGGGGGGCGACATTTTGGGACGGTATGACGCTGATGATGCGGGGCTCCCGTTTCCATGGTGATCATTCTTCCTGCAAATACGAGTTTTTGAATGTACTTTGCGGTACTTTGGTCAATGAGACGGCAACATTTTATGTTACTACTACTGGAGGCTCAGTAATGGTATCCTCCACGCTCCGTTACACACACACTGCACATCTGCCGTTTGGCCCGCAGGCGGCAGTCACGTGACTAACACGTCATTCAATACACTCGTTGAGCCGTTTCGAATATAAGGAGGAATCATGTTTGATGAATCCTTTCTTGACTTCCCAAACTCCACCAGAAGCCGGCTGATAGCCGCGAGGAAGAGCCCCTCTCATCAGGCTGGCGTGGCTTCCTGTCCAGCATGGGCCTGTCACTGCCTGCAACCTTGTGCCGCCTGGCGCCACCCGCTTTGCGCCTGGGTCGACGACACATGCTCCAAGGCAGGGCGCCTGACATCCCCGAACACGTCCTGAGGCTGGCAGGGGTGGGCCCAGACAAGTTGAGATCCGAATGGAGCCTACCGGGCTTCGTCGACATGTTCCTACCTGAGTTCCCCCACAGGACTGTGCCAGGACAAGAACACTTTCAGGTGGATGCTTTTTTTCATGCCTTGCATGTGCTTGTCTTCAAATATATGTTGTTGTCAGGTGTTAGGTTACATCGCCAAAGGTTCTTTCGGACCCATCTTGAAGGTGAAAGACAAGGCCAAACAGAGAACGTATGCCGTCAAAGTGGGTCTCAATGATCACTCAAATAATTCCAAATAATTCGAATTATGTATTGAAAGTGTTGTGACGACATTGTGCAGGTGATTCCCAAATCTGAGATCCTCAGATTAGGCGTGCTGGAGCAATCAAAAGAAGAGGTGATAGTTCAGGTGAGTACTTCTTGAGTTCTCGTCATGGAGAAACGTTTGAATTTCCCCGCTAGTTGTAGCCTCTACTCCCATCGGAGCCGAACGGCGGCACAACTCTTTGAATTTTCCCCTCAGCGTCAGATTCGCCACCCGTTTGTGCACGACCTGCAGGACTGTTGGCAGACGCAGCGCCACCTCTACATTAGTGAGTCAGCCACAGAGCAATGAACCCCCCCCACCTCAAAGAACCCCCACCTTCAACATCCACACCTCACCCCTGAACCGACAATTCTCCCCAATCCCGAGGCTCACAAAATTGTGCTGTCTTGACTCCATCTTCTTTTGCTTTTTCTCGTGACCCCCCCCCTTGTTCAATTATCCAGTGACTTAGAAAGTGTGACCTATTTTGTGTTACTGCCCGCCCCCACTCTGTGAACAAGAGCACATCCACTGGCCCTCTGGACTTCAGCGAACCCCCTTGCCCTTCTACCCCCCTCCCCACTGTCGTGCTTGGGAATCACATCCCTTATGCACGAACTGAGTGTATGCAGATGCCAGTGATAATACGATTATTATAATGTGATTATTCTTTTGATATTCATGTTAACTGGCACTGTGCACAATAGAAATGAATACAAGGAAAAAATCATCCTATATGCAAAGGCGTTTGTGAGCACAATCATAACAATCTAGCCATTTATTCGTGATAGCTAAGACGAGCTTTGTCGCCACCTGGCGTTTCGGAGGCTCATTGCTATTTCACCCAATGTGTGAAAGATTTGGACGTTTAATTACGTCTTCTGCCTTTTAGTGTGCGACTACTGCAGCACCGGCGACCTTTACACCTACTGGCAGATGATCGGACTCTTCGCCGAGGACACGGTGCGGGTTTTTGCCGCCGAGCTGGGCTCTGCGCTGGGTGAGCTCACGTTTGGATTAATTATAAAGACGGTCATGTAATTAAAGCAAAGGGCAGCTCCCATGTTAAATGTGGAGCAAGTTTATTAACAGTTGCTCTTTTTTTCCCTCTGTAGGGTTTCTTCACGACTTTGGTGTCATCCATAGAGATGTGAAGGTATGAACGTTGATTTTTGCCTCAAAGTTATTGATTGATAAATGTATATCTCTCAATTCCTTCCAGATGGAGAACATCTTGCTGACAGACAATGGTAAGTCAACTAATGTCCAGCAGAGGGCAGCAATGTACCATTTGTAAACTTCCAGAACCTTCCTGACATCTGCTTATTGGTCATCAATAAGAATGACAGTCCGCTTCAGAGGTTCATGAGAATTAATGGTGCATTCCAGGACACCTCCGTCTGGCCGACTTTGGTTTGTCCCGCCGCCTGGAGCGTGGAGGTCGGGCTTTCACCATCTGCGGCACCATCCAGTACATGGGTGAGGAACAACCCACCACATCATTCTATGAGGGCATTGTGAGCACGCTCTGTTTGCACCGCAGCCCCTGAGGTCCTGAGCGGCGGTCCCTACAACCATGCGGCCGATTGGTGGTCACTGGGCATCATGCTATTCTCGTTGGCTACCGGCAAGGTGACGTCGTCATGGAAACTCCCGAGTTTTCATAGAATTAATCAGAATGGTGCTTGAATTTCTCCTTAGTTCCCCTTGCCTCCAGAGCCGGACCACTGTGGCATGCTGAGGAGGGTGCGGTCTTTCCCCTATGAAATGCCCCTCAGCCTGAGCCCCCCTTTAGCCATGCTCATCACAGAGGTGAGCACAGTTAAAGAACATCTATTTCTCCTTCTTGGGGTATTTCCACACTCTCTCTGTACAGCTACTGTGCAAAATGCCCGCCCGCCGACTTCGCACCCTGGATCGTTTCCAACGCCAGACCTTCTTCCGTGGACTCAGCTTTGACCAAAACCTGCTGCAGCGCCACCCTGTGGAGGTAATTGAATCTAAAGTACGATACAGCAACTGTTACAACCCAGCCTTTTCTTCCCAGGTGATCCTGGAGCTGAGGGAGCGACCCGACCGTGCAGCCAAAGCCCGCCGAGGCCTCACGCTTTCACTGCAGCCACTCAAAGGCTTCGAGTACGACTCGTTACTCGGGCCGCCAAACACGCCCGATGCGCAGGTGCAGGAAGCTGGCCCGCGTAAGGAGGTGTTTGTTTGATTCCGTCAATCGAGACAGCTTGCATCACGATGGAACAGACTTTGCTAACAAAATGGCAGGTCCATCCCTGGCCTCTTGGGAAGAAACAGATCCTCCATTGTTGTTTACTGCATGGCCTTAAACTACACTCGCTATCAGGTTACCCTTTCACAACAAAGCGTGCTAAACTGGACCGACGACCCGATGTAGAGGAAATATCTCAAGGACTCGTGTGTGAAACTCAACAGGAAGTCAGGAAGACGTTTCTATTTCAAGCAGCCATTTTGAGCTCAACTCAAATCTTTTTCAGGGCCTTGGCATTCCTAAATGGTCAAAGTCTGCTCTCACAGGATGCACAAAAGAATCTCAGGCACCTGAAATGTTTACAGTTTGTTTGACACCAAAAAGAGAGCACCTTTCTAAAGCTTTTGTGTTTGCACAACAAGAAATGCGATTTGTTCATGGACTTGCCTGTCGATATTGCCGCAACTGGTGTTATGGAACAAAAGGTCACACAAGCGGAGGACAATGCTCCCCATTTTATTTTTTGTGTAGTCACTTGTGCAAGCCGTTTTCCAGATTGATGTTTTCACAGGTACAAAGCTTTTTTTCTTATCACCTATTTTATTTCCCGATATACCCGAATGCCTCACGACTGATCCTGACTTTTGTGTTTTGTTGAGAGAATGCTTATTTATACATATATATATATATAATTACAAAAAAAAATCCTCTTTATACAGTTCATAGGAGCGTTTAATTTATCTTTTTAAAGAAAAGGTCTTTGTGTGCTGCGTTTATCACTATGCTTCATTGGAGCAAATTTCAACATGCAGGTTGACTCACCAGTCGTTACCCAACTGCCAGTTATGACACGTTGACCGAGAGATTACATACAATCCTGCACAATGACATCTAGTGCAAACATTCTGTCAAATCTGATTTCCTAAGTTCATTTTCAACGTTTTAAAAAAAACAAGGGTGGAAGAAACAAATTTCAACAAACAATATAGTACGGTTTCCTTGATTCAAATGAACAGTTGTAAATTATGAGCTACTAGTACAGAAGGCAGCTACTATTAATGAAAGTGCTAAAAAAATACTTCTGGTTTTAGTGCTGTGTCATGCCGATCTTATTTTGCAATAACCCAAAGCATTAGAAACAGCTCTCCCTGTGACGCAATGCAGAACCAATGAGAGTATACGTGTTGAGTGTGAATAAAAACACAGCATTCTATTTTATATTCAAAAAAACTACACAAAATGTGCAGGTTTACCAATTCAATACGTCCGATCGTTAAACGGTCGAGTTTCTACTGCTTCCTGAAAAAGTCAACTTCCTCACACATCCCATTGACGGATGATGCTCTTCTGCGCATGCGCACTGCTGACCGCCCTGCCTCCCGCAAGTATGACGCAGTGCCCACTCCGCCCCGCCCCTCCCCGGTTCCCCGAGGTTTTGTATAGCGTCACGTTGCTCTGCAGCACAGTCGGTCTCCGCGGAAGCTCGGCATCCTTCTCCTTGGACCTCTTCTCGTCACTTCGCACTTCCCCCCACAAGAGAAGGTAAAGGATACATGTCTATCTGACCACAGCTGCCAAGCGCCATTTTGTTTCCTCCCTGTCGTGATGCTGAGGCTTCATCGTGCCTAGCTTAGCTTTTAACCGTGAGCTAACCGTGAATTCTCATCTGTCAGCTCTCAGAAAAATGTCATCTCTGCGTGTCATTATCATTTAATTTGCTTCTCAATAGTTTGTCGTGGGCGAGAATGGGATGACCTTCAAGGATGTCAAGGTGGCCTGTTGCGTCGTCGTAAATTAACAGCTCGGGCTCGTCCAGCGATGTGAACGCTGGTGCGCGTGCACGTGTGATGCCCGTGAGAAAGGGTGGCGTGCACGCGAATGAGTAGCTGCTCCTGAGCACGTAGACATCCTTGGTGGGGGAGGGGGCGGGGCCAAAAGATATACACTACTCGTGAGATTGTTGATCATTTTTCAGGAGGTTTTCGAAATGTATGCATTGTTGACTGCGTGAATGAAGTCAATGAATGGCGCAGTGCAGAAATGGCGACTAAAGGCGCTGCGCAACAGGCTGCAACCCCCCCGCCCCCCTCCCATTTTTCCATTTGTGACTGCAGACGCCCCTGCTGCACTCGACCTGTATCAGCCTCGGGGTTGCTTGTTTACGTGACAGTGAAGGTCTTTTGTCTGACAAGTCACACATTCTTGGAATTTAAAGGAGTCTGGAAAAGAAATCCCCCCTCAAATTGGTTGATGCAAAATTGGGTGCACAAATCAATATAACAGGAGATGCAAAAAAGTCTCAAGAACGTATAATAGAAAGTGGACATGAATCAATCAGGCCATTTTGTTTTCAAGCAGCCATTTTGTATACTTTATATTAACCATCCAATATTGGCAGATTTAAACATGCAGTAAGTCTCATAGCATAATTGGTGTAGGTGTTTATAATGTGATTTGTCTCAGTTGGATTTGCAAAATGTTTTCGCAACATTTTTGGAGCTCATACACTATTCCGTGCTTGACAAAAGATAGCTGCTATCGCTGAGCGTGTGTTTCCTGTTAGCTGACGCCGCCGCCTTTTGTCCACTTTTTAGCGAGCGTAAACAAACGACCTCGTCACATTCACCTGCATCGTGTGTTGTTTGTTACCTCACGGCGCTCCCTAAGCCGAGGATTAGCACGCAGGAAGAGCGGGGCCTGTTGGCCGGCCTCCAGGCCCGACTCACTTTGTCACCCCGTCAGCACACACATACTTCTTTTTGTGCTGCCCGATCCATTGTCTTTGCATGAATGCCCCCTTCTGTGTGGAACTCCATGTGGAAGACTGCAAACTAGTCCAAAATGTTGTCGTTAGCTAGACGTGGAGTCATCGAATCTCTTTTGTATGTCAACATGGTTGTATTGATTTCCTCTTTGTTCTAAATGACCTTCTGCAGTGGGCATCACAATGAAAGGTAACGATTAAACGGCATGAAAGAAAGATTGAATGAACGAGGCTGGGAAAAAAACAAGGGTTGCTGAGGAGAGCCCGGCGAGCCCAGCAGCATCCCGTTACGTAATAGTAGCTCCGCCTCTGTCTGCTTGTGCAGCAGAGAGCTTGCGTAATCAATTATTTATGGCGGAGCACAGCAGGGGGAGGGGGGAGGATAAAAGCGTGCTCGTCGGCACGTCCTGACTGCTTGCCGGGTTCCCTTCAGTCACGAACCAGACGCCGTGTCAAAGTTGTCTTTTGAGGAACAGTCGGCCTTAGAAGTAAAAATGCAGCTTTCTTCGGATGCTAGAAGTTGCCATGTTGGATGGGTGACATCAAGATAATGTTGTCTGTTTGTTTTCAGCCACCATGACTCACCAGTTCCCTGCGCTGACTCCTGCTCAGAAGAAGGAGCTGCAGGACATCGCCCTGAGGATCGTGGCCCCCGGCAAGGGCATCCTCGCTGCCGACGAGTCCACAGGTATGCCTCGGTTGCACGTGGCGAAGAAGAAAAAAAGCCATAAAAGCGCTGGAATGTCATAAGATGGAACTTCAAATTGTTTTAGGCAGCATGGCGAAGCGCTTCACCCCCATCGGCGTGGACAACACGGAGGAGAACCGCCGGCGCTACCGTCAGCTGCTGTTCACGGCCGACGGGCGTATCGACAACTGCATCGGTGGCGTCATCTTCTTTCACGAGACGCTCTACCAGAACACCGACGACGGCACGCCCTTCTCCAAGCTCATCAAGGACCGCGGCATTGTCGTCGGCATCAAGGTGCGCCCTCCAAATGGCTGCCGGCCGTGTCCATTTTGTCTTCCCGTGGGTCTGCTCTTGAAAGGAATCACACACGCATGCTCTCACAGTGTTGTGTCAACACGGGGTCAGGTTTCAAGAGCAGGCAGTTCGGTACATCCACCACAAAAGTTATTTAACCTGCAA
The DNA here is from genome assembly GCF_059516105.1 of Syngnathus floridae. Taxonomy (NCBI): domain Eukaryota; kingdom Metazoa; phylum Chordata; class Actinopteri; order Syngnathiformes; family Syngnathidae; genus Syngnathus; species Syngnathus floridae. The sequence goes on along the minus strand of NC_142427.1, from coordinate 9,588,432 downwards.
AACTTCAGTTTTATTTTTTTTCTGTCAATTAAAAAAAAGTTGCACACAAGGGTTTTCCCATCCCTGATCTAAAGTGGCTTTTTTTTCACAGGTGGACAAAGGTGTTGTTCCCCTCGCCGGAACCAATGGAGAGACTACCACTCAAGGTCAGGGCGGGCGGTGCATAACGCAGATAAATCGTCATCGACCATCTTCAGGTGATTGACTAGCGGATGCTTCTCTGCGTCGCAGGTCTGGACGGGTTGTCAGAGCGCTGCGCCCAGTACAAGAAGGACGGCGCTGACTTTGCCAAGTGGCGCTGCGTGCTGAAGATCAGCGATACCACACCCTCCGAGCTGGCTATATTTGAGAACGCCAACGTGCTAGCACGCTACGCTAGCATTTGTCAGCAGGTTGGTGCTTTTTTTTGTGCATTCCCTTGTGTTTAGATAAAGGTGTGGTGGCGTTTTGGACACTTTTTTGGTAACTTTGTACGCTTCTAATTGCAGAATGGCATCGTTCCCATTGTGGAGCCAGAGATCCTCCCTGATGGAGACCATGATCTGAAGCGCTGCCAGTACGTCACCGAGAAGGTAATCAAGCTCAAGTCGTCTTTTATGATCAGAAAGTAACAAAAGTGCTTTAACACGCCCGTCCGTCCACCTCGAGGTCCTGGCCGCTGTGTACAAGGCTCTGTCGGACCACCACATCTACCTGGAGGGCACCCTGCTCAAGCCCAACATGGTCACCGCCGGACACGCCTGCACCACCAAGTACAGCAACGAGGAGATCGCCATGGCGACCGTCACCGCTCTGCGCCGCACCGTGCCTCCCGCCGTCACAGGTGAGACCCGACCGATGTCGCGGAGGCCTCGCCGCTCACTTGTCGTTGCCCTTTTTAGGTGTCACCTTCCTGTCGGGCGGCCAGTCGGAGGAAGAGGCCAGTGTCAACCTGAACGCCATCAACACCTGCCCCTTGGCCAAGCCCTGGGCACTCACCTTCTCCTACGGCCGCGCCCTGCAGGCCTCAGCCCTACAGGCCTGGCGAGGGGACATGAGCAACGAGAAGGCCGCGACCGAGGAGTTCATCAAGCGCGCTGAGGTAGACGAAGGAAAAAGGCCAAAAGGCTGGTTGTCGATTTTTTTTTTTTTTTTTTATTAATGCATTTCGTTTCTCATTTTTCAGGCTAATAGCTTGGCCGCCCTGGGCAAGTACGAGTCCTCCGGCAGCGGTGGCGCAGCTGGGCAGTCCCTCTATGTGGCCAATCACGCCTACTAATAAGCAAACATGTGACCTAGTTAGTCTCATATCTGCTCTGCTATTAAAACCTGCGGTCCTTCCTCCCCACACACTTCTCTATCCATGCATCACTGGCCTGCGCTGTCTACTGAACTTCATTACGTTGATTAAAACATTAGGTGTTGAAAAGCAGAGATGGAGCACACTGAAAAGAGAGCTGCTGTATTTTTATGATCAATGAAAGTATTTTGGAGGCGGGACCAACACAAAGAAATAGGCTTTTTGTCTCCTAGCATGTGTGTGGGACCAAGCAATCACCATGGTGACATCGAGGAGACAATGTTGGTCTGAAAAGATGCAAGAGACTCCATTAATCAGTCAACTTTGTGTGTGTGTGCGCGCGTGTGTGTGTGTCCACGTTAGCTTTAAATTGCACAGTTTTAATGTATACGGTTGTGTGTAGCTGTCAATATTGTGTGTCATTCCCCTCTCCCCAGGATTGCAAAGAAGTTCATTAAAATGATGCTTGGTTTGTGGGGACTCACTCACTGCTGTATTGGATCAACTGTGATTGTTTGTGTTGTTAATATTGTTCTTGAAGCACTCGCTGTGTCAAATAGTTAAGACAAATAAACTATATTAAACTAAATAGCATGTCTGCTTGTATTTTTCTGGGTAGTCTTTATTATATATATTTTATGTTGCAACTTCACACAGTAAAGGCAAATTATTTGGCTAAGTGTGCATCTTTATTTTGTGAAATGGGTGGAATAATTTCTTCTAAAATATAATAAAAATAACGCTACCTTCTTGTTAAATATATGCTATATTGGGTATTTTAAAATAGAAAAATAAAAATTTGAGCCGTAAAGTGTTGCGTAGTGTCGCGAGAATATTGCACACCGTGACGTCACATATTTGAACACGTGACGTGTGACGTTTGCGCACCCATTCATTTGCAGAAATGGCTACCGCGGAAGTGGGTGAGTACTTGCAGAGCGCTGCTTCTTTCACCTGTCAATATTAATTTCCATTTTCAACTAACAGTGCCATTTGATTGTAGATTAATAATAAATAATCATATTTTGGATTATGCTCTGTAGATGATTTAAACACTATTTGCCCGTCGCGCTTTGAAGACATCTGGCTAGCATCGAGAGAAACCAACCTCAAAGCTACCTTTCTTTTTAATGCCACAATTAATAACTTCCTGGGGATATTTTAATTCATTTTTTTAGAGAAAAAGCGCAGCAAACTCGCCACCCTCTCTATCGTGGCCGTGGTCATCCTGGTGGGAATCCCTATATGGTTGCGGACCACCACCACGTACCGCTCCTGGTTGCCCATGGCTCAGATTCAAGAGCTGGCTGAGCTGCAGGTCAGCTTTTGTTGTCTTTCTCTTCCCTCTGCCTCATTTTGACATTTTAAAACGTTTTGCTTTGGACACGGTTTAGCTGCAACTGAGCACCGACGTGGAGGTGGTGTTCGTACGCGGGACGCTGACACCAGAACAGCAGAAGAAGCTTCCCCTGACGCGCACACTAGATGAGGACCATGAAATTGACAGTAAGTGACCAAGGCGCACCTTCATCTCCTGACCTTTCTTCTATGGCGTTTTGCATTAATGTATTTAAAAATACTTTGCAGGAGAGACTTCTTTGACTTATAGATATGAGATGCGTTTTCGTACTGCGACCATCATGGAGGAGGACGCCCTGAACCAGCCCACTGTTGATGGTCAGTCTCACAATTTGCTTTGTGGTTTGTCCTTTGAATCAAGGCTTCTTTTTTTTTTGCAGCCATCGATCAGTCCTTGCACGCACTCAGCGAAAGTCCGTGCGGCTCTTTGGTGATTTACATAATCCCGCTATCGTCTTTGTTGCTGCCTCAGGTTCAAACTTTAAAGTCTTTTTCTCCCCAAAATTTTTTCTTTATAAAATGGTTGTGTATTGCATCATAATAAGAAAAAAAAAAGGAATTTTCAGGAAAGTCTTTCTACTACAGGATGTGAGGGTTTACGTGGGCCAGCGACGGACGGCCCTACTTCGCGGCGGCGCCGAGACGACAGGGGGCAGGACACTGGATCAAGTGCTTGCCTATACGGAGACTCGGGTCAAGGAGGTGCTGCGGACGATTTCGTTCAGTCACGACGACATCACGGCCGCCCTCAGCGACAGAGTGAGACTCAGCCCGGGACGTCCACAAACCAAAGCTGACAGCATGAGAGCCTTCAAGTCCAGTCCGGGTTAGGAGCGCGAGCTACACCTTCTAAAAAATACGGAATTCCTCGATCACCATTTTGAAACTCCTTATAGGTTACGAGATCACCTTCAGCCTGCTGAATCCGGACCCCAAGTGGCACCGCGTGCATTGGGACATAGAGGGCGCTGTCTACACCTACGTCCAACCCATGCTCTCCAAACTCAGCCCCTTGGCCAATTTTAGCGTTGACTCTCAGGTTTGGAATCGACCAGATGGTCAGAATATAATTGAATGATCAAATATGAATGAAATAATTTTCTAAAACGCATGTTGTGTCGGCAGATGGTGTCCTACTCCTTTCTGGGCGTCAACGCCAAATTCGACGACAACCACCGCGCCTACACGTTGAGCTCCGACAGCCTCCCGCACGTTATCAATCCCGTCGAAGCTCGACTGGGTAACTCGATGTTTCCTTTGGATCGCCTTGACGTGAATGAACTTTTTTGACATTTTACGCTCAGGCTCCAACGCAGCCTCGTCCAACCCGCTGCTCAACTTTCTGCTGTACGTGCCTGACGCCCAACATATGCCGCTCTACATCCTCGATGAGCAGAAGCGACAGTTTCCCTCCAACGCCTTTCATTCGCCGCAATGGGGCGGAATCATGGTGAGAGATGATCTACATCGCCGTTAACTGCTAACCCAAATATAGAATATTGACATTAAGATTCAAATGTCTTCCTAGATATATAATGTATTCGGCTTCTATGGACCGGATATGCAAGCTTTCGACATCAACATCAACATGACCAAAGTGATGGGCGTCTTCCTCGCACAACTACGGTAACCTCACACGTCTTTAAAGAATGACTTGACGTGAGTGACATCACAAGCCCCGCCCCCAGGCTGCTGCTGGGCGTGCATCCCTTGTCACCTCCCGCCGGATTCCTGTTGGCGCCACCCGACAGCTCGGGCCTGTTAGACTGGGAACTGGACCGTCTCATGTGGAGTCGCACCGTGGAAAACATCGCCACGGCAACCACCACCATCACATCGCTGGCGCAACTGCTGGACCAGATCGAGAACATCGTCATCAACGACAACATTGCCGAGCAGGTGCGCATGCTATGTTTTGGGAGAGAGGAGAAAATAGTTTGGACACATTAAAGTCACTCTTTGCTACAGGTGGCGAACGCTGTGGCGTCGCTGCGCCTGGCGAGCGCCGAGCTGGAGTCGGGCAACCTGGCTTTCGCCCTGCAGTACAGCAAGGAGGCCATCCTGGCGTCGGAGCGGGCCTTCTTCGATCCATCCCTGCTCCACCTGCTCTACTTCCCAGACGACCAGAAGTTCGCCATCTACATCCCGCTTTTTGTGCCCGTGGGCGTGCCCGCTTTGGTGGCGCTGCTCCATATGCTTGTGGAGGCGATCCGCAAGCGTAGGGACAAGCATGCCAAGAAGGACTAAAGAGGTGGGTGAAGATTAAGTTAAGCTTTCCCTGAAGAATGCAAAAACGACTTTTGGTTTTTTAAATTTGGAGAAAAGAACTAAAGGTACCCTACATGTTTTTTTTATTGGACAGCAAAGCATTCTGGGGTCTTTTTCTACGTCAGGGATTTTGAATGCTTTTATTGAGTGTCCACTGTGACTGTTCAACACTACTCCTGGTCTACTTGCTAAATAATGTTTTTTTTCTTCTAAGTTATTGAAAATTAAAATCCTTATTTGTATTTCATGGTGTGATGAGACAAAAATAATTCTTCGTGTGCTATTTTGCACATTTTCAAGTGTCCCCCCATGAGAAAGAATCCAGACGTCTTTTAATTGTTACTCTTGTGAGAATCTTTGCGCTTCTCCTGCCACTGTTTGTAGCGCATCCGACTTTTCTTGTATCCGAACTTGCCGATATCCACCATGAACACCCACGCCAGCCCGTACATCACCACGCCGCCCAGCTTCATCGCCAAACTAGTCCTGGGTGAGGTCAGCTCGCAGTAGAACAGGGCAGCGCCCACGCCCACCCGCACGGTGGCAAAAAGGAAGATGAAGAGCAGGTCGACGGCGTCGCCCAGCAGACTGTCGTAGCGGCCCAGCCGGCGCAGGAACCAGCGGGCCTGCAGCAGAGGGTTGGTGAGCTCGCTGCCGAAGACCACAGCGCACGTCTCGCACGCCGACTCCCCCGTCAGAAGCGCCAGCAGGATCCCGACGATGCTGGCGGCGTGGTGACCCATCATGACGGTGCCCTCGCCGCCGAAGCGTACGCACCAGGCCATGTCGAACAGGAAGTAGCCCAGACAGACGCACAGCGCGGACGTCTGAAGAGTCGTGTTTTCGCTACCTGGCAATGACACATTGTAACTTCAGTCCTGCCTAGCAACAATGCAAATAATGGCAAATGTGAGTAAAAATGTCAAACCAGCATGTGTGAGGGGCCAAGGTCCATCCACAAAGACCACGTACGCCGTCAGCATCACTATGACGACGCCATGTGTCAGTGTGACAAGTCGGCAGTTCCACTCGGGCCCGCGCTGAGGCGAGACCCGGCACAGTAACGCATAGAGACCCAACCAGCCCGCCAGGCTGCACAGAACCTCCAGCAGTGCCATCGCCATCATAAACTCACTGGAATGATCAATACACAGTAAATCTCAACCTGTTGGTACACAAGCTCCCTCTAGTGGCATTTGAAAGAAACTGCCCAAATACAGTTTAGTTGTATTTAGCTTGAAAGGGCAACATAAATGTCATCAATTTAGACTGCAGTTCAATTTGTACATTAAAGGTTAGTTGAAAAACTCACCATAATGTTAGGTTCCTTCATAAAGTAGCGTCAGGGTGCTTGAAGATCATGTTTCTGACAGGAAGAACCTCGTGCTCCACGCATCCCCATGTTCACCTTCTTCCAAAGGTGATCCTCTTAAAGGATTATTGTCTCTGCTTGTCTGCTAGCAGACACACGGTGCTTGGAGCTCAACTCAGATGAAATGCCCCCCCCCCCCCAAGAATTGCCACTCCGTTCTATTTCACTCTATACTACCAGGTTTCTCTGTAATCGTTTGCAAATAAGTCACGCCCTTCTCCTCAGATCTAGCCACCAATAGTAGTTTCAAAGTCCAGGAGGGACATGAGCGGTCTCAGTTGAGCACTTGATACCAAGCACTTTCCCCGATTGCATTTGTTTATTTCTTCATTGAAGGGCTGCATGGAAATACAATTCACTCGTATACCTTTAGGTGCTTTGAATGACCACCTAAAAGAAAATCGAAATTTCTGTGCCACAGTGGACGAATGGAATAATATGGGTCTGGGGCACGGGAGAGGCGGGTTCGAGTCCCGCTCCGTGTAACATTTGGGTATGATACGGAATAATGTGCAAGACTCGACAGAATACGAGGCAAAGAGTCCTGCTCTGTAATATATTTATTTATATGTGTATATACTTACACAAAGCCATGTGTGAGATTCGAACTCGGTTCTCCTGAACTCAAGGCAAAAGCTTTAACCACAAGACCATCACCGGATCTTAGAACGATGCAGCAATTTTCTGTATTTGTAGATCAGTCGACCTGTTCACGTTAAATACATAAATATTTTTCGAAATTTTCATGGCAATGTGGCCGAATGGTATAACACTTGGCCCGGTACGCGGTCGACCAGGGTTCGAGTCCAGCTCTGTCTAGCATTTACAAATTAAAGAAAGCGATGGTCAAGATTCGAACCCAGATCGCCGGAACTAAAGGTAAGACTTTAAACCACCATACCATCTGTGTATCTTACAGTGGCGTGGCAGTTGTTCTGTATTTGTAGAGCAGTAGTGCCATGGACGTTAAATACATAATAAAAATTCGAAAATTTCATGGCAATGTGGCCGAATGGTATAACACTTGGCCTGGTACTCAGTCGACCAGGGTTCGAGACCAGCTCTGACTACCATTTATACAACAAACAGAGCATTGACCAAGATTCGAACCCGAGTCTCCTGAACGCAAGGCAAAAGCTTTATCCATTCGGCCACCTCAGACACAATTGTGCTTCCTCGCTTCTTTGTACTTAGCTGTCACCTTACTTTTCGCATCAATGTTTGGGTACTTAAACTATCAATACGACCAAATCAGTTGCAATTTCCAAGCAAGCTCTGGTTGAATGGTTATCGCCAGTGCCTCCGAAACCTCAGAACACTGGTTCGAGACCCGATCCTACCGAAGTGTTGAACTTTGTCATTTTCCCCTTGCTTCCGCAGACGGCTGCTTTTTTTTTCCCCCCCTTTTGCTTGTTAATGACGTCATCACAAAATTACTATATAAGACGTCACAAACGCGACAATCGTTCTCTTGCTCACTTCTGACAGCGTCACGTCGTGCTGCTCCACCGGCTCCGCTTTTACACATGCTGCGTTTCAAAGTTAAGTCTTCACTATTTCTTAGCCTTTTCAAACTAACTGCTTTTGCTCTCTTTCAGCGTCAACTTGCACTTTGGACGTGCTTACACCTTGCTACCATGCAAGCTAAAAAGCGAGCGTTAGCAGAAAACATCTCCGACCTTAAATTGCATCAAACGCAGTTTTACTGCCCAAGGTAAGACAAAGCGTTTGCATAATTCACAACAGAATCTAATCAAATTGTCTGTCTACAGGTGCGACTCTTCAAAACGAGCCTCAAGTAACCTCCTTTCTGTTCGAAAAATGTGGATTTAATCAACTGCATCTAATTGTCCATTTCTGTCCACAGGTCTGCATCTGCAACAGAAGACCCAGATTGACTGCAAAAAGGCAAAAATAACGTTTTTATTACAAGGACAATTGACTAAAGTACTTAACTTTTTTTAACTTTTTTTTTTGTCTGCAGGTTTCAAAATGGCCGGCTTGCAGTCCTGAGAACTTCATGAGACGTTTGCAAGTCTACTCTTGCTATCAAACCATCTCGTATGATTGAGAATTTAACACTGTGTATGTTAAATTTAACGTTACCTTGTCTTTCAGGCCAACGAACTGCGGTTGGAGAGACGTTCAGAGCTGTTCCTGCCTGCGTTCTTCACTGGTGAAACACATGCACACTCATACATGAACAATTGTTTGACCAATTTATTTCAGGGTGTGCATTCTCTTCCCGTTTTGTCCACCAGGTGGAGCCAAAGGACCTGGTACCTGCCTGCTGCAAGAATTGAAGTCAAAGCGCCAGGTTTAAAACTATTGCAATGACAAATTTGACAAATCAAAGTGCTTGACCAGTTTGTTTCAGGTGGTGCTGGTCCAGGCATTCAGGAAACAAGGAGTCATGATCTTCCAGTCCTGGCAGGTGACTAAACTTTGCAAATGTGGCATGGTAAGAACACTAACCTGTTTTTTCTTTTTCTTTGTCTTAATGCAGTGCAGCTTCCAGTAAGAGTGCTACAAAGACCCTCCACCTGCTGGGCCAAGAAATTCTCCACAACCATGCCGAAGGTTTCAAGGCTGTTTCCACTTTACGTTTTTCAAATCAACTTGCTTGACTGTTTCCGCATTTGTGTGCAGGTGTCAGTCCAGGAGAGGATCTGCAACATTTGAAGAGCTGATGTTTCTCATCTAATTGTCTTCAGCAGAAGGTTCCTGTCTACAGTTAAAAATAAAAATGGTAACCTTGAATTGAGTCAGTGTCAATGTTCCGTTTCATTAGAGGCAGAAGTGGCAAATCCTGGTCCAGAAAGTGAAAAACTTGCCAGTTTGCGTCCATTCTGTGAGTTCATTCACCTGTCAGTGGAGTAGAAGCAACTGTGGCTCAAGCCAAACTGTAGCAGGAGAGTCACTTTCTGGACTTTGATTTTCCCCCTGTGGTTGTTGCAGGTGAAATGAAACATTCCTGGTATGCTACTTGCTAAAAGCTTCAAGTCGACATCTTTTTGGCGGGGGTACCTTATTGCTGCCTGGAGAGCCCTCTGCTGGTAAGAGAAGGAAAGTACATTTCATTTCAGCCACCATGTTCCACAATTTGAATAATTGGTCTTTTTGTGTCCAGGGTGGTGCACTATCAAGTACCTGCTTGCAGTGGTGGCCAAGGATCAGAGCACAGCAGCATGCTGGCAACACATTAGTTTTTGTTGTGTCCTTACCTCCAAGTCAACCTGAGAAGTGGACAATATTTGCACTTAAGGTAATATGCTCATCACTGCACAGTCCCCATGACAACTTTGTTCCTGATTTTTTTTTTTTTTTTTTTTTTTTTTTTTTTCTCCGACAGGTCGCAAGGAACAAGAGCAGCTTTCTGATCATGCAGCTCTCAATACTTGATGCCTTTCCCACTGGTAAGTTTCATGCTAAACTTTTTCCTGCACTAAACGTTGACTTTACTTTAGGCTTACAGGTTTCTTTTTGTCTTACCTCCAGGCGCAGACTCCTCGTCCCACTGGCCGACCACTTCACCACTCGTCCCACTGGCCGACCACTTCGCCACTCGTCCCACTGGCCGACCACTTCACCACTCGTCCCACTGGCCGACCACTTCACCACTCGTCCCACTGGCTGACCACTTCACCACTTGGCACCGAGCAGACGACCATCCAACTTCTAACTGTTTTGTGATTGAATGTTTACTCTGCAAAAGAAATAAAGTTTGATTACAAAGAACACTTGAACTCTTAACTCTTTATTCTCAACTTTAAAAATATCTTATTTTAAAAAACCCCAAAAACCTAAATTTTTTTTTGATTTTTTTTTTTTTTTTTTTTTCCAGATTTTTTTTTTCCTGGAATTTTTTTCAGAATTATTTTCACCCAATTTTTTTGAAATGAGGCGGGACAAAGCTGGAATACTGCTTCATGATTGGTTGAGGGCTCAGAAAGTGGGTGGAGCAATGAGAATGAAGGTCAGAGATTGGTTGAAAAGTGGGCATGGTTATGCAAATGAGGGGCCATGTGAAATCTAAACTGGGCGTGGTCTCATTAATTTGAAGCAATCTGATTGGTCAGAATGGCAAATACTGCCTTCTGATTGGCTGTTGGAAAAGTGGGCGTGGTTATGCAAATTTATGCAAATTTGTGCTGCGCTGTGATTGGTCAGACTAAATTTGGTGGAGGTAGGAGGCGGGGAAAGTGACACTTAGGTTTTTTAAGGCAGTTTTCAGTCTTGAGGTGAGCTTTGTCCTTGTGTCACTGCCATGGACATGGGTTTTTGACTGTTACTCTCCATCTCACATGACTCAAAGTGACAGGAGTCCCGTGAAATGGAGAGTAACAGTCAAAAACCCATGTCCATGGCAGTGACGGAAGGACAACGCTCACCTCAAGACTGAAGACTGCCTTTGAAAACCTCAGTGCCACTGCAGCAACCACCAGGCATGAACATTTTCCAATGAGTGAAGCAAATTTGCTCATAAAAACACTAAGACTTGCACACTTCACTGGTTTCTTTTATATCAAACAAATTGTTTTAGGTTCATTACCTGACATGGTGGAAGAAACCACCAAAATATGTCAGGTAATTAACTTAAACAATTTGTTTGATATAAAAGAAATCAGTGAAGTGATTAAAAAAAGGAAAAACAAGATGAACTTAGTACAATTACTAAGACTTGCATTCCAGTTGATTAACTTATATGACAGAAAAGCAGTTTGAAAACATTTGAGCAGTCAATGTTTGTGTGAGACTAATATAGTTGCACTCAAACATTGGCATTGACAGGACTTGCATGGAAGCAGCTTAAGTGATGAGCTCAGGTGAGATGTCACTTACTTCTGATGACACGATTGCCACTAGGAGGAAGGTGAGCACATTGACACCACTGACATCTCTTACCGGGACAAAAACTAAGTGCCAGCTACTGCATCACATCATCACACACTTTTGGATGTGTTTTTCAATGACACTGATGCAAACCAAATTAGTTGACTACAAATCAAATATATATTTCTGACGAACCTGGTTTGCATAAATGTCATTAAAAACACATCTAGAGGTGTTTGATGTTTAAGTTGTGCAGTAGCACAGTGGCACTTAGTTTTTGGCCCAGTGAGCAATGTCAGACGTTTGCATGTGCTCACCTTCCCCCTGGTGGCAGGCATTAGAAGTGACATGCAATGAGCACCTCAACCAAGGTTTCAAAGTCCTCAAAATAAAAAGACTCGTTTTAGGTGCCAAATGTTCTTTTTATTAAACTATTTCCTTGGCAGATTTAATGATACACTCTCCTATTTTTAAACACTTTATCTACATCGAATATCACAAACTATGAAAGGACCGAAACAGTAACAGAATACTCAACTATAGAGCATTAGCGCCCTCTGCGGGAAACATGTTGTACTGCACCCACCCCACATAATGTCTTTTGACTACAATTTCTTAAACTAACGGCCCATCTGCTGTTACCCACGACCTAATTCACCTGGAAACCGTCAAATAACTCAAAGCACGCATTAAATTATCTTTACAAAATAATATTACGTCTCATTTGACTTGTTGATGAGCTTCTCAAGTCACCGAAGGGATAATACTCCATATAAAAAAAGAAGGAAACACAACATGCAGTACCTTTCGAAAATATGTTGGCATCTAGATGTTCAGATAGACGACCAGCAACCGACGTGGAGCCTCAACTCTTGTAGTTTGGACATCAGCTTTAGCGTGGAAAACATACAAAACAAACATGGAGGTCGAACGCTTTTTCCTAATTAACGTTTGATCGACAGCTGAGTGAGAGTTGTGGGCGGGGTCGCTGACAAGCCACCTTTGTTGATGTTGTTCTACAATAGCTAGCTAGCTAGCGAGCAACAACGTGAGTACATTAAGATTCAAGATTATAGAATTTTTATTCGCCATGTTTGAGCGTGCCAAACAAGGAATTTGACTTCGATACATCACAGCCTCTGTTCAACATTTAGGCGGGTAACAACACTCAGGACATGTGTGAAAAATGACAAATATTCTCAAACATCACCTGATTTTAAACTTCCAGGAGGGCAAGGAAAAACTCAAAACACCAATTGGGGGAAATGAGAAACTACAAAAAAACAAGATAAAAACAACAAAAACAGTTTATAATCCAGAGTACTAACAGTAGTCACCTTCATTTTCCTCTTTTTGGTAATTAGACGTTTGCATGTGCTCACCTTCCCCCTGGTGGCAGGCACTCTGTGCCATTAGAAGTGACATGCAATGAGCACCTCAACCAAGGTTTCAAAGTCTAAGACTCAGTTTATGGGCCAAATGTTGTTTTTGTTAAACAATTTCCTTGACAGCTTTGATGATTCACTCTCTTATTTTTAAGACTTTACTTAACATCGAATATCACAAACTATGAAAGGACCGAAACGGTAACGGAATACGCAACTATAGAGCATTAGCGCCCTCTGCGGGAAACATATTGTACTGCCCCCACCCCACATAATGTCTTTTGACCACAACTTCTGCAACTAATGGCCTATCTACCTAATTCACCTGGAAACCGTCAAATAACTCAAAGCACGCATTAAATTATCTTTACAAAATAATATTCCGTCTCATTTGACTTGTTGTATGATCTTCTCTAGTCACCGAAGGGATAATACTCCATATAAAAAAAGAAGGAAACACAACATGCAGTACCTTTCGAAAATATGTTGGCGTCTAGATCAGTGGTTCTTAACCTGGGGGTTCGGTGAGTCGGCTTCAGGGGTTCGGCAGAGCTGGTATGTCATTGCCCCGCCTCCGACCCGCACTCCCGTCCGCGGATGGCCGAACACACTTTCCCCGATTGCATCTGTTTATTTCTTCATTGACGGGCTGCATGGAAATACAACTTATACCTTTAGGTGCTTTGAATGACCACCCAAAAGAAATTCGAAATTTCTGTGCCACAGTGGACGAATGGAATAATATTGGTCTGGGGTACAGGAGAGGCGGGTTCGAGTCCCGCTCCGTGTAACATTTGGAAACGATACGGAATAATGTGCAAGACTCGACAGAATACGAGGCAAAGAGTCCTGCTTTGTAATATATTTATTGATATGTGTATATACTTACACAAAGCCATGTGTGAGATTCGAACTCGGTTCTCCTGAACTCAAGGCAAAAGCTTTAACCACAAGACCATGAGTGGATCTTACAATGATCCAGCAATTTTCTGTATTTGTAGATCAGTCGACCTGTTCACGTTAAATACATAAATATTTTTCGAAATTTTCATGGCAATGTGGCCGAATGGTATAACACTTGACCTGGTACTCGGTCGACCAGGGTTCGAGACCAGCTCTGTCTAACATTTACAAGTTAAAGGAAGCGATGGCCAAGATTCGAACCCGGATCGCCGGAACTAAAGGCAAGAGTTTGGACCACCAGACCATCGGTGTATCTTACAATGACGTGGCAGTTGTTCTGTATTTGTAGATCAGTAGTGCCATAGACGTTAAATATATAATAAAAATTCGAAAATTTCATGGCAATATGGCCGAATGGTATAACACTTGGCCTGGTACTCAGTCGACCAGGGTTCGAGACCAGCTCTGTCCACCAGTTATTCATTAAACAGAGCGTTGACCAAGATTCGAACCCGAGTCTCCTGAACTTAAGGCAAAAGCTTTATCCATTCGGCCACCTCAGACACAATTATGGTTTGTCGCTTCTTTGTACTTAGGTGTCACCTTAGACTTTTCACGTCAATGTTCGGGTACTTAAACTATGAATACGACCAAATCAGTTGATATTTTCAAGCAAGCTCTGGTTGAGTGGATAACGCCAGTGCCTCCGAAACCTGAGAACTATGGTTCGAGACTCGACTCAACCTAAGTGTTATACTTTGTCATTTTCCCCTTGCTTCCGTAGACGGCTACTTTTTTTTCTTTCCTTTTGCTTGTTAATGACGTCATCACAAAATTACTATATAAGACGTCACAAACGCGACAATCGTTCTCTTGCTCATTTCTGACAGCGTCACGTCGTGCTGCTCCACCGGCTGCGCTTTTACACATGCTGCGTTTCAAAGGTAAGTCTTCACTATTTCTTAGTCTTTTAAAACTAACTGCTTTTGCTCTCTTTCAGCGTCAACATGCACTTTGGACGTGCTTACACCTTGCTACCATGCAAGCTAAAAAGCGAGCGTTGGCAGAAAACTTCTCCGACCGTAAATTGCATCAAACGCAGTTTGGCTGCCCAAGGTAAGACAAAACGTTTGCAGAAATTTACAACAGAATCTAATCAAATTGTCTAATATCTGTCTACAGGTGCGACTCTTCAAAACGAGCCTCAAGTAACCTCCTTTCTGTTCGAATAATGTGGATTTAATCAACTGCATCTAATTGTCCATTTCTGTCCACAGGTCTGCATCTGCAACAGAAGATCCAGGTTGACTGCAAAAAGGCAAAAACCACGTTTTTATTTGAAGGACTAAAGTATTTTAATTGTTTTTTTTTTTGTCTGCAGGTTTCAAAATGGCCGGCTTGCAGTCCCGAGAGCCCCGACTTCACGAGAGGTTTGCAAGTCTACTCTTGCTATCAAACCAGCTCGTATGACTGAGAATTTAACACTATGTATGTTACATTTAACGTTACCTTGTCTTTCAGGCCAACAAACTGCGGTTGGAGAGAAGTCCAGCGCTTCCCCTGGCTTCATTCTTCATCGGTGAAACACGTGCTCACTTTCATACATGAACAATTGTTTGACCAATTTATTTTAGCGTGTGGATTCTCTTCTCGTTTTGTCCACCAGGTGGAGCCAAAGGACCTGGTTACCTGCCTGCTGCAAGGATTGAAGTCAAAGCGCCAGGTTTGAACCTATTGCAATAACAAATTTGACAAATCAAAGTGCTTGACCAGTTTGTTGTTTCAGGTGGTGCTGGTCCAGGAAGTCAGGAAACAAGGAGTCATGATCTTCCTGTCCTGGCAGGTGACTAAACTTTGCAAACGTGGAATGTTAAGAACACTAACCTGCTTTTTCTTTTTCTTTGTCTTAATGCAGTGCAGCTTTCAGTAAGTGCCACAAAGACCCTCAACCTGCTGGGCCAAGAAATTCTCCACAACCATGCCGAAGGTTTCAAGGCTGTTTCCACTTTCAGTTTTTCAAATCAACTTGCTTGACTGTTTCCGCATTTGTGTGCAGGTGTCAGTCCAGGAGAGGATCTGCAACATTTCAAGAGCTTGGCCTGTTTCTCATCCAATAAACGTCTTCAGCAGAAGGTTCCTGTCTACAATTAAAAATAAAAATGGTAACCCTAAATTGAGTCAGTGTCAATGTTCCTTTTCTTTACAGGCAGAAGTGGCAAATCCTGGTCCAGAAAGTGCAAAACCTGCCAGTTTGTTTCCATTCTGTGAGCTCATTCACCTGCCAGTGGAGTAGAAGCACCTGTGGCTCAAGCCAAACTGTAGCAGGAGAGTCACTTTCTGGACTTTGATTTCACCCCTGTGGTTGTTGCAGGTGAAATGAAACATTCCTGGTATGCTACTTGCTAAAAGCTTCAAGTCGACATCTTTTTGGCGGGGGTACCTTCTTGCTGCCTGGAGAGCCCTCTGCTGGTAAGAGAAGGAAAGTACATTTCATTTTAGCCACTATGTTCCACAATTTGAATGATTGTTCTTTTTGTGTCCAGGGTGGTGCACGATCAAGTACCTGCTTGCAGTGGTGGCCAAGGATCAGAGCACAGCAGCATGCTAGCAACACATTAGTTTTTGTTGTGTCCTTGCCTCCAAGTCAACCTGAGAAGTGGACAATATTTGCACTTAAGGTAATTTGCTCATCACTGCACAGTCCCCATGACGACTTTGTTCCTGAATTTTTTTTTTTTTCCGACAGGTCGCAAGGAACAAGAGCAGCTTTCTGGTAATGCAGCTCTCGATACTTGATGCCTTTCCCACTGGTAAATTTCATGCTAAACTTTTTCCTGCACTAAAAGTTGACTTTACTTAAGGCTTACAGATTTCTTTTTGTCTTACCTCCAGGCGCAGACTCATCCCACTGGCCGACCAGTTCACCACTCGTCCCACTGGCCGACCACTTCACCACTCGTCCCACTGGCCGACCACTTCACCACTCGTCCCACTGGCCGACCACTTCACCACTTGGCACCGAGCAGACGACCATCCAACTTCTAACTGTTTTGTGATTGAATGTTTACTCTGCAAAAGAAATAAAGTTTGATTACAAAGAACACTTCAACTCTAAACTCTTTATTCTCAACTTAAAAAATATCCTAATTTAAAAAAATAAATCCCCAAAAACCTAAAAATATTTTTCCGATTTTATTTTTCCGATTTTTTTTTTTTTACCGGGTTTTTTTTCCCCATATTTTTGAAATGAGGCGGGTCAAAGCTGGAATACTGCTTCATGATTGGCTGAGGGCTCAGACAGTGGGTGGGGCAATGAGAATGAAGGTCAGAGATTGGTTGAAAAGTGGGCGTGGTTATGCAAATGAGGGGCAATGTGATTGGTAGGATCTAAAGTAGGCGTGGTCTCATTAATTTGACGTAATCTGATTGGTCAGAATGGCAAATACTGCTTTCTGATTGGCTGTTGGAAAAGTGGGCGTGGTTATGCAAATTTATGCTGCGCTGTGATTGGTCAGATATAATTTGGGTAGAAGTAGGAGGCGGGGAAAGTGACACTTAGGTTTTTTAAGGCAGTTTTCAGTCTTGAGGTGAGCGTTGTCTTTGTGTCACTGCCATGGACATGGGTTTTTGACTGTTACTCTCCATCTCACATGACTCAAAGTAACAGGAGTCCTGTGAAATGGAGAGTAACAGTCAAAAACCCATGTCCATGGCAGTGACGGAAGGACAACGCTCACCTCAAGACTGAAGACTGCCTTTGAAAACCTAAGTGCCACTGCAGCAACCACCAAGCATGAACATTTTCCAATGAGTGAAGCAAATCTGCTCATAAAAACACTAAGACTTGCATTCCAGTTGATTAATTCATATGACAGACAAGCAGTTTCAAAACATTTGAGCAATCAATTTTTGTGTGAGACTAATATAGTTGCACACAAAGATTGGCATTGACAGGCCTTGCATGGACGCAGCAGTGTTTGATGAGCTCAGGTGATATGTCACTTACTACTGATGACCACTAGGGGGAAGGTGAGCACATGCAAACAGCTGACATCTCTCACCGGGACAAAAACTAAGCGCCAGCTACTGCATAACATCATCACACACTTTTGGATGTGTTTTTCAATGACACTGATGCAAACCAAGTTAGTTGAATACAAATCAAATGTATATTTCTGACTAACCTGGTTTGCATCAATTTCATTAAAAACACATCTAGATGTGTTTGATGTTTAACTTGTGCAGTAGCTGGCACTTAGTTTTTGGCCCAGTGAGCGATGTCAGACGTTTGCATGTGCTCGCCTTCCCCCTGGTGGCAGGCACTGTGTGCCATTAGAAGTGACATACAATGAGCACCTCAACCAAGGCTTCAAAGTCCTCAAAATAAAAAGACTCGTTTTATGTGCCAAGTATTTTTTTAAACTATTTCCTTGGCAGCTTTAATGATACACTCCTATTTTTAACACTTTATTTAACATCGAATATCACAAACTATGAAAGGACCGAAACAGTAATGGAATACGCAACTATAGAGCATTAGCGCCCTCTGCGGGAAACAGGTTGTACTGCACCCACCCCACACAATGCTATGTCTTGACCACAACTTCTGAAACTAATGGCCCATCTACTGTTACCCACGACCTAATTCACGTGGAAACCGTCAAATAACTCAAAGCACGGATTAAATTATCTTTACAAAATAATATTACATCTCATTAGACTTGATGATTTTCTCTAGTCACCGAAGGGATACTACTCCATATAAAAAAAGAAGGAAACACAGCATGCAGTACCTTTCGAAAATATGTTGGCGTCTAGATGTTCAGATAGACGACCAGCAACCGACGTTGAGCCTCAACTCTTGTAGTTTGGACATCAGCTTTTGCGTGGAAAACATACAAAACAACATGGAGGTCAAACGCTTTTTCCTAATTAACGTTTGATCGACAGCTGAGTGGCAGTTGTGGGCGGGGTCGCTGACAAGCCACCTTTGTTGATATTGTTCTACGATAGCTAGCTAGCTAGCTAGCGAGCTACAAACAAACTCGAGGAGCTCGTGTCGTAATGATGCTCCTGCATATTGAATGAATGAATGACAAAAAATGACAAATATTCTCAAACATCCCCTGATTTTAATCTTTCAAAAAACTGCCCGTTTATGGGCCAAATATTCTTTTTGTTAAACAATTTCCTTGACAGTTTTAATGATACACTCTCTTATTTTTAACACTTTACTTAACATCGAATATCACAAACTATGAAAGGACCGAAACAGTAACAGAATACTCAACTGTAGAGCATTAGCGCCCTCTGCGGGAAAAATGTTGTCTTGCACCCACATAATGTCTTTTGACCACAACTTCTGAAACTAATGGCCCATCTGCTGTTACCCACTACCTAATTCACCTGGAAACCGTCAAATAACTCAAAGCACGGATTGAATTATCTTTATAAAATGATATTACGTCTCAGACTTTTTCATGATCTTCTCTAGTCACCGAAGGAATAATGGAAATGCGAATCACTCACTCGCTGAACGGGAAATGCAATTCACAACTCGTTCGTGAACAGGAAGTTACGTCATTTTCTTCTTTGTTTTGTTTTACAGCGAGGTGGCACCAGTTCAATGGGCATTACCGACACCTACTGGTTGAAGTCATATGAACTGAAAAAAGAACGAATCACTGTAGGAAGTAATTCGTTCACTCTCGTTCACTGAAAAGATTCGTTTCTTTGAACAAATCGTTCACTCACGAGCCAACACTAACAGAAGAGACGAAGAAGAAAAGAAAGCGGAATTAGAAACATTTCTCTTCCGGGTTGAATGTACCGGTACGTAAATAAACACGCGAGGATGTCATCGGAAAATGTAATCGTTTAATCAAGTTTTTCTTTCTGAATAAAACACATGAAAGGTGGAAAGTAAGTCCATTGTGTTCCGTGAGCGTGCTTTTGTAGAAAAAAAGCTCAAACCGCTGTGTCTTAGTTGCCTGCTGGTACGCAAGCAGCATTTCATTTACACTAAGTTCTTACTATCTATAAAATAATTTTATTTAAATGACCCTCACTCGGTAAATAAAGCTTTTGTGTGTGTGTGTGTGTGTGTGTGCGTGCATGGTTTTTTTATCCAATAAAAACAATTATTTCTGATATACATTTTTAGCATTATATACAAAGCAGGTCATATTGCTTGTTGAACCTTGTTAATTGATGTTTTGCAGTTGAGCATCATGTCTCTTCCACAAGCTCGACGGCGCCTCCTCTCCTCCTTTAAATTCTATTCTTGCGGCCACGCCACCTTCAGCAACGCTTCAAACCCGCAGGAGAAACCCGGCAGCAGCATCCCGGTCTTCCAGTACGTGGGTCAGCACAAGAAACCCAGCCACAAAGTGTTCGTATGGGGCTTCAGCTTCACGGGAGCGCTGGGCATCCCCAGCTTTGTGCGCCCCGACAGCGGCAGGAAGAAGCCTCGCAAGTATCAGCTGACGCCTTACCGACTGGAGACAGAAGACAGGGTAAGAACAAATACACACATCCCGCCCCCAGCTGGAGTTGTGTAAATAGTCGCGCTATTTTGTTTTAGATTTCATCTGCCGCCTGCGGTTATGGCTTCACTCTCCTGGCGTCCGCCACTAAAGATGTAACCAAGCTTTGGGGCGCCGGCCTCAACAAGGACTCGCAGCTCGGCTTTCAGCGCTCACAGAGCAATCGGGGTAAGATTCCGAATCCCCTTCCACCGTGCAGAAACAGATCATCCATAATTCATCCATTTTGTGTGTTCAGGTCAGAGTTACGATTACGTCTTGGAGCCGTCGCCTGTACAGCTGCCGCTCCGAGAACCGCAGAAAACACGCGTAACGCAGGTGTCATGCGGACGGGCGCACGCGCTCGTGCTCACCGATCGCGAGGGAGGTCAGTCCCCGCCTCGTGTGAATGTTAATTAGCATCCAGATGCTGTCAATCATTTCTGGCAATCATACTTTTAAGTGATTGTTCTCCCTCTCAGTGTTCAGCATGGGCAACAACGCTTACGGCCAGTGTGGGCGACATATCGTGGAAGACGAAGCTTACAGGTGTGAGCATCTCGCTAAAATGCCGGCGTTTTTTTCTAAAGCTGACGTTTGGTTGCTTCTTCACAGCGGAAGTCACATGATTCACAAAATAAAAGGCATGGATGGCCGCGTGGTGCAGGTGGCGTGCGGACAGGACCACAGCCTCTTCCTAACGGAGACGGGGCGGGTCTACGCCTGCGGGTGGGGAGCGGACGGGCAGACGGGTCAGTTTGGGTTTCTACGTATACATCATTGGACAGTTTCTCATAATGAGGACACTCATGAGGTCGGTGCTTGCAGGTCTGGGGCACCACAAGGTGTGCTCTACCCCGACCGAGGTGCTGGGGGAGCTCTCGGGTGTGAAGGTCCAGCAGGTCAGCACGTACGCTGACTGCAGCCTGGCTGTGTCTGTCGACGGGCAGCTGTATGGATGGGGGAACTCGGAATATCTTCAGCTGGCCTCCGTCACAGACACCACCCAGGTGAGCATGACCATAGTGGCGGAAATATTTTTACCTCAGGAACCCGCCCCTCCCTCACGGCTCCAACTTTGGTTTCCAGATCAACTCCCCTCGTCGGTTGCCTCTGCCAGGCTGCGGTCGGGTGGTGCAGGCTGCATGCGGAGGCACGCAGGTGGCTGTTCTGAATGGTTAGTCAGTCCAAACAAAAAAAAAAAAAAATCCCTCTACATATTGCATTTTATCTTTTCTGGTTGTCTTATTAGTATTTTTTTTTTCTTCAGAAAAAGGCGAGGTATTTGTTTGGGGGTATGGGATTTTGGGGAAAGGCCCCTTGCTGTCAGAGTCCTGCTCCCCAGAGATGATCCCGCCCTCCCTGTTTGGACGCTCCGACTTTAACCCCTCTGTCACCGTCACCAAGATCCGATGCGGCCTCACTCACTTCGCTGCCGTTACCGGTAAAATCGTGGCTTTTTACAAATTGACGCAAGGATAAACGGCTCCCTTGATGTTTAAATTTGTTTTTTTTTATGGTTACAGATCGTGGCGAGCTCTTCGTGTGGGGAAAGAACCTCCGAGGGTGTTTGGGAATCGGGAAAAAAGATGACCAGTTCTTCCCATGGAGAGTAAGGGAGGGGTCGGGGGGGTGTCAACAAATAAGAATTAAATAAATGTTGGAATAAAATAGAAATAGAGTAATTTAAAAATGCTATTATTATTCAAATAAATACATTTTGATGTCCAATTTGAGTAAAAACAAAATGTAACTGTAATGCATGTGTTACTGGTTTCAGGTTACTGTTCCCGGTCAAGTGGTGGATGTAGCGTGTGGTGTGGACCACATGGTGGCGCTGGTCAAGTCCCTCCTCTGAGTAGGAATAAAAAGCATCTTTGAGCTCCAAAGTGGAAAGCACATTTTAAATGCAACATATGTAAACTAAAAACTTTGTACATGTTTGTAAAATAAATCATCTAGTGCATGATTAAGTTTGCCCTCTTGATTTATTCTTAAACTGTAGACTTGTTGCTAGGAAGGATTCGGAGGGCACTAGGGCAAATAAATATCGCCATGGATTTTGAAACTTTTCAACTTATCTTGTTTTTCTCGCACAGAAGTCGCCGGCAGTGCGAATCTTGAGTGTGTGCTTTCGCAGTAGGCCTCGTTGTTGTTTTATGCAAAGCGTGCGGAGCGCGATAGGACGCGCCGCAATGTATGCAAATGAGCCTCTCGGGCACAAGCGCCGCACAGGTGAGCCTTCCTCCACTCTGGAAAATGACAAAGTAAGTCAGTTGTCGAGACGGATTTGGCATTCTTGCATCGCTAAACAGACATTTGAGGTAAGTTTCTCCCTCCTCCAAAATCCAAAATGAACTGACTCACTTTTTCTGTGCTTTTCTGGGAGTCTCCTTCCATGAATATTATAAGCAGCACATGATGTGGTGATGGTGGTGGTGAGAGCTCATTAGAATAAAGTGTAGGTGATTTTCCTGAGCCTTGTCCTGTCGAAATGATATAGGAAAATCAGCTGAATTGTATTTTGTCATCGCAGGTCAGGAAGATGAGCGCAGATACTCTGGAGCAGTCGGACACTCAGGGGGAACAGACAAGTGAGGCCGTCTTACACTCTTCTTTGTTCGCATGATTCGTAAAATGAACTCACGCTCGTTCGTTCATTTAGACGATCGGTGAGATTCGTTAAGATATTTATCGGGATGATTAATCTATTCGGGATTGTGTGAAACTAAAGTTGGGAGTAGTCTGAATGTAAAATATAAATAAGAGTCAATTGAAAAGAACGATAGATTTAAGAATGGTATTATTCAAAAGTTTTAATACGTATATTAAGTATAATATGTGATTACATGTGTATATATTCTGGGTACATACAGTGTGCATAAATATATATACATATATATTTATTTATATATACGCAGGTATATAATGATCTAAAATTATGCCGCACAATCAATAATTCATCAGCGCTGTTGCGAAATCTGTGATTTATTTTAATTGTCATTTTGCATGCTGTTTAACCGTTTTATTCATGAAGTCAATTTTCAATTGAAAGTGGGGAAGGTGTTTGTTTGTAGACACCTCACAGGCAGATTCAGTGAAATCATTTATGACATTATAATGAGGATTTATATTTGGTTTCTGGTTACTTGATGTTCCTAATAAATTGACACGAGTGGTTAGTGATAGAGGAAAATCCTGTGTGCCCTGCTCAAGTATTCCTCAGTGCATGTTTAATCATAACTTGACGGAAATGAAAAGAAAAATCTTCAAAAGGGAGCACAGCACTTCAGCTTTACTGTAAAACTGACTCATTAAAAAAAAAAAAGTTTCAGTTTTCCAAATTTTAAAACCTATCACGAGGATAATCATGGAATGAAGTAGTCGCTAAAAATAAAAAAAAAATGAAAAAACATGAACATGTTTAATACAAACACAGCAGACAAAAGAAAATTAATCATAATCGTAAACAATCCAAGCATCATTTTGTCCCAGCAAAGCATAATGCTAACATGCTAACATAAAACCATCTTTTAGTGAAGCCCCAGTTAATACATAAAAAAGAAATGTGTGTGTGTCCAAACAAGGATCCCTTTGACCCATGGAGAACTCGCTGCGGGCATGCGAGCCTTTGTCTGCGCGTGTGTGTGCGTGTGTGTGTATAGTGGCAGTTGGTCGCCATAGCAGGATGGCCCCGAGGCCTGTTTGCTGAGAAATGCCGGCTGCCTCACGGCTGAGGACGGCAACAAAATACAAAACAATAAATGGGAACTGTCAACAGAAATGCAGAACTTCCCTTTCAAACAATGGCCGAGTGTATGCGAGCCAGAAAAATGTGTAGATGCATTCCATTTCTTAGAATAGATATCGAATTAATATTGGAGAGGTTATCGGGATCCATTCATTTACAGTCATACTAAAAATATAAACGAGGTGGAAGCCCTCCCCTCTGCTTGGAAGAACAAATATGTATTCTTTTTCTACCAATATAATTAAATCATCGTTAAAAAGGTGCCAGCCCTCGCCTGGAGTGAAGGCTGGCTAGATTGCATTGATGTTTTTCCAAAATGTTTTTTTTTCATGCTAATCGAGTCTTTGATCAGAATGTTTGCATTCTGTTTTTTGGGGGGGAAATATTTTATCCTAATTGGAGCGCTTCCAGCGAAGGTGTGTGATTATTCGGAGATATATACATGAATAAATACTTATTTAGATACGGAGTCACACCCGAGTTGAGTTGCAACGTAAGAAACGTTCAAGTAAGCATGAAGTGACTACTCGCTAATATAAATGTGGGACTTTTTAATTGTTTTGTCTAGTTAAAGTAAGTTGATAAAATATTTAGATCTGCGGTCCATGTAGTAAAGCAGTGGAAATGTTTGGCGTTATTTATAATCAGGAATGTTAGCATAAAAAAAATGCATCTCAACTTAATTGCCATTTAAAATAAATGTCACATTCATTCATATTTACTCAAACCAGTGTTGTCCAAAGTCACCCATTTCAATATTCATTTTTAATGTCCTTTATGATGCTAATTTTAATGTGGCTCTTCCTCACAACGCAAATAATAAAATATATTACTCTCATCAACAACAACAAAGTATTTTAATGTCAGCTTTTTTTTTTTAAATAAGATCCTCAATAACTTTCATTAAATCATGCAAATATTTTTGGGGGTAAAAATGCTTTCTTAAATGATTTATCATGATTATATGCATCTTTTTTAATAATAGTTTCACGTAAGTGACCTGCCAATATATTTTTGTTTTGTTACATTGTACTCTACTGAAGTTTTAAAACAAATGGAACTTTTGAAAAAAATCTTAAAAATAACTATAATAAAATAATATTTTTTAACTTAGTACGCTAAGTTGAAATAAAACAAAAAATTAAATTAAAAATAAGTTAAAATAAAATAAAAAATTAAACTAAAAATATCTTTTTTTCTACTATTTTTTTAACTTAGCTAAGTTAAAAAATATCTAACAAAAAAAAGATTTTTTTTACATTTTTTTTTGTCATGCGTGTGTGTGTGTTAGAAGTCAGCAAAAGTCAAATTTGCATTTCATGGTCATTTTCATACTGGAACTTTGCCATCCGGGCTGCTTGCCCTCAGGGTGGGGCGGGTGGGGGCGACATTTGACACGGTGGGGGCAAGCGAGCGCTCGGGTGTTGGGGTTGTTGCTGTATTTGCATGAGGCCACGTTAGTGTCTCTCCCGTCACGCACGCACATCCATAGCGCTCCATTTGACATTCAAATGGCGACACACCCACGAAAGCCACTCTCCTCCTCGTCCATCAGCATCCTCACAGTATAAACATCTCCACGTCCATTTGTCTGTCTGCCTGCCTTCCAATGAATTCAAATCCGTTGTGATTGCGCAATCCCATCGAGATACAATCGAGTGAAATTTCCCCAGATTGAGTGAGCACATGAAAAAAAAACATTTTAATCATGTTTACTCTCTTCTTGTCCTTTCAGAGCTCAAATCATCTGGATTCCACCGACCAGTAAGTTAGATTCATTCAAATCCTTCAAATCCAAGAATGCCGTTGGAGCTAAGCATCAACGATATTGACAACGCCATTGCCCAATAAACTCTTTTTTTTGGACATCTAACATCCTCAGGACAAACCAGCAGCAAAGACCCCACCCACCACACCCCCCATGTCAATAATCCTCTCAGCGCTCCTGAATCACCTCAAATAGTTTGCAGCTATTTGGATACTTCTCCAAACACTTTTTTGGCAGCTGGGAATTTTTGTTTCCATTTTTTTTTTCCCTCTAGGAGGTGCCACAGCTTTCAGGGGCTGCTCTGCGTGGTGTGTGTGTGTGTCTATTTGCATAGTGGCTCGCCTGAAGGGAGGGAGTATGTCACTCGTTGCAACTTGTATAGCGACCAAACTGGTCCTGAAGTGAAAAAATATATATACACACACACACACGCACACACACTCGTGACTGTACTTTTCGTAGTATGTCATTTTTTTGTGTGTGGAATTATTGCAGATCAAGACCGAGGACATCAACGACTCATCCCACCTGATTTCCTCGCTGAAGACATGTCACATGACGCAAAGTCCGTCCATGCACGCTTCGCACATGACTGGGGTAAATGGAAATAATGATTAGACATGAGAAAACATTGTTTACATTAGTTTGAACTGTCGCCATGGTGATCAGGACCTGACGTCCCTGCACAGCATGCACAGCATGGTCCTGATGCCCCCGTCTCACTTGTCTTCTCCGCCCCCCTTCCTGCTGTCCCAGAACGCCCCTAGTCATCAAGGTAACCACCACCGCCACAAAAACTCACCCTAAAACCAAAACCTGGTTCTAAACTTCCACCACAGCTCTTCTGCAGCAGAACCTGATGTCGCTGCCGGGGCAGAACCAGAACGGTCTCCTGCATCACCAGCCCGGCTTGGCTTTGACTCCGCAGGTTAATGCTCCCCCCCTCCCCTCCCAGTCTACACAATCTGTATAGGCAAACCATACAGATGATGGAGAATCCTAATTATCAAAGGAGATGAGCATTTGTCTAATCAAACATGACTAAGGTATGGATCCGGTGTAGGAACATTTGGTGAGTTCAGATTGAGGGAGCTTAAAGGCTTTTTTTTTGTGGAATTTGAGGAACATCAGATTGAGGATTTTTGTGTTTGAGTCTCTTGTATACTGTCAAATCACACAAATTCCTGGAAAATGAACATGACCAAATTGTTGCAGGCGATGAGTCGTTCGGGTTTGGTGGGCCCCTCGCTGGACAACCACATGGACATGTCCCACCTGCAGATGGTCAAACAAATGGCGCTGCCGCCCCAGGAAGAACCCAGCGACCTGGAGGAGCTGGAGCAGTTTGCTAAGGCCTTCAAGCAGAGGCGTATTAAACTGGGCTTCACGCAGGTATAGATCTCCAAAACCATTCCGAGCAACTTTTTGGGCAGATGTTGACGGGATTCCGTTGTGATCCATTCCAGGGTGACGTGGGCCTGGCCATGGGCAAGCTGTACGGCAACGACTTCAGCCAGACCACCATTTCCCGCTTCGAGGCTCTTAACTTGAGCTTCAAGAACATGTGCAAGCTCAAACCTCTGCTGGAAAAGTGGCTGAGTGACGCAGGTAGATTTGCATGGGATTAGAAAAAGCCTCTTCAAATTCCAAAAATTCCAATTTCATTCCACCTGTTACCCTCAAAAATATCAACTTTTCAAGAGTAAATATAAAAATTAAGCAACGATGTAGTTGCATAAGTGCGCACACCCTCTTTAAATGGGGATGTAGCTGTGCTCACAATTCACCATGAACCCTAAATTAGTTGAACATTTTCAGAGAACTCCCCTTCCGACTGCATGAACAGCGCCACCTCCTTGCCGCCGCTGATGGAAGGCTACGGCCGCAAGCGTAAAAAGAGGACCAGCATTGAGACCAACATCAAGGTCACGCTGGAGAAGCGCTTCCTCGACGTGAGTCACACATCTGATTGACTTTTGACCATTACGGCAAGTACACGCTGGGGCCATCTTGCAGAACCCCAAGCCCAACTCCGAGGAGATCACGCTGATTTCCGAGCAGCTAGCCATGGAGAAGGAGGTAGTCCGGGTTTGGTTCTGCAACCGGCGCCAGAAGGAGAAGCGGATCTACTGCCCGGTCACCAGCTTGCCTGTCAACTCCAGGATGGTCAGTCACTGGTCTTGAAAGCGGTTGTCCAAATAAAATAAAAAGATTATATATATTTTTTTTTTGATGTAGGCCACCGCAATGTCACGACCGTACAGCCCGCTAGCTTCAGGCGGAGGTGAGCAAGTTTCTTATGTCCGGTGTGATCCGTAACTTTGGTGCATTTAACAAATCTTGTTTTGCTTTCCGCAGTTTCTTCCAATTCATCTCCCAACTGCTTGAGCCGGGAAGTTTCCCCCGTCGGCCTGCCCATGTCCTCGGGCTCATTAACGTCTCACATCAACCCGCCGCCGTCTTACAGCGCTCCAGGGTGAGTTCCACGTTCATCACTGCATGATGTTGGATCCTCTTTTTGAAGTGCTTAGCCAGCATCTGGTGACAGCTCGAGGTAATTGCAAAACCCTTTAGGCGTGGGTGTCAACTGTTTGCAGACTTTCACTATTTTTTTAATTTATTGACATTACAAAAAATGACCTGATGGCACTCAATATTAAGTTTTTATTTAAGAGTTTTTTTTTAATTAAAGTGTTTTATTACATGAGTTTTGTATCATTTATCATTGCCATGTAAATGATTAAAAACAAAATAAAATGTTTGATTTTAATTACAATAGTTACTTTAAGATCTAATAAATAAAATGGATTTAGCTGTAGTTTGAATTGATCCAATTAAATTAAACCAAGCTGACCAAGTCGTGATGTTGATCCAGTTTCCGCTAATCTAATCACCCAATCACGATATTTAGTCAGTGAGTGAATGAATGAATGCAGCAATTGGATTATTTAAAGTAACACAATGTTCCATGTGTGTTTCAGGCAATGGAGCCGTTGGAATTCGACCGGCTATCACCTCTGAGGTACCTCAGCCACTTTGCTGATGTCTTGAATTTTCGAAGGATGTACAAAGAGTTGGAGAAGGAGATGAGGAAAACTTTGAAACAGTACCCAAGAAACATCGTGAGCTCTCGCCGTCAAGGCTTTCACGGTCCAGCTCATAAGCTTCTAAGTGTGAGACTGTTTAAAAAAAAAAAAAAATCCACTTTCATATGCACCATGTCCGTATGGCATGTTATTTTTATTTTGTTTGTCTACATGCAGTTTTTAATTTTAAACCACTGGCTTGCAAGCAAACAATGGTGCTGAGATTAGTGGGTTAACTAATTTTTTTGTTTGTGTTTTTTGCTGAAGATTGAATTTTAAATCCAAAATTAGACAAAAGAAACAAACTATAATTACAAACAAGTTCAGTGCAATAGTGGTCGAGGTTTAAACATCTGGCAAAAGACCATCAGATGACACTCACTTGAGAATCCAGTTTTTGAAGAAATGACGTGTGAAGGCTCAGAGGCTGAATGAAGACCTGTGGAATGATAAATAGATGTCAAAAAATCTTGAATGATCTACATACAACAATCATCTGAACATGTTGAATGGTTTGTAAATGGATAAAAATATAAAAACTCCACCTGTGGAATGGATCGTTAAAAGACTTTGATATAAAATTACGACGAATGGACTCTGAATTATATTTATGTATGAGTTTCAGTTCAGTTTAAATTTAAAAAGGTTAGATGTTGTATAGTTCTTGTCACACGCTTATCTTAAAACATTGTGGACAGCTTTTGCTCGTACCCTTTTTGAAGGTGGAGGTAGAAGGCCAAAATGGAGGCAAGCAGGCATGCACGAAGGTTTCAAAGGGTTCCAAGAAGTAGACTAAAGTTTGTTTTCTAAATTACAAGTTCCAAAAATGACAAGCTTGGAGCTGACTTGAAGTAGCTTGAAGCTACGTCACTACTATCTTCCTTCTTTGTCTAACTGAGACTGACTACCAATTGGGAGCAGCCTATTTACCTGATCAGGTGACTGATCAGGTGACCAAAGGCTTTGTCAAATAAAAGTCCGTGGCCCAAGGCCAGCGAATCTTTAACAAAAATAAGAATTTAAGCTAAGGAAATTAAATTGACTCCAACATATCCGGCCCCTTATAGCTACCACGTGTGGCTATAACAAAAAATTCAATTTTTGTAAAAAAAAGACAAGGCTTTTTTTTTTTTAATTGGTAAAAAAGTGACTGTAGTAAGGCTTTAGTGGTCAATTTTTTTTTTTAAATGATCTTTAAAAAAAAATGCATGTAAAATATGCAAATGTATGTATGTATGTTATTTAATTTTTTTTTTTTTTAAATAAATGACCATGTATAGTCAGGCTTTTTTGTAAAAAAAAAAAGACAATGTATAGTAAGGCTGAATGTAAGTGACTGAAGTGAGGCTTTAGTAGTCTTTTTTTGTTTTTTTAAATGATCTTTAAAAAAAAAATGCAGGCTTTCCAGTCACTAATATTGAGTTTACTTCATTAACGGGAGGGAAATCCCCAATAACGACAGTAAAGCCAAGTCTTGTATGTACACTTTACTGATAAAAGCATGGCAGAGTGAAGTTAGTCATTTAAAAAGTGTCTTGAGAGAAAACATTTTTGCTTGATGATGAGTCTCAGTTGGTGAAGAGCTGTTGTGACGTAGCTGACGCGCTTCCTCCATTTAAGTTTCCTTGTACCTGCAAGAAGACAACATGGATGAACTGACCCCGTAAACAAGCGGTCTAGACTTGTCGCCGTTTCGCAACTGCTCACCCTCTGATTCTCGGGATGCGTCCGCACCAACCTTGAGCTTCCTTGTAAACGAGCCTGGCCAGAAACTGCACAACGAAACCTGTCAAGTCACGCTGTGTTGCAAGACGGATTTTCTTCCTTACCAGACAAGCCAGCACGTCGGCGGAGATGAGCATGTAGAAGACGTTGTTCCAGCCCGACGGGGAAATGAGCCCGGCCAAAAGAGGACCCAGCGCCGCCCCTGCACCCGCATGGCGTTAATTTGACATCGATTTACGAATGGGCGAGAAGATCTCTTACCCACTGATCCCGTTCCGTCGATGATGGCTGTCACCGTGGACAACGCTCTGGAGTTACCTCTCAGGCTCTCGTGCGTGCCCTGAAAAAAAAGTCTAATGTCATTTTGATTGATAAAAAAGAAAAAAAAAAATCTTACCAGGTCGGCAGATACGGCAGTGGTGATGAGGGCGTACGGCCCGTTGACCAAGCCCCCGCAAAGCAAGAGCATGCCTAAGGAAATATCAATTTAATTTTAAATCAAAATATTCATGGAGAATAAAAGTGCGGCATTAATTTTTCTCTCTTACCAATCGTGGTGCCGAGGCTTCGTTGTCCGATGTGGTTGTAGAGGAAAAGCTACGACGGGAAGGTTTGTTGATAATTCACGTTGATTGGTGATAACCGAAAACGTGATACTCACCATGGGTGCGGCGACGAGCAGCATGACGCAACACGTGGTGGCTCGCCCGCCGGTGTAGTCGGACACGAGGCCCGCCATGATGCCGCCTGGTGAAACAAGCACCGCCATAAAATCATATCAGGATGGGATTTTTTTTTTTTTAAACTCAGAACTTACCCACAATTCCTCCCACATCAAAAAGCGTAGACATGTCTCCAGCTTCTTTGGCCTCGAAATGAGCTGAAGGACATAGACCCGTGAATCAGGCTGGTCATAATTTTGTGTGTGTGTGTGGTTGAACACCGACCAACGTTGGAGATGTAAAGCGGCAGCCAGTAGAGGAACGTGTAGCTGACGAGCTTGGCGAAGAGCAGACACAGCGAGAACTCCACCACGCCCTGCGGGACGCCAATCTCACGCTTGGGAAATACTCATCCATTGCTCAAACATTCTTGATGTTCAACTCACGGGTATGCTGAGGGCTCCGTAGAAGCTGATGGCCTCCGAGTGTCCGGCGGAGTTGTCGGGCGTGTCGACCACGACGGAACCGTTGGCCACGTGCGACGGACTCTGCAGGAGAGGCTCGGTCTCACCACTTTCATTTTCCGAGTCGTTCTGACGCACAAACACACACGTGCTGACACGGTTTGCCGTACGCACAATCTTGTCGGCCTTGTCGATGCTCACGTGATGCTGAGGAGGGCTGCAGTTGACGTCTTCGGGTTCTGGATGAAGGTGAAGGTTAGGAGGAGGGCAAGATCTCTGAGTCGGCCATTGAGGAACTCACTCTCGACCAGAAAGAAGAAGCAAAGGATGCCGGTGGAGGCGATGATGATGCCCGGCACGATGAAGGAGAGGCCCCACGCCGACGAGACGAAGACGCCGGCGATGAGCGAGCCCAGGATGTTGCCCACCGATGTATGAGAGTTCCACACGCCCATGATGAAGCCGCGCCTGGCCACAGACTTCAATTGCAATTGGGTCTCCACAACATGAATCCAACTTCATCTACGCAGGCTTTTAAGTGTTTCATTATTACAATGTCACAAAATGGTGGGCAAACTTTGGGGCAATTTAAAAGCTTCAACTGGATTAAAAAAGAAAAAAGGTCGTCGCTCTTCTAGACGTCTGGACAGAGTGGAACTTCCACCCAGGAATGGTGACTCAGCTCGTCCCAGTTTCCATCGTGTGAAACGAAAATTGCCAAGGTGGCCAAAACGTGCGGCTGCTGACTGACGAGAACGTGAAACGTGTTCATTGCGATGTGAAACGCGGAGCGGCGTTGCTCGCCCGCACTTCTAGGAAGTCGCGCTTTTGCAATTGGGGTGGGAATTTGTTAAGTCGTTGATGTGTCGAAATGCAGAGTCAGCACTAATTGGGTCGTGGATGGTTGTCACTGGAGATACTTACTTCCCTTTTCCGAACCAGTTGCCCACGCAGGCCACCACAGCCGGCCAGCCGGTAGTCTGCATCAAGCCGTTGAACACCTGCAGGGGGAGACAGATGAGTCCAGAAAAAAAAAAAAAAATCTGACTTTTGACCCTCCCTACTTATGCACTCAAGTGCAACCCCTGACTTGTGACTTCAGTCATGTGACTCAACAGCAGACACAAGTCAGCTGACAAAGACAGCCTTGACTGACTCAACTCTGGCCTTATCGAGCATATTTTTCCACGATTCAAATGATCAGCTCGTCAGCACGAGGCCTGATCGTTTGAGTACTGTACTAATGGTGAAAACAAAAATAAATGATGTCTAAGTCATTCCGAGGTGTTCCTCACAACGTACCTGGATGACGGCGTAGTAGCCCAAGGAATGGATTTTCCAGTAGAACCCGAGGCCGAACAGACAGGTGAACA
The DNA here is from genome assembly GCF_059516105.1 of Syngnathus floridae. Taxonomy (NCBI): domain Eukaryota; kingdom Metazoa; phylum Chordata; class Actinopteri; order Syngnathiformes; family Syngnathidae; genus Syngnathus; species Syngnathus floridae. The sequence continues at coordinate 9,555,680 of NC_142427.1, read as the reverse complement.
AGCCGCTCATCAGCATACCAAAACTCAGGTAGTAACGTAGCGGCAGGCGCTCCCCGAAAATCCCACTGCGGACACGGCCGGCACATATTTCTACTTTCCAATTCAATCTGGAATTGACGTAAAGTTTCAAGCCAACCTGAAAAACATGCCGATGGCGTAGGCCACCAGGAAGGAGTTGTCCAACACCCCAAAGAGTGTCTTGTAGTTGTCCTGGTCTGGAGAGATAACACCTTGAGTGTCAAATAAAAAGTGTGTGTGTTATTTGGCACTCACCAAAAGGAGCCCAGTCGCACCAGGTGACATTGTTGGTGATGTTGACGTCGGCCGGGCGAATGACGCCGCTGCAGTTTCGGTGGAGTTCGCTCTGGCAAAACACAGAGGTGGGTTCGCGAATGTGGGCGATCACACGCCGTTGGGTTTTTTAGATACCTTGACGATGCTGATGGGCTTCCGAGACAGGTGGTAGGCGGTGTAGAAGAGGAAGGTGAGCAGCAGGATGAATCCTCGATACCTGGGCAGGAGAACATGGAGATCAAATAATCGTTATCATGAATGACACTTATTACAGTTGTGGTAATGACAAATAAAAAAATTATATATATATTTTTTTTTATGACGAAAACGCTCCCTTTGTGTTCACTCTTCCTTTAGCGAAACTGCATTACAAAAAGTGATTATTTATCAACGCCTCGTCATTCATTAACATACCATGCCGCCGCCCAAGTAGGATGAAACGATGTACTTTTCGTGATATAAAAGCCACAATTGGGTCACTAATTTCGGCCGAATTCTTTAAATACTACATATGTCTCTATTTAGCCCAACTTATTGATTTTATAAAGGTGAAATTGGTGCTAGTAAGGAAGATGTATAAAAAGGACATTTCTTAACCGAGTCTGGTGCGATCGGATTCTCTAGCTGGTAAGGCAAGTAAAACCCCGAGGGCGAGAACAAACTATGACAGACATCGTCAAATATAAATAAGGAATTGTGTTTACTGCTGTGATTGTCTATATTGATGTAGTTAGGTAAATCGTTAAAAGCCCCGCGGAGATAAGGACAAGTCGTCCGTCCACTCCAGAGAATGAGACGTTCACGGACTGAAAAACTGTGGGGGGAAAAACATATTTTTGTAAACTCACCAGCTATCCCGAGAAAAAGACGTGATGCAACGAATGCCGGGGGCCAGGGAAGCCTTCATGGTGGATAAAAATTTTTGTCGGGCGAAAAAATAAAAAACACTCAAATGCTTCTTCCAGTCATGATGAAAAGCGTCGATGAGACCGTGAAGGCACCACTGGGGGTCAATAGGCTGCTTATTTGCGTGTTGTTACGATCGTATAATGGATTCTTCAGTGAAAATTAAAAAAACTGCTAACTTGTTTTGCTATGCTTTCAAAAAGTGACATTTAAGGCACTGCCCGAAGTGGAAAACTAATGCTAACTGCTACTAGAGGACAGAAGCGGCCACTGGGCTTCCTGGTGGGATTCGATGTCCATCAACATCCAGACGACGTTCTCCATGGTGGCAGAGTTTAAATACGAGTCAGCCCGACCTCCAGAAGAATACCAACGCTTGCGAAAAAAAAAACCCTCCGAGTTGATATGCAGCTGCGAAGAGTGCTTATTAATAGCGGTTGGTTATTCCACAAGATTTTCCAGACGGAGTCACGAACCGTCCCTGGCGACACGTGATCGGAGGAGGGTGACGTCACAGCAAAGACAGGAAGTAGTCGAAGAGTCGCGAATTGTAAACAACTACAGAAAATAGAACACATTTTAATAAATAATTAGAATTAAGTAGAGAATTCATTTTCTGGATGATTTGTGTATGAAGGTGGAGAAGTCGAATAAAAAGAAAGAATATTGAATGACAAAGAATGATATACAATGATCTGACGATTTGAATTGGTCTCATAAAGGTAGAGGATTAAAAAATATTTTTATGGTTTATTTTGTGTAATTGGTTGAATTTTATGATTTGATGGTTGGTCTCCATCTCCTCAGTATTTTTTTTTACTTTAAATCCAAACTGGACACAGCTGCATGTAGTGCCTGCGCGTACTCTGCCAAGAGAACAATGTTTTTGTTAGAACGATTTTGCTTTTTCGTCACAAAGTCAGGTTAGTGTTGTACCTTTGGGATTGTTGTGGAAGACGCAGTTGTTGGCGCAAGTGTCGGGGTGCGAGTCCCAGAAAGAGGACGCGCAGCAGCACAGTGGTGGCAGATCCAACTTCTTGTCAGCCATTCGGTCCCGCACTTGGGATCTCAGAGCATCGATGTACCTGTACGCAAATCAATGGGGATGACACAATCGACAAGATCGGGTAACTTCTCATTACCTGGTGGTCACTATCCCTTTCTTGGTTTCCCGTTTCCTCTTCTCACGATAGGCCGCTCTCTCTACGTCCTCCAGCTTGAGGCGCTCCAGGATGAGCATCTCTCGCTCCTCTAGGTGCTGCCGGACATGCGTGAGCTGCCGGGTACGCTCCAGCTGCCGCTCCTCTTCCAGGCGAGCCTTTTCCTTGTCCGCTTTGATCCTTCGGGGTGGGAGGTGTAAGAGTTTAATGAGCTTGAGAGACTCGACCACTTTGTTGTGAGGGATGATCAGGTGTTGTGTTCCGTCGTCACCTCGCTGTCTTCTTCAGGTGCTTCCGGTGCTGGTTGTGTTCTTTGACGCGCTGCCGCTCGATGTTCATGTAGTGGCGGCGGTGCATCAGGAACTGCAACTGGCGCTGTAAAAAAGAGATAAGTCGGTATTTTACCGATTTTTTTTTTTCTCAAATGACTCACTATAGAACGGCACCTGTCTTCTCAACTCCTCCTGGTCCTGTAAAGTCCAAAGGATCTTGGAGATTCTCGAGTCAGACATCGCCGCGTCCCACTCGCATGCAATTGTCTGAAACCAGATTAGAATTTAGATTAGAATTCTGACACGTTGATTTAATTTTGTGATTTCAGACTTTTGCAAAGCACATAAAAATTGCTACAATTGTAACTTCCTTAAAAGGTGGGTGTCAAAATCAAAATATCAAAGGGGATAAACACAACACGCTCTCTGACCTGATTGGAATTATTTAAAGAAAAGTGAAGTTCGAGGGTTATATTTAATGTTGTTGGTCTTGAGATAAAGAGGAACTAAATGAGTCAAGACTATATTTTGTTCTCTTGATTCCTGGCGGACATGTTAATGTTAAAAATTGACACTTGTGGTTGAACACACCAAACCAGATTTGCAGCTGCTTACTGGGTGTCTAGGGTGGCTTCTGTATTCATCTTCCTCTTCATCATCATCTTCAAAATCCTCCTCCTCCTCCTCCTCCTCCCTCAGGGCGTCGCTTTCAGTCATCTATTGAGAACAATGGCAATTTGTTACCTCACATGATTACCATTTAAAAGGAAATCATGGAGGTGGGGACACGTAATGCTCACATGTCTGGCGAGCGAGATCTTGGAGCTGTCTGTGGAAGACTCTGACGTCTCATCCGTGGACTGGCTGGTCTGGCATGCTGCCAGTTTGAGTCGGACCTGTCTTGTACTGTCAAGGACCTGGAAAAAAAAATAAAAAAATCTTAAAAAGCATGTCACTTAAAAATCTGTCTCATCCTTAACTGTACCTCATTTATGTTTGCCTTTCCTGGCACACGTTTTGGGATTCCCATGTTAATAGAAGCCTGGACAAAATATTTGAAGATGCTGTTAGAACAAACACCTCATTTAATCACAATCCAAATTAACAACTTTACCAGTGAATGTGCTTCCTGTCGCCTCCTTTTGCTGATTACCGCCACACGATGGCGCACTTGCGCTTGAAATCTTTGCAGGGTTTTTTCATTCTCCCTCTGCTTCTCCGCCTGGAGTTCGTCAGTGTAAGAAGCCAAGTCCTAAAGGGGGTGTATTGATGTTTTTATCAAATTCAACATTATAAAATATGAAGGGGAAAAGAAATAGAGGCAATGCGGCCAAGTAACGGCTGCGCTTGACAACAAGCTTCAAGCACTCACACACGGATGCTCTTCAAACTCTTCGCCATCCTCCACCCAGGCTCCCACGGCCACGATCGGCTGGTTCCGCTCGGCCAACATCTTGCTGAAGCTGTACTCTTTCCCCCGCTTGTTGACAGCGATCTTCCGAGTCTTTTTCGCCGTTGTCGCCCGGTTAGCGAGCATGATCGTTGCTAAGAGATCACCAACTCTCGCGCAAGGAAACTCGCGAGTTTTGAGTTAAGCTTGTTTCATAGACTAGCATGAATGTTACGTTAACATCGATTTGTTAAATAAAGTAAATAATACAATTGTTAACTTACATCATTTTGTTTGTGTCAAAGCGACGTTAGAGATTTAAGTTTCGCTCGCTTCTTTTTTTTTGTTTGTGAGAATTGCAATGGCTCTCGGCTGCCCCTTACGGACTGGAGCCGCATTTCACCACAACTAAAGATCATACCTCCAGGTCACATAATGCTTTATGACTGTAATGACGGCTCACACACGTTTTGTTCACATTTATTTTACGATTTAAAAAAAAAATAGCCCAAAATTTAGCACATACAAAGTTTCAGATGTAAAGATTACTCTGAGGGTCTCTGGTTCTGACAATCTTTCGGAGGGTATCTGAGCTTGGACAATGATCCAACTGAGGAGAGAAAGAGTCCAAAAGATTAGAATTTGAACACAATGAAACAATTCATAAACCTTTTCAAGGAACTGTTAGCAAATGAACTTTAGAGTTTTGGTCCATTTTAAGACCTCCCCATAATAATTAATTTATTCACACATACTTTGGGCCCTTCTCAATTCCGTCATTAACCAAAAACGCACAAACAAAGCTCACAGAAGTGCAAATAACCTTTATGGACGGTCCAAGGTTGACAAGCGCCGGTTTGTAGGTTTCCATGGTGACCGAGTCGGTGCCGATGACATCAGTGAAGCACTGGTAGACGACGGCGGGGATGCGGTGGACTTGGCAGTGGTTCAACACTAATTCATGAGCCAGTAGGACATAACTTTACCGTAAGGAAATGATTCCAAAACACTGGGCTACATTATAGCATCACTGTTTGACGGTGCTACCTGCAGCTGGCAGTCCAGTGAGAATGTTAGGCTGCTCTAAGGCCGGGCAGACGGGCGGCCCGTTGAAGGTGGTCGTGTGGAGGGAGCGCAGGAAGGGAGCCGAGTTGCCGCCGAGGTACTCGGCGCTCTTGTAGTCTGCCACGGAGCTGTCCGACAGCACTGTCACGTGCAATTCTCTGTGCTGCAGGCAGTCCAACACCTGCAAGGAGTCAGACGCCACATAAAAATTCAGAAACGAGCATTTTGACAGCTTTACTTTTATCAAAATAAATACCTTTTCTGCCCACTGGAACTGCTGATCTTCAGCAACGTAGCATGTCAATTGGCAGATTAGAACCTAGAGAGGAAAAAAATATATATATTAACGTGCTTCAACTGAGGAGTGAATGGATGAAATGTAATTTTTTTTCATTAACTCACCGACGGCTCGTCCCTGTGTCGATAGAAGACGCACGACTGGTCACCGCTTCCTGGCCGGCTCCTCTCATTCCACACGGAAGCACGTCCCACCGCGTCCCACTTTTCCGAGGCAAGAACGTACACTGACAAAAACCCTGGCGGAGATGAGACATCACGATCAAGTCTGCATGGGACAGTCCTGTTAGCGTTGTGTGCTTACTGGAAGCGTTGTGTCCCACAGCAAGGATGAAATGAGAGCATGTCAGCTTATCTCCGGTCTTCAGGGCATCACACACGGTGGGACTCCAATTGATGTGAACCTGCCTGATGAGGAATAAACGAAATAAGAAAAAAAAGAGTCTTTGCAAAGATTAACATTCGAGAATCACACAATTCTTTGTAATTTAGCGACTTGATGATGCCTCAGCAAGTTTGTTTTGAAGGATGTGCACACTAATGTGTGATTTTCTTCTTATGCAATGCATTGATTGTTTCATTACAGGGTTACTGGCTAAATTTAAGTCACGTACATAATATCGAGACATCTGGCTTTAATTTGTGGAAAAAATGAGCGTCTTCTTGTCTGTGCTTTTGTAGCAATGGTTTCTGCTAACTCATACTATGGTTTCTCCCCTCGCCGGTTAGGTTAGCTAGCCTCATGTTTACCTCTTTTCCTCGAGTTCTCTGCGGATTTGGGCGTCTTCTTCGTCCTCGTCGAGCTCCTCTTCGTCGTCTTCTTCCACAGCCCGAGAGAAAACGGACACAACCTCGCCGAAAAATGTGGCCATTATTCAGCAAAAGTGATGTGAAAGAAGATGTAGCGACAATGTGCCGGACAGGAAGTACTTCCGGTCGTTTTCCGCATGTAACTACCTTTTCAAAATAAGACTACTTCAAAATACACATTCACCATTTAAACTAAAATATCGAATCAGTTTTACTTTTCAGGTATAATTTTGTTTTTTAGTTACAAGTTGCTTTGAGGTATAAAAATAGTATTTTACACATTTTAATTATTTATTTTAACTCCAGCACAGTACATTTGTAACTTTTCATGGATAATCTAAAAGTCATGACCTGCTTGTTGAGTTTCAGAAGCACCTCAGGCAAAAGCCAAATTGTGACAAATTAATTTCTAGACCTGGATTTCCTATTTTTGTTTGTATTAATCATAAAACAAATGAGTGTGGCAGGTGTGAATTAGTTTGTTTTATTAAAAAAAAACAGTAATACTAATTCAGAAGTAGAAAAAAAAAAAAAAAGCTGTCAAGATGTCAAATTAAATGTCCCGTCACTTTCCAACTCATTTCCAGCATTTGAACCGGAGGTGATGCATCACTTGTCCCATCTGATGGATTGTGGAGCTCATAACAGCTTGGGCGTGTTGGTCACCTCTTCCAGACACTCGTTGTACGCCTCCTGATAATCTTCGTGAGGTTTGATCATGATCACGCAGGTGGGCCTCTTGGAGCAGGCGGACGCGCCCAAGTCCTGCAGAGAAGTCAATAGATTAGCGACAAAGCCTTGAGTGGAAAGATGCTGTATTTATGTCGTGAGTAGCATCTCACCATTTTGGAAGGGATGTAGATATACGGCAGGTTTTTGTCCTCACACATAATCGGCAGGTGGCAGTAGACGTCGATGGGCAGCGTGTCGCCGGCTAACAACACGATGCTGAAGAAATAAAAACATGAGAAAAATCCAGGGGGCAATTTCGATAACAGTGGCACCTCAATAGAATTGTTCAAATAAGAGCATTCCATATTGAACCAAAACACCAATGGTGCAGCAACACACATTACAACATGACAACACTATCAGGCTTATATTTTTTTATCCTCTGCAAACTTCTTCCAGTACTGTGTGTTTTTATTATACTGCTGGTGGCCAAGGTACGCACACACAAACTTTAAAATTCTGGTCTTGATTTTAGAATAAACAAACCTGGGTACATAAAGATAACATGGCTCACCCTTTCTCCCCTTTTCCAATGAACTTCTGAACTTCTTTGACTCCTCTGCGGATATTCTTCAATTTGGACGCTGCCACCATTTGAAACACAGACATTATAAAAAATAAGCGATCTGTCGTTATAGACGCATTGTTTACGACAGTGTCCATAAGGCGCGTCTAAAATGTGCAGAAAATAATATTGCAGGTTAAATCTTACCCTTTTTGACGCATTTGTAGAGTTTCTTGCTGAGCTTCCTTGTGGCAAGCGGCTGCGAGATGGCGTTCACGTTGGCGACCAACTCTTGGTAACTCTTCTCAGATTTTTGGTGACCGCCGGCCTCCGGTACCTCTTCGTCATTGGCCACCTTTTCCTTCTTCACTTTCGTCATGTTCGATCACCAAAAACAAGTATCGATCACCTTTGGTTAACTAATAAAGCCCGTTTACTTGTCGAGTCGGGTGAAGCTAGTTGGGAACGGAGGAAAACACATGTGCTTGTCTTCTTCGAAAACGGGGCTGGACAGAGTACTACAGCGCCACTATCGGATCGGAGAGGAACAACATCGACAACAAAAAAGGAGGGAGGTGGTTTAAAAATAAAATAAAATAAAATAAAATAAAATAAAATAAAATAAAATAAAATAAAGAAATTCAACAATAGATAGAGTATACTATTTTCCATAAATTTTATGCTTTATATGCATACACTCTGTTTCAAAAGTGTTTTAATGTTTAAATGTACATAGGAGGGGTAAAAAAACTGCATTACTTGCAACAGATGATTTTTGAATAATGCAAACAAAATGTTCTGATGAAGCCTGTCAGTCATCTGAGATCTCGCCGCAATGGCAATGCATAGGTGGTGGAACCCTCAGGGTAAATAGTGTCATATTCGTTTGTGTCCATCTGGTAGATGTTGTCTGCGGCCGGAGCTTCGTGGTGGGAAGACGACAATGTAGAGCTGAAGTGCACCGAATGGACGGATGGATGCTGCTGATGACTGCAACACATATTCAGCAATTGCAAATCAGTTGATTCCATAGCTAAGTTAAAAGCAGTTGGTGTTGACCATTTAAAGAATGTGTTTTGCTACATTTTCAATAACTGGTGTCATTAGCCTGATAGCCAGAGCTGAAAGAAAAGGTGAAGCTTTTTTTTTTTTTTTGTTACAGAATCTGCTAAGTAGTTCACACTTCTTGCCCTGTCTGAGTTTCCCAGAGCTGTTCTATACGATGTGACTCATTCTCCTGTCGGTCATGATGACTATTTGTAACCTAAAACTTGCACCACTTCTAAACCATGTATATAACGACAACACATGAAAAGCAGAAATGTGGCAAACCACAACGGCAAACTTACATTTTGTTGCGGCGCCGCTTTCTTCTGCCTGAAGAGAAAGACAAAAAAGTTTCAATTCTGGGCTACATTTTCTTTCTTATGGCCTCTTTTACCTCTTTTCTAAGACAGATTAGGGCAAACAAAAAGTTATCTTTTTGTGACCTACTGATAATGATGATGATGATAGCACCAAGAAGAATCAGCCCAAAGAGGACACCCGCCGCAATTCCCCACGCTGAGACATCACGCTTCTGGATATGAAGACAAAATGTGCAAATATTCAGAAAAACTGAAAAGAGATTCTTCTCAGTACATATGGTGGTTACAATCTAGGTCACACATGAATGTCTGACCTCGGTTTTGAAACTGATTGAAGAGGAGGAAGTTTGGAGGCCTTCTGAGGAGGTCATCTGAACTGCTAAAAGGAAGTGAAAGTGTTTTAGTCCAGCTGCGTCCGCCTTTCGAAGTATATTTACATACAGATATTACGTGTTATTACATTTGCTTGCAGCAACTAATAGACAAGCTTTAAAAGTTTTCAAAGAAACTCACTTTGATTTGGAGTTTTTGTTGCATATGGTGTGTTGATGCTCTTCGCATACGTGACAGTCTTTAAAGTTGTCGTTTGAGGGGCTGAAACAGAAAAAAAAAATTAATATTGTGTTTCATAAATGAGGAGCAGCTACTTTTCATCATCAAATCCACATGTAGTGTGTCTGTATGATGGATATTATTTATTGTTTCATTTACGGCAAGATAAGTGTTACAAGTTAGGTGGAATGACTTTCTCACCATCTTTTATGATCAGCTCGAAGTGGTGTTTCTCATCATTGAAGGGACCAAAGACGGAAACCCGACAGCTGTACTTTCCAGCGTCCTCCTTCGTCACGTTCAGGATGGTCAGTGAAACGTCCCCGTACATCAGCCAGCCCAGAAGCTTGTACTTGCTGCTCTGTTGAGTCACTCTCTTCCCGTTGGTCGCAACAATCTGGTCTTTGCAGCCACTGAGCGGCAAATCTCCCCGTCCCCAGCAGGCCGTCACAGGTCCGTGTTCGCGTATGTCATACGTGCATGTCAGCGTGACGTTCTGACCTACGATGGATGACTTGGACTCGTACTCGTACTCGGACTTGGACTTGGACTTGGACTTGGACTTGGACTTGGACTTGGAGTCACAGACTAAAGCACAGAAACACCCATTAAGCTCAGTTACCCAACAAATTTTAGTAATGCTAAAGTGAGTTAAATAGCCTCATTTGGACAAAATTAGTCCTTTGACACCAGAATTTTGTAGCTATATGCAAATACAGCAAATGTTTCTAAAATAATTCAGATTATTACTATTTGGAAGGCTTCACTTATTTGTCCAATGACAAAAATATGAAACAATAAAATCCGTTAAAGTTCACTACAGACTTAATTTTGATAGTCCAAGCTAGCGGAACATTTTTTTTTACTCTGAAAAAACAATTAGAGGATGAAAAAAATACTGAATTTTTTTTAAAAGAATATAAAAACAGGATACCTGTGAGGAGGCAACAGAAGAGCACTGCAATGAACCGTGTCCTCATTTTCTTGGTGGTCCCGGCTAGAATCATCAATATGATTATTCCCGTCCGACGGAAGAATGAGATGAGCGTGCAGATGACTTGATGCGTGTGGTGATCTTCTTTTTTTTTCTTTAAATGATGACCTTTTAAGAATTGGCATATGACTTCATTTTTGTGGTCCAATCAGCTTCCTGTGTAACAAAGGCACTTAGGTTTCACTTCCTGATGGTTGTGCTGTCACGTTTGTTAAAAAAAGTTCACTCGACTGGTTAAAAGAAAAGAAAAAAATATGTACTCTTTATGATTTTTTTTTTAATTGATTTTGAGGCTGATTGCTCTCACTACATTTTCATTTTGACAGTCAAAACAAATCCAAAGGCTCCAATTGAGTCTAGAGAGCCACGTCGTCCTCCGCCGCTTCTGATTGGCTGTCACCTGTGTCACCGTCAATCGCTGCTTTCCGATTGGACCTCCACATTCCTGCAGCCAAAATCAAATGACAGGAAAGAAACAATTTAAAATGAGAAAATGCAGTCTGTGTCGAGGATCCCACGCTAAACTGAAATGTGCAATGGTTGAAATATCAAATAATTTCAAATTTTAATTTTGGCGTGTACTGACTGTAGGCCGCAGTCAGTATCACGGCCGGAATGAAGACGATGAAAGCCATCCTGATTGTGTTTCCGAGGAACATGGGCAGATTGTTGCCATCTTGTCTCCGAACGGGCGCCTGTTGCAGAAACGTCAGCAAAGCATCAAATTGGGCCATCTGCCTCCGAATTTTATTCCTCACACCTGAACACGGGCAACCGCCGGTCCGGTTGTGTCATCGACCGTGCTGTCCCACAATATCTGCGTGACATCACTTCCTGTCCCTGCTTCCAAACTTCCACCTTGGGTAGTCGGCGGTGCGTTCAGGTTCCCGTCACCTAAAAGAATTTGAGGGTCAAGTATGTTTTGGATAGGTTTGATGATGAACCGACCTTTAATGACGATGAGGAACACGGAGAAGGTTTTGTCGTTGAAGAGTCCCGGCAGCTGAACCCGGCAGTGGTACAGGCCCGAGTCAGAAGAACGCACGTTATAGATGGAGAGAGCGGGCGGCCCGCTTGGGGTGGATGACAACGAGTACCTGCAGAAGGGGAGGAGAGGGGTAACCATGGAAACCATCACGTGGTTCAAAAGCGTTACCTGAACGAGCTCTTGTACGTGACCCGCGCGCCCGCCGCGTTGAGGAGCATGTTGTGGCAGGAGAAGACAGCCGGCTGGCCCCGCCCCCAGCACACGTGCACGTCTCCACGCTTGGCCGCCGCCAACCGGCACGGCAGGGCCACCCTCCGCCCGGCCACGCCCACAACCGTCTCCGCCGGACCCGCCCACACTGATGCAATAAAAATATGCATCTAATTTATTTTTAAAAATGTTTCTCTATATCTGACATGGTAAAAAAAAAATAAAAAAAAATAAAAATCAGTTCATGTGTTTCATTGGATAAAAATTGTAACTTTTGCAGTAAATTCTCGAGTAATTTTTCGTCGGTACTCACCTGCGGCGACATAGGTGATGACGGAGAGCCGGAGAAGCAGCAGCATGTTCACCGTTGCGTTCCCATGAGACGAACGGACCGACGAGGCAAGAGCCCAGCAGACGACTAAGTTTCGTCTCTTCCCTTTTCCATTCGATCTTATATTTAGAAGCAGTTTCTGTTGTCCAAAAAAAACAGGAATCGAAACACACGGACAAAATAAACATCAGCTGCTTTCATTTCTGAAACTTCTGCCTGTCTAATGATCATCCGGAGGTGACAGGTCAGCCATTCTCATCATGGACTTCATTCCTATGAAATTAGATTTCTTCATCTGGAAAGACAAACACGACTTTATTGACTCATTGGACGTATGGACGAGTCGACCGACTCCCATGACATCAAATTGATATAATTTTTTTACATTTAGAAAAAGCTTTGTAGAAGATACAAAAACAACAACCATAAATTGAACATCAGGAACATGCCATCATAAAATGACGCAAGTGACCTACATACTCCCAATTCAGGTTAAAGACGCAGATAACTGGAAGCTTCTGCGTCAACATGTGTGTGGCCGTGAATACAAAACAACACTCCGCCTAATTTGGGCTCCGGAACATCATGTCGCCTGCCGTCACCTTTGGAAAAACATCAAGCGTGTCGGGAACAAAGCCCCCGCTGAGGAAGAGGAGGCGCATTGTAAAACCACGCCGTTACATCATCATCATCATTACCCAGGTTAACCTCTGACCTTCCAGCCGACAGGTGGTCGCCAGGACGACGGCCATGAAAGGCTCATCAGCAGTGGCGGAACTAAAGGGGGGGTTTGGGGGGGATAATGCCTCCCCGCTGATATTGTTGGTTAGGTGTTCACAAAGTGCCTTTGAGTGTCATCTGAATACTGATCAGTCCGCCGACGTCTATGAACGCTGCTTTTTTGTTGTCGCACGTCATTAGCATAGCCACCGGCGCGCGCGACCCCCGGATTTGTTTGCGGGATGCTAATTTAGCCGGCAGGCAGTCAGACACGGACGTTGTAATAAAAGAGACGAGAAAAGGGGGCAGATGGCGGAGAAGGAACAACGGGAGGCGGGAAGATGGAACAGTACAGTTTTACTGTGGCATGAAATATTTTTTAGAAGGGTCTTTCGTTCTTATTGCTCAAATTGAAATCCTTTACAGTCGTGATTTTACGGCGGGGATTATCAAGCACTTTACATCAAAGTTGAGTTAAAGCTACAGTTCAAACATGGGAATAAATGTCAAATAAAATCAAATTAACATCGGAGGTTTATGCTAATTAGCGCTCGGTGCTAATTGCGGCACTCGGCTGAATCTCCGTCACTTGCAAAAAAAAACACGTGGAGAAGATAAAAAATGAACGCAGCTGAAAAGTTCTCAGCGGGGATTAAAAATAGTTTGGGCCGATTGCGTCCTCGTGAGTGTGCGTGTGCGCTAATGTGCATGTGTGCTATCTTTTTAAGGCAAAAAAACAAACCCACAGCTTCAAGCTGTTATTCAAGGCTCCATCTGGCCTCGTCTTCATCATCTCAACACTGACCCCCCTCCACCTGCCAAACATCAACACCATTATCCTCACCATGATCATCTACAAAAAGATCATTCAAAAGGCCAGATTTTTTTTTTATTTTACTTGGCTAGGCTAACTTTGACTAAATGGATTTTTGTTTCAGAGTGGCTTTAAAGAAATGTGGGAATGAATGAACGTTACTGCTAGCTTTGCTTTCCAGTACGACACTTCTTGATCCTCAACCTCGTCCATCCATCAGCGGTCAAACTCCCGGCAGCTGCCCGAGCGAGCGCTCCCCGCCGACATAACTCAGCCACGGCCGGGCCGGCGCAAGACAAACTGCCCCCGAGAGGGAAACACAACAAATAACTTTCGCGGCCGAGGGTTTATCCAAGAACGGAGGCTCGCGTCTCCGCCGACTGAGTGCAAGTATTGGGGGGGGGAGGCTAAATTTGGAGCTTGGTCCAGCAGGTATCTCCAAATTTGGTGGTATTAAATTTTCTTTCCTTTTTATTTTTTTGAACCTGAGATGTTCTTTTAGGACAGCACCCTGGAGAAGTGCTTTAGACAGTTTAACATGATTTTTTTTTTTTTTTTTTATCAGATGGATCAGCTAACTGTAGATTCAGAAAACAGCTGGAAAGTATTTAAGCAACAGACAGTGAAAGACCTCTCCTCTCATCTCATCAGTACAGCACTAATATGAGTCATTCTTTGCAGAGGATAAAGAATACATGTTAAATATCATATGTCCAAATGTTTGGTGCTCCAAGACAAATTTCAGGGGAAAAAAAAATAAGCAGCTATGATTCCGCTTAACCAGTCTACCCTGCGTGAGCCGGCGAACATTCCCCAAAAGCGAAATGATTTAATCTTAATCAAAATCCAGAGCTGGAATGCACCCCTGCTCCCTTCTATGGAGGCGAGTTTGAGCTTCGCTTGAACGATACCACACGTCGCCTCTGACAGAGCGCCTGACGTCTGATGCCTTTATGCGGCAGTAACAAATATCCGGTAATGGCTTCAGACATAAACAGTAAAAAGCAGTAAAAGCTCCATTTGACCTCTGTGTGTGTCTGTGTGTGTGTGTGTGATTGTCTGCGAGACAGTCGGCGCTCTCGGGTTGCTCTGATTTAACCTTAGAAATAAATAACGAAATATGTAACTGAGCTGGCTGTTTCTCCAAAAACTGGAAACCAACCGGACAGGTCCATAAACACTCTTGTCCTCGTGGAGGTCAGACAATTTTCAGTCTTCAGCTGATGGATGTTTTTTTTGTCATTATTTGCATTATGTAAATCCGCCGTCGGCAAACATCAAACAGCGATAAAGTGCCGAAATAATGGCGTTAATTTGTCTGTTCCAAAACACTTGGCCTGACGACAGACGCTTCGGTACCATGGCAACGCTGCGGGCCGTGGGAACACGTCGTTCGCAAACCCATTCGGATCCCCTTGAAAAAAAAATAAGCCCAAAAATCACATCATCTCAAGAATTCATATTTTTGATTAATGAGATGATTCACATGCTTGATAAGCCGCCAAAGGCAAGCTGTATTCTAAGCTGTCAGGGCAAAATATTAGGAACACCAGGACAATCTCTCAACTCCATTTACTGCAAAACAGACACCTTAAAGACAAAATATGGAAACACTCACATGATGCTCCGCCAAACCAAATCCAATAAAAGTCTGCTAGCTTAACGCGACAAAAACAACCGCGATTATTAGCATCTTTCGTTCCGCTGCGGCTATTTGATTGTCTTTCATCGGAATGTAAAAGTGGTATCTCCAGCGAAGCAGCCAACAAGCGCAAAGGGACGTGCATGAATTTATTCAATTATGATAAAGCGGATAGCTGCGGCGGAATATTGAGCAGCATCCAAGATGCATTGGCAGGCAGAGCAGGCTTGTTGAGGCCTATGGCTTATTGAACAGATAAACACGTACACAATAACTTCTCTCGTGTGTTGTGGTGTTTTATTAAAGAAGCGCCTCAAGCAAACTTGCTCATGACACGTTTGAGAAATGAGCTATCGGTCGAAGCTGCAATCAGTGCAAGACACTCGACGAGGGGAACAGTAAACACCACCACGGGGTGACAATTAGCCGAACGGCCAAGCTGTCATGGCGGCCGAGTCTTTATACAATTTACTCTTTTGAGCATTTGGAAGGGGTTTGGATTTGTTGATGCTGCTGCGTGTGTGGTAAAGTAGCGGCAGTAAAGTCTTCCATCAATCTGTGAACATCTTGAAAATGGGAGTTGGCTCAAGTGTTGCTCTGAGCTGGGTGTAATAAAAGACTGCCCCCTACAGGTCAGAATTGGAACTCTTTTTTTTTGTATTGATTTGAAAGCTTCACACTGAATGTTAGCCAGGAGTTCTCAGTGGTCCATGTTCCTCCAATGTGTTGGGATGAAGGTGAGGTTTTTTGAATTCCAGCGTATAAATGCAGTGGAGCGTGGCAAGCTTGATGAGGAAACCACTTTACAGCCCGCTATGTTATCTGACAAATGATGACAGCAGCTTTGTTGTTAAGCTTGCCTGGGCGGATGGATGGCTGCTGCAGCCACAGCCGCTAAATCTGTCTCCTCCTCCTCCTCCTCCGCCTTGTTGTAATTTAACAATGCAGCTACATTCTTTAAGGAAAAGGAAGAAAAAAGGACTCGTCAATGTCCCCATGGTGAAGGAATGACAAATGGTACATAATATGTGCAGGCTGTGCAGAAATATGCCATTATAAGAAATTAATGGAGCAATGATGTGATGAGATAAATGGCTTATTTTTTTAAAAGAATTAAAACGGGTTCAAAATGCAAAAAAATATAATAATTAATGCACAATAAATGTAAATAATAAATGTATTATTTACAATAAATGCCATTGTAAATGAGAAAGTGTTCTCAATTAGCTTACCTGGTAAAACATTGAATTAAAAAAAATGAAATTAATAAATCAAAACTGTTTTTATACTTTTCTTGCATTCACAACACAAAGCCTATTTAGATTTTCTAAATATAATATATTTATATATAAATATATACATATTTTTATTTTACATGTTTTATAAAAGTAAAAAATGAACGTAATTTTAGGGGTTAAAAAAACAATTGTATGAATGCAACAAATATTACACGTCTGATAATGTCATGTTTGAAATACTGTTTTAACCTTTCCACTTAATTAGCTTTTTTTTTTAACATCCATGCTTGCCTTTAGATCTTATTTCACGACTTCATCTCCTGCAGTATATTAAATTTGAAATATGTGAAAATGAAAGGTCAAAAGACCACAAACAATTTGCAACGAGGGCCTGCATTTTTATGACTTCATTATGCACCAATGCATGTTTGCGCCAAAAGATTTCCAACGATGCGACTGAACCACACACGCACAGTGCAGCTTGAGAGGCTGCGCGGTGGAGATGTCCACTCGAGTGAAGGATGCTGCAGGTTGGAGAGGCGGGGGGTGTTTTTTTTTTTCTCCTCTCTTCTTTTCTATCTCCTCCTCTCGTCGGAACTTTCCCACATTAAAACACTTGGACCATAAAAGGACAGACGGCATAGTGACCCGCCACTGAATCAGCACTTTTGTAGCCGAGGTGGAGCTCCGGCAGCCCGGCCAGGAGTGTGACCGATCACCCCGGGGAAAGGTGGACCGCCAGACTCTCACTTTTCACGGATAATAACCCAAAACAACCGGATTCCTGCGCTTTCGCCTCCACAAGATTAAAATTTTATCTTCTGGTGGTCCGACTTTGCCTGGCATCATGAGCTTGTGGACGAACAGCTCCTTGGAGCCTTTAGTCGGCTCGCAGGCGCCTCCGGCGGACTCGAACGCCACGGGCAACCGCAGCAAGCACGCCCCGCCGGAATTGAGCCGGGCCGTGCCGGTGGGTATGGTGCTGGCTTCGTTCATCGCCTTCGCCATCGTGGGCAACCTGCTGGTCATCTTGTCGGTGGTATGCAACCGCCACCTGCGCACGCCCACCAACTACTTCATCATCAATCTGGCCATTGCCGACCTGCTACTCAGCACCACCGTGCTCCCCGTGTCCGCCACGCTCGAGGTGAGACGGCTGACTCGACAGAAGAACCAACTTACTTGCAAATTATGACTTCTCAAACCTTCTAGATCACTTTAAAAAAAAACTTTCTCTAAGTGGCACCATTATGAAAAGCGGTTCGAATTACAGAAGTGTAGTAGGCCCAAGTGTTCATCAAAATTAATGCACAGATATTTAAACGCTTCAAAAAATGCATTTACATAAATCATTCCTATGATATTGCACTTGCAAGTTAAAAAAAGAAAATAAAAAAAAGAGATTGAAGTAGTTCTAAATGTTTTGTACACGGCTGAACTTCTGGCTTGGTTTTATTTATTGTTTTAAATTAACAGTTAAGTTATTTTATTCATTTGCTATTATTTCTATTTTTAATTTTGAAATGATTGTACTTCTAATTTTTATTATTTGTTAATTTTTTCCCCAAATTACACCTACTTTTAAAATTAATACCCCAGCAGCCTTTATAGACTAGTGGGGCCTGAATTTATTGCGCCCTCTGCTGGCTCATCAGAAGTACTATTGAGATACTCAACTTCCTGCTCTCCATTTTGGTCTTCCATAGTTATCATGCATGTTTTTGGAATGTGGAGAGCACAAGAAGAACATACAAACTACACACTGTGATTTCCCTTTAATTTTTTTTTTTTTTTTGCTATGTCCGTTCATTTCATGGAGGCCAAAGTCTTCGAGCACCCCCACACTCTTCCTATGTCGCAGTGCAGTTTCAAACCACTGCATCCACAAAACCCAAAGCTGCCAACAGTGACAAAATGAGCCCTTGCACCCTATTTGTCATGTCCCGGCCTCCAAACGATCATCAAACTTTCATGCCAAACACCAACCTCACTGGACAACGTCGGCAAAAAAAAAAAAAAATCTATGTGATTATCCCATCCACCATCTGTCGAGGAAACCTGCTCAATTTGTAGCTCAATCGGGACACTTCCCTAGTGGAGATTCATAAAACCTGGGTATATTCCTCAAAATGATCCTTCAAACCAATATGGCTGGCTTCTTAATCAATTTCACTGTTCCGTTTTTATACGTCTTGATATGATGTACACCCAATTTCATATCAATTGGGGACTCTGTTTTTCTAACTTTCCACATGTACTTCAAAATCTTTGAGCAAAACCACGTAATTAGAAAATTGAACAAGCATATATTCTTTATCATCTGCAAAAAATGACTTTAGTTCAGCTTAGTTGCAGTATATATTATACTGCCCCCTTGTGGCCAAGTCACCACCAAACCCAAAAAAATGCCAATTTTTTTCACAGATTCTGGACTACTGGGTCTTCGGCCGCATCTTCTGCGACATTTGGGCGGCGGTGGACGTCCTGTGCTGCACGGCGTCCATCATGTCTCTCTGCGTTATCTCCATCGACCGTTACATCGGCGTGCGCTACCCGCTGCAGTACCCGGTCATCGTGACGGAGCAGCGTGCTCTTCTCGCCATGCTGGGCGTTTGGATCCTGGCCATCGTCATCTCCATCGGACCGCTCCTCGGATGGAAGCAGCCGCCATCGCAGGTGGGTGTGTCCAAGCTCTTGTACGTTCATTGGAGTGATCTACTCCATCCATCCCGCAGGATGACACAGACTGCGTGATCACCGAGGAGCCCTTCTACGCCCTCTTCTCCTCGCTGGGTTCCTTCTACATCCCGCTGGCCGTCATCCTAGCCATGTACTGTCGCGTCTACGTGGTAGCAAAGCGCACCACGAAGAACCTGGAAGCTGGCGTGATGAAGGAACGGCAGCAGGACTCCAATGAGCTGACTCTCAGGATCCACTGCCGCAATCAGCAGATCCAGGATTTGTGCAAGGCCGGAAGCGGCGGAGCAAGCTCCACCGGACGCAGCACGCTGACCGTCAAGCTGCTCAAGTTCTCCAGGGAGAAGAAAGCTGCCAAGACGCTAGGCGTGGTGGTGGGGATGTTCATCCTGTGCTGGCTGCCCTTCTTCCTGGCCCTTCCTATCAGTACGTAGCTCTCATCTTCAAGCATTTGAAGTTTGGGGTCACGTTGCGTAACATCTGCTTCTATTTAAGATTCCACCCTCGCCTTTTTTTTTTTTTTATGATTATGATCTACTAAAACATGAGATAGCATCAGTGACATGTCTGCCAGAAGCTTTCCGCTACGTAAACATACGCCGTTAAAGTTAGTTCTGCAATGTGATAACAAAACTAATTCAGAGATTTACACCAGCGCACGATCTTAAAAAAAAAAAAAAAAACATTTACAGGGTTTTCTCTATTAGCGTTATAACTCACTGAATATTTAATAGTCGAGTCAATGTAACGATTATAAAAAAGCAATAAAACAGGCTATATAGTAGTAAAGATTAAACCTAAAATGCTTTTATTTAAAAATAAATTTTCGAAAACTATATAAATGTCCCTCGCATTCGGAAAACTTTAGGACAGAATACATTATTCATCATATTTATATTTATTTATCTATCTATCGGCCAAGCGCTTAAAATTGCTTTATAGCTGCGCTTTGACCTCTGCTGCGGTTTTAATGCTGAGTTGCTCTGGCGGTGCCTCGTTTCTGCTGAGTCGTGAACTGCTTTTGGGGCTCCATAAAACTGCACTCTGAATGAAAAAAAAAAAAAAAAGAAAGGAAGACCCAAAAAAAAAGTTTCCACTATTAAAAGAAA
Source organism: Syngnathus floridae (assembly GCF_059516105.1). Classification (NCBI taxonomy): domain Eukaryota; kingdom Metazoa; phylum Chordata; class Actinopteri; order Syngnathiformes; family Syngnathidae; genus Syngnathus; species Syngnathus floridae. The sequence goes on along the minus strand of NC_142427.1, from coordinate 9,535,587 downwards.
ACGTCAATTTAAATGATGGTGGCGGCATAAACCGAAAACATATGGCATGGCCGATTTTATGATGAAGTTTATTGAGGTGGAGCTCGGTGATGCTCATTTTCAGATGTGCTAAAGATTTAATGGAATATTTTAAGACGGGCTTTCAGTCCAGACGTTTTGAGTAGAGCAGATTGAGCTAAATGAAGTTGAATGAAAATAGATTGATGCTACAGTTAGCATCATACATTGCATTTCCTTGAGAAGAATGCTAATGTTGACATGAACCCCAAAATGAAGCTAAAATAGAAATTGCCAAACTTGGGTTAGGATGACAGTGATGCACGATGGGAAGATGATGCCACACACTCGTTATGGTGGCGGGCGGTTGCTTTTTGCGTTCGGCATATATAGTCAGAGATAGCAGGCGGAGATACAAGATGGCCTTACAAGTCCATGTCGGAGGAGAACAAATTCATCTCGCAAGAGATCTCTTATCTAGGAAAAATAAAATACCCATCCGAGGCAAATCCCGGAAATCCCAGCAAAGTCTCCGACATGCACCTGCCTCACCGAAGGGATTTGGACCTGGTGGACTAACATCTAAACTGGATGAGAAGATTCTCAGGGATGATAATGATGTTGGAAAATACTCCCTCTAGTGGCGAGAACTCTCCACTGCACCATTTTACCTTCCATTGCTAATCTGCTCCTAGCATATGGCAGCTAGCCAGTTGGCTAACAGTCAACATCTTCACTCAATGTTCCTTCTCGTCGAACAGATGGACTCAAATGTGTCATTGATTCCTGAGGGTCACCAAAAAACAGCTCAATATCAATTCGGGCCAATGTTCTCGGGCAATCAGACAGCAGTCACCTCTTGTGTTTTCCAATTTAAATAACTGCTGAAGGTCCAAAAACACACTCAAACCCAGCTATGGAATATCAATTATGAACTTTTCCATTGCAGAACAAAAATGGAAAGTACAAAACTTACCTCCTCAAAAAGAATTAGCCAGTTAGCAGTGAGTTGCTAGCATGAGAAGCTAACATAGTTGACCTTTTCACTCAAATTTGACATGTTCAAGCTCTCAACCCTTAATGTAACACCAAAATCTTGGAAAGTCTCCACAGATCTTCTCAAATTTAATTCTTCTGTGTGTTTCAGGCTCTTTTAACAAAAATCTGCGTCCACCCAAAACCTTCTTTAAGGTGATTTTCTGGCTTGGCTACTTCAACAGTTGCTTGAACCCCATCATCTACCCCTGCTACAGTCGTGAGTTTAAGCAGGTATGAAGCCACTTTGGCAATTATTTTGGATAATCACTAATTATTAGAAGCAATTTAATTCCAGGCCTTCATCCGGATCCTCCGCTGCCGATGGAAGCGGAAGCGCCAGGGGTGGCAAGCGTACTACAACTACCGCTGCCAGCAAGGCTCCAACAACTCGTCCTACCTGAATGGCAGCCAGCAGACGTTGTCCTCCATCAGCCACAGCCCGCGATGCGTCGCCCCCAAACCGCAACCTTGGTCCTCCAACACCGGCCGTAACCTCCTCCCTGGATCAGACGGACGGGCGCCGCGGTCGGGCCCGGTTTCTCCGCTTGTCACGGAAGCTGGTGGACGAGACAAGGGTGTGAAAAAGCAGTAACGAGCGGGAAGTGTAGAATTTCGACTTCAACGAGCAGAACGACGGCTGCTTTGGATGTTAAACATCATGGAGCAACACAACATCTGACACCTTGGGTGCTTCGAAGCTGATTCGATTGACCTTCCGTCACACAGCGTGTTGTGTTTTCTTGTAATCATATTTATTAACGGGGACACGGTGGAGTGGCCTGAAGGCAGCGGATTTCCATGCCCAGTAGACTTTTTCTTGCAGGCAAGTGGTTGCCACAGTTCTGAGGAGAAATTAGACACTCGACTCGGGCTTTGCATGTTCTCCCTTGAGTGTTTTTTTTTTTCCCTCACCAAACGTCAGATGGGATAAGCTCTATAGATAGCGTCTGTATAAGGATGGATGGACTGTTAATGAAGCACATTTATGGAGGCCTGGATTTCTCTTCTTGTGTTCTAAAATGTTTCTTAACACAAAAAGCACGTCCATGTTCTGCCTGAGTGAAGGAAGAGTAGAGAAGCATTGGTTGAGCCTCGACGGATCTCATGTGCCAAGTCCCGCCTCCTGCTCGCTGACTGAAAAAGTCGAGTCTGAACTTAAGCGAGAAAGCCACCATGGCAGAAGAACCACCAGCGACAGAATCGGCCTGATATATTCTCAAAAATACACGAAGGCTCTTTTCAGCGACATCTACTGAAGAGCTTTTTGTTTTTGGACACTGATTAAAATGAAGGGTTAACAATATTGTTGTTTTAAAATAATAATTATAAAATGATTTTACCTGAATGGCAGCCAGCAGTCACAAGGCACTCATGGGAATGATTCTAGGTGCATTTTGATATGTGGGAATTATTTAAAAGATATATCTCAGTACAAGTTGCTTGTAACCAAATATAACAAAATGGCTTCTCTATAATAAAGTGCACCTCAGGATTCACGTCACTTTTTCTTCATTTCCCAATGATCATAAATCTGCAGAAAACTAGAAAAAGTCATAATTCACGTTGCTATTTGCACTTTTTTGTTTCTCTGCACTACAATTTTGAATGACGCTCTGCACTTCGCCCATATTATTTTTGTGTTGATTTTCTCCCCTCGGAAACCAAATAAATAATTAAAATAATAGCCAATAAAGATTATATTCTGATGTTTTTCCTTCTCCTTAAACGGTACGCAACTGTCAGTTTCATTTGAATTCAATTTAACCGCGCAATATTTGAAAATTTCATAAAAGCGCGGCGACTTCCTCAGCTTGTTGCCTAACAGCTCTTCCACGCCCACTATTTCGAAACCACAACTCTTACGTCACTCCAAACAAGCCAATCCTGGAGTAGCAACAGCACACAAATATTTGCATACAGACGAATACAAAAACCAACTTCACCGAGTTCCGCATCACTCAGCGATTACCTGAACCAAATATCAAAATGCCAGCAGAACCAGCCAAGGCCGGTAAGAAGGGCTCCAAGAAAGCCGTCGTCAAGGCTACCAAACCTAAGAAGGGAAGACGTAAGACCAGGAGGGAGAGCTACTCCATCTACGTGTACAAGGTACTCAAACAGGTCCACCCCGACACCGGAATCTCATCCAAGGCTATGAGCATCATGAACTCCTTCGTCACCGACATCTTCGAGCGCATCGCCGGTGAGGCTTCACGTCTGGCGCTCTACAACAAGCGCTCCACTATCTCCTCCAGGGAGATCCAGACTGCTGTCCGCCTGCTCCTCCCTGGAGAGCTGGCTAAACACGCCGTGTCTGAAGGAACCAAGGCTGTGACCAAGTACACCAGCTCCAAGTAAATTGCTTATGATCATCACAAACCCATCCAACGGTCCTTTTCAGGACCAACACAAACTTCTAACGAGTACAAATTCCTTAACTCATTAACTTGTGTACTTAATCCTGAGTTGAGTAATTTCAAAACCACTTAGAAATTAATAACTTCATAAAGTTTGAAGGCATGACAGATCCAAATTTTTATTTCACACCAATAAAAAAAAAAAAAGACTATTCGATCTCTACTACAACAATGTCAATCGATTCCAGTTTTTGGATAAACACAATGTCTTTATCGCCCGGGTCCATTTGGTGGAGAACTTCCTCTTCCTGTGGTTCCTCTTCGCACAGCAATATGGGCGACTCCGCCGCGCACTGAAAGGGAAGCTCAAAAACCGTGTTAAGGTATTTGTCGCTTCTGTGACTTTTTCTCGACATGGCTAACACTTGCGACGCGAGAGACCAGGCGAACTCCACCTTGTGCTGCTTCTGGTAGACCAGATTGAAATTATAGTCCAAGATTTGGTAGAGGGACGGCACGTAGTGGAGGTGGTTTTGCTGCACGTAGCGGTGCACCTCAATTAGGACACCCCTCGTTAGCTGTTGCAGGCTCAACTTCCTCTTGGCTTGGCGTTTGGAGGCCACGTCGAGGTCCAGTCCGATTTTCTTGCAGGCACGGAAGTCATCGCATCCCATGAGGGGGTCCTCCAAATTGGTCTGTGTGAAGACGGGCGTGTTGAGCCACATGTCCCTGGGGAGCGTGTTGGGTCTCCTCACAAACCATTTCTCCGTTGAGGAACATTTCTGGAACACCCCGGCGTACCATTTTTGGAACACGGCGACGGCTTCGCTGTCACTGCTCTGCAAGTCCAACTTGAAATTGTGCTCCAGGATGTCCTTGACCAGGTTGGGCGTGGTGCTGCATAGAATATCCCCAAAAAAGAACATTTCCAGCAACGCACCCACCGTCAGCGTAGACAAGGGCAGCTTGTTATCATCCGTCGTCCAAAAGTCCACGCCGATCTTCTTGCAGAAAGGATACTCCTCCATGCCGTTGGATGACGACGTGGACTTTGTTGACTCGACTTCTTTTGCTTTGTCATAAATGTCCGGGAGATGCAAAATACCGTTGAGGAACTCAAATCGTTCTCTATCGGGATGTGTGAGGAGGACCTTCCGTTTCATGATTAAATTCCTGACGAGAGTCTCCGTGCTAAGGTTCTTGTGGAGGAAAATGTTAAAATTACGCTCCAGGATATCCGACAAGAATCTCACCAGGCCTTTATTTACGGCCGTGGCAAACTGGTGAACCGCCATCAGCACGCCGTTGGTCAGCAGATCCAAGTTCAAGGCTCGCTTGGCGCCCGAGCCCACGTCGAAATCTAAACCGATCTCCCGGCAACTCTCAAACTGGTTAGCTTTCTGGGATGTCAGAATGCGAACGTAACTGCTACGTAGCATCCACAGCTTTCGCTTCATGTCAACGTCCTGGGTTTCACTTTCCAGAAGCGCCGACTCTAGAACGGGGACCCGGCCTTTCTGATTGCGTGTGCCGTGGAACACGTGGCGCTGCCTTTTGTAGTTATCTGCACCGTCCATATTTGTATTCGGGTGTGAGAGAGACGCAAATCTCGTGTCACATCAGTGATACTAGCAAGTGAGAGAAAAAAAAATAAGTAAACACGTATGCCCACTACACTACTGTTTTGTAATGTTGGTATTTTAAAGACTTTTTTTAATGATACTTGTAAAATGTTAGAAAACACTATTATTAAACTGAGTGCTAGATGTGCTCAACTAGTTGGTTCAACAGTTAAGTTAGTTAGGGGGGGGTAATATAAACAAAACTAACAATACAGCGCATGTCCAATGGAGGGGCTACATCTAGCTTAAACAATCTGTAACTACAAGAAGTCAGCGGCACAAAATACGAGACTCGAAGGCGAACTCACCAAAGAATGCATTCGTTTACTTCTCACCGCCTAGATGAACCGTTCAGGTCAATTTAAAAGACCGGCCGGCAAAATGGCAGAAAAGTTTGGCCGAAATGCGTCCTGCAAGGGTCGGCTCACGTGGTGCGTAACTTCCGGTATGACCAACCAACCCCGACCATGAGTTGCATTTTTTTTTTTTTTTAAATATCTATATATATATATATATCTATAAAGGGCAATAAACCCAGCAAATTTCAACAATTATATTTTTAAAATGCAATATAGTTATTTTTTTTCATTATTGAAATTTATTCTGGAAAACGTTTCCGCTAGGGCGCCCACTATTCGCGCCAGGCCGTGACGTATGCTATTTGCGCAACAACCACTATATTACTGAAACTCGTGCTAGTTCTAATGATCCAGGACTTAACGAACTTAGAATACTATTAAGATCCAGTTAGTAATAGTAATCAGTTGAAAGCTAACGCATAAAACCCCAATAATTGAGCATGTCTACAACCATGACAAATTCTTTATGATGGATATTTAATATTCTGGGAAATTGTACTCATTAGATATTTGTGGTGGCCCTGAAAAGGGCCGTTTGATGAGCTTGTGATGAGATCAAGCACTTTACTTGGAGCTGGTGTACTTGGTCACAGCCTTGGTTCCCTCAGACACAGCGTGTTTAGCCAGCTCTCCGGGGAGGAGCAGGCGGACAGCTGTCTGGATCTCCCTGGAGGAGATGGTGGAGCGCTTGTTGTAGAGCGCCAGACGTGAAGCCTCACCGGCGATGCGCTCGAAGATGTCGGTGACGAAGGAGTTCATGATGCTCATAGCCTTGGATGAGATTCCGGTGTCGGGGTGGACCTGTTTGAGTACCTTGTACACGTAGATAGAGTAGCTTTCCCTTCTGGTCTTACGCCTTCCCTTCTTGGTTTTGGTAGCCTTGACGACGGCTTTCTTGGAGCCCTTCTTACCGGCCTTTGCTGGTTCCGCTGGCATTTTGAAAAGAGGTTCAGGTAATCGCTGAATGATGAAGGAACATCGTGATGTGGATTTTTGTATTCGCTTGTATGCAAATATTTGTGTGCTGTTGCTACTATACAATTGGCTTGTTGGGAGTGACGTTTATTTGAAATAGTGGGCGGAGATGGTTGGCCAATCAGCTGCGGAAGAGCTCGCGCGTTTTTTATTTGAAATGTAGCTAGCTGCAATAGAGAAAACCGCGAGGGTGGACAATTTTAACTCAAAGTCGCTGTAAATTACATTTCTCTCAAACACTCCATTTCAAATCACAATTGAATGCAATTTCCTACGTGTCCATTTTTTTTGCCAAATATTAAATTATTAATCTTATTTTTCATTTGGGTTATCTTTTTATCAAATTGTGGTATTTTATCAGCATGGAACTTCTCATCCAAAGTCGGATTTCATTGTCGTTTGCGCGCCTCAAGCGTTCGCACATTACATTGTAAATGATCACCATGTTTGAGAATGTACTGTTTAGATCAAGTTGGTGGCTCTTAAAAGAGCCGTTGGTGAGGTGTAGTCGACGGTGAGACTTAGGCCCGCTCTCCGCGGATGCGACGGGCAAGTTGGATGTCTTTGGGCATAATGGTAACGCGCTTGGCGTGGATAGCGCACAAGTTGGTATCCTCAAAGAGGCCAACCAGATAAGCCTCGCTGGACTCCTGCAGAGCCATGACGGCCGAGCTCTGGAAGCGCAGGTCGGTCTTGAAGTCCTGGGCAATCTCCCTGACCAGACGCTGGAAAGGCAGTTTGCGGATGAGAAGCTCGGTCGATTTCTGGTAGCGGCGAATCTCACGGAGAGCAACGGTGCCGGGCCTGTAACGATGGGGTTTCTTGACTCCGCCAGTAGCCGGGGCGCTCTTACGAGCCGCCTTGGTGGCTAGCTGCTTTCGGGGAGCCTTACCGCCGGTGGACTTACGAGCAGTCTGCTTAGTTCTGGCCATTTTTGAGTTTGTTTCGCAACCAATGTGCTGATTCCAGCCAAGATGCAGTCTTTATACTGAAGCGGCAGCGCCACAAGGACGGTGATTGGTCGCATGGGAAATGTAGGCGGAGTTATCTGACGACCAATTGGACAACAGGTTTTGAATTGAACCAATGGCAGCGTTGGCGGGAAGATTTGAAACAGGCCCAAGGAGTTGTTCGAACATCTTCGTTTTTACAGTTTTGTGAGTTGCTTTGTAATTAGAATTCAGTCTGCTTGCAAATTCCATCATATTAAATATTTGACAGAATAGACTCCGTTTCTGGACTGCTTGGAGGAGAGTGAGTCAGTTTTTCAAAAAGCCACATCGGACTATGCACTTCCTAACTGAAAGTATCCTAAAAATGTTAGTGTGACACACCTGCCATCTAGTGGTGGAATGTCATTTTGCAACTTCACGAATGGATCCCTGCAGTTCATCAACTTACCATATTTGAACATTTTGAAATTATTGAGAATATAATAAAAGAAGGAAATTTCTCTTTAGTGGATGTGGTGGTGGCTCTTAAAAGAGCCTTTGGTTGTTTCAAAGTAATGAAAAGCCTGAGTCAAATCACTTTCTGGCTCTTTTCGCTGCTGGCTTCCTGGCTGGTTTCCTGGCTGGAGCTTTCTTGGCAGATGGTTTCTTCCCCTTCTTCGGGGTCTCCTTTTTCGGCTTGATCTTTGGCTTAGGCTTGCTCGCAGCCTTTGTAGGACTGCTCGCCGACTTCTTGGCCTTTTTCGGGGTGACCTTCTTGTCAGGCTTCTTGGCTTTCCTCACAGCCTTTGCAGGAGTGCGTTTCTTGGGAGATGATGCCTTCTTGCTAGCCGTGGCGGCCGCCTTCTTGGCGGTGGTTTTCTTCTTGACCTCTTTGGTCTTCTTGGGTGCCGGTTCCTTCTTGGCGAGTTTGAAGGAACCAGAAGCGCCGATTCCACTGGTTTGAACCAAGACTCCTTTGGCCACCAGGTTGACCAGAGCGCTGTTGATGCGCTTGTTGAGCTTCACCACGTCCACCTCCATGCGCGCCAAAGCTTTCTTGATGGCGGTTACCGACATACCTTTGCGCTCCTTAGATTCGGCAATCACCTGGACGATCATTTTCGGGAGGCTGGTGCCGCCGTTGGTCGCTTTTTTCGCCGCCGGCTTCTTCTTGGTTTTCGCCGCCTTGACGGGGGCAGCTGCGGGTGCCGGGATTTCTTCTGCCATGATTTTTTCCTCTCGTGTCCTGTTGAAAACAAGTTGTCGGGCTGCGAGCGGGAGGCGGGACTTATAAGGCACATGAGAACCGTAGAGACTCAACCCAGCCGCAGTTTAGCACTCCAGCGAAATATGGACGCGCTTTTTGTGTTTTCTCTTCCACTTTCAAGCCTAAAATAACGAGATAAAATCAAACCCACGAGTATATTTTTTACACGAAATAATAGATAAGTCCCCCATCTTTAGCCCCCGATTACTTTTATCGGTGAAAATGATCTGGTTTTCTTACTAGAGCTTTCAAACCTTACCGGTTGTTCGTCATTCGGAGACGTCCTCGACCATTTTTCGTCACATTTTGTCCTCAAAATGTGTCAAATTTAAAGGTGGTCGTCGCGATACAGGTTTGGACATTAGGAGAGACATCTGAGTTTGGATTCAAATCAACTCCGCTTCATAAACGGTTTTATTTTTTATTTTTTCGCCCAAAATTGGGACGGTGGTAAACACAAGACTTTTTCGCGGTGACCCCGGGGCGGTTACGAGTCGACAACATACTTGAGGATCGAATGTGTTTATCAATTGTTTTCATGCATAAAAAATCAATACGTGATAGTGTATTGATCACATAACTTGAACTTAGTTTGGAATTTAAGTGGCTTGATTTGATCAGGTTGTTCACATCGGTGTGAGGTCATTTTAAGATCCTAATCCCCATCATCATCTTTTGTTATTCTGAGGCAGTTTCAGACAATTATTTTATTTTTTGTTTCTTTTGTGTCAGGTCAAAGAAGTTCAATGGATCCACCACAATATTTGTTTCATTGGGGGGTTCAGTTCCACTTTTTCGCTAAATTCCACATCACCTTGTAGGGTGTTATGATTTTACGACAGTGCACATTCTGTGGTTGTGCATTAGAAGCCGATCGGTGACATTTGTGAAAACTAATAATACAAATACTTTAAATTAATAGATTACTTAAAAATGTACCCCTAGAAAACATTGAGTTAATCCAATAAGAATGAATCTACTTGAATGCTTTTTTAAAATCTTTATTCCTTTTACCTGATATGTTTGTGAATGTCTTTGCTGTGATATTATAATTTTAAATAAAGAAATAAATACTCAATTTTTGTATTCAATGTGTAGGGGACATTTTGGAACAAAAGATGTAAAGAAAGAATATTGTACTTTTATTAATAACCCAAATTTATGCAGACAGCTTTACTTATGCTCTAATAACAGAACAATTGGCCTTTTTCAGATTTTGTGGACGTAAAGTATTTTGCATTAGTGTTTACTACTGAAGTTTAATGCCAAATAAATTAACGATATTGATCAATCTTGAGTGCAAAGAGGATGAATTTAGAATTTGCACACAATTTAAATGAACTTAGTTTGTAGGCTTTTTATTTTTAGCATTTAATACCTTGACTTTATCTTGGTGAGGGTCTTTTAATTTCCTTTATATTGTATGACGGTGATTTAGTATTTGAATACGCCACAATTGACGTTACTTGGTTTTAATGATGCTTGCAAGAGCACAAAATCACAACTGCACGGAAGTCAACTCTTTAAGGGACATGTGGGTGGCTCTTAAAAGAGCCGTTGTTTTGCTGGTGAGCTGCCGTGGAGTTTACCCGCCGAAGCCGTACAATGTTCGGCCCTGCCTCTTCAGTGCGTACACCACATCCATGGCGGTCACGGTCTTTCTCTTAGCGTGCTCGGTGTAGGTGACAGCATCACGGATGACATTCTCCAGGAACACCTTCAGCACACCGCGAGTTTCTTCGTAGATCAAGCCGGAGATACGCTTCACACCGCCGCGACGAGCAAGACGCCTGATGGCGGGCTTGGTGATTCCTTGGATGTTGTCTCGGAGAACCTTACGGTGACGCTTGGCGCCCCCCTTGCCGAGTCCTTTACCTCCCTTACCTCTTCCACTCATTTTAGCCGGACTGTACTGTCTATCGATTCGAAGTGAATGATACTTTTCAGCGGAGACTGACTGGACTATAGTCTCCAACTGCGGACGTGTTAGAAAGCACCCTGCAGCCACGTCACTCTTTTCGGCGCCCCGCTCAGCACTTCCTACTGCAACGTCATTCAAACGAATGAATGAGTACCCGTCATAAAGTCAGAAAACTTCACGCTTCCTCATATCAAGTAAAATTATTATAATTATTATTATTTTAAGTTTTACACACGCACGAAAGAATATATAATTTTCCACATTGATTAAATAGAGTTAACCGAACCGCTGCTGGTTGTTGCTGGACCGGTTGTTGCTAATGTATATTGTTTTAGCGTAACTTTAACGATTTCCCTTGCATCATTATGTTTTCTTTCTCCAATATGTGGAGGAGGAAGTTTGCCAGAGTGCGTTTCTTTCTTCCTCATTTGCATATACCGTAGTATGATATCTTGGACTCAGGCCTTTCTGTGTGTATTTAGCACGGTCCTGCAGTGATCTTTAATGAGGATGCAAGCGAAAGAGGAACTGATGTTTGCAACATGTTGCGGTCGCAATGGAGGCGCGCACAAGCACGCGCACATCTTATAACAAGGCTCCAGCAGACTCTCAAATCATTTGATCTCCATCCGTCCAAACATGGAAGAACTCTACATAAGACACGTGAAGCTGCTCGGCTTTGAAAAACGTTTTTACCCCAGTCAGCACTATGTGAGACTCCAATCATTAATCTTTTATTATTATTATTATTATTATTTATTTATTTATTTATTTATTTCAGGTGTACATGCTAATGGTGAAGTGGAGTGACCTTGCAGAGAAATTGATCTTCAGGACATATCCTGAAATGTACACATTCCATGTAAGTATCTTTTTTTTTTTTAATAACAAGGCTGGTTGAAATGCTTTCGATTTCTAATCCCCAGAAATCCCTGAAAGAGATGTTTCCTATTGAAGCAGGCCAAATAGAAAAGAGTGACCGAATCATTCCATCGCTTCCAGGTAAAAAGTACTGTTGAATGATTTGGAAAATTAATCAAATTGTTTTTTTGTGCCCTTCAATATTATGATTGCAATTTTAACATAATAATAAACACTTTGACTTGCAGTCTTCTAAGCGATCGCTATGACAACTTCACAAAAAATTACCAAACATGTGTAAACACAGGTCATTAAATCAGATTAAAAATTGAATAATAATATCAATAATAATATCAGTGGCTTTATTGCTTCCAATTTTCATGTTTCATGACATGTTGAAGCTTATGGGTACTTTATTTCAAATTAGAAATGCGTATAGGCCCGGGGCATTTTATTTAAGGAAGCACCTGTGTGTCAAAACTTTTGACTTCTCTCTTTTTTTTTCCCTCTTGCTTTCTTTATTGATGCAAGCCAGCACAAGAGAGGAAATGCATGAAATCAGATAGAATCCACAATTTTCATCACTTTGTACTCAAGTTGATTGCAACACTTCCTCTAAGGTCGTGCAAAAAGACTTTAAATGTTTTCTGTTTTAATTCTTACCGGTAAAATGGCAAAATCTTAGAACCTTCTTGATTGTATAAATAATTCAAGAGTAAAACAAAATACAGAAAAACTAATCATTCGCTGCACAGGTGACTTTTTGACTAACACTTAACCATCCATTGTGCCCTCCAGCACCACGGTGGGTGGAGAGCCAAAGGTCACGAGAAAGCAAGCAGAACACGTTGACCGAGTACTGCCTGTCGCTGATCGCTCTGCCGTCGCACATCTCGCGCTGCGCGCACCTCAACGCCTTCTTCAAAGTGCGGCCTGAGGACGAAAATCCTCCAGCTCCAAACACGTCAGTTTCCATTTACATTCAGATTACAATCATTCTAACTCACTAAATGACTAATTAGCCGTTAGCGAGATAAACTAGCTTAACTAAGAAAGTAACAAATTGAAAGGCATGACACATTTTTGTATTGTGATCTGTATTTTCCATAAGAAAAGAATTAATCACTGTTTACGTCATCCCAATAAAATGCTTATTTTCTTTTCAGAGGCAAAAAAACGGAAATCTTCTTAGAGACCAAAGTTAGCAACACCATATCTGGTAAGACTTGTTTTTATAATTGTGTCATTTTCTACCTTACCTGGTTTTGTCCCCAATTTTTTAGAGATTTCCGGGCCCATCATACTGGACACATATCGAGTGATTGCAGATTTCACCAAGACGTCCAAACACGAGCTCAACCTGTACACGGGAGACTTGGTGGAAATTGTGGAGAAGAACCAGAATGGTGAGAAACTCGAAAGGTCAAAATAAAAACATGATAAAATGGTGGCATTATATTATGTATAATCGTATGCATTTGTTGTTATTAGCTGGTTAGCTAAAAAGGAGTGTTTTTCTTGTTCGCTAGCTAGCTAGCTAAAAGTGATCAACCTTGTTACTAGGTCTGGTAGGTTAGTTATATTTCGTGGACTTCAACATTGCTTTTCCATTCAGGCTGGTGGTTCTGCCAGTGTGAGACCAAACGGGGTTGGGTTCCTGCCACCTACCTGGAACCCTTGGATGGACCCGAGGAGGCAGAAGACGGGGAGCCAAATTACGAAGGTAACACTTGGTCCTTTAAATTGTTTTTTTTTTAATCAAGTGGATTTATTTAAACCATTATTTCCCACGAAGGAGAGTTGCACATCGCAGTCCAAGCCTACAAGGCAGAAACGGACGATGAGGTCTCGTTGGAACGGGGGGAAACTATTGAGGTCATTCACAAGCTCTTGGACGGCTGGTGGGTTGTCAGGTACAAAAGGTCGCTGCTTCACTTGTAAGTAGAATAATTGAATTGTTTGACTTAAGTTTGCATATAATTCTTGCTCAGGAAAGGTGAGGAGACGGGTCACTTCCCTTCCATGTACCTGCAGAAAGCAGGAAAACAGGCCAAATACAACGACGAGCAACCTCAGACACAGAAACCACCACCTCGCAGGTCCATTAAAAAATAATTGTTCTTATCCCGCAAACTTAATTTGCTGGATCCCAAAAAAATAGCCTTATACTCTCTCCAGGTCCACCATTAAGAACGCCAAGAGCATTCACGACCGATCCCGACAGCGCCTCAGCCAGGAGGCCTATCGAAGGAATAGCCGCCGATACCTGCAGCAGAAGGGCGGACAACCCACCGCCCAGCCCCGAAAATCCAAGATCCCAGAAAAGTCGCCCCTGAGAGAGCGGAAGAACCAAGGTAGGACATATTTCTTGGAAATAACGCCCCCACCATTCCCACGACAACACACACCAAAAGGTGACTGACGTGTGTGACCTACAGGGAACATTCCCGAGCGGCGCTTCAGTTCGGAGAACGAGCTGAAACCAGAAGCCCCGGTCATCCCGCCTCGACCGAGTCCAGAGCTCATCCTGGAACGCTGCACCGACAACACCCGCAAGAAAGTCAGCATCCGCAACTCTGGAAACAGAAGCAACAGCACCTAGTGAACTTCACTTGGTGTCCCTCAAGGGTCAACCTTGCACCCCCTCCCATTCCTACAAGTTTCTCTTCCAGTACTCATTTATTAAATAGTCCCTTTGTTGTGGTGAATCAATTGCTGATTAAGTTATTGATGAATCGCCCCATTTGACTTTTTTTTAATGAAAAAAAATATTATAATTGTAAATAACTGCTTCCCAACCGTGTGTGTTATCCAATTCCATTTAATGGGTCCGAAAATATTATCAAGTGCCAACAAATAATGTCATGACTCAATAAATATTGGAAACACTTTTGTAGACGACCTGGTGGCAGTAGTATTGCGAAAAGCTTTGGCGTTTTTGTCTCTTCTACTTTCTTACAATTGCAAAATAATGTCAATAAAGGCGCTATTGTTCCTTAAAAGATGTTACTCAACAAAAAGGTTTGGCATATTTGGGGGCAATTTGCAGCTGAACCTTGCACATGAACTTGTGACGCTTCCAGTCTGTGTTGCAATCTGCTGTCGGACATTTAAATGTCGGCGAAAATGGTGTGAGATTCGTTCAAGGGAAAAAAAACAGGTTAAGGGAGGGAAGAAAATTTATGACCCCGACGTGATTTGAACACGCAACCTTCTGATCTGGAGTCAGACGCGCTACCGTTGCGCCACGAGGTCGACGCGGTGGAGGGTGTAAAATTTTGTATACATAGTTGTAGTAAAAACCGTGCACGATTAATGCGTGCACGCACTGAACGTCAGCTTTTAGCGACTAGCTAAGGCCTCGCTCTTCCTAAATAAAACGCTATGCATTCTCTCAGGCCAGTTAAGGTACCCTGGTTTCTCCTCACTGTCCCATTCCAAACTGCAATTTTTTTTATCTGCATCGTATTTGCTCCCTTTTTATACGGCATGTGTGTGTGTTTTATCACATCGTGTTTGTCGTCCAAATAGTAACATTTAAAGATGGTCTCCAATGGCGACGGATGTGTTCCTGTTTTCCCTCCTTTTCCCCACTGCAGCGATGTTGCGTGTCTTTCTTGACTGCAGTAAAGTGAAGTCTTTAGAATTAAGGCCAGACTAACCGGATCATAGCTCAGTATATTTTCAAACTACAAAACTATACAACTGACGTTTATGGTGTCAAAGTTCAGATCACACAATACAGATGATTATGTTTAAATTACGTATTACGTTTTCTACAATCTATATACACTTTATATTGACAGCGTCTAGTATAAACAGCAGAAACACGAGACAACACTTTTATTTTGAAAACAAACGGAAACACAAGTGTAATGTAGTTTGGCAACTTTATGCTCGCTCCCCTGCGGGCCGAAGAGGAGCTGTGCTTTCTCCAAATGCGACTTGGAGTCGGTACTCACTGGCATTCTTCGTCGGGACCACCATGGCGGTGCAAGCGATGGCCTACTTCGTGCAATAATATCGCCTTTTCCGGTGGAGGCAATTGCGTAATAGGAACGGGAATCTGGCAGGTGCGGGGCGATGCTGAAGGACCGAGGAGGACCATTACTTCAAACAGGTCAGCCAGTCTATCTATCTATCCATCTATCCTTCTATGTTTGGAGCATACCTATTCTGAGCCAACCCTTTTACAGTCCTCCCCCCATCTATCTATCTATCTATCTATCTATCTATCTATCTATCTATCTATCTATCTATCTATCTATCTATCTATCTATCTATCTATCTATCTATCTATCTATCTATCTATCTATCTATCTATCTATCTATCTATCTATCTATCTATCTATTTTTTCTTGAACAAGTTGCAAATGCTTTGGCACATCTATACAATTAATTGATTAATTGATTGATTTTGATTGAAACTTTATTGATCCCCAAGGGTTGGGGAAATTTAGGCCCCAGCAGTATTCATACCACAGAGTATATAAAAGACACACAGATGACATGAGCATAACTCAATATTTCTTCTACGTAGCGTCCTGTACTTATTTATTGTGTTATTTGTTTATTATTTATTCATCAATCTTATTTATTCATTGTTTGTGCCTTCTTTTATTTTCTTGTGTTGTTTACTTGTACGTACATTGTGAACTATGTCTTGTCACTGTGGGATCCTTAAGGTCCTTATTTTCTAACCAAAACAAATATGACAAGCATGACTAACCTTTTTTTTTTTTTTTTTTTTGAAATAGTTCTTGTTAAGTGAAGAGAATTGTTGTGATGTGGATGACAGTTTCTTTCCAAAGAGAATTGGAAAGAATCGGAATTTTGCAATCAACTTTAGATCGTGACAATGTGTCTTTGTTCGCAGGAAGTATGAGAGGAGAGCGAAAGGGAACGGAGCGTTTCTAAACAACAACAGCGACAACCTAACATGGGCTACAAGGTACAAATCGTTAATTGATGATTGAGGAAGTTGGTCGTGTTTTTGGTTTACGATAAGAGTTCTCACAGTTGTAGCGACTTCCCCATTGTGATTCTGAACAGGGAATATTTTCATCAGTAACACACTTGGACAATAATTAGCCCTTAAATTATCATGTGTTTAAAAATATATATATATATTCTCTTGCAGTTTCACACGAATTGAAAATACACATTTACAATTGTCTTTCTACTATATTATAGTCGATAGAAATAATAGAATCATTAGATATTTTTAATCATTAATATACAGTGAATTGTTTATTTTGAGGACAGTCAGCGATAAGCATCCCGTCAGATTTTTTGCTTTTGTTGGAGTCGGGTCACGTGACCCGCGTTCAGCTCTGGAAAAGAGGGCAAGGGGATTCAGGCCGACATCTTTAAGCAGATACTGAGTGACACTGCCATCTGTCGCTACATCCTCGGGCAACCATTATGTTTTTTTCTCGTTCTTTTTTTTATATATTGTCGCAAATCCATTTTAGACCTTCCTGATGAACTTTGACCTCTGATTTTTAATGGTACAGTTAGTACTCACCCTATCTTGGAGACTATTGGATCAAAATTTTGCAGAAACTCAATTTTGTGGTTTTTTTTTTATAATAGTAAAGACCTTTCAAGGTTGTTTTTCCCCGACCCAAAAAATAATCCGCTTTATGAGTTTTTATGTCAACAAAAAACACAAATATTTGCCATTCACACATTTGTCATCGCTGTACCCTTGACCTTTGACCTTTATTTGAAGCTTGTGGAAAACCCAGAAGCCAACAAACACATAGAACACAGGAAATCATAAATAGGACATCCCAGTCAAAACAAAATGGAGCAGCAGCCTCCTGAAAGGCCTCTTTACTTTTTTTTTTTTTTAATTCCCCCGAGGGCAGTCGTAAAAACAGAAAAAGGGAAAATCTCCTCGCTCGGTCGTCATGCAAAAAGAGCGGATTAATTTTCCATCAGATCCATGGCAACCATCAATCATTACCCGATCCACGAAAAGTGTAAACGACAACCAGGTCAAGTTTGGTAAGAGCGAGCTGTCCTCAGATTTCCTTCTTTTGTTAGATTTTTTTCTCTTCGATATAGTATCAGCCATGTTTCTCTTATTTTCTACAGTTGCTCATGTTTCTTCTTGTTCCTCATACGTTGCCCTAAGGGAGATAGGGGCGTGATTTCGAGTCAATCTCTTTCTCATTGACTTTTTTTTTTCTCCTTTACGATATGACGGCCACATTTAGGACATCTGGAATGGGAGAAAAAAACACAATGAAGCTTTTATGCAGGGGGAAATCCCAAAACAGTCCCAACTGATGGTCCAGATGACCGAAGCCCACTGTTTATCAATCTTTTTTTGTTTTTTGCCACCATCAAATTTCCGTTTCCATCCAGAAGATACAATGAAGAATTAAACATCCACCTGTGTCTTTCATACAAAGTAGATTTTACACCAAAACATGAAATCAGTATTTCAATATTCTGTCTTGACATTTTTTTTTTTTTTTGGAGATCCCTGGGGCAGCGATGGACCGTGTGAGCCTGCTGTGGCGTCTGCGCCGTCGTGCCCGCCGCGGCGTCCTTTGCATGGCCTTCTTCGGCATCGCCATGACGCTGCTGTACGCTCTATGCGCCGAGAACAGCGTGGTCGTCACCGACGCCATCTTCGGCGTGCGGGCGCGGACTCGGGCCCAGCCTCGCACAAACTCCGTCGTCAAGGTACACGTGATAGCAAAACTGATTTGCAAATGTAACTCCATCACGTGACCACCCCATCAGGTGCTCCGAGGCGGCTCCAAACTGGCATACGTGGACCCCCAGAAGCTCCCGGGTGTGGTCCCGGGCGACCCCCACCGCCCCATCCCTGTGCTGTCCTCACCCAACCAGACCCACGAGCACCAGCCCACCAAGCCAAAGCCCAGGGAGGGTCAAGGTTTCTTCACCAGCATCCTCCCGCGGCCCTTCATGCGAGCGCTGGACACCATCTTCGGGGTCCGCCGGCGGGGCCAGCTGAGCGGCAAAGCCAGCGACGCCGAGTTCTTCGGGCCTAACAGCCTTCTGGGAAAGGTCTGGAACGAGCACATGTCCAGTGGCATGCTGGGGAACCGGTTGAAGAAGGTGGTCCACAACTACCAGGTGAGAACAACTGAACTGCTTATTTGCATCTTCTATTTTCTTGGGCTAACTTTTCAACCCTCCAGGCGATGAACAAATACAACGTGGAGCTCCCCGACGCGGCGGACTTGGCCCGGAGGCCCGTGCTGAGCGGGCAGGAGCTCTTGTGTCAGCTGAAGAAGAAGGTAGCGCTGTCCACGCTGACAGCCTCTCTGCCGCCTTTCTCTTCGCTTCCATGGGCTTCGCAGTTGCCGCCCAAGTCGCTCGCCTCCGAAGTGGGGCCCTTCAAAAGCTGCGCCGTTGTCTCGTCCGCCGGCTCGCTCCGGGACGCCGGCCTCGGCAAAGAGATAGGTGGGACAAATCAAACGCTCCACACCTCAAAGTGCTTCAACTTTCATTTTCTCTTCTTCTTTCTCACGTCCCCTTCTGCGGCTTCAACGACAGACTCCCACGACGCCGTGCTACGCTTCAACGGAGCCCCCACCGAGCGCTACGAGAAGGATGTCGGTTCCAAAACCACCATCCGCCTCATCAACTCGCAAGTAAAGCCGCAGTCGCCGTGACAACGACTCAACTTCCCCTCTCTGACAAAAATTCACGTCATAGGTGATGGCGTCCGACGACCACCACTTCCTGTCTAGCTCGCTGTACAGCTCAGGTGTATTGGTGGCCTGGGATCCCGCTCCTTACTCCGCTAACCTCACACAGGTATCAGACTTCTGTAGAATGTGGATGAAATCACGTTACCAAGCTGACGGCGTCCATTTTGTAGTGGTTAGGCCACACCGACTACCCTATCTTCACCCAGTATCAGCGCTACAGGCGGCTGCACCCTCAGCAGCCCTTCTACATCTTGCACCCACGCTTCCTCTGGCAGGTGTGGCAACAAATCCAAGACAACATGCCGGAACCCATCCAGAAGAATCCGCCCTCCTCTGGCATGATGGGTATGATCCGCACTGTTGATCCTGCAATGATTTTTTTTTTCTCATTAAAGATTTAATCTTTTCCTCCCTTCAGGTACAGTACTGATGATGTCCATATGCGAGGTGGTGCACGTGTACGAGTTCCTCCCGTCGCGACGCAAGACGGAGCTGTGCCACTACTACCAGCGCTTCTACGACGCCGCCTGCACGCTGGGCGCTTACCACCCGCTGCTCTACGAGAAGAACCTAGTCAAACGTATGAATCAGGGGTCCGACCGTGACATCTACACCCACGGCCGCGTCACGCTGCCCGGATTCAGCAGCCTCTCTTGCAACACAACACGTCCAGGTTAAACCAGGAAAAAAAATGCCGAGTCGTAACACACACTGGAATTCTTATATTTTAAATGTGCCTGCTGAAAATATTATGTCATATACATTATATCCTTAATAGGATCGAGAAATTCAGAAGGGGAAATTGGCACGGAAGATTTTCGGCTTCAGGGTATACGGCGGTTTCAATAAGTTGAAAACCGCTAAAATTTTGCATTAGCGGTAAAGCAGTCAGTGAGCGTAACGCTGAGGCCGAATATTGTTTTGAATTTCGAGTATCACTAATCAATGGTATCATTGATGTATTACTAGAAGGCGTTTACAATTGTTGAAATAAATACGACAGACTCCCTTCAGCTAGTTAAATAGCATAGCTAACATCTGTTTGTTTTCGCCCTGGTGTTATTTCATAAAGCTTACATGAGCAAAGGAGTAGCTACTCGTTTTATGAGGAATATGTTTTTTAAACGTACTACATTTTGATTGTACTCAGATAGCTTATTTTATTTTTAAGTTCAACTACTGAGGCAGATAGCGAGCTAATTTGCACAGCTAGCTAGCATAGCTAACAGTGTTTTCAATCTGATGTTGTTTCACAAAGCCAAAAGCCAAGAATTCGTTACCGGAGAAATGTTATCCCGTAGCTGTGCTACATTTTGAGTTTATTCTGGAAATTATCATTTTCTTTTTACGTCGTCAAACGTGCCAATGAAAAAAATGTTACAGAAGCAAAGCTAGTTAGCACGTCCGCTTCACAATTCAGAGTTTGCATGTTCTCCGGGTGTTCTTGTTTCCTCCAAAATTCCCAAAAACATGCGTGCTTGGCCGATTGACTCCCAAGTTTTTTTTTAATGTACAATGTGTTTCTAGACTCCGTTGAATTATTGATGTCAGTGCATTTCTGAAGGCAACATTTGATCTCTCTATGCAGCCGCTCGTCAAACATTGCATGCTTCATTTCTCTTCACTTTGTTTTACCTCGAAGTTGCACGTCCCTCTCAAATTTTGCCTTCCTATTCCTTCTCTTCCGAGGAGTCACTGTTGCTGATGTCAGTGAGGGATAAGAATATTCCTTAAATGTTCCTATCATCCCCCAATATGTTAAACCCAACCAATATACAATAAAAATTCTGGGGATCATTAAAAACTAGTTTTCATAAATTTAGTACAAGACTTTTGGGAAAAGTGGTATTCATGGTGTTCTTCTAGCTTTCATTTTCCTATAAGATGGACAAAAAAATAATAATTCTTGATGTTGGGTGTTTTCAGGGGGTTGCATGTTCTCTTCTGTTCTGTCCATCACTGTAAGAAACATCAAAAATCAATGTCACTGCCTGAATAATAAAGTAGACTGTGATTCAGGCCTTTGTGTTTTATTATGACATCTTAAATCTGCCATGTTACAAATCCTCCATTTTAAAGTAGAATTTGGTCTCAAGGATACAAAACCTGTTTGAGAACTTATTTGAGGATATGCAGCTTTGCCTTCAAGGCAGTTCAGCATGCTTGTTTGAGTTGTGTTTTTATTGGCTCTTAAGGATATCAAACCTGTTTGAGAAGTTATTTGACATCAGGGATATCCGTCTTTCCCCTCAGTGTCCTAAACAATGGCTGTGTCTTATAAATTGTCCCCCACCCACACATTATTTGGACCAACCCATGTTTATGTAGAATATTGACGAACCTTACAGAAAGATAAAAAGTACAGAAGAACTTTGAAAGTTAGCCATGACATCATGCATACTGAAGTTTCTTTTTCAACTCATGTCCCCACAGAAACACAAACGTAACACCTCCAGGACTCATTAAGTCAATATTTGGTCAAAACATGATGAATAATTGATGCGTCCAAACACGTTGTTTTTTTCAACAAGTGTCCCCTCAGACATGCATACATAATACCCGCAAGACTCATTAATTAAGTCAATATTTGGTTAAAAGTTGGTGTGCC
Organism: Syngnathus floridae; assembly: GCF_059516105.1. NCBI lineage: Eukaryota > Metazoa > Chordata > Actinopteri > Syngnathiformes > Syngnathidae > Syngnathus > Syngnathus floridae. The sequence goes on along the minus strand of NC_142427.1, from coordinate 9,513,953 downwards.
CGAATGAGTCTTTCGGGGACAAGGTCAAAGGTGGGGTGGGGGCTCAACATGGAGCAAGCAAACATATAAAGCCAGCGTAGAGTCTGCTGTGATAGGACTCAATATTTACTGTGTAAATGTTAATGCAGGGTCCCCCCCACTACATTCATGCTACCCACCAACGTGACCTTCTGGATCTCCCCGGAGGAGCGAGCGTTGTCTGCAGCCCTCATCGCCTTCATCAGCGTTATCTTCTTGGTGGTCAACGGGCTCATGCTCTTCACCTTGAGGAGTAAACGTGTGTTTCGGGAGACATCACGCCACATGCTGCTGTACAACCTGCTACTTGGAGATACCGTGCAGCTTGCCCTCGGCCTGTTGTTGTACTTGTTCAACGTCTCCCGCGTCATGATGGCGTACGATTTATGCATCGTGCTCAGCGTGCTCAACAGTCTCACCAGTAGGATATCACCGATGATGCTGGTGATCATGTCGTTGGAGAGATACGTGGCCGTGTGTCACCCTCTCAGACATGCTTCTGTTATGACTGTCAGGAACACGACGGTGGCAGTGATCACCGTGTGGGTCTTTAGTTTTCTAAATGCTTTTATTCAGGGGCTTTTAATGCTGCTGTTTCGTGCAGACAAGATGGAGAGTTTGCTACGTACGTACAATTGCAACAGTGCAAATTTCTTCTTTGTGCCTATTTCGGAAATGTACTATAAAGTGTCCATATATGTTCTGTTCATCACAGCAAGCCTGAGCATCCTTTTTAGTTACGTCGGCGTGGTGGTGGAAGCCACATCGGCGGCCACGGACAAAAACTCGACCCGTAAAGCTTTGAACACGTTGCTGCTGCATCTGCTACAGCTTGGCCTCTGCCTCTTGTCCACGTTCTTCTCCAGCATCATGACATTCCTCGCATCTTTGATGAGCTGGGAGACCACGGTTCGAATCCAGCTTGTTTTATTTGTATGTGTTTTCCTACTACCCAGATGTTTGAGTTCTCTTATTTACGGGCTGAGAGACGAGAACATCCGAGTGGTGATCATGGGCCGTCTCTGCTGTCGCCTCAAAGTGTCAGTCGGTACCGTCAAAATTGCGCATGCGTCCTGAGAGCACCATTCAAACTTTACTCCTATTGCTGTCAAAAAACACTTGCTGGCTTTATTGGTTAATAAATTTTTTCAGAAAAGGTTTGCCTTCGTATTTTTTGACTTTCCTGTGGATATATTTGCGACAAAACGAAATTGTATTTGATTTGTGATGTGGTGCTCGTGCCTCCCACGCCCTAACAGTCTTTGAAGGCATCGTCACACAGAGGTCGTCAAAACGAACCTGTCGAGGGGATGTTGGTTTTTCCTTACAGTCTGTGAAGGCATCTTCGATGATGATGCTCACGTTATTGTTACGTCACTACACAGACCGAAACAAACATGGCGCCGCGAAAGTGAGGGAAAACGACGTGAGTGTCTTTCAACTCATTTCCTCACCTACTGTGTGCTGTTCATTCCTTCGTAAAACTGACGAACATTACATTTTTGTTTTTAAGCCTTATTTTACTGCTGTCTATTCAAAACGTATCCCGCCGTGTAGTAACTGCTGTTAATAGTGTGGTTCTATTTTGTCTCATCAAATTGACACTTGAGTATTTTCAATTTGAGTTTCTCACTTCGTGCTACAATTATCTGGAACAGAACAATTTTATGATAATTACCAGGCAAACATTAACCACGGATGTGTATTCCACAATTTGGTGGCTAGGAGCTCTTCAGTTTTTAGTTTTGTGTGAGGAACATTAAACAGTAAGACAGGCAGCAGAACACAAAGGGACAAGCAGGAATGGATTACAACTTCTCTTTTTTTAAATACCACACCGAATATAACTCCAGAAGTTGTTTTCTGTGTGTCAAAATAATGGTGTAGCCGAGCAGGATGCCACAGAGGAAGCAACGTAACAGGGACGGACACCCTGAAAGCCAGTTGCAGCAAGACACACAAAAGAACGTAGCTGTCAATGATGAGGAGCAGGTACAGATTTAAAAAAAAAAAAAAAAAAAAAAAAATCACTTGAGCATTTACCGCACTCTGAACAAGCAGCCTTTTCATACCATCCACCGTACATGCCAAACTTAACATTTGACACCCCCGGTTAACAGCAGCGTCTTTGTGTTCTCTCGGGATCAGAGCACCATGTCACGTCTGCCACCATCCTTGTCGGACAGAGAAAGAAGATGGAGAGACAGGAAGTGCAAAGCCAAACCTCAAGGTAGACACGTTTTCCATAAACATGGGGAAACTTCTGCTTTTACTGATGTGAAACTGTTTCTCAGAGATGACAGAAGATGAGATGATGGCCTTGGCTCTGCATCTGAGTACGCAGGAAACCAGCACGCACCATGAAGACGCTGCTGTTACGAAAGCCATCAAAGAGAGTGTGAGTACAGTCAAAGAAACATCTAGGACGACGTTTTGTCTCGTGAGAAAGATTACAAGTCGGCATGATATTTTGGTGTCTGTCCCTCTTAGATGTTCAGCCAGGAGCCCTCTCGGCGTCAGAGCCGGCTGACCCAGTCAGAAACCGCTTGCTCAGGACCAGGTGGTTGGTACGTCAGCAGCTGGCCAGAGTCGACCATCGATCTGACGGCATCGGGCGACGGCTTCACGAACCCGAGCCAAGGTGAGTCGCTCGTAAGCTCTATCTGGAGATTTTGTCATAAGTCTTGGTCTATGTGGTTAACAAGCAATTGTAAACTGCTTATGTGTGTGTTTGTGCTGTTGTAGAGGTGAAAGGTGAAACTAAACAAGATCAAAAGCGGAAAGGGACGGAAACTCCTCTGTCGGACTTGCCGTCAAGCCCAGATATCTCCACTCAGGCGTGGCTCGGTAATTCCGAGTCTGAATTGTTGGACTCGCCGCAGGTAGCACACTCAGTTCCAAAATATTTAAATAGAATCAAATGACATCACGGTGGTCATATCTTTGTTCTCTCTATCAGAGCTCCGATTCGACGCAGATCGACGACTCTTTACTCCGGAAATCCCCCGTCTTCTCCACGAGCGGTCGCAAAGCCCGGGTGGCCGTTTTCCGGCTCAGCCAGGATACGCTGGAGAGCTGCAAGACCGCCGGCTTGACGCTTAACTCGCAGCACTCAAATGACGACGGCCTTCCTTCGGCACGACGCAAAAGTCCCGTCTTCTCCGAGTCTGACACGGGAGACGAATTTGTCCAGTATCTAAAAAGCCCGGTGTTTGGCGATGAGGCTCGGCATGACCCGTCTGCGCAGGAGAGGAGTTTATCTTCTTCTCCGCCCGTCAGCCCGGTATTCCCGAGGAGTCCGGCGCGCTCCAAGAAACTTGCTGACTCAAAGAACTCAACACTCTCAAAAAGTCATCCGGTCGCGGACGATTCATCTGAAACGGAACTCACGAGCGACACGACGCTATGTTGGTCCGACGAAAACGCGGATGAGACGGTACGTTAAAGAGTTCTGTTCGGGAGGGGCGGGGTCCATCAGTGGACACTTTCGGGCTTTGAGCGATTCTCCTTGGATTGTGTTGTAGCTGGTCAACTCACCTAGTCCAGTCTACCCGGATGAGAAGCGCTTTCAACAGGCCCCTCAGAACCCGGAGACCGAAGCGGGCCCGAACAGCAGTTTGCGTGTTTCCAGTCTGAACACTGGGCAGCCTGTCCCCAACCAGTCCACAGTCCACTATTACTGGGGGGTCCCCTTCTGTCCACGTGGTTTGGATGCAGATGCTTACACGCAGGTTGTCCCCCTCGCCCTCCCATTTGCGTTCACACTAGTCTTGAAATAACTTTGCCGTGTTGCTTTTCAGGTGATCGTGGCCCAGATGGAGGTGTACGAGAAGAGTCTGAAGGAGGCTCAGAGGGGTCTGTTGAGGAAGGCCCAGTGGGGCGCCCCCATCCTGCCACAATCAGAGGTACAAAGATTGAACAAGAAAATATCTCTTGATTCGTATGATGATGTCATTGACTCAAATGACGATCGTTTTTTGTTCCAGAAATCCTCGTTATCAGACTCCTCCCATATTAAAGTTCCTCGAAGGTGAGAACTTGCCTGAACCACCGGGAGTAGACCAGCTCCCGGCTCATGTTTTGCTTTTCACCAAGCCAAAAATTAATTTCCATGTCATAGGCGTGGCCTCAGACGCAAAGACTGTAAGATGGGCAATCAGGACGCGGACAGCCTTTTGTTGGAGGAGGAGGAAGAGGACGATGAGGAAAAGAAGGAAGAGGAGGATCAGGAGGAGGAGAATGAGGAGCTGGAGATTGAAACCGGACGTGAAGAGGGAGATCAGACCGACATTGACGACTGTGTCGTTTGTCCAGGTACTTCCACGGAGCTTTACTCCATGTTTCAAGTGACACAATTATAAGCAGAAACTTTGAAGAAGGAAAATAATTGTCAGCAGCACCTCACGATTATTTCAATTTCATTGGATCATTTTGTGATACTTTCAGAGACCCAAATGAGTGAGGAAGATTACGTGGATCCGCTTAAGGTGACTGCTGCTTTTGCAACGGAGCTTTGTTTGCTAAACAAGATCTCACCATCTGCGTTCCTCCTCCGCAGCTTGACAGCCCGGAGTGTCCCAAAACTGTGACGAGCGATGACGGTCAAAGCGTTGATGGTCAAACTATGGACGAGGAAAAGATGATGGATGGTGAGGCTTACTTCGGAGACATGCACATAAATATATATTTTTTTTAGAATTAAAAAGACTTGGTGGTTGTATTAATTCCACCACATGTAATGTTTTGATGTTTAGTCAACTCAAATTTAAAAGTCGCCATAAACAGATTCAAGTCGAGTGTCTTTAACTCGGTTACAGTCTCGGCAGACGGCAAGACTCAGACGACGTACTTCGTCGGCGGTGACACGGGTCGAAACCCCACCCTGACAAATGATGAGGAAGAAAGAGAACCAGAAAGGTCCCCCTCGCCTGAGTTGGAGACCGTCGGCTTCCAAGCGGCCGTGGAGTGTCCCCTTTGCCAGGAAACGTTCCCCGCGTGCAAAATCGAGAGGCACGCGGCGTACTGCAACGGCGACATGGAAACAGAGACGGTCGTCATTGCGGATGAACATTCGGAAGGTTGGAGAAAGGCATCCAAAAAGTTCAGAGTCACCGCTGTGCTGGTTCACCACTTGATGTCAGTGTTTCTGCCTTTTACCCTGCAGAGCTCTTCAAGCCTAGAAGGAAAAGGAAAAGATGGACAACAGAAGAAGAGGGAGACGCCGCCTCCACTGACAAGTATGTCATCTTATCAAAGTGGTTCAGTTAAGAAAATAAAGTTCATCCACTCTCCCAACAGAATCCAGGAGAAATGTTACATCTGCCAAAAAGCCGTGGCCCTACGAGACTTCAGCAAGCACACCGATCTCTGCATCCAGCAGAGGGCGACAAAAATACCCGAGGTAGGACTCAAGTGGCCATCTTTTTTTTTTTTTTTTTGTCACACACGCACACACATTTACACTAATTTCACCCCGATATCATCAGGGACTCCCAGGACTTGCCCAGCATGCCCAAATAATTCACAATAGTCTTTTTATTTATTTTTTTAACCATTCAGCAGGGAAATCTGTTGGCGGCTCTGGAGCATTCAGAGAGCAGGTACGCAGGTAAGCCCAACACTCACCAGTCGCTCGACTCCCAAAACAACCAACAAAAATTTTTTTTGTGAACTTGTATCCATTCGTCTTTGGCAGGAGCTGGGCCGTCCAGTTGCAGACTCCAGCGAGGGTAAGTAAAAAAATTCTTCTTAAATATTTCATTTATTATAATAATTTGTTAATTCTAAAAAGAAAATATATTTTTTGTCATTCTCTAAATTATTTTTTAAATTTGGGGGGGGGGGATTGACAAAAAAAAAAAAAAAAACTTGTTTCCCCTTCAGTGACGTCAGCGATCTGACGGACAACGACAAAGAAGAGGAAGCTGGCATTTCCATGCTGGCCCTCAGCGACTCGCCCATTAAGTCCTTCACGCCCATCTCGGAGGCCACCGACTGTCTGGTGGACTTCAGGCGCCAGCAGCGGCTCAAGAAACCCAGCCACAAACGAAGGTGAAGAAGGGGTTGGGGGTGGGGTGGGGGGCTTAATGAAGACCGAGTGACCAACGTCAGCACACCTTGGAACTGATGTCCACTTATGCAACACACTTGAATGTTAAGAGGGTTCTCCGACTCCCTCGCAACTGTATACTGTACTGTAACATTCCCTTTTATTTTTTAATTTCATGTGCAATTTTCTCGACTTCAATGCAACAACTGCATTTTGTGATTGCATTTAAAATTAAATAAGAATAATTGGAATTTGCATTAAAAAGCATCTGTAGCTAATACGCGGGCCAATGACAGGAACATCGTCTCAATTTCTTTCATTCAGCTGTTTTTTTTTCTTTATTTTTGTTATTCATTAAAAGATTGGCTCTTTTAAAATAAAATATTGTTAAAAAATTTGAATAGATCTGACTTTTTAAATTGGGTTTAGAGATGAGCCATCGAGAACTGCCGTGTGATTGTTTATGCAAGATTTCCGGTTGTTTCTAAATTCACTTAATTGGACATGATCTGGACCCGCAAGGTCCCACATGACCGTGCATGTCAGCAAGAAGTTTTTTTTTTTTTGCTGAGCAATAAAATCTGTTACTTCCATCTCACATGCACACTGCTCATGATTATTTTTTGTTATTTCATCAGGTTGGAGCTTTTGCGTTTCCTCCCCCAAGTGTGTGCGTGTGACGCATTGTGACACAGTTGTGTTTTATCATTTCCATCTAAGTCAATGCTGCCCCCTTGATGTGCCTGCTTGCATTTGTTCTTCCTCTTTTTTTTTTTTTTTTTTTTGGGTGCGCTCGAGCTTGGAAGTTGATGGCTGAGCTCGCTCAGTGTGGAAGAGAAAGCAGCAGGTGAGTGATGTCGTCGTCTTCGTACACTTGATTTCCTGATTTTGCGGTTATTCAACGTTTGACAACTCGGCAGAACCTATTTTCCTCCTGTAGGAAGTGGCGCTTCTTAGTTTCGTGTAGTCCAACTTTTTTGAAAGACCTCAAACTTGTTCTACCTGATTGACTGACACTGTTGCCTTATTTGAATTTCAACTGCAACACACTGACAAACCTGTCCTTAGTCTATTCTGGGCTAATTAATATCTCATTTTTAGTTTTTGTTTCATTCCTGAACAGAAACCAGTTTTGGTGATTCCAGCCTGCTTGAACAATCGGCCGGGTATTTCAGACGGGTAAGGACGAGGCACACCCAAAAAAGCATCTTCTGACTCAATTTTAATCACTGTTGACATTGTAGCATAGTTTCCATTCATATTATGGTGAACCCTCAAAATCCATTACAGCCACACCCACATCAACTTTATATTTGAGTTGAATGCCTACCATATGCTTTGAAAACATTTCGACTTATGAAATGAACATTTACTTTTGTGTTTTTTTTTTTTTCTCTTCTCTTTGCAGGTGAGTAATAGAATCACAAAGACGAGCGAGAATGAACGCCGACATCTGCACCATCCACGTTGACGGCATCCCCCTGGACACGCTCAGTAAGGTGCATGTTAAGCTCGGCTCGTAATGTTGCACAAACATTTCGCTCATTTGCAGTTGTCATCGAACTTCTCGAACTTAGCTTAGACCTTTTTTGTACGCGCCTCAATTGCGTCCGCCATATGTGTCGCCGATATTAACAAGGGTTACTGCTGTCATTTTATTTATTCTGTTTTCTTTAGCACTTTGAGATTTGCCTGCAAATGTAAAGTGTATTATAAATAAAATTCATTATTATTATTAACAAAGGTGGAATTCCGTGACATGGCAATGAAGTGCTGCCTCCGTGAGTGAAAATAAAAATACAACCTAGGCTTTACCACTAATATTTTGAATTTGGTGTAGTTTCCTCAATTATACTTTCATCTGGCTCTTCTCGGCTGATTTGAGTCATGATGGAGGAATGAAGTCAAGTAGCAACAGGTCCAGCGGAGAGCGCAAGGCTCCATTATGACAACATGTAAATGGCGAAAGGAGGCGTGCGCTGACATGCCTGTTGGAAAATTACTGGCAAATGACGACAAACTAGCGCCGTTTAGCTTCCACAAATGTCCGCTGTGATCATGACACCTGCTTCTACCGAGAAAATCCAACCGAAGCAGGATGTGATGAAAACACTCCGGTGTTGCAATGAACACAAGCACTACTTTTATACCGTTTACAGACCTGTATGTTTGCTTAAGAGCGTTTTATTGCAAAAAGAAAACAAGGCGTGTACATCCACTTCAATATTTTATGTTACAGCTTTATTACAAATATTTCTGTTTTCTCCCCATTTTATCATGCTTTTGAATACGATGAGTTAATTGAGAACAAAACCACATGCCTTATATGTTGGAAGAGGGTGTGCAGACTTGTACAACCACACCAAGAATTTTTACAGCTTTATGGGTAGACAGGAAAACGGGAAGTGTTGCTGCGGTCTCGAGGTGATCGTAAGCGTCTTTGCTTTCCTGCCCAAATGACGCTACCCTCTGCATGCCAACCTTTTGGCCCCCCGCCCCCACCTCGCCTTTTTATTCCCTCGTTATTCTTTCCATTTATGGCCATGTAACAAACTAGAAGGTGGAATAGATTTGACTTCCTACTGGACTTTTCTATTATTCTGAGTATTAGCTAGCAAAATAAAAAATCCTCCCTGCCGTTCCTCAGGTTCAAACCTACCTGAAGCCGTTCATGCTGTCCCTGGAGGTCCTGCAGCAGGTTTCCGCACGACTGGAACGTGACCTGAGACGAGGCCTGGGGAGGCACTCGCACCACAGGGCCGCCGTCCAGATGCTGCCCACTTTTGTCACAGCCACGCCGGACGGGACGGGTAACTTGCAATTCTTTGCAAAGCCTAGAAACTCCCATTAATCTCCAGTCCACATAAACACGCCCTCTAGTGGCGATGAGCAGCATAGGCTGATAACTGAAACTGGTCCTATAGAGTGAGACAAAAAAATATTTTATTCCTGGATAAACAAAAGTTGTTGCACCAAACAGAAAAAGGCGACTTCCTGGCTTTGGACCTGGGCGGGACAAACTTCCGGGTGCTCCGCGTGCGAGTGCTGGAGGAAGAGCAGAGGATGGTGAAGATGGACAGTCAGATCTGCGCCATCCCGCAAGACATGATGGAGGGACCTGGAGAAAAGGTCTGAATCATACCACGATAGCATTTTTTTTTCTTATGCATGCTTTTAAATCGAAATTCTCACATTGACTGCTCGCAGTTGTTCGACCACATCGCCGCCTGTCTGGGGGAATTCCTCAAGTCGCAGAATCTGCAGGGCAAAATTCTCCCTCTGGGCTTCACCTTTTCTTTCCCCTGCCATCAGAAGGAAATTGATAAGGTCTCACACACACTCCAACCATCCAATTTCAGTTTTTTGTCTGACGTTCTGTTTGTGTGTGTGGGGAGCAGAGCATCTTGATCCGCTGGACCAAAGGCTTCCAATGCTCGGGGGTGGAGGGCCATGATGTGGTGCAGCTCCTGCGAGAAGCAATTCAGCGGCAAGGGGTAAGTCGTGTCGGTCGTTGGGCGCCGCCGATTGAAAACCGACTGACGTTGTCCTTCAGGATTACGACGTGGGCTCCATCGCCATGGTCAACGACACCGTGGGCACCATGATGAGCTGCGGCTACAGGGACCAAAGCTGCGAGATCGGCATGATCATCGGTGAACACGCAAAATACAACGGCGCCGTACCCCATGTGACCCGCTAAGTAGTTCTCCATTCCAGGCACGGGCACCAACGCGTGCTACATGGAGGAGATGAAGAACGTGAAACGCGTGGATTGCAACCAAGGACGCATGTGCATCAACACCGAGTGGGGCGGCTTCGGCGACAACGGTTCGCTCGCGGACATTCAGACCGAGTTTGACGTCCAGGTGGACAAGACGTCCATCAACCCCGGCATCCACACGTACGTGTATGGAATCATATCACGCAATGTTCCCCGCCGCAACAGATGTGTGTTCTTCTGCAGCTTTGAGAAGATGATCAGCGGCATGTACCTGGGTGAGATCGTGCGCCTCCTTCTGGTGAAGATGACAAAAGACGGGCTGCTGTTCAAGGGGCAGGCATCGGAGGCGCTGCTGTCACCGGGCGGATTTGAGACCAAGTACATCTCCCACATAGAAGAGTGAGTTCTTGTTATTTTATTTTTACCACATTATTGTCCTTAATTAGTTTTCTCATACAAATCTCTCTTGAAATATGTTTAAAGCCATGGTGCGCTGCTCTCTGTTGGACTTTGCTTCCCTCTAGTGGTCATTTCAGAGAGGTGCACATAAAAAAAACAATTTGAAACAAAGTACCAAAAGTAAGTTACCAAAATTAATTTCAAAAAGTGCTTTATTTCAAATCAAATTAAATGATGTTTTGATATTTCATCAAATATTTCAAAATATTGAAAGGAGAACCAACTTTTTGAATGAAAAATATGTAAATGGGTGGAATATGACGATGATTATTATTATAATATATTATAATTATATGATTTTTCAGAGTGTGTCTTTTTTTTTCACCTTCAGAGAGCTCAATGGCCTGGAGAACGGGAACAAAATCTTGAGCAACTTGGGTCTGGCGTGGGAGCCGGTGGACGTGCGTGTGGTGCGGATGGTCTGCGACACGGTGTCGTCGCGCTCGGCTCGCCTCTGCGCCGCCGCTTTGGCCACCCTCGTCAACCGCATGAGGGTCGCCCGCGGCCTGGAACGCCTGAAAACCACCGTGGGAGTGGACGGCTCTGTATACCGCAAACACCCCAAGTAAGCCACCGAAAAAAAATTTGCAAACATGAAACAAATTAAAAGTCTGTTGCTCATGTGTATTTGACTCACCCGTAGCTTCAGCGCCGAGTTGCAGGCCACGGTGCGCCAGCTGGCCCCCAAATGCGACGTCAGCTACCTGCTCTCGGAGGACGGCAGCGGCAAAGGCGCCGCCATGGTAACGGCGGTGGCGCTGAGGCTGGCCCGCGAGTCCCGCCTGCTGGATGACAGCGACGGTGAGGACAGCGACGACGAAGAGCAATGAGACGCCTCCGACGTTACCGCACATGGCTCCGTTTCCCTTTTGGTTTTTTTTGTGTTGGTATGGTACAGACTAAATTTGAAAGTTCTCAAAGTCTTCTTTTTCAAGTTTATTTATATAGCCCTAAATTGCAAACAGTCTCAAAGGGTTCCACATAGACAAACAAATTGACAATTATTCTCAAAGCATCCCCTGATCTTAAGCTCCCAAATGCTTTGAATGCTTTAGTTAATCTGTTTCACTTTTTCCACATTTTGTTGGGTTCCAAAATGGATTAAATATTTTTTCCTCAAACTTCCACACTTAATAACTGGAACATGAAAAAAAATACAGTTTTTTTTTTAAAATTCAGAAATTGTATGTACATACAGGCAACGTGGGTAATATAAAAAACAAACCTATCAAGTCTGTCTTGAATCCATTTTGGAATAACAGTATATTTTCAGCGCAACAATACTACCCCCTAGCGGTCAGTTTTTATATTTCATACAACTCTTGCCAGTTAAGCTTTTTTTAAAATGCAAAACATTTCAGCCAAACTCATACTATTTTTTTTTAATTTTTTTTTAAATGTTGTACAGTTATAAGATTAAACTCATGTGTCTTAGATTTTTTTTTCAGATGATAAAAATGCAAGAATATATTTATATATTTTGGAGAAAATGCATAACATTTACTTTTATTAGACGTCATATAACTCACAATTCTACTGCACGACTATCTTGAGACATAAAAGCCTGCGTGAAACATTTAACCCTTTGCTAAATATTTCTTTTCTAGAGACTACATTCTTATAAAAGTTACGGTCATAAATCTCGCCTGGATTTGGACATTTATGTGTAACTCTTCACCTTCATTTTCAACTGGGATATCAGAAAATAGCAGGCTGCATATTTCTAGACATGAACAATGGATGCTGTCATTACAGCCTACATTCAATGCTCAGCAACCCCCCCCCCGAAAACCCCCTCCCCAAACTACACTCATATAGTGCAAAATACCAACACACATCATTTCAATGATAATCAAAATTTGTAATCAAAATTTGTTTAAATTTTTTAATCAGACCCATTCAGCAGCATACATTATATAAATAAATAATTAAGTAAATAAATTATATATATATATATATATATATATATATATATATATATATATAATTTATTTACTAATATATATATATATATATAAAAAAGGCATTCATCATATATATATATATATATGATGAATGCCTTTTTTCCTTCTGCAGACATTCAAGCTTTACGAGCACTAGAAAACATCGCCATGCGTTGAACTTCCCGCATGCGCAGTAGGCAAACACACATAACATTGAAAAACACACACACACACAAAAAGAGAGAGAGGGAGAGAGGCAGCTCTGGGATCAGCTCAACTATTTATTTATTTTTTTTCAATTTCTCAATGTAAGGCGACAATATTACCTACGCGTACGCCTTCATGGCTTCCATACTTGGATAGTCGATTTAATTTGTTTCATTTTCAAATTGGAACTCAACCGACGTGGATTTATCGAGGGAGATTGCTCATCCGTTGAAATTTTTTTTTTGTTATTAACATTTAAGTTGGCAAACTTTAGCCACACCTAGAGCTAGCCGTATTTTTCGCCCCCACACCCGAGAAAAAAAGAAGTATTTTTTTAGGGTTTTTTTTTTTTTTTGGTTTAATTTTTTTTTTGCTTTGCTTTGCTTCCTTTCTCTTGCGCTGGTTCGGTGGTGCGTTTGTTTGTGTGACGGCGAGTCCCGGCGGTGTAACCGGAGAGGGGCCTCACAGAGGGAATGCAGGACTGCAATGGAGCACAATGCAATACAGGTAAAAAAAATATATATTGTTTTTATAATATTTGCTTTCATTTTAAATGCTCGAATTCGCCTCAGTCGATTTTCTCGCTCCTCGCTGCCTTGATTAAATTAAACGTCGTCAAATTAGGCCTCGGATTTAGAGTTTTATTTCATATAGTTTGACCATATCGCATTGATTGCCCCCCCCTTCCCTTCCCACACACACACACATAGAGTTGCTGTGACTCACAATTCCAACTTTTATTACACCCCCTCCTCAAACGTGGCATATGTGAAAATAATATTCTAATATTTCGATATTTATTTTCTCCCCCGCTCTCAAATGTTCGACTGTGTCACACAGCAAGCTGGAGCCTGATCACCCCCCCAATGGCAGCACGTTCAAAATCCGCGTGTAATAATTTCTTGATATTTTCCGTCGTGTTTAATGATTAATTTCTTTGTGTGGTCGTGTCGACATTAGTCCCCCCGATTTCTTGACTATGCCAACCGACCACCTCTCACCCACCCACGGCGAAGCATATATTACCGGAATAAAATAACATTTATCGTTTAAAATTAAAGAAAAAACAGGAAACTTTTAAAGCGACCCCCCCCCCCCTCCTCCTCCTCTTTTTTCAAGCTTAGCCAGCTAGCTAGGTTAGCCTAGCCGCAAGCCAGCTATCGTATAATTAAAAATAAGCTTGATATTATTTTTGATTAAAAAATGTTGGACAAGGTCGACCGGGGCGAGGTTGGACTGTTTCGTGTCTGTTAAACAGGGATCGTAATAATATTATTAAGCACCGACATTTTGTCTCGGCTGTAATTACCACAGTTTAAGGAGGAATGCTAATATTGAGGCAGAAATATGATGACTTTTTTTTTTTCCATTTTAAGTTAGACTTAATAATCACAGAGAGAGCACATGAAATCAATTCATTTCAACATAAACGTTCCACGAGTGCATTTAATATTACTATGTGATATTAATTTTGAAAAAAATGTCAAAATTCTCATTGCTGTTTTGCGTCACTGTGTTGTTGAATAACAGGATATAGCCAAGGTCAATACTCTAATCTTTCTTTTATAATGTATCTTATATTCTCGTGCATTCTGTCATTAATACCCAAAAAGGGAGCATTCTCCAAACTGTTTGCAAAAAATGTCATTTTTATTTCCCAGAAAATATCACGAGCACTGACGCAAGCAGATTAAGGGTTTCCATCTCAAACTCTGTGTGTGTGTATGTGTTCACATTTTGAGACTGGCCTCTCAGATTATATTATGTGGCTTTTTATTTTCCTGCCTCATTTCCACCACTAGGCTGAGTTGAGCACTGTTCGTTTTTTTAGCCACCTCCCCTCAAGCCCTAGAGAGGGAAGGAGGGGGAAGAAAAAAAAAAAAAGTCCAGAAAGATTGGAGAGTGCTGCATGAAATCCTTGTAATGGATAATAGTATGTTTATCATACTCTCATGTTGCTATTCATCACATGGCTTCACTGTAATTAAGTTAAAGACAAGGAGAATGTACATTCTGCTGCCCCGGTGGCTGCAAAAGTCAAGGGGAGCTTTGTTCGTTCTTTTGGACTGATAAATGATTCAAAAGTGGTTCATGTTAAATAATGATGAAGATATCATCGGCTAGTAAAATATTCGATTATTGTAGTGCAGCCTTTTCTGTATTCGCATAGCAAAAAAAAATCTGCCTGTGTCAAACTTTTTACAGGCTTTTAAAAAATACATCAAAAATCAGATTGAGGTTTTATTCCTAAAATTTAATTTAATATAAAGTCACTGTAACATTACGGGTAATTTAGATTGATATTAAAAATGCTTAAAAATTTTATTTTCAAGTTCATCATCCTTTATAACTGTAGAATAACATTTACGTTTCTTTGAGTATATTTAAGTTTTTCTAATATGATCAGATAAAATAACCTGGCATTAATCCCGTTCGTCTTGTACGGCCTCCATTTTGTCAAGTAAATATGCTTATGTAAATGTAAGTGCTGGGTGAAAATTAATGTTCACATAATCTGTTTCCTGTTGCCTTTCATATCTATTTATAACCTACAGTTCCACATTCCTTTTCAAAATTTAGGCAATATTATGCCTCAAAGAGAAATAGTCAGTTCTACTTTCAAACATTTTGATTCCTCTGGGTATGTGTTAGTACCTTTTTTATTTTATTTTTTATTGGACGCCTGCTTTCTCTGTCATTATAATATCACTGCAGTCTTCCCACACGTATTTTTATTCTCGCTTCTGTAATTTCAGCTGCTTACGTATGTTTGCCGTCCACCGTGGGCCTCGCCTTTTCTTTTTCTTTTTTGGGGGGAGACGTCGGGGGAGATTGATATCACGTTAAGACTGAAAAAGAAGAAGACTTTGTTGTGGTTTGGGAGTTTTTTTTTTTCTAGTTTTCCCTCTGGGCCTCTGTCATGTATGGCTTCCTTTTCCTCCCAATGCTATCTGAGGCACCACGTCACCACTCTGCATGTTTTTTTTTTTTTAACTTCCTCCAAATTTTTATTTTCTGCTCTGACTTTTTTTTTAAATTCATTTATAAATTCATACTGTGCCTGCTGCAGTTTGTCTGCAGATTTGTGGCGGATGGGGGAGGGAAAGAGGAGGAAGGGTGGGTATGCAGTGGGGGAGGGGGTGCACGCCGTGGTGCCTTTTTTTTTTTAAGGGGGCCTTATTGTGGTTGATCAGCACAAGAGTGGGAATTTGAGGATATTCTGTATTTGGGCAGGCAGGGAAGTAATGAGGCAGGCATGACAACGATGTGCCAAACGGGAACGACTGGTTATTGTAATGTACACGCATGCGTTGCAGGAAATGCAGAATAAGCGCTTTTTTTTTTTTTTTGGGGTGAATCTTCAAGTCCGACCTTTTTTAGTAGGAGTAAATAATGAGCGGCTGCACAGGCGACCCCACCCACACACACGCCGCATTGATTATCTCATCTCAAAAAGACATATTTCACATGACTGGAATATAAAATGTATTTTTTTTCCCATTGATATTTATTTTATGAGTGTGATACATTTAAAAGGAGCTCTGTGGAAAAAAGCAGCTCACTCAATGACTAATGCGTCATTCAATTATTAAAATATGTATGCAGACAATATTTTCAATGCGCTTTTTCGAGCTTGTCACCCAGAAAGATCATCTGTGAAATATTTGCTGTCGTTTGCTGCTGGCAGGCAGCAGCTGGGAGGCTGCGTATTGTGTTTCACCTAAAGCTGCTCTAAGTCTTTTTTTATTCTTTTTTTTTTTTTAATGCCTTCAGCTCCGAACTAGAATCACATTGGCGTGATGCATTCAAAATCAGGAGAGATGTATTTCCTTAGCTTCTATGTTTAACATTGGGCCCTGTCTGTGATTTAAAAAAAATAAATACTGACCCTCGCACACATCACTAATTCTCTGCAACAGCAAAACAACGACCCCTGGTGTTCAGACTGGGGAGCAACGTTTTCAGGAGGCAGATTTGTAAAAAAAATTGCCCCAGTAATAAAACCTCCTGCAAGCATAAAAAAAATTCTTTCCGTCGCTTCCATATACAGTGTTGCACCTCAAATTACCTAATTGTAATAAAGCTGTGGCTTCATATTTTGTATTTATTTATTAGACGAATCCTCGCATGCTTTCACTTTAATTTTCTGCATGATTTTTCCCACACCCGGCGAGGCACTTATTAAAAAATATCCTAACCGGAAAAGAATTATTCCTCCAACCATTCACGTCACAGCGTTTAATGCGTCATATTTTTTTCTAAATAGGCTGCGGGTGAGTCATTTGGAAAGAACCTCATGACATTGTCGGACGTTTCCACGCAGGCACTATTTACAGTCAGGAGCCGCAGACGTGCCACGCACACGCAGGGGTTAATTTTTAACGCTATTCTTTTTTTTTTGTATCAGCTTCTTGCCATGTTTCAACACGGCAGCAACGTGAGAAATGTGGAGAAATATAACACATAGTTAGCCTGACAGCATACTTGTCATTTTTGTGTTTTTTTTTTACATGTGTGCAGGATTCATGGTGATTTGTGAATTTTGAAAATGACAGACAGTCATGTGATGCTTTCTAAAGTTGAAATATGTAATTGATTTGAATGCTGAAGATATGCGTCATCATTTGCATATGATTTGCATACCCATGCTCACTTCTTCTTCATCTTCTTCTTCTCATAGTGGTTGGGTGCTCCTTCCTGCCAGAGAGGCAGCTATGCCTTCTATAAGTCGGTCGGCAGCAAAAGCCAAGCCGACGGCCCCATGCAGGTGTGGCGGCTGGGCGAGTTTTACTTTGTTCGCTGCGGGCCCGAAGATCCCGTGTGCATTGCTGAGGTGAGGTGGAATTCAAATCACATGACCCTCGTGTCGGTTTGTTTTCAATCATCTTTGTTATGAATGCCTCTAAGGAAATTCATAATATCATGTGCAGGTGACCTTGTTGTGGGAAGACCAGGTGCAGCGCCACCTCCTGGCCAGCGCCAGACTCTACTTCCTGCCGGAAGACACGCCAAAGGGTCGAACCCGAGAGCACGGGGAGGTAGGAAAGCGAGTGAACAAAATGAAAGATTTTGCGTGGCGGGTTTTGTTGTGCAAATAGTGGCAAGTCCACCCACACACAAAAACAAAACAAACATATGTCAGAACGTGAGGCAGATTTGGCATTCCTGTACGCCGGCGAGTGAGTGGAACGCCATCTTAACGTCATCATTGGAATGCATCAACAACGTCTATTAATAACCTTGTGACATGGCCTCCAAAGGTGTTTTTGAGAGCAATCGAAACAATTTCCACCTTTGAGTATGCCTTTTATGAGAACGCTCTTCTCTCCCTCAATCTACTTTTCTGGCTGAGAGACTCCTCAAGCCTTTTCCATTTCAGCCGTAGCGAGTCGCTGGCTCACTCGCCATTGTTTGAATTACAAGCGGCAGCTTCCGCCTCACCTCGCTCTCAGCAGAAACAAAACTCTTGCGCAATAATGCACCGCAGTGGAGGCTGTGGCGTCGGCCTATAAATCAGCCCCGCTCGCCAAATAAACTTAAATGCTTTTTTTAGAATTTTTATTATAATAACTTGAGCTTCTTGTGTTAACGAGCTCACACCTGGCTACTGTGGGGGGCACGAATGCGGGTAACTCTCACCTGGGGGGTGAAGGTGTGATTATTGTGGGGGGGGGTGCAGATGGGCTTGCAAATGGGCATCTGGACCGTCACTGCCTCTTAACGTGCTCTTTATTCACACACGACCTTTAAGAATCGCTTGCCGGTGTGACCGATTCCCAAAATAAAGACCAACCTTGAATGTCACAGAACTGCTGGGGGTGGGGGGGGGCAGCCGTTGCAAGCATTTGTAACACAGCTGGGATTTGATAAATGTATTATGCAGGATTTTTTTTTTTTTGTCCACAATTGATTGAGAAAGACGTGAAGTCACCATTTTTCTGGTTCTTTTTAAGTTGCTCTGGTTTTCAAAATGCTGTAGAAGTTCAAAATTGAATTGCTGCACCTTTGTGTAGGACGAGGTCCTGGCCGTGTCCCGAAAGATGGTGTTGCGGGTGGAGGACCTGGTGCGCTGGTCGTGCGCCGAGCCGCCGGCGTGGAGCGGTCGATCGAAGGCGGCGCCCCACGGCGCCCCCAACGGGCTCCATAAACCGCCGCAGGAGAGCGACATCGACGGCAACGCAACCGACCACAAGCCACTAAAGGACAAGAGTGAAAGTAAGAAATAAAATGTTTTATCGGTCTATGTCAGCGGCCTCTGCGAGAAACAGGAAGCCCACTCTGGACTTTTTTTTTGTCCCCTATATGGCGCAGCTGAGTGCCAGAGCGTCAAAGTCCTCAGCTACCCCCAGTACTGCCGCTACCGTTCGCTGCAGAGGCGCATTCAGGACAGCGCCCGGGGCCCGACGCTGCAGGACGTCCACCTTCTAGCCTTGGGCGGCGTCAGGGTGTCACCCAGCACCCGCTTGATGTACTGCAGGGACACCTTCAACCACCCCACGCTGGAAAGCAGCGTCAGCTTTTCCTGGAACTTCCGTAAGCACCTCCTCACAAAAAGTTACTCAGCCGTTTGAGTATTATACATGATTTTATTTTTTGGGGGGCTTGCAGGATGTCCGTCTCTTAGCCTCCGAGGACGACCTCGCAAGAGACGAGGCCGCGACGGCAGAGACACTCCGACATCCGGCCAATCGGAATCCTGGATTGAGAAGATGAAGGTTTGATTCTTTCTGTAGATCAGAGATCAGACAGATAACAATTGCATCGGCCGAGTCTTCTCTCCTCCCATTTTTGAAAAATACTTTTTTGCCTACTTTTAGCCCCCTAAAAAAAGTTGCCTTGATACAAACAAGAGCCATTAAGAGATTAAACTGGATTCCTGCCCAGTTTTGGTTTTGATTTATATACAGTCTAAAGAAAAAAAAATTGAATCGTGGGCGCCCTCTAGTGGTGTGTGAAATAACCATTGTTCGACAGCTCATGTAAATTCCACTTGGCATGCTTTTTCCTGCTTCTGCTCGATGACAAACTCCTGGCTTTTTTTTTTTAGGAGAACGTGATGGGCAGCGTGGAGGTGGGCGGCGATGACGGCTGGCTCCCGCACCCCGAAGAGCAACTGTTCCTGGACGAGCTCTTCACCTTCATGGAGCGTCAAGGCTCTCCCATCCACAAAGTGCCCAATCTCGGCTTCAAGAAAAGTGAGTTGGCCTCTCGTCTGAGCTCAGCTTTCTCAACAGCGGGGGAGATGATTCATAATAGAGTTTTTTTTTTTTTTTCCTCTCAGTCGACCTCTTCCTCATGTACTCGGTGGTCAGACGTCTAGGAGGCTACGAAAAGGTGACAGAAGCAGTTTTGTCTTCTCGTTATATCTTTCTGTTCACGATGTGCTGTTTCGAGTGATACCAACAACGGCTTGATATCTCAGGTGACGTCGGAGCGAATGTGGAAGGTGGTTTACAACGAGTTGGGCGGATGTCCCGGCAGCACCAGCGCCGCCACCTGCACCAGGAGACACTACGAAAGGTCCGACTTTAGCGCTTTTTCTCGCTCGAGCGGCTGTCGCTCCGACTGGCATATCGAAATGCGTCTTTTTGTCTCAGGCTGATGCTCCCGTACGAAGAGCACCTGATAGCCGGAGGCATGGAACTCAAAATCCCACAATGCAGCCTGGCCGTGAAGCCCAGAGGCATCCGAGGGAGGAAGCCGCTCCCGCGGGGAAGAAAACCCGGACCCAAAGTCAAAGCCAAGATGGCAGATGTAAGAACAACTCACAGCGTGTGAAGTTGTGAGACTATGGAAGCTCTTCACATCATCTTTCCGTGTTGACTTTCTTCCTGTCTGCGCAGATGACCGCCCCCGGCGCCGGCGAGGGCACGGCGGTGGTGGTGAAGCGGGGGCGAGGCCGTCCGCCCGGCAAGCGCAACAAGGCCACGCTGATGGCCGAGGCCAAACTGCTGGCTCAGCAACAAGCCAGAGTCAAAGCGGAGTCTCCCACGCCTCTCCTGGTAGCCCCAAGCGCCAATGGACTGACGCCAAGCAACAGCGCGCCGCAGGTACGAGCTGCACTCAAGATTCCGATTCAGGTCTCCTTGTCCAAATTCTGTTGAAAAGTCATTTTCCCCACAAGATGCTGACCTTCTATCTTCTCTCTAGGTGTCGCAGCCAGCCCTCCTCCCTGTGAACATGCCCCTCGCCACGGACCCGTCCCCCATGTCCACCCCTTTCCTCCCCTTTCCACCCAAGCCAAAGGAGCCCGAGGATCGGACCGGGGAGTCCGCACCCGTCCTCCTCTCCGGCCTGCCTCGCCACTTTGTGGGCGGGTCGTTGGGAGGGTTTAGCCCCATCAAAGGTCTGTGTCCCCTGGACGTACTAAGGAACTGCGTGGGCTTCCAGAGGGTCACAGAGAGCCCGGCCCTGACGCCCCAAGAACCGAGTCAGCCGCACATGACTATCTACACCTTGCAACCCAAACGCGGAAACCCGGACACGCCTCTCCCGAGCGGAGACCAGTTGCTTCCGCCGCCGGCCCGCCCGATTCATCAGCACCACAGCCTGTGCTCGGGGTGCAACGTAGACGAGGACGCCCAGAGGGGGAGTGTCCGAGAGGCCAGGAACCGCCACCCTCTGCCCCCTCTCCGGGTCCTGCCTTTGGACCTGGACTGTAGTGTCCAAGTACGACAACTGATGAGGACTCGTCTGGGTTCGAGTCAGTTTCAAACCTTCTCCCGCCGGCTGTCCGAGGTGCTTTCCCAGGACTTGAGCACCAAGCCGCCTTGCACGCCCTTCACACCACCGCCGGAGCAGGCCCTTCCCCTCAACCTCAGCAAACGCTTTACGCTCAAGAGACCCGACGCGGACCCGGCCGAGCTCACTCGATCGACCACTAACGGAACAGAGTACGAGCCGTCTCTCAAAAGAGTCAAAGCCGACTGCTCGGAGCGCCCCGCAGACTTTAGCATGGGCGGTGGCCACGGGCGCCCCATATCGGGGTCCACCGGAAGCGGAGGCCAGGAACTTGGAGCCAAAAGCCAGGAGGAGCCGGCAGACCTGAGCTCCCCCAGCAGGATCAGGGCTTTCCTGCTCGGCCTGCCGCCATTCCAGGTGAAACTGGACGAGGATCTGAACGGGATCAAGTTCGGCAAAGTTCCGTCGGGCTCAGAGACGGAAAGCCAGAGGACCGTATCGGTTAAGAAAGAAGGCGAAGCGGCGCTAGCGGATATGAGTAACCACAAGTCAGAGTCCGTAACCAAACAGGTAGGAAATGTCGAGATGCTGAACGAGGACGTCAAGGAGGATGGGAATGCCTTGGCGGATAAAATGGAGAACTTGTGCGGTCAGATGATAGCCAATGTGGAAAAACGCGACGTGGACGTTTCAAAGGGCCACCCGAGCCCCGTTCTGCCCCAGGCCGGTGCTCTGGTCCTGGCTCAGCAGAGTTGAAGAAAGTCCACCCACAAAAACTATTTTTTTTCTTTGCCAACATCCGCAATCAGAATGTTCCCCATCCCATTCTTACAAGTCGCGCTGACGATTGCAAATCATTTCTTCCCAGTCAAACAAGAAAGAGACTTGTGACGACGCACTGCCTCGCAGCCCCGCCCCTTCTCATCCATCATTCAGAAGAAACATTAAGTAAATCAATTCAAGCTAAGTCGGTTCCGCTTATTGACGATGCTATGCATCGAGGCGCCGGGGAATGAGCATCTGAACTATAAGTCTGCTAGCTTCAAATCATACTCTAGTTCTGTCCAGACAGATATTTTCTGATTTAAAAAAAAAAAAAAATTCTCGGGAGTCTTCGCATTATATATGTACATATATCGCAAGTTGTGCTTCGTTAGTTAGCTCGACAATATGAAGTGTACTATTAACCGGCTTTTCCGACACGAACGTGCCTTAAGGAAGCGGCCCGCGATTATCGCTGGCTTCACTTTGCTTTAAAGAGATACCTTGGCAAGCGGCATGGAAATCCTCACAGCACGCCACCAAACAAAATTATTTTCGGTCTTTTCCTTTTGAAATCATCCGTTCAAATTTGCACACGTCTATAGTTCCACACTAATCACCTCCCCCCCCCCCAGCAATGAGTAGTGGAAGCAACGACTACTACTGACGGCTTCATGATGACTCGGTGCTGTTTATTTCTTGCTATGTAGCGGTTGCCATATTGTTGTTGCGCCAAAGCTGATACTGTATAATTCAACACTCTAAACCTCCACATACACTACAAGTGTGTGTCATAGTGTCACTTTTAGTTTTTGTTTTTTTTTTCCCAATCATATTTGCATCATTTTACATGGGGGAGAAATATGGATGACTTTCCAGTGTTTCACTTTTTATTTATTGAGTGAGCGTAGCGACGGTAGCTGGGCAGAGAATAAAGATGGATTGCTAAAAAGAAAATGTAAAAGTTACCAGGTTATGCAAAAAAACAAAAAATGTGACACGGGAAGATTAAAGTGATATTATGAGAGAAATTTGTAAATTTGATAGAATTAACAATGTAGAAAATATAGATGGCAGAAGTTGGATATTAACAGAAAAAAGTTGTCATACTTTCACGAGGGGAATTCTAAAATGAATTGTCCTAATTTTAGGAAGAAAAAGTTGGAATGTTTTGCCATTTTTTTAGAGTATTTTTGCAATTTACAAGATGAAAATGTTCGAAAATGAAGTTGAAATTTTACGTGAAACAATGAGCTAAAATAGTTAACACTACAAGAATGCCGTAATACACTATTGTGTAACCTTTTTCCTCAGTCATAAAAAAACAAACTATTCTTTTTCTTCTCGTATTAAGTTTATTCTCGGAACATTGAGGGTTTCCCCCTCTTGTAATTATAGTGCGTCTAAAAACTAATTCTTAACAATTAGCATTGCAGATTTTTTCTTTTAAAAATAAAAACTAAACTTTATTATGATTTTTTTTTCCTCGTCCAACACTAATCCTCTTGAACTTTATCCTCCTTGTCCAAAGTGGCATTTTTTTGTCATAGCCACTTTTAAAACACACGTGCCGTTTCCATTTGGTCTTTCCACTTGAAGCCATTTTGTCTCGCTGACGACGGCTCAAGCATGTCGCAGCAGCTCACTGGGTGCCAGTTGATTTATTTTTTTCATTATTATTTTGAACATTCTTGCATGTTTTATGTTGGATGAAACGCCACTGAGTGGGTCGGGTTGGGGTCTTGTAGTCTAAAGAGCATGTTAAAAAAATAAATCAGTCTTTTTCTGTTTGCTCTTTGACTATTTAAGCTTATGTTAGGTTATGAATATTTTCTTACAGGTTTCAATGTTTACATTTGATTTATGTTGTATGCATGTTGATGTACGTATAGCCGGTGTTTTTGCACACTACCGCAACATGAATAGTTTTTAATGGCACTGTACTTAAACATTAAAAAGTGCCTGATTACTTTGGAGCCAACTAAGATATTTTAAAAAAATTGGTTGGTTGATGATCTTTACAATTTTTCCTCCCCTTCCATATGTGTATTTGTCATAAATGATGGCAGCACAAGTTCGGTTACCATTTGTTGTTGTTTTTTTTCCTAATAGCATTAAAGAAAGAATGGCAGTGTCAGGTACCATTCCATATTAACAGACTGTATATTTATAATAAAAGTATTCTGATAATAAAACTTGTCTTATTTTATTGTTATGCCACGAGTGGCCACATGGAGCACATTTTCAATTAAACAAAGTCTCAATACTGTCGTCAAAAATAATTATCAATTAATTTGATAACTATTATTGTTGATTAATTATTGCCCCTCTGTATTTCACAGAAGAACCGAGTGTCACATGAAACATCCAAAATGGTGAGTCAAATTATTATTATTATTTGTAGCTATTATAAAATATGGCGGACGTGTTTGTTTTCTTCATGAATAATTCCCATTGGTACGTAAATATATTCTTATACTGTGTTCAGTACCACATTGACACACAAGATGGCGGTATAGATAGATAGATAGATAGATAGATAGATAGATAGATAGATAGATAGATAGATAGATAGATAGATAGATAGATAGATAGATAGATAGATAGATAGATAGATAGATAGATAGATAGATAGATAGATAGATAACATGTTCTTGAGTCATATTGCAGTGATTTATTTTTTCCCTAATCCTGCAACCCACCAGCCAAACATGTCTATAAACCTTATGATGACAAAAAATACACAAGTTTTGGAAAATCCTAAAATGTAAGTAAGCTTTTTTTTTTTTTTCCATCTTTAGCAGAAGCTCTGACCTCAATCTGAGGATTTACAAGCGCTCTCGGTGACCATTTGCCGGATTAAACTCTTCCATATTTCGAAGTGTTATTTATTTCTTCGGCAAAGCGAGTGCACGCTAATCTGGACCCTGTACTAATTTGTTCTGTCCGTCACGCTCGGCAGGGAACGGAAAGGTAGCAGTTTTGAGTTAACTCGCTCGGGACCAGAATAGGCCCAATTACCCCAAGAAGGCCGAGATGCTTTTGTATGATATTAATCTAACTGGCTGTGACACCCCTAACAATGGAGTTAGCCCACTCTTGTTCTCGGTAGCTAAATTCACATTCCCAAGCCAATCTTGAATGTGTACACGCTAATTAATAGCATTCCAAAGCTAATCCGATGCATTCTCATTCCAGCGGTGTGTCAAAGTGCTTGCATGCTGTTTGCACATTTCTCCAACGATTATGCTGAATAATCTAGTCTGCCACTAATTGAGTTTAATTTAAAAAGAATGCAAGTTTTCTGATTTGAATACATCTCTCAACGTGTCAATCGAGGTCCCCCCCTGCTTCATCTCCCTTTATACAGCGCCCTCACTGATGAAGGTATGCGGGCTTGGAGCCAACCCCCGCGAGGTCTATGGGAGGAAAACATCCCCCGTGTAGGGTTGGACACTGTGAGGCAAGCAGGTTACCATGACAACCAGCCCACCACCACCGCCACGGGCCAATGTGCGAAGCCTCTCGAATAAATGTTTCCGGGAATTGAAGGGGGGGGCCCAATTTCGAGTTCATAAGGACCTCGCACAAAAGAACTTTTTTTAGTCCCTTAAAGGCTTTGAATGTGTTTATTATCAAAATGTTAATCCGCTGTCTATCATTTGAAATAATTCCAGTCCGACTCACATGCATATATTCTTTATCCTCTGCAAAAGATAACTAAGATTATTGCAGTTTAGGTGTGACAGTCTACTTATGTATTCATGCATACTTTCTTTTATTTCATTATTACTTTAGCATGCATTTATAATAAATGTCAATTATACCTGTTTTTCCCTCGAATAACTAGTTTACAATTTTAGTTAGTATTTTAATTTAAAAAGGTGGCACTAGGACCCAGCAGCAGGTCGTCCCTCCCTGTTGTTGAACCCTGCGGCGCTAGGACCTCTCGGCCGCCATGACGTTTCCTTTGTCTCTACCACTCATGGCTTCCTCCTCCTCCTCTTCATCCTCTCCCTCCTTCTCCTCCTCCTCCTCACTCATTCCGCGTCTTTCCTCCATCAGCAGCGGCCTGGATGCTCCGCTGGGCTCGAACATGGCTGTGAATCTCGCAAAGAACAGACTGGCCCTGCTCACCGCCTACCAGGACGTCATCGACGAGAGCACCGACACCGACTGGTAAGTCACCACCGGGTCCCCGCTAGGGCCCACGCCGCTCACCTCGCACCTTTGCCGGCTTCAGGATGCTGGTGTCTGGTGGTTCTCATTTTTTTCCCTCTTTTATGGAGGATGCGCCGGACATCCGTGGCCGAGCCTGTAGCTTTGATTTAGGCGATTGAAAATTGTGCGAACTAGTGAAAGTGTGAGTTTTAGGAGCTTTGCAGAGTGTGCGTAAAAAGCTTTTGTTTGCAGCTATGTTTGCGTTGCAGACAGATGGAAGCAATTTGTGACTTTTTACACAATGTCAGTCTGTGTGCGTGTGTGCTTGAGATACTGATGAGCTCCTGCATCCCCAAAATGAGGGCGAGCAAGGAAAGGGGCGAGGCCAGGGTGGGAGTGGGTTGGGGAGGAGGGGGAAGTAAAGAGAGCATCCATCCTCACCCTTGTGGCCTTCAGTGTACTAACATGGCCAACTTTGTGCGTGGAAGAGAAGATTAAGAACAAAAAATACACATATTTAAAGTCACATAGGCCTTAAGAGGTCATGTTTGATGGTATGCTTGTGATGATATTTTGTCAACATACAATTGTGACAATTGGGTTAGTTTTAACTTCAGGGCCAAACAATTTTCATGGAATTTTAATTTGCAAAAATGTACAATTTAATGCTTGGGATTTTAGAAAAATCTCAGAATCCCACCTGAAATTATTGCGTCAAATCAAAATGGCACACTTCCTTTTCAATGTCAAATTAGTTACGTTAAATTAGCACTATTTTTAGCATTAGCGTTGTTATCTTCTTCTCGTGATTGTTAATTAGACAACAATGCTCTTGACTGCCACCCTAAGGGCTGGAGCGGAACAACATGTCGAAAGTAACTCCCTGGCTTCCATCTACTTGTTTATTCCGTTTGCGAGACAAAATCCACACGTCCAATTGATTTCATACTTGCCAATATCTGGAAAGTAAAAGATAAAATAAAAGTTGGTTCAAGCGCTGCACCAAATAGATTATCTACACCGTTAATGGGTCTTTTTTGTGCAATCCTTCCAAATCAATCAACGTTCCAGTTAGATGGATTGAAGCCACCACTTTTCATGTGCGTGATTAAATCAGCGGTGACAGTTTGATGTTGACGAATCAATATTTGATGCCAGTGTAGCAAAATTGCAGGGGGACTTTTTTGGGGGAATTATTTTTTAACTATGCCATCTAAGTTTCATAATCAATTAGAGGCTTGGCCATGAAAAAAAAGGGTCCTGTTCAATTGTCCCTCGCTTGGGATTGTGACCAGTTTGTTTATTCCCTCCAGCAGCGAGTGATTTGTGAATAATTTATCCCTTCAGAAGGCCTGATGGTGCCTGTAACATTAGCGAAGGTCATATTTGCGTTTTCAGCAGAGTTGGAGTTAACGTGTAAGCTGCTCGTCCTTGATGGTGACCCCGGTCGAGTACAGCAAATGATGTTTCTCGTTGATTTTTGGAGTGCGAAACTGTAAATAGAGCCTTTTCAACTGCTGGCAGCATAACCCGGCTTGTGTAACGACGTAGCTCGGATTGCATATTTTGGTTGGAGTCGATCACAAGATGGGGAAATGAGAATCGGACACATCTGCTTCTGGCTCGCTCCGGTCTGGAAATAAGAGGGCGTCTTCTTCATCAATCAATCGACGTCGTCATAAATTCGGGAGGGATTGGTTGTTGTTGTAGCGAATACACAAAAAAATAAGGAGCATTCCAAAAGGGAAGTACTAGACACTTTGGTTATGCTTTAAAATGGAAACTGTTTTGAAAGTGAATTTAACTGCACAGTTTCCTCTTATGAGTTTTTAGGCCAACAAAAATCCACTTGAGCCATCCTGAAGTGATCTCAAAGACTTCAAAATGGAAACTCAATAAAATCGTCCCTGATACTTTTTGGATCTAACAGATAAAAAAAACTATTTTAAGGGCTTGATATTTAAGAGGGCTTTCTTGATCAATCAGTCGTCATCACAACAATGACGATCGTGAACTGCTCTGCTCGGTTGTTGTTCACGATCAATACTCATTAGTTTGTGTCCTTCCTTTCCGATCGTTCTGACAGCCTTGACTCATTATTGGCTTCCATTGAAAGGGGAATTTGAGTGAGGACTTTTTTTTCCTAGCTTGGAGCTTCATCTAGCTTCATCTTAGCCCTAATTAAAAGAGTTGTAGACACAAAAAAAAAAATCTTTTATATTGAAGCCTAAATATTTGTGTTTTAAAAGCCATCAAAATGTCGGCGTGACGGCAATGACGCCCGAGGCTTCGGGCCTGCCCCCGTTTTTCACACTTGATGAGATTTGAACAAAAGCAGAGACTTGCAAACACGGCTGACCCCAAACAACACGGAACACCTCCCCGTCGCCCCCCCCCCCACCGCCGCCCTAGTAATGATACACTCATCAATGACGACAAGGAAGGAAGTACGTCATCAATGTTGTTATCACAGCTGATTGGAGATGGATAACCCAGTTAGGTGATTTAAAAATGATTTTTTTTGCCTTCAAAAATTATTTTTTTGTCCCCAGCCACCACCGTTAGGGATCAAAACTCTTTCGTAACGTGTTTGCTCCGAGCATACAACGAGCGGGCATTAACCTTGTTATGCAAGAGGGCGAAATGGCAGCAATAAACAACTTTGATGATGGAAATGTCACTTCCTGTTTCTTTTGCATCATTATTTTGTGGCCTGATTAGAATCAGGAAGTGTTGCCCAGTTTGCTTTATTTCGTGGCCCCTGAAGCTTCTCTTGTTACGATTAGATGTTTTATATCTTATATAAAATATTTTAGAAGCTTGCTAGCTCCCTCAGCTAGCCTGCTAGCTGTTGTTAGCATTCATCCTGCTCCCTTCGATTCTTCTCCGGCTTCCATGTGATGGTTCTTCCTTCTCCACATCTTCATTTGTCGTGGCTGCTCAATGTCAAAATGCCGCCTAGGTCTTCCCTTCACCCAAACTGCCCCGAAGCCAGAAGAAAAAAAAACCTCCTCGGCAAACCGCAAATGTCAGACATCAGAGAAGGTTTCAAAAAAAAGCCCAGAGAGCGAGCGAGTCAAGGTTATCCGATATCAAACCATCCGTAGACGGTCTGGAATGTCCTCACAGGCCACCCTTCCCCCTCCAGCTGATGATTATGATTAGAAGAAAACAATCATTAGTCAGCAAAAACAGACTTAACGACTCCCTGTCTTCTCTTCAGTGTGACAATCAATGATAATCAATAACTTGTGCTTCCCAAGCAGCTGGGGTCAAATAACAAGGAGATGTTGCTTCCCTTTGACCAGCTGGTTCTTTTAGTCTTTTTGTTGATCGCATCATTAGTCCTTCTGGACTTCACTTTTGGATCATCTACAAACCCTGAATGGGGTCCAAACGTCCGTTAAACATCGGGAAAACACATGATATCGTCTTTTGATATCTTGTCGACTCAGTGTGGGAATTTTTTTTTTCGATCAGGCAAGACATTCCGAGTGTCAAGAGGCCCGCAAAGACTCAAGGCCACAAAGAACTGAAAGAAGCAGGAAAAGGCTCGAGTCTTCTCAAGTGTTGAATGCTCACTTTAGTTTTTTTTTTCTCTTGTGACGGATTTGAGCAATCACAAAATGGCTTCCGAAAAAAAAGTACTGATTCGCTGAATCGTCCGATTTTTACAACCAGCTCCAGTTTCAAACTATTTTTGGATGCTCTTTGTTGTCTCTCCCGTCCTGCTTTCTCTTTTTTGCATGCTTGAAAATAGAAAAACTACGAGCGCTTTCAAGTGTGCGAAGATGTCGAACTACTTCCATAACCCCGACTTGCGGTTGCTTCTAAGGTTGGAAGTTCAAACCCCCGATCAACAAAGATTGTCGATCCAGATCAAGTCAACTTTTGTTATCGTCTCGGCTAACATCTGCGCTCTTCTCGTTACTAAATATTACAGAAGCACTAATGCATAACAGACGTCTCTTTGTGCTCGACTCCTTTTGCTCCAGGCAATGAAGACTAGACCGTGATATTCTCTGGACAGGCCCCGCGATCTCTATCTTCCTACATTTTTTTTTTTTCCCCCTCGGTCTCGAGAGACTCTTTGGTTTCTTTTGTCTGCGAGACAGAAACCTTCATCTCGGCGATTTGTGGTGGATTATTCGAAAGGCTTTCTCTGCTCAACTAAGAATTACTGACCTACATTTCCAATTTATATTTTCATATAAATTGTATTTACTCCAGCAGTCTTTTCTGTTTATTTGTAACCTTTCTCACAGCCACACATTGATTGTCACCGAACGAACCTCCCAAGCGGCGGAAGACGACGAGTGATTTATTTGGTGTGTAGGATGGAGTTGTGCAGCTCCGGACCCCCCCGTTCATAAAAATGAGATTAACAGACATCGATGGGAGAGAATGTGGGCGGAGAAAGGAATTGGATTCATCGGGAGCGACTAATACTCAAACGGGGACTGTGTTTCATTTTGAAAAGCAATTGTGAATGTTAAAGAGGGGTGAGCATACTTTTCTAATTGGATTCCGCGTTAATACCACCACCATCGTCAGAAACGCTCTCATCAGATTCCGACCCTGCATTCCATTTCCATGCGGTCACTCAGGAATGAAGAAGTGTACAAACGCGCGGCCGACTGCTAGCAAGCGTCGTTCTGACAAAGTAAAAGATAAATATGATAAGGAATTTTGTCCGAAACCAACCCGCTGTTTTGAAGTCGATTTAACGACTGGGGGATTGCGCAATAGTCCTCGCTACGCTCTGTGATTTTTACTGCATTTTGAAAGGGCAGCCATCTTTCCTTTGTCATCCTCAGTCTGTTAGCTAGCATGCTAGCATGTGCAGAGTATCTGACAGAAATACATTTAATGAACAATACGGAAAATAAATACCCCGCTTAAGCTAAACTAGCAGCTTCCTGTCTCCACTTGTATCCTTGCCGCCCAGCCGAATGATGCTCTCCAAACAAACCGGCTCAGTGGGGCTTTCCTTCAGCTGGACTTTTTAATTCCAGCGTTTATGTCAGTGTCGCGTGCCCCCCCACCCCCCCCTTCCCTCCCTCGTCTATCTGCCGCCATCAATCCCATAAGCCCCCCGGCAGGCGCGTTGGCACCAAAGCAGCTGAGCGCAGCTTGACTCCTCAAACTTGGAGCGTTGTCCATTAGGAGCCACTCGGCGAGCTGCGCCCACGTCAAAACACAATACGAAGAGACAATCTGTCTGATTTGAACCTCCTGCAGTGGCTCCGGAAAAAAGCTCAACAATTGCGGTTTTAAGCTCAAACTATTGCTTCTTCCACACATACAAAGCTATTAGACAAGTCGTACTACTACTTTCCTATTGGCTGGCGTTTTGGCGCCACTTTGTGGCCTCTTTGGAAACTACACCAAAACTTCAATATGTGAAATTGCAAAGTCGCTTTCATGCTCGGTAGATTTTTCCGCATGTAAACAATGTGGGGCACATACGCGTCAACTCGCCCGTTAAGCCCCGCCCACTTTGTTTGCACGTCCGTCCAGCTGATCCCCGCATCTCCGGCGGCATCGGGACACTTTTGTCTTTGTTACGATCGAGCAGCTGCAACAAAATATGTCGGAATTGTAAAAAATAAATAGTGTCGTGTCTAAATACTTAATTATGTAATTGGTTTTAAGGAGGGGAGGGGGGGAGGCAACTAAATGATAGCAGATTCAGGCCTACAGGATTCTTGATTATGTAAATGCTCAGTGGGAGAATGACAAAGTCCTACTTTGCCCACGCCCGCTCTCGCTCCATTCTGCACGAGCATACAAAAAATTCCAACGAAGGAATCGGTTATGCTCTGAAATGTTCAAATCAGCAATCAAATGCAATCAATTAAGTGGTACTCATTGCATACGGATTTTATGATCACCCCCTCTTGGTAGATTTTCACATTATTACCTAATTTTGCTTCTAGGAACAAACTACTATTAAATTAAAAAAAAAAAAAGTGTCAGGAAGACCTAAGTAGTCGAGTCGATGATAATCGTTTTTCCGCTGTTGTTATTTCGAGACCGCGGGATGCAATCTCTCCGAGGATGGAGCCGAGCGAACCGAGTAAACGCGTTCCGGGTCTCAGGTGGACATAAAAAAAAGGATGAAATGGATTTGTGGGCTGCGTGTTCTCCGCCGGCACCTGTGTGTTTGAAGGTGGGAGCCTTTGAAGGCTTTGCCCGTCCCTCGATGCGTTCAGCTTCAGGCGGACGGACTACAAGACGATTTTTTTTCCAACGCCGCTGTAATGTTAGCCGTCTTGCCTCTAGCCAGATGGGGCGCTAATAATGCCAAGGCAGCTGCGGCCTTTGTGTTTGATGGGAAGATAATTGCTTGGGAATCGGCCGATCAATCGGCAAAAACAAAACTGGTAAAAAGAAATCACCCCAACCCCCCCCCTCCCTGCCGTGTCGTGATGTTTAACTGGGATTTGGATGGCACGCGTGTGTCTGCGGAGCAAAGGATTTGGCTAAACATGTTTGACCCCAGCAGGGGTGAAAGCTCGGGTTGGGACCCCCCCCAAGAGGACTCATGAACCAGACTCCCCCGTCACTCCTCATTTAATCTCCACTGAAGTTGTCACGATACTGAACCAACCCGAATCGTAACCCCGTGGAAGAACAAAACGACGGACATGAAGACGGATGCTTCATTCCGGACGTGTTGAGATAAAAGCGCCAGAGCGCAAAAGAACAAACGCTGCTGGAGAATTGCTATTTCGGGGCCTTTCATAATAAGAAGTAAAAGATCAGCAGTCCTGCCGCGGAAGCTCTCCCACCTCCCGCCGTCCTTGGATTGTCTTCCCGTCGACTCACCGTTTTGTTTACCTTCCGTATTCTGCCGCTTTGAAACCAATCCAAATCAACTTAATGACGCAACTATCCACTTGTCAACGATTACGTTCCATTTTGCTAAATAATCAGAGAGCCAAATTAACGAATAAGCCAAACAACAGATTGCAGCTTGGCTTGCCGTTTGCTGACTTCAGCACTCTGTCGCTTTGCAGTGAAGATGGGGGGGGGGCCCACTGGGGCATTGTGGGTAGTTTCCACACAGGTTTCACTCGCTCTGCCTGGATACAAGCTGCTTTGTCATTTTCATTCCATTTTATTTGAAATGAATATGTCTCTGGCCATGTCTTGTGCCCCGAAGCTCCTCGCGATCTGTTTTCTCAGACAATCAGCCTCGAGGCTATTTGAGCACCATCACGGCTCAATGTGCACCACAAAAGAGCTGCTTGTAAATATTTCAAATTGGATCAATTCTTTTTCCCTTGACTGGAATAAGAAGATGCATCGGTAAATGGTGACATGAGAAGAAATCACAGATTGAAACGTTCTTTCTCTTTTTTTTTTTACGCTTGACACGTCCATCTTGGACCATCTGGGTCCAACCAACTGCTCCTGTCGCTCTTCTCCGTATGTCTGACACATGAGTCTGCTAACAGACATAAGCCAAGACAGAATGAAGGAAAACCTCATCAAATTTTATATATATATATATATATATATTTGAATTTGCAATTCTATTTTGATGTGATGAAGCAAAAAGTCAAGAAATTTTGAAAAAAAATTCTGAAAAGCAGCAGTTAGAGCCAAAACAAGAGCAATCTGTCCTTGACGAGAAACGCAAACAATCACCATCCCGAGGTGGCACGTGATTGGTTGAAAACGAGGAAGCGAGAGACGAGATGACAAAACATGCAGTCCAAGTGAAAATTCAATTTCCGAACTTCAGAACCGGCTGTGCAGGGCAGAATGCCGGAGCGACAGAGGCCTAAATCATTTATGGAAGCGAATACATCGACTATTGTCGGCCGTAATTGAGTTGGAATGAGCTCGGGAACGAACGCCAACCGGTGCGATGATGTCACTGCCGGCTGCGACTCACTCGCTCGCTCATCATCTGGCCCGGATGCCGCCTGAGCCTAACCGAGCTTGCCTCCGAAGAGAAGCGTCACGCCGAGTGGAGAAAAGAAACAAAAGCGCCGATTAAATCAATGTCAGGGGCCGTTTCATTGTCAAACGACACCGATTCGATTGTCTCTGGAAATAGAAATGATTCACTGCTGCTCCTCTCCGTCGTTTAAGTGCTCTGATCTTCTCGCTTTGTTGGCCCGCAAGCTGCCGTATCCTCGACGCAGAGAGATTAGAATTTTTTTTTTTTTATATATTGGCAGAGTTCGTGTTACACAAAATAAGGCTATTATGTAAAGCATGAAGCCGTAGATTTGATCCCACCAGAACCTTCACAGCGATATCAATCTCGGTCACATGACTCGGTCGGTCCATCCTGGTGTGGATTTCAGGAGCCCAAATTGCAAAACATTTGATACCAAAAGAGATTTTTGGAGGACTACACCAGCTCACCATAAATCAGTCGCTCCAATATGGCTGTAAATAATAAAGAAGGTGAAGCAGCCCTATCTGTCACTTTGCATAAGAAGCTATAAATAACCACGCTGGGCCCAGAATCATCCCGCGAGACGGCACCTGTAACTGAGCTAGTTTGAAACGCAAGATCTTCACTTTTTGTTGAAATAAGAGGATGTGTGCAATCGTTATTTTTATCCATACAGTCCAGCGACGCTTTGAGCGCCACTCCAGTTGATTCGAATCCGGTGGCGTGTCAGACGAGCAGGTAAACAAGAGTGACGCTGGCACTCACGTCTATTTCTGGTGAACACCCACACGGAGCTGAAAAAGAGTTACCGGATCAGCTAACGATTATCCTAGCTTCTACCTTTGTATTTTCCGTCAGTCTGGCTGTTTTCCATTAATTGATACCGCGACAGACTTCTCGTGTGTAGGTCAGAAAATCGTAATTATCCTTGTGTGTGTTGATTTCCCATTTAGAATAATTGGTTATAAAAGAAATCAGATTATCCGCATTCAAAGGATGTCAGCGAATTAACGAGCGGACGGAACATCTGTTTATCGGGCTCTTCTTCTGCTCCTCCTTTTTGTTTCCAGTCAGACCAAGTCAACAACATGTTTTATTCATGCTGCTAGAGGCTCCTCACTTGATTTATGTTCAAGGACACAGCTCCGTCCATCCGTCCGTTCGTCTCGCCCGGTCAGCCGACTCTATCGTCCTCGTAACGCTTCCTGTTTTCACCGCAATCGGAGAACGTTATCGATTAAACGAGATGATTTGTTGTTGCTCTGAAGTTTGGCTTTCTGAAGCGCTGGTGGATTTGTTGTTTTAGGAAAGACAAACAGTGGAGTTGACTGAGCATTTACAAATCCTAAACAAAGTGTGCAGATGTTTGCATGTGAGTCATGACTTGAGTTGTTCCTCAAAGCCAGCTGACTTTTTTTTTTAGCCTGTTTTAACACTCCATGTTGATACTTCATCAAATTACGAGATGCTTTGAAGTCAAGAAAAAAAAAAGTGACTCAATTATCGCAGCTTAAGTGCTTTTCCACCCGTTTCCTCGTCTTTGATTTACTGTAGCGACAAATTGTTGCCACTAGAGGGCGTGTCGGACATTGACGTGTGTGCATACAGTTGCTAAACTTCTGAGATTGACCGGCGCGACTTTAGGAGATGTTTATTGAGAGCCTAATTTACCCAGACTACTCTATGGCACGAAAAACGAGGGGGGGGTTGTTTTGTTGTAGCGCCTGTTGTTGGTCGCCAGCAGCTTTTCTCGCTATCAACAATCCCGATAGAAAGATAAACAGGGTCTGGCTCTGCAGGGAAAACACCATGTTGAGGACCTCATGTGGTTTCTTGGCATGGAGCTGTGGTAACCTCATTTGCTGATGCGCTACATTGAGTCAAACAAGCTTATTTTGCTATTAGGCTGCAATTTACCCGATTGGACTAGAGAGAATAAAAAAGGGGGCGGGGCTGAGGGCGGACAACCTGGGAGAAAATAGTTTTTATTTATCATGGTTTCACTTGTCCGGCATCCGAAAGATTTGTTGTTTACTGATGTGTAAAGATATTCATGTAACAATGTCGGTGCATTATTGAAATTTTGGCGATTTTGGCAATCGGTGACTGGAGTGGGCGTGTCCACGTGTGATTGACAGCTCGAGGGCCAGGAGGCTCATCTCATCCTCCCACTTGGAAGGCCTTTCTCTCTCACACACATTTTTTTTTTTCTTTTTTTTTGAATGGTGGAAGTAATTTCATTTCGATCGCTGCCAGCGCCGCTGCAAGATCACTGACGAGCATCATAATGCTTCGTGGCAGCCGCATGAAGTGAAATCGCGTGAATTGGATGAAATGATTTCGTTCCATTTGGCGCTTTTCTTCCTCACGTCATTTCTTCGCCGTAGCAAAATGATAGCTCGTTATTTGACACGAAAGCATCAAGTGTGATGGGGGATTTTTTTTTGCTTTCCCGCCTGTTGAAATTCATCATTTACGAAACGTAAAAATGCTCTGATGTGTTTTTTTTTTTAATTCTCTTTATCCTGATTGAAGTCAATTTAACAAATCTGTCGTTTTCTCTTCTCTCTTCCATGTCTCTTCTCTGCCATCTGATCTTATCAGGTAAGAAAATGCTTTTTATTTACAATATTATCACAAACAAGCACACACTTGACCTCCATTTTGATCACATGGCTCCAAATGCAACCCTATTCAACACTATCAACCTCGGGGATGTATTTTCTCCCCGACAAGCCTCGCCAATGTCGATATATGGGGGCGCCACTTAAAGGTCCAGCGCTTAGTCCTGCTGGGAACACTGGGAGTCGACGCCTTTAATGACAAATCGATGCGACGGGGGACACGGAGCTTGCAAAGGTCGCGGCAAAGTGCAAGCCGAGCCGGACGATAAACTTGATAACGACGATAAAAAAACGAGCTGGACTGCAGTCACGATCAAACGTGGAAATAGATTGTTATTTTATTGTTGTGACCAATCTGTGACATTTGCTTTAATTGATAAATAAGACCATAAATGAAGGTCTCCACTTTTTAATCAACAAAACAGGGTGGAGCTGCAATTGATAAGAATGTTTGCTAACCAAAACAGCAGCACCTAGCAAAAAAAAAAAATGTGTACAAATAAAAGAACGGAACAGCGTGAACGCAATTTCCATCTGAGCGTGGGCAGGACAAGATGAAAAAAAAACTAGAGTAGCGAGCAGGCGAGAGGGAAAAGGCCTCGCTGGCTCGCTGCCTACGCCGACCTGGCCTATCAAACGAAATGGCGGCTCACAAAAGCCACTCTGTGTGAGTCCTTGTTTTGTTTTTTAAGAGCAGCTCCCCTCGCGCGACACGGACGGACGTCTCTGTCGGAGGCGACTTGACGCCCGCCGCCGAGTCTCGATGAAAACTATTCGGCCCACACATGAGCCACTTTTTTGTTGCCGGCCGATTCAACATGAACACAAAACCAAAACACCTGCTGGTTTGTCTAAAACATCTCAAAATAGAAAAAGCGTCTATCGCCCCAGAACATCGGGTCCCGCTCAAACACTCGCGTCGCCCCAGTCCAAACATTCTCGGCGGCCTCGCTGTTGTTTACACTCGCTCGCATGGCAACGGCCCAACTATTGTGCGGGTCAGCGCTCGGACGCCATTAGCTCCGTGAGCGGAGGATTCGCTGGAAGTCCACCATGAGCTCAATACCGCACAAAGGGACGCTATGAAGGCCGTTTGCAGTCACGAACATTGCGGGAATTTCCTAAATTGTACTCCTAAAATATAATTAGTTGTGATTTTACTTGATCTGGAGGGCATTTGAAGTATTTCTGGAATGAAGGACTTGCTTTTTCACTCCCTCGAGGGAGGGACGCACTCTCGCCAGCCGAGACCTTTTGCATAAAAAGGTCGGGAAAGAAATTTGCCTTCGTAAACCCGCACGTATCCTGAATAGAAACATTTTGTTTTGTAGTTCCAACTTCTGTTTTTCGTGCGCTGCTTTCATTTCACTTTTTGGTACACGCGAGATGCGTCACGTGGTTATTGCGACACCGCTCTCGCCGTTTCAACTTCCGTTCGATCTCGAATCAGAGTTTTGAGATTTAATCTCGTCCTTCACAGCAATCTGAGATCATAATTGCCTTTCTAACTCAAGTGTCTCTTCGCCTCTTTTGTGAGCGCCGACATATTGCTGACCCAGACAATCTAAACGAACCACAGCCAAAAAACATCGATGGAAAAATCTTGCTCAATTCGCCGCCTCAGCTGCTGCCGCCGATTCTGCTGGTG
The DNA here is from genome assembly GCF_059516105.1 of Syngnathus floridae. Lineage (NCBI taxonomy): Eukaryota > Metazoa > Chordata > Actinopteri > Syngnathiformes > Syngnathidae > Syngnathus > Syngnathus floridae. The sequence goes on along the minus strand of NC_142427.1, from coordinate 9,475,761 downwards.
GTTTGGCCGCGATCGGATTCCCATCTGGTCAATTCATTTTTAGCCCCGCAAACATCTGCGTGACGTTGTCGTGGGGGGAAAAGTTAAAGTAGCGCCAGTGGTGCTGATGTTTTATGGCGATAACGAATACATCCTCTTAGCTCAATGCTAACAAGTAATGCAAATTGCAATAGACAGGCTAACAAATAGCCACCCTGTTTAAAACCTTCAGCAATGGATATGTGTGGGGAGACAATATATATATATTTTTTTACTCCCGACTCTTTTTTCAAGTCCAGACTGTAATTTGAAAGAAAATTGCTTTCACTTGAGTGTGAGTGTGTCTACTTGTGGGTCGCTTCCCTTGTCTTACTCATCACCAATGAATTCCCCCTCCTTCACGTCTGTGTGTTCACTCCATTGCTTGTGCATGAAGTCACCGCTATGGGTTTTTTTGTGCAATAAATAACACAATCCTGTCTCCACTTTTCTCTTACTCAGTTTTTTCCCCCCCCCCCAGCTGTTTGAGCATAACTCCCTAAGCGGGCTGCATGCTTTTGCCATTGAAGGAGACATTTTGCTCTTTTTTTTTTTTGGTGGACTGGTTCTCGCCATCTCACCAGCAAATGTATGCATAACACAGTTGGGGGGGGAGTAAAGACAATGAAAGCACGGCCATTCACCGCATGTGAATTCATTAAATCCGACTTGAAACTCTCGTCTGAGTTTCTTTGGGTAGAGGTTGTCATGGTAACAGAAGCCAGGCTTTTGCTCTTTAATGTTCACATTATTGCACAACCTGATTGAATCATAATTAGATAATATTGCATTGTTCAAATGCGTGTTCAGATCAAGCTATAAATATAAATATGATGACATTTTTTGCTCATCTCCACCAAATAATGAGATTAAATGTAATCAAATGTCAGTCAAATGTTGCAAGACTTTTAATTGGGTTGCTCAATCACAAAGCTTTTCAGTTTTAATGAATTGGACTCACAGTTTCAATACTTTTGACGGCTCACTCAACTCGGTGAAAAGATCTCTGTCGCCCTCTGGTGGCATACCGCTGCACATGTCTAAACTCAGACTTCCACGTTAGTAGGCCACAATAAAATAAACGAAAATATCCCCCCCCAAAAAAACTAAATTTATATTACCTATATATTACCTGGATATTGATGCAAATATTCCATTTTTATTCCAAGTCATTATTCTGATATTACAAATACATCAGGGACCATCTGTTCCATAAGCAGCCTCTTTCGAAACTATGAATGCGTTTTTCTTTTCCACTATCCTCGTCCTATCTTTAACGCCACCGCTAGCCTCCGGTCACAAACTGCTGTTGCCTACATTACAGCGAGGGGTGGGGGGGGATGCACCCGGTTACCATGGCGACACTCCCAAGTGGCCTGTCTTTTTTTTTTCCACGCTGCTAATGGGAAATAAAGACCCGGAATTGAGGTGCTTGGACAAAAGAGAGAAATGTGAGGAAAATTCCACAAGCTTGTGATTAATCTGATTAGTCCTTTGCAATCACTTACCACCACTTATTATTCTTTTTTTTTTTTGTCTTCATCAGTCGTCTTTTGAAATTTCGTCCCGTATTTGAGAGTCTCAAGATTTTTCTTGGAGCAGTTTCTGGGTCACGGGAGTTGTGTATGAATAATAAACAGCTGTCTGCTTTTTGCAAAGAATTATTTATAAGGCACCGTCTCATTATTAACCTGCGTCTCATCTCGTCCCTCTTTTGTTTTTTCTTTTTCCGTCGATATAAAGAGAAACGTGGGATATGCTAATTGCTAACAAATGCTTAAATCAGTGTTGGTCTTCACGTGTCCAGTTTTGCTTCTCTCGGCAAAAATCAGACAGTTCCAGCTCTGCCGTGACCTTTACGAGAACAAGCACGATAGAAATTGGATGGAATATCATCCAAAACTAAAATTTATGATGTCTGGAGCACATTTTTGTTAGCACATTATTGGTAGGATGGGGCTGGTAAATGATGACAAGAAGGACGATATTTTTTTTTTCCGCCCCCCGAGCTGGGTGACTAAGCAGAAAGAGAATCAGGGAGGTCAGCACAAAGTCAGACAAGCGCCGCAGGCTGAAATAGCGTAAGGTCAGCCAGACCGGCTGCTAATTGCACCCCCTCGAGACACACAAAATGTTGTTGCTAACCAAAACAGCAGCACCTAATACGTTTCTGTGTAGAAAAAAAAAACCCTAATGTGGTCTTGTGTTTTATTTCCAGGGCCTTGTACACTTATGAAGATGACAGCAACGACTTGACACTGGCTTCATCAGGAGGTCATCATTTTCATTTGATTCGCCGTTTCCGTTTTAGCTGACGTTTATTGACGACGATTTTTCTTTGCACTGCAGGGGGCGGGCTGGCAGAGATCACGCTGACTTTCGATCACGCCCGGGTGATGTACGGCTTCTGCAGCCTGAAGGAGCCCAACGCTGCCCTGCCACGATACATCCTCATTAACTGGGTAAGGTTTAAAAAAATAAAAAACACACACATAGCCTCTAAAAAAAAATTTAAACACACAGAAAAGCTTTCAATTAAGAAAAACAACCTATAGAAGAAATATTTGCTATGCTAACAGTTAGCAAGATTGCCACTTCTATTAGGATAATCCAGATCTTCCAACCAGAGCTAAAGCTAACATGCTAACAGTTGGAATAAATAACGCTTTGTGTCATTACGTTTTATTACCGTGACGCAGCACACGAGCTTCTCAGGAACACTCTCTTCCCCGAGTCAGCGCCGTTCTTATTGACTTTTATGACTTGACTTCCAGGTGGGAGATGATGTTCCCGATGCCAGGAAGTGCGCCTGTGCTAGCCACGTGGCCACCATCGCAGACTTCTTCCAGGTAATCTTCATCAAGATCCGATGACATATTCGATTTACATCGGTTTCTGGAAATTGAGCGCACATGTCTAGCATGACGACATGCACCAAAAAAGAATCCATGCTGCAAATTAAACAGGAAGTGGCAGCCATTTTGGTTGGAGGCGGCCATTTTGGGCAAGTCGGGACATTTTCCTGTGCACGTCATGACTAAAAAAAGGTTTCCACATTTATGATGGAATATTCTATTTGGGAATCAAGCGTGTTAAACGTGGTAGGATGATCAAAGAGGAGCGTGTGAGCTCGCATGACTAATACTGTCACTCTTTTAAGTGATATGTGTGGTATACCTGGCGGACGGCCTATTTTTAGGATTTGCCGAGCCGTTCAAGGGAGTAAAAGATTAAAGCGGCGGTGAACGGGATTGTCCACGTTTATGTCAGCACTGAGTATTTTTTTCGCCCTTTCTTCAGGGTGTGGCCGTCATCATCAACGCCAGCAGTCTGGACGACATCGACCCGTCCGCCATCGGACAACGTCTCACCAACGGGACGACGGTGGCGGCCAGTCCCGTCCTGAGCCGTCTGAAAACCAGAGAGGAGGAGCTAGCAGACGTGGTATTACATAATCGAGGCTGATACGATTAACGCCGATTGCGATACGATTCAAAGTTGCGCTATTTAATTAGATCAGTGTTTTTTGTCATCTTTCACACAAACGTTTTTTTCTTTCTGTTCTTTCTTCCCCCCGGGAGAAGGGCGCGGTATACCAAAAGACCAACGCAGAGGTGGAGATGAAGAAAATCAATCGAGAAGAATTCTGGGAGCAGGCCAAGGTTGGTGGAGCAAACCCTAAAAAACAAAAAACACTTTTGGCGAGACGTGGATTTTTGATGTCCAGCGCGAGGAGGAGCTGAGGAAGGAGGAGGAGAGGAAGAAGCTGGCCGAGGAACGTCAGCGTTTCGAGGAGGAACGGATGGAGCTGGAGCGGAAAGAGCAGGAGAACCGAGAGAGGAGGTACCGCGAGCGAGAGAGGCAGATCGAAGAGCACAGGTGGACCGCATACTCTCAGAGCTTTGTTTAAAATTAAAATAAAAAAGACATCATTATAATTTCATATTGTGCTTTGTATATTTAGGAAGAAGCTACAAGAAGAAGAGGAGGCCAAAGACAGGTTGCAGACTCAGACCACCTTAGTAAGTGGCTGTTGCTATGACAACGGGACAACAGCATTCTCCAGACTGGAATTTATTTTGTATAAAAGTCAAATTAACTACAAAGAATGGAATTGTGATTTCCGCAGCCTGCAGAGCTGAGCATCGATGACCTCAGCCTGGATAAAAAGGAGTCTGAAGTGGAGGTATGCTCAAACTTTCCTTTTGTCACAATTGTTTTTTTTTTTATATATAATCATGCCAAACATGCAATTAAAAACAAAACTTGTCGCATCCCTCTTACATGTTCAGGAGGCGAAAGCCATCATAGCTCAGCGGTCAGGAAACCCCCGCGAGTTCTTCAAGCAGAAGGAACGAGCCATGACCATCAGTGTCGACACCTCACCCGTCAGCATCCACCGAGCCGGTAAGTGCGAACGTTCACCAGACTTTGCAAATATCAAAATAATAAATCTTCCACCTCGCCACGAACTCTTAGCGTCGGAAATCGGAAGTCTGTTGGCTCCGTTGTGAAAAAGGCCCTGCCTCCCTCAGTGTTTCTATGGCAACTGCTCATCAAGTTGTCATGTGGCCAATTTTTTTTTTTTTTACTTGACACTGCGCTTTACGCTTGCTGGAAGGTTTGGATTTTTCTTTTTCTGCTATTTATTGACACGAAAAGAAGAGGAAGAAGCGGCCGCATTTCATTTTCTTGCATGCAATCTGCACTGTGGGCGTGTGCCAGCTCACTAACCTCCTCCTCCTCTTTTCTCTTTCTTTTCCCTCCATTTAACCCCAACCATCTTTTTACTCACTTCACGATGACCCCCGACCCATTTCGTGTTTCTCCCTTGGTTACGTTGCTTACGTCTTTATGTCGGCTGTGTGTGGCTGCGTGTCGCACTCCCCCCGTGGCCCAAACCCGCCTCCCCCCCCCCTCGTTAGGCCGCTTGGACAGCCCCTTCTTGAGACAGCAGCACAGTCCCAGCAGCCCCACTTCGACTCCCCCGCCCAGGGGTGCGTCACCCCTGCGCACCAGCGCGCCACACGCACGGACGCACCGCGCCGCCGGTAGGTACAGCGAGTTTTCCCGGACGCAAGCCGGAGGAGGAGCCAATCGAGAAATCCGATAGTGTTTCTTTCGTTTCTTACCTGTGAGCGTCTTCCGCACCTTTTTTGACTTTTGTAGCACTTTAGCGTGGTGTGCTGTTGTGCCCCCTAGGGGACAACGACGAGCAAGCCAGCGGGGAGCGCAATGTGGCCGCCGTCTCGCCCATCCCCAAAATCGTCACCACGCCCATCAAAGAGGACGCCAAAATGGAGAACGACTTCGCATTCGACTGGGGTGAGTAATGGAAATATTTTGTCGAATCAACAGAAGTCGGATAAGCCAATCGTGTTTGTCGAGCAGAGCCAAAGCAGGAGCAGAAAGCTCCGATCCAGGAGTCCAGCACCGCCAAGCCGGTACAGAGCGTGGCCCCCCGGGCCCGTGAGCCCGCCGCCTTTTCCGCGTGGGATTCGACTACAGACGACCTGGCGGACGTGTGGGACGCCGCCCCCCCGGCCGAGCCCCCCCGCGCCTCTTCCAATCTGGTAGACCTGATGGGCGACCCGCCTCCCGGGGATCTCGTGGACGGCGCCGGCGGCGTTCGCTCGCAGCCGCTCCTCAGCTTCGACGACGTGATGGACGGCGGCCTGTGCTCGGCGGCCGACGACGACCCGACCAGCCTGGTGGACGTCGACGCCGCCGAGCAGATGACGCTCAGCTATCAGCACGCGCTGCAGCACGCCACCGGTGACGGTCAGACGCTCATGACCAATGGCGAGATGCTGATGAAGGAAGCAACTCAGGTCTGTTACAATCCCTGATATTTCACTTGATTAATAATTAATACCCTCAATTGTGTTCTCATAGGCAAGTGAAGGCTACTTCAGCCAATCGCAGGAGGAGGAATTCGGCCAATCAGAGCAGGGCTCGGCAAAACCCGCACCTGTCTTTTATAACAAGCCACCAGGTTAGTTTGTTGCAATGCACCTTTTCTCAAAAATCCCTTTCTCCCCCAGTCTAGTGTGGTGTTGTAGTGCCACCTAGTGGTTCAGGAATTCATTCCACTAATATTCTTTTTTATTTCCTCTTTTTTTTTTGCTAAATAAATCCAAACACTGACTGTTGCTCTGTGGTGTTTGTAGAGATTGACATCACGTGCTGGGACGCCGACCCCGTGGCGGACGACGACGACGACTAGCCGGCCGGCAAAATCGGAGGCCAAAAGGCTGAAAATGAGGAAGTGCGCTTCATAAAAAGAAACCGATTTTTCTATGAAAAAAAATACAAGAAAAACATGTAAAAAACGCAAGGAAACAAACGAAAAGGTCTGGAACGAAAACGTGTGTATCTTTTTTTTCTTTTTTTTTGGAGCAAAATAACAGTAGCCGAGCAAGCGGGTGTTTCGCTATAAGACTTTTTTCTGTGTGTTTATTTATTTCTTTTTTCTTTTTTTTTTTGCTATGCAGATGTAATAACCAGGATGTTGTTGAGATAGCTCAGTGCTATGTAAAGCTATTTGAGCATTTATTCACTATCCAGTTTAAGGTCCACATACTAGTACACCTTTTTCTCACTAGCAAAGACGACTGAATTGTACTTGTATCGTTTTTGTTTTTGTTTTTTTCCACTACTTTCAATTTCTCAGTGTGTAATTAAACCTGCGCTATGCTCACAAAAGTGACTCGAAGGCATTTCTGCTTACTAGTTGGACAATTGCAGGTGAGACACTTACTAGTGGAGATAAAGAGTGGACTAGTAGGTGGACCTCAAGAAAATCAAGGATGCGCTCTTTGTTGAACACTAACGTGTTCGACAACTGCCTGCTACTAGTGCATCTAGTAAGATGATCCAATTTTACTAGTTAACATCTAGAGCTTGACGATAATATTTGAGCATTTATTCAATATTGAATAAATGGTCTTCAGCTGCCTTTCTTCTCATTTTGTCCGAGTTGCTTGTATTTAGTCAGCCTGGAGGCTAAATATTTATTTATCTATCGCATGGAAAGCAAAATATCTTTTTTTTTTTTTTATTTTGCGGCTATAAGCGTTTCAATTTCGGTGCATTTTTCTCTTTTAGCAGCGTCGGACTCAATTGTGAAGTTTTCCCCTTTTTTTTATGTATTTACAGATAAAAAAAAAGCATCCTGATGATTATACTGTAGATATTTTTCCAGGTTTTTAGAAGATTTTTTTTTTTTAAATAGCAATGAACATGTTGCACAGTAACAGAAATAGTTTGGACATGTTGATTTGGATTTTATCAAACCGTTAAATGGGTTGAAAATTCAAAGACAACCAAATATCAAAAACAAAATGACATTCAGAACACTTTTGAAATATTAGCAACAACATTGTTTTAGTCTCTCTTTTTTTGCTGTATAAAAACTGTAGAAAATTTAAACTAGGCAATAACAAGAATATTAATGTTAATACTCCATGTGTGTGCGTGACATCATCGGGCTCCTTGTGACGCTCACGTCGACATCAGTTCATAAGTATGCAACTTTTACTTTGCTGTTTTAGTTCATTGTTACGTTTTTTTGAACTGATTTTTAATCTTACAAAAGATTTGTAAAGTTGTTATGCGAGGAAAAAATCCTAAAATCACAAGGAATTCGAGTTGGAATTACAACCTTATCATAGAATACTTTCATGTAATATTACTCAATTTTAGTACTTTTTCCCTTACAAAAATAAAAACATGATTTTGACTTTACAATTTTAGTGTATTCAAATCTGGTCGTGAAAAGAAATGTTTAATTTATTTGGGCCTTTTGGGCAATGAGAAGAGTTCAAATAATAATATTAATGCCATTAAATTAGAATTAAAATTGAAATTGCTTCTCTTTTCCTCTGAGGACGCCTTTAATCTCTCTCGCACACACACACACACAAGCAATGTTTTACTCCACTTTGAAAGGTTGGAGCTGCTGGTAGTTTTCATGATATCACGGATGGACAGCTGTTTGAATAATCAACTTAACATGTTAAGCAACCTACAATAGACGTCATGTGTTTTTCATTTGTCACAATCTGTTCTCGAAAAATGTCCACCCGTGCATTCAAATTAAAATTGTTTTCTAAAGGTGCAACCGGTCTGTTTTGATTGATTTTATTTAGGCGAGTATTTTGCACTACATATATAATCATGTATGTGTATAGTATGTACTATAAAGTATTCTGTGTACATACTGTATACTTCTATATGCTTGTTGTATGTATATATACTGTGTGTGTGTATAATTGTCATGGCAACGGCATAGTGCGGCAGAAAATGTGTTCCACTGGTAAACGAGGCCATCGAGCTGGTTGCTAGGCAACGCATCCCCTTATTGAAAAATTGGATTATTGTGTAATAAAACTCGTATGAGAATGTGTTTGAACTCATAATGTCCTGCTGAAGCAGAATCTGGCTGCAAGATGATATGAGAATTTTTTTTTTATATATATCTCAGCAATGTTTTAGAATTAAAGGGAGGCAGGACTTTCTTTTTCTGACTTTAAATTACCTATTTTACTGTCCTCTGTTAATGATGGACTTTCAGAAGTGACGTGCCAGTACCGACCAGGCCGAGTCCTTCAACGTGGAGAAAGAGGTCGTCTGATGGAGACCACGTAGTTCCCTTCGGGTGCCATGGCAACGGCAGCTTGGCACAATAGAGACGTTCTGGATGAAATAGACTCTTTTGAGTCAATTAGCGTCCTCCGTGACTGGAGTGTGCTTCAGCTTGGATGGGGGTTCTCAAACTGTGGTCTGGGGACCCCTCAGGGGTCGCAGGTAAGATGGAGCCTATCCAAACCTTATTCTGAGAATCAGACTATATGGCCTTTTAATGTTGATAAATGTATTTGTGAGAATGTTTGTAGCTTGACTTATCAAGGCCTCGTAGGTGGGCTATTATTATTATTATTTATATGATTAATAGGCGTAGGCAAAATAAAACCAAATTTAATCTCACGCTCTGTTTCTTCCTTTATTGCTCATAATTTTACATTGGAATGACTAATGATGAGCTAATTGTTTTGGTTAATGATGAGTAAATTGAAATTTTCAGCGGGTGTTCCCACCGGAAGCGGAAATAGGTTTTTACCGCTGTTGACGCAACAGGTCGCGGCTGTGTGGGCTCTCAACTACTGCAAGAATTGGAAAGTTTTTATGATCGAATATAGACAAAATAAATGGTTGTTCAAAACTGTTTGCAAGTTTAGCAAGTATGCATCGCTGGACGTATTTGGACGGGGATTGCCACGAGGAACGTCGCGTTGGAATCAGCTGATTGTCATTCACACACCTGACGAGTGACAGGTAAGGATGCTGTGAATCATTTTATCACTGAACTGCTTTTGATGGCTTTGTGGAATTGTGTAATGAAATAAGGTGACTCATTGAAAAGCTAATTGTAGGCGTAGATTTTTTTTGGTGTTCCGACCGGAAATGCTTAACTTGTGCAGCATTTGGAAGTTTAATGATCACAAATGTGAATGTGGACAAAATTACATTCAATCGCCAACAAACTATGTTGAACTCAGAGGAGGAGACCTTAATATAGAAATTAAAAGCTTTAGTTAAAAAAAAAAAAAAGTATTATCGCCATCTTGTGGCATCCATAAGCAAATACAAACTTTAATTGCAGATTTTTGCTTTTTATGGCATGGGCAGGGTTTAGCCCCTAAATTGTCACTTGTGAGGGCTCCCCAGACCCCAAAAGTTTGAGAACCCCTATCCTAGACGGCGGTGCTGCGCCCCAATAGGGGGAACGCTGCTGGGAGACCGCAACTGTGCTCCAGTCCTCGTGTCCCATGGCCCCCAATCCCCCCCGAGAACCCAACTTGTAGTCCCCGCCCTCGCCTTCCATCGCCTCCAGTCCTGGGTTCGCGACGGGGCATTGTTGCCGTGGCGACGCTCGGTGGCACCGGGCCGTAGGGGTTGAACGGCTTCAGGTCCACGTTGGCGAGGAGGTGGCCCAGCGTGTCCCAGCGTTGTGATGAAGGCAAACGGATGAGGGAGGAGTAACCCCTTTCGGGGAACACGCAAGACCTTGCCGACCTCTGCGGAGGGGTCTTGCGTGTCTCTGCGCTCGGGTCCTGGTGGTCCCGGAGAGAGGAAGGCGTGGCCCGAAGCGGCGCGAGTTTGGAATAGCCGCCGCCCCCTCGAGGTTCTACCAGGACTTCGGCGTATGGCGGCGGAGGGTCCTCCATCAGGACCGCCTCCTCGTAACAGGGCGGGTTCTCGAGCAGATCTGCTTCTGAAACAGACAAGCAAATAAAACCACTAAACTTGAGTCAACCGAGTTCATAATTAGCTTGTATTCCTGACAAGGCACTTTAGGGTTTTCTAAATCCTGCAGACTCATGATTCCATTAGTCGTTTCCATGAGTCAACTCATTAGCAGCATTCCCACGTGTTGTCATTTACCTCGAAAATCTCCGGCAAGTGAGAAGACAAAGAATAACACGCGATAGAAATCAGCACTCCGCGCCCACGCACGCACCTCGGCATCGCGGTGCGCTTTGTTGCTGGCATCCGCCCGCCGCCGTATTTATATCGGGCCTTGGCGTTTGAATTCAAGGCGAGCATCTGTTTTGTTGAGCTGTTGCCACGGACGCGCTGGATATTGTCGTATTTATGGATGCGCCTCCGTTCCGCCCGGGCAAAACAACGAGATCTTAGTGTTGGTGATCAAGTGCATGTGATGATGTCATTTCGCACACACGGAAAAATAGAAATCATTAAAAGGTCAGCCAGGAATGTGTCCAGAATGGTTGTAAAAAGTCTTGTTGGCTCCGGCTCAGCTGCTTCTTCCTTTTGAGTCGTCGTGCTGCCTGGTTACTGAAACCTCTTCATCAGTCGTGCTCCGACGCCATAGCAGACACCTTCTTTTTTTGTTTTTCTTATTTACTTGCACCACTGGCTGCAGCTGATGCTATTTTTTTCCCCTTCAAATTTTTCCCTGCAGTTTTGTAGTGGTGCAAAAGTGGATTTTGATTTTCTACTGGATAGGTGCAAAAGAAGAATCACCAAATTCCAACCACTTACCCGGCATGCTAACCCAGTTTGCTTCCGGCAAGGGGTGAGAGACCTGAAGCGGAACAGGTGGCGGGGAGAAAGCCGGCGGGTCCCGCGGTATCGGTTGCCGGGGCGGCGACGGCACCGGCGGTATCGGTGCCAGGGGCGATTGAGGAAGAGGTACCGAAACCGGGACGGCGGGACATCCCTCCGTCTCCACCGTCCGGAGGCGGCGCTCCCTCAGGCGAGCCTCGTCACGCCGCTTGAGGCGACGCTGCAGGACGCTGCAGAAACAGCACAGCATGACCACCAAGGCCCACACCAACCAGAAGCCGGCGAAACAGGCCAGGAAGGTGGACGTGCCCCGGGACATCACCATGGCGGGGCTGGACGACTGAACGCTGGGACGCCTTAAATGACATCCATGAATGTCAATGAAGTTCAGGAAGCCTCAAACCAGGCCAAGCTCCACAGGCTTGAAAGTCACATCTTGTCTTCTATACGACACTTGACACCCATTGTTTTTCGAGTCTAATGGTTGCGAAGCGGTGAGGGAATCCATTCTTCAGGCATTCATCCACTTGATGGCGGCGGCGCCGACCCGAGTCGGTCGGGGTGCCAAATTCTTCCGCTTCGGACCCCGGCGGGATGCTCCGGCCTCACGCGGGTCTACAGAAAACCACACACACAAGATGGTCGTAGGAAAGGAAAAAACGACATGTGACCCGGATTTCTCTCTACACCTTTTGTTTCCATGGCAACGCAATATCAAAACAAAAGCAAGGTTTTTTTTTTTTTTAACACTCAGTTTGATTTATTTGCTGGATTTTCAGAGAAGGCAAGTTGGAAATATAAAGTCCTGCAGGTTGAATGGAAACCACCATCTTTACTCAAGATGGCATTGCAGCTTAAATAATGTGGAAAAAAAAAAAGGAAGGAACCTGAGCAGAATCGTGTAGGAGCTGCTATTATGCAAGTGTTGACTTGAAGAAGGTGTACCTAATAAATTGACATTTGAGTAGAATTTCCTTAACTACCCCCACTCAACTACGGCAGTCAGATTAGCGAGTAAAACCAAGAAGACATTCTACCTCGACAAAATGCTGATTATTAGACGCATTAAAAATACATCCCTACATTTTATAAGATTAATTAAACAGTTACTTTTAATTGACGTGCAAGTTTTGAAACGAAACCGTGAGGAAAATTAATTCATTGCGGAGGTAAATTACAAATACTCCGTGTCAATCAAAAATAAAAATAAATGACGCGTTTGGGTTGTTTTTAAATCTACGCGATTCTCATGAGCGCAATAAGGTTAAATAAATAAAATGGTAGTTTTTTTTTAGATTCGGCAGGTAAACGCACCTTGTTCCGTGCAGCTTCCACCGCGGTTATCTTGGCGTCGTGCTGCGCTCGCTCGAAGCTGCAAATGAGGAGGCGCGCACGAGCGAGCTCACCTCTTCTCTCTCTCCACCGCCGCTCCTCCTCCAACGAGGACCTCCTTCCTCTGCCCACGTTCTCTCTGCTTCGTGACGCCGTCTTTCCGTGCCGACGATGGGAATACTGATGGGGTTGATTGGAGGGGGGGGGACAGATTTGCCCCCCCCCCCCCCCCCCAACAGTAGGAGCTTGCTATTTTGGTCATATTATTACGCTTATTATTATACACTGCCCAGATGGCCACTTAATGAGAGCATTCACCTTGGTAGGTGCTGCTAGTTTGGTTAGCAACTGCTCTTTTTGAGGGGGATTCTTGATATTTCCTGTGTTCAGATTTTTCTCCCTCTCCCCATGAAAACTAGTTAAAGGTGTCGCCAACGTATGACGCACACACATCCGCCACGCACACGCTCAACACCATTGACGGCCCTTTGCTAACATTGTTGTCATGCTGAACACTGACGCCCGTTGTCCTGCCGTCATAAAGATCAGTCTGTTCATCCGTCTGCACAGACGCACAGGCGGGACAGTAAAAATCCCATCCGCGCATTTTTTCCCAGTTAGAATGTCCATATAAGCAGACAGAAATTTTCCAGGGTCACGTGACCAAAGTGAAATTCTTCCATTCGGGTAGTCATCTAAAATTTAAGCACAAATAAATAAACAGCGATCCATGTATGTTTATGCTAAAAATAGTTGAAGCACCTTAACGCCACTAGCATGGTTAGCGCTCGCCCCCGCCATCTTGTGACCGATGCGTGAGCATTGCTCACTCTCGCTGAGACTGCTCATGCTGACCTCAAGCTGCTTAGTCACTTACTTTGAGTCATTTTCTCTCTTTGGACTTTTTTTTTATATCATGTTTGATGCCAGGAAGTGTCTGTTACTCCATTGTCAAGGATGGGCAAAGATCCAAAGCCACTTTCAAGTGATGTCGTCTCGTCATACTGTCTGAAAACACCATCACGCCTGATGTTCTTAATATAGACGTCTTTTGTCTTGTCGTGGGTTAGACTTTGATTGACAGGCGAGTAGGTGGAACATGTCGTACACGTCCAACGACCTTTAAACTTTACAAACCCCCAAGCTATGTCCCTCGGTGATTAGCGAAGCCAAGGCCGGCCTTCCCCGAATCCCTTCCCGCACTCGGTGGGTCGGAACACGATGAGGGATGTTGGACGGGCATGAAATCAAAACACGCGTGCGTCTCTTTGTAATGCTTTCATCGAGATGCCTCCGTTACTTTGTTGCCGTGGCAACAACAGGAGAGGATGAAAGGGAGGAGGAGGATGATACCAACACGTTTGCTTGAGTCGCTTTCCAGTTAGGTAATGGTTTAATAGATATTATCCTGATTACTATAACACAACATTTCATAATATATTGATTTAAATACATGTATGATTACACATTCAATTGAATTATTGCGAATATTTTGTTTAGGTATATAAATAAACGACAATTTCACGAGTCTAAAAATGTCAACTCAAGCATGCATCAAAATATACAAGAAGCTTTTCTACCGCCGTCAGATTTTCCTAGAGAATCAAAAAGCGTGTCAAACCCCGCTGAGGCCTGAAAGCCTCTCGCTTCATTTGCACACTCAAACCTCCTGCGGTGTAATTGCTGCTCATTTTGGCGTCCGCGCGCGTCGGTGCCGCCGTGATGAGGCCCAGCAGGGCGTCTCGTCCCGATTGTAAATGATCTGCAGCGAAAGCCTTCTTAACGTTTTACTGCTACCGGATATGTGTTGAACTTGAGGGGATCTGGGATTTCATTTGGCTCGGTATAAAAAAAAAAAAAACATGAACGAGAGCCGGAACTTTATTCTGCCGATCCGCAATAAGCATTTGAACATTTGTCCAACACACTGTCGCCCTCTAGTGGCTGCACGCCATACGACCAGTGGAAGAAGCACTAACGCAAGAAACTTAGATTTTTTTTAAAGCATGAGTTTTAATAAGTTAAAATAGGTTTTAGAAAGTCTAAATGTGCTTAAAGCAGGATGGGGAAGGGGTAAACAGGAAAAAAATATTTCTACAGATTGTGGGAGGGTCTGGAACATATTACCCATGATGAACTAATTTTATTTTAATACGTATATTTCTATAAATATATATACACTTTCTGTACAGTTGCATCCCATAGTGTACATCAAGTGGAGGCCATTTTCTCTGTTGTTGGAAAAAAAAAGTATATTTGTATATAAAAACATCTGCGGGCTTCACTTTTTTTTTGTGAAACCAAAAATAAAAGACACAAAGTAAAAGTTAAGTAAAGTTGGTCACTGCACAGTCTTCAGTCACTTGTTTTATTCCCTGGAAAATTGGAAGAAGGCTTTGCCCTCTCTACTAAGTATTATTGTCACTAGTGCCCTCCAGCAAGGCACTTTTCTGTCTTCTTCCCCCCAGCAGGTGATTGTTCCGTTAGTCTCTTTCCGGGGAGGGAAAAAGCCTCGGCTTAATTATTATTTTTTTAAATAATAAAACATCATTATTATGGCTATGATGAAAATACATTCGGACATTTCAAGATCGACTATCTTTCAAATAGAAATGTGCAAAAGGTTGTAAACAAATATGGTATGCGTGTGCGCGTGGATGTGTCACAGCCTGGTTGGCTCGTCGTCACTGTCGCTGCAGTTGCCACAACATTCCTGCAGGGGGCGGTACAGTATGACAAAAGTGAGAAAATTGCTCATATGTCACTTAACACTGAAGTACAATTTTGGTGACTTAGTGATTTTTTAAAAATTATTTTGCACTTGACACATACTTTACATATTTAAAACAAACTAATACTAAAAATAATTAAAAAACTAATCAAATAAATAGCATTTTAAAAAAAAAAGTAATTCAAATTAACAGACCTGCTCTAAAATTTAATTCAAATTATTTGTGCTCACCCACCTGTCTACCAAATAGTCGCTGCAAGAGTCCTTGCTTGGGGGGCGGAGACGGCTGCCCTCGCCAGTCCAGATCCGGGGGAACCGCACCGTCCGGGTAAAACACGTTAAGCTCTGTGAAACATTCTGTTTCGATCATCTGCAGCGCAAAAAAAAAAGTATTTTAAAATATTTTGAATGAGATTTATTTGTAATCATTTTTTTAAAACGTTACCTCATCCTGCCAGGGAATGGAGACGCTACCCGTAGACACTTTACTGTAGAAGGACTCGTCTTTGGGTTCCAGTTCCACGCCTTTGACGGTGGAGAACTGCTCAATGTCCAGCACGTCTTTACAGTAGATGGCTTGTGGCTGGAAACACAACACGCTTGAAGACATCTTTTTGCAGCGGTGTGAAGGGTTGATTTATTCGAACGACTTACATCAGGAATGAAAGGCGCCGGCAACATTCCGGCCTCTAGCCTTTTGAAATTGATGGAGTGAAAGATAGGGTGTGCTTTGACCTCTGAAGCCCCACCTCCCTGGCAGCCCAGTCTCCCCCTGGGGTCTTTGGCCAGCAGCTGGAAACCACAAGAAAGAGGATGCTTGTTGCCACAATAAAAAAAAAAAAAAATCCCCCCTATTTGTCCACTCACCGCTTTACAGAGCGACTCGGCCTCTTGGGAAAACTTTGCCGAGTATTCTTCTTGCACCTCCTTCACCAAGCGCTCCACCTCTTCCCGCTTGATCTTCTTCTTCCTCTGCTGGAAGGGCGACTGGCCCTCGATCATCTCGTACAGCAGGCAGCCCAACGCCCACCAGTCGGGGCTGAAGGTGTAGCACTCGTTGGTCACCACTTCCGGAGCTGGAAGAACCAAAAGGACCAAAACCTTAGACCACCAGAGCTGCCATTTTGGTTTCCGGTGGAGGCTGGGTTCTTCTTACCCATGTATCCTACCGTTCCTACCCGGCCCCGTATGGTCTGACCTTCTGGCACGTGCACGGCCAGACCCAGGTCCGATATCCTGATGTGTCCTTAAAAAAAAAAAAAAAAGTCACTCAAAATAACCATCACTCCCAAATCTACCATTTATGAAAATAGTTGGTCCACCTTCTCCAAAAACGCTTGGACTCACCATGATCGTCCAGCAGGATGTTTTCAGGTTTCAGGTCCCTGTGTGGCAGAAAGACCAGATGAATATAAACCCAAACTAGGTTGGGTCCAGGTGAGCTTTGGGCACCTGTAGACAATGTGCTCCCTGTGCAGGTCCTCGAGGCCACAGCAGATCTCGGCCGAGTAGAAAACGGCTCTCGTCTCGTCAAAGCCCGCCTCGCCCATGTGGTAGATGTGGAACTTGAGGTCGCCGCCGTTCATGAGCGTCAGGACGAGACATAAGGTGTCCTTGGTTTCATAGGCGTACGCTAAGCTCACCTTGAGACGAGGGAGGAAGAGAATTGATGAAATGGACTTGTTAGATGCTCGTATACAAATAGTTTAGTTTCTGGGATGTATTTTTAATCATCTCACGAATTGAAAAAAACAATGACACACACTTTGTGTATTGATGTTCTATTAAGCAAGGCGCCCTCGGCTAGCTAAGGTCTTCAAATCCAGCCCATCCAAATTTTCAAAATGGACCCACTTTTCTTTTTCGTACTCGTGACCACGCCGGACACAAGAGGAATTTGTTAGCCGCGTGTTAAAACAAATGCTATGTGTGCGCCAGTGAATGAATTCATTGACTATATATGGGCCACATCAACTAGCATCAAGGGAAGCACGCAGATAGAGAATAGAAAGGGCTCTAACATGGATCCCTGAGGTACACCTGAACCTTTCTTTAGGTCATTTGATTGGGTTTTCACCTTTTTTCCATCGCTCTGTAAATTGTCCGTACGACAGGTAGATCAAATAGTATTTCTTGTCAACAGGGGTTCGAAATATACCAAGTAGATACCATGTTGAGATTTTTACTGAGGCTTTTTGTTTTTGGGTATGGTAGTTTTGCTTCATAAGCCCAAAGGCGATCTTCAGTGAGGGAACATTTTGTGCACTTGAACCAAGATTTGGGGAATTTTCTTTGGGTTAACAAAATAGGATGATCTATTAGCATGCCTGGAGCGACTGCATTATGATCAAGTATTTTTATTTATTTTTTTGCTGTGGATACCCTACCTCAGGGGGATGCCTGTCCCCCCCCCCAGGCCTGTCAGTCCCTCTCCGTTTACGCACCACTGCATGTTGCCATTAAAACGAACTGAGGCTCTCTTTGATGACTTCAGAAGAAGTTTGCAATGTGACAATCTCGACTGTGTTTTGTTAGCACCGTGAGAGCCAAGCATTCATCGCTTAAGGTTGGATATGGCCCATCATGCGGAGCCGAGCTGCAGGTTGCATTCAAACCAATTGCGTTAAACACAAAGAGATGGATTGAAAATGAATCAAAAGCGGTTAGCCAACCCACCCTCCCGCAAAACCAATAGCTTGTCACGTTGAGAAATGAAAACATAATAAATACGTTATTTGTGTTAGAACGTACGAAGCGAATGTAGAAATAAGCTCACCACAAATCTGCTGTTGACTTTCTCCAGGATCTGCTTCTCGTTAAGCGCCATGGACTCGCCTTTACGCTTCTTGATCCGCTTCTTCTCCAGTTTCTTGCAGGCGTACATTTTGCCCGTGGCCCGCACCTGACATGCACACACCTGCAAAAAAAGACAAAAAAAATGGTACTGGACAGAATTTATTTTCATGGCAGCATCGAGTTAATTTAGTGAGCGGAAGCCGGCGGGCTCGCTTCTAAGTAGTCGTCCACGAGCTAACAAGATCTTTTTGGGGGCAAAGCGGAATAATACGTCCCTTGTAGCCTTTTCTCAAGACCCTACATAAAACAGCACAAACAGATAACCCATTGAGAGGTCAAACGAGCTGGAGGGTAAGTTATAGAGTCCGGCATTATCTTTATGTTAAAGGGAAGAAGCTTAACCTGCTAATGAATGGGAGCTTTGATTGATGGAAATACACAACTGCTCCTGTTTGACGATCAATTAAAATGGCTCCGATTGAATTTGTATATTACAGCAGGTTATATTTTTCATTTTCGGTATTGATACAGGATTACATCCTCTACAGTATTATAATTTGATTAAATATTTATGTCTTTTCATTTTTGTTAAATTATACTGTATGACCACTTTTTTTTTTTTTTTTTTTTAAAACACCGTGGCAACAACTTACCTCTCCAAATCCGCCTTTCCCTAAAACTCTGTACTGCCTGAACGTATTCTTTGTCACTGGTTGCCTGGAAAATACAAAAATGACCTTTTGAACCACAGAGATCGACAACTCTTGATTCTTTTTCTGTAAATGCAAACGTCACATTATTCCCAGGCGCTTTCGCAACGTTCCCGATGTGACCGACGTGCACTTGCACGCCCGCCTTAAGCACGTTCTTGCCTCACTTCCCATAATTCACGTCACCTTGAAACCTCTGACATGACACAACGCATCTGCAGACCAGAACTGTGCCTCGTTGTTGCGAAAGTCACTTTTTTTTTTTTTGATGACTTATGCACAAAACCAATACCTCTCCATCCACTTCCACTGGAGAAACCTGTTGTAGTACATGCTGTCGAGGTAGTCGGCGAAGGGCGCCACGCTCAGGAAGTCGTGGATCAGTCTGCAAGGAAAATACAGAAAGTGTTAACCCTCCCAAAATAAGACTTTTTATTTATTTCCATTGAGTAAAACTAGTTGAAAACAACCTAAAACATGGACACTTAATCTTTGTTTCCATACATTGGTTGGTGCTGCTGTTTTGGTTAGCAACATAATTCAAATGATGTTGCAATTTATTGTGTGCTTTTACTTGGTGGAGTCCTTGAAGAGCTCCTTGCAGGCCTCCTCCTGCAGTCGCTCGGCACACCTGGCCACCGTGCTCTCGTCCACCTCGGGAACGCGGTCGTCCGACTGTCAGTTCACAAGAGAATCAGTAATTTAGGAATAAACCAAAAATATTTGAAGGATGTCGTAAGCCTGGACCAAACTGATATCAGAAAGGCCCGACTATAACATTTGAGATGATGGAGGTGGACCTTTGGATTGAAGAAGACATCGATGAGTTCTTGACCGCATTCCTTCCTCTTCTCATCTGGCGCCACCTCATACGCGGCCTACAGAGGACATGCGTCCACATAACGTGAACGAATTCATATTATATATTATGACCAAAACTGAATATTGATATTATACATTATAACAAGCACAATTATTCTAGTGACCAACAGGTGGCAGCATAAAAAAGATGCTAGCCAATAGAAGCAACCGGGTCTGACTGCCATTAGATGGCCCAGTCTGCCCGGAAGCCCGCAAAGTGCTTCCTCCGCGTAAGCTAACGAGCCAGCCAGCAAACGCTAAGTGACAACAGAGACGCCGCTTGCGTTCTCCTTTTACCATCTCCGTCTCCTGGCGGACAGGAAGCGGTCACGAGGAGGCTTGGAGGAGATCTTTAATGCGAGTCGCTGAGAGCCGGGCCGGAGCCTCTCGCATCAACAACCGCCTCCTCTCCATCTCAATAAAAACCTCGGGACCCTTATAATTTGTAGGATACTGTATGTACTTGGCATTAATGGGCACTAAGATCAATTTATGGATAATAAAAGAATAATCTGAACAGCTTGTTCCAAAATAACTTACCACGGCATCCAGAAACTTCACGCAGCGCTTCAACTCGGGTCGGGTGTCGCAAAACTGCCGGAAGAGCAAGCGACCTATGGGCTGACGTTCGCAAAGGCTGCTGTAGTCTTTCTCTATTGGAGGACCAGGAAGGGGAAAAAAAATAAATTTAGGCTACATTGTTCTCTCAAATATCAGTGATGTCATCCCAGAGCAACCAACGAAACGTTCTGAGGATCTGTGGAGTGAAACTTCCAATGGCGAGTCTGAACCCACCTGAAGAGTTCTTTAATTGCGCAACATTTGTGATGTCATACGATTATTAAAAAAAAAAAAAAAAGAAGAAGCTACCAAACGAGGAAGTTGACAGTTTCCTGCCCACGTCTTTCTCAAGAGCGTGTAATATACTCCAGCTTTCGTAATAACAGTTGAGGTGTACCTCGACACGCTTTGGGGGGGGGACGTTTAGACACGACAACGTTTCTCGTGTCCTCAAAATACTTCCTTCCTGCCTCGCTCAGTCATAAGGTAGTCATTTGACTCATTCAAATTCAAAGGCCATTTGCATGGCAGCCTTCCATGTTGTTACACGGACTGCTGCTCCAAATTGGTTTTGTTGGTCCACATTTTGAAACACTTCCAATGTGTTTTTAACGACTTTTTTTTTGTGCTTACCGGTGGATTGTCGCAGCTCTTCGCACAAACTAATGTGGGGGAACTGCAGCATCTGTTTCCACTTCTTGCTCTTTCCTTTCCGGTTTCCACCACCACCTGCAAACAACAACGCAGACAATATGAATTATTCATATCAAATACTGTTGAAGATGTTTATTAGTATAAAAACTGTAAACAAATCGCCTTCATACCAAAACGATGATAATAAAGATAAATCATAAAATTTCAAATGGAGCGGCAACACATACAAATGCAAAAGTATTGTCTCTCCTACTTTCGGGACCTTCTCTGTCTTTTCTTCGTGCTTTTAATGACGCTGCTACTTTTCTAGTACAGCTCAGTGCTGCCAAGCATATTGTGGCATAACGTGGTACTGCATGCAAGTTGAAATTTGGGACCTTTTCTGTCTTTTCTTCATGCTTTTAATGACGCTGCTACTTTTCTAGTACAGCTCAGTGCTGCCAAGCATGTTGTGGCAAAACGTGGTACTGCATGCAAGTTTTAATTTGGACTCGCTTCTATTCTGCATTGTAAAAAGACGACATCTGCGCTAATGTTGAAGTGTAATATAGGTAGCTAGCAAACATCATGGTTTTCGCTAATCAAAAAGTTGCTAGTTGTGCCTGAAGGACGGACGGAGGATGTACGGAGAAAAATGTACCATGAATGTAAAGAAGATGTGACAAGTCAGATAAAAGTTGGCAATAGAATGGCGAGGTTGTTTCTTTCTGTGGGGCCGGCGGTGTTAATCAAGATGAACAGCGTGGGAATAAAATCAACAAGACCACCTGAGGAGGTGATGATGAACTTCTGAACTCCAAAGACACTTGAAAGCGTGTCATGGCGTCCTGTGACAGGCCGAGCGCTGCTGGGGGAAAAAAAAATATACAGTCGACCGGGGCGACCGCATCGAGGCGGCGCTTCCTGTTTTGTTTCGCTAGCTTTTTACAACACCGCTCGTAAATCTGAGTGACAATCGGCGACAAGCTGAACCCGGCAAATGGGTTTTGGGGGGGAAATTAGTGATTTAACGTGGTGGCTTTATGACACAACCATAAACAAATGTCTAAATTTCATTTCCAATGGAGACAGAAAACAACTGATTGGATTCAGGAGACGCAGGACGGCAGAAAACTAACAAGCGTGCGCATTAATCTTCAATGGGCTGTATCAAAAAAACAAAACAAAGCAGCATAATGAAATCTTTTGTGCTGAAGTTGATTGAACTCATAAGAACGGCGCCGCTATCGCTAATAGGAAGCATCTTGCCCCGAGGAAGATTCAGTCTCGGCCGTTAATGTTGACTAGATTAACGTCAAGCGCACAAACGCAGCTCGGCTTGCACGTGCGGTTCAAGCGCCATCTTTTTACTTTTATCCAAAAAATATGACCTCACAAATTCATTTCATAGTTCCCATATATGTAAAAAATAACCAATGAAGGCAAATTCAGCCACATGAAATGGTTTTAAATGGATTATTGTGGAGTTTTTGTAAGATGAAATGCGGATTTTAAGGTGGATAAATATAGCCGCTCCTTTTTGTAGTCTGCAAGGTAAACACGGATTTACCTTAGAGACTTTGTGTGCTGTCATGTGACTTCCTGGCTCCTTTTGATTGGTGGAATGGAATCATACATCTCTAGTGATTTACGTTGGATTGGCGAAACAGAGTCATGTGACAACACCCGAGGCAGATGTTTCTCAGAAAAACCAAAGCAAATAGATTGCGCAAACAATAATATCGGTAGATAAAAAAAACGAAGTAGCCTACAGAATGTGGTTGAATGCAGCGGAGAAAAAAAAGGAATCGAAAATACGCCAGTAAAAGTGGGTAGTATTACTGACAAGTAGAATTTATCTTATAATGTACTTTAAAATGGAGTAATATTGAGTGGGGGGGTTGCAAGGATATTGAATAAATTCTCAAACAGCTTTCTGTAAACAATCCAGGCCGTCTTTTTGTGACACAAAAGAGTCAAATCAGACTTTGCGCGTTTACCCATAAAGTACAATTTGCACACTCTCCACATCCTGTTTCGCAAAGGATGATGCCGCAACATTGAACCAGGGAGAAACACGACATATTATATTTCACACACAACCTGAGTCATTCTGAAAAACACTGTTATCCTTTCTACGATCAATAAGTTCATGCTAAACAGTCACTTTGTGTATTATATTCGTTTTTAACAGGCGGATATGTGAGGGAGGTGACAGGAAATCTTAAATCGCTCAGCTTTCAAATTGAGTTTTGCAGCTATGTCGCCGATATGAGTAATTGCAATAACGATATTCCTCTGCTAAATCAATAACCAGATACTCAATAGTCAAGTCCTACATTCAACGGGGTTCTATTAGACTGATTCGAATGACATCATTATCTCAAATCAATACTTGGGTGTGTTTCCTTTCTTGGTAATAACACAGAAATTGCTCCATTTTCTAATCGAATTCTGCATCTCAACAACGGTATTAACAGGAAAAGCTAATAAGCAAGGAAGACATGGTACTATGGACTTTAAATGAATATTTTCATGCAGCATCAATAACTTGGAGATAAATAGTTGGTTGCACATTAGCTGAGATATATAAAAGGTGTTTATGGGAGGAGAGAGCAAAGTTAATAGACTTTCTAATTGAGTTTTGCACGACAGCAATTTACAGTAATTGACAGTTGGAAAACTTGACCTTTAATACTAACCAGGAACTTCAGGAACTTAAGTCTGTGCCGAACTAATAGCTGGGTGTGAATTCATCCGATCGTGTATTGTATAGTTATTTTTAGTAACCATAATTGTTAGGGAGGCGAAAGCAAGATTTTAATTACTCCGTTTTCAAATGAAGTTCTGCACGTAAACAGAAAACATCATTCCGGAGTAATTAGTGCGATATAAATGTTTGGTACTCTTCAGGGTTTGTTGTCCGAACACTCTGCCCCCTTTGCAGACGATCGGAGCTATTTATCGGCCATCTCCATCCTCACCTTCTCGTGCTTTTAGTAGCACCGTGTTGGCCACGATGTTCTCCAGCTCCATGTTGGCTCTGTGTCGAATTTAGCAGCGGCGACGCCGGGGCCGAGCTCCGTAGAGCCGAACCGCCACCCACTCCCGGGCGGATTCGATCTTGTTGAAACGAACACCGTACACCACCGAGTCCCACTGGAGAGGGAAGATTGAGCCCCTGAGTTTGTGCTTTCCCAGCGCAGTCCTGTCCGGTGACATCCGCACTTGTGCGCCCGCCTCCTCCCCTCCCCTCTCCTCTCCTTTCTCTTCTCCTCTCATCAGTCCTCTCCTCTCCTCCCGCATTTCAAAATAAGACACATGAAAATTGCAATGTTAGAATAAACCGATTACAAATAAAACACCCCAGTACTTCAATTAAAAAAATATAGAGAGGAAAAAAAATAATTCTGCTGTATTTATACCCATCTATGAAAATGACCCACTGTTTTAAAATTGTACTGATGTTTGCATCACACTTTTAAAAATACAAAAAGGTCACCTTTTGTTCTAGTACAGTAACAATTATGCTTTCCTTTCTCTGCATGTGGATGAACCGCTTACAAAGCCATGAATCAATAACTCACGACTCCAGGGCAGATGCTCTTTGCGGCGGGGGATCAATGAACGCACCGCAGCGTTTTTTAAAGGTGCATTAGGAAACACTTTTTACTGTTTACTGCCTCGGCACAAGGCATGACGGCAGCGGCTCGCACATTGTCAGGTTGATGGAGTTATTGATCTGGTCTTCATTCCAAACTTATAATGCAATATTGAGTGGCTTGTTGTTAATGAGACAGCATCACGTCAGCGGTGCACAGGCCTCACCAGCAAATGGAAAACAGAACTTCTAAGCATTTGTAGCAATATTTCCTATTTAAGACAGCATTTTAGCAAACTACAATGTCTTGGTGGAGTTGTGATTTGGTTCAGACTGGTTTAGATCACGTTTCATGTATTTTTATTATCTATTTTCTTGTCAACTATCATTCGGTTTCTCTGACATTACTCTCTACTGTCCTCTACTGGACAAATACTGATCACAAACGATGACGTCAATAATAAAACAATGAAGGGGCGGGGTCTTACTAGTCACATGACCACAACTGCAGTACGTCCTCGCTTGTGAACTCATTTAATGAAACATAATACGTATTTATAATCATATGCATTTGAAGTATCTGTTTTATCAACAACAACAAAAATAAAATATAATAAACGACGGTAAAAATAACAGTGTGGTCACATGACCGGAAGTAAAAAACGCAACTTCCTCTCGCTGCTTCACGTTTTTCCACATTGCTAACAACACATGGCCCTGATATAGCTACCACTCTAATTAAACGGATAAAAAAAACATTTTATAATCAACAATCATGGGTAAACTCAAGAAGAATAGCAAAAAGAATACCTTTAACTATAACCGAGACCGCAAGAAACTTAAGAAGAAGTTCATGAAGAAAGCCAACCCGAGGATAGAAAAGTAAGCGACTCCATTATTTTTCTTTTGCGATCGTGTTATTACATTTCATTTATTACTTGTAACGTGATAATTACAACGGGTTGTCATATCTAACTATGCAGCTCATACTGTGTTGTTATGTTTTGAATGTTTCAAAGCAGTTAGCACGCATGCTAATTTAAGTCCCTTTAATAGTTTAGAGTCAGTCAAATCAGTTACAAGTTCACATGATTTCTGCCTGGAGGCTAATTTGATTGTTGTTCAGTAAATATATAGGAAACGCATGGGATCAAGGAAAGTCCATGGCCAAGAACCTGCGGGACATGGGCTTGGTGTCCGACCCGAACCGCAGTTTTCCCATCAAGCAAACCAGCGTAAGTGCAAATGCAAAATACAGACAACTCCATCATATGAGCCACATTGTTATTGATTGCAGTGATTTGTTTTTGCCAGAAGATGGCAAAATAGTGTCGTTTTTGAAGACAACAGTTCTCCAAACCTCATCAAAATAAATCTTGCACCAATACAGTGTGATGAAAGCACACCTGATCCAGTCCACGTTTTTTCAACCATTACCAGGTCTTCGGATTAAGAAAAGAGAGGAAGGCTCCTGTTGTGACCAAGCCCTACGTTGTCACTCGTAAGTTTTGGGGTAAAGCGGGGCACCTGGTGTCGTGTGTCATGACGTAAGTGTCAAATATATGAGCAGAGCTGGAGGAGGAGGCCAGCCAGTCAACGAATATTACCCCGACGCTGTCGACTGACTTGATTGAATACGTCCAGCACATGATCCGAGAACACAAAGACAACTACAAGGTGAGGATGCAAAAACCTTGAGGCACTTCAGTGCCAACCTCAGCCCTAAATCGATGACATAGTTTAATCATTTTCAATCAAAGTGTATTCCAAAAACATTTTTCCCCCCATTTCCTATTTTTTTTGGTGATAAAAATCACCTAGTGTCTTGAAAGCAAGTCATAAATGCTGTGAAATACTTGGTAATGATTACCCAGCTTTTGATAACTGTGGAACAAATTTATTCCTCGTGGTTGTGTTCCCTCTTGATTCCAAATAAGGCAATCAGAACAGATGGCGTATTGACTCCGGCGCTTGGCGTCTTCCAATTAGCGCATTCCCTCGAAGGTCTAATAAATGCACCTTGTTTCTCTTAACACAGCACATCTTGTGTCCTTCACAGAAGATAAAAATGTATTTTAAACATGACGATTCCCATGGACAAAATCGGATTGATTTCACTTTTCCTCTCGTTCGACCCCCGCAGGCGATGGCCCGCGACGAGAAAAACTACTACCAGGACACACCCAAGCAGATCAAGAGGAAGATTGAGCAGTACAAGCGCTTCCACGCGCAGCAGCACGCCGACTTTGTTGCCTCTCTCCCCAGCCCCATGTCCCACTGAGCGCTTGAAGCTTTACAAGTAAGAAAAAATAGTCTGTTCTTCACCCGAGGACTTAAAAATGGCATTCCCGATGTTGGTAACGCACATTTTTCACGGTTGACCCAGTTTTGCGTCGCTACAAAAGGAAATGAAGACATTAAGATGTGTTGGATATAGATTTGTCTCTATATCTATACACACACAAAAAATATACCTATTTTTATTTTTTTGCTATGGAACTCGTGTATGTTGATGTTTGCATCTCAATAAAATTGTTTCCCCGTACACCAAATTAATGTATTTTTTTCCCATCGGGAAAACATGAATTGTACAGTATGGCAATATGCTGACACTATTTTTTTATTTTCCACAAATAAAATGCATTTTGACATGTTCATATATACAACAGTTTGTGCAGTCATGAAAATCTTGAGTCCAACCAATGAATAATTTTCCATGGTAACAGCGCATCAAATGGAATAAAACATAACATTCATTTAAAATAAAATAAAAAAAAAAACCTCATAATTGTGAGTCTTCGCTCAACCATCAGTCATCAGGCGATATTAAATATCAAGTGACCGGCTGAACCTTTTTTTTTTTTTTTCCCCTGACTCAAAATATTTACAAATGGCACTGGTGTCTAAGCGACAATGTAACATAAAAAAAAAAAAAAAAGCGTAAAAAGTGGAACACTCAATGTCAACATATGTACGCACACTATTACGCAACATTGGACTGGAAAAAAGGTCCAGCTTAGAGGGAAGAGAAGCAACCCCCATATCAAACAAGCTGGAGCAGGAGGTCCTGGAAGGCATCCAGGCTTCTGCAGGAGTTCCTCAGGGCGCTGTCAGAATCCAACTGGGCAGCCAGGAGGAACAGCTTCCTGTCCTCCACCACCGAACCCAGAGACAAGGCTTCGTGGAGCTCCGACACGCTCACCGCCTCAGCTTTATCCTGGTGGGAGACACAAACACAACCCATTGTAGACTTTAATTTTCATTTTACTTTCAAGTGTTTTTTTTGTCTTGCCTGTTTGTTTCCCAGGACCACCACAGGCAGCTGGGGTTGCACTTGCAGGAGGCGGTGCAGCTCCGACTTTGCCAGCGGGAGGCGGCTGCGATCAGACGAGTCCACCACGTAGACCAGCACGTGAGTTCTGGTCAGATACTCGCACCAGTAGGGGCGCAATTCCTCACCGCCACCAACTGTAAAATGGAAAAAAAAGCACTTTTGTTTTTAATATCAAGATGCTAGATAAGCACTACTTCTATCTAAATAAAACTAATCTTACTTACTCTCTAGGAAATCTAACTGATAAGCGGGTGCCCTGACGCTGATGAAATTAAAGCCTCGGGTGGGGCGGCAGCGGCCCCTCTCGGCCCCCCCGGGCGTCAGGCTCTGAAGCATGCTGCTCTTGCCGGCTCCGTCTAAGCCGAGCACCAGCACCTGGCGCTTTCCGCATTCCTCTTCCTCCTGTGGAGGAGTAAACGTCAAACCCTTATCAGTGTGGACTTTGCGCAGAATCAGAGGTTCTGCTTCTTTATCGGCGTTTCCGTCGAGTAGAAACAGTGCAGGGATGATCGCAGCGATTGGATGTTTGCCAAGTTAGGTGACGCTATCAAAACATTTGTTAGCTTTGTCTTCTTCAGGGTGAAAACATCTTGATACAGCATTGCCTTGAGATTTTGAGTTTGGTGACTTCACTTTTTTTTTTTCTATTGATGAAAAACAGCACCTCATGACAGTTTGCAAGATAAAAACATACGATGACATAAGAATGGCAAATTTAGGCTATGGACATTGTACTGCTCCTGCTGGTGTGGGACAATAAGACTGTCTACATGTGTTGTCTCATCTTTTGTGTTACACACCTGGTTGTCAAGACATCACGATATTTTAAATGAGTTTGAGCTAATTTGCAAAATGCCATAAGATTGGATGTTATCCAGTTTGGTTAGCAGTCGATGAAAAGGTTCCTCTGACTTTTGGCGAGAGAAGTGAGGTCCAGCCTGCATGGCAGGACCCAAGCATGTAAAGAAAGATCAAGATTTGAACCAAGAACGCGCAACCAAACAATGGAGTGGTGCCTTACTTCCTTAATGGTGGCGTATTGCGCGTGGGGTGTCCACTTTCGCCTTGGGTAGAAGTAATTGAAGGCGATGAAGATTGCCGAGCCCAGCGTGGCCACGGCAGCGGTCAGCGCCACCGAGATTTGCCGGAGGAGCACCATGTGTGCAGGACCGGCGGCCGAAGCGGATTCGATGCTTCCCGGACGAATGCGGAGGCCGAATGCCGGCGTTTCAGCCGCCTCTGCTGCGGTTCCTCCCTCGACATGTGACCGCGAGCTCGCAGTATGGTGTTTTTGTTTTTGTTTCCCCAAGAGGCGCAGGATGATAACGGGGCGTTCAAGTGTTTCGTGTAAATGTGGGCTTCCAATGGGTGCGTTGCGCTCAAGTTACCTGGAACCCCCACTAACAAACGAGGAATATCTGACTGCACTTGAACGTTTCATCTCCACGTCCATCTTGTGATGTACATTCAAGTGACATTGATTTGCAAATAATGAAATAATGAGATTTTTTCCCCTCTATTTTATTATGTAATTTAATAATTTATATGTTAACGCATATACAATACATTATATTTCAGGTTTTTTTTCTAAATAAAAAAAAAACTGCCGAATTGTAGTACGTACTTTTTATATAAAAAGTAAACAACAGGTAATTTTCCACGAGAAGGTTCCAAATAAGTAATTGTACTGGAAATTTGTTTTTTGGTCTACCCATTCCTAAGACATGAGCAGCTCAACTGACCTTGAATTATGAAGGCGATGCGCAAAATGTCCACAAGCATCCCCATCCTGTTGATCTCTTGCCTCCGGTGGAAGAGTCGTCGGTGTTTGGTGATCTCCAACTGCCTATAATGAAAACTTGGTCGGTCTTCTTGCTGATGTTTGGCAGAGTGGTTCCGTTCCCAACTCCACCAGCCTTTTGTTCCTAAAATGATATCATAAAGTGATCTTTGAATGACACAAACATGTAGACCAAGTCATATGGCTTTCAAAGAAATGACTTTGAGGTAAAAAGAACAAAAAAACATTTTATATTGTTTGGTACATTATGCAAGCCATGCAATGTAGTGAGGAAAAATAGCTAAAACGAGTTCTAAAAATTGAATGATTTGTATTTGTGAGCTGAGCAGCACAGTTGACTTTGTCCAATCTTATTTTGCTATTGAGGCATCATTTTTCTTATTATTGCAAGAGCCCATTCACAACTATCAATAATTCCATCTCATCTTTCACATCTATCATCTGGGTCAGTATCAGTCCCTCAACTGGCCACTTGAGGGTGCTATCAGACTGCTCAAAGCCGCATTGGTACACAGGTTGAGGGTTCATACGTCATAGTTACTATGATCCTCTTTTTGATCCTAATAATAGTCCATATCTTGTAATATTTTATGTAATGATTCTCTTTAGAACATCAAAACAACGGTGCAGTTTTGATATATTATGATCAATCTGAAACCGTTTAAAAAAAGATTACTTTGAAACCAGAATCACAAGCCGGAAGCTACGGTGGGGAATATCCCGTTTAACTTGACGTAGCCGGATGAGTGTAGTGAAGTCACCGGGAACTAGTGGACGAACACTTTATCCAGCTGCACCATCACCGTGAAAGACGTCATTCAAATCGTAGAGTTTGTTTTTTATTTAGCGTCCGGCGTCTCCGCTTCCTCCCGTTGGGCTTATCCCCCCTTCCCTCTCCCAGCGTTGTGTTGTCAGGCGGACTAGCATCGGTTCCCCATCGGTCCTCCCTCGAACATGGTGGTGGCCTGTGGCCAAGAAGACGACGAGACAGCCCGGGGACGTCGAATGGAGTCTTTTTAAATCCATATTTCGGGTTTGTACTCTCATCTGTCGCGTTTGGAATTCACCGTTTGGACTCTCGACGTTGAAGGCAAATCTCCCCTATTAGCGGATTTGTAGGGGGGGCACAACGCGGTAATTTGGCGTCCGAAGTTACCCTCAACTTTTGGGGGGGGGGGAGATAAGATGGCGACATTGGAGGAGACAAGTGCACTCTGATGGGACCGCTTCACCCCCTGCGTCACTTTTAGCAGCCTTTGTTTGTTTACTTGGATTACTACATATTATGGATATTCACAGTCAAGAGGC
This sequence comes from Syngnathus floridae, assembly GCF_059516105.1. NCBI lineage: Eukaryota > Metazoa > Chordata > Actinopteri > Syngnathiformes > Syngnathidae > Syngnathus > Syngnathus floridae. Next base: position 9,444,984 of record NC_142427.1, on the reverse strand, counting down.
GCTTTCTCAGGAATAACCACCATCACCGGTGATGACAAGAATGACCGAGAAAAGCGATGGTTTCCCCTCGTCGAGATTTTGAGTAGTCGCGGGCAGTTCATTACATGGAGACTCGGCTGACATGCCGAGGACGGAGTTGCCACTACCCGACGGTTGGGAGGAAGCCCGAGACTTTGACGGCAAAGTCTACTACATCGACCACATCAACCATAGCACCAGCTGGATCGATCCGAGAGACAGGTAAGAAAGGGAACAAGGCTGCCATCAAAGAATCTTACTTTGGCAATCAAAAGAAAGTACACAGAAAGAAAAAAAAACATCTGTACGAATTATGTGATATGTGTTTCTAATGAAAACTGTGAAATTCTTCTAAAAAGAAACATTTTGAAGTGTGTATTTGGAGAGAGCAATAATTCACCTCTGATAAGAAATGTTGAATTTGAAGTGAACTTGTTATCTTGCTAGTAATATTCTTGTATAAAAACATCTCATGGCACCTTTATGGTTTCCTTAAGACCACAGACTTCGACACCAAATCCCTTTCATACCTCGTGTCTGGAATCCAAACGGCTTAAGCTTGTTGCTTTTTTCATTTCATATTTAATTTCCCTCAGCTGCTCCAGTTGACGTGAGTCCAAACGTTATTGTCATGGCAGCGTCGCTCCCTTCTTTTTCCATCGTCCGCTCACGTCGAGAAATGGGTTGATGGTGTCCTCAAAATTTAAAAGTGGCAGCTGCTTTGAGGACGTCTGACATTTGAAGGAGTCATGCAAGGCTGGGCAAACTTTAATATTCAGAAATTTGACTCTAAATGCAATCGATTTGAAGGCCACACGTGCCCACCCGGGCAAGTAGTTAAACATTTAGCCACCGGTTTGTGGAAGATCGAACGAGGTTAGCGTCCTTGAAACATACACACGCACACACACACATTCCTGAAACGCACGGCGTGAAGGGCCAAGCGGCACTCGCCGGCCAAGCGTCTGATTCATCCCGAATCCCTTTCACCGCCTGCCAAGGTGCACGGGGTTCAAAGTTCAACGTGAGGCCCCACAGAGTGCCACAGGCATCGTTGACTACTTCCTCTCAAATACCTAACCAATAATTTTCTTTTGGATTAACACAGCTCATTGTTCGAAAGAATTGCAGGAATTTAATTTTTGCTTTTCCATAAAAAATGGCGGAATTGCGTCAAACTGTTACTTTTATAAATGTGTTCCAAGTCATTTGTCAGGTACAATTTGGAACACGCATCTGACATGCTTCATACATGACATGAACATTGAAGTGCAGGAAAGTAACAACAGCTAACCGGAGGTATGTCCGACACGAGCACTTGAGCAACATATTTGGCATTGCTAGCGTTCTTTCCGCCATCCAACTGGCCTGACGTGTCGCACCAGTAATCGTCCGCTGTCGTTAGAAAATGCCGCCAATACTTTTAAGCTTCACAAATATGTTGTTTGGATTCACAATTTCAAAAAAAGCCAACTGCTCAGCTCTTCTTGAATGTGCAAAATGGTTCTTCTGACGCACCAAACGTGTGTCGTCAGGCTACAAGAATGTCATCTGCCAGATAAGATCGTTTACTAGCGCTACGCAGATCTTCTGATATTCCCTCACAGAAATCTTGCGTGTGGATGAATAGTTGTTTGCCTTGGAACTCGCCGCTTGGTATTTAGTCATTCAGAAATACGCTTGGTGCTTTCCACCATGGTGTAATTGAAAAAAAAAAACGATCACGGCCACATTCAAACGTGTCGAGGAGCTTCTTCTCCACTGCCTGTTTGAATTTATGATGGTTCTCGACAAAAGCAATCGCTTGACTTTGACTCGGCTGAAATGAAAAAAGGAATAGCTTACTATCAGCTAGCATTCAAGTCTCTTTCAAAACAAGTCACTCACATCTACTCTTGCCAACAAGCAATCATCTTCGTACAAATATTTACGATGTGTACTCCCTCACCCACGGGCTCTGCTGGATTCATTTCGATTTTCGTTTCGGTGCTGTGAAGCAGTGGAGCATGTGAGCGGGACTTCAAGTGGCTATTGAGCAACTGACAGCCAAATGGAAGCCAGGCCGCCGTAACCAGCTGGCCCTTCAAGTTTGGGTCAGCGGCCGTTAGAGGACACGATTTAGTGGGTGAGAGTACAGAGAGGCCCAGAATCAAATAATGGGGGGGTACGGCCAGCCAACCGGTGGTTGGCAGCAACCTCCATGTCGCTCTGTCCTGAAGCTAAATTTAGAGCCAAGCTGAGGCCATCTTACGTGGCCCCTTCTATTATTCAATAGGGAAAAGGACCCAGTTCACTTTCTGTCTGCAGAGATGCTCGGTACTTATTTTGGGGTGACTTGTTTTTGCTTCAAGTAAATTCAGCTGCACTTGACTTAAATATGAAAAAAAAAAATCGCTCATGGAAGCGGGGAGAGTTTTTATGCCTCCGCCCTGTAAGGAATTCTCTCCGTGGCTAGTAAAGACCGAGTTTTGAGAAAGAGAAGGTGGCATCATGGAGTAGCCCCGCCCCTCACCACTTCGCTGACTGGTTGGAAGGCCGACGGTTGCCCTAGAAACCTCCAGGCGATGCGTTAGTGCTGCTCGAGGAATGCCGCGGGTCGGTTTCCTCCTATTGTGGTCTGCGGGAGGGACCCCCCGGCCCCCCCTCCTAGCCCTCTACTTTTTTTTTTTTTATCTTACCCCCCTCTTGGAGGTGAATAGAGAACTCCGAAACACCAAACTGGTCACCCCCCCCTCCTCCAACTGCTTCATGGAAGCTCTTTCAGACATCGCAATGAAAGAACAGGTTTAAAAAAACACCCTCGAATCTCATTTGTTTTTAAAAATGAATGAAAATAATACACCATAGCCTGAATGCATAATTTGAGTGACACCGTTCCGACTTCATTGAGGTGTGTGACAATATTTTTTTTTCCTCCTCCTCCGCCGCAGGCAGACGAAGCCTCTGACGTTCGCCGACTGTATCGGAGATGAGCTACCGGTCGGTTGGGAGGAGGCGTTCGACCCCATGGTCGGGGCGTACTATGTCGACCACAACACAAGTGAGTTCATTTGATCTGTCTACGACAGTTCAGTCATTTGTATTTTCTGATGGGATCTCAAACGGTTCCTCCCAGAGAGCACCCAACTGGAGGACCCGCGAGCCCAGTGGCAGCGGGAGCAAGAGGCCATGCTCCGGGAGTACCTGGCCGTGGCCCGGGATGCCCTCAGCGCCCAAAAGGAGATCTACCAGGTGAAGGAGCAGCGGCTCCGTCTCGCGCAGCAGGAGTACCTCCAGCTCAACAACACTTGGCGGGACAAGTCCACGTCGCAGACCAGCTGTGAGCGTCGCCTCGGACGAATGAATCAGTCCGATGCGGTGGGAAAAGAACTTTTTAAATATATTTCTGCCCTTTCCACTCCAGTGAACTCCAGAACGTCCACCTCCAGCAAGTACGACCCAGATATCCTCAAAGCCGAAATCGCCACAGCCAAAAGTCGGGTAAGAGAACATCACGTAAACACCATACGAATTTGACTGGATCATATAATTCCTCCACTTTTCTTCATATCATCTACCCTGTCCTCCATTTTGTGTGTGTCTCAGGTCAGCAAGCTGAAGCGGGACCTGGCCTGTATGAAGCAGGAGCTGCAGTACAAAGAACAAGGCTTCGAGACCCTCAAAGAGTAAGCCCTCTCGCTCAGCCCGGCTAAAACGCACGCGCGTTTCTCTTCAGGTCATTCCCTCCGCCGTGTGACCGGTCGGAATTCGACATTTGTGCAAACATCATCATTCTCGTGAGCAGTAAACGTCTCCTTATCAGCGCGGTTATTGCCTCAGCGTTTATCGCACATTCCACGCGGCCATTAAACACGGTTGCCTCGATTAAAGCACCAGCTGACGAGAGTAAGTGCGTGCGGCGGCCATTAATCAAGCCGCTGTTGGCGGGAAGCGTTTGTCCCTGTTCCAATCCCACACTGCCGCCGTTCTTTTGTTCCGCGTGTTTTTTTGAAAACCACTTCTCGCCGTCCGTCGTAGCTTAGCGGGGGGGGGGTGGCGATGTGCGTCTCGCGCCGCTCCGGAGCTCATGCAAGTGAGAGTGTCACAGGAGGATTAATGAGTAGCCGAGCGGTTGAACAACATTCCTGCGTGGCTCCCCGCTGCCGCCGCCACCTCTCTCCTGTTACAGTCATCGGGCGGCGCTTGCGCAAATACAAAATAGGCTTAAGCCTGGAATGCGGCCGCCCGCTTCCTGATAAGATTTTACTAAATACCTAACAATACTTGAAATTTTTGGGGCCCGCTGCGTGGGAACTTTTTTTGTTTGAAGTAAATGTTAAATGCAAAGCACCTCGGCCTCATGACACTGTTCCTGCGCCGTCATGTATAAGAAGCATTTACAAGAGGATTACGCTCTCCCCTCCTTTAGCTTCCTCATTCTCCATGCACGTCGCTCGCTGTCTCTCTCTTCTCCTTCTCGCCCTCCGCCTCTTCCCTCCCTGAAGAATGTGGAAGGACCTGTTGTCCTGACGCGCGCATGACTTCATTACCATAAACTTGGCTGCCCCCGGTGGCTGTTTGCCGCAGTGCCGCTAACTCGACAAAATATTGCCAGCATTTATTCGGGATCCTTCACATCCGTGTTGTGAACAAAACTCCCCTTCCTTCCCTTTGTAGGATCGACCAGAAGGTGTCCAACGGCCCATATGGCTTCAAACTGCAGGAGGCGCAGGCCATCCTCAACGAGGTGCGCTCCATTCGAGATGCCATCAGCACTGGCGAGAAGGAGAAACAAGAACTCATGCAGGTGCTTGGAATCTCCTAATTTTCCTTCCGTCATCACTATACCGGGATTTTTAGAAGATGGACAATGTAAACGAATCAATAATTCGGAATGGATCCACTGTGTTTTGAAAACGTAGCCATTATGAGTCACTCATGACTGTATGAATGAGCTCATTAGTTGTAGACTCTTCTGCACTCACCTTCCCTGTCCCCCTTTTGTGATCATTTGCAGCTGACGCCGCAGTCTGATCCCTCGTGTGTGTGTGTGTGTGTGTGTAGTGGGGGGGTGGCTGTAAGTGTAATAGAGGTTTAACAAATATGATTGTCAAGCCCAGCCGTTTTCTGAGGTGGTGTGAAAATCGATTGGCAGGCTCAATGTATATGTTCCATCTTCCACACAGAAACTAGCGATTCTGAAGGATGCTTTCCAGTTGGACTCGGGCTCGCAGCAGGATCTGTGGGGCAGCAGTCCCTCGCTGGCCAACTCGGAGCTGTCCATCCCGCGACTCTACTCTGACGCCGGGTCCCAGACGGACATCCCCGCCGAGGTGAGTCGTGGTCGTAAACAAGCAACATGAGAAAAGCCCTTCCATAAAACTGCTTTCTGCGTGTGTGCAGTTTGTGAACAACTCCAACAAACTTGCGGAGAAAGTTCGCCTGAGTCTGAAGTACGAGGAGGCCAAACGAAGGTAAGCCGCTTGCCCTGGTTTTTTTTTCGTCCTTCATCCCTCATCGCGACCTTCCTCCCAGGATCGCCACCATTGAGGTGCAGATCGCCAAGCTGGACAGCGAAGCGTGGCCGGGCCTGCTGGACCCGGAGCGCGACCGCCTCATCCTCATCAACGAGAAGGAGGAGCTGCTGAAGGAGTTGCAGTACGTACGTCCCCAACAGCGCCTGGAGCCCAGCGACGCCCAGAAGCTGGAGACGCAGAAGAAGCGTCTGGAGAGAGACCTGCAGGCTGCCAGGGACAACCAGAGCAAAGCTCTGACCGAAAGGTGAGCAAAAGAGTTTCAATCAAAAACAATCCGTCATAACTCCTGAAAAGTTGGATTGTTTCTGATCACCCAGAAGGGTCACCATAAATGTTAGCGCAAAGTGATGAAAACCAAATGACCTTCAATTGTCTTCTGACCGCGAATGACGTCAAACGTCCACAATCCTTATCGCAGACTCGACAGCCCCCCCCCCCTTGTCTACCCCGCCGCCTCTTTTCCACTCTCAACAGGACTACCGTTGTTCAGGTCGGACCCTTCCTGCGCTCGAGCTCCCTTTGTGCCCCGTCTCCTGTTGCCGTAACACGAGACGTTCATAAAAGAGCCTCTTGTCGGCCGCACTCGGGCCCTCGTGTTCACAAAGACGCACATACTACATTAAGTACACTCGCAGAGTGGTCCGAACCACTGCTTCTGAAGAAAATGATAGATATTGCAAATTTTAAGCATATTTTTACATTTAATTTTCAAGCTATAATGTGGAATTTTCCAAATTGGAGAATATTAATTATATCATATTTGGAATTTAGAATTTCTGTTTTATTCCCATGGAAATTTTCATGGACCTTTGTGACTTGCGCTTTTTTTTTTTTTTAACAAGAGTTCTTTACTATTGTAAACTATAAATCGTAACCAAATTAGTAGGGTTCGTAAATTATTGAACAGGTCAACACAACAACAAGTCCCATGAGTAGAAAGTGAAGGTTCAATAGATGTGAACCAATGCGCAGCTGCTCAGTAACCCGAGCAAAGGCTTCCTCGCTTTGGCCCGTTTCCATTCAAAACATTGGATCATGTGACCAGCTGTCAATGGCCACCTTTCCTCATGATAAAGTTGCAATCACCAAATATTTTCATAAATGAATGATATATTTTTTTCCCTCCTCTGTTTTCAGGCTGCGACTTCACTGCAAGAGGAACAAGCTGGTCAGGGAGCTGGAGGAGTTGGTTCGACTGGCCACGTCGTTGCATACTCAGCTCAAAAGGTTGGTTCACTTGAGATCGTTCTTGGATGCAAAATTAATGCACTTTCTAACATCGGTACGGAAGAGCTAACTGAAGTGTCGAGGTGATACGGAGCAATCAGGGAACGTCCCTCAAGTTTTATTTTCACCTGTTAAAGTTCCCACATTAGTATGACTTGGCTCTAACGTCTTTCTCAAATCTGAATAATTTCTTGTGCTCGTTTTTTGACACAAAGCTGGCTTACCCTACATCAAACTAAGTCTTACTAAAAGCAGAAAAGTGCAAGAAATTGTGACATTACACTTCTCAGCATTGCAGCATTGCTTCTCTGGCGCCACCTGTTGGTAGATGTTGGAACAGCAAGCGCTCTTTCATCTACAAGGACATCTTTTGTTCAGATCCACTTCTCACAAAAAATTAACAATATTGGTTGAGATTTCAGAAAGAACGCTAAATTTATTATGATTTGGAATTTTTTTGTGTGCAGCCTGTCCGCCAGCACGCTGTCGTGTTCGTCCGGCAGCAGCCGAGGCTCGCTGACGTCCAGCCGCGGCTCGCTGGCCACCACCTCCAGCTTGGGCTCCTCCTCCTCCCTGAGTTTCACCGACATCTACCTGGAGCAGCCGGAGCTGGCCGACCCGGACTTCCAGAACAAGCTGGACAGCCTCCTGCAGGACGGCGGCCAGGCTGGCTACCGGCCCTCCAACTCCATCACCACCATACACGAACACGAAGTGGTGACGGGCGCCGACGGGAGGGACGACGAAAGGCCCGAAGGCCAAACACAGAGGCTGGGTGGAGATTTTGGCAAAGGTGTTGCGGGAGGGGAGGTGGGACCATCCAGGATTCAAGCGCTCAGACTCTCCGAGACCCCACGCTCCATGAACTCTTTGTCGCCACGCTCGTCGCTCTCCTCGCTCTCGCCGCCTTGCTCGCCGCTTGTCACGGACGCTACCTTCCTATCCGGGGAGGCCTTTGCCGGCCAAGCGGGGCCCGGCGGCGTGAGCCTAGATTTGGAGCTTCAGAGCAGACTAGCGGAGCTGGACCTCAGGCTGGACTCCCAGGAGCGGCGGCAGGAGGAACGAGGCGCCCCCGGTGGGCTGGAGGAGAAGCAGAAACGCAACGGCTTGCTGGTCGAGGAGGTGAAAGGTAAAACGGAGAAGCTATACTATGCTTCTAAAAGTCTGATCTAGTGCAAGGGCGTCATCTCTGCACCCATCACACTTTCAGTAGCGCCACTTGCAGCAGGGTCGAAGATTGGCGTGATCTCAGCTGTGTCTGACGAGTCTGTCGCCGGGGACAGCGGCGTGTACGAGCCCTCTGAGCGCAGGTACCGACACCATCTTTAAAAACAAATCACACATGTTCACTTTAAAACATGTTATTTAATAGTTGAGGATTCTTCTTCTGCTTCTTCCAGGCCAGGCCTCCCTGGCGACCTCCTCCTGACCTCCGACGAGGAGAGGCTGCCTCTGGGCTGCGCTCAGGTGCAGCTCGGCTTCCGCTACGAGCCACGAGACCAGCGCTTCACAGTCTCCGTCTTGCGACTGTCCAACTGTAGCGCCCTCTGTCTTCCGGCTGACCAGAAAATGTAAGAATTCAATACCCATGAGAAAGATGGCTTCAAAATCTGCGCTAGAGCGGGAGCACAAATGTTGAGTCACAACCTAGCGATCAAAATTTGAAAAGCTCATGTGTCATGTCACCTGCAGACACGTCCGCGTCGCCGTGCTCCCCTGCGTGGAGACCACACGCTGCCTTTTCCGAACCTGCGGTTACCCACCAGAAGAAGTTTTGGACTTCAACGAGGTGTTCGGGATCCAGCTGTCTCACAGCGCACTACGGCAGAAAACGCTGAGGGTGGACGTGTGCGACACGGCCAAGTCGGGCCACGAGCGATGCCTGGTGAGTCTTCATTGTGTTCTCCAGCGGTAGGAACTAACTAAAAAAAACAAAATTCCTCATTCCACAGGCAGGAGCCCAGATCAGCCTGGCTGACGTCAGCTGTTCGGAGGAGAGAAGAACCAAGTGGTACAATCTGCTGAGTCATGCTCTCCTGCCTATTGCCAGCGGCAAGGACAAAGAGAGCAGCTCAACCAGCGGCTTGGACACGGTGAGAGCCAACGCAAACTTAGCGTAGGCCGCACACATTCTTGGCATGTTTGTGAAGTTTCTTTTGTTTGTGAAGAAAAGGCGGGGCACTAATCATGGTCGCTTGTTTCAGAGCGGACCTTGTAGGAGTGACAGAGTTGCGGGCGACGAGGAAGCGTGGTGAGTTTCGTCGAGTTAGCACACCTGACTTTCACACCCACGCCTTTTTTGCGTCAACATTTCTGCGGTCAACACTTCTTCCTGTTTACATATGAGAGAAGATATGAAAGAACGAGAGACATCGGGTCGGGAATGTTTGTGACATGACAACGCTCTGGAACGCGCCGTCGGAATGCCGGCGGGCCGGTTTGCGAACGTAAATAAAGCTGCTTGAATTTCCCAAATATCAAAGTGCGACCTTCGTTCTCAGGCACGGCGACCTGTTGGAGGTCTTTGACGATGATGAGGAAGAACTCTGCGCTGAGGGAACAGAGCCTGTGGAGGAAGGAGACCTTTACTTCGCTGATGGCGGCCAGTGGCAGGCAGAGGAGGAGCAACAGCAAGATGAAGAGGAGGAGGAGGAGGACGAGAGCGAGACCAAAGTTCCCCCACGAGCCGCCATTAAAGAAAAGGTAAATAAATAAATGACAGCAAAAAAAAAGCAGCTTTAAATTTGCCCACCTGATGACGTCTCAGGTGAACAAGGAGACGAGTATGGACGGTTTGTCATCCGGTCACCACTCGGTGGTCCGACCCAAGGAACGGCGTGCCGACCTCCCCCAACATCAGCACGCCTTCATGCGGGGCACCGCCATCATCCGCTCCAAGACCTTCTCCCCGGGCCCGCAGAGCCAGTACATCTGCAGGGTGAGCTAACTCACAGCGGCCACAAGGGGGCGACCAGCGCTTGGCTTGAGCTCATTTTTCCGTCTGCTCGCAGATCAACCGGAGTGACAGCGACAGCTCCACGCTCTCCAAAAAGTCTCCATTTGTGCGAAACGCCTCCGAGAGACGCAGCATGCGCATGAAGAAGGTACAAAGACCAACAACAACCTTTTTTTTATTTTTGAGCAGCAAGACTTCACATACAAATGTGGTCTCAACATTCCAATATCAAAACAAAAGTTGTTGCTGGTGTCCTCCAGCCTCCCACGCAGGTGAAAGGTCTGGACGGCCTGCTGCGGACCTCTTTGGACCTGGAGCTGGACCTGCAGGTGTCCCGCACCCGCCAGTCGCGCCTGGATCAGGAGCTGCACGTCTTGCGTGAGCTGAAGGCGCAGCTGGAGACGGCGCGGCAACAGGGCCGGCGCGAGCTACCCGCCTGGGTCCGAGAAGACGAGCGCTTCCGTCTCCTCCTCAAGCACGCCGAGAAACAGGTGAACTTCTTCACACCTTTTGGGTAAACGCTTTAGCAGCTTCCGGGTTCTTAAAGTAAGCTCCCGACCGTGTCCGACAGACTCAGGAGGAGCAGCTGCAGGAGAAGCGGGTGGAGAAGATGATGAGGGCGGCGGCAAAGGACGTCCACAAAATCAGAGGTCGCAGCCGCAAGGAGGTCCCCGAGGTGCAGACTTTCCGGTAAGGGGAACCGCCTCGGAAAGATAAGTTGTACCGAAAGCAAGATGCCTATTTTGGAGTTCCAAAACATCACGTCCATCTTTCCAGGGAGAAAATGGCATTCTTCACACGAGCCAAGACCAGTATCCCGGATCTGCCGGCCCATGACGTCTAGCCAAGCATTTCAAGAGAGTCTTAACCCTCCTCTGCGCCTCAAGTCAAAGCGGTCGTATGAAGAATTTTACCATATCGTAGACGTAAAACAAATATTACCGTGACCACTCAGCATTGTTAGCTTTTGTAAAGTTAGTGACCACACCGCTCCAGGTTTTCGTTTTGTTTTGTTTCTGTTACTAACATGACTTTGAAATCATTCCAGCACAAGCAACAGCACAAAATGTCTAATCTAACAATAATGGTACTGAAGCAACAAGATTTGATGAGAATCGTAAATACAATATGAGAAAGTATGTTTTTAAATGATCTGTATTTGTATTTGAAATCCTCTTGAACTGGAAGAAGAGAACTACAAGTCCCAGCATGCATCGCAGCACCTCGTCACACACCCAAATTCCCTCACAATCTTCACTACTTTCATCTAGAGTAGCAAAAGGAAATATTTGAATGCTTAAAAAAAAAATCCGATCATTTATATCCTATCAATAGCACTGATGGTCGCGATTCCGTTTTTTTCTACATTCTTATTTGAATGAGTCAAAAAAACTCTCGCACTCAGGTAGAAAATTAGTTAGTCTGCACTTTAATGGAATGATTGTAAGCAGTGTCAAGAGAAAAAAAATATATCACGCTGGAATGATTATTGAAACCTTGAAAAAAATTTGAATGACTGCAAAACATCGTGATTGTACTCAGCACCAGCATTGGCACCTTGCTCTTCATTCTGATTGGCTATTTCGTTGAACGAGTTGTAACTCATTTACAGTTTTCCGCATCCATGACTGGACTTTTTTGAAACAACAGAACCAGTAATCTGTATTTATCAATTACTGGGTTGCAAAGGGGCAGAAAGTTTAAAAATAATTTTCCATGGGGAATTTTGGAAATCTTCCAAATTGGAAATTTTATCGGCTTTAAATGCGGATTGAGGGTATTTAATGAAATCCTACTGTATTCACATTCATTGAAACAATTGAAAATTATTTGGGGTCAAAGGACTAATACGTTTTTAAATTATTTCTCTTGGTCTCATTTTTTTCCCCATATCACAAAACCTGGCCCTTTTTAACAGGGGTGTGTAGACTGTCAAATTCACAAGTGATGAGAGTTAAATACTCGTTTAAAAAAAAAAAAAAAAAAAAAATCCAAACGCTGGAATGTTTTTTTTTCCTCAATGTGAACACTGTCAAGAGAATCTCATCTAGATCGACTCCGTGTTTTTGTTGCTCTTTACTTGCGGATGAAGGAATGTTATTTTTACCACACGAATGTCGAGAGAGAAAAAAATGCTGTTGATGTCCCAAGTGATCTCTTTATTATTTTGTTTTTTAATGTAGAGACCCCCACTCATTAACCTATTTGTGTTGTGATGATGAGGGTGAGGATGCATGTGCGTGATTGAGGAGGAACCAACCAGCATATATTTATTGCACTTTGTGATTTGGGTGTGCTTTTCCTTTTTTTTTTTTTTCTTCCTTTTTCTCGTCAGGCATCCCGAAAAGCTGTGAATTGAATTCTCAGACACTGTACTGTCAACCAGAGTTGTAAATACTTCACCAGCACAAAAAAAGACAACCACAACAAAAACACAATATCTTTTGTAGTTTCACAACAAATAAAATGTTATCTTTTATTTCTGCGGGTTGGTTGTTGTTGTTTTCAGTTTCCCCTTTAAAACAATTTTGCCTTTTCAGGAGCTTTTGTCGTGGAGAAACTTTGTGTCACATTTCGTCTTGTGTTACTGTTGTCATGGTTACAGTTTGCATCTCTCCGCACTCGCCCCTCCCCTCCTGTGTCTCTTCATAAATCAATGTAATCACCGGCCGGCCGCTTTTCCGTGGAAGTCACGCCGCTTTCTGTTCGAGATAAACTTTTAGAGGCACTCCACATTTCAAAGCGGGTCAAGCAGCAACATTACGCTGATGAAATGTCTTCTGGCAGGGATCTTGTTTAACTATCCGCCACCATTAATCGCCTTTTACGGCAGAAGAATTATCTCCGGGACTATTTTTAGAATCAATCATGTTGCTTTTTTTCTTCTTCTACCAGACACAGACACGTGGATGCTAATGGCTCCCGCGAGAACGCACGTTTATGCAAAAGCTGCGTGTTGCCTTATTCCATTTATTGATACATAAGCCGACTGTAATTGGCTATTGATTATCATGCGTATGATTGACTGCGAGCAGCCATCTTCGCAAATGACTTTTTCCGCCACGATTTCTTCTGCATGACCCCTCCTCACCCTCAGCATATTTTATTGATCTATTTCATTTCAGTAGATATTGGATTTTCAAAATTTACACTTCATGCGCATTTCCCACAAGTGTCACCTCTTGGACTGTTGAAATTGTCTTTTGCAGTGTTTTCATCATCATCATCATCATCATCATCACCATCATCATCTTCTTCTTCCTGCCAACAGGTGGCCGCGAGCGGGCGCGTGCACGCGGACGCTACTTTGAGGGTGCTGAAGAGGGGACTGCGTCTCTCTCTCTCTCTTTCTCTCTCTCTCTCCGCCTCGCTGATCTCTCCACTGCGCTCCCGATCCAAAGTCATCAGCGAGCAAGTCGTGCTCGAGCGCGGCGGTCCAGCAGCGGTTCCGACTCGCTTCCAAGTGTCCAAGGAGCACGAGGACGACAGGGATGATGGTGCCGCCAATGAAGAGGAGAAGGAGGTGGAGACGGGCGTGCGCGTGACAGATGCCGCGTTCAAACACTGTGGATAGAATCAAATCAAAAGAAGACTATTTCCGCTTGCCCGCACGAAGTTCCCATGTGCAACATTGACAAGGTGGGTGCTTTTTGTTTCTTCCTCCTCCTTTTGGATGATGTTGAATTTACTCTCACGCTGAAAGAAAAATTGCGCATAAAGTGGCACGCACGCACGCATGGGCGCGCACACGGTGCAACTTTGACAAATAAGAATCGGCGTTTTTATGACTTGTCGGCTTCCCCGCCGCGCCACTGCAGCGGCTGTCGCTGAGCATGAGTGAGTGTTTGCGTAATCCCTGCGGGGAGCCCCCTAAAGTGTCTTCATCATTTGGCCAACTCGCCCTTTACACCAGAGGGAGGCTGCAGGACCAAACAATGCAGATACTGCGGTAATATTGGCGTTACGCTGCCGTATTTGCGCGTGCGTGTGTGAGCGCGCGTGTCCCATAAGTACATTTTGCTATAGCTACTCGAGAGTGTCAAATCCAAAATTGTACCGTTTACATTGCCCATTACCTTCCTTGCAAATCTGGATCCAATCCAGATTAAACATCTTATTTTTTATATGGACCAGCATCTAATAATTAGAAAAACGAGCAGCTATGTTTTTAAGAACTTTTATCTCTTGACAATTGCTTTTGATTTTGTGACGATTTCCAATTCCTATTTTATCCAGAAAAAACAACTTTTATTTTAACCTTTTCACACTTGTAGATCCTGATTGATAGTTGCAGTTAGTTCCTGGAACTAAAAGATTTCCCCACTCAGGAGAAAATAAAGGTCAATGTTGAGAATCATAAAAGTGGATATACTACGTCTTTTGTTTTTAAGATCTGTTTACATGAAGACAGAACCTGTTTCAAATACAAGCTTCAGTGGAGCATTAAAAAAAAATCCAGTTGACTTTAGTTCCCTTTTAAGGCGACTGCAATGTTTTTTTTGACTTTGTTGTTTATGTGATTTTATTGCTCACTTCTGTTTATCGCCCTCTGAGACATTTCCTTGTTAGGACACCGGGGGAGGGCAACAAAAATAAAGTGCTGGAGAGCATCTTTGTTGCCAGGCAACCGCAGCCGCTGTCAATCAATTAGCACACTAATGGTGTTCACGTCTGGACAGCGTCGGCCCCGCCCGTCAATCGGCGCCGGACTGCGGCTCAAGCTAACATCATTACTGGCGTCGCTAATTGTAATTAGCTTAGAGTTTCAATTGTTGAGTCAGAACAGAAAAAGATTAGGAGACAACATTTCGTGTCAATGGCGTCGTGCCGCGAATTAGCAAGCGAGACTTTTCGAACTTCTCTTTTTTTATTTATGTCTGGGCTATTTTAATCGCAGGGGCAGACTTTTATTGATTGGTCAAGTGTCTGTTGCAACAGTTGCCAAGCAACCGTTAATGCTGTCAACATTTTCCCTTCAAGACGACGTCTACCGGGCCGGCGGCGTCTGTTAGCATCCTTTAGCTCGGGGCGCCATGTCCCAGCTCTACTACCGGCGCTCGGACAGCTCGTCGTACCGCGACCGCATCCCTCTGAGGATCGTCCGGGCCGAGTCGGCGCTGTCGGCGTTGGAGAAGGCCTACCTGGGAGCTGTGGAAAAGGGCGACTATGCCAGCGTCAAGCAGGCCCTGCAGGTGAGCCCCCCCCCCCCGTGCAGGTCAGGTGGAAGTCACGGTTGCGTCACGCTCAGCTTGCTCTTTCAGGAGGCGGAGATCTACTTCAAGATCAACATCAACTGCATCGACCCGCTGGGCCGCACGGCGCTCCTCATCGCCATCGAGAACGAGAACCTGGAGATCATCGAGCTGCTGCTGAGCTTTGGCGTCTACGTGGGCGACGCCCTGCTGCACGCCATCCGCAAGGAGGTGGTGGGCGCCGTCGAGCTGCTGCTCAACCACAAGAAGCCCAGCGGCGGCGTGCAGGTGAGCGCCGTCATGGCGTGATAACCAAAAATCCCTTCTTCTCACTTTCTCCATCTCTTAACGATTAAGAGACGATGAGAGACTTTAATCCCTCCGTCGTCAGCAGAAGCCTCACCGCGGGAGTTCAATGTT
Source organism: Syngnathus floridae (assembly GCF_059516105.1). NCBI lineage: Eukaryota > Metazoa > Chordata > Actinopteri > Syngnathiformes > Syngnathidae > Syngnathus > Syngnathus floridae. Next base: position 9,429,655 of record NC_142427.1, on the reverse strand, counting down.
CTTTTGAAGCAGAACGGAATGGAGGGAATCAAAAAAAGAATCCCAGACAAAAGAGAGCGTAAGCCGGCTCTGTGATCTGCCAGCCGTAGCGGCAAACGCGACATCAATGCTAGCTCCATGTTTGTGTGTCGGCGCCATCGTTTGTCACTTGGGATGCTTTTGCTTTATTCGCCAGCTTTCAAACCAATTTGTTGATTGGGCCTAGCACACACACACACTTACACACACTGGACCTCGGAATAGATCAGGGACTCGGAGTTTCGCTATCTCAGCCGCTTGTTCATTAATAAAAAAAGATTTTTGCCTTGTGCAGCAGTTTTGTTTTCAAACTTGTGTTGGAGTAATGTAATCATGGAAAATCTGCCTAGCAACAAGTCACGCTAAACAATTTCTGCACTTTTGTGTTTGTTTGACTTCCAATGTCATCTTTCCGCGCTTGTCCGAGCGCTAAGTGCTCAGTAGCGGGCCAATTTTTCCATTTTAAAAGCGCCGCCGGCTGTCATAAATTTAATCGGAAGGCAAACATTTCCACACTAAATTGGGTCAGGAGGGGGAAAAAAGAATCATGGTGATGGAGCGCTTTTCATTCCGCTATGTCACGCTTGGGTTGCATTTGAATTGTTTATGCAGCTCACGTTAGCATCGCGACTTTTTTTTTTTTTATCAGTAACAGCCTGGAGGAAAAGAAAAAGGAGACTGATTGGGAGCAGGACGGATGACTCTGGCATTAATGAAAATGTGTACTTATGTGTACTTGTGTGTACTAATATGCACATTTCCTGTGCAATGGAATATTGAAATATAACGATGTAAAAAATGTCACACCTCAAATCATTCTTCTCGTAAATGTAAGTGTACCTAATGAAGCGTCCCGTTCTGCAGGTTCCTCCCATCTTGTTGGACAAGCAGTTCTCTGACTTCACGCCCGACATCACGCCCATCATCCTGGCGGCGCACACCAACAACTACGAGATCATCAAGCTTCTGGTGCAGAAGGGCGTTTCCATGCCGCAGCCGCACGAGGTGGGCCCAAGTCAGCACTTTCTGTCTCAGGCCGACGTCTCCGCTTGATTTAGCTTCTGGGCGTCTACTTGGAACCATCTGGAATTTCGATGTGTAGGTGCGCTGCAACTGCGTGGAATGTGTGTCGAGCTCGGACGTGGACAGCCTGCGGCACTCGCGGTCGCGCCTCAACATCTACAAGGCGCTGTCCAGCCCCTCGCTCATCGCGCTGTCCAGCGAGGACCCCTTCCTCACTGCCTTCAGGCTCAGCTGGGAGCTGCAGGAGCTCAGCAAGGTCAGCGACAAAGCACTACTTTTATTCCTCTGGCCTTAAGTTAATGGATAGTCAAAATGAGAAGACTCGCAAGGAGCTGATGTAGGCCACCACTCACATCCAGATGCTCACACGGGCTGTCGGGTTGCAGGTGGAGAACGAGTTCAAATCGGAATACGAGGAGCTGTCTCAGCAGTGTAAGGAGTTTGCCAAAGACTTGTTGGACCAAACCAGAAGCTCCAGAGAACTCGAGATGATCCTCAACTACAGAGATGACGTCAACCTCCTGGAGGAAGAGGGCAACGGAGACCTGGCTAGACTCAAGTTGGCCATCAAGTACCACCAGAAAGAGGTGCCCGTTATACCGATTAGTGTGCAGAACCTCGTGGTGTTTCGATGTAAGACAACAACCCCAACGCCTCGCCATGTGGGTCCATCTCATCCAAAATCCCTTTTCATGCCATGAATGGGGTTGACTTCGCCCTTTTGTGTTCTTTTGACATTTGTACATCTAGAAATGTGAGTCACTCCACTCAAACACACACACAATTTAGGAACTGTTGTTGCCATGGTAACCAGGCTGCAGAGTTGGCACCCGGCGATGCGGGTCGACGCTTTGTGGCTCGACTTCTCATTGTGTGTGCGTGTGTGTGTATGTGTGTGTGTGTTCCGCCTCATCACTCAGACATCTGCCAAGGCCAATGTGATCTGAAACATGGCCGTCTGACTTTTTTAATTGAACAATCTTGACGTGTCAGCCCTGTAGGGGGCAGTAAGCGGCTGGCTTTTGCAGGTGGCATATGTTCAACTACAACACAATTTTGAATTTGTTGAAAAATCGCTTTGTGCCCAGCCACTCCAGTCCAATAGGTGGCAGTAAAGAGCAAATTGTTTTCCAAAAATGATTGGCCTTATTTTGTTGCAAAAGTGTTCCCTTCGTATCCTGCAGGGGTCAGTAACGAGCACTGTCGGGATCTTTTCAGTTTGTCGCACAGCCCAACTGCCAGCAGCTGTTAGCGTCACGCTGGTACGACGAGTTCCCGGGCTGGAGGCGGCGCCGCTGGGCCGGCAAGTTCCTGACGTGCGTCTTCATCGGGCTCCTGTACCCGGCGTTCGCTCTGTGCTACCTCACGGCCCCCAAGAGCCGCTACGGGCTGTTCATCCGCAAACCTTTTATTAAATTCATCTGTCACACGGCCTCCTACCTGACCTTCCTCTTCCTCCTGCTGCTGGCCTCGCAGCACATTGTCACCACCGAGCAGGACCGCCAAGGCCCGGCGCCCACCACCGTGGAGTGGATGATCCTGCCCTGGGTGCTGGGTGAGTCTGCCGTCCCGATGCCACGCCCTCACCTCAAGCTGCGCTTGTTTGCAGGCTTCATCTGGGCCGAGATCAAGCAAATGTGGGATGGAGGTTTCCAGGAGTACGTCCACGACTGGTGGAACCTGATGGACTTTGTCATGAACTCTCTGTACCTGGCCACCATCTCCCTGAAAATCGTCGCCTACACCAAGGTAACCGCTTGGACATCCGCCATCAGGTCTCCTACTTACCCATCTTTGTTCTCCGTCTCGCCGTTGCAGTACAGCGGCAGTAAGCCGAGGAACCTGTGGGAGATGTGGCATCCGACGCTGGTGGCCGAGGCGGTGTTCGCCATCGCCAACATCTTCAGCTCCCTCCGTCTTATCTCGCTCTTCACGGCTAACTCCCACCTGGGACCCTTGCAGATCTCACTAGGCCGCATGCTGCTGGACATCCTCAAGTTCCTCTTCATCTACTGCCTGGTAGCGCCGCTGTAGCTTGAGGGGTTCTGGAGACGTGTTGAGTAGCAAAAGGTGTCACCTCCCCCTTGCAGGTCTTGCTGGCTTTCGCCAACGGACTGAACCAGCTTTACTTCTACTACGAAACCAAAACCTCGGACGACAGGATCAAGTGTAAAGGCATCCGGTGCGTGGAGCAGAACAACGCCTTCTCCACGTAAGTCCAGTGGCTCCAGCCCCTCCAGCAATTTTCATGGACCTGATACCGTCCTAACCTCAGCTTCTCCCTTCAAACATCTCCCGCAGGCTCTTTGAGACCCTCCAGTCTCTCTTCTGGTCCATCTTCGGCCTGATCAGCTTGTACGTGACCAACGTGGACGCCAACCACCAGTTCACCGAGTTTGTGGGCGCCACCATGTTCGGCACGTACAACATCATCTCCCTGGTGGTGCTGCTCAACATGCTCATCGCCATGATGAATAACTCCTACCAGCACATCGCGGTGAGGAATCATCATAACCACCAAAAGTTCTCCCGTCCGTGCCGTAACCGAACATCCCCGCTTAGGACCACGCCGATATCGAGTGGAAGTTTGCCCGCAGCAAGCTGTGGATGAGCTACTTTGAGGAGGGGGCCACCCTGCCGCCTCCCTTCAACATCATCCCCAGTCCCAAGTCCGTCTGGTACCTGGCCCGCTGGCTCAAGGCACGAGTCTGCCCGGGCGACGGTGAGGCCCACCAGGACACCATCGGCACACTCGGGGTGAGCAGGGATTCTCCTTTTCCAGGAAGGTTAGCTCTTATCTCAAGGAAATGTCTTTGCCTCCTGTGCAGAGACGAGCTGCGGAGAACCTGAGAATAAACCATCAGTACCAGGTAAGCTCCGCCCCTTTTATGTGCATGTTTATATTTGTGCATTTCCATCTGCTGCTGGAAGACATTAACGATGAGTCATAGCGCCACTCGGTTCTATTTGTGCGCCTCCGTGGCATATTTTTCTTTGTCGCTCGCCATTACTCTCCCGCTTAACGGGCCGTGACGTTTCCACGGAGACGAGCGAAAAGGTGCTGATGGCCTCTCTGATGGGCGTGCGCGCAGGAGGTGCTGAGGAACCTGGTGAAGCGCTACGTGGCCGCCATGATCCGAGACGCCAAGACGGAGGAAGGTCTGACGGAAGACAACTTTAAGGCGAGCTCCGACATTTTTCCAACGACCTCGAGTCCAGTGTAGTGCAAAAGCATGAAAATTAGCGTGTTGTGCGACAGGAGCTGAAGCAGGACATCTCCAGCTTCCGCTACGAGGTGATGGGCATGATGAAGTCGGGGCGACCGGTCCTGCAGGGTACCACCAGCAGCCCACCCGAGTCTACCCTGGCTTACCCCAACGCCTCCTTCAAGATGGCCTCTTGCGCCCCACCTAAGAACAAAGCCGGCCGCTTCAAGATGGCCGCCTCCCTTCTCCAGCATGTGGCGTCCGCCGCCCGGATCCCTGAAGCCCCTAACGGGCTCCCCAACGGTGACGCCGGAGACTTTGCCGTGTTCCACAAACGACACCCCGGCGGGGGTTGCCGCCACCACGGGTATGATCTTCGTCAAGTCGGGCCCACAGAACTTTCCAGGAAAATGTATTCTCTATCGGAGGAGTCGGAGGAGGAAAAACCGGGTGGAACCGGTCCGGACGTCAGTGGTGACGTCGGTAGCGTGGCGGTGCAGGAAGACGAGAGCACAGCCTGAACTTTGACGCACGTGCCAGTCGACGCTCGTTGACCTTTGACAAGAGCCTCAAGGACACGGAGGCAGTTGATTTCCAACCACTGCCCTAGTCCAGTCCAGTCCAGTTCAGTCTCACACGGGCGGCCCGTGGTTTTCTGTTCACGAAAACATGAAAGATGAACGGCTAAAGATTTGCGCCCGGCCACACCTTCAAGGAAATCCCAAGTGTAGCAAGTGTTTTGCCCGTTAGCTTAAATGCTAACTTTATGCAAGAGGCCCAATTGCAATGTTCATATCATTTGAATCCCTAAAATGGACTCCAAAGAAAGCTACTATTTATCAGTAAAATATTAATAGTGCTGTTAGCTAGGATGTAAACAAGTGGGTATCCATATATTTTTGGGAAAAAAAATCGACAGCTCATCTCAGGGTAAGTATTGTTAGCTGTACAAGCCTCTCAAACAAAACATTAACACTTAGCTGAAACACTAACATTCTGCTGCTTAAAAATCCATATATTGTTTTTTATCCCTTAAAAAAAATGACAGGCACACAGCTACTTTAGTCTAAAAAGCAATGCGGCCGTCCAAATATTTTTCAGATGGACTGTTAAATAATCTGTGAACGAATGCCTTTCTGTAGTTAGCTAAAATGGTAACAATATGCTATTGAAGCGAGTTGCCTAAAACATTCATTAGTGTAGCACAAATCTTTTGTTGGTATTTTGTCTTTTTTCAGATTGGGAAGTGAGCCAACCAATCAACGCAAAGCAGAAAAAAAAATTAAAATGTAGACAGGACTGAGCAAAGTGCTTGGTGGAATCAAGAACTATTTTCTTGGAGACTCAGGGAGACATTTAAGTGTTTTGTTAAGTTAGCATGTTAGCAGTTAGCCAGAAGGTTTGCCTCTTTTTTTGTGCACTTTACGCCGATGAATCGATTTCCTCAATTCCTATGGTCCATCGCTGGTTTCTATGCAACCAAAAGATGGGAGGCCTCACTTTGGACGCTGACCACAAGGGGCGCCCTTTCCGAAACCAATTAAAGCAAGTCACTCTGACTCCTCACCGTTTGAATCTTTACAAATGGTGAAAAGTCTTGAATAGAAACTTGAGAAAAAATAGCCCTGAACTCACGCAGGAACTGAAAAAAAAAAAAAAAAAAAGTTTATCACAGTACACACAACACAGGTGCGCTGCACAAGGGAGAAAAAAGGCACTTGTTTAGGAAAGAGAGAATGTAATGTTGCACCATAAAGTGTATTTTATTGTCAGATTTTTGAAAAATAAAGTCAGTTATTTTCCAGGAAAAAGTAGACTATTTCTGGGGATTTTATTTTTTATTAAAGAAAGAATACAGTCACATAGTACAATTTGGGCGGGTCATTACAAAGTTATATTGTGGAGGGAATTAAAGTCTGACTTTCCCGGAAAAATACTGAATATTTCGAAGAAAAAAATAGTTTTTGTAATTTCAGAAAAAAAACGAGTATAGAGTCACACTTGAGTGGAAAAAAAGTTGTATATTTTAAATAAAAATGTCTTTCAGGACAAGGAGTAATTTAATTTAAAATGTAATTGTGATTCAAAGTTATTTAAATGTCCGGAAAATGTATGTGTGTTTTTGAGAGAATACAACAGCATATTACAAGAATAAATGTAATGGTTCAATATAAAAAATGCTTTAAAGTTGCTTATTTTCCTCAAAAAAGTACTTTATGAAAAAAAATCGTACTATAAAGACATTTTCTAGAAAACAAATTGAAAAAGTTACGTACTTCACTGAGAACGTCAATATTTCTAGGAAAACAAATTCTCAGCTCAGATTTCCAACGCGCCTGTACTGACAAATCTTGGCCCCTAGAGGGAGACGTCATTGCAGAATGGCTACGCCATTGAAGCAGACCGTTCATTTGATTTATGCACCTTCCAAAAATTCTCATTTAAATTAACGATGCCACAAAATGTATTTAAAAAATCGATTCCCCTTTATTGTGCTTGGGAGACTTTAACAGTGATGAATGCCGCTTATAAAAGTGTAACAGATTATGCAGAATCTGCCTGTTGCTTGGCAGAATTCATTAGGTGCACAAAAAGAGGCCTCGAGACGACATGATGAATTCATTTAACTTATTGTTCACAATGACCTCATTGTTCCCATTTGGAAAGGGCTCCATCTTGCGGGGCACTTTTTCCCCTGCCCCTCATGCATTGTAGGCTCACTTGTTGCTAGGCAGAATTCAAAGTCTAGCTATAGACTCCCATTTATGGACCTTTACTGATTTCTGTATGAAAGACATTAAATTCCACGGGGCACTGGTTCCTTTGCCCCTAATGCATCATGACATCATAAGAACATCTGTAAACATGTGTTGTCTGTCTTTTTGAAGTGTGCATAACAGGCGAGGGCGTCCCTGGTGCTCCAGGATGTGATGGAGGTGTGAACCGGGGAAGGAGGGGCCATCACCCGCCTCAGCTGAGTCACTACTTTGGGTGGGAGGTGATGGGGGGGGGGGGGGGGGGGGGGGGTACATGGGTGGGAGTGGGGTTCAGCCCTGTGTGTGTGTGTTGGTATAAAAGAAGCGCCTGGCCCAGTGGCGCACACATCTCAACAAGCGTGTTCCGTTTCAGGCTCGAAGAGCGCGTGTGCGTGTCATGACGACTCCAAGGATGCATCATGCAACGGCGGCCGCCTTCCTGATGGTGGCGCTGTGCTCGCTGGCCGGCGTGGACGCGTCGGCCTACGACAAGATCGTCAGCCACAGCCGCATCAGGGCCAGAACCGAGGGGTAAGAAATTTTGCTGTGGGAGCACAAAATTCTGCGTGGAAATGAAGAAAATAAGGCAAGAAAGTCAAAAAGTGTTCAGGAAAAAAGAAAGAAAAAAATTGGCATTTTTCAGACAAATTCTGTGAAATTTTGTGAAATTTTATTGTTTTAAGAACAAGTTATGTCGTTAGTTGGGAAATTATTTATGAGAACTTTTAAAGATGATTAAACCCTCGATTTTTCAGACCAAAAAAATCACGAGAAAAAAATCGTTTGCATCCAAGAAAGAAATGTTTTCTTTTGACTCAACTCACATTTTTTATTTTATTAATTTGAACACATGTTCACAGGTGTTTTTATGGTGGTTGCATGCGCGTGCATGTGCGTGTGCGCTCCAGGCGTCCAAATCCTGTACTTTACTGTCAAATAAAACTTTGCGTGACGTCAATCAGACAAAACGAAGCGTTCGAGCGTGCGCTTCCTTTTGGACGTGTGTGCACATTCCTTCTGTCTGCTGGCCATCCCATCACTCATCAACTTCCACCTTTCCTGCTTTCACCACTCAGGCCCAACGTGTGCGCCCTGCAGCAGGTTCTGGGGACCAAGAAGAAATACTTCAGCACCTGCAGGAACTGGTACAAAGGCGCCATCTGTGGCAAGAAGGCGTAAGTGTCATCACCCCCCAACACACACACATCCAATGTCATATTGGTCACAAAATTAGGTACACCTGCATTTTTATTTTATTTTTATTTTTTTTGCGGTAGTTGGCTATATGAAAAAAGAAATGGTCCAAAATGGTCCCTGCAGTGCAACATGGCTGACTTTACTCGCTACCGAGCCAATGATAAGAAGATTTCATCTGTTTATTTAGTCAAAATCCACAATTATTATGACGAGCGGATAAAGCGGAAGCCAGCCGGAGCTTGTTTTGTTTTTGTAGTCTTCTTTCAACAAGCATCGGCGGCAAGCATGGAAGCAATTTCCAGCAACGGCAAAGCGCCTCAAGACAAACACGTGCGTTCGTTTGTCGACAAACTAACAATAAATAAAGAACACTAATGCGACGGCGACTTGAGTGTTGCCTTCGAGCGTGAATGCAGGAAGGGAAAGAAAAATTGCTGCTTGATGAGGCCATGGGAGAGCTTTTCTGTTTTGGGGGGGTCGTAACTGGTGCCAGACTTTTTTTGCGAGTCAGGCACGTCCAACCAATTTCAGATTCCAAAATCAAACCAATTGTGCAGCTGGACTTTCCAAATATTCATCCAATTTTTCTTGGCAAATCCTCTAAAGGCTCATCAAACTTTGAAGCTTTGGTATTCCCCCAATCTGGCTAACGTCCCGTTCAGTATGGGACACAGGTCCTGTGGATTTTTTTTTGTCATGATAGACAAATCCAGGCAATTTCAAAATAGTTTTTTTAGGGGGGGGGTCCTAAGTGTGTGTTTAATTTGTTCCCATGTGGCGCACATCTGTTTGGCTGTCAGCGGATGATGACATCGTGGCTTCCTGATGTCCAGCTGTGTGTGAAGATATCTGCATGGTTTACACAGCGTGTGTGTGTGCGAAAGTTGTACCGCAGAAGTGCTGTTGTCTATTAGCTCAGCGTGAAAAACACAATCATTTTACGAGGCGGCTCTTATCCGGCATGGGAATTCTGAGAGACGACTCCACGATGCAACGTCGAGCTTTCATTGGGTTGAGAATGAATTTATTTCTATTAATTTTGCTGAGAACCATTTTGTGTCTCTCTGTCGCCCCCTTGCAGCATGGTGGTGTACGAGTGTTGTCCAGGCTATATGCGCCTGGATGGTATGAAAGGATGTCCTGCAGGTGGGTGTGGACTTATTGGAACAACTGGAAAAAAAATGGATTCCGAGTATCACTATCTCCGTTTCCCAAAGTGGCTCCCATTGAGCACGTGTACGGCACCCTGGGCCTAGTGAAGGCCACGGAGACGCAGCAGTACGCCGACATCTCCAAGCTGAGGGAAGAGCTGGAGGGCGGTGGATCCTACACCATGTTCGCACCCAGCAACGACGCCTGGGACCTGCTTGACACCGTGAGTAGGCTCGCCGAGAGCTCCTGGTTGACTCGCAAGACTGAAAGAACGTTGTCGCCCTTCCAGAGCGTGCGTTCGGCGCTGGTGAACAACGTGAACAAGGAGCTGTACAACGCCTTGCGCTTCCACATGCTCAGCACGCGCCTGCTGACCAAAGACATGAAGGACGGCATGAGCGTCACGTCCATGCACGACCGCTTGGGGCTTCGCATCAACCACTACTCCAACGGGGTGAGTCGCCAATCGGTTCCCGCCATCGCTCTATCGCCATCGATTGTTAAAACGTTGGGCGACACGTAGGTGGTGACGGTCAACTGCGCCAGGATCATCCACGCCAACCAGGTGGCCACCAACGGCGTGGTCCACGTCATCGACCGAGTCATCAGCAGTGTCACCAACACCATCAAAGGCGTTCTGGACGTGGAGGATGAGCTCTCGTCCTTTAGCGTAAGAGCGCTCTTTTGCTAACTTTCTTAGCACATGCTAATGCTAAACATCAAGTAATGGAAATTCCCAAACTGCTGTGACCTCGGTGCTACCAGGCGGCGGCGTTGGCCTCGGGCATGATGGACAAGCTGGACCAGCCGGGACACTACACGTTGTTTGCCCCCACCAATGCCGCCTTCGACCGACTAGGACCAGGCCACCTAGAGCGCCTCATGTCGGACAAGGATGTCATTGCAGGTATGATGTCACATCTCCGTTGATTGACATGTGTAGCAGCCAATGAGGATTCCGGGCTCTTGAGTGACAGTTAAAAAGTCCAGTTTGGACTCCAAATCTGACTCTCCAAATCAAAACATTGTTTTTTTAAAGATCTCCAGCATGTAAAGCGGACATATTTACGACTTCCGATGCAGTCACGTCCCGCTCGGCTAGCCAGAAACCGGAGCCAGAGTTCTCCATGAGTCACGTCCTCCGTGAGGACATTCACTCACATTTGGCTTCGGATGTGGCCTTGGCTTCCTTGACGTGAACAACTCTGTCCTGACAGGCCTTTTTCCTTTGCTTACTTGTACAATTATTGATGTCATTTCAAATGTAAACACGGAACAAGTGCCTCAAAGACTTTTAAGGGCCGGGAGAAAAGTCTGGGTGGATCATGGCTTGTATCTTCTGAGCTGCTGCCGAATGACTTTAATTGTTTGGAATCGAGAAGGTTGAACAGTCCTTCCCGACTTCTTTGCTGTCCTGCAGCTCTGGTTAACTACCACCTCCTGAAGAGCGTCCAGTGTTCGGAAGCCATCGTGGCGGGCTCGGTGTACGAGACCGAGGAGGGCAGCAGCGTGGAGGTCGGTTGCGACGGCGACAGTCTGACGGTCAACGGCATCAAGATGGTGCTGAAGAAGGACATCGTCACCACCAACGGCGTCATCCACCTCATTGACCAGGTTCTGATGCCAAACTCGGGTAAGAACGTACAAGCTAACCAGGTGTTGGAAATAGGTGGAGAACTCGCCAGGTGATGTTGCTTGCGTGTTTTTCAGCCAAGGATGTGATGGAACTGATGGACAAAGGCCAGAGTACCTTCAGTGACATGGTCTCAGAACTGGGCTTAGCAGCCGCCTTGGGTCCCAAGACGGAGTACACGCTCCTCGCCCCGATCAACTCGGCTTTCACCAGTGAGTCCATCCTGGAATATGCGTGAACGTTTTGAGTTTGACACGACTTCCTGTCCATCTCCAGACGAGGTGATGACGACCGACCAGACGGCGCTGAGGTACCTTCTGCAAAACCACGTCTTGAAGCGGAAGGTCACGCTAAACGAGCTCTACAACGGCCAACTGCTGGAGACGATGGCCGGAAAGTTTCTACGAGTCTTCATTTACCGCACGGTCAGCTCCCGCCAGGTTCCGAGTTGTCGGGGCATGAACAAAGAAATCAGTTAGTGCTAAATTCAATCAAAGTCTGGCAACCGATGATCCGTGTTGGTCCCTCTTCGGATCATCTGGTTTGGCTTTACCTCCTCGTTGCTTACAATTAACGTGACGATCGGCAGACCTGACATCGTGATCTCAGGCGGGTTTTCGTAAGCGTTTTTAGGTCCAGGCGTACCTCACGGGAGTCAATCTTTCCAAGTTGTAATTCTCCAAAGCCTTAGTCAAAACCGGATTTTCTTTCCCGGGATGGCCTGGTGCGTTTTAGGCGGTGTGCATCGAGAACGCCTGCATGGTTCGCGGTAGCAAGCAAGGAAGCAACGGGGTCCTCCACCTCATCAGGACCATCATCAGACCGTCGGAGAAGACCACCTACAACATCCTCAAAGCCGACGGACGCTTCAAGTAAAGACGTGTACGCATTTTTGACGGGAATCCATCATTTCATGTCGTTTCCTTTGCAGAATTTTCCTGGCGCTGATAGAGATGGCCGACCTGAGCGAGCTGCTGAAGCAGGAGGGCTCGTTCACCGTCTTCGCACCGACGGACGACGCCTTCGCGGACCTGAGCCAAGAAGACATGGAGCTGCTGAAACGTTGGTCGCCGGGCCGCCCGCCAAGCGTCTGTTTTCCGGCAAATCCCAAAACGTCCTTGCCTTCCGGCAGGTGATCCGACGGCGTTGAGGACCATCCTGCTCTACCACATCAGCCGCGGCATCTTCATCAATGGCGGCCTGGAAGGGGGCGTGACCAATCTGCTGAAGACGCTGCAAGGAAGGAACCTCCAAGTTTTGTCTGTAAGTCCATGTGTCCGTTTTCCAAATCAAATATGGCGCTCGCTCCATCCGGCGTGAACTACGGAGGCGGTCCGGACGTAATTACGAGCTCCCCGTTTCTTTCGGCTATCTGGTGACATCTAACGTGGGCTACAAAAGCCATGTGGAGGAGGGGTAACGGATCCCGGTGTGACTCAGCCGGGCCTCCTGATTGCAGGAAGTTCCGTGGTTAAGCCTGCTTTCACCATCAACCAAAGCGTGAGAAAGAGCAGAAGATTTTAATCACGATTGGACGACAATGTTAAACACGTGTGAGGTTTCGAACCGTTTGAAACCCAAACACAGACTGAACATCTGACAGTTCCTGACCGATGCTAGCTGAGAGTCTTCCCGTGTGTTGATGCAGGTGAACAACTCCATTCATGTCAACTCGGTGGACGTACCTGACAGTGACTTGATGGCCACCAACGGCGTGATCCACGTGGTGAAGAACCTTCTCTATCCAGCAGGTCGGGACTCTCCTCAGAAAAGAAGATATCGCTCTCTACTGATGCCAGATTTTCCCTTGCAGATCTTCCAGTGGGTCGTGAGGACCTTCTGTTCATCCTCAGGAAGCTCATCAAGTACATCAAGATTCGTGTAGGAAAAAAAAAAAACACATCAGGATACAATTTTTTAATTTTTTTAATACAAAATGAAATCTTCTCCGTAGTACGTGTCAGGATTCTCTTACTCGGAAATCCCGCTCACCTTTGTCAGTAAGTCGTTTTTCACTTCTGAGCATGCTCCGCCAAAGATGCTAACGCTAAAGCTATTTGTTTACCCGCAGGGAGGACCATCACTACCACAGAGTACACCCAGAAAGGTAAGTGATCTTCCCCATTTGTTTGCTTTCAGCTCAGTTTAGTGCTTGGATAAAAGGAGTGCTCAGACGCATTGGTTTGTGAGCCATTTGTTTGGACGTTCTTGATGTCTTGTTAAAATGCGTACACCCAAAAGTGACATTTGAGCATTAGCGAATTTCCTGAATGGCTTCCTGTGAGATTTATGTTATGAAGAGAGACGATCCAAAATGTCTTCATTGATGGAATCCTCCCACGCCTCCAGACTCCGATTACATTCATGCTCCCTGTCATCATCCAACGTTGGCGTTTGCTCGTGAGCTCAATTAGGCTGTCCGTTCAGCTCGGCAGTCAGCTTCCTCTCAGACGGTCGTACGCCTCTGCCCGGCGTATTGCGTAACGGAAGAGATCAAGTGGGAGCCAAGTCGGCGAGATGTTTGTGTAAATCAAAAATCCTGTCTGGAAAGCCTCGCCTGGACTTGAAAGCCTGTTCCAAATCTCTGTACGCTCTGATTTGAAATCTTATCGGTGACTTCAAACGCTTCTTTGATACGCAGTACCCGAACAAACCGGAGTGATCCGTGTCATCGAAGAGGAACCGTCCATCACCAAGGTGGTTGAAAGCCAACCCTCCATCACCACGGTAACGCGGATCATCGAAACAGAGCCGACGCACACCCAGGTGGTGGTGGACGGCGAGCCCTCGGTCACCACGGTAACACGGGTCATCGAAACGGAGCCGACGCACACCCGGGTGGTGGTGGACGGCGAACCCTCGGTCACCACGGTAACGCGGGTCATCGAAAGCGACACCCCGGTGGTGGTGCGGGGCGAGCCGGTGATCACCGAGGTAACCGGCGTTGTCGAGAAGAAGCCAACCGTTACCAAGGTAACCCGAGTGATCAGTGAGCCCGGCGTAACCAAGCTGACCAGAGTCATCGACGGTAAGACGTCCAGCCGTCTATCCGATTGTTCTTGGTCTCCACTGGCAGATAATCGATGACTTGTGAAATTTTAGGTGGACAGGCCGCATCGGAGAGCGAGACTATTGAAGGTCAGTTTCCCGTCCTTTGAGGATGCTCTTTCAGTGTCTAACAGAACCGTCGTCATCATCGTTCCAACTTACCTTGGTGCTCCTCAGACATCATTCTCATGGTGTGTACTGAATCTCGGCAAAAAGATTCATTCAAAACTGAAATGTCTCGAACGTTTACGAAAAGAACGCAGATGAAGACTTGTCAGGTTTGTTGAAGACTCCAAATCATCTGGGCTGTCTCCGAAAAAGACGGATGTTAAGCTTATTGACCAGACTTTAAATTGTTGTTTACGACAAAAGTATTTTATTGGGTCTTCCTTGAAGGCAGACAGCTCGTAAAGTTCTTCAACGAGAGAGAAAAGCAATAAATAAGAAACTGTAAAGTTGCTCCGCCAAAGTCGTAAATCGCTGACTGACTTGTGCTCGAGCAAAAAGTGTTTTTCTTTGACGGAAGCAGCTGGATGCAGCACCATGACGTTTGAATGTCTGACAAGAACATACTAGATGCCTCATTGAGTGCCATCCGTTCGACTGAACTGTGCACAAAATGAAAGCCTCTCCTTGATTTGTAGATTTGGCTTTGAAAGAAACTTCTAGTCCTAAATCCTGACAGAAGATTCTTTTAGTCCCAAAAGAAGACGCTAATCTCAAGATCAGGTTCTAGTGCAGTGAAAAGGTTCTCCCAAGAGAATACGATTGTCCCAAGATAAGATTCTTGTCCTTGGATAAGACTCTTGTCCAAAAAGGTTTTCCTTCAGCCATAACTCAAGTCTCTAGTCTGTGTTGTTTCCTGGACAAGGATCTAGTTTGGATCGAAGGTGATAGTCTCGAAGGAAAGTCCCAAGAAAAGCTTCTAGTCTCAAGTCCTGAGAGAAGGATCGTCTCAAGTCAAGGTTCAAGTCTAGTCCCAAAGATAGGCTTTGATTCCTGAGAGGTAGCTCCAGTGTCGAGAGGCAACCAGAAGAACTTGGTCTCGATTCAAAAGATTCAATGAGGCTTCTGTGTCTGTATGTCTACACCTCTTTGTTTGGTGGTGGTGGTGGCAGAGGAGGTGGCATCTGTCTGTCTGTCCATCCATCCATCCATCTGTCCGTCTATTGTTGTCTATGGTGGAGGTGAAGGCGGTAGTCTATCTGTCTGTCTGTCGAGGTGAATTAATGGATTGATTCTCGCCAACCTCCCAAGGTGAAGCGAAGTTCCCCGCCGAGTTCGAGCCGCATATCATCGAGGGTAGGGTTCCGCTTCCATTTCCAAAACAGCAACAGGAGTCTTGATTGTGTGTCTGAAGATGAAAACAAATCGACAATTGCGTTTTGATGAGTTTTTAACTTCTCAACTCGCGCAGGGCCGGACTTCTCCAGGATCACCACCATCCACAGCGACCCTAACCTGATTGAACAGGAGTCGGAGAGAATCACCAAACTCATCCAAGGTTAGTTGTGGAATCTCTGAAGGTCAGAACGTGTCATAACGATTGTGTCCGTGTCGCAGCTGGCGGGAAGCTCGGCGCCGCCAGGAAGGTTCCAGGTAACACAACGTGATGACAACCGTGATGTGGACTTGTTATTGAGTTCCTCCTGTGGTCTTCAGCCGGCATGAGGAGGAGGAGGACACGCTTGGTCAGGCGTCACCGCAAGGCCACGCCCCAGTGAAGAAAGAATCCAGCGCCGATGGATCAAGCGAGACGCATAAAAGCTCATCTCGGTTTTATTTTTATATTTCCAATGAGGAAAAAAATTGGTGACATGTATGAATTCTTGCAATGGTGCTTTGCATTCACCACAATGGATGCTTCGGAAATGTTCCCCACAATTAATTTCATTCTGTAAATTATCTCAAGGTCAATAAATACATGGAGTCCAAACTGTCTGATGTTTACGCAAACATGGTTCCAATCTTAACAAAAAACAATCCACATGTATGTGCGTCGGAAATCCTTGAAATGATCCCGTGGTGCTTGTTAGCCTTCGGGCTCGTCTCAAGTTAGCACAAGAGCCCCTGGCCTGGCGTCAAGGGAACAAATGACAAATGTTGGATAAGAAGGCGTGTTCCTAATGCAGGATGAGGCTTGAACTTCAACTCTCATCTTTCAACCACACGGGAACTAAAGATGCCAAATTTGAAACTGAAGATTGTCTTTAGCAACATGGCGGCTGTCAATTCGAGAAGATCTTTGATGTTTTCCAGCCGATCCATAACGGATGCACCTCATTAAGCCTCGACGTGTCATTTCCTGTCCCTCAACCACTCCCAGGTGGCCTCCAAGACAAAAGTTCCCCGCTCTCGGATCCTAACGACCATCCAGCCAGACGGCTCGGCGCTCCTCCGTGTCGGTCCGTCGGCGTCCATTGACATCTAGCTAGCAAAATTAGCAGCAGATGAAACTACAGAGGCCACATGTGCTTGATGTGGGCTGGGACTCGTCAAGTCAACCATGACGTAGTACGGTAAGAAATGCGGCCGGTCCAACTTCATGGCTAGCAATCATTCTACAAAGTCATGTTTGAACCTGTTTTATCAGAGGAAAGGAAAATTTGAGCGTATGCTAGCTTAAAATAGATTCATTTGCTTTAGTACTATGATCATTTTTGCAAGGGACTTGTTGTGTGGCCTTGTTTTCGATGCTTTTTATTGGCAAGCAACCATCAAAGTGTGGATTTCTGTGAATTGGGTTTGGTCGTAGTGACCAAAATGTCCTTGGAAGCAACATGAATATAAAACATGTGCAAAACACTAATGGGATGATGATGATGATGATGATGACTCCATCTTGTTTGACTGTGCACAGGGATGTATTTTAGGCAGTCAACAAAATGGCTCCTCCGTATTCCCAGCCCGAGTGACATCATCATCCCCGCCAGACCATTGGCAGCTTTTTCCAAAGTTTCGGCCCGTCGCAGACATTCACGTGTACAGCAAAAGGAAATTTTGCAAATCAGCACAAATTCTCTTTCATGACAAATACTGAAGTCCAAATCAACTTTGCTGTTTTCTAATTCAATAAGTCCAGTGGAACCTTGAGATCGTCTTGGAAAAGGCTCGATGTTGAGTAAAACGATGAATGTTAGCTGTCAGGTTTCAAGGTTGCTATTGTCGTTTTGCTTTGTTCTTTCTCGTCTTTTTGCAACAGAAGAACCTGACGAGAGCCACGGCGGACAACACCGGCGCAATCACTATGGCCGCCAGCAGCAGGGCCACGTCCACGCCGTAGTAGGCATACCAAGGCATCTCGTAGGCCTGCGTACGCAGATGCGGCGCCCCCTTGTGGCGCATCACATACTCCACCCAGAAGACGGCACGATCCAAGGGCCTCATAGGCTGATCCCGGTGCAGTTCGGACAACTTCTGTATGTTCCGCTGGTAGCTGTCATGGCTCAGAACCTCCTTGAGGCTGGCCTCAAAGCCTCGGCTAAGGTCGGCCAGATCCAGGATCTTGGCGGCTCCTCTCTGCTCCAAGCGCACCAGGTTGTCGAACTGGTCAAAGAAGAGCGGGATGCCCAGCACGGGGACGCCATAGAAGATGGCCTCCTGGAGTCCGTTGGTGCCCCCGTGGGCCACAAAGACTTTGGTCTGCGGATGGCCCAGAAGATCCTTTTGGGGCATCCAGTCCACCACCAGGGTGTTGTTGCCCAACGTGGACGGCCGAGGACCCTTGTGACGCCAAATCACCTAAACGTGAAAGACAAAGCGGTCAAAGTTTCGTTTGCTTGTAAGGTTCCGTTTCAAATTTTTCTTGCTACGATTGCATCACCTTCTGCGGCAACCTGGCAAAGACGGCGGCGATTTCCTCAGCGTCGCGCTCGGGCATAGCGTTGACCAGGCTGCCAAGACTCATGACGATCACGCCGTGCTCGCCGGCGCTCTGGACAAAGTCCTCCAGCTGCGCAGGCAGCGGGCGGGCGTCCTGGCACTGGAAGCCCCCGATGTAGACCACGTTGGGCATGGTGGGCCGGGGGAAGTCAAAGACAAAATCGGTGCGGAAGAGCCAAACGTCAGCTTGCTGGAGGAGCGAGTTGATATCGCAGCCACCCGGGAAGTGCTTCCTGCAGAGGGCGCTGTAGACGGGCTCGATCAGGATTTTCTGCTGGAGGGTGATCATGACGTAGAAGAAGATGTTCTTTACCCTCTGGAGGAAGTTCATCTTATCCGTCAAGCCTGATCCCGGCATGGGGACGTAGGAGAGGGGCGAGGGGGCCATGGCCATGTGGCCCTCACCGGCTTGGATCCAGCGTACGTTGAGCACCAGAGGAAGGTCCAAATACTTGGCGAGAATCACGCCGGGAGCAATCGCCGGGTCGGTCAGGACCAGGTCGAAGCGGGAGTCTCTTAAACTCTGAACTCGCCTCTCATCATCCAGGAACTCGGAGATTGCGTCTCCCCACGTCGAGTGGGCCTTGTAGATGAAGTTGGCGAACTCACGGTGCATGGTGCGTCCTTGTCGGAGGTTCTGGGAGAAGAACCAGAAGGTTTGACATCAATCTGACATTGTCTACTTTACTTTTTGACAAATAGTTTGAAACATTTTTAAACTGTCAATGGATCAGCCAATCAGAGCAAAGCTTGCACTGCTGAAATTAGCAGCCAATCGGCCGTCCCGTTATTAAGTCCTTCTCAAACATCTTCCAGGAAGTGAAGTTGGCATGATGGACTTGTGACCTCTCTTTTGTCTTTGGGGTAAGTTGCCGTTTCCCTGACTCCACTATGGTTGCAAGTTTGAAAAATGAAATGGTTTTGGGCTTTTTCCACGACCTGTGTTACAATTTAACAAACACACACGCACGAGCAGGATGTTACCGTAATGAGCTCCTCCATAAATTCGAAAAATTCCTGCCATGTTCCCGCCACGTCGATGGTGACGGCAGTGTAGAGCGGCGAGCTTTGCGGCACGTAGACGCTGTTGCCGGCTCTGATGACCGTCAGCTGATGTCCTCGCTGGTGGAGCTCCTCCAGGAGAACCTTCATGTTGATCCAGTGGCTGCCGTCCACCGGGAACACCAAGACGTTGCCCCCGTCGCACCCGGGCGGACCCCCCCATGACGCCAATAAGGCCAGCAGAATAAATGCGAATGGCGAGGATCCTAAAACACAATAAAAAAATAATAATAATAATACATAAAATAATAATAAATTAAAAATTAACAAAAAGAAATATATATTTTTTATTTGTTTTATTTTATTGTTATAAAAAATAAATAATGATAATACATAAAAAATAATAATAAAAAAATAATAAAAAAGAAATATATATTTATTTATCTGAACAAATATATATATATATATATATATATATATATATATATATATATATAAATTATATACTATATACTATATAGACATTTTGAATCCGATCCAAATAACTTTTGGGGTCACATTGTTGGCCAGTTGCCATCAAAATATACAAAAAACAACCCCACCTCCCAAAAAAAGTGAACGTACCCATGGTGTTGATCCTCAGCAGCTACGGAAACTGCCGGCAGCGTGTTGTCGTCTAAATGTTGAACTTGAAACTGGAGCCGCAGGTGAACTACCAAGATAACGGCGGCGGTCACGTGGTCGGCCCAGCGGCTTCAGGTCGCAAGTCCAAAGAGCCTGAAATATCTCAAACATGCACCAAATCAGAGCCCTTTCATTCAGTTACAGAGTTAGTCTGACCCGTTATTTGTTTGCGCAAGTACTACGATCCTGTGTTATTTCCCCGTTTCGTTGTTTTGGGATCTGGTGAGCGAGGGAGGCTCCGGAATGCGCCCCGGGGCCTGAAAGCAGAGCGCTCGCTTTTGTTAGCACTGGTGGGAAGTCGAGACAATAAATCGTTTTATGTGCTATTAAAAAAAGTGTATTCTTGTTAATATTTAGAATTTTCTTAGTAAATTTTTATGCTTGTATTTTATGTTTTATGAATTTTGAAAGCAGAAATGATCAAGTTGTTGCATAACTGTTATTAGCAACGACAGACTGTACATTTTTAATGACCAATTGAAATGGAAAAAAAAAAGTCCAGTTGTTGCTTGTGATTTAGGAAACTGCTCCCTTTTGTGTTTTGCAGGTGTTTCCTCCTTCCCGTCACACGCTTTATCATCGGCGCAGTGCGTTGGCGGCAAACTGCTTTAAATCTCGGACGCGGCCAGCCGGGTCGGCCGCATTAGTCTGAACAAATGTTTTTTCAGCCCGGTTTGGATAGGATAGAATCCAGCCACGGGAGGAGACGGGAAGGTGTGTGGTAAATAGAACTAAACCTGAAAGCTTTTTTTTTTTCTTTTTTCTATTTTTTCAGGAGAGTCTGGTTTCAACCAAACTTTTTTTTTTGTGCATCCTATCATGCTTGACATGCCCACCAAAATTCAAAACAAAAAGTTAGCGTTAGCGCTAATAGCTTCGGGGCAGGGCCACTCGCAGTAGTGGGATCCTCCGAAAGGCCAAAGGTCGACGGGAGCACCGAGTTTGTCGGAATGAAGGCGGGTCGGTCGTGCGCCGGCGTATTCCTCACCGTCTTTTTTTCCGTTGTCGACGAGCAGGTTGGCGCTTGCCAAATAACTGCGCGGATGATGTCAGCGTGTCAAACACGACAGCCGAGTCAACAAAAAACGCTCAACCGGTTGACACGCGGGCTGGCTACTTACGTTTGGAAGAAAACGCTCACAATCGCCCGCCGTGTTGGCAGCGTTCACAACAAAAGAGCACTCGGCGTGTGCACGTGTGTTACGCAATTGTGACTTGTGTGCAATGAAAAAAAAAAAGGCGGTGTTTTTGTGTGCCCTGAACTCACGAGGAAAATCAATGTGCACAGTGAGTCAGTCACCCCGCCACTTTTAACAACCTCATTATTTTTTCTTTTTTGATGCTGTGCGGCCTCAACGCAAACAGTCCAAAGGGTCTGCTGTTTATGACACACTCAACGGATGCCATTGCTGCCCATCTGGATATTGTTGCCAAATTCCTCCGCGAACATGGCAGGAGTTAAAACGCACGTCCGCCTGACGTTGATCCAGACCAGATCCGGCCTCCCTTCCTACTACCTGAGTGTGATTCTCTCAATCGCTTTTTCCCCAGTCCCTCGACGGTCCACATTACAACAGAAGCTGGACGCTTGCTAAACGCTCCCATGTTCCCGAACGGGAGTCTAGCCGAGTAGCTTAGCTGAAAAAAACCGTGAAGTCATCCATTTAGGTTTTGCTTGTGTCACAATGTATACATCGTCTGAACGCCAGACTCCTCGGGGGTCAGTCGCTCTGCCCCGGGCAGCCAAATGTCTGCAAATGGAATCATCTGGCATAAGAGCGGTGATGTCATCTTCCAGATGTGATCTGTATGAGCATGTTGGCGAGCTCCTTCAGCTCTGCTGGCAGTTGAGCTTCAGCGCAGCGGCCCAGGTTGACAGTTCCAAATGAATCCGCCCTCGCACGCGGCGGCAGATCCATTGACATGGTGGGGGGGGGGGCTCTTCATAGATGGCAGCCCACACCCACACTTCTAAAAATCATTTTTCCAGCCATAAAATGTTAGATTTGCTTTTGGTTCTGAGCTGGCCCATCCACCCTTTTTAATAGTGGATATTATGATATACATGTAATGCTTTGGTTGCCATGGCGATGGCAAGCCTCCTTCAAGGCGATGACAGAAGCATTTTTCATTTCCACGAGCTTGTTTGGAGAAGCGGAGCACTGTATGCTATTTTTGGCCCGATTCTGACGTGACCGGAATCTAAACTGTTTGAGTGAAACATGGAAAAATTGGACTTTTATTGAATCTCATCTTGGCAAATAGAAGTCACGGATAGTATTGCTTCTTTACGGTAACTTCCAGAGGGGTTACGGACCCTTTCCCAACATGTTGGAGGGAGGCTGGATGACATCACTTTACAAACACAATACTGTCGGGTTTAATTTATACATCCTTTCGGTTGGGGATTTCTGTAGGTCGAGATTCTCGCCGTGTCAGCCAAAATGTCGAGATTCATAGCCTTCCCTTATTTGGCCTTAAGTAATTTGTCCATGTGGAATCATGTTAGCATGCTGCACAATCCATTCCGCACCACCAGGGGGCACTATAACCCCAAATGGTGAGATTGAGATTTTTTTTAAGTTCTGCCCCCGCAGCTAGTTTTAAATTTGGTAGGCTTGTCCATCATGAGTAGAGCCACAAAAAGTCTCAGGAACCCTTTTTGCCATTTCCGGGATTCTGTAGAGATGAATTTTTTGAGGGAGCTTTTCCAAATTTGAAGCTGAATGGAATCATTTTTTATTGTGGACTTCTTCTCTTGTCTCATATGTATACATATTGAGCTCAGATGTCTATTAGCGTTGCCACGACAGCATTTGTTGAAATGGCAACACAAAGTGCAGCATGTCAGTTCCCGTTTGAGCGGTAACATGATTGTGTGCAAAGGCCGCAAACGACAAACCTACTCGTCCATCATCCCCATTCTTGTCCGCTGAGGTCGCGGCGCACGCTAGCACATGCTAGCGCACGCGAGCGTTCCCTTTTGTTGACGTGGCAAACAGACTTTCCTCGTTAGTGTCGCCGGCTTTCACTCACTTTGCCACTTTGTGTTCAGCTTTTGAAAAAGTGGTCATGTGACGAGAAGAAAGCTGTATTCTATTGAGAGAAAAACAAAAAGAATAATAATAATTGGCGGTTTGTTGGCGCCAAGTGCCTTCGGGGACCCCTGGCGAGTGTTTATTTGCTCTGATTGCGAGAGAAATTGAAATAAACACAAGCTTGGTCACACTTCAAAAACCTAATCAGAGTCTAAATGTTTCAAGGCCTCTGTGTTTTGCGTCTCCTTTTGCGCCATGTTTAAGGACGAGCTACATATACGTCGACGTTTAGGAATCCTCTCGAGCTGGTTCGAATTTTGGTACGACTGTCGTATGAACGTCGGGATTGGTTGTCTGAGTTTTAGAGGAGCGGAGCTAAATGGTGACAAATAGGAATTGCGTGTGACCCTGAGTATGACGTTAAAGATTGATGACTCGCCATAATAGACAAAAGCAATAACTCAGGGCCTCCTGCTACTAAGATCATTTTTCTTTTTTTTTCTTTTTGGAGGACTCCTACTGCACATAAATTTTAACCAGGACAACTTTGGCAAGCTGTGGAAACGCCCTGAAAATAGCACCTTCCTTTTTTTTTTGCAAGCAGCAAACCAATGATAGGATGTGTGCACTTTGGAATTCGTCCATCCTCTCGGGAATGAGGAGAGATTGGCGAGATGACAGGATGGATGATGACACTTTGAGCTCAAGAGGGAGGAATGGCTGCCGCTCATTTTTTGTTTTTAAAAGCGTGTTTATCAAATGTCCCAGAACGGATGCCTGCCAACTAAATAATGGCCGAGCTTCAGTGTTGCTTTTGGATTCCATTTTGGATCATCGCTTCCTTTTCCACTTCCTTTCCATCTACTGATGTAAAAGCTTCTTTCTCGCCGTTAGTGTTATTCTGGCTCAACATGGCTCCGCCTTTACAATTACATTTCCCTGGCGAGGAGGATCCACGACGTCTTATCTAAATGGCATCATTTGTTTAATTTGGAGATTTGAATCAGTCCTGCAAGCTCACCCGTGGTTCTTCATTTCTGAATGAGTAGGAACAGGAAACGCACGAGAAAGGCTTTCTGTATTATGTTTACAGAGTAAGTCCACAATTGCAACCAGCAATCATTTTTCAATATCATAAATCATAAAAAGAATATTAGAAATCAAAAGCGACAGCTATCAAAATTAATTTTCAAGTATGCAACATTGAGATGGAAATCAAAATAAGCACATTGGAAGTCGGACACAGCAACAGCCAGAATGAATTTCAGCGAAATGGTTCTAAACGAAACTTTGTAAACAACATTGAAAATATAAAAACAACATTCCCAACAAAGACACACAGCACTTGTCAAGATACTTAAAGAGCGTTGAAATCTTACCTAACGGTTGACCTTCTGCAAGCTCGGTCATGTATGTGGACTTTTAACTTTCTAAAGAAAGAGGCCCGTGTGAGTGTGTTATAACGGAACCGCACCCTAAACTCTTGGGCCCTCATAAAGAAACCTCTTATCCCCACTCTGATGTTGACACAACTCTTTCAACAGAATGCTGAGAGGCGCTCGCTATTGTTGAAATCATATGCATACCATACATTCAATCGCAGCTATTTTCCTTGCCATTTGTCAATTAAAAGCAATAGAAACCCAATTTTTGTATCTTTCTTTTGGAAATAATTGATGGTGGAGAGGTGCAGTCAGTTCTTCTGAATCCAGCACAGTGCTCCTTTTGTGAGCCAGATTGTTTTCTTAAACGCTCAGTGAGCGTTTTGGAGTAAGTGGCAAAGGACAGAAAGCTGCTTTTACACCTCTGGATTGGTATGAGGTCACGTTAAATGAAATTCTTTCATTTACTGTACATTCATTTTTCTCCACCGATTGCAACGTGGGCCGTGCAGAGGCTTTGCAGGCTCTCTGCGCCCCCTGCTGTACAGTTGTGGTACTAACACTGCGATTCCACACTCACTGGCCAGTTTTAAACAGTAGTATAGGCTACTGATGATCTAGATTTTTTTTTTTTACCCCTCAGAAAAAGACAGTTAATTTGCAATTTTTCAAACTATATATTTTTGTCAGCCGGCTAGCTCCGCCCACTTCCGCTCCAAAGCGGAAGTTGAGCTGTTGTTGTCACACTGGAAGAAGATGGCGGCCGCTCCTACTTTTTGTCAATGATGACTCCGATGCTTCCCTTCGCTTTCGTTGTCCTGCGTTGGAGCCGCTGTTGGCCCCTATGCAACCCTCAAGGCGAGTACCCCCTCCACGCTAAGCGTGTCATCGTGGGGCCGTCGTTTTCCGCCGAAGAGAACTTGAATAAAAGCCCCCTCGGGCTTGTGCTCCTTCGGAGCGGCGGGCTAGCATGCTAACTTTAGCCGCGCAAGCCTTCAGCTGGTCGGGCATCCATGGAGGAGATCCACATCCACGCATGTTCCATGCCTTCAAATAGTCTTGCTCGGAGCTATCGACTAATTGTTCTGTTGTTGTTAAGGTGCTTAAAAGGCATGCTTTAGTGACCGTTGCATGCTCAGTGATTTTTTTCCTAGTTATGAGGGACTAGTCCGGCTGGTCTTTCAGTTTGCTTAAATGTTCTAAAATGTGTATTGTTGCCACACAGGGAGTGAATCCTCGCTTTAGGAGGCAGCCAGGCGGGCAGCATCGTCTACTGTCACCTTGTAGCTGGCGGCTCACCACAATGGTAGACTCGTTATCATCTTAATCCTAAACCACGATCATAATAAGCCTTACCTTGTTTTTGAAATGCAATGTCTGAAGTTCCACCGGGCTGGCTTCTTTATATATATATGCACTGATTGATGTCTTTTTCCGACAGCAACAAGTTTTGGAATATGCATTAGATCGAGCTGAGGTAAGCAATGTTTTTTTCTCGCCTATCCCTGGCGAGCCCACATTCAATGCATCTCAATTTTATACTGCCTCTTTTTCAAAGACAGCAAATTTTTTAACTACCATTGCTTGGTTACAGACTCGTTTGGAGTAAACCACTTTAACTGGGATCATTTATTAAAGCTGTTATATATATATACTTTTGCATGGCTGTGTTGTTCAGTACATTGTGGAAAGCGCTCGCCAGCGTCCCGCCAGGAAGCGTCTTTCATCCGGCGGCAGGAAGAGTTTGTACCAGAAGCTCCATGAGCTCTACATCGAAGAATGCGAGAAGGAACCAGAGCTGAAGGTCAGCCCCGTCGCTCAATCGTGGCGTGGTTGTGGCGGTTACCAACGCTGTCTGGTTTGCGTACGTGCGGCAGAATTTCAGGAGGAACGTGAAGCTGCTGGACAAGTTGCTGTCTCAGGAGTCTGTGTCGTGTCTGGTGGTCAATTTGTACGCCGGCAACGATGGCTACTCGCTCATGCTCAGGGGCAAGAATGGATCGGGTGAGGAGGGGGACCCGGCTCGGACACTCCCTGGCCCTTGCAGGTCCGATGTCCTGATATTGTTACGCATGTGTCGTGCAGATTCCGAAACGATCCGACTGCCGTATGAAGAAGGAGAGCTGCTGGAGTACCTGGATGCCGAGGAGCTGCCGCCCGTTCTTGTTGACCTGCTGGAGAAATCGCAGGTGTGCGTGCGTCAAATGTGGGCGGGGCTCGGCGTGTGCCCATGCTGCTCCCACATGGTTGCTTCCCGTTCCCCAGGTGAACATCTTCCACTGCGGCTGTGTCCTGGTGGAGGTGCGAGACTACAGGCAGTGTGCCACCACCAAGATGCCCTCCTACCAGAGCAGGCACGTACTGCTCAGGCCCACCATGCAGACTCTGGTTTGCGACGTTCACGCCGTGACCAGCGAGCACCACAAGTGGACGCAGGTGAGCCGTCTCTTTAGGAATGACGAGCAGGAGCCGGGAGATGCGGTTATACTGGTTTCCATAGCAACCTCTCCCCCTCAGGACGACAAGTTGCAGCTGGAGAGCCAGCTGATCTTGGCCACGGCCGAGCCTCTGTGCCTGGACCCCTCCATCTCCGTCACCTGCGCCGCCAACCGGCTGCTCTACAATAAGCAAAAAATGAACACTCGCGCCATGAAACGGTACGATGGAGGCGGAAGCCGACACGCTTTCAAATGCTCATCCTTTGTTCTCTCTCCGGGCCAAAGGTGCTTCAAGAGACACTCTCGAGCGGCGCTGAACCGCCAGCAGGAGCTGTCGCAGCTGCCCATTCCGCATCAGCTGCGCCTCTACGACTACCTGCAGAAGAGGAAAGAGAGGAAAGCCGCGCCCGCCGTCGACCTGAAGATCTCCAAGATCGGAAATGTGAGCGCTCTCGCCGATTCTTCCGTTGGAATTTTTCTCACACTCATTTGTTTTTGTGGACGCGCAGTGCGTGGACATGTGGAGACGGAACAGCTGCCAGCTGAGCGTTCCCAAAGAAATCGACGTAAGTGCTCGGCGGAGTCTCTCACGTCTGTCAAAAGCGCCAACGTGGCTTTGCTCGCAGGTGGAAAAGTACGCCGTGGTGGAGAAGTCGCTGCAGTTGGAAGATACTCAGCCCCCCACCGTCATCTGGCCCGCTGAGGTCAGTGCCGTTGATTTGGCGTCTGCCTCACAGTGAGAAGTTCTGGACTCAAGTTTCATGGTATGCCTTGTTCAAAATCCCTTTCCAGGAGCGGGTGGACGACTACACCTTTGAGTGCGAGGTGGGCGGGCAGGCCCCGAGGACCAAGGTGTCCATCGTCCAGTCGCCGGGTGACCCGCTGGTGTACGGCAAGATCTACTGCGCCAAAGACGGCGAGGACGGCGCCGACCTGAAGCTCACGCACCCGCCGTACGGCCTCCGGATTTTGACGCTGGTAAAATGTGACCAGATTGACAGCCTGTCTTTTTTTTTTTTTTGTTTTGCTTCAGGTTCCTCATTGGCTCTAAAATGGACGCCGAGCGGTGAGTGGGCACATTTGAGAGCATTGGAGTAATTGTATTGAGAGAAAAGATCTCAGTTTTATTAAATGATGATATTTGCCTGTTTTACTGTCAGGTTCCTCGCCCAGTACAAATGCGTGTACGAGCGAGACGTCAAGTGTGAGGTCAAGATGTCCCACAACTCAGGCAGCCTGGCTCCGGCACCTCCCTCCCCCTGCAAGGATGAGGTGCCCTTCATCATCATCTAGCCTTCTTTATTCCCTTTTTTGTTCATTTCAAGGCAACTCAAGCTACATTTTGTTAAGCAAAAACAAGAGCTCCATTTTTTCGATCATTTTCAAAATCACTTCATTTGTGGCAGGGCGACGGCTTTTCTCCGCTGATCCAAGCATCCGTGTTGGGCAAAGGGCCGAAGCACCGGCCGCAGCCCATCAAACTGCCGCCGGGATCGGGCGGCGGCGGCGGCTCCTCAGGTAAGCTCCGCCCCCCCCGACAGGGACCCTCAGTCCTCAGTGATTGCGGTTCCCGGACTCGACTGTATCCACTTCTGTCTGGCTGCAGGAAATCCGTTCGGCTCCCAAAGCGCAAGTGGTCTTCACAAGTGTCCTACACCGCCGCCCACCGCCAAAGGCCAGCCTCTGAGCAGGAAGCACTCCATGGAGCTGGGGCAGGTGGGCCTGCTGTCCCCCGCCTCGCTTTCGCCCATGAGCGCCACGCAAAGTGAGTAGCCAATAAAGGCGCTTGCTCTTGTATGCTATTCTGCTGCGATGGGAAATTGCCAACATCCTAAAAACGATTCATAAAACATGGTGGTGTCAAACGATAAAATGGTGGGTGGGACACAGCCCAAATTGAGGAGGTTGCTTCTTTGCGGCAGGATCAGGCACCCCCACCAACACGCCGTGCTCGACGCCGCACCCCGCCGACTCGGCCGCCCCGCCGGAGGCGCCGGCGCAGCCCGCCCTGCTGGCGCCGTTCGCCCAGCAGCAGCTGGCCCTCAGCCAGCCGCTGCCCGTCATGAGTATCCCCATGCCCACGGCGGGCATCACCACCGGCACCGCCTCCTCGCCCGTCATGGCCAACCCGGCCGGCCTCAACTTCATCAACGTTGTCAGCTCTGTCTGGTAAGGGCCCGCTAAGCCCCCGACTCGTAAACAAAAAACGGAGCCGACCCGGGGGCGGTTTGAGGACGCTTTTGTGACGTTGCCGCAGCAACCCGCAGACGCTAATGAGCGGCTCCAACCCCATGCTCGGTCCCGGACTCAACCTGAGCAAGATCCTGCCGTCCGGAAGCCTCGTGCCCTCCATGCAGACCACCGCGCAGACCGGTCAGTAGCAAGCATCAAGCCGCCGGCCGCCGTTCATTTGAAAAAAAGTTCCAGTGTGGATCACTTTATAAAAGAACGAGATTTTTCATCAATGTACGGATTTTCTCCCAAATAGGAACGTTGCAGTTGTGTTTTTCTCTTGCAGGGAGTCACTATGGCCTGAATAGTAGCGCTGGGCTGCGACCGCTCAACGTGCTGCAGGTAACTGAGCGTTTGTCATCTCTCTGTTTCGGGCGTCCGCTCACTCCATCACGCCAACGCGTTTTATTTGTTGCCAAGATCCCGAGCGGTCCGCTCATCTTCAACCCCGTGCAGCAGCAGCAGCAGCTGTCGCAGTTCTCCCCGCAGAGCCAGTCGGCCACTTCCAGCCCTCAGCAGCAGGGGGAGCCGGTGAGTCGCCTGCTCCATCTGGTAAATTCGAACCAGTTATTCATTTGTGCTCTCCGGCAGGGCGATCAGGGCGCAGACGCCAGTTTGGCCAACCAGCAAACGGCCGTCATCAACTTGGGCGTGAGCGGCTTCATGTCTCCGCAGGCGGCAGGTACCCCCACCCCACTAATTCCACACCGAACACATTTCCCTCCTCCGTCTTCTTAGTGTCGCTAGTGTGCTAACGTGTTGTAGACAAATCACAGCAGTTATATTCAACTTCCCTTTCTTCTCTGTTGCGTTACTCTGTTTTATTGACCCCCTTCCGCCCCAACCCCTACTCAACCTCCTTTTTTTTTTTTTACTTTCCCTCCTTCCATTGCACCTCCTCATGCAATGTTTCTCTTTTTTTTTTTAATCCTTTCACCCTTTTTGTTTTCCCTCCCGGGGGACCCTCCCCTCTCTTTGCAACCTCTCCCCACCATTAGTGCTGTCCCAGTTGGGCTGTGGGCTGGACGGGTCTGGGCCCCCACTGCCTTCTCCAAGGCTTCAGCAGCAGCACCAGCCTCAGATCCAAGTAACTGTGACATGGACATACACACACATGTGCACAAGGGCTGTTGAAGAAGTGAATGAATTTAAAAAGAAAAAAGTCCAATTGGATACGTCAGTCACACCATCTGTGTTGTATGTGGAGCATTGTGATTGGCCGCCGCCACGCCAAGCATGGTGCAACAGCGTTGTCCGACCGGCTGCATGAGTGCTGTGCTCGTCACGGTTACCTTGGACCATTGGCGTCTTTCCGCTTTGGGGAGGGGGGGGTGCTTTTGGTGGCTTAGCTAAGCCACAAATTGCAATTGTATGGCAAATGTTTGCTGATTTCCACTTTTGAACAAACTGTTGTGTTCCAACTCCTGGTCCCGTGTGGCGTCTCTCGTTTCATGCTTTGCTGGAGCTTCACTAACACGGCCGCTTGTGTGAAAAGCTGTTTTTTATTTTTTGTGTGTACTTTGATGCGCTTTGTCCTCGCTTGGGAGACAACTGTGTGTTACTATTAACACTTTTTGTTTCTGAAAAACATTGGTGGTGTGGGGGGCAACAATTAGTACCAGAGAAACAATTGTTTTACAACAGCAGTGGTTGTCTCTCGAGGACACGAAGTGCACGAGTACATATGGAATATTTTTCCGCACACTTGTGACATCATCACCGCCGCGACGCCGACGACCTGCTCACTGACGTTTTTTTTTTTTTGTCTTTCCTGATGCAGTTGCAATTCTTGCAGCACCAAATGCAGCAGCAGCAAATGGCTATGGCGGCAGCGGCCCCCCAGGGGGCGGCGGGGGGTCCGCAGCATACCGCCAGCCAAGCAAGAAGTAGGAGGAAGAGGAGCACGCCGCAGCCCCTCCCCAAAGCGCGCCAGCCGGAAACGTTGCCCCCCGCCACGCCGAGACGCGAATGATCCGCAAGGAAGAAACTTCGCTCAGACTCTTTTACAGCCACACGAGGAGGAGAAGGTCCTTGTAGCCCAATACTTCCACTAAGACGAACAACAGCAAGGCCTCTCCTCCGTCCCGAGAGGATTCCTCATCGCACATCTTCCCACAGAACAAACTGATCCTGGGGGGCCGTCGTCTACCTCTCGAATCGCTTTTGTACCGCAGCGCTGGATTTGGAGCAGTGAGTGTTGACACATTTCTGGACACTTAAGAAATACTTTTTTAAGATGTCTTTGTCAGCAGTTTTATTGTTGTAAAAAAAAAACAGAGGAGTATATATTGACAGTGAAAATACAGCTTTTAGATATTAAAACCAAAATTTGTCGTATTTTTTATGTGATGCTTTTGATGACTTTGTCGATGAGTTTGTGAAGTTCTTTCTGCCGCGCTGTCGCTCGGCCGATCAACTCTCGGAGCTTCTCCCCAGACAAAGGCGTCCCACCTAAAAAGAGAAATGTCAGTCATGAAAAGACATTTCCCCCAGAAGTCATCAAAAAAACAGAAGCCGTGGTCCTGACCCGGTTTGTGCATGGAGCACAGGCGTCCTTCCTCGTCCGTCACCACAGTGAGGCAAGAGGTGGCCAATCGCTCCTCTTCAGCCGTGGGATCCGCCAAGACGGAGCTGCCAGACGAACAGCGCGCTTGACGACAATCATGACGATGTTTCGACGCAAGGAAAAGCTTCGACTCACTCGTCAAAGGCGCAGAAGGAGGCGGCCACGGGATGGCTGCCGATCTTCAACCCACATCGCTTTTCCAAGTCCACCTGAGGCACGCCGGTCTCGCCGTTGACGGAGACCTCGGGGAGCGCGGCTGCGTGGGCCAAGAACGACAAGGTGAAGAGTCGACTGCGACACAATCCGGACGGAGGGACGTACTGTTCCTCAGGGCGGCCAGCAAGGCAAGTGAGCACGCGTCCAACAAGTTGCCGTCGTAGTCCAGACACATCAGGTCGCAGTACAAAGACCAGCACAGCTACAACGACAACATCTCACATGCTGAATGCAACACCCACACACGACAAAGTGATTCATGTTTGCCCCCGTTTAGTCTCACCTTGGCTCGTTCGATGCACAAATCTTCCGTCTGTAACACTTCCGAGCTGCAATGACAAAAAGATCAGACGTAAGAAAAGCAACAAAAGAAAATTTGCGTATCCTGTGCACCTCTCGATGATGTCGGCCATGAACTGACTGGCGGCCTGGGCCTGCTCCCCCGGTGGTCCGGGTCGGAACTGTGAGGAGCACAGCGGCGGGAGGTCCACGTTGGGCACTGGAGATGTTAAAATATATTGTAAAAAATCCCACTATTTATTCATCACCCACAACTCACCTATGAAACCTTTCCCCGGCGCCTCGACTAATGGGTTGGCCAGCTTCTGCACAATGACACAAAAAAAACAAAATCACTACAATTGATCCATCCACATCAGGAGCTAGTGATGCTTCTCGTTCAGTCATTCACCGCTTTGACCCCACAGATGACGGTGGTGTTGCCGATTTTGACCAGCGCTGAGCCATCTGCTGTGCTGATGGACCCTGAGGACAGTCGCAAGGTGAAAAAACATTTCAGTGATGGCTAATATTTTGCTTTCATTGCTGTAGAAGACTGCAACTGACCAATGTTGATCGACGTGGTTCGGAATTCTGACAGTTCACGTCCATCCGGTCGACAGTTTTCCTTCTGACAACATAAAAACATGAAAGATGGTGTTATTACGTGGTGTATTGTTATATCAAAAGCTTAGTTACGCACCAGAAAGCTGCGGTGGTACTCCAGAGGTTCAGCCGTCCTGAACACAACCAAAACAAACGCGAAACCGGTTAGCAAATTTGAACCAATTTGCCATGTTTTCGTCATGGTCAAGTACAAATAAGCACACGAATTCACGAAGATGAAACCTGGATATAAGTCGCATTTTGTACTTGGTGAGCTGCTATCTAAGTACGTACAAATTTGCTGTAAAATGCAACAGAATTGTTCATTTGTGAGCCGTCGTTCTTACTTAAATCCGGCCGCCATGATGTTTTGATTAACCACGTGGTTACCGGGTTGAACTACGGAAGCCTGCAAGACAAAACGAAAGGCGATACTCGGTCCAAATAATATAATTTTCATTTGGGGACAGCCATTGGGTTTGTTATACATACAAATCGGGGTGGTGCTTCAGAATATCCGACGAAAAAAGCGACATTATTGTTGTTGCTTTTACTTTAATTTTAAAAAGAACGGGGAAGCCAAGTGTTGCACGGATTTATGGGGGGGAAACAGCGCTTGTTATAAATCCTCCTGGCCTCTAGGTGTCAGTGTTCGCCTAACTCCGCGTGTCTACTCGTCACAACCAACGTGTCAACCCGGAAACGACTACTTCCGTGTTGCATCTGTGTTCACTTGTGATTGGAAGCGAGAAGAGAGGAATGGGTAACTCTTGCACTTGAACCAATATGAGCTTGTTGTAGTCCGACTCTGTTGATTTGACGAACCTTTCGGTGGTCAATGTCCTCAAAACTGCGCAAAAAACAAATAGTCTCGCACGCGGGCGAAAGCTGACGAGCTCCGCGGCGAAGTTGCCGTGAGAAATAGTGAATCAGTCAGCATCCTTCAAGGCGTCGGACAAGTGGCACTTGTTTCAAAATGGACTGCATATTTGAAATACTTGAAGCTTTAATGTTCTTGGCGATTGTGGCTGTAATTGTGGTAAGTATACCTTGCTCGATTGTTGGAAGTCAGAAAAACTAAATCACAGTTGGGTAACTTGAAAGTGACTATGAGCTAGTTTACTGACAGAAAGGATTTTGGATTTTGTTAGGATCCCAAATGATATGTTATGCCTCCTCAGTTTGTGATGGTGGCGCACGTGACAGCAAGCGCGGCGAACCTGAAGCGGGACGAAAAGGAGAAACGCTTCGTCACCTCGAGTGGCGTTGAGGAGCTTTTCCCCAGTCTGCACGACCCACCTTCCGTGGAACTCTCCGTGATTGTGCCCTCCTACAACGAGGAGCTGCGGCGTAAGGAAATCAACCAGCTGTAGACCACAGCTCACATTCACACGCAGACTAGCCGACTCAAGTTCCATGTCGTTTAAAGTTTATTCTGCTATGTGATGGTGTGTTGTTTCAGTCCCTGTAATGCTGGATGAAGCCATGGACTATTTGGAAAACAGGCAGGTCAGTGAGATGCTTCAAAGATAAATAATAATTTGATGCGGCTGCATGCGCTAGCGCCAATAGCTTTGAACAGATTTTGGTCTCCTCAGAAACGACAAGCTTCCTTCACCTACGAGGTCATTGTGGTGGATGATGGCAGCAAAGACAAAACCACACAAGTGAGAACCTCAATTATTGTCCACAGCTTTGATTCATTTCATGTCATTCATACAATAATAAATCTGCAACATTTTATATTTGCAATATTGCGTGTATTTTAAGTCAAAGCTTTCTTGACAGCTCAACATGTTCCTTTCAATTTTGGGTGCTTTAGCCGTGTTGATGAGGTCCTAAAATAGAATGCACTTATGTGTTCAACCACCAGGTGGCGCTGCAGTACACCAAGAAGTACAGCGCAGAGAAAGTGCGGGTTCTGACGCTGGTGAAGAACCGGGGAAAAGGCGGTGCAGTGCGCTTGGTGAGAGCCGTTAATAATAATAATAATACATTTATTTCATAAGGCGCCTTTCAAGGCACTCAGTGTTGCCATACAGACATAAAATAGCAATTTAAAAAAAGAATGTAAAAGCAAAGAAACATCTGCCTGGCATGCTAACGCTTGTTGTCACAAAGGGAACGCTGAGCTCCAGGGGCCGCCTAATTCTTATGGCGGACGCCGACGGCGCCACAAAGTTCGCCGACATCGAAAAAGTGGAAGCGGCCCTGAAAGACCTCAGTTCCAAGCAGGGCGACGTGGCCATCTCGTGCGGTTCCCGGGCTCATCTGCAGGAGGACGCCGTCGCCAAGGTAACCCAAAATGTCCCAACCTTTTCCTTCACCGGCCCCCCGGCTCTCCTTTTGAAAAATTTTTGTGTTCCGACATCAGCGCTCCTTTTTCCGCAACTTCTTGATGTGTGGCTTCCACTTCCTGGTGTGGTTCTTGTGCGTGCGCGGTGTGCGTGACACGCAGTGCGGCTTCAAGCTTTTCACGCGCGAAGCGGCGCTGCTCACCTTCTCCTCGCTCCACGTGGAACGCTGGTGAGGACACCGACGTGATCCGAGCTCGAAACATAAGGAAGAGTAAAGAATGACTGACTTCAAATTGTGGTGTGATCTTTGCAGGGCTTTTGACGTGGAGCTTTTGTACATAGCTCAATGCTTGAACATCCCCATCGCCGAGGTGGCCGTCAACTGGACTGAAATAGGAGGTAAGGTCACAAATCGTTTTACTCTTAGCTTTGTCTTCTGCACGAAAGGGGCTCGAGGCCAGACTTGTGTCCTCAGGCTCCAAGCTGGTTCCGTTCTGGAGCTGGCTCCAGATGGGCCGAGACTTGATCTTCATCCGCCTACGCTATCTGACGGGCGCCTGGAAGCTGCACCCGACCGTCAAGAGCCACTAGCCAATCCGTTGAGGGACCACCGCCACTTGCTCCCCAAGCAGAGACAGAAGGCGGGTCCATTTTTTTTTTTTTTTTATATATAAAACATTTGTAAGAAAGGAGCTGCCTGTGCTTACCTTATGACAAACTGTGGTGCTGCGGAGAACGTTCCGATTCATGGACCTTAGGCCGGATAGCAACAGAACGCTCAAAGAGCTTTCCGATTGCGCGAGCCGCCATTTTTGGTGCCAATTTGTTTTTGGGCCAGACACCATGGCTTATTCTTGTCTTAACAGGATGGGGAATGGGTAAACAAATATTTATGATTGATTGAGTGGAAATAATTGTAAAAAATAAATAAAAACATGATTTAATATTGTTTGGTCATTGTTAATCAGCTCACATTTCAGACACCTATCTTTTCTGGATAGTTGCGCATGTAAATGGGTTAATTCATGTCACACTACTTAAACACCGCTAGGTGGCAGCAAAGCCTCATTTCTTCCAAGGAGGCTCCATTAGTTTTTATTTATGTGCATTAGACGGCACAGTGGTTAGAAGCCTCACGAGAGTGTTTTTTTTTTTTTTTAACGGCATTGTGTGTGTGAGGGATGCCAATGGGGGGGGGGAAGTGCATTTGGAAATTCATGAACGTCACAATAAAGATCAGAAGTCTTCAACGACCACACCTTCTGTCAGTGAGTGATATTCGTCCTCAGCCAATAAGATGCTAGAGCGCCCCCCCCACACACACACACACACACACACACACACACACGCACCGAGTGCCTCAAGTTAAAAGTGATGCGCGCAGTTATCGTCTTGACAGTGCCGGGAAGTCAGCCGGCTTGCACGCACATCACACGACTGCAGGCTCGGACATCAATTGTGTAGTTTTTGTGTCTTGCTGACATGTTGTGCGCGCTCCTCATCCTCTGCCTCTCAGCAGCACGCCTTGAGATTTACGCACACCCGTTGCGCTCCGAGTTCTCAGAGGATGCCATCCTGGTGGCCAACAACCGCATCCACGTGCCGCTGGGCCGAAGCGTGTTCGTGGACCCGGTCAACGACCTGGTGGTACAGACGCAGCCGGGTGACCGCTGCATCGTGATGGTTCTGGAGGATGATCACCTGGTCCAGCGTCCTGGTCGCCTCTCGCCTGGGAAGTTCCCATGTGACTTCGGCCCCAGGGATGTCATGTACACCCACTACGGGTCCAAGAGTGTGTCGCTGGACCGGGTGCGGCTGCAACTGCGCTACGATGAGCACGCCGAGACCCTCGTCATTCCCTTCGTGATAGAGGTGGAGGTGGTCTTTACGCAGATGGAGCTGCTCACTACAAACATGCCGCTGAGCGTAACCCACCTGAGGGGCACCAGTGATGCCATAGACGGTAAGATCTTGGATTTCACTTACGACCGGGAGGCTTACAAGTGTGGGGTGACGTTGGCGGGTGAGAGAAATCTACCTCGCTATGGGCGACTGCTAGACGGCGGGAAACTGACCCGGACGATGGACTGCGATGAGTTAACGCGGGCCGACATCCGCTACGAGCACACGTTCCAAGGGGCGTCGCCACCAAACCAGGACCACGTCCCCATGGTACTAGAGCTCCGGGATGGAGAAGGGAATTTGGTGAAACGGGAGCATTTCCACCTGACGGTTCGAATCATCAGGGGCCAGGAGAACACCCCACCCAAGCCCAGCTTGGTGGCCATGATGATGATGGAGGTGAGTCAGTTCGCCATGACGGCGCTGACGCCCGAAGCGCTCGCTGCGGACGATGCCGAGTCAGACCCGAGGGAGTTGGTCTTCAACATCACTTTGCCGCTGTCTTTAGAGGAGGGCTACATCGTCAGCACCGATGACCAGAACCTGCCCATCACCTCCTTTTACCAGCAGGACCTGCAGAACCTCAAGATCGCCTACAAGCCGCCCTCATTGGACGCAGAGAGAATCTTCCAGTTAGAGTTTCAAGTCCTGGACCCGGAGGGAGCTGCGTCGGACCCTTTTGCATTCATCATCGTAGTGAAACCCATGAACTCGCTGGCGCCGGTGGTGACCCACAATTTTGGTCAGCTGCTATACGAGGGCCAGTTGCGCCCCCTGGTGACAGGTCACAACCTGGAGATCGGCGACGAAGACAACTTGGAGGCGGTGAGCATCACGGTAGTGGACGGGTTGCACCACGGCGTCCTACTGGTGCCTGGGGCCCATGGGGACAGATTCTCAGCCGCCGACCTGGCCGCCGGCGCTGTGGTGTACCAGCACGACGGCAGTGACACGTACAGTGACAACGTGGTGTTTAAGATGACGGATGGCGAGCACCACGTGGAGTTCCTCTTCCCCATCACCGTGGTGCCCATCGACGACGAGCCACCCGTCGTGAACATCAACACCGGCCTGGTCCTGTTCGAGCACCAGATGATGTCCGTGTCCCCCCTCACGCTCAGTGCCTCTGACATCGACTCCGAGGACTCCACCGTTAAATTCACCGTGGTTCCTCCGTTTTCCACCGCCGGCATCTTTCTATTGAGGCAGTCCGACGCACCAGAGGACCCTTCCTCGTGGAAATTCAACTCGCCAGACGAGGTCTATGAGAAGGAGGTTCGGCAGTGGCTCCAGAAGGACATTACAGATGGGAAGCTGTTCTACAAACATGTAGGTCCTCACAACGTCAATGTGGACCAGTTTGTCTTTACGGTGCAGGACGACAACGACCCTCCGAATGAATCGGGCCCGGCGACCTTTGTCATCCGGGTGGTGCCTGTCGACAATACCCATTTGGACTCTGAAGACCACATAGCCAGCCATGACCGTGGACAGGTTCAGTCAAGGTGAGCTCACCGCTACGTTAGTCAAGGTTAGATGTATGAGTCACTCCCTAAGTGACTTTTTTGTTCTTACATCTGGTTGAGGCT
Organism: Syngnathus floridae; assembly: GCF_059516105.1. Lineage (NCBI taxonomy): Eukaryota > Metazoa > Chordata > Actinopteri > Syngnathiformes > Syngnathidae > Syngnathus > Syngnathus floridae. The sequence goes on along the minus strand of NC_142427.1, from coordinate 9,391,509 downwards.
TCTTTTGACCATTTCATTCTTCAATTCTTTTCCTGCTCACTCAATGTTGATCAAGATGACTGCTGATAAAAAAAAAAAAAATCTTCAGAGGCACGGTTACACTTTGATTTATTTATATTTCCTTTTGTTCTTTTTTTGGATTCGGATGTGTCTGTCATCAAAAGCAATCAAACAGGAGCTGTAAAAGGAGAGAATCTGCATTAAAATAAAAAAGTAATTATATTTTTAAATGATTAAATTATTAAAAATATTTATTTTCCAAATATTGCAATGTATTTTTTCAAAAAAAAGGAAAACAAGTAACTTTAATACAAGTAATATTTAATTTAAAAAAAAGGTATGCTGCTGGCGGCGGCGACTTGTCACTGAAGTCATCGAGGTGAAAGCGACAAGGTGCTTATTCACCCGCGAGACTTTTCAATATTTCACCGGGTGACGTCTTTGCAGTCTGCGAGCAGCTCAATGCAATGCGAAGAACGCCAAAAGTATTGGGACACTCACGGCCTTGACAGGAAGTGGACCATAATTTGGTCTAAAACATTATTGTTGCCTTTCGGTCTGAACATGGAACAAACGGAATGAAGATTCCTGTAAATTTGCCACATTTGCAATAAAAGCTCAATCTGATAGCTTGATAACTTTCTGGCAATTTCTTGCAATTCCGGCCCAAAACAGCCTTGTTGGTGTCCCGACACTTTTGTCTACATTGTGACTATTTTCACTTTTGTCTTTTCTTTAGCCGATCTCGACGACCTGAACGTGTGCTTGGTCCTGCGCAGAGGAGAGGACACTACCTCCATCAATGGCGTGGAAACCAAGACCACTATGAATCCTCCAAAAGGTGCACAGATTTTTTTTTCCATTTGCCTGCTTTTGCAAATTTGCTCGTCGGAAATGTTGGGAAGCGCGTGCACGCCACCGAGTGCTTTTGACCCGTTTCCACCCCCCAAGGGCCAGCCTCGTCTCCCTCATTAGCCCAAACGCCGCCGGAGTCGGCCGCTAGCAAACGAATCTTTGATACATGTGTTCCAAAAAAGTTGCCTGACGATAATAATTAAGGAAGTTCAAATCTAGCACATAATTTGACCTGCTCTTGCGCTTCCCAATCCTAAGGCTTCATCTTTCCATCTCGTCGTCGCACACCGAACATCAACAGCAGGAATTCATCTTTTATTTTATTTGAGATGCATCTTTCATTTATATTTCATCACAAAAAGCGGTGACAAAGTGAAACCTCATTTGCATCCCTCCTGCTTTCCCCTTTACATATTCGTCAGTCTCTTGATAAAAACAAAAAAACATAAATCTGCTCCGGCGCTTTTATGGCACGCGGCGGGGAATTTGGAAGCGTGTTAAGAATTGAACAGCAGAAATGTCAGCCTGCAGCATCACACATGAGCGCCTTTGGGGGTTGGCGTTCACACGTATACGCGCGCGTGCGCGGGTTCGCGCACCTACGGGAGCGTTTCCGTCCCCTTGAGTCGCGCTCGAGGTGCTAACAAAACCTGAGCTTCCTTATAAACGCCTCAGTAAGTAGCTTGGGGGTGCTAGTGGGTTCACGCTTATTTTTAGTTTCCTTTAGGGTGCGCTCGCGCGACCCCCCCCAGCAATTAAGCCCCCCCCCCTTCGGAAAAACAGCCAATGCGCGCAAAAACGTGTCGCTGAGTTTTTAGTTTCCTTCCTAATTAAGGACTTCAGTGTAGACGCTAATATTCACAAAATGCGCATCAATTCGTAGTCCGTACAATAAATTAATATCCAAAATCTTCAAATACGATCTATTTTGTCTTAAAAATATTTTTTGTTCAATACAAAGGCTTTTCGAACACATCCAGGAAAAAAATGCATTTATACTTACTCTTGCATGCGTTTTTGTGAACAAGGTAGGGAAAAAAAACAAGAGTGAAGAGATTAATTTTTGAAGCTCTAACATGATCAATTATGGATGGTGCGTGTGTGTGTCAGCTACAAGCTTCCATTATGTAGAACAAACTTACGCTTGACCTGTCTGAAGGGTTGCATTGTGGGTAAAGAGCGAAAACCGAAAAAGCCAAAGCAGACATGAAGTGTTGTCACAAGGTGAAAAGTTCAAGTGTGGCGGCGAGAAAGTACAAGCAAGTACACAAACACAACGCACTTAAACACACACAGTTAAATTTTTGTCGTTGTGCCGGGTCAGGTGGCAACAAGCTGACGGGCCAGTGATTCGTCGTGGACTGGATCTTGCTGGAGAAGGACTTCTACGTGGTGGACCAAGGCCACGGCGAGGACGACGCCTCGGTGGAGGTGCCGCTGAGGCGGAGAAGCTCCTTTCGTAGGTTCGTAAAACCGACAAAAAAAATCTCATTTGTAGGCTCGCCGTTGTCTTTTGGAAGCCGGCTGACGGCCGTTTTAATTTGACTACTTCTTCTGTTCCTTCCAGGTATTGGTACTCAGGAACTCAGCAGGATCAGGACTTCTGGGGCAAGATATGGCTGATCCAAAGTGTTTCCCAACTCAGCCCAAAACTTTTGTCTCTGTAGTTTTACACATTGAAGCACATCAGGCAGTAAGAAAGAGCCAAGGATCGTTTGACACTTGGAGATGCTTATTAATTGAAAACAACACGCCGTCAAAGTCGCCACGTTCGGGCCGAGGCGAAGATGTCGCTGCCCCCCGGACGTACTTTTGCCTCCAAAGCGGGAGCCCGGCTCGGAGGTTTCGCCACGATCTTCACAGGCCAGCAAGTAATGAAGTCAGGGGGGAGACCAAGTCGGATGATGAGAGCAACCGCGTGTCAATGCGATGCAACATCAGCTCGCTTCATGACTCCAAAAAAAAACCTCCAAAACATTCCAGTCAAGAGAGAAAGAAAAGATGAAGCACGCCAGGCTTGCTGTTAAGTTGAAAACGTTTGAACCCTGTATCAAAAATGCTCCAAGCGCAGACAAAAAAGAAAGAAAGAAAAAAGCTAACGATGAGCGATAACATGGAGGCTGAGGGAGACAACATAATAGCGGCTGGTCAATTGAAAGAACATCAGGTCAGGGGTGGGGGGGGTGTAGCCAAGAGCCATGACCGTGTCTAACCCTGAATGCCAATTAAGGTTTGTTTTGGGGTTTTTTCCAGCAATTAAAGCTGTCATTTTTTCAAGATGAAAAATCGTACAAGATGAAAGATTGGACTAACTAAAAGCTCTCTTTCGACGGTGGTGACATTGTGAGCGAACGTGCCTCCCCTCATGAAAAATTGAAAGTGACAGTGCTCTTTTCCTCACCGAGGTGAACTTGACCCACTTGGCTAAAAAACAACGCCACTGTTGTCGCGCGTGCACGGGCGCGTGCATCCAGCAGTCAAGCCTGAAATAATTGTAGCAATAATTTCTGGCTTAACTGTACAATATATCACTTAAACTGTTAGTGTTCCTAATTATTTGTCTGAGTACAGAGAGGACTCATTTGCATTTGTGTATATTCTGTCACTCCCATTCATACAAATCCGAGCTGTGATGTGATGACGTCATAGCCATGCACGCTCCCCATGCACAAGAAAGTCACAATCAAACGTGAAATTCACTTTACGATTTTATATGATTTTTTAAAGGTATTCAACAGAATAAATAATCATTAAATCATCTTTGAAAGATTCAAATGTGTTTTTTTAACGCGACTTTTGCCGGTTGGGTACTTGGCCACACCCACCCGGCTTTTGATTGGCTGAGAAGACAGATGACGCGCCGGTATCGTTTGCAGTCTCTTCCGGCTTCCGGGACTTCCGGTGCTGCTTGTGTTTGTGTACGTTACTGCTCCGCCGCGCTGTTGCTTGGTCGTCCTGTACGAACGAGTGAGCGAGCGAACGAACGACGGACCTACAACATGGCCGCGTCGTCCAGCGACGACGTGAGGAAGGAGCTGACCTGCGCCATTTGCCTGGACTTTTTCAAAGACCCGGTCATCCTCAAGTGTGGACACAATTTCTGCCGTGTCTGCATCTCCATGCACTGGGACCAAAATGGCTTCGACTACAGCTACCAGTGCCCGCAGTGTCGAACGGTAAACACTTTGTTTTTTAATTGGCGTGGTAAATCGGCTGTTATGTCGTTGCGTCGCGCTTTGAATTTTGTATCCGTGCCATGTGCTAGCTGGCGTTCTTTAAAGCAAGCATCTTCAAAGAGATTCCTTCCTTTCTAACGTGTTTTTGTTTTTTTTTGGGGGGGGGGGGGGGCAACTTCATTCATACAGTTCCCCAAGTAGATAAACATTGGTTGCACTTCTTCTAAATGTTCCCTTCAGGTGTTCACCAAGAGGACTTTCACTAAGAACTACCTGGTACAGAACCTAGTAGCCAAGATGGACAGCTTGGATTGCTTGGGTTCGAACTCAAGTCAGAGCCCTGCCAAGGTGAAAGACGAGTGCGAGCTGCATGGCGAGGAGCTCAAGTTGTTCTGCCACGAGGACAACAAGCGGATCTGCGTGGTGTGTCGTGAGTCACGCGCACACAGGTGAAATGTTACCCCACAGACGCGAGACTGAAATCTTGGTCACGGGAAAGTTGATGACCATTTTGAATTTTAGGTATCACAAGATGTGTCCAGTCTCAGAGGTTGTGGATAATTTGAAGGTACATTTTTATTTCTCTCTTTTTTCGAGTGATGTAATCTCTACAGTCGGCTATTTTTTTTTTCGTTTCAGGGGGAGTTGAGAAAGCGTCTGAGGGATCTCAACATTTACAAGGCGGACTGCGTCAAAGTCATGACCACCGACGAGCGCACCAAAAACGACATCAGGGTACGCCACGCCGAGCGTCTCCTCTGTGTGTCGGCGTTGAAACGTGTCCGCGTGCATCCTTCAGATGAAGAAGCAGCGCCTGAAGGAGAAGGTGGAGGCGGACGTGGGTGCTCTGGTTCAGTTCCTGCTGGACGAGCGTGACACGCTGCTGGACAACCTGGACGCCGAGGAGGCGGCGGCCGTGGCGTCGGTGGACGACAATCTGGAGAGCATCGGCGCTCAGGCGGCCGACGCGACGAAGCACATCGCCGACATCAACCAGCTCCTCAACGGCGACACCGGCTTCCAGGTCAGCTCCGCTCGCATTCGCTCGTGCGCGCCGCGTTACATTTTTAACAGCAAGTGCTTTTGTGTCCGTCTGACTTCAGAGCCTGGTGGACACCTTCAATAAGTAAGTTTTTCCCGTCGACCTTCTCCACCATCCTCCCGTTTTCTGACATGCTCACCATTTTGGATTTATTGTCATTGTGCGGGTGTACGTCAGAGCGTTGCACCAAACGTATGACGAGGCGAAGCCTGCCGACAGTCCCGCCGAGTTCCCCGACTTCCCTGGACCTTTCCAGCTCATCATGTGGAAGAAGATGATGCACGTTCTGCACACCAGTAAGTCACGGCACTCGACCCCCCCCCCCCAAACCGGTTTCCATTTGTGACGAAAGCCCGTCCCGCACACCCAGTGCCCCAGAACCTGACGCTGGACCCGGACACGGCGCACCCCAACCTCCTGATCTCGGACTTCGACACCAAGGTGGAGGAGCTGCGCAATCGCGGGCAGGAGCCCGATCTGCCGGTGCGCTTCACACGCTTTTGTGGCGTGCTGGCCACAGCCCAGTACTCCGGCGGGCAGCATTACTGGGAAGTGGACGTACGCGACAAGGGCGTGTGGTACCTGGGCGTCACCACCGAGGGCAGCAACCGCAAGGGCTTCGTCAGCCTCACGCCCTCGGCCGGCTACTGGAGCCTGTGCCTGCAGGACCGGCTCTACGCCAACGAGGAGGACGGCCGCGTCCCCGTGGCCGACTACTGGAACTCGCCGCGCGTCGGCGTCTACTTGGACTACGACCGCGGGCGCCTCAGTTTCTACGACGCCGTCACCATGAAGCGCCTCTACATGTTCGACACCTGCTTCGTAGAGCCCGTCTACCCCTTCTTCAGCCCCGGCAAGAACGACCCGGGCAGCCGCCTCTGTATCTGCCACTACTACTGACCAACGGCCACCGCCGGCATCCCGATCTCGAACGGCAAAGACCACTTTGATGGGGACCCGACTTAACGGGTCGCACGTTTTCATGTGAAAATCTTTGAATACTTAACATTTTCTTGAATCTTGAATTTCCCATTCCATTTCATTGTGACTTTTTAAACAAAGTCATTTTCACATTTGATTTGTTTTTGCAAAGTATTACCAGTAAGTCTTTTTTCTGTCAATTTATGATGTGCCATTTTTCCTCTTATTTTTTTTTGTAAACATTCGATTTTCCCCCAAAGCCACATTGAGTTTTGTCAATTTATGATGTGCCATTTTTCTCTCTTTTTTAAACATTTCATTTTTCCCCAAATCCACATTGAGTGCTCACAATGAGTCATTTTTGTTACTTTTAAAGGTCCAAATGTGTGTGTGTGTGTGTATAAATGCTATTTTACTTAAATTGAAGTGTGCTTTTTTTCCCAGTTGCCTCCGTGCAATATAACGTGCGACATATACTGTGATGATCTCTGTTGTAAGTTAACGTTTCAGACTCAACAGGATTAAAGAAATGAAAGAACAACATGTCCTGTTGGACTTTTTTTTCCTCCATAGTTCCATCCATCCATCCATTACAATCAAGCTTTATTGGTCAGGATCGGCAAAAAAACTTTTTTAAAGTCTCTAACCCTAAGGGAATAATACAGCGATGCTTATAACAATATTATGATAACCGTATTGATTTAACAGCAAAATTATATAAAATATTCAACTAATATATATTTAGTTAAATATTATATTAAGTTAAATAAAACAAAGGGACTTCCGGTCCGCCAGGAGGCGCCCGCCCAAATTAACGTCGAAGGAAACGTAGCGTAGAAGAAGACTCGGAAGCGGAAGAGTTCCAAAATGTCTGCACCCAAAAGCATCCCCAAAGATGCTCAGGTAATTCTGTTTTTTACCAACCATTTATTTGCGTTCACACGACGGTGTTTAATCCATTGAAGTTGTCGAATCTTTATGCAGTGTACCTCGCTGGATGGCTCGGCCACAACTTGTGTGTGTTAGCATGCCCGCTGATAACAATAGATAGCGTCTCCTCAGCACAGCCAATGCTAACTTAAAGGCTAAAGTACAAATGGTATCAGTTGTTATCACTACTTGGTTGAATGAGAAGAGGCTAGGTAACGTTATGTTCGTAAAACTAATTCAGATTTCGCGCTACAAGTATATATATCGACATTTTAAGTTCTCTCATTGACGTGCTAATGAACATATTCACCGCGCTAAACTTAATGTAGAAAATTAATAGGCCGTGTTTTAAGGTGTATTTTATATACGATTTTTTTTTAATTTTAAGGTGATATGTGTAAAATTATTTTTCTTAAAAAGAGTGCACGTGATAAAAACGAACAAAATTATAATTTTCTTTACGGTGACATCTAAAATGATTTGTTTAGGTGCATGAAAAAAAGATGGAGAAAAGTTATAAAATAATTAACAGTTGGAGAGCGCACAAACTATTTTTGAGGTGAACAGTGTATGTCGCTGCTACTGTACAATAAATATATTTTAAGTTGACTTCTAAAACCAACTGCATATTTTTTTGGGGGAACTGTTTTTGGTTTCAGCTGCTGAGTCAAATATTTGTTCCCCTCCAGGTAATGATGCAGATCCTGAAGGACATGGGGGTCACAGAGTACGAGCCCCGCGTCATCAATCAGATGTTGGAATTCACTTACAGTAAGTTGCCGCCACTGCAGAAAGATGATGCAAGCCCCACCTTGGTCACGCTTCCCGCTCTTCTCAGGGTACGTGACGAGCATTATCGAGGATGCGAAGATCTACGCCACGCACGCCAAGAAGTCCACTGTGGATGCTGACGACATTAAACTGGCCATTCAGTGCCGCATGGACCAGTCGTTTACATCGCCGCCACCCAGAGATGTGAGAAATTGTTTATTTAGATGTGTCTGCATGGTTGCTGAGGGCATTTTGCGTGTCCGTCAGTTCCTGCTGGAGGTAGCCAGACAGAAGAACCAGACACCGCTGCCCCTCATCAAACCGTACACAGGCCCCCGCCTGCCACCGGACCGCTACTGCCTGACTGCCCCCAACTATCGCCTCAAATTCCTCCCCAAGAAGGTCGGGTCGGCCGGCAGGATATCGGCACCCCGCCTCAGCGCCGTCTCCGGCCGACCGGCCACACCCACTCTTGGTGAGTCCTCGCCTACGCCTCCATGATGGAGCGTCCTATTTTTTGGGAATGTGTTGTGAGCGATTAACTAAATTGGGACGTGAATAACTCAACACCTTTTGTATTTTGAATATTCCTGGTTGGGGCATGTGTTTGGATGGGTGGGGCTAGTACTGACCAGATGCCTCTTTGTAGGAAACGCGTCGGTTCAGCAGGTGGGCGGAGCCAAGGTCGGAACGCCCGTGTCGCTGACGGGTCAAAGGTTCGCCGTGCAGATCCCGCCGCCCTCGCAGAGCGGCGGCACTAAAAGCGGTAAGACGGCATAACACCGATCGGTGCTATGTTCAACTCACGGATCGTCCTTTCCCCACAGCGTCGCACGGCACGCCCGCCACCTCCAGCGTGCTCATCAACTCGTCTCTGATGGGCTCCAAGAACATCCTCATCACCACCAACATGGGGGCTCAGAGCGCCGGCAGCGAGTCACTCAAAAGGAAACACCCGGACGACTACGACGCCGTGTGACGACACGCGCAACACATGTTGCCTCACATGTAGGATGCAAGGACACACACACAGAAGGACTCTATTTTTCACACTCTCGCTCACGACATCACAGTAACCCGCCACCCCGATACAACCTTTTTAACTCATTAATGACACAATGACATTTTTTTTTTTCACCTTTAATCCTAAAAACAATTTCAAATAAAAAAAGAAACCGTGAATGATTATGACCAAGCATTAAAGTCACTTCCTGTTTGTGGCAAAAAGTTAGCGCACACGTTGACACACATCACACGCGTCGCAAAAAAGTTAGCGCACATGCACGACTAAAACGACCACAACGACCAATCACGGCACTGCAAAGAACATGCTCCGCCTCTTTCCCTTCGGGGGCGTGGCCAACCACTGCACAGAGCCAAAAGATCAAAAGCAAACAACACAAAGAAAAAGCTGAAGTGTTTTTTTCCCCCCCTATGATGAGCTTGATGCCACAGGAAACACTTCTTACTGGCTGAATGGGATCATGGCACTCAAGAAATTTTGGGACTCTTAGAATGGGGAAAAAGGCCGAGACAGGAAACGAGGCAGAGAACGCCGCAGGACGTTCACGATTGGGGCGGGGGAATGTTGAAAGTGAGGTGGACGGTAGGCGACGCCCCCCTGCGGGTATCAACAATTCTGTACAAGATACCATCCTTACCGCATGATTGGAAAAAAAACATTAAACATTCAAAAGGATTTCAAAACAAAAGCAACGTAGCTTCCTTTTTTTTTTTTTGTTTACGTCCTTCGGAGGATAGCGTTAAGCTTCTTTGAGTAGCGCAGCAAGCCGAGGTTTGAATTGGCAAAAAATGGAAAGTCCGTTCATTTATTTTTAAAGAAAAAAAAAAAAGTTTTGGCAAACAACAGCAGATGAGGATTGCGAAGCGCCTCGCGTTTTCAATGCACCTTGCTATTTTTGGTCCAAGATCAGTTATGCCAAGATCCAAAACCTCGATTTACCGTCGTATGCAAAGAATCGCAACAAGCCGATTGGCGGAGAAGCCCGTTTGAAAATCCTTCAAATAAAATGCAAAGATGGCGGTGACGCGGCACAACACAGAGGCGACGCCCAAATTTGGTGCCGTCCGTCCGTCCGCCGGGAATGTTAACCTGTGTATGCGTGCGTGTGTGCGTTGTACATGTGCGGAGGCGCGCAGGTGGGCGGCTCGCTCCTAGCAGTCCTCATCTTTGTCGTCCACCACGCCTTTGAGACGCAGCCGGGCGAAGTCCTCGAAAACAAAGTCGTCGTCCTGGGAGACGCTGCTGAGGACAGTCGACTCTTAAGCTTAATCGTCCACGCGCACGGGCGACATCTCGACAGGTACTCACTTGGTGTCGAACTCGATCAGGTTGGTGTCGATGGGCGGGTCCGACTCCGGCGCGGCTGACATGCAGGGTAGGGCGAAGGTTAGCGAATTTGCTCAGTTGGCGGAGGGGCGGCGCACACACACTCACCTGACTGCGGACGCGACACGGGGGGGTCGGCCGGTTTCGGGTGCATGAGGATGAACGGCAGTTCCACCGACACGTCGCTGTGGAGTCAGGAGGGACATTTGGGACCATGCTCAAGTGACTCCTTCAGTAACAGAGATACACTACCCGCCACGTGAGACCACCAGCTTGACTTTGACCCTGTAGGATACCAGAATGCCCAGAACCTCCTTGTTGGTCACATCCTTGACGCTGAAATACAGGCGCACACACATGTCAGTGACAAGTGACGTGTGTGTGTGTGTGAGCGGGCGTGCACGTTACATGGTGGAGGAGGCCAGGTTGGTGTCTTCATGTTTGAGCTTCCCGTCCAGCGCCAGGCCTCGTTTCTCGCGGTTCTTGTCCAGGGTCGGCGTCAGCGTGTACACTTTGCAGAAGGTGGAGCTCGACGACACCTGGTCGCTAACACGCGCGACACACACGCTAACCCATGCTCCGATTTGTCGTTTTTTTTTTTTCCCGCGCACGTGTACTTACTCGGCCTCCAGCTGCGCCACGGGACATTTGTACTGCGCCGTGCTGAACAAACAGATGTCGGCGTACTGACGCACTGCGGGGACAAGGACACGCACACGCGGGGTCAAAGGGGAGCCCACTGCAAATCAGTTCATGTTTGCATTTTCAAATCATGTCTCGTTTTTAGATCAATTCATGCTTTTCTGTATCTGGTGCATTGAGGAAAAATATTCATTATTCACATAGTGGCAGTCTGAAAAGAAGATATGAGCAGGTCTTTGACAAGATGCGGATTTTGGAGGCTGACCTGAGATCTTGACCCTCTTGACCGTCTTGGTGGAGTTGTTGGTCACGTGCACGTTGACGCTGATGGGCTCGCCGTGGTAGTACAGCTGTCACACGCAAAGTCGTCACTCGACATGCCTCGCCTCGGCCACGTGGGCGTGTCGTGTACCTCCTTGTCCAGCGACGCCTCCAAGTGCAGCGACCTGTCCGACATCAAGAAGCTGCGAGTGGTCTCCACCATGGGCTGAGGTCCCGCCTTCTCCGGAGCGTACTGCACCTTGCGGATCACCAGACGCACAGAGTTCCTGGCGAGGAAAAGGGGAGCGTCGGAGGAGGGAGAGCGAGGCCTGGAAGGCTCATGACGGCTTCACCGAGTCAGTGAGTTGAGCGCCGGCCGCTCACCTCTTTTGGATCTTCTCCTCCATGTTCTTGGCACAGAACGCTCGGATCTCAAAGTCCACGCCGCACGCCTGCGAGAGCGCACACAAGTCACAGCAACTTCGGTTCAAACAAGATGGTAAGAAAGCAAACGTGCCTGTGCCGGCTGAACTGAAATAATATTTATTCTATTTTTCATTTTTTATCCATACAGGGGACGCCTCCAATGCCCCGCCCCCTTTTTGGATGTCACACAATTTGCCTTCAACCTCGAGTTTACCTTGCCGGTGTCTTCAGGTCCAGGCTGCAGTGTGACGGAACATGGAAGATTTTGAGGGATCTGCAACACACACACACACACATACACATTTTAGTGTTGCCTTCTCACACACACTCACAAACTCTCTCACTTACACTTCAATGACACCTTCACACACGTACACAAACCCTCTCATACACACACGGTAACGACATATAAAGGTGGGTGAGGAAAACAAAGTTTGTATTGTATGTACACACACACGCACACACACACAACATGTTGCAGCTTGTCATTGACGTACCATGTCACCAAGCCAACCACTCACGTGAACATGCACAGCCAGTGAAGTCCCCATGTGTGTGTGTGTGTACTCACAGTAAAGTAGAAAGGGTGCGCGTGCTGGCCCAACTTCTTGAGGAGCCTCTCCTGCAGTCGACTGTTAGCTTTGCGCTCATCAGGGACGGGCGGGAAGGCCTGAAACAGGAAGTGACATCACGTGAGCGCGGCTCGCCGGCCGACAAGCGCGGCAGCTTGGCGGCTACCTGGAAGGTGGAGATGTACAGGTCCTTGCGGAAGGACAGACCCAACACGTCCAAGTCCTCGCGGCCATAACGGAAGGCGCAAGTCAGTGTGACGAAGACTAAAAAAAAAAGATCAACAGCAGGAAGTGTGAGCCAGCAGCTATGAGGAAGAACTAGAAAATGCCTACCTTTCCGGTCCTTCAGGTACTCGGGATCCACCAAGATGACACCGTCTGTCCACACGGAGACAAAATGGTCACAACAGCAGCCACGAGCGAGGGTCCCAAGCGGGTCACGTGACTCACCGACTGGATCCACGTGGTCTAGGTGGTCCACGAAGTCCCGCTTGCCCAGGTAAACCGTCACCTGCGTCCAATTGCATTGTTACACTACTGAACCTTCGAGTCACCTCCAAAATACTTTCCAGTACCTTCTAGTCACCTTCCACAGAGTAACTAGAAGCTTACAATCACATTGGAGAACCCTCGAAGGAGCTTATGGCAGCATTCACCTAATGCCAGCTTTTGTAGACTCACCTTACAGTTTGGACTGGATTTCTTGAAGACTCTAAAAGAAGACGAGGAAGAAGAATGGGTGAATGGTCATTTGCCAGGAAGCGGCAGACTGAAACAGGAAGTAGCAACTTAAGGTGAGGAGATTTCGCTCTGCTGACTTTGCGCTGTTAGCTAACAGGAAAGATTTTCTGGAAACGGGAAGTCGCTCTTGGACTTTTTTTGGGGGTGGAGCCAATGCATCCGTGTTGTCACAACGACCAATGGTTTCCTTTCTCAAACCAAACAGGAAGTAGCCGCTTGTCAAAGCAGAAGTGTCACAACACATGATTTAGCTTTTTTTTAACATTATAGTCCACATTTCTTTTTTTAAACACTTTGATTCATAAGTTTAATAAATGATCTGGGGCACGGTGTGCACGACGTATGATCGATGACACAGCAGGTGGAGCAGGTGAATTTATTCCACTGAGACTTCAAAACAAATATTAAGAGTAAACACGCCGCCGGGTGTTTCTCTTAATATCGTTTCGAGCGTCTGGAGAAAATACTTTCAAGCTGCACACCAACGTTCTCCCCATCTTGTTTTTGTCGGTGTGAAAATGCACCACACGTACGCCAACAGGACAGACAGACAAACAAGCAGGCGGCTCAGGCTTTTTAAATTGATTTCTCTTCTGCTTCATTTGATCAAGACAGATGTTCAACATCCACCCAGGGAATTTGCTTCATTTCCGAAAAACACCATCCATTTGAGTTTCATGACACCTGTCGTGGCCCTTCCCTACCTTGCAATGGCAGGTAGGGGTGGGGCTACCTGAGTGGTCGCACCTGTGCTCTTAAATTGCCCTCTGTGCTCATTTATTCTCTTGGCTTGACTCCACCAGGTAACACTTTTGGGTTTTGGTCTTCATTTTTTGTTCCACTTATCTTTGATTTCCACATTTGCACCATTCGCATTCATGCCCTGCACACGCCACTGATTCTCACTCACACTTTCATAGCTTTTATATATTTTATATTGAATTATTATTGTTTGTAAAATAAACCGTATTGATTGGCCGGAACCCTTTGCGTCATTTCCCCACTGTTAGATTTGTGTTGTGACTTGCCGTCGAGGCAGTCTTTGTTACACACTTCAAAAAATACACATTAAATCAGAAATGCAACCCACGCAACGGAAAGTCAAGATGTGTTTTCCGAGTGTAGCAGAGACGCAGCTGGGGCTAGCAGCTAGTCCGCTAGCTAACCCCACCCTGCTGCGCTCGCTGCGCCGACCGACAGCGAGCTTACCGATCCCTGCGCAGAAAACACCACCGACGATCGCTTCGGTAATCAAAGACGACGAACACACGAAGATCACCGCCGCGGCTTGACGAACACTCACCCGGGCCAATGGCGTGATGCTAATTAGCCCGTAGCGGCTAGCCCGCTAGCTCACCTCGTACTCGCCTTGTCGCCCATCTCCGCGGCCAGCGGACGTCAAGAAGGACCGGAAGAGACGAGCCCGGACTCGGTCGCTTACGTCGTTTGGCTCTAACGGATATTGTCCCCTTTTCTTTTTTCAGTAGTATGCCAGCGGGCGGCGTTCAACCTTCCATTCGCCTCGGCGAACCGCTAAGCGGGTATGCTAATTTTATTTAGCGCCGCCTCAGTTTGCTGCTACTTCCGCGAGGACTGCTGCGCTGTTTGCTTCGCTCGCTTGCCGCTGTCGTTTGCGCGCGCGCGCGCGTGCCCTCCCCTACATTTTTTCGTGCGTGCCGCGGTTGCAGATGATCACGTTGTCAAACGCAGCGCACGCGCACGACATCAACACGAATTGGCGTGCGCGTGCGGTAGCATTGGTGTGCAAAGTAGCGGAACCAAATAGAGTGGTGCATAGAGATGCGACTCTAATTTGTTTCGTGACCGCGCTCATATCTCAAAACACTCCAATTATTTTCGCCATTGAAATCGATGGAAATGAAATTATTTCGTTAAAAAAAAAAAGTTAAACTCCTTCCGTCCCTTATTTTGCTAATTTCTCAAGACGTAAAATCATATTGTGAAATCATATCGTGCGATGCATAGTGGTATCAAGCAGTTTGGTTGTGTCTGGTGTTGCGGAACGGTGTGTCGTTTCAGGTTGTGTGCAATGTAGTGTTGAGTTTTGCAATATTTTGTTGTGTACTAGTGCAATGAGTAGTGTGTATTGTTGTGAGTACTTGTGTATATAATGCATTGGTGTGTATTGCTTGTCATGTGTAGTCAGGTATGTTAGAGATTTGTAATTACGTGTTGAGAATTGTGTGTAGCAAAAACACTATTTTAGTGTTCTTGGAATGGCAGAATTGTGTATTGCTGACTATTGTAAGTATAGTGAGTAATGTAGTCTTGCATGGTGTAGCGTATTTTTATTAGCTTTTAAAAAGTCAACATACAAATCCTATGCAATATGATGAATAAAAAAAAAATAAAAATAAAAAAAAGGGATGTCTTCACAGAAAGGGTTCCGCCACCTCAGATGCGGATGGCGTACGAGTCAGAGTGCGTGACGTAGCGGACCCAGCGCTGGGCGGGTCCGCGATGCTGCGTGGGCGCCAGCCTCAGGAAGCGCACGTGGAGACCGCTGGCAGTTACTTTGGGCAGCTCGAAGGTCATACCCACCGGACCGACCTCCATTGTGGAGGCGGAGCTTAGGCCGGGAATGTCCAGCTAAGGGAAAAGCAATATTGAATGTGGCAATATGCACATAATACGGAGAGATCTTATCTTTTTTTTGGAAAAACAAAAGTGGCACTCGAGGGCTCTCTTTTGCGAACCTTGAAGCTGGCCGACAGCTGCGTCCCCCCGGGAAAGCGCGGAATCTTCCAGATGACAGCTCGGTTGTGCGGCTGCAGCTCAGCGCTCTGGTCGGGACTGCTGAGCTCCTGCGACAAACTGACGGAATAATTTGTCAATCAAATAAGTGTCCTCAAATGTTTGGACTCATTCAAATTGGCTTACCTGATGCAGCCTTTGGGTACGCGGACGCTGGCGCTCACGTTGACCGCCGAGCTGCACGCACACACACAACCCAGTGATGTCATCACAACAAGCAACGTGTTTTTGTGTATTTGTGTTTTTGACCTTTTGGGCGGCAAGTTGCAGCGTAGCTTGAAGAACATCAGCAGCCTGTGAGGCAAACAACAGGAAGTGGCCGTCAGCGCCTAACCTCTGATTTCCTGTCTGTCGTCCCTTGACACGGGAGGGCCGCATCCTACGTGTGCCCTTTTCCGTTACTTCTGTCGATGAGCTTTGCTTTTTGCCATTGACAGCCTTTTTTGAAATGTTTTTTTTAACTTGCATTGACAAAAGAGTTAGGCAACACTTGAGTTCTTTAGAGTGACATAGTTAACCTCAAAATGACTTGAAGGTTGCTTTAGTCAATTGTTTACCTTCCTGCGTTGTCTTTCTCAATGGTGGGAAAGAGTCGGAAGGGCGGGGCTAAGGGCAAACGGTCGGCCAGTCGGTACTGCATGACGCTTTGCTTCACAGGGGGTCAAAGGTCAACACGGTGAGACGTGTCATGCTAGTGTGGGCAGACCTCACCTCTCCCTGGCTGGGGCTGAGTCGCAGGATGCGGTGGGCCTCAAAGTCGTCCAGTCGGACCGCCGGGTGGAAGGCGCACTCGTCCACGCGGACCGCCCCGCCGTAACCTGGTCGGGGGAAAGCCGTTGACGCGCTTCCTCTTTGCTCGGCGCAAACGGGTCAAAGGGCGGCGGGCGAGCTGACCTGCGAGATGCGAGCTGCCCACGCTGAGGTCCTCGTTGAGGCCGATGCGGATCTCTGCCCCAGAGCAGCGTGACATTAGTGGACTTGCTTGGCGATCACCAAGGTTTTTGCCATTCCCCGTCGCCCCACTCACCCGAGCAACCGGGCAGGAAACACTTGACCTTGACCTCGCCCTCCACCTCCGCCTTCATCGGCATGCCCTACACAGCACACACGCTCAGTACGTGCACGCTCAGCCCTGACTCTGTGGCGCTCTCCACTCACGTTGGAGCTCATGACGACAGACATCCTTTCTACGACGTCCACAAAGATCTCGCTTTTCCCTCCCTACATGTGCAGAAGTAGGGCTCCAATCAAATCTTACATTTTCTGAACCTGTTTTGAAGGCAGTACCTGCAAAGGCCTGGTGGCAGCAGAACTGGGCGCCACTTTGCTCTGCTGCGTGTCAGCTCCAAACTGTGGTGGGACAAGAACGACGAGAACATGGAGGCAAGGAAGGGGGGGGTCGGCGTTGATGCACGCATGAGCGCCCACGTACCAGCCCCACATTGGCGAGGTCCAACAAGCTGAAGGGTCGTGACGACTGCGCCTCCGTCTGGATGAAGTTCTTCAAGACGTCACAGGATGTGGACTGGACGTAGCCGTAATCCTGCAGGCAACATCGGCAGATGATTAACTGCATTTACTGTATGTATATGACTCACCAGCATCTCATCCAGAAGTTCGTAGATGAGCGCAAAGTTCATCTGCACCGTCTTCTCCGACAGAGCGCCACAGTAATCTTTGATGAGGGCAGCCAACCTGCCAACGGACGCACACCTTCACTCCCTGCCGGTTGCCATGGTTATGCACCGCACCTGTTGAGGAAGTCGATGACGGCGAAGGGAGAGGAGTCTGCTGCGGTGGTGGTAGCGACCAGGTACAGTCCTCCCTGCCACACGTGCACGAAGTGGATGTTTCTGTGCGTCTGTGGACATTAAACAAGATTGCATAGTCCCCACCAATGTCGTGAACACGTGCAAAGACAGGTTACCATGACAACAGGAGGTTGGTCTCCAGTCAATGCTGTAACTTTGTCATAAAAAAGGCCGACGGCGTCACTCCCGATCTCTCCTCGGACTGCGGGGTGGGGGCGGAGTCAAGGCGACAAGTGGGTAGAGAGAAACCGACAGAGTTTATTAAGGGTTGCAGAGCAGATGAAAGGCGTTTGGAAAATGTTCATGTTCGCTGAGAGCCAGAAAACTCCAACGTGGAGTTCAGATCAAAAATAAAGAGTAGTCTGAAATGAACTCCTGCTTGAACCCCTAATGAACTCAAAGTTTTTCTAATCCCAGTTTATTTTCTTTCAGTTAACCGAGATGGTACCGACCTAGCTCCAAGGTGATGAAGAAGATGACAGTAGGTCAGTTGTGGACAAAAGTGCAAAGCTATAGATGCCATGAAAGTTTTGTTCAACAAAATGACCCCCCAAAAATGAGTATGTCTTGAAGGATACAATCTTTATAGACGAGGCGGTCGCCTTTGGATGACAAGATGAAAACCTGCGAGATCATTCTGCAGCTGAAACACACTCACCTCCACAAAACTAAACACACCCAAACAAAGATTAACATTACAACATTAGTGATAATTACGTCCATTTACGCCTGCTTCACTTACCGATTGCGGGCTTGACACACACAAAATGAATGCAAATTAAGGTAATCATTTTAGGCTTATCGTGTTTTGAACGGGGCGTCAACAGTCACTTAGATACATTAAATAAAATAAGCGACCAAAACGAACGGTGTTGTTGACATATCGATTAGAAGAAGTCGACACATCCCACAGCACCATCTAGCGAGCAGGCGGACCTCTGGTTTTATTTTGTACAATTAGTTCAAATGTAAACCCATCTTAAAATTAGCTCTACATTTTTAATAGTTTTAAATTAACATTTACATGTACGCCTTTACGTGGATAGAATTGAAAACCCTGAATGGTAGTAACAGTACATACCTCCAAACAGCAGGTGGCAGGAAGCGCGAACCTTAACCCGGAAGTCATCCCCGTTCTGTGATGCTGAGAATCCCCAACTTCTCTTACAATGAAGTGAGTTTTTTACCATTCTTTTTGTATTAGGTACAATCTACCATACGTGTTTATTATATGTAAATAGTTTTGTGTGCGTAGTTCGTGTTTGACTGTTTTGCTGTCGCGTTTTATTGGTGGTCGATTAACCGGCTAGCCAGTGGTAGCAGAAAGACGAGCTGGCGAGATAAATCAACAAATAACGTCACTTTTGAGCATCGCTCACACGTTGCTACTCAATTTAGTTGTCTACAAACCCAGCTAAAATACTAAAGCATGGTTGACAAAATGGGCCATCACAGAACCTAGAGGATTAATTTTTGTCTTTTTTTAGTCCACTGACCAAAATAAAGCTGATCAATGAGCTCAATGAGCGGGAAGCTAACCTGGGGATCAATGAGAAGGCTTCTTGGCACAGCGAGTACAAGGACAGCGCCTGGGTATTTATAGGTAAGAAGAGCCTAATGATAAAAGTCCGAGAACGTCAGCAGCATCTCACTGTCTTCTTGTTCCCTGCAGGAGGTTTCCCGTACGAACTGAGCGAAGGCGACGTCATCTGCGTCTTCTCGCAGTACGTCATATGCATTCCTGTATTTTTAGATCCCACGCCGGCACGTGCTCTGACGGTTTTGTCCCATTAGATATGGTGAGATCGTCAACATCAATCTGGTGCGAGACAAGAAGACGGGCAAGTCCAAAGGCTTCTGCTTCCTGTGCTACGAGGACCAGAGGAGCACCATCTTGGCGGTGGACAACTTAAACGGCATCAAGGTGAGCGAATTAAATTAGTAAGTGGAAGGGACCGTTGTCAACTGAATGGGTTGAATCGAGGAGTGACCGAGCCCACTTTGTCAGATCAAAGGTCGCACCATCCGTGTGGACCACGTCCGGGACTATCGCCCGCCCAAAGACCACGAAGACATTGATGACATAACGCGGCAACTCAGGGAAGAAGGATGCGCTCCCTCCATCAACCACGAACCGCCTTCCTCCCCGTCACCCGAGGAAGTCGTCATCCCCACCAAGAAGAGCAAGAAAGGTAAGCTCATGTCCTCTTTATGTTGGTGTGTGTATTTCCCGACATGAGGGTCACGGCTGCTATTTCCTTTACGTGCAGATAAGAAAGAGAAGAAGAAGAAGGAGAAAAAGAAAAAGAAGAAAGCTAGCCGAGAATCGTCATCATCATCATCCTCCTCTGCTTCTCCTCCTCCTCCTCCTGTTGCTGCCATTCGAGTGAAAGAGGAGAAAGAAGACAGCGTCTATGACAAGTACAACCACAAGAGGGCGCCTGTCAAGGAGGACAGGGGGAATGGAGAGAAGAGGCGAGGAGATGATGAGAGAAGAAAAGGAAACGAGGAAAAAAGGAGACGAGGAGATGACGAAGAGAGAAGGCGAGGAGACGACGATAGGAGACGACGAGACGAGGAGAGAAGACGGCGAGACGACGAGAGGTATAGAAGGTGACCGTGGTGGATTTCCGGAATCTTCTCGTTCATTGTACCAACTGTTTGGGCTTATAAATTGTCTCTGTTTATTTGATGTTTAAATGATTAAAATTGTGATGACCAAGTACTATTTGTCTTGTTTGGCGAACCCTTTAAAAGCATCCAGCATCATATCATCTATGACATGCCTACAGTTTCTCTTAGGCCCCGCCCACCCGAGCATCTTCCCGCTCAATTAACCCGCACTCACCTTCGAAGTTGTCCTGGAGGAACGAGGTGAGCGTCGCATCTGAGCTACTCAAGCTCCACACACTTTTTTTTTTCCAACAATATAAAATTTGGACCCTGAAAACAAGACAAATGTTTCAACATTGAGATGTTCAAGATGTAAGAAGACTTCTCCACCAGAGGTCGCCAAAGATGAGTTACTTTGCTCCCTCATCCAAGCAAACAGTCCAGCAAGAGATGAAGGCCAACGTGAGTCACGTGACGTGATGTTAGATTTGAGGAACTTGAAGCACATAATGAGAATCACTGACCATTCAAATAAAAAAAAAAGAAAGTAAGCAGTTGAAAAGTAAAAGGCATTTTTTTTTGCCCAAAAAAGAGTAAAATAAGCAGTTGAAAGGTAAAATGCGTTTTGTGTGTGTGTGCGTCCCCAGCGTATCAATCCATTTAACGCTAATCCTTTAATCTATTTTGCAAAAATTTACGATGTAGGATTAATTTGAAGGAGGACGACCCCTTGATGAGGGGGGGAGGAAGAGGAGGAATGCGACCTCCTCGTTCATCAGCGACTCGTTCGCTCTCGCAGCAGTACTCATCTTCGTCTCGTCAACCAGGAGGAAGAAAATAAGGATGATGAGGAAGATGGCCAAGAAGTGCGGCTTCTACCTCGTGTTTCTTCTCCTTTTTCTCCCTGGTAAGACAAACTTTTATTTTGAGCAACTTTCATGTTTTTCTTTTTTTCTTAACGCCAACCCTTCTGGAGATTTTTCCTCGATTACCTGTAGATGTCATTTGAGAAGATTGAAATATTTCACATGCGGGAAAGGGGTCCCTCAAGGATCCATTCCGGGCCACATTTTATTGCTTATAGTTAAAGAAGTGGATGTCTTGTGGATGATTTTGGCTTTTCTTGTTGTGGGGGATGAAGGGTGACGCACACGCACACGCACACGCGCGAGCCACCTCATGTCCATGTTTGTACATGAAGCTCTAACGACCGGGACTCATATTTTATCTGAAGGTCCTTGAAATGATCACGCTACCTTGTATGTGCAACAACGCCGGCACAATCGACAAACCACCCTACAATTTTGGCACTCCTCCTGATGTCTTGCTCTTATGTTGTGACATGTCAGTACGTCGTGACCTCACTTCCTGTGTGTGCGCAGCGTGCCAGTCGGCGCACGGCCGCTACGCTCACAAACTGCTACGCGACTTATTGGCCAACTACACCAACGCCTTGCGGCCGGTGGCAGACACGGAGCACGTCATCAACGTGACGCTGCAGGTCACGCTGTCGCAGATCATCGACATGGTGACCGCGGCACGCTCGCACAACAACCCCCCCCCCCCATGTTCAGGTTGATGTCTACATGCATATGGTTCTCCAGGATGAGAGGAACCAGATCCTGACGACCTACCTGTGGGTACGGCAGGTGTGGATGGATGCCTTCCTGGCCTGGAAGAAGGACGACTACGACGGGCTGGACACCATCCGCATCCCGAGCAGCTACGTGTGGCGGCCCGACATCGTCTTGTACAACAGGTCGGTTGGATGAGTCTTGCAGAAAGCCAAGGGAGGCTGCGCTTGATGAAGAAGACTCGTCGAGGTGTTCTTTTCCACCGCAGCGCCGATGACGAGTTCTCCAGCTCCATGGAGACCAACGTGGTTCTGAGGCACGACGGTCAGGTGATGTGGGACCAGCCGGCCATCACCAAGAGCTCGTGCTCGGTAGACGTGGCCTTCTTCCCCTTCGACATGCAGCAGTGTCATCTCACGTTCGGCTCCTGGACTCACAACGGCAACCAGATGGACTTGTTCAACGCCTTGGACAGCGCCGACCTGGCGGACTTCATCCCCAACGTGGAGTGGGAGGTGAGCCCGGTTATGTGAAACTAAAAAAAAAAACAGCCTTTTAAGATCCAAAAGACTTTAAGGCAGCAGGTCCACTTCACTGTTCTTCCCAACAGATCCTGGGCATGCCCGCCAAGAAAAACGTGATCCTATACGGGTGCTGCTCGGATCCATACCCGGACATCACCTTTACCTTGCACCTGAAGCGGAGGTCCTCCTTCTACATCTTCAACCTGCTCCTTCCTTGCATGATGATCTCCTTCCTCGCTCCACTGGGCTTCTATCTGCCGGCCGACTCCGGAGAGAAGGTCTCGCTGGGGGTCACCGTCCTGCTGGCGCTCACCGTCTTCCAGCTGCTGGTGGCGGAGAGCATGCCGCCGTCCGAGAGCGTCCCGCTCATCGGTGAGTCCGCTCGAAACGCTTTGCGGCCCGCTGCAAGGGCTCACGCCATCTCGCCGTGTTTGATATGGCAGGAAAGTACTACATCGCCACCATGCTGATGGTGACAGCGTCGACGGCACTCACCATTTTCATCATGAACATCCACCACTGCGGCCCAGAAGGACGCCCCGTGCCGGCTTGGGCCGAACGTTTCATCCTCAAATATTTGGCCCGCGTGTGTTTCGTGCACGAGGCGGCGGAGGCGGACGAGAACCCGCGGGAGGAATCCGACGGCAACAAGTGCAACGGGGAGGCGCGCGGGTGCGACAGGAGCGTGCAGAAGGATGACACCTTCGTCGTCCTGGAGGAGAGCGCAGACAGCGGCGATGGCGAGCGCTCGGGAGGCGTGGCGGAGAGCGGGAAGGAGGCGTGCGGCGCGTGCCAACATCAGCGAGGACTGCGCAGCAACGTGGCGTACATCGCCAGCGCCTACCAGGACCAACGCATCGCGCAGGTGCGCGTGGGGGAATGGAGGAAGCTGGCCAAGGTCATGGATCGATTCTTCATGTGGCTCTTCTTTATCATGGTCTTCATCATGAGCATCCTCATCCTGGGCAAAGCCGTCTGATGCGTACTTCTGACCACTGCCAATTAGTCATGTGACAAATTAAACATCTCCCCCAAATTTCTGATTGTTTCTTCCTTTCACACGTCAATGGTCATGTGCCCTCCATGGTGGCAGATGTTTGTGGTCATGTGACCTTCACCGTATCGCGTATGTTGCTTGAATTGGTCCATAAAACAAAAAAGGAGCGCTAGCGCCTCCTGCTGGTGGCCGACGAGTTACCGTGATGTCGTAATTCAGTTTGCTGTTATCTTAACTTTGCAACATTTAACATGTGATTTACTCGTCCACCCCTTGTCTCTCCCGCCCCCTCTGGCATCAAGGTTCAAATTCCATTAGGCTCCTCCTCCTCCCCTGCAGCCCTCCTCGATTTCCTCTCCGTCTTGACGGGAACAAGCTGCTCCTCTTCACCATCATCATAATCATCTTCACCACCCCCACCACAGTGAGTGTCATTTTTTTCTCGTCTTTTTCAGTCTCGTGAAAACGATGAAGGCGCGTTAAACTTCTGCGCAACTGCTGCGCGCGGAGTTGAACGCTCCCTTTAAATGCAGAAACAAAATCTCGCTCGCGCAGAAGGTGGAGGAAAAGCGTGCATGATATATTCCACCTGTGATTAGCTGCTTCTTCAAGGGAAGTCCACGTGACGTGGACACGGTGACGTCACACCCCCCTTTGTGCGCCTTAGCCTGGTTCTGTCCTGTCCGTCATGGAAGCACAAGTGAGGAGCAGGGGTGTCTTCAGCAGCGTCAAGGTATCAATAAAAGCAACACTTGGAATAATTCCATCCTGTCATGAAAGACGCTTCTGCAGATTTTGAGTCCAATCTTCTAAAATGGCTGACTTCCTGTTGGATTTCATGAGATTTGTTTTTGCTGCTGTGATGCACATGTAATCAAAACTGGTCTATGGATCAAAACAATTTACTTTCTCTTTCCACTCGAGATTCCACATTTCAAGTGGGTGTTTTGGCACGCAGGTTTTCGTGGCGTGTCACAGCGCGCTGCAGCTCTCGCAGCTCCTGGTGTCGGGCTACATGAAGAGCTCCATCTCCACCATCGAGCGGCGCTACGGTCTCTCCAGTCAGAAGTCGGGGCTGCTGGCCGCCTTTAACGAGGTTGGCGTAACTATATAGTGAAGGTTACAGTCCAGAAATTGCCAATGAGGACCCTTGTCCGTCTTCCAGGTGGGCAACACGTTGCTGATCGTCTTCGTCAGCTTCCTGGGGAGTCGCGTTCACCGCCCTCGCATGATTGGCTTGGGCGCCCTCTTGGCAGGTTTGGCCTCGCTGCTCATGGCGTTGCCGCACTTCCTTGGCGAGCCGTACCGCGCCGGCGGCGGCCAAAGCTACCGTAATGGCCGTGAGTCCTGACCTATGCGCCGTGAGAGTTCCGGACATCGTGGCAAAAGTACTCGAGTACATGTACTTGTGTTAACTTGCAGTTACTCGGAACAGTTCCGACCTGTGTCACGTGGAGAGCCTCCTCGCCGCCACGCCATCGTCCAACCGGAGCTGCGTGGAGCAGGAAGGCTCCGCCCACGAGGGCATCTACCCTCTATTGCTATTTGCCCAGCTACTGCTGGGCGTGGCCTCGGCACCACTGCAGCCTTTCGGCATCTCCTACATCGATGACCACGCTAGCAAGAAGAACTCGCCTCTCTACCTCGGTTTGCTGCCGCCCGCCAGACTCAGCGTGATTGCGTCGGATATTCAGGACGGCGTTGTTTGTGTCAGGCATCCTGTTGGCCGTCACCGCCGTCGGCCCCGCCTTCGGGTTTCTGGGCGGAGCCTTCCTGCTGCGCTTCTATGTCGACTTTGACAAGATGTCTGCAGGTATGGATTTATTTCGACGCATCTCGACCTACTTTGATGCATTTATACGTCATCCGAGATCTTCTGTCCTACGCTACAGCCGATGTGGAGTTGGATCGCAGCGACCTGCGCTGGGTGGGCGCCTGGTGGCTCGGCTTCCTAGTGGCATCATGTCTTCTTTTTGTGGTCGCCCTCCCGTACTTCTTCTTCCCTAGGAACATGCGTCCTGAGGTTAGGCGGACATTGCTGGCGTGGCACCTTCATCACCTTTGTGTGCTCACATGACCTTTATTGTGCTCGCGCAGGATGAGTCGGAGGCAGAAGAAAAGCGGCAGCCGGATATTTTCCAGGAACTCGGCCTTCTACACTTCCTCAAAAGTCAGCGTCTGCTTCCTGTCTGCAGCTTTCTTGTCTGGTCTGAACGTCATGTGTGTTTCCTTAAGGCTTTCCCAGCATGTTGTGTCGGACCTTGCGGAGTCCCGTGTATCTTCTGGTGGTCCTGGCGCAGGTCAACCTGGCCGCCATGGTGGCCGGCCTCGCCACCTTCATGGCCAAGTTCATCGAAAAGCAATTCAGCCAGCCGGCAGACTTCTCCAACGTGATGATCGGTGTGTGTGTGTGTTCACGCATGCACCAACATGTTTCCTTCCACCGACCGTTATCTTCTTCCAAGGTGGCGTGAGCATTCCTCTGGCCGTGTTGGGAACCATGTTAGGCGGAGTTATGATGCGGCGCTGGACTCTCGGTGTCGGCGCCGCCAGCAAGATCTGCGCTGTCGCCATCTTGCTCAGCCTTTGCTGTGGCTTCCCTCTGATCTTCATGGGCTGCCCAACGCAGAAGGTCGATGGGGTCTTTCCGCCTCGGTAACAACACCGACATCAGAATCAACGAGACAACCAGTAACGGAATCAAATCGGACCCAAAGTGTGTGTCTGTGTGTGTGCGCTTTTCAGAAGTACGGCAACACCGGGTTGCAGCTCGACATGTCAGTGTGTCCCGGAATCGTTCCATCCCGTGTGCGGGTCCGACGGTGTTGAGTTCACGTCTCCGTGTCTTGCTGGCTGCGTCGCCATGGAAACAGACAGCACCAACAAAGTCATCGTAAGGAACATTGTGGCCTGAAGGGGGCGTCAGCGGCGACAAAATGTCCAATCGTTTTTCCACGCAGAACTTCACGGAGTGTCGCTGCGTGGGCGGGGCCAGCGGCTGGGCCACGCCCGGGACGTGCGGCAGCGGGTGCGGCCACCTCCTGCTGCCTTTCGTGGGCCTGATGGCCGCCACCTGTTTCATGGCGTCCTTCTCCCAGACGCCATCCTTCGTCATCATCCTGAGGTAAGAAGATTCCAGAAGCCGACAAAATGTCCGTCGAGATGGCTGCTAACGCTACGTGCGTGAATAGGACGGTATCAGCACGTGACAAGTCTTTGGCAGTGGGCATCCAGTACATGCTCTTCAGGGTCCTGGGTGAGTTGGATGAGGTGGTCACATGACCAGGCACGTTCTCCCGCCTCAATGTCGTTGTGGCCTGCACAGCCTTCATGCCCTGCCCGGTCGTGTACGGCTCCGTCATCGATTCCACGTGCGTCCGGTGGGACAGGAAGTGCGGGAAGCAGACTTCCTGTCTCTACTACGACTTGGACCACTTCAGACACAGGCCAGTCTCTTTTCAAAAGTTGTGAATTTTGCTGTTCTTGCTGAAGATTGAAAAGTTGGAGGTCACCAAAGGTCTATTTGACTTCATTTAAAATATTATTTGACTTGTCTGTGCAGGTTTTTGGGCGTCCAGGGGGTGTTCATGTGCGGAGGCCTTCTGTGCTTCTTCTTTACGGCGCTGGTCCTGCACAGGAAGAGGGCGGATCTCGCAAGCCCCGAGGAATCCGATCAAAAGATCTATGAGCTGGTGAACGAGCATGACAAGGAACTGCAAGTCAAGCCGGGACACACCTGAGGAAGGTCCAAAAGACACGTTCCACACGCAGTTCCACAGACGTCCACCGGAGACATTCGGTCAACCGGGCTATTTCCCGGCACGCTTCAAGCTAGGCAGCTCCCGCACCGCCATTTTGTGTCTGGCGGCCTTTCTGCAAGCAGCCGGCATGTACTTAAAAGTCCGGCAAGTATTTGTGTGAGTGCGTGTGCGGATTTGTGGCTGATTTGTGTGTTTGCTTTGGTGCTTTTTTTTTTTTTTTCTTTTTTTATCTACGTACATTTGTGAGAGTGTGTCCATGATTTCATCATCAAAATTACTTTCTTTTAGTTTTTCCTTTTTTCTTTCTTTCTCTCTTTTGGGTTGTTCCTGAGTTGTTGAATCAGATAAAAGAGAGGAAGTGTTTTCTTAAATATATTTTCCAACACTGGCCTCAACCCAAGGAATGTGACGATAAAATCAAAACCACATGTTGTGTATGCGCGCACACACAAACACACACACACACACACACACACACACACACACACACACTCCTCATTGACAGGAGGAGAGCAGTGGAAAATATGTGTATATGATCTGATCCACATGTGGAGAGTTCACCATTTATAAGTGTTGTTTTCACTCAAATATTTTGTATCTTGTCCTACGGGTAGCGCAAGAGGTCAAAGTTGATGAGAAAGAAAAAAAAAGCATGGGTGTTTTTTTTCCCATTGTTATGTTTATTTTGTAACGTCACACAAATGTACCACAAGTGACAACGTTAACGATAAATCACGTTTCATCCTCATTGCCCTCCTAGGACCTGCTAAGAGTGTGTGTGTGTGTGTGCGTATGTGTGTGTTGATGTGTATATGTGTTAGATGGTCAGGTCCTTGGGATTGATCACTCTGCCAACGACGAGCAAAGCTCCCGAGGCCTCGTCGCGAAGGAGGAAGAGGAAGGGACGGTCGACACGGTAGGTCAGGTGACTGGTGGTGGAGGTGGCGGGTGCCGACTTCTCGCCAGCGGGTTCCGTCTCCATGACGACCTTATGATAAATGGTGACCAGCTTGGCGGGCTGTGCTGAGATCTTCTCCAAGTCCTGGTCAGCTAGCCAATCCGTGAGCCCTGTAGGGAGGAAGGGGCGGAGCTAATGGTGAATAGACGACTTTGGGTTGAGGAACGCTCGCTCCCCTGGAGACATCTTCAGAGCCATCCCAGGTCCAATCCACCAAGGACTCACCCAGGGCAGGGAGCAGGGTCATGAGGTCCGTGGCGTACCCGAACTTGAGGACGGGCATGGTGAGGGTGACGTGCGTGGCGTGCAGCGTGTTGCCCAGGTCTTGCACAAACTCGGCCGTCAGCGTCTCCTCCAGGGCGGTCAGGTTGGACGTCACTTCATGAGGCAGGAACACAAACATGCTCACCTGGTTCTGCAGGAGGATCTGTGCAATCTAGAGCAAGAAGATAACAGGTGGAGGTTGGTGGGTGTGGCCAAAAGGGGGCGGGGCAGCTGCTTCCCCACTTACTGTGCAGCTCAGGTCAGAATCCACGCCCATCTTGATGGGGTAGTGCTCCTGCTGCATCATGGGAACCCGGACGGGCGCTTTGCCCTCCTGCTGGAAGTTCTGCAAGGATTGAGGCTGGAACGCCGTCATCCACTTCCCTGTTTGGTGAGCACATTTTGGTTGTTCTCACTATTGATTGCTCTTCACAATGGTGTGATGGTTCTCCTTACCTTTAAAGTAGGCCCCAGCCACGGCGTTGACTCCAGGGTTCCTAGGCAGGGGCTTGGCCAGGAGGCGCTGCACCTTGTTGCCGGTCTCCGTGGCAACCCAGTTGTTGATTTCCTTGGTGTCTTGACTCCCCCCCTGCAGGGCTTTAGGTCGAATACCATACTGCTGCTCCACAGCGGTGAAGAACTCCTGCTTGAGGCGCAGACCTGAGAGAAAACATCACATGGCGTCACGGAATGCGTCAAGACGAGCACGTTCGGGTCGCGAGGACTCACGTCTGGCTAGGTAAAGGCGGGCCGCCGCGCTGAGTCCTTTGTTGCCCGTCTTGACAGAAGCCAGGAGGTCCCTCAGGGTGTTGTGGAGCTGAGGGTCCTGCAGGGCGTGGTACCTCAAGGCCCGGAACAGCTGCCTCTCACCACGCTCAGAAGCTCCTGTGGAACCGACCGCATTAAGTCCGAGCTTGATATTTCGAGTGATATGTGCTCACCCAAGGCCAGTTGGGTGAGGACCGCAGAGACGCTGATGGGCGCGAGAACCACATTGGCGTTGTCCTGCTGGGCTGCCAGCGCACGGAAAAGGTTGTAGCCAAAGTCGGAGGTGGCGGCGGCCATCTTGGTGGCGGGTGTGGTGAAGAGCTCCACGTGTTCCGTTTGTTCATCCTCGCCGCCTGCTGGCTCGTTCTCCTCCGTTTGTGCCTGGATCAGAAAGGCAAGTGCCCGTGTCAACATGTAAACACACGCACATACACACACCCACACACGTAGCTCGGAGCTTGTTTTTAGATTGTGGAATGGTTTCATCATCCACATTAATTCACCATGTAGACGATACCTGAACCAAAACCAAGACCAGCAGGCCCAAAAGCAGGAGGGGGGTTGTCGGCTTCATCCTGAAACACACCGAGATTACATTTTAGTTCATTTTTAGTCCCGCTAGTATTTAATTTATTTATTGTTGTTGTTTTTTTTAACATTAATTTTCACAACTCTGATTTATTCCACTTGACAAAAATAATTTTTCAGTTCTGTTATTTGTTATGGGTGAGAAACCTTTGACGCATGTGCTGGCGCGGCAGAGAACAAAAATAAGAGATTTCGAAGTAAAAAAGAAAAACATGTTTGCATGCCCCTCGGTCATGTGACTTGATCCCCTGAACGCTGCCAAGAGGGTCAAAGTGCTCGTCGCTCGACACGAACACCCAGGGAAGTAATCGAGTAGAAATACTCCGTAATTTCTTACTCTTATTGAAATTGGTAATTAAGTCAATTTCAAACATGTTGCTGCCGTGTGCAGAAGAGCGCGCGTTCTTTTCGTAGCCAGAACAACCACTGATGGAACAAATGCAAAGTTGCAACAACTAAACTAGCTTTTGTATTAATCATGGTAATTCTGTCGATACTTTAACCAATCTTTTTTTTTTCTTTGCCCAGGTACAGTGCGAGTACTTTTGCGCGACGGTCACGTGGTCCATCTACTGGTGATGTCACGTTACCACCCCCCAAAATTGAGCCTCCCGAGTATGTCAACGCGAAAAAAGACCCAAATAGGTATGCAATTGGACTTAATTCGAGTGTTTGGGTTATGCGGCGCGCCCAGGTGGTCAAGTAAAAAAAAAAAAATAGGAATGGAAAGAAAGGAACGGAAGAATTGATTGACGCGCACTCACCTCGCTGCAGCCTTGCTCTCTCGCTCCACGTCGCCGCGCGTGACAGCGGGGCGCGCGCACGTCGCCAGCTCGATCCCGAGCGGGGACGCGCTATCCTCATGACGGGATGGTGACCGCAAACTCTTTCCTCTCTGCTTCTGCTCGGGCTTGTTTGTTCAAACATTGAAAAGTTCTGGCAGTCCGCTCACGTTGGACACGTCACGAAAACACGGTTGTCCATTCGTGCACGGACATGGATGTGCGTTCACGCGACATGGCAACATTTGTATGTGCGTTCACATAAATGTTTGTCCACGGAACGGATTCGAATCTCAAGGCACCGGCGGGATTGCACTGTCCGACCCCGACTGGGACTGTACCAAAAGTGGCCGCTAAGTGGCAGCAAACTCGCATCACAACTTTACTTTCCGATACTCAAAGTTTCCAAAGTAGCTCCTTCAACATTCTTTAATTTCTTATTCATTGTCCTTTATCAGTCGTTTAATCATTTTCTTTAATTTATTGATCATTCATGTATTCATCATTTATTTGACAATCTTTCATTCCTTCGACTAGTCATCCACTCATTCATTCATTGCTTGTCTTTGAGCAGCTTCATCACTTCCCAGTCTTCATCATGCAGCGACGAAGGCCACCACCAACTCAACTTTCCTGCTTTCTCTTTGCTTTGTGCGTGCGCATGCTCGTGCGCGTGCACGCGACAGGTTACTATTTAGCTTGAATGGCGAGCGCGTTGAAGGCAGAGAGAAGTTGGAAGCCGTAGATTGTCGCTCGTCATCGTCATTGTCGTCCTGCTGCTCGATGGCGGTCCTTCCCCTGCGGGTGCGGATGTTCCGCGTTGTGTGGCGTCTCAAAAGCTTCTTGATCGTGGCCTTTGGTCCGCTGCTCCTGCTGCCGCTCGCCCTCAGCACCAAGGTGAGACACAGTCACACACAAAAATTGTTTTATTTAATTTGATTTTGTGTTTATGCACGAGTGTCATTCAATTTTTGTTTTATTTTGTTAACGTGTTTTATTCATTTTCATTTTTTCATCAATTCAAACCATTTGTATTCATATCAATATCCATTTCTAAACATTATTATGGTTTTATTTTTTTATTCTTTTAACGTTCTTATACATTTAAATGTTTTTATTTCCAAACCTGTTTTATTGACTTGACATTTATGGTTATAATTTCATTTTTCATTACCATATGTATTCATTTAAATATTTCATTTATTGTAGTTAGAATTGTTGTACACGGTAATTCCGGTAAACGGTGTTCCGTTCATTCAAAATATTCATTTTTAATGTAAAGATTCAATATTGATTTTACTTCTTCAAAACTATTTTTAATGTAACATTTTCATTTCTAAACCGTGTTCCAATCGTTCGATTCAAATAATTTGTCTTGCGTGCGATGGCATTTCGAAGCGTTTTATTGAGTTTATTTTTTTGTTAATTAAGTTAATTAAGCACTTTCCAAACATTGTGCTTTCTAAATGCGTTTATCCTCAAGTCTTTCTTTTTAGGAACACGTTTCATGCCATTTTTCATTCGTGAACCTTTCTGGCCCCATCAGTGGCTGTCATTGATTGACCAGTACATCGACGGCTCCAAGTTCAGCGACCTTCTCATTCTTCATCACTATATTGTCCCCCCCCCCTCCTTCCCACATGCACGACCCGCCGTGTGCACGTGTGAGAGCACGTGCATATGCATGTGTGCACGGCGCGGTAAATGAAACCAAAGTGGTGTGTTTGCGCTCAGCGGGTCCTCCCAGCAGCCTTTGCTGCTTTCTCACGCTTCTCCTCATCTTCATCACATGTCACGGCTGGCATTTTGGCCTTCCCGATGCAATCTTTTGAAACGTCATACGTTGAGGCAACAAGTCTCACGTTCTCCATCCAAACACTTTTCATCTTCATGTTGACACAGCCAATAGGCACCCGTCAACTTCATTCATTTTGTTCTGTGTGCGCGCGCAGGAGGCGGCGTGCGCGTACGTCATCCTGCTGATGGCGCTGTTCTGGTGCACTGAAGTTTTGCCGCTGGCCGTCACCGCGTTGCTGCCGACCGTCTTGTTTCCCCTGCTCGGAATCATGCAGTCCAAAGACGTAAGCGTGCGCGCACACATGACAATAAGTGAGAACAAATTCTGAGGTGTCTCCCCCTGCAGGTGTGCATGCAGTACCTGCGAGATAGCAACATGTTATTCGTGGGCGGGCTGATGGTGGCGGTGGCCGTGGAGCACTGGAACCTCCACAAACGCATCGCACTCAAAGTTCTACTCCTGGTGGGAGTTAGACCCGCACTGTGAGTTGTGTGCTTCAATGGATGCTAATTGTGTTAGCATGTCGCTACAAACACAAGTTACTTGAAGTGGAGATCTAAATGAATGGACTTGTGCCATGACAGGCTGATGCTGGGCTTCATGAGCGTGACGGCGTTCCTGTCCATGTGGATCAGCAACACGGCCACGGCCGCTATGATGGTCCCCATCGTGCACGCCGTGCTGGACCAACTGCATGGCCACGACGACGCTGAGGAAGGACGGGCGAAAACGAGCGAAGACGCCGCCTCTAGAAAGCAGAGCGTCTTTGTCGTCCAGATGCCTGACGTGGACGCTTCTGAAAGAACGGGTGAGTAACCTTTAGTGGAGGTTCACAGTAGGTGTGATTGGAAGTTTGATGAAATTTCTCTCCTGCAGGCGAAGGTACGGGAGAAGCCGGACTTGAGACGACATCCCATGAGGACGTGACGATGTCATCGCTCAAAGTGCCACCGCAGGACAAACCTCCATCCGCGCCGAAAGGTCAAGGTGCACCTACCGCCCCATTGAGCACGTTGGACTTGGAAGAGGTGGACGAGGTGGATGAGGAACGCAAGCGTTTGAGCAAAGGCCTGCTGCTGAGCGTGTGCTACGCGGCCAGCATCGGCGGCATCGCCACGCTCACCGGAACTGGACCCAACCTGGTTCTGCTGGGTCAGATGAGCCAGTGAGTGCCGGCTAACGCGCTAGCGTGCTCAGGCGACGCTCTTATTGTCACGTCCGGCGTCAGGCTGTTCCCACAGAGCGGCGGTGTCATCAACTCGGCGTCCTGGTTCGTCTTCGCCTTCCCTACCATGATGATGATGCTCGCCATGGCCTGGATTCTCCTGCAGCAAGTCTTCATAGGACGCAGGTCAGTCCTGAATCCACCACTTCCTACTACATCTACATGACCTGACCTCCTATCTTTGTTGATGTCATCTATTGCGCCATCGATGTTTACTACTCCATCTATCTATCTGGCAGCTAGCATGCTAGCGGCGGGTCAATTATACTACCTCTTAACTATGTGCACAATATCTGATCTACATATTTTTTCATCTGTTCTGTTTCCATGCATACCACACATGTTCTTCTCATCTTATCTACAATATGTTCTGCAAACTATGCTTTCTACCTCCTCTATCGTTTGATGGTCAGCCTGTGGGGGGCGTGGTCGTGCGGGGCGGGGCAGAAGGCGAAGGAGCAAGCGGCGCGCGACGCCATCGGAGAAGAGCACCAGCGCCTAGGTCCTATGACCTACGGCGAGGCCAGCGTGATGGCGCTCTTCCTCCTCATGGTGGTGCTGTGGTTCACACGGGAGCCGCGCTTCGTGGACGGCTGGGCCTCGCGGGTGTTCAACGCCGACGCAGAGTGAGTCAGCCCATTTTTCAGATTTTTTTTTACACAAATTTATGGCAATAACATATTGCAGCTCTTTCTGGTGAGTGTGAGATTTAACTTGGCCACCGGGGGCAGTATTGAACAATTGGGAAGACAAAGACTTTCACAACTATTGTTATCGCGTCTGTTTATGTGTTGCTCCAAAGATCGAGTTCAAACAATTGTTGCTTAAAGTGTTGTAACTGCCAAGTTGATGCTATTTGTTAGCCTGCTGATGCCTTTTGAATTGTTTGTTAGCATCAAGCTAAATCATCTTTTGGAAGGCAAAGCGATGTGATTCTCTCAAGTCCACAATATGCTTTGTTTTTGATTATTTGTTCATAAATTCTAGCTTAAATTTTTGATTGCGAATCAAACTCGAGAGAGGTCAGGTCACTCGTATCGCAAGGGTTCATTATATATCCATGCATCAAGCCTCGTGCGGGGGCAGTGCTGTGTCAATCGAAATCTTTGACCCTTTAAAGTGAACGAACGTGGACGCCATTCATGTTCATTCATGAAGTCGCTGCCAGGTTACATAATCACGTCGACTAATGACCTTTCACTTGCACTCTGCATAAACACCAAAGAGCGGCCACACGGCGTGCATGTGTGTAATTTCAATATTTGCGCTGTGCTGCCACAGGAAGTGAACTTGACCTCTGTGTCGCAAGGCCAAAAACAACACCCTATCTCAAGAACACCGTGGAACAAAATAATTTCCCGTACCACCTTTTCTTATCACAAACTGCTAACTGTTTGTATGACCTGTACTTTTTTCTCCGCATGATAATACATGTAAACAGACAACATGACAATAATAACATGTATGTATTCTTTATCCTCTGTGAAGAACAACTGTTATTGCTGTGGCTTAGGATATGTCTGTATTATACTGCTCCCTGGTGGGCAAGAGGTACACACCAAAAGGAGCAAAAACACATTTTGAAACTCGTGATATCGCCGCAGGTTCGTCACGGACGCCACTGTCTCCCTCATGGTGGCGCTCTTACTGTTCATCCTGCCGTCCCAGCCGCCCAAATATCTCTGCTGCTGGAGGCAAAACTCAGACCCGGGTCAGTGACACACACAAGTGTGGCCTCATTATTCAAGTTGATTCTCCGAGGTGAAAGCTTTCGTTCTGGTCCGTCCTATCAGACGCGCAGGTGTCCCGAGGCCCCGCCCCCCCGCTGTTGACGTGGAAGGTGGCGCAGGCCAAGATTCCGTGGAACATCGTGCTGCTGCTGGGCGGAGGCTTTGCGCTGGCCAAAGGCAGCGAGGTGAGCTACAAGCAGCTCTGACTCGAAGTGGTGGCGCTGGGTAGCCAATTGACAAAGAGTGAATGCAAATCGGTAATGATTGGATTTGGGTGTGTCGTTCAGGAATCCGGTTTATCGCGCTGGTTGGGCTCCCAGATGACGCCACTTCACTCCATCCCGCCGTGGGCCATCACCGTAGTCCTATGCCTCCTCACTGCCACCTTCACAGAGTGCGCCAGCAACGTGGCCACGGCAACGCTCCTCCTGCCGATCCTGGCTTCCATGGTAATTTATGATCATCATGAAAAGTGACATGTTGTCAATTTTCCAAAGATAATTTTATGTACCAGCCATGTTTGGAAACCACTCAACGTTTTTTCTTCTTCTTTTGTTGTTGTTGTGTACCGTGCTTGCGGCAGTCTCAGTCCATCAGCGTGAATCCTTTGTACGTGATGATCCCGTGCACCTTGAGCGCGTCGTTCGCCTTCATGCTGCCCGTGGCCACGCCCCCCAACGCCATCGTCTTCTCTTCAGGGTACCTCAAAGTAGCCGACATGGTAAGTCTAAACATCTAGGCCGGACACATGCGACACATCAGTTGGATAAAAATGCCAGAAAAGATATCAGATTAGCCACATGAGAATTGTAAGCCACATAATTCGCAACCTGCTACTATGCGCTCCCTGCAGGCAAAAACTGGCGTGGTGATGAACATCATCGGCATTGTGTGCATCAGCGTGGCCATCAACACCTGGGGTCGCGTCTTGTTCTCTCTGGACTCCTTCCCCGAGTGGGCCAACGCCACCACGCCCATTTAGCGCCGCCCCTTAAGCTGCTTGCATTTGTCGTGTACTGCTGAATATGTCAGCAAAATCTTATTTTCTTTAGTGGACAACATGTTGGAAATGTACGTTTTGATACAAACAATTGCTAAGAATCTATCCTTTTTGTTTATTTGGAGAAGAACATTTGTCATATTATAAACTTTATATTTAACACATTCATGTTAATATTATTTTCCTTTAGCCTCAACTTTGAGGTTACGATTTTTTTTACTGTTTAAAGCACAGTGTGTGACTTTTGTCACTGGTGTAGATTATTGTACATATGTAACGTTCTAACACTTTTATGCCCTTTAAATAAATATTTCACACAAAACCATGGACGCTTTCGATCAATCATCCGTAAATGAAAGAAAAATCCATAAAAAAGATCGAATAAAATGTATTTACACCGTAAATTATGTTTACACTCCAACACAGTAGGTGGCGGTAATGCACCTATAAACTGGATCCAATGACATATCAGCTCTGCCGAACAACTGATAGGGGTAGGACATGATAAGCTTAGGCTTCCTCCTTCTCCTTTTCGAACATCGATGTATATTGTTTGTTTTTTATTGTTTTTTATTCCTTAAATCATGTTCGAAATAAATATTCATTCATTCATTCAATATGCAGGAGCATCATTACGACACGAGCTCCTCGAGTTTGTTTGTAGCTCGCTAGCTAGCTAGCTAGCTAGCTAGCTATCGTAGAACAATATCAACAAAGGCGGCTTGTCAGCGAGCCCGCCCACAACTCCCACTCAGCTGTCGATCAAACGTTAATTAGGAAAAAGCGTTCGACCTCCATGTTTGTTTTGTATGTTTTTCACGCTAAAGCTTATGTCCAAACTACAGAGTTGAGGCTCCACGTCGGCTGCTGGTCGTCTATCTGAACATCTAGATGCCAGCATATTTTCGAAAGGTACTGCATGTTGTGTTTCCTTCTTTTTTTATATGGAGTATTATCCCTTCGGTGACTTGAGAAGATAATCAACAAGTCAAATGAGACGTAATATTATTTTGTAAAGATAATTTAATGCGTGCTTTGAGTTATTTGACGGTTTCCAGGTGAATTAGGTAGTGGGTAACAGCAGATGGGCAATTAGTTTCAGAAGTTGTAGTGAAAAGACATTATGTGGGGTGGGTGCAGTACAACATGCTTCCCGCAGAGGACGCTAATGCTCTATAGTTGAGTATTCTGTTACTGTTTCGGTCCTTTCATAGTTTGTGATATTCGATGTTAAATAAAGTGTTTAAAAATAGGAGAGTGTATCATTAAATCTGCCAAGGAAATAGTTTAATAAAAAGAACATTTGGCACCTAAAACGAGTCTTTTTATTTTGAGGACTTTGAAACCTTGGTTGAGGTGCTCATTGCATGTCACTTCTAATGTCTGCCACCAGGGGGAAGGTGAGCACATGCAAACGTCTGACATTGCTCACTGGGCCAAAAACTAAGTGCCACTGTGCTACTGCACAACTTAAACATCAAACACCTCTAGATGTGTTTTTAATGAAATTGATGCAAACCAGGTAAGTCAGAAATATAAATTTGATTTGTATTCAACTAACTTGGTTTGCATCAGTGTCAATGAAAAACACCTCCAAAAGTGTGTGATGATGGTATGCAGTAGCTGGCACTTAGTTTTTGTCCCAGTGAGAGATGTCAGCTGATTGCATGTGCTCACCTTCCCCCTAGTGGCACTCGTGTCATCAGAAGTAAGTGACATCTCACCTGAGCTCATCAAACACTGAAGCTGCTTCCATGCAAGTCCTGTCAATGCCAATGTTTGAGTGCAACTATATTAGTCTCACACAAACATTGACTGCTCAAATGTTTTCAAACTGCTTTTCTGTCATATAAATTAATCAACTGGAATGCAAGTTTTAGTAATTGTACTAAGTTCATCTTGTTTTTCCTTTTTTTAATCACTTCACTGGTTTCTTTTATATCAAACAAATTGTTTTAGGTTCATTACCTGACATATTTTGGTGGTTTCTTCCGCCATGTCAGGTAATGAACCTAAAACAATTTGTTTGATATAAAAGAAACCAGTGAAGTGTGCAAGTCTTTGTGTTTTTATGAGCAAATTTGCTTCACTCATTGGAAAATGTACATACTTGGTGGTTGCTGCAGTGGCACTGAGGTTTTCAAAGGCAGTCTTCAGTCTTGAGATGAGTGTTGTCCTTCTGTCACTGCCATGGACATGGGTTTTTGACTGTTACTCTCCATCTCACAGGACTTTGAGTCAACATCAGGCCAAGCTCTTGAAATATTGCAGATCCTCTCCTGGACTGACACCTGCACACAAATGCGGAAGCAGTCAAGCAAGTTGATTTGCAACACTGAAAATGGAAACAGCCTTGAAACCTTTGGCATGGTTTTGGAGAATTTCTTGGCCTAGCTGGTGAAGGGTCTTTGCCGCACTCTTACTGGAAGCTGCACTGAATTGAGACAAAGAAAAAGCAGGTTAGTCTACTTACCAAGCCACATTTGCAAAGTTTAGTCACCTGCCAGGACCGGAAGATCATGACTCCTTGTTTCCAGACTGCCTGGACCAGCACCACCTGAAACAACAAACTGGTCAAGCACTTTGATTTGTCATTTGTCATTGCAATAGTTTCAAACCTGGCCCTTTGACTTCAATCCATGCAGCGGACAGGTACCAGGTCCTTTGTCTCCGCCTGGTGGACAAAATGTGAAGAAAATGCACACGCTGAAATAAATTGGTCAAACAATTGTTCATGTATGAAAGTGAGCACGTGTTTCACCGATGAAGAATGAAGGCAGGGGAAGCTCTGGACTTCTCTCCAACCGCAGTTTGTTGGCCTGAAAGACAAGGTAACGTTAAATTTAACATACACAGTGTTAAATTCTCAATCATATGAGATGGTTTGATAGCAAGAGTAGACTTGCAAACCTCTCGTGAAGTCGGGGCTCTCAGGACTGCACGCCGGCCGTTTTGAAACCTGCAGACAAAAAAAAAGTTTAAAAAGTTAAGTACTTTAGTCAATTGTCCTTCAAATAAAAACGTGGTTTTTGCCTTTTTGCAGTCAATCTGGGTCTTCTGTTGCGGATGCAGACCTGCGGACAGAAATGGACAATTAGATGCAGTCGATTAAATCCACATTATTAGAACATAAAGTAGGTTACTTGAGGCTCGTGTTGAAGAGTCGCACCTGTAGACAGATAGACCATTTGATTAGATTCTGTTGTGAATTTCTGCAAACGTTTTGTCTTACCTTGGGCAGCAAAACTGCGTTTGATGCAATTTAAGGTCAGAGAACTTTTCTGCCAACGCTCGCTTTTTAGCTTGCATGATAGCAAGGCGTAAGCACGTCCAAAATGCAAGTTGACGCTGAAAGAGAGCAAAAGCAGTTAGTTTGAAAAGGTTAAGGAATAGTGAAGACTTACCTTTCAAACGCAGCATGTTGTGTAAAAGCGTGCTGCGCAGCCGGTGGAGCAGCACGACGTGACGCTGTCAGAAGTGAGCAAGAGAACGAACGATTGTCGCGTTTGTGACGTCTTATATAGTAATTTTGTGATGACGTCATTAACAAGCAAAAGGAAAGAAAAAAAAAAGTAGCCGTCTGCGGAAGCAAGGGGAAAGTGACAAAAGTATAACTCTTTGGAAGAGTCGGGTCTCGAACCCATGATCTTAGGTTTCGGAGGCACTGGCGTTAACCATTCAACCAGAGCTTGCTTGGAAATGTCAATTGATTTGGTCGTATTGATAGTTTAAGTACCCAAACATTGACGTGAAAAGTCTAAGGTAACACCTAAGTACAAAGAAGCGAGGAAATATAATTGTGTCTGAGGTGACCGAATGGATAAAGGTTTTGCCTTGAGTTCAGGAGACTCGGGTACGAATCTTGTTTGACGCTCTCTTTAAGTTGAAAATGTTGGACATAGCTGGTCTCGAACTCTGGTCGACCGAGTACCAGGGTAAGTGTTATACCATTTGGCCAGCAAGCCTAACCCAAACCCTAACCCTAACCCTAAACACAGCAAGAGCAAGCCTAACCCTAAGCCTAAGCACAGCAAAAGCGAGAGCAAGCCTAACCCAAACCCTAACCCTAAGCAGAGCAAGAGCAAGCCTAACCCTAAGCCTAAGCACAGCAAAAGCGAGAGCAAGCCTAACCCAAACCCTAACCCTAACCCTAAACACAGCAAGAGCAAGCCTAACCCTAAGCCTAAGCACAGCAAAAGCGAGAGCAAGCCTAACCCAAACCCTAACCCTAAGCACAGCAAGAGCAAGCCTAACCCTAAGCCTAAGCACAGCAAAAGCGAGAGCAAGCCTAACCCAAACCCTAACCCTAACCCTAAACACAGCAAGAGCA
Organism: Syngnathus floridae; assembly: GCF_059516105.1. Classification (NCBI taxonomy): domain Eukaryota; kingdom Metazoa; phylum Chordata; class Actinopteri; order Syngnathiformes; family Syngnathidae; genus Syngnathus; species Syngnathus floridae. Next base: position 9,351,324 of record NC_142427.1, on the reverse strand, counting down.
AGCCTAACCCTTAGCCTAAGCACAGCAAAAGCGAGAGCAAGCCTAACCCTAACCCTAACCCTAACCCTAAGGACAGCAAGAGCAAGCCTAACCCTAAGCCTAAGCACAGCAAAAGCGAGAGCAAGCCTAACCCAAACCCTAACCCTAACCCTAACCCTAAGCACAGCAAGAGCAAGCCTAACCCTAAGCCTAAGCACAGCAAAAGCGAGAGCAAGCCTAACCCAAACCCTAACCCTAACCCTAAACACAGCAAGAGCAAGCCTAACCCTAAGCCTAAGCACAGCAAAAGCGAGAGCAAGCCTAACCCAAACCCTAACCCTAACCCTAAACACAGCAAGAGCAAGCCTAACCCTAAGCCTAAGCACAGCAAAAGCGAGAGCAAGCCTAACCCAAACCCTAACCCTAAACACAGCAAGAGCAAGCCTAACCCTAAGCCTAAGCACAGCAAAAGCGAGAGCAAGCCTAACCCAAACCCTAACCCTAACCCTAAGCACAGCAAGAGCAAGCCTAGCCCTAAGCCTAAGCACAGCAAAAGCGAGAGCAAGCCTAACCCAAACCCTAACCCTAACCCTAAACACAGCAAGAGCAAGCCTAACCCTAAGCCTAAGCACAGCAAAAGTGAGAGCAAGCCTAACCCAAACCCTAACCCTAACCCTAAACACAGCAAGAGCAAGCCTAACCCAAAGCCTAAGCACAGCAAAAGCGAGAGCAAGCCTAACCCAAACCCTAACCCTAACCCTAAGCACAGCAAGAGCAAGCCTAACCCTAAGCCTAAGCACAGCAAAAGCGAGAGCAAGCCTAACCCAAACCCTAACCCTAAGCACAGCAAGAGCAAGCCTAACCCTAAGCCTAAGCACAGCAAAAGCGAGAGCAAGCCTAACCCAAACCCTAACCCTAACCCTAAACACAGCAAGAGCAAGCCTAACCCTAAGCCTAAGCACAGCAAAAGCGAGAGCAAGCCTAACCCAAACCCTAACCCTAACCCTAAACACAGGAAGAGCAAGCCTAACCCTAAGCCTAAGCACAGCAAAAGCGAGAGCAAGCCTAACCCAAACCCTAACCCTAATCACAGCAAGAGCAAGCCTAACCCTAAGCCTAAGCACAGCAAAAGCGAGAGCAAGCCTAACCCAAACCCTAACCCTAACCCTAAGCACAGCAAGAGCAAGCCTAGCCCTAAGCCTAAGCACAGCAAAAGCGAGAGCAAGCCTAACCCAAACCCTAACCCTAACCCTAAACACAGCAAGAGCAAGCCTAACCCTAAGCCTAAGCACAGCAAAAGTGAGAGCAAGCCTAACCCAAACCCTAACCCTAACCCTAAGCACAGCAAGAGCAAGCCTAACCCTAAGCCTAAGCACAGCAAAAGCGAGAGCAAGCCTAACCCAAACCCTAACCCTAACCCTAAACACAGCAAGAGCAAGCCTAACCCTAAGCCTAAGCACAGCAAAAAAGAGAGCAAGCCTAACCCAAACCCTAACCCTAACCCTAAACACAGCAAGAGCAAGCCTAACCCTAAGCCTAAGCACAGCAAAAGCGAGAGCAAGCCTAACCCAAACCCTAACCCTAACCCTAAGCACAGCAAGAGCAAGCCTAACCCTAAGCCTAAGCACAGCAAAAGCGAGAGCAAGCCTAACCCAAACCCTAACCCTAACCCTAAACACAGCAAGAGCAAGCCTAACCCTGAGCCTAAGCACAGCAAAAGCGAGAGCAAGCCTAACCCAAACCCTAACCCTAACCCTAAACACAGCAAGAGCAAGCCTAACCCTAAGCCTAAGCACAGCAAAAGCGAGAGCAAGCCTAACCCAAACCCTAACCCTAAACACAGCAAGAGCAAGCCTAACCGTAAGCCTAAGCACAGCAAAAGCGAGAGCAAGCCTAAACAAACCCTAACCCTAACCCTAAACACAGCAAGAGCAAACCTAACCCTAAGCCTAAGCACAGCAAAAGCGAGAACAAGCCTAAACAAAACCCTAACCCTAACCCTAAGCACAGCAAGAGCAAGCCTAACCCTAAGCCTAAGCACAGCAAAAGCGAGAGCAAGCCTAACCCAAACCCTAACCCTAACCCTAAACACAGCAAGAGCAAGCCTAACCCTAAGCCTAAGCACAGCAAAAGCGAGAGCAAGCCTAACCCAAACCCTAACCCTAACCCTAAACACAGCAAGAGTAAGCCTAACCCTAAGCCTAAGCACAGCAAAAGCGAGAGCAAGCCTAACCCAAACCCTAACCCTAACCCTAAACACAGCAAGGGCAAGCCTAACCCTAAGCCTAAGCACAGCAAAAGCGAGAGCAAGCCTAACCCAAACCCTAACCCTAACCCTAAACACAGCAAGAGCAAGCCTAACCCTAAGCCTAAGCACAGCAAAAGCGAGAGCAAGCCTAACCCAAACCCTAACCCTAAGCACAGCAAGAGCAAGCCTAACCCTAAGCCTAAGCACAGCAAAAGCGAGAGCAAGCCTAACCAAAACCCTAACCCTAAGCACAGCAAGAGCAAGCCTAACCCTAAGCCTAAGCACAGCAAAAGCGAGAGCAAGCCTAACCCAAACCCTAACCCTAACCCTAAACACAGCAAGTGCAAGCCTAACCCTAAGCCTAAGCACAGCAAAAGCGAGAGCAAGCCTAACCCAAACCCTAACCCTAACCCTAACCCTAAGCACAGCAAGAGCAAGCCTAACCCTAAGCCTAAGCACAGCAAAAGCGAGAGCAAGCCTAACCCAAACCCTAACCCTAACCCTAAACACAGCAAGAGCAAGCCTAACCCTAAGCCTAAGCACAGCAAAAGCGAGAGCAAGCCTAACCCAAACCCTAACCCTAACCCTAAACACAGCAAGAGCAAGCCTAACCCTAAGCCTAAGCACAGCAAAAGCGAGAGCAAGCCTAACCCAAACCCTAACCCTAAACACAGCAAGAGCAAGCCTAACCCTAAGCCTAAGCACAGCAAAAGCGAGAGCAAGCCTAACCCAAACCCTAACCCTAACCCTAAGCACAGCAAGAGCAAGCCTAGCCCTAAGCCTAAGCACAGCAAAAGCGAGAGCAAGCCTAACCCAAACCCTAACCCTAACCCTAAACACAGCAAGAGCAAGCCTAACCCTAAGCCTAAGCACAGCAAAAGTGAGAGCAAGCCTAACCCAAACCCTAACCCTAACCCTAAACACAGCAAGAGCAAGCCTAACCCAAAGCCTAAGCACAGCAAAAGCGAGAGCAAGCCTAACCCAAACCCTAACCCTAACCCTAAGCACAGCAAGAGCAAGCCTAACCCTAAGCCTAAGCACAGCAAAAGCGAGAGCAAGCCTAACCCAAACCCTAACCCTAACCCTAAACACAGCAAGAGCAAGCCTAACCCTAAGCCTAAGCACAGCAAAAAAGAGAGCAAGCCTAACCCAAACCCTAACCCTAAACACAGCAAGAGCAAGCCTAACCCTAAGCCTAAGCACAGCAAAAGCGAGAGCAAGCCTAACCCAAACCCTAACCCTAACCCTAAGCACAGCAAGAGCAAGCCTAACCCTAAGCCTAAGCACAGCAAAAGCGAGAGCAAGCCTAACCCAAACCCTAACCCTAACCCTAAACACAGCAAGAGCAAGCCTAACCCTGAGCCTAAGCACAGCAAAAGCGAGAGCAAGCCTAACCCAAACCCTAACCCTAACCCTAAACACAGCAAGAGCAAGCCTAACCCTGAGCCTAAGCACAGCAAAAGCGAGAGCAAGCCTAATCCAAACCCTAACCCTAACCCTAAACACAGCAAGAGCAAGCCTAACCCTAAGCCTAAGCACAGCAAAAGCGAGAGCAAGCCTAACCCAAACCCAAACCCTAACCCTAAACACAGCAAGAGCAAGCCTAACCCTAAGCCTAAGCACAGCAAAAGCGAGAGCAAGCCTAACCCAAACCCTAACCCTAAGCACAGCAAGAGCAAGCCTAACCCTAAGCCTAAGCACAGCAAAAGCGAGAGCAAGCCTAACCCAAACCCTAACCCTAAGCACAGCAAGAGCAAGCCTAACCCTAAGCCTAAGCACAGCAAAAGCGAGAGCAAGCCTAACCCAAACCCTAACCCTAACCCTAAACACAGCAAGTGCAAGCCTAACCCTAAGCCTAAGCACAGCAAAAGCGAGAGCAAGCCTAACCCAAACCCTAACCCTAAGCACAGCAAGAGCAAGCCTAACCCTAAGCCTAAGCACAGCAAAAGCGAGAGCAAGCCTAACCCAAACCCTAACCCTAACCCTAAACACAGCAAGAGCAAGCCTAACCCTAAGCCTAAGCACAGCAAAAAAGAGAGCAAGCCTAACCCAAACCCTAACCCTAACCCTAAACACAGCAAGAGCAAGCCTAACCCTAAGCCTAAGCACAGCAAAAAAGAGAGCAAGCCTAACCCAAACCCTAACCCTAACCCTAAACACAGCAAGAGCAAGCCTAACCCTAAGCCTAAGCACAGCAAAAGCGAGAGCAAGCCTAACCCAAACCCTAACCCTAACCCTAAGCACAGCAAGAGCAAGCCTAACCCTAAGCCTAAGCACAGCAAAAGCGAGAGCAAGCCTAACCCAAACCCTAACCCTAAGCACAGCAAGAGCAAGCCTAACCCTAAGCCTAAGCACAGCAAAAGCGAGAGCAAGCCTAACCCAAACCCTAACCCTAACCCTAAACACAGCAAGAGCAAGCCTAACCCTAAGCCTAAGCACAGCAAAAGCGAGAGCAAGCCTAACCCAAACCCTAACCCTAACCCTAAACACAGGAAGAGCAAGCCTAACCCTAAGCCTAAGCACAGCAAAAGCGAGAGCAAGCCTAACCCAAACCCTAACCCTAATCACAGCAAGAGCAAGCCTAACCCTAAGCCTAAGCACAGCAAAAGCGAGAGCAAGCCTAACCCAAACCCTAACCCTAACCCTAAGCACAGCAAGAGCAAGCCTAGCCCTAAGCCTAAGCACAGCAAAAGCGAGAGCAAGCCTAACCCAAACCCTAACCCTAACCCTAAACACAGCAAGAGCAAGCCTAACCCTAAGCCTAAGCACAGCAAAAGTGAGAGCAAGCCTAACCCAAACCCTAACCCTAACCCTAAGCACAGCAAGAGCAAGCCTAACCCTAAGCCTAAGCACAGCAAAAGCGAGAGCAAGCCTAACCCAAACCCTAACCCTAACCCTAAACACAGCAAGAGCAAGCCTAACCCTAAGCCTAAGCACAGCAAAAAAGAGAGCAAGCCTAACCCAAACCCTAACCCTAACCCTAAACACAGCAAGAGCAAGCCTAACCCTAAGCCTAAGCACAGCAAAAGCGAGAGCAAGCCTAACCCAAACCCTAACCCTAACCCTAAGCACAGCAAGAGCAAGCCTAACCCTAAGCCTAAGCACAGCAAAAGCGAGAGCAAGCCTAACCCAAACCCTAACCCTAACCCTAAACACAGCAAGAGCAAGCCTAACCCTGAGCCTAAGCACAGCAAAAGCGAGAGCAAGCCTAACCCAAACCCTAACCCTAACCCTAAACACAGCAAGAGCAAGCCTAACCCTAAGCCTAAGCACAGCAAAAGCGAGAGCAAGCCTAACCCAAACCCTAACCCTAACCCTAAACACAGCAAGAGCAAGCCTAACCGTAAGCCTAAGCACAGCAAAAGCGAGAGCAAGCCTAAACAAACCCTAACCCTAACCCTAAACACAGCAAGAGCAAACCTAACCCTAAGCCTAAGCACAGCAAAAGCGAGAACAAGCCTAAACAAAACCCTAACCCTAACCCTAAGCACAGCAAGAGCAAGCCTAACCCTAAGCCTAAGCACAGCAAAAGCGAGAGCAAGCCTAACCCAAACCCTAACCCTAACCCTAAACACAGCAAGAGCAAGCCTAACCCTAAGCCTAAGCACAGCAAAAGCGAGAGCAAGCCTAACCCAAACCCTAACCCTAACCCTAAACACAGCAAGAGTAAGCCTAACCCTAAGCCTAAGCACAGCAAAAGCGAGAGCAAGCCTAACCCAAACCCTAACCCTAACCCTAAACACAGCAAGGGCAAGCCTAACCCTAAGCCTAAGCACAGCAAAAGCGAGAGCAAGCCTAACCCAAACCCTAACCCTAACCCTAAACACAGCAAGAGCAAGCCTAACCCTAAGCCTAAGCACAGCAAAAGCGAGAGCAAGCCTAACCCAAACCCTAACCCTAAGCACAGCAAGAGCAAGCCTAACCCTAAGCCTAAGCACAGCAAAAGCGAGAGCAAGCCTAACCAAAACCCTAACCCTAAGCACAGCAAGAGCAAGCCTAACCCTAAGCCTAAGCACAGCAAAAGCGAGAGCAAGCCTAACCCAAACCCTAACCCTAACCCTAAACACAGCAAGTGCAAGCCTAACCCTAAGCCTAAGCACAGCAAAAGCGAGAGCAAGCCTAACCCAAACCCTAACCCTAACCCTAACCCTAAGCACAGCAAGAGCAAGCCTAACCCTAAGCCTAAGCACAGCAAAAGCGAGAGCAAGCCTAACCCAAACCCTAACCCTAACCCTAAACACAGCAAGAGCAAGCCTAACCCTAAGCCTAAGCACAGCAAAAGCGAGAGCAAGCCTAACCCAAACCCTAACCCTAACCCTAAACACAGCAAGAGCAAGCCTAACCCTAAGCCTAAGCACAGCAAAAGCGAGAGCAAGCCTAACCCAAACCCTAACCCTAAACACAGCAAGAGCAAGCCTAACCCTAAGCCTAAGCACAGCAAAAGCGAGAGCAAGCCTAACCCAAACCCTAACCCTAACCCTAAGCACAGCAAGAGCAAGCCTAGCCCTAAGCCTAAGCACAGCAAAAGCGAGAGCAAGCCTAACCCAAACCCTAACCCTAACCCTAAACACAGCAAGAGCAAGCCTAACCCTAAGCCTAAGCACAGCAAAAGTGAGAGCAAGCCTAACCCAAACCCTAACCCTAACCCTAAACACAGCAAGAGCAAGCCTAACCCAAAGCCTAAGCACAGCAAAAGCGAGAGCAAGCCTAACCCAAACCCTAACCCTAACCCTAAGCACAGCAAGAGCAAGCCTAACCCTAAGCCTAAGCACAGCAAAAGCGAGAGCAAGCCTAACCCAAACCCTAACCCTAACCCTAAACACAGCAAGAGCAAGCCTAACCCTAAGCCTAAGCACAGCAAAAAAGAGAGCAAGCCTAACCCAAACCCTAACCCTAAACACAGCAAGAGCAAGCCTAACCCTAAGCCTAAGCACAGCAAAAGCGAGAGCAAGCCTAACCCAAACCCTAACCCTAACCCTAAGCACAGCAAGAGCAAGCCTAACCCTAAGCCTAAGCACAGCAAAAGCGAGAGCAAGCCTAACCCAAACCCTAACCCTAACCCTAAACACAGCAAGAGCAAGCCTAACCCTGAGCCTAAGCACAGCAAAAGCGAGAGCAAGCCTAACCCAAACCCTAACCCTAACCCTAAACACAGCAAGAGCAAGCCTAACCCTGAGCCTAAGCACAGCAAAAGCGAGAGCAAGCCTAATCCAAACCCTAACCCTAACCCTAAACACAGCAAGAGCAAGCCTAACCCTAAGCCTAAGCACAGCAAAAGCGAGAGCAAGCCTAACCCAAACCCAAACCCTAACCCTAAACACAGCAAGAGCAAGCCTAACCCTAAGCCTAAGCACAGCAAAAGCGAGAGCAAGCCTAACCCAAACCCTAACCCTAAGCACAGCAAGAGCAAGCCTAACCCTAAGCCTAAGCACAGCAAAAGCGAGAGCAAGCCTAACCCAAACCCTAACCCTAAGCACAGCAAGAGCAAGCCTAACCCTAAGCCTAAGCACAGCAAAAGCGAGAGCAAGCCTAACCCAAACCCTAACCCTAACCCTAAACACAGCAAGTGCAAGCCTAACCCTAAGCCTAAGCACAGCAAAAGCGAGAGCAAGCCTAACCCAAACCCTAACCCTAAGCACAGCAAGAGCAAGCCTAACCCTAAGCCTAAGCACAGCAAAAGCGAGAGCAAGCCTAACCCAAACCCTAACCCTAACCCTAAACACAGCAAGAGCAAGCCTAACCCTAAGCCTAAGCACAGCAAAAAAGAGAGCAAGCCTAACCCAAACCCTAACCCTAACCCTAAACACAGCAAGAGCAAGCCTAACCCTAAGCCTAAGCACAGCAAAAAAGAGAGCAAGCCTAACCCAAACCCTAACCCTAACCCTAAACACAGCAAGAGCAAGCCTAACCCTAAGCCTAAGCACAGCAAAAGCGAGAGCAAGCCTAACCCAAACCCTAACCCTAACCCTAAGCACAGCAAGAGCAAGCCTAACCCTAAGCCTAAGCACAGCAAAAGCGAGAGCAAGCCTAACCCAAACCCTAACCCTAAGCACAGCAAGAGCAAGCCTAACCCTAAGCCTAAGCACAGCAAAAGCGAGAGCAAGCCTAACCCAAACCCTAACCCTAACCCTAAACACAGCAAGAGCAAGCCTAACCCTAAGCCTAAGCACAGCAAAAGCGAGAGCAAGCCTAACCCAAACCCTAACCCTAACCCTAAACACAGGAAGAGCAAGCCTAACCCTAAGCCTAAGCACAGCAAAAGCGAGAGCAAGCCTAACCCAAACCCTAACCCTAATCACAGCAAGAGCAAGCCTAACCCTAAGCCTAAGCACAGCAAAAGCGAGAGCAAGCCTAACCCAAACCCTAACCCTAACCCTAAGCACAGCAAGAGCAAGCCTAGCCCTAAGCCTAAGCACAGCAAAAGCGAGAGCAAGCCTAACCCAAACCCTAACCCTAACCCTAAACACAGCAAGAGCAAGCCTAACCCTAAGCCTAAGCACAGCAAAAGTGAGAGCAAGCCTAACCCAAACCCTAACCCTAACCCTAAGCACAGCAAGAGCAAGCCTAACCCTAAGCCTAAGCACAGCAAAAGCGAGAGCAAGCCTAACCCAAACCCTAACCCTAACCCTAAACACAGCAAGAGCAAGCCTAACCCTAAGCCTAAGCACAGCAAAAAAGAGAGCAAGCCTAACCCAAACCCTAACCCTAACCCTAAACACAGCAAGAGCAAGCCTAACCCTAAGCCTAAGCACAGCAAAAGCGAGAGCAAGCCTAACCCAAACCCTAACCCTAACCCTAAGCACAGCAAGAGCAAGCCTAACCCTAAGCCTAAGCACAGCAAAAGCGAGAGCAAGCCTAACCCAAACCCTAACCCTAACCCTAAACACAGCAAGAGCAAGCCTAACCCTGAGCCTAAGCACAGCAAAAGCGAGAGCAAGCCTAACCCAAACCCTAACCCTAACCCTAAACACAGCAAGAGCAAGCCTAACCCTAAGCCTAAGCACAGCAAAAGCGAGAGCAAGCCTAACCCAAACCCTAACCCTAACCCTAAACACAGCAAGAGCAAGCCTAACCGTAAGCCTAAGCACAGCAAAAGCGAGAGCAAGCCTAAACAAACCCTAACCCTAACCCTAAACACAGCAAGAGCAAACCTAACCCTAAGCCTAAGCACAGCAAAAGCGAGAACAAGCCTAAACAAAACCCTAACCCTAACCCTAAGCACAGCAAGAGCAAGCCTAACCCTAAGCCTAAGCACAGCAAAAGCGAGAGCAAGCCTAACCCAAACCCTAACCCTAACCCTAAACACAGCAAGAGCAAGCCTAACCCTAAGCCTAAGCACAGCAAAAGCGAGAGCAAGCCTAACCCAAACCCTAACCCTAACCCTAAACACAGCAAGAGTAAGCCTAACCCTAAGCCTAAGCACAGCAAAAGCGAGAGCAAGCCTAACCCAAACCCTAACCCTAACCCTAAACACAGCAAGGGCAAGCCTAACCCTAAGCCTAAGCACAGCAAAAGCGAGAGCAAGCCTAACCCAAACCCTAACCCTAACCCTAAACACAGCAAGAGCAAGCCTAACCCTAAGCCTAAGCACAGCAAAAGCGAGAGCAAGCCTAACCCAAACCCTAACCCTAAGCACAGCAAGAGCAAGCCTAACCCTAAGCCTAAGCACAGCAAAAGCGAGAGCAAGCCTAACCCAAACCCTAACCCTAACCCTAAACACAGCAAGAGCAAGCCTAACCCTAAGCCTAAGCACAGCAAAAGCGAGAGCAAGCCTAACCCAAACCCTAACCCTAAGCACAGCAAGAGCAAGCCTAACCCTAAGCCTAAGCACAGCAAAAGCGAGAGCAAGCCTAACCCAAACCCTAACCCTAAGCACAGCAAGAGCAAGCCTAACCCTAAGCCTAAGCACAGCAAAAGCGAGAGCAAGCCTAACCCAAACCCTAACCCTAACCCTAAACACAGCAAGTGCAAGCCTAACCCTAAGCCTAAGCACAGCAAAAGCGAGAGCAAGCCTAACCCAAACCCTAACCCTAACCCTAAGCACAGCAAGAGCAAGCCTAACCCTAAGCCTAAGCACAGCAAAAGCGAGAGCAAGCCTAACCCAAACCCTAACCCTAACCCTAAACACAGCAAGAGCAAGCCTAACCCTAAGCCTAAGCACAGCAAAAGCGAGAGCAAGCCTAACCCAAACCCTAACCCTAACCCTAAACACAGCAAGAGCAAGCCTAACCCTAAGCCTAAGCACAGCAAAAGCGAGAGCAAGCCTAACCCAAACCCTAACCCTAAACACAGCAAGAGCAAGCCTAACCCTAAGCCTAAGCACAGCAAAAGCGAGAGCAAGCCTAACCCAAACCCTAACCCTAACCCTAAGCACAGCAAGAGCAAGCCTAGCCCTAAGCCTAAGCACAGCAAAAGCGAGAGCAAGCCTAACCCAAACCCTAACCCTAACCCTAAACACAGCAAGAGCAAGCCTAACCCTAAGCCTAAGCACAGCAAAAGTGAGAGCAAGCCTAACCCAAACCCTAACCCTAACCCTAAACACAGCAAGAGCAAGCCTAACCCAAAGCCTAAGCACAGCAAAAGCGAGAGCAAGCCTAACCCAAACCCTAACCCTAACCCTAAGCACAGCAAGAGCAAGCCTAACCCTAAGCCTAAGCACAGCAAAAGCGAGAGCAAGCCTAACCCAAACCCTAACCCTAACCCTAAACACAGCAAGAGCAAGCCTAACCCTAAGCCTAAGCACAGCAAAAAAGAGAGCAAGCCTAACCCAAACCCTAACCCTAAACACAGCAAGAGCAAGCCTAACCCTAAGCCTAAGCACAGCAAAAGCGAGAGCAAGCCTAACCCAAACCCTAACCCTAACCCTAAGCACAGCAAGAGCAAGCCTAACCCTAAGCCTAAGCACAGCAAAAGCGAGAGCAAGCCTAACCCAAACCCTAACCCTAACCCTAAACACAGCAAGAGCAAGCCTAACCCTGAGCCTAAGCACAGCAAAAGCGAGAGCAAGCCTAACCCAAACCCTAACCCTAACCCTAAACACAGCAAGAGCAAGCCTAACCCTAAGCCTAAGCATAGCAAAAGCGAGAGCAAGCCTAACCCAAACCCTAACCCTAACCCTAAACACAGCAAGGGCAAGCCTAACCCTAAGCCTAAGCACAGCAAAAGCGAGAGCAAGCCTAACCCAAACCCTAACCCTAACCCTAAACACAGCAAGAGCAAGCCTAACCCTAAGCCTAAGCACAGCAAAAGCGAGAACAAGCCTAAACAAAACCCTAACCCTAACCCTAAGCACAGCAAGAGCAAGCCTAACCCTAAGCCTAAGCACAGCAAAAGCGAGAGCAAGCCTAACCCAAACCCTAACCCTAACCCTAAACACAGCAAGAGCAAGCCTAACCCTAAGCCTAAGCACAGCAAAAGCGAGAGCAAGCCTAACCCAAACCCTAACCCTAACCCTAAACACAGCAAGAGCAAGCCTAACCCTAAGCCTAAGCACAGCAAAAGCGAGAGCAAGCCTAACCCAAACCCTAACCCTAAACACAGCAAGAGCAAGCCTAACCCTAAGCCTAAGCACAGCAAAAGCGAGAGCAAGCCTAACCCAAACCCTAACCCTAACCCTAAGCACAGCAAGAGCAAGCCTAACCCTAAGCCTAAGCACAGCAAAAGCGAGAGCAAGCCTAACCCAAACCCTAACCCTAACCCTAAACACAGCAAGAGCAAGCCTAACCCTAAGCCTAAGCACAGCAAAAGCGAGAGCAAGCCTAACCCAAACCCTAACCCTAACCCTAAACACAGCAAGAGCAAGCCTAACCCTAAGCCTAAGCAAAAGATGTAAAGTTCTATTCCTATATGTCAAAGTCAGCATTATTTCTCCACATGCCAAAGACACACAAAGAAACCGAAATTTCATTCTCCCCTATCCCACGGTGACAAGACATGGCCCACAACAGACAAACGAGTAAACAAGTATAACAACAGCGTATGGACAACAGCAAGGGTTCCATATATGTATGGAGAGTCGAATAATTGAATATTAATATTAATATTAAATTGTATTTATTTTGTAAATGAAAGTGACAGTTTTTGAAAAAAGGTTTTAGACAGTGTAAGGAATAAACGATTGAAAGTGATTGTGATCAAAATCCAAAAGAATCAATATGGCTTTGTTTACTGTTTTTGACTAGCTCTATAAAATATTGCAACATTAAGAACAAAGTCACTTTTAAAGACGCTCTGCTGTTCTGACAGCGGCTGAGTGGCGATCACAGTCGAGGTGTCTCAACTTGACTGTGTATTTTACGTCAGTGTCACTGTTAGTAAAAGCACACAGCAACTAGTGATGTGCATTCCAGTTCTTTTAAGTGAACTGAATCTTTAGAATCAGTTCATGGTCCAAGGTCACAGGCGTCAAGCTCTAGTCCTCAGGGCCGCATTCTAACATGTTTTCCAAGATTCCCTCGTTAAGTGCACCTGCGTGAAAAGTTTTAGCTCCTTTCACGTTCTGCAGGAGCTAAAACTTTTCACGCAGGTGCACTTAACGAGGGAATCACACGGACACTCCATTAGGTACACTGCCATTTTCAAGTGTACCTAATAACAGGCCACTTTATTAGGCAAATATCATGGTCAAAGGTCACAGGTGTCAACCTTAACACTAATCCTAGCTCTAACCCTAACCCTAACCCGAGCTCTAAACCGAACCCTAGCTCTAACCCTAACCCGAGCTCTAACCCTGGCTCTAACCCTAACACTAACCCTAGCTCTAACCCTAACCCTAGCTCTAACCCTAACCCTAATCCTAACCCTAGCTCTAACCCTAAAATAATTTAGGTCTCACTGGGATTTGAACCTGGGTCGCTGGGGTGAGAGTCCAGAGCACTAATCACTACACTATGGAACCCTTCCTCAGATTGTATGGAATATATATGGTTTTATGGACTGTAGCTCTAACTCTAAGCCTAAACCTAACCTTAACCCTAGCCCTAACCCTAGCTCTAACCTTAACACTAATCCTAGCTCTAACCCGAACCCTAGCTCTAAACCTAACCCTAGCTCTAACCCTAACCTTAACACTAACCCTAGCTCTAACCCGAACCCTAGCTCTAAACCTAACCCTAGCTCTAACCCTAACCCAAGCTCTAACCCTGGCCCTAACACTAACCCTAGCTCTAATCCTAACCCTAGCTCTAACTCCAACCCAACCCTAGCTCTAACCCTAACCCTAGCTCTAACCCCTAGGGTCCCTCCTGGACCTTGTCACTACTGTTGGTGGCTAGATTTGAGGAGAAGGGCGTGACTTATTAACGAACAATTACAGAAAAACCTGGTAGTACAGAGTGAAATAGAACGGAGTGGCAATTCTATTGACAATGTGCGGTACATGTGAGGCAGTCGAATAAAATCCCGGACAATTTTTGAAGTTCCCCCCGGACATATTTTTGGGGCTGAGAAGTAGGACATGTCCAGGAAAAGAGGACGTCTGGTCACCCAGACCCAGGTCATTTTTTTTCATTTTATTCTCAGTGAATATTTCATTATTTCTCGCAGTCGTACTAACCAATTAACTTGAAACACTCATCTGTTACCTGTAGGAATGTACAGAGAAATGAGCAGTTAAGCAGTAGGTTTTCAGAACATTCACAATGAAAACTCCGGACACATGGTCTACGTTTTAAATTTTTATTAAAAGAGAATAAAGCTCTGATGACACCGGAGACTCTATTTATGAAAAACAAACCATCCCACCGGAAAAAAGCGGATCTAAGATACAAACCACATTTCCTCACTCTTTTTATCCTCTCCCTCCACTGTCGGGAAGCCCTCCGAGGGTTTGATCCCAGCTCTTCCTTTTCCAACCATAATTAAAAAAAAGTCACAACACTGCCACTAATTATGAAATTCCACAACATGGAAAATTACCACTACATGTGTTTCTTTGGGAACGCCGAATTAGCTTAGACTATGAACTACAATGCTTGAAAGGTTGGACGTGGGAACTTGTCCAGGTACAAACAACAAACAAACGAACAAAGAAAAATCTCCAACGCTCCTGCTCCTTGTATCCATCCTGATGCCTAAAAATCCTAAATCCTGATCCGGCTCCGGATGGGGTGACAATGAGCCCAGTCCAAACCTTCAGAATACCAGCAGAACCAAAGAGAAGGAGTTAGAATCACACCTTCGCATTGAAAGGAAAAAATATCTACATTTTGATGACACTTAACAGGGTTGGAGAAAACTACAAAGCAAATTAAGAAGAAAAAATAATAAAGGGTGGAGGGTACCACCTACAAACAAAATGAATGCAGAAGTTTATTCCTGCAGTGGGTGATTGAGTATTGAGCAAGAATGGGGCACCAATTTAAGTGTAAAAACATGTGAACAGCCTCACAATTAGATGTTTGTAAAGGCACAACCATCATACCATTGCGTGCCACATTTGTATCCTCCTCCTTCTCATCCTCCTCCTCCTCTTTATCCTAATTTGAACTGTTTCCTTCTCTTCCCATCCTATCCTGCCGCTCTGATCTCTACAGAGAGACACACAAGAAGATCAGCGGACAAAATGCTTTGAGAAGCCAAAGAAAAAGCACAGCAATAGCGGCAGCGTTCAAGGAGCTGGGAAGAGGGGGGTGGGGAAATGACGGAATGGTGAGTAAAATGAAAAACAAGATAAAAAAAATGCCACCCAACACACAGTGAAGGGAAGGAAAGGGGGACGGGCAGCAACAGAAAGCTCAAAACGGCAGGGCTGATGAGAAATACATGACAAACGGGATCCAACTCCGAGGTTTCTTTTGCCCTCTCTCCTGACGTGCCGCTCTACGTCAAGTCAGCGCGGCACCGGTGGCTCTAGGTGCGGGAGCGAGAACGAGAGCGGGAACGGGAATGGGAGCGAGAGCGCCGTGGGGAATAGCGCGGCGAGGCCCGGCCGCGACGAGCGGGGGAGTAGCTCCGCGATCGGCTCTTGCTTCGGCTCCGGCTTCTGCTCCGGCTGCGGGAGCGGTCGTAGCTGGGGCTGCGGTGGCCGTCCATCCTAACACGAATGTACGCCGTCTCGCCCTGCAGACAAAAGAAATGCTTAGTGTTGCACGGCGAACAGATCGGGTGCTTAGAGAACAGCTGCGGCTGGTCCTCATGACGTGGCCGGGCAGCGGGTTGGGTGTTTTGGACATGTGCCCCCCCGAGAGCCGCGTCCCCGGAGACGACCCAGGACATGTTGGACAGTCTCCCTTGCTGGCCTGGGAAAGCCTCGGGATCCCGCCTGGAAAAACTGGACGAAGTGGCTGGGCAGAGGGAAGTCGGGTCTCCCCTGCTTAGGTGACAGCCCACCGAGCATTTGCATTGTGCAGGAATAGTCTTAGCGTTGATTGTTAAACTTAAATTGTAATTACGTTATATCGTCCTCAATGTGGAGTTGCAATAATATCTATACAGCCAAACGGCAAATACAAGAAACCTAAAAATAAATACTTCATTTGTCCATTCATTCATTAAAATATTAACTCTCTGCACAATTCAAATGATTTGTGCCCGCTTTTCGGGCTCTTTCCCCTACGCCCCACATACCTCGTGGGAGCGGAACTTGCTGTTGTCCAACTTGTGCACGGCGTATGTCATGTCCTCCTTCCGCACAAACTCCACCACGCCGCTGCCATCGCGGTTCACGTCAGCGTAGCACACATCGCCCGCCTCTCGCATGTGGTCCTTCAGGTCCTGCCAACTCCCACTAGGAGGTAGACCTGAAAAAATAATCATTAATGCATATGTAAATCACACATGAAGTGACTTTTACACCAAGCTAGCACACTGAGGAAGCCACAGCTCACCTGACACGATGACCCTGTACTCAGAGCGCCTAGATGGTGGTCCGTATCGACCCCTAGGTGGGCCTGCTGCTCCTCCTCGTCCACTTCGGGGGAACTCCACTCGCAGTCGGTAGCCATCGTAGTCATAGCCGTCACGACCGTACACGGCGTCATCTGCGTCCCTGTCAAATCAAACAGTTACACAGCTACTACATATGCGCACAAACATACTTTATAAAAGTTTTAACGTTTGCTTTGTTTGATCTACGCATAGTCTTATATTTGATTGTATTGTAATGTGGTAAATTACATTTTAGAAAAGCTAACTGCATGACAAAACCAGAGTACATTTCCCTCATTTTAAATTGCAGAAAACGTTCACTTAGCAAACAATTCAGAATTAAATAAAATTATCGGCCTTTGTTTGATACATTGGGGCCTCAAGTTTACCGTAGTTAGGCTTAGTCAAATGTGCCATTAAATGCACATTTCTTTTGCGAAATATATGAATAAAAACGCAATTTGAGTCGATAAAATTTAAATTTAAACGGACAACCCGCGCTAGAGACGTGCGTTTCGCGCTCACCTCGGGTCCTCGAACTGCACGAAGGCGAATGGCGGTCCTCCTCGTCGGTTTTTCAGATCGATATCACGGATGGAGCCGTACTTGTAGAAGAGGTCTTCGACGTCCTTAGAGCGGATATCGGGCGGCAGGTTGCCGACGTAGATGCGGCAGTCGTTGCTCCCCGCGGGTCCGCGGATAATGCCTCCGCTAGACATGCTAGCTAGCGCACAATGGACGTGGTAGCGTGGAAGTGTATGGGCTAGCTAGCTAGCTAGTGAGGCTAGCGAGCGAGGCTACTTAGCGTGTTCGCTGGTTTTAAACGACTAAGAAGGGCAGTTGCAGTTCAGCTCTTCTCACCTGGCCGTTGGGAACCACACGGGGAATATTTTGGGCAAGACTTGGTGGCGGTATACGTTAAATCGCTCAAGGTATTAACGTGGAAGCAGATTGCGCTAATTCCCTCAAGGTGCTTGCCTCTCCACTTTCCGCCAACACCGACTTCTTCTTCGTTGGACTATTTAAAAGTAGCTGGGGAGTTGTGCACACTGACACCTACAGGAGAAACGTGTAAACTACGTCAGTGAGCGTAATCGTCAGTATCCCTTTTGGATTATTTTATTTACTAATTTGATGGTAATAAACCTTGATCAATTGAAATGTAAACATGTTTTTGTGCCAAACTCAATGTATATAAAGTAAATACATAATAAAACACTGAAAATATGATAGTTAATAAAATATTTTGAGTTCATCAAATCTTTCCTTACTAAATTAAAATGTGACTGTGTAAAACTTACACAGGGGTGTCAAACTCATTTATTTCGCGGGCCGCATTGTAGACATGACTGTCAACCCAAATAAATGTATGAGCACCTCATATTTTATACAGTAAAAGCTACAAAACAAACTGACAAATAACTCATTTTCAAAGCAGACGAGTAAAAACTGGTCAAATATAAAAAAAAAAAGATATTAAAAGTGAAGACAACTTGCAATTCTAGTAATGACACACGAATTTGATGCACAATTTGTCTTCACAGGTCACATAAAATGATGTGGCGGGATGTATCTGGCCCCCGGGCCTTGAGTTTGACACCTGTGGATCACCTGGAAAAGCGTCAATATCCATTTTCACTTGAAACAGACAAAAAAAAAGTTTCTCATGTTTTTTTCATTATCCTGTCATTTGTGGTGCGAACCAAAGAGTCACAAGACAATAAGACACGTCATAAGTCATCAGGATGTGGGACTCATCAACACCTCCCATTCTAAATGCTTGTTTCAAATGTTATAAAAATACAATATAAAAAGTTTTTCTTATTAAGCAAAAGCAGATGTAACCTTTCACTTGTTTGAAATACCCTAAATTCCTCCTGATGATAACACAGAGAAAGGGGCAGGTTTTGATAAATTGGGGGTATTTGCGCAAGACATAAACATGTGTCTCCCTGAAATGAGGAATCCAATCGGACTGCCAACCCCCCTTTTAAGGCATTTCCCTGAGAAGAGAGGGAACGGGGGGGGCTGGCCCTGCAGGATGTTCTCACAGGATGCTGGAACAAGCAGTCCGAGCCGAACGGCACGAGGAGGAAGAAGGGAAAAGCGTCATCGGAGAGGAGCGTTGAGGATTGCAGTGGTCGTGTGATCTCTGTTGATCTTCTTTTGGAGGTGTTAGATGGCGGCGTGCGCACACAAGTGGCTGAAGATGTGAAATCGACGTGCTCAAGACACACTGCAAAGATTCATCGTGTGCCAGGAGTCAGGTATCTATTTGTGGATTGTCTAAAACTAAGCCAAAGTTCATTTCTTGTCATTGGCTTTCTGTCGAACCAGTTTTTAAAAAGAAAACAAAAAAGCCCCTTTTGTTAGTATATAAATAGCTTAGTCATAGGTCAGCACAGGTCTACTTCCTCTTGGCCTTCTTTACGTGGGGCCTTTCACTTCCAGCCTGCGCCTGTGCCTGTACTGATGATGTCCTTGTTCCGCAGCATCATGGCCTTCTTCCCGCTGCTCTTCCCGCTTCTGGTTGGCTGCGTGGTGGCGGCGATCCACCCTCCTCACCATCGCCCTTCGTGCCACATCGTAAGTGAACGTTACTCCCTTTCTCGTGTTTGTTCAGCAGATGTGCATTCCTCACGTTTTCATCTAAATAAATAGACAGGGCTGCGTTTATTTGGACACGTTGCACACGGCAACGGAGATGAGATTCCTAATCTGCTTGAGCTGTTTCATTTATTTGACTTCACTCTGGAGATATTCCCAGTGAATCACGTTTGACTATTTGACCCAGGTTTCCTAGTACACACACCCTTGAGATTACCCACACCCATGCTGCGATGTTGTAAGTGGGTGACAAATCGGGTACGCAAAAGAAAAATCACCCCACTTCCCGTTTTATGAATTACAAAGGAATTACTCCTTTGCTAAATGACGAGAAATTGAATCACAGATAAGTGAAAGAAAAGTTAGCCACTCAATCATGATTTTGACGAATAAAAATTGTTTTGGGAAACATTTGCAGGATGGAAATGATCGAACAGAAGGGACAGAAGAGAGTAAGAAAGAAGGGACAATCAATGAAAATGCTAATATAATCCACTTAAATGCTTTAGGTGTACCCCAGGGTTCACTAAAAAACATTTACTAGCTAGGTAGCCTTTGTTTACGTCATTCGGTAAGCAACGAGAAGCTTTTCATCAAAACCGCAAGTATGCCGAGAATCTGAAAGGCTTTAGTGAGAAATTGGAGATGGAGACAGTTTTATGGGCTGTTTTTGGACCGGAGGGGGGATCACGGCTGGGTGGTGGTGCTGGGCCGGTGGGGGTCTTCTGGCCATATGTTTTCCATTATAAACGTAAAAAAAAAGTCAAATATATACATTGTGCCAAGGCAGAGAAAGTTGCCAACCATGAGGTACTTTTGAACTTTTTGTCGGTACATGGTTTTGGAATTTCCCTCGTGATTTATCTTCTTGGCCAAAGGAGGTGAGAAGCGTCCAGCCGGATGGTGTTACGTCTCTAAACAGCAAAATAACAGATTTACCGAGAGAGGAGGTTTTTATTGGCCCGATGGTTCTAAACGTCTCCGCATCGCAGGCCTTGTAAATCAAAAAGTGCTCTTTGAACATGTTTGGGGATTTTGTGTGTTTGTCTTACGCCGGCAGGCGGGTACGAGTGCGATCTGCAGGGATTTGAGCCTCACCGGCACCCCCGTTGACCTCCCGACGGGCGTCCAAGCGTTGGACCTCTCACACAACCAGCTGTGGAATCTCAGCCGCGACACACTGGCTGGCCACACGGGCTTGCATCAACTGGATCTGCACTCCAACATGATCCACTTCATTCAGCCGGGACTTTTGGAAGCCATGCGTGACCTCAGAGTCCTGGACCTATCCGGGAATCGTCTCAATTTGTTTGCTCAGGCTAAAAATCAAATCGGAACACTTGCGGCCGTGGAGTGTCTGGACCTCTCCAGTAATGGTTTGTACACGGGGATGTCTGACTTCTTTCTAGCCGACACTCCTTCGCTGATGGAGCTCTCGTTGAGCAGCAACAGCATCACCAAGATCGCCCAAAATACTTTCAGCGGCTCCTTGGCCTTGAGGAGGATTAGCCTCCACAACAATGTCATTTTGGAGATTGAAGACGGTGCGTTTGACTCTCTTGATGGCCTCAGCGAACTGGACTTGTCCAAGAACTCTATCACTTGCATTACGGACTTTAACCTGAGCTGCCTGAGAGTGTTAAACCTCAGCAGGAACAGCCTGGAGCTCTTCCAGAGTACCAAATCGGCCGAGCCGTACCGCCTCGCCTTTCTGGATCTGAGCCGAAATAAACTGCCTTATTTCCCACTGTTGCCCACAAACAACGCAATCCAACATCTGGACCTGTCACGCAATCGTTTGCAGAGTGTCCAAGTGACGGACATGGCCCAGACAAAGATGTCCGAGCCATGTTTGAAGCACCTGAGATACTTAGACTTAAGTTACAACCAGCTCACAGACTTGCAGGAGTCCTTCTTTCACACTATGATGTCACTAGAGGTCCTGAACGTTAGCAACAACTGCGTCTCCGTGTTTTCCATCACCGACCAAAACCTCCTTCCTGCAGCCAAGGTTATCAACCTTAGTTACAACTCCCTACAGAACCTTTCGCTCGGTGAAGGAACTCTGCAAGCTTTGGAGGAGCTCTTCCTGCAAGGTAACGACCTGAGAACCCTTGCACAAGAAACGTTCCAGAAACTTCCAAGTCTGAACCTCCTACAGCTTCACGGGAACAATCTCCAAGTGTGTCCCTCAGAGACAAAACCAGATCAAAATCCTCCATGTTGTGTCTCGTTCTCTTCTCTTCCAAAGCTGAAGTTCCTTTATCTTTCTGAGAACAATCTAAAGACTTTGCCTTGTAGAGCATTTGCTAACACACCTCTCAATCTGCTGGACTTGTCTCTCAACCACGGCATGGAGATGCACCAAGACTCCCTAGGCGGTCTGGAGCACTCCCTGGTCCAGCTTCTTTTGAGGGAGAGCAACATCTCCCATCTGAACACGGACATGTCATCGCTGAGGAGCCTGAAACTGGTCGACCTGTCCACCAATCACCTGACCAGCCTCCCCGCATGGAAGCGAGAGTTGTCCATCGAGACGCTCAACCTGCAGAACAACAGTTTGGTCACCCTGGAGCGCACCACCATGGCAGCGCTAGAACATTCACTGAAGACGCTCTACGTGGGTGACAATCCGCTCAGCTGCTGCGGTAACCTGGATTTAGTACGCCTTCTTCAACACTCAGCCGTGGTGGTGGCCGACATCGAGGCCGCGACGTGCGTTCTCCACGAGGGCTCGGAACCGGTCAACATCGAGAAGGTCACTCAGGAGATGTGCAGTGGGCAAAAGAAAGCCAACTACATCGTCATCATTGTGGTCACTGGGTTCTTGGTGGTGATAGTCTTGGGATTGCTGGTGAAATTCTGTAAATCCAGGAAGGGGAAATACATCCGAAGGTTTAGCGCATGAAGAATTACAACAACAAAAACAGAAGTGGATTTCTGATCTCAAAATCAGATTTTCAAAATTCTTAATAGGTAAGGATTTGCAGTCATTAATAGGTTTAATATTTTTCATGATAAGAAGATAATCATGCACTAGCAGTTTAGCTAGTCTGGAAACTATCTTGAAAATAAAGCTAACAACACTACAAACGATCGCAAAAAGAAATAGTGGGTAAATTATGATGTCATCATTAAAGACTGGCGACCGATCCTCTTATTACGCCACAAGTAGTTTTGCACTTTACGCTTCCTCTTGTTTTTTTGTCATTTGTGAACACTAATGACATTTATTTTTAAAAAAAACCATATAATTTATTTTTATATTAGCCGAGATGAAGATTTTAAAACTATCGGACTGAGCACTCGCAATAATAGCTGTGACACTGTTTTATTATGATGGAACACGTTTGTACCAAAAAAGATCATTTCATAAGATAATGTACACTGACAACATGTGTGATTAAATATTGAACACTTTCTTTTTTCTCTTTTTGACAAAGTAGCTTTGGGTGTACTCGAATGTTAACTCTGGCGTTTGTGTCAAATGTTTTGCGTGAAAGTAAACAAAAGTATTTCTCACGTATTATGCACAGAGCCTTTCTCTCTGTTTATGGAGACTAGCATAGTTGCTAACTAAATTGTTTGTAAAAAGATGCTATACTAAGCACCAGAGCAATGTCAAAGTGACTTCTGGAAGGCGCTGCTTCTTTACAGGAAAGCCGAGATGGAATCTTGGTCTATATTTAGCCGTAATAAACACAATCAAACGTCTAGACGGTTTTGTTTATGTCACACTCAAGTGATCTTAATCTGTAGATTTGATCCATAAGCTTGTATTCATCAGCAACACAACAATAAACAATACTAATAATGACAATTATGATAATAAGTGAAAATCCAGTATTGCATTTACAGGATGGGGCCCATGGAGGTTCAGAAGAGGCCTTGGGGGAGCTTAATTTGAAGCAGGCCTCACCATCCAAGTTTGCGTGAGCTGCCAGTGACTCATGGTGACACTCAACAGTCCACTTAAGTCCCACTGAGATCAAAAAACGCCTTTAAACGAAAACATGACTACACAGGAACTTGCAAACATACAATAAATTCCAGAACATGGTACGGTAAATGAACCAAATGGTACTTATTAGGTTAATTCATTCCAGAATTGGAGGACATTTACATGACACAAATATGTATTTTTTGTGTACAGTAAATGATAGTTGTTGCGAGATAAGATAAAAGCTGTGGTAAAAGTGATTTAATTAGATGAAAAATAGCTTTTAAGCACCCAATAAAATGACTTTTCTTTGTCTTGGCCCTTCCTTTTGATAATCAACTTAAATATAACAAATAATATACGTTTTAAACGGGCTTTTTTTGGTATAGTAATTTGGCTACCAGCAGTGTCGTTGAATCTCCACCAGATGGCGCCCGAGACGACAGTGAGTTTTTAATTATTTTTTTTTAGCAAAGATAAGCAAGATCAGCGACAACAATGACTTGAATGCCTTCAATTTCACCCTGACAGCTTTTTGGCAGTCAGCAAAATTACACGCGCTCACGCACACACTTAATTGGCTTTACACGGATGTCTATTCACGAGTAAACAATGGGTTTAACACCAGCAGGCTAATCATTTTTATGAACTACGATGCAGCAATATTATAATAGTTACTGTTTTTAATTATATTGTTTAGTTTCAGGACCCTGCTCTATGCCCACATGGTTATTTATGTTTGGTTCATAATTTTAATTTCCATATAAAATTTGTTTTATCGAAATAGTTATTCTTTGACAGATTATTTAAAAGCATGATATGCATCATCCTGAAAAATGATCGGTACTGTGGAAATACTCGCATTTGACACAAAGGGTTGCAAAAACACCCCGTGATGATAACGAGATAATAAACAGATGATTGTGTGAAGGCGCACACAGCATGTTCACTCAGCGTGTGCGCGCGCTCACCGCGCATTGAAGGTGACTTTGTGTCTCTCGCTTGCCTGCGTGTCTCTTCAATCAGCGACAATTGACAATCAGCGTCGAAAAACTATTTCACAGCCACAAAATGGAAATAATCGGTTCCAGGCTCAAACTGCCACCACGGTAAAACGTTTGCACGTGACTTGAAGAAAATAGAAAGTGAACTCACCATTTGACGACTTGGAGACAGCAAGAGGTTTCTGCATTTATTAAGTATTGATTTTTTTTTTGTTTACTATTATTTAACAGAAATATTGTGCTTGGACGAGTGCGGAAGAAGACGAGTGCAAAGGTTGTGGGAGTACACAGAAAGCACTGCTTTTATTGGACTGGGACCGGGTGGGGGCGCCACCAGGTAAAAGGGACTTTGGGGGGTGGATTTAACGGGGAGGGGGTGGGAGTGGCAGCCATGGTTAAGGCAACACACAAAGAGCATGCAGATATACAGTCACAGAGGAAGGACATCATATTGCTTGTCAAAGTCTCGCTCCAAACATCCAAATTGTACAAAAAGGAAGAAAATAGGCTTCTCGCGCTAAGGAAAAATACACGTTTGTTTGTTTTTAAAGTTGTCCCTCCCTCCTACAAAGAAGACTCTAAATACAAGAAAATAAATATAGCAAAACAAAATGCCAGAGAAAGATAAAAAATAATTTAAAATAGCTTTTTCTTCTTTTCATATATGTTCAATAGTTCTCTTTGCTATTCACAAATGGCACAACATTCTTTCGAAATAAAAAGAAGACAGAAGGATAAAACCCCTGCGACATTCATATTCATTTGTTGAACAAAAAAAAAAAAAAAAGCTTTTGATGCAGCAGAGGATTGTTTTTTTTTTTTTAGGATTCAGATTTGGATCTGGATTAAGTGCTGCTTTAAATGTTTAGTTGAGGTGCTTTCTTTTTCTGGTCAGAATCAGGTGATGAGTTTGTAAACTTGGTCCATGACCCCCCTAGGGTTCGGTTCATAAAAATTGCAAGTGCGCTCTAATCCGTCTCGACGCTGCCCTCTTCTTTCTTTTTTGATAATTTAATATCCATATGGACAAAAAAATGCTGGGCTAAATTATGCCAGCAAATACCCAAATGCAAATTATTATTTTTATCTAATGAAACGAGGCAGAAAATACTACACGAGGCAGAAAATACTACACGTTCATGATGACATGCTAACATGCTAAACCGTCAAGTCTATAATGTGTCTAATCTCAGTTTACATGCTAGTTGCTATGATAACGTCACCGATTGGCTGATTTAGTTGCCTGAACCGAACCCGAGGGGGGGACCAACTGGATTAAAGCAAACTAAAGAGTGTAATACTAAGTAAACAAATAAGCGCGTGAAATTCTTTGCTTTATAACCTGAAAATTGTAGTTGATTAAAGGTAAAAAATATGCAAAAGCCAAAGGCAAACGAATTTGTAATAACACTTTGTGCCTCAAGAGGGCAGGAGCGAGTCACTAGACCGGTTGTCTTAAATACAGTACAAGCTCGCAATGAGGTTAGCATTTCAACCTGGTATCGGCGCTTAGTTGCTAAACGCTACCGATGACAAGATGAAGTTGAAATTGTCTATTCAGAAGTGCCATCAAATCATTTATCAGTCCACATATATTATTCTCATTTTCCCTCCACGCTTTAACCATTGTCAAATGTATTCCCCAAATGACTTTCTTCGAGCTATGCTACCTGTTGAATGTGTTTACATGTGGTCAGAGATTTCAGTTTTTAAAACAAGTGTCACATGACCAGAATCCCTTGATGAAAAAGAAATATTTGAAAAAAGATCGGAATATGATCTGAACGTCACAGCCAACAACAAATCCAAAGTAGCACACGACAGTTAGCTTCGCATCTACTCGACACAGGAGGCAAAGATCCCCTCTTGTCTACATTTGCCTAGGAAGCTAGTTTGCGAGGAAGGAGAGGGCGTGGCCGCCACACTGTAAATATTGTCTGATAGCGGTTTGTGTACACTGACAAGACATAACCACCGTGTCTTTATCACTACTACGTGCTACGACCTTTGCTGTCTACACAGAAAACATCAAAAATTGTCATTCTTGTTGCCAGCAGTAATATTAATAACAAAAGACTCTCGGAAGGAGCGCATACAGGAGTATTGGCTTCGCATACCGGAGCGTCAAGAAAGGACATGGAGACATTAGGAATGCATACGGGAGTGTCAGGGGCACATCCAGGAGATGTACGAACATACGGAAGCTTCAGGAACGCTTCGGGAACGTATTTGTAGCGTCCGCAACGCTTACACTCGATAGCTGACGCCTGGTCGTATCATCAAACCCTGTTACACCAAACCTGCCTTAAATGAGTGTGATCATCAGTTCAGCAGTAACACGCCGTTTTGAAACATCGCGTCGGAATTGCGGAGCGACACAAAAAAAAAACAATACAGGACGTAAAAATTGGGCCCACGCAGCTGATTGGCCTCGGCATTATGGTCGTATGACCATACCGAGTGCTCAGTAGTCGTCCAAAGTGGAAGTTTTCGACATACACGCGTCGCTTTCTTTATATATATATATATATATTCATATAGATACGTTAGCGGTTGCTAGCGGAATCGTTTAATTTTTATGCAAAAAAATAAAACATCAGTCAAGTTAGAGACATTATTTTAACCATTTTTCTTAAAACCCCTGAGATAACCACAGACGTCCTTCAATACAAAAACAGCAAAGTCTTCTTTTTTTTTTTTAAATCGCACAAATTGTCGGATAAACTTAGTCGACATTACGTGGGAGTTTAGCCTCGTTAGCCTAGCCACGTGATCTGTTGGCTAAAGTGAATGGAACAGGAAGTCGGACGTGCTAAATGCTGCCCTCTAGAGGCTGTTAACTGGCACTGCACAACGTTGAAAACACACCTCTGATGATAGGGCGTGAAAAATGGCGAAATATTGTCCGTACATCCTTTGTTCAGGCACTCTAAAATGATTAAGGTGACACATTCGCATTGATTGTTATAAATCGGATTGGGCGACAGCTGATTGGTCGGCAATTGTTTGGCTAGGAGTGGGGTCTTCGAGGGGAGGGGGTGCGACAGAAGGCACAGAGTTTATTCCAGGCAAAGAAACGGACTTTTGAATAAGGAAGAATGTTTTCGTACGTTCTTATCTTTCTAACTCCAACTCTTCATCCACGTGGAAACGACCAAGCGTCTTTTTTTCGTAAACCAGCCAGTGCTAATAACACTATACTTGTGCTTTCCGACGCCATCTGCTATTCAAAGAAGACCCTGAAACCAGCCTTGGTTACGCTATTTAGAAGAATGCCCCAAAGACTACAATAACGAAGTCTTTTAACGCGCAAAAATCGGGTAAAAAAAACGAACGCCTGTTTCCTATTTTCGTTCGTTACCTAGCGGTGACACGCGAGGAGGCTAGTGGCTACATTCAAAGAATGCTCAGGGCACAGGTGGAGAGAGTCGGCTAGCGAGAGCGCTAGCATGTCTGCGATGCGTTCAGGGTCCTTAGGACGCCATGACGCTCCGCCTCAGCAGGTCCTCCTTCCCGGAATGCAACTGCGCCAGGCGGAGTTTACGTGCGTCGCCAGGGCGCGTGTCCAAGTCATCCTGCTCGCCGTCGGAAAAGTAACCGTCGCCGTAGAGCAAACGCTCGTCCTTGGGCTCGGACGCTGACCCGCCGCCGCCTCGCCCTCTAGATTTAACTTGGCGGGACATGCGCAGCCGTGGGGACGGCGCGACGGGCGGCAGCCTAGACGTGGCGCTTTTGCTGCCCCACGGCCCGCTGTCCTCAGAGATGTGGCAGGAGTCCATTTTGGAGATGGGCGGCTGCAGGTCGGAACTCCTGGTGTGGTGACGGTGGAGGTGGTGATGGTGGAGGACTCTGGAGGAACCTCGGGAACCCTTGCGGGCACCGTGCTTGTCCTCCGTCCCTCTGCCCGCCCACGCGGCCTTTACGGCAGAGGCGCCGGAACCCGAGCCGGCGGATAGAAGCGTCCGCGGCGGCAGCGATGCGGTCCCAGAGGTGGCCGTGTGTCCGCGGGCGCGGGATTTGCAGTTGCCTCTGGATTTGCGACCTAGCTGGGGCGTCTTCCACGTGGACTCCATTGAGTTTTCCATCATTAGATTGAGCAAACTCTCTTCACCCTGCAGCAGCTGCAGGACAACCAGGAAAGTTAGGAACATCTAGCCTATCTCATGATTGACATTTTCATAGTCCCAATAAAAACTGGTTTAGAGGGGGGTGGGATATAATTCTTTTTGGACTATCACCTGGTCGGAGAGCAGGCTACCACTCTTGTCTTTGTGCTGTGGACCCAGAGCCCACTTGGAGAGCATGTCGTCGGCCGTGATATGCACAGACTGAGCCAGCCAGCTGTCGAACAACGAGTTGTCCAATGGGAAGGACTTGGACAAACCTAGAGACAAAACACAGATCAAAAAAGTGAAGTCTGTGTAAAAAAATCAAGAACGATGTGCCGAGTAGGACAGCAGGAGGTGCTGTTTGGGTGCTTGCGACACCACTGAGCCTTCACACAAACTGCATACACATAAACACACACGTTTGTTTCCATGACGCAGCATGCCTCTGCAGGAGAGGCGAGGGAGGTGGAAAATTGAGCAGGAAGGTAAACACGCCATCGTGGACACGATGTGACGCATGTTTTTACACATACAAATATGAAAGCAATAAAAATTGGCCGAATGTCACATGTTCATTTTGACAGATCCAGAGCTATTTTCAAATGATGTTAATAATGTTAATAATAGCGTTTGATCAATTCATAGTTGAGTCGTAAAATGTACCTATCTCCTTAAGCAGCGAGTCACTGTCTGACTTCCATCTTTCCTTTCCTTTGTCAGGACTATTCTTCCTCCTGCTCTCCTTCCCTGCACTCAGCTTTCCTCCTCCTCCGCCTCCACCTCCCTTCTGGGCTCTCTCTGCGGGGAGACACAATTATATATTATAAAAGTATTTCGTTGGTTGTAAATATTGGGTAAGTGCCGTTAGCATTGGGAAGCTAACGCTAGCCATTGTTTTGTTATTACTACGCGTGATAAAAATCACACGATTGTTCACCTTAATCAATGTTAGTAATTAGGAGCCACATGCTGCTTCATCAAACCAAGACATTAATATTTTTCATTTCCTCCATTGTGACCGTTTTTTAATCTCCCAATTTTTGTCACCCATTTAATTTCCTTAATCAGATATTTTTTCCCCCACTTTTGTGCGCATCGTAGCTCAGCGGGGCAATCATCTTTTGGGTTTTTCAAGGACAAAAACCGAAGACCCCCCCCCCTGCAGCTTGTAATCTGTGCACACATCCAACTACATCAGCAGTGCTTTCAAACACCATTTTACAAGCTTTTATGTGCATTATTTAAGGCCCTCTATCCTAGCACATATAAATCACAATTCTGAGGGCTTTCCTATACTCAAAATAATGAGCAGGACCACGATGTCATGCAGGGAAAAAATGTCAAGCCTATTCTGGCCATTCCATTCATGCAATACCTCTCCTCCCAAGACTTTCTTTCAAATGCTGTTTACTCGCAGCAGCGTTAATTCTTATTATTTATGCTGTAAAGACCTCTCACCCCTCTCTCGCTTTGCGGGAGATACACGTTATGCACAGTGATTAATGACCTCGCTTTCCAGATGCACTCAACTGCAGCATAAGTGTGTGCGTGTGTGTGTCCTACTTCGTACCTGAGCTCATTAGCTTTTCTTCCTCCCTCCCTCCAGCCCTCTCCTTCCCTCACTCCCTCTCTTATCTTTACTCGGACTGCCATCCCATAAACCTTCCCACCCGTCTTCTTACTCATTTCGCCTGCCTTTGTCGTAGTTGGACACACACGCACGCACGCAAACGTGCACGCACGCACACATACTCGAGGCGAGAGCAGATCAGAGAGGCCAAAACTAACCGCTGTCAGCTTGTCACAGTTGGAATGTAAATGTGCTGCACTTCCTGCATAACAATACTCATACTCATGTGTGTGTGTGTGTGTCCTAGAAAACTGTGATAGTGGCCATTTTGTGTTGGATACCACCCCAGAAATTCAATAGGCCGGTCCTGCTTTTGAATCACAGGTACAAGGGTTGGAAAAAATGTTATGCTCAAGAGCTTCGACTGCCAGGTTATTCGTCGGGTAAGCAAAAAATAGACAAAAATAGATATTTTGCAAACAAATTAGTTTGCATTGCTCATGACTTCAGCAAAGTAACAAAATGGAGGGGACTGAGAAAGGAACCCTGGGGTACACCACAAGGACTGATGGAGCTGTTTTTACCTCCGGCCATGTCTTCTTCCAGCAGTTGTATTTGCAAGTGGAAGATCTTCTCCTGGAGGTCGCACAGGCTGTGCTTCATCTTCTCCCGCCGCGTTACCATGTAGCACAGGTTACGCACCTGGGAGAAGACGAATCGAGAAAAAAAAAACGTTTTAGTTCGCTTTGAAATGAGCTTTTGAGTGCAGGCCAAAACACTTGGAGCTAACACACCAAAAACTGGATACTTGCCAGTTGAATCGTATGACGCTAACTCGATTATTATGTGTCTCTAACCACATCTGTGTGTGTGTGTTGGCTGCAGGCTGACTGTTTATCTGCTGATCTTGATTGATCGGTCTACTCGGCCTATCTGGCCCGTTCTATCCCCATGAGCGAGTACACGGTGGATGAAAATAGCTTCTCAACCGGGACACAATGTGCGGAACCTTTTGTTGATTAGGCAGCTAATGTGTGTCTGTGCGTGTCATTTTGCAAAACAGGATACATAACAAGAGGGTGGAGCACAAGGGCTAGTCATTTGTTTACTTTCAAACTTCCTTCTCACTCATTCTCTGCATCATCAAACTGTCATTTTTCAGCCCCTGAAGACATTTGTGAAAATGAAGCCCCCTAAAGACCGGATCTTAGCCAAATTAAATTTAATAGACAACGAGCAAAACCGAACAGCGACGTGATGTCTGCCATTTTAATTCCGAGCGACCGTTTTAGCCATTGCAACCGAACCATGCGCGCTGGCCCCGAACTATCCAAATATCACCGCTATTGATCTCTAATTGGCCCGCTATCAGCAGACGGACAGCCGGCGTTTGAGCAAAGATAGAACGTTCCCAACGGAGAACGGCGCCAGAGAAAATCAACAAGTCATTTGTCACTTGTTGAATCAGCCATTTGTCACACGGCCGCCACGTAAAAGCCAGACGTCATCACATCAAGCCCCATTTAAATGCCATCTCGACCTTGCTGGCACAGTGTAGCATACTGACACGCTATCCGTGTCAAAGCCGTGCACGCGGCGACGTGTGCGTACATATGCCCCGCCCCCATTGTCTTATCAAAGCCGTGCAAATTTAGGGTTTGACTGTCCGTGAATTATTTATCTCCGCCGAGGCCGTGGAAACACACAAGCGGCAATAAATATTTATACGCAGCCTCATATTTATTTCATCGCGGTATCAGAGGGGCAGCTAGCGGGAAGGAGGTAGAAATAAAAACAGGTGGAAGACATTGATGAGGGTTACTATTCGTAGCCGTGCTGCAGTACGACGCGGGTAAAGTAGGAAGGGAGGCAAAATAAAAAAATGTTCCACAAGCACTACAGGCTCAACTTATTATCATGGCGCAGCTTAAAATGCCGAAGGAGTCGTGGCGAGAACTATTATAAAATGTCATTTCTGGAGGAAAATTGCGGGTGGATGCTCAAGAGGAGACACTCGAGTGAACTGAAATAAAATGAAACTGGAATTCAAAAAGTAAATATGGGATTTGCAGATGCCGGTTCGGAATGTTTACTGAATTTGGGGGATAGTTGAAAAGTGCAGTTCAGAAATGCGGAAGGGTGAGTTGAATTTCTAAAGTGTCTGTCATGTTTGTGTTTTGGGGTTGAGGCTGCTCGCATTTGGAGCCCGTCCGACGGGGCGGGCCCGCTTGGTGACCGCCTTGCGGCTTCTAAGTACTCTTGTGAGCTGTATTTGTGTGTGTGAGTAGGCTGAGTCATTGAATAGTTTTTTTTTCCTCGCTTTGTCCTCCGCCTGAACCCGAGAAAGTTACATAAGACAGTTGATGGCAGACATGAAGACGCGAGATGGGCCTCACTAATACATTTACCCACCAGAGAAATCAACTCAATTGTCATCTGGCATCTCGTTCCCCACGTTTTTTTTTTTTTGTGGTTAAAATACATCTTGGAAAAGTAGCCCTCCCCAGAGGCCTGTAAAAGGAATGAATTTTGTGTTGGATCTGGGGTTAGGAAATGGTCGTATCCATCTAACAGCGCCATGAATAACAGTAAATACCACAGAAAATATGAAGTATTATCAACCGTGACAATATCGAGGTGAATGGATATGAAAGGCGTTCTCCTACGAGTAAGTTGAATTTGTCTCGGTAGCTAGCCGCCCAATAAAAAAATAGTTGGCCAACATTGTTGTTAGCATTGCTTTTAGCATTAGCATTGGTAGGCTACAAATGGCGGTAATTCCTCATTCTTGAATCGTTCTGACAGTAGCCGGCGTACTTGCGATACCTGCAACCACTCGGGAACGAAATGCCCACTCGGCAAAAAAGCTCACCGATGCTTTCGGGGGACATCACGGAGCAATTTGCTACGCTGGCAGCACTTCAAAGACCGAGAGGGAAGCAAGTGGGGGTGTTTAATCCAGGGCGACATTAGCCCCCAGAAATGTATACGCACACACACACATACGCACGGATGATGAATGGAAGGGGTTTTTTCAATTTGCCAACAAATCAGAGTTGATTGGAAAACTCGCTTGTGCAACACACACACGCACACGTGCATGCACACACACACACACAAAAAAAAGAAAGACATGCAACACTTTCATCCTGACAGACGATCTTCAAGAATTTGAGAAGGGGAAGGATGGTGAGAAAAAAGATGACAACCCGAATATTGCCACTTGTCAGGAGGTGGCATGTATTGACTTGGTAGTGAGCCTTTTCCATACTAGCACGACGCTAACGTTAGCTCAATTATATAAAAAAAAAAAACTTGCTTCTCATTGCCATTTGCTTTTTCGATATGCAAAAGTGCAAAAAAATTGGAACTCTGAATTCTTCAAATTGTATTTTCAGTTAATAAAACAAGTAAAGCAGGGCACGACTATTAATTGATTCGATCAATTAATCCTATTGCACTTGTAACGGCGCTAGCTTGATGCTAACATTACCCACATTACTTCGACTTTGCATGAAGTCTTTTCCCACCTTTTCAACAGACTTAT
This sequence comes from Syngnathus floridae, assembly GCF_059516105.1. Lineage (NCBI taxonomy): Eukaryota > Metazoa > Chordata > Actinopteri > Syngnathiformes > Syngnathidae > Syngnathus > Syngnathus floridae. The sequence continues at coordinate 9,318,454 of NC_142427.1, read as the reverse complement.
CCGCCCCGGCGTTTATTTACAGAAGGATTTCCCCCTCGGCCGCCGTTACGTCGGCTCATATTGACGGAATAAACAACGTGAACGGCGTCGATAACGGGCGCTGGACCTCGGGAGAACTCCAGATGGCGGAGCCGGCGGTCAATAGATCGACTCTAACTCGCGGGCGACGTGACCGTGATGAACCTGAGCGGAGTTAATCTTCGCGACGGCGTGAAAGGAGACACTTGAGAGCACTTGTTGAAGTCTCGCCGCCTTCAGGGGAGCTATTGGACACTTTATCACCATAAGAGGTAAGAAAGTGTTTGAGAAAAGATCGATAAAGACAGTAAATCACCACTTGGGCACTCCTCAAATCTGAGGCTACTTGGCTGCCTGTAGAGGATTGCCCCCCCCCCCCTTTTTTTTTCCCACTCACCCTCTCCAAGTCTTGTCGGAGGTGCGTGAAAAGCTTGAGTCTTCGGTAGAGGACGTCCTGCTCCTGCTGGGCCAGGTTGTCCACCTCGTCTCGTTTTAGAGTCACCAGAGGTTGGTTGAAGTTGGCCTTCCTTTTCAGTTTCCAGAACTGGTACAGGAAGTCCACCTTAGGGAGGAAAGTTTTGATAGCATTGATCCAAACGTTTGAGTTCCATGAGGTGGTTTTCTATGAGATCAGGTAGTACCTGCGTGACAGGCAGCGCCATGTTCTCCGCCACCTCGCCGGGATCCACCAGTCGGTAGAACTCGTCCTCCAGTTCCTGGAGCTTCTGCTTCCGCTGGCTCACCTTGTCCCGCTCCAACTGGTCCCGCTCGGCCCTCTCGGACACACTGTACGGTACCAAACGGGGTTCCGGGAGCTCGGGCGCCCGCTCGGGTCGGGCCGTTCCGCCGCCGCTGTGCTCCAGACAGAAAGACTTGAAGCGGACTTCGTCGTTCTCAGCCAGGATGGTCCTCATCTCCAGACCGTGGTCGAAGGCGCACGTCACGTGGAAGGCCACAATACATGAGGGCATTGAACACTGTCAAGGGAGAAGAACCTTATCAATTGGCTTTAAGGTCTGAACTTGTTTTTGTGGGTGTGCTCATGCCTACCAAATTTGCTAGCAAAGAATTAAGGTAGCAGTACCTGTATGCATGTTCCGCTGTGCTCTCGACATAGGCTGCAGGACAGAGCCCATCGGCTGGCGGGAATGTGGGATACCTTAGTGATGGGCTCCATCTTCTCCGGACAACCTATACTCACCTAGCACACACACATTTTGGAGCAATTCAAAACACCACTCATCATAATGCTGCATTGCTGTTGTTGTTTTCCCTCATTTGTTACTGCGCCCATCCATGACAGACGATTGCTCGCTGCCGCGACTAATTGATCCGTCGGCTAATTGACCCTGATGTGTCACGCACATCAACACACACACTGGCACAAATGGAGGGAAGTTACCCAGAGGCTCTACTGTTTGTGTGTTTCTTTCCCAGCAGGAAAACAGGAAAAACTCATAAAAATTGCATTGATAGAGATGATAGAAGCAAAGCTCGTGTGTGTGTGTGTAAGTGCGTTTAAGTGAGACCCATTGTAGAATTGTAGGCTGCTACACACAACGCTGCAGGGGGTGTATCATCTGAAAGCTTGACACACACACAAGCAAACACCCCCGACACACACACTCTTCCAGCAGCTTCCACACAAATGGGCCAAACTCTACAAGTCAGATGTAGTGTGTGTGTATGTGTGTGTGTACTTGTGTGAAAACATTCACTTGTGACGATGCACACAAATAAACACACTTGAAGCAAATATATCCAAAGGGAGACTAAGGGCCACTGCAGCATTGCAATGTTACAGCACAATAACAAGCTAGGCTAACATTAGCATGTGGATTTATTTTCTTTTGAGCAAGCCTCACCTCGGGTATCCATAAGGCACAGCTGACGTGGACCCACTTGGTTCCACTGCGGGTGGGTTTGAGGGCGCCGCCCCGCTTGGGGCACAGCAGACACTTGGGCTGCACGCCCAGGGCGCACGTCCGACAAAGCCAGTTGCCCTGCGGGACCTTCAGGATGCCGTAGCAGGCCTGCAAAACAGATTAGCAAGCTAAGCTAATCAATGCTAAACTGCAACGTTTGTATTTAGTAAACAACAAAAGTGAGACCTGGTGCACGCAAACGTTGCACTTGTCGCAGAAGACCATCTCGTTGCCGTCCTCGCCCTCGGGCGAGCGGCAGACGTCGCAGACCACGTCCTCGTCGTACTCGATGCCCAGGCCTTCCTCTGCCTCGATGGCCTGCTGCATCTTCTCCTCGCACACCCGCTCCAGCTCGACCAGAACGCGCTCCATCGTCAGCTCTGCCAGCTCGGGCATCGCTGATGAGATATCCGGCTAACGTTAGCATCTTAAAGCTAGCTTGTGTCAATAAATTCTTCTTGTTTATTTCTCCTCCATCACTGTCATAAAATAACCAAGATAACAGCAGGCACTCACCCATTTGCGCAAACTCTTGGTTGACGAGTTCCAGCCAAGCCACGTCCGTGTCGTCCAAGTCGTAGCAGCCGTACGCTTGGCCGGGAAGAGGCAAAGGGTTGCCCTCGTTGGACGTTCTACTCGGTGACTCTGGCAGTAACCTGGGCCCAAAAAAAAAATCTCAAGCGTTCAATGGCCTGCTTCAAATTTGCAGCGATGACAATAATTGTAGGACAAGTCCATCTTTGAAGGTCCGATGGAAATAGCCACAATGACCAAAATGGCCACTTTAACTCAAAATGGCAGACTGTGTGTATTTCCTGGCACGGGATCACGAGACTGTGTTTGTGGGTCACGTCGGGAAATTCCTCCGGGCACTGTCTGCTCTCCAGCGCTTCCAGACTAAAACGTCTCGGCAGTCAACGAGAGAAGGAAATGGGGTCGGGAACTCTGCGTGACCCGCTAGCCCTCGACTGACATTAAAATCATGTGACGCAACAATCACTACAGCGGAAAAATTCATACAGTCAACCACAATACGTCAACTAGTTACCGCCTTACAAAAATATAAAAACAACAAAAAACACTTTTGCAGAGTCATCTAAATTTAATATTTCACATTTATATTTAAGGAATTGAGTATAATGTCTATACTTAAAACAACTTAGCTTGATTTGTTTACCTACAGAAAGTCAATCGGACCACTGAGCGATGAGTGTGGTATTAAAATGCGCTTTTACAGCTTCTTTTATTATCTGAAAGAAACCGACTGCTCTGATCTATTTCAGTACGAGATTACAATTAAATAACAAATAGATAACACACTGGGTACACACACAGACACACACACAGACACACAAGCAGGGAGATGAGACAATGGTCTGTTATGTAAGGTGCAAAGCAGCTTGAGTGTCTCATTTCAGCAGTGTGTTACTTTTGTGTGTATATGTATGTGTGTGTGTGTTTGCATGTTCTTTTCGAAGACATTTAAGAGCACCATGTCCATTAGAAATGTGAGGCTTTCTATTCAATCTGTCACTTTCATTGCTTCCATGACTCACCTCCCACATAATCATCACCAAGGCCACACTACATACAGCACACACACAGGCAGCGTTACATAATCATAAAAAAAAAAGGCACTCTTTTCTTTTTTCTATTGTGCAAGGTGGCAGATGTGACAAAGAACAGGAAAGAGGAGCCATTGCATTAACTGTATGAATATATTTGTAGTTTTCGTGTGCGGCGGTTATCATGAGAGACTTTTTACCTCCTTGTAAAACAATCATCTTTTGTCAACTTGTAAGTGTTGACATAGGAGACGTCTTCCCAGCGTGGGCTGGGCTCGTCTGACCCTCAAGAGGCTTTCGACACACGCATAAGAATGTCCGAGGAAATTTGACATCTTTAGCAAAGCAGAAGCTGCAAAAGTTTTTTTTTTTCTAACGTGCTCTTGTTAAATTATGGCTTCATTAAAAGCAAATAAAGTCGCACGCTAGCAAATCTGCAAAAATGCACATTGCGAAAGAAAGAGCGCAATTAGAAGATGCCTCCACCAGACGCAGACGTGACCTCAGAGGAAAGGCATGCACACAAAACAGTGAAACATGTGAAGAACACCACAAAAAAAAAAAAAAAAAGCACCGCTAAATTACCACACTGAAAACTAGCGGGCTAACCCCCCCCCCTTCATTCTTTAACATTAAGAAAATTAAGTTACAACTAAAAAAATTCTTGACAAAAGTAAGTTAATTTAAAAAAATGCATTATGTCCTAGAAAAAAAAATAAATCAGTGTAAATAATACATCTATAATTAACATTCCAACAATAATTGCAGAATATTTCAACTCTAATCCCTTTCCCCAAAAAATTTAAGACACCATAAAAAAAAAGTCATGTTGGCACTGGAAAATATTTGATCAACATCATAAATGTGTGTGTGTGTAATGTCATTCTTGGAATAACTCTCTGCCACAGTCTGGCTGAGAAAACGGCGATTCCCCTTTCTTTCCCATAATCCCCCTTTTATACGCAAACCTTTCACACTCTCTCTCTCCCGCTGTGTGTGTGCCAAGAGACAGGCTCGCTCTCCATCCTCTGTTCCCACACGAGCTTGCAGACCCAAGCAGGCTAAATGTAGTAAGAAACATACTGTATATTACGTGAGCACTTAATGTACTTTATTAAGGCTGCAGTATTTTTCTGGCCACACGGGGGCGGTAAGATCCAAGCGCGATGCTTGGAGTTCAACGTTCACTTATCCTCCAAGGAACACATCTACTGCTATTTTCTTAAAATATTCATTTATTTTTAAATATAACACATTGTGTTGCAAAAAGATTTTTTTTTCTTTCTACATATTTTAACTTTATTTTGGAAATAAACACAACTGTCATATTTGAATTTATAGTGAGCTGCCATTTTGTCTGCTTGAGATGCCAGGAAAGCAAGCCTGTTGTCATGGATATGAGAGCGACTTATTAACACCTCTGCTCTAGAGGAGCCGCAGCCTGTACAAATAATCTTTGACAAAAGGATGAGGAGGAAATCCAAAGGGGGAGGGGGGGGGGGTGGAGAATGCGGGCACCGTTTGGGCAAACAAGGCCGGTGGGAATGTTTTCATTCATATCTTTCGCTCGGCTAGTTGAGGAATGAGACGCAGTGGGAGGAGTTTTGCTGCGTCCAGATTTGAGGATAGGCTCAAATAGCAGAGGGCAACTGCAGCCAAGTGGAGAATGTGGAGTGGCAAATTGCAGCATCTGGACAGCGACAGGGGTAAGACAGGCTAAGCTAGCAAGAATAGATTGAAGGCCACGGGAGTAAAGAGCAAACAAGCAACAGGGCGAGCGGATATATCCAAAGGGAGACTAAGGGCAGCCAAGTGGGGACAGAGGAGTATAACAGGTTAGGTATGTGAAGGAGGACTGGTTTGGCTTAAGTACAATTAGCGTGGGGGGATTTGTTTATGTTATTTCCAGCCATCTATCTTCAAAGATGACAATATTGCAGTGCTACTCAAGTGTGTTTGTCCTTCAAAAGATGATCAAGGATCCTGAGAGAGATGGAGAGCCCATTATTAAAGGTACTCAAGACACAATTCCTGGTCGGGATGATGTCACCACACACTTGTGTGTGTGTGTAAATTGCTTTTATGGCCCACTATGGGAAGGGAATGAGTCATGCTGTTGTTCCAGGAACCAATACAATATGTACGTGTATGGATGTGGTGACGCACAAACATTTACACACAAAAGGCGTCAGCATTAGCGGCAAATGTTTTAGAGCGAGTTTCCAAACGAGACCGGCGATGTGGGCTGAATTTGATCTACTTGGTTGCAATTCATACCTTGGAAACTCCTGCTTCAAACCAAAATGTCTGACTTCCTGTGACATCATATTGTACACATTTTTTTTCAGTTCCTGCATATGTTCTGCTGCAGATTTTTTCTTGTATTCGCTTATGTGTCAGCCCGGATGTGGTAGGAACCACCAGGATGGGTGGAGGGTGAGAAAAAAAAAAAATAGCATGAAAAACAACATTTCAAGCCACACAATGTTCTCAACTACCCACAATGCAACTCGCTCTGTTAAGTGACAAGCAGGTTTGTCTCAGGAGACTTTGTGGCTTCCCTCGGGGCTGCTGACTCGGCGAACATCCCCGTAAGATGAAGAAGAAAAAAAAGCCGCAGCTAATAAAATTTAGCGAGCTTTGATTTATTTTTTTCCTTTGATGCCACGTGCCGATTTAAAAGATTTGTAAAGTAAAAGTCGACCCAGCGTGCGTAACAAAGCGTCGAGGACCGCCATCTTTTGATACTAGCTACCTCTTTTGCTAAAGTATCAAACATCAAGAAGAGAGGAGTCGTATGAAAATAAATTTGGGGTGGAAGCGGTCAAAGCGGCGTCGTTAATCCCCCCTCAATGATCTTCTACCGCTCGCCGTCGACCGAAGTCGTGGCGGGCAGAAGACATTGCCCTTCTCTGACTGGACGACATCCAACCAATCAAGGCAGCCAGTTGGAGCGTTCCGACTGGCTGGCTGGCCGACCTCGACGGAATGACAAGCAAAGCTGGACGCGCAGACGGCAATCGTGTCCAAAGAGTGACTCAGACTCCCGAGCTAAACCCGTTCACCTTTTCTTTTCTTTTTTTTTCTTGGACAGGACCGTATCCAAATAACCTGGAGATACGTCCCTCGATGAAGCCTGATCAGGTTTTGCACCAGGCTCCAACTTTTTGGAAAGCGCTTGATAAACGATGGAGGTTGTCGTGAGGAAAACAAGTCAATTCGGCCGGTTCGCGACCCCACCGCTGCGGTTCTGGCGACGACCGAGCTACGTGCTTATTCACCGCATCTCGTCTCTTTTGTGGTCTTCTTCGAACTGGGATGAATTCATCCCGAACTTTAGAGACATGTTAGCCGCCTGCGGATGCGTTGCATTCTTTCCACCCCCTCTTCAAAGTGAAAGCAAAAACCACAAGTGGAAGACGCTCCGGGCCGTGAACCCGCCGACGTTTTCGAGCAGTCAGCGTTCGGCACGTGATTACACAACAAGACTAAATCGAAAACTGGAAGTCCAGGAAAAAAGCTTATTGTGCGAGGACAGGAAGCGGCTATTAATACGCAGCCTCTATCAGGGGTTAGAGGTCAATCTGTCCAGTAAGAAGGATGCCGAAACAGCTCACTAAGGAGAGCGTCAGATAGAAGCCAGTCTTCATTATACAATTTTTTTTAAATTATATAATTTATTATATAACCTATAAATAAATTATATATTTTATACTTGTGTGACGGTCAGAAAATGTCAGAAGCTTAGCGTGCAATAAATCAAAGGCTTTTTTTTTTTAATGACCAAATATGACTGACGTGAAAAAGGAGCGTTTATGACTCAAAAGTAAACAAGAGACATGGAAACTATGAGTCGGATGCCAACTGTGCTCGTTAACACTGTCCCCTCTTTCTATGTGATAGAGATCTTACAAAAAAAAACCTTCAGTTTCATCTTTGAGGGACTTTCATGAGCTGCGGCGCAAATAAGCAAATGACGCTGTAAAAAACAGCAGCTGCGATAGTTCCCGAAGGCATCGCCAGTCATTTCTACCCTTTCATTTTGACTTTGGTGCACGCCTTCTGACCTTTTACTTGAAACGGATGACTTTAGAAACATGTCACTTACAGCAACCTATATAAAATATATTGTAACATTTTTAAGTGCTAAAAGCAGAACAAATGAAAGCTACACTTTTTTCCCCCCCTCCATTGCTCACACTGTAGTCAAGCCTGAGGCGCTGACATATTTTCCTCCTATTTTTTTTTCTCATGATGAATAATGACATCATCACTAAAAATTGTTGGAGTGAAGAAAAAGAAGGAAAAAAAAAAAAGGGACTGCGGGCGCGTCTGGCTTTGACAAAACACTCTTCCTCTTGCACTCTTTCTCCCTCTCTTAGGCTTCACTTTTCATTCCAGGCTTAGAGGTTGCAGCCAAGCTGAATAAATTGCCAATAAATCCATAATGATGTGTTTTGGGGTGAAAATTTGACAATAATAAAGTGAGAGTAAATGTGTAATATAATGAGCAAATAAAGTTGGAAATTAAACTTGTTTAAAGAAAAAGAAATATTCTAAAAAGACTAAAGTGACTCCTGATTAGCTAACGGCTACAGCGCCACCCGCTGCTCTGGCATGCTCACTACATCAGTGAAAAACGAGAATATGTCCAATCACGCTGTGCCGTTTGTGTTATCTTGGCGCCCTCCGTCATGCACAACATCAAAAAGTCGCCTTCATTCACGCTGGCTTATCTGGACCATGTGTCTTTTCTTGACAATCTGCCGCCTATGGACGCACATCCATCTGCTCGCTCGTGTGTGTGCGTTCGTGCGAGTGAGATATGAGCCCATTACAAAGTGTAAACACTCAGCAAGACACATTTATCTCTTTCCGTGTTCGCCGCACAAACGATTGAGCGCGACGACGGCTCGTCAACTATCGACTGCTTTTTGTGCTCGGGGATCAACAGACATATGCACACAAAAATAAACAGGCTAGGAAAAGACACAGGAAGTCGGCCATTTTTCTTTGCGGAGTCTTTTTAGGACTACTTCTGGCCTTTTTTATGTAGCATGTTGTTTTTACCTGACCAGCGGCTGCGGGATGGCCTCCAGGTTGGCGGGCACCTGCACTCCTTTCTCCCACTCTTGCCTCCAGGGGTCCGACAATACATAAAAGTCGTCCGGGCCCAGCTGAGCAGAGTCGGGGAGCTTCATGGCCGTGATGAAATCGGTGCGAAACACCTGAAACAGAAATTCGGTGTTATTTTCAACCGCGCAGGAGTTACTTTTAACTTCAACGTGTTAAGGGGGCAAAAACAACCCAAGTTGTTGTATTTCATTATTTTTAATCAATCGTAACAAAATCTATATTGGACGCGGTAGAAGCTTTCAACTAAAGCGGCCCAGACTTGACACCGAATATGTCAGTTTGCGAGTAAATAGAGACGAGCTCATCATTAGTTCATCTTGTGACATTTTTCGCTTGGCGGTGCGCCTAGAGATTTTGCGCCTTGGCTGAACAAAGATTGAGAAACATCGCTCCGAGCCATACAAGTCTTACAAGCGGTCCAAAATGAAGCTCGTTATGACTTCACGTGATGTCATCATTGCTCAGCTGACCGCAAACACCGATGAAATTAAAACTGCAACAAGGCAATCATTACACAAATAACTTCTGCATTTCTGACTCTGTGTGTGTCTGTGTGTGCATGCGGTGAGGTAGAAGGTGACATTTAAACCCAGGAAGTCCACTTTCACATCCATGTTAATGCACCGCCACACACGATACTGACACTAGGCAACACACCTACATAGACACATGCTTTTGACAACACACACAATTTATATGCATGTGTGTGTGCATGTTCCACTTGCACTGACTTTACGCTGCTGAGTCACTTTCCCACAGAGGACAGTGACAAAGTGCTCTAAGTGCTTTTAAAGGCCAGCTGACATCACACACCACAAACACGTATGCACACACCCACACATACACACACATCAGTTTAATACTGGGGGGGGAAACAACAACTTTGACATACAGCACATTGGGTAATTAATTTTAATGTCTGTCTGGGGCAATAAAGGGAGTTCTGTTATTGTAGCCATGCATCTCTACCAATAGGGGGCGCCTACTTGTACCAACAGTGTACAAAGTTTACATTTGGGAGCTATCGGAGAACATTTCTAGGAAAAGTTGAAGGATCTCAGGAAATGATGCCTAAACTGCGCTCTTCAAACCAAAATGGTGACTTCCTAAATTGTTGGAGATTGCTTCTTGAGAATTTTTTGTGGGTCTACTCATGTCTACCAAATTTCATGTTCCAAAGGTGCTCCAGAGCCAATTGGGGAATTCATTTTCGGCAGGATGAAGGCGCCTGGCCAAATCTTCTGAAGGATGCAGAAGCATCATCGTCATGGCGACCCAACACAACGTCATAGCAGATGTCGCCACTCAGACGGAGGAGGCTAATTTTAGCGCGGGGAGCTTGGAAGGTCAACAAGAGGAATGTGATGAAAACGATATGATCAACTACTAAAATGCACAACGCGGTATCGTGCAGCTGTCTTACTTTATTTTGGAACCCTACCCTTCGCTTCCAACTCTAATCATTGAAAAGAATAATCAGTTTTTTTCTTTGGCTCCTTTTAGCGTGAATAAAACGAGTCACACTCAAGATGGCGGCTGTTACTTTGACTTCGATCCTCCCCGGGACGTAAAATAAAAACCGTCAATGGATACAAAAAGCCGCCAAAGACGCGTGAATGGGATTTCCTCCTCGGATTTCCTGCCACTGGCGCTAGCTCGTTAGCGACGCAGTGAGAAACGTTCAAAGAAACGCACGAGGAAAATAAAAGTCAACAGATGTGTCACAAGCTCAAAAGGAAAACCGGGATTGTGCACGCAAATGGATTCCGCACCTGTGACGAAGTGGTAGCACATTTACCGTCATGTTTCAAACGTTTATTTTAAAACCTCGTGTGTTTGAAAGCCAAACTTGCAAAGCCTATTTCGGGAAAAGCTCGGCCACCAGGTGAGAAGGCGGTGCCATGGTATGAAGAAAAGGCGGCAAACATGTTCTGAAAACCTACAAAGAAAAAAGTGGGTCACTGACACGCCGGAGAATGAAGGAGACTTTCGAGACCCCCCCCCAAAGCCCCCACCCCGCCCCATCCTTCTTCTTCTCTCGCTACTTGGGAGCGTGGTGTAAATAGTTGAACGTGCTAACAAATGTCTGCGAGGAAGATGTGACCCACTTTTGGAAAGCAATGCTTTAAAAAACAAAAATCAATATGCGAGCGGCGTTCCAAGCATGCCGCCATCATAGACGACACACACACACGTGTTTAAATGTGGCAAAGGTGTGTGTGTGTGTGTGTCGACAGCCAAGCAGCTCTTAGTTAATGGAGTAAAAATACAGATGTTTTACACACACATCCAGACATTCCTGTTGCTGTGATTTTCAGGTCGCTATGACGTTGCACAGCTGTTTCTACCAGACTATAATGAGCGAGAACAGATGCTAGCCAGCTAGCTCACGCACGCGCACGCGAAACAAATAATACATACGGCCTTGGCAGTTCTTACTAACCGTGGAAGATGGTGCACGGTGATGTTTTGTACGGTAAATAAGTTTGCTTAGTCGATAACAACAAATAAAGTTTTGTTGCTAGGCAGATTTCAGTTTCAACCTCGAATATTGATAAAAGCCTACTTTGAAATGGTACGGGAAATCCAAGATTAGATTACAAAACATGCTATTGATAAATACTTTGTGTGTGTGTGTGTGTGTGTCCGAGGGTGATGTTGCCGCCATGTTTTGACAAGTGTCAACGCTTCCCTGCGGGCTACAAGCAAGCAGGCACGTTTCCCCAAAGACTAGCTTGAATGAGGCCAATTTGCACACACAAACAACACACACACACACACACCGGAAGTTGTTGTACAGTCTTATGATGCACACATACTCTTTTTCCAAAATTGTACACGCTGCCAGTAAAGAAGCGGACATTGCCTTCCTGTTAGTGCCCCATACGGTCTTCATCAAAGCAGCGGGGCGGTTGGCCTTCGAGGAAAGACTCCCGAGGATGAGCAATATATAGACATGCGGCTTTTCGTTTAACTTGCATGTGTGTGTTCATTTGAAACCCGAACCCAAACATTACTTAATTTATTTCCACCCATGCAATCTGACTCAAACCTATCTTAGCGCAGATTAGCTTAGCGTAGACTTGTTGCTTTGAGCACGAGTTATTTTTATGAATTGCTCTCCTTCAACCGGGAGGAATTTGCAAGCCGCAAAGCGTCCTTCGCGGCGACCGTTTTTTCCGCTTCTTACACCAGGGTAGTCATTTGAGAGTCCTCGGAGACCGCTCGAGGCGACCGCTCACGGCGGCCGCTCGAAGCGACCACTCATGCAAACCTGCCACTTTTCCCCACCGCACTGCGCCGGCCATTCAAGCTGTGTCGGGAGACCAATGTATTGACTTTGGACACAGCAGGCTGATCGAGTTTAACATAAGTGTGTTTAAAGCCCTAATTTGAAACACTAAGCAAGGCTTGAAACCTGACTCGGCAACTGTAACCCATCCTTGAAACCATGATTGGAAACATTAACTCTGGCATGAAACCCAAACATGAAACCTTTGTTTGAAACTTGGCTTGAAATCCTTAATTGGAACCCCATGCAAGGCTCAGCCGGGCTTCAAACCCGACTCACGCTTGACAAGATAATTTGCAGCGCTAACTTTTTGTCCCTCACCTCGGAATGCTTCTTGTGCTGATGTCGTACCCACGTGATGCTGGTGGCCGCGGCCGCGTTCTTGGACGACCTGGACCACGACGTCACCTGACCTGCAACATAATGCTGAGAATAAGAACCCAAAAAAAAAAACCTCCAACAACGCACACATCACACAAACATGAGGCAGCAGCTTAGCAATTAGCTGAGGAAGCTAAGTGTGTGTAAACAAATACCACCTAAAGATACAATATGTTTTGTGCATCATGTATGTCCAACATACTTACTGTCGGTGGTGTCCGAGTCGTTGCTGCTGGTCGAATATTTCCTCCTCTTTGTCTCGCTCTCCATCTACCGGGACAAATACCAAGAAGGGGGTGAAAAAAAAAAAAAAAAAAATCATCTGTGAGATAAACAAGTCCACAATAAATCAATTTATTTGTGACAGAGAGTGACTAGCTTCTGAAATGATTTCTCATTTTATTCATGATAGATATATTCATATATTTTTTATTAATGGGCCCATTAAATAAATTATCCACATACTGTATGTAAATTTGCATCCATTTGATTATACATGCTGTATGTTACACACACAACATTGTGCACAGTGTCCAGGAACACACACACAAGGACAAAGTAAGAGCTCCGGTCGTCATGGGATACTATTACTGACAAATGCGTCCATGATAAACACACATTAACTAACTTCCTGGCAAATGCACAACCAACTACACAAGACTGGCTGCGTGCCTCGGAACAACACACACACACACACACACACACACACACACACACACAGAAGGCTGAGGTCAGTCACTTTGCTGGAGAATCTTTGCATATAAATTGCTTCATAACACCGCCTTGCCATCCTGGTTTTCACCTTCACCTGTCCCTCATCCCTCACGCTCTCACTCTGTCTTCCTTACGATAAGGACATAAGTATTTGGACAGCGTCCACTGGAGGAGGGGGTGATGGAGGCAAAGCTCAGGCCAGCGAGGCGGAACTAATTCAAGTGTTATAAAAGAACAAAAAAAGATTATTTATTGATTATGTGGTTTTTATTCAGTCAAACTTCAGAATCGAACAAAAAAAAGTCCTTATCATAACCAGGCCAAATTTGAAATGCTAATCATCCCTGCCCGTGCCTTGCAAATCTTTTTCCCTGCAGAAAAATGGAAATGTACACTGTGTACAATCCGGAATCGTGAGAACCTCCCCCTCCCCTTTCCTCTTCATCCTCTTCTTCCTCTGTCTGTCATCGCACCACGTGGTGGTCCTTACCCCCCTTTTCAACCAATCACAGCTCAACACTCACTCACACACATACACAAATGCACACTTCATACACACGTGTACACTGTATGTACACATGTGAGTCACATGACGATGGAGGCATGAGGGATGAACGCCTGTAAACAACATCCTGCCACATAGGACACCCCCCCGAGGGTGGAGGGGAGTGAAGCACACACACATTTACGCACACACATCATGACTCATCTCCGGTTTCGGACTCGGCGGGAGGAGGGCGTCTGCACGTGTGAGCGTTTGAAGCGTGTTTGAGTGAATGTGTGCGATGTGATGATGGGAAAAGGGGATTTGGTGTTGGGGGGGTTGACAAGATTGGGGGGGTTGTGTCACAAATGGGACCATTTAACAAGCCTCCAGACGATTGTGCTTTAATTGATTCAAGAAGGAGCGAGTGTGAACACCATCAACCACAATGCACCTCCATCACACAACCCTCATTTGGACAGCCACCAAAACTTCCACACTGGAAAGCCTAAGCCAGTCTGGAAACTCTACTTTGAAAGCCATTTTTTACAACCACAAACAATTGCAAAGATTTTGAAAATTCAACCTGCTTTGGAAACCCTAACCTGGCCCACCAGCCACATGCTGCACACCCCTTCTTTGCGCTGTATTAACTACCAAATCCACGCATTCAAATCCATTTGCCACTTGGATGGATGCTTTGGAGCAGCTGTTGCGCTTTTGACATGGAAAGGGAGCTGCAGTCACTTCTACACAAGATCTGGAGGTAAATATACACGACCCCCCTCCTCCTCCTCTTCCTCCAAAGCCTGCTCGATCTGCACAGCACGAAGCGGCAGCAGCATCGCCAGCGGGAGGAGGAGGTGCGGGTAGAGGGGTTGTTCTAATTCCTAGATACGTGTGTGTTTGTGTGTCCTAGTGTGTGTGGTGGCGTGCTCTGCCTTCCTAAAAGCAGAACTGCACCCCCCCTCCTTTATGCAAAGGAACCTGCAATTCCTCTGAGGGCTGTGAAGGTGCACTTCTCAAACAACCCCACTACAACGCGCATGCGCACTGCATCCGCCTCACTATCCGGCAAGTTTGGTGTTGCACGCCGCTGCGAATCGTGCACAATTAACTGCCATTACGCACCCCCCAAAAATACACTTGTCACCACGCGCATGCGCACTCTCAACATGGTTTTCTTATTGGAACGATTTACTTCACATGCACGACAGCAGGATGCCATCAGAAACACCGAACCGCCGCTCATGACGTCACGTGTACACATTACTGTACATTTAGTATTGCATCAGAACTATTAATGTGAACATCACACCAAATTTCACGACTGTATTTGTGCATTTTATGTTACTGTAAAATTAGAATTTCATTCGCAAAGGGGTGTGTTTACCTTCTGCTGTGGGGGGGTCAAACGCGCCTGCGCACTACCAACGTGCATTTCCTCTTTAAATATGTTACTTCCATCACACACACCTACTAAGGATGCCAAAGTACTGCATCAGAACCACAAACCTTATTATATTTGTATGCTATATGAATAACTATAAAACATAATAAAGCGATGTTTACCTTGTTCTGCTGGGGAGGGCGTCCCACCGATCAGGAGACCATCGGGATCCAAGCACATGTAAATGTTCCTCTGGCTTAACTTCCACGTTGGGTTGACAGGAGACTTCCCCCTCCCACCCACCTTGACAGTTTAGAAAAAAAATCCAGGAAATCCAAAGAAAATGAAAACAAAAAATCGGGGGGGAAAGTGAGATGGAGAAGCTCCAGGTCACGGAGCCGAGGGGCCGGGGTGTCGCCGCCGCCGCCGTTCAGTGCGCGCCGAGCGGCTTGCAGGGTACGACATGCTGCTTACTGGAAATAATCATGTCGCATTTTTTTTTTTTGCACGAAAATACACCAGCGTCCAAAAAAGGATTGGCAAAAACCGATGTCTCTAAAAATATTGCAGTTTGTTTCGCAACCCCCCCACCACCTCTTCTCTGCTTCTTCCAAAACACACTACCACCTCCTCCTCGTCCCTCTCTGGCCGGCTGCACGGTGCTGGACGCGGTTGTGCACAAGACGAACGTTCCCCTCCGTTCGGCAGCCCTGCACGCTCCTCCTTAAAAAAAAGAGTGAGGGACTAAACAAATGTGGAAGAGGAAAACAGCGGTGCGGCTTTAGCTTGAAAACTCTTTTGGCGCCATATTTATGGCGTACTTTGAATTGAGCAGCACGGTTGTTGCACTTCCTCGTTGCACCGACGCTGAGGTGCGAGCGCTCTCTACAGGTCAGTGACGGTACTTGTAGCAAGCCTGTAGTCAGTCACGTCATTGTGTACAGGATTGAGGAACAAAATGTACAAATGCTTTTTTGCGTATTATAATTCATTGTTGAATCGATGACAAACAAGAATCCATTCTTGACCCGTAAAAAATATTTATTTAATGGATGGGTGTAAGTATGTGCTCATTTGTGCCACTCCAAAACTGAACAAATGGTCCATATTTATTTATTTCACAATTTAAAAAGTGTTTCACTAATTTTCATTCATATTTTTTGCAACAAGCGTCTATACACACACAAAAATCATGAATAAACAGCTTAGTATAAATGTGTGGGTAGTCACTAAGTGTGCACGTGTTTGTGTAACGCCCCCCACACACGCTTTATCAATATCTTGTAGTACCCATTCCCACCGCTGTACGTTGCTGTGTACCAAAGCCCCGTCATCGACATCTTGTAGTATCCATTCCCACCGCTGCATGGCGCTATGTACCAAAGTGCAGAGGAGAAAACGACATGTGGGTTACTCTTACCAAGCCGGAAATTATCTGCCTTGTTTAGTTGCGAGTTCGTGCCTGCAAGGAGTTCGCACCAAGATGTCGGGCTCGGACGAGGACGATTCTGTCACGAAAAAGGATGCGGTCCAACGTCTGGAGAAGTTCAGGGGACACTCGGAGAGCGACAAGCACTGGGTGCACAGGAGGGAGTTCATACTACGGAATAAAAGAGAGTATAAGGGCAAGGTGCTGAGGGATCGTCTACTTTCACTTTCAATGGTGTGGGCCAACAATGTCTTCCTCGGCTGCAGGTACACAAGTCACGTTATATGACAACAACACAACGTGGTTGTGGTAACCGTTTTTAATCACGGCCGAGAGCTCGCTACTGCCCCCTCTGCCTGTGGATATAATGTTCGTGTCAGTTTTGTGACTTAGTTGAACTGCCAACTCTTAATAAATCAGGACTAACGACTACAAAAAGTTCGAAAATGTTTGATATAGGTCCGTTGGTGGCTTCCACGTTGACTATTACGAAGTCTTTGTTGCTCTACTAATAACGATGCGACATCCTCAACTCGCTACTGCCCCCTTTGGTTTGTGGAAGGAACAGCACGACACCTTGGTATAAAATAAATTATTTTTTTGCTGGCAGATATAACGCGGAGGTCCTCGACAAAGTGAAAGAAATGGCCGAGGGCATCGAGGTGGAGGACGCGCCAGTCTTCGTGACAAGAGATGATATTATGAAGCAGAAGCAGAAGCAGAAGCAGGTAAGTGCCTCGCCTGCGTATCAAAATACCTCATAAATATATAATGTAGTGTATCTGCTGACTCGAGTATTCTTCTACTGTTTACAGAACAAATGATGGATCCCTCGTTCTGAATATACAAGCTGTGCTTGTGTGACCACATTTGTCTTCTCACCAATTTTTGTATGATTTTTAAATAAATGATGAAAGATGACTTCGTTTTTTTTTTAGCTGTATTAAAATAAGACTCCCCCAACTCATTTGGGTAGAGCAAACGCACAAAGGACTAAAATCGTCTGGAAAAAAATGTGTTTTATTATGTTTTTTTTATACAGCATATTGTTATAAGTATACTTTCCTTTGACAAATGTAACGTCCCTTCTGCTCAGTTGGAACAAATCCTACATACATGATGCCACAACGCCAGTTTTTTTTTTTTTTTCCCTCTCGCAATTTCCCAGCCTTTTTCATTTGGATACAGGGAGTAAGTGACTGCTTTTTTAGGATTTCCGGCAAGTCTTTCAGTCCTTTTGCATCCGAGAAGAAAAATTCCACCCAGAATACAAACTTAACCTGACTCACCACGCTTTGTCCTTTGAAGGCGCTTCTTCTTCTACCCCGGGGCGGGAAAAACCTCCATCATCGTAAGATTCATCTTAAAATCACAGATTGTTCTTTAGAGATTCAAAAAAGAAAGATATCCAATCAAAAGGCTTTTTTGAAACAACCCATTGGTGTGCGGAATACAAAAAAATGAAAGCTTTTGGTCATAAAACTGCCATTTCCAAACAAACCAAGCAGCAGCACACTCAGCGTATCAATCAAAAAACAAAGATATATTACAAGTTCTGTTAGCAATAACTTATTTCACAACATGCATTTTAAAAAAAGGAAAAAATAAAACATGATTCCGCCTCACTCCCTTGATATAACGTCCGTAGTTTAGATTTTTTTTTTTTTTTTTGCAGGGTGGCACTTGTTGAGTTCTTGTGATATGCGCATCTCCAAACGCACGCGAATGCACACACACGCACACACACACGAGGTAAAATGAGTGTGAGTGAGAGGAAGCGGAGAGGGGGTGCTTGGTTGGGGTCTCACACGTCCACCCAGCTCTGCTCCACAATGGCCGTCACTCGTTTCTCGTACTCGCGCTTGTTCTCCTGGTAAAGCTGCGCCGCTTGGCTGTTTGCCGGGCTATTGGGGTTGGGCTCATCTAGCAAAGACTAAAAAAAATAAAAAGGGGGGGGGGGGGGCCCCGATTGACTGATTAATGCATTTATTTAAAAGCCATTAGGGCTTCCTGCGGGATAGCTACAATGTGGCAAGTGACGAAAAAGAGACATCTGAATTAGTGGTTGTGACATCATCGAGTGTATGGGTTAGGAGGACACCCACCTGGATGGATGTGAGTATGGACGACACGTCATATGTGGGGCTCCAGCGGTTTTGGAGGATGTCTAAACATATACTGCCATCTGCGTACACTGAGGGAACACGGCGACAACAGTCAAACAAAATGACCTTTTTTGCAAGATTTAAGAGCAACAAATTTATAAATACTTGTGTTGCTAATCTATTTACCATTGGGGTGAAACATTCTGGATACAAAGCGAACCGTAGGAGGCTTGTTTGGATACTCCTCTGAGAATTCAATCAGAAGCTTAAATGTTCCTGCAAAATAAAAAGACATTTTTTTAGGACAAGCATTATTGGTAGCTACATTCTGCAAAAACTAAGCCATATTTATATATAAATAACATATGTCACCATGGCCGATGAAAGACTATAAAATATAGGAACTCACCATCTTCAAATGGCGTGCCGACGGGCCTGTAAAGACAAAAGAAATCAGTCGGGAATGGGGGGGGGGGGAAGACCTCCACACTCTGCTACTTGATTTCTTTGTTGACTGCGAAAACATACGGCAACCACCACTATGACTTAACTGTTTATTATCACACATCCAGGTTGCCGGGCGGGCGGGATAACAAGAGAAAGGACGGTAGGGTGGTGCGGAACAAGCACGTGACTCACCCAAAAATAACAGCGTTCCATAGCATGATATTGTTCTCCGAAGGTGCTCCGCTCACACCGGTGGGAGGGTCCTCTTGAAGTCTGCACACGACAAACAAAAGGCATTTAAAAATGTCACACTGGGAGTCAATCAATAAAGTTATGCCACTAAAATATCTTTTTACAATACAAATATTACATTTTGTGGGGGACAAAGACAAAATCAACACCTAATGTTTGGTCGCTACGGCAACACCACAGATTAGGCCAAGTGTGGAACTAATATCAGGTCTGATCGGAGTTTACGCACCAGGTCCATCTGCGGGCGCGTGCGAGAACACCCGACGCACTGCAATTAACCCCATTAACCATAAGCTCCCCCGAGCTCTTCTCTGGCAAAGACACACACTGCTCGGATGTTCTGACAAACGTGGCTGGGTCCATAAAATGAAGTCAGTTTATCCTCTTCGAGGCGTCACACCGCGAGATGAGTGAATATTACAACTCAATAAAACGATCAAATTTAAAGGGTTTATTTTTTTTCATTGAGTTACCTCATGCAGTATGAAAGCAGCCTCTTGCTCTGCCTTACCCTTTGACATTTGGCCTGTTTTACTGCCACTTCTCCACTATCCTTCCCTCTCCTCTTCTGCTTTCAGAAGGGGGCTTAGGAGCAACGATCAAATCTGAAGCTGACTGGAATCTGTGTCAATTGACCTGGACAAGATCTGAAACGGACCACTTCTCCCGTTGCTAAGGAGGATCTGCAACAACCAACCGGGTCAGGTGTCCAACCTGGGGCGTTTCATCCCATTAAATGAACTCTTATTCAGTTCCAACTAACACAAAGATAAATAACTAATCCAGGTTTAGATCAGGGGACGTTGCTGATGTGTCTGTACCTCTGTGAAGTTCTTTGAGACTCTTTGTGATTAAGGGTCATTCTACGATTGACAGCCATTTTAAAACCACAAACCTTCACCTGTATGCCACATTTCAGCCCAAATTAACACTGGTGCAAACACAAGGGTGACATTTGGTGCATGACAACAGATTGCGCCCATACAAGATCCACTTTCAGCCATTTCAAAAGCACAAACCCCTTGGGGAATCTTTCGAAATATAAACCACGATGCTACGCAAATTAGCATGACATTTTAATGATGTGATACCGATTGCTGCTTGTGGTCGAACAGAACAAAATCTAATATTGTTAGTTTCGCGAGGAATTCACTTGGTTTCGGTTGGTCGTTCCTGTAATGTTAATCTCATCACCCAAAAACAACAGCCTGGCGAAACAGCGCTAGCCAGCGGCGTCCACAAAACAACTCGCCTCGGTTGGAATTGGGGGAATAATTTCAAGTGTCACCCCAAATACAACAACAAACGTAGTATATCACCTAAATGGACATCTGATGATCTTTAAAAAACAGCCTGCGTTCGGTCTAATCGCCGGTAGCTCGAGCTAAGCTAAGTTAGCTGGTATTAGCTTGATCGGCTAACCCCGCTAGCACGCAAAGAGAAACAAGGATGTACTGCGGTACCTTTTAAAATCCCTCATAAGGCGTCTCCTCGCCGGGGTGGACATTACTGAAATTTGAAAAAAATAAAATGTATATACAACGAAAGCAGGCGCATCAATCGATTGACGAGCGGTGTATTTCTTCCGCCGAAAGCCCCCCCCTTTTTTCTCTTCTCTTTCTCTTTCTCTCTCTGTCTCTCTCTCTTTAACTCCCCAAAACAAGCGTCTGGCAGGCTCACCCCGTGATGACGTCACTGACTGACGGAGGCCCTTCCCCTTTAATGACGCACACGTGGCCATGTAACAGCGTTCCATGAGCGCTTTAAGAGCGCACAACAATATTTGGCATGATTTATTGATAAAGTGATCAATTGTATGGTTCAGGATGGGTTTAAACCATCTCAGCCTTTTGCCTCCTTTTAAAACACGCGATTGTACTGTTCGAAAATTGGACATTTCTATTTATTTGAACTTTGATTCGTCGTTAGCATTGTTTTTAGCATTAGCATTCAATTTCTCCACAAACTCCGGAAATGCCTTCTTCATATGTTTTGGCAGTAGGCAACAGTTTGAACGGAATGGAACACTGAAGGTTCAAATGACGAGCTCCTCTCCATGTGACCCACATTCTCGTCATGCTAAACGCCTCGGCTTTCTATTGATAGCTTGAAACTCCATCGAGGAAAGATTAAGATAGATTAAACGGCAGTTATATTTGCTGGAGCTTTAACGGCGTTTTTACAGAAGCCCCGACTACCCCCGCACCCCAAATGTCACCTCTCCTCAAAAGTGGCCGTATGCACAGCTCTATCTGCTGGATCTACTTGGTTATAGCACTAAAAATCTCATAATAATGACAAACAGTCATAATAAAGTGGTATTTTCCCTTCATGTGACTGTCTCAACTTTATGAGTTTCGATTTATCGCTTAATCGAGCAAACTACGATAAAACTATATATAAAATTATAGACTGTATAAAAGTACAAAATAATACGTCTGTATTTAGGCAGTTGCAGAAAAAAAAGATATTAGCAGGCATATATATTTATCCCAATGGCCTCGCGCTGATATTCACTAATAGTAAGATGACATCATCTGCACAAGATCACAAGTTCTCGATGATGCATGATCGCTTATTGCTGACGTCACAATTTGGGAGTGCTGATGCGTCAAGTTAAACTCGATGTAAACTAGTTAGTGGCACTATTTAGTCATGTTTTTGTCAATTCTTTATCAATTAAACCACAACAAAAGTTTATTGTAATTCGGTTGATGTTGTGGTATTGTAATAAGCATTAAAATGCATTAAATAAAAAGTGTTCCAATTGCTTTTATTTTGACAGGCTTTTATAATGATGCTGAAGCCCGGACGTTTACGAGATATTAGCAGGCAGGGTGGATCTCCAGCTGACGTCTCCTCCTCTCTTGCTCCTCCTCGACGCGCTTTTAATTGAACCCAGTCAGCGTCGCCTCCTGACATCGGGGAGAGGGGGGGACGACGGCGCCACCAACTGTGCCGACAAACAAGCTACTGACAGCCGCTGTCGCAGTCTGCTTAGCTGCGGGAGACAAGACGAGAACATCCGACGCTTCCCCCCCCATCAAGCCTATTTCAGCATAAACACAAAAAATGGACGAAAAGGTGTTTACGAAGGAGCTGGATCAATGGATCGAGCAGCTAAACGAATGCAAACAGCTCACGGAGGGACAAGTGAAGAATTTGTGCGAAAAGGTGAATTATTCTTCTTGACAGCCCGTCTCGAGTTAAGTCCGTCGCGCATGTCTCGCCGCCTAGCGTTCTTAAAATGGCGTCATCGGTTCGTATTTCACCGGGCCTACGTGCCTCTCTGGGCGGCTTGGTGCGGCGGAAAGAGCTGTCGCATGGCCCGCGTGTTGGTGGGCGTGTGGCCCGCCGAAGTGGGAGGCACCCACTGGGTCAACAAGGGACTTTAAACCCTCTTATGTCCGCCAGATGTGACGCGTTTATGGTTCCTTTGGATCTTTAAACTAAAAGATACAGATTTGTTGACATTTTTTTATTCTAGGGATGTTATAATAAACATTATCTTTTCACCATCAAACCCACACACTCTCTTCTAGCCTGGTATCTTTCAAATAGATCATAAATTGAGCTGTTTATTCCAACTTTAGTTTGGATTTCTTTCAGTTCTGATCTGATTTTGCTTGGTTACTGGCCGTGTAGCAGAGTTGTTGACTCTGCAACGCGGCTTTGACCTTTTAAACACTGGCTTGTTGCTGAGGCAGGGACTTGATGTTACAGGCTTGTTGAGTCATTTACATTTGTGCTACTGAGAGCTCCCATTTTGCAGTTACCTCTGGATTTCAACATTATTTTCCCCTTGGAAAGTCAAAGGTCACCATCTTTAAACTTTTCTTCTTCCTCAATCCTCGAATCCAGTGAATGTTCACTTTGTGTTGCTAGGGCAACAGTAGGGAATGTTTATTCCATTTCGTGTAGTAAAGGTGTGCCGCATATTTTCACTTTTAGCAGCATGACACACAGTTTCTATTTATACGTGACGTTCTTGTTTACTCACTGCAGCTACCGCCGAAGACAAATAAGAGGCACGAGGGTTAATTCAGGGCCGTCACAGCTGACAAAAGCTGCTGACTGCGGCACTTTTTCCCCCTCAAGTAGAAGTTCAACCTCAAAGGGTCATTAGGGTTAAAATGGTTGCATATTTCTAAAATGACTGCCCACTGCTTCACTCGGGCGGTTATGGCGGTTATGTAGTTGCTAGCTAACAGACAACAAAATAACATCTTCCCTATTTAGGCCAAGGAGATCCTGACGAAGGAGTCCAACGTGCAGGAGGTGCGATGCCCTGTGACGGTGTGCGGCGACGTGCATGGCCAGTTCCATGACCTTATGGAGCTTTTCAAAATTGGCGGAAGATCTCCTGACACAAACTACCTGTTCATGGGCGACTACGTGGACCGGGGCTACTACTCCGTGGAGACCGTCTCTTTACTTGTAGCACTTAAGGTAGCCTTCGTACAATACTTTAGATACTTTTTTTTTTCTTAGATGCTGATGGCATGTTTGATACTTGTCTAGGTTCGTTTCCGGGAGCGCATCACCATCTTGCGCGGCAACCACGAAAGCAGACAGATCACGCAAGTGTACGGTTTCTACGACGAGTGTCTGCGCAAGTACGGCAACGCCAACGTGTGGAAGTACTTCACTGACCTGTTCGATTACCTCCCGCTCACCGCCTTGGTCGACTCTCAGGTAAGTTAGTGGGATGGATCCAAAAGTTGATGCTGGAAGAAAGAAACAGAGATGATAATTGTTTTTGTTTTTTCCCCAGATTTTTTGTCTTCACGGCGGTTTGTCTCCATCGATTGACACACTGGACCATATTAGGGCGCTAGATCGTTTACAGGAAGTGCCTCATGAGGTAAAACAATAGAATAAATAAATATTTTCTGGGGCCCTAATGACTATAGATTCGATGTCTCAGGGTCCCATGTGCGACCTGCTATGGTCAGACCCGGACGACCGCGGCGGCTGGGGCATCTCGCCGCGAGGGGCCGGCTACACCTTTGGCCAGGACATCTCGGAGACGTTCAACCACGCTAACCGCCTCACGCTTGTGTCTCGCGCCCACCAGCTGGTCATGGAGGTGAGTGTAGAAATTAGCAGCGCCGTCATTGAAGGCTAACTATAAAGTTGCAATTGCTCTCAGGGTTACAACTGGTGCCACGAGAGGAACGTGGTGACGATATTCAGCGCTCCCAATTACTGCTATCGCTGCGGCAACCAGGCAGCCATCATGGAGCTGGACGACACCCTCAAATACTCCTTGTTAGTGTCGTGAATGCAATCTGCAAAAGCCTTTTGTATAAAAAGTGATGTTATTTTTTTTTTTAATTGTTCATACCCCTCCCCACAGCTTGCAGTTTGACCCAGCGCCTCGCAGAGGGGAGCCCCACGTCACTCGCCGCACCCCAGACTACTTCTTGTAACCTGCTTTGAAAATCCACCCCTCTCGTACAGTGTTGCCATATAATGGAGGACACAGCAGCAGCACACATTGTTCCCTCACACAACAACTTATTTAAGCATTTAGCAAGAAATGCCTGTGTGTGTGTGTGCGTGAGTGCGTCTGTGGAAGGACCAAAAGATGTGCCATAAATCCTCACGTTATGTATTTCCTGTCTTGCATTAGGAAATATCTCACCCGGAAAATCGATTAATCAATCAAGTTCACTTGATGGTTAGTACTGACAATGGAGAAAAAGATAGTATATATAAACCTTAAAATATATATTAAGGAGATGGGAAGATCTGTTTGCACTTTTGTAAATCTTGAGAAATGTAACATAAAATAAAGACGAATGAAGACAATATTTACATTTTCTTTTTGTTATAAAAAACGGTCCAGAGAACAAGGTTTTGCCTGAGGTGTCTTGTCGAATGCGTGTTGAAGGTGTGTGTGTGTGTGTATAAAGATCATCAACGCACTGAACTTAACCAAAAAGTTGTGTTAACAGAGATGTGAAGAACAATAAAGGTGGCTCCTTCATGACATGAGTGCTACTTGTCATTTTTGCGGTCTTGTTTTATCTCTGAATAATTTTACACATTTGAGAAATATTGGGAGTGTTGTTGCCATAAATTGATGGCTCAGAAATATGATGCTTACCTTGCGTGGATGCAATTTGGTTCTGAAATCTTTGGAAACTTCAGCAAAAAGCGAATCCCAGTCAATCTGCTGAAAAGAATAGGTAACCAACTTAATCACGGGAAATGGTCAAATTGAATAAAATGTCTTAATGGAATATGGCTCTTGATCAATACTTTTCTAAAAGATATAGGCCTCCAGAATTTAAATATAACTTGTACAGTGAAGGGTATTTTCGTAGTTTTTATGTTGCCCATAAATGGAACCAAACTATACAACTTTGTTGCCACCCGGAATCTATTAACGAAACCCCGCGTAAACATATATATATTTTTCATTATTGCATTACGATTTCCCTTCTGCAAAGTAGCAATGAGTACACCAATTAATTCTCAAAATAAATTTTAATTCTATTTTAACATTAGTTATCATGTTTAAAAATAAATAAAAAATAAACAGCCCCGACGAGTGCTTCGTCCCTCCCCTCCAGTGTAACTGACAACGCCAGCGCCATAGCAGCACACACCAGCGTCTTCGACCCCTCAATTTTCCTGCTAAAACTGACAACAGAAGATAAAATTCCATCTGCGGGTTTGGAATAAACACATTCGTGGTATGTTTAAAGAATTATTTCGTAAGCTGGACAACGAATTGGGCTCGGATCGTTCCCTCTCTGCGGAGACGTCTTACTTAGCGTTTGCGAACAGGCCTTTTGTGACCTAGCTTAGTAATGTAGCCTAGCCCATTCAACCTGCTCTGTTTATGACAGTTACGTACCCGATTATCTGATGTGAGCAGCTTAATTGTGACAAAATTCAGATTTTTATTTTATTATGAGAGTCTAATTGAATGTGGTCAAACGGTACAAAAGCAGTTTAGCATCGCCGACGCAGCATGCTAAACGGTTGTTAGCTGCCAGGCGTTTGTCGCTGTTATTCTTCAACGAGGACGTCGTTTAATGTTAAATTTAACTCAAACTGTAGCTTTGTTTTACTTATAAACGTCAGCGAAATTGAAATTCTGCTCGCAATTTTTTTTTAGCAAAACTTACCAACTTGTCTGAAGTGATCATGTGAGCGGTTGCTTCGAGCAGGCAAACTGGAAATGCTCAGTTTTCTATTTTACTTTTATAATTAACGATGCAACAATAATATTTGAGTTTTTACGTTTGAGTTGTTTGAAAGTCTTGTGATTAAGATAAACCAAAATGCATGAAAATAGTGAATCGCAAAAATTTATTTGTTTCAGAAAATGCCCACAATAAAGTTACAGAGCTCTGATGGGGAAATCTTCGAAGTGGACGTGGAAATTGCCAAGCAATCCGTCACCATCAAAACCATGTTAGAAGGTAACGCTAAGCTATCATTGTTAACTGATCATTTAAACTTTTGAAGTGTAACGTGTTAATGGCGCTTGTGAATCGACAGATTTGGGGATGGACGACGAAGGAGACGACGACCCTGTGCCGCTCCCAAATGTCAATGCAGCCATTTTGAAGAAGGTAATGCATCCAGATCTATTTTTAGATCTACCCATTTTGTTGTTTACATTTTCATATCGCACGTGTCAGGTGATCCAGTGGTGCACCCACCACAAGGACGACCCCCCTCCCCCCGAGGACGACGAGAACAAGGAGAAAAGGACGGACGACATCCCCGTCTGGGATCAGGAGTTCCTCAAAGTGGACCAAGGGACCCTGTTCGAACTTATTCTGGTAAGGGTGTTATCGTCGTCACTCGGTCTACTCGCATATCTACAAAGTATCATAAGAGGTGCTGGCTAATAAAACTTTCCACGAAGTGAAACATGAACATGTTTACAAACATCATCGCCTTGGAATGGCCATAACTCAAATGTGGCAATTCTGTCGGACAAGTTTCAAGCTACTTGACATTGAACTTCCATACCTGTTCCTAATATTCTGCCGTCTCCCCTCCATTGGGGTCAGGCGGCCAATTACTTGGACATCAAGGGTCTGCTGGACGTGACGTGCAAGACAGTGGCCAACATGATCAAAGGCAAAACACCCGAGGAGATCCGCAAGACCTTCAACATCAAAAACGACTTCACAGAGGAGGAAGAGGCCCAGGTAAGCTACAGCTTCATTTTTGCCAATCTTTGCAGATGAAAACTTTTATGACTCGGATTTGTCACCCCCCTGCAGGTGCGCAAAGAGAACCAGTGGTGCGAAGAGAAGTAGTGGATTTGGCCGCCAACACACACCACCCCCGAATATAAATGTGTCCGCTTTATTGCTTGCACTGGTCTTGTTCATACTTTGTTAATATTGACTCTATAGCTTACTTCCATACAGTTCAGTACACCTCGCCCCCCCCAGTCCCTCTGCCTCCTCCTCCAATCTGTGTACAAAACTAGCATGACATTTTTAACACGTGTCATTATTTAAATAACCCCCCCCCACATCCCTTTCTTTCCGTGCGTTGTCGTCTCAAAAGTTTTTGGATGACTTCTCCCCTGTGTTGGTATTAATTTGTTTTTTTTTTACTAGACATTTGTTGTCTGTTAGGTTGATCGTTAAATGAGAAAGGCTCGGGAAAGGGAGATGATAGATTTTTAAGTGGGTCTCAACATGTAACACCTGTGATGGAAGGAGGGAATAAAAAGTTTCAAAAAGGAATTTGGTGGTGTTTTTCTCAGTCTTTTTTTTAATTGACAGTTGTATGAGGAGATAAAATTTTGTCCAGCTCCTTTCTTTTTAGATGTGACATTTAAAACTTGTGGGACAACAGCACTTGAGGACTGTGTTTCGACACTCCCGGCATAAACTCTACCTTTTAATATGTTAAATTACATTCATAGTTTGGCAGTAATACAGTCTCACCTGTTTACTGGATTTGGTCACATGACATTCGCACGTTGAGCCCCCTGTTGATAAATTCATTTGACAGCAGGTGGCAGTACAGGACAAAATGGCTGACCCCTGAGATGGATTAAAAAAAAAGGTTATACAATACAATTTAATTTAAAAAGCAACAGCTCCATCTGTTATGAATATGTATATATATACGTATATATATACATATATATATATATATATACATATATATATATATATATATATATGGATATATAGTATTTTTTATTCAGACTTCAAATTTTGTTGGCACACACAAATGACACGAGCGCAAGATGTATATATAACAAATTTTAATACGTCAATAGAACAAGAATTGATAAAATGATTTTTTTTTTTAAAAAAACAACCGTTTGGGTCTGTTGGTGTGACATTTAAAAGCAACATCGGGGAAGTGAGAACTTGCCATGTGAATGCACCAACAACAAAATAAAAAACACTTAAAAATATTGCCTTATGGTACGGACATGACTAAAAAAAATTTTTTTTTTTTTACTTAACTACATGGACTTTCCGACACTTATTAAAAAAACGTAATATAATAATACCCATTTGGTCGACTTAAGAGGTTGTTTACAAAATGTTCAGTCAAAACAAAAAGGGAAAAAAAGGCATTTGAAAAAATATTCCCTCTCAGGTTTGGCCACCAGAAAACATTCTGACCTTAGAAATGATAAAGGAGGCATAAAATATGAAAGTGAGTGAAGTGCCTAAAATAGTTGAAAGATTTGATCACATGCAATCGGATGGAAGAATATCTGAATGGCTACAAAAGTCCACACAGACACTATTTCTTTTAAAAACACGTGGCATTTGTTCCTCATGTGGCTACCAGCCAGTCCGCCTCTGCGACAAAACGTTGTAAAATGCATACCAAAGCACTAGGGGGCGCCATAATCCCACACTGATTTTAAAAGTCTGAAAAGGGGGATTGATCTTTTCATCCAACTGGATAAACTAAACATACTGGAATACTAATACATACAAAAATTGTAAAATTTGCCTTTCATTTGAAACACAAAATAAATACATTTAGTTAATTTATCATTAATTACACAACAGATATTTTCAAATACGAAAAAAAAAAAACGTTTTGTGAGGTGGTGTGTATTTTATGAATAGATATTTGGTGAAAAAATGTTTAATTTCACCAGAAGCAAGACAAAAAAATGGTAGAGAAAGTTTGCTGATTATATTTTATATGATCATTATTACCTGGGAACAACGAAACTGTTTTACATCTATGCGTAAAATAAAATCTGTTTTCTATCTGTGTGCCCAAAAAAATGTTTTGAAAGAATATTTCATTGGCCTAATCGCATAATTAGTTATAGTTATTTTCAACTCACGATACAAAAGGCTTATGTGCTTGCAATTATTTTTAGATTGTCAGTCATTGAGGTCTTTTAATCCGCAAAAGTTGACAAAAGGCAACAGAACTCATTGAATATTTTTCTGAATGTTTTTTCTCGTTTTCTGAAAAGACTGAAAAACAACTTTGGCAATTGTGCTACTCGGCTTGCGATTTGTGTTTGTGTGGCCTTTTATGTATTGTTTTTTTTCTACAGGACAACTCCCTACTGTACAGATTTTTTTTTCTTTACCAGTCACCCAGAAAAGCAAGCGACGCGAGTCACGTGGCCGACAACTTGCGTTTGCCCAGGGCCGTGGCAGAAGGGGGGCGAGAGGGGCGCTGATGTAGTTGTTGTTGCAAGGGGGGTCCGCGGGTGAGAGTGGCGGGAGAGGGCGGCGGCGTGGAGTCTACGGCACTTAAATGTGAACAAGTTGGGCTCGCGTAGCCTCCTCCTTGAATGTAGCGAACGCACTTTTTCTTCCTCCTAAGGACAGTCACAGACAGTTATCTGGGAATAAACCCGGATGGCACAACGTCAATAACCAAAGAAATACAACACAAAAAAATGTACATGTACAACACGCACTATGTGGAAAAACTAGATTAATTGTTTTTTTTTTTTGTTAACAACAACCTTCCAATTTTTATGTGTATATGTTTAGTTTTGCGAACAGTTTGTTGTGTCTGCCTTTATTGGTGTGTGTGGTTTTTTTTAACTTTGTTTTACTAAATGAGAATTTGCCCTACCTGGAGAAGAAAGGTTCAGTAAAAAAATCTCTATTATATGGCATATGGAAAAAAATTATAGTGGATTATGTTTTTATTGACAGTTTAATTTAATTTCCCTCTTTAAAATAATTGCCATCAAGACTAGTTATCGACTTTCTGAGCTGAATTTGCATCTAGCTTAGCATAGAGGCTAGGAGTGTTAGCATGGCGTGAGTACAAGTGGAAACAAAGGTAGTATTGGCCTTGTTAAGCTAACGTGCAAAGCTAACAGGGATTGTATTTTAGTAGGGAGGGTGAGAATGAGCATGGGGGGGTGTTTGGGGTGGTGGGTCAGGTGGTGAACGTCGTGACGGTTTTACACACCTGCAGGGACCGCACCAATTTGTCTGCTGCTTGAGGCCAAAGCGAGCTCGACATTTCTTAGGGGACCCGGGCTCTGAGCCGCAACAACGACAACGAAATAACGGAGAAACGACCAAGAAGATCAGCAAAGCGGCACAGGAAGAAAAAGATAAAGAAGACGAAAAGGCATCAAAACGGCTGCCGTGGAAAAAACGTTAGTAGCAAACACACAAGTTAGTCAGGGCATTTCACGCAGAGCGGGAAAACAAGCTGTATCAAACCTTTAGCCAAGCAATATTATAATAAAATGAGTTAGTAGGTTAGTTTCTTGGGTGACTGATTTGACCTGTCACACAGAGGTCAAGACAGCCGCAAAAGATTTCACACAAAAGCACAGCATCTCACAATCATATTATTTTGTTTGTGTCTGGTTTGAGCGATATTAGAGATATCAAAAATATGATGTTTAAGATAAAGCGCTAGCGTAGCATTATGTCAGTGTTGCTATATACACTATAGTTTAGTATAAGCAATGTTGTGTTTACCTTGCTAGCACTAGCGAGTTGACAGCTAAGCTTCTCGCTCAATTTCACACGACTGCAAACTCGTTAGCATTTGTACCTGTGTTGGAATCTTGCTGCTTCTCCCTTTTTCTCCTCTTTTTCTTTCCCTGCAAGAGAACAAATTTGAAGTGACTCACTGGATGATAATAGAAATCATTCAATGTGAATATTGAGTTTAAAAAAAATTCAAAATATGCTAAACATCTGTCACGTTTGTAGCGACTTGCGCTCGTTTACAGATCGCCACGCACCGGTTATTTTGTTAGGTACACTGGCACAATCAATAGATGTCCCAGTGTGTGCTGGTAACCATAGCAACATGCAAGCCGCCGCCGCCCCTCGCGAGGAAGGAAGCATGCGGAGGGAACGCCGTGCGGCCGTCATCGTAGATATTACCCACAATCCCTTTCATGCACACTGACGTATTGGCCCTGGCCCCCCCATCACAGACAAGACGAATCCCTACCCAATCGGCTTTACTCTTTTCACCTGCCGCCTCCTGCAACAGGTCAACAGCACACTTAGCGCAACACGTGCTGTGCTACCATGCGCGTGTGTGTAAGTGTGTGTGAGGAATAAGACGGGGATGATGACGATTGAGACGTGATGGCGGTCTTACGTAATTGTCGCGTGCGGACCAGGTGGGGTACAGCTGCATGTGAAGTTGTCTCTCCTTGCGTGCCAGCTCGTAGTACTTGGCCTGCTCCTCACGTGTCAACGCGTGCCACTACACACACAATGACTCATGTCAAACACGGCAATCACCGTAATGACCACAGGGGGGAGGACTTTATGGCTCGAGATTGAAATGATAGAAAAAAACAGATGAGTAAAACAAACACTGTGGCAAATATGAGTTTACCCTTCGTCCGAGGATCTGGTTGATGGCGGCGCTCTCCTTGAGCGTGCACTCCGCGATGACTTTGGCCCTCATCTCCTTCATGTAGAGCATGAAGGCGTTGAGCGGCTTCTTGATGACGGGCTTCTTGGGTTCCTTCTCCCGCTTAGCCTCCACATGCGGCTTCCTGAAAAGGGAAATGCAGACTTGAGTGTGCTTTATAGCGCCTCCTATGGTTGTAATGTTGAATTACCTCATAGCTGCAGTGATTGATTTTTGAAGTTGTTCCCAACACTATTGGATTCGAGTGTGCTACTTACGCGTACATGCCTCTGTCGTAATGGTCGTGCTCCTGCTTGCCTGAAGGGGGCACGATGGCGGGGTGCGGGATTCCCGTGGGGTGCATGCCTGATGGGCCCAGCATCAGCGAGTGAGAGAACCTGACCACAAAAAAAAAAACAAAAAAAAACAATCAAACACAATAATACTGATCATGATAATGGAAGCCAAAGAGATGAGCCAAGAAGCGTGACACAAGGTAAACAGCAAACAATGAAGGACCACGTTACCAAAAAGTGGTAACACTCATTCATTTTGGTTATTTTTACTAACCAAAACTTTTGAAAAGAATATGCTGTATGTGCAATGCTAGCCTAAGTAGAGAAAAGCAGCAACAAAGACAAAGCAACACAGACAAATGAACAATAATTAGAAAAGAATGGTCATAATACAAATGAATTTTGTCTTTTAAAAAGGGTGAGGTAGCAACTCAGAAAAGAATACAAATCAAAAATGATACATCTATTGCAAAAACATTTTTAAAAATCCTCATCACAAACGTCTTAAAAATGATTGTTTGTTCCATTTTAAACTATTCAGAAAAATGTTTGATTTTTTTTGTTCTAACTCAATAATTGACATTTTTAAACTGAAAGAGCTAGCAAAAAAAAAAATCTCAGAATAGCAAAAAAAAAAAAATCAAACTCCTCAAGCAACTGCAATTAGATGATCCCTAAATGAGCAACATAACCACGAGGGAGACGTCCTCATCGATGCTACTCTTTTGCTTTGGGCGCCAGAAGTGCATTATTGCATTAAAGAAGGGATTTCCCATTTTCCCTTATTTCAGTTGCTTTAACTTGTAGCGAACTCTTGAGTCATCATCTGACCTCATGCTTGTCTGAAACAAAACAGCACACAGGCGACGCTTGCGACAAATAAAGCACTTTGGCGCCACATTGGACTGTCTTGAAAGAGTGAAAGCGGAATGAAATGACACTTTAGCAGGCGAGCAGCAACTTGCAATTATTTTTTTTTGAAGGTGGGGGGGGATTTTTCTTGCAGCAGATGTGGCTACCTGCTGCAGTACCTGGAGTAGGACGAGGCGGTGGGAAGGTTGGAAGGGAAGGACTGTCGGAAGCCGCACGTTGACAGAGCGGCGGGGTACGCCGTCTGCTTCTGCCTACCACAGCACAACACAACCACAACACACAAGCGCTTCACTTGCCTATTTCACTTTTTGTGACTTTATACCCTGAATACATAAAATACTAAAAAAAAAAAAAAAAAACAGGTAAATCAGTCAAATAGGACATGGAAATGTGATAATATTTGCAACGTACATCAGTTTGAATATTTAAAGGATGTTTGATGAAACTTTTTTTTTCAAACCACTATTAAATTTTTGATACTTTTCATTTACAAAATTTTATTTTATACAATGACCAAAATTTGTGAACTTTTTAAGGGGGATGATAATTTGCCAATATGCCAAACTGCCGCAATATAGCGCCAACTACTGCCAAGGAGGACTTAATGTTTTTTGTGTTAAGCATCGGTTGAGAATTGATTAGCAAATGGTGAGGGTGTTTATTTATTTAGCTTTAGCCTTAATTGCACAAAATGCTAGCACAAAATGCAAACTGGATTTCTTTGTTGTGTTTTCATTTGGTGTGTTGCTAGAGGTTAGACAATAAGAGAAAGGTATCCAAGGAACAAATCGCGTGTGTGAAAGAATCTTCTGGAGAATCTAATTTGAAGCTGTGAAGCATAGAGAGCCTCAGCGGGAAGATCCGAGGGGGGTCACCGTTGACAGCTGCGTGTCACTGTGAGGCACGCACGCTCGGCTGGTGTGTGGTGGGGTGCAGGCCCGGCAGCCTTTGATATGTAGCGGACCCCGCCTCCCTTTACAAAGGTTTTTTTTTTTTCCTTCCAACGAATACACTCACGCGTAACGTCACACACCATCAAGATCATGACAACAGGCAAAAGTTCCGTTTGGGATGAATTCACGATTTGGGTTTTAATTGAGCTAACATTTATTTACATAAGTGTCACAAAAGCGTAAAATTGGGTTTTGGACTGACTAACTTGTTTATGTGCTTCTGGTAATGTGTTTATTCTAAAAGTCCAAGTTGTTTATAAAGCCAATGAAATGCTAAATATAATGAAATATGTGAATCAATTATAAAACAAACGAGAAAAGATGATATATGTTCTTCCAGTTCAAAAGACAATATGCTAAAACCAAGAAGCTAATCCAGGCTAATCTGCCAAACATTTGGGAGTACACAAGCGTCAAATTGTCACAATAGGACATGTTTGACATTTCCACCAATCCTTCGCTTCAAATCAAAAACATCGTACAAGGCGCCAGAACAAGACGATCATCCGGATTAAGGCAGATTAGTCGTCAATAATTCCTCAGTGAAGACTACTTGTCCGACAAAGATAAAATTGTTGCCGATTAGAAATACTATATCGGAACAAAGACTTCATTGGATATTGTGTGTCATGTTTGACAGAATTCCTAAACAGCTCCTGTAGTAAATAATTCATAAATCAAAAGAGGACTGACCTTTAACAGAATTTAGTAAATGAGATAAAGAAAACGATCAAACAAGATAGTAAATAAATAAATAAATCTAAAAATATGTCGTAAATAAAATGGTACATACTTCACTAAATTATCTAGTAAATAAACACAATTTAAGAAAAAAAATTACAATTTCTTAGTACTGATTTTTTAATTTTTTTTTAATTTATCTCAAAACATGACTAACCTCTCTTTCTCAAAACCTTTTGTATTTCAATTTTTCATCTCGCTGTGTCATTACACAGGTTTCAGTTCTGTGTATAATAAAACTTCAGTTTCGAAGACATTAATGTGTCATCTGACTCGTTTTGATGACTCTATTTAATTACGCTTTTATTTTTTGATCACAACTACCAAATTAGCAGTGACTCGCCTTTATAAATCAAACAAAAACGCTAAAAGTTTGACTGGTGTTTCTATGAGTGCAGGATGAGTTCAAGTCACCACCAGAGCAGCGTAAAAAAGAGCTACTCCACTTTGAATAAGGTCACCGTAAGTTCACAGTGGAGTCACTCACAGGTAGTGTCGCAATGTGTGTGTTTTTGTGTGTGTACATGACACTCACCAGCCCATGGAGGGCGTGATCTGTCCGACACCGCCTGAAGGGAGAGGGTAGTATCCTGAAAGGTCCTGGGCTTGGTGCCTGTGAACGCCTACAGGCACATACATACAAAAGTACACAACAAACACACACAATTAGGACAACTACATACGGTATGTACTTAATTATCTCTTTTAAGCACATCATTAGGTCGGTTCGGTGGCCCCATTAGAGCAATCAGTGCTATTAGCAGTATGGGAACCTCAAATTAAGCACACACAAAAACACACACAGTGCGTATTACACTGTGTGTGTTTAAAAGTGTGATTATACAGAGGTTTAC
Source organism: Syngnathus floridae (assembly GCF_059516105.1). NCBI lineage: Eukaryota > Metazoa > Chordata > Actinopteri > Syngnathiformes > Syngnathidae > Syngnathus > Syngnathus floridae. The sequence continues at coordinate 9,282,765 of NC_142427.1, read as the reverse complement.
ATCTACTGTAGCTTTAAAACGCACTCACAAATGCTCTGTGAAGACATTTAATTGTATGACTCAATTGATTTTATTGGCCTCCACAAACATAGGTGGCGCTAGTCATAATTTCAGCTTCTTGTGCTGAAGAAGGAAATCTCTTTTTGGGGAGTGTTGCAGGCACAGTATTTGAATTAATCTTGGGTTTGAGGAATACAAATTAATCACCTGCTTTTATACATCCCAGGAGGCGGCCATTTTACTCTCTCCTGCCACTAAAAATGACATCATAGTGCCAAAGGGCACAGCTTGCGAATGTCACATGACTGAACTCAGAAAACAGATGAGCGATGAGGAAAAATATTCACAGCTCGGGCGACCATTTTCAGCTTCTTCTTGTTCACACAGTAAATAGTGTTGGGTGTCAGCGCAGCCCTTCAAAGGAAGTCATTTGTCAACAGACAGCAGCTAGCATTTAGCCAGGCCCCGCCGTGTTTGCTAAGCAATGTTTGCCGCGCAGGAATGCCTGCAGATGACTGTAATTTAGACCTTGCCTCCGGGTGAGGGGTTGTGGGGGGTGCCAATTGGGACCCCAATAATGACGGAGACACAATAAAACGGGGACGGCGTCTGAGTCAGTCGTCTCCCATTTTGTCTCGGCCGACATTTTCTTAGGTCTGTCCGTCTGACCACGCCCTCATCTTCGCACCTCATCATTCACAAAAAAAATAAACACAAATTCTTCTATCAATGACAACAGCGATGACATCACTGATGATGTAACAGCATGCCAGGGCGAGGCGGCGACTAATACGTGCGGTGAGGTAACTTGTTGATTCCGAGTAAAAAATGATGTGAGATGGTGTGAGAAAGGTCAGAGGTTTTCATCCAGGTGTTGTGTGTGTTTCTGTGTGTGTGTGTACAGGTGTCTCAGTCTGTCATTAAGAGCTGAGTCACTATGTTCGAGTCATAGACAAGGTGTGTCTGTTTCTTTAGTAAAAGTGGGTCTGTATGGGAAAAAAAAGGGGGATTCCAGACACACAAGGCGCCCGATCGCCCGAGGTGTGTTCGTTTTATGTCCCGCATGCACCTTTTACGGATATAAAGCTCATCTTGTGCAAGGTGGGCGGTCCCGTTGCTCTAAGAACACCCCAAACATTGTGAGTACACACAAAAAGTTAGTCCTGAGAGACTGGAGGAGTCACAGAAAGGCAAGGAAGTGGACTACCTGGTAAACATTCATGGATTAAACATTTGATGTGACTTTGTGTGTGTATTGGTACCCGTCTTCTGACTCATGTCGGTCGGCATGTGCGGCGGGCTGCTACCGAAGTGCTCGTTGCCGTAGGGCAGCAGCGACGTGAGCGGGTGCATGCCGTGGGATTGCTGCACCACAGACACCTTGTTGGACTGGAACAACACAAGGAGAACAATCATAAGTCATCAAGGTAGATTTAATAGCAGCTAATTGCGGTGAGAAACAAAAAGACAATGCTAACAAAAATCGTTTAGCGATACGTCGGCGCTAACACCCGATTTGTGTTGTTACGTCGCCACGAAAAATCCTAAAAGCGTGCTGGCGCGCTAACTTTAGCGCACATCTGTCACTGCGGCTTCTCTTTCACGTGCTGAGCTCGTTTCGCCAAAGGAGAGAAGGGGGGGGGGGGGGGGAACGTCCCGCCTGTGCGTGCGCGTTTCCTCGCCGTAATTAGCCGCCCTTGAAGTGGCTTCCAGAGCGCCTTCCGCTTTTTCCGAACGCGCTCGGGGGAGGCGCTCGCCCCAACCCCGTCATTATCGGACCGCTCTGTAGTTAACCGAGGAGAAATCCCCGCTCCTCACCTCACATACACACACGACATACACAATGAACATAAACTTAGGTTAGCTAAAACAAGTGTGCACTCGTTCAAAACTCATACACACAATGGACTATATTCATCGTCACAAGTCACTAAATCTAAATGTCGAGGTCTATGTCGACGAGCAAAGGCGGGAGTGACTTGTCATTCATTCACAAGTCTCACTTTATAACTTTTCAAGCAAGTGCAAAGTTTCTGCGGAGGGGAAATAAAAAAATAAAGAAGAGGAAAACCGAGCAAGTTGCTCAATCACAACATATTTTGTTGTTGTTGCAGGACTCGAGATGATGGCAGCAAACTACACATTAAACAGATTAAAAAAAAAAAAGTTTGTTTGTTTCCACTCCCAGTTGAAGTTTACTGTAACATTGAACATAAAACCTAGTGAATTACATGGTGTGTTTTCAAACAAACCACATAATGTTACCTTACCAAAGCCTGCTAGCTTAATGCTAACATATTGCAAAATGCCAATGACGGGCTAACGAAACCACCATCAATGTTGTGATGTTATTATTTTTTAAACAGTGGATGGTTCCACATAAAACACATCAATATGTGGAAATAGAAAACTAAAAAATAGTCATAGGCAAAAGCGACAAATATTATTGAGCGGTTGTGACCGTCTTTTGCATATTAATATAAATTGCAGATATTTCCACAATTGTGAACAAACCTTTAATCTGAGTTGAAGCCCTTTATTTTTAATTCTGTAAGGCAATTTTACGATCTTTTTTTTTTAAATATATATATATATTCAGGCAACAAAACAGTGGGGGGCAGCCACTTTCTTTTAATGTTTCATCTTTTCTAAAAGGTGAGATTAAAGACACTCGGGCCAGTGGAGGACCAAAGAGACTAGTGTTTTAATTTCCGCTTTTAATGGAATAAAAAAAACAACTAAAGAATACATTAGTTGCGTGTGTGTGCGCTCTTTAGCATGTATTTTCGCATGCGTGTGTGTCGCATCAATCCAAACAAGTGCAATGCGAGCTGACATTAAGTGTCACACTGAGAGCGGAGGAGTGCACATAAAACACTCGCGACAATACCAACATGACTCAAAGAGGCCTTTCAAGTACACACACACACACACACACACACGGGTAACACAAACACACGTATGCATTTTACTGACACAAACCAATTAATGATCAAGTAATTGCTCCTTTGAAGTCATTAATCTTTGATATCGTCGGCAAACAGGAAATGTCTTATTTGTTCCACTTCCTGTAACACGTTTTGTTTTGAAACAGAGATTTTAGGAGGTGCGGAAAGCAAATTTGGGATTTTGAGTAGGCTGAGATAGGGATGAGGGTCGGGACTAGGATTTTTTTTTCTTGCTTTATTTACCCTCAGCCACCCACCCCCTTCTAAATCTGGAAGTCATTGCCTTCTCCAAATGAGAGCCTTGCTTGACATCAAAAGCAGGACTGCCGTAACAGTGCAGCCATGTTTTAAAAAAAGCAACACCCCTCCTCACCGCAGACCCCCGAAACCAACCCCACCCCAGAAAAAAAGCCCACACCCCCCAAAAACTGTTTTCTCTTCTTGAGACTCTGTCACATCGAAACACCGCAAAACACAGTAAGATTATTACAGATTTTTGTGTGTGTCAGCTGTCAAACTTCGCAACCAAAAAAAGTGAATACAATGGATTAAAATGTAAATGGATGGATGGGAAATTTGAATGAGAATAACCTTTTAGGGAGGGATTTTTTTTTTTTTTAAATATCCCCGATTGCGATGCCGTCTCATGATCGAGATGACTGAGCTGATACTCATATTGAAGACCCGTAACCGCAATTAGAATTTCAAAAATTTGAGCGGCTCCAAACACCTGCAATAACATCTACTCCCATTGCCTCTCGGTGGTGGTTCAAAATTGCCGCAAGCGGTTTTGGCGTGTAGCCTCAAGGGTGATTTGACGCTCCTCTTCCAATGGAGCAGCTGTTCCAAAATATGACTTTAATTTAGGATTTGGGAATTTAGCCGTCAAACTTGCAAAAAGCCCTTCGCTGTAGTTGGGCTGGCTTCAATTACAGATCAGAAATGTCTCGTATCGAGCAGACGGTTTGAGGATCTGAAACGGGATTAGAGTGCAGACACGAGATTGGCAAAAACAATTAGCTCCCGAGTCCCCGCGCCTCCGAATTGTGAATTGTTTGTAACCGAGGGCCTTCCTCGCATCCGAGGCGGGAGGGAGAAGGTGGGGGGATGTGGGGTGGTGGATTTCCTCAGCCCGTCCAGATCGTATTACACAGGCCCGAAGGCTCTGATGTGGCTTCAGACAGCGAGCGCAAAACCAAAAGCCCGCAACCGCGCAGCAGGGCTCGGCACTCGGCCTCGTCCTGCGGTCGACTCTGAGGAATATTTTTGAAAGCTCAAATGTATTCCAAACTAACCCCCCCCCCCCCATTCCATCTCTCCATGGATGCTGCGCTGTTTGAATGTTGGCAGCGAGCTCATGACAAGTTGTTCCGATGGGATAGCACGCAGGATTTAGATGGTCTTCAGTTACGGGCCCAACATCTGGTGCGGGAGGTGCAAACGGCTTTCAGTTTGGAATCGGTTCTAGAATTCATTTTCTAGTTGTGCTCATCGAGATCCGATCAAGTATAACTCGTCGGCCCTCTTTTCGCACTTCACCGTTTTAAAGCTACAGTCACGGATTAGCGCTAGCTAATGAATTATGAACTACAACAATGTTTTATCTCAATGTGGCTTGAGATTTAAATTACAACTCTCCTTCTTACACAATATTCGTTTGCGCAAGGGCACACAAATGGACTTGAGATGCTAACGTGTCGTGAAAAACAAACATGTCCGCCTTTTTATCCTTCACATCAATTAAAGCCCTTTTCCAATGGCGAGCTCTTGTTCTTTATTAGCGCAGAACCTTCTTGCCTCTCTCATGGAGTTTCTCTTTAATCTCAGGGAAATGCTTTTGCCATTGATGCGTCTATTGATCTGATGTTTGCGCCTGAACGCTTTTATCTCCTTAGTCTCAAAAGGGGGGGAAAAAAGGCCTAGAGTTTTAGGCTCTTGCGGATTTTGCCCAATGAGGACTCAAGATGTTTTCTAGACATTAACACATTTTTGTTAGTCTTTGCAGTAGTTATCAGGCATCTCTACGACACCTGTTATTCAAGTGCATTACTCGAGTAGCGTCTGTTGACGCTAGCGTATATTATTCCGTCTCTTTTAACACTTTGCTAACCCAAGAATCGTCACGTGTTTCTGTCAATTATGACTATAGATATTTTTCGGACATTTTAGACCGTCCTTAGAAACAAACTATCTTCCCGTTTGTCATCAGGCATCATAACGGACACCTCGGGTCCTCTCGAAACCGCACACTCGGTAAAGTAGTAAAGAGAGAATGTCATTCAGGAAACATTTGAGTGAAAGTTGCCTACGATTGCATATTTCAAATGAACATTAAAGCTAAGAATGGACGTATTCTCATTAAAATCCGTGAGTAACCTGCTGGCCTCGTGTTTTTCCATAAAGCGGCGTCCCAGAACTGGACCGCAAGTGTACTAAAAATCTCCTCCCATCTGCTTATAAACCCCCAAAAAAGTATACTTGAATCCAACGTTTTAGCTGGAGGGCAAAGTTTTCGGTGTGGCATGGCTCCATCGGACTAATCCAAGCGCGGCGACAAAGGGGGGGTGAAAGGAGGGCGCTACCATCCAGCAGACCGCGAGTGGACTCGGTCCAAATCCTTTGCGAGGGTTCGCCGTCGTGTGTCCGACCGCAACGCCGCACGTCGAAGAGGTCATCTGTCAACACTGGCCGCTGTGTGTATTTATATATTTGTACCGTATGTGCCCGTTTGTGTGTTTATAAGACATTTGTTTTATTTTAGTCTCTGGAGGAATGTACCATCTGACAAGAGCAGACATCTTATTTACTTGATTGTTGCTGTCTGATAGCATGGCCTTGCACATTTGAGGGTTTGCGTCCAAGCCCGGTGTGGTAGCAGCTTCGGTTCTGCTATCGATCATCTGTAATAATCACGCAGCGGCAACTTCAGTGTGTAATTATCTTCCCGAAATAGAAGTGGTAGGCTCTGCTGAGAGACCTTTTGCGGACCTTTAAGTACAGATTTTTATAGCTGTCACTGTTCGGGGGGGAGGGAGAGGGGCGCAGAATGAGAACTTCAGGTAAAAAGAAAAAAAAAAAATCAGGAACTTCACTGAAGTGAGTTTTAATCATGGATAAATGGTTGATTGGAATTCTGATGGATAGACAAGTGGCAGATTTAGGAAGTTCGGGTTAGGATGGGTAGATAACGAGTCGGATTTAGTGGGGAAAGGTTTGATTGGTTTGTGTGGTTGATGGCCGATGGAACGTTTGTTGTATTGGAAGGGTGGAAAGATTGATAAGGTGGAAAGATGGGCTTGGACAATTTATACACACTAAGTGTACTTGTTATTAATTTCTTCCATCACCGTCGTCCACATCCATCTGTCTATTTCTAGAAACATCTGCTGTTTGCGTCTGCGGCTACAGAAATTGTGTGCTGCTGATTCGTAATGTAAATATGCGGTATTAGTGCGCACAAATAAACACGCGCATCGCGTTTTCAGCCGGCGGGCTTCGCGTCGTCACCGAGCCGTAATTGTTACCACACGGGCCGAGTGACTAACCGTCACCGGCAGCCGATATGGGAATAATCAGAGACAGACGAAGCGCATTGCATATTTACACATACGAGCTACCAATCTGCTTCCATGTGTGTGTGTGTTAGCTTCGGCCGCGTACGTCCACTTAGCGCTAGTCCAAAAAAACAAACACGGTGGCCAACCAGAAAAACCCGACAAGGTCTCGGCGGTGCGACAAAGCCAAACCCAAAACGTCCTTTCTTTCTTTCTTTCTTTGCCGCCTTTGCGAAGCCAACGCTATCACTTAAGAAGCAGGAGCAATTTTGACTGTGACGTAGAAAATCAATTTTTAACTACGCAAAAGTTATATAATTGTTTCATTTATTGTGGATCTTATTTGACGTTTTTTAAATGAAGTGACAATTTAACACCACCTCTGTTTACTTTAAAATAGGATAATTTTCCAAGCAGCGCAACAGGAGTTTGAATGAAGATTACACAGCAACTGTAAAAGATGCCATTTTGTTTTACAGTTACATTTTCCCCTGTAGCTCAGCAAGTGAAAATTTTCCATTTGCGGTACGCGAGTCGCAAGTGTGCATGTTTGTGTGTGTGTGTGTAGTTCAGGTGAGGCTTGTATTTTCCGTGGTGAACCACAACAAACTATACAAAGCGAGCTGCACCTCGGAGCACCCTGGCTGCCAAGAAGTATAAAATTTATACAAAATCAGTTTTTGCTGAATCCCTCTTTTTTCAACAATCATTAACAGGCTAGTTTGTTTTAAATTTTGCAATCAAAATTAACTTTTGAGGAACAATGTCATCAAGGAAATTATCGAACTTGCGGCAGTGAAATGGTTAAAGGTGTTGTAAAGGTGTCAAGGCGCGACTTTCGACACCGGCTGTGGTTTTTTTTGTCGTAGCACACTGCGGTTAGCTGCTAGCGCCCTCATTGTTTACTTCCGACTCCCATCCGAGTGACCCTCACTGTACTCTGGGGTCTTCTTCCTGCTCTCTTTACACTCTATCTCCCATCTTTTCTTGTTTTGTTTTCCACTTTCTTTCTTTTCATTTCACACAATGTTAGCATGTGTGCCACCTGCGCTTGAACACGCCTCACCGTCACGGTTGCTCCAGTTTTTCATCCGCCCTAACATTGCTCACCGCTGACTGCAACATGCAAATAGGAAAATCATCACGTCTTAGTTTTTAAAGTACAATATGTTCAAATTTATCACCACTCCCAAAAAAATTTGCATTTCGGGCCAGTATTTGGTCAGACTATGTCGGCTAAACCATAATCATTCATATTATGTCAATATAAGACACACTGAGCATACAGTAGCATCTTAATTTTTAATTTTTTTTTCCATTCCATGGATGCAATGAATGTATGTTAGTGTGTCACGGAGAAGAATGACCGTGGCGGTAGATGAAAGCGGACGGCGGGTGGCCCGTGCGTGATCGCAGCCATGTGTGGCGGCGCGCTTCATGCGGCCGCCGAGGCTCCGGCTGGTCTGCGACGGCCACGTGGGCGGAGAGAGGCGAGGATGACAACGACGACGATGAACGTTTGGATGAAGGAGAGAAAGAAGTGGAGGTTTCATCTGGTATGGACTATTTTTAAACAAGACTATTTTAATGGTACACACCCGAGTGAGGATGATGATTTGGGTGTGGAGGCCAGATGATCGATCAAAATAGATCGCACAAAAATTTTTTTTCTTTTGTACTTTAGTCAATAAATCCATAAAAATATAATCATACGGCAGGGTAAATAATCCTGTAATAAAATCCACAGGATTATTTTTAGGCTTGTTTACTTATAATTATTATATTAAATATTTTGAAAAGTGTTGAATTAATCTTTATACGTATTATAGTTGATTACAATTAGTGCTACATATTTGATATAGACTTGTTTTTTGTTCATGTAATCCAGTTGCTAACAAACAAACAAACCGGATCCTAACATTTTATTGATGTTGTTTAATCATCATCATTATGTCACCTTTTATGAAAATAAAAAAAAAATAAGCACCACTTCCTCACAAAACACGCCAACACCTGTTTGCCTTGCCCTTCTTCCGGAAAATAAAAATTACAGGTATAAACACCCAGAGGGTTAATGAAGGCTTTTTTTGTCACCCCGTCTTTTGATAACTCTTCGACTGTTTTTCGCCCTCCTCTTTTCGGAGATAGTCGGAAGCCTCGGCCAGCCGCCACTTCAAAGCCGCACCGACGAATGTTTGTGACTTCATTTTGCTTATCTACAATGCACGTGTGTTTACCTCTCGGGCGTTATCATTGTAAAAGGTAGGATTTTGAAGTCAATGTTTAAAAACACCAGGAGTGGTCCTTTTTTGTAAGCAAGAGGAGAAATGGTGCCAAGGATAAAAAGTTTTCTGACTATAACTCACTTCGGCAAAAAAAATATCGAGTAGCAATCGGACGGAAAACTGAAATGCTAACCAAAATGGCTAACTTCCTGTTTGCTTTGTGGCATGGTTTTTGGAGGCTTTTTTGTGGGTCAACTCAAGATAGACATGCCCACTAAATGACAAATTGCTAAGTGAAAATGACTTTGGGGGCTGAATTTTACCGCCAAAACATTTCAAGGGGATTTGGTGAAATTTCGCCGCAATGTTTTGCCCACCTGCAATAACAAAGTTCATATGACTTTCTCAGGTTTCTTTTTCCAGTGTCGCTGTCACTCGGGGATTGCATATCACTCAAAATCAATGGCGCTCTGGTTTGGCCAACTCAGAGATCGCCTTTGCAAACAACAACATTGGGCCAAAACCTCACGTGTGACCATCAGCCGAAGTCGCAAACAAACAAGATCAAAGCGCACGCTTGTTAGCGATTAGCGGACTTCCTCGCGATGACATACACGATCAAGCGCACGCAAACACACGTACTATCAAACAATCTTGTCACAATTAGCAAGCGGGCACATCTTGATCTTAAAAAGTGACATTGTGAGTGCCCGTGATTCATGACCGCTTCTTGCTTTTATGTTCCCGCTAACCTCGACTACAAAAAAATAATAATAATCATGTTTAGAGATATGTATAATTTGCATTTTTTTTTCTTTTTTTTAAATTGCCTGTCTGCAAATTTGTATCTGATTATTTAACACGGTCTGGCTTAAATATAAAATTGGCAAAAATGTAAATAAAAATAAAATAAATGCATTATTTACTATAATAGGACATTCAAAACTGATGTACTACAGAAGTATTTACATTTCTCATTTTCAGGTGTTATTTACTGATGAGTTTGGGAAAATACAAAAAACATTAAAACATTGAAAATATGGGAAAAAAGTCAAATCAATCCAATTTAACTGAGGAATTAAGTAAAATGGGGTTTAAAAATAGTATAATAAATGCAAATTTATTGAGAAATTAAGGAACATGTAACTTTATTTTCTCAAAACAAGAGCCTGGTTGATTTTGAGGCTGACTTACCGTTGGCGACACGGAGCCATTAGGTAGGTAGGGGTCGGGCAGCATAAGGAAGGGGTACCCGGGGTACCCGGACGTCTTGTACACACCGCCATCTTGCTGCTTGGACGCTGCGGGACAAACAAACAACAAGTTAGCGGAAACGAAAGTCAGTCGTGACCCAATTTGGACTTTTTTTTTTTCTCTAGTTCCAAATATGTACCTTGACACTGTAAACAAATAGCGGATTTACAGCATCACTGCTTGACAAGTCAAGTCTATTTTAGTGAGATTAATGAATTGTAATGAACAGAAGTTTCAAAAACTACATTAAAAAACAAGTTCAAAATGTGAAAAACAAATCTACCGTTCCTTTTCTCGATCGTGAATGTTAAGCGTTAATTTTTGAATAATTAAAAACGACAATCAATAGAGCGACTTCCACTTTTCCATTCCTGCACTTTTAGCGACATTAAATGATAAACCTCATCAGCAAACAGGATCGCCATGCAAAACATGTCACAGCAAGCGGACACCGGCGCTAATGCTAGCGTCATGCGTTTCAAGTTGGGGCAGGACGACTAGTTAGTCTATCAGTAACTAGTTCCCCACACAGAAAATCAAGTTATTTGTTGTTAGCATTGTGTTGAGTCTTCCTCGTAAATCTTTATTTGTGTTGACAGTTGGCAACTGCCACTCCTGACACCTGCAGGACTCGAGTGGAACAGCAACAGCTGCTAATGTCTGCTACTAATATCTGCTAATGTCAACAATCAAAAAATAAATAAAATAACATGCCATCTGATGGCGTGACCTATGCTGCATACCTGAAACAGGAAACATATCCCAATTGGATCTGTATTCCTACTGTTCCATGTCAAACAAGTTTTAAGACTAAAACAAAAAGACAAAACAACAACAGTGCAGTGACATTACATAAGTCAACAAACATATAATTAAGCATTCCTTGGGATTTAGTTTGGTCATTTTGTGTGATTTGACACATTTTGTTACTTTTAACCTGCACGTGTAAATCCTTAAAGACGCAATGCTCCCAAATGCAAAACGAGTGTTTACAAGTGTTGTTAGTTACGGCATGTTAGATCCTTTGACGTGTTACATGCATCGCCTGGCCTCTTCCTCCTCCTCCTCTTTCTCAAGTCTAGATGTTAATTTAAATCTTTAAGTCATTGTTCTACATTTTCTAAGTCACTAAAAAGTGCATTTGGGCCCAAAATCTGCCTGCTTTTATCAGGTAGACAACTTGGAACTTGTCAAATTTAGTTGAGAGGAACTGAAAGGGAGGAGCAACAAACGATTAAATTTTTGCGAGAATTTGTGGTTGTCTATTCGATGTAAGTACGATATTGGTTTATTTAAAACAATCCAGTCAGCGGCTTGAACTCAGTTCAGTAACTTTTTAGCCAAAAATTGGACAGTTAAATTCCCTATATTGTGTTAAACACAAATGCATTGCAATGTAGCGGCTAGCAAAATAAGCTAAACTCACACTGCTGACATAAAAATGAGAATTAACTGGATTTGAGTACATATTTCAAGAAGGGGTGTTTAACTCTAAAATTTTACTTTTGAAAAATGCAAAACTCAACTCTTTTAATATGTAAACAACATAAAAAGTCTCAAATTAAATTCAAATTGAGATTATTTACTGCAGTAATTCTAATACGTTTAATTGATAAATTTTAATAAATGCCCAATAATATCGATAATCAACAACCCTTAGTCATGGAAGCACCTTAAAAAATCTCAAATTTAATCCATATGTGCATTGAGACTCATTGAATGGCCTAGGGGGGGAAATGCCTGTTGTAGTTAATGGGAAAACTGTATAAAAAGCTAAATATAATGCTAATTAATGAGATTTCCGATCATATTTCAAGAAAACGCTATTTATCCATACTTTTAGTTTTAAAAGGTCAGAATCCGACTCCATCGATATGTAAACAAATTATAACCTCTCAAATTCGAGACTCAACGTGTAGCTTTACAGATTGGGATGTCTTTTTTAAATAGTTAGTTGTAGGGAAAAGCACATATAAGAGAAACAAGAGTATTTCATCGTGAACGGACGCCATTAGCACATGCGTGGCCTTAAAAAACAAAAATTAAGTAGCAGACGATCGACATTTTTTACAGCGCCCACCTGGAAGCTTTGAAGTCGCCGCCGCCGAGCAGCACGTGCCCCAATGACCAAAATACTTCGACACGCTCGATGAAAAATTAATTTATATCGCCCCGATAAACACGAATACTCTCACTAAACATAAAATACAACACTTTAGGGGGTCTCCTTACCGGCGTCGAGCTGCTCCCTGTGTTTGTCCGGGAAGCCCCTCTGCTGTTCGGCCGGCTGCCCCCGTCTCACCGCCTGGAGGGTGCGAGAGTGAAAAAGTAGGATGTAGGCTGATTAAAAGTGTCTAAAAGTGAGTCGGGAGTGAACGAATTACACCACGCATCCCTTCGTGTTGAGGAAATGTAATAAAGTGTGAAAAGAAAGTTACAAAATTAATAAGGGAGAGAAAAAAAAGCACCCTACCGAGGAGGCGCCGTTGCCGCCACCGGGGCCGCCGCCCGGGCTGTGCTGGTGGATCTCGGACTCGTTGACTAGCGACGACTTAAGGTCTGCCAGGTCCTGTTCGGTGAAGGCGCACTCCTGGTGGACCTTCTCCTCCTGCTCACCTTCGTCTTTGAAGGCGATCATCTCGTCGGTGGCTCCCAGGTCGTCCCCCCCATGCTGAGGCATGTCGACGTCCGGGGACACTTTTCGAAGTGCGTCCAATAAAGTAAAAACCAAGAAAAAGTTGGAAAAGAGACGTCAAATCTGCGGCGTTGTCCTCTTAAAGAGTCCGGAAGAATGAGAGGGAAAGTTGTTCCGTGGCGTCCCGCGGCCGCCTGGAGGACTGATGTTCTCCTGCAAGAGTGAGCAGGACAAGACGAGGACCCCCGACATCAAAGGGAGCCGCCGGGGTGATTGGCAGATCCGATGACTCGTGTGTGTGTGTGTGAGCGAGATTGTTTCTACAGAACTTCTTAAAGAGACATCACCATCTCGTCCTCGAGCATAATTCATGACTACCAGGGGCGTGTTCACGCCATCAAATATTGAGGGCTCCGGCCAGCCCGCCAGCATATGCTGCATTCATGAAATGGGGTAAATCCCCACTATTTTGTATTATGGCATCTTTCATTGAAAATGGCAGCTTGCTTCATTCCATTGTTTTTCAATAATTGTTGCGGTATTAAAAAAAAAATACATTTATAGTGCCAGTCAGTAATATACTGATTTTTCGCTATTCGCAGGCCAAGCCTCTTCATGAAAATAGTAAATATCCCACTTGCATATGTAGTTCAATGCTCAAACAAAACAACAACAAAAAAACATTGTTGCTTCCACGACCCAGACGTTGCTTTCAATTAAATAGGAAATGAAAAACACGGGTGCTAACCACTCCCTTTAAGCTGCCTTCAATAAAATAGCAAATGTCACATCTGAATCTGTATAGTCAAATCAAAGTACATAACAACAAGCAAACAAGACAATTACCCACCACTATACTTCCACTACGCTTACGCTGCGTTCAATAAAATAGGAAATGATGGGTTCCTAGGTTTCACCCTTTGCCAGCTTGACTATAAAGCGGGTTCTTGCTTTGCCAAAGCGTGTCCCTTTTGGCCCAAAAAAAGTGTTCATTTAGAAGCGCCGGGCAGGAGGACGCCATGCGGGATGTTGCGTGCCAAACAAGAGGGCGTGGCGCACCCGGCATGAATCTGGCCCCCATTTTGTATGCCGCCTGACTTGATGTCGAGGAGGGAAAGGAGATGGAAAAACACACACAACAGTTGAAAGTTGCAAAGTCGTTCCTTCCCCTTTTTGTTGCTCCCTGTGCCGATGCATTTTTAATGCGCTTGCTATTAATTGAGAAATATTCATACGCGACACTTAATCGTAGGCCGAGTGATGATCTTCAGCTGTGCAGCAAAATTAAATACAAACAGAAAGACGAGCAAGCGTCCATTTGCATAAAGCTGCATATTTATACAATATCGCTGGCGCATATTAATACAAAGATTAAAAGGCGCACTTGCAATGTATGCAAATCTAAATTATGAATGACTTGTTTAAACTCCTTGTTTATTCGCCTTGATTAAATATAGACAGATGTTTCTGTCCGCAGAGACCCTCGTGCGTACTTTTTTCCACAATACGCCCCCTGGAGTGTTAGAAAATAATAGCAGACGGTCTTATTCTTACGAAATCCAGCACGGCTGTTCAGCATGACATGTGAATCAACAAAGAACAAACAGGGCGGTAGTCGGCCATTTTTGTTTGAAGTTAGCATAGTTCATAGTTTGCATAGCGTCAACGTAATACCTAAGTTATGGTATTCGGAAGTTAGGCTGAGTCGTGAATTCATTTCTGAAAAAATTGTGAAAAATTTGACTGGTGATTGAACTTTCTACAATGAAAACAGAAAGGTGCTAGCAAATAGCTAGCTACTAAAGCTAGCTAGTTACTAGCTAAGTAAATAGCTAGCTACTAAAGATAGCTAGGTACTAGCAAGCTAATGTACTAGAACTGAAAAACTAAAACTGATTTAATTGATCAAATTGGTGGTGAAATCTGAAATTTGTCACCTCTTGGAAGAATTGCACTAATTCATCTTTTTTTTTCTTTTAGATGAATCACAGCGGGTTTAAACATTCCGCTACATTTAAAAAAAAAAGATTACGTGTTATAGTGTTCCGTGCTTTTCGAAAGCAACATGCAGGCACAACATTAAGGCAAAGTAATGAAATCATGTCCTCTCATTGGGGTTAAGCCACATCCAAGGCAAACAGCTCTTAACTGGAACCACTTGTGTGCTGTTTTATTGCCCACTCGCCGGTGCAAACATGTCCTTGAAGGCATCACGCAGACAACAAGCACGACACATGCAACCAGCACAAATCAGACATTTAAAAGTGCAAATGTAATGTATAGCAGAAATTCCTCCACCTATTCGGAATAAAATGGCGCTACCCCCGTCTCCATGAACCAGAAAGTGGTTTGCAAACATTGGGAATCAATTTTTCACTTTTGAAGAAGTCAAAGTGTCCCGATATATTTGTCTATATTGTCTAAAGTTGCTGTTTTAGGAGTTGCTAACGAGGCACGGCGGAGCCTCGGCGGGCGTGTTTGTGTTGACGATTGCGATTGATTCGGTTTCTTCACCTCGTCGTCGTTAGAGGCTTATCAAACATTTATGAGTTGCGATTGCGGATCTGCGCGGGGCTCTGGGGCGGAAAACAACAAACAAACACAAGAAGAAACATTTTGGAAAATATGATGGTGTTGAAGGAGCCACACATAAATTTGGGGGGGTTCAGTTAAAGGGAGCCTCGCGAAACAAACGTGAAATATAGAATTATTGATATTTTTAATTGATCGTAAATGAATATTTCGCGGCGCTATTGAGTTGAATTTCTTTTTGTAAAAAAAAACATAACATTGTCTGACAAAGTAATAAATTACATTTATATTAATATAATAAATATACAAAAGTAAATCATCTATCGTTTTACCAAAAGTTCACATGAGTGCACCATGCAAAGAACCATCACAACTTGACCTTTCGGTGCACAGGTTAACGTGCCCTACACACATGTACACACACATGCACACAAAGAGTGGGGGGTGGGGTTGGGGGGGGTCATGCAGTAATCTCAGGCAGGAAACAAAGGGTCTCGTTAATGCAGAGACTAGCCGGGGCCTTTGATGTGGATCCAAGCCATTCACGAACCCACAAGTACCCTCACACACTCACACACTGATTTAAGGTAAACTTGCTATGTTGTAGCATGCAATGCTATTTAAAGCACATGTTAGCAGCTATGCTAACTGTCTGTTATCAGCCTGGCACCTCCATGCCGTGCAAGCCGAAACTAGTAGCTGGCGTTTTGCAGCACGACAAACAAGAGGGAGTTACGCGCACGCTCAAAACGAGCCTCCTCGACTTCTTCTGACAGAAGGCGGGTGGCTCTTATTAAATGTGGCGTCCACAGTGGTCTCTTTCTAGTGGCAAAGGGCCCCGCAGATGACTGTCGGCCCGCCTGATCTGGAATCAGTTTGTTTCTGCGGCAAAGCGCCCTGATGTGGCCAATGGAAGGATGTGGATGCTGATGATGGATCATTGTTTTTTTTTTTTTGCTGTGTAGATGTGTGTATGTGCGTGCGTGTGTAAAATTGTTTCCATGCTTGGCGGTGAGTAGGAAAGATCAAGGATGCTGCACACACTGCCGTTCAGACAACCAAAGCGTATATATTCAGTTGACTTCAATGGAGAAAATATTATTCATCAATCATGGATGTAAAAAATGCAAGTCTGAATGCATCCCATAGTCGCCGCTAGAAAGCTCAATGTGTCAGTTTTGGACATAACACTGGCAGAGGCGACGATACTGCTCTCTAGAGGTAAAAGGTGGTTCATTTGTATTTTTTTTTAATGTATTCTTTGTAATAGTGATCAGGTATAAATTTATTTAAACGTTTAAAAAAATAAAAATTAATGTATAGCAATTGACATTGAAAAATTTAGAATTGGGGAGAATAAATCGAAAAATGAATTTAAAATTATTATTATTTTTTTTATAAATCTACCACACTCACCACTTTTTGTATTTAAAAAAAAAAAAAAAGCATCGTTATTGTTGTAAAAGTGCAACTAATGAAGTGTCCAGTCTTGTCTCAATTCTTTTTAAATGATTTTGGACCCAACCCAAAAGTTTCACATTGAAAAATTTACAATTGGGGAGAATAAATCTAAAAATGAATTTAAAATTAAATATTTTTTTTATAAATCTACCACACTCACCACTTTTTGTATTTAAAAAAAAAAAGGCATCATAATAGAGCATTATTATGGTTGTAAAAGTGCAACTAATGAAGTGTCCAGTCTTGTCTCAATTCTTTTTAAATGATTTTGGACCCAACCCAAAAGCAGCTGCTCGGCCGTCCGCACAAAGCACAAATATAATCCAGTGGTGCTACTGGGATGTTTGTGAAGGGGGGGGCTGGGCTGGTTCAGTTTTGGGGGGGGGGGTAATTACATTAATCCAAAACAAATAAGCTCTTGGCAGACCTTAAAAGAAGACACAAGCATGTGTCTTCTTCTTCTTGTGTCCTCCAAACCTCCGACTTTGATGTTTTTTCTTCTCCTTTGGGCTCTCGACTTGGTTTTCCCCCCCTAATCTTTCACCACTCTATTTTTTAGATCAGGTTGACTCAAACTCAATGAGAGGATTCGAAATTAAAATTGAAGCAATCGCTCAAAATCAATAATCATTTTTAAAATTGAAATTTGGACTCCAATGTCCAAATTTTGTTAATTGTGACTAGCTGAGCGTTAAAAATCTACAGAATGAACGTTTTTTTTTAGAATGCTGACAAAAAAAAAAATCAACAAATTCTGAAGATGACAACATCTAAAACCGACACAGGCGCTCAGTGGCGAGAGACGTCCGCTTAATCTTACAAACGTCCCTTCCCACAATATATCATCGGTCAAAACGACGACCATGATCATTATGATGATACGCTGAGCGAGCGCTGCAATTAGTTCTGACAGAGCAGCTTATAAGCAGCTGTGGAACACAGCGGAATGACTTAAATACACGTTTGTGGTAATAAAACCAGCGCCAAGCCATGAAAATGACCAACGTATGACAAAACTGTAATTTATCAACCTTAAATAATTATACTTTATGATCTAATACGAAAAGTACTCAGAAATCTTCAACCTGTCCACTAGGTAGCGCTATCACATTCAAACTAAAGTTGACTTCCCAGAAGAAGCCGTTCCTGACAGTTAATCATTTAGTACAAATTCAAATTTTAAAATGAAAATTCTCATTGTTATTTTGTGAACAAACTAGATATGATGATAGTGTACCTAATAAAGTGGACGTTTTTAAGAGGCATTCAAATGCATGCAAAATCCGAATGCGAGGCCTCACCTGCCAGGTGTAGAGTCGAGTCGTGAAATTGCAAATTTCCTCGCTGCTCTGTGTCTCCGGGCGGGTCGTCTCGGGTCGAGATACCACACTGCCACTTTGATGTTAGCGGGACACCTGAGGGGGGCCGAAACGGAATAAATTACTCAATTATTCCCGGACGTACGCCGAGAGGCTCCACGTGGCGGTTTAATAGTTTCAGATGAAAAAAAAAAATACACAATAAAACTAAAAACACACATGTAGCTTCCATTTAGGATGAGTTAGCATGTAGTGCATAGCTTCCGACTGTTGCTTTGGTGGTTTCGAATTTAATCGATAATTGGATATTATCGAAAAAAACATCAGATGATATAATATTTATAAATCCATGTAACTTCTATATGCTCCTCAGTAAAGTCACATTTGTATTATATCAAGAGTAAATCAATAGTGGCAAGCCCAGGAGAGTTGAAGCACATTTAAACAAATAAATAAATCTTTTATTTGTTTTGCTGAATGTGACGATGACATGCGGTCGACATTGCCGGGAAAAAGAGCGAGAGCGGCGTCCTTCCTGTCGCTAAATCAGACGCCGGTGAAAATGTCACGGCGGTCTGAGTTGCATCGACTCTCACTCAGCTTGTGGGAGGTTTTTATGTGATTGCAGATAGTGAATATGTATTTTCCATTTATGAAGGAAACGGAGATGGTTAGGTAGAGATGTGAAGATAAGCTCGGCTGCACCTGGAGTCTTTTTTCTTTTATGGAAAGTGAGGCGGTTGTGAGATGAAATTAAAGGTCATTGTTTCCTTCGTAACAGAAGAATTTAATAGCAATGAATTTTATTCCTAGAATGGCTGGAAAATGTAATCAACATAAAAAACATTTTTTGGGAAATATTGAAAATATTTTTGGCTTATTTTCAATCAAATAGATTTTTTTTAAAAATTGGACTTTTTGAGGCAATTTATTTAATTTAAAGGCAAAAAAAAAAACCTCAGGAACTATTTTGAAATATTTTTATTTATTTATTTTATTTATAAATTTGAGTAGGTGAGTTATTAATCACACGGATTAACGTTCTTTTGCACGTTTTTAGAGACGCTCACTAAGAATCATTTAACCCCGATGACACAATGAACATTTTCTCTCCAAAATTTCACGGACGGGAAACATTTGCTATTCATCCTTCATTCTTAGCTGTCAAAGCGAAGCAACAAGTTTAAAGACTTCCAGTCCGGATGACGGAGGGGAAGACCGGGAAGCAATTTGGCCTTGGTGTGAACCGCCGAAAATGAGGACACATAACGGAGGGGATGATGACACACGGCCGTATTTATCTCGAGTGGCTGTAAATCTACACATCTGCTCATTTTGAAAATGTATTACTTGGGAGATTTCTCGGTGTGGGCAACATACGGCACGTGGGCCATGTACGGCCTTCAACCCGAGCGGGCTGGACAATTTGTCGAATTCTAATACATATGGCAATTTAATAGAAAAAAATCAAACCGCTTCATTTTAATCAGTACAAAAAAATGAAATAATTAAAAGAATCCTATATTCAATCGCAATATTGAGGGGGAAAATTTGGGATTTAGGATTTGATGGCCCTCTGTACAGATTTTTTTTCCCAACTTTTTTTGGTTCCTAGTGTGATGAAACACAGATGGAAGTAGGGCTGTTGGATCAATGACATATTTATTCATCGTATTTACGTAACGACAACAAGCTGTGTACTTTGGGCAAAGAATCTAAAGAGACACATCTCTACCGACTCCATCACCCCGTTAGCTGCTTTGTGACTCACGCTGTTGGCCAGCGTGCATCTTAAAACCGCTCATTAATCACACGCAAGAGTGTAGCTAGGAAATAAATGGACAACACATTTGATGTCATGTCAAAATGGAGCTAAGAGAGATCAATAAAGAGAAATTGTTTGAATAAAGTTGAAAATGTGGATGAGGGTTGTGGTCTGTCGTGAGGGGGGAGGGAAAAAAAAAAGTGCATTTGACTTGCAGACGTTTGCAGATATGTCGCTTTACCCTGCGGTTAGAATAGTTAACAGTATACTAAAGTGGCACGCTTATTATAAAAATCCCCGCGGGCATCAGACAACATGTCTTCTTAATCTTTTGAATGTCTCGCTTTCTAATCCTTCGCCAGAAAGAATTAAATCCTGTGAACAAAATAATTTTGATCAAGTAAATACATTCTTTTAACTTTTAAAATGAAGTCTACTAATGTCAATTGTAAATGTCAGTGCGTCACAATTAAGCTATGAAAGATACAGCGCATTAAAAAGTATATTATAGTATGTTTAAATGAAGCGTTCGATTGAGTTACTACAAAAAGAAAATCCTCTTCCGTATAAAAGCGTCTTCAATTGCAGCAATTTTTAATCCGTGCTAAATGGCTTCCCCTAGTGGCCCACATCTAATACTGCAGCTTCAAATGTAGGCAATTTCAAGATTATGTGGAAAAAATGTATTAAGAAAACTTTTTTTGTGCCATAATCAATATTTTTTCCAGTCATGCACAACTTTGACATACACAAGGACTGCTTTGCTACATGTACCACGTTAGCATGCGGCTAATTTGATGGAAATGTTTATCGCAGTAGTAAATAAGCTGTGAAAAAAGTGCCACATTAAAACTTGTGAATAACCTGTGAAGAAAAAAAAGTTCACGACCAACAATACCAACATTTTTTTTTGCTACAGATTGAAAACTTTTTCCCCCCCTTTTTGTCTATTTACATGTTTTCACGAAGGATTGTGAGCTGAACTGACTGAACAAATTCAAGGCTTAAATTCAAAGCCAAGCAGGAAATTGTTTGTCCCCTTTTTTTGTCAGCTTAGTTTGTCCCTCAAACCTTCAACTCTTGTCCCTGTTTGGACCAAAAGCACTGAAAAGAGTTTGACTCCGGAGGTCCGTTGTGGCGCGGCACGTCGCTACCTCGGAGCACCGTGCCGCTTCTTGGTGAGTGCCCGTCAGGGCGGTTCCTGAAAGGACCGCAAGAGTGCGCCCCCTTCAGGCCGTGCCATTGGCATACTGGGACAGTTTGTTCTCCAAATCACAGATTCTCTTCTCTTGAGACAACACTGTGGCCTTCAGGTGCTGAATTTCTTCCAGCAGCCTCCCCAGCAGCTCGGGCTGCACCCACCAGGAAAGAGGAAACAAGGAGGCAAAGGAGAGGAGGAGAAGAAACAGGAGGAAATAACATGGGGAGACAAGGAGGAGAGCCACAGAAGGCAAGTCAGAAGATATGAAGGCCAGAGACTTGGTTGGTGCAAAGCCATAGTGAAATTGTGAAACGAGAAGCGTGAAGGTGCAAAGAGAAACGTTCTCCTTCCTGCTTGTTATTCTAATTATTGGTGAGGGACTGACCGGCAGGCTGGCGGCATCACACGTGGACATGCTGCGGCGGGTGGTGGGCCTGGAGTCCAGCAGGTTCTTCCGGGACATTTTGAGCTCACGGCTCTTTGGCGGCACGTAGCCTTCCTTCATGGATATCAGCACAGGGTCTTGGTCGCGGCCCTCCAGCCACTCATCGGGCTCCATGGCGGGCTCCGGGCCGGCGGTGTCCGGGTAGAGGTCGTCCTGGAAGAGGTCCGACTGCCCGACGACATTTGAGTTAGCTCGAGTTGGTTGCAGGTGGGATCTGCGAGGACTTACTTTTCGGGGAACGGTCATGGTGATGGGCTCACACTTCTTGTCGTGCAGCTTGTACAACCTTCACGCAAATGCAAGCAGTCTGAGTCGTCCTATTGGTTCACATCCGATCGCACGTGTCCTCACCTGGCGATCTCGCACTTGCTGACGTCCACGCCCCTCTTGGGCATGAAACCCATCCCTCGTTGCGGCTCTTTACTGCTGAAGGTGTTGAGGTAGTGCACGTAGGGTGGCTCCTCGGTGATCTCAAAGTAGCGGATGCTACTGTCGCCCTGCACACGTAAGGTCTTGAGTCAACATACCCGAATGTGCACGTTACCTGGAGACGCACGTTACCTTGCCGCACAAGTAGACCATGTTGGCGTCCGGGTCGTAATATGGTAACAGGACGCCATTGCTCGTGTCCAACTCCAGCAGTGCGAGGGGCTCCTCAAAATTGGTCTGAGCAGGATGAAGAAGTCAATTGAGTCATGAACTGTTTATAAATCATGAGTACTTGGACACATACCGGGTCCCAGAGTCCGAGCTCCCTCTGGCTCATCCTGGTGAACCCTGTGGTGAAGATGTTCCCGTCTCTGGTGAAGATGGCTCTCATGGGTCGGATGCCCTCGTGAGGAGCCAAACGTTCCTGTAGGTGCCCAGGTCATGTTAATAAGGACCTCGCCGGCTCTCCGGGTCAGCTCTGACCACTCACCGCCACCACTTCGGCCTTGCGGGGGTCACAGACACGCAGGCGGCGGTCCTTGCAGGTGGTGCAGAACAAGCTTCCGTTCCTGTTCCAGCTGATGCTGTAGATAAGGTCCGGGTGGTCGTCCATGGACATGAGCGGCTCTCCCGTTCCCACGTTCCATACGATGACAAGGTTGTCGCTCCCTGCGGAAAGACTCGTTAATTTCAAGTCCACATTGATCGCCTTGTGTGTGCGTCGAACCCGCAGTCAGCAGGATGTTGCGCGTGGTCGGATGCCAGCTGACAATGCCCACGCGTTTGGAGTGACCCTCCAGTACCACGATGGGTTCAGTAAGGGGGCGGATCAGCGAGTGATCGGGAATCTGCCACACCTGCCCATGGCACAAAAGAGTCCATCCATCACTTTCATGTCACTGTTGATGTCCACGCATGGCTTACCATGGCCGTGCAATCCTCCGAGCCACTGGCTAACACGTTATCGTCATGGGGACACCAATCGATATCCAGGACGGGTCCAGAATGCCCGATGACCAGAGGGTAGTTCTTATCTACGCGACCCATCTGCAGAACACACAACAACCTCCGTCAATGTCACAACTTCTCCTCCCTTTGTGTGTTATGACATTACTAACACACACACGAAAGAAGAGTATTTATAGTGAGTGATGAGGCGCTGCAAGGGCACTGCAGAGCCTCCTGGTGGTGGGGGGAGAATGGTAATTATTAATAGCCTGAAGTGACTCCAGCGTTTAGCCATGTCCAATAATATTGTTCACCTTGGGGACATTATACAATTTGGGCATAAATTAGGCTCAACTGACCTTTGCAAGGGGGATGACCAGGAAGGCTCCGCCCCCGCTTGACTCCACGATGACGGCGAGGAACTTGGGGTTGACGGCGCAGAAGGAACTGTCCCACGTCACCTTGGAAACGCGGATGTCGTCATAGCTCTGGTCGGCCTTGACGCTTTGGCCGAAGACGTGGCGGAACTTGCTCTGCCGCACGATGCTGCGACTCATGGCTGCAGGAGGTGGAGGTCAAAATATTTGTTGGAATCACCACAAACGGAGCTTTATTGATTATTTATTGTTTTGTTTTTTTTATGTGGTGTGACCACTTCCTGCTTTTTGGTTTGAGTGTTAGTTAGATCATTTAGTGTGACGGATGACTAGACCAAGTTGTGGAGATGATAAAAGTTTGGAGAAAAGCCTCAGGTAATGAGGTTGCTCCTCTCTTTGTCCCACCAGCGAGTGCCTCCTTCCTAATTTAGACATGCTGGTGCATGGCCACGCCCCTCACCCTGCAAGTCCTTCGCCCTAAATAGTCCCGGGGCCGAGTCTGTCCACTGTGGTGCGTTCACGTGCACGCACATTATGTGCGCGCATTTTAGCAGGGGGGGGGGGGGGGGGGGGGGCGTCAATGCAAGGGTCTCTACGCTACTTTGTCAAGTCGGGGTACGTGCCAACAGTTGACGAAGATTAATAACAATCACAAACTTTCCTTTTAGCCCGTCACGCTAAAACTTGGTCCACAACAACTTTTGTCAACCGACTGCAATGCACACACACACACAAGCACAAAAAGAAAGCTCACCTCAGGTTTTGGGGAGACCCCTCGACCCCGACTGCTTGTGGTTCTGGTTTGTTTAGCGTTGTCTGGCGCGGGCCGGCGGAGGCGACTGCGTGTGTCCTTCCCACACGACGAAAGAAGAGGGGGGGGGGGGGGGGGGTGGCTGGACAGGGGGCGGGGGTGCATGGGATATGGATGACCGTCTATTTTAGAAGCAGCAGCTTGAGTTCGGAGAAAGGTGACGTCACTCATCGGCCCTGCGAGCAGTGTGGTGCAACAGCTGATGATGAAGATCATGACGACAGGTTGAATTGGTTTGATATTGTCTATTCCATATATTAAAAAACACTCGGAACTTGTGACATATATTTCCAGAGTGTAATTATTTAAAAATAATGCAATAAGCCGATGACATCCATTTTAACAATTTAATGTTCACAGTAGAAGGACATGATATAAAAGAACATTGATAGCTTTAAATTAAAAATGAATTACACTCACTAGTTCTTCCTACTGTCACATGACCCAGCAAGTAGCAACCTCATAACACATGAAACTCAAGCAAAATAAAAATAAAGTGCTTGTATGACAGACCATACGGAAGTTTCGCTCTCCACACGCACGCACACATGTAAGAAAGAATGAAAAAAAAAAGTTGTGCTTCACAACCTCACAAATTTAAGGTATTAAAAAATGTAAAAAGACTTAAAAAGTCACGTATGACATCCCAGTGCAATAAGCATGTGCGCACACGCGTGTGGCATCAGCACTTGATGAGGGAGGCGGAACATTTCAGGTGTGCGGCTCACCGCGACTGAGGTACGAGTCATCGAGAAATCTACAAAATAATAATAAAAAAAAAACTCCTGATTGGCCTGACGCACAACCATATGACCTGACTGATTGGCTGCATTCATGAGGCAAGTGGAAGAACAGCGGAAGGGTCAGAAACATTCCAGCAAACATCAGCTGCAATCTTGAAACATCAAGTAGAAGAGGAAGGAGGAGGAATGTATCGCTGCTTTCACCTTAACGCCGTTGGGATCGTTTCACCTTGGAACGTCCTCTTGGGTCACGTCGCTTAAGGCAAGAGGCACTGTTGTTGTGCTCCGAAGCACGTCTACATGGTGTGGTAGAGCGTGCCGAGTGTGCTTTTCGTGAGGCGTCTGACAGGGTGACTTCTTCCGTACTGCTGCCTGGAGGTGAAGAGCGGAGGGCTGGACAAGGAATGTCGAGGCCGGTGCGGGCTCTCCGCCTCGGATGGGGCACCGGGCATTTGTTGGGCTGAGGAGGAAGCGTGGTGGACCCGCTGCTTTTTCAGATCCTCGGCACCTGCGTGCTCCGCGGAGGGGCCTGCCGGCGGTGCGGCGTCCGAATCGGCGTGGCTCAGCTCCCACTCGGTGAGGTCGTCGGCGAGCAGCTCCAAGCAGCCCAACTTGGCTAACGAGGCCGAGCGCTTCATCAGGGAGGGCGGTGTGAGGCCGGCCCGGCGGATGCGAGCCTGCGCCTCGCGGACGCGCTTCTGCGTGCCTCCTCGCTTCCGATTGGCTCGAGCCACCCCTACGCTCACCTGTTGCAAGAAGGCGCCGAGCTGGCATAAAGTTTCCCAAGTCTCCCTCAAGATGACGCCACCCCAGCCCGGTCCCGAGGTGGCCTCCGGACGCAGGATGCTGACGGTGGACAGCCAGTCGCCATCACCGTTCCCCGCGGCGCGTTTGCCTCCGGGGGCTGCGATTGCCTGTGAGGCAACGAGTTGCTGAGAAAGGGAGGGGCCTCCTGAGTGTGAGGGCGGGGACGAGGAGGGCGAGGTGCTACGACAATCTGCGCGGCATTCTCGCTTCATCCGACGCTCCAGCTGCCGTGTCACGCGGCGGACCGAACCTCGCGTCCAATTCCTGTAGAGCCGAGCGTCGTCGTCATCATCGTCCTCCTCCTCCTGTGCGCCCTTCACTTCCTGCTTCGGGCTCGGACAACAAACATCTCCGACCTCCACTCCCGGCTTGGACTTCCTGACTTCCTGGCCCCCGCTCTCCGATTGGCCTAGCTTGGACCAATCAGACTGCACGACCGGATCTGATCCGATGACCTGCATGGGAGTCGCCATCTGTGCCAAAGAGAACAAAAAGAAAAAGAGTCACGAGGATGGAAAATCTCCAAGCACGCCTTGCTTTGTGAGATGGGCACCTTTTTTTTGGACTCATCTCCTGCCAGGCCGTCGGCAGGCGGTGGGGAATGTCGCGGCGTGCCGCCATCGTCTCTCGCCATCCATTTGAACTTCTCCCTGGCACTGAAGAAGTTAATGTGGTCGCTGTGCCCGAACAAGGCGCAGGTGAGGGTGTCTCCAGCGGCGGGGGCACCACCAGCTGAAGCTTCCGGGATAGAGCAATCCGATTTCCAGACAGGCGACGGTGGAGCGGAGCCACCGCACCGCTGCGAGGTCTCCGGCTCAGGCGGCGAGACGGACAGCGGGGGTGGCGTGTCGGGGGAGGCCGGCAAGTGGTGCAGGGTCGCGGGCGGGTGGGCTTGCCCTAGCGTGATACTCTGCGCCACCGTCACGGCGTCGGCACGGGGCAGCTCGGGGACCACAGCGGCAGCTGTTGGCAGGAGTGACACGGTCGGATGCCGCTCCTCTAGACCGTTGGAGAACGATGATGACGCAGGCCCGTCAGGCGCCGCCACGCCATCGCACGGCGGCGAGCTGAACGGACGAGACGGCACGACGGGCCGGCGGGCGCCTCGCACCGCCGGGCCAATCCCCGACGACTCCAGCAGTTCTTTAACGGAAGGTCCGGGAGGAGTGGTGGCCTGGTCGTCCGAGCGGCCCGGGCTGTGCGCTTGGGTGAAGGCTGTGCACAAAGGCTCGTGGTGCTCGGACAGGTCGCTGTCGGAGTGGGAACGCCAAAGCTTGTTGTGGCGCTGCTTGCTGCGGCACAAGACCATGACCTTTAGGGTGATTTTTCTCAACGTCGCCCGGACGCGACTCACCTGGCCAGAAGGATGCCCTGGTACTCCTCCAGCTGCCTCATGAAGGACGGGTTGGGTTTGGTGACAGCTCGGCGCTCCTTGACGTGGTCGAAGGCCTTCCTTAGATCCCAGCCGTACTCTTTCATGGCGTAGGCGATGACTGTGGCCGCCGAGCGACTGACTCCCATCTTGCAGTGCACCAGGCACTTGGTGTCAGACTTCCTGCGAACGCCAACGTGAGCCCTGAATCCATCTGAGCACGGCATGCGTGCACGAGACTTACTTGGCCCTGGTGATGAACTTGAAGGTGTCGTTCCAGTAGGCCAACAAATCGGTGGCTTCCTCGTCATACACGCGGATGTTGTGGTACTCGAAGACACCCGGGAAGAAGTTGTCGATCTCCCGCGTCACATTCAGGATGTAGTGGACTCTGCGCGACAGACTCCACATAAAGCCTGCTCAAAAGTCATCTGCGGACTTGTCTCCTCACCCGCTGCTCTGCAACTCCTCCAAATTGGACGCGTTCCACTCGGAGCCCTGGAAGAAGAAAAAGCACTTGGCAGATTAGGAAGGAAGCGCCGATAATCCAGCAGGTGGCGTAACAAAAGCGGGTTCTCCGCGTGAACTCAGGACGAGCGGTCACATTTGCACCTACCAAGAAGACGTGGTCAAAGATCTGCGTGGGACTGTCCATCTGCCCCAGAATGACGATCATCTCGTTGTCGATGTACTCCTTGAACTCGCGCAGGTTGCACGTCATGTTCATTTCCAGCTCCGTGCGGATCTGCGCCACAAGGGGAGCAACTTTGAGGCCACCGAGACATTTTCGCCAAATTGCTACGTCGGCATGACTCACCTCCTTACAGGTGACGTTCTCCAGGTCTTTCTGCATCATGATCTCCCTCAAACTACTCTTGATCTGGCGCTCTGTCATCTCACGTTCGGTGGGCCTACGGGCAGACGCAAGCGGATCGAGGTCACGTGATCAGTCGTCGTCGCGGTCACCTGCCGGCACTCACGTTTCGGAGAAGAGGACGGGGGAGTCTGCGCGGTGCGAATGAAGGTCCCGCATGGCGTTCCATTCATTGATGCGGGACTGGTCGGACGAGACGCGGCTCTGGTAGTAACTCACCCAGGTGAGGAACAAGCTTCCCGGAAAGTAGTTGTGGCAGCGGGCCACCTCGCAGGCTTTGTGCAGCGACTGAAGCGCCGACCTGCCGGCAAGCAACAGGATGGCGCGCTCAGCGGAACGTTCTGGACGCCCCGAAAGGCGCGGACTCACCACATGGCCTGCACGGAAACGGGCTTGAACACGTGCACTCTGCCGTCGGTGGACACGCTGAAGCCTCTGTGAGAAAAGCGAGAGCGTGAGGAAGAGTATGCCGCTGAGGATGACAAAGGTGGTGAGCCCATACCCATCTCCGTCCAGATGGATCATGGTGTCGCTCCACAGGGGAAGAACCAAGCCCACGGAACACGAGCTGAGGAGCACAGGTCATGTGGCAAGTCAAGCGACACACGACGGCGTCATGATTCCTCCACACCACTTACCTATCCACGGGACTGAAGTCCACCCCGAGGACCAGGCTCTCCTCCGTGTCCTGCCGCCCATTGGTGGACACCACCACCATGTAGCGTGTCAGAGCGTGAACGCTCTCCAGTCGCACCGCCTGGATTGGGATACACACGTCTGAAATCCAACACGCAGCCTCACGTGGTCTGTGTGTGCAGCATACACACCAGTTTGATGTTGTCCTCCGGTCTGAGGACCGTAAACATGGTCTGGAGATGCTGCTGGATGTCTCCTAAGGGAAAACACAGGAACATTGCCCACACGTAGCTAGCTTGTTAGCCTACATGGCTAATCAGACAAGAGAACTTTACAACTCAAGCAAATAAGAACATGTCTTCACCTGCATGTTTGCTACGCAGCTGCGAGAAGCGGGATCCGCAAGAGGATGAGGAGCCATTTCCCCGAGGCAAGAAAAGCGCCGCCCCTTTCACGGTCAGGAAACTTTCACTGATGCTGGACACATCAGAATTATCCAGAATTAAAAAAAAAAAGGATATTTCTTAACACTGCAGCCAGCAAAGCCAAAGTGGCCAGATGGCAGACAAATGCCAACCTGAGCCACTGACTCATCGCTGCCCTCTGCTGGCCACGCAGAAGATGACACCATCACCAAACCCAACTGAGGAGTGTGCGGGCATGTTATTACAGTGCCAGTAGCTTTGAGGACAGTAAGCAGCTACGTATACGTGTGGAGTGGAACAGGAAGAGCGAGATTCCAAAATGATCGCACGTTTGTGTGTGTGCACGTGCACATCACTTTCCAGACAATCACCAAAATCGAAAATGACCTTTGACCATCCCGTTTTTTTTTTGTTGTTGCTTTTTTTATGCCTGACCTGCGAGGTTGAGAACGTCGATCATCCTCCCCGCTGCCAGACTCCTGAACGGAAAAAAGGAGAACATTACTTGCCACTTTTTCCCCCGACCAGGTAATCAACTCACAAATCCTCACTGATAATGATACCAAGTAACAGGAGGTGTCAAATTTAATGATAATTAAAATTAATCAATAATTAAAATCAGCAACTATTTTAAATAGAGTATTTTTTAGGCCTTTTTTATATTTATTTAAAATGATCCAAGTGATCTGACATCATCCTTCTCATGTCTGGGCTGGTCCACTTATATTCAGTAACTGCAAAGTTGTGAAGAGTAACACCAATGATTTAATTTGTTCAAAACAGTAGACCAGCATTCCAGAGCACACCTTGTTACACGATATTGCAATTGTTTCTCGTGAAAGGAAACAAAATCTGAAATGAGGACAACGCGTGTGTGAACGTCGACGACGTGCACGCGCTTAAGCACCCAGTCTCCTGCTCTTCACGCACGCGCTCAAGACAAACAGGAAGAGGGAGGCACACATGCGAAAAGACTTTGCGACGCCAAACGAGCGTCAACGTAGAGGAAAACACAACACGATTGACACGTTCACTCCTTTGATTTTAAAAGACACGACGCAAGTAGAATGAAGACAAGACAGAATTAGGACGGGTAACTTTGGGGCCCGGTCGAGGCGGTTCCACTGACCGGAGGTGCTTTGACACCCCCCCCCCCCCCCCCTTCCTTCAAATAAAGAGCAAAACATGCTGCAATCACGCTGTTCATATTCATATTAGCCTTTCAAGCAGAACCACACCGCCTTGTTTACATTGTCCCGATCCATTCAATAGACTTGTCTATGCAAGCCAGCAGATTTGGGAGCGACCAGCTGCCATGCTGGCGCATGCGCACGAGCACAAAGGCCAGCTCGATTGTGACGGTCGGCAGCCGCGAAAATAAAAACGTCCAAACGCAAGAGGGGGAACTCGGTGTATGAAGTAATCTTAGCACGGAGCCGGCGAATAAGTTCTTACCGACACACAGGGGCTGGAGGTGGCGCTGGGGGTCGGGGAACGCTGTACGGTCACCAGCGCCATTCAGCGAGCCGGACGCCGACACCTGAGCACCGAGAGCATAATCAATGGCCGACGGGAGACGGAAGCAGGTGAACGGCAGCCTCGTCGTCGTCTCCTGTCATCGCCCCCCTCGCTGCTCCATGGTGGTGGCCGCGCTGGCTCGCTCGGGAGTCCGGCTGCTGTTGGAGCGTGTTGGACTGCTTGACGTTTTCTCCCCGCCCGGCCGTTCGCTGCCTGCGTCCGTTGAGCTCCCGCGCATGCGCACTGTGGCCGCCGAAAACAACTTTCTTATTAAATCGTCGTCACGCACGCACAATCACAATATACAAAATGAATTTTATTTACGACTAACCCACGTCAAAGGGATGGCGTCTAAACAATCACAACGAATTAGAATGAACTTCCAAAATCAGTACATTATACAAGCACAATACTCCCAAATTAAAATATTCACATACATTGATATATTCCAACGCATATACAACTATAAGAAGGGTATATAATTTACTATTGTACTTATATTACGGTTTTTAATGTATTTACTATTATTACTATTGTATGTGGACATTTACGTAGTGTGTAGTACTGTCGTCATCTAGTGGACAAATGCGATAAAACTACCCTACCGTTTCAACAGTTGCGTTTCGTCAAAAAATATTTTGATCATCGTATAGCGAGGAAACAAATCACCTATTCATTCAATCTTCCATCGATCAATTATCCATTAAATTATGACTATAACTATGATTTGTCTGTTTTTTTAATGGCACAATTTTAAAATGTGTCGAATCTGCCGCAGCGTTGAGCTTGAACACACAAAGATGGCGGTCCCTGGTAAACAGTAAGTAGGAGCTAACACGCAAGTAGACGATTTGGGTGGTTTAGGCTTTATAAAAAATTTAAATTAAAGATTTAACATGATTTGCTGTTCTTTACTTTTTATGTGGTGAAGCAGCTTTGAAATAGTTTACTGCCCCTGTTGCTAATCGAGCTAACGACGTGCAAAATGGAGATTTCAAAGAGGTGCACTAGCATTCATTGTGTTTACAAATCAACTGTGCCTTTTGTACTCACTCAGGTACGGGCTCATCCTGCCTCAGAAGAAATGCTTGAAGCCAACACGTCTCCAGAAGCTTTGTGTGTTTGGGGATGACTCCGATGATGAGGTGATGCAATCAATCCACAAATGGTTAATTTGAATGCACCATATTTTCATTTTAAAACAATCCAAATGATTGCTTGTATTGAATCAGACATCTGTTGGTGAGAGTCTTCAAAAAGAAGCAGACAAGAAGAAGACGATGAGGCAGGTGAGGCCAAGACTGACTCGGGGCTGTCTTAGCTTGGGACGTTATTGATAAGATTGATTGATGTGTGTGTGTGTTTGTGTGTGTGTGTGTGTGCAGACTCAGCTGGAGATGAAGAAGGCCCTGGAGGAGGACAGCACCGTCTACGACTACGATGCCGTGTATGATGACATTCAAAAGCAGAGACTGGAAACCAGTAAAAAGGTTTTGTCAGGACCAGCGAAGAAGGTATTTAGTTGCCCAAACCAACCTGGTTATTCTTTTTGTACTCCAGAAAGTACTTTTTTTTTTTGCACTTGCAGCCTAAGTATATCCATCAGCTGATGAAGGCGGTGGATAGCCGCAAGAAGGAGCAGGAGCGCCGAGAGGAGCGGAAGATCCAGAAGGAGCGTGAAGCGGAGGGCAGCCAGTTTGCTGACAAGGAGGCCTACGTCACGACGGCCTACAAACGCAAGCTGCAGGAGCAGAAGGAGGAAGAGGAGCGCGCCAAGCATGAGGCTGCTATTGAAGGTGAGGCCCAGTAACATCAATCTCCTCTCGAACCGGTAACACGACAAAATGTCCAAAATAAACAATATGGCACCTTGATTAAGGAAGTACTTTCTTTCTCACCAGCTGCTTTGGATGTGAGGAAACAAAACGATCTGAGTGGTTTCTACAGACATCTTCTCAACCAGACTGTAGGAGAGGAAGCCATCCCGGATCGCTTGGCTAACAAGTATGTGTGTGTTTCTTCAGAAACATTTTTTTCTTGATACATTACACATTCTTTTATGTTGGCTCTTGCATAGAAGTCTAAAGACAGAAGATGGAGGGATCCCAGAAACATCTCAAACGAGTCATGAAATTACAAGTGACGGAGAAGCACCTGAGGAAAAGCACAGCAAGACCTCCTCGCATTCCAAACGCCATTATAGACGCAGGTCACCAGCCTCTGGTAGTGACGAGGGGGAGAGAGAGGCGCGGAGGAAGAAAGAGCCAGAGAAGGATGAGAAACACAGCGGGAGGAGAGACCGCGACAAAGACGGCCGAAGTCACAGACGTCGAGATGAGCCGAGGGAAAAAGGTGACAGGAGGAAGTCTGACGAAGATAAAGGGCGAGAGGAAGAGGTGCGGGGGAAAGACAAAGGCGAAGCAGCTGGAGAAGAGAAGGATGAAGGTGAGAAGGAAGAAGGTGAGAAGGAAGCCCAAACAGAGGAGACCAAGGTCAATAAGTTTGCAAAGCGTTCCAATGAGCAGACGTTGAGCTCAGCCAGAGATCGATACCTTGCCCGCCAGATGGCTCGCTCGACCTCCAGGAGCTACATTGAGCGTGAAGAAGACTGACACAGATTATTAACTGCAGAAAATATAAATAAAGAGGCAAAGTCAAAAAGAAAACTTGGTTTCCACTGGTTTTTATTCAGTTATACAAGGTCAGACAACACATGTTGCAAAAAAAAAAAAAGCTTCATTCAGGGCTCTGCTTCTCCATCACTAATTGGCACTGAAGCCAACGACTCAGTCAACCTGCACAGGGAAAAAAGTCACAATTAATGCGATGAAATATTGCAAATATTACAACCTGTTAAGCCCGTCTTGTTTGTGTTCAGAAAAGTGAATATCACCACTAAGCATCTGACGGTAATTCCAGCTTTTTCACTTTGAATTTCATCACAACACGCCAAGTTAGTTCGATTTAAAGTCTGCATCGAATGTCATTTACTCAAATGCTACTTACTTGTCGGTGCAGGACTTGAGAAGCAAAGGCGAAGTCCACTTTCAGTCTTCAGGAAACTAAAGAAAATAAAAAACAACTCAAATCTTCACAGCCTCTACATCAAGTGTGCACAACATTCCATTGTTTCAAAGTTCAGAAAACTGAGTCACCACTAAACATCTGTCGGTAATTCCAGCTGTTTCAGTTGTTATTTCATCACATCAAGGTTAATAAATAAATCAATAAATGAAAATAAATCTTTTAATACCTTTCGAGCCAAGACTGGTTGCTCCAAATCATACGATTTCATACAACGTTGTTCATCTGGACACGTGACCTGTTGGGAAGTCAATACTTTTGTCATGTACAATTATGATTGACAGCATGTAACAACTGTTACCATGGTGACTCAGAACCGTGATTTTAAAAAAACATCGTCAGTTATCGCATCGGACGGCACTTCCTATTCACAACTTTCATCATTGCCACGTTCATCTGAATTCAAGAGGAGAAAACGCTCACCTCTTGACTTCCATCATTTGGAAGGCAAAACCGCCAACGTCAACCAAGGAGACATTTCATGATCTGACGTCCACCTGAAAAGACGTCATATAATTTATCAATACATACGCATACAAAGTTTCGATGTCTTATTTGGAGATGACGAGAGCAAAAGCTCACCATGGTGTCACGTTTTCCATCGTCGAGTCCACGTGGTCAACATGTTTAACTTTGCCAAGCCAAATTCAACATTTGACTCGCACAATCAATAGCACTAACATTTAGAAGTCAGTGGGAGTTATTTGCTCGCATTATTTTTCTTTTTCTTTCGTCCTTCATCTTTCTTTTTAGCCGGCATGACTGGGTACCAGCACAGCTCAAGCAAGAAAGACCGATTGCGCGACAACTGTGCTTATTTAATAGCCAGGATGTCGCATGTATATGACGTCACAAGTCCCCGTATCGCAGTACAGAACGCGCCCTCATCGATGTGCTGGTTCTCGCTCCAGCCACACGGCGGCGCTGTTTACTGCCTTCCTGCAAGGAGTGAATTGATTTGATTGCGAGGGAAGTCTCCTGACTTGATTTTGTGCCGTCAGCTGCTCCGGTTTAGTTTTCTCCGCAAACATCACTTTTCATCTTCTTCCTCAGCGACCGCTAGCTTCAGCCTTCAGGTAAACTTTTTCTTTTTTTTATCATTCATTTTCTTGTGCTTTGTGTTCATTGCTGCTTACATTGCGCAACAAGATCGTCCTGAAAAATGATTTATGTCAAGTTGACTTTAGGCAATGGGAGGGGGGGGGGGTCCACAGGAAGAGGTTTAGTGGGGGTCAGGGATCACAACACTGAACCCCGAACCTCAGAATGGTCGCTCATTGTCAAACTTTGCAAATAAAAATATGTCATTTGATCTAGTATTTGAGTAAAGTGACCTGCAGTGCCCACCTGGACACCTGCGTGGACGTGCAGAAGTTTGCAGGTGGATCCACTATCACGTCATGTTGCCTCCACCCAAGAGCGACAGAATCATAACACACATGCCCAAGGTGACAAGCGCACAATGTAATAACAGCAAAACTAAAAATGGACTAACAATACAACATTTTAATAATGTTACAATGATGTAATAACAATGTGGCGTGATGATGTCAGTGTTTCAGTCCCAATGCGGCGCTGCAGACCAAAGAGGTTTTCCATCCTCTGGTGAAGGCCGCATGTCAGACGCCGAGGGAAGATACCGTCAGGTAAGGTTAAAGGTCACGAGACCTGTTAAATGCTTGTGTGTTTGGCACGTCATTTGATCATCCATGTTTTCATCTCTTGAAAGGTAAGTGGATGCCAAGACTTGTAGTTTGTGGCCCAAAAATTATTTTGTTTGGAAGATAAAATGGTGACGTTTCCGGCTTTCACGTCCATCCTGCTCTTTTGCAGCTTCAATGTCGCCAAAGTTATCGTGGTGGGCGACGTCTCGGTCGGGAAAACATGTCTGGTCAGCAGGTAAGAAGCTGTTCCACAATTCCACACTGTATGTCAGCAATACTCAATATTCAACTTTCACTTCTGTTGACCCATCACATGCAAGTACTAAAAATTGATAATGTTCCTGAAAGGTTCTCCAGAGGAGCCTTCAACAAGAACTACAAAGCCACCATCGGTGTGGATTTTGACATGGAACGTTTCCAGGTACTCGGCGTCCCCTTCAGCTTGCAGCTGTGAGTATGTCGTGTGCCATCAATGAATAGGAAGGGGCAGAGTATGGAGCCTTGAGGGACCTC
The DNA here is from genome assembly GCF_059516105.1 of Syngnathus floridae. Classification (NCBI taxonomy): domain Eukaryota; kingdom Metazoa; phylum Chordata; class Actinopteri; order Syngnathiformes; family Syngnathidae; genus Syngnathus; species Syngnathus floridae. The sequence continues at coordinate 9,247,225 of NC_142427.1, read as the reverse complement.
TTAGAAAACTGGCACCATGCATTACAGATGGGACACGGCGGGCCAGGAACGCTTCAAGTGTATTGCCTCCACATACTACAGAGGAGCTCAAGGTCAGGGAGGCACCTTGCCGTCTTCATCTCCAAATCCAACATGTTCTTGTGTGTGTGTTGCACCCACAGCCATCATTGTGGTGTTCGACTTGAGCAAAGCAAACTCCTTAGACCACGCCAGGTGAGAGGAACTTCTGGATGTAATCAAGCGTGAACATGATTGTTGATGTAGGTGTCTTCATAATTAAGTCAACGGGAAATCAAGGAGAGGGACAAAAGCAAGGTGCCTTTAATTCTGTCCTATGACTACAGAAAACAAGTTTGTGTGCACGTGCAGGGAGTGGCTGGAGGACGCCATGAAGGAGAACGACCCATCCAGTGTTCTTCTCTTCCTCGTGGGCACCAAGAAGGACCTCAGCGTGGGTGAAGATGAAGCAACTTTTCACACAAACCATTCAGTGTACTCAAGTGATGTTTTTTTTTCTTGTCAGTCTCCAGAGCAGCTGGCTCAGGTTGAACAGGAAGCCGTCCGAATGTCGGAGGAGATCCAGGCAGAGTATTGGGCCGTGTCGGCCAAGTCAGGTGCGACGTATTGTGGTGGAAAGCGTCAACGTGACATTCAAATGATCGTATGTTGGTCGCAGGAGACGGCGTGAGAGACTTTTTCCTACGCGTGGCCTCTTTGACCTTCGAGGCTAACGTCCTGGCCGAGCTGGAGAAGAGCGCGGCGAGGGGCGGGGCCGACGTCATCAGTGAGTCGCTGTCACGACGGCTTTCTTCTCTACTTCTGTACTGACGTATTTGTCGTCAGAGATAACGAGCGGCCCGAAGAACAAACGGGGGAGGAAGGCTAACTGCTGTTGACGTGAGAGGACGACACGATGCCAGAGCGGATGCACGACGGCGAAGAGTTGGGGTTGCAATAAAACGTTGTCAAAAGTGTTTCCCACGTGTGGATTGTTGGCTTTGCGCACGCGTCATGTGCTGCGGCGTGACTAATCGGACATCTCATGACAGTCATGACATCACGCCTTCCTTCTGCTGGGCAAATAAAGGAATGATTGTTCCCAGAAGCTTCCTTTACAACTCAACTTTCAAGAGACACTCATGGGATTTTAGGATGTGCAGAAGGTGTATGCGATCGTCCTTGACCTTCAGGTCACAAGCCTCCCTCATGGCGACCCTCCGCACACGACGGCGAGCCTATGTCTTAGAAGAGTCCACCAGGGAGAAAAAAAAAAAAACCCAGTTGTCTTTATTTGTTCTATACAGAGGGTCGCTCGCCCGGTGGGTGTGGCTAAGAGCCGTCGATCACGAGCGCAGATGTTTTCTGGCCGTGGTGGGCCCTGCCCCCTTCATCCCTAACTAAAATCGAGGCAAACCAACGGGGTCAGCCCGCCTGACAGCAGGTCCATTTTGTACACGCAGAGAACACTGTGTGGGCGTGCCGTCGTGGCGCAAGACGACGACTCACGGTAGCGGATGGGGGGGGGAGCGGGGTCACAGGGTAACGCCAACGCCCGTCCGGGCGCCCTACCGGTCCATCTCGTCCAGCAGGGGCGTGGCGTCCCCGGCGATGGACATGGGGGTGCTCTCGATCATGGGGCTGGGTGAAGGTCGCGGGGTCATTCTCTGAGTCTTCTTCCGACCCTCCGCCTCTTTCTCTTTCAGCCACTGCTCGGCCATCTTGCCCCAGTCCACTGCGGCCGTGGAGCCGCCGCCGCTTCCGCTGCTGCTTGGCCTGCAGACAGAAGCAAAGAGTTACGCTAAGCGCCAACCGTACGGAAGACGTTTGTTTTCCATTGTCCCCGAGTGACTCACTTTGGCTGCTGCTGCTGAGGAGTCCGGCCCCGCGACGACGACACGGTTGAGCCCGGCGTGCCCGACCCGTGACCGTGGTGGCCGCTGTGGTGGTTGTGGTGCGTGTGTGTGGACTGGGGGGTGGAGCCCGGGTACTGTGGCGTGCCCATGTTCTGCTGGCTGGGCGTAGTGAACGAGTAGCTTGGTGTCATCAAGGGTGTGGCGATTGGCTGCTGGGGCGTGGCAAACACCTGCATAGGCGGATGGACCAAGGATGGAAACGTCAGTTGACATACACACGCACAAAGACCGGGTTGCCGCACTAACGTGATAAGCCGAGGAGCTGCCGCCTCCTCCGGTGCTGCCTCCGTATCCGTATTGGCTGGATCCCCACTGGGCCGGTGTGGAGTTGGGGTTCTGGTTCTGGCCCTGGCCAGTGACGGCGGCGATGGCGTTGAACATCTGCGAGGTCATGTTTCGCGGGAGCGAGTTAACGGCTCGCGTCAGGTCTGCGGAGAGAAAGTGCCACCGGGTTGACGACGAGTTTTTCCGAGACGCGGCGAGGAAGATTACGAGACTCACCGGCAATGTTGATGTTGGCCGGCGTGGCGTTGAGGGAGGCGGGCGTGCGTGTGCGGCTGCTGTTGCTGTTGGTGGGTGTGATGCCTTCAAGAGAACATGATCGTAAGAACTTGACGATTCAACAGTGTGTCCTCTGCTGAGAGTAAAACGCTCATCACGATACCTGGAACAGGCTCCTGGTAGTGGTCCTTGAACCAGCGGAACAAGCCGTTGACTGAGGGAAAGATCTGCGAGCGGTACCTGAAGCCATCCGGGGTGATGGTCACGTACTCCACCCTGTGGACAGGCCGAGAATGGCGTCTTAAGTGACGCTGACCAATTGAGCAATGTCTTGTCGAGATGATCACCGACCGTGGCTTTCCTCGAGGTTGGTAGCCTAGCAGGAACTTTCCAGGCAAAGCTTTACACGCAGACACAAAATACGGAATGAAGGTGGGCTTCTCCCTTTTGGTCCTGACCAGCAGCTCCTCCATTTTCTGTCAACGCAAGAGCAGCTTATGACTACGAGTTCATCAACGGTCACGTTTACACAGAGTGGCAGCCATCTTTTTTTTCCACAATGTGAAACACCGACACAACTCGCCTCCTTGCTTCCGCCGTTACAATCTTGAAAGTATTTGTGGCTCAGCAGGTCCCGAGCGAACGAGGCCATGGGTTGAATGAAGCGTGCTGTGATTTCATCCAGGTCTTCAAATTCCTGCAAGAATCCAGTCGCTCATTAGAAAAACAACCAACACAAGGCTCCACCGATGACGTCAAATTGAGATGAGATTCTCCTGATGTCAGCATACCTCACTATTGATCCAGAGCGTGTGTCCTAAGCTGAAGGCGTTCTCTTTGCCTTCTTCTCTCACATCCACGTGCTGGTAGATGCCGTCAGCCACCTGGCAAAGGTTTGAAGAGAGGTTTGAGAGTGTTCGAGCGTCTCCTACGCCTTCTTCTTACCTTCCAGGTGACAGTGAGGTGGTTCTCTCCCTTGCTGCTGGGCCTGATGATCAGGTCTCCCTGGTCCAGGGACTCCATCATCTTCTCGGCCTGGTTGAAGCTGATGTTGTGAAAGTTGGGGTGAGCGATGACCCGCTTGATGTACGCTGCAGAGAGGAAGCCGGAGAGTTAGTTCAGCTCAGACGGGCGACACCAAAGATCTCTTCTGCCAACTGACGCGTGCGCTGCTGTTTCTTCTTCAGCTCCTCCTCCAGCTTGAGATCTTCAGATTCGGCGTCAAAGTCGTAGTAGGTGTCTTTGGGAAGCTTCCACTCGTTGGCCTTGTCCGAGAGGTCGGAGGTGCGACACGTGAGGTCCACGCTGAACTTCTCGATGTCGATCTTCATGATGCGACAGTGAACCGTCATGCCCACCTGAAGGAGGAGCCGCGATTGTGAGCGCTGACGCAAAAAAGCAGGCGGAAACAAACATCTTACCTTCACTCTCTCCTCGGGGTGTTTCACCACTTTGTCGCTCAGGAACTTGGTGGGAATGAATCCCTGCACGCCGTTGTCCAGTCTAGACCGCACCCCGATGGCCTGCCCGGGACAGGAGCCGCTATCGAAGTGGTTCCACACCTGCAGATACACACACGGTGAGATCAGAGAACAAGCAAGTGGTTTTCCGACAAGTCAGGGGAAGAGACGCCCGATAGTACCTCGCTGAGCTCGGGGAAGTTGTCTTGCTGGCAGAAGGGACACTGCCACAGGCCGGTGGCGTCATTACGGATGGCCTGATCATAGCTCTCCCCCTGGGGGCGCCGGTGAGCAATGCCAGTCACTATGCTGGTGATCAGCTTACCTGGAGCGCAAAGCATGATATCAGGAGAAACATCACCGAATGACACTCATTTCACATGTGGTGTGGCGTCTGGTGTAAGCAATTTGATTATCTCACCAATATAGAAGGTCTCTGGTGTCTCCTTGGTGAGGAGGTTGAAGACCTCCTCCGTGTTGGGGACTCTGTAGGGGACCCGCAGGTCTTTGTACCTGCAGCTCAGCTCAGCTCTGATGTCATACAGCGTGATGCCCTTATTGCCGTAACCCTGTCTCTCCAGCTCCTCGGCAAAGGCGTCCAGGTCGAGATCTTTGAGTCTTTCGGGGTTCTCCAAGATCTCTTCCAGGGCGCCGGCCGGGTTGGCGTCCTCGGCGGACTCGTCGTACTCCAGCGCATCCACGGCCATCTTGCGAGCCCACTCGTACGTCTCGGGGTGGACGCGAGAGCCATCCAGGACCTCGATGTAGGAATCGGTGCTGCAGAAGTAAACGGAGATGAGTCGCGCAGAAGAATAGGCGGCGTGACGACTGGGATCACACGCGGACCTGTCTCCGAGCGACGCCGTGTCGATCTTGATGAAACCTGCACAGTTGATGAAGACCTTTGGCCCCATGTGACACATTGTGACCAGTTGGGTTCTGTTCTCCAGACGCGTGTTGTTCTGCTTCAGAATCTGCTCAGAGGAACAGGACGCTGGTCAGGACTCAGAGCGGAGGGCCAGAGAAGCCCCAGTAGACCCACACCGACCTTGATCAAGTGCGAGCCCTTCCTCGGGCCCAGACCGCACACGTACTGGACCAAACTTTGAGTGTGAGGGTGAGCGATAGCCCGGTTCACATCCACGCCCACCTCGTTGACCCGATTGATGAACTCGCAATAGAGAGCAGAGAGCAGGTCCTCCTTTACCACGTGTTCCTGAAATCCAAGCGGACTTTTTAACGAACGTTGTCGATTGTTGCCGTATGATATATTTTGTGCGGCATCACGGGACCTCCCAGCGGACGGAACCCCCACCTCACCTGCAGGGGATGCAACTTGAGGCAGATGATGTCTTCATCAGAGCTGCAAACCTGTGCGTACTCCACCAGAGGATCTTGAATCTTCCTGGCAATGGACACAGCCTGGCGCAGCAATGGTGGGTAATCCCGAAAGTCCGTCTGCGTGGGACCGCAGGGGGCGTGTCAAACGGGAACCCAAATTGCCGCCAAGGCCCGGGCGGGACGGCTCACCTCGGACTTTTTGCTGTTCATGTAGAGCGTGCCCAGCTCGTTGTCGACCAGCTCCACGCCGACGGAGGGCAGCGACGACTCCTGCTCCAGCTCGCTGATGGTCCTCTTGATGTCCTCTATGATCATCTGAGCGTCCCTGCATGCATCACATGGTCACAAAAAGGTCCTCGTTGAAATGCAGACCACCACTTTTGGGAACTAAGAAAGAGAGAGAAGTCCTACCGGTTTTCACCAGCCACGGCGACCACGTGAGGCTTCTTGCTGGACAGAAACCTCTTGAGGCTCTCAATGTCGTTGGCCTGAAGTTGACGACACCAGTGAGCGACGCTCAAACGCACACGTTGAGCACACGAGACTTGCTGTATGCACGCACCTTCTTCTCACGCTCGTCCTCCCTGAAGGCGTTCCTCCTCTTCATGAAGTAGGGCAGGCGCAGAAAGTCCGCCACCTCGCCTTCGCCATTGATCAGCGCGCAGAAGACGGGCGTGTCTCTGTCAAAGGGGAAACGCGTCACTGCAGCGAGAACATCCATCCATCCATCCTCCAGAGTTGACTGTACGTCGGGGTCACCGTGTACCTGCTGGGTGCGTAGGCCACTCCCAGCACCCTGATGCCTTTGCCCTGACTCTCGTCCATCAGGTCGTCATCTTCCTCCAACTGCTGGTCTGGCCTGTAAGGAGACACCTTCAACCAGTTGTACAGTCGACGGCAGCACGACTGCGGAAAGAAAAATACGAAGTCATTCGATTTGTACAGCACATCGTGGATTGAGATCATTCGAATAACGTCAGCGTACCCGTACGATGCTCTCTTTGGCTTCAGCGAGGAGCTTGCTCTTAAGCTCTTTGGCCATCTGAGGGTAGAGGAACTGGTTGAGGGATCTCTCGATGGCCAAGGTGCGCTGCCGGTTCCACTCCTGCACTTGATGGCTGAACTCGTCTCGGTAGTAGAACTGCTTGATCTCGTCAAAGTAGGTCTGGTCTCCTGCGTACCTGTGAAGGGAGCGCGACGGAGCCGGTCAGACGAGCTCGCCGTCTTGGCGTCTTTCTTTTTCTTACCCTTTGACTCCAACGAGGTCGATGCAGATGTCAATGGAGAGCAGGCCCTCGGTCTCAGCCAAGCACATTTTCAGGAACTGATCCCCGCTGAGCTCCTTCACCGCCTTGTTCTTCAGGTACTTGAAGGAGTAGGCAAAGTGGGCCTCGTCCACATCCTGCGTGGGCGGATATCAAAAGACGTTAAAACCGTACATGAGAGTGTGCGTGTGTGAGCGCGTGTGACCTTTTTGCCCTTCTTGGTGGGCTTGATGTTGATCTTGGCTCTCTCTTGGAAGGTCTGGCGCAGCACGTGTCGGACCAAAGGCTCGCGGGCGATCTGCATGGCCACCATGTAGCGGGTGCCCTCCAGGACGGCCTCCGGGCCGGGGAACTGGCTGCACACGTAGTCTTTGGCCAGCTCCATGGGCTCGGCGGGGAACTGCTCCGTCTCGTGCCGCTGGTAGCTGTCTCGCAGATTCTCGCCAAACTGCTCAGGCGTCAGGCCGAACTTTTTGGCCAGGCCGTCTGCAATCCAGGAGGAAAGACCTTGAAGCCCGGCACGAGGGGGAAACCATCTCAAAGGAAACCAGAAAAGTAGACGCACCGAGGCCCACGCTTTGGCAGATGCTGTACATGTCCCTGCGAGACGCCAGCTTGAGATCTGGACCCTTCTGCTCCTCCTCTTCTTCTACCTCCACTTCCTCCTCCTCACCTTCAAAAGGAGCTTACAAATCAAGTCTCGGCTGACCTCCCTGTAAAAACGTCTCACCTACCGTCTTCTGTGACTTGATTGATCTTGCGGAGCCTCTTCTTGCTGGCCTTGGCGGCGTTCTGCATCTTGGGAATATCTCGGCCGTAGTAGAGCAGGAAGTGGTTGTACACGTCACCGAGCTCTTCCAGCGTCTGGACGTCCTTCAGTCTGCGGCAACAACGACACACATGTGCTTACAGACCAAGAAGACAGCAGGATGCAATCGCACACACCTCTCCATGTCGGCCGTGTCCAGCGGGCGTATCCCGTCAGCCAAAGGTTTGTCGGGGTCGGCAGAGATCTGCTCAAACTGATAGGACTGCATCTTTTGAAAGAGTCGCGAAAGGTTCTGCTTGCGGGTCTTCAACTGAGTCCACTGGTGGAGGGAAAACATGCCCATGACTCCAAGGTGGCGGCCATAGAAGATGCGGAGGTGATTTGAAGAGTCCAACTAGGTTACCTTTTCATCCCACTGCCACACCTTCCACAGGTCATTGATGTTCAGCTCTGGTTCCACATACTCCTTTCTGTAGAATGCAATAAATGGAACCTGCAAAAAAAAAAAAAAACGAGAAATTATTTCAAGTAGTGTCTGTTGTGTTAACCGCGTCAACACGTGTCTTCCTCAGCTTCTCGGAACAAACCTCAAATTGCTGATTCCTCATGAAGTTGAGCGCCTCTTTGATTTTGGCGATGGTACTGGGGCCTTGGCGGCTGAAGTTGGTGGACGTCCCTCGCTCCAAATAATCGGCGCTCTCCTGTTGTCAGACGAGCGTGTGGGTCAACCACACAAGACCGCTGGCGGCTTTCGGGGGAAGAGCGTCACAAACCTGAATGGAAATGGTGAGCGTGGAGAAGCCGTGTCTGAAGATCCACTCCGCTTCCTCCTCCAGCTCCTCGTCCTCAGCCGGTTTGACGGCGATCGATCGCAGCTGCCACGTAAACGAGATCGTCCAAGGACACGTTAGCGCTGATTGTAATCGTTATTGCTTATTTTTCGAAACGCCCCATAAGAGCAAAACCAAATGCATCGTCCACCTGGAACCTCTCGGGCATGTCGGTGGTGCGGATCTCGTTGTCCTGGTCGGTCATGTGACTGCTCTCCAGCTCACTGGGCTCGTAGAGCTCAAAGATGCTCTTTCGGCCCTGCCGCCTCTTAGTCTGCTTCTTGGGCCGGTCCCAGCCCTCTTCATCCTGGTCCTCCTCCTCCTCCTCCCCCTGGTCATACGCGTCGACGTCAAATTCAGCAAAGTCAAAGTCGCCTCCGAAGATCTCCTGCGCCTCCTGGAGGGCACTGTAGGAAGACGAAGAGCGGTAATTCAGCGAGATGAAGTGGACTCGTTTGGAAAGAACTTAAGTTTGTTCCGGGGATTAACGTGTCGCCACAAAACACTCACGCATCAGTGTAGCCGGAGAATTTCTTGCCCCGTTTTTTGGTGATCGGCTGTCCATCATCATCCACGATAAAGTCGCCAATATCTGCAGAATTCAAGAGACAAAACAATGTCTGGATTTCTGGCCGCAAGAAATAATATTATATTCTCTTGGGTTGCTGATCCATTTTGGCCACAACAGGACCTGATTGGTCATTCATGCTTTACCCGACTCCTCGTCTTCTTCTTCCTCGTCATCGCCTGCCTGCTGGAGAGGCTCGTGGACGGCCTCGCCCTCCTCCTGCTCGCTGTCTCCATCGCCGTGAAAGATCTCGTCGGCGATCAGGTCCTTCTCATCGTCGTCGTCGTCATCGTCCAGCGTTTTTACACGGTCGTATTTCTTCTTCTGAGGTGTACAAACGGCAGCGAGTTGAGTCTTGTGGCAGCGAGAAACCGAGCGAGGACAAAAAGACGCTAACCCTCCTCTTGACTTTCACACCCAAGTTTTCCTCAATGAGGTCCAGATCGTCCTCGTCCAGGTCGTTGTAATCTGGCAAAAGAAAAAGTGGCAGAAGACACTTAACCGCTTTATCCAGTTACCGTTTTAATAATGACAACATCTTAATGTTATTTTTTCTTTTCTCAAAACCTTTCCCGAAGTATAACAAACTCACTTCGCTTCTTGCGGCGATGCCGGACTTCCTCCTCCGAGTCGCTATCACCTCCACTTGCACTCTTTTGACCTCCCGTGTCCTCCTCTTCATCTCCATCATCGATGAGCCCACGCAAGTTGCCTCGCTCGTCCTGGTCCTCAGTGTTCTCTTCTTCCTCCTCGTCTGTGGGGAAATGTCATATGAGTGTTCCGAACACACAAGCCCAACATTGGACGTGTCTCACCATCATCCTCCATGAACCTCTGCGTCTTCTTGGGCTTTAACTCTTTCTCTTCAAACTCCTCCTCGGACTCCTCGGCCTCACTCTCGATGAAGTCCGACATAACTGCTGCCCCTGTCACACATTACGTAATTTAAAATTTGACCACAGGGTGTTGAATCTCGTTTTACTGTATAAAGCAGAATGATTATTCTACTGGAAGATACAAGGCTGAAAAAAATACGATTTGAGAGGAAAACCAGAAACTTTCATAATTATAAATAATTACAGTACAATACCGGCCTCGAACCAGAGACGCGAAGGAATTAGGCCACAAACTGGCACACTCACCGACGCAGAATTTGCACCCGCAGTTCTCGCACGATTCACGGAAAAGTAAAAATCGGGGGTGAGTTGACGGTCACGGCAAAAATAACCACGACTATTCAAAACGAGAAGCGGCACGCGATGTTGATGTCGCAATGCGGAAAACATCAACAACACGTCACGCGAGCATGTTCTCATCCCTAGGACAAAATCACGAGTGGATTTCTTGACATTATTAGAAGAGTAGTTTGGTTTTGATGAAATATTTAAGATGTTTGTACGAAGCGACTAAGAAAGCATAATCTTGTTTAGTAGTGCAGCCGCTGGTTAGCGCGTGCTAAAAAAATGAGCAGCTAACCAATTAAGTATGTGTTAGACTCGCTCAGGTCCCCAATTCAGGTTGGAACTCAGAATGTTATGTTTAGATACGTGAGAATAAAAAAAAAACATAGACGTAGAAAGGAGGCCTCCAGTGCGAGTGAAATACCGAACGCGCTTAGTTAGCATTAGCATGAGCTCCAAGCGCAACATCCGCGCCAACGTCGAGGTCTCGTTGGCTAGCTTCACAACGCCTACAACGAGCGTGCAACCAAGACTTACGCGTCCGTCTCGCTGCCGTGACAAGCTCGGTAAAAGAGGACAAAACCTGCTCGATGGGTTTTTGTGTGCGCTTGGGAGAAAAATGGCGGACAGCGTGTTGACTTCCGGAAAGCCGGAAATGAAATATTAGGTCTTTTCAACCGGACGCTACCGCCTCCTGGTGGTTCATCCACACATCGCATACAGAACAATGTCGGGCAGGGCGACCAGTGCAGTTCTGCTTCAACGCCACTAGGAGCGCTGTGATATCACGAAGACAAAGAAGCGGAAGAAGAAAAAGAAAAAAAGAAGAAGAGCTGCCGAAGGATGAGAAGGATGGCTTCAGTGGACTCAGTGAAGCTTGTGCTTTTTGCTCGCCTTTTTCCTTCTCTTGTGTTTTTGGCAATTTTGTTCCGGAGCTCACTCGGCTCGGAGTTGAATTTTGTCACGTGCGGTTCTGTGCTCAAACTTCTAAACGTCAAACACAACGTGAGGCTTCACTCGCATGACGTGCGCTACGGCTCAGGTTAGTCATTAAAAGTGCTCTCCAGCGTTTCATCCGAAAAAGTCACTTTGTGGTCACAAATCTTCCGAACTGAGAAGACGACAAAAAGTCACCCGCTCTGATTCCTATTTATTTGTCAAGTGCCATTATTGACCCTTTGACGCTTGAATGATTTGCATGACGTGTCCAACCAGCGTCTTTCGCCGACGTGTTTCCAAGATAACGCTGGAAGAACATCGCAGTTCGTCCGATCACTTTGCTCTGACGTGTCCTATGTGTGTTGGTGCGTGACCCAGGAAGCGGGCAGCAGTCGGTGACGGGTGTGACCAACGTGGAGGACAGTAACAGTTACTGGAGCGTGCGCGGCACCCGCGACGCCACCTGCTTTCGAGGAAACCCTGTCAAGTGCGGTCAAAACATCCGTCTGACGCACGTCAACACGGGACGCAACCTGCACAGCCATCATTTCAGTTCGCCGCTGTCCTCCAACCAGGTGGGGGCGCCCTAGAGTCGCAGTAGACTGCTTCACTTCTCATGCCACTAATTGTATTGGGCAAAGTCTCAATTTAAAAACAGAAAGAAAAACCTTTGTTGTTATGCGGTATGTCTTAACAGGAAGTGAGCGCTTTTGGCGAAGAGGGTGAAGGCGACCATCTGGACGAGTGGACGGTGGAATGTGGCGGGCAAGCGTGGGAGCGTGCTGAGGCTGTACGCCTGCGCCACAAAGCCACCGAGGCGGCGCTGTCAGTGACGGGCGAACAGTACGGGAGGCCTATCAGCGGCCAGAGGGAGGTCCACGCCATGGCCGGCCACGGGCAGCACAGCTTGTGGAAGGCCATGGAGGGTGTCTTCATCAAGCCCACCGAAGGGCTCCCCGTCGCTCAGCGGGACTACACGCACACCGAGTTCTGAACGCCTCCCTCGTCAGCGCCAAACTTCCTGTCGCCGCATTGTTTCGGCTTCACGGACTTCCCGTCACATGGCAACTTCCTCTCGGACGATGGGTGCTCTTCAGTTCAAAACATTTGCACCATTCGGGAACTAGAGTAGAGTGGAATGTCAATCGGATTCCAGTGCATGTGTGTGTGCACACCCTGATATTTATTGTCATTGGTGAGGCGCATCACAAATAAATCTTTCAAATTCAACTTTTAAGATTTGCAGCGTCTTTCATTTCTATCTAAATGTAACCAAAAGGAGGGGCAACTTTCTTACCCAAACGAGACTTTATTGCATAAAGGTGGTTTTCTTTGCACATTTTCCCAAGTTGGAGCCGAGGCGACCGCTACCATTTTATTCCAGGCGGGCTTCTCTTGCATATGTGGACAAGCCACACCTTGTAGGACTGGCAGCAGCACCAAATCCAAAGACTTGTTACAGCTGCCATCCCTGAAAGTTTGCCTCTTCGAGCGAGCGCTAACCACGTCGTCACATGCGATACATTCCTTTATATATTAATCTATCTAAAAATCACTGATTTTATTTGAAATCAACTCTGATTAAAAACTCAGTAAATAATTGCTCCATGCGGATATAAATTAGCATTTTAAAAAAAATCATTACTAACTCTTCCGGGGTCACTCAGACGTGACAAACATTCAACGTGGAAACAGCGTTTCCATCACATGACACATTCTAGTTGTGACATCATAATATTAGTCAACTTAACTTGCACTTCTCAAATGGGCCACCAGGAGCAGCGTCGTCCTCCCAGACTAAGCAGCACCACCCCGACCACCTCATCCATCCTGCTTATCCTCACGAGGGTGCTTGAGCCTATCTCGGCTATCTTCGGGCAGGAGGCAGTGAACACCCTGAACTGGTCGCTAGCCAATCACAGGGCACACGAACATGCATACATTGTGTGTATGTTGAAGCACACGTGACTCATCTTATGGTGTGTACTGCTGAGATGACCTAGATACGCGTGTACGCACACACGGAATTGCAATGAGATGCTCCTCCGGAACCTTTTTTTTTTTTTGCACCAAGCATACATCAGCTCTTCTCTGTCCTCGTTTCAGCACACGCGTAATGTTGCTGTTGACGCTTTGCTCATTGGGTATGTAAGTGCACATGGTTGGAGAAGATGAGAACATGTTAGCATCCTTGAGGAGGTGGCGATGAGTTCCAAGCACCCAACGATTGTTTTTGTTCTTATCTTTGTTTTCATTTTCATCAATTTACATTCCCTCAAAGTGTCCATATTTTCATTTGTTTAAAAAATATGATGCCAACTTTCCGGTAGGAAATGAAGGAACATCTTGAAAGCAACACAAGGAGATAGGTGGTCCGCTCCTGAGCCCAAAGAAAGAAAAAGTTGACAGACCTGCCGGGATCCTTGCGGGCGTACCCACGAATGCGTCCGTCACAGTGAAGAGTTTTCACTCCATGCCGTTGCGCAACATCTGATTGGCGGCAATGAGCATGACGCTGATGATGAAGGCCATGGCGAAGGCGCAGATGAGACTTTTCCTCACGCACGTCTGCCGGTTCTTCTTCTTGGGATGCACTGAAGCAGCGTACAAACATTAGCACTCCAAAAAATGACAATTCTTAAAGGAAAGAAAGACGCTGACCTCCCTCGTACTCGGGACAGCTTCCCGAGGTTTCGTTGAGGCTCTCCTCCTCGGTGATGATGATGTTCTCGATGTCCTTCATGGTCAGGTGATCGCGGAAGGCGTGGAAGAGAACTTGCTTCAGCTCGTCCAGAGACAGCTGCTGCATGTCGAACTGCATACAAGATGACTCAATTGAACGGAGTGAGCTGAAATGAAACGAGGAGGAAGAATCGACGATGACAAAGATTTCCCGCTCACCTGCCAGAAGATGCTGTCGATGGTGTTGCCTAAGAAACCTTCTCTGTTGTCCGACGACAGCAGCTTTGGCCCGAGTATCGTCATGAACTCCTCAAAGTCCACCTGACCGTCTCCTGCATGCACAAAGTAGGAATAGAACTGGCCTGCAGAAACATCAAGAGATGTCCTCACCGTCCATGTCGAGCTTCTGCATGATGATGGCGAGCTCCACCTCGCTTGGCATGTACCCCAACGAGCGCATGGCCATTCCCAGCTCCTGCTTGGAGATGAAGCCATTCCCGTCACGGTCCAGCACACGAAAGGCCTCGCGAATCTCTGATACACAACCACACACAGGTACACACAAGTGTGTGGGTTCATTGGCACACAATTAACATGCACTCGGCATCCACTATATTAGGAACACTTTGTGTGGCATCCATTCATTTTCAGGGCTGGAGCCTTTCCCAGTCCCCACTTTATGGGGAAAGCCTGTATGTGTGTGTGTGCGTGTGATTGATGAAGGGCCTGAAGCAGCCTGAGAGCGGCGGGTCCACTCGGAATGATTAACAAGCTCAGATGATCCTTGAAGAACCTTCAGAAGCCCTGGAGTGGTTGTGGAGAATGACACGCCAAAACAACACAACGCCATGTCGAGGCACGCCGTCAAGGTCAGCGACATCCACAATCACAAATGGAAAGAAGAAGATGATACCGACTGACCTCCAAGCTCCTCGGTGGAGATGCTGGTGAGCTTGAAGGCGTCGTCGCCTTCCGTGAGGGAGCCGCTCAGGTAGTTGTCGGGATACAGGAGGCCCGCTCGCACGTGATGAAACGGCATCTTCTTCCTCCTACACACATGCACACGCAGGATGTAACGTGATGAGATGATCATCACCCGACAAGCGGATTGCAGCATCGGGCATCATCACATCGGAATTCCAGCGGACGCTAAGCGATAACAAATGTCAACTTATCATCAAGCAATTGGTTGGTGTACCTAATGAACTGGCCACTAAGCTCTAAAGCATTGCCGTTGCGCGCATAAGATACAGTTAAACATTTCTTTAAATAGCACATGAATTAATAAAACATCATTCTGAACACACACACACACACACACACACACACACACACACACACACACACACACACACACACACACACACACACACACACACACACACACACACACACACACACACACACACACACAGAAACAGCTTCAAAGTCACACGAGCACACACACAACAGACACGTTGCTGATGTACTAACCTTTTCTGTCATGGGTGACATTTTGGACTTGTGTGTGTTTGTGTGTGCAGAGTATGTGTGTGTCTCACACACGATCAACTCTGATTGCCAAATGTTTACTTTTTTTTTTTTTGGACCATAAGTGGTTGCAACATGCTCACTTATTACAACTGATTAGTTTGACCTTTTTTTTTTTTTTAAACTTATTAAGATGAAGCTTTTTTTCTGATGAGATTGCAATCATAAACAATTTGATTAGCTTGTGAAGAGATCCACTTTATTATTCACAGTTTGAGCTTTAAACAGACCGCATGATTTTTTTTGGGGGGGGGGGTGAAACCCAAGGCCCACGGGCAACATCTTATGTTTTTATCCGGGCCCATTTTTAGAGAGTCGTTTATCTCTGCACACACACACAAATATTGTTTTGATGATGGCTGTTTGCCTCACAACAGGTGCACAATGTGTGTGTTTGTGTGAGCGGGGGCTTGATGCAGCCTACCTGCAGCGCGTGGAGTCAGCCGACCCCTTTGAGCCGGTCCCCCCGCTGGGCGTGCCGGTCCCCGGCTGGCGATGGGTCTAAAGGAAGTCAGGACGCGGCGGGAGACGGTTGCCGCTCGGGTCCGTCTTCTCGTGCGCACGCCGCTCATCCGCACACGCGCGTCCCACTTGTGGGGGCGATCCGTCAATCAAACTCAACTGAATCAATCAATCAAGAATCCAAAGCGCCGCCTTCTCGCTTACGCCCACACGTGATAGAGAGACGAATGTCCGGTGCGTTCATCAGACGTCAGGAAACACCAACGCCGTGCACGGTGAGAGAGCGAAGCTACACTCGGTGTTGTGTGCCGGGGGATGCCTCAGACTCTAAAAGATGGAGAGAGAGGGAGAGAGAGAGAGAAGGAGGGTGGGAGGGAGAGGAAAAAAGTCTCGGTGCAGTCAGCTCATCCTTCCCGCCAACACAACAGTTGTGTTCACCTTTTGTATGTCGTTACAACTTGATTGGTGGTAAGGGTCGAGCACGAGGTCCTACAAGAGCCACATCTCGTCGGGGTTCCTGCAGGTCCCCCTGATTCAAACCATCAAGCGAGCCAAACCGGAAAACGATTTTTTTCTCGTTTTTTTTCTGGACCTTCACAAGTAATCAACAGTTCCTGTCTGATACCGACGGCAACAGGCCGGCGGGTTTTACGACACGCCGATGAGAATTTACACACAACCGTCCTCTGCTTGTTGTCGCTGTAATATTAGTTATGTGCATACACACACACACACTAAAATGTGTCGTAAACACACAACATGGCGGAGAGCTGGAGGTAAACGTTACGGCTTGTCCTGTGAGGGTTGAATCTGCAGAGCCTCATGAATAATGCAAAACACCACGTTCACATTCGTTCCCCACTTTTTGTGTGTGTGTGTGTGTGTGTGTGTGTAAGCAGAAGCAATCAAGGAGAACACGAGGACACTGCAACAGACTGCTAACTACCAGCGACCTCCGCCAAGGCCCGAAAGCGGAGGCAGATGGTCGTGGTTGCTAACCTCCTGCGAATTGCGCAATAACTAGCATAAGAGCAGGTTGATGACATCATGGCCCAACTTGCTAAGACTTTTTTTTTTTTTTTAAGTCGGAGTTGAAAAGTTCACCAAGCAAACAATGGCGACCTCATGAATATTAACACTTTGGTCTCGCTTCCGCTTGATTGCTTTTTTTTTGCTGTCAATATTGATTTGAGACTTCTTATTTCAGCATCCGACCCCGCGGTGACCCCGAGGACCGAGTAGGTCCATCTCCTCAGGACACAAATACTTCAATATGCTTTTGTCTCCATGGCAACAGGCTGCTGATGTAAAATAAATGATTGCAAGCAGATCAGCCCTGTAGCAGCTGTCACTCGTAATATTGCACTTTTTGTTATCGATGACATCATCTCGTTTTAGCTCAATTAACTCTTCCTCATTATTTTCTCCTTTTTAATCTTGAGCCTTGTGGCTCATTCCAGCTCACATTGGTCTCCATCTTCTCTCTCGCCTGACCTCCAACTCCCCTTCCTTCTCGTGCATGCTCCCTCCCAGCGCATCATATCCAATCTCGCCGTCTTCTCCCAAACTTGCCCTCCTCCTCCTCCTCCTCGGCTTCACCTCCTCATTCATGCCGCTCGCGTCCCGTCGCTAAGTCTGATTACGTTGCGGAACTGAAGGGCGCACACACATGCAGAGGTGAATCCATGCTGAGCCATCACGAGTGGCGTGCGGGTAAATGAAAGCAGATGGAAGTGCGTGTTGGAGCACACTGAGGGGAGGGGGGGGGGGCAACGTGACACCTGAGGACACATCAAGGACGTGAGATCTTATTGTCCTTCCACGTCAAGCGGGACACAAAGAGTCCGCCCGTATGTTTGTCTCCCCTTCGTTCACCTCCCGTCTCCACACGTGGCCCGGCTAAGTGACAAGAATATGAATGTGAACTGTTGCCATGGCAACACAGCAGCTTTGTGAGTCATGGAGGCAGAAAAGGATGACAAAACAAACCTTTCCCTCTTTCCTTTCCTCCACATTTCAAACTGCTTGGGAAGTTCACCACATCTCCTCTTTCTTGTCCTTAACCATTTCCTTCTCTACCTTTCCTCATCTATATCACCACCTCCCCTATGTTCTCCCCAAGCCCTTTCCAACCCACTTTCCATTCCAGCACTGTTCTGCAGCCCCCCCCCCACCCTGAGATGTAAGAAAGGAGGTCACACGGTTGTCACGAGGGGGAGTGCGTCTTAAGATTTTTTTAAAAACAGCAGCAATCATAATATACCCATTTTTTTTTCTAATTGTGACTAAAATTGGATTTGAAATTGAGCTCCTTGAAGGTTGGGTGGTCCTTTCAGACTTTTCTGTTGAGCAAGGAACTGAATAACGAGAAAGGAAAAGGATGTGAGGCGGCAGAGACGAAAAAAAACGAGGCGACAGGCGGCGCATTGTCACAAATTCTTTTGAAATGCTGCGTATGGTAAAAAATGCTTTGCAAAGAAATTCAGTCATTCAAAAGTGAGTCATCAAGTAAAAACACAACAAAAGGTCGCCGTAGTGTTAAAATGAAACAAAATTTAGTAGCAAAACTGAATTGTAGCAATAAAAACGAGGTGGCTGAGTCCAGAGTGTCGATGTGAGGTCGTGCCGACGACGATAAAATGGCACCCGTCGATCGAAGATGAGCGCGAAGGCAAAAATCGTGAACCCGAGGACGCGTGTGGAGAAGACGAGCGAAAAGGGAGGAGGGGCCAACGATGATGGAAGGAGTTGGCGGCTGTCTGGTACGAACGCCGATCAAATACAACAAAAAGGCACCTGTCCATAAAGACTGGAGAAAATCCCCAAAAGTCTTTTGGTGTCCCACGCGGGTCAGCACCGACCCTCTCCTTGCTGCTCTTCCTCAAACCTCCTCCAAGAAGGCCATATGAGACGCGTAGGCCGCGTTTCTCTGCCCGAGACGAAACAGAAGACGGTCAACAATTTGTAGCCAATCACAATTAAGGACAGTACCGTGTGCTCTCACACAAACATGGTTGCTTACGTTGGCGTGAGGAATGTAGATGGGTTCCGGCATGTAAGCCCTGGCGTCGTGCAGCGTGTACACCTGCTCGTGAGGAAGGTGAGAATGATGATGAAGATGCTGCTGCTGTTGCTCCTCCAGCTTCAGAGACTCAATCTCAGTCTTGAGTTCCTTCAGTTGGTCCTGAAGATGTTTGCTCTTCTCCATGTACTCCAACCTGACACACAGACACTGTGTCAGACACACGAAGAAGCAAGAGGAGAGCTGAGCGTACGCCTGACCTCTCGCGCTCGATCTCCATGGAGAGCCTCTTCATGTCAGAGTCTTTAAAGTCCAGACGCGACGACGTGCCTTCGTAGGCCGGGTCGGCTTCCGGGGGCGCGGCGGGCGTGGCGGCGGGAGTTGAGGCGGGTGCGGGAACGGCAGCGGAGGGAGGAGCTGAATAGGCCGCAATCAGCTGAACACAGAAGAGCGGAGAAAACAAACCTTTGACCCCGATGCTTATTTGTCTATACGTGCTCTCCGCGTACCGGGTAGGTGGTCTTGGTGATCTCCAGCAGTTTCTGCTTGGCCCTCCTCTCGGCATCCCTGGCCTCGCTGAGGTCCTGCTTCAGGTGGTCGGCTTCCTTCAGTCTGCCGGCGTCAGCGGAGTGAGGACGGGAAGGACGGGCGGCGAAGCACGGCGGGCTTACCTTCTCTCCGACTGCTCCACCAGCTTGACAGCCAGCTGCTCGGCCTCCCTCATCTTCTGCTCCATCAGCCTCTTCTCCTCTTTGGTCTTCATGGCGTTGACCTCCAACCTCTGGCGCTCCTGCTCGGCCTCGGCCGCCTTGTGAGCCAGCAGCTTGGCTTCCTCCTCGGCGATCTGAGCTTTCTCCGCCAGCAGATCGGCCGTCTCCTCCGAGCGTAGCTGAAGGACGAGCCCGCGTTAACTCAGGGTAGCAGGCAGGCAATTCTCCTCAGCGTGAAGCTCACCAGCGCCTCGTTGGCCAGACGCGCCTCATCCTGCAGCTGGAATAGCCTCCGTTCCATCTCCTCTTTGGCTCGCTCAGCCTCCTCCCGCATCTGCTTCTCCCGCGACAGGATCTGCCGTTCCATCTGGAGGAAGAAGGTGAGAATGTCAGAGCGACTGGCTTCCCTTAGTGTGCCCACTGCAGCCGGCTGACATTCTCACCTTCTTGCGGGCCTTCTCCTCTTTGGCCTGCGCCTTCATCTGCTGCACCTCGATGGAGTCCACCTTCCTCCTCCGCATGAACAGATCGTGGTTGCCGATGCACAGCTGCAGGATCTGAGGACCCAAAGACAACGTCAAGTCTCGACGGGATCTCGCCGCCGCACGGACTCACCAGCTTGTTGACTCGCAGCTGAGATGAGTAGAACTTGAAGACGTCTTTCTTCTTGTCCAGAGGCTTGATGGTGAACTGCAATGGCGAACGGCATTGTCACAAGATGAAACGCAAAAGGAGGAGGAAGAAGCTCTGAAGGTGTTTGCCTCTTTCTCGCTGTAGGAGATATTGCGAATGCCGCTCCATGGAAAAGACTTGTTGGGGGTGAGCTTGCTGTTGGGGCTGTAGATGTGAAGACCCTGCGCGTCCACGCCCAGCAGCAGGTCCGTGTCGCGCTTGTTTTGCTACAGCCGAGAAACCTCGCCAGTTAGCGGCCATGCACCTGAAGAGACGCGGCCCCCACGAGAGCACTCACGGTGATGTCGAAGTAGCTGACGCCGTACATCTCGAGGTCCTGAGCGATCTTCAGGTATTCCATCTCCGCCTCGTCCCTGCCGGGAATCACACCGGCGTCAGCAACAACATGGCCGATCGGTGTCCGTGCGCCGAACGTTACCTGGCGATGCCCCGGTGCTCGGCGTACCAGGCCGTGATCTTCTCCTCCCACATGTCTGCTGTCATCTGATACTGCATCAGCACCTGATATCAGGACAAAAAGATTTTATTGAAACCAGTACGACACTTTATCTTTGTCCATCACTTACTGTTTTGGGAAGAAGTTCATCCTGCGCCAAGAAACCCGGCTTGTGGAAGTTGGGGTCGTAGTCGCCGTACTGGAACGAGTAAAGGGGTGAAATTGTCCGTATGTCGTTAAAAAAAAACGACGCAGCGCAGTAACTTTGCTGCCCTTACTTTAGCTTGGACGGCATACGAGGCCAGAAGAACAGAAGCTTCGGGAGAGCAGAAGATCTCCTCATCCAAGATTTGTTTTTTCACCTGAAACAAAAGCAAGTCGGCATCAACAAAAACTGCAAATGAACTTGAATTGACTTTGGGGAAATAAGCCCCGCCTCCTCTAATAATAAAACTAGTCTGTTGAATATTTGTGGAATATGACCGAAGCAGCAAAATGGAGCCATTTTGAGCCATCTCAGGGGCAGCCACAGAAAATGACATCACAGCGCCAAAGGGCTCGGCGTGCCAACGTCAGGTGAGCAAACCCAGAAAACAGGTGAGCCGTGACGATGGTTAGCTGAGACCTACTGAGCGGCCAACGCTTACTTGCCAAGGAATCTAACACTTCTCTGAGGAATTCTGGCTGCCCCCTTGGGACGGCTCCGAAAGGTCGTGTGTTGCCGCTTCATTCATATTGCACGATGGCAATATTCGACAGTGCTTAGACCCCAAGGGGGGCTGCAGAGAACATCTTCTTGTCAAGATAATTTTCACACTTCACTTGCGCTTTCGATGGAGAACCTGTAAGAAGAAGAGGTGCTGTGTGATTTCTTGGACGAGCTCTTCCTCAACTTTCTCTGGAAAGAATTTGGCCAGGAAGTGAAATGTGATGGGCGAGTCTTTAGGAATCTCCTGGTCCAAGACCTGAAGCGGGAAATTTTAGTTAAAACTATAAAACAGACACTCAAGTGTCCATTTTTATGGTTCCTTTTCTACACTTACTCGTTTGTCAGGTTTGAGCCACGCATAGGTGCCCTTCACGGTGCAACGAAGACCGAAGAACCAGGTTTCCCTCAAGCCCACCGTACGACACACTAGGTCAAACAAGTCTTTGCCTTTCCACTTCACCTGAATAACACAAACACAACATTTGGAGCAGCCAGTTGAGATGTTTAAAAGATTTGTGTCGTCATACCTCACAACTGAATTCCATCTCAGCATCCATGGTGGTAACTTTGACTTTGAACGTCTTCGGCGTTTTCTTTTTTAAGCCTAAAATGGACATTTTAGCTGCGTTGCTGTCAGGGAAACCTGCAGAAAAGCAAAGAGTTTTTTTTTTTCAGCATGTTCACGCCTCAACAACACTAACACAAAGATTTTCAAAAAATCCATCCATTATAATCAAAAATACACAAAGCTCTTTACCAGAATGAATTTCTCGATGTTTCTGGCGGTTGAAAGGGACTTTTGGCTTGTTGTTGTTGGGCGGCTTGAAGCTAAGCTAACTTGCTTTGAAGCTTCGAGCACGAAAACTCACCGAAAGCGACTCAAACAAGTCGGCAACTTTTCGCAAGACTCCATCACTAAACACGAACATGAATTAACTACTTATCTGCTTGAGTTTCCCTCTTTCCACAAAGTACCTCAGAAAATGCGTGTTAGCTGCTTGTTAGCTAAAGTTTAGGGCAAGCAACAAGCTTGTTTTGAAAAAGAGAGACGAGAATAGAAGACGCCCTCTACAGGCAGTATAATTACCTACAGGCTGCAGCTCCGAAAAAATGCACATCCATAGACATCATATTGAAATAGATAAAGCTTCACAGGCGCAATAAATAATCTATCACCCATCCTATAAAAGTGATGTGTGGGTTTTGGTGCCTATGTATCTCTTTCTGAAATAAATTTGTGTGTGAATGATAGACATGACCTGACGTTTGTGCACTTTTTGCATCTTCATTCTCTGACTCTGTTGACTCATTTTTATTGGAGTCCACGTATATGACACATTCAATATGGCGGACGGGCTGACATTCCAACGCAACAGCTAGTTCATAAAGACTGAGTCTATTGCCCTTGGCTGTCCCTGGTGCGCCTTCCTCAGGTAAAGTTGGTAAATTATTTATGGTTTTACGTTGTCATAACTACGCTACACTAATTAACCCTCTTTTTTTGCACAATAACAGCTTAAGTAATATCAACAAGTAGACGTTCTGTTCGTAGGTAAAGCACACGATAACAGCTTGCCTTTTGTGTGTTTATGACGGCACATATGTTGCACTCGGACGTCATGTCGTGTCGCTCTTGATAGGCTCGTGCACGATGACGTCCGCACGCACGTTTGAAATGGCCAGAGACGTCATCCTGTCCTTGCACAAAGGAACCTCTGGGGAGGAACAGATCCACTTCTACAACCAGTGGGCCAAAACCTACGAGCAGGTCTACAATGCAATCACTGTTTTGACTCGAATTCATTTAACTTTTAATTCCACCCATTAGCGTTGCCCACAACTTCTGCAGAAAACCACACCAGCCGCCCCTATTTCAATATTTTTTTTACAGTTGACTGTTATTTTTGGCATCCATTCAACAGGATGTTGAACTTATTGATTACCGTGCGCCCAGTCTGGCAGCGAGCAAAGTCTCCGCCCACTTCAGCGGAGAGCGCCAAGCGGCAGAAGTCTTGGACCTGGCCTGCGGCACTGGCATGGTGGCCAAGATGGTGGGCATCCATGAAGAGATCCAGCGGACTGATGTTCACTAAAAGTTCAAATTCTGTACGTGTGGTGCAGATGAAGTGGGAAGGATTCGAGCGCTTTGTGGGTGTCGACGGCAGCGAGGGCATGCTGCATTACGCCCGACAGAGCGGCTTGTACCAAGACCTCAAGTTGGCAACGCTGGGAGATCAACCAATTCCTGTCCCGTCAGGTAACTGTCCATCCATCCATGACTTTGGCTTTTGGGCTACTAGTGAGGCCATGATAAACAGGTGATGACGATAATCCAAAGACGTGTTCTTCATCTATCCTCGTCTCCTAGGTTCTTTTGACGTAACGCTCATGATCGGCGGTTTAAGTTCAAGTCATATTCCAGTGAAGGCGATCCGGGAGTTACCGCGGGTCACTAAGCAGGGTGAGGACACACTGGAAACCATTAGGAGCTTTTCAGGTCTAAAGCTAACTTCTGACCTCACAGGAGGCCTCATCTGCATGACCACTCGGGCTAACCATGACAACTTAGAGTACAAGGCAGCCTTGGAGGTCGAGATGAAGCAAATGGAGAAAGAGGGACTGTGGCGCCGCGTCGACGTGACTGTCGTGACCCAATTTGAGCGAGGGGTGACCGATCTTGAAAAGGCATACATTCCTGGAGCCATTTATCTTTTTCAAAAGCTTTAACAGCTAGCTTTGAAGCTATGAATACAATAACGTGATGCTTGTCTGCATGTGCGTATTTCTGAATCAAAAACTTTCCATGAAGTCAAGTTGTCCCTTATTTGATTCACGTCCCTGTGACTGGCTGGCAACTGGGCCTAGTCTGGTGGCAAGCTGGAAAAGAAAGAGCTGGGTGAAAGCGAAAGTTGACCAAAGAAACTATTTTGACATCTCCAAACGTAGAAGAGCAGTAGGGACTTTGATGATACCAACAAAAGGTCGGTGTGAATGGAAGCAAAACATGCCGAGTGAAACCAACTTGGCTTCCACAAATACAACAGAGGACTTTCTGTCAAACCCGTTTGACCGGCCGCAGGCACAACTCGTCAGACTTCAAGCAGCCATCTTCTCATTATATTTAGTGGATTACATTTAAAATACAGTCACGACTAAAAAAAAAGGTTCAAAATGATCACAATTACATTAATGATTACTACAAACATTTTACACAAGTGCAAATACGTGTCTTAGATGTTTTGGAGTCTTGGCTGGGAAAAAAAATATTCAGAGGTTAAAAGATTCACATTCTTATTCCTACATTAAATGGTTAAACATGAAGTCAGTTGAAGGCAGAGTTGAGGTCATGGGTCACAGAACACAACAAAGACAGATTGAAAAAAATATTATCACGAGTTTGGTTAAGCCAAAGTGCACAAGTCCACATCAAAGCTAGGATTCTGACCTTATATAAGAAAGTTGCTCTCATTCTTTGGAGTGGTCCAGATCTTGGATATGTCAGGTCAGAGGTAGGTCCTTGTAGGATTGGAGGATGTATCTTCAGGTTGGCTCCCATCAGAATCCAAAGTCTTGCGGTTCTTCTCGTCGGGCTTCAGCTGAGACTTGTCAGATGGCGCTTCGCTTTGCTCTGAAGGCGCAGAGTCCATTCGCATCAATTGAGACTTAGTGGAGGACTTCTCCGAGTTTTGTCTGCCGTACTCCCAAGGGGTCCCGACGGCAGGCTCGGACTTGGCGGAGGCGGGCTGATAACTGGGAGGCCCGCTGAAAAGGGTCCCGCCGCACCTCGTGGCCGGAATCCTGTGGAGTGACCCGGTGGGTGAACGGACCATCAGGTATCGTACGGACGGGCTCTTGTCAGCGCTACGTGCTTCGAGGGGGCAATTGGAGCTGATGAAAAGCCCCCCTCCGAGAATGAGCATGATGGCCGCCCCCCAACCAATGTAGAGGCAAGCGCCGAGTTCACGCCGCTGAGCGTCAATAGCGGCGCTGTAGAACTTGCTGACCACGGCGCCGGCCACCCACGAGGTGGGAATCAAACACAGCACTCCCGCCAGGATCAGAACAGCCCCCGCCGCCACCGCCACCCTCCCTTTGGAGCCGGACCCTTCCCGATCCAGGAAGCGGGTGCACTTCCCCCCGATGAAGGCCAGCACGAGGCCCACGGCGCCGATCAACACCGCCAACACGATGAGGGCGCGGGCCGCCTGCAGGTCGGCGCTCAGCGCCAACATGGACTCGTAGGGCTTGCACTGGATTTGACCTGTGCTCTGGACCACGCAGGTCATCCAGATGCCCTCCCAGATGGTCTGCGACGTCACGATGGTGCTGCCCACGAATGCCGTCACCCGCCACATGGGCAGCAGGCAGCTGATGATCACGCCCGCCCAGCCCAGCAGGCACAGGCCGCTGGCTAGCAGCTGCATGCCCGTCGACGCCATGGCGACCACCTGCGACACATGTGGGTCAGATGGCATTCGCGATGACAGCAAAGATCACAATGGCTCATTTCTTTTCCACAACATACCTCAAAAGAATTCTTCTCCTTCCTGGTCAGACTTGTTGACTGTCCACATGTGACGCACGTTCTCCTCTGGTGTTTTGTAGTTCGAAGCTCATCCGGGAAGTCGCGGGCGGCCCTCGCTTGGTGTCACCTGAGAGATACTAAAGTGAAGGTAGATGCAGAAAACCACACCTGCTCTTTAGTGAGGCTCAGGGGGCGGAGCCTCACATCACTTCCTCTTCCCTCCCTCCGAGCGTATGCGCATTAATTCAAATGTTCTAGCCTATGATTGAAATGTCTTGATTTAAAAGAAAAAAAAAAGTAATTCTGTAAAACAAAAAATGCAGTAAAGCTGACAAAGAATTTTTATTTACAAACTGATTTTTGCATTTAAAATTATATAAAAACAAAATACCCCAATGTAGACAAATGTTGAAATTTGCAGGCCATAGTTGTGATGTGACGTACAACAAGAGCTGACGCCTTCCTTAAGATCAGAAGCTTTTCTATCCACTTGCCATCTTCTGGGTCATGGGGTGGGGGGGTATTCGGGATTTCTACAAACGTCAGAAAAGCTGCCTCCATGCACGACCACAAAAAGAGTCCACACGCACGACAACACTCCATCAGCACGTGTAGACGGAGCATACAAGCACGCCACCGATGATGAGCAGCGCTCCAGAGGTCCAGCCCACGTAAATGGAAGCGCCCAGTTCGCCGCGCCGCTCCTCGGAGGGCAGCGGGTCGAAGAAGCCGGTGATAATGGCGTGGGCCGACAAGCTGACGGGAATCAGGCAGAGGACACCAGCCACCACGAAGATCACACCTGCTGATAGCCCCACGTTGTTCTTGGTGGGCCAGTCATGGCGGAGGAAGGTTGTGCAGCGGGCGCCCAGCACGCTCAGGCCCAGCGCCAAAGCGCCCACCCCCAACGACACACACACCTGCGGGAAGGTAGCTTCAGATTGATGCCATTAGAAGACATCACGCATATACGCACCAGTGCCCGGGAGGCCTGCAGGTCACGAGGTAGAGCCAGGACAGAGTCGTACGCCTTGCACTGCGCATGTCCCGTGCTCTGGATGACGCAGTTCATCCACAAGCCTTCCCAGAAGACCTGCGCCGTCACGATGTTGGAGCCCACGAAAGCTGACACCTTCCAGGCGGGCAACGCGCAGATTAGACCCGTGCCCAGTAGACCAAGCAAACCCAGCAGGACACCTACAAGCTGCGTCCGCATCTCGATTTTTGTCACGCCGAGATGACGTTCACACACCCAAGCAAGGCAGCTTTTCGAGACACCCGAACGCAAACAAAGCCGAGGGGGTGGAACGATAGATCACCTTTCTGGCTCGACCTGATTCCTCAGAAAGAAGAAACGCGTAAAAGGAAAGGAAAATTAGAGCATCAAAATATTGATCTAATCGCCTCAAGAGCTCCCCCTTCTGCATCGGGTTGCTCATTGCAAGCATCTTAGTCGCGCAAACCATGGCTCAAGTGTCTCACCTTGTGTGGACCTGCAAATATTGACTCAAAGTGTTTTAGATTTGAAAATACCCCTTCCAAAAACAGAAACAATTAAATTCCAATTTAATATCACTTCAAGGGTAATCTGGTGATTGAAAGACAAACCAAAAAGGTGGATTAAAGTTAAAAGTTGCGTTTATTTAAAAATCTAAAAACTGATTAAAAAAGGTAAGAGTCCGTACGCATGGGTCAGACGTAAGCGCCCCCGCCGGGGGCAGAGCGGGGCGCAGAGTATTTAACAGAGTATCTGCCGTCCCGGCGGGAGGCGCACTGGCCCAAGAAAAGCGACCCCCCGATGAAGAGCAGGCCGGCTGCTCCCCAGCCGATGAAGAGCGAGGCGCCCAGCTCCCGCCTCTGCGCGTCGCCCAGCAGCGGGTTGTAGAAGTCACGGATCACCACGTGCGCAGACCATGACACGGGGATGATCAGCAGGACTCCGCCCACCACGCACAGCACACCCGCCGCCGCCGCCACACGAGTCTTGGCCGCTTGCTCCTCCAGGCAGTTCGTGCATTTCCCGCCGACGCCGACCAGCAGAAGACCCACGACCACCACCAGGATGGCGATCACCACCAAGGCGCGCGCTGCTTGCAGATCGCTGGGCAGCGCCAGCATAGATTCGTAGACCTTGCACTGCATCTGTCCGGTGCTCTGCTTGACACAGTTCATCCATAAACCTTCCCAGAACACCTGCGCCGTCACGATGTTACTGCCGATGAAGGCGGACACGCGCCACATGGGAAGCGCGCACGTCAAGATGGCACCAAAGAAGCCCACAATCACCAGGAACGCGCCGAACAGCTGCAGGCCCACAGACGTCATCTTGCTGCGCGTACTTTGGTGCTGGTCTTGGTTCTGGTGCTGGTGCGTAAAGTTGCTCACCCATGCCCAACTGCTATTTAAGCACCTTCCATGGCCATCTTGATTGGCTGGAAGTCTAAACAGAGATTGGAAACACGTGTGGGGGGCATCTAGACGCCCGCGCACGCACGCACGCGTGCACGCGCACGCACGGAGCCCTTTTTTGAGAGAAACATGAACAATTAGAAATTAAACTATTGCAGTAGAGGTGGAACAACAAATCAATTCCTCAATAAATAAAAATAAAACACCCACACACAAATGGTTTATCTCTCTTGAAAGTACGTCATGTTCTTTGCAGACCAAACGATTCAGAACATCTCAAACACCTAAAGGAGTGTCCTCCACCTTTTTTTTTGTGTCTCTCTCTTTCCATACACGCACAATGAAAAGTGGCCAGCGGCAAAAGCAGCAGTCGAGCGTTTGTCGTCGATCTGGTTTGGGTGCGGCTTGCAAGTTGGATGGTGACGTTTCTTTGTTCCTTTGTTTATCAGCAGGCTGAAGTCTCAAAGAGTTCACAAATACATGAGAAAACTTCATTTCGCAAAAGGTCAAACAATCACATAAACCAAATACATTGAGAGACAATCGTCACCTTCTTTTCTATAATTAGCGGCGTGTTCGTTATAAGTCAAAGCACCGAAACTCGGGCGTCAACTGTTTGCCAAAGGCATTACTGCTCCCCAAATTTGCGTTTGTGTTTGAATAAAGTGAGCGAGGCCAGTTGCGATTAGTGAATGAAATATTTATTTACATGTGGTACAAAAAGACACAAAAGAGAAGCTTGCTTGCATTTGTCAAAGTAAAAACATGGTGAAAGGACAAAAAAAGGTTGCGCTTCCTGCGGGGGGATTCCCCCTCGTCAACTTGTTGACTTTTTGGGCCTCCGTCTTTCCTGGCCAAGATGGCGGCCACTAAGGGCTCGTCTCGTCGTCCAGATCAACTATTCTTAACTATCCAATTTGATCTCATCAGGTGGCACAATTCTCTATATAGGCCAGTTCAAGGTTGTGGAAGGCACCCGGTGAAGAAGCCGGTTGGTCTTTGGTTTGGTGGTGCTCCTTCCGAGGTGAAGAAGGACGTCTAGACGTAGTCCTTGCCGGACGTGGGGGCCGAGGCGTCGGAGCGGGCCGCCTTGTAGCGTGCGGCGTACGAGCCCTCATCCTTGCGGGGGCAATTACAGCACAGCATGCTGCCTCCTACAATCATGAGGGCGGCTGCCCCCCAGCCGATGTAGAGGGCGGCGCCCAGCTCTCGCTTCTGGGCGCTGGACACCAGCGGGTTGTAGAAGTCGCGCACCACCGTGTGTGCCGTCCAGCACACGGGGATCAGCAGCAGCACGCCAGCCACGATGAAGACCACCCCGCCCGCCAAGCCCACCTTGACCTTGGCCGCCGGGTCCTCCACGCAGTTGGTGCACTTGCCACCTGCCACCGCCAGTAGGATGGCGAGGATGCCCACCACGATGGCGATGATCACCAAAGCCCGCGCCGCCTGGAGATCGGAGCTGAGGGCCAGCATGGAGTCGTAGACCTTGCACTGCATCTGGCCCGTGCTCTGCACCACGCAGCTCATCCAGATGCCCTCCCATGCCGTCTGCGCCGTCACAATGTTGCTTCCGATGAAGGCCGTCACGCGCCACATGGGCAGCGCGCACACCACGATGGCACCGATCCAACCGATCAGGCCTAGGGCGGCGCCCAGGATCTGGAAACCCGCGGACACCATGGCCGACGTCTGCTCTTTTTTTTTCTTCTTCGACTGTTTCTTCTGATGTCGCGTGAGGAGCCAAGTGACTTTTCTCTATGGGGGAGGACGGGGCGAAGAGCGGCTACATATGGCCTCGCTCAAGGAGGCGGGGCCACCAAAAAACCGCCTCTCTTGAGTCAGGGCCCGAAACCTGTTTGTCAGCCCTCAAACACGCTCTCACGAAGGCCTCTGAGCAAGACGTTAACTGCCAGCACACTAACAATTAACCAAGCCCGACCCCTAAATCCACCTGGCCCAGGTTTCTCCTGAAGCTACACGATGAATGTCACCAGTGACTCATTACCCTTCTTTACCATTTATGGTCATTTCCTGGATCACACGATTGCACACACACAAACACACGTAGAGACACAAACGTTACACAATCTGACGTCCTGATGATGAAAGTTGGTGAGATTGAACGTCAAACTGAGTTTCCCTCTGTATCATCTATCAAATACTGTAACCAGTACAGTGCAAAAACTCAAATTAAAGCTAAAACAGCGCCCTCTGCTGGAAGCGGATAGCATTCCTGCCATTTTGACGGTGCATCTCCACCGTTGTGACGTCAGAGGAGCTGTAGCCTATCACAGCCGACTTTGGTTTTAAACCTAATTTGCAAGAATGTCAGCAGCATCAAATAAAGATATATATCAAACAGAAAAGAAAGTTTTGACATCTTGGGTTTAGTTCAATGTTCCCCCGAGTGAGACAAAACAGAACACAGACCACAAATAGAAGAAGAAGAAAGCATTGAGTCTTCAGCTCAGTGTCAGACGGGGTCACTATTGAAGGGAACTTGAAAGAAATTAACCAAATTCCTTCTGCGAGCGACATCAGAGCTTGGCAGAAGAGAGAGCGTCATTGAAAGGCTCAGTGTGGACTTTTTCTGAAGAAGAAGGGGGAAGAGGAGGTCATTCTTGCTGTGACTCATTCATCAAATCATGTTGACAAGCGTGCACATCTGCTGTGTATCCGGAGGGTGGCCGAGCGAGCCACCAAGGAGGAGAACAAGTAACGGCGCCACGACTCCGCCGCACGCCATCTTTATTGACGTTCGTAAAGTGACATCACAAAGACTCTTTCACGATGAAATCCAAGGCCGCGGAAATCCCCGTTAACTTCCTGACCTCATCTGGAACATTCCGGGTTCTAGCGTCGGCGTTTACGAGCTGAGGTTTCGATGACGACGGAGGGCAATGAAGCTTCCCAATAGAAACTTGTTATCTTCTTTCAAGGGAGGAGGAGTCTATTTTAATAATATAACGATTCTGATTTGGTTCTTAATGAGTCTGCCTAAAACTAGATGATCATTTTCATCTGAAGCAACCAAATGCTCCACCTGAATCTGATTTGATCATCAATTTTATTCTCCTTAGCTACTGTTCACATGATGTCATCATATAATAATAATACATCATAAATCAATGACTGATTATAACTGCTGCCGTTACTCAATCATGGTTCAGTCCCGTTGAAAAGAAGACGATACTGAACGGCCTTCTAGTCGTGTTTATCTTATCTCGTGTTAGCCGCCGCTAGCTGGCGAGAAGCGGCGCTAGCGACCCAACTCAATCGCGATTGTGATTGCCTTCGCACCGAGTTGCCCAACCAAAGTGTGTCACGCTCTCATCTGACCTACTTGTCAGCTCTCCAATGTGGAAGTGGATGAACATCCATCTCTTTGTTTGATATTTAGTTCCGTAAAATAGTTTGCGGCGTTTACACAGTACGTACTTCCCTGTGCCGCCATTTTGTGTCACTTTGATCTATTTCTTAGAGAAGCACAAGAATGTTAGCAGGAAGAAACACTGAAGTTGTCTCACCTCAGGTTGCTCATTAACCAAAATGTCACACTGGGACACATTTGAGTTCTCCCTCGTCACAACAAAACTTTGGATGAAACAATGCCAACAAGTAAAAGTGACACACGAAGGGTTCAAAGTTCATTTGAGCACAATCACACGGCAACTCCAGTGGATTGAACTTTTAGACCTAAAACTACAAACATTTGATTTCCACTCCTTACTGCAATGAGTATTGCGTTTCGAATTCTGACCCAAACATTCAGCCACTCAGTAGTCATCGATGCGTAAAAGGCCGAGCGAACGCTGGATGATCATTAGCTAGTGACAGCAATAAAAGCACATGAACGAGGCAGCCATGGGCGAAAGGTCCAACCATAAAGTCGTTAGCTTGTTTGAAAAGCTCCACGCCCAAGTGGTAAACAGGGCCAGCCATCGCCTCATTGGTTCGCTCATGTCGTCTCCTCAGAGGGCCGGACGCTCGATCAATAAAAGCACATCCAGATAAAAAATCCGCATCAGAAGAATTTCGACTACCTGAACCAGAGCAGCTGAAGCTAGCAAGCGAAGCCTCACGATGTCGTCTGTTGGACTGGAACTGGCCGGCGTGTCGGTGGCGGTGGTGGGTTGGCTTCTGAGCGTGGTGAGCTGCGCCCTACCCATGTGGCGGGTGTCGGCCTTCATCGGCGCCAACATCGTGACGGCGCAAGTGTACTGGGAAGGTCTGTGGATGAGCTGCGTGTTCCAAAGCACGGGCCAGATGCAGTGCAAGGTCTACGACTCCATGCTGGCGCTGCCCCCGGATCTTCAGGCGGCTCGCGCCCTCACCGTGGTGTCCATCATCATCGGCGTTCTGGCTCTGCTCATCTCCATGGTGGGCGCCAAGTGCACCAATTGCATTGAAGATGAAGGCGTCAAAGCCCGGGTGACCATCACGTCCGGCGCCGCCTTTATCGTGGCGGCAGTGGCCGAGCTGGTACCTGTATCCTGGTCGGCCAACACCATCGTGGTGGAGTTCTACAGCCCCATCGTCCTGTCGGGACAGAAGATGGAGATCGGGGCGGCGCTGTACCTGGGCTGGGCCGCTGCGTTGTTGCTCCTGGTCGGGGGAGCCATCCTGTGCTGCAGCTGCCCCCCTCAAGAAGAGAAGGCCGGCAGGTATGGCGTGCATCCCCTCTCTCGTGTGGCCTACTCAGCCACACCGGCCAGGTCCGTCGCCCAGAGCTCCTACAACAGGAAGGACTACGTGTGAGCTCCACGACACCACACGGTTGATGACCCAGATTCTCGTCTGGATGGACGCTAGCATTAACATCGACTTGCGACTGCTTTTCTTGAAGCTCGTGCCAAGAAACAACTGGTGAGAACCAACCAAAACCGGACCAAGCCAGTTGACTGAAGAACGTCATGTGATGTTCTGGACCAGTCTGGAGGTGTCTTTATTTATTTGACTGCTGTGGACGTTTGTAGCTTGTGCGGACACGGTGTGCCGTCGCTTTTTGTTGCCACGGAGACAAGGACAATGACTCTGACCAACAAAATGGAAACTGAGAAATCAATGTTGATATAGTTTTGATTTGAATGTCGCAATCATTTTTTGGTTGAAAAAATACTCAGAAAATACTACAAACAAGCAAAGTGATCTGGAGATTTTTGTCTTTATGTTTTCATATCGTAGATATATTAAAACTTGTATAAAAATCATTTCTATCTGATGACTTTTTGAATCCTTATTTTCTCTCATGCCAGTGAAAATGTCACACTTAGTCGTTTTGGAAGTTGAATAAACAATGGCCGTTTGTTTTGACATCAGTCCGAAGGGACTTCCTAATGCTTAAGGCCAAAATGAACAAAGAGCTCAACCCTATTTTGAATATTCAAATGAGTCCGAAACTAATATGTGAGTAGAATTCAAATGGGCGGGATTTTGTTGCCATAAGCGTGACATCCATTGTCAAAAGGTTACACACAAATA
The DNA here is from genome assembly GCF_059516105.1 of Syngnathus floridae. Lineage (NCBI taxonomy): Eukaryota > Metazoa > Chordata > Actinopteri > Syngnathiformes > Syngnathidae > Syngnathus > Syngnathus floridae. Next base: position 9,213,796 of record NC_142427.1, on the reverse strand, counting down.
CACACGGGGTCGTTCTCTTTTTTGTTTAGTTTGGAAATTCACTTCAGCTGGGCGTGGCCATAAACACTCTTTTTGGGAGCAATTGTCGATTTTTGTCATAAGTTGAGCCTAGCTTTAGCATCTCCAATTTTCGCTTGCTAACCAAAACACAAAATTGCCATTTCTATCTTAACAAAAATGGATACTGGGAGAAGGAAGATACTTTCCGCATGTGTGTGTGTGTTTGAAGCAGGCTCATGTTTACATTGGGAGTGGTTATTCCGGTTTGTCCCTGAGCTTGCTGATTGTTTTCCCAACACGGATGCTGTTGAGGAGGCAACAAGCCAGCTTCTCTTTTCTTGCTTCTTTCAATTACCTTCCACAGTTCTCGTCGTTGTTTCTTCATTCTTCAAATGAGGTGCCAAGGGGGGGTCACAGAACATGATCCTCCACAAGATCCACTTTTTCTCACGGATTCTTGAACAAAAGACATCATCTATCTAGTGCCTAAAGTATTTGTCGATATCATGCAGGAAGTGACGGATGAGGAGCAGCTGTGTGGTTTTTTTCTCTCCTCCATGTCCTGTTCTCCCTCAAGCATATGTTTGTTATTTGCAATCAGCCATCTTCTCACCCACCCCCAACACACTCCTCCCACGCCCGCCCCTCGCACAGGTGTGTGTTTTTGTATTTTGTGAGGGTGTCGCGAAAGGGGTGTGGTCGCCGGCTGTATAAAACATGCGACATTTCCGTGGCGCTGCCTCACAACCGAGACCCCGCGGTCCATCTTCAAACAGGAGACCATTCACCTGAGCCGGCAGTGTGGCCCATCCCCCACCTAGGTTTCCCCCGGCATCTTCCTCGAGCATCTCAGTGAGGATTCCTGTCGCCGAAGGAGCATGTCGATGGGAATGGAGCTAGTGGGCATCTGCCTGGGCGTGTTGGGCTTCCTGATGTCCATCGTGACGTGCGCCCTGCCCATGTGGAAGGTGACGGCGTTCGTGGGCGCCAACATCATCACGGCGCAGACCATCTGGGAGGGCCTTTGGATGAACTGCGTGACCCAGAGCACGGGGCAGATGCAGTGCAAGGTCTACGACTCCATGCTGGCGCTACCGCAGGATCTGCAGGCGGCGCGGGCCATGATGATCGTGGCCATCATCCTGGGCGTCCTCGGGGCGCTGGTGTCCACCACGGGAGCCAAGTGCACCAACTGCATAGAGGACAAGGGAGCCAAGGCTAAGGTGATGATCCTGGCGGGCATCATGTTCATCCTGGCCGGCCTCCTGGTCCTCATCCCGGCATGCTGGACCGCCCACGTTGTGGTGCGCAACTTCTACAGTCCCATCTTGACCAACCCGCAGCGGCGGGAGCTGGGCGCGTCGCTCTACGTGGGCTGGGGGGCCTCCGCCCTGCTCCTGATCGGTGGCGCCATCTTGTGCAGCAGCTGCCCGCCCAAGGAGCGACGCTACAAGCCCCCCAGGATGGCTTACTCGGCGCCACGCAGCAACAACACCGGGTACGACCGCAAGGACTACGTGTAGCGCTGCTAGCTTGCGCGAGTGACAACGTTGGGGACGGCAAGGTCAAACTTTGCTGCTTTCCTCAAGTCGTCCAGAGAAACTCGACTCTTCAGTGGTCCTTCTGCAAGAACATTTCAAAAATCAATGCATGTCTTTCAATTTGCATCAAAAATGTCGACATTAGAAAAGTCATTGTGTCCGTGTGTGTGTGTTTGTCAGTGTCGTGTTTCAGTGAAACTGCTCTCAATTTACATTTGCTTCTTCTTCAGGACGATTGACTTTTGTGCGTGTGTGTGTGTGTGTGTGTGAGGGAGAGCCCACAGTGTGGCTTCCCCACAAAGACTCCGACATGAAGGTCCTATTTTCCTGCTTTGCTTTAGCGTTCATTTAGTCATTTCCAAGTGTGTGTGTGTTTAGTGGTGTCACGTTTCACACTGAAACTGTGTGTCACCAGCAGCCCGCTCTCAGCTTACTTCTTCCTTGTGTGTGTGCGTGTGTAATATTTGCTTAGAGCTGGACTGAAAGTGAAGATGTGGTTTGTTGGCTTCAGGCCAAGCGCTCGTTCGCTCGCTCCCAAATTTAGTCATGGCGCAAACCTCCTTTTCTACATTGTAAGTCTCGTGATTGTAGAGTCATCACCATGATTAGTCATGATTGATTACATAAATTTTATGAGTTCATTTAAGTTTCGTTGTCTTAGTTTTGACTTTTATACGGTTAGCGTTAATGGATTTTTTGTTTATTTAAAAATGAGCCTTTGTGTGAGGTTGACATGACTTGTGTGGTCCATTTCAATAAAAGTAGCAAAGTTTTGTTGTTGTTTTTTTTTGGTTTTGAACATGATGACTCGTGACCTCCTTAAAAACAAACAGCTTGAGAACATGTGGAAGGGGAACAAGTTTTTTCCCTTCATCTCGCCCCTTCCACTTTTAATGTACGTCGACGCTAACATAACGATGGAGGCCGTGGCGCGTGCCTGCTGAGGACGAGGGCTGCTAAAGGAGATGATGACCCTGCTGCAAAGTCCAACAGCTGATAGAGAAGACGTAGATTATCTCTCTTGTTTTAACCTCTCCTCAAAACACTTTGCATGATTATCATTATCCACATTGTTTTGACCTCTGCCAGGAATCTTATCGACAACGTTGGCGTCAGCATTGTATCATTTCTGCCTTCTTGTGATGAAGTCTTGCTGTACTTTTGGTTGTGTTGTTTTCAACCACGCACTTTTGATTAGTGTCAGAGTTTGACATTTACATTTATGTGACTGTTGAGATTGTCATACAGGAGATAAATTGATGTTTAATTTTTCTAAATGGGTCGACCTTCGCTGTTAAATGGACTGTTAATAAAGTAATCAGAATAATCATATTTGCTTGATGAGGACAGGATATTTTACTGGAAGAAATGTGTGCGTGCATCATGAGTTCCCCTGGGCCTGCAGTGCCTCAAGCCGTCGCCATGGTGACAACGCGCGCACAGTCCCAGCAGATTGCTCTCTCATCGCAACCAATGTTTGCAACCTCCGAGGCAGAAAAACAATCATGCTTCTCGTCACACTATGACGCAGTAGGAAACTCAGAGTGAGCACTAAAATTTCCTTCGATTCATCGTTGTTTTGATTTTAGTATAGAATATTGCGTGAGAGCAAGCTGCCTGGCGCCACCTTGAGGTTTGTAGAGAGAAGCAGCAGCATGAACAATTTTTGTCAAGGCACCTGTATGGAGGTAGATTGGGGTCAAAAGTACTTGAAAAAACAAAACTAGTACTTAGATAAATAAAACTTGAAAGTGGAAATAAACGTGCTGAGCTTGAAACTTGAAAAAAAATATTCAAGATAAAAATACTTGTATGAAAAGTTGAAAATACTTTTGCTTCGCTTTGGTAATTCTTTTGAATAAACAATTTATTTTCAGGTTTCACCTCCATTTATTTTTCAAGTTTTAACGTCTTTTTCATCTAATAAATAGGAAGTTATGTTTTTGTAACTGCACCACACACTCCACTTCCATAGGTGGCGATAAAATACTAAACGTGGTTTGCTACCCGCCCTAAAAAAAACACAAAGAAGAGAAGGAGCCACCACATGCATGACGTCATAAGAAGGCGGGAATGAGCGTACTGTACTTCAGGAGATTGGAAGACGGGCTGGAAAACAAAACTATACGGGAGGTGCCCTTGAAGAAGTTGTCAGCATGGCAAAAGTTCGAATTCGTTGCGAAATGGAATTGACAGTGTTTTAACAACCTAATAGTGTTTATTACAACTCTTCGTCTGAGCCCAGGCTATGAATTCTATGAGCGGATATATTCCTGCGGGACACAGCAATGGCGGTGGAGCGGTAAGTTTTGGAAAAAAACCCTGAGTTTCAAAAAGCTTTATGAGAGAATATTCGCTCGTAACCGACTTTGATTCGTAATGAAGGCACTGTCAAATATGTCAATACATTCGAAGTGTTGTTTCTTTAAACGAGGCATTTGAAGTCTGTCAAATGGCTCAATACATTAGAAGTATTCCTTTAAACGAGCCTTTTGAAGAAACAATTGATCCAAAACAGTAACAGAAAATAAAGTTGCTTTTTTACTTTAAAATGGTGGACTATTATTCCCATTGAGGAATGTGAAGTGGGACATGAGCAACAGCAGCATGTCAGTGCTTGTAAATGTGGCGTTATCTCTCTGCCGTCCACATTAGTTGCTCAACTAGCAAAATACAGGAAGAGTGTTCTGAATTGTACAAATGTAAATAAAATATTGTATTTTGGTCATCCAGTCTACTTCACTGATAGGCATAGCACATAACAAGAAATCTTGCCTATATTAAAATGTTATGAGGGATTAGAAAGTTTAACTGTCCACACATCTAATATGATGTTGACAATCCATGTGATCCCCAAGAGACAAAGTAGTTGCCAGGCTGAAGTGAAAGTGATTGACAAGATTAAACGGGACACTTTTACTAGAGGGATTATGTACTGTAGATAAATCCTTGACCCATTAGTGTCTGCTCAAGCAAGTCACTCTGTAGGAATATAGAATGTGATCTACATCTTTTACATGGTATTCATCATCAAACTTTCTTTCTGGTTCACTCTTGCAGGTGCAAGGATCGCTACAAAAGGTTTCTTCAAAGGATCCGTGCCTCACAGACTCACTCGAGGATGAAATTCTTGCCTTCCTTATAGATGATGAAGCCCAGTTGCACACGTATGATGATCTCACCAAAGTCAATCCTGTGACACCAACAACCGGTAACCATAGCTACAGTATATATTTATTCAAGCGTCTGTAGTAATGCATCCTAACTAGTGAGCCATTCCAGACTGAAAACCTGCTCGACCTATCGGGGCATTCAAATAAATGTTGCAGCACATTTTCTTACGCCTAATGAGACTTATTTTTGTCTGTGTGACAGTGCTGAGATGCCTGCAGGCCAGATACAGCGTGAAAGTATTTTACACGCATGCTGGCTGCACCTTGGTGGCTCTTAACCCCTTCCAACCTGTTCCTGACCTTTACTCTTTGGATGTGATGAAAGAGTATCACCATGCTCCCCAGCTCAAGGTATTTACATGCACACAGAAGCAGAGGTGTGGTGTTGTTATAATTACGAATAGCTGAGTGACCTTAAAAGTGTGGAGGTTTAAAGCATATTGACAGATAACGATGTCTTTCCTCCAGGAGCCTAAGCCGCACATCTTTATTGTGGCAGAGGAAGCCTACAGAAATGTTCAGGGTCAGTTGGGGCCAGTGGACCAGTCCTTGGTGATCAGCGGGGAGAGCGGTGCGGGAAAGGTAGACCTTTTGTGATGAGTGGGATTATGGATGAAGAAGGAATTGTGATTTAATGCCCCATGCAAGAAAAGCAGTAGAAAATGGAGGGATGGTAAGATTGTATCAGTCTTTTCTATTTTTTTCACAGACATGGACTTCTCGCTGCCTGATGAAATACTATGCCACAGTGGCAGCCTCCTCATCAGTGGTGGAGAAGCAGGACACTGTAGAGAGGATAGAGAGGAGAGTGCTGGACTCCAACCCCATTATGGAAGCTTTTGGTATGATCACAACCATCTTGTTGGCGCGGTACACAAGTAAACATTCCGCCTTCCATGCAGGCAACGCGTGCACACTTCGCAATAACAACAGCAGTCGTTTTGGAAAGTACATCCAACTCCAACTTGACAGGTAATTACAGTGAAGAACATTTACGAATGTCAATAAATATTTAGACCTGTTTGTCTGTTTTTATATGCAGGTGTCAGCTTTTAATAGGAGCATCTCTGCAGACATATTTACTGGAGAAGACCAGAGTTGCTTACCAACCAGCTAATGAAAGGAACTTTCACATATTTTACCAGGTAACGGCATACGGAAAACTTCCCAATACTGTTGTATGATTCACAAATACTTAAGAATCATCTCACTACATTGACCATGGGCATTTTGTGTTTTAGATGATGAAAGCAGCTACCAAAGAGCAGAGAAAAGAGTGGAAGATGCCACACGGTCACCATTTTGTGTGGCTGCCAAATGTAGAAAAAACAATCGAGGGTAGGTATTTTGATATATTTATATATTGCCATCTCAAGTGACAGCTGAATGTCTTGCAGAGGACTGTTTTCAAGAGACACTTGATGCGATGGTCCATCTACGTATCAATACAGAGAGGCAGAGAGAGATATTTAAGGTAATTTTTCATTTTGCTCTGAATATTTGCATTGTTCTCAAGATATTTTTCTATGCTGTAGATACTGGCAGGTATTCTGCATCTGGGGAATGTGAAATTCTCAATTTCATCAGATGAATCACAGCCATGTGACATACAGGAACAGTCCAAAGGTATTTCTCATGAATATGATATGCAAATGCAGGTGCATCCCAAAAAACAAAACATTATTTTCGATTGAAGCTAACAATTTGAAATTCACATATTTAGTTTTATGTTGAGTCTGTACACGTGTGAAATAATCAACATTTCTAAGATGTTCTACTTGATTTGAGACTCAACTTTATGTTTTAGATTCCTTGCATCGGGCTGCTGAACTGTTGCAAATCCCTGCTGAAGAGCTTCAGACATGTCTAACTGTGAGGACATTAAAAGCAGGGAGGCAGAGCGTACACAAACCCTGTTCCCAGGTAGAATGCTGCCTGCGGAGAGACTGCCTTGCCAAAGTCACCTATGCCCAGTAAGAAGAAGCAGTTGATCATCAAAAAATACAGTAAACACCCATTATGCTGTTTACGTCCAAGCCCTGTCATCAAACTCTGAAATGTTAAACCATGATATCTTTTTGTGGACAGTAAACACCACTGAGAATGTTGCTTGTTTTTCTCTACAGATTATTTGAATGGCTGGTGACATTTATCAACAACAGTATTTGTGCTGACAAATCCACCTGGTCCAACTTTATAGGTACATTACTCCCTCGTCCGTTTAGAAGGCTTCATTTATTTTGCTTATCATTTTGCATCTATGTTTTGTTTCCTATACAGGTGTGCTAGATGTGTATGGCTTTGAATGTTTCCAGAATAACAGTTTAGAGCAGCTTTGTATCAACTATGCCAATGAAAAACTCCAGCAGCACTTTGTGACGCATTATCTACGAGCTCAGCAGGTATAAATAATTGTTTTGCCGTACTTTCGTTTTGCTTTTTCTTTTTTTTTTTAAAATAAAATACATTAGAATATTTCTATCTAAGGTGCAAACCTGGGCATTGTTGTTAGGATTATTAATGATCTTTTACTTACGATTATTACATTTTGTATGAATATTGTGGTTTTTCCCCAAGGAGGAATATGTGTCGGAAGGATTGCAATGGTCCTTTGTGAAATACCAAGATAACCAAAGCTGTCTGGATCTCCTCGAAGGAAGCCCTATTAGTGTGTTTTCTCTTCTTGATGAGGTAATTTTCTGCCGTTTGGTTCCTTCAGTATTTTTTTTTTTCCCCGCAATAAAATACCATTTTATTATCTACCCATGTGTCTTAGGAGAGTCGTTTAAATCGAGCCTCGGATGCTAAAGCGCTTCGGATTCGCCTGGAGAAGGAGCTTGCTGACAGCGGCAACATCAGCTGGGATAAATTCAGCAAGGTGCCACACTTCACTGTGGCCCATTATGCTGGCAAAGTCAACTATAAGATAGAAGGCATGGTGGAGAAAAACAAGGTGCTTTTAGCATCGATGTAAATCAGCTCTACTATTTGTGCCTAACTCGGGCCTTGGATGGCTAATGTCCTTCTCAATTTGTGTTTTCATTTATGTTCCAGGATCCAGTGGCCCCTGAGATCATCAGTCTGCTTCAATTGTCAGATAATTGTCTGCTTCAGGAAATTTTCACCGAAAAGGAAACAGAGAACATCTCAAACAAGGGGCTCAGTAAAGTCACCGTAGTCTCAAAATTTAAGGTAGGAGCAGATTCAGATGTGAACTTAAAGCGGGAAATAACATCCAAGTTTTGCTGGTTGCAGAACTCTCTGGAGAGCTTAATGAACATCCTCCACTCCACAACTCCTCACTACACTCGCTGCATTAAACCCAATTCAGACTGCAAGCCGTTCATCTTTAAAAAGGAGGAGGTACATCTGGAGAGGACAATAAAGTCCTTTTTATGTGAGAGAAAAATGTCAATATTGTCTGTTGACAGGTGACCATGCAGTTGGAGGCTTGTGGGATTGTCGAGACAATACACATAAGCGCTGCCGGCTTTCCTATAAGGTAAAACGGTTTCTCATATCGCCCTCATTCCTGTGATTTATTCATCAATATGTTTGTTCACAGGATTCCATTCAAGTGTTTTATACAACGCTATGGATGCATATTAAAACACTCAAGTTCCAAGTCAGAAGCTCAAAATCCTGGTGAGTCCAACTTTTTGCTGAATCAACCAAAAAAAAGATAGTTTGGCATGTTTACTGCTTATTTATTGCTTATTCTCAACGTATTCTCCTCTTATTGTGTAAAAAGTGAAGGTAGGCTGGGAAAAGGAAAATGATCTGCAGGAGGTGCAGAGGCTCCTTGGTCTGGTGTTACAACATCTTAGAAGGGAACCCAAATCTTTGGTGCATTGTGGGAAGACCAAAGTTTTTCTCACCCAGTCAATGGTGAGTAATTAATCAAATAACATCTCCAACAGAAACTTAGTGTGTCATTGGATGCTCATCTATTTATTGGCCAACAGTTAGACTTACTGGAAGATTGGAGGAAGAAGATTCTCTCTAAGTGCGCTATCTGCATCCAGTGCTGCTGGATACGCTACCAACGGCGCAAACGTCATGAGCGGCGACATTCTGCTACTGTAATCCAAGCAGGTAAATTTATAATTCCTTCATGAGCTAAAGCTACATGTGGTCCGTTGGCTCTATTTTGCCCCTTTTGACCTGACTGTCTGGACAAACAGGAATCAGCGGGAAGCATCTTATCACCCTGATTAGCTCGCTAGAAGCAGCAAAAAGTCAGACACAACATTGGCCCGCCTGATAAACAAACATGTTTTTTTTCCCCCTAGAATTAATGCTACTGTAAACTCGACAAATTAAACCCATTTTGGAAAACTAATCTAAATTCAGGTCAGCTTTATATAGAATATATTTACATTCATCCATCCTATCCCCATTTAGGGTTGTAGGTTGGCCTTGTGGAGTTTACTAGCTTCCCCCACTAGGTAGAGCAATAACACTGTAGTGTAGTACACTGATTAGTAGAATATCTTGGCACAGCACCAAACAAATGTGTATGTATCCTGAAATAATGACAGTCTTGTCTCAATTCACGTAAAAAAAAGTTGCTTGGTGTGAAACCGTTAAACAGTTATTGTGTTGTACAAATAGTTGTACCATCTGATCTGAAAATCATTGACTGAGGATGTCAGTTACATCGTTTCTGTATTTGTGGTGGCACTTGGTTGATTTAAAGATTCAGAAGCTCACTTGTGCTAGGTATTGCTGTAATTTCCAAAAAACAAGTACTTACAGTTGATTTGTATGCTTCTTGCAGCGGTACGTTCTTGGCTCGTCAGGAGACGGGTCCAGAGATGGGACAGAGCTGCAGCGCTTATTCAGAAATCCTGGAAGAAGTGGAGGGTGAGATTTGACAGGCTGGACCTCATGTTAACTACAAACATTTGGTGATTGTTGGGTTCTCACATCAGGCACTGCTGAAGTCATTGGCTGAGGCGGAGCTCGATGACGTAGAAGATCTCATCATGCAGGAGGACCTGCCAGAATTAAACGCCATCATCAGGGAACGGGGCTCGGTGCAGCTGTCCAGCATCCAGGAGCCCGTCACAGTGCGGGGATGGCCTATGGGGCTGGTTTTGCCCTCGCCTCCGTCCATCGCTGTGTCCATGAGGGCCACGGCGTTTCATAAGATGATGTCTGTGGTGGCTTCTCTCAATCTTCCATCCAAAAGAGGAGAGTACAAGGTGGAGACCAACCAGAACACGCAAGGGATCGCCTCCATTCGGGCTCAACCTAAGGCGAGGAAGCTTCCCCATATTTTCTTCTGATTGGTGTCTTCAATTGTTCTTACAAAAGTATTTTTCAACCATATTTCAGGGATCCGTCAAACTGCACTGCCAACAGTCGCCCCTACTTTATGCAAACCGGCAACCGGAGATGAGGAGTAATGTGACCGGCTTCAATGAAATCCTGTTGGAGAAGACACTCTGAAGTTTGTAAGCCGACTTCCATGAGTAAGGTGCTTTTGTAGAAATGTCATGTGACACACAAAGAGAAATTTTGTCACATTACTTTTCAACATTAGGTGGCTTTTCAATGCAGTAATCAGGTAAAAAAAAAAAAAGTGCCCTTACATATTTGGGTCACAGGCCAAATAAGGTATTCTTGCTACATGGTGCTGCTAACTTCTCCATAGTGGCCTTTGCGACTCAAATAATTTATACTTTAAGGTATTTGTGTACATATGACATGCTTTACATGATTTAAGGGAATGTACATGGCAGGGTGTGCAGACCCACTATAAAAAAAAATCAGTGTGAAAGATTGTTGACAAAAAAGTTCTGCAAAATTCAAACGCACTATAACCTTTACAGGTGAACTTAATTTGACCTTCTCTGAAGAAATGATTAAGAACGCATGTCTAATTTTGTATTTCGCACTTTAAGAGAGTTGATGTGCAAAAAGTACAGAAATGCTGAGCAGTTGGACATGCATTGAAAATTTTACTAATGCCCAATTTCCTTAACTTTGGACACTAATGACAAGCACTATTGTAAACATATTGCCTCTTGAGGAAAATGTGTATATATATATTTTTTACTTTTTCCTTGCATTGAGTCGTGATTAATGTCGTTATCACCAACGGCCTGCTGATATTAATTACTGAATAATGAAAGACTGACATACACACCAAATATCAAGATATAATTTTTCTTGTATGCTGCAGAACCAAAGTGGGTATATATATTTCTTGCACATCAAATGCAGATATTGCACATTCCAACATCACCAAACAAATCAAGTGATCAGGGGAAAAAAGAATCAAGTTGTTCATACTGCTGCTTTAAAATATGCAACCCGTGGGAATATTTGGAACTTGTTTCATCTATTGTAAAATATTTTTGAATATTGTGCCATTTACTAATGCGCGCAAGACTTATAGAAGAAAATCTAATTGTTTATATTCATTCGCTAGCTTTTGTTAATGGGAGGTAAGGTATAAAAATGGAAATAATTGATATGTAAAAATAAATGACATTATAAAATGACCCATGTTTAACATTCCAAATAAATGACATTATAAAATGACCCATGTTTAACATTCCTGATTATGTTTTTATAAAAATCGTTCTCAAAGTAAATACAACAACTTTACCAGTCCTCACTGCACTCCTCTGGGTGGGCTTCTTTTTCTACAACCTTTAAACATCGATCTGAAAACTCCACAAATAAGGGCTCCTGCATCGCTGCCTTCATTGCTGCTTCCTTGTTGTCTGCACTATTTATGCTCCTTAATAATTCTCTTAGGTGGGGATTACAAAGAAGATCCTTAAGCTCTTTTGATTGACCTGTGGAATAATACATTGGGGACTATTAATTGCATCAAACTATTTGAAAATAACAACTCAAGTAAGACCGTGTGAAATAAAATATTCAGTTCATACCTAACAATTGAAGCTTCTCTAGAGGGACTCGATCAGCAATGTCCTCTTCAGGAAGAAGATCCTCCACACTCCACTTGTCTGCAGGGCGAGTGTCTGTGTTTCCTTAAAAATAGTGTTATTTTATTATTATTACTCTGATCTTTTAGAGATATTTAATGGCGCATACCAGTATTGACAGCATCCTTTGTTCCATTGGGTATCAGCTGCTTAACAGGAAGGCACAAATCTAATGATGCAAGATCAAGTATTATTTTACTGACTTCATTATTTAAACTGATTTACAACAATGCTTCTCCATACCTTTATGCTTTTTGTAGCAGGAAAGAGAACAACTGAAAGGAGAAATTAAGTTTATACATTGGTCATTTAATAACATGCAAATATTTATAATAGAAGCACAACGAAAAAAACATTTTCCAGTTTATAATGTTGGATTGTTCGGAGTGGCACTTGTAAACACGAGCCAAACAAACGAGGAAGCACACACGTGTTTAACAAGTAAAAATATCTTGGACTTATCTACTCGTACTTACTATCTTATTTCGCAGACAGGACATTTGTATTTGTGTGTTTGCTCGTTGCACACTTTACACAGCCGCATCATGATACAACAAAGTAAAATATTGAATGTTTGCGTAGGATATTTCCTGACAAGGAAGCTACGCGAGGCAATGACCCGGAAACACTTAGCTATTTCCGGCCACCATACCCTTCAAAATAAAAGCAGTAATCCGTGTTTTGTGAAAGCAGTACAGCGCTTCCGATACAGTATTTTTTTTAAAGAATGTGTGGGAAAAAATACACCTTGTGAAATTCTAACATGTTTTTTTATGCAAACTAGTTCGTTGCACAATTTTAACCGCTGTTTCTGTTTTTTTAATTAAATGTTGATGTCCATTGTGTAGTAATCTACATTAAACACATCTTGCTGTGTGTGTGGTCTATTTCAAACCTTAAGGAATTGTTTCATGCAAGGCACATTTTAAATCAACAACATTCAATAGAATAGAACAAACTCAATCTAACAACATCAAGTTTATTCCAATAAAATACATTAAAATATCTGATCCACCCAAGACATTTGTCTTTACATATGGATCAAGCACACATGGGTGACCTACTTTGCTCAACACAAACACTTCTTGCACAACTGTAATTTGAGATGATCAGATCCTGTAGTAGAGGATGAAGAGCGAGAGTGACAGAACTGCTGTCAAGCGACACATGTTGATCACTTAAGTTTCTAGGTCAGGAAAGGAAGAGACTCTTGGCCACAGTCAACATTAGGGATACAGCATGAGGTCCAGACCTACATGTAAGGGGGGGGGATGAAAAAAGCAAAATGCAAAATTAGATTAACCCTTGTGTTTGTCATCATTCCTCCACTGGATGTAATCTGAATTTGTATTTAAATCGGAACATGTCACTAATGCAGAATTTTAGTAAATATTATTAAAATCACATTCAGTCCATTGTATTTCTCAGCAAATAACTAGTTTACGTAGGATAAGATAAAATCGTGCTTGCAGTTCATCAATTTTGTATTCATAGCCTAGTAGTGTTTTTAATACAATTGCACATCATGATAATTCGAGGTTACTAAACTGCACGTATTAACTAGTTTGCAAATCGGGAAGAATTTGCAGTCACACCTCATACGATGGTATGCTCGATTACAGCTGTACTTTGTTTTTCATTTGACAAGTTTACGATTATAACATTTTTTTCAACCTATAAGTGGTTTGTTTTCTGACCTTCTGACGTCATGCCACATACTTTAAAGCTACCCTAAAAACACTAAAACAAAAATGAAGGTTCTGTTGTTGTTCACTTGGCAACAGGACTGCAACAGACGCAAGGCCATCAAAGACGAAAATACAATCCCCTACATTTAACAGTAAAAAAAAAAATCAAACCTGTAAACATTCGAAAAGGGGAATCCTGAGACATCAAGAAGAAGAGCTTTTGGTTCTCCTGCGTTTCATCTCGCTGTTGTAAAATTTTGTAGCTATCTTCCTTTCGTGTCCAGCGGGGGAATGGCGATTGGTATTGAGCTCCGTTTCTTTCTTGGACCTTCCTTTACCACCGACGTGACACGAGTATTCAACTAGGTTATAATAGTCATATTGGTCGTAGTGGGCCTCCTCAAAAGAAAACAGTGTTTCAACGTCGGCCGCCATTTGTGCAGGTACAGCGATCAGCTGTCGGTTGCAGTAACTAGTAAACACTTGACGTCACGCCTGTGTTTATATACGCCGAGTCACGTGACTCTCCTTGGCTCAAGTGACAGAGCAAACGTTGCGCACCGTCACTCACTGTTTGAATTTGCATAAAATGAGAGGAACATAAAATATTATATAACATATATAACAAAATGTTAAAAAAGTAACACTTGACATTAATATTTTTTTAATTCTTTTTAAGTGGCTATAAGAATACGTAATTAACAAAATATTACATATTGTAATTGCTTTGTGAAAATATAGACGAGAAATTTAAGAAAAATACTCTTGTGGAAATATAGAATACCAAAAATTGTTGACTAATTAGCTGTATTATTTTTGTTTAAAAATGAGTTGTTAATCATAAATTCTTGCTGAATATTTTGGAATATTATTTCGCTCGGTATGCGCTTCCGTGCTGGCGTGCTTTTGTTCTGGGATCGTACCCAGGCGGCGGCGGCTTCGGCGTGTCCCGCCCCCTCGCCGTGTGGCGCGTCCTGACGCCTTTCCACGTCGCAGTCGAGTCCTTAGACGAGCGAGTTGCGTATGTCTGCGTGTCTCCGGCTAGGCTCGTCGAGGGAGTGATGGCGGCGCCCGTCCTGAGAGTGTCCACCCCGCGCTGGGAGAGAATAGCCCGGCTCCTAGTCTGCCTGCTGGGCATCCTATTGTCCCTTTATGCTTTCCACATCGAAAGGGAAAAGGCCCGGGATCCGACTTATCAGGCTATGTGCGACGTCAGCAGCTCCATCAGCTGCTCCAGAGTGTTCAGCTCAAGGTAATTTGAATTCAGCCGAGGGCGCTCACGGTGGCGCTCATCGCTCAATGGATGTGACTGCCATTAAAGCAAATCCGGTCCAAAGCTTTTTTTTTGCTTTAATGCTACCCCCAAAATGCTCCGGCTAGCTAATTGGTTTAGCTTAGTTACTGCAGCCTTTATTTTAGTCATCGCGCCTAAATTAAACCCCACAGATAGCAACGAGCTATCTTAGCATGAAGCTAACTATAAGCTAACTGTTATCATTTACTCCCTCTTGACCCTTCTATATTTGTTCATTTGTCTTATTTCACACCGTTGCATGTGACTTATGTCCATTAGTCAGTCCAAATGAAAAAAAAGATAAGGTTTGGCTGGTGTAAAAGTTTCTTCTGTTTCACTGTGATGTTTTGATTCTAATCTGGCTCACTGTAAATCAAATAAATGTCCCAAACTTTGTTGCTCTCATGTTAGCTGTCATTAGCCGGGTAGCTAATGTCACCACCCACCTTGATCATCTGCTCACCTCATGGTACAGAACACGCCTCTTTAAAAGCATTTCCTCAAAACTATAGTACAGCTGCCTAACCCTAACCCTAACCCATTCCATAAATCACATGTACTTTACACAGTCAGCCATTTAATTCAACATTCATTGGTAGTTTTAAAGTGAAAACACAACTGCAAACAAATCAAGAAAACCCCACCTAGTAACTATTTAAACGAATCTCTACACAAAACAAATAAAGTTGGAATGTAACCAGTCAAGCCCTTGCCTTGAGTTCTTTAATAAATGTTCCAGTTACGCTGGGACAATATTTAAATATTGTTAACCACTCTTTAGTGGTCATGCCACTTGTTCTGTGACTGAGAATTTTAGTTTTGGACAATGTTTTACCAAAACTTGAAAATATCTTGTGGAATGATTTGATTTTTTTAGGTGGGGTCGAGGATTTGGACTTTTGGGCTCCATTTTTGGAAACGACAGTGCACTGAATCAACCCAACAGTGTCTATGGGATTGGTTTTTATGCTTTCCAACTCCTTCTAGGTAAGCAGACACGATTATCATCACAAATGCTTGCTTAGTATCTGGCCATTCCACAAAAAGTGCCAACTCAGTTAAAGCTGAATGTCACGGCGACTTCTGACTCACTTGTCTCACATGACACTCAAATGAAATTTAGTGGACATTAAGCCATTCTTGCAATTTTAAGCTGTGGGCACATTTTGATGTGGCTATCAAATTTATTTCATTTTTAAAGGCCCTCTAAGTTATAATATCAATAATTGATTAACTTCAAGGATCAATTTGATCACTGCCTTCAGTCACCATTATAGACTATTTTACACACTTGTCTAGTTGAAATTTGAGTGACCTGCATTATGTGTGCCAGGCATCTGTGGTCATTTTCAGTTGACAACAAGTGGCAAAATGGCCGCCACCTCCCGCCATGGATGAAAACAGGTGGATTTTGCCTGTTTAATTCATATTCCGCAAAAGCAATATTAATCTGAATGACATGTTTCGACTGGACAGAACGTATTACAAAAGGCTTGATTTCCTTTTTAGTTAAGAGTCAAATGGGGGGGAGCACCAAACGTCCTCCATGCACACACATGCACACACATGTGAGTCGAGTGCACAGATTTGGGTGTGTACTCGGTACCAGAATCAGCCAAAATGCCCTCAAGCGCCAAAGAGCAAAAACTCCCATCTTTAACTTGTGCTCCAGGTTTGGTTTGTTTACAAAGCTTCACATAGCCTTTCGTTCACATGATTCATCAACTATTTAAACGTTCTTCCAGTTTTTGAAAATGCTCCTGTTAGTCAAGAACTTTTTTTTGCACATTAACACGCTTCATGGATTTATTTTCAGAATGTGTTTCGGAAAAGCTCAGTGGATATGAAATGACCTTTAAAAAAATAAAACCTTTGTTTGAATCTCTTTTTGTGTGTTTGCATTCATCTAGGAATGACAGTTAGTGCGGTGGCTGCCGTCATTCTGATGACCACATCCATTTTGTCGGTGATGGGCTCGCTCTACTTGGGCTACATTCTCTATTTTGTCCTGAAGGACTTGTGCATCATCTGCATCACCACGTATGCGCTGAACTTCATTCTCTTCACCCTCAACTACAAGCGACTGGTATACTTGAACGACCAATGGAAGCAACTCCAACCCAAGCAGGACTAAAGCTGTGTGAGCGCAGGAAATTAAAAAAAAAAAAAAATGACACAAACAAACAAGAAATGTGACTGACTGAACATTTGACTTGCCACCAGGAGACCTTGCTTCCAAATGTTTATTCTGCTGTGTGTTCACAAGAAAAAAAAAATGAAGACATCTAACCTACAATTTGGGCTTCTCGAAAAAGGATTCAGAAGCAGGAGGTAACTTTATTTTCAAGTGGTTTTAAATTGTTTTAAACTTTCTCGTCACACAAGAACAAGGGTGGAACGCCCGCAAGCAAGTCCGGAGGGCGGTTCTCCGCTTCTCAAACAAGAAGGATCTCTTACGAGACAAGCGCGGCAGATGCACTCAAAAAATGGTGGATTCCAAAATGACCGCAAAGCTCAGCGCTTGCAGATAAGTCTTGAAATGTCAAGTTTGGAGGGCACAAAACAAAAAATGCAGAATTTTGTTTTGTCCCTTCGTGTTTACACTTTTTCGTAAGCTTTTTCTTTTAAGGACCACTCAAAGTGTGTGCAGATGGGTCAGATAGATTGTTTTACCAATTGTGTACATAGCCGCTGAGCAATATTTCCACCAAGATTGGTTGACAAAATAAACGGTGAAGAAACTCACTGGCCATGAGAAGCCGCAGACACAAAACGAGAAGGTTCTTTTCATCATTGTCTGTTCCCCGCTGAAAAACATATGTGCCTAAAGCATTAATTCGATTTATTTTGAAAGCAGGGGCACATTTGACCACTACTTTTGCTTGTTGAGTTTCCTGTCAACGGTCTGAGGCTTTATTTTATTTCTTAGGCTCACATTTTTTTTTTGTAATGTAACATACCGGTCGAGTGTTACTCCCTTCTCGAGTCTCAAGCGGTAGCAGAGGCTGCTACACTGTGATATAGTGTCAATTTCTAGTGATGATGATGCTGCCCGGCGGAGTTACAACTTGAGTTGCCGGACAAACGTTCGCCAGGAATTTTGTTGACTCAAATAACAGAAGCAAAACCAGTCGTTGGAACTCCTCAAACAGCGACGCAAGCCATACGAGGGCCAGCGAGTCGGACAGGTGAACACTTTTGAGTAATAATTGGAAAATAAATGAAGCCGAAATCTATAATATGCTAGTTTTCGATTCTTTCCCCATTTCGATTTCTGAGTGTGGCCTTAGGACTCTGTACAGTCCCACTCTACAACCGCCACAGGATGATTTCACGACTATATCGAGCCAATTTAAAAAATGGAATTTAGAGCATGCTATGAGCAGCTTTTGTCAAATGGACTATTTATTCAACGATAGCAATGGGTTACCTTTTCAGTAATGTGCTTCCTGAAATAACAGTGTACTGCAATCTTCCCATGTTGCTGTCTTAAGGTTTTAAGTTCTCATCATCCTCAAGCGGAATGTCATTTGTATAATAAAGATCAAATAAAAGTAATGCTTTCCATGCATTGAAGGAAACACTACCCTGGATGAAACCAATGTTAAACAAAAGTGGAATGTTTTGAAATTCAGTGGCTATCATTTCTCAAAAGCATGCAATTTGTATGTGCACAGTACAAATCCTCACTATTATTTTCTGTCAACATGAGATCACTCCCACATTTTTTTTTTTTTAAGTATATAATAGTTAATTTGACATCACACTTCGTGAGCAAGCTACGAGCTTAGATTCAGATGTTTAAGCTATTGGACTGTAAGGGATTTTTTTTTTTTTTTTTTAAAGGAGGTAAACAGGTCAGTGCTTCTCCATTATTATTTTTTGAGTGAGGCACTGAGGATAACTGCCATGTTAGTTGCATCACCAATGTCAACTTAAGTGCCTTCTGTTTGATCACCAGGCCTTGAGCCAAAGATGGGCAAGTGATAGCCTTTCAAATGACTGATGTAACAGGCACTTTTGTTTGCCTCCCTGATAATCGAAAATTTGGCAAAAATTGGCACCCTAAAATGACCAATCAAGCAAAAAGGCTGTTGCATTACACCTTTAAATGTTCATTTTGTCAAGGTTTGAGACATGCAAGGAAATCACTTTCATCAAAAAGGATTGTAATGTTTCTAATTTTAATTTGCTGTATGGACTGTTAACATGGATAGTTTTAGTCATAAAGACAACTTGATGGGTGGATTGCTGGGAATCTGTCAGTTTCTTTTTTTTTTTTTGTGGAGAAAAAATCTTACTGGGTTTGCTTCTGTATTGCCAAATGTGTTTTAAAACGCTGTATTTTCTTACTTGGAAAAGTGTTACAACCAATTGCAGGAGGGTGTGTTAAAACTTCAATTAAGGGAAAACTGGATGAGACCGACTTGAGAACATTTAAAATTGTGGCACTGTCACGTGGAAATGAACAACCATTAAAACATTCCCTCTGAAATCAAGTTGTCTTGTCTAAAAAGTTTTATATGTAGGCCTTGGCTTACAAAAATGTCTTGGTTGTGGATAATCAGAAAAATCTGATTGGACTCAATAATAGTCTCTTTTTAATTTCTATTTTAACATCAATAACCTTTTGAAATTAATTGGAATCAGTATGTATAAAAATCAGACTTTAATCATTGTCTTATGCAATCACACATTTAAAAAAAAAAGATGATCACTGAAGAAATTTAAAGCACTAGCATAAGGATGATCACATTGTAGACAATAAGATTGCCCCTGGCCTCAAGTGAAATGTACTTAGCATATAGCCCTTAATTACGGAATGTTCTCGAAGTTGCCCATAGTTGACAAATATTAAAAACATCCTGATCATTTATGCATTCATAAATTTGCCGGTGATTCAACATTTTAAGAACTTTTTTTTTTTATGCTACTGTTTGCAATGAATAGTGTTCACACGAGCCCGCAAGGATATTTGGTCCAAAAAGGTACCTTCCCAGTTTCATTTGCCAGTTTCCAGTATCTTTCCTTCAGGATGAACGCTGCAGCTTTGGGTTGTCTTTGCCTGCTGAAGACACCTTTCTTGTTGCCCACCACACGTGTGACTCCTGCAAAACACAAAGCTCAGAGAATGGATTAAAAAAAACATACATATTTTATTGTGCAAAATATTTTGTTAATTACAATAACAAGCTAGTATTTAAAAAGATAATTGACTTGATATCCGGATTGAAAGATGATCCTCCTGCAGTACCTTGTGTAGTCATGAAGTCGGCAAAATTCCAGATGAGTTCCCCGACGACATACTTCTTCCTCTTCTGGTCGAACACGTTGTGGTAGCTTTGCAGGACCACATTCTGGTACTCCTCAGTAAACATCATGGGCGGGTCCTGCAGAGAGCAGAAATCTTACCCGAGGGCTTTCGACAACTCGTTAAGTCACGTTGGCTTCCTCACGCTGTGAAGGCCTGGCACCGTGTCTGCTCCATATTCACTCTGGATGATTGGCTTCTGGTACTTTCCGTACCAGTTCTCAAACTGGGTTTTGAGTTGGATTGGGATAACGTCCAAGTGGCCTGGATCGTGGTACCAGGAGAAGTAACTGTTCACGCAGATTACGTCCACATAGGGTGCCTAGGTACAGGTTCATGATCCATATTAAGCAACGATTGACTCAAAAAATATTCCCAATATGTGTCAGAAGATAAAACTCACTCCTCTGTCTCTGGCATAGTTACTATCTGTGATATAAGTCACAGGCCGGGTCGGGTCCAAAGTTTTAGTATGGGTTATCAAAATCCTGCGGAACAAATTAAATTCACATTTCAGCCTTGAAAATGCAACACAATCACAGGACTAACATGCAAGTTTGTCTGCTACATGAACTTCAACGCAATGTCAGACCCACACATGAAAACATTCAAATGCCTGCAACATAAAAAATTCCTGCTGTTCCTCAAACTTACCTGTCTTCTCTGTCCCTTTGGGCGTCACACTTATAGGATTGCTAACGAGCTTCTGCTGACCTTGCTAATTATCTGCCCATTTGAATCAGGTGTGTTGCAACAGGGTGATGTAGAAAGCATGCAGGACACCGGGCCTCGTGGACCCGGAATTGCCCAACCCTGGTCTCGAAGCCAATCAAAGGAGGGCATATTTAGAAAAATAACAAATAGAAAACTCACTTGAAATACAGTTCAGCAGGAGGCATCTCTGCTGCTGGCTCATTGGCTACTGACCACATGACCACAGAAGGATGGTTCTTATCCCGCCGCACAAGCTCATCCATTACGTCCAGATGATGGGCCAGGGAGGTGTTGCCAAAACTCCGACTATCAATGGGCAACAAGTTTTATTTCCACATGATGGATACAACAAATTTGTACCTACATGTCTTTGATGCCAACCCCTGGGCATTCGTCTATGACCACGATGCCGTGGCGATCGCACATCTGCAGGATCTCCTCGGCGTAGGGGTAATGGCTGGTGCGGAATGAGTTAGCTCCCAACCATTTTAATAAGTTGAAGTCTTTGACAATCAGGGACCAGTCGAAACCTTTACCTCGAATCTACAATACAGATTGAAATAGAGAATCCACATATTTGAATTTGGAAAAAAATCTGTTGTGTGAGGTTAAACAAGTCCTCAAGTGGTCCTCACGTCAGAGTCCTCATGTTTATTAACCCCGTGGAAATAGAAGGGCTTGTTGTTGATGAGGAACTGGGTGCTCGTGACATGGACAGTGCGGATGCCAACTGGTAGAGTGTAGATATCTTCATATGTTGATCGTTCATCTGCTGCCATCAAGTGAACCTTCATGTGGAATTAAAAAATATATATAACACATAGATCATTTGGCTGGCTGGCAAAGTGACTTAACACACCTCCAAAGAGTAAAGATAAGCTGGATTGTCATGCATCAAATATGGCCACCAGAGTTGGACATCGGTGAATTTGAGAACTCCAGATGACTCGTTGGAGGAAGCCACACAGTGCTTGTTTTTGTCCATTAAAGTGACTTTTATGGTGGCTTCAACAGCATTTTGGATTGATATCTTGTACTTGACAAGACCTGAAACAGAGAATTCCATCACAGAACTGCTATTGTGGTTACTATTATATATATATATAAATATTGTGTATATTTTTTCAAGTGTTACAGTAAAAAAAAAAAGGCTATTACTGAATAAGTTAAAATGAAGTTTAAAAAAAAAAAATACCTGTGCTATCCAAGAAGTCCGTCACCACTGTGATGTCATCAATATAAACTTTAGGGGTAGTGTACAGCAATACAGGACGGTGAATCCCAGCATAGTTGAAGAAATCAAAGTTGGTGTTTTGCACAAAAAAACCATCAGGATACCTGTGGAGGAATTATATATCCAAGTAAAAATGAAGATTTATTTTAGCAATTTTATTCAGTGATTGTGTTAGGTCAGCACATCCGAGGGAAAAAAAAAAATGTCTGAGTGTGCTTACTTGGTGGGGTCGTTGAAGTACTGGATGGTCCCAGGAGGGAGAGTCTCCAGAGTTAGTGTGTTGTTAACCGCGATGGTGATCCTGCAAGGACTTTTCGGGTCCGCTCGGATCACGCTGCTTATTTCTGCCTCAAAAGGAAGATGGCCGCCGTTGTGTTCGGTCACTTTCACCCCGTTGACCCACTGGAAAATGATAAAAGATTATTAACGCACCTCAACAGTGAAGCAAAGAATTATTCATGCTTACCACCACGGAATAATAATGAGCACTTCCAACTCGAAGAACGACTCTTGTCCCTTCATCTGTGACCCAACGGGAAGGCACCAGCACTTCTCGCTCGTACCATACCCAGCCAATGAAATCTCGTAGTTTGGGGTCTTGAGTAATGTCGTTGAAGCTGGCGGGAACAGCCATATCAATCACGGGTCCAGTCTATCACATGACACATAAAATCTAACGAGGTCAAAGTCAATGTCATAAAACAAGTTTGGGTCTTTATTAGAAATTATTATTTGTTAATTATGATTTTTTATGATAGCATTGTGCTGCAATTTCAGAAATGTATCATGATCTTCATCAACAGCATAATAATGACGCTCACCTCAGCCAGGCGACTTTTGTACCAAGCCTTCTCGAAGCCTTGATTCCTGTTCGGTGACTTGTCCGCTCTGAAGCTCCACAGCCCGCTCAGGTCTTTCACCTCCCGAGATGAAGACTCCCTGGGGAAGAGCATTCCCGTGGCCAGAAGGCAGAAGGAGCCCGGTAACACCGCACAGAGACATAGGTACCAGAGCCATCTGGATCTTCCCAATGTAAACATCTTCAAACTTCCATGGAGCCACTTGACAGGATGTGACGTCATTTGTTGTAACTGCTTAAGTATACCGACAGTTTCAGGCTCTTGCCATTAGTTCCGCTTATTAAACGCAAAGAATATCTTCCCCAAATAATAATAAATGGATATCCATAGCTAATAATTATTATTAATGAAATGATCTTGGGTGAAGTATGTAGTTTTTGGAAAAAAATTGAGCAATATTTGTTTATTACTGTTTTGCAATCAAAACAGAGCAGACTAGCAGAACAATTCTGTACAACATTGCACATAACATTCGTTTAAAGTAACATGAAAATAAAAACATCAATTCACAGCCATCAAATACTTAAGCACTCAATTGTGTTAAGTCAATAGCATGGACAGACTTTACTCTCATCCACTTGTGTATTTGAAATTTCAATATTTAATTGTATGACAACAAAAATACATCCCCCAAAAAGAGGAATTAGCTCAAGTCCATTTCCTTCCAGCAGAATGTCAAAATACATTTCTAATTCACCGATCCTGATGGCTATGCAAGTATGCATCGTAACTGGGAGAGCTGGGAGTGAATGAGTTTAATTCTAACCCAACAATGTTGGAATTGCCCGTCACGGGTCACCCACTACTCTAATCAAATCATCCACATGACCTCACGTTTTTAACTGTCCACTAGTTGAGCTCAGTCGATGACTCGGATGGAAGACACCTCTTTAGCACATGTGTGGGCTACTTGTTTTTGCAGATGGAGTCCAACCGATTAAGGAGTTTAATATCATCCTCCAGCTGCTTCATTTCCACCTCGAGACGTACCTTACGATTCTTCATCGACGGGGTGTCAATCATAAATGGGAGGCGCTGGTACTCGGCATTTAGTTCGTTGTATTTCTCCTTCAGATCCTGGAAAGAGACCCGGTTTAAAAGGTAAACTGATCTTGGGTTTATGATGATCAGAATGATCAACAAAATGATGTGTACCTCAACGATGGCCTGACATTCCACGTCAGAAAGGTATTTCATGGTTTCATGCTCCTCCTGCTTTTTTAGATTCATGTTGTACTCTTCCAGTGCCTTTTGATATTTTGCTTTACGCCGCATTAGGTAGTTTGGTACTTCTCCATAATCCTGCAAAAGCAAATAAACATTAGATCCAAATGTGGATGATTTTAAAGTTTTATATGTATAAAAATATCCAAACCTCACTATTTTTGCTGCTTTCCATAAAATGCACTCAATAGAATGAACTTTTTTTTTTCTCAAGTATCTCAGGAAAATACCTTTTTCCTTATGTACACAGGGACAAGCCCTGAGTTTACATTATGGGACTCCTTGTGTCCCTTGTTTGTGTCAACAACGCATGGGGGTTGTTTGGGTCCTTTTGGTGTGGTGGTCTTCCTCTTCGTAGGGGTGGGACTAACGGGTGGCAGAAACGGACCTGTGGGGACGGCTGGTTTCTTCGATGAACAGACGTAATGAGTCTTGACCTGTTTGACTAGAAGACAAAGTTAAGGTGAATAGAACAAACTTGGCCGATAAAAGTTGGTTGGGGAGATGAGATAAGTTTAAATTAAAAACAAGAATATAAAATTAAACTCACTCTCTGGTAGTTTGGGTTCTTTGGAATGCTTTTTCAGGTAATTGGTTGGGATGGGCACCTCCAATTTATTCGGGCCCATCGTTTTCATATAATTTGTTGGCTTCCTCTCCTCAAGAACCGTTGGCCGGAACTTTGACACATACCTTTGGAAATAACATTATGAATAAATAAGAAAAAATAAATCATTCATTCTAAAATAAAGTTATTTTCTATTAGTAATTTTTTTTTATATTACCTTTCTGGCTTCTCGATGATAACAGTCTTCTCAATAAAATTATGAATGGACTCAAGAGGGTAGAACTCTCCAGCCATTTTTTCTGAATTGGACCAAATAAGCTAATTGCTAGCCAGTATTGAAAGTATCGGTCTGTGTCAGCTGAGTGTCACGGGTTCCGATCCAAATATGTCTGAATAATACATGACTCACTAATGTCACATGTAAAAAGCCCACGGACACATTACCGAAGATGACGTCATTTTTGGTGACTCTGTAAAAAGGCTATATTTTCTCTTGTTCGACACGTCACCGCCCAGTGAACGCATCGTTCGGTCACCTGACGTCACCACGGACTTTGTTTACACTCGAACGTCACATTCGAGTCACGTGACAAGAAGTTGCCTGTGTGCTCAGTTTGGGAGTGAAACTTGCTTGTCTTCAGACCTGCTGGAAAATTACGTTTTTTGATGAACTTCTCCAATTCCAGGGACAGAATAACTCAAGAGCAATGGCGCATTATATATTTTTCACGGTTTTTTTAAATGATGAGAATTTTCATGTTTTTACTGGGGAAATACAGTAAGGCTTTCTCAATATAAAAAAATAACCATGTAAGGCTTTTCAAAAAAAACATGTATGGTAAAGCTTTTTTCTTTTTTCTTAAATGCCATTGTATATTAAGGCTTTTTAAACGGCCTTATATAGTAAGGATTTAAAACATACCAAATTATAGTCATTCTCAACCAAAGGATGAGCACAGTACATAAGTAACAGACTAGCTTAGATTAAAATGGTACGTAATTCAATTGTGATCTTGTGTCCCTTAAATGTGTACCAGCAAGTAACAAAACATTTCCTTGTGCTGAAAAAGAACCATGGAGAAACCACCCCTGCTTTCTTCTCCCCAGTCATCCCCTTCTGGTCAGCGAAGCATCTTGAATTAATCGAAATAAACATTTACGGTTGTGTGTATTTGTTTATGGCTTCAGCACTTCATTCATGATTACCAATAAAGCAACAAATTGCAATATATGCAGTCAAGGTGGAATGCGGGAGAGCGATGGTGGCTCCCACCTCAACAGAGGTACAATATATGTATTACATATAAAAATATTACTATCAGTGCTAGATTTAGGCTAGGACCCTTTGTTGATGGTTCAGACATGATGCAGAGACTGGCTTTAAACATAAAAATCTCGATGTTCGATTTATTGGTGCAACCATGTCATACATGTTGGCATTTTCACCAAAGAGACAGAACATAACATTTAAACACGACCTACAAGGAAAGCGGCTTTAGCGAGCGGCAATGGAAAATGCAAGTAAGCATTGTTAGGCCAAACATCTGTGGAACAATCATGCAGGATCAGAAAAGCTATTCCAACTTGAAAACGGTGATCCCAAACCTGCCTGATTAAAATAGCACAGTAAACATGATTGACTTAAAGCTTTTTATACTTAAATTTACTATGAGTGGCCCTTTGCTACGAATATACTTACACATATAAACACACGCAGCACATTTGAAGAGATTAAAAAAAAAATATGTATACACATATAAACAGCACATTTGAATAGAAGTTCTAACATAAAAAAAAAATATGTCATGACTGCAGTCTTTCATCATATTCAAAGAGATTTCTGGCACTTTGGTGTGCTTGCTCTGGTGAAGACACAGACGGTTCAAGTGCTCTTGTTGGACACCAAAGTTTCAATGAGTTCAATGTCAGTCTCCACCTGTTTCATATCAGCCTCCATTCGCAATTTACGGCTCTTCAACCAAGGCGTGTCTATGACTAATGGAAGACGCGTGTAGGCCTTGTTCAGCTTTTGAAGTCTCTTTTTCAGGTACTTGAGAGGGAAAATATGACTGGTTAATAACTCAAAATATGCATACATACCATGGGTGATTTTTGCAATCTGGGTTTGTGTCTTTGTGCCACATCTAAAGTAATAATTTAAATAAATATAGCTTTATATGTAGCTGGGATTGGCAACCCATTGTGGGCTCTCTATCAATGTTTTTGCTTTATTGGTAATCATGAATGAAGTCGAAAAGTTTTGAAAAATATAAACAGTAAATCTGTTATTTTGAATATAATATAAAAAATGTGTGAGGAAAAATAAAACCATCTTTATCCTGTACTGCCACCTGTTGATTGAAATTGGTGTCACGGTGCAGTTTGCAGCTTTGTGATGAATTAATTACCTCAATGATTTCACGAAAGTCCTCTTCTGTAAGCTTTTCGATATCTGGTTCCTCTGGTTTCGCCACCTCGATAACACTCTTCTCCTGTGGAGACTTTGGGGGCTTTGGTTTGCGGCGTAGGAGATATTTGGGTACCTCTCCATAATCCTGCCACATAAAAAAAAAACCATTAAGGTCTAAAACAATTATAGAATCTCTCTATATAATCAATACCTTTTTCCTGATGTATACAGGCACAAGTCCTGAGAGTTTATTTAGGAACTCCCTGTGCCCCATGTTGTTGTCAACAACACAAAATGGCGGCTTGGACGTCTTTGGCACGGCTGTAAACATTTTTTTTGCGGGGAGGCCGGTAGGAAGCAGAAATGACCCCGCAGACAACATTGGCTTCTTTGTAGCACTGGTACAATAAACATTGCGGACATGTAGTTTGTCTGGAAAATAAAGTATATACTTGTAAGATGCATAGCAATGGAATGAATAAGCGTTTTAGAAGACTCACTATCAGGCAACTTTGATTGAAGGGAGAACTTGGTCAGGTAGTTTGCCGGATGCTGCAGCTCGATTACTGTTGTTGTTATGTTGTTTTGCCTTGAGCTGGACACGTACCTGAAAAATGAGCAAATTCATTATTTGATATTGCTAAGCTCTTTGTGTAGTTATTAAACCTAGTAATCTATTTTTTCAATATTGGTCATTGCTTAGTACAATCATCAAAATACGGTACGCTCAAACATTTGATACCAAGTACCACCCTAGAAAATATTTTTCAAAATATTCATTATATATTAACTATTTAAATACTAAAGCAGAGTGAGCCCATGTGTTCAGCCCCCAAAAAAATTCTATTAAAGTGTTGTTAATTAATTCTATTAAAAAGTGTTGCATATAAAATTCAAAGAGAAATACTAAAATTAGTATGTTGCTTTAGTAAGTGTTAAAAACAAAGAAAGGAACACACAAAACACACTCAGCATGCGCCAAATATGCTCAAAAATTTCATGAGCGTACAAAAAGTAGCTAATTTATATCATTTGGTCGTTAAAAAAACACCAATGAATAATTATCCCCCCTCTAAATTACCTCTTTGGTTTATCCATGATCACATTACTTTGAATAAAATTAAGAACTGTGTCCTGTGGATAGATTTCCCCCAAAGAGCTCAACAAAATGACTCCTATAACCAAGCACTAAGGCAAGCTCGTTGGTTCCGATCCAAATACCGTAACGTAGCCTGCAAAAAAAAAATACGTCCACATGTCCACAATCAATCTGAAAATTGACGATGCGGTTGTTGCGTCTGTGTATTAAGGCGAGTCGCTGTTGACGCGTTCAAATCCTGTAGTAGCCAACCGCATGACGTCATCGTGCTTCACTGTGTATTAAAGAAATCCCACTCAACGAACGTGTCAGCGATATCCCGCGGTTGTTAAAAGTAATTCCATTTTAATTTGATTCCAATAAGTTTAATGAGATTTTTTAAAAAACATCAATTTTCCTTCCATGTCCTAATTTTGTATTACATTAATACGATTTGCTGGCACCGTATGTAGTGACGTCATAATCACTAAGTATGGAATATGAAACATGCCTCGTAGTTTGTAATTTCAAAACAAACCGCGTAAAGTGAGGATACTTAGTATCTTTTTGCGATAATGGAGACATAATAATGCAAATTTAATTATAAAGTTACTTCTTTTGAGTCTCCCTGAAATACCTGATCAATGCATTCGTACTGTAACAATTACTTGACACTAGGTGGCGCCAAATACAAAGCTAAAGCAGTCATCAGTTTAGTCAATGTACAGTCATGAAGCCCTACTACACTGCCTTATTTGTCCCGCGTGGTAAGGTCAAAGGGCAATGTTCTCAACTCTTAGGTATCCATTAAAATGTTTGTTTCTGAAAATAGACTTTTTTTTTGGTCTGCTATGTGTTGCATGTTTGAATGACACATGATAAACTGACCTAAGTGAATTGTGAGATTTACCTCTTAGTGTACTTTGAGTTTATGCTTACTCTAATTTCAGATTCATGCCTGACGTTTTGTTTGCAATTCCCTCCTTTGTTTCCTCTGCTAAATTAACACAATGACGTTAGAATGTGTTTTTATTGGAATATTGGCTAAACTATTCCAAACTCAAATATAATCAAACCCGGGGAGTGAAACATTCAAGTAAGTTGATGTTGAACTTTCTGGCATTGGATGGTGGAATTCAATTTATAGAGCTTCCAGTAAATCAGTTTGTGTTTTATACAGGGACAATCTCATCCAAACAATTCATGCTACTGACATCTTGGTGACATTCATGCAAGGTTAATGGTTGCTCCTCTTTTCATTTCCTGTGCTAAGAGACTTCCATGTCAGTTTCCCACTGAATAATTTCAAAGGGTCGAAAATAAAAGGACTATTTTGGGGACTTTTAATTAGATTCCCATGTGTACAACGATGCAAAGATTGTTGCCTGTAAAACTGTCCAGGATTAAAATTGAACAAATTTGATGGAGAAGTCATGGCTACAGTCAAATTTAGCTGCGTTTATATTTAAGGTTTTAATTTTTTACATTTAATTTTCACTTATCACATCATTAAATTTGCACTTTTT
Organism: Syngnathus floridae; assembly: GCF_059516105.1. Classification (NCBI taxonomy): domain Eukaryota; kingdom Metazoa; phylum Chordata; class Actinopteri; order Syngnathiformes; family Syngnathidae; genus Syngnathus; species Syngnathus floridae. Next base: position 9,184,210 of record NC_142427.1, on the reverse strand, counting down.
TTTAAGTGTTATTGTAGTTGAGAGCTTAGGTTTTTATTTTTTTCACAGTAAAAAAAAAAAAGATTTGAGTCAATAAAAAAAAATAAAACAAAGCAAAGTTCCAGGAAAGGAAATGTTGTAAAGTTAAAATAACCCTTAAGCACAGGAAAGTGAGTCAAATGAAACAGGCAACATGACAACTAATAAGACACAAAGTGAACAAAACCTGGAGACTAACTCACACTTCCACTGTGGCAAAACAAGACAGCTGGGAAGATGCCAAGGAAAAAAAAAAAAAAATCAGTTTGCAGGCCTAGACAACTTGACAATGAACTTGGATAAATAGAGAAACAGGAAGACATACACAAGTGGGGAGTTTTACACGTTTCAACTAATAAAATAAACAAACAAATTTTTGTAAATGAAAATGAAAATGCTTTTCAAAAAATAAATTACACCTTAATTTAGAAAACAAAAAATTGTAGAAAAAATAGTCCTCCTTTTTGTCTTTGCTTTCACCGCTCATTTGAAATTTATATATAAGACTAGAAAATTGTCATTAACTTCATGCAATTTGAAGATAAGTTGCCATATTTTGATATACAGGGTCTTTAAAATAATCTGTCACTGCTTTTTGGGGGACATTTGATGGATCAAAAAGTACTGGTGATATTGCTGCTTTGGCTTTCCCACATTATAATCACAAGTGAGCTGGAAACATGCAAACTCAAAAGCAATAAAATCACGAGCCTATTTTGAAAGTCACATTGTCACCCATTTAGGAAATAATGAGCCCGTACTCGGTCACACAGTTGGCAGTCAACCTAACGACGTCTAATATTAGCTCCGATTAGATGAGTTGAACATTAAGAAGGATTGCGTAAATGTGTTACTAGGCTAGGTAGGAATGCAGGAAGTTGGCTTTTCATTTCAGGTAAGTCACATCAACACACAAGCATCCCGGTGTGGCAATAAATATGAAAATGTGTAATTTCCTGACAAAAATGATCTCCCTCCTGAGGTTTGGAAATAAAAAACGATCGGGTATAGCCACACCGAGGTGATGCAATATTATGACAGATTGTGGAAGACGTTTGCGAAGTCCCACTGTGCCCCCACTATGCCACCGCATCTCTGCCAAGACTGATCAAGAGCCGGATTCATCTCGACTGCTCCATATTCCATCCCGCTTTGCTTGTTTTGACGCAGAATGTGGAATGGAGTCCGATTTGAAATCACCCTAACGTTATTCAATAACAGAGAACAGACTTCAGACAAAACGGCATTCCTCATATCTTCCCCTCACTCTTCTCGTGTGGAAATACCAGCGTTGAATAATTCATGATCTGTGGGAGGTGAATAATGAATGTGCGAACAATTAATGTGTGCAACCCCGATGAGCTGGAAAAGATGAGGGCTTCCCCCTGCTGAGTCTTCTCTCTCCTACTTCCTGCCTGGCCAAAAAACATCATGCAAAGGTGAACTTAAAATAGCTCACTTTCATTTCATGGGGCTCGTTCGTTACCGAAAGGCACTCTGACCACCGTAAAAGATGAGTTTGAAAGGAAAGAAATGAAAAAGAGTATCGGCAAGGTAAATAATGCATCAAGTGAAGCATCACGCAGAGTCGCTTCCACGAGCTGGAGTTTCCTCTGCAGGGCGTGACACCATGTGTGTGTGAACGTGTACAGGTGCATCAACACACTCGGCTCATAAATATGCATTTGCGGCTGTTAGTCCCACGCAATGCTCTCTCTCGGCCACACGTTCTAAATATACGCCTCGCATGTATGTTCCGTACGTCTGGAAGCAACAACCCTGAGGCGAGACAAAAGAGCTTACAGCAATGATTGAAATCATGTATCATCATTAATGCATCATTAAAACACCAGGGAGCGCTTGATTCTTATGTAAGGCGGAACGAGAATCAAAAGTCATTTTGTACTGGGCTGCCATTGATATTAAAGATCGCTGGGCATGAGTTCATGAGAGAGTCCTGCAGGTGCCGCAGTAATCGTTCATACTCCACGTGGTGTGGAAATGCGAAGGTGTAAATCTTTTACAGCTGCAATAAAGGTCATATAGTCACTGAAGGCTAACGGGGGGGGGGGCCTGGGAGAAGAAATGCAGGACAATAAATAAGGGACACTCCACGACGGTCACTATCTGCTCATAGAATCGCATTTCATCACCTGCAATTTGGAGCGCCACCTACGACTCGCGGCGGTATTTATCGATGGACCGAACGGTGGTAACCAAAACAACCAAATGGCCTCCCTGGTTACCAGTCAACTGCAGGGCACGTAGACGGAAAAACCACTTTCACTCCCTTTACACCTATGGACAATTTCAATTAAGTTAGCAGGCATGCTATTGGAATGTGGAAGGAAGCGAGCATACCGGGAAAAGCCCACGCAGGAAACTCCACACAGGAACAGGAAAGCCGGTGCCAAGATTCAAATCCAAGTCCTCTTGACTGGAAGGCAAGAGCACTATATCTACCAAAATGTCATATTTTTGAAATCAATGAGACTGGCTGGCGACCAATTTTGCTCAAAGAGTGCTGTGAAAGTCTCAAGGTCTCCGTGACCTAAAACAGGATGAGTGGATGGAAAATGGAGGTCACGCCGTACCATTGATTATATTTTTTTGGTACACTGCAATTACCGTATTTTCCGGACTATAAGGCGCACCCAAAAACCTAAAATGTTCTCAAAAGCAGACAGTGCGCCTTATAGTCCAGTGCGCCTTATCTATGGCCTAAATTTAAACTGGCCCGAAGCATTGGGTCATGAAATCAATCATAAGTGGCCCGCTGAAGACTATGAATCATGAATCAAAAAGACTATGGATCATTATGTTGTGATTATAAAGTAATTTGTTGCGTCTGAAGTTGAAATCAAAAAGATAAAATGGAGAATGATTTGGATTAAAAATCTGACGATGCATTAATGGTGCGCCTTATATAAGGACAACATTTTAAAATTGTCCATTCATTGAAGGTGCGCCTTATAGTCCAGTGCGCCTTATAGTCCGGAAAATACAGTAACTTGATTTGGTTGTTCATTATAAGTCAATCCCATGATTTTTCTTTTTTTTTTAACCCCAGCTCGCTCATCTACTACGTAAGATCTCTTTGAGGACAGGCTGTTCAGTTTGAACCGACAGGAGGTCTGTTCTCCTAGTGTGTGTCATCGCCTTGGGGGTCTTCAGCTGACAAAATAAACCAGCGTTCCCACTGTCCGCAGCTTAAGCTAGCCACCACATCTCTCCGCTCGCATTCCCCGATGTGACCCATTTACAAGCAGGGCGAAGACGATAAATCTGAAATATTTCCCCAGCGCTGTCTCATTGGACCTATTCATATTGTGCCATGACGTACTAAGAGGCTTATTGGTAAACGCACGAGTGACTTCAACACACGGTCCAATATGTGGCTTCCTCTTCCTGCTTGTGCAGGAGCTTGAGTCACAGGCGACATGGCGGGTGAAAGTCTGTAGCGACACAAACACAGAGGATGTGTGCCGAGTCTTGTCATTGTTTTGTTGTGAACGCACACACGAACAAACACACCCAAATTCTTTTGTTGAGCAAAATGTGAATGTCTCAAACTTAAATTTAACAGACGTCACGAGCCTCAGGACAATATCTGGTAAACATCTTAGCCCCGATGGGAAATACGTCATGGTGACGACGTATCAATCGGCAATTAAGCTTTTGATGTCCGTCCAATCATTTTCCGAAGTGCCCATCTGCGGAGATATTCTGACTCCCCCCTATCTTCTAAAAACATTCACGGTAGGGTAAAGAAAAATTCTCAACAAGTGGTACAAAGATTTCCAAAGAACTCTCAAGAGAGCTTGGGCACCAGCCAAGCCATTCTCTAACTTGGATAAACACTTTTCTATTTTATTATCTTGGCTTCTTTTTTTGGGAGGTCTTCTCAGGTAAACGATGTTTACCTTTCAGTCCACATTCTTTCTTTTTCACCTCGTAGAGGATGCGGCGCTTTTTCCATTGTTGCTCGTCTCTATAAAACGATTTAAATGAGGTCAAACGCGCACTATTCCTAGAATCGGGCCAATGGCTGACGTCAAAAAAGTAAGGCGAGCGATGGATTGCGCACGATCCTATCTTTCATGTACGATGTAGATCAGTTCCTTTACGAACGAGCTACGTTTTATATTGTTCTTGACATTACCGTAGGGATTTGATTTCATTTCTTGTGCCAGCAAGAATGTAATGAGAGCAACTTGATGAGCTTTGTGATTTTTATCAGTGGAGGCAGGTGGGGGCGCCAACACAATGCGCCACACGGCCGGGCATGTCGGAATAGGGTGTCGAGAGCGCCTCACCTCACAGCCGACCTGTGCTGAACCGGCGTGACCTCTATCCTCCCGTCTGCAGCGTGCAATGAATGGTTGTGCCGTGACGCGACACAGGTTTGTTCCCATTGTCCCAGAGTGGACACAACGTCTCTACCTCTTCCTTTTGGTCATTTCGGGTAGGCTGCGCCATGCAAGCTACATCTCGACTCTTTTCCTGTGTTTTCAGACAGCCAAGCGTCCCACTTTACAATATCAAATAGAAGAATCACTGGTAAGATTAGTCACCTGATGACCTTCTGGGAAAGTCTGGAGGTGAGTTTCACACTTTCCTGGCAATTACCCCTCAAATAAAAGAATCCGCTCTACGTATCATGTCGATGGACAGTACTGGAGACAAACTATCAATAGAACAATTTGACCTGAAGATACTGCAATCGGTTGTGTTGCCTAAAATGGACCGTCCCGTCCAAGAGTGTGATAAACTGCTCTTATCTGACAAGACGACATGCTCCTCATTGTTTTGTCTTCACCTTGAACATGGTAGGAAATGTACGTACGTATATATCGCCAACAAACTGGGTCAACTCCATAGGGATAAAAAAACGGAAGCATGCACAATACGTATAACATTTTAAAAATAAGTCAATAACTAAATAAATAATAATATATAATATTAGAATATTAATAAATAAATAAATAATAATAATAAAAGTAATAATACCTATCTGAAAGTGTCAATCAAAACTGACAATTATCTTTATAAAGACAAATTGACAGTTGTATCGTATTTTTGTGGCCACCATGTCCCAGCAAGGACGTCAGCTTACTTGAAGATGACCGGATGTGGTCACCTTGACGCGGTCTGTGGCAATGGTGAGAAAGTTCCAACCCTGAGACCAGCTACAATAAACACATCTGGACTTGGCCCAAAACTTTAATTACACTCGGCTGTCCGTCAAGTTTCCCCATATTCATACTAATATTATTAAAACATATGAAATCAGCCCAATGATGTATTGTTTTCCTTATCTCCTGTTCTCCAACACGTCAGCTTCCCCCCAAGCTGAAAACAAACAAGATTCTGGGTGTCTATCGGACATCCTCCCTCCCTACGGACTGACTATGTGATGTCACCGTCCCTCCTATAGACAGCAGCCTCGTCACCTACAGTATGTTATCTGGGGGAAGAAGGTGACCCGCTCCCTGCTCACACAATGGGGTCGAGGCTGGAGGGCTGACACGACAGTCCTGCATTCTCTGTCTACAGCAAAACAAACATTTGCAAAAGGAACACAATCTTGGGTGAGCACCAAAATGATAAATCTCACCTTGATGTCAATTTCTATGAATGGTGTTTAGTCTTCAAATAGAAAGACAAACATTTTGGAGTATCAGTCCAATTGTGCATTCTTTCTTTTAGGACATTTGTTATGATGGAATTCCATGAAGAAAACTTGCATATCTAAAAATGTGGCTAAGCTAATGGGTGCTGAAAATTAGCTTTCAATTAAATAGGACTAGATTCAAAACAATTAGATGTCACGATTCATTTTTGTTTGGCACTCTGCCATGAGATTTGTGTAAAATGGCTCAAGTAAGGTTGGGAAACAGATGATTTAGGAGACTGGTCAAATTCTGGTCATCTTCCCTCCCTATTAGCATCCTCTGAAGTTAAATTTATATTGTAACCTCCCTAAAATGGACCATGACAGTCGACACACACACAAACATTCTGATACACGTCCGTTTTTTCCATCGAGTAATGTTAAGTTATGTTTCGCAACTAACATATGGTGAGACATCGTTACGTCAGCGGTGACTAAAGGACACCGAGTCGCAGTAACGTCTCACATCAATGTCAACTATTATTTTCCAGCGCTTGTCAGTCCTCGAAATTGTCATTGTTGCCATCGTCCTAAATGACCCCCCCCCCGATATATAGTGCACCAGCTCACAGGCATTTCGAATCTCATTAGAGTTCCATTTACAGCGGCAATAAAAGATAATAAGATCGTCTGTGTTCCACATAAAAGTCCCCCGCGACACCATCAAGGGATTGTAGTCAAATAGAAGTTCACTATCTAGTTCAAGGCAGCGTCAAAAATTAAAAACAAAAAAAAAAAAAGGTTCTTTGTGAGGTTTGAATAATGCCTCATTGAGTAACACCCCATTTGCCTAAATAAACACTGCCTCATTTTTTTTTTCAGTTAGAGACAAAATCTCATCCCTTTGTGGAGAATAATTGAAAGCAGGATGTGTAAATGATAAATATTAATAATCTATGGGGCTAATGTTTTGGGAGTCGCTCATTTGGTGGGGGAAGAAAATCCAAACATGTTTCCAAAAATGCATGCAGGGCCGTGGGAATGACAAAAATTACTCACGAAAGTGATAACAGGGAGGAAAATACATGAAATGCGCTTTTTGATGCAATCTTTTTGTGTACTCAGAGTGAAGGACATGTGACTTCTTGATATATTCTGGCTATGAATAGATGCTTGGCTAAAACGTGAATGAAAGTCTCATTAATTTTGCAAACGTTTGTTTTTGCGTCTTTCTGTGCAGTTTAAAACCTTATTTTTTTGCTGAGAGCCAAATTTAAAAAAAAAAAATAGAAACACTTCAGACATTTAGTGAAATAGCTCAAATTTCAAAAAGTTTCTTACATACACATCCTTGCAGCTGTTTTGATGCTGACAAAAGATGCTGTTTGTGCAGCATCATCACTCGCTCAGACCATTAGAGGACAAGGACGGAGCAATTAATGCTGAGTGGGCGTTGTCACATTGAGTATTGGATCAAAACTCTTGTAAGTAAGGATTCATTTGAACATCACTAATATACAAAAAGTACTGCTGATTTCTTCACTTCGGGGATTCGAGGTGCAATGAACCCAATTTTCCTTACCATAGCTTTTAAAGGATAAAAAAAAAAACTGAACAAGCAAGGTTTTGTGGCGGGGTGTTTTTTGGAGCTTCAAAATCAGCACAAATTCAACTGCAGGAGAAAAAAAAAGCCCCCCCAGGCGCAGGAAAACAGCTGAATGAAGCTAAAGCTGACATTTGAGAGGATGGTTGTGTCCACCACCGCACAGTGCTGCAATGCGTGTGTGTAAGCGATTATGACTATTATATATAGATATCGATATCAATGGAAGTGATAACCTGCTGAGATGCCATTAACAGAAAAAAAAAAGATGGAAGCTGTACCTTCCTGTTTTGGAAGGATGTCAGAAAGAGGACTTGACTAACCTGCAGACACATGAGCAGAGTAAAGCGGAGACACTTTTGAAAAGTAGAGAATCTCCTTAGAACACATATTTGTCTCATGCAAGTAAGCCAGCTCTCATTCCACCTCATGTTCGACTGGATTTTGTTACCATGACAACCAGGGGAGGACCCAGAGCTTTGCAACGAGAGGCTTTGCACATTGCCTCTCATCATCACACCAGTGTGTGTGTGTCTGTGTGTATGTGTGACTGTGGGTTGAGCTGACTGTTTGCTTCTAATTGTGGAAGCAGAGCTTAGAAGGTGGAAAAATTATGCTTAAGCAGAAGAGTAAATCTGCTGAATGCAATTTCCCAATAAAGTTTTTTTTTTAACTTCACTTACTACAATCAACTCATTGACTAGTCTTTTAACACAAATTTGTCTCCTTTGAGCAAGATTGATGACTAATTAAATTCATTAAATTCATTAAAAACTGTTAATGTCTGCAAAATCATCAAATCAAACATTTTTCAGGTCACTGAAATTGGCTGTAAAGTAAAGTAACACGTTTTGCTCTTACCAGCCAATCAGAGGACGGCGAAGTGATGACATCATCGAAGGCGAGCACTCTGTCCCTGTGGTGACACATTTTAAAATCTGATTAGGGCAATGAAAATATGAATCGTCATGTGAGCCCCGATGGTCATGACAGGTCAGATCCCGTTGACCAAATCCAAAAAGAAAACTGAATTCCTCACAATATAATGTAAACACGATATTTTTTTGGCGTAATTCTAAACATCCGACATCATGTTGAGGACAATACATTTTGGTTTTTGGAAAGCACAATGCAAACACTGACCCCCTCAGCCCTTGCTGGCCTGTAGAACAATGCACTCCAAACCAAACAAATCAGAGAAGAACAACTTGTCCGTGTTTGTATTTGGGAGTGCTGCTACGTAAATCTTATTCTTAACATTTATTGACATGGGGGAACTTTATATTAGTAGTTAGTCATATTATTAGATTATATGATACATTTAAAAAAAATAAACTTGAAATATAGATGCCTAATTAACATACAGATGCATTTTAATAAATTTAAATATTGCAGAAAATTCAATTTATTGCAGTAATTGAAATGTGGAAAAGGTGATATGATTATTTAAATTTTCACAATAGGAAGTAATAGGTAACAAAATAGCGAGGTGTTTTTTTTTTAGATAAACAAAACGAACGAGTCACCTTTGTGCCAACTTTTGTAATATCTTGCAAATGACACAATCTTATTTAGTAAAGAACAAACATACAGTCGTGATATGATAGCAGCTGGCGTGTGCTGAATCATATCGTCACGTCACGTCTGACAAAGCCGCGTACTGTCACAAGTCACAATTGTCAACAGGCAAAAGCAAAGTCATACACTTTCAGCAATACACACTGAGTCAAATTTCATGTGGAAGTTGCAAGTAAGTCTGAAGTCACACCACTGACTTTCAAGTAAGTTCTAAGTTAAGTCATAAAAGGAAAAATGACACACATTCTGAAGAAAAGCCACACTATAAATATATTAACATTTAAACAAGGCTATTTCAAGTCTAAAAATTGGAGAATTCATTCCTTTACAAGTGAGCAAACTTCAATCTCCCTCTTTTTTGCATGTCAGAAATACTTTTTACTCTTTCAAACTTTCCAAATGGAATTTCATCAATCATTAATATTGAAAAGAGAATCTCTAATGGTGGAGTGGCTCACTTAACTTCCTGCTCCTGTTACCTTTCTCAAGATTTTTTTTTTTTTTGTGGTAATATTTTGACGTGGTTTACAACTGCGATCAAACTGTTTTGAATATTTACAACATTCCTCCATCTCTTATTCCATTACAGGAGTTAAAAAAAGGAACAATGATAGCGCTCAAAATACACTCGGCGATCGTATGACCACTGCAACCAAATTACGAGTCCGTTGTGTTCACTATGACCTCGTCAACCTTTGACCTATTCGGCCATTGATGCTCAAGAGTCCATGAAAGAGGGAACTGGCCTTTTGAAAAGTCTTTTTCAAGCCATTGTTCCGGCCTGTGAGATCAGAGGGCTTCAAGTTGCTGTACACTCTTGGTGGTCATTTTTTATAGAGTCGTATGTAAACTGATGTTATCTGCTGTGGAGAGCTGGCGGCCAGGCATTAGTCATTCCAGGCAGACTCCTCCGTGGGGTCCTCCACGTCACCCGATTTTCTTCTTATGTGGGGTCATTTTAAATAAGTTTAGAAAGGTTGAGGGCTTTACATGAAGAATATCTCGCAGTTTTTTCAACTTTTATGAAATGATCCTCTTGATGAACTCGGAAGGAAATAGGGATATATTTATGAGTCGATGAAGGGGTTTGTTTGGATAGGAAAAAGGAAGGTGGTCTGTTTTCTCCAAAGAGAAAGCCATCCTTTGTCACGAACGTTAGGGAAACGTTAAGGGGACATCGACGAGCGCTGTCGTGCGGTTATTGTAGTTTAAGCCAGACGTTAAACATCCTCCGCTTTGATTCCCAGTCTTTCCCGATAACTAACTGTTGAGAAGTCTTAACAAGGAATGAATGAACAGGAAGCTTTCCTTCAACTTTTTGTCTTTTCCTCAACATCTGCACGTGCATCATGAAGAGGCTGACGTCTTCCTGCGATTTTGAGCCTTTTGATTTCTTAGTCGTGGAATATATCAACAGAAGGGAAGGGCAACACGATTAATCACTTGAAAGGAGTTTTTAGGAAACAAAATGTAGTTTGTGTGATTTGTGGTTGACCGCTGTATGACACACTGGAAGAATAGTCAGAAGGAAAAAAGGAGTTTGCTTTCGATATTTCCTTACAAAATCTTCACATTTAAATTAATGTCATGAAAATCTAATCTATACTTTTCTATTTATTTTTAACAAAGACAATACTTGACAGAACTCTAGTCTACATTGTGTGGTATCTTTCTGAGCATATAAGTTTTCATTTTGTCTGGTTTAACAAATGTTTCATAGTCAAAAATACATACTTTACAAAATGGCTGTCCAGATGTTGAGTCTTTTGGCCGAACTGCAAAATCTAAAGAATATGGACACAAAAACAATTAACATGACTACACATAGTATGCCCAAATAAGAGAATTAACAAAGTTTGTGGAATTTAGTACTCACATAAATATATTTGGTGAGGTAATGTCTTCCAGGTTTTCATGTTTTACGTTTTTGAGAATAGACATTTTGTTTGTCAAGCAGGTGACAATGATTCGACAGAAACTGGCCCACTCACCATAAGTAACTAAAAACTTATTAGTGAGTTTGTGTGCTGTAGAAGCCTCCTACATGATACACGGAATTTTATATGAACCTTAAATCAGGCAAAAGGAAAATAAGTCACGGAAATAAAACAACAAATATGCAGCTTGTCACCTGCGTGAACCAAAACTGTTAATCACCGTGGTAATGAATCTGATTGGCTGTGTAGCCCCATGTGATTATGTGACGTCACAAAAACTGATCGGCCAAGTACTCACAGTACTCGCATACTACATAGTATAGTAAAGATATATATATAAAAAAATCCCCATCAAAAACCATATGTGAGAATTTTGTTGACATTAATCAAGTTTTAGAATTAAAATTTTTAAAATTCTGTTACCCTTAACCGATAACATTGGTTGATTTGCAATGCTGATTTAACTATTTTCTCCCCAAGTACATGAACTTTTTGAGATATTTTAATTTTTAGCTTTTAATTTTGACCTATAAACGCTTGTGCAACACGAATTTGCCCATTATTGGTGTTAATTGGTTTAGATGGTAAAAAATAAATGACAGAGATTTGTACTTAAAACAGCATATGTTGTTTATTGTTCAACAGCATCACATTCTTTAGCTCACAAGTTGACATCCTCAAATGCGTACAACTCGATACATATGACTTTTTTTTAATACATAAATATAATACCAATAACTTTGCATCTCATATCAATAGAAACATTCAGTGCATAAAATACAAGTGAATCATGTGCATTAGAATGGCTTAGAAATATAAGTTAATGCATCACGAAACTATGGAAAAAAAAATATACAGCTCCCTTGGTCATCGCAACAAATGTGGTTGGAAGATGGCAGCCGTCTCCCATCGAAGTAATTCACAATCAGTAGCATTAGACCCAATCACAAAGTCTTGGAAAGTGTGCATGCTAATTTTGTGCATCCTCAAACAGCAACCGTGATGATTGATGCAATTTGTTGGTGGTGCATGAATAAAACATATTTGATGCTGGCTTACATAGTTGCCACTTTAATCCATTTTTTTCCAGGTTTCACAGTAGCCTCAGAGATCCCCAGCATGAACTGAAGCTAAACAACATCTGCTCTTCATTCCACCTGCTTGAGGGGGATGAGAAGGCGGACTTGTTTGATCGCTGGCTTTGAAATGGAGCTTGTTCTTCTGACTCAGTTGTGCTATTAATAGCCTTGTGCAGTTCTCATGTGCCATTGAGAGTGAATGAGGCATCACGTGTCTCGTTCACGAGACCCGAGCCACTCACGCTGATATAAGCGGAGACTAAATTTGTTTGACATTGTTCAAGGTGGCTCAACTCCAAAGTGCATGAGGATGCGTTGATGATATCAGAGTTCTGATTGGTCGATGAGGAGCCTACTTCATGGCACATTAAGGCGGATGTATGACCTACTGATTCGTTATGCATGCATGCATGCATGCTAATTAACCCTTATACACCTCCAAGGTGTTCTTCTAACACTTTTGTCATTTGCGTCATAAGGGGGGTGCCCAGGTGAGTCATTCATGCACTACAACAATTTGTGTAACCATTTTGGAGATCATGCGGCAATGCTGTCATCAATCCAAGAATGATGTTCAATGTTCATGGGTGTCGCAGTGCAGCAGACACACCTTGCTCCTAATTGAGCCGGGACAATCCCAAGGCCATAGCCAAGGCGGCTACAAGGAGAGGGGAGCAGATCGAAACCACCGCACCTCCAGATCGGAACACTTGCCGGCCATTAAGGGGCTGAACTGGCCGGAAGGTCCCCACCATTGGTTTCCCGTCATGGAACTTGAGGTCAGAAAAAGCCCGCAGCTGAGGGAGAAAATCAAGTCATCTAGCAGACCGAGTCATGTTTGAATAGAAAAATAAGAAGAATTTGCATCTCCATACCAACCTGGTCAAAGCTCAGAGGGATGGGGTTCTCAAACAAAGTCCAAACGACAGCCTCAGTGCAGCCTGGTGTGGTCAGAGATCCTTTATAGCGGTAAAAGGAGGTCAGGTTGTGCTCAGGTGGGATCAGTTGTGCCAAGGAGGTAGGTGGAAGAGAGGTATTGGCGTCTGGAGGGGGGGGGGGGGGGGGGGGGGGACATCATGAGGACTGTGGCAATGATTTCATGCACAATTTGTTTTGATTGGACTTCAGCACCTACTTGAGTTTTTGATGCTTCGCAGAGCACTGATAATGGGCTCATACTTTCGGTTTGCACTGTTGGACACCTTGAAAATGGAAAGATTTTCCACTTTATTGTGATTTTTGAAACAAAAAACGGTATTCAAATTGTTACCTCATAGAAAAAACCCAAGACTGCGACTCCTTCTGGATCAGCCAACGCTGTCGACAGATCCGTGTAGTGATGCTTCATGTGCACAATGTGCAGCTGCGTGATAAAAGTTCAAACGTGACTACTTTATCCAACTTTTTGTATGTTTCTGCAAACTGACCAACAAAATTATCGTAACTTTATCAGAAATTTCAACATTAGGTAGACAAGAAGTTGCAGCTACAATAATCTAAGGAATGCAGCTTGCATAAAGTCAAACAGCCCTAACAAATAACCAGAATAGAACCTCTGGATTAATTATTATTATTTTTTTTTTAGGGTACCTCCATGGGATATTGCTCTCCATCAATGGTGTGTTCAGAGCCTGGTCCGCCATTGCTGCCCCAGTGCAGGTGGAACTGGACTGCCTTGTAGGTGCTTGGCAGTCCTCCACCCGAGATAGTGCTTAGGTGAGGAACTCCAACTTGAACTGAAGATAAACAAGTCAGCACCACATCCGGACTTCTAGATTGTTGACCCCCCCCCACGGGACTTGGCGCTCACCCGAGTGTCCGTTATTCTTGATGGTGCCTCGGAAAATCTGCTGGTAGTTGGTGAACTCAAACGGAATCAGCCGCTCGTCTTTTAAGGTCTTCCTGGTGACGACGTTGATGGGCGACTGGGATTTTCCGGCGCAGTCACTGTTTGCATGGTTCCACTTTTCTGGACCTAGAAGAAAAAAAGTTCAAAGCTGACACAAGCTCTTAGTTTGGAGATTTCTCAAGAGATCTTACCGTTGCATTGATGGTCACAGGTGAACTGGGACTGATAACACCAATCTAAAAGAGGGAAATATTTTGTGAATATTAAATTATTTTAATCCACTTAACCTCTCAAGTGCTCATCTATATTTAACTCCGCTCTTATAACCATCCATACAAATACCCGACACACCGGATCTGTTATTATATTCTCAAATACTTTCCTTCCTATCAGAATAAACATAGATACAATCTCTTACATGAGTTGGAACACGTTCTCACATGGTTTGTCGGGGAAGTTTATTAATATTTTACAATAGGAGCGCACGTTGCCCTGCCATATACTCGGCGAGACAAATATCTGCCGCTATCTGACTAATCAAATATTTATGAAAAATACTCATGCCATTGAAAAAATTGCAGGGGGGCTCCAGGCTTGTTATTAGAATTGTATGAAGGCTTCTCCCAGCATTGGAGAAGGGAGTCATTTCCATGTCAAGCTTTTCCTCTCGGTCATGCACAATAATGGTTGCTAAAAAACAAACCCTCACCAGCACTTCTGCTGACAGGCATTGTAATCTGTGTCAACCCTATTTAGTTCCTGGTATGATCTTATCCACTTGCAATGATTGGAACGTGTTTATTTTTCTAATATGGCAACGGCAGCAATTGTTTATTAAAACTGGAATTCTATTGTTGCATATTAGATTGTAACATTACAATGAAGTTTATTTTATTTTGAATTGGCTTGGTCAACAGTACAATTGAATCAGAGATGACTGTGTCCTTGAATGTATTTTGGACTGTGATTTCAAAAAAATTTATAAATTATTTATGATTTTGGCCAATAATTGCTTGCACAGTACAAAGTTTATCATGTGTAATAATTTATGGCTATAGGTTTTCAGAGAAAAATTACGCTTGTTGAACCTAAACTAATTTTATTAGTTTAATTGTTATTATTATTTATTATTATTATTAATAAAACTTGAACATGCTGCCTATAATTGCTTTACATTTCCTCCTGCATTTGAACGGGAGCTTTTTGTGACTCGGAATGAGGCAGTGGCTGTCTACAACCACAAATATGACACTTTTTAATTTGATTCAAAATTCTAAATTAATAATTATTATCATTTTTGGTTATGCATACTTAACTTCAGCCAGGCTCCGAGCATTGTGCGTGTTTGTATAAACAATACCTTATAAAACGGTTGTTTGAGTTCAGCCAATTAAATCGCTGTCCGCACATGTGTCGACCAATGGGAAAGCGTTACGAATCTGCCGGTCGCCAAGCGAAGAACAATATAAGCAAGGGTGTCATTGTATTTGCAAGGAAACGCGGAGGGGAAAAAACGGCAAAATGCACACGGCAAGGTAAACAAACACTGAATTGCTCCCTCTTTTTTAAATTAAAACATCGTGCGCTACTTCTAAAAAAAAAAGAAAAAAAGAATCAACACAACCCTTCCGCTCCACTGCGGTCTCACGTAGCGGTGGAGACTTCAGAGGGCAGACATGGAGACTCAATTGTCCCATCTACCTCACGAACTGCACATAATCTCACGTAGCATCTAGCAGAAACCCGATTGCTGCATTGGTGCGGCTGGTTGGCTTTATTTGCGCGAAATAAAACACATGACGCCCCCCCACCCCCGGGGGAGGGGGAGGAGGGCAATAATTCCCTCATTCAATGAAGATTTTCAAAAGAGAATTCATCGTTACAAATTCCATAATTTAAATGCAGCTCTTTGAATTGGATTCCAAATTTTAAGTGCACAGCGCATTTATGTAATGCAAACTTTTTTTTTCCCCCTCAATGATTTGACCAGAATAAACATTAGAGCTGGAGTACCAAAGTAAATTTAAGGTGGAATTTTGCCGCAGAAAAAAAACGCAAACGTCATTGGCTCATGCGCAGCGCAGGTGCACATAGAGAGAAAGAAAGGGGGGAGAGAGAGTGAGACGAGAATCTCAATAGCAAGTCTCCCTCATTGGGTGACGGGTCCAGGATACGGGAGGAAGAAGAGGACATGATGACGCAGGCGGCAGGACAGTTGCTTGACCCGACAGGTGCGCACAAAATGAGTTCTGCATAAGAAACTCATTCATTCATGTGGTTCTTTCCTCTATTAGTTGAGTGCCGATTTTTTTCATTATTTTTCTTTAAGGAGATCCACATGCACTAAATCAACTGTCACGCAGGCATAGAAAAAAATATTTCAAACCAGAATCAAATATATATATATATATAAATAATCACTGACGCCGTAAAACATGTATATCTAAAAAATTAAGAAACATAAGGGGGTTATTTAATTTTATTTATATAAAAAAAATGATACTTAGTATTTCTTTTTTTATATATGCAATCCGACAAATAAACATGAATGAATGAGGTGACAGATGAACTCACCACCAGCTCCAGCGGAGAGGCTCCAGGGGGATGCCAAGAAGAGGAGGAAAAATGTGAGATGCTGCATATCGGCGGAGGTGAAGGCAACGAAATGACTCGCTCGTGGTCGCATTGTTGCAGGGGGGTCTTATACTTATCCATCAGCATGCCACGCAGGAAAAGACGACGCTGGCCCCGCCCCCTTTTACAGGCATCCTCTCTCCCATCAATTAACATCTTGGTGTGTCAAATGATGCGATCAAAGATGCTGATAAGAGAGTTGAGTTAATAACCAAGCAGATATAATATATAGATAGTAATTGTTTTCATATCAAACCCAAGATATTGAATTTATGGAAATTGCACCTGCTATGTAAAATACCCTCATCCTGAATTATTAATCTTACCTACAACGATAAAGAAGTTCTTTTTGAGGTACATTTAAGAAGTTGGGTTAATGCATAATGTGTGTGAAGATTTGTTAATGTGTGGGAAGCGACGACGTATAAAGGTTTTGGTTTGAGGAAGATATTACAATACCGTATAGATCTTTCATCACAGGGAGCCCTTCCCTTTCTTTGTCATGTTCTCGACAGTACTGAATGACTCTGCACATTTGTGGACAGCGTGGACCTAATTTCTGATAAGGAAGTTTACTCACTCAGGAACATAAGGGAGGATCAGAAAAGACGAATCATGCAGTGACGTTTTGATTTAGTAAAGGTGCCTGCCCTGGGATCGTTCCAATGCACAGGTGGCGAGAGGGAGTTTGCAGAACTAACCAAGAAAAGTCGCCCCCTGGTGGACAAATGAAGAATTACTCTACACTCAAACTTAGTAAATATAGTGCTTCTCAGGTCAATTCCTACTTAGTTTATTCATCCTTTTATTGATCATTTGAGCCGTTACTCTTTATATTAAAAATAATTAAAATATTCTGTATATTAATTTCATGATGGTGGTTTATCTTACTAAAAATTATGCTCAAAACTTGAAAAAATTTTTAGCATGAGTAATGAAGAGCAATCATACACCATTTTAATTAACTATACTGTGTACTATTAACTTAGTAATGCAGTTTTTGATACAACTCCTGTGTATTTGCATTGATAAATATAAACAAGACAGCTGAGACATCACTACATACACTGTCATATTTATTACAGGCATTGTATTTATTGTTTGTCTTTAGTCACCCATTATCCATCAGAAATGGAACCTTTGTGAAGTCTTTAAATCGTAGAAGCCTGCAGTGAAATCACGAGACTGAAGCACACATGACCATATTGATGTACTTCCTGTAGATAGATGATACGTTATATACCGTTTGCATCTTTCTGGTGACGTGCAGCCGAGTCTCATCCTTGTAGACACCGTATTGTATTTTTTTTTTTTTCCAAAAATAAACAAGCTGGGAAACAAATCCATCATATAATTTTTTTTTATCTTTGCCAATGGGAATTTACTTTTACAGTGCAATTCTTTACAACAGTTACTCATCAATTAAAAGACTGGTACTTGCCGCCACCATGGATCAGATATCACTATGTTACACTTCAGAGCTTCCTCTAAAAAGAGATGTTAACGGCGTCTGAAAAAAAACAACCTAAATTATTAGGTCGGCTAATTTAGTGACATTTGATCATCCAGTGAAATCATTAGATCTATGTTAAACTTTAGCAGCTAAACATTTGTACCATCAACACATAGGAGGAGTCAAATAGTAAACTGCTGCCATCTATGAAAAGAAAAACATTGAGGGGGGACAAAAAAAAAAAAAAAAGTATGGCACCATTGAACACCCAGTAGACACAAACAAGTAAGTACTATGGCTGCCCTCCCCTGTTGCGGAAAAAGAACTGTCAATCAATTCAGTCTTTCTTCCTTTAAGTGCCAATCAGGAGGACAATGAGATTTTTTTTTTTTGAGGGGGGGGCGTTCAGTCAGAGGTAACGCAGACCTTGTCGGAAAATTCTCAGTCGTTTCCCAGAAATACCCTCAATGATTTTTATCGAAACATGCCGTGTCCCAAAACACACACACACCGCGTTTCACATACCAACAACATACGTGTGTCTCCCGCGGAGTTTTCCAACACCAAAATGTAGCTGCGGGAGCAATCGCTGAAGACCTCGGATTGCCACTTAAATCGGAAAACACGAATAGGACCCACCAAAATGCACGGGATTTACATTCCAAGTTACGATGGCAAAGTCGACAGCAGATCTCTCCCTTTCTTTTCGCCCGAGTTTGGTCGCGAGATTCCCTTCGATACACGACGACATTTAGAGGTGCACAAAATAAGAATACAAAATTAGACTTTTAAATACAATAGCAGCGATTCTTTTCTTTCCCAGCTGAAAGCCTCCAGTAGATCAGGTAAAGGTTTGGAGTCACCGATCGATTGTCCCTCTCAAGTATGACTATATGGAGAGTGCAGGTGTTGGGTATTTAAGGTGGGCTCAAAAAAAGGGGGGGTTGGGGGGGGGGGTACCACTACAGAGTGTTGCCGTGCTAAAAGCCGAAATATGTTCTGTCCAGGACTTTATCCTGGGGCATTCCCCCGCCCTTCCTGCCACCACAGTGCACCCCTATTTTTCAGACAGCTCATCACCTCAACCAAGATCCACAGCAGGTTGTGGGGGGGGGGCGACACCTCGTGAGTTCAAAGAAGGACCATGACCCAACAGGAGACCCTTTTGCTCAACTTGAGGCTGTGGCGATGGCCTTTTTGAACTGCTGGCTGCGGATCTCGCGGGTTCTGGATTCCAGGAGCTGGTCGTGGCAGGTGTTGCAAACCAGCACCGGGTCGTACAGCTGCTGGTCTGGGATTGGCAGCTTCAGATGACAACAGTCTTTACAGAACACATTACCGCAGTTCCTACAGAGAAAGGACAAAAAAAAAAAAAATAATAAAATAAATCAGCTGCTTTTATTTGCATAGGTGAATAATAAAACCGCAAATATAATAAACCTTCAATGTATTAAGACCAAAGTTACAGGCATTAGGCAGGGTCATTTCTTCCCATACTGAATGAAAACAATCGAAACAAAAAAGGAAACCACACCACAGATTTTATCAGCGAACATATAGAGATTAGCATTTTTTTGTTGATAAGATCATTTTTTGTGCGCTTGTGTGAAAGGAAAACTCGTGAAGTCCCACCTGCAGTGGTGACGCCGCTTGGCTATCCAGAACTCACAGTCACAGTTGAAACAATGAGAGGCCATGTGGTCAGGCACCCACCTCGTGACCTACACGTGCATACATTTCCATCATTAGAGGTGCCCCATTAGAGTGAGAAGGTGAGGTGGAGGAGAAATGAAAGTGAGAATTGAAACAGATGCTGACCTCGGTGTCCTTGCTCTCCACTCGATCCCAGCTGCCCTCAGACAGTCGGTCTTCACTCTGGGTAGATAGAGAGTCTTCCTCGGGACTGTTGTCCGACTCCCTTAAACATGTCTAAAAAGCGAGAGAAGAAGGAGGTTAAGAAAGGCTGGCAAACGTGGATCGAGTGAGAAGAAGAGAAAGCAAACTTACAATATCATCCTCGTAGTCCACGTCGGGCTCGGAGGGCGGGGTGCTGTATTGTTTGCTCTCGAGTCTCATCCGCAGCTGTCGGACCTGCTGCCGCAAGACCTCCACTTCTTGTTTGTAGCCCGCCTCGATCTGACGCAGCCTTTGCTGCACGGCGTCCATGGGCACCGGCAGCCCGTCGTCGTCTAGGTAGGCCGGAGTTTGGGGCGGGACGGGTGAGCTGCAGACGGACGGGGATGCGGCTGGAAGCTGGTGGGACGCCACCGAGCAGATGTTCATGGCGGGTGCGTTCAGGCTGGTGAAGCCCGCTAGGCTCCTTGCCGCAGACGGACATCCGGGTTGCACGGGGCTGCTGGGGCAACAGAGCGCCTCCTTGCGGCAGCACTGGGAACCGCTAGCGAGGGAGATGCCTTGCGAGCGCAGAAGCTTGTAGGCCAGCCGGCGGCTCTGGTAGGCTTGTGGAGAGCGGCTGCCATAGTGGCTGGTGCTGCTGCAGGCGGACTGCATTAGGCCCTGAATGCTCTCCCAATGGGGGCCCATGAGGGACATGTCCGACAGCGGACTCTGGGAGATGAGATGCTGAGAGGCTCCTTGGAAGGAGTCCATTGCAGATGCTGCAGCAGATAACGTTTGATCTCTTCCCTTGACATGATCTATCACATGCTCTTTGAGCGGCGGCGGTGGCGGCAGCACCACCTGCTCCTCCTCCTCCTCATCGGTGAAATGACTGAGAGTAGGACCGTGGCTTTGCTGATGCGCCAAGGTGTGAGAAAGTTCTCCTTGATCTATAAGAGTCTCAGTGGAGTCCTCCAAGGGAATCTGTGGCGTGAGAAGCTTCAGAGCCATGAGGTCAGCCGACTCCATGAGGCAACTTTCCGGGCTATCAAGGTGTAGGGTAGCTGCAGGTGGTACGGCCTCGTGGCTCAGCGTAAAGCACGGCTCTGATAGAGGAGTGGGCAGTGTGGTGCTCTCAGCAGTCTTACATGGGCTCTCAGCCTCCAGTTGAGGTGTTGGAAGATGGGGGGTTGTGTGTGGTGAAGCTTGCTGTAGGACAGGAGCAAGGAGTGGAGTGTGAGCCTGGATATCACAAGTTAAGGGAGCAGGAGGAAGAGGTAGGGAAGGCAGCGGCTGAGTGGTGAGACACGGTTCCTTTGGTGTGTCCTCCACACATTCAGCACTGGAGCCATCTGATGGCTGGGTAGGACCCAGTTGTGGAAGGTTCTCATCACCGTCGTCAGGTGCGATCTCATCCGAGCAGTCGATAGATGGACTCTCAAGGGTGGGTGCGGCCTCCAAAGCCGGGCGATCCTCCTGGCAGTGCTTATTAAGATTGGGGTCACTGGATGTCCGAGTTAGGGGCGCCCCATTCTCAAAAGATGACAGAAGATTGTCCATGGAGCGGGTCTTGGTAAGTCTAGAAGTGGACATAATACAAAGGGAGGTCATTAATATCATATTTGTGGTTCTTCATTTGACTGTTTTATATTTAATAAAAAATAATAAAAATTGATTTAGCACAAATTGGGGTGAAGGAAAAGTGTGCATATAACAACATTGAATCTAACAGAAGCATCAAAACGTACCTGTCAAGGGAACGGGAGGCAAGTTCATCCCCCGTGACACTCGGAGACAAGTAGAGCTCCATCGAGTCGTCCACGGCTGTGCAAGGAGAAGATGTGGGGAGGTAGACGGCTGTCCACAGGTGTAATGCGCGTGTGTGGCAGACAGGCTGCAGCACCTTGCAGTCAAAGAGTGAGAAATAAGCCACAATACTAAATATAACATACAACCAGTAGGGGGCAGCATAGAACGGGAGAAACTGCTTACAGAAAGGTTGTGGTATTTAGCTCAAAGATAAATCTCACAAAAATTGTAAAAACTGACCATATCATGACTGGGGATGTAGAGGAAGTTCTGAAAGTTCTTGTTCCCTGTGCGTAGCAAGGACCAGACTGAGCAGGTGCGTTTGTAAATGTTCCTCGCCTCCCTCTCACGAGCGTTGTTACACAAGAAAGTACCATATAGACATGAGTACGTATGTTGCACCAACTTGACCTGCACATGAGAAGAAATAGACTCAAGAATTGCACAATGGCATGATTGCGCATATCTTCTCTAAAAATCCCAAAGCAAGTCTGTGGCATAAAATGGCAGATGACGAACACCCACCAAGAAGGCCTCATTGAACTCAAAGAGGCAGGGGAACTGTTTGAGCAGCTGGTGAACGCAGTCAAGCCACTGCAGAAAGACGGGACACTGCTCGCTAACATCATCGGCGTTCTCCTGGTGGCCACAGCGGTCTCCAAACTTGTGACCGTAGTCCAGCCAGTCAGTCTCCACAAGTAACTGGAAACCCTGTGGATTCATTCCATGGTTGTGCAAAGAAATTCGATTTCAAAAGAGAAAAGTAAACTCAGCAGATGATCTCACCTCGAGTGTTCTGTAGTAGGGATCCAACATGATCTTGGCCAGGGCAACAATCTGGGGTGTACGGTCCCATCCGTCTGAACAGTGCACAAGGACGGGGCGACCTTCTCGCTCCAAGGAGGAACACACCAGAGTGGCCGCCTTCAACATTACGGACAGGTGCTGCAGCCAGCGGGTGCTCTCCAAAGCTGAAAGCCAGCTAGGTGGAAAAAGGAGAGAAGGTTCATTCAAATGTAAGTATTCGTTGTAAAAACAATTAGACATTTTTCTAATTATTCCATGAATAAAAAAAATACAAATCAAATTTTACTAATAAAAAAAAAAAGCATAATATCTCAAAAGCTTTCCCAAGTCCATGTGCAACAAACAAGTCTTTTGGAAGCCCCTCCGCATCACTTGACACCTAAAGAATCTCAACATCCTTTACAATGTGACATCACAGACGCACGTACACACGGCCGCAGACAAAAACAAACGTTCATGTAAACACCGTGGTAAACAGAAACACATGACTCCAATGTCTCAGTAACCAGACAGCCAGCTGGCCCACTCAGCAGGTATGAGACTGGATGCCGGGCAGCTTCTCCACCTCTTGGGGGTGAACGCATTAACGAGGGGGAGGGAGGGAGGGAGGGAGGGAGGGGGACACCAAGATACTCAGAGGAAAAAGGTCAAACGGATCAACTTACTTTCCTGGATCGGGTATCTGACTGCAGACTGTCCTCAGGGCCTGAAAACTGTTCCGGATGGCGTGGATGTTAGCCATTCCCATAAACATCACCTCGCAGTTCGGGTAATATTCTAAACACAAACAATGTCACACATGATTTCTGTGTATTGTTATAAAACACTCAAGATTCGAACAACGACAAGTCTGATATTCCAGAAACTTAACAGTGGCATGTATGATTTGTATTTTTTCTGTATTATTTTATATTTTTGGACTGCACAATGGCACACAAAAAAAACTTTGTCACCCTCCTGTTTCAGTAACACAACCGCAGTGCAGGATACAGACTGTAAATGTCAAAACTGGCTACTGTAATGACAATCCATTAAATTGTTGACCCAAAAAAAAAAAAAAACACTTGCCAGTATTGTGTGACAATGGCCCCGTAGGGAAGAACTCCAAACAAACTTTCTCTTTGCCTTTTTGTAATAAACTTATTCAGAGAAAAACAGGAATTTCTGGATGACTCAATTGTTGCAGTTTGTTTACATTCTTCTTTGTTTAAATTGGCTGGTTACAGTGGGATGTTATTTGCAGCAAATAAACAATATAAGAGCTTGTAAATTAATTAATGACTTGAATAGTCCGCTAGCCAAAAGTATACTTTCAACAATTGCTATATATTTAACGGTCAAAGTTTGACACTTAGTGATTATGTTTCAAATGAGAAATAAAAATAAAATTTGATTTCTAAGCGTCCACCTGAATATCTACATGTCTCCGTTTTGACAATGGGCACTACTCACCTTCGCACTCACAGCCTCCACCTTTGGCACGGTTGGCCACTGCAGCAGTGTAAGAGCGAGCATCCAGAATCAGAAGCTTCTGCGGTACGGTGTCATCACAGCCCGAGCTACCCGTCAGTGAGGAGTCTTATGAAACAAGATGGACACGACTTGTATTATTACAAAGTTTGCTTTCTAGTAAAATGACGCTGGGTTGGCAGATAATACCAAAATCACTGTCGGATGAGTCGGGAGCTTCTCCACGTTGCTGGCAAGAAGGTGCACCACAGGTACCCTTGGCTCCTGTGTCCATTTGACACGCTTTGGCAATGGATGTCACCAGGTACTCATCATCCGGGTTTCGCCAACCCCACCAGCTGATTTCAGGTTGGCTGCAGCGTGCAATCACTGCCCCATTCTTCTGGTGTCTGGAAATCATGATCAGAGTCGTGAGCTCAAGGTCCTTAAAAATGCAAATTAAGAAGCTGACCTGTAGACCACCACGGGAATCCTCTTCCAGGATCTGAATGAAGCCACACTCTCAAGCTCTTTGTCAGTGATCCATATTGGAACCAGAAGCTTCTGTGGGTAACTGGAGCACAGTCTGAAGACACAAAATGCAATTTATTATTATTCTTTTTACAGCAAGGTAGCTTTACTGGTTAGTCACTGTGTCAAACAGCAAAAACAACAAAAGATGCATTTTCATTAATATATTTTTGTTGCCAATAAGTTGTATTTATCCCATTTTTATAGGCAAGTGTCGAAAGTGGAGGGAAGACTGAGCGATACAAAAAAAAATACTGTGCCAAGTTATGCGCCTCAGCATGCTGTGACTTGTTTAATTAACACGCAGGTTCCTCGTGTGAGCATTGATGCATGTGCAAAATAGTACACCTTTATAGTCCAACACGTGACCTACTTATAGTTGCAATTTATGGATGACACCCTCCAGATGTTTTGCGTGTCAAAGCCCATCCGTTTAACCTCCATCTCCATTCTCTGACGCACATGATCGCCTGTAGACAAATAGAACAAGGAAACATTAAGGTGGGGGAAAGAAAAAATAAAAATATGTGTGCATATTTGGACAGACCTGGCCGACACAGATGAACATGCTGGTCCTCATCATCAGCACTGCCTCCCAGACACCAAGCATGATAAGCCAGTGCAAAGAGGTCTTCGAGGCGTGCCGGGTGAGCTATTGCCCTGCTCAGACGTTTCACCCACTCCTGACACTGCTTGAATGTTGTAAAGTGGCATCTATGATTCATAAAAAAAAAAAAAAAAGATTCCAGAAAATGTTTACTCTCCATCATTAATATTAACTAACTATTTTTTTACCTAACAACTTTGGAGTCTTTGCAGATGATGTGCAGCTGGGCCATATCTCTGCTCTCCACGCTCTCGATCAGTCTGAGGGGCACCTGTAGGGGGAGACAAAGAGCAATGTGCAATGAGCTGCCAGCTAGAATGTTAGCAAACTGAATCCGATTCAAGCAAAGCCTTTTTCCATCGCACTTTCAAGGCCTTCACCACTAAAGCAGCAACTATAAACCTGACTTTGCCCACAGGAATGACTTTTAAATAACAACTGGAAGGTGGCCATGTTGTCCCAAATCTGTCTGAACTTACTACAGCAGGAAACGATAGCATGTCGTTGTTTTATATGGGATACAAGATGCAATGTGTCTTTGCACGGATAACGTGCCACTTCCATGGCAACCTGGGGGCGTTTCAGCATGAGGTAGTACTCACAGATATTTCATTGTCCACATCTGGGTAGGTCTAAAGCACAGCGACAACATGGAGCACACAGAGAAGGAGGACACAAGACAAGAGGAAATGGAAAATTAATTAAAACCAGGGAGAAAATAAGGAATGACAAGTTAAAAAGGGGAAAGAAAAAATATGAGTTGAAAAGGATGTCAGATAACAAGAGGCGATCACGCAGTGCGCTACGTGACCACATGACCTTGCCATATTGAAATCATGGAGGGGAAAGACAAACATGGACGGGAGCAAAGGGCAACAAAACAGCTTGAAAGAATGAGGATAACCTGTGAATGGGAGTGTGGGGAAGAGGTTGTGGATTGTTGGAATTAAGTCAGTATGAGGGACATTGGAAGCATCTGATTTTTCTTTGTCACATCTGTTCTAAAAATGCGCTGGGGATTTGTTTGTGTCGGCAAATAGCAAAAACTCATTTTTGACACCCATTGAAATTATTTAGTCCCCCAAAAGACTTCAAACTACACATTCGATGGTTGATCTATTCGTGAATTCTTTTGTAAATGTCCGAGGTGGACTTACATTGATGACGGACTCCTTGAACTTGATGTGGAGTCTGTAGTTCGAAATGGCAATGACCGCCTCATCTGCATGGCCAAGATATTCTACCCCTTCCCCCTGAAGAACTGGGAAGGGGACCTGGAAAAGACAACAAATTAGTATTAACACCAACAGTAACAAAGTACTTTTTCCAACTCTAAGCAGGTTTTATTCATTTAATTACATATAAAAAAAAAAGTTCTGTCAAGAGTAATAAAAACGTAGTGGTACAATTCATTATTGCGCCACCACTGTTTAATCTGACAATTTATCGCTTGATTATTCGGCCATTTTGTCTGGCCTCTTTCTCCCCATCACATCTGCACGATCAGCTGTCCAGCACTAACATGTCCTCCATCGTCAAGCGACCGACCGCAAGCCCCGTCCCGCCGTTTGGCAGGTTGCGAGACCGCATTAGCTTGCCCCGCGTTAGCATGCGATGGCGAGTCACGCAGGGGAGGACCCGCTGATGCATGACAAAGACGACATGCAGGAGAGCAGATGGGGATTACCGGCAAAAAATATCAGAACATCAAGATCACTTGGAACTTCAGCTAACTGCTTCACGGCACGGGTCACAATAAAAAGGAGTTTGGATTCAACTTTGAACCAGAATTGTTGACTCAAATGTGATTGGTCAGTGTCGTGTATCAAACTGTCACCACATCTGCGGTTACGTTTATCCTGTGGACACATCTTGACCTGGGAATTGGAACAAATGCTACACTGCATGCTGACACGGCCAAATGGAAGCAGTCGGCCGGCAGACCCAAAAGTATAGATTAAATTCAATTCAGAGATTTATCCAATTTCGAATGAAGCATCGACACCAGCAGAAATGACAACGCGGGGGTTTCTGTCACGTGCTACTCTGCAAAAGACACACAAAGATGTCCTGTTGTGTTAACATGTTGCACAGCCTGACAGCGTTAAACCAGCTGCACTCCAAAAGTAGATGCATGAGTCACTGAGCGCCTGCGAGTTCAGTAGAAGATAGTGTCACATGTCCTCCACAGGACAGCAGAAGTAATCTTGAAAAAAGAAAAAAAAGAAAGAGTGCGAATATAAGCACGAGTGAGAGAGCGAGAGCGGGAGGGAGAGCCGGAGTGAGTGGCTCATGAATAATGGCCGACTTGTGAGTCGTGACTTCCGGTTGAGGAAGCTGGCCAATGAGAACGTGCAAGTATGCACACACAGCTGCATCACAGCCGAGAAAGCAGCGGAGTGTGTTAAACGATAAATTTAGTGGTGGGGGATTGCCGGCGAGAAAACTATCGTAGGAGTAACTTCCCGGAAAATGAGACCGATATAAAACATTTGCAATCTGTTACTGTAGCAGATCTTTCTCACTGATCATCTTTCTGGTAATCTCCGGCCTATCTCCGTGTTGTAGCATGTCCCGCCGCGTGTGTGCAACAACCACCTGCGGGCAAAAACTAGACGTGTGATTAATGTGCCCTTTAAAAAAAGGAGAACTACAGCGCAACAACTGAGTGCACCTTAATGATCGACTAACCGACCCATTGGAGAAAATGGGTTGCTATCAAATCACATTAACTCAGGTAAACGGGTGCAAATGATAATATGAGCAAGGCTAATTTAGCACAAGCTAATGCTATTGATTCAAAAGCATGTTTTGAAATGCTAAGTCGACTTGCCTATGGGCTAACAGCATTTATGTCATTAATCTGCAATTAAATTTTTTTGACTTCTACTTAAGGCTCTTTCTGCAGAGGCAGGAATGATGATGCGTGCGCTGGAATGTAGCTAAAAGTGTTTACCGAGTAAACTGAACTTAAAGCGGTGTTTGTCAAGGGTTGGCTTAAACATTGTGTCATTTACCTGAAGACTTTCATCCTCCTTCACCAGCTCCTTCTGGGGGAATAGATCCTTGGCCTTAATGTACTCCAGACTGGGAGGCCCCTCTTCACCCTATCAATAAACAGATCGTGTTATCACTTAAATAGACTTGGAAGTCTTGCAAATAATAATTGTAAAGATAAATATATCGGAATACAAATGGAGCATAAGAGTCGTTGGTTAAAGCACTGCTAGTATAAATCAAATAATGTTAATCTATTACCAGGCTTGGCCTTTGTGGAATATATGCCAGACAGAAAATTTCACAATAGCGCACTTACTGCCCCACAGACAAACATTGAGTGAAAATTCAATATAAAACAGTGAACAAAAAGGTACTGCACTCTCAGGCTCCATTAGACAGTCAGGATTTTTGATGTATCATCTATCGACTCCTGACAATCCTTGTTGATTCTAAAGTTGTAACACTTAATCATGCTTAAATCTTAGAATTGTATCGGAACATAGTATCTTGGCAATATGCATGGTTTTGTTTTTTCTCTAGCGTCGGGCTTAAAAGGGAACATTAAATATAACAGATGTTGCGGTGACACAGTTAAATGAAAACAATGAGTCTTGACGCTGAAACCTTTAGTGTCATCACTTATAGAGAACAACAAAGTCAGAGGCAAGGTGCCTCAGTATGATATTAAAAAAAAAAAAAAAAAAGAGAGACATCAGTATCTCCCAAATATGGAGCACAGCTGGCTTGAGCACAAGTTTTTTTTTTGCCTCGTCATTGCCTTCAGCCTGCAAACCCTCCCCAACCGTAGTCAGAGTACAAATGCAAGTGCCGGAGTCTCTTCAAATATTAACGCCATAGCTGAGTACATTCCACGTTTTGATCGTCTGATAAGAGTGATAAATTGCAACTAGGTCTGACACAGCGTAAAGATTAACATACCAACAATTCATAAAAAAAAGAACCCAAAATAAATAAAAAAATAATAATCCATGCAAGACAAAAAGGTAGCAGAGGGACATGCAGAAACAAACAAAAAAATCCTGCACAGGCTCCAAGAATAAGTCGCTGGTTGTCATGGCAACAGCAATTGCTTGATGTTAAAGCATGTTGAAGAAAAAAAAAAAAAAAACTCCCTCCTCACTCAAAAGATGACTAAATCTGATTGAGGCTTTGTGAGCAGATTAGAGATCCACCGTCTGATGTCAACACGTACAATATGCAACCTGTGCTGCTCTGCTCATAAATAACAGTGCAGACGAAGGTTAAAAAATTAATATATACGAAATTAGGTCATAAAAAGTTATATCAGACCACCAGTTTCTCAAGAAGAGCCAGGCCATGTTGCAGACTACATTAATAGGTCAAGAACAAGGACAGAGCATGACAAATCTTCCCAAATGGACCTTCGCTGCCCATCCCTTCTCTCGCTATCTAAATATTTCATAGGCCACAGTGTACTGAAGGTTCTGCCCAATTACAGACTCATAACTTGAAATATGTCAGAAGTAGGGAAACAGGAGAGAGGGGAATTAAAAAAGTATGACACAACAAACTATTGTCGTTAAAAAAAAAAATAAACATACTTTGGACTGCCTTAATTAGCCGGTGTCCATAAGCAAAAAGAAAATGATCATTCAACTCAATGAAGAATCTTTAGTTACTCTTTTGGACCTAAAAGTTTATTATGGAGAGGAGAGGGGGGAGCGTTTTATATTTTTATATCAGTGATGACGATGAGAGCAATACGCTACATTGTAATTTCATGAGAGTACGAGGCAGAGCGCTCATCTATTTAGAAGGGCATGGACAATAAATTACGCAGCCAGTGACGCGGAAGAAGAACTGATGACTCAGCGGAAGCGCAGACGATTGAAAAGCATTTCAAAATTGTGAAATGAAATGGCCGCCCATGTGTGCCAACTGAAGCATTTAACATGTTCCATAATTTCTTCTCGCCATTTATTTGGGTGAATGTTGAGCATTATTAAACATACTGTTATATTCCTGATTTTAAATCATTTTCTACAATATGAGGAAAATTAGCATCGATGCTCAATGACCTCCGAGTTGGACTTAAATGTTTTGTTGCTTTTGCACACAGAAAAATTCATTTCACGAATATCACTGATCATTTTTTTGAAACGGTAGCAACAGTTTAACTTCGGAAACCATTTCTTAACCTTATAATCCGACTCTATTTTGAAATTAGAATGACTTAAGTCCACTTTAGCCAGCCTGACTTTAGCCTTTGCAGAAATGAGCCGGTTTTAGTCATGCCACGTGCAAGTGAGAGGAGGGTGGAGGCTGAGCCTTGCGACTCCGGCACCTTCTCCTTGCGGGAGCAGAGCCCAGAATGTGGGGGAAGGAAAGCAACCGCTCCTAAAGACAACAAAATGCTCACTCATAGTTTGAATAATAGGCAGTTAGTCAAATTCTCCGGAATATTTGCCCTCTAGATGTGAAATAAACAAAGTAGGTGACTAAAGGGATTAGCAAGAAAACCAGGACCAAAGATGCAAACTAAGTGAACCACCTGTTCCGTATCAGTCATTGTCACTAAGAGCATATCCCGACACTCGAAACTCGCCTCCCGTACCGCAGTGAACGCACACATGGGCACTCTGGCCGAGCGAGCAACACGTTTCATTTGAGCCACACGCATTTTAACCACCGGCCTCTTGACATCCAATCGGGATCGGCGAGCGGCCAGCTCCGACACACAACGCGGTGACTTTAATTAACATTAGCAGCTTTTTCATTATCACAAGACACTTGTAGACTCCATCTACATTGCTTACTTAATAACTGCAGCGCTCACGTGTATCAAGCATCACCACCCCTCAGTGACTGGCAGACAGGCAGGCCCAACTAGCAAGTTAGGGTGAGGCACAACCATTAAAAAGCAAAGTCATGAATGTATTTAAAAAAATAAATAAAGAAGCAGTCGAGAAATAAAAAGCATTTCGACTTACAAAGCAATTGAGCATGGAGCAGGACGCCCTTCCTGCAACGCTCATGTCGAGGTGACGTGGAGCTGTGCTCGGATGACACGCAGCCTATGGAGGAGCAGCACGACCACAGCACGAGGAGCCGGCACCATCATTCTTCTCGTCGCCTCGCCCCCCCTCCGGTTATCTTCCCCTTCAGCTTCCCCGCCTAATTCACCGCTTCTTAAGGCTGCGGGACAACACGCCGGGGTCGCCGATCTTAAAAATCGGGGGATTCACCGCACTACACCACACCCCCCAAAAGCCATGTGTCAAAACGACATCTGCTGCACAGCCGAGAAAGCGGCCCGATAGTCCGTAAAGATACAAAAAAAGGGGGGGGCAAGCAGTCCACTGGGTCACACGACTTGGGTGGGGGGTACAAAAGATGACTGCGGATAGATGCACCCCGTGCTGTAGTAAGTGGATGAAGAGTGAGAGATGTTCAAGCAGAGGGGAGACGCCACGCAAGCTCCGCCCTCTGCATTAGCATCCACATCCCTCGCTCATATTCACACGCTCGCATTTCTCCTCTCATCTCGGTACTCCTCCCCCACTCCCTCCTTGTTCACCCTTCACCGACATCTCATAAATACGCCGCTCCCTCAGCAACGAGGCAAGGTACACTCGTGCCGGGCGCAGAGGGAAAATCGCTCCTATGCAGACATGCTGCCTTGATGATGAAGCACACAGCTGTCAGTAAAATAAAAAAAGGATAAACCCATCGTCATAAATAGAGCACCCTGGTTGGACAATAGCATATCATTTGATAGCACGTGATTGGGGGGGGAGGAAAAAAAAAATACATTGCGGTGGATAGGACAGGGGGGAGGAGTTGCTGAGGAAAGTGACAATGCGGAGAGTTCCAGTGACACAGCATTCTACAAACGCCACATCATCCAGTTCCCTAGCTAGGAATGTGTCTGACACGTACAGTCAATTGCTTCCCATTGTGAAGGTCAGAATATTGTGTCCCCGTATAACACGAGGGGAACACCCGCACCCTCATCCGTCACCACCCTATGGCTTCACGGGCAGTCGTGACATCCGGCCGCCATTGACTGGATGACCTCACATTATGCAACATATCTGTACAATAGGTGTACCTGCAAAAACGGAAGCGAGATACGACATGAAATTAACCTGTATAATAAATGAAATTGGTGTAGAAGAATAAAATGTAAATTGACCCAAGCTCAAGTAAAGCATTCAAGGATAATAAATAAATTAAAAAAAAAAACCCTGTTCAATTTATCCAAAAAAAACACTGTTCAATTTATCAACTGGAAGGACAATTCCAGGTATTTACAATTACCTCAACCAAGGTTATGTCGGGATACGTTGCCTGTCAGATGGATTACGCAAAAACTAAGGAAATGTTTAAAGAGAAGTTCAATGACCGAGAATGAACTATGGGTCAACAAACATATAGGCGACTCATGTAGACCAGCAAAACAAACCATCCACAGTAGTCTACCCTGCTAAGTGAGGCAGGATAACATTACACCATTGTTCCCAACTTCCACGCTGGCACTATCCGGCAGCACGAGTGGAAAACAATATGGACTCAATCCTTCCCTTATTGTTTTGGTGAGAACACTGAAAGCCAGAAAGCAATTAATCGCTGCTTCACAAGACTGGATTAAATGGATCCTATTACCAACGGAGCAAAATGTCTTCTAATCCCACCTGAAAGAACACGACCCAAGACAAGTGTCACAATACAGTCGTTCATGGATCTCACACTTTTCATAAAAAAGGCTTGTGTTGTATCGAGACGCAATTGTTGCGTTGCGATGTATCAAACGGAATGTCAGGACATGACTAAGCCCCCGGACAAACGAAAAAAAAGGTCTGTGCTCTCGCATTTACATGCCTGGGCGGGCCCATTATTTGCTCATCAGACACGCCGTCAATTAAACCAACGGCGTGATTGTGTGCCCCATAAAAGCAAAGCACTGGGCGGCCGGCCACATTTGCATTCTATCCACCCATTTGACCGGAACTTTGGGACACGTATCCTCCCTCCCGCACTTCCCTTTTGTGCTGAATAAAAGCTGTGCCTAGGAGTCTCTTTTTTTTTTTTTTTTAAATAATTCGTGCCTGATCTGGTTATCATTCGCTCTCTTTCGAAGTAGTGGCTGAGAAAGAGCAACCACCGTGGCTTTTTATGAAGATGCCTTTTCAGCAACTCAAGAAACTTTGGTCTCCACGACATTATGTAAACTAACCTGGCTAAAATAATCCTTGAACTGGAAAATGTGCATTGGACCATTTTTGTAAAAGGTTAACATCCCGAGGAGTCCATTTTGTTTGGGCGTGTGAGAGCGTTGTGCGTCTTCCTGTTTGAGGGCAGCGTGTCCCGGAGTTTTAAATATTTTTTTCCATGTGTAGAAAACAAACGCAAAGAGGCATTTGGAACAAACACCCGCAGCACCCGTCTTATTGGCTTACCATGCTGAAGACAGTAGGCGTGGGTGTTCCTCGTCCCACCCTCTCCCTCCTGTCTACTGGGCTTGGCCTTGCCACTGACAACTCCTGCCAACATAGGGAAGAAAAAAAAAAAAAAAAAATCAACTTTGACATAGTGTGTGTGTGTGTGTGTGTGTGTGTGGAAAGAGGTTTGTGTGGGTGGATGAGTGAGTCGTGTGCATGCAATTGCAAAGGAGCTAGCTTGAAAAGTAGCCCTTCCCTGGTCTAAAGTACAGCATGCTGGAGACAAAAAAAACCAGGCAAGCACTTCATAAAATAATTCACGAGACATTGTGGTTAGAGTAGCTGGAATCTTCAAGCATTCATTAGTTCACGTAAAGACAGAACATTCAGTTCTGCAGAGAGATATACAGGTTAATGCCTGTTAAAGACCGCAGCCAAGGGAATAAATTCCACGATTCCACTTCCACACCCAACACACAAATTGTCCTTCTAATCATTTTAATCTCTGGATAGTTTCGGAGAATTGTGAGCTGTTACAGTGCCCTTGAAAGTGAGAGGTTTGGGCAATCTGACAAAAATAAGCGGGTTGATTGAAAGCAAGTCAAACAATTCAAAAATTTGAAGACTATTCTCCTGAGAGAATATCCCTGGAAAAAAAAAATCACAAACCCTTGACATTGAAGCTCCATCACATATTTTTTTGCAACAAACAGATCTCACCTAGCAATCAAGCACAATGTAAACAGTGTTTGGCCGTCTCCTATGGCACGTGAAAGCAATTTAACTTGTGGAGGCAGAAGTTAACTCTAAAAAAGTACATCGACGCCTTCACAGAGTAAATTAAGTCGATTCAGTAATAAAGCACTCCAAAGATCCAGTTACCTATTTAAAGGTCTCCTTTGAATTTTAAACTTGAGGGTGAAAAATGTTAACAGTGGCGTTTTTTTTTTTAATCTTAACACTTGACATTAAGAATATTTCTTCAAACATGAATTAAGGGATTTTATATTGGCAAGGTTAATTGCATCGAGGTCTACCAGACATAACATACAGACTTTAATTCATTGAGCCTTGACCTCAATGTTATGTCGAAACAACACACCGAGGAGCACAAGGACAACTTTAAACCCGACATTTTTTCAGAGTACAGAGTTGTCTCACTTCCCTAAGCTTCTCCCCTCAGACACACCCCCTTTTACACACGGAGAGGGGGAAAAAAAAGAAGTAAACTCCTTCACCAACATGCCAAAACTCAATCAAAACTTCTTACCCCCGGCAAAGTGCAGAATCCTCACGTCCTGAATATATTTGCGGAAATCTTAAATAGTCGGAGTTATAAGCGCAATGCCTTGCAAAGGAGCTGTTTTTGCAATCGCCCAAACACACACTTTCATGCACACACACACACACTGGGTGTCATACAAGCCATGACACACCTCCCTCCTCTCCTTGTGTGGTGGAGTAGTTACTCTGGTCTCCCTCCCACTTTTTCGGTGCCAGATTTACCAATGTGAGAGAGGCAATCCTACTGAGCATTCAACTCACTTCAACTTATGACTCAGTGACTAACAGGAAAGGCCTCAATTGTAAGTGGACCACGAAAAGTAACAGGCAATTATTTGAATGCAAAATTCACTTAGCCTCAAATTGAAGCCACAATTTTTATGCCATTCAACTTTCTCCTCCCAACAAATGTGACAGATGAAAGCAGCATTTTCTAATCATTTAGGTAATTAAAAAAAAAAATACTTGAACAAGTCAAACGCAATTAATAAATTAGGGTTATGGAGCTTCTTTTTAATTATGTTACTAAATTTAGACTAAACAATACTGTAGCAAATTCCCGTAAGACAGCACGTCACTAACCAGGTGCTTTTCTCACCACTACTGACAAACAACAGGTGTGAACGTGTACAAATCGCTAAGAAGTTTATAGACTAGTCAAGAGAAAGTGAAAGCATATTTCATAAATGATTCAGAACGAAACTCGATAACAAGGCAAGGTAAAAGTAAATGACTGAGGTGGGCTGTTTGCAAACGTTAGCATATCAAGCTAGTTACCGGCCCGGAGTACTAGTTGACTAGGATTGTGTATTTTAATGGTTCGGCACTCACAAAATTCAAAGCGCCTCTTCACTCGTGTCTCCAAGCACATACCGAAACCCCACAAAACGTCACGCATGCATAGTTTATTGCCAAGTTCCATATGATAAAAGTTAAATCAAGTTACTTACTCCACGGGAATCAGCTGACACGACGGTGACTCAGTAGCTACACGACTTCCGCATTCTTGTGCGATGACAGCCCAGGCGACCAATTGTGAGAACGAAAACTAGATCTTATAGCCCAATTGCGATTGAATGTTCGTGATAGCCAATGATAATCGACAATACTAAACCTTGTGGCTCATACACACCCACAGCAGAGCCAATCAGCTCTCAATATAAGCCTTGCACCCACCAATAGAAAATCACAGCGCGGCAGACACGGGACACACGTACACGACGCCGTATTTCAACTCAGGCACGAACACGAATAGTATAGGCTGTCCAAAACGTGATCGGGTGTTAACTAGAACAACGAATATAAATGCATAAAACATAATCACATGGGTTTTTTTTTTTTATTTATTTGCTATCAAACATAAAAACAGAAAAGATGGCACGCTGCAGCATTTATGAAAGAAGTACAACCCAGATACAGTTATGTCACAGTAATTGAGACAATGATGATGTATGGCCTCTGTCATGGGCATGCCGCATGGAGTGTTATTTTTGTTGGTTGGCCTATCGGTTACAGACGGGAATTGACCTAGAATATTCCCCACTACCCAGTAAGCAACCACGACACATCAACCAAGTTATGAATGATTTACTCCAGTGACATTTTTATCCTGAGACGCCATGTGTCTCAATCTTTTAACACATGAATGGAAAAAAAATGTGTATGATTTGCTGTTAAAATTTATTCTATTAATATAATCAATCAGACTTTTGGATGAATTAATCTGATTAACTCGGACAAAAATTCAGATCACAAAGAAGCACATGCCAAAATGAAACCACGCTTAGTGACTGACCTCTCATGTCACGTATAATTGCGTTCTCTGGTGGCAGAAGAAGGAATATTTATAGATTTATACATTTCAGGAGTCCTCGGTTTTCATTCATACGGCGGTGACGTACCCACAAGCACGTAAATCAGTCAAAACTACAGTACGTATATAATTTGAATGAAAAGCATTTCTAGGCCATGAATGTGAAACATCAAAATGGAAAATTACATAAATTCTAATTAACTATGCTATCTATATACACACACTGCGTCGTTTTCGCCGTAGCGATAGAAAATAATGTGAAAACGTCGCGGAGAAATCAATGTATTCAAGTTAGGCGCACTACGGCGACGATGACGCGGATACTAGTACTTTCTGTACTACAATTCCCATCACTCCTTGCGGATAAAGCAAGCGCATGCGCAGTTAAAAAGAGGTAACCCATCACGTCAACAAATTGATATCTATATTAGAATTAAGAAAGGCAAGATAATTTTAAAAAGCCCATTAAGAACATATTCCCTTTTCTGCGACTTCATTTATTATACATATTTATTAATTTCATTTTGTCAAATTCAAGGTGACTCAGCTGAGTGCTATAGCGCCCTCTATTGACCTACCACCACAGTCCACATGCTGCATAGATTTACTTCATGATACTTCCTCCCATATTCTAAAAGCATCCCTAATAATTTTACTTAAAAATCAATTGTTGGCAGGTGTAATTGTAATCGTGAATGCTTATTTGTTTGTATTTGCTCTGCAATTGACTGATGACTTGTGACTTGAACTGTGGCTGGAAGGCAAATGAGTGTACAGTAGTTGAACTTGCTCCACAAAAGGGACACTAAGAGGAGGTGGACACTGGTCAGGTGGGTGTAGATACCCAATGACCAATCACAGCTTGCCATCAGGTCAGTACATATCAGCAGTGGAGACACAGATAGATGATTTTGATGTTACTTTCGTTGGACTGACGCTCTAATTGCACCATGGTAAGATTATCATAGCCAATTAAAATGATGCTGATAGAAACTGTAAATAACAATAGGAAATATACACGATGAAGAATTTGATGATGTTATAATAATTATTTGTTGTTGTTTTTTTAGACAAGCTACACTGATAAAGGGGAGAAGGTGAGTTAGTGTCAATTTTGAAGGCCGGATGGTACATTCAAGAATAAATGAAATGTAGCTTGTGATATCGCTGAAATATGCAAAAACAAAAATCTATTTTGTCTTTTCTAGCATGAAAGGGGGAAATTTGTCAGGTTTCATCATGTCACTTTCTGGGTCGGCAATGCCAAACAGGTCAGTATGCAAATACACACATGGCATAAAACAATTTTTTTTTTTACTTGTCTGTACTGATATGATGAATTTGGATATGTAAATTGATACAAACTTTTTCCCCGTAAGAATAAATAGTAGCAGAGTAAGCTAGACTTGACATCATTTTCTATTGCAACACAGCATATGATTTGTTTAGGACAAAATTAAATGATGTGAAACCTACAGGCAGATTTTGAGCATTTCATTTATTATTTCATATATTTTTACTGTCCTTCCTCCCACATTTCAAAAACAGGGATTTTAGGCTAATGGAAGACTAAATTATTAATATACATGTGGTTGCTCGTATGTCTTTGTTTTTTTTGTTGCCTCTCACTAAAAGCCAGAGATTGGCAGCAAAAAATAAATATTGAAATAATAATATAATAAATATTTTTGATTTTGTAAACATTTTGACAAAAACCTTCATGTCTAAATTATTAATATTCACATGAATAAATATAGAATGCTCT
The DNA here is from genome assembly GCF_059516105.1 of Syngnathus floridae. NCBI lineage: Eukaryota > Metazoa > Chordata > Actinopteri > Syngnathiformes > Syngnathidae > Syngnathus > Syngnathus floridae. Next base: position 9,146,118 of record NC_142427.1, on the reverse strand, counting down.
AGAGGAGGGGTCAGTGACATTTTGTCAACCTGTGAGCTACTTCATGGGTACTGATTAAAATATTTGAAGGATACTTCTGAAATAACAATGTTGCTTATTTGGGGGTAAATCATTTCCTAATCCTCAATGCACCAGCTATCTTTGTTTTTGGTCCTGCGCTACAATACTGACCTTTGCACTACACTTTTTTTCAACAGTCAACTTTTTAAAAAGAATAACAACATAAGTTAGATGCATTTTTTTTTTTAACAATACACAAATTAGAACAGGTCCATTAATATCTCACACAGCTGACACTCCTTTATCATTTCTAACTACAAACTATCAATGTAACAAATAAATAAAAATGAAATTTTATTTCAAAATGTGGCCAGGATACAAATATTTATAATTTTGCTGAATAGAAATCAGACATAAATAAAAATGAAATTTTCATTTTAAAATATATTTAAAAAAATCAAAATATAAAAAATTTAATTCTAAAATATAAAAAAAAATATCTAAAATACAAAAAAATAGAAATAAATAAAATTGAAATTAATTTTAAAATGCGGCCAGGATGCAAATATTGATCATTTTACAGGTTTGGCTAGACTGAATAGAAATGAGACTGCCTTATCTACCATCAATATTATGAATTGGTTATGTCGGCAGGCGGCATCCTTCTACTGTGACAAGATGGGCTTTGAGCCTCTGGCCTACAAGGGCTTGGAGACTGGCAGCCGAGAGCGAGTCTCCCATGTCATCAAGCAAGATAAGGTACAGACAACTTGAACATCCTTAATGGTCACTTTTTTAACTCCATTTTGACCCTGCTCTCCACTCCAAACAGATCATATTTGCATTTGAATCTCCTCTCAATCCTGGAAATGAAGGCAAGAACCTTGAGAAGACATGACATAAAATATCAAATATTTCTATAATAACATGATGTCATTTCCTGTCAGAGATGGGAGGTCACTTGATGAAGCACGGAGATGGAGCCAAAGACATCGCCTTCCAAGTGGAGGACTGTGACTACTTAATTAAGGTCCAATTCAATCTTTTTGGAACATGACCACTTCTCCAGCTTCTCCATTCTGCTTGGACGAGTGCAGCCAGCTAAAAGGGCACTCGATTGAACTCGTTATCTACCCCAAGGTCAAAGCAGAGGTTTAAACAAATAAATAAAGATCCGGACTCGTCACAGAAGTACAAACATTACAAGTTTGGAAGACAGTGGAACTGGCAAACTTGATGACCGAATCATTTATTCCACTTTTAGACGGCCAAGCAGCGAGGAGCTATCATTGTGAAGGATCCCTGGGTGGAGGAGGACATCCACGGGAAGGTCAAATTTGCTGTGGTGCAGACGGTGCGTTAACAATCGCACACACTCAAATTGACCTGGATGTATTTTTATGATAACAATAAATCTCTGTCTGCAGTATGGAGATACGACACACACGTTTATTGAGTACCTGGCGCCCTACAAAGGTCTTTTCCTACCTGGCTACAAAGAACCCATGTTTCGAGATCCACTCTTAGCCAAACTGTGAGTCATTGCTATCATTTGTAATCTCATTTACAAAATGTACAGTGGATTGAGATAATCCAAAGGCTGTCAGAGTTCATCCCACATGTTTGTTCATCTCAAGAATCAAGGTACTTCTGTTCTCAGCCCGCATGTAGGTTTGCGCTTCATCGATCACGTAGTTGGTAACCAGCCAGATGAACAAATGGTGCCAATATCTGACTGGTAAGCACGTCCACATAGTTGACACAGCAATGTCCAAAGAACATTTACCTCTTGTGTCCCCACCATAGTGAGGTCTCGTTTTTTTCCCTCCAGGTATCAGAAGTGTTTGCTGTTCCATCGGTTCTGGTCCATAGATGACAAGCAGATCCACACGCAGTACAGTTCACTCAGGTCCATCGTGGTCACCAATTATGAAGAAACCATCAAGATGCCCATTAATGAACCTGCAGTAGGGAAAAAGAAGTCACAAATACAGGTGGGAGCTAAAACAAGCGTTCAGCGCAGGAACAGGGTTTCATCACTCTTCCTGTGGATATGCAGGAATATGTGGATTATAACGGTGGAGCGGGCGTTCAGCATATTGCCCTCAATACATCAAATATCATTCAAGCTGTGAGTGAGTGTTTTATTATCATCTAAATTTCTGGATGAGGTTTTTAAAATCAGCAAGTTAAAACATGTTTTCTGGTTGAAGATTGTGAACCTGCGCGCCCGAGGGATGGAGTTCCTCTCAGCACCTGACACCTACTACGAAAGCCTAAGGGAGAAACTCAAAGCTGCAAAGATAAAAGTGAAGGAGGATCTCAACCGCTTGCAGGTGAGGAAATATTAGTCGCCATTTTGCTGCTATTCTAATATGAATAACACTGAGTTTTCTTTCAAGGAACTGAGGATCTTAGTGGACTTTGATGACAAGGGTTATCTCCTCCAAATCTTCACCAAACCTGTGCAGGATAGACCCACCTTGTTCTTAGAGGTCATCCAGAGAAACAACCATTTTGTAAGTTGATAAACAATCATTTCATAAAAGAGGTCAAGTTGCATCAATGTTATTAAAAAAAAAATGGCTGAGAAGGCTCAACACCTGTTTATGGTTGCCACCCACCGTGAGCACGATGCAACTTGTTAAAAGTTCAGTAAATCAACCAGACGCAGATTCAAAGGTTTCCCGCGTCCCCTCAAGGGTTTGTCTCCATTTTTTTTTTTTTCTCTGAAGGGCCAATCGTCTCGCCAAGTCTGGGACGCAATGATAGAAAGTAACCTCCTCAATTTCATAATTAACCCAATTTTTCATCTATGCTATCTCTTCAGGGATTTGGAGCAGGAAATTTCAAGTCCTTATTTGAGGCCATTGAAAAAGATCAAGACGCCAGAGGCAACCTGACCGCGGTGACGCCCGACGGACAAGTTCAGGCCTTCTACTGATTCTGCCTAGCGACACATCTGAGAGGCAATTAATATCTTCCGTAAAGCCAAACAGGAAGTGTTTGGTGTGACTGGATGGCTAAGTAAACATAGTCAGCCATTTTGACGTTGACAACACTTGGAGCACATCATGTGTCCTATATGTAAAATGCATCCCACAATTATACATGTATGTCTTTATTTACATATAGGACTTGAGTAAATTCAGCCATGAATAAAAAAATTTAAAAAAAGCTGCAATTTGTGCTTGTTCCCCAAAATACTGGTTAGAAGAAGCCAAAGCAGAGGTGGCAAAATTTTAAAGTTAACTTGTATGACATTTTTCGAGTATATACGTAATTATTAACTCATCATCCAATTACCAAATATTTTATAAAATAGGAAGATGCTAATCTACACTAATGTCGAAGTACAGCTGGAATTACAACTCTTTCTATGGAAACGCAAAAGACACAGATATTTCAAAATAATTTATTTGCATATAATTGGAATGAAGACAGGTTGATACATTTGTGATGGCACTGGTTATTTTCCATAAAGAAAAAAAAATAAAAGAATTGGCCTATACAGAAACCACCCTTTCAAACCTGAACAAAATGGATAAATATATTAGTAAATAAATATATTAGTGACATGTCACTATATTGAAATGTTCTATTATACACTATTTGTTTTTGTTGTACTCTTTTTGTACACAAGTATCTAAAACATACTAACGGATCCCTTGGTGGTCTGGAGGGATTTTTTTTTTTTTTTTGCACTCTCTTTGAAAAGGCAGTGTAAGCTTAAAATTCTTGCAAAACATACACAAACAGAATTGTTTGAAATTGTGTGCTCTGCCTTTTTGGGGCTTATTTATACTTTTTTTTTTATGTCATATTTTTTTCTGTATACATGTGCTTCACCCAAAGTGCTGCTTTTAATTCAGTCACGTCCATGGAAGAGGAAAAACCTGCCATAAACAATAAAAGTCCTTTAGCTAGGGAATATTAGTATAGGACAATATTTCTGCATAATTGTCCTTTTGGGCCAAAATTGATTACCACTTTCATTTTGCTTCAGTTGAACAAAGGGGGCGGTATTTAAAAAAAAAAAAGGAAACGTTGCAAATGCATTAAGGCACATATGAGGCTCTAAGTGCTACAAGTTACATTGCAATGCCCTGGAGCTTTAAGGGCACTAAAGTGTATCCGCAGTCAAACTGCCCTTTGTCAAAGTAAAATAAGGCACGTAGGGACAAAGTACTCCTACCGGACTCCAATGTAGCGCGGTAAACTGCAAATGTGGAGAAATAGGGTTGGTCATTTTGAAGCTGTATGTGCAAAGGTCAGGGGTTGAGTGATTAAAAGGGTCCAGAAGATTCTCGGAGCTCCCCATGCGGAAGATATCCATCAACGTTTGTGTCAGTTGATCATTTATATTACTAAATGGGCCACACTGAAAAATATTTGCTGATAAACATGTAAATAATTCCAAAATAAAAGCCATCATTTTTCAATTAAGGAGGAGCCCAACCAACCCCACCCCCCATTTTTTTTTTATTATTATTATTTTTTTTTTAATGTGGCCTAACATTGACTACGATAACTGAATGTTTCCAATGTTTTCGAGGGTTACAACGCAGAACCATTTTTAGTAGCTTCAGTTGCTGGAGAAGTTTAGATCACAAAAAAATTCCCTCTGAAGCAAAGTGCCAACGAGACTTGTCAAGTTGACAACACTGTTCAGTCATTTTGAAAAAAAGAAAATAAATCCCCCCCCCTAAAAAAAAAAGAAAAAAAGCTGCCATTATTGAAGTACTGTATTGAAAACAAGGCCCACGGAAGGCTCAGCAACCTCGTTGAACTTTTATCCCTCTGTCACATTAGAAACATTTTTAGATTGTGGGAGCTAGATGAATGTGACAAAAAAAAAAAAAAAACTACAGCAGTACCTTAAAAGAAAACCCTGTGTGTGAGGCAAGACAAAATCGGAGCTGAGGTAGGCTTAGTAGAAAGAAGAAAATGAAAATTACGCAAAGGTACCATGGTGAGAAAATCAATTGTGAATTACGAGAGGCCTGCACACATATCTGACCTCATGACTGTCAACAACCAGAACAAAGATCCCTTTTTTTTTCCTCCATATTTTCTCATCAAAAAAAGACATTAATGAGAAATTCCGGAGAGGGATCTTGTGAATTCTTGGAGTTGTTGCAAAAGACCTTGCAAGCAGAATGACTACGTGGCAGCAGGCAAAGAGTGCGAGCAACTAAGACCATCATCCATTTGTGCCTCCTGTGTAGCAGCGTCATATTAGGGGGAAAAAAAGTTCTCTCACACACCGGACTCCTCTTCAGATCCTGCCGACACAAAAGAAAAATTCAATTTTCCCACAGACTTGGTCATAATGAATAAAAAAAAAAAGTCACCCACCCTGATTGTATATTTTTTGGCAGTATAAACAAATGTCTGTGTTGCGATCTGCAGTAAGGCCATGATGGGATGTGCAAGGAGGTCTCTCGATGGAGGTCTTGGTCCCCAGGAGCTGAGGCTCAGAGTGGGCCTCCTGCACCCGCTTTTGCCAAACGACTCCGGCACAGCAGGGCCAATCGTCTATACCTCCCGAGTCCAGAATGAGAGGTACAGGAAGGAGGGCGGGGTGAAGTTCAGGGGGAGAGCAGCAAAAGCCCGAGCCTTGGCCGAAATGGATGCGGATGCTCCGATCATCCTGAAGGTCCAAGCTCTGGTGGAAGCGAACAGAAGGGTGGTCTCGCACGCAGCTCCGCCCGAGAGCTGTGGGAGGGTGTCCCTGGTGGCAGCAGTGGGTTTGTAAATGTAAGGGCACCAGGACAGAAGGTCCCGAAGACGGGCTTGGGTCCTGATCCCGACCTTCTGCCCCAGCACTAGGCAGATGTGTACAGTCTGTGTTTTGGCACTGGCAGTGACTGGACTTAGGTGAGTCTTTATCCAAGACCAGTGTCGGAGGGGGGGCGGCTGTCCCGACCTCCTCATCCGAGCCTCTGTTTGGGCCCTGGCCGTGCTCCCCGTCCTCGTAGTGGTGGTGTTGATGGCGGTGGTAGTGAATGTGGCTAAACACAGCCTGCGGTTGCTCCTCAGGGCAGCCCACTTTGTTCACCACCGAATCCAGAGACCTAGGCCGGCTCTGGGCTTCCACTTCCACAGAACCCGGCCCAAAATACACAAACGGGTCGTAGTCGCTACTCAACGAGCTGCGAAAAGTGGACCAGCTGCCGTAAACTCCCTGCAGGGACACGTCGGTACAGTTCAGAACCGAGTCGCTGGAGGAGCCGTGGCACGGTCCGGAGCTAGAGTCGCTCGCCGGCCCGTCGGCTAAATATCCACTGCGGTCCGTGTGGTAGCTGCCGCCGGAGCAGCTGCCCTCGTCCAGTCGGCCGTGGGCCGCCAGTCCGCGGCTTTGTGGGATGTGGTGCACTCTGGAGTTGGAGGCACTACGCTGAGCTGGACAAGATGAACGATAGTTGTGACAGGACCGGCGAGGGGTGTAGTGGTGACTGGAAGGCCTGCAGTTACCCCCTGTCCTGTGGGGTCTCCTGGGACCTTCTGCTGGAAGGTGATAGCCACAAGGAGCACCCAGCGGCCTGCTGCTGGTGAGCAAACGAAGCGTTTGGTTGTCCATGGGAGATGAGGAATTGTAGTGGCCGACTGAGGAGTACGAGCCAGAAGGTCCACGGGGATAGTGTGGCCTCATAGAGAAAGGGATGTCATGCTGGGGGAACGGGTGGTTTCGTGGGCTGCTGTAAGCTTGAGGGTGGAGGAAACGTTGCTCCGGACTGGATTGGAGTCGGTTCCTCTGGCCGTGCCTCTCAGCCCCTGTGGATGACAACAATATTTGGATGGATTCTTCATGGACTGATCCCAAATGATGTCAAAATAAAAGAACGAAAAGTTCCCTGAGTGTGTCAATGAAGGATGCCATCTATTTTTGCGGTCAATAGATCCTCACCCATGATGTTGTGCATGCACAGAGGACAAGTGCGGTGCTGCAGCAGCCAGGGATCGACACAATCTTTATGAAACTCATGACCGCAGGAGATGATCCTGAGATGCTTGGGTCCAAAAAAAAAAAGGATGGATGTTTATAAAAGGCAAATATATCTTAGGTGCCTTTCTTTTTTTCTTCTTACCTGGCCATCCTGGAACTCCTCCAGGCAGATCGCACATACTGGGGTGGAGTTGGAGCTGCTTGCTGAACCCCAGGCCCCACGGAGGCGCTGTGAGCTTGAGCACCCTTGGGAGATGTAGGTTTTGGTATCCAATCGACTAATTGCCCTCATGGTCTGCTGATGCACCGAGTCCTACATGATGGACAGTACAAGTTTAGGCGTAAATAATAAAAATAATAAACATATATATTTACACTAAATATCAAATTATACAAAATTTAAATATAATATATTAAATATAAATAAAATATATATAAAATATATTAAATTTCAAATAAATACTGGTTTCACCTACCCAAGTTCTATTGGACTTGCACTTATAGCGGAAAGCAAAAATGAGGATGATGGTCACAACCGCCAAGACAATGGTGAGCAGGATTCCCACATTATAATCTGGCTGAAAATGGAGAAAAAAATATTCATTATAAGACCGACTGTATCATGATTTAAAAAAAAAAAAAAAAAAAAGGAAACATGCAACCCTTCATAGACCCCCAACAAATGAAAAGTCTTGCAGCTGCATGTGTGTGTGTGATTTTGTGAGCCAGTACTTACCCATCTGGGCTGCTCCACCAAGATCTCAATACGAACTTTAGCCTCCTCGTTCTTGTTGACCAGAGTCATCAACTCCTCCGCATCCTCAGCATACACCAGCACGACCGGGCGAGGAAGGGAGTCAGTTTCTCTCAGCTGAACGACAATTGTGCAAACCACAATGATGCAAAAATACCATCAAACTTTATTAGCATTGTTTTGGCACACAGGCTAGCCTTTGAACTCACCTCGGCAGCCGCGTTGTCATCATCGCTGACATCAAAAATAACCGCCTGAGCTCCCTTTTCCAGTGCCATGCGGGCCTGCAAGAGAAAAGTTACACACCCAGTTCAAATAATTTGTAAATATCATTACTATATATAAATAGAGGTCTTTTTTTTTATGATAACATTGTTTTGATAGCATAAATTTCTTGGTCAATGCTAGTACTCTAGCTCTTGTTAGGAAAAAAAAAATCCGATTGATTTTTATTATTATCAAATATAAAATAACTATTGCTCATTCAGTATATTGAACTGCCACTAGGTGGCAGTGTGGCAATATGAGCACATTCTCAACACAGCTCTCCTTTGAAAATGTGTTCCTGGGAATCTCATGGTCACAGTACCAACTTGCTGCATGGCCCAAAAAAGTTCTCATAACGATGAAGAGCGTGACCAAGAGTGTGTGTGTTGGTTATGAGGAGCCATGCAGGCAGAATGATAGCAATGATTGTTCACACTTTAAAACTCAATTTAAAACTCCATGTCATAACTTTTTTTTTTCATTTTCTTCACACATTACAATCTAAAGGTGGTAGAGCCTTTAAAATACATTTATTTACAAATGCTTTGTTTAATTGGATTTATACTTTATTTTATATTCTAGTTTAATGACATTTATGGGAATTGGACAACAGAATTTCGAGTTAATTCAAGAACGTTATCCAGTCAGGTTTGCCCCGCCCCCAAAAGTGATCAAGAGGTCAATTGCTAGGTATTGGAAGTTTCCTGTATCAGATGCACGAATTTTGTTGATTTTCTTGTTGGATTCCTGTCTGGTTTTTCCCAAGCACTTACTTAGTGTTTACTCATTCCTCTGTCTGGCTCTCAAGTGAGAGCCTTTTATCCCAAAGCAGCTGCATGCTGCAGCTGAAAACATTGCTAAGAAAGCAATGAGCGTTTTGGATGAAGGCGACAGGACAGAAAAAAAAAAAAAAAGTGGAGAGAAAATAAAACTCCCCCTTTTCATCAGTATTTCATCACACGGCGGGCAAAACGAATCTGCAGCGCCGCCTACACATTCACAGAGCAGGCAGGCGGGTAAAAGCATCACTCAGTTGATCCATTTCACAAGTTAATGAAAAACCTCGTTTGTTGAGCGACAGTGTTGAACGCAGAACATTTTTTAACACTTCAAAAGCGGGGGAAAGTTAATACATGACAAGCAATGAACAGACGGTTCCTTTGTGTGGATGCGACGTTGTAAATGAACTCCTCCTACATTTGTGCCGTCTCAACACATAAAACAAGTTTAGAGTTTTGCAAAAAAATAAATAAAAATCAAGATTGACAGGACAATCTTTTATGTGGAATCCAAATCGGTTGCCAGATGTATTTCCTTGTTTCATCAAAGCGGTAATTGTGGGACGTGCAGGGGCCAAGATGAGGTGCGGCCACATCGGTGGGAAAATAAAAAATAAAAAAAAGAAAGTATGATCTTTAAAACTGGATTTACAATTCAGATAGACACTAAAGCAAATCCATCTCATCCATAAATCGCAAATTTATACACAACCTGCTGAGACAACAAAAATAAACAAAAAAAAAATCCACCTGCTTCAAAAAAACAAAATGCTAAATTACAGATATCACAAAATAAGATAATTAATCAATTAATATGGAGGCTTCCCTCAATTAAATTAAATTTAGCTGTTCACGAACACAACACCCCGACATCTCGGCTGAGTGACGCAGCCGGAAATCACTTGAGAGATCTGATTACATGATTATAGGGGTTATATTTAATCTTTACGAGCGCAGAGGATACGCACAGTCATACGCTAACTAGACAAGTCGAAAAGAACCTCCGAGCAAGATTGATCGGAAGGGAAACAGACGTCAAATAGTCATCTTGGTGAATCACTATGGACTTCAAAAATGAGAGCCTCTATTAATTTTATATCAGCACCAGATACCATTTCTTGCTAATCTATTTTATTCCAAGTAAATCTGAGGTCAGTTTTTTCTTGCTCCGTCACGTTTAAGCACGGATAAAGCACACAAGTGAGCAGGAACATTTGCTAGCTGTTTGCACTAATCGTAGCTGCCATTGAGTAAACACCACTCCAGCCATTGATCTGCCCTCTCCTTCAGTGGGTGGCCCTCCTTGAGATCAGCCAGTGCCGTTTGTTTACATCCCTGCTGAATCAAGTGGGTTGGTAAAATTGACCCGAGTGACAAAAGGATGTTTTCATTTTGCATTCAAGGGGGCCAAGCTCATTCTTAGCATCACTTGAGACATTCAGTTATGCTTTAAAAAGCCAATGTACCGTATTTTCCGGACTATAAGGCGCACCTAAAAATATTCTCAGTGCGCCTTATAGTCCAGTGCGCCTTATATATGGACCAAATTCCTAAATTTAAACTGTCCTGAAGCATTGTGTCATGAAATCAATCATAAGTGGCCCACTGAAGACTATGAATCATGAATCAAAAAGACTATGGATCATTATGTTGTGATTATAAAGTAATTTGTTGCGTCTGAAGTTGAAATCAAAAAGATAAAATGGAGAATGATTTGGATTAAAAATCTGACATGATACATTAATGGTACGCCTTATAGTCCGGTGCGCCTTATATCAGGACAAAGTTTTAAAGTGGGCCATTCATTGAAGGTGCGCCTTATAGTCCGGTGCGCCTTATAGTCCGGAAAACAATATTTTTTATCTTTTTTTTTACTTTCTTTAACTCTTCTGCGTTTTTGGGAAGCTGGAACAGAATAAAGAAATATCAATAAATTTAAATGAAGATTTTTTTTTATTTTTTAGTTTAATAGGAGAAGAAAATATAGCGCACCTCTTTAGGATTGAGCGTCCCTGTTAGTTTGATGACCTTGTTTTTATGCCGTAGTATATGTATATGTGTCTGCTCTCCTCTGCAGCTGTCCACTCTTCTCACATAAGACAACACAGGAAGTTCGAGTTAGTTCAAATATGCCAGTCAAATTGTTATGTGTCAGTTTTATGTGTTTTTCTCCAACAATGAAATATTATTCATCTTAAGGCACTTGTTCTTTTTTTTGCAGTGCAATCTTGAAGATATTTACCCCCCCCCCAAAACAAAAAAAGAACCACACTCATGACATTTATTATAATCAATCAAGCAAAATGATTGTTGTCAGGCCCACGTAGATTCTCTAAGTACCCACATCATTCAGCGTAAGGGCAAATTACACAGTGGAATCTTACGTGTGGCGCGACAAAGTGAGAGTGAAAAAAGGGCCTCAAAAAAAAAAAAAAAAAAAAGAGAAAGGCCGAGAGGCGAGGGGGGGGAAGTGAGGCGTGCATGCTGTGGTGCTTCTGTTACATTAAAGTATCTAATGACAGAGTACAGAGCTGTGGGCCTACAGGCCCGAGGCCGACTCTCCCTGCCCTGTCATTTCTCCCGAGCGGCTCGGCACACGGGAAGCATTACTGCGGCCCAGGGACACGCCGCTCGGCTAAATGAGGAGCAGACAGGGGTGTGGGCGAGTGGTGATGATAGCAGGGTTAACTGGCATTGAAAACAGGTGCAGTCTGCATTTACGCTGTGGACATTGTGTTTGACAAGGTATCCGCTTTAATGTAAAGAATTTGACCCACGACGACTGCTGCACAAGTACACGAAAGTTCAAACCACCTTGCTTTCTCAGAATCAATTTGTAAATATTGGTCTCCCGTAAAAATTCCAAGCGGACCAAAACAGAAAGCTCTTCTCTTATTGGTCGCAAGAATGAAAACAGGAAAAAAGCTTTGCCGATAAGTGAAGTGAAGGAAAACTAATATTGGTTGATAACTTGAACAAATTATTATGCAGGATATAAAAGAGGATGACTCAAGCACATCTTTAGCATAGATGATGTGCGTATTGAGTCAACATGCTACATGTAGCTACGTCAACATTATGCTAATCAAGCATGGTGGGATCTTAATATTAAAGGAGACGGCAAGCCCCAATTTCTTTTTTTTTTAATAATATGTTTTGTGCGGCTCAACGACTCAAAAACACAGTTTGGATTCATGTTTTGTTTGATAATTATGAAAGAAATCCAAAAGCCACCTGTTATATCCATTTAAGAGGGCGGCCATTTTGATTATGACATCACAGTTGCCTGATTATGTTCCATAGAACATGCCACAGATAAATTATTAAAACGGTAACAATGGGTCTTTATTTTATTATTCTTTTTTTACAGCCATTCCAGGTCAATGTTTTGTGAGCCAACATGGTAATCATATGGATCAGAAGTGAGGACAAGCAACAATATGCACTAAATACTTATGAATCGACTCTAAATGTCACAATAATGCTTTTAATTGACTTTTCCTCCGATGACTCAAACAAGCTACACACGATTGCACGGTTCACTTCAACAAAATCCCATTATACATTATTTCCACCATTAAAATAATCTGGTCTTTTTATGACATGAATAGCTCCCCCAAGAATGACGTTCTCCCTATTAAAAAATACTTCTTAACAATATAAAACCCTACATAAGTAAAATATGAATCTCCTGTTAAATAATTTTGGAATTATTGTAGATTTTCCCAATGTCCTTAAATGGGCATTAAAAAAAAATCATGATTTTTTATTTTGCTGGACTTTAAGATTACAATAAATGATGACATTGAGTTTAATTCCCAGTGTGACCCCAATTTACTTAATTCAGCATGGAAATTTTTTTATACTCCTTCAGACCCCCGCATCTTCATAATTAAGTCAAGTGTGACAACATAAGACAAATTATTCCGCGAGTGTGTTCTGTGCCAGTTACTGACTGAGTGGCAGTTGAATTAGATGAAGGAGGGAAAGGTGCGGCCCTTCGAGGTATCCATTACTTACTTTGATGTGAGGCCACTGTAAAAAAGGTAAGGGGGGGGGGTTCGAACGTGAGGAGGAGGGGCCGAGCGGCATGTCGGGGCAGGTGAGCAGGTTCGACACTCTCGGGTAAAGTATTAAGCCTCAGGGGAGGATCTGAATCACATTCTCCTCCTACTTGTACTTCCCATTCATGAACATATTATTCCGAGACAGGGCGCCGCAAAAAAAAAAATGTTTTGAAATGATTCACCTGATCTTGTTTGAACTCATTCAGTACTGAATCAAACTCTCAGCCTCTCTTGGTGGTTGCAATGTGACATGATTTGAAATGCATAGCAAAAAAGGTGACAGCCAAATGCCACCTGACATGCAATCGCTTGCTTAACACGTCTGCGAAACATGAAAGCGGCGGACGGAAGGTGCCGCCAGCGTGTGGCGCTGATGCGACTGATGTTGATGCCAGCAAATATGTGATGATGGGCCTTAGGGGCATGATTCCAAAACACACACGTGTACTCAGATCCAATTTTAAAGTTGGACTCTCTCACTATTATTTGTGATATGGAAAATTCATTTTAAATCTCAACAAATTAAAGTGATGTTCGAGTTCTGAGGGTCTCCTGTAATTTTAAATAAGCTGTCCAAACATGAAATATGTCTAAAATTCTTCATGGCTATATAGTTCTTTAATTATAGTGGGATTTGACTGTGATATATATAATTTGGAAAAACCACCTAGGTTACATGTCAAACAGAGCGATGTTAAATGCTTTGATCATGTGGGAATTATAAACACACCTTTTGGTTGCTTTTTTTTTCTGCTCCCATAAAAAAAAAAAAAAAAAAAAAATCATCTGATCCAACAATGTAAAATGTACGGGCAATGGATTTAAAACATCCAAATATATATATATTTAAATAAAATAAATAAAATGATGAGGCGGGCTGATTTCAATGTAAAATGTGCGGGCAATGGATTTATAACATCCAAATATATATATTTAAATAAAATAAATAAAATAACGAGGTGGGCTGATTTCAATGTAAAATGTACAGGCAATGGATTTATAACATCCAAATATATATATTTAAATAAAAAAAATAAAATGACAAGGCGGGCTGTATCTGGCCCCCGGGCCTTGAGTTTGACACATGCTCTATTATTAGACAAATAAATTTCTTCTAAATGTTAAGGGCAAACAGGAAGATCATCTTAATTTCTTTCACTTTTGTAACTGACACATTTTTGTCTCGGACTACGAGTCAGGGAAGCCAATTAGAGAAGCTTTCCCGTCGGTTTTTCGACGTAGATAATGTCCTTGTTTTCACAAAGCATCCTGTTATTTAATCAGGCCTGTAAGTGAGAGCCTGACACCCCCTCCTACAATGTTGAGCTACCTCCCTCCACTCCCGCCTGTCATTCCTGCCTTGAGCACTCCATCTCATTCAACAGCTCTTGTAAGCTTCCAGGAATTCATTCTTGGAATAGGCCATGCAGTAAGCCGTGTCTTTCTGCAGATCAAACACACAGACCGAACAGAGTGGCACACGCTGTCTGTAAACACACGCAGCATGACAACAACAAAGATGTCCAACTTCAACACAACTGCAATAACAGAAATCCAAGGTCAAAGACGACACTGATTTATTTTCTATGTGCTGTAAAATGAAGATACCAGTTGACATCACTTCCTTCTTTCTGCAAAATATAGGTCACGGGGTTAGGAAGTAAGTTTGGTTGTTGTTTGGTGAGCGTTCAAGCAAAGTGGAAATTAAAAATTGAAACAGCAACAAATGCTCTCCCAGAATGAGTTGATGAGTCCAAAATTCACATTTGAAGATTCATTTTTGATGTTCCAGATATAAAATCAATATGGATATGATGAAACATACAGGTGGAACGGCAAAGGTTGTATCACGGGAAAAATAAAAAATAAAAAATAAAAAAAATAATGTCCGAGGTGATACAATGGAGTCCTTAAAAAAAAACTTCATCTTCTCTTCTCTACAGAGAGTTGCCAGCCTATCAGAACCACACAAATGTGACTTCCTCCAATCCACATAGGCTTACTATTTGTGCAAAGAATCTTTTTGTCAAACCCTTGCTAAAAGTCGGTCGGCGGGGTGGAGCACTTGGCACGGACCTTCCTGAGTCACACTTTAAACAGGTTCATAGTGAAAGGGAGAGAAGCACTTTGTCTGCATTGTAATGGTTTGGATGCTTCATTTCCTGCCTGGGGAGGAACGTCTTGCTATGTTTTCCGCCTAGTAGCAATGGGAACGTTCCCAAAACTAAGGTGGTGAGCAAGAAAAAAAAAAAAAGACAGCAAACAAGGCACATGTCAGTGAAGTGTGAAGGTGTGTCTGTCTTTTTTTATGAGAATTTTTCACTTAATCTCATAAAGGCACCATGAATAACCTCCATCTGTTTGTCGAGGAGTTCAAAAGAGGCTCCGCATGCCTCCACTTGCTGCCGTATAAAAACAACATTCTAAAGAAATGGGAGGTGGCAGACTGGTCGATTAAAGAGAGGTGTACATGGGAATGTGAGTGACAACAATGGGAAACAATAGAAGAGGAAAGATGTGAAAGTGGAGAGGAACGTTGACAGTAAACTTTGTAAAAAAAAAAGTGACCTGATGAACTTTGACCTAGAACAGGGATGTCAAACTCATTTTTTGTCACGTCATAATTTCCTCCATTATGACTGTCAACCCAAATAAATATATATAGGCTACACAACAAACTGATGACTAACTAGTAAAAACAGTTCAAATTTTAATAATCTAAAAAAATCATTTAAAAAAATATATATATAAATATATATAGGCTACACAACAAACTGATGACTAGTAAAGACAGTTCAAATTTTAATAATAATATAAAAAAATAATTTAAAAAAACAAATAAATATAAATATATATAGGCTACACAACAAACTGATGACTAACTAGTAAAAACAGTTCAAATTTTAATAATAAATAATATTAAAAAAATAATTAAAAAAATAATATATATGTTTTGAAAAAAAACTAGCAACATCTCTATTTTTTTAAAGTGAAGACAATTTACAATTGTAGTATTGACACGAAGCCAAGGCTAAATTTATCTTCACGGGCCAAATATAATTCCACTGCTGGTCAAATCTGGCCCGCAAGCCATAGTTTGACACCCCTGACCTAGAAGAAAAAGATCGACTGGATCAGCAAGCCCACATTTAACTGAATCAAGTGACCGGAGCAGTAGATAACTAACGTCTTTTCCTCTTCTTCAAAAGAGGACATTTGCCTTTGTCATTATGAAAGGAATGTCTTGGCTAAAATATTGATTGTGGCTCCGGAGAAGCAATTTAAAGCCAGTTCTTCAAATCACAATAATAAAGAAAAAAAAGCACAGACGGAACAAGCATTATTTTTTCTCATTCAGTAGCTTCTATGAATTTTTTCGGACTTGCAGTCCATATCGCTGAGCCACCAGATGAAAAACTGAAGACCAAAGGAAGATAACGACTGAAGGGTCCAAGCTCCAAAAAGAACGTGACAAGTGGAAATCTAAAATTGACAAAGCTGAATACCAGTAAAATGAATCTCTTATTATGGCTACTCTTTTGGTCAAGTGTGTTATTGTCTGTCTTCTGTCTCTGTTTAGGCATATTACTCAGTTCTCTATTTTTAGGGTCTCATTTTCTTACAAACCTCTGCGGCCGGTGGCGACGACAGCCTGATGAAATCCCGACCCGTACGCACTCCCTTTGAAGAAACCAATGAGGGATGAGCCGCCCCAATAAGAAGGCCTTGAGATGCAAAGTCTGTATTCGGAAACATCTGTGTGTGAGTGAGTGATTAGTGGTGTTAGCGTGCTAACGCTATATACGAAGATACCTCAAATGTCAGACTGTAAATAAAATTCTATTTTGTTTCTAGGCTGCTTCTTCATGATAGTTTCTACAGAAATGATTATTAAATATATAATATAAATTATATAGGAAATATAATTATTCATTTTTATCTCCCATGATTTTTTTTTTCATTGTTTTAATAAACCAAGTATAGCAAAAAATACAGCTTGAATTTTGGTGAATTGAGTCTGATTGAATTGCAAATTATAAATAAATCAATAGACAAATTTGACATTTAAAATTTGGTGATTTCAATGTAAAATGTACGGGCGATGGATTTATAACATGCAAATATATATAAAAAATAATAATAAACCTGTATGAGTGTTTTGAAGATAATTGTAAAATAACTGATTTGGAATTAATATTCTTCAAAAAGTTAGCTTTCCATTGATTAGATGTAGTATATTAAAAAAAAAAAAAAAGTTTCAAAGTATTTGTCCATCCACACAAACGCATGCAGGTGAAATTCCAAGTGCTTCTATTTTGGAAGAGTTACTTCCCACTGCATGGCACTGCAGACATCTCACTGTTTGTTTATAAAAGTTTTGTGGTGATGCTGACGGCAAACTCAACACCAATAACTTTATAGAAGCTACGGAACGTTCTGTTTCAATGAGGGTGGAAAAAAGGGGAGAACAGTGTGAAAACATACTTCTGATAGTCGCTTGCCAAGGAGAGAGAGCGAGGGGGGAAAAAAAATGGCCCTAAGCAAAGAGAACATCATTTAGCATCAATGAGGAATAAATATTTAGCCCAACAATGGGAGGGGAAACCAAGACGATGTGTTCTGCTGCTAGCGTGCTGCGCGCACCTTTAGGCCAGAGAATTTTCCATTTATTGAAGGTGTCAGATGACTTTGGAGAGAGTGGCGTAGAGGTGCAGGCCCTCAGAAAATCACTCACACCTCGTTGATAGGAGTGATGACAGCAACTGAACTGAACTAACCGCAACAATGCTGCAGGTCCAAGTGACATCTGTTCAGTGTTGACCTGGAAGGCTTGCGATCTCTCCAAAACTGAATTGAGAGATGCTCAACGTGCCGATTGATAGAAACAAGGATCATCTCAACTGCTATCATATTTGATTTTGTTCTCCCCTGGAATGCGTTTTCCCTCGAGACATTTTTCAGCTAATTTACCTCGACTGGTGACAAAAGTTTTCTAATAACTACAAACGAGCAAAAGAGCTTTTCAATTTGGGTTTTAGCTTAGCTTCTCATGTTTGGGTGAGGGTAAAAGCTTAATCTCTTATCTAGGGGGTGTCCTTGGACTTGTAACATAGCAGATACTTGACAAGATGTCAAAACAACTCTGTGAATTTAATCTGAAACTCTGTTCAAGTTTACATGCTCTTCCTGTGCTTTTTTTTTTCTCCGTAGGCTCTTCATTCCACATTAGCATGCATAGCTAGTTACCGTATTTTCCGCACTATAAGGCGCACCTTCAATGAATGGCCCATTTTAAAACTTTTGCCATATATAAGGCGCACCGGATTATAAGGCGCACCTTCAATGAATGGCCCATTTTAAAACTTTGTCCATATATAAGATAGATACACATTTGGCCCGCGGGCCGGACTTTGGACACGCCTGCTCTCGCGGCTCAATATTGGTCCATATATAAGGCGCACCTGATTATAAGGCACACTGCCGGCTTTTGAGAAAATTTGAGGTTTTTAGGTGCACCTTATAATGCGGAAAATACGGTAATTGTCTTCTATATTTTTATTGTTGATATTTGTTAGTTAGCAGTGTTGAGGTCTCAGTGGAAATTACAGAAACAAAAACTTTTTGAGCTCATGTTAGTCATGTGGTACCTGTTAAGGAATGAGGATTTGAAAAAAAAAAAAAAAACAGAAGATGCCCATGGATCTGCCTGGATAAAAACAACTCCTGTGGTTTGCCTGTTAGTATCATTATGAAAGAAAAGAGTCAGAGTGAAAGGAAAGTACCCAAGTGGGATCACAGTGCCCTAAAAATGACTGCAATGGTTGACGTCAAGTAAAAAAGAAAGATCCAAAGTGGGTGAAAAGAAGGTAACCATTACTCCAAAGTTATCTTCTCATTGACATAAGACAGTGGCTAACTTTAGCAACAGGGGAAATGGGAGGGGAAAAGATTGTGGCATGAGGGTCAAGCAAGCAAAAACAGAGGACTTTGCTTTGAGCAGTTAAAAGGAGGAAAGGAAAAAAAAAACATTTGTGAGGAATGGCGAAAGATGTGCCTTGAGCTACTTTTACATGATTATGAAGCTTGTGCGTTTGAGATGAAATGATCAAAGCAGAGTCAAGGAGCACGGAGAATTTGCCCTGGGGGCGAACAGGAAGAAAGGAAACTTGAAGAGTGATTTTTTTTTTTTAAATCCTTGAAGAGGTTTCTAATTTTTAAGCAATGATGAACAGTATATGTTTTGAAACGCTCTAAAAATGTAGAGGTAGATGGGTTTCAAAGTGTGTGGAGATAAAAGTAGATCCTGCTGGAGTATTGTAAAAAAAAAAAATTGGACGTCAAACTTTGCGGAACAGGTATCGTCTATCCGTTTTGAAGTGTTCCAAATTCTGGCGCTGACTAGCTGAAAAAACATTTCACGAGGGGGAAATGAATATAAACCCAGATCTCATTCTTTGTGTACCTGCTGCTTTTGAGATTTACCCTCTACGTTCAAAAAAAAAAAAAAAAAGCCTTTTCCAGATGTGTTCTCGTGCAATTGAAAGAGATATATTGGACGCGGTGACAAAACTTCCCACTGTCGCAATTCAAACTCTGCAAAACAGCAAGCAGAAATAGACGAAGGTCAGAGGTACCCCCTACCGATAACGAGACACGACAAGACAAAAAACATTGTCATGAGGGTCATTCTTCTCCAGGCTTCCCTTGTTTTTGACCACTTCCTGTCACTGGAACTACTTATCCCAAAGTAACCACCAAAGAAGATCTTATGACACAATGTGTATCATGTTAGGCCATTTGTTTGTGACCACACTTGTAAATCAAAACACGCTTATCGCAAACCATCTGTCCTCAATGAAATGAATGGCACCACAAAAATAAATCTTTGGAATGCCTTTTAGGAAGGAAAATAAGCAGTCTATAAAATAAAACATACACCTTAAGGGTGTAAAAATTCGACAGACCCAGGAAGTTAAGACAAATTGACAAGTAGACTGGGGTTGTTTTATAAATAGATAAAAAAATAAATGCCTAGATAAATAAATGGCTAAGTAAATAAATGACTCAATAAATGACTAAATAAATAAATAAATAAATAAATAAATAAATAAATAAATAAATAAATAAATAAATAAAGAAAGAAAGAAAGAAAGAAAGAAAGAAAGAAAGAAAGAAAGATGTATATTGTATTATCATAATCAAATTGAATGTAAAAAAATTGACAGTTTCTGGATTCTTGATTCATTTATCGGGACTTGTTTTATTGAGTACGACTTGGCCACTGGTGGGCAGTATAATCCAGCCGTTCAGATAAACGAAGAAGAGTTTCAAAACTACTTGAAGTCAGTAAGCTGCGGTAATAGTCTTTCATCATTGTCTGTCTATACGTGTTGCTGCACCGACTGTGTTAAAAATGTGTTTATGACACAAGACCTATTTGTTAGCCTGCATTGTTTGTTAGCAAACTTATATATGAGGCATAAAACTTATGTATGAGGCAAAACTAAGACAAATCACTTTTATGTTGAAAGACACTGCAGCTGTCTAAAATGCGGCAAAACCACGCATCTCATTATCTTAAAGCGCATCGCCGCGAGGTCTGCATGAACAAGACATGGCAGTGTCCCACTTTGACAAGTTCTGCCAGAATGGCAACGGAGAACGAATGGCTGTGATGCAGCAAATTTCTGACCGCTAATCATTTGACTCATCTCTGCGATCGCTGTCATCATAACATTAAGCATACTTTTCTGGATGTGAATGCATGAAAAACAATTTTTGATGTTGCTGTTCATGATTTACTATGAAACATTTGGAAAGTAGTCTTCAAGAAACATGATCTCATAGCGAACAAAGCTCCACAGGAAAAGCCGAGTTGACGACAACAGGATTACGACACAATTGTAGAAAAGCTCTTTTCATCAGAGACGAGTCGAATCAATGAGCGAGGCTTTCAATAAGAGTCAACAGGTTCAGGCATGGGCCGAAACACTCAGTGTGAGCACTGTTCTCACAAGAAACGATGGATTCTTTGTGATGGAGACGGTTTGTGCGTGAATGAAAAGTCAGTGAAACCTCCCGAGCATAAAACTCCGCTTTGAACTTTGTCGATTACAGCATTTATTCAGAGCAAAGTACAGTAAGCCTTGTGTGGAGTTTAGACTCGGCCGTTGTTAATGTCTTTGCCCAGTGAGTCATGTGTTGCTTTGAGAACAGTTTCAAAGCTTTCGTGTAAACAAAACCAAATAACAAAAAAAGCCAATAACAGATCACTTCCAATATAATCTGATGGTTGGGTAAGTGGTTGAAGCAACAAGATGGTTTGGATTCACGCACATGAACACGTGAACGAACAAAGTGAGTGGCCTGTAACGATTTTCCGACAACTAAGCCATCCATTCATTTTCAAAATGGCTTATCCTGTTCAGAGTCATAGCAGGGTTGGTGGACTAATGAGATGAATGCTAATAAAAATTGCTAGCAATATCTGTATTTTTAAAAAGTGGAGACAGTTTGTTAATTTTACTAATGAGACAAAATCAAAATTTGTCTTCGCGGACCACATAAAATGATCCGACGGGCCCTATCTGGCCCCCGGGCCTTGAGTTTGACACCTATAATTTCGTTTTTAAATCAACGCCTGTGTGAAAGTGACAATAAAAAGAAAGTGGGAGAGGAAAAAAAAAGATAATTTTTGCCCTTACTGAAGAGCTAAGCTAAAAAAAAAAAAAAAGACTAAGTATAATCCAAAAATTTGGCAGCTTTGTGTTATTTAGTTTCCAGTCTATTTTTAGTGTGTGGCACAAAATGAACCCTCTGTGGGCATCGGAGTATCTATAGATCAGTGGGGTGGCTTCCACTCAGACTAAACTGTAAACAAGTCTCATTCAAAGAACCGCACATCCAAACCATCTGACTCATCCTTTTCAAAGGAGAGCAAACTAACCAGCAGCTGCATGATGAAATCCCCTCGCTGAAAAAAATAAAAAAGAAGTTCAAGCCCTAAAAAGTGATGGATGCAGGTGGCTGGAGAGGAGCTTACGTCGGAGCACATATTTTTACAGACAACAACAACAACACCCTCCCTCGTTCCCCTCCCGATTTCAAAAGCGGGTGAGGGAGGAACCGCTCAGCCTTTGTTTTGTTCAAGAGGGACAACACAGTGATGCCATTAAGGCTTTAATCAAAACCATTACTGCATTAAGCCTTGAGTGACATCCCTCCCTTTCCCCAAACTGGTTCCGAGTTCCCACCGAGCGGGCGAAAAAAATTGTGTGGGAAATGTCTCGACATCATCGCCGTGGCGGCCAGGCTTCTACAACATGGCTTTAAATTAGGGGAAAAGAAAACACAAGTTAAAAAAAGGCAGTTCCCTAACTATACTCCTGCCTGCTAATTTGCCACCACTTGAAAAAGGAGGAAAATAGCAACAGTTTTAAATCACACTACTTTTAAGTTTGTATGGAAGAATACTTAAACACAAGGGAGATCCAGGTCGCTTGAACATACATCTTAACCATTGTGGGTGGAATCTATCTATAAGTTCTGGCTGCTCTCATATTAGAGGGAAGCAAAAATGCACATGGCCTATATTCTGGTTCGGATGGGTCCGAGATGGGACAAGTGACGTCTGCCCTTGAAAGCCACTGAAAAAGGAATCAAGATGTCTACCTTATCCAGCAGAGGAAGACAGCGGGGAACCTTCTTCTCCAGTTTGACGATGGTGATGAAGTCACCCTCTTGCCGTTCATCTTCGCTGGTGTTGCACAGTGACAAAGGGTGATACTGCATGAAAAAAGAGACAGAGTTTACAAAATGAAGGTAACATCATTGAAAAAGTTAGACACTTCAGCACCATTGACGGATATAGACGTCAAAGATATTGGCACTGAATGAGCTAATAATGAAAAAAAAAGAGCTCAATCCAGCTCTCAAATCACCCTGCCGGACCACTAGTCCATCACGGCCAGGTCCTACCCCGATATTCATTCATGTGGCTGCAGGCTGAGGTCAACAGGGCTCCCCCCCCTCGTCTTACCCAAGCGGAAATCTCTAAATTACCCCCCAGGGGTGACATCAACAGCTGGTCGAGAGGGATTTGACGTAATGTTATGCAAAGGGCTGGTGCTTGTCTGTCAGAAGCAAAGCGGAGGAATAAGATACAAAAACATGACAGATGCACCAATAGCTTCATTCAAAAGCAGACAGAAAGAAAACGGGACCATCCAAGTGACAGAGGGAATGAACCCTTTACATTCTTGCCCAGTGCCCCCCCCCTATAAATACAAAAACAATGGCCGCCTCAGGAAGTAATGCAGCATACTATTCTGCCAGCTGCCGAATTAAAGGCTTACACTTTAACTCGGCCCCCCCTAACAAACAAAAGACAATTTTACAAGATGGTTTAACGATGGCATGACCTCCGACGTTAAAAAGGTCGTTAAAAAACATTACAGTGTTTTTTAAAATTGTCCCTCAACTTCACACTGAAAATCATTTTGATCAGGCATTTTGAAGGCCACCTATAGATGGCTGCAATCACTCTCCATAGCATTCGGATCAACTGAATCGTCTTCATTTGTTTTTTGTGTGGCCTTGAGAAAAAAAAAAAAGGGGCCTGGGAAACCAAATCACCAAGTCTCCATTTCACAGAGACAAGAAACCACAGGGCACGCAAACAGTTCCCCACAGACTGTTAACAATGCTCACTCCTCCATTGCGCCTCCTCCTCATCTGTCTAGATCTGTTGCAAACTGACGGGGACATGTCCCTTGGCTCTTTTGTAGCCACGATTAAAGGCATTCCTTTCCAGTTCAATCAAAGGCTGTTACAAAAATATTCAGAGCACCCCCCACAAAAAAAAAAAAAAAAAAAAACTTAACAGCTTCAATAACAAATACATGCACAGAAAAAGAGAAAAATAAATAGTAGCTGTGGTGAGAAGTCAATAATATTTTCCCCTTGCTTAGGCCTGCGGATGTTCTTTTTTCAGCTGCCAATAATCAGCAAAAGAACTTTCTAGTTCATCTGTTGCCAGCCAGTGTTGGCGGGAGGAAGCTCATCAGGCTCCACCACTCAATTACTGGCAGTTTATCTTTTTTTGAAAAAGAACTATTGGATTGAACTGTCGACATTACGTGTGGAGTGCAAAAAAACATTATATTCAACAAAATAAATAAAACAAAAAAATAATGAAAATCATTAAATCACAATTATTTACGGGGAAAACTTTCAGCCTTATATAAACTACTTTTTTTTAAAATTAAAAACAAATAGTGTTTTTTTTGGGGGAGAGATGGAAGAGTTTAAGAGTTGATACACCGCTACCGATGAATAGAATGAATCAATCTCATAAATTAAATGACCACAGAAGACAAACTAGAGTCCACTGAACAGATATTGAGACACCTTTTGAAATAAATAAAGTGTTTGAGCAAGGAGTCAGCTTTGCTAATGGATTAAAGCCCTCAGGCCTGCCAGGTTTGTGCATATCAGCAAATACCTGTACAGTAATTAAATCCACTCACTCTGGGTTTTATTCCCAGAAGATGTACAGAATCTAGATAAACATGCAGAGCACACACATTTTCCAGCCTGATTGTTGAGCAAGTGACTCAGTCAGATAAACCTACTGTAAAGATTGCAAAACGCCTTGGCATTCTTCTTTTTGTGCCAAGGACATAAAACAATTCTTAATAGCTTAATAGTTTGGCACCTTTGCTGGCTTTCGAGTGAAAAGAAACCCGATTACCGATAACACATCTAAAACTATTCCAATAATCATGATGCTTTTGAAGAGACAAAAGAACACAACCAAAGATGGACTATATCAGAATTATTTTTCAATTATGTGACGCACCTTGTGTATAAATGGCACCGCATATATATAGCCGCCCTGC
This sequence comes from Syngnathus floridae, assembly GCF_059516105.1. Lineage (NCBI taxonomy): Eukaryota > Metazoa > Chordata > Actinopteri > Syngnathiformes > Syngnathidae > Syngnathus > Syngnathus floridae. Next base: position 9,121,402 of record NC_142427.1, on the reverse strand, counting down.
CTTGCCGATTGTGTAAGATGGCGGTTCTCATTAATAAGGAGCAATTACATTGATTACACAAACTAAGCGTCTGTTCATGCACTTTACGTCTGAGCCAACTTTCCAAAGTGAGGCTCGCCTTTTTTCAATCGTACTTTGTCCACATGAATGCACAACCCGAAGATTACCTGAGCAAACGGCCAAAATGGAAGTTTGAATCAATTCTTGGGTGAACTGAGGAATTGGGAAAAAAAAAAGCATCTTCTTACAAATGCAAAGTAGAAGACATTAGTGCTTTGGATCTGTCAAAACAAAATATTCATCTTTTTTTATCGACAGTGTCAGCCTACATTCAGTAACCACAGAGAATGATGACGAAACGTAAGCCCATAATGAGACTTGACTTAAGTATGATGAGGGCTTAATTGGCTTGGATGTGTTTTAAGGGTGGGTACTTCATTAAAATGTTTACATTCTATAAATGGGATGAAAAAATGAACTTGGATTGGGAAAACGTTAAAGGGGACAAAAAAAATGACTATAAATTTGTGTCTGCCCGCCATTTTTTTTCATCTGGAGCAAGTTCTTGAAATTTTTGCCATCATTTTCAAAGCACACCACATACATGTACACAATGGCGACCACCAACAACTCGTAGCGCTCCATCAGCCTCAGGCGAACACTGCACTATACATTTCAAAGCCCCCCGAGTTAAACATAAACACAACACTTCCCTGTCATAACAGGTCAGCGGCTTGCTAACCCAACAGTTTGTTAGTATTGCAGCGATCCCTCTTCCATGGAGACACGGAGGCCACGTCCACACGTCCTCCAGGCTTCCTCTGGCCTTTCGCTGGCCTGCAGGATGACTCCACCTCGCTCACGTTTCCACAACATCACCAAAAGAGAATATTTGAACTTTTCAACCATGTCAATCATTTATGTCAAGTAATGTAAGAATTAAATAAGAATTATAATTTCGGAACTGCAAATTGATTTTTTCTACATAGCGGAGATTTCTCTCAATGTGTAAACAGAGCAAAAATACTCCATGCTAAAATATTATAACATACGCTTTGCCACATTTTCAAGTAAATTATGAAGACATCTGTCATAAACAAAAGGAATCTGCTTGACTGAATTAGACTTTCAACTTGGATGTGGTAGACCCAGAAATGTTCTTGGCAAAAGAACATTCTAAGATTCCAAACTAAAAAAAGCCTTCAGATGATAATTTTACCCTTATATTATGTCACCCAACACGCCACTGATGTCAGCCGGTGACATCGAGGGAAAGTAAACAGAAAATACACAGGAAAAATAAATGAAAGGCTTTTCCACGTTATGCGTGATCTTCTCCAGTGATCATGTGGTCACACTGTCCGCACACTTAGCAACTCCTTAGCAACTTGCCAGTAAATAGTTGAAAACAGCATCTCCAACTAGTTTGAACGGCTAAGTCGTACTGTACTTTGTATGTTATGTTCGATGGGGGGGGTTAGCGTTGCCGTGGCGTGGGCACGCAGCCAAGAGCATGGAGCTCCACGTGGAATGCCATGGAAAAACGAGACAGAGGAATGCAGACTCCACTGAGCAGTGTAAACAGGCTGGGCTGAGAGAAATGCTGCCACGCCGCTTTGAAGTCGCTTCAATCTCCTCATCGAGCGCACGTGTGTATCATAAAACAGGGAGGGGGGGGGGGATTATTCAGGGAAGGCATTTCATGTATGCAGGTTATCCATGACTTTGACCTCATACATTTGTTGAAAAGAAAAAAGTTGCACAAAAACCGTCTCGCTTGGCATCATGCGAGACATCGCAATATAATCTCAAGATAAAAACATTTTAGCTGTCTGATTTTTTTTTTTTTAACTGGGATTGACAAATTAACAGTGAGAAGGCCTCATAGTTGGAGATGTGACATCCACGATGACTGCACCCGTCTGGCCCCGCCCCCTCCCACTCTGTTAGCGGCTGTTTCAATATGTACTTTCAAAATTTTTCTTGAACATGCAGCGGTGATATCAGACTAAGAATGTCTCCGGAGTAGACGGCAGACATGTAGGCACCGGAGCCTCGACCTCAGCGTGGCAGCCAGCAGGCTGTGGAATCCACTGAAGTGGGCAGGTAAACACGTAAAACGTTGCCCTTTGGAACACCACTCTCGTCAATCCAAAGTGTGGACATGAACCTGGTTTTCTTTCCCAACAAAAGTGCCCCAGTAAAAACTTTAAGGCTGATATTTTATAGATGTCAAACCCAAGGTCCGGGGGCCCAGATACGGCCCGCCACGTCATTTTATGTTCCCCGTCAAGACAAAATGAATTAACTACAAATTATCTTCTCTTAAAAAAATAGAGCTATTGCTAGCAATCTTTTTAAAATATTTCAACAAATTTTCTGATTTCAAAACTAATTATTCATCAGTTTGTTAGAATTTACAGTCATATTGGCCCACTATGGGTGGTTTTACAAAGATGGCATTATTTATATACCGTAATTTTTGGACAATAAGCCGCACCAGACTATAAGCCGCACCAGCTAAAACCCGTGATTCCGGATTCAAAATTTCCGAAAAAAGCCGCGGCTTATAGTCCGAAATTTACGGTACATTGTTCCTCATTGAAATATTTCAAGCCACATAATTACAGAAGAGGCTACGTGTATTGACCTTAGAAGAAACCTCCAAAACACATGGCGCCTTTCTACCACAGCGGCAAACATTCCGGTGTCGTACTTCCTACTTTAAGGAATTTTCGGCAGTCGTCTCCGCGGGATGAAAGGTAAGACTTGAGTCAGTCTGTCATCAATGTTATGCTGTCAAATCACACGCAGGCTTTTAAATTGGCACCTGCTGGTGTATTCTAGTACTCAGACGTATCTCTTCACTAAAGGTCTGTGGTTTCCAGGCCAACCACCAGAGAAAGTTCTCCTGGGACACCTCAACGATGGCTGGCTGGCATTTTTCTTTGCCCTATCTGCTAACTAGAAGATTTAAACTCCAGCCTAACAGTCGCTACGCATCGGATTATTTAAAAATATCAAGCCGTTATATCCGTAGGAACGTGAACTGGAGTAATAATAAAAAAATAATAATAATCCGCAAGTGTACTTATCCCCGCTGTGATATTTTCAAGTTTGACAGTTTCTCTTCTCCTTTTATACACAATAGTGGCAAACATCACAACCTAAGTATGGCTTTCCTAAACTGGTTTAAACTCCAAATTAAAGGTCCCATACAAAAACATATAAAGCATTGTTCTATTTGTGTTGAGTGCGTCTATCATTAAATGGCAATTATAGTATGAGTCAAACAAAAGCTATTTTCAATCAAAATTAAAACCGGTCTGTGTAGAAAATTTCATGCAAAGGATAAAATATATTTTATTGAATTGCCTCGATATTTTCACAACTACTTTTTGAACCCTGCAGCTTATACTCCAGTGCGTCATTCATATTGACTTCATGAATGGTAAGAAAGGAATTTAGATTTCCGCTATGACATTCTGCAGTCAGTGCCTGTGGGTAGGGTCCAAGACCCTGAGATCAAATCCAATGAGTGAGGAAGATCAAGTCAGGTTGACAATGGGAAGCTAGCTACTTCTGCAACCTGATCTAGCATCCTTCCATCAGCAGTCTAACATTAGACCTTTTACACTTCCTCTGCCGGCTCTCCTCATCTGGCCCTGAGGGCGCTATGGAGATCGGCGGCGTCTCCGTGACGCTGTGCGACCCGGCGACACAAAAGAGGGTGACCTCATATGGCATGAAAGGAGACTCAAGAACGCTGTCTCGACTGGAGTCAACTGGAGGGTCGACAATTATTAACGGTCACCTGAGTCAAGAATGTCTGCTGGTTAGAAAAAAAAAAAAAAAAAAAGTCTTATATCGAGTTTTGGGTTAGGGTTAGGGTTAGGGTCTGCTTGATCAAATTACAGCTCTAATTAAGCAGTACAGCAGGGGTGTCACAAAAACTGACAACACGTTTTCAGATCAGATGAGTAAAAACTGGTCAAATATTTGAAAGATATTATTAAAAGTGAAGACAATTTGAAATTCTAGTCATTTGATGCACAATTTACCATCATAAAATGATGTGGCGGGCCGTATCTGGCCCTCGGGCCTCGAGTTGGACACCTGTGCAGTACTAGAAGGAAATGTCCCACTTACCAGCAGGTGAATGACAACAATGTGACAATAAAGTTTCTGATCTTTTATTTTGGTCTTTCTTTAAAACACGTGAGAGGAGGTACCAGGAATAAAGAGGAACCAGAATTTCCTGATCCATTCTTGTCTGTGAGCCTTTTGTAGAGACTAGCCAACAAATCTCCCCGGCACACACCTGCAGCAGCCAAAAGGAGAGGACAAGCGTAGGAAGTCTTAACTGTAGACTAGTCGTAAATGATCACATAAAAAGTTCAGGCAGGTTAGCGATAAAGTTGTAAAGCACCGCCTTCCTTTTTTTTTTTTTTTTTTTTTCTCGTAAGGTCCATTCAAATCGTGCCGCTGTGTGGGTGGCCTACAAATCAGAACCAGCTTTAACAGGCTTTTATATTCCAGGAATCAGCAGCGGGTGGCAAAGGCCAGCTCTGCCAAACTGAGGCAAAACCACATCAGAGGAAAAACAACAACAACCCTGACCTTTTCGAGCACTCAGCGTCCCCGATTTTTCCCGTTCGCACCTGCTTATCATTGCGGGGTAATGTGAAAATAACCATTTTGAATTTGCCGGCCATATCCACGCACAACAGAAGATCATAAAGTCATGAGTCATAAAATTCGAGCTGGGTAAGACGTGAGGAATTACACTTGTCGTAATGCGGTGTTAGGTAAGCAGTGGGTGTGTGAAGATTGTGGAGACCGCTGTCCGTAATCTTGACTGAACTATGAAATGAAAAGCGGCACATTTAAAAGAGGATGGTTAGTCATCGCGACGCGGTTGATCCGCGGGGAAACACAGAGAGAGCCGACGTGAGTCATCCCCATCGCGCAGACTGTTGTGCACGTCATGCTAACTCTCGAGATGAGCGAGACGTCCGAGCAGGTTTACTAAATGACAAAATATTTTTTTTAAAAAATGCATTTTAATTCTACAGTAAATTAATTTTTGATCAAAAAAATGCATTTTAATTCTACAGTAAATTAATTTATTTGTTATTTCTCACGTAATAGTGAAGTCTTGTAACATCTGCCCGCTTTTTCGAAACCTCCCATCCAGGAAAAGTTTTTATCACTTGCCTGAGGGGCAAACCACTAAAAAGGCCCAGCTGCTCAAAGTATATCCGCGCTTGTAGAAAGCAACAAAAAACGTAAACATTTAATGCTTACACATTATCACATTACACCAGCTTAGAGGAATAAAAACCTCAATTATAATAAATAGGCTGGAAAGAGGACTAGTTTTCAAAACAGACAAAAATGATCAATTATTTTAAAAAGAAAATGCAAATTAATCAGAAATTCATCCTGGACAGATTTGACCTTATTGAACTCAAGACTTTAAGTTCTGATGTTCTACTATGTTTGTCTCATCACAAGGAGCTCAGAAGTTAGACAGTTTAGTGAAAAGGAGACACTACTGTCGCCTCGGGAGAGATGAATGTGTCGGGGTGTGAAAGGAAAACGGCTAGGGAGGGGGGGGGGGGGGGAAGTCTCAACACGTAGCCCCTCTGGACATCCAAAGCACTTCCTCCCACCAAAAGAACATGTTACTTGCTCATCAATGTTGAATTTCCTCACATATATTTCATTTTTACCAAATGAGCAAACTGATTTGAAGTTTCAAAACATAAAGCGGCAAAAACCTGTCCGAGCAAATTACGAAACCTCAACCGGCAGGTGAAAGCCACTTGTCCGACAAGGAAGTCGTGTTGTTTTCAACTTTCCACATCGAGTATGTTTTCCACATTACATGCTCACCCGAAAAAAAAAATGGAGATAAGAATTCCAGGTGCTTACTGTTGCTGCTATGCACTACAACTTTTTTGGGGGGGGGAGTCTTCATCATCATTACTTTATCTCGCCAGAAAACACACAACAACCAGGACAACTTTCAAAACGGAGTTATAGATAATGAAAGCTGCCACTCCCTTGAAAAAAAGCTTAATTAGAGGCTGTAGTATTTCAATGAGATGAATCTGGCCCTAAGCAAAGACCTGTGACACTCCTTTGGTGTGTGTCCAAATGGAAGAACGCAGTCAAAGTGGGCCTTGGGGCTAATGAGGCAGGTGAATCAAAAACATGCCTGACAAGCTATGAAGACCCCCAAGGTGAGCAAGATTCTTGCAGGTAAGCATTCAATCATTAAGAAAATGCCGTGAAGAAAATAAATGTCAAACATAAATCTGATGAGTAATTGTATTTAACGGAAAAAAAAACTTTCCCTCACAAATTGTCAACAATGAGCAATAAGAAATTAGACTATAAAGTTTTTATTCTTGAGAAAAACATTCCGCCTAAAACGATGATCGTCAAGAGAGCTGTGGAAAATTCATAATAGAATAATTTGAATTAATTGCTCCTAAATTAGGGTAATTAAAAATTTGAATTAAAAACATTGCGCAACAGGTGCTATGTTCAATGAAGCCTGTAAATGTCATGACTGACATTTATGTGGACAGGCTGCTGACTTTTTGACAGACTGCACATCATGGAGGTCTTAAAAAGACAAAGTTGTAAATTGTCAAGTATAGTTTACCAAATTATTGCCTTAGAAGACTGCTTTACGGCAACAAAATAATTACGTAAGACTTTATTATAACAACCTGTGGGGGGGAAAAAAAATAAGCAACAACAGACGTGGAAAGAAAACAACTTGTGTATAAAAGGAAACTGATAAGCAACGTAGATGGATGATAAGAGACAAAGACCGTACACGAAGAAACACGTCAGCCTCGGCGAAATGAGGGCCTTCGACAAAACATAGCGGACTGAAGGTGGCAAAACGTGTCTGCGACGGAGACTGAAACCTGAACGAGACCCAAGTGCGTGTCATCCACTTGCACCTGTGTGTAATCTGGCCTTCGTCATGGTGCTTCTCTGTAGGCTTCACTTCCTCTAAATTGTCCAGATGAATATGTAATCTATCTTCTTTCATCCCGAGCCTTTCTTCCACCCTGGCCATCTACTTAGCTTAGCCCGCTCTGCTGCTGATTAGAGGACCACGAAGACTCCAGACGCGACGTAGCTCTTTAAAAGCTACACAAGGTCGACCTGTTGGAGCCAACACATAGCCAAAAAATCTCCAGAAAGATTTTTTTTTTTTTGTCACAGGCCACATCATAGTGTCTTTCGATGACCAAAACGGTTAAAATATTTTTAAAAAATGAATGGAAATAAAAATGGCTAGCAATAACTGTGAACTAAATTTTTAATTTCGATGTATAATTTGTCTTCACGGGCCACATAAAATGACGGTCGTATCTGGGCCCCCGAGCCTCGTGTTGGACACCTACGGTTTAAATACTGCATTTCATCTTTGACAATAAATACCGATTAGAAACCAGGAAGTATTACTTCACCCTGTTTTACTGTGAGGTTCCAATCCAGCCACAGGAATCTCAATCCTCCGCTCTAACACATACAGAACATTCAAGCACAAGGTATGAGAACTATGACACCCTCAGCTGATTTCAAAGAGGATTGCTCGATTTCAACACACACTTGAGGAGAACTATTCCAATCATGTCTCAGGGGAGATGAATTAATGGCGATATGGATCACAACTGAGAGAAGGTTATGTTTTTGTGATTTTCTCGGGGGTGGGGGGGGGGGGCTCACTGGTTGTCCCCTGTCCAGTTTCGAAAAGCACTCAGCTTGGAAAACGATCTGCTTTCCAGATACTTTTCATCCACAGCTGCAAACAGGTGGTGGCAACAGGGAATAAACAATAGGGTTAGGGTTAGGGTCCACTTATTCAAATAATCCAGGCGGATTGTCAAACTCGCAAAATGCATTCAAGCCGAATGCGATCTGGACAAATGGTGGATCCTTCAAACCATCAGTATTGTCCTACGCATGTTCTCGATCGTGCAGCTGCACGTCTGGACATCAAGTGATCCTCTTCAGATGGAAAAACCGAGAACAGCTGGCTTGATATTGTCTCCCCCGGCCAGGCGTTGATTTGTTTAACCATCCATAATCGGAAATGTTTACCGAAGGGTCTGCCCAGCTGCTTGTGATGTCTTTAGGAGACTAACAAGCGCTTCATTCCGTTTGGATGGTATGCTTGCAGAAGGGTGTCCTGACAACATGTGGCCTTGAGAAACTCTGTGTGAAAGAGCAGATGCTGGGTGTGTAGTAGCACATGGCGTGTACGTTTCCCACCACTTTCTTCGTTAGCAGCGGGGTGGAAAGCTTGATGCTTTGTAACTTGATGCGTGCTGGTAATGCCGTTTTATGCTTTGGAGTGTGTGTGAGGCAGAAGGCTTGAACTCGTAGCATCCGTCCGAGGGTCGGACGGTCCGGCAGAGGGCGAGCGACAGCTGGCCCTTCATTGACAGGCTTTAATTGTGAGCGGTTAAGATTTCACTCCGAGGGGCAGGGGGTGTTGATATTATTCCAACTGGAGAGACCAGAGCTCCTGATTGTATGCTATAGTCTAAAGCCTGGAGATTACTTAAGGTGTTGTATTGCCATGCAGGCGGAGGGGGGGGGGACTAGTCAGACTAGAGTTACCCGGGGAGACCAATGATGTTATCGCAATGGCTAATCGAAGATCCTAATTATTGGAGTGTAAACAACAACAAAAATAGGATTTCTTCATTTGCATTCTATTATTTGTTTCCAGGTCTTAAAATACAAAAACAAATACTTCCGCCCTTCGTTCGCAACAGGTCGTGTCATGTCGAGCACCGATTTTGACACCACATTGATCCCTCGAGTTATATTTAGCTAAAAGTGCATCATGTACTAGGTATTGTGTGTCCTCCCGACGCAAATCTCCCAGCAACCTGCTCGGTTCTGTAACCACCATAACCAGTTGGTTCCCTTGTCACATGAGTTGCCTTTGCGGGTCACTAAAATGATGTAGCGGGCCAGATCTGGTCCCCGGGCCTTATGTTTGACACCGGTAAGGGAGAAGAGCTCAACACAAATCATTAATCGTGCACACCTACTCAATCGTCACGACTGTCCATGATGCTAAGTATAATCTGTACCCATATTAAAAATGAACTAGCTAACAAGCGCTAATATCGTTAGCAAGAAATTAATAGTTTAAATTTCATCTATCCTTTGCAGAGTCACAGATTTTCAGGGTGAAAATTCTTTGGAATCGGCAATAACATATTTCAAAGGTAAAATCAGAACAGATTTACAAATAGTATCATTTGCATATGTACACAGTATAAAAAATTAGCATGCTGCTTTAAAAATCAATGTAATTTTATATCCGGAAGCATCATCAATTGTTTTTATTCTAAAAAAAAAAAAACGGATGTAGGTATCAGGATTCCACTATCATAAATTTCATTTCATTGAGCAAACTGAATGCAGTCTAAAAAAGAAAAGAGATCACATTTCCTTCATATTTGCCGCTCCACTAGCTGCACCCTTCAAGCTTTTCACAGAATAAAAAAATAAATAAAAGTGACTCTGATCAAAGAAACCGTTGATACCGGCTGACTGACGAAACCTGCAGCTATCAATGTTGACTCAGCATGACAACATCAGATAAGAGATCTAACAATATCCGAAAAGATGACAGTAAAGTGTGCAATTACTGAACCGGTATATAAAGAACACGGAGTTAAAACCGGTTTCCGACTTGATTAGACTTGACGCCAACATAGGCAGGAAAGTGACAGAAAAGAAAAAAAAAAATCTAAATACTGCTCAAAATGAAATATCTTTCATCGCGTTTAAAATTTCACACATTTTGAAATGCCATTTTCAGGTACCGTATTTTTCAGACTATACAAAAAAAAAATAGTAGCTTCAAAGTCAATTGGATGGAACACACCTGTAGCTCTTGTGGCCAATGATCTACAAGAAAGAAATCTCCTTGAAAAATAATTGACAAGCCAAGGTTTTGAATGTTGGCCTGAAGATGTGTTGCACACCCACCGCAGATAGCGCCGCCCAACTCGTGTTGCCGTCTCCGTCTTTGCGGTCTCTCATTCCAACAACCATGCAATATTATATAGACGCCTGGCATTCAGCCCGCCCTATTTATTTCCCACTGAATTTACGATCCCTTGTTTATTCTCAAGCCAACTCTTCTAATCTTCCCTTTTGATTTGCCAGTACATTCCTTTCTATTAAAACAGCGCAGAGCGTGACTGAGTCAATGATTGCCGGGGCCCTGTGCTTGAACTTTGAACTGCTAAGGCAAAAAGTACCCTCTCCTGTACATTGTGGTTAAGGTATGATATAAAGGGACTTGAACTGGGGGGGTTAACTTGTTTATCATTCACACCAGTAGGGTGATCCGATCCAATGACCTGTCAAGCTTTCAACAAAAATAGGGTGTGTACGTTTTTTGACATTTTCTTCACTGGGCACTTTTCATGGATATCAAAAAGGCAAATAGGGCAAAAAAAAAAAACTATTTATGCAAGCTATCCCCTGAGAGGCATCGATGTTGTGAGATCACTCCCACCTATAAAGATCAAATATGAGACATTTATTATACAGAGGGGACTTATCTCGCCCTCCCTATCTGATGGGCTATGTAATAGAGAGGCTCTGGACAGATCCACTTTCACTACCCTGAAAAGCAGGGAGAGGTGACCCAAAAGGAAATCATTATTCGAGAAAACAAAGGTGCCGTGGGCCCGCGGGAGAGAAAAGAAAAAGGCTAAAAAAAATAGCCTAACTATTATAGTAAAATTAAGGAGAGCAAAATCGGACTTTCGCATCACACACTTCAAAGTGTTTATATATCACCTCGGGAAATCAGACTCCATGAATGCGTCAACACAAAAGTAGTCACACTTAAAAAGAGATGTTTACATGGCAACAATGATAGCATGAGAACAGACAGAAGCTAATATGGGTGCACACCTGATCAAATAATTGCCATGGGACACACAGACGAGGACATAAACTGGACCAGTTGATCTGGATTAAAGGTCTGATGGTGAGGAAAAAATTATTTTAATCCAAACTCTGATCAGATTGAAGAAATTTGCTCAATCGAAACATCTATGCGAGCTAAATATATCTCTTTGTAAACATGACGTTCGAAATGAGTTTCTCAACACCGATTCATTATCGTATCGCTAGATCATAATGATCATCGGCAACACATCAAATTATGATCGTTGTAATCCCTCATGAAAAAAAAGAAACAATTAACAGTTGTTGACCAGTTTCATAAAATAGTCATAATGTGCAGCATTTTAAATATTTGCACTGAAAGCAATTCTGAGGAAAATGAAGGCAGACATGAAAGTGATTATTAAAAAAAAAAAAAAAAAACAAGTTACCTGCCAAGTGCAGTTTAACCAATGTGCATGTTCAAGCAAGAGCATTAGGAGAATGAGAGCTGGGAGAAAACTACAAGGAGTGCTTCGGTGCCTGGGTTTGGTCTTTTAGGGTTGAAAACCGTGGCCTTTAGGAAAGCCTCCAAAGCTCGGGTCTCCTTTGATAATAGAATTGGGTTGTAGCCAAGATACACAGCCTTTTGGTAATAGTTAACAATGTGGGTAAACACTGGAACTCAGCAGCATGGAGGTAGGTCAGAGAACTGCAGTAGAAGGATTGCTAACTAACGCCCCCCCCTTTTTGCGTCAAGCCCAACCTTCTGTCCCACGTTCGCTTGATCTGGCAGAGTATTGAAGCGCTTGGCTCAGCTTCTGACTCTTGGGTTTGGAAGAGAGTTTCATAAACAGGCTGCTGACTGATATAGGACGGCGCTGAAACTAGCACACAGGAAAGTTGTCGGAATTTTATAAACAGTCCCGCTTTGGCTCGTCCGAATGTTCGATCGAGCAATATCAAGTGAAGAACGACAATTCCATGCGCTCAACTTTGGAGCTGCCTCTTCTGCACAAAGTCCATGGATGACACACTCGGATGTGGATGAACACAGAAACCTGACCTTAACCCGATAGAACACCTTTGGGATGAATTAAGAGTGGTGAGTGAGAGCCATATAAATGTGTGACGTCACAAATGTGCTTCTGGAAAAAAGGTCAGAAATTCCCATAAAAAAACACTTTCCAGAAGAGCTGCCATAGCTGCAAAGCTGCAAATCCTCGAGTCAAGGAACTGAATGCTATGTTCCGGCGGCCATTTTTAATATTTTATTTAAGTTGTGCGGAATTTGCGTACTACTCCCCTCATTCATAAAGCTTCTCGGAAAGCTTCGGAAAATCTGATCAGGGCTTAATGTCACGATCGAAAGCTGTATGTCACCGACTCTTTGCGGCTAACCATGCCCCGTCCCATTTGGCAGGAGACGAAACTTTTCATGTTGTTTCTTCTACCGCAATGTTAGCCTGCCATGGTGATTCTCGGAGGTCAAATCTAGAAAAGGAAGTTCTGTACTTTAACATATACTATAAGTGCTTATCCCTTCATTTCCAGACAACCCAAGGACTTTGGTGATAGACATGTCATTAACTAAGCTTGCGGCAAGTGCTGCGCTAATCTCGGAGCGTGCAGACCAAACACCAAACCGCTAGCAACTCTGCTATAGTCCTCAGACGTCTTTAGCTTCCAGCAATACTGCTGTGTAATGTAACCCGAAATGAGGAACTGGAGTGACACCATGCTTCAGTCCTCCATAGCAATAGGAGGATTTAAATAGTGGAGGTAAAGGGAGTCATAACTATTATCAAAAAACGATCCAATATGACAGTCCTAAAAAAAGACATGACACACACACACACATACACACATTCTCGCAAATGTACTATAGTAGCCCCCAGCAGTGAAGGTTATCGGGCGAGCGGCCCTGGCAAGATACCAGAACTTGCTCTTTCAAATACAGACTGCCTTTTGAGCCGTGCTGTGTTTTTATTTTAAACGAGACAATGTAAATACACAGGTTATGTCATCAAAATATACAGGAATTGATACTGTATCGTTTCCCTTTCAACTGCCAAGGTGTGGTCAAGGTTACAATTTGAGCAAGCGAAGCTCATTTTATCTGTGTATATTGAGATTTTGTAGCTCAACAACTTTGTTTTATATCCTGTAACATTGTTGGCAATTCACTGGCTAGACCACAGGTGTCAAACTCAAGGCCCGGGGGCCAGATTCGGCCCGCTATATCATTTTATGTGGCCCGTGAAGACAAATTGTGCATCAAATGAATTGCAAATTGTCTTCACTTTTAATATCTTTTAAATATTTGACCAGTTTTTACTCGTCTGATTTGAAAATGAGTTATTTGTCAGTTTGTTTTGTAGCTTTTACTGTATATAATATGAGGTGCTCATACATTTATTTGCCCTTCGAAAGAAGCTATGACTACAATGCAAATTTATATCTGTGTTAAATATCAAAGCAATCTTCGAACGATTCAACACCGTCGATATACTTGCGAACAGATAGATTTACATTTCTGCTTCTCGAGCTATTAACAGTTGACAGTAACGCACACGTTTGTCATCAAACACCCGAGATATTCTTCCTCACCGTCTTCTCGCTGACAGACTGAACAAGTTGTTGAACGTAAGGAGCTCTCCCGCCTCACACAAAGCACCCAAAAGTGCGGTCTGTCAACATTCCGCTTGGGTGCCAAGGTATTTACTTTGGACAAGAGAGAGAGGGGCACAGCAAGGGACTGCTTCTAATTACAAGCAGCCAGTCAGGAGGTCACGGCCAATTGGAACAAGTCTTGTAGATACGCAGTTCTTTTCCTGATGCCTTTCAGACACTTAAGTTTGGGTTGTTTTTGGAGCAAGGTCATAGCATTGCTCCGCCGAGGTAGCTATTCCAAAAGAAGACCAACAAATAGCAGGAGGCGGGCGGCACTGTTATGACAGGCTAGATGTGTTTGTGGTCAACAGTTTAGAGTAGCGTTCAAAATGGCCTCAGCTAGATAGAACCTTGAAATATATTGTCGGAAGGATCAGGCCGCGAAGCAGTCTTGGACAAATACACACTGCCAATCAGATAGCAATGGGTACACAGTTCCAAAAATGTGTTTTGTTCATTCTTGGAATTTCTTTTTTTTTTGTCGGATGATACATTGTATGAAGTGAAATGATGTTTTATTTCTGCGGTTTATAGTCCAGCTTACCTTAGCTATGAATTTTTCATAATTTTCTAAAATGATATATTTTATTTAAAACAACTTTTCGACAGGTGCAATACAATTAAATAATTTCACACTTCCGCCATCTTCTTCCAACATCAACATAAATTAGCCTCATAAGCTAAGACCTTCTTGTTTACATCCCTCCCAGGAGACCAGAAGGAGAAACTTGTAAACACCAAGATCCTCATGTTAATTTCTAAGGACATAAGCACATGGTCATTATGTTTTAAAAGCTTCATCGAATCAAACGCTCCCCGCAAGACGCGGTTGGCATTCAGCGGTCTGCCATCTCTATGATTTGGCCCCACAGGGGATTTCCAGAGCATGATGCATGTGTGTAATCCATCTTTCCGTTCAACCATTCATGATCGCTGTCCTCCGCTACGGTAATAATGGTGCGCTCACGAAGTCTCTGGTCCTTCCGATTACTCTGAACTCTCAAAAGACTTTCCCTTGAGTCTCTTCTTCATTATTTGCTTTTTTCCCGATACCGAGTGACAGAACGACAACACATCATTAGCATATCTATTATGCCCAGTCAATCTTTGCTGCTTAAAACCGAGATACTGAACAAAACCAAAAAAAATGTGCTCAGTTTGATTTTAAATTCTTTTCATATCTCTTATAAAGACTCATATAAAAAGTCTACACCCCCCCCCTGTTCGTTTGCGGTGTAATGTTTTACCGCTAACATTCTTTTTTGGACTGATAGCCATCGTCGGAATTTTTCACACTAAAAACTACTCGAATCGAGTTTGTAGTCCATCCATTCATTTTCTATAGTGCTTGTCCTCATCGGGGTCACGGATGATCCCAAGGAACAACCTGGACTGGTGGCGAGTCAATTACAGGGCACATGTAGACAGACAAACAACTTAGCATCTTTTTCTGGATCTTTCAATGGCTCGACAACCGTAAATGTTATTTTCGGAAATTACTTCAAGTGTGGTTTGTCCATCCGTGTCGTTGGAGATATATATTATGTATGAAGACTACTGGAGATGTTTGAAACCTAACCGGTACTTTCCACTTTTTTTTTTTATCTCATAAAAAAAATAACACAGTGACATTCTAATTAAAAGTGAAACAAAATGACTATTACAGAGAATATGTCACATGCATACAACACTGCAGAGCGTTGTGCAGATGTTTCCACATAATTTAAGACCATCTTTAATGCGCAATAAATAATAGCGTTCTGCGTGCACCACAACACAACCACAACTGTGACTGCATTGCTGATTTAAGCACTGACAAACTGAAACCAAAACCAAAAGAGCTTCCTTATTAACCAAACCATCCATCATGTTTTGGTCATATTGCAAGATGAATATTATAATAGAAAATACGGTCTAATTTTAATTTCATTGATGCTAATTTTATATTATGTTAGATTTAATCCAGCATATTTTTATAGTAAGGGATTTTTTTTTAATAGTCTCTTCACCTTCCTATTTCTCGATTGTTTCTCCGCAATGTTTAGGGAAAGGAAATTGTATTTTGTTTATTGTCTGGAGGTGACCATGTGACTTCTGAACGCACGAATCATTTCTTGTTATCTACTCAGACCTGAAGTTGCAATATGGCCTTTGTAGTCGGGCACCGGTGGAAGATCTGAGTCACTTTGATCCCACTTAATAGAGTTTGGTAAATGATCTCAGTATAGGAGACGTGCTTCCTATGCGCAAAGACTCACTGATGCTTGTACACAAATCCATAAAAAAGTCTCACAGGTGGAAAGTTATTTCTCTTGGATGGCTGAGCCAAGCGTTCAAGCAGAAAAAGAAGAGACTTTACTTCCACTCAAACTGCTTTGAGCTGACTCCAGATTTTTTGGCTCTCTATGTGCAGAAGCTCTCCGCCATGCTGGCCACTAATTTACTTGTCATAAACACCGAGTACAAATAGCTTTAAGCATGTCACAGAAGAACCAAATAACTGGAAATTATACCGCCGGGACATGTTTTGCAAAAAAATCAACAAAAGTCAAAGCAAAAAAAAAAAAAGTGGAGGAGCAACGGGGAATCTGAAAGAGGGAGGGAGTTTGTCAGAGTGTATTTATCTGTGGAATGGTGATGACTCTTTTCCTCCAGCCTCTCAGCAAAATAAGAGCTTCCTGCCTTTTGAGTGCATGTAGCCATTTTTGTCCTTGAAAGTGAAGCACCCGCAGTGAATTACAACCAAGAGCTGTCAAGAAACAGGAGAAGGCTGCTTGGAGGGAAGGAGGTGAGGAGGAGGAGGAGGTTGGGAGAAAGCATGGCACAAGTGGAGCAAAGAACAACGGAAGAGCCACTTCACCTTTGCCATCACTTTTCAAGCACTGGATGGCATCATTTACTTCACTCCAAAGTCAATTGACCGATTTAATTTGCTCAACCATTTACACAAAGTCAAGCATTAATGGCGATGTTATACTTCGAGTTTTTTATTTATTTTTTTGGGTCAATTTCCCAAAACTTCTTTGATTCCAAACCATACTGGATTATCTTGTATAATAAAGATAAACCCACCTGTACTAAAAAAAGAACATGGCTGTCAAAGTATGAAAAACAAGAAAGAATGTATTGTGACTGGAGAATTCCAGACATGTTCTAATGATTTAAAAAGGAGGTCTGCAGGATTGAGAGATTTGCCATGCCCCCCCCCACTTCCCTGACTCTTCCAGTGCCATAAGAAACATCTTAACAGCCATCTTTAATGGAAAAGGGCGGACAGGAGAGCACTAGGCCTGCTTCCTGTGCTGCAGATGGAGTCCCTACATCCCTGGACTGCCATTAGTCCACGCCAGTCTTTATCGAGCACACGCACGTCGTGCTGCGTTCAAGGCAATGCCAAGTCAAGGGCGACAGAAATGCAATAACAGGTTGAACCAATAGCCATATGGAAATAAAAGTCTATGTGTGAGTGAACTTCATTTGGCCTTCGAAAGGAATGTGAAAAATCACATTATGCCACATGATGACTTTAAAAGGTTGACTATTGTCCCTGAGTGGCCTTTTATTCGACAATTTAAATTGCACTGATGTCATTGACTAAACACTGAATGATTTATTTTAATTAACAAAAAATGATCGTCAAAACATTTTCACAATGACTGTTGTATCTCACAAATCTGTCAATGTTTATCAAGCAAAAAAGTGGCATGCTAACAGGTTATGCTAACTTGCTAAGCTAACTTTCACAAAGTACATTTGTGTGCACAAGCGACGTGGCAGCAAATAAACACCGTTCTCACAATGGGAGGGCAAAAGGAGTGGCTGAGCACCGAGGAAGAAACAACTGAAGAAGTCAACGTTAAACGAATGTTGTGTTACCAGAAACCAGAAAAAGTGCTTCGGTGTGCTTCTCACCGAATTCTGGCACCTCATCAAAGCGGAGAGCGGCAAGCTTTGAACGGCAAATTAACAGGTCAATTAAAAAAAGTGTCTACAGAAAAAACAATCGTACAATGAACACACGAAGCATTCACACACACCCCAAAACCACAAATGAATCAGTTGCATAAGCCAGGATCAAGTTGCTTTGAGGGTCAAAAGTACATTACTTGCTATATAAAATATTTCCAAAATTATTTGGTGTTTAAGTCACATGCATTTTTATTCTCACCATTGTTCAAAAAAAAAAAAAAAAAAGTTTTTTGATCTTTGTCTGTATGATCTGAGGCTTACGCCCCAAATTCAAAACACACATTTTATGCTCTGTTGACATTCTCAACGTTAATGGACTGCAGAAGAACAAGCGAGTTGACAATCATTTGCAAATGTGTGGCTTTAAAAATGTCATTTGAGGCTTTATTTGAAACTTTGTAAGCTAACAAAAATTTGTTTTTGCAAATTGGCCTAAAAATGACGTTCAAAGGTAAACTAATGACAATCTATTTGCACAAAAACTGCTACGTGGGCGATGAGTCAGGAATTTCACCACATGACCCGCCAATTAAAAAACTTAGTACTGCGACAATCCACATTTTACATGCGGGAAATACCCTGCAGAACCATGTCGACATTTTAATAAAGGCTTGTTTATCTGGAGTTCTAATCTAATTATAAAAAAGTGGTTTGAGGTTATGCTACATTAAAAGGCAAACGAACCAATTATCAATCAATTAGACTTGTTAACTTAGCAAACACTTTGAACTGCCGTCTTTTTGGCCTTCCCCAAACAAGCGTGACGTAAACAAATCTGTAACGACTTCCATTGCACCTGCATGGATTTGAAGACCAAAAAAAAATTGCAAATGGGCAAACATCTGGCATGAACAAGCAAAACTATGCTAAGCAGCAGCATTGTGGGGAGCCCTGGACAGGCTTTTATCTCATCCAGGGAGATAGGAAGTATGGACAGGAAATCTAGGGGGAGGGAGGGGAGTCCAGAGCCCATATGGGAAGTGCAGTGTAAACACTCTTGGTTTTTAATCATCCCAGCTCACGTTCACAACTGGACACACTTTGATGTTCTCCCTCAGAGCCCCCTCCGCCCTCGTTCCCAAAGGTCTGCGCAGATGTTCCGAGAGGCAAACATGCAGAAGCCGCGATCTAATACCTTGCGGGACTTAAAGAAAGTTGAGTGGCACAAGTAGAAATTGCCCTGCGTGCTTTAATGACAACCCCAAAAGGCCCTGAGGTCAACCCTCAAATATACAAAAAGATTTACAAAAAAAAACAGTTAATCGCTTTCACAATGTTTAGCCTCCCCTTAATTGGCGCAAATCCCATTGGAAGATGAAACTCCGAGGCGATCTCCCAACAAAAGTGGAGATATCGTTGACTTCAAAGTCATCCCAGAAGCCTTTGCACTTCTTCTCCGGCCACCGTATAAGCTCCATGTCTGGAAAGGGGATAGAGTCGAAAATGCCTCTGTACTTTCTCCTAATAGAGTTGCCAGACTACGGCCAAGTGCTCCAATGAACGTGTCCATTCAGGGGACAAGGCACACGTCCAACGTGGCCACTGTTTAATAGACCACAGGGAGACGTGTACCAGAGCAAGGTCTTTTGACTGCAATAAACAGAGAGGAAGTGGGAACGCAGTCAATCAATTTTCAACTATATTCAATGTAGGCTGCCATAGAAAGCTCAAAAAGGAAATACAGTGATTTGACTTTACTTTGTTCCATGACCAATGGATCGTATAAATCAATATTCTCCATTGAATTGAAAAGTCGTTAATCTGTGGGAAAACAAATCTGTTTTTACGCGATGGCTCATAACGCAAAAAAAGGTACAACTTTGTTCACATTTATGAATAAAAAAAAAATGTTTTCCCAAGCTGAACTGTTATTATAGTGACATCATCAAACGTAAGACCAATCGTGGTTGCTAGCTGTTCAGTACAATACGGCTAAAGTAACAATAACTCGGAATTGGTTACAGCAAGGAATGCGTTATTAATTTTACTTATCCTTAAAAATCAAATAAATCGAGAAAGTTTATACTGTTACTTTGACCGCCCGTGATTTGCAATAAATATTTGCAGTATTTTGAGGAATATTTGACAAAACTAATAAATTTTCATTCATATTGCAAGATAAAATGGTTTGAAATACAGGAAGTGGTCGTGAAAGTCAGAATGGAGTGCAAACCCCAGTAAGCCATGAAAGTCCTAATAGTGAGTCAGTGTTAATTACATTTATTCACGTAGAGTCATTGAGTTAATTGCAACCTATTTATTCACTTAATTAAAAAGTCTACTGCCTTCAGAATCTTTGTTTCGATCCATCTCAAAGGGCGGCCATTTTGGTCACTTGCTGTCAACTGAAAATGACATCACAGTTGCCAAGTCACAACCAATCACGGCTCAGCTTCAGAAAACTGATGAGCCGTGATTGGTCAAAGGAGTCGCATCACAATGGCGCTAACATAATAGTCAATAAAATCATAAATACAGTATGAGAAACGCTCAAATGTAAAACCAGGTCATTCTAAAGGTCGTACGTTGGTCACTGCAAACCAAGGACCTCCACGATATTATAATTCAGATGTCAATAAGCACTTTTAGCCCTCTTGGATTTCGTTTTTGTGCCTGACTAAAAATAAGCAAACAGTAGAGCTTCAGGAGGGATTCAGCACAAGTTTGAGTGTTTGTCAGAGGACCCCCCCCCTCTTCCTCACATCCACTGCCAGGCAAGAACATAAAGCCTGAGCGTAAAGCGCCTCACATGGGCCCTTGAGGACCTGTTGGAACAAGCCTGAGCTGCAACAAAGAGCATCCTGCAGCGTCTGACAAAACCAGGCCTTCCTCACCTCGGACACAACCGCGGACCGGCCCAATTGTGAGCAAGCTCTTCTTTGTGTTCCTTTCCATCTTCCAGTAAGTTGCCGAGACCTGATGACAGCAGCTTTGACACAGCGATCATCTTAACCTCCTTTTTCTTCCAGCACATTCCTTGTTCACGGATTTTCAACCTCAGTGTAAAAAGTTTTACGGCGGACTAATAAGGAATGTCGGAATTCCCTCAGTACGTTTGATGTGATCAAAACCTGTTTTCTCACAAAGGCATAATCAGTTCTAAGTGGCGTGCCGAATGGAGAGCTATCGGCGTGAAGAAGCGAAGGGAATGGTCAAAGACTCAAACACCTGCGAGCGAAGAAAGACAAGATCCTACGGTGCATATCTACAGTCCCGTTTCTTAGGAGACGGTAAATAAATTGACGGAGCTTTATGGCCAGGCAACCTTAATCCAATCCTAAATGCAAAAAAATGCATGATGAAAAGAAACACAGATTTCTATACTTCCTTAAAGGGTACCAGAAAAAAAAAAAAACACTGCAGCTCAAATTACAGTGTGTTAAGATGTCTCGTTTAACTGTCATCGACCACACCTTGCTAATAAAGTTGTTTGATGAAAAGTTGGTGTTAAACATTTAGGCACAAGACATGACAGACATGTTTTTTGCCTGATGCGTAAAATTAGGTCAACATCACTGGAAAGAACACGCGTGTCATCACCATTCTTAAGGAATTTTTCAAAGTTCTGTCATCACAGAGAGTGGGGAAGGGTGAGCAAATATTTTGTGGGCAGATGCAAGGTCACTGCAGGATAGAGGATTGCAAAAAAGTATGTAGGTCTTTGAAATTTTTGAGGGGAACAACAACACCTTGGAGGTATCAGTCAACTGAGACAAAGGATTAATGTATCAGTATCAGAAGACACAAATTATTAGACTGAATTTTCTTTTTTTTATACTCAAATTAGTTATTTTATTGAGAAACGCAAGTACATAAAAATGTACTGAGTTATTTATTTTTTTTAGCTTTTAATCATAATTATATTTTAGGATAAAAAAGGCCATTTTGGTTCAACAGCAGCTACATAATGGTGTGATAGCTATGGTACACAAAAAAAAACAACTGGCTATAAGGGAAAATTAAACAACTAAAAAATGGTTGCCTTGTTTACTACTGCACCTTGATCATTTATTTTCATCTCATGCTCTGATTGATGAGCTAACAGCAAATCAGTGGATTCAACTGTTAACGCTATTTTGCATACTGGCTCATTCATTTAAATCGCAAACAAATATTAGTAGCAACCTGCACACAGAAATCAACATCCCCAAGTATTATAATAATAATTATTTTTCAGCCACTGCACAATTGAATTCCAACTTATTGTCCATAAAATATCATCTCTAACTTATGCCTCTAATACGCAGGTTTCTTTTACTTGGCTCTATAAGCGGGGCATTTTTTTTAAAACAGAACACGATTGCAAACCTCAAGAATGTTTGACACAAATGTCACTCTTGCGGTGTCAATCAAAGTTAGAAACAATGTGTACCAACACAGTACACGCTTAAATAGGCTGTCTTGCTTTATCTAGCCATGTGCAAGGTTAGGTAACACTTGACCCATTATTTATTTATTGACCAGGGTCAAAATCTCTCAATCAAAGATGTATTATTTCATCGACTCATCTGATGGGTTAAAAAAAACATTTGACCTATTATGTGTTATTTATATCTGCAACTGATTCAGCAAATGGAATGCTTTACTTATACTCTTGGCAAGGTTTGGAAACGGTTTACCTATTGTGGGTTATTTATATCGGCAACTGATTCAGCAAATGGAATGTTTTATTTATCCTCTTCAAAAGGTAAATCACTGATTTTGTGCACACTTTGTATGTAATTCTCATTGTCCGCCTTTCGATACTCTCAGAAATAGTTACATTGTCAAAGTTTCCCAGCAAAATTTGGCTGAAAATTGCTGCTAGCCATTTTGTTATCATTGAAACACACAGTTATATATATATTTTTTTTGTCAGCCATTCACTCAATCAGTTAACTCTTTGTCAATCCTGATTTGTTGTTTGATTTAAGTGCTCGCCGAGCTAAATATGATCACATCATCAATTGTTTTAAAATGCATTATTCAAATCACCAAGACCTCCGTTTTTTTAACAACATATCACGTGACCGGGCAAGTAGCCACAAGGTGGCGCAAACTTTTCGGACTAAACTAACCTATTTTTGGAGAACAGGCCCCATGGCTACCTTGGTGGCTTACCTGCCTGTCAACATCATATTGGTGACTCAATTGTGATTTAACTTGTGTTGCCCTGCACGCAATAGACTAATAATGGGTTCAAATAAATCAAAATCATCCTATTTCACTTCAAAACGTGTTGATTACTTTTGTGTATAATATATGGCGTGACGTCATAATGGCTGGGAAAGAGTGGATGTGCTTTTTGGGTGATGTCATCCTTACCTGCATGAGTTTCCCCTCCGCGTAACCGGCGCTGCCTCCCACAAACTTCCCTTTCAGAGTGATGGGACTCCCCGCCGGTTCGTGCTTGACCAGCGTCACCTTGATGAGCGCTTGGAGGGTCGGCAGCTCGGATTCCGGGCCCGGCTGGCCCAGCACCACCTGCAGGGCCGCCATGAGCAGCCACGGCCAGAGCCCGGCCAGGCGCCACGGGGGGACGGTCATGGCCTCGACTGAGGCAGCGGAGCCCGGCCGCACATGGTGGACTTCAAAGCAGGCAGCAGGAAATCACGGAGGAAGCGTGTTTTTTTTTTAAGTCCCAAAAAATCTTGTACTTCTTCAAACAACGGAATCAAAGCTCATGCGTGAGCGTCCCGATCCTTCCATTTAGAGTTAATATTCAAGCGTGCATCCAGGCGCATATTCCGATTCCCCAAAAAGTTTAAAAAAAGTTTAAATTCATGCTCCGGGTTGCAAGTGTAATAAATGTCCGCACGTGTCCACGCGTGCAGATTAAAAAAAGCCCAGCTCCAGTCCATGCATGAGTCGAATTTCATTTAACTCCACTTCTCATTAATAATAATAATGAGGGTGTAACAAAAAAAAAATCCAATCGCTGCACCTTTATCAACACCGCACTAGGAGTTGACAAGCAGCGTCGCCAGATAGAGAGTCCCGAGGGCGCCACATTTTTCAACACGCACACATCCACGCACGCACACGGAAGAGAAGTTCAACTTCAAAGGCGAACGTTCCAGCCAGGTTGCCTCTGCAGGGGCGGTCGGATCACAGCCCAACCAAATGGTTAAGTAACATGTTTACAACTTGAACGGTGCGAACATTGTTGTTCCCTAAAGGATTTAATTACGATGCGTAAACATCGTTTGTTGGCTCCTTTCCTTCCTTCCTTCAGATCAAAGTTATTCCCACTTCCAGATTTCAATGACTTCTACGAAACTGGATATGTTCCTCGGAGATCCGTCATAAACCGGGTGCAACTGCAAGAAACGCCACAGTGTGCGGAACACGAGTGCTCCAAACTCCATGTGATCCTCATGTGAAGTCGGTCAACTTGAGCGACGGCGTGCACAGTTCACCCACACCGTCCCACTAATCTTCTCTCCCGTGTCCGTGACTCCGTGTGACGCTGCTTGCACACTAAGGGGGTTCTCATTTACTTACACCCGCTACCTGCTCATTCGGTATGCTGCCTTCAGGGCCACTTCGTTATCGGCGAAGATTTGTCGGGACATAAAAAAAGCGGAAATATGAACCGATTGTTGGATTGAAATTAAACACGAAATTAAATGTACTTGTATTATATGCTATACGTTCTGATGTGTCACTGATGAAAGTTAAGCTGCTGAAAATGTTCACTTTTTTCCCGTATTTACATGAAGGCAACGGCACGATCCCTTGCGAAGGCGTATGGGACTCCACGCATCAAAATGGTATTAATAAAGTCAAGCACATAGCTCCCTCTCGTGGTCAAACTTTAAAAGCACAGCTCCTTCTATTGTGGCCACTTGGGGGCAGTCTAATAAAAATGCATAGTTGCATACACGACGCAATATTCAGTTCAATAACAAAAAATCGTGGGATCCAGTGACATCAGTGTATTCCTTGGATGATGTTATATTTTTGTTGTTATTCAGCTTGTCATTACAAATAATGCAATTGCGTGTATATTTCTAATAAGGCACGTCAAGTGGATGCCTAAATATGGGTCCTTTCCGAACTTTAACGCACAATGATGACGTAATAAGCCCGCGACTAAACCTCGGTAAACATTAGCCAGTTTGAGCTAGGTTGAGAGTACAATGGCTCTGGAAACCGTTCCTAAAGACCTTCGACATCTACGAGCGTGTTTGCTTTGCTCCTTAGTGAAGGTAAATTGAATTACGACAAATGAAACCCTACATTGAGAAACAAACTCGTTTACAGTAATTTCGTTCCACCACCGCAATGTAATCAATTTTGCTTTTCTTAGACTATTGACCAGTTTGAATATGATGGCTGTGACAACTGTGAGTCGTTCCTTCAGATGAAGGGGAACAGAGAGATGGTGTATGATTGCACCAGTTCTTCATTTGATGGGTAAATGTTATATGTGAAATATCTTTAAAGACAATAGGTTTTTACCATTTTATGTTTATTCACACAGCGTGATTGCTCAGATGAGTCCTGAGGACAGCTGGGTTGCAAAATGGCAGAGAATAGGTAAGAGACAATACAGTGAGTATTAAAAAGTTGATGAAACTAATTTTATCACATCTTCCATGTCATTCTTCACAGGCACGTTCAAGCCAGGTGTTTATGCTGTTTCGGTGACTGGTAGATTACCCCCAGGTACAGCCCAATATCAATACTTTTGTTCTCCTGTGCTAACACTATCACAAGGTCACCTTCCGTGTATATTGGTCATTCTCAATTCTTTTGTTTTTCCAGGTGTTGTGAGGGAGCTGAAAAGCAGGGGAGTGATCTACAAATCCAGAGAGACAGCTGTGAAGTCCTAACTTTTTTTTTTTTTTAACGGCTGTTTCCAAGAAGCCCAAATACTATTTGTACAAAACTTTTTTTTTTTTTACCAGAGAAATAAATCTGTTTAAAATGTAGTCACGTCTATTGTCTTGCTAGCTGTACGCGCAATTAGCAATGACTACACATCACCTTGCACTTCGGATAAATTCAGTTTTATACTGGAATACCTTTTTGAACAAACTACACCTAGATTTTTTTTTTTAATATGACCAACCCCACTCAAAAAAAAAGTTCTCACTCCTCTCTATAATGTAGTTCTTTATGATCAATACAACATCTCACAAACTGATACCTCCAGGTGAGCCAACGTATGAAAAGGAAAAAAAAAACAAGTTTCAAGTTAATTTGAGTTTCTGGAAGGCGTTTGCATCTAGTGCCCTCTTGTGGAGACAACAGGTAATCCATCCATCATGGAGGGTGGCCCAGAACACGCCAATCAGAGCAAAATGTCCCACGTTGTGCAGAAATGACGCGAATCTGCTCGTAGTCATCCCGACTAATTGCAAGAATGTGATTGGTTGCGCTATCGGCGTAGCACCATGTGACCATGGGAGTCATTCGGTCATATGTTTCTGAAGAATGTGACTATTTCTAATTTTCAAAAATCTCATTTATCAAGTGTTAACATTTTTTGAAGACATTTTCATAGAAATCAAAGCTTCTTCACCTAATCATTCAAGACATCAAATTTGAACAAAACAAGCAAAGTTATTTTTGACTGGTGAATGTCTGCAAAACATGCCGACTTTCAATCTAGAGCAGATATCATGCCGCAGGGCTCCCCGCAGAACAAGGAAATAGCGGGCAGCCCAGAGCTAGGTAACCATGAGGCACACGTGAAAACCACGAGGCCACTCTACGGCCCTACAACGTCAAGTCTCCAATATTCACAATTTGTTGCTTTTATTTGGAGAAAAACCTCACCAGTTTTAGGTGAGTTCTTCCCTTTGGTTCCCAAAAATAAAAACCACAAACAGGTAAACCATCTGCAGGTTTTCTATTGGGAAGACCTTTTGTGACCAGACAACAGGTTGCCATGGACACATCAGCGGAATCATTTTAAATGGCCAAACACTGAAGAGAGAAAAATAACTTAGACAAACATGAGAGCTAGCTCACCGGTGACATCTGGCCTACCTGCTCAAGAGTTCAAAGGGCAAAGCACCCTCACTGACTGATCTCCCGCAGGCTCCGCAGGGAGGCGGCGCAGCTGGAGATCAGGTTGCACAGCTGGATGCTGGACTCCAAGGAGGCGCAGGTTTGCAGCTGGTCGCTGGCCCAGCGCATTTTGCTTAGCACCGCCTCCTCAGCATCCTGCAGCACAGGACGTCGAGGGAGCGGACGCAAGGCCGCACTGGGCGCCGGTGGGCGGGCGGTGGCAACGGCCCCCGAAACAGCTGCGGCTGCGCCAGGGACGATGACGGCGGGGGGTGCTGGTGTTGGCGGGACCACGGGCGCGGGGGGGACTGCCCTGCCGCCGGCTGCCGCTCCCTCGCAGTGCTCCGGTCTGGGCTGGGGGACGGCAACAACGCCGCAGTCACCGTTGACGTGTACCGGATCAGACGGCGCCGGAGACCGGGCCGCCAGACGCCGTTCTCGCACCTGAGACAACGCCGCCTGTGCATTGAGGGCTGACAGGACACCAATCATGTCAGTCTTTTGTAGCAGCTACCAAAGTCTTCCAAAAATCCATCTGTGATGACTTAAGAGTATTCTATTGACCATTTCTGCCCTGGTGTGAACTACACAGTCACATTTTATGAAAATTATTTCATAATGACTCACTTGGTGTGTATGCGTGTCTTACCAGGATTGTCCTTGTCAACGTCAGAGTCCAGCTCCTGGCATGAGACACAATAGTTCTTGTGTGTGCGGTCCTGCAGCAAGATGGTCTGCAAACAAACAACATTCACAATGACACAAAACGACCCCACCAGGTCTTAGTGACTTAATGTTAGAGTCAGACTTACACCGCAAACTTCGCAGCACTCGCCCAGCATCTTGTAGCCTTTGAGGAGATAGTCACCCATGACTTTGCTGATCTGGTCCTGTCTCTCCCTCCGGGCCTGGATCACCTTCATCTCGGCCTCGGTGGGAGGCTCCCACTCCAAGTCTTCCTCCTCTGGCATTATGGAAGAAGACCACCGAGAATACCATGGGCAATGACGACATGGTGTACGGTCAAAGACATTGCTAAAATGATTAGCTAATGATACAATTGAAACTACATTTTATATTTATAACTTAATTCAGACAAACATGTTTGGTTTTCGTCAATTAATATCATAATTGCAATTAGTGTTAACGTGTTTTTTGAGGCATTTGTTCCATAAAAGGAGGCTAAAACTTCAATTTAAGGTTTTCAGTTTATGCTTTTATTCATCCTGAGATTTAACGTTCAGCATGGAGATTGATTTATGATTAACTAACATCACGACTTGCTGTTGTCTGTGTTGAGCGGGCTTTCCAATGACTGCAGTCAGTGTTGCGGAAAAGATGACGACAAATTTAGGAAAGTTTCAAACGACCACGCGACAGCTCGGACTGTCTGAACAAAGACGGTGGCGCGCGCAAAGTGGCCAACAAGTCAATTTTAAATCATTGAAGAGCCTTTGAGCCAGCTAGCGAACGCTACTTAGCTCAAGTGTGACAAAGTAGCCTAGCTAGGAAAGCAAGCTAGCAAAACCACGCTCACGTTAGCCGAGGCAACCAAACGTCAAGTTCGCAAAAGTCAAACGACAGTAGAGAAGATTTTCCAAAGAGTTCGCAACTTCCGTCACTTGTGTCGACAGTTGCAAAATGGCAAACAAATAAGCAGGGAAGTAATAACAACATACCTTCATGAAGCGACATATTGCTGCGCGGCGCCGCACGCACGTACAGCGTCACGACGTCACGGGACTTATTCTCTGTTGTCGGCGGAAGGCGAACAACGCACTCCTGAGAGCGCTACTGCCTTTTAACGGCGCCTGGGTGGAACTGCAGGAAAGGGACCGCACATTTTTTGTTTTGTTTTTATTGCAAAATCAATTTAAAAATCAACTACAGTCAAATTCCTTGATTTGATAATGTCTGACGGTTATCCCAAGGCCTTTTGAACTACAACAAGGTCATTTTAATCCACGAGTATCTATTTTTCAGTATTGACCTTTCTCGGCTACCGTAGGCACGCCAGTTCACCGTGCAGCTAGCACGACCGGTGACTACGAACCGTGAGTATTGCAAACAATTTTAAGCTCTCTATTTTCCGTTTACATGTAAATACTCAAAAAACAAGCAAAAACTCCCAGGGAACATTCAAAATTTATTTATTGAAAAAGCTAAGGGATATAATTTGAGAGGAAAAGCTAACTTTGATAAGGGTTATGCTCGCACCAATCTCAGGAGCAGGTGCATATCATCCTATTTAGTAACTGTGGAATGGGCTGGAAGATAAAATGAAGGAAAGCAGAAATATAGTTTTATTTTTTTTTAAAAATGTATAAAGGAATGATATTTGCTAATTACCAAAAAGAGGAAAATTAAGGTAACTACTGTTAATCTTCTGAATGATATTTGCTAATTACCAAAAAGAGGAAAATGAAGGTGACAACTCTTAATCTTCTGGATTATAAACTGTTTTTGTTGGGGTTTTTTTTTTCTTTTTTTTGTACTTTAATGTACTCACTTGGAACTAAGTGATGGATAAGGGTAGGACATGATAAGATTAGGCTACTTCCTACTCCTTTTCGAACAGTGATGTAGATTGTTTGTTTTTGTTGTCTGTTTTTTATTGTTTTTTATTCTTTAAATCATGTTCGAACTAAAGATTCATTCATTCATTCAATATGCTGGAGCATCATTACGACACGAGCTCCTCGAGTTTGTTTGTAGCTCGCTAGCTAGCTAGCTAGCTACCATAGAACAATATCAACAAAGGTGGCTTGCTCGCGAGCCCGCCCACAACTCCCACTCAGCTGTCGATCAAACGTTAATTAGGAAAAAGCGTTTGACCTCCATGTTGTTTTGTATGTTTTCCACGCAAAAGCTGATGTCCAAACTACAAGAGTTGAGGCTCCACGTCGGTGGCTGGTCGTCTATCAGAACATCTAGATGCCAACATATTTTCGAAAGGTACTGCATGCTGTGTTTCCTTCTTTTTTTATATGGAGTAGTATGACTTCGGTGACTAGAGAAAATCATCAACAAGTCTAATGAGATGTAATATTATTTTGTAAAGCTAATTTAATCCGTGCTTTGAGTTATTTGACAGTTTCCACGTGAATTAGGTAGTGGGTAACAGCAGATGGGCCATTAGTTTCAGAAGTTGTGGTCAAGACATAGCATTGTGTGGGGTGAGTGCAGTACAACCTGTTTCCCGCAGAGGGCGCCAATGCTCTATAGTTGCGTATTCTCTTGCTGTTTCGGTCCTTTCATAGTTGGTGATATTCGATGTTAAATAAAGTGTTAAAAATAAGAGAGTGTATCATTAAAGCTGTCAATAAAATTGTTTAACTAAAAGAACATTTGGCCCATAAACTGAGTCTTTGACTTTGAATCCCTGGTTGAGATGCTGAGTCTTAGACTTTGAAACCTTGGTTGAGGTGCTCATTGCATGTCACTTCTAATGTCTGCCACCAGGGGGAAGGTGAGCACATGCAAACGTCTGACATCCCTCACTGGGCCAAAAACTAAGTGCCAGCTACTGCACAAGTTAAACATCAAAAACCTCTATATGTGTTATTTTGTAAAGATAATTTAATCCGTGCATTGAGTTATTTGACGGTTTCCACGTGAATTAGGTAGTGGGTAACAGCAGATGGGCCATTAGTTTCAGAAGTTGTGGTCAAGACATAGCATTGTGTGGGGTGGGTGTAGTACAACCTGTTTCCCGCAGAGGGCGCCAATGCTCTATAGTTGAGTATTCTCTTGCTGTTTCGGTCCTTTCATAGTTGGTGATATTCGATGTTAAATAAAGTGTTAAAAATAAGAGAGTGTATCATTAAAGCTGTCAATAAAATTGTTTAACTAAAAGAACATTTGGCCCATAAACTGAGTCTTTGACTTTGAATCCTTGGTTGAGATGCTGAGTCTTATACTTTGAAACCTTGGTTGAGGTGCTCATTGCATGTCACTTCTAATGTCTGCCACCAGGGGGAAGGTGAGCACATGCAAACGTCTGACATCCCTCACTGGGCCAAAAACTAAGTGCCAGCTACTGCACAAGTTAAACATCAAAAACCTCTATATGTGTTATTTTGTAAAGATAATTTAATCCGTGCATTGAGTTATTTGACGGTTTCCACGTGAATTAGGTAGTGGGTAACAGCAGATGGGCCATTAGTTTCAGAAGTTGTGGTCAAGACATAGCATTGTGTGGGGTGGGTGTAGTACAACCTGTTTCCCGCAGAGGGCGCCAATGCTCTATAGTTGAGTATTCTCTTGCTGTTTCGGTCCTTTCATAGTTTGTGATATTCGATGTTAAATAAAGTGTTAAAAATAAGAGAGTGTGTCATTAAAGCTGTCAAGGAAATTGTTTAACAAAAAGAACATTTGGCCCATAAGTCTTTGACTCTGAATCCTTGGTTGAGATGCTGAGTCTTAGACTTTGAAACCTTGGTTGAGGTGCTCATTGCATTTCACTTCTAATGGCCACCAGGGGGAAGGTGAGCACATGAGAACGTCTGTCATTGCTCACTGGGCCAAAAACTAAGTGCCACTGTGCTACTGCACAAGTTAAACATCAAACACCTCTAGATGTGTTTTTAATGAAATTGATGCAAACAAGGTTAGTCAGAAATATACATTTGATTTGTATTCAACTAACTTGGTTTGCATCAGTGTCAATGAAAAACACATCCAAAAGTGTGTGATGATGGTATGCAGTAGCTGGCACTTAGTTTTTGTCCCAGTGAGAGATGTCAGCTGATTGCATGTGCTCACCTTCCCCCTAGTGGCACTCGTGTCATCAGACGTAAGTGACATCTCACCTGAGCTCATCAAACACTTAAGCTGCTTCCATGCAAGTCTTGTCAATGCCAATGTTTGAGTGCAACTATATTAGTCTCACACAAACATTGACTGCTCAAATGTTTTCAAACTGCTTTTCTGTCATATAAATTAATCAATTGGAATGCAAGTCTTCGTAATTGTACTAAGTTCATCTTGTTTTTCCTATTTTTAATCACTTCACTGGTTTCTTTTATATCAAACAAATTGTTTTAGGTTCATTACCTGACATGTTTTGGCGGTTTCTTCCGCCATGTCAGGTAATGAACCTAAAACAATTTGTTTGATATAAAAGAAACCAGTGAAGTGTGCAAGTCTTAGTGTTTTTATGAGCAAATTTGCTTCACTCATTAGAAAATGTACATACTTGGTGGTTGCTGCAGTGGCACTTTTCAAAGGCAGTCTTCATTCTTGAGGTGAGTGTTGTCCTTCCGTCACTGCCATGGACATGGGTTTTTGACTGTTACTCTCCATTTCACGGGACTCCTGTCACTTTGAGTCATGTGAGATGGAGAGTAACAGTCAAAAACCCATGTCCATGGCAGTGACACAAGGACAACGCTCACCTCAAGACTGAAAACGGCCTTAAAAAACCTAAGTGTCACTTTCCCCGCCTCCTACCTCCACCCAAGTTTAGTCTGACCAATCAGAGCGCAGCACAAATTTGCATAAATTTGCATAACCACGCCCACTTTTCCAACAGCCAATCAGAAAGCTGTATTTGCCATTCTGACCAATCAGATTGCTTCAAATTAATGAGACCGCGCCCAATTTAGATTCCACCAATCACATGGCCCCTCATTTGCATAACCACGCCCACTTTTCAACCAATCTCTGACCTTCATTCTCATTGCTCCACCCACTTTCTGAGCCCTCAACCAATCATGAAGCAGTATTCCAGCTTTGTCCCGCCTCATTTCAAAAAAATATGGGGGAAAAAATTCTGAAAAAAATTCCAGGAAAAAAAAAAATCTGGAAAAAAAAAATTTTAAAAAAATTTAGGTTTTTGGGGTTTTTTAAAATAAGATATTTTTAAAGTTGAGAATAAAGAGTTAAGAGTTCAAGTGTTCTTTGTAATCAAACTTTATTTCTTTTGCAGAGTAAACATTCAATCACAAAACAGTTAGAAGTTGGATGGTCGTCTGCTCGGTGCCAAGTGGTGAAGTGGTCGGCCAGTGGGACAAGTGGTGAAGTGGTCGGCCAGTGGGACGAGGAATCTGCGCCTGGAGGTAAGACAAAAAGAAATCTGTAAGCCTAAAGTAAAGTCAACGTTTAGTGCAGGAAAAAGTTTAGCATGAAACTTACCAGTGGGAAAGATTTGTTGTTCATGGAATCAAGTATTGAGAGCTGCATGACCAGGAAGCTGCTCTTGTTCCTTGCGACCTGTCAGAAAAAAATAAATATAGGAATAAAGTTCTCATGGGGACTGTGCAGTGATGAGCATATTACCTTAAGTGCAAATATTGTCCACTTCTCAGGTTGGCTTGGAGGCAAGGACGCAACAAAAACTAATGTGTTGCCAGCATGCTGCTGTGCTCTGATCCTTTGCCACCGCTGCAAGCAGGTACTTGATAGTGCACCACCCTGGACACAAAAAGAACAATCATTCCAATTTTGGAACATGGTGGCTGAAATGAAATGTACTTTCCTTCTCTTACCAGCAGAGGGCTCTCCAGGCAGCAAGAAGGTACCCCCGCCAAAAAGATGTCGACTTGCAGCTTTTAACAAGTAGCATACCAGGAATGTCTCGTTTCAACTGCAACAACCACAGGGGGAAAATCCAAGTCCAGAAAGTGACACGCCTGCTACAGTTTGGCTTGAGCCACAGGTGCTTCTACTCAACTGGCAGGTTAATGAGCTCACAGAATGGACGCAAACTGGCAGGTTTTTCACTTTCTGGACCAGGTTTTGCCACTTCTGCCTGTAAAGAAAAGGAACATTGACACTGACTCAATTTAGCGTTACCATTTTTATTTTTTAACTGTAGACAGGAACCTTCTGCTGAAGACATTTATTGGATGAGAAACATCAGGCCAAGCTCTTGAAATGTTGCAGATCCTCTCCTGAACTGACACCTGCACACAAATGCGGAAACAATCAAGCAAGTTGATTTGCAACACTGAAAGTGGAAACAGCCTTGAAACCTTTGGCATGGTTTTGGAGAATTTCTTGGTCCAGCAGGTGGAGGGTCTTTGCCGCACTCTTACTGGAAGCTGCACTGCATTAAGACAAAGAAAAAGCAGGTTAGTGTTCTTACCATGCCACATTTGCAAAGTTTAGTCACCTGCCAGGACTGGAAGATCATGACTCCTTGTTTCCTGACTGGCTGGACCAGCACCACCTGAAACAAGAAACTGGTCAAGCACTTTGATTTGTCAAATTTGTCATTGCAATAGGTTCAAACCTGGCGCTTTGACTTAAATCCATGCAGCAGGCAGGTACCAGGTCCTTTGGCTCCACCTGGTGGACAAAACGGGAAGAGAATGCACACCCTGAAATAAATTCAAACAATTCATGTATGAAAGTGAGCACGTGTTTCACCGATGAAGAATGCAGGCAGGGGAAGCTCTGGACTTCTCTCCAACCGCAGTTTGTTGGCCTGAAAGACAAGGTAACGTTAAATTTAACATACATAGTGTTAAATTCTCAATCATACGAGCTGGTTTGATAGTAAGAGTAGACTTGCAAACGTCTCATGAAGTCGGGGCTCTCAGGACTGCAAGCCGGCCATTTTGAAACCTGCAGACAAAAAAAAAAAATTAAAATACTTTAGTCAATTGTCCTTCAAATAAAAACGTGGTTTTTGCCTTTTTGCAGTCAATCTGGGTCTTCTTTTGCAGATGCAGACCTGTGGACAGAAATGGACAATTAGATGCAGTTGATTAAATCCACATTATTCGAACAGAAAGTATGTTACTTGGGGCTCGTTTTGAAGAGTCGCACCTGTAGACAGATATTAGACCATTTGATTAGATTCTATTGTGAATTTCTGCAAACGTTTTGTCGTACCTTGGGCAGCAAAACTGCGTTGGATGCAATTTAAGGTCGGAGAAGTTTTCTGCCAACGCTCGCTTTTTAGCTTGCATGGTAGCAAGGTGTAAGCACGTCCAAAGTGCAAGTTGACGCTGAAAAAGAGCAAAAGCAGTTAGTTTTAAAAGGCTAAGGAATAGTGAAGACTTACCTTTGAAACAGCATGTTGTGTACAAGCGTGCTGCGCAGCCGGTGGAGCAGCACGGCGTGACGCTGTCAGAAGTGAGCAAGAGAACGATTGTCGCGTTTGTGACGTCTTATATAGTAATTTTGTGATGACGTCATTAACAAGCAAAAGGAAAAAAAAAAATAGTAGCCGTCTGCGGAAGCAAGGGGAAAATGACAAAGTATAACACAGAGGTAGGACCGGGTCTCGAACCATCGTTCTTGGGGTTCGGAGGCACTGGCGTTAACCATTCAACCAGAGCTTGCTTGGGAATGCCGACTGATTTGGTCGTATTGATAGTTTAAGTACCCAAACATTGACGTGAAAAGTCCAAGGTAACACCTAAGTACACAGAAGCGATGGAACATAATTGTGTCTGAGGTGGCCGAATGGATAAAGCTTTTGCCTTGAGTTCAGGAGACTCGGGTTCGAATCTTGGTCAACACTCTGTTTAATGAATAGCTGGTGGACAGAGCTGGTCTCGAACCCTGGTCGACTGAGTACCAAGCCAAGTGTTATACCATTCGGCCACATTGCCATGAAATTTTCGAATTTTTATTATGTATTTAACGTCTATGGCACTACTGATCTACAAATACAGAACAACTGCCATGTCATTGTAAGATGCACAGTTGGTCTGGTGGTTCAAGCACCTGCCTTTAGTTCCGGCGATCTGGGTTCGAATCTTGGCCATCGCTTTCTTTAATTTGAAAATGTTGGACAGAGCTGGTCTCGAACCCTGGTCGACCGAGTACCAGCCCAAGTGTTATACCATTCGGCCACATTACCATGAAAATTTCGAAAAATATTTATGTATTTAACGTGAACAGGTTGACTGATCTACAAATTCTGAAAATTGCTGGAACATTCTAAGATCCAATGGTGGTCTTGTGGTTAAAGCTTTTGCCTTGCGTTCTGGAGAACCGAGTTCGAATCTCACACATGACTTTGTGTAAGTATATACACATATAAATAAATATATTACAGAGCAGAACTCTTTGCCTTGTATTCTGTCGAGTCTTGCACATTATTCCGTATGATTTCCAAATGTTACACCAAGCGGGACTCGAACCCGCCTCTCCTGTACAACGGACCAATATTATTCCATTCGTCCACAGTGGCACAGAAATTTCGAATTTCTTTTGGGTGGTCATTCAAAGCACGTAAAGGTATATGAGTGAATTGTATTTCCATGTAGCCCTTCAATGAAGAAATAAACAAATGCAATCGGGGAAAGTGCTTGGTATCAAGTGCTCAACTGAGACCGCTCATGTCCGTCCTGGACTTTGTGACTATTATTGGTGGCTAGATTTGAGGAGAAGGGCGTGACTTATTTGCGAACGATTACAGAGAAACCTGGTAGTATACAGTGAAATAGAACGGAGTGGCAATTCTATTGACAATGTACTGTACATGTGAGGCAGTCGAATAAAATCCTGGGCAATTTTTGAAATTCCCCCCGGACATAATTTGGGGGGTAGGACATGTCCGGGAAAAGAGGACGTCAGGTCACCCAGACCCAGGTACAGTGTACCTAATAACAGGCCACTTCATTAGGGAAAAATCATGGTCAAAGCTTAACTGACAATGAAAAGTGCCACACCCGCCCTCACCCCCACTTGCTGATTGGCTGTTTGATCTGTGATGTCACTCGGACACTCCATTAGGTACACCGCCATTTTCAGGTGTACCTAATAACAGGCCACTTCATTAGGGAAAAATCATGGTCAAAGCATAACTGAAAGTGAAAAGTGCCACACCCGCCCTCACCCCCACTTCCTGATTGGCTGATTGATCTGTGATGTCACTCGGACACTCCATTAGGTACACCGCCATTTTCAGGTGTACCTAATAACAGGTCAGTTCATTAGGGAAAAATCATGGTCAAAACTTAACTGAAAGTGAAAAGTGCCACACCCGCCCTCACCCCCACCTCCTGATTGGCTGGTTTCTTTGTGACGTCACTTATGGACACTTGATTAGGTACACCACCATTTTCAGGTGTACCTAATAACACTGAATAAAAATTTAATTTGTTTAATTTAAGTTTTATTTATTTGTGTGTTTGTGTGTGTTTCATTAGGGAAAAATCATAGTCAAAACTTAACTGAAACTGAAAAAACGACCCCCTCACCCCCACCTCCTGATTGGCTGTTCTGTTTGTGACGTGCTTTTTGGACGCTTCATTAGGTACACTATTTTTACATAGTAATGCATTTGTGCGCACACGCCCGAGGATCAGCATCAAGGCGCCATCAAGGCCGCCATCTTGTCCGGAGTGAAGATCTCGATCCAGTAGCCGTCGGGATCTTGAATGAAGGCCAACCCTTTCCTCTTGCCTGCCAATGAATCACAACTGTTGTCAAGCTCACAAACTTCTGTTTCAAAAATCCAAAACAATCATGTTTACATTGCCTGATTTACCTGAGTGTGGCTTCTTGATGAAGGTGACGCCCAGAGATTGAAACAAGTGACAAGCGATGCCAACGTCTGGTACAGCGATGCCAATGTGACCTTAAAAAAAGAAAAAAATTAAAATGTCAAATTCAACTGAAAATATGAATATTTGAAAGAGGGGCTGCACTTCTCACCAAAGCCGATGGGGTCGCTGTTTCCATTGTGGTAAGTCAAGCTGGCGTCCGACTCTGAACCCCAGTTACTGGTACATGCGTGCACACAAATAAACAATAACATACTTGACGTTATATTCCATGGATAACTATGTCTAGGTAAATTTAATTTTTATTATCTGCTAACCTTCCTGTGTGCATGCACGTTAAAAAAAAATGGTGACATCATAAATCTCCAATATGAAGTGTTTACACACTGGGTAAGCTCCAAGGTAGCTCGGCGGGAAAACGTCCAAGCCGTCCTCTCCCGGATATCAGTAGGAATATCTGCCTTGTTCTCGAAGCCTAGGAAATAAAGGCTGAAGTGTACCGACGGGAAGTCGATCTTCTGCAGCAATCTGACAGACAAACACACACACTTTGTAAGGTGGCGTGGGAGTTGCGAGGCCTCCGGTGGCCGGTCGGCACTAACGTCATTCCGAGGATTCGTGTGTAGAAGTCAAGGGAGCGAGCTGGATCTTTGACCCTCAGCATGGTCTGCTGCATCATGTAGTCCTAAAGCCGGCAAAGACACATTCCCATGACGTCATTTCCTCATTAGCATAAGCCTCGTACCTGGCAAGCCTAGAAATATCCCGGACGATACGTGACCTTGGTGGCGGGGTCTCCGTCCTTACAGGCATCCGCCACCGCTTCCTCCGACAAACCTCCTCTGTTCATGGCGCGAAGACTCCGTCAGGCACAGAAGCAGCCGCTTAACCCGCAGCTGATCATCCAGCTCGGATTTCCGCTTGCGGGAACCTCGGCAAAGTACGAGGCCTTTTTCGAAGTTGACTTCGGAGCCTCGGCGTCAGCCGGCACGTCTTTCCCAGGACGACGAGCGGCGTGTGCGAGGCTCAGTGTAACAAGCGCGCCCAAAGGTGTTGTGTAGGCGCGCCCGTACAGGAATGTGGCTGCGTGTGTCAACATGTGTCGTCTATGTTGCGGGTAGCGGAAGCAATCATTTTTAAATGGCTTTTACAGTACACTTATTTAATTCCCTTTCATGTGGGAATATGTATTAAGAAGTCAAACTGAGTAGACTCATGTATTGCATGTGCTGCTGTTGGCCACAGCTCACATGTTCCCCCTGAGTGACATCAACAGAAAATTCAATAATTTAATTTCTATTCCAATGACTTCTCGCAACGCCATGCGACTGTTTGGAAGGATGACAAAACTGTAGGAAATTTTTATCAAATTAATTCGTTGATCACTCTATACTACAATGAATTACAGAGCGAAAAAAGCCACCCTAAAAACGAAATCAAACTATATTTTTCAACGATGAATCTAAAAGTAGCAACGCACAAACACCAGCTGCAGTTTATAAAAAGAAAACAGTTGAAGTCTGTTTGGGACACTTTCACTTCTCTTACTGCACACGGCACCCAAGCAGGCACACACACACACACACATACACACACTCATGATCCGTCAAGCAACTAACATCATGTTGCCGTCACTGACAAGACTGACCGGTAAAATTTTGTAAATCGTGATGATGAATTCTGAACAGCCCTGACACACAAACTCAGTCACAAACACTCATGCACTCACACAAATGCACCCCCCCTCCCACCCATGTTTCTATTTCCATCCTGCTAGTGTGTGATGTTTGTGAGTTGTTCTTGTTCGCTCACAGCATCTGTCGACGCACCCCCCACCACTCCCCTCTCACTCCTCTACGCACACCTATGATGTTGGATTTGCTCTCATTAAATCAGATTCAAATTAAAAGAGACACTCAGGGAAGTTTTCGCACTTTCATTTGTCCTCATTGTTATTCCCACGTGTGTGTGTGTGTGTGTCCCACCTCATTAGGTGTCAACCAGAAAAGCACAAGTAGAGTCTACGTGTAGGTGCGTGTGTTTGGTTGAAACCCTAACCCTCATCATAATGGGAGGAGGAGGAGGAGGAGGAGGAGGAGGAGGAGGAGGAAGAGAAACGCTCAAGAGCGAGAGAATGCTAATTGTTGTGAGCTAGCGTTCCCACATCGATTTCCGACACTGCTCTTAAGTGACTATTCGGTGAGTGCGTGCGTAGCTTTGGAGTGTCATCACTGATGGATTTGATCAGTTTGAAGTCAAGCACGCCGCGTGCATTGTCTTCCAAAAAGGAATGCCGGCAGCTAACGGAGTCTCACATGGAAATAGTTCCTCTTTGATGAGTCCAAATCGACGCCAATCATCTCATATTATTGCTCTTCCGTCCACTCAAGTGCGCTAAAAGCAACGTGAGCGTGTAAAAAGCAACAATTTTCATTTGGCTGACTCGTTTGAGCATTTGCATACATTCTTGTAAGAGATTTTGCGTAAGGCACGACAGCGGCAAACTGATGGGGGATGAGACGATAAAAGAATCGAGGAAAGACATCCATTAGCTAATGGATGACTTCGCTCACGCGCACATCTCCGACGCTGTCAAGTAGACGCTGTTAGTTTCAAAACGGCGCAATTTCTCCATCGGATGCCACAGTGTACCTAATGAAGTGTCCGCTGAGGAGAGTCATGCAAATTTGTGATTAAGCTGAAAAGAGACAGAAGTAGAAAAGAAAAAAAAACAATCAATTAAATAACGCAGTGCCAAAATCGCAGACGGGAAAGTTTAATTCGATACCACAAAAGTTTGCTTCATTTACACTCCAAAGTGAAAAAAAGAATAGAAAAGTGTTTTTTGTTGTCCTCCACCCACAACAAAGCAAGAGAATAAACACCAAGAAGCAAAACTTCCCTTTCATGCACAAATCATGGTGTCAAATCGAAGTGCGTGTACGAGGCTGCTGTTGCTAAAGATGGCACAGCATCACCGAGGCACCAAAATGGAGAGTGCAAAGGAAGACAAAAGGTGACTCAAACGTACATCAGCTTGACACTGGGGAGGCGGGGCTTCCTGGGACGGCCGCCGCAAGCAAGAGGAAGACAAAAAGCACTTTTAGAAAAAGAAGAAAAAGCAACAGCTTTTCCAAAATTGGGACACAAATGATTTCCTGGAAGATTGCTGAGGACGTAGATGAAAACAGGAAATGGGGTCAAGAGAAAAGGCGGGACCTACTTTAACTGAACGCCAGCCCTTGTAGCGCGCCCGATGAGAACTTCACCGGCTCCGCAAAGTTCCCATCTGTGCAAAAACACAGGGAATACATGCAGACATGCAGAAAAACGACATCCTGGTGGTCGGTTAGTGTCATTGCATCACCTTGGAGGCCGCTGGCGTTGCTACAAGATGGTGGCGGCGGCGACGACGACTGAGGTCTGACTACCGGCGCGAAGGCTGACTTCTGCTTGACGGCGGCCGACACCAACGTGGCAGGCGAGAATGAGAACACGCCCACCGCTGCTGACGACGCCGAACAGTTGGCGGGCAAAGACGTTAACGACGCCATCGTGGGGCTGGAAGGGACCACTGCACGCACGCACGCTATTAGCATTGGTGGAAAACGTCGAGGAGATGCGTGGACTCACCGGCGTAAGGCGAGTTGGCGGTCGATGCGTTGATGAAGGTGGGCGATGCTCCCAGGTTGCTAACAGCAGCGTTGCTGATATACGCGTGCGGCGATGGCGTGCGTGCGTGCGAGTAGCCGGCATGCAGCGGCGTGGAGCTGGCAGATGCGTACGCGTGAGGTGATAGTCCATTACCGCCGCCGGGCCGGACGAAACCTGAGGGTGGTTTAGGATTAGGGGGAAAGGACCGGTGGCGGGTGGGATTTGGAGATCCACGCACCCCGATCGGTCTGCGAGGGCTCGTTGACGCACCGCTGCCCGGTGAATGAGCTCACACCTGTTGCGTCGGGGTGGGCGGAGCCAGATAGCTGGGCGTGGCCTCGCGGAACGCTGTACAGAGCTTCCGCAATGTTCGCCGCTCGCTTCGCCGACGCTTCCTGCACAAATGTGTCACATGACATGTCACATGATCACTCTACACGTCACTCAGGTGTGGCCCAACTAGCTAGACGTGAGCTGACCTGGTCGGTGTGCGGCAGGGCGTAGAGCGCCTCCAGCAGGTCGGCCGCTCGCTTCAGGATTACCTCCTGGGGGGAATAAAGAGTTTAAAAAAAGATTTTAATTGCTTTTTCGTTCGTCGCACCCTTTTTTTTGGAGGGGGGGCAGTTCTGCAGAACATGTCGGACATGTCTCCATCCCATTATCATGATGTCATTCCACACACGCAAACAGATGAGCTCATTTGATCACTTTGTCTTTAAACTAAGCCATGACCTCAACATCCAACATGACATCATCACTGGGAGTCAAGTCACATTAGGGGAAGGGCATGTGTGTTTTTGTGTGTGCAATGTCTAAATGAGTGTGTGGATACACGCTTAAAACATATGCGGATCAAAATATTCATTGAGCAATTCCTCAATCATCTGTTTGTTGTTAATCCTCTCATACGGCCCGCTGCCCCGCGTGCACCTTTGGCAGGTTGTCAGTGTCTCCGGGGTGGCGAGGGATGACCTTCTGTAGTCTTTGGAAGCCATAATCGATGGTGGGCTCGTTGAGAGCTTCGAGGGCACACATTAAAAGACAATTAAATAAGACTCAAAGAGATGATGGGTCTTTTTTTTTATACCCGTGTAGATGAAGCGTCCCGGCATGGCCTTGCAGAACTGTTTGGACTTGTAGGCCAGCGTGACCTCCACCACGCCGGGGATGTGCCGAGACGGCGTCTGCACGCGGATGGCGTGCGGAGTGATCAGCTGCAAGAGGAGGAAAACGAATGAATGGAATTTACATTTCCTCCACTGATGATGAGCGCCGCTTCCTTACCTCACTCCACACCGTCGCCGATCCGAAGATGACCTGCAGGCCGTCAAAGAAGTTTTCCCCGATGACGATGACCGTAGCACCCCCGCTGGTCCAACCCTCTCCGGGGCTGATGGCGCGGATGCACGGTGAGGCCCCTACTCAGCACACACACAGCGTTACATACATTGTGTGTGTGTGTGTGTGTGATGAGCCAGATGGAGGGACAGGAATCACCTGATAGGATTAACCCATCAACCATCTGCTGCCCATGATACACACCCACACACACACTTGTGTTGTGTAGCGTAGTGTCATGCGTTACCATGGAGGAGGTACGACGGCGTGGCGGCGGCCGGCTGGAGCCTCCGGGCCTGGCGGCCATGTTTGGAGTTATTGTGGACAAACATGTTGTCGGACACGGAAAGCACATGACTATCCACGCTCACTGTTGTGGACACCACCACCTGGCAAAGAGCAATTGAGGAATTTGGGTAGAAGAAGAAGACTCAGTAAATTGTTCTTTTTTTCAGACTGGGGAACTTTTGGGTGTTTCTTTCTTCTTCCACCTCACGACTCGTGAGAAGCAAAGTAGAAGAGGCGCCCGAAGCGACTGCTTGCGCCGAATCTGACACCCACATACGTGTTTTGCGGTGGTGCGGCGCCGCGGCGGTGAAGGGTCCGGCCCTTAATGATCTCCCAGAGAAACAGAGCTGTCTCCGCTGGTTTCACTACAATAGCTTCACAATTAGGCACACACACACCGTTGCGCTCACACGCTGCTGCTGTCAGACACCCTCTCTCTCTCTCTCTCTCTCTCTCTCTCTCTCTCTCTCTCTCTCTCTCTGACGCCGTGCAACAGCTTCGTTAAAGAAAAGCGTGAATGGGGGGGGACATCATCCTTATTCTCACTTCCTGTCAGTGTGTGTGTGGAAAAGATACTTTTGTAGCACACACACACGCAAGAGCGCCCGTACCTGGAACCTCCTCATGTCTCGCGGGTTCCCGGCGTTTTTCAAGCAGTTCTGGTTGCACTTGAGGAAAAACTTGAGGAAGAACCTATCCAGACACACAAGATGACAAAACACAACAAAGGGCTTCTCGTCAAGTATTCGGCAGGATGAGAAACCGAAACGGGAACGAAAGCATTTGTTTCCTTTTGCCAAATCAAACGGTGCACCTTCACGTGGGAAGCTGGTTAACTTGATCATGTTCAAATGCGATACGTGGTGGTAGGAAAACACTTGCATCCTCGGGCGGCGTCAAGTTGCTCCTTTTTGTTCACGGGGAGCTGATCTGCGAAGGCTTATTTGCGTCTTGTCACATCTCACGGCTTCCTCGTGTTACTTGGCAAGCGTTTTTTAGAGACATCATCACGCGATTTCCTCGCGGAGGTTCAAATGCTCGGAGTGAGAACAAAGCGGAGGTAAGTCGGCCGGCGTGGCAGGCGGCCGCGTCAAAGCCCGCGTTAACGAGCTCGGGCCGGCCTGGAACACGAAGCGCCGCCATTCGGCCTGGCTAATTACGATGACCTCTGCTACCCGGGTGACAGCCTATCACAGCGTAGGACAGCCACACTGACCTCCTGCGACCTCCCCCTGTCCGGTCCTCCTTGCACACACGTATTCTAAGTGCAATCAGCGAAATGGGGAAGTTTGCAGCGTCTTGCAAGACAACAAAATGCTCTCTTTGCTAGATCAGTTAAAAAAAAAAAAAAAAAGTGGGAATGCCATTCATCGACTCCATCCTTACTCTAACCATAATTTGTAAACACATCACGGCCACCAAAATGTGATCTTGCATTTAGCATAACCCCAACACACAGGCACACAATTTTTTTTATCTTTCATCCTCTCATCGGCTTCATTTCAACCCCCCCCCCCGCCCCACACAATTGACCCTATCTGACCTCAACTATGGGGTGCGCACACACAGCGCATAAATGGCTTGCATGAGTGTGCAATCGTTAAGAAGCCTCCAATTAAAGCAGGCAATTATAAAAGCTTCAATGACCGTGTGGGGGGGAGCAGCGCTCAGCCACACTGACAACCCCCCCAACATTCGATCATGTTCCAGTGATAACACGGCCTTTGACCTTTGCTTCTCTTAAAGCAGCACACACACGGATGCAGAAACGGATGTCCAAGTGTCTACTGTAACGTGACATTAGCAAGCAAGCACAGATCTTCTTGGAGATTTTTATTTTTGCAGAACGTTAAGAGTCTCATGACGGCAATAGAGTGAGGGAGGGAGGGAGGGAGGGAAGGGGTGTGGGAGGGGAACTTCCTGGGGAATTCCATCAGCTTTCACTCAATGCGTGCATGCCCGTTGTATTCCCAAAAGACTCACTAGGCTGTCGCTGAGCTAAGAATAACCACGCTACCCCAAACTAAAACACCCAGCAAGCAGAGTTGTTGGCAGGTGCTTCCTAAATTGGGAAGCCCTCTGATTGGTCTCCTGGATTGGTCGCCAGTCGCGGTAATTGTGACCAGTTCACTTCCGCTCCTCCAAGCTTCTCTGCAAGCGTGCCTGGATTAAAGTCTGCTGACAGGGCGCTTTCTATTGAGGTGGCTTGACCTTTGCAAGGTCGCTAAATGAGAGCACATGTCAAGCCACCATCCTGTCTCACACACACGTACACACACACACGCTCTGTCTGTGTGTGTGTGGGATAAAACATAATCATCCATTAAAATGCAGCTTCACAATCTTCACCATGGAGGTGTGTGGAAGACAAAGGCGGAAAAGATGAAGAGATCATTTAATAGAGTCCCTCCTCCTCTAACTCCTCCGCCAAATGATTGACAGCTCCCTCGCCCCCCCCTTCCCTAATGGAGCTCTTTGATTGACAGACCCCCCCCGCCCCCATGGTGGTTTTATCCTGGG
This sequence comes from Syngnathus floridae, assembly GCF_059516105.1. Lineage (NCBI taxonomy): Eukaryota > Metazoa > Chordata > Actinopteri > Syngnathiformes > Syngnathidae > Syngnathus > Syngnathus floridae. Next base: position 9,076,538 of record NC_142427.1, on the reverse strand, counting down.
AAACAAAGCAAATCTTCTCGTCCTCCGTGCACACCTTTCCATACGCTGACTTCAAATCCTCATCTTGCTCTCTGTCCTCCCCCTCAACTTCCTCCTCCTTGCCTTCGTCTTCTTCCTCATCTTCATCTTCCTCGCCGTCATCCTGCTTTTAGCGCGTGAGAAGCGAGCGCTGCGGCGCCGCATGTGTGCTCATCTTCCCTTCCGAATTTCCTGTCGTCTTTTCCTTAGGTCGCGACCCCTCTTAACCCCAACCAACTAACCCTCGCAAGATACGTTACACACCAACAGTGACAAATGCACAGGTCACGCACATACAGAGTGACATCATTGATGACCTCAGCATGCTTTAGCGGTGTGTTGACTAAGTTCCTCAACATAGCCAATCACGTGACTTACTGCACGATTGCCTCGAACACACACATTTCTTCCGTGTGTCTTTTTCAAACTTTTGCCATGAATGGAAAGTTTCACTTTCACATGCACGTGTGTGGCCCAGTTAATCCGTCTCGCTCGGGGTTAATCAAAGGTCAACGAGATGCAACATATCCTATCACACGCCTGCTTGACTGCTAAAGAGCCTCATGCACTCTATGTGTGTGTGTGTCTGGCTGGTGTGTTTACATGTGGGTAAAAGAGATGAGTGTGTGTGTTGCAATGCGAATCTGTGAATGGCCAGTGACAGGAAGTCTCCCACGGTATCCACGGTAACCTTGACATTCCATCTTTGCCACCTACCCTGACATCTCCCATCATGCTCTCTGCTACACACTCGCTCACATACACACTGCTATTTTTTTTTTAAACTTCAAGCACTGTTTTTCTTACTGGTGACCCATTTTACTGGGATAAGTGGGGGGGTGTTGTGACAGATGTGTGTGCAGTACATGTGTGTTTTTGCCGTGTGTGCATGTATGCATGTATTGATGGTGACATCACATGTAAGAATCATTTTCGAGAAACCAACGCAGATGTCAGAGCTTGTGTGTGCGCACAGGCAAAGGTGACACACACGCATGCGCACACGCTAGCGTACCTGTCGATGATGACGGGGTCTGAGGGCGTCTCGTTGCGATTGCCGCAGCTCTTCTTGTCGCAGCAGCGACTGAAAAGAGACAAAACAGCTGTTAGCGAGCGCACATGAAAGGAAGGCGCCGGAGCGAGTGTTGGCTGGCGCAGACAGAAATAGAGTTGTGGTGGAGATGTTTCGCTTGACACTGTCAGCGCACTTTTCCGTCAGACTTTTATCACACCTCACACACACACAGATGGAGTGGATGTGAAAGTAGGAGATGTTTGAAGGGCTCTCGAACTACTGTGACGAGTGATTCTGACCTGCACATGATTTCGTGCGTGAGCAATACCCGACACATCTCGGGGTTCTTGTCTTGGCCCTCGTAGACGATGGGCTGGGAAGAACCACAAGCACCTCAACTCAACTGGTATTATATCTTTAAGCTATATTATCGTGAATAATTAAAAACAAAACACGTCCATATATCGAACAAGCAGAAGATCTCACCTGTTTGCTGGCGGAGTCAATGAGTCGGACATAAAAGTCTTGCTCCGTTCTGATACCTGCACAGGAGCAACACAAAGTTTTTTCGCATCATTTACACAAGACTCGTTTTTGCACGGACGTCTACGTATAGCTGCGATAAACATTTCATATTACGTGCAAAAAGACACACACACACACACACACACACACACACACACACACTGTATATAAAAGCGAGCAACTGACCACTGGTGTAGAGCAGCTGCAGCCTGTAGTGTATGCCATTGTTGGTCTTCTCGCCCACACTTTCCTGCACGTGCACACACACAACGACAGCAATATGTTTTTAGGGTGTGTGTGTGTGTGTGTGTGTGTGTGTGTGGTGGTGGTGCATTTCAGCACAAACTATTGACAGATCCAAAGAAAAAAAAAGTGTGATGAGGCGTACCTTGTCTTTCTCGATGAAGTCGATGAAGTTGGTCCTCTCCACTTCCACGGGTTGCCCTTGGCGGTCATAAAGCGCCACGACGAAGTGAAAGAAGTTGGACTTGCGCAGGTTGGAGGGCGGCTGCTTCTCGAAGTGCGCCCGACCCACTGCAACACCGCTGCATACGGACGCCCGGACCAGCCCGTCCAAATTGCACGTGGAAACATTCAACACAAAACATGAAACATGACTGCGTGCAGAGTTGTGCGTCATTGTTTTTTTTTCTCCTGGACGCAAACTTAGTGTCGCTCATCTAAATAGTAGATCCTGACCTCTGCGCGGCGGTGTTAGCGTCCAGCAGGCCGCCGCTGCCCCCCTGCGGACACCCCAGCATCCACCCCCGGGCTGCGTTCATGCCCGCCACTTGGACCATATTGCCCAGCGGAGGCTCCTCCTTCAGGCTGCTGCCGAACATGCGCGCACCTCAGACAGCTGCGCTCGCCGACCGGCTCGGACCCGAACCGCCACTTGGTCGCGCTAATGGCTCCCAACCAAGGAGGGCGGAGCCTCTTCCTGCTTGACGTAGCGAAACGCGTGGCCTCAAAGTAATCACCGTGACCTCTTCATCACGGGGGGGATCTTCCGTTCCTCAAGGTTCCCCTTGAACTTCTCTTGCGAGGATGGTGATGAGGAGTTAGATGGGAGGTGCCGCTAATGGGAGGGGGGGGGGGGGGGGGGGAGGCAGCAGTCGTGGCCACGCCTCTTCAACACAAACCATAGATTCATTCTATTACTATTTGCAGGGCCCGACCAAACGCGCATAGAACTCACCTCTCTTAAATACATCAAATACCTTGACACGTTTTAATTAGTACCAATCAGAATTTTATTTTAGGGGTTACCTGGCCATTAGCCCCGCTGGGGTCAGAGTTGCATTTTGTCGACTCGAAACTCCAGGTTCCCTGGAGACCTCACCCATATGCCAAGAGCCAAAGATGACATCTGCTCCCATGTTAGTCCCATCTTGTGCATTGACAACACGCACGCACACATGACCCTTTTATTAGGGAGGATACGATACAAATATGCTGGAAAGCTAGAAAGGATTCAATTAATGTCCTGCAAACTGCATGTAGCATTGTTACATTAAAAACTCTTGGACAGTGTGACTAATGTATATAAAAAAAAAAAAAATTGGGAACGTTCCAGTCGTCTTTCGAAGGAGTCACTTGGAAACTCACCTGAAACTGAGCCTGCAGCCCCACCGTGTGGCCGACCTGTCAAGTTGCACCTCGTTGACGTCACACACCAGAACGCCACAGAATGGTGGGAAATGAAGTCATCTGATTCTGTAGGCAGGTGATCACGTGACGCCAATCGCCTCAAGCTTGGACTTGAGAGCATTTCACAATGAGCATGAATGAGTTTGAATTAGCATTCATCATTTATTTACATCGACAGTTGACCTTTTACTTTTGGCGCACCTTCTCATTGTAAAAATCACAAGTGCATACTGGCAGTCAGCTCTGACGTCATCCTCATTTGAGTCCTTCACAAATTCGAGCGCAAAGCAAAGTTTACATTTCATTTCGTGAAATAAAAAAGAAAAGAAAAAAAAAAGACTTGCAGGTGTTCATCATACATAGCTCATGGAGCATGTATTCATTCTGAACCCCGCTAACACTGTGTGAAGGTAACGGGCGGCGTCTGCGTCCTGCTGCTCCCACTCCTAACAGAGGAGTGATCAAACCAGCTGGGGGAGGGGGGGGACGCGTCATACGTGCCGGGTTGAGGAGGAGGGGGGCAAAGGTAAAGTCACAGTTGTAGGAATGACATCAGTGCAAACTGTCGCCGTGTCCACGCCAAGAACAAAACGGCGTTGGCGGTTTTGAGAACATCAGGGAAGTAAGATGCTTAAGATGTTTTGGTCACCGTGCAGGCGTTTACGCTCAAGCATGCGTCATCGTTGTCAACATCATCAAAATCTCATGCTCGCCATTGGCCTAGTCGGGAAACGGGCAAAAGATTGCCGATGCGGTGGCCGCGTGTGCAATCACCTGCTCATTCCCGACTCCCCGATCACAGTGACGGGATTTCCAATAGAGGACTTCACGAACTATCTCAGTCCACTACATCAAAAGTTATGGCGAACAGACCAGGCGGATGCTTTGAGTGCTGGGAACACGCATGTTCAAATGGCAACGACTTCACCTGTTATGTCATTCGACGTCTTTGTGTGAGGCGCCGACTCAGGATCATGCGATAGGTTGCTGGGTTTGGCTGAGGCTCCGCCCACCGGTTTGGCACCTCCTTCCAAACAGGAAGCCGAAGGCGGCGTGTCAGAGGATGCACAAGACTGAGACGGCGGAGCTCCTTCATCCTCCGCCTTCTCCTCGCCGACTTCTTCCTGTCTCGCGCGCACGTGACTGGCCGGTGGTGCGTCAGCTGCCGCTTGGCTCTTGAGTTGCGCGTGACAGAGAGGACACGTCTCTTGCACGTACAGCCACTTCTTCAGACAGCCCGCATGGAAGAAATGGCTGCAGGGCGTGATGACGGCACTGCTCAGGTCCTGAAGGAATAAGTCCACACACACAGCCACAACCAGACGTTACACAATGGACCGCACCGATCGCCAACGGGTGGGTGGTGGCAACACAAACGTGAAGACAAGGCGGGGGGGTGTGACCTGGTAGCAGATGGCACAGATGTCGTTGTGTCGTTGCAGTTGCGCCGGGCTGGCGGTGGGGAGGCTCTTGATCTTGTTGACGGCGTCGCGGCGCAGCAAGAAGCTCTGCCAGCCCAGCTGCGCCCGCAGCCACACGTTATAGTAGGAGTGCACCAGGATGATGGTGCCGCCCATCACGCTCCACTCGCCAAACACAGTCTCCGACACGCCGTAGCACACCACGCACACCGCCACCTGATGGACACGCATTGCTGTGATACGCCATACGTGCGTTCGTTTGTGTGTGCATGCGCGTGCGTACCAAAAACTCCAGCAGCCTGTATGTCCCGTTGACGTAGTAGATGACCTCGTCCATGTTCTCCACCGGAGCCTTGCGGAACTCCTCCACCATGAAAAGCACGTAGATAAGCAGAGTGCCCAGCACCTGAAAGCATACGCAGACTCAGTGACACCGGTTCGACATTCAGAGCCCACACTCCCACAATCGAGAATATACAACGATCCAAAACAAACACACACTTCATGTCACTCACTCTCACACACACACACACACACACACACGCCTGCCTCGCCAACCTGCAGTGACGTGAGGATGGAGGACGAGATGATGATGAGGAGCCAGAAGTCCATGTGGAAGAACTGACAGATCATGTAAGCCATGTAGGCCGGGAAGACCAGCAGGAAGAGGCACAGCGACACGGCTCGGAAGTGCTTCCACAAACTCCTGGCGGGAAGTGCGACAAGGACGGCGGCTGAAGCGCAGAACGACGGGCAACCAAGTGTGCAGGCGGCGCGGGGACCCCGTACCTGTCCCTGGAGGCTCCCAACGCCAGAACAATGGGGTCGGCGATCTCCAGCATGGACTGCAGGATGGAGGCCACCACGATGAACAGGATGATGGACAGCAGAAAGGCCCGGTGGATCACCTGCAGCTCAATCAGGCCCGTCTGGACGGCCAGGATCAGCAGAGTGATGCCCTCCGTCATGCCCCTGTGCATGTGCACAAACAGTCTGGGGGTGTGAGTGGGACTGAAAAGTGTATACAACTGATGTGTGAAAGGTGAAGTGTCCCACCTGTGCATGGTGTTATCGTTGATGAAGGCCCGGTAGCCCTGCAGGTAAAACTTGCAGAGCGTGAGGACACCCAGCGCGATGAAGGAGACTGTGAAGACCAGGCCCAGTAGCGAGTAGGGCGTACTGCAGCACTCAGCCACGCTGCACAGGGGTCACACACAGGTCACACACATGCTTCGGCCGCAGCTCATCCCGCCGTGGTACGCACCTGGTGAGAAAGAGGAAGAGCAGCCTCTCCCTGGAAGTGGGCTGGTCCCGGGTGCTGAAGTAGGAGTAGATCTGCAAGGCGAAGAGCAGCAGCCAGAAGCTCATGAAGAGCACGGGCAGGACCAATTGGTTCCACAAGGACATGCCCAGAGCCAGAAGACCGTACACCTCCACCACCTGGACACCCAAGCCCAAAACAAACTCAGCCCAATCGTGGCTCACACCCATTAGGGTACGGCGTGGCCGCTGGACACAGGTCGCTGACTTGCCTGAGCCAGCTCGCGGTAGGCCGTTTTGGCCAGGTTGTATGGCACCAGCAGGTTGGACGCCAGGAAGTAGATGACCTCCAGACCCGTGAAGATCATGGAGAACTTGTTGATGAACACGATGGTCTCCATGGGCACCAGGCACAGCCGGGCCACCAAGGGAAGCAGGTGGGCGGAAAACAGCCAGATGCGTTTGGTCTGCATCACGCACGAGCACAGCGTGCACACCACCAGCTGACCTGAGAACAGCAGGCGCCGCACATAACTGTTATTCATTCCGCGGCCTATTTTTAAGCAGATAAAAAAAAAAAAACACCCGGACATGTATTGCTCGCTCTCACCCACGAGTGCCGTGGTGAATCGGTTCATGGAGAGCGGTTCCAGGTACACGGCGCCCTCGTGGCCCGACTCCAGCTCGCTGCGCACGTAATCCCTGACCACAACACAAAGTAGATGCGTTCCAGTCCCGTCTCATGTCTGTTCCCGGTGTGTGCACGTACCTGGACACCTGGTGGCCAGCAAAGAGCAGCAGAGCCGTGAGCACGTAGAGGTAAAGCTTGACCAGGTGCTGACGAGGCAGCGTGAGCAGCACCAGGCTCAGGATGTAACCTGTAACACACACATGCACACACATCAGATGCATACGTGTGTGTGTGATAGGGGACAAAAAAATGAAAATACTTGAATGTGCGTGGTACTGACCCACGTAGTGCAGGTAGAGTGCCAGGTACTTGTACTGGAAGAGGGGGTTGTTGGACAGGCTGGAGCGCTGGATCTTCTGGAAGAATGAGCTCACATCCCAGCGGTACAGCACATCCAGCAGCATGATGCTAGGCACCCGCAGGCCCACATTCAGGACCGCCTCCACGCGCTCCTTCACAGCCATGGCCGCCCCCGATGGTGGGCGCGGCGCACCACTAGGATGGGACGATCTGGCAGGTGGCGCTGCGGTATAACAAAGCTTGCGTTACCTTCAGGATCACTTGTCGAGCATAACTATGAGCGTTTGTTGTGGCTTTGGCAAGATCATGCAAAACTTCTGCCTAAAAATTGGCAGTGCAACAGAATCTGAATGTGAAGGGTGCTCTGTGTTGACATTATTGGAGCACACCACACACACAATACGAACCAAACTGTATATATTTTTTTTAATCGTCATGTGTGAAAAAAACTTGATCCGAACAAAAACATTTACTGTCAATATATGATCGTTACAGATTTTGTTTATGTTAAAGAACAGACAAGAACAAATCAAGGATTAAAATATTGCGCTAAAACTCCTTACGTGTAGCAGGCCTGAATGACTGTTGCCATCCCAGCGACAAAATGCTGATGATGATGTGGTGTTACCTAATAGTCAAGTGCCGATGCTGCTTGCGTAACATCACCGCGGTCGTCCGCTATATTTTGATCACTTAATCCGAGTACTTGGACACAAATAGTTTAAGTAAACGGGCTGTGACACTTTCACGGCGGATGAACAGTGACCAGCGCCGATGCCGATATGAACTCGAGTAACCTCTCCGTCTGTCTGTCTGTCTGTCTCCGACGCTACATTGGCATTCATTGAATAAACCAAATAATTCGTTTGACTCGCTGAAACGCCATTTTACAACAAGTCTCTCGTGTAATTTAATTACGATTATACACCAACACTGACTACTTTAGCGAGCAGCCGTGAGCAGGCAAGTCCAGCTAACAGCTAGAATAGCCTAGCCGCAAACTAGCTAGCGCATCAAAGTGTGACGTCACACAAACAAGTCACACCGCTACTTCAAGAAAGTCGTGAATATAAAACAAGTATCCAGAGGCTCATAAAGGCCTAGCAGCTTTAGCGGCACATTTATTTCGGCAACATAACTTGGGCCTCGCTTGTCTTGTTTCAGCTTGGCCGGCTGGCATGTCGCTTGACCTGTTCAAAATGGCGGAGAAGGTCCAACTTACGCGCGATGGCCGCCGTCGGCGTTTTGAGTGCACGTTGGATCCCCGCCGAGGGCACGGAACATTTTAGCCGGGCCAAGACCTAACCGAGCCGCATCGAGCTCACAGGAGGCGGCCAAGCCACGCGTCTCCAGCATCTCGCCCACACGCCATTCTAGTACGTAGGCGGCAGGCAGATAGCCAGCTAGCAAGTAGCCCAGCGGCTCAAACGCGAGCCTTTAGCGCACTCCGCGCATGCGCAGTCGCTGCAAGGGTCCTGCAATGACTTTTTTCCTTCCCCATTAGGCTCGCCAAATCTCGACTGTGGAACCCATTTGAGACTCACGCGAAAAAACATCACCGCATAAAAAAAAATTCAAAACCAGTAGGAATGATAAATGAAAAGCCCGGTACGGGCGTGTTGGGTATGAGCAATTGTAATTGAATTTGACCAGAGAATATTTCACATAATACTTCGGCCAAATACAAGTGACTCCATGGGAATGGCAGAATGTTTCACATGCAAAAGTGGTAGATAGAGTGCCACAAAAAATTGGTATGAATATTGATTTAGCTCGCTAAATTATGTTTTAACAGTAAATTTTACAATAGATGCCACTGCCACAAGCATAGTACTGAAATATATTCAAACAGACAAGCGGAAATTTGAACATCCGGAAGGGATTTGATGTCACTTATGAGAGCGTCGCGGTTGCCATGACGATCAAGCTTTGCCATGACGTCACTACCGGCTGAAGGCGGCGCGCCAGGAAAAATCTCTTTGCTGTCTTTTTGAGCTCCCTTTCACGCTCGCATCGTCGATACCTGAATGAAAGAGACCCAGCGATTGGACTCCCTGCCGGCCGTTTGGACCGCGTCTCATGTTAGCATTACGTGCTAACTCGCTCCGCCAGGTAAATCCTGACGTTCAGTACACCGGTAAGTGCGCGCGCTCGCCTGCTTGTTCACGCGGCTAATGTTAGCGGTTAGCCGCCCGCTTAGCTCGCCGGGTTGGCCAACCAGTTAGCCGCCTTGGCTAAAAACATCAACAATGCCGGCCGCGTCTCATTTCACCTTGTGCTCTTGCAGCGCGTGTGTGCGTGCGTCTGAGCCATGTCCGTGTCCGTGATCATCAAATGGGGGGGCCAGGAGTACGCCATCACGTCCCTGTGCGAGGACGACACCGTCATGGACCTCAAGCAGTCCATCAAGACCTTGACAGGCGTGTTACCTGAGAGGCAGAAGCTGCTTGGGCTCAAGGTCAAAGGTGAACGAACTGTCGAGGTTTCCGATTGGGTGGGATTTGTGTTCTCATCTTCACGTCCGGTTCTTGCCTTGGCCTTGTGACATCAGGAAAAGCAGCGGAGGACCAAGTGAAGTTGGGCTCCCTCAAGTTGAAGCCCAACACCAAGATCATGATGATGGGCACCAGCGAGGAGGGCCTGGTAGGACTGTATTTTCCATTATCCTTTCCTCTTCTGTTTCGTTTTCTTGTTCTCAGTTTTCTCCATCTCTAAATTTTTCCCAGTTTTCCCTTTCTCCATCGTTCTTCTCAACTCTTACGTCTCCTACTTGTGCTATTCTGACTTGTGCAGGAGGAGGTCTTGGCCCCGCCCCCCGAGAACGACGATGTGGTCAACGACTTTGACATCGAGGAGGAGGTCATCGAAGTGGAGAACAGGTCAGACGCATGAATGATCCCTTTCAGCTTCTGACAACTTCATTACTTAAAGTGTGCGTCAAAGTTTTTGCAGCCACCTTTGAGCATTTAAGCTGTCATACATCAAATTTAGAAGAATTTAGACATGTCACGTGGTCAGAAATCCAAATAAGCCACTGTCACGTGCTTGCAGAGAGGAGAACCTGGCAAAGATTGCTCGTCGTGTTAAAGATTACAAGGTGGAGGAGATGAATTCCCCCAGGGAAGGGAAAAGACTTCTAGTCCTGGACGTGGACTACACTTTGTTTGGTGAGTGCCATGTGCATGGATTTGTGTGTGCGTGTTTACATGTATGTGTGTGCGTATGTGTGTAGATCACAAGTCATTTGCAGAGACCGGTCAGGAGCTGATGAGGCCTTACCTTCATGAGTTCCTGACGTCAGCCTACGAAGATTACGACATCGTCATCTGGTGTACGTATGACCTCATCATGACATCACCCCGATGAGTCGACGTCATCAATCTGTTTGTTTCCTTGCAGCCGCCACCAGTATGAAGTGGATCGATGCCAAAATGAAGGTCAGTCACCTTGATGGCTGAGACACCCATGTGACTTCTTTCAGCCAATCAGAGCAGACACATGGCAACAAGAGAACACAGCAAGGCATGACAAAGGGCGGTGTGTGTGTGTGTTAGGAGCTGGGTGTGACTGACAACCCTAACTACAAGATCACCTTTATGCTGGACAGCGCCGCCATGATCACCGTGCACACACCCAAAAGAGGCGTCGTCGAGGTGAGGCAATTATCCCAAAAAGTATTAGCCGTGTCCACGTTTGTGATGCTACCGATACGTCGGCGCAGGTGAAGCCGCTGGGCGTGATCTGGGGAAAGTACGAGCGTTTCTACAGCCGCAAGAACACCATCATGTTTGACGACATTGGACGCAATTTCTTGATGAACCCGCAAAACGGACTGAAGGTAGCGTTCGCTTCCATGGCCATCAAGTGATGTCAGACCTAATGCGACCGCTGATACGTGGTTTGCAGATCCGACCGTTCATGAAGGCGCACATGAATCGCGAGAAGGACCGGGAGCTCCAGAAGTTGAGCGAGTACCTGAAGGAGATCGCCGCACTGGATGACTTCACCACACTTAACCACAAACACTGGGAGAGGTAACACCAGCGCATGATGAAAAATCATTTAAGCAATCATATGTAGAGGTTTGACTCTACACACACATTTGTCTCTGCATGTGTGTGTAGGTACCTGTCCAAGAGGCAGCAACACTGAGACCACCATGAAGACCTCATCACGACACCACACTGGAAGATGACTCATCCTGCGGCCAAACTCCACCCATTACGCACTAGCACTGTGCGCAACCCTAACCCTACAATACAGTGGCAAAACAAACACAACACAACAAACGCAGGAATCCAACGCAACGACGCTCCACACGCAATGCAGCGCCAAAAACGACAGCGACATTAACAAAGCAACACCTTGTAGCAACAGAAGCAGGAAAAAAAAAAGCTGCCGATACAGCACATGCGTCACGTCATGGAAACAACTGGAGGAATGTGTGTGCGTGTGTGTAAATAGGATATTCATAAAAAAAAAAACATTTTTTGTACCCATACTTGTGATTGATTTCATTTGTGTCTTCATTGATAAAGAAGTCAAAAGGTCAGCTAGTTTGTGTGTGGAACAGAGAAATCTCGTACAGAGGAGCTTTGGCTCAAAGAAAGCAAGCAAGAAAGGACAGGACAAGTTGCTGAAGAATAGAAAGAAAAAAATGGCTTTAATTAAAAAAGTTGGCTTCTCTCAATGAAAATATGTTGAGTCATCATCTTGATACTTTTCATGTGTGCTACTCTCACACGATTGTGAAATGAAAAGCCATTCCAGTCCAGCATTGTTTTTTTGTCCTCGGGCGTTAGCATGAGGAGCTATCCCATGTGCTAGCCCAAGCGTTATCCCAATCTTGTCAAGGCAACAACACAAATGTGGTTAGTCTTTCTTGTGATCATGCCTGACATAGTGACAAGCAAGGTATTGTATTCCTTACCAGCCAGCAAAGCATCCAAAATGTTGCCCTGTCACCTTTAAGCGTCCACGGGAGAAGGCTGGTGTTGCGTTTCCCGACTGGGGGTGCGTGGTGGAGGCACATCCGCCAGCGGCTGGCTGATAATGACTTGCACGACGTAATCCCGCGAGATGTTGATCTGCTCCAATCGCAGCCTGTCGGTGAGCGGGCGGCCTGAGAAGAACCAGCGCTGGGCGGCGGCGTCCACGCCTTCCTGAGCGTGCAGGCGCCGCTTCATGGCGCCCACCGTGTCGCTCGAGCGCACACGCAGGCGCAGGTCGCGGCCTGTGGAGAGGCGCAGACGCAGCTGCCGCTCGCCACCGCCGTCGTCGTCGTCACCCTCTACCGATGCATCGGCCCCGGCAGAGTCTCGGTCGGAGGCGTCTGGTTCGTCGGAGTGTTCCTCGATCATGTTGATGGGTGGCGCCAGGCAGTAGACAGGCAGCTGGTAGCGGTTGCCCAGCTCATCGTAGCATTCGCTCAACAAGCCTGCGATGACAAACATTGACCCAAAAATGCAGTTTTGCAGCTTTCAGTCAATTCCATCATTTCACTGAATTATAAATCCAAAACAAGGATAAAAGGCCTACATGCAGGTTACTCGACTGACCGTGCGGCAGCGTGATGCTGGCGCCGTCCAGGATGGCTTGGGCCAGCTGGTGGTCTCGGCTCTCAAAGGCGCCGGCGGCCGCCCTCAGCGCGTCCCAGATCTCCTTGCGGCCTTCGAAGGCCGGCGCCGTATCCCAGAATTCGTCACGCTTGCTGCGCAGCTGGCCTTCCGTCATGGGGTAGTCGCTCTTCCATTTGGGACGCTCGCGCTTGAGCAGCTGGTTCCGCCCCAGAGCAACTGACCACAACAAAGATCGACATTCCTTAATTAGACAGCCCATCGGTGCAGACGTCGGGTCGTGTTTGCACGTTTGTCGACATCCTTCGACTTGGATTTCTGTGCACTCAGCTAACAAACGTAGAAGTTGACTTGACTTGACTTAAGCTACCCCAACATGGTAACTTTTGTTCTGATAATGACTGTAAGGAATATACTTCTACAACATTGGAGTCCTGGAACTAAACAGAAACAAAAATGTCAACTTGAGGATTGTGATGACAGTCCAGATGTCTCATTTCAAATGCAAGGGGGAAAGAAAAAAAATCGTCCGGAAAATAAATTTAAGCCATTCGGAAGAATCGACTTAAAAAACAGTAACTGACTAACTTGTCACTACTTGAGACATTTTCATCATGTCAAGTGTGGCAACATTCACGACATTTCCATGAAAAAACTTCAACATCCATTTAGCAACCTTTCGAAGCTCACCGACGCTTGAAAACGAGCGACAATAAAATAAAAGACGTAGCAGTTAGCCTGCTAGGAGCTAGCATGCTAATTTAGCATCCTTGCCAGACTCACATGCTACGTGAACAAAGGCGCACACGCATCTAAAAACCGTTATTTTCAGCTACTTTGTTGACATGTTGGGTCCGGAACTCCTCTGTTTACCTCAACCGGGAGTAGACAAGATCGTAGGCAGAGCCCAGCCGGACCCGACCCGGTGCCAAAGCGACACCTGGCCGTGGCCCCCGCGAGGCGCCAGGAGAGAGGAAAGGAAGGAAGGACGTTACCTCCGGTTCCGTCGGAGTTGTCGTTCAAGCTGCCCGAGGAGTCGTGCTGGCTCCCCACACAGCCACCCATGGGTGGTTCGGTTCGGCGGCCCGACCCGGGTAGCTCGCCGCCTCCTCCGCCCCGCCGCGGCGCTGCGTCGCGTCGCCTAGACCTCCCCCCATCACCCCCCACCCTAGCACACTTCTTTCCTAACTCGCTTGCATCCCTGCGTCCTTTACTTCTCCCTCGCGTCCTTCTTAATTTCTTGTGTTTTCCACCCATGCTTCCTTCCTCACTTTACGACCACCTTGCTTGTTCCCTCGCTTTCCTCCTCAGCTCTTGCATCTTCTTCTGTGTCCCTTCTCCTTTTCTTTTTTTCTTGTCTTGCAGTAGCACACAACTTTCCCTACTACCCCATCTTGCTCTTTTTGTGCTCCCGCTGACCATTGCTTTTCCTTCCCTTCCTTTGGCAGCTTCTGCATCCCCATCTGTTCTCACTCGCCTCCTCGTGCCACCGTGCATCCTTGCATCCTGCTTTCCTTCTCCCCTTCATCACTTTCTTCCCTAGCCACGCACGCACACACACGCGCATGTCATATAATAGCAAATGAGTAGAAATCATTTTTAGAAACATTACCATGAACCCAAACGCGATTTCCTCCCTAATAAATTAGCGGAACACTTGCATCCGCTAGGTGGCAGTATACAGCATCCGCTCCGTTGTGCGTTCATTCAACCCTCGACGCCCCACCACCACTAAATAAAAACCAACAATAAAAATATACATACATATAACCAAACTCATTCATATTTCCCAAAGAAAACTCCCACAATCATCCGAAAAATACACAATAGCACATTTCAGAGGCTGCCAATATGGTGCTTTGGAGAGATGAAACACAAAAGGTCACACGCATGACATGTTAAAATGTTTATTGGATAAGACCAGGCAGAAACAACACGTGTGTGTGCGTGGGCAGTTCTACGTGTGCATTGAAGTGGTTGTTTTCCTCAGTTTTTCGTTGCCATCTTCATCACTTCCCGTCTGGATATCTGTACCGTCAGTCCAGCTCCAGCTTGACGTTGTCGCTAATAATGACAATATTTCATCATACATTAATCATACCACGTCACTATAAAAACATCACTCATAGCAAGTAAAAATATTAAAATATTAAAAATGTGAAGTCACATGACATCATCTATGGGACGTGAAACTGCTGAGCTGCACTAATCAGAAGCGTGTGTTGCCGTGGCGACACTGGGTCATTTTTTTTTAGGATGAGGAGTACACACAAATATACTTACATATGTGCACAGCCTTTACTCTGACAACCAGAAAAGAGGAAAAGCAGCAATGAGTGATACATTTCCCACTTACGACCTCAAATGTTTGCAAATATAAATATTTTTTTTCATGGGACAACACTGAAGAAATACAGCTTGGTTTAGGGTTGGTTTAAGACATCACCTTCAGGTTTGGGGTGCATGAGCATCAGCGGCACCTCGGCGGTCACGTCGCTGTCAAGGAAAGGAAAAAAAAGTCAACTCCAGATAAGGCTTCCGAAGGAAGTTGAGCAGTCACGTGGTAGGAAGTGATGTTCACCTGGAAGTGAGTCCTCCCAGCAGGCTGCGGAACACAACACAGAAAAACTTCACAAATCACTTCACACAATCCTTGTGGCGCCCCAATCGAGCAGACTGACACTCACCCTCCCCCAGCCACCATCAGGTTGACTTTGAGCTTGTAGGACACCAGAATTCCCAGCACCTCCTTGTCAATACCCTGTCGCAACCTGAAAATATTCAGTCCAAACATTGGGAAAGTGAGAAACACTCAACTCCAGCCAGCTTCCATACAAAACTGCCCATGGAAATGTCTTCTTACATGGTGGTGGAGGCCAGGTTGGTGTCCTCATCCTTGAGGCGGCCATCCAGCGCCAAGCCTCGCTTCTCCTTGTTGTCTGTCAGCAGCGGCACGATGGTCAGCGTGTTCTCCAAGGTGCCGCCCGCCTCCACTGTCTCGCTGCCAAACAAACGGACCACGCGTCAGGCGGCGCCACCCAACATGCAGTGTGGCTTGGTGCGTGATAGCGCCACCTACCCGAACTCCTTGGAGAAGACGCACTTGGTGTACTTGTCGGCGGAGTAGAGGACGATGTCAGTGGTCTGGTCCACTGTGAGGAAGAGTGACCTTGAGTAACCTGGAGCCAGGCAGCAAGCTGGGACACCCACCTGAGATCTGAATTTTCTTGACGGTTTTGTTGCTCTCATTGTTGATCTTAAACTTGATGGGGATGTTCTCGCCATGGAAGTAGAGCTGCAGCACATCCACAAAAATCATTTCGGTGCCTAAACAGCCATTGCTATTGTGGTTGCGGCAGGAGCGCATACGTACGTCCTTGTCCAGGGAAATCTCAAGGTGCACGGGCTTGTCCGACATCATGAAGCTCTTGCAGATCTCCGCCTTGGGCCCGGCGCCCACCTGAGATGGCGCGAACTGGATTTTGCGGACGATGAGGCGCGCCGTGTCCCTGCGAGCGACACGCACGCT
Organism: Syngnathus floridae; assembly: GCF_059516105.1. Lineage (NCBI taxonomy): Eukaryota > Metazoa > Chordata > Actinopteri > Syngnathiformes > Syngnathidae > Syngnathus > Syngnathus floridae. The sequence goes on along the minus strand of NC_142427.1, from coordinate 9,060,553 downwards.
CGGCATCACAACGATCCCGCGAGACAAACGGACGCGCACCCAACTCACTTCTTCTCGATCTTCTCGTCTGGGTTGCACTTATCGTTGGCCAGGAAGGCCTTGACCTCAAAGTCCACGCCGCAAGCCTGAAACACACATACACGCGTCCAAACTGTAAACATACATTCTCCCGCCATCGAAAGAATGGCCCTGCTAACATAGTGCTAAAGCTAGTTAGCATTTATGCTGCGGTTAATTATCTCTTTTTCTCTTCTCTACATTTTCCCTGTTTTTTTTGAATAATTTTCTATCATTCCTTTTTCCTGTGGCATACCTTCCCCTTGTCATCAGGGCCCGGTTGCAGCGACACGGAACACGGAAGGTTGGTGGGAATCTGCACACGAACGTGAAAACGTTAGCCGGTAGCATTAGTAGCATCAACGCTTATGATGGGGCGGCAGTACTTCAAAGCTGAAGGGGCGGGCGTCATTGCCGGCCTTCTTGAGGAGCGTTTCGTGCATTTCGGAGAGCGCCGGCTTGTGGTCGTCTGGGGAGAGCTGCTCGATGTGGATCCAGATGTCCTTGCGGAAGCACAAGCCCATCACGTCCAGGTCATCGCTGCCGTAGCGGAAGGCGCACGCCAGCTGCACAAACACTGACGGGCGGCCACGGGCAGTACTGTGTTAGCATGTTAGCGAGCTGGAACGTTAGCTAGCTGTATTACAGTGTTAATATTAGAATGCTACCCATTCATCAATTTTCTAAAATGCTGCAGCTTCACCTTTTCTGCTTCCAAAGTTTGTTGGGTCCAACTTGACAACGCCATCTGCATGAGACATTTTTGTATAAGTCACTTGACGGCACACACACATGCACAGGTACTCACCGAGTCTTTCCACATTCTCGATGTGGTCCACGTAGTCTCGCTTTCCCAGGTAGAGCGTGAGGCCGCCGTTGCCGCTCGTCTTCTTGAAAACTCTGCACAAGGCCAAAAGTGTGATTGGACGTGAGAGGGGTTAGAAAACGCTTCCTGGTACATTGGACGAGAGAGGGAACGAGGAAGCGCTCGGTCGGATGAGCGAGAGACTAATGTCGAGGCCGATCGTGTGCCTGCGGATTGAGCGGTCACCTTAGGTGAGTGTTTGACCTTTTGCGTGTTTGTGACTGAGATATTGGTGGTGCTAGCAAGCGTCACTATAATCATAGAGAAGAAGAATCTTTTTTTTATTTTGTGCTCTTTTGCGTGTGTGCAACTTACTTTGCCATGTCTGGAAACTTCTCAAAGGGTTCTGAGGAAGACAAGGAAAGAGCATCTTAATGTGATTGTTAGTGAAGATCGCGTCCATCTCGGGCAGTGTCGGCAAAGGTTAATCCCAGCCCGCGGGATTAAGCCGGCGGCGTGATTGAAGATGAGGATGCCGTAACTATTCCTGGAGCACTAACTGGATCTATTGGGTATTAACGGCAAACTAAATCCTCAGAAGGCTACAAAATCTTCTCACTTGCTTGATTTGAATGACCTCCACAGGGCAGAGGGGGGATTGCCCAAACAAGTAGTATTTTCATCTTGCTTAGCCATCTCTTTCAATTGAACCAGTGAAATAACATTTTCCACTATATTCCAATTAATGTGTCACAATCCAGCCACGATTAACCTGATAATCGAGTCGAAAGATTTTGATAGTTCTCTATCAATATAGTTGATAGTTTCTAGAATGGGATTATAGAATGTGTTGTAACTTCTAAACGCTTCGGACTTGATTGCGCAACACACCACGTCTCATACATATTCAAGCAATATATTTATCAAGAGCTCAATCTTGACTTTGCATCATCTAATGAGGTCCGGTTGAAAAATTAATTTGTGCACTGGATTTTAGACAGTCAAATTATTAGAAACACTGCACGCTCGTGAACCCTGTCAAACTACTGGAATGGTAAAATCATTCAAGGCCATTCCAATTGCATTGGAACTATTTTTTTTCCCATATTCTCGATCGGTTTCCACAAAAACAATGAAGACATGGCTCCTCAAAAAGCATTCATCAAGACACAAGACTCAGGACACAAGTGAGCATCAATACGACCCACATTGAACGTCACACAAGCCGGGTGGGCCTTACCTGCGCTTGGCGATGGACACTTGTGGTAAGGGCGAGCGCCAGCAGGTGTGTATGAGCTGCAACAGAGGCGGGGGCCCTTTTAAAGAAGGTGCAGGTAGGGGGGTGGAGGCAGCCTTGCAGCTTAGCGATGACAAAATCCAATCAAGCGCTTTTGGAGCACAAAAGGGTTGAAAATAGTCCAGGACGCATGTATGCCACCTGCCTCCTGCCTCCAGTTGTCATCTTGTTGACCCTGCAGGTTCCAAACAACCCAAAATTTCTTACAACTTAATTGTTCATGTGACAATAGTCCAGGACGCATGTATGCCACCTGCCTCCAGTTGCCATCTTGTTGACCCTGCAGGTTCCAAACAACCCAAAATTTCTTCCAACTTAATTGTTCATGTGACAAACAAAAGCTTTTGCCCCAAATTTTTGTTAAACTTTAAAATGGGCCGACTGAGCTGAACCCAAAACATTGCAGAATTGCCAACAGTTTTGTTTTTAAAACATTTGTCATCATCTTTGATGTCTTTTTATCCAGTTTGCATATTTGGTTATTTGTCTAGGGACTCTAGGGAATTGCCAGGATGAACCTTCTCCAGTCTCAAAATAAAAGAATCGGAATTAAGAAAATCCTGGAAAACGTTTGTTGTTGTTGTGACGGGGTCGGGATGCTGTGCCCTCGATTTATGGTGATGCCTTCTTGGAAATGTTTACGTGATGAGAGGCCAAATCAAGTCCATGTTATTTGTAGCTCGGATCAGCGTGGACATTCTCGGAGCTCCTAAATCTAAATCTGGTTTGCGCGTGCACATTGAGGACTCTCCGCGTGGAGCTAAGCCTTTTTTTTCCAGTTGGTCTCTGGAACGTGCCAGGGATTAAACGCCAAGACATAACCCAAGATTTATTTGTAATCTCTTGGGAGCGGTCGCGACGGAAATAGCAACAAGTAGTGTTGAAGGCGTAAAGACCACTGGGTGCCTTTCCATAGCAAATTCGTCTCCTCTTTTGTGAAAGGCCGCTGTAGAACATGTGGTCCTCCAGGATTACTTTTGATGGTCAACTGTAGTCCTCAGGCAGAATTCAAAGAAACTTAAAACAACAAACACACTTTTTCCCCCAATAAAAAACTATCACACCGGGCTGGCTGCAAAATCTTTTTTCCTAGGATACTTCAGGCATTTATCTTCCCTTCTCAGCCAATCATGAAGCCAGATCCCGCCACGTCATAATCAATATTTTGTTTCTCTCGATGGTAGCACACGCTTTCTAATAGTAAGACACATATTGTGCTCTCTAGTGGTCGGAGGAAACGTCCACATGTGTTTCCACCTTGAAAATAAATGGTGGTGAATTTACTCCATTCTGTTTTTCCATGGTTGCACTAAATTTATAAATAGCACATACATCGACTTTAATACGTAACTAAATCCAGATTAATTAATTGGATGGAACCACTTGACAAAATTAGCCCTGCAGCGCCATCTAGTGGATTTGTCTCAGACTGACAGCTTGTAGGATTTTCTTGACGTGTAAAGTGACGTCAGAATGACGTCATGTGTGACATCAGGCGGACGTGGTCAGGTCAGGTGTGTCCCTGCCGCAGAGGCCTGAGCACTTCCCTCCCCTCCCGTTCCGCTCCGTTCGGATACTGCGGGGAAGATTCACGCGCGCACACATTTGCTCGTCCTCGTCGAGTCCCACTGCAGAGTTGCTGACTTCCGGAAAACATCCCACAACCGAGTGGCACTCATGGCTGAGTCCAAGCCGCAGTGGGGCTTCCCGCGTCTGCGCCGCGCCGCGGTAAGCTCCAGTCTGCGTGTTTGTGTGCGAGTGTGTCTGTTTGTGTTTTTGTGTGAAGGCGCTGGCGGATGCAAGAGGTTGTGGAGGATGCTGATGCTGCAACACACACACACACTCAGGTGCGCGTCACCTTGAGAAAGTACGCGCGTGCGTAGAGGAACACTGCGGACTGAGTCACATGATGCGGCTCCAGTTGTGCGCTTGTGTTGCAGTCTCTCCAAAGTCTGTGACTTCTGTCATCTGACATTAAACCAGACTGATGATCTTTTCTAGTTAAGGGGAAGTCAAGTTTAAAGTGACACCCTATCTAAATGACCTCAAAGCTGTTGCCATGACAACCGATGCTCATCCTCCTCAGACATCATTTCCTGGCAACCTGCATTTGGTGTTGGTCCTCCACCCCTCTACATTAAGCTCCACCCCCAGCCCATCCTCCAGCACCGACCTGGACTACCGCTTCAGCCAGGATGACTTCCTGTTCAAGATGCCGGTAACCCGAAGTCGGCACAATCGACGCCTGAGCCGACGCCGTGACGTCAAAGTCTTGTGATGTCTCAGGTGGTGATGCTGCGTTCGGTGGGCGACCTGCTTCGCTACATCGACGACAACCGCCTGACCTCGGAGGCGTGCGGCGGAGCCGAGCGCCGTCAAAGCGACTGGATCGTTCTGCGCTCGGTAAGTCAACCCATGTCAGCACGTTAGCACGTTAGCATGTCAGAGAACAAACCTACTTTTGAGGGATTTGGATTGGATTGGCTGTTGGCTCACTGTCTCTTAGCATGTTAGCGTAGCGTGACATGGACTATGCTAATTGATGTGTGTGTGTGTGGATGGGGGGTTGCAGGCCATCGAGACGTTCGCCGTGACAGTAAAGGAGGTGGCTCACCTTCTGCAAGGCTTCGGCTCCGAGTTGTCGGACAGCGAACTTCCGGACGAGGCCAACGCCATCGACTTCCTGCTCCGCTCGCACACGCAGCGCTACCGACACATGAAGGTGTGCGTGCGGCGCTTCTGGCGGGCTCGTGCGCTTGTCGTTATTACTCCTGTTGCCTTGTAGGAGGACATTGTCGCGGTGCTGAAGGAAGGACGCCTCCTGCTGGACAATCTGGAGACGCTGCAAGCCTCCAAGAAGGATTCGGCAGAAGACCGCGAAGATATCCAGTCAGACTTGGACACGGTTCAAAGGTCAGCGCACTCACCTGACAACAAACATGAGAAAAGTCTGACATTGGAACAAATCTGTGTGCAGGCTGCTGTCTCAGCTGCGTGACATGGAGGAGGCCTTTGATGGCTTCTTTGAGAAACACCACCTGAAGATGCAACAGTACCATCAGCTCCTGCTTTATGAGCGCAACTTCCAGCAGGTGTGCGTGTCCGTGTAACCTCCCCCCATACGTGTCCACTACAATCTGCGTGTGGGTGTGCAGATGGAGGAGGAGCTGGAGAAGATGTCAGCCGAGGAGAAGGCCATCCCCGCCGTGGGCCACACGTTGCTGCACACTGAGCAACTCATCAAAGATCTGCACGCTCTGGAGCAACGTGCACAGGTCTCAAGAGTCCGTGCACGAACGCACGTGTGTGCATACTCACACCGAGTTTACGTGTGTGTGTGGTCAGGAGGTGATGTCCCGCGCTCAGGTGCTGACGTTACAGGGCCACCAGCTGGCCGCTTGCCATCATTACGCGTTGGCCCTCATCATGCAGCGCTGCAATGAGTTGCGTCATCACTGTGATGTCATCAGCGGGGGCCTCCGCGGCAAACGCGCAACGCTGACACGAGCGAGAGACTTGCTCGTACGGCTGGACCATGTAAGTGTGTGTGTATTGTTTTGTGCAACACACACCAAATGTGTGCGCATGCCTGTTTTTGTGCGTTCTTGTGTGTTTCCATGCAGGCTCTGCGCTGGTGTGACGAGGGCGCGTACCTGCTGGCCAGTCAGACGGCGGAGCGCTTCCAGAGCCGTGAGGGGGCTCAGGAAGCCCTGCGGTGCCTCAGCTGCCACCAAGAGAGGGCGCCAGACGTGGCGGACCATAAACGAGATGTCCTCAGTCTGGAGTTTGAGGCTATTCTCACGCCTCAGCTGCAGGTAGCGCCCCCTGGCGGCCTTCCTAGGTCAGTGGCAGGGTAGCTGGGTGGCCGAGGGCAGGTGGTTTGGTGGCTTCCATTGTCAGATTAGCCTATCACGAGTCACCGATTGCAAACGAGCCCGCCGCCTGTCCTGCGTCTGATCACATGACATTATTGCCCAGTGTCAGATCTCCATGGTGGCCGACAAGCTGTCATCCGTGCGGACCATGATCCAAAACCGGGAGCGGTATCTTCGCAAGATGACCGACGTGAGGGTCAGACCCATCCAGCCGGTGGCGCCACGGCCTGAAGTGGAAGCGACGGTGCAGCAAGGAGCCAAGGCACCGCTCTTCTCGCCCAAACACAGTAAAGCCCCTTCATCTGGTTTCCATCTGAATCAAAATAAAATGTTCACTCTGGGTCTGGTTCTGCTGTAAATTTGGTTCTGTCTCTAGGTGTGGACTTCAACCTTCTCAACGCCAGGTTCTCCTTTGATCTTCTTCCTGGAAAGAGGGCCTCCAGGCGGAGCGGCGACCAACGAAAGGTGTGTATTAGAGATGTTTGGTGGTTGATGGAAACAAATCATCTGGATTTTTGTGTGTGAATAGATCGAAGTGATGCACGACTACCAAGGCAACCGCAGCTCTCTGTACGGCTCCGCCCCCACCAGCGACTCTGAGGCAGAAGAAGGGGTGGAGCAAGTGACAAGGTGCGTAGGTGACTGACTGAAAGGTGGTGGCGACAAACCACAAAGGTGGCGGCGTCCTGACCTGAGTTTTGAACTCCGCAGCCACATCATGAAGGAGCTCATCTCCACCGAGAAGATTTACGTGGAGCAGCTCCTGGCCGTTCTTCTGGTGAGCTCACAGGGTTTTACATCCTCTTTTGGTTCCCGTCCGTGCTGATGGCCTTTCTTGTTCTTGCGTGTGGTGGGGCCCTTCAGGGCTACCGAGCCGAGATGGAGGACCCGTCCGTGTGTCATCTTCTGCCACCGCCTCTCCGCGGTCACCAGGACGTCCTTTTTGGAAACATGCCAGAAATCTACCAGTTTCACAGCAGGTACCTTCAAGGCCCAAACCACCTCTGCCTGCTTGGCCTTGGTCAACACATGTCTTGTGCTTCCAGAACCTTCCTGCAGGACCTCCAGCGCTGCCTGAGCACTCCGGAGCAGGTCGGCCAGTGTTTCCTGCGGCGGGTGAGAGCGATGACCACGACGTCCTTCTGTGCCACAAGTCAAATCAGCCTTACATACGTGTGCATGCACGGGTCCGCAGAAAGCGAAGTTCCAGATGTACGAGCAGTACTGCCAGAACAAGCCACGCTCCGAGTCGTTATGGAAAGAGTGCTGTGACTCCGCCTTCTTCCAGGTGTGTGCCTTGATGTGTATCTGTGTGCGTTCCCAGAGGAGCAATGATGTACTGTTTTCTGGGCGCAGGAGTGCCAGAAGAAGCTGGAGCACAAGCTGCCTCTGGACTCGTACCTCCTGAAACCCATCCAGCGTCTCACCAAGTACCAGCTGATCCTCAAGGTTCCCATTGCAAGCACTGATGCAGCATGGCGGCACATATGCCTCACTCGCCCGTGTGCCTCCACGCAGGAGCTTCTCAAACACTGCACAGAGCCGCAGTACCGCTCACAACTGCAGGAGGCGCTGGACTGCATGCTCGACCTACTCAAGTCCGTCAACGACTCCATGCACCAGACCGCCATCATCGGATACCAGGTGGCCGTCTGTCACGCCTCATCGAGAGCTGTCAATGTGCATGCTGACCGATGGTGGGCGTGGCAGGGCGAGTTGGGCCTGCTGGGCCGCGTGGTTCTCCAGGGGAGCTTCAGTGTGTGGAGCAGCCACAAGAGGGCGGCGGCGCGCATGCGGGAGCTGGCCCGCTTCAAAGGTGCCCAGCGCCACGTCTTCCTCTACGAGCGAGCGCTGGTGTGCTGCAAGCGCCGCGATGACCGCCAAGGCTCGCCCGTCTACAGCTTCAAGTCCTGCCTCGGTGTACGTACAGCACACACACACACACACACACACACACATTATTTTGATGCATTCAACAAGACAAAAATGATGTTTGCCCATCTCTACTGTAAATGGAGGAACAGATCATCTCATTTCATTCCTTCCATATTTTTTGTCTCGTGCATCTGCGCTCAGATGAATTCAGTGAGCGTGACAGAAACGGTAAAAGGAGACCTCAAGAAGTTTGAAGTCTGCCACAGAGGAAGCCAAGAAGTCTACATCCTGCAGGTAAAGAGTTCAGCGTCAACCAGGAGTCCTTCATCCATTCCTTGAGCGATAGAAAACTGCCTGCAGCTATCAAGCAATCCGATAATAATCCAAACACGAGCCACTCAAATTGTGGAAAATACAACAATCACAACTTTGCACAATCGCCCCTTCTGTAATTTGGGGACAACAAACACAACACCCCCAACACTTCCATTTTGCAATTAACATGTTGACATGCCTGCACAGGCTCCCAGCGTGGAGGTGAAGGTCGCCTGGCTCACAGAGATCCAAAAGCTCATCAGTCAACTGCACAAAGGTAATTTGAGGGATGAATGGAGAGACTTTTCTCCATTCATGGATGGGTAAATGAGATTACGACTTGCACTTGTCCTCCCTTACCTTTATTGAAGTAGCGCGTGACTCTTCAGTCTTTCCTTCCGTGTTGCCTTCGAGACAAACATTTGTATGGCCCTCCTCCAGCTGTGTGGTCGGTTCGTGTGCACCGCACCGCCCCCAAGAGGCCAATACGTGCACAGCAGGAAAGCCCGACCCACGCACAGAGGCCGCGTGCAAATAAAATAAAATAAAATAAAATAAAATAAAATAAAATAAAATAAAATAAAATAAAATAAAATAAAATAAAATAAAATAAAATAAAATAAAATAGATGTGTTATGCAGGAATTAATGTTTGAGGAATGACAGCGATCTTTGGTTCACAAGCGTGTGGTCTTTCTTTCAGACAGCCTCATCTCGGACAGGTGAGCCCCACACACATGCACACGTTTTTTTTATTTCCGTATTTATGTTCATATTTATTTTCTATAATTTATTTATTTTTGTTTTTTTAATCTGTAGTATGCTTGCTAAGTGTTTTTTTGTCACTTGCAGCTCTTCTGCCTCCAGCCCCGCCCACCCCAATAGATGGGAGGAGTCTGTGAACACCAGCCACGCCCATTCGGACCCTCTGGGATTCTCATCCCGACGCGGTGAGTACACTTGCGGCCGCATCCCTAGCTGAATGCTAACTTCCTTTAGATTGAATGCTTTTTTTGTCTGGCATGAATCAAAGCTAGCTTTGTCATGTTTCGTCCCCCCCCCCCTGCAGCCTGGTCAGCATCTGCACATTCGGCAGCCATCTGCGACGGCTTGGAGGACTGGGGCGCCACGGACGGCTCAGACATGTCCGATTCGGAAGAAGAGGTCAACGCAGGGGAAGAGGACCGACCCCCGACGCTGGTGAGACCTCGTGACAGCCGACATTCTTTGCTAACCGGCTGACTAGCTGTTCCCGTTTGCGGCGCCGCAGGTTGCGGGTCGCTATCGAGTCCTGGTAGCCAGCACCGTGTCGAGCCATGATGACATCATCTTCACGTGTGGCGATGTCATCAAGCTTCTACGCCGTGATGATAATGGAATGTGGTCAGTAGCTTCTTACGTGCAGTCCACTGTGTGCGTACGTGGCATAAATGTGTATGTGCTGGCATCAGGTTGGTGAGGAACGAGAGTCGCCACGAAGAGGGGCTTGTCCTGCCCTCAGACCTGCATAGGATTCTGGGAGAGACGTGTTGAGAGCTAATCGGAGAGGCAACGTCTTCCTCACGGCGACGTAGAAGAAAAGCACAACATCAGCGCTTCCTTCATCATCGTCATCACCAACGTCACGTGCCGAATCGCTTGGCCAAACCTTAGCGTAGAACGTTAGCGTAGCATGGCAGCGCAGCGCCTCTCCACCCACTTAGTCAATCATAGAAGAATGTCAGAAGTGCCTTACATGTGACGACCAGCAAGGGGTGCCTGTAGAGAAGCTTGATGTCCACGAGCGATGACATCATCAGTGGCTTTCGGATTCAACGCTGCGCCCTTTAGCGCTTTGTGGTCTTTTTCAAAGCTCATGTTGTGATTTTCAATTCTGTGCAGGACTTGGGTTGAGTCACGTTTGTTTCAAAAGTGCTGAGTTGGACATTCACAATTAAAAGCACACAAATCACGTTCGTGGCTTTTTATTGCTTGAAACGTGAGAGAAAGGGAAAGCGAGAAGGAGGTGGCTACTCTAGGAAGCAGAAGATGGAGACAAAGAAGTGCATGTTCATGAGTTGGCGTGGATGCCCATGGTTTTCCTGATCCAGGCGTAGTAGCGCGAGACATGTGTGTAAATGCCATACTTGCCGGGTGCGGCGCATTCCTCGCCCCAGCTGACTATGCCGGTGAGGAACCAGACCTTCTTCTGGTGGAGAGTGACGTGCGGCCCCCCGCTGTCCCCCTTGCAGGCGTCCTTCCTACGGTTGCGGAAGCCGGCGCAGAACATGCCGTGGGTGATGGTGGACGAGCTGCTAGCCATGCAGGTGCTGCGATCCACCAAGGGAACATCCACCTGGCGAAGAACCGATGACTTGGCCCCCCTGTATGTCACTTGGCCCCAGCCGCTCACCACAGAGGTGGGCGCCTCCTTCAGGAGGGTCTCCGTGAAGTCTTTGGGCCCCAGGCATACGGGCCGACGCTGCGCCGAAAACTCCACCGCCACGGCCAACTTGAGCAGCGCCAAGTCGTGGTTAAAGCGTGACTTGTTGACCTTGTATAATCTGTGCACATGCTCCTCAGCCACTTCGTGGTCCCTCTCCGTACCCTCGGGCTTGTCCGTGTCGTGTTCGCCTGCCGCGGAGGCACAGCGCCGTCATTCTGGTGCTCACAGAAGCATTCGGGTGCCGATCGATGAGTCACCTAATCGCACGAAGAAGGTCATTTCCCTCACGCGGGCCTCTATCACGCAGTGTGCCGCCGTGATCACCCAAAGCTTGCTGAGCAGCGAGCCGCCGCAGAAGGGTTTCGCCTTGGCGTTCATCAGCCTCTCCGAGTGCGAGATCAGCGCCGCCTGCGGGAGCGCTGCTGGTGGTAAGGCATTGTGGGGGTGGGGGCAATGCGGGCCATGTCATACCTGCCAGGGAAAGTCTCCCGCTTTGGCCTCCTGGCCACCCACGATCCTCTGGTCGGTGTTCTCCTCGGCCGTGATGCTGGGAAGCGTGGGGAAGAAGGACTGCCACGGCAGCGGCGATGACGACGGCTCTTCGGCTTCCCTGACCGAGCGCCTCCTGAGCTGAGAGCCCGTGGAGGCGTTGTCGCCACGCTCCGGCTTGTCCTCATAGTCATAGTCCAGCCAATCGTCCGGGATGATGTCATCGTCTGACTCGGCTCCGTCTGTCCAATTGACCGAACGGGGTATCGGGGCCGACGCCGTCCTGCCGCAGCTGAACTCGCCTGCACCCACATGCTTCCTGACTTCCTCCGTTCAAGTATATCTGCACGCGTTGCGTGCGCGTTTCACCTGTGGGCTCGCAAGTCACGAGGTCATTGGCTAGTTTGTATCCCGATGCACAGTCGCAGCGCACGCCGATTGAGTTCATGGAGCAGAAGTGAGAGCAGCCGCCATTGTTGATCGAACACTGCTTGGAGATCTCTGCCGGGGAAACACAAAGTTCAGTCCAAGTGGCATAACAGTGTGTGTGTGTGTGTGGGTGTGTTTGTCCACCACACTCACCAATCTCGCAGTTCTTTCCAGTAAAGCTCGTGTTGCACCAGCACACATATGATTTGATGCCATCTTGACAGATACCGCCATTTTGGCAAGGGGGTGGCTTGCACTGGTCGCCATCTATCCGCAAACACACACTTTAAAAAAATCTCAAACAATGAGACACACAAAGCGACACACAGGTGAGCAGAAATAGCGAGACGGGAGAGGCGTGCCTTACCGCTGTACTTGGCCATGAATTCCATCTGAAAGGAGAAAAGTTGTCATCCGAATTTGAGCCAACTTCCTGAGTTGTTTTGTAGAAGAATTGAGCTGACACGTTACGTGTGTGCGTGCGCACCGTTTTGGTATCGTCCTCAAAGATCTCGCGGGCCTCCTCGTAGTCACACGTCTCCTCCATGCATTCCCGCTCCAGATTGCCAGCCTTCATCTCCTCGAAAATGGTGTTGAAGCGGCGTTGGCGTTTCAGCACCTCAGACGCCGCCCGCCGCTCTATCCGCACCTCGCCTGCTTGCCCAAAACATACCAATACAATGCTAAAGAAGCAAACAGTGCCCCCTGCTGACCCCCTTCTAGCTCCGCCTGTGGTAGTGCATTTAATGTATGTTTGTCGGTGATAGTATGTGTTTCATCAATATGAAATTTGATTGGTTTTGAAAAGTAAACAAAAGTGAGATCAGATCATTGTGAGCTGAAGTTGTTTAACTCAGACGAGCAAACGCGTGGGTGGGCAGCAATCAGAATTTGTTGTTTCTATTTATATTATCATCAATTAGCATTCGTTGAGGAAGCCAAAGGTGACAAAGCTTCGAGAGAGTGGCTCAGAACCGACCCCCGTCTTGTCACTCACGCGCGTTTCCATCCATATCGTCATTGGTGGCGGCCAGGACTCCAAACGTTAGCAGCAACAGCACCAAACGCACGGAGGCCATCTTCAATCTGTTTTGCTCAAAGTACAAGTGCAAACACATGCGCGCGCATGCCCAAGTTTTGGGCAATCAATCTTTGGTGTTTGCTTTGGTCTCAACTTCGTCCGACTGTTTGAAAGTTCAACTTGCTGAGCGGGCGTCTTGCTTGTCTGCAACTTGCGCTTTTTCCTTTCAGCACTTTTTAGATACGCGCGCGTGCCCGTGGCGTTTGCGCGCATATTTTAACAGCAAGTCGTGTTGCAAGATAATGGACGTCATATGTAATGTATAGATGGATGATGGGAAGGATGGATATATATATCTTTCAAACTCAACTGAATGTTTTGCTCCCAGGGGCGGACATAGTGTGTCTCAGTGGCCTGTTGGGGGCGCCGTTGCAGATAATTGGGCATGAAACGCACGCCGGGCGAAAAAAAGACCCCAAACGGGATTCCGGGTGTCCAGGTGGCGAGATTTGGGAAGCGTCCCGCCTCCAAACCGGCGAGGTGGAGATGAAAGATTGATGAAGTCCTAATGGCCTCTAATGTCCTATAACGATCGGCCGACTGGGGCGGGCGGGCCTAATGGATCCGGAGCCCAGGAGAGAATCGAGCGCTTGCAACTTCCGCGACTGGCCGACGGGAAGTTACCAAATGCCACAAATGCCAGGAGCGCAGAGGCTCCGGAGCTCCGCTGGCGCAGCATGACCTTCCCTCTTCGCAGATCCACCTCAGGTAGGGTGGACGGGGCGGAATGAACGGGGCAAAGCTCGACGCGGGATAGTTATTTTTTGTTAAGTCGAGTCTAAGTTGTGGTAGAGGAAACCAGAGGAAAATTCTTGATGGCTTGGGTGGATGTTCTCAGTGGATCTCAGAGCCAAGTGAAGCCATGGCTTTTGGAGGGATTTAAGAGGGTCTGGGCAAGTCAAATTTTACAGTTGCACAGCGTTGGTGTCGTACCGCTTTAGGCCACAAAAACGGCAGGCAGCACTGAGCTCTCCTGGATATTTACAGTGACTGTACCATCTATGATAATTCCCGTTAGTATTTCTAAGGAATTTTACATCATCTGGTCGCATTAAGATAGTGGATGTTATAGAACAAAGTATTTTAATAAATGTTTTGAGAGAAGTTTGAAAATAGCGAGTTGTTTTTCCCCTTTGTTTTCCACTTTTGGAGTCGGGGGGTGGGCGCTGCTTGCTCTTTTTCTTGCATTGCAAACTTGCCGCTCTGAGCCAGCTGAGAAGTGGCTTTTGGCTTGCGACTCGGTGCAGCTCCCTCTGGTGGAGACCACGAGGTACAAGTCACGTTGCAAAGCGATGGATGAAGCGGAAACGTGCGTCTCGAAGTTCGTCTGTTTTTGTGTGTGTGTGTGCAAGTGACAATGCGCTTATGAGGGTGGGGTGTCTTTTTTTAGTTTCTTTTAGACAGGCCCTGTGAGTGCATGCTAATGTGTCTGACTGGTCTTTTCAGTGTGAGAGAGAGAGTGCGTGTTGCAGAGATCTCCTTGCAGCACCTCTGCACCAAAACAGCAGCACATCCCCGCCCCTTCAGAAGCCCCCCCCCCCCCCCCACTCCTGCAGCTTCCTCCATCTTCCTTCATCCTCCGTGCACCCCCCCCCCCCCCCGCCTTATTTGTGAATGCTGCTTCGTTTCATTGACAAATAGAAGGACTGGAGGGGGCAGCTGTGTGTGTGGGGGGGGGGCGTACTTGCAAGGAGGGCTCACTGCAGCTGCGCAATAACTTCATCAAAAACACAGCCACGCATACATGCTTGCACACACGTGCACACACATGCTGTTGCTCACACACACACAACACATACATTCACACATACACGTGCACACTAAAACGTATACTAAATAAAGTCACACAACACTCACACAAAAACACATACTCACAAAACGAACTGCTTCTCACACACACACATTCCCACCCACAAAAAGCCACGCACGCACTCTGTGACACACACACACAGACACACACACACACACACCTTCAGATGCAAGCGCAGATGCTCGGATGTGGACGGAGGTCGTCCGGACTGAGGGGCGTCGCCGCGGCAACCAGGCTACGCGGGGGGGCCACGGCAGTCTGAGGAGCCGGTGCAGGAGCCGGCAGGAGGGGGCGAGGCGGGCGGGGGTCGTCGGGGGTCTTTACCAGATTCTTGAAGCGCGCCGATGGACGTGAGGACGTGTGGGCGCGCAGCGGCCGCTGACGCCTCCGGGCCGTGAACGTCTCACCTCGCCTCGCCCCCCCCCCCCTCCCCTGGGCTCCCATGTCGCGCGCGGCGGCCATCGCCAGCTCGCTGATGCGCCAGAAGCGGCAAGCGCGGGAACGTGAGAAGGCTAGCGCGTGCCGCGCAGGCGAGGCCAACGACAGCGCTGGCAGCAAATTGAACGTGTTCGCGCGTGTCAACTTGTTTGGCGCCCGCAAGAAGAGGAAGAGGAGGAGGCCGCCAGGTGAGCTTCATCCTCCGCATCGTCATCATCATCATCGCTGCATCCAGTGGTAGTGATCATCTCCCAAGCCAGAGGTTGGGGGTTCCAACCCCTGTCATTGTGACTGTCAAAGTGTCCTTGAGCAGGACATCATCAGGAGGTGAATTAAGAAGAAGTGCCAGAAAGTAGAAAAGTGTGATACTCGTGGCAGCCCATTAACCAATTAGCATCTTCATCTCAACTTTGATTGGCCTCGTCTGCTGTGCGGTTCTCGGTTCAGCCTGCAGCTGAGGGTTCCTTCCGTTGTTTGTCCACATATGCCCTTTTGGCGTCCAGTTTGTCATTTGTTGATAGAGTCCTAACAGGCTTTTTTTTTTTTTTTTTTTTAACGGAGCAGAGCCGCAGCTGAAAGGCATCGTGACGCGGCTGTCAAGTCGGCAGGGCTTCCAGCTGCAGCTTCAGCCCGATGGCACCATCGATGGAACCAAAGAAGAAGACGCCGCCTACGGTAATTCATATTATCATGTAAGCGTGAATGAGCAGCATCTGCAACAGTTGTCCAGGGAGCAGACCAAAGTTGAGCAAAATTGCCATCCAGTACTAACAGTGGTCAAAGAAGCTACAAAGAAGGGACCTCATGCTGAATATCCCATAAACACTCTGCCTCATAGAAAGCCATTAAAAAAAAAACACTTACAAATTGCCATATTTGTGTGTGCGTGAACAGCCGTGTTCAATCTGATCCCCGTGGGACTTCGTGTGGTCGCCATCCAGGGGGTCCAAACCAAACAGTACCTGGCCATGAACAGCGAGGGCTTCCTCTACACTTCCGTATGTCCACACACACAAACATATTCAGAGTCACGCACAAATACACACTCGTCCGTTCTTACATGTGCCCTCTTTTGCACAACCACACACACAGGAACACTTCACGCCCGAGTGCAAGTTCAAGGAGTCAGTGTTCGAGAACTACTACGTGACCTACTCGTCCATGATGTACCGCCAGCAGGCCTCGGGCCGAGCCTGGTACTTGGGACTCGACAAGGAGGGCGCCATCATGAAAGGCAACCACGTCAAGAAGAACAAGGCCGCCGCCCACTTCATTCCCAAACCGCTCAAAGGTAACTTTCTTTTTTTAGGATTGTTGCAGGAGCTTCCTAAAAATAAAGTGTTGACTGATTTTTTTTGTGTGTGTGTGTGTGTGTGAGCAGTGGCCATGTACAGAGAGCCGTCCCTTCACGACCTGACCGAGCTGTCGCGCTCAGGCAGCGGCACACCGACTAAAAGTCGCTCCGCTTCGGCTCTACTCAATGGAGGGAAGTCGCCTAGCAACAACGATCTGTCCTAGCCCCACCCTCGCCTGCTCAAGCCCACCCCACACGCACACACACAAACACACACACACGGTCTGCGTTGGGAATCATTCACTCCTTTTCTATCAGATGCAGACGGCGAATTCAACAGTCATCACTACGGCGTGATTTTTCTACAGTGGACCTTGAGAGCTCCCCAAAAAAGATCTTCTGCGTTGGCAATCATTTGCTCATTCCCAGTCAACGCGCACGTAAGGCAGATTTGATTCTCGAAAGCAACTTTTGAGCCGCCGTCCGTTTTGGAGGGGAGGGGCCTATCTTCTCCTCATGCTCATCACGCCCCAGCCGCACACGGGCCTGCAAAGACAATCGTCTGACAGACTGAAGACGCATCCAAAGAGGAAGGCGGGCTGTTGCTAGGGAACAGACGGCCATGTTTACACGGAGCCGGTGGCGGCCATCTTTGTAGCTGTTAGCGAGGTGTGGCGCGTGCCCGCAAGCTGCGACGTTTACAAGCCCGCCTTGCTCTTCACGAGACAATTCTTGGCAAACCACAACGAGGCATCTTGCACACTCGTTTGGACATTCCAAGAATGAGCCATTTTCGCAAGCTTTCCATGACAAACTGAATGAAAAATTGCCCTACTGGTAGTACGTTTTGCAACCTAGTCGAATAACGTCAAATTACTCATTCGGGACGGATCCAAGTCAAAGCATTCCAACTTCAACTTGTTCCGCTCACTCAGGACATTTGCGCTTTTCCTAATCACTCACTACTTTGCTATGTTAGCATGGCAGCCGTGAGCAACCCCAGCTCCGATTGCACATTTCTTCCATTTCAAAGAAACCTCCAGCATTGGAGTTCCACGTCGCAACTTCTCCGCAAATGGCGTCGTCTTTTTTGCTTCCTTAGTTTGCTCCCGTTTGTGGCCCGGTGCTTGTCTTGCCGCATGAGCGCTCGCTCGCTGACATCCGGCCTCGTATCAGCATGCCGAGGTTGCTCATTATGTTTACGCTCGCCGTGAGGGCGCCAGTGAGCCACAAGGGTCAAACCAGAACACGCGACGGGGACCAACGAGAAAGCGGTGGCGGCCGACGCGAGAGCGCCGAACCCTTTCCTTCCCGCTGTGGACTGAACTTGACATGCACTGAATAAACTTTGTAAACAAGTCACTGCTCGCTCTGATTTGTCACTCTCATTATGAAAAGCGCAGTACACAGTGTGGACACCAGGTGGTGCTGCCACTCAAAGAAAGACAACAAAGTAGACGTTGACCAAGTCTTTTTAGTTCAATGCCATAAAGTGCAGCAGTAGAATACACCAAACTATCATCATCATTTATGAGTTCAAGTCATCCAATCAGACGCCAGGGGGCGCCGCTGAGTGGTCATTAAGGCACTTTCTGAATGATATGCTGGTGAGAGGAGGGGCGGGGCCCATCCTTACCTCCCATCATCATCGCGTCCAGTCCTCACGCCAAGATGGCGTGGTCAAGGTCACACTGTCCATGTGTCCCTTTGGGTCTTGCTCATGTCCTCCAGGCGGGAGTCATTACGTGCACGTCTTGGACTCCCACTCCTGCAAAGCAGCAAAAAAAAAAGTCAATCATGATTTGAGGTGAATGAAGGCATGAAAGCGAAAGGCTGCCAGGCACTCACTCACCTTGGCCTTCTGCATGACGTTTCCCTTAGAGGAGGCGTAGAGCGAGGGCGGGCGCTTTCGCAGCTCCGAAGCCGAGTTGACGGGAATCACGCTGCTGTTGCTGGACACTTTGCTCGCTTTGTCATAGCACACCTGCACACATGGCGTTCCTTCTTTTGCTTTTCAATTGAAAATCCAAAAAGTGGCTCATGCCTGATTTTTCATGACATTAAAAAATGAAATATTGATGTACGCATTTACAAGCTTATCAACTTTTTGCTACCTTGGTGACGAGCGTAGCGCCGGTGGGCGGGGCCGTGATGGCGCCGCCGGCCAATGACTTGTTGAGGTTTTCTTTGACTTGGGTCAGCTTGAGCTCAAGCTCCACCCGCTCCTCCTCCTTCTGCTTGCACAGCGTCTCCAACTGGACCAAACGACGTTCCACGGCCGGGTCTGCGAGCGCTAAAACATACAGAAACAGATTCATACACACAAACTAAATACACACGGGCGCAGGTGTAACTCACCTGTGTTGCGAGCGTCCTTTGATTCCTTCAAGCTTCTCCTCTCGGCGCGCAGGGCGTTCAGGGCGCGTCTGAGGGCGTCCTTCTGCCTCTCCAGCTCCGCTTTCTCCGTCACGTATCTCCTGGCGTCGTCCTCGGCACGCAATTTCCCGTAGCGAGCATACTGGTTGACGCCTGGAAGGCAAAAGGCCGACCCACGTCAACAGGCCCAGTGGTCAAAGCAAATGACGAATGAGCGACAGATGTTAACTCACTGGAGGCGTGTCTCTTGATGGTGGCCTGCTGCTCCGTCTTATCCGAGTCTCTGCTGGAGAAGGACGCGCGGCGCCTTGGCGGGCCGCCTCTGGTCGCCGCGCAGTCGTCATCGTCCTGTGGGAACGCGTGACATCATTATGAAAGCTGAAAACAAGTTGTCCTCTTTACCAGAACAAAGACACCTTTTGTCGGGAGAACAACGAAGAACAGTGGGGCGCTATTTGTGAGCTAGTCACAAAAATGTGCGGGTGAGTGACTGTTCTTAAAAAATTGGGGGAAAAAAGGGGAGTGGTTTAAAAAAAATGAATGTGGTTAAAAAAAGAAACTCATTAGCCTGTCATATTTTAGCTTTTCAAAAAATTTAGAAAAAGCAGAACTCTTGGCAAATGCGGTGGAATCTCTTTTGATATGGGGAATGATGGATAGCACCCTTACCGCCACGCTTTCGTAGACGTCGTCGTACGTGACGGCGCCGCGCTGGCAGGAGGTGGCCCAGCTGAGAGGAAAGGAGGCAGAACAAGATGAAGGCGGACCAGAGGAAATGGGTGTGGGGAACTTTGAGCGTCTCACAGGAAGGAGTGTCGGGCGGCGTGGCGGATGTCCGTCAGCGTGTCCACGTCTACGTAGTCGTAGTGGAGTTCTTCGGGCAGCGCGCTGCTGCCCGTCTCGGCCAGCAGGACGCCTAGCCAGCGGCCCAAATTCTCCGAGCAGCTGGCCTGACACGCACGTAATGTAGTTGGCCAATGAATCGCTTCTCAGATTTTTATTTTGTCCAGCAGATGGAAGATTACCTCCAAGGCGACTAGCTCCGCCCCTCCCTGCAGGATGCGGAAGGAGAAGGGACGCTTGGGGCCGAGCCCCCCGGGCACCACCTCTGCCCCCCGCAGGGGGACCGTCGCGACGGGGGGCCGCTGATCACCCGGGTCCCTCTGTAGCCTCAGAGTTCCCGCTCGCACCGTGCACCAGCACTCCTTCCAGATTCCGCCCATGCACGTGCTGAGATACCCTGGGGAGAGGGGACGGGGCATCATGAGATCAGCTGATTAACCAAACCAATCAGAAAGGCGCCTCACCGCAGCCAGGGTTTTGGTGGCGCCCGGAGGGGATGGGCGGCTTGCGTTTGGAGAAGGTGATGATTTGATTGATGGTCTTGCCCGCCGCGCGGCTCATGGAGCCCGTCAACTCCGACAAGGCGCCGCCGCGCTTCGCTTTGCCTGCAAGCCAAACACGCGTGTTCACCGTCACGTTATTCAAGTTGTTTTTTCTGAAGAGTTTTGTAAAATAATGCAAGTAAGGAATGACATCATTCATTCTTTGTCAGCCCCCCCAACGACTATTTGTTATTTTGTGACATGATGGGGACACAATGGCAGGAAGAGGCAGGAAGGACGTCCGACTGTATCTGCTGCCGTCTCACTTCCTGTCACCCCCCCCCCCCCCCCCCACGCCACAGAACACAAAACAAAAGCACAAAAAGCAAGATTCGTGTTAAGCAATTGAACAATGACAGCTTGAATCGTTCGTGCGAGATACGAAGAAAAAAAGACGACTACAATGGAGCGTAAGCCTACTGAGTGTGTCACTAGCATCCCGTCCTGGTCCCGGTCCCAGCGGCGGTCCATGCGGGAATGACCGGCAGTCTGTGGTGGGCCCGCTGTCCGAGTCCGACGCGTGTCTGTCAGACTGCAGCATCTGAAGCACGAAATCATTTTGTCCCATTTTACGGCGGTCACTTGAAATACAGCAACGATGATGTCATCAACAGTCAACACAGCAGCCGATGACGATGCATCCTTTGGAGTCAGTCTGCTTTCTTCTGAGTCACCTTCGGAATGATGATCAGCCACCAAATTCCTTCTTAATAAAAACCGGGCAGTATTCCGATTTGGTTGTCACGATTTTCCATGACTTCATTCCAAATTCTCTGAAAGGCAATTTGAGCAGCAAGTATCTGGAAGGCCTGGCCAAAAATGACTTTGCCGTTGTAGAATGTGTGTGTGTAGTGTGAGTGTGGAGAGGATGAGGCGGAAGCACCTTGTCAATCTCCGTCTTCCGCTGAACGACGGGAGAAGTTGATGCGTTGAGAGGGTCCATGTTGCCACAATGGCTGCTGACATCTTGCACCACCTGCGAGTTTATATTCATTTCAACGAAACAAAACGACATCATCTTATGATGTTAGATAGTCGCGAAGCAGCTGAGACGGCCGGTCAATGGGCCTGAAGGGCACGTGTACCTCCATCCATCGCTGGGCCTGCTCTTTGCTCTGCACGGCCAGAACCAGAACCTCTCCGGCATGGGTAGAGAAGCGTAGCTCGTGCCTTTTCTTCTTGCGGCCGTCCTTGTTGACGTATTGGACGCTGCACTGGCCGAGGGGAAGCTCCGTGTGGGGGCTGCTCTCCTTGATACTCTTGTAGCACTGCACACACACACAAGCTCTTTCTGTCTCTTTGAGTGCCTCGGCCCCTCCCTCCCTCGCTCTTACCTGTAGTTTGTTATCCCGCACCACCACCAGCTGTTTGGCCCACTGCCCGAATCGCTTCTTCCGCGGCAGAAAGGCGCAAATCCGGCAGTCCCTGATCGGAGCGTCCGAACTCCCGCCCGTGGGGCTCCGCCTCCGAGGAGGACTCTGCGCTTTGGACTCGTCGTCCTCCTCGTACGACTCGTAGGAGCTGCTCACCCCGTCTGAGTCGTTATCTGAGCGCATGGAACATTTGGGGTCTTTCAATACGATCTAGTCACAGACACTCAAAGTCAAAACACGCAGGTGGTAAGACGTCGAGCGGACTCACAGGAGTTTTTCGGTGGCCCGTTGATCCTGGTGGTGGGGTAGTTGTCGTCTGCGTCTTCGTAGTAGGCGTCTTCCTCAGAGTTCCTGGAAGCTGCTGGAGGAAACCAACAAGAGATGCTCAAACAGGCTTTCTAATCAGAGTCCGTGCAAATGGTCATGGACTAAGTGTGTCTATAAATAGGATATGCACCCACCGTCCACGTTGGTGGTGAAGTACTGGGGGGCCGAGTCCTGGTCCAGCGGAAGGGCCTCCTCGTAGTAGTCCTCCGGGAGGGGCGTGGTAGGCAGCGGAGGGGGCGTATCCGTGGGTGTCTGAGGGCGGCAAAAAAAAAAGTCCTTACCGAGCTCATGCAAACCACAAATAAAATACAACTCACCGATTTGTCTGGAAGTGTCTCCTCTTCCTCTTCCACCCTCTGTTGGACGGGAGAGGTACTGAGTGTGTGCAGATCGCAGTCTGGTGACACAAAGGATGACATCATCACCACTTGACTGACTAGGCAAAATAAACCTTTTCCAAATGAAGGATAGTTATTTTTTCAGTATTTTTTTAAGATGATTATGTTTTCAACTTTTTACAACTGAACTGTGAACTTGAGGACTGACCAAAGCGCTCGAACAAGGACTCGACGAAGCTGGTGCCGTCGCCATAGCTGTTGACGTACACGTCCGAGCCGCCGCCTGCCGAGAATGCAACGAGTCTTCATTTGCTATCATTCAATTTGAAATGTAAACTGAAAGTAGACAGGAAGTGCCTGAAAATATCCTGCTGCGTGTGAGTGGACTTGATCGCTACCTGAAACCTGCAGCGTGTCCAGGATGTTGCGCACGGACGCCATCTTGTGGGCAGTGGTGGCGCTGAGGTTCTCGCCATCCAACATCTCGAGGAGAGTGGCCAGCTCGCCGAACAGCCGCTCCACCGCCTCTGCGCACAAACAGACACTTTTTAACATGTGTGCAACAGCTGAACTTAGGTTGATAAATATCTGATGGCGACCATCTTATTTATTGTCATTTGTTTTTTTTTTTGCAGTAATTGTGTTCATGTCAAAAACTGACATCCTGTTTGTGACTATGCACGCGCGTGCTTGCGGAGACCTCGACACACACTCCAACATCCTGGCGTCAGGATGTTTCCTTCCAAAGAGGAAAAGAGGTCAAAGTGCAGAAGAAAAAGGGGCAGACGAAAAGTTGAACGTGTGCATTAAAACCGGGAACAAAATAACACGGAGCAACATGGAGTGTGCGTTTCAGACGTCCTGCTGATTCATTGTCTTCACAGATCTGTGAAATTCAAAGCGGTTCGGAGACAAAACCAGGCAGGCACCAAAATGGGCTGCGACACACACCACAGCTGCATTCATCGAGTGTGTGTGAGCGGCCATTCATGCATCCAGCCCGCAGCTGCGCGCGAGCATGCGTGTGCACGCGCAGGCGGGCGTGTCGGCGTAGGCGAGCAGCTGTAGTTTCCTGTCTGGCTTGTTGACAACTCCTATCCCGTCCTGCGTGTCCATTCGTGTCCATTCGTGTGCTCACCATCATCGTGAGGTGGCCATCTTGGAAGGGCAAGGGCAACAAATTTCAGATTTGTCACAGTCTTGCCGCGTGCACATTTTTCCATCAAACGCGGAAAAAAACGTGCTGGACAAAGGCCAATCATTTTCTTTTGGGATTTTTTACGTGAATCCAGGCAAAAAATGTGCCGTCGTCCTGCTGGACCAGGACTCTGCACGTTTGCGTGCAACTGTGGTTGGTTCTTTCATGCCAAGAAGCAGAAGAGTATCAGCTGTTCAACCAGCTTGGGGCCCACTTCGCCCACACAGCCGGCATTGTAACCCGCCCAAAACACACACACACACACACACAGTCATAAGACTGCAACCATGCGACTCCAATTTTTAGATCTTCTGAGTTTCTGTGATGTTCTCACGCCAAACAACGACGATAGCATGTGTTGTTGGTTCCTTCTTCTCCTCTTTCATCTGTCTCCAGACACTGTCGCTTTTTGGCCTTGACGGGGGTCCATGTCTTCATGTGGAGGGTCAGAGTTCACATCTTGGCGCCCCGGCAGAAACAATCGTCTTCACTGTCTTAGTCACTTCTCATTTAAATTTGGGGCATTTCCACAGCACGGACAACCAAGCAAAAAATGTCGATTTTGGAATTTGTTTTGAAACTTGGTGGGGGGTTGATGGCGAGGACGTAGGACGCTTCCAGTTGCATGCTTCCACCGCCTCCCATGACGTCACCGTACCTGCTTGCTTCGCTATGGCGTCACTTCCCTGCCCGTTACGTTTAACAGCCCGACCGCAAATCGCTCTCTTTCACCCGCGCCGCCCTGACTCGGTTGTCGATTACTTTTGTAACGCAAGTGGTGTGTCAATAAATGCCAGACTTTTCTAACTTGGTGCGCTCAAATTGCTCATATCGTACCTGTAGCGCTCAGTTCGGGAGCCGTGACGTCAACTTGACGGGACCGAAGGCGGCTAGAAAGCTAACACGAAAGTAACGGCGAGATGACGTCAACATGAAGCGCAACTTTGCGTGAAAACTTGACGTGAAAACTCACCGTTTTGGCGTTTGGGCTCCATGCACTCCAAATGTGCACTTTTGATCTGCTGCCTACACTTCCGTCGCTTGGTCGTGGTGTTCGGAGCGGACCAGGCGCGAGGCAATTAAGACAAGACTGGACGATGGCAGCCCGTCCCATTTCCGCAAAACAGACCAACCACAATCTTAAACGTCACCATACTGTTCTTCCAGTTCATCCTATACCGTGACGTCATCGAAAATGTTAGAAAGTGTAAGGACACAAACTAATATGTAAGGTCCGAAAGTTATAGTAAACATATAATATGTACAGGATAGGAAGTATCGTCGTATAGTAAGGCTTTTACTTAATAAAATTGAGCCTTTTTATTTAGAAAAAATAAACCATAAGGCTTTTTTTTAAATAAAAAATTACGATATCTCGTAAGGCTTTTTTTAAGCAAAAAAAAGACAATAAATATTAAGAATTCTTTTGAGAAAAAAAATGACGATGTAAGGCTGTTTTTATTAAAAAGAATAAAAATGTACCCTGAGCCTTTTTTTCCATAATAACCATATATGGTAAGGTTTTTTTTCATTAAAAAAAGAGCATGTATAGTAAGGCTTTGTTTTTTTAAGAACCCCAACCTTGCAGTTATTTTTTTAATGAGCTAACCCCATGACCCCTGACCTTTGATCCATGCCCTTAGACCCCCTAACACATTGATTTTTTTTCATCACCAATTATATCACACATGCATTGACTGAATTAAAACACCAGCTTCAGCATCCACGTTTATTATTTGACAAAGTAGCACACGTTAACACCTCCAATGAAGAGAACGACATTTACTGGCGGGAATTCTCTCTCCTTTCTTTTCCTGAACTGGAAAAAATGCCACAGAGTTCCCATCTTTTCCCAACACACGCACGCACACACGCATGCACGCACGACAGCCAGTCACTGTCAATCAGCCGGTGGTTGACCCCCCCACGGAACTGACAAAGTTTGCTACTTCAGTCGAGGTGGTTCTGAGCCAATCGGGCCGAGCGGGTTTGAGTTGACTTTGACCGTATAGGGCGAGCACGCGCCCGCGTTATTTATTGATTAGTTGTTGAGCGTGAAAAGCAGTTGAAGAGAAGGCCATAAAGTCCAGATTGACGTCTTGGTTGTTGGCGTGCCATATACAGTACAGTGATATAGAACTTCTAAGCCCCGCCCCCTCGTTAAGTCACAAGTAGAAATCAGTTTACAAACGCTAACAATATAGCATATAGCTCTCTAGGCTGGATATCACCCTGAAAAAAGTCAAAGCGCAATCACTTTTCCATAGGAAATCTCATCTCAAGGCAAAGGGATCACCGTGCGTGCCGGGATTTAGACCCGGACCAGACGACGGGCTTCCTAGGAACCACGCACGGTTCCGAACCCGCTCCTAAACCGCCTCGTAGACCTGGCCGGGCCGGGTCACGGACCTGAGTCATATAGCGGACAAAGTCAGCTCGCAATGCGGCGGACCACATCGGAGACGGCAAAGGGTCGAGGTCATAGACCGCACCGAGTCCCGTCACAGACTGTGCCACGATCATCATAAGGGTGAGCCGTGGGCCGCAACCAGTCAGGTCCTAAGCCGACTCCCAAATATCGGAGGCCGGCCCGGTCCACGAAGAGCGGCCGAGCTCGTGGCGCTCAAGTACACTTGCAGCATTCACACCAGGCCTTTTTTTTTTAGCAGCAAATGGAAGAGAAATGCTTTTCTTTTTTCTTTTTTTCTTTTTTTGGACAAAGTGCAATTGCGTTAAACATATATAGGATTCTTGACATGTATATTATATATATATATATATATTTCATGATATAGTGACTCTTCTATAGTGTAGATATCAAGCACACTTAACTTTGTAACTATTTACAGAAATGGAACTGGACGGGAGAGGAGAGGAAAGCCAGTCAAATAAGAGTCTTGGATCGTCGTTCCCAAAGAGCACCAAGTTCTCCCTTCTTTCGACGCAACCGCACCGGTACAAATAGAAAAGATTTTGACAGATCCACGACGACGACTTCTATGGTTGTGCAGCGCAAGCTGCTATTCACTCTCACTGTGCGGAAAACAAAGAAAGCAACATTCTGGAAGCGGGAACGTCAACTTGTGTTACAATTGCTGGGAATGTAAGTTTGCGTTTCCGTTGCCGCACCTTTCATGCCTTCAATGCTGGCCGGCCAGCACGCAGCTAAGGTACAAAAATAGAAGCGCAACTTTGATTTTGTCCGCTTTTCAACGGAAACGTGGGCGACGGACATCACAGGGATTTGGAAAAAAAAGTGCCGGCATGCAAACCCGAAACTTCTGATTTTGACATGATTACAGAAATCGGAGGTCCCTGCACGAGAGTCTTTTTGTTTTGAATAAAAGGCAGAATAGTACAAGACCATAATTGTACATTTTGAAATTGAGATTTAAATTTTGCTTGCCATGTCGCAAGTGCCTTGTGAAGTTTTTCCAAGCGCTCGAAGAAACAAGGACGAAGCCCTTTCGGCCGTGCGGCCGAGCGGCAAGCCTTCATTTTGCTGCACGTGCACGTCCGAAGGCACCACGCTCACGCTCGCTTGAAGAGCGACAGCCGCAGCAACTGATGCGGCCAAAGACGGCACAGTGCGCAGGGCAGGGGAGCAGATAAGGAACATTTTGGTTCTTGTGTTTACGACAACCCCCCCCCCCAAAAAAACAAACAAACAAACAGGTAGCTTATCTAGTTAGCGCACTTAGCACATTTAGCTTGTCGCGTGGACCGAAAAAGAAATGTTTCATTTGTGGACCCAACGAGCTTCACAGTTCCATTGGGGTACCTCAGACCCTCCCACCCCACCCCTTCCCCAATATACCCCCCCAACTTCTACATTCAATACGGCGTCATGTAAGCTGTGCAAAACCTTACGTTGCCTGGCTGGGTGGCCATTTTGTTGCATGTCTTTGGTACAAAACAATCAATGAAAATAGATTACGAGTGTGCAAATATTCCTTTGTAACGCAAAAATAGCTCTCAGCCTCGCCCACCTGGAGAGTACCACCCAGCAACTGTCATCTATTGCAGAGCCCCCTCCCCAGACACACACACACACACGCACGCACGCACACGCATACAGTGACTCTGTGGCATCGAGCAAGCAGAGCGCTCATATTTACGCACATTCACAAGATCTTTGAACATATCACAACTTCTCTTTCCACGCGCACACACAAATATTTCTCCCGCCGTCACACGCGCGCACACACACAAGGCACAATGAATAGAATCGGATCATTCGGAACACTAGCATGAACTCACTCACGTCTACTGTACAAGAGGGGGGGCGGAGCCATCTTCATCTTCCTCCTTGCGGCCCGATTCGCCCCGCCCGTGTAGAACTAGCACCATACTACATCCCGTTCCGCTCGGCAATCTCGAGGCCTTTCTGTTCGCCGTGGCGACGGGATTCCACGCTGTCACGGCACAGCTGGCCTGGAGGGTGGGGGGAGGGAAGATGGGGTGGGGCGGAAAGCCGGGGTCGTGCGACTACACGTGTGCATTGAGGCCAGGTGGGAAGGGCATGCAAAGGGGCGTGGTTATAAGGGGGACAGCGAGGCGGGAACACTGATGCCGCGCCTCCAGAGTGCTGGTCTACATTTTGGAGGTGGGCACCCGCAGGCCCACCAGCCCGCCGGTGGGGTCGCCGCATCCCGTGTTCTCCAAGATCTTGTTGACGAAGTCCGAAGTCTGTCCGGCGACAGGCGGCGACACTGCCGACACAAACGGGGAAGTCGATTGATGGCAACACAAACCCAAATTGATTAAGCGATGTTAAAAAATGTCCTTGAGTGGTTGCCGGGAAAGTCGGTGCCGGGCGGCGGGCCTCACCGATCTTGTCCTGGATGATTCTGTCCAGCGTGTCGCTCATGCTGCTGGTGCCAGGGGACGAGTCCTCGGCGCGGCTCACGATCTCCTCTTTGATGGCGTTGATGACAAACAGCAGGCGATCTACGGGAATTCCGCACTTGTGAATATGGTGAAATGGCAAACTAATGTGACTAAAGGGAGGAAGGAGGCGAGCCCCAAACAGACGCCGAAAACATACCGTACTCGGTGCTGAGCCCCCACAGCTTCACCTTGTTGGCTTCATACTGCGCCTTCTTCTTCAGACGGCAGGCCCTGTACAAAGCGACACGTCAGCATGGTGCCACTCGGGTGTGTGTCTGTGGGCCTTACCTGGAGGCCAGCTTGTTCTTCTCCTTGCGTGACCACGGCCTGGCAGTGAGCGGCAGCTCGCTAACGGGCGTCAGGTCTCCAATCACCTTGTTGAGTTTGCGCAGCTCTGTGCCGATCTGCAGGAGCTTCCTGGGGTTGGGGGTCAAGTCCTCAACGTCGGTGCGCCGAGACCTCTTCAGCATGTGCTTTCCTGCGAGGCGCAGGGCGAGACACACTGTTACACGTGGTCCATTTTCGCTGTGTTACAAAATGCACAAAGCGAGCGGGTTTACCGTGCAGAGGTCCATTCTTCTGGTACAGGTTGCTGGGCAGGGTGTGGCGGTCCCACTCGCAAGGTTTCAGCATGCGCTCCTGCTTGGACGGCGTCAGCTGCTCGCTGTACTCCCAGAAGTAGCGGCGCTTGCCTCGCTTGCGGCTCGACACGCCCGGCGTCAGGCCCTTGGCGTCCTCCGGGAGGGACAGGTCGCAGCCTGTCCCACCAAAAGGATGAAGATGAGGAACGTGTGAAGAAGGAAAAAGATGCGGATGTGAAGACGTGAAGATGAGAAGAACGACAAAGAAAAGAAAGTGGCGGCGTAGGTACCAGGCTCTGAGAAGGCGTCGCTCATGTCGTCGTCCTTATCGGCCTCATAGTCGTCATCTTCATCCTCCTCCTCGTTGTCAGACAACTCGTGCTCGCTGCCAAAGCCTTCGTCATGGTCTTCGTCGCGGTCTTCCTCAAGGTCTTCCTCACGGTCTTCCTCGTCCAGCTCCGGCCCGTCGCCCTCGTCGCCTTCCTCCTCGTCCTCTTCGTCGTCCTCTTCTTCCTCCTCCTCCTCCTCCTCTTCATCATCCTCGTCTAGCCGTGAGATGCTCCTGCCGGCGAGGCGGCTCCGGGTGAGGAATAACGAGTAGTTGTGTTCTTCCTCTTTGCTCTTGTCCTCCTCCCCTTGCCCGTCGCTCTCAGGCCCTCGGGGCACCCCTCCTGGGGCGCTGCCCTCCAGGGGAGCGGGGCCGGCGTCCTCTGGCGGCGGGCCTGCGCCGAACCCGAGGCTGGCGGGAGAAGCCAGCGAAGCAGCGTCGATCGACGTGGACGCCACGCTGTGGCGCTGCAGGGGCTGGGGGGCCTCCGCCCTCTCCAAGCAGGTCTGCGAAGGAGCGTCGGCTTGCGCTTTGTGAGCGCTCAGGCGTACTTTGGGCTTCCGCACAAAGTCAAAGTTGGTCGACAGGGTCGCCCGCACAGGGCCTTTGCCAGGAGAACCACGCAGGTTGGCCTCCGTCTTGGACATGGTCTCTGTGCTGGACGGGACTGGCCGGGTGGCCTTCTGGAAGCCTTCGGGGAAGTCCGGCAGGAGGCTCCTGGAGGGGCGGGATGAGGAGGCGCAGCTGGCCGAGGGACGGGTGAGGCCGGCACTTGACGCGGGGAGTGGCGCTCGCTTGGCGGGGGGCGGCGGCTGGGGCCCGGGCGGACTAGGCTCGGTGGGCGGGTACAAGGCCTCGCACACGGGCTGCGAGTCCTCGCTGTTGAGCTGAGCCAAGGTGGGCGTTTGGCCAATCACTTCCTCATCCTGGTACGGGCTGGAGAAGTCATCCAGGCCCAGGAAGTCCACCTCCTTGGTGCCCCAGATGTCGCAGCTGGCTAGACGCGTGTATCTGAATGCAGACGGATGCATGAACACACACACACGTGTTGAAACAGAGGCAGGCTCCGCGTAGGCGCTTGGCATCCTGTAAATTGCAATAGGGCATCGTGAGCCTACCTGGTGAGGTCCTCCCAGTACGAGTCCCACTGCTCAAACGCCGAGCCGCCGTGCGGCGCGTCACATTCTCCAAGCGTCATCATCAGCTGCTGCTCCGTTCCAGCGTCAGAATCCTTGGCCCCATCGGCCGCGCCCACCATGTCTCCATACGGACTCTGTCGGTGACTCATGTCTCTGTCCTGGGGGGCAGAAAGCAGGACATTTACGGACCTACATGACCTTGCATCTTGAGTGTTTGACTCACCAGCTCATACATAAAGTCAGGGTCGGAGGTGTTGGCGAGCAGCTCGGTGCTGGTCAGTGCCTGGTCGGCGAAGGAGAAGTGCTGAAAGTCGTCCCCAAAGGGAGGCTCCATCCCACTCACGCTGGGCTGCAACATACGTCAACATTAGCACGGATGCGCTGGCGCTCACTCAATTGCTTGATTGAAATGGCGTACATCCCAAGACAACATTGTACTGCAGCTCTCCTTGCCCACATGCCTGGGCATAAGGTCTGTCGCCATAGCAACACAGCACGTGACAAGGCCCACCTGAGGCATCGCAAGATGCAGCTTAGCGCTTCAGCGGTGGGGAACCTCTGGGCCCGGCGTCCAGTCCCAGGGGTGTGAGGTCGCTTGGGAGAGGAGCGTGGGAGAGCTGGACCGAAAGGTGGCGGCGGCACTCGGGTGGGTGTCGTGACTCCAGACAATCTAATTTAAGACGATCTGATAAACAGCAGAACAGGACGGAAAACACAATCAGGGAAGAAAGCAATGAAAGAAACGATAAACATTATATTGCTTTTGCAGTTGTCATTCTCAATGTGTGGATGATTTTGTCATTGGTACTTCTGTTTATTTCCAAACATAAGAAACCATAAACAATAGACAAGCAAGGACTGCAACATCGAGACAAATTGCTTGTTTGGAATGAAACTAAGATGCTATTTTAGAAATAGATGTATGTAATAAATGAGAAAAGACAGCATGTAAAGTACAATTTCACATTCCTTCATAAACTATGCAGGAACGAATATAGTTCATTGTTGTGGGAGAAAGAAAGGATAAACTTTTACATCCTAATGATAAACAGGATGTATTATTATCCAGATCCTTTCAAAGACAACAATCAAACGTAAGAATGTGGCAACAGTGACGATCGAAGATGGTGAGCTGCCTCTCACATCCTCCAGCAAGCAAAACAAACGCTCAATCTAACCCGACGGCGCCAACACCCACGCGGTCTCGCCCTACCATTGGTCGAGGGACTATGTCGGTCCGCCTCCAGGCTCAACATGATTGGTCAGGTTCGCCGTCAGTAGCGAAGCGCTCGTACATAATGAGCGAGCACTCGTTCAAGGTTGGTTGAGGCTTAAGATAAACAAGTCGGAGGCCTGCCTCTCACTGGCCTACTTTCAAATGTTTCGCGTTTGGTTCGCCACAGACGTAAAAAACACTCGACAACAAAGTCAACCATCAAGCCCCAACCAACGCGTGCTAATGGCTAGCTGATCGCCGTGAGCGGGACACTAAAGTGTTCGCTCGAGGAAACATTCCCACTCGCGTTACGTCAAACATCAAGTTTCCTCCTAAAACATGGATACCGCTTTTTTTTTTTTTATTAACTTCACGAGAAAAGAAAGCGAGGGGGCGTGGGGGGGATGTTCTAGCATGTGCGTGTGTGTGTGTGTATGTTGGGGGGCGTGTACCGTGGCAGCGAAAGTCAACGTTCCACGCCATCCACGGCCACTTCAACACACGTAACAAACCACAAATCCGCATGTCCTTGTGCAAGTGTATTCATTCCGAAAGTATCTTGTTACGCAATTGCTTTCCTGTCGTAGTGGCCAGGAATTAGACGGGCACCCCACGCCTGCTAAATGTTCCCAATGAACATGAGAAACTACGAAAGGGTGCTTGTTATTGTTGGTTGAGCTAAGGGGGGGCGGGGGGGGTCAATCATCTGCACCCATGAAAAAATTGCAAACACAAGCCGAACGCCTTCGATTTCTTCGTTTTCTTATTGTTTTCCACCGATTTAATGCGCAACAACAATAAGAAGAGCGAAGGAAGGGAAGGAGGAGGGGCGCTAGCTGGCAGGCTAGCCGCCGAGCTAATAATCCTCCGCGGCGGCCGAAATCTCCAAAGCGCAAAACCTTGGCCCGATCTCCCAAAAAAAGCGTCGCACTCACCGATTTGCTGACTCACTTCCGGTCAGGCCGCGCTGGCGTCCCTCTTGCAGGCTTGTTTGGTTGGGTGGTGCGGTTCAGTTGGTTGGCTTGTTTCTTTCGTATTCTCGCCGAGTTTGCTTCTCGCTCTTTTGTTTTGTTTTGTTTTGTAGCTTCCTGGAAGGCGCGTGACTCCCCCACCACGTGGTACGCGGCTCGGCCAATGGGAGTGACGTCTTCCGCGTTCTGCAGGACAAACACGATTTGCGCACACTTGATCCAAGGTGTTATTGCTGTTTCATATTCCTTTTAAGTAAATTCAAATTAAATTTAAATCAATTTAAAAAAAGAGAAATAATTGTTGAACTGAAATTGTGGACCTGGCCAACTACTGCGTAAAAGGATTTTTTTTTTATTGTGCTATTTTTCATTTTGTGTAAAATAATTTATTGTAACAGTAAACTCATTTATGCGAATATGTTATTTTCTTAAGTAGAATTAATTAACTGCCACAAGTTTAATAAAAATAAGTTAACATTGTTTATTTTTGCAGTTTTAGTAACAAAATAATTCATGGTCACAATTGATTTGACAGATAGCAACCTATACAAATACAGATTTCCTTCCATATGCACAAGCAAAACGGGTAGGAGCAAGACGCCTCGAGGCCCCAAGCCGTCCAAGGTCAGAGTTCAGTCTTGATGGCGCGCGGCAGGTCCTTGCGGTCCACTTTGAGACTGCGTCCATTCCACCGGTGGTAGGCCAGCAGGGCGATGTTCTTGGCGGCCACGGCGCTCATCTCCATGGCGCTGCCTGCCCACTCGATGCCGCTCAAGTAATAGAGGTGCGGCCGCAGCTCCACAGGGGGCAGCGCTGTACCCGCCGCACTGCCGTAGCGAGGGTA
Source organism: Syngnathus floridae (assembly GCF_059516105.1). NCBI lineage: Eukaryota > Metazoa > Chordata > Actinopteri > Syngnathiformes > Syngnathidae > Syngnathus > Syngnathus floridae. The sequence goes on along the minus strand of NC_142427.1, from coordinate 9,027,398 downwards.
CGCCTGCCACTCGGTCGCCTGCGCCGAGTAGTACGACCTGCGGGGTGCGACGACATGCATCAAGGGCCTGCGAGCCGTGACTTGGGTGACAGCGTCTCACCTGAAGAGCGTCTTGAGCTGCTCTCTGGTAAGCACGTTGGGTGAGAAGACTTTGTAGACGGCGGCCTCGTGCGCCCGCTTGCGGCGGAAGTCCGCCGCCACCTCGACAGGATAAACGCCGGCCACGCTGTTAAAGAAGAGCGCTGGTGCGGCCGTAGTCAGTACGCTGGCGTACGGGAAGAGCCGAGCATCCGGGAAGCCGAAGAGTGACGTGTTGAGGTAGCCGTGCACCAGTGTGGCCACTGTGGCCTGCCACTCGCCCTCGCCGGGTGCTACCGCTGCTTCCCAATCCGGCAAGGAGATCCCGGCGCCACCCGCCCGCAGCGGCGCCGCCACCACTACCAGGTCGTAGACTCCTGAGCGCCGCTCGCCCTCCTCATCCGCCACGCTCAGCTCATACTGAAGCGCGTCGCCTGTGAGGAAAACCGCGACAGGCATGCAAATCACAATCGCAACAAATAAACCAGGTCGCATGTCGGCGTACAGGAAGTTGGATTCCTGGGGCCGAGGATTTTACCTGCTTGGAGCGGTCGCACCGAGGTGACACGCGCCTGCAGCAGGTTGGCCTCGGCCAACTTGAGTAGGCCGTCGCAAAGCAACTTGTTGCCACCTTCCACCGCCCACAGGTTAGAATGGGCGCTCGCCAGCGACACCGCGCCTGCAAAGTCAACCAGGTATGCCCCATCTGGATCAAACTCCGTGACGGCGAGCACTCTAACCTGCGAAGGCGGGTACGCTGACATTCTGGCCGTAATTGAGCCATATGACGGGCGCCACCACCTCATCGATGAAGCGCTGGGACACGCCCAGCTCCAGCAGCGAATCGGAGAGCGGCTTGCGCGTCATGTTGACAAAGCCGCTCCCGCCCAGCGACTCCAACAGCTCCTCCAACGAGCTGAAGGCGTAACCATGGGCCTGGTACTTGTAGATCCTACCACATACAAACAAAGGGATGCTGGGAGATGGCGGCAAAGCACTACTTTTCTAGTCTGAATGCGTGCGCGCACCTGATGAACTTCTCCATGATCTCCTCCAGCCACATCTGCAGTCGTATGAAGCTGATGCCATAGCGCCACCACAAGCGCAGGAGGTCCAGCAAGTACCAGTCCGTCTCCTCCACAATCACCGACGTGCCGTCAAACACCGCCGTCTTGCCAGACACACTGCGACGCTGCTTCAGCCCTACGCGCACGCGCAAAAAAAAAAATCAGCGCTTGTGTGCGTATGCATACAAACACGCACTCACCGAGCTGCTTGACAAAGTCATGCATGTGCAGGTTGAGCGCGTGGATAATAGAGCCGCCCGACTCGTACTGGTTCCGGTTGACGGTGACAGTGGCCAAGCGGCCGCCCACCTCACCCTTCTCGTATACATCCACCTGCACCTCGGGCCCAAAGTGCTGCCGCAGGAAATGCGCCGTGGCGCTGCCCCCGATGCCCGCGCCTATCACGGCTGAAAACACAAAACAGCGCCACACCTTTATGGCAACATCATCTATTCATCCTCTTCCGCTTATCTGCTGTGGAAAAAGGAAGACATATGGAGAAGGTGGCAAGCAGTTCCGGGGATGTTGAGAACATCCATATATTGGGCAACATTGCACAAATACGCGATTGGGTTGTTGATTTTACCTATTTTGGAGGGCGGAGCTCCATCCACGTGAGCGGCGGACGCAAGGTCCAACGAGAGGGCCACCAGAGCGGCCAGCAGGGGCCCGAAGCTTGAGGGACGCCGCATGCCAAACGAGACGACGAGAGCGGACTGACAAAGAGAAACGTTCCCCTTCGCTCGGCTCACACTTATGTTAGCCGTTAGCAGGCTCATCGATGCCGCTGCGATAGTCGATTGATCGAGTCTGACCGCGCTCATCACGTGACATGACAAAGTGGCTTGGACCGTTACGTTCGTTGAAAACATGTAATATTTTTTATCTCGTTTCTTATTTGCATTGCAGTTATACTGCATTCTAGTCAGGTGGTGCATGTTTTTTTTTTTTTAATTCCATGTATTGGTTATTTCCTTTGTTCAAATTCATTGTTTTTGCTGGCTCGATCGTATCCTGTGGAAGAAGCGTTTTTGGAGGTTGAAAAAAACGAGAAGTTGCGTTTATTAGAACGTGGAGACAAAGTTTGCGAACATTCCGGACGGTGGTGGCGCTGTAAGGCTTGTCTCACCTCCGACACACGCACACACTAAAGATGATTTACATGAGCTATCATACACAAGCGGCCGCAGAGTTGATTGCAGCATCTTCATCATCTCGTCATCCCTCGAGACCGAAGTGAAAGGTCAAAGGCGAGGGGGGGGCTCCATCCCTACATGGGCAAGCTTCCAAGAGGCTTGCAAAATTGGAGGGAAGTGGGAAACTTTCCGTGGGAATTGATGGAAATAAAGCAGAACAGTTGTGCTTGACAGTTGCACTTTTTACAGTTTGGAGCCGTCGCTTGCTTGGCGGACTTTTTTTTTTCTCGTTGCGAGCTTTCCATTTGCTAAGATGCCCGCGTTTGGGCAAGGAGAGCTAGCTAGTCTGCTTGGATATCTGCTCTGGACAAAACTAAAAAGTTTCAATGTACCTAGGCATCAATTCCCACGGTAAGTTTGCCGTTCGGAACAGTCTATTTCCCCTGAGGGCCCGAGGCATCGCAGCCGTTTGCAACCCGTGCACCCGGTGGTGACAGCGGGTGGGGGTGAGGGCGGGAGCTGGAGGTCACTTAGTGGAGCGGCGCGTGGGCTCTGAGGCAGTGGGGGGCGGGGGTGGGCCGCGGCGGTCAAGGTCCTCGATGTAGAACATAATGAGCTTGCGGCGCTCCTCGGGGACGCACTCCAGCACCAAGTAGCGTTTGTCGTTCTGCAGGATTTTTTCGACATCCTTCAGGTGCTGCTCCGATTCCTGGATCAGTTTCCGGGACCTGCATGTCGGAAAAGGGGTCAGCGACGTTCATCAGCGGGCGGGAACAAAGGGAGGGCACAGACCTGTATGTGATGAACTTAGTCTCCTTCAAGAGAGTTCTGAAGTCAGCTTTGGCCGTGATGTACTTGTCTTTGATGTAATCTTCAAACTCACGCTGGCGCTTCTAAAAGCAACAACGTAAAAGCCTCAAGGTTGTGTCTTGGTAATAAAAATAAAGTGGGTGAAAAAAAAAGCTGTGCCTTACTCTGTCACTAGAAGAGAACTTAATACATCGAGGGTCCTCCTTGATGACTTTCTTGACCTCCTTCCAGGTGGTGGTCAGTGTGATCTGCAAAATAAAAAGCATCGATAGCTGCAAGTGAAGACAGACTTTAAATATGGCGCACTGCGGCAAGTGCTGACTCACCACAGTGGTCTCATCCAGCAGCTGCCTGAAGTGCTCCTTCTTCTTCTTAGCCAGCGCCTCCACATGGTCATTGAAGAGCTTCTCCTTCTCCTCACGCTCCAGAAGCGACGCCGACTCCCAGCGGTGGTCTTTGCGAAGGTTCCGCCGCGTGTCAGACCACGTGGCGTCGGACGAGCGCACCTGCGAAAAGATGGGGTGAGGCCGGGCGTGTCTCATTGCAGTTGCGCTCAGAGCACCTCACCATGTCGGACATGAGCGCTTTGAAGTGCTGGATGGCTTCCTCCCTCTTGTGCTGCTCCCTCTCGCGGTCGATCTCTTTGGTCTGTTCCGATCGGGCCTTCTGAACCTCGCGCTCGCGTTCCCGCATGCTGGCCTCGATACGAGCCTGCCGCTCCAGCTCGCGCTCTTTCTCCAAGTCCAGGCTCTGCGCGACCACAAATACGTTAGCGATCCCACGGAGTAGAGAAAATTGCTGTTGAAGCAAACAATGTTGGGAGTGACCTTGGCTTGCTTGTCCAGGTACTGCTTGAAGAACTCCTCCCTGAGGGCGGAGCTTTCTACCGCCTTGTAGCGAGGATCTGTCTCCATCTTCTCTTTGACTTTGCTCCATCGCTGTCCTCCTTCCACGTGCTGGTCGCTCAGCATCTCAAAGAAGTCCTGCCTCACCTGCCGCCGGCACACAAGTGCTTGTGAGTCAGGTGAGTGTGGGGGGGGGGGGGTGTCTCCTTACCTTCTCCCCTCTGGACTTGGAGTCGTCCTTGTCTCGCTTCTTGAGGGCTGTCATGTGCTCGACAAAGATGGCTTCTCTGTCCTTCATCTTGTCGATGCTCTTGAAGCGAGGATCACGCCCGTGTTTGCTGGCAAACTCGCTGAAGGTGGTCCTGCCAGGAGCACACGAATGTTAGAAGAGGCCTCTTGGGTGACGCCAGCGGGGCATCTCACCTGGCCGTCAGCTTGGCCTCGTCCATCATTCTCCTGAAGTCGTCTTTGGCCTGCATCAGCTTGTTCTTCTTCTCTTTCCGCTCCTCCTCCGCTCTGGTCTTGACGTACTGGTCGAAGACCTGTAAGCGCAGCCACATGGTGGAACCGGGCGGGAGGCAAAAAGGCAAGGAGGAGACAGCCATCACCTGCTTGCGTTCTTTGGGGTTGAGCAAGAGATAGCGAGGGTCGAAGACAATCTTGTGAAGCTCTTTGTCCCATGTGGAGAAAGCCGACACCTGCGGGAACAAACGCACAAGTCTCAAAAGGTTTTCATTTCCCTAGAAATGTCAAAATACACAAATACATACCCCTCTCTCCAGCAGCATGTCTTTGAACTGTGTCATCCTGGACTCCAGGGGCACCACGGCCCTCTCGCGGGCTGCCCGAAGCTCCGCCTCCATCACCGCCTCCTTCTCAGTGTCAGCCTCGTTGGCGTCCTCCTTCCTGATAGCCAGAAAAATAACGTACACGCATGTCAGACCAACACAGCCGACTGTCATGAAGGCACGTATAGGTGACTGACTGACTTTCTCTTCTTGGCTTTGGAGGATTCGCCGTCGTGTAGGTCGTCCGCGGCCGGGCCCAGCTCCGGCTCCTCTTTGCTGAAAACTACACACACACAGTTACAACCACACAAAGGAGCCACACAAAAGCCAGAGAGAGTCCGCGGGACCTGTCCGCCTGGCGTCATCCAAGCCTCTCTTGTGCGGAGGCTCCTGGATGTGTTTGTCAACGTCGGTGCGTCCCAGCAGCTCATCAGGGCGGTCCCACATGGACAGCCGAGTGGTGGGGTTGTAGAAAAAGACGCGCTCGTCCCCCGTCCACACCACGCACCTGATGGAAAACACAATAATTAGCACGGACGCCGGCCCTCGTCAGTCACCGCTGGCGTGGAGACGCACCACGGCGTTCCCGGAATAGGGTTGGTGGCCACCGGACGAGCTTTTTGGGCCGCCTTCTCTTCCTCGCTCATTTCTTCTTCTTTGCGTTCCTTTGGCACACACAAAAAAACATTTGATAACCGGACTTTCGGCATTGTCATAGAGGGGGGACAATTTGCCCTACCTGCTTCTCACTGTTGATGAGCATTTTTGCCTCCTCCTCCTCCATCTCCATGGCCTCGGCTTCCTCCTGCGCCATACGCTCCTTGACCTTCTCCAATTCTTTTTCTGCACACGCACAAACATCGCAGTGGTGAGCAGTAGGGCACCTAAGTTGAGTTTTACAGCGCTTGGTTCTCACCTCTATCTAGTAGGCCCTGCGGCTTCTCCCAGGTGGACTCCATGGTGCGGTTGTTGTAGTAGTACGTCTTGCCGTCCACCGTCTTGTACTCAGACCACTCGGGCAGCTGCAACGCTGGCGCTGCTGACAAGGCCAGCTGTGGGTGCATCATGGACACCAGGGGCGGCCCCATGCCGGGCAGCATTCCTGAGAAGGGGGGGGTCAAAGTTATTGGACCCAACAGTGTCACATGACCATTAACAAACCCAAAGTGTATGGAATGATTCAACCACACTCACAGGTGGTCTCCAACATACACAAGCACATATTCACAACCAAAAACACAATTTTGCATGTGTGGCTGTGAGCGAAAACACAAAATGTGCCATCCATGTGGTGTGATTGTGTTGTGTGAGGACAGCAAAAGAGGAGTGCAGAGTGGCGGCGACAGACTAGCATGCTATGGAAGCGGGCGGGTGCGTTTACCGTTGGCGCCGGGGCCCGCCTTTACGCAGGGAGCGCCAACTATCTGCATCATTGCTACACCTGCAACAACAACAATGCACAAGCAAGCATCTGGTTGGTGGTAGCCACCAGCAACACACACTGTTTGTCTTTGTGAGTGTGGGGGAGCATAAGGGGTGGGGAATCTCTGCTACTCAAGGGCCACATTGGCAGGGTGGGGGATCTGGAAAATAATTCAGTTCGTCATGGTAATATTTTATAGATAGAAAACTAAATTTTGCCAATTTGACCACATAAAAAAAAAAATGCTGAATGGATGCAAGCAAGCGCCCTCACACCAGATAGCACGTGGAGGAAAGAAACGAGAAGAGGAGAGGAGGAAGACAAGCACGACATCTGTCGCCAAGCACTCGCGGACCAAATTGGCGTCTTGCAAACGAGGTCTCTCTTTCTGTCAATCATTTTGTTCTGACATGCATCTCTGGTTTTGATTGTCAAGTCAAGAAATTGGTGAGGGTCATGCACACAATGTTGTTCTTCTATTTGCATCAGTTGATGGCTTCAAGCCAAAACTGAATTCATTACTTGATGCTTTTTTTCTCATTTTAGACTCTGTTCTAAAGTAAAATCAACACAAACGTATTTTTAACTTTTTTTTTATGCCAAGCATCTCAATCAGCATCAGGCCCTAAAAAATCTATGTGAAGAATGCGTGGAAATGTGCAGCCGGCGTTACCAATGTTCTTCTCACCTGGCAGGGGGATGTGCATGCCCGGCAAAGGCACGCGGAAGGGCGGCACCATGACAGGTGGGAAGGCGGGGATGGCAGCGGTAACGGCGGGCTGGGCCACGCTGTGCGGCAGGGCAGCGGGCAGCATCGGGACGGTCTGCACGGCCGTGACGGGAGACGGGGACAGCGTCGTGGACACTGTCACCGCAATGATTGGAGCGGCGGCCGCCGATGAGCTGACCGCGGAGGTGGGGATAAGCTCCGCTGTGGCACCGGCTGCTGGAAGGAACACAGGCACATGTGTGACTTGGTGATGAGCATGCATGCGGTGTGGGGGTGTCCAAACTAATCGTGTCTGATTTCCATCTCAGGAGTTTCCCAAAAGATGCCCTTGGACGACCATGTTTGGACCCCCCTGATGTCGTGTGACCTGTGTGTTGCAACCTGCTATAGTGACGGAGGGGGCCAAGGTGAAGGTCGGGTCCGGACTGGAGCTGAGTGTGCGAGAGGGGGTGCTGGAGGCGGCGCTAATGGGTGAGGCGGCCGCACTGGCCGTGGTGCTGATGCTGCTGGCGCTAATGACCACAGTTCCGCCGGGGCTGGAGGTCCCAGCACCAGGAGCACCCACGCTGGCGGTCCCAGTGCCCGAGGTCCCAGGGGCCCCCGCCGCGGCGGGGCCAGTCCCCGCCACCAAAAGAGGATTGAGTTCTGCCTGCTGGAGGATTTTCACACCCTCCGGTTTAGTCCACGCCGACTCTCTGGTGCGAGCGTTGTAGTAATAAGCCTGGGGTGGGGTGGAAAGCGGTGAAGCCAGGCAGCACGGGACAACGCAAGGGCATCCATGTGCAGATATGTTTACCTTTCCCTCAGGCGTCTTGTTCTCCACCCAGATCTCCTCGGTGGGCGCGGGGCTTGCAGAAGTAGGGGCTGGGGGCATCCCGGGAGGAAAGAGCATCCCCGGAGGGGGTGGAAGGTTGCCCATGGGAGGGGGAAGGAACGGGGGTCTCTGCAGGAAAGACGCCACAAACTTCAACAATGATTTCATTCATTAATATATTTAAATTCTACATAATAGTGGTTAGCTAGTGGTTAGCGGCAGCCAGTGCTAAACATGTCACCTGCAGGTGGGGCGGTCCTATGGGGGGCGGCATGCCTGCTGGTGGCGGGATGGGGGGCATACTGGGGTCAAAGGGTGGCCGTGGGTAAGGGGGACGAGCCGGTGGGGGTCCCCTCATCATTCCAAAGGGAGGCGGTGGCGGCCGGAGGAGGGGCGGTGGGCCGCGTAGCACAGGAGTTTGCCCGGGACCCGGTGCGGCGGGGGCAGGCGAGGTCACCGGTGCCGGGACGGGTCTGTGGAACCGCACGGCCTGCTGGGCCATCCTGCAGCACATGCACACTCAAATGTAAATATCAAACGGCCATCATGGTGACCAAGAAGCCAGAAAAACAAAGTCAATGCATATGTTTTATTATAAGAAAACAACAAAAGAAAATGCTGATTAACTGTTTCAGTGTGTGTATGGGTTTTTATGGTCTTGTTCTGTCTCGACAGTTTTGTTGTAGCTGGGCGTTGTTGAGCACAATACTACAATTTGAAACGTCTGCGGGTAAAGACCTGAGCTCAAGCAAGCTTTTCGGGGGCGGGCGCCGGCAAAACGCCGCACGCGTTCCATTTGAGTGCAGCCAATCGCAGTTGCCTCGGCTAGCCAGCGATAGCTAGCAGGGTAACTTGGGAAAACAATCAATTGTACTTGCCACACGCGAGTGATCGCAAAAGCTCAACAAAATAGACTAACGCACCGCGATTGAAGGGACAAGTTTCAGTGGAGATGCTCTGGATGTGCTAACGTAGCGTTTAAGCTAACCACAACTAGCCGCCAGCTATTTAGCCAAATGAACATTAGCTTCCAAAGCTACATCCACAAACAGCGTCTTGGCCTCACACATTTGGGCAGCAATAGAACCGCTCGGCGATCTCATTTTAAAGCAGCAACACGCACGGAACATTACGCGGCGGCGTGAAGGCTCTGAAAACTCAAGTCGGTTAATTTCTGACCTACTGTCGCTGAATCCGATCGCTTCGCTCTCCGCCTGCTCCGCCATTACAGGAAAATGCTAGCAGCCTCTTCCTGGGAACGCCCCGAAGTACTTTCCTGGCTTTCTATTCGACGTAATGCGCTGTCAATCAATTCAACTCCACGTTGATTTGTCGCATCGCCTCCAATGGAGCGCCACGTCTTTGTTTGGTCACAATGCAGGCCTCGCAGCCATTGGTCCATTTGTCTTCATTCGCATGTCGCTCGTGTATGCGAGCGTTTGTGGAATTAAATAAATAATTAAATTAAATAAATAAAAATCACACAATGTGTCATTATTTACCGCTGAGGGCAAAAGTACACAAAAATTAAAAGTTGATACTCAAGAAGTGATACCTGAAAAACCGAAAGTACATACAGATGCATTCGTAAGCTACTTGGTTACTTGCTACTTGCATTCAAGTAATAAAATATCAGGATGATTCACTGAGGTTGCTGCAATTTAATTGAATGTCGAAGAAAGCACGTACACAATTGCAAGAAACTGACTTGTACTGAAAAAGGAACACAAACATCAACAATGTCCTTTATGAAGACGAGTAACGCAAACATTAAACGTACATCTACGGAATTGTCATTCTGAGAGTAACAAAATAAAGATTTGGTCATTTGAAGCACGCAAAAGTCTCTGCTTAGCTGTGTGCCTGCACGTCAAACAAAAGAGCCCCACCCACACCAATGTTGAGTTTGTCCCTCGTATTTTTGCAAGTCCATGGCTCGAAGACGGTGGCTCCAAAGTGAAGACCTCGGGCCCCACCACGTTGTTTCTTGCAACTTGCGCCGGTTGGAAGGAGAAGGTGGCGGAAGAGACTCAAGTCAGGGAAATGTATTTAGAAGGCCAAATTCAAGTTGAAGATGGCGTATATTGTCAGAGGGACGTTTGCCCTGAGGAGGTTTGGGGCCACTCACAAAAAGTTTGCGCTAACCGGCTTGGGGGTGGGATGACCGACAACACTACCAGCTCGCGAGGATCCAAATGTGCTTCACCAAGCTCCCTCAAGAGTATTTTCTTGCCTTGAGATGGATTGCTGCATAAAAAGTCCTGAAGCGATGGACAGTCGGACGCTCAAAATGGCCCATTGAGTTGACTGGAAAGGTTAAAGTGCATTTTAGGTTCATCCTGAAAGGTCACCCCAAAGACCAATATAGCAAACTTGTTGAGAGTGGCATACATGGCAAAGGGCTACACGGAAGGGGGGGGGGCTTGCAGCCGCGGCACTTCCGCGTTCGTGAGCACATCCCATTATCTCACACGCCCGTCCTCACCTCAACAGGCGCACACCTCCAATTTGCAAAGTTGCTCAAGTTAGAAAAGGCATCTGGCTTTGCCGCCCCGCGCCGAGCCCCGGGGTCCCCATCCTGACGGGAGCGGCAACGCCCATTGTCGTCAAAGGTGGCATGCTGGGATTGGCCTGAGGTCCACTGAGAGGTGCTGAGCCTCGCTTGAGGTCCAGGCCTCCCAAGTTGCTGGCCAGCGCGTGGATGGGAGGCATGCCTGCAAAAAGTGTCCCACAGCAGTCAACACCCTCAGCTAGCCTCCTAAAAACTCCCAAATATTTTGACCCCAGTGGCCGCCAGGTGAACTGCACCCACAAATTGCAAAGCCAGCAAATAGTGAAGAGTCGGGCCGAGCTACCTTGTTGCTGCAGCTGCCGCATGTTGTTGGTGAGGGTGGTCGGCGACTTTACGGGATTGAGGCCAGCTGACAGGAAGTCCAGGCCGATGTCGACAGACGGGTCGGACCAGGTGGAGCCTAAAGAACCCTGCCCTCCGACCATCTGCTTGAATCCGGTGGGCTGCTGAGACATCAAAGTTCCCAGACTCTGACATCACATACCCAAATAAAACAGTTCATACGCAATCAAGAGGGGAAAGCAATGTGTGAAAGCACAAGATGGAAGAGTCCTTCAGACCTGCTGGGAGCGAGACGCTGGGACGTTGGCGGCGACGGACGGGAAGGTCAAACTCTGAGATGAGCTCAGTGCCGTCGGCTGGCTGACCCCGCCCATCAAGTCAAATAGCTCGGCGGAGGGCGGGACAGGGGTGGGGTTCGTAGGCGGAGGGGCGCCAAACAAGTCGACGATCGGCTGAGAGGCGGAGCTTGACGACGTTGTGGTTGGGAGGTCGGCAAAGGCGCTCCAGTCTCCGAATTCTGCGGTCCCGTTAGCCGGTGCTGCGACTGGTCACATGACATACAACATATTACATATCCAATTCTGCCAGCAGGGGGTGCCTTGGATCAAGTTCCAAACTTTTATAAAAACAAAATTACCGGTGGAGGAGGGCAGGCTGACTGACGCCACTGGCGACGAGAAGTCAGCGAAGTCGCAGATGAGGTCGCTGGAGAAGCCCCCTTAATAGACACACACATAAGCAGTGACATACACACACGCACACACACTCCAAGCCATACCTGCAGCAGAGCTCTGATGGGTGGAAGAGTCGACAAGGAGCAGGTCAGCCAGCCCCCCACCACATTGCCGCCTCCCGGATGCCTAGTGAGACATTATAGAGTGGACCTTTCAAAAAAAAACTGTCCAATAAATGGCATTCACAAAAGTCCTTCCCTGAATCAACTTGAAGCATGTCCAACTCTCCAAAATAATATTGAAGTCACCTGATCGTCATCGGGACTCTTGTCTCCGGTGTAGTGGGCGGCGGCGCCGAGGTCCAAAGTCTTGTTGGCGGGGGTCCCGCTGCGTTTGCGTGTCGCAGTGGTGGTCGTCTGAGTTACGTGGACGCTCTTGGCGGGGACGCTATCCTCCTCGTCTTTGAACTCGCGAGCTTCCAGACGACCGTTCCTGGATGTCCTCTCCCCCTCGTTGTCGCTACTGTGACGGCAAGAAGAGCAACAATTATTTTCCATTTTCAATTCTCCATATCGATTCAGCTACTACCTGTTCCTGTCCGGGGAGTCGTCTCGCTCCTTCTTGCGGAACTTGCTGATGGTATCGTCGATGGTGCTGCCGATCTTCTCGCCGATCTCGCCTAGTTTCTCGCTGAAGGGGAACGCTGCCCGGCTCTTGTCCCAGTCCTCCTCCCATTTGCTCCGCTCCAGCTCACAAGCTGCACACGAACACAGATCCGTTGCGGTTCGGGATGGATATGGGCTGAGGGACCACTCACAGTTCTTGGTGCTTCCCCCTCCCACGCTGTCCGAGGAGACCCCAATGTATTTGTCCTTGTTCTGCTTAGCTTTCTTGCGCTCCTCCCGGAGCCGCTCGTCATCTTGGACGAATTCCACCGTCTCCTTTACCTTCTGACGCACGTTGATGCCCTGGTCTTTGCCGTTCTCATCTGTCCAAGCCAGGCATGCATATCAAAAGAGGGAAAACAATGGCGGAGGCAGAAGGGGCGGCCGGGCGCTGACCCGTGAAGCGGTAGTTCTCCAAAGATCTCAGGTCGTAGATGTGCTCTCGCGCGCTGGTCACCACTCGTTCCGATCCGTTCCTGATCAGGTAGGCCAGCAGCAGCAGCGCCTGCCACGTCACGCCACAACTTCACCAGACTGTGCAAATTGGGTAGAAATGGCGCCACAACAACTATGCAACCATGTGGGCATGATACTGACTGGAATTCTGCCGCCACGGAATTTCTGCTTTTGAAATTTAGGCTAGGAGGCGCATGAATTGCTATTTGAAGAGTTTGGCGCTAGATTTGTGGTGTCTGCTGTTAATCCAGGCAACGTTACTCACTAAACTGCACAGCGCTCACCTTGTACACGCGTCTCCAGTTCTTCTTGTTGTCTTTCAGCATCCTGGTCCACAGCATGTTCATCACCTCGGGGAACTGCTCGTACATGAAGGTGGACCTGCTCACGTGCAAGCGTACACCAATATGCTAAATAAACATATGCATGTGTCTAAGTAAGTGCATGTGTTGTACATACTTGGCGATTTCTCCCATTAGTTGGCCAGACGGCCCCCAGGGGTCATCATTGGTGGCCTCTCTCACTTTAGACTCGATGTCGGAATAGTTCATCACCACGTTAGTACTGGTGATGTGCACAAACACACACATATTGTTATTGTTTTTTTGTGACGCTAGAGATATTGCTTCTCGTTTTGGAGGAGACGGAAGCTTGCGGGCCAGAAAAGGGCGTGATGCTCCTGCAGCAGATAGCGGCCGCGGTCAAGCTACTGTATGGTTGCCTGAATGCTCAACCTGAATCTCATTTACAATCGGTTCAAACGAGCTGAGCTCATTCCCGAATATGAGTTGTAATAGTCGAAGTAAAAGGTTTCATTATTGACAAGTGGGCTACAATAGGATGGAAGGTAGCTAGCTGACCAGCTAGCAGCGGCTAACAGCTGAGTCTCTGAGCGTCCGTGACGTCACAGCCGCTAACCGGCTTTAGCATAGCTTAGTTTCACCTGGCTTATTCGCGGCCCGCTACTTACGCTTTGTCTACGAGCTCTCGAACCTTCCACATGTTCAGCATCTTCTGCGCGTGGGCGCCCACCCACGCACACACAAACACGAGCGTCCCACTCACGCACACTGCCAGCACGGCCGTGCACGAACAACGCCGCCTCACGAGCTTTTCTGTACGTCGCCGTGACGTCATTAATCATTGACACGCCCAAAGCGCTCGCCCGCTGGTTGTCATGGTAACTTTGGCGTCCCCAAAAGTCTTTTTTTTTTTTTTTATCTTACATACTTTCTTCAGAGATGCTTTTTTGCATCCTCACCTAAAAGCTACTTTACCTTCCTTGCCTCGGGCCTATTTAATTCATGCTAGGTGCTACTTAAATTAACAGTTTGAAAGTTTCTTTGCTGTTGATTTGCTGCATTTTATGATGGATAATTGAATTTGAACTTTTATTGGCTTCAATCGATTTTTTGAAGAGATTCACATTCATATTTTGATTCAATTTGTACACGTTAAAATGAAGTCCAAGAATCAAAATGAAATCAGTCAAGTCAATGATGCTCAACAAGTTTAATGTGCAGACGTAGAAGCAGTAATCAGTGCTTTTTTTGAAGTTGCCACTGAAACGAAACATGATAAATAAACTAATCCAAAGGTTGAATAAGAAAAAAAAGTTTGGTGAAAGTTGAGTGCTTGTTGAGCTGGACAACACTTGACCTTTAACCTTTGAGGGAAGACATTCCGGCGCGCATGATCTCATCCACCAGCAGGATGTTGCTGGCGATCACCGTGCTACAAACAAATGGAAAAACTGTTAAGAGCAAGAACCAAGATGTGGATGATGTCACGGATGTGGGCGGTTTGCTCACCAAGAGTGAAGAAGTTGCTTCTTGACACTGTAGTTGTCCCATACGCCCGCCTCGCCCGCCACCATTGGCTCCCCTGAAAAACACACACGCTCGCTTTTCACGTTGTGGACACAAAAGCTTTCCGCGTCTCGGCCTCTGGGCTGTTTTGCAAACACTGCCAACATGAGATGATGGCCCAACATATTGCTTACTTGTTGTCATGGTAACAACAAAAGCCCACTGACTCACCTTACACAAGAGAATGTGTTCTGCTGTATGGGAATTTTTTCTTTCCGATTTTTGTTCCTTTTGGCATTTTGTCAAGCACCTCAGAGATGTTCACAAAACACTTAGCCCCTCCGATTTTTTTCTTGTTTCCTTTATGGGAGTGTCGAGTTGTCACCTGTGCTGAGGTCGACGCCCACCAGCTGTCCGGACTCCTTATACTCAGTCTGCAGTTTCAGGAGAGTTTCCTGAGGGTCGTACCCAGAGTTCTGGGCCAGAACCTGTCGGGGGTAGGGGGGCATCGGGTTATTTCAGGAACAGATGAGGACGAGTCAGAGAAAAGGGACGATGCGGTGGTGGTGACGTGGACCTTGGGAATGATGAGGAGGGCGTCGGCGAAGGCCTGCACGCCCAGTTGAGCTCGTCCCTTGACGGAGGCCTTGTGCTTGATCAACGCGTCCGCCAGGGCCACCTCCAACGCACCCGCGCCTGCCACCACGCAACCTGACAGCAACCAGAAATAAAAGTTCCTTTCACCATCACGTCTTTCACATCTGGCTTCATGGGCTAAACTGCGCTCTTACCGTCCTCCAGGGCGTTCTTGACGGCGCGCAGGCCGTCCCTGACGGCGTCTTTGATTTGCGTGAGCGTGTGCTTGTTGGGCCCTTTAACCAACAGCGTGACCGAACGTGGGTTGCCGCACTTCTCCACAAAGGTGAACTTCTCCTCACCCTGCAAACACCAAAAGCCAAATGGCCGTTAGGGGGACTGTCGGCTGTTCTTTCCCGCGACAAACGTTTTTGTGGAAAGCTGCTAGATTAAGTTCAACAAGCACATCGACGTCACTCACCAGCGTGTGCTCGTACACCAGCCCGGCGCGGCCCAAACATTCGGGTGTCAGGTCGTCCACAGAGTTCATGGCGATGCCGCCGCACGCCAGCGTCAGCCTGCCGTTCCAGAAAAATATCAACGCGTCAGCACACGACATCTTTTTATGGACACTCGTACACGAGACTGTGTGGACTCTATTGAACTTCGACCTTTCCATGTTCCTCCTCTTGGCTCTGCGCAGGGCGACGATGCCTTCCTTGGCGAGGGCGTCCAGTGAGTACGGGTCGATGCCCTGAAGCGCGGAAAGAGAGCATTAAGGAGCCGCACGAGAGGGGGTGTGGCTATTGTGGTGCCGTGATGAATACATGTCAGGGGGACAGGGGGGCCCCCGCATGCAGAGGTACACGTCACATTTTTTCTAGCACAGTCATGTGACCGGAAAGCGCCACAGGGTCGGCGCTTCCCGGGTGTTCGCCGTGCCGTCAACGGTGATGCTTTTAGCGGCGGGGTTTACCTTCTGATTGATGACGACGAAGCCCGCATCGCCATCGGGACACACGCGCTTCTTCAGCTCGATGATTTTGCGCACGCGCTCGATGATGAACTTCCTCTCGGCCTCCACAAACTTCTCACGCTCTCCGGCGCTCTTGTAGAAAAAGCCAGAGTTGACCTCGGTCTTCTCGTACTCCAGCGACACGTTGCACGTCAGAACAAAGGCGTTCTCCACACGCTTCTTCATGTCAGGGTGCCTGGCGCCGTGGTCCAGAACCAGCCCTCGGATTAGCCTGTAGACATGCAAACGACGGCCGTCAGGTCTCACTTTGAAAATGGCGCCTAGGTGTCCCGCCTCCTGGTTGAGAAGAAAGGAAGGAGCTCACTCACTGTGTGTCGCAGTCAGTCTTGTGTTTCATCTCCATGATCTCCACCATGTACAAGTCGATGGGCTCGTTGGGCTTGGCGATGGTCAGCACGGCATCCACCACCGCCTGCATCACATTTACAATTCACACACCTCAGATGGCATCCGAGGACACAAGTGGGGGAAGGAAAACTATTGCAGAGGATAACGGGATATATCGCCAACGACAAGTGAGCCTCACCTCAGTGAGGAGATCAGCCAGCTCAGCGTGGACTTTGGTCCTGAGGGAGGTCCGAGCCACAGCTATGAGGGTCTCTCTGTCCATCTGCCGCGTCACCTTCACCTGCTCCAGCACGGCCAGCGCTTTCTCCTTGGCTGCATCGAAGCCCTCGGCAACGATCCTCGGATGAAGACCCTGATTGAGGGGCGCGTGAAGGTACGTCAGCCCAAATACGTAAACAAACAAAATCCGACACCTGTGGTGTTACAATAGGTACCTCTGAAACGTAGAGGTCGGCCTGCTTGAGCAGCTCGCCGATAATGAGGACGTTGGAGGTGGTCCCGTCTCCCGTGATGTCATCCTGGGCTGTGGCAACCTTGGCAATGAGAGACGCTGTCGGGTGCTGAATTTGCTGAGAAAAACAAAACAAAGGTGTGAATTGAATAAGGATTCAAACAAACAAAAACATTCATGCAAGTTTAACAAAAAAGGCAGGGGGGGGGGAATGCTAGTCCAAACTGGTCAATTACCATCTCATGTAAGAGGACATTTCCGTCTTTGGTCAGCTTGATGTCTCCAGATCCAGAAACCAACCTGTACACGCACAACAAAAAAGCTTTATCGTAACCTTTCAAAGCCCCCATCGAAAAGCCGAAACAATTCAAACATTGCATGAAAACATTCAAATCACTGATGGTTGGGAAATCGTAGCATCTTTTGCAAGAGACGATGAAGCTGATGCTAAGTTTAGCATGTTTAGCATGATCATGACGGGGCAGGGAGGCAACGTGCGTCGGCACAGGGTTAGCATTTCTTAGCGTAGGCTATGCGAGGCCTAAAATAAAAATCACCAACTTCCGATAACTTTACACAAAAGAGAAAAAAACTAAACGGAAATGCAGTTCCTACTTCCAGGTGAGATTGCACGATTAACAATCGATAAGCATGAGGGGTCCGATACGAGAGCTACTTAGCAACTTAGCTTAGCCTAGCCTAACCTAGCATTGAGCAGGAGCAAAGAACGGCTCGCGGCTTGCGCCGGGTACCGACATCTTCATGGTGCCTTTGGGTCCCAAGTTGCTCCTGAGGACGTCCTGTAGCCCCCGAGCCGCGCTGATGTTGACCGCCAGCGCAGCCTGGGCGCGGGCCACCTCCGCCTTGGGGTTTAGAGCTTTCACGGCGGACATGGCGACGGCGAACCAACGTGGCGGAGAAGGGAAAGAAAGCGAGCGAGGTGCCGTTAAGCGGGACACGCCAACCGGAAGCTAAGAAAAGAAAGACGCTTCCAGAAGGCCAACACGTGCTCCCCCTGATGTGTTCATGAACACGACGAACCTCGGACGTTCGAGTCATATCATACATCATATTTTGTTTTCTTTGGTTCTCTTACAACCAGGCAAATAACACTAATTCTCCGGAGAGTAATTTATTGTAAAGTCATTTTTGTCAGCTCTGTAAATTGTGATATGTTCAAATCAATTAAAATGTGCAATTTGGTACAGATAAATTACATGCAAGCATTGTGTGCTGTGAAATAATACGAGAGGTGAATTCATTCAAAGTTTAATTTCATTCTGTACAACTAAATCATTCAAGCAGGGATGGTCATACAAGTTAGCACAGTCCCATCTTCTTCCACCCATGAAGCGCCAGCAGCAGCAGCAGCAGGCCCATCACCACCCCATTAGCAGCTCAACAAAATCAATAAACTCAGCTTAAAAGACAAATACACCTGATCAAATCCTCAACAGATTCTACATTTTGAGAAGCTTCAACGTGTTTAATGGAGAAACTATGAGCATTGCCAGGGAAACCAGAGTCTAATTATCCTTCCGTTTTTGTGTATTCATTTCAAAAATCAATCAAGTTCATCAGTAATCATTTTTTGGGAATTCATCTTAAGTCTTCCTCAGAGAAGACTGTGGTGGTAAAGATGTTAAAGATGCTCACACATCAGAAGCTCACGCTCCAAGCAAAGCCAAGCGGGACACCCTCCTGGCACCGTCGCCTCCTCCGCACGGGGTTGCAAGGCTCACTTTAATGGCGAACTCTTCAAGGGAATCATGACTCGAGATTCCATGTGCTGAATAAGCGGCACTGCAGGAAGAAACCAAACCATCACAACAAAATCTGAACCATGGCGCCCAAATAAGAAGCAAATCTGCGGAGCGAGTCGCCTCACCTGTGTAGTAGACGACCTCGTCCCAGCCTTCTCGCTGCCAGGCTGCATTTCGAATGTTTTCTCTGGACTGCAGATCTTTGTAGGCTGGAAGATGATCACAAAATGAAGAGGCGCTGGAATCCGATAAACACCTGATGCAACCTTGCAAGGCACTCACCCCACAAGTGGTGAACTTGGTACAAATCTCCGATCTGAGAGAAAAATCCTCCCACGGCTTCCTGGTTCTGCTGGCGGATATCGATGGCGCGCGCCCTGCATGGGGGAACGGAACATGAGCGGAACGCCAGTCATCAAGGAATGAATCACAAATCATTTGTTACGGACAGACGGAATGGTGGACGGAGACAGCAAACACGACTCCACGGACTCACCAATAGTTGCCCCACTCGATCATGGTGCCGGGCTGGAATGCAAACAAGCAGAGGGCGGCGTGTCAAGTGATGGGTGGCAGAAGCGAGCGAGCGTGCAAGAAGCCATTACCCTGAGCTGATACGATCGCAGTTCGTAGATGTTGGGCCCGTCGCGGGGGACTGGCTCATTCCAGAAACTGAACTCCAGCAGCAACTGATTCCTGCGGGACAGCAACATCTTCCCACGCTCCTGCCGGTACTCTGCAAACACCTGGCATGATGCGTGACATCATCATCAGGAATTATGAAGGTCCACAATGTCAAGCGATGAAGGAAGGAGCATGTGTTATTTTGTCAGCGGTCAACAGGTAGCACCCTTACCTTGTTCTGCCTGAGTTTGCTCATGACTTCCGTGAGGGCCGGATAACCTCCTCGATATCGCCACAGGTGCACTGCAACATCAACGAACAAAATTCATCACTGGAATTCAA
Source organism: Syngnathus floridae (assembly GCF_059516105.1). Classification (NCBI taxonomy): domain Eukaryota; kingdom Metazoa; phylum Chordata; class Actinopteri; order Syngnathiformes; family Syngnathidae; genus Syngnathus; species Syngnathus floridae. Next base: position 9,008,110 of record NC_142427.1, on the reverse strand, counting down.
AGACCCGTTGCAATTGATGCTAACCGTTAGCATGTCAATGGTATGTTCCTTATTGTGTTAGCATTAAGCTCACAGGCCACTTTGCTTGTGCAATGATCTTTTTTTGTGTTTAGTTTTCGAGTAAGCTTCAACTGGGTGGGGCCCAAAACAGGTTTAGGCCTTATTTTAGATTAAATGTTCACTTGTTGCGAAACTTCAATTTGTCATTGACCCAGTTCATTCGAGTTCAGCACAATTATCATATTTCAAGCTTGCGCTCAGCAGAAACGTAATTTCAAAAATATGTCTCCCATCTTGAAAACCTGCATGTGTATGAAATATCCTTTTGAGGATGAGAACCTCTACATTGTCTGAGAAGAAAATCAACAGAATCTGGTTGTACAACTTCTTACAGGACATTGCAATCTCCAGAAACAAAAACAATGTCCACAGCGTGCCCAAAACCAGACAAGCCAGTGTGTGTAACAAAAAAGTTGGCGTCTGACCTGCCTGGTCCTGTTCTCCGTACCATGTGTTCCATGTTCCGACAAGCTCGCAGGGGTATTCCGGATCGGTGTGAATGGAAGGCAACACGCCCTCACTAAAACCACATGCAGAAGATTGATTTGTGAGTCAGCGACAAGCATACAAAAGCACGTTACCATAATTGGTTGTAGTCGTCCAGGCATTCGGGCTTGACGTTGTGAACTGCAAGAGTGAGGACGCAAAACAGTTTGGATGGAGAGCGTCCGAGGAAGGCGAAGATTACGCACAGTGCGCCACTCACACTGGATCTTGTACAAGTTGTTGTCTTCCTTCTTAGCCAGCAGGTGCGAATGGGCGTCCTTGCGCGGGTCCACCTTTCTCACAAACAGAGACTTAAACCAACTGTCCTGAGGCCCCGACAAGCTCCTGGAACACACAATCATTAAACAGTCAGTCAACAATAAAAGTATGTTAAAACAAAACTAAAAAAGTACAGCGGTCACAGAAGTTAAGCAAAACTGCTTTATCACGTGACTACTGAAGGGGCAAGCCGTGCGCTGCACTAGTCACAAGAATGTTTACAAGTCAATATTTGGACTTTAAATACACTTTGCCAATCACACCAACTTTGCTGCTACTTGTCCTCGAAGCAAGTGGAAACATTTCATGGAGAAACACAAGTCGCCATTGAGTAAGACGGGATCGGCATCTCGGCGGCTAAGGAACGACGCAAGCGTTGTTAGCTTTAGCTACCGAGGTTAGCCTTAGCTTAGCCACAGAGGACGTCGCTGGAGCTTGACATTGATGCGGCGCAGGAGCGGACTAAACTCTAAATTGACTTTGTGTGACGGCCTCGCCCAAGTTCGATGAAGACTCACCTGACGGAAACACGAAACTTCCCGCATGTGGCGAGACTTTTGTGTGATAGTTTGATACTCGTTAGCCACTTTGGTGCCGTGCGAAGGACTCGCGCCGCCATCTTGCTTCAGGCTTACGCTAACGGCGGCAGACGGAAGGCTAGTTGGATCAAAACTAGTCGAAAAGTTGCACACGCTCCGCTTTAGACGCGATCATGTCACTTACATGGGGATCGGATCAGCTTTGGCATTTCAATAAAAGCATTTTTTAAAATCCACTTTGATTAATTGAAAACGTTTTAGACCTGTGAATGCATTATCATTCATTAGTTGCATAAATCATAAATCTGCAGTGCGTCTAGTAAAAACAATGTGACAGGTGAGCTTTTTATTGTAATGTATTATTGAATGATCTCCATAGGACTTGATTAGCAGTTTTGTCATGTAAATAGTACTTCCTAAATACCCCGTTTGAGGTCCGACCAATTAGCACTGCCTCACAGTTGTGCAGTTCTGTATTCAAATCCAGTGGCATGTTCTCCCAGTGCTGGAGTTGCTTGTCTCTGAGTATTCCAGCTCCCTCTGACACTCCAGAATTGTGTTCGGAGCTCTCCACAAAATCCTCATACAATGGTCAAACCATCCAAGCATTAATGTGACGTGTCCGCTGAGATGTTCAAGCTTTGCACTTTGCGGGCCAAAGTCTCGCCGTCGACGTGTAGGTCATCCAGCGGCTCCAGGAACTGGGCGCCGGCCACCCGCTTGCCCGTCAGCGGGTCCACGGCACGGCCCACCTTGTGGACCACCTCGGCCAGCTCGTGCTTGACGTGTTTGGAGCGCGGCTCGGCCAGAGCCTTGAGCAGCACCACGTCGCCCACTGTGCACTGCTGCTGTGCGTCGTGGGCAAAGTAGGTCTTCCTCCTGTTGGAGTACTGAACATCAACACCAAGATGAACTGTTGAAACGCTAACACCATCACCAATGTTAACATGACATCACTGCACATACGAGCAGCCACATGTCATTATTCCTATTATTATTATTTGGCCATGGCGTTATTGCATACCTTGAGCAGGTAAGGGTCGAGCACGAGCCGAGTGACGCGTACTTTTGCGGTTTTGGTCATTTTGGTTCCGATGACTCGGCCGATGATCCACTTGGCGTGCACAGACGCCTGCTTGACCGACATACTTCTTCGTCTATTTCTTTCTGCTCAAATGAAACGAAACCAATGTCAGCCGGAAGTCAGACAAAAGTCAACAGTTTCTGGACGCACTGCGTGCTAATGCTAATCAACTCTCCGGGGCGTTCAGATTGCTGTGGTGTTCACGGTAGCCTTGGCAACCAGACAAATTTTTGGAAACGTAGTCGTAGTACGTGAGGGCCAAACTTACGTTTTGAGAGAACCAATTTTAGGAACTACAAGGTCAGCCGAGACATCTGGACATGCCTCTGCTCTTCACAGTTCACGATGCAATGCGTGTCCCAGTTTGATGACGTCATGTAATTCCTACGGCAACGGAACAGGGACAAACCAGCAATTTAAAAAATTCCGCGTTTTTATCTAAACGTCACAAACACCAAAACAAAAACAACCATCTTAATTAAGTTCTCAGCACCGATCTACAGACTACATGAAAACATGTTTGTGTGTGCGTCAATAGAGGAGGAGAGCCAATTTTGAAACACATTTTTTTAAATTCATATTTAGTATCATGTATGATGTAATATATCTGTAATTTTTGATTTTTAAAGAGCAGATCAAAAGGTAAATATGAGTCTGGCAGTGAGTCTGGCAGACAAGAAACCCGGAGAGGAGCTTCCTGTGAGCGGCGTGTCGGCCATTTAGGGCAGCGAAAGCCAAGCCAACTTCTTGCCTTCTTTCTTCTTTTTCTCCAATGACTTCATTCATGCAATCACGTCATCATGCGCACATGCACCAACTCATTACTATTATGATTGCGATTATCACCCTGCCGCCTTGTATCAAATATTACAATATTTATCCGCACATAATCTCCTGGCTGACACACAGTGCAAATATTTGCAGAACATGTGACGTTCCACATGTATGTTATGTTTTCAATGACAACACGCTAAGCTCCTTATCACACGTTTGCTACAATAACAACTTTTTGTTCTTCTTCTTTGTCGTTACATTTCCAGATGGGAATGCTTTTTCAAGAGATCCAAAAGCGATGATAACCATAGAAAAAAATGCTGATTATATAGTGAACGAGTTTTACGTTTCAGAGTCGCATTTCATTTTTAATCACTACGCTACGCTGGTCTTTTGAAGCCTTCTTGTCAAACAAAAGCATTGTTGTACTTTGCACTGATTGACGGATGGAAGTCACGTGATTGTACCGCCTAACAGGGAGATTTGACTTGCAGGTTACCAAATATGGTTCTTATTAATGTCTCCATTCTGCTTTGTGTGTAGGGTGTGGGCGGGGCTAAGCACAGAACGACAGGCAACACATGAAGTCAATCAAACATCAGTCGAGAGCTCAAGAACAAAGTCGGAAGACACGTGAGACCTTCCTGAGACTCTAATTGAATGAAGTAGATTGCTTCATACGAGAGCTAGCGGTTAGCATGTTTGGTTCCAACCTCCTTGTGTGGAGTGGCGAGTCAACCTGTTGCCTCTGTGCAGGAGTAGGATTTTTAATACCTCAATGTTGAAGTTGTGCTCATGATAATGGGAGCAGATGTCACGATTATGTCAAATTTAAAAGGTAAGCAGAGCGCTGACGTAAATTCGGCTTAGCTAAGGGTGTTGCCAGCGTTGGCGTCCGAAAAGAAGTTACAGTCACGTTCAACTCGTGAAACTGGAGCTTTGTCTCCACACAAACACTTGTCCAAGTCTTTGCAGTTGTGTGTGTACTGATGTCATAGTGTGACATCATCAGCAAGCGTTCAACCTCATCAATCATTTCAAGTTTTGCTGAAACCAAAACGCCGACGATGAAATGTTCAGCTGGTCAAACATGCTTAAGTATCCGCCTTCCTGCTCAACAAGCGACTTGACATGACAACTTACAAAACACACACATGAAGAAATGTGTCCCAGAAGCTTGTGAAAATCACCTTTGTCTACTTACGTAGACGCCTCGGGTGATGTCACAAGCTTGGCTTCATCCAACTCCGGTGAGCCTCACAAGTGAGAAGTGAAGACGACCTGGACAAAAGCATTGAAAGTGACCATTTAAATGTGGAAGTTCATACAAAGGTCAAAATCTGACTGATTGGTGGTTTGGACAAGACCGCTCTAGCCCTCCACCCTCCAACTTGGTGTTTGATGTGCTGTGGCGCGTGCGAGTGGATCAGCACCAACCCGTGTTGGAGGCCCTCAAAGGTCAAAGGTAACAATGTGTTAGCAGTTTGCTAGAAGCAAACATCAAGTCTGGAGGGATTGGGAGATATTCCCTGGGCTGTGACATCATCTCTTGCACCCCCCCCCCCTCCAGTGCTTTACATTTACTCACTTTGCTTTTCTTTTGTCTTGAGCAGCAACAAACAAAGTGACAATAATTGTTGCTTTCAAACTTTTCGTTACACTCCACAGGATCATCGTGACTTTCCAAGCTAATCATATAATCGACATGTAGCAAAGTGCACACAAACATGTTGACGTCAGGCCGAGACTTTACAAGCTGAAGGAAGTCGGCCGCCGGCCATGCTTCACCTTTTCACTGGCGGTTGCCGCACAAAACTAAATATTGTGCAGACAAGCTGACCCCCACCACGCGTACCCCCCCAAAGCCCCACCACCACCACCAACACTCTGCCAAAAAAGACCCCCCCCACTCCCCCCAGTCGGGACGGCTCACACTTCACGTTAACGTGTTTACAGAGTGTCGTCATTGTGTGCGGCGGCCAGCAGTGTTGTTCATGCACATACACACACACTCCTCCACACACACCTCAAGTAGGTCTTCAACATAAAGCGCCACTTGTTTGGAAAAAAAAAACAAAACAACAACTTTGATTTCATTAAAGGCTTTCAGGGGCCACCAATAACAGAAAGAAAGCAGCTGCAATGTATCGTTTGACACACATACGCGAGTAAGCTAGCTAGCTCGCTAGCTGGTCATGTCGCTATTAAGGCTGCGGCTAACGATTTTATGAACCTATTCATCTTGTCAATCTGTTTTCAATGAATTGATGACTCGGGTGTGTTTGATTGGCCGAATGGTGTCAGGTGAAAGAGAGTCACGTGACAGTAAACAGAATGTTGCAATAAAACGAATCTGTCAGCAAATTATAGCGGAGTCACTGTATGGGATGGCGTCGCCCATCCATGGCAACGTGGGACTTTGCGAGCCTTGATAAGCGTGAGAGAAACTTTTGCAAAGATTATCCAACGCCAACGATAACACTTGCAAGCTTCGCTGTCAGATAAACAAAAACATGTTTGCTCCATTGGGGCAGCAAATGTGACACATCGGCGCAGCGACACGCTGGCTTGTGTTGTCCGGCGCTTCTCACGACCCGCTGGCAGCCCCGACGCTGCTCGGCGCCAAGACAAACGGCGGCAAAGCAAAACGACCACTCGCCGACCGGTGTTGTGCAGACAGGCCGCCATCTTTGAGGAATTTCTAGACTAGCAGGGAAAGGCAAATTAACGAGCGATCCGTTGCAAGTGTCATTATTGAGTCTTCCTTCACGAGAGCCGTCGCAGAGTAAGATAAGCGATTATTCAAAAGTTGCCGCCGAAATTTGTGAACTGAGCTGTCCTTGTGTGGTGTTGTTGCAGGAAATGTTGTTGGACTTTGGAGGTCCTATTATTGTTGTTGTTAGCATGTTGCTAAGCTGCCACAGCGTGATGGATGTTGTTGCTCAAATAAAGCTCATCATGAATCATGAGACTTTCCAACATGCGTAATGACGTCCTATCCAATCTCAGTCTGCTTGTAAAAAAAGGAACCACCCACCTGAGCTCCGTTTCCTGTTGCGTGAACCCCCTGCCGCCGGGTCGCCGCCGGACCCGGGTGGACTTGATTGACACTTTCAGCACCTGCGCAAATGAACGGACAGACTCGTAAACATCTCAAAGCTGAGTCACCGTGTGCATGCGCCGCCTTGTCATGGCACACATGAGCAAAACACCGTGGGGTGAACCTGCTAGCCTGCAAAAACATGACACAGGCATCAAGACAAATCAATAAAACAAACATGGCGCATGACAACAAGCCACAACATGTGAAAACAGGCCACAAGACAATTATGTGATGAAGCCCATGTGACAGCCCTTATGGACATTCTTGAGGACAGGCGACAACAAAAGACAACATGATGAGTCTTAAGGGCTCATGACAATATGCAATGACGTATCATGCTAATTGATGACACGCCATGTTTGTCACAACGACACAAGTCAAATTGTTTCCAGACATACTGTACGCTGAGAATCCCCCACAAGTTGTCATTTTGTCGCACTGAGGAATGCGCGAGCACTCCAAAAAACCAGCAGACGTTAGCTAACGTCTACATTAGGACGCAGCCTTGAGCCAGCGACGGGGCGGCCCCCCACTGGGCAAGCCTGAGGGTACAAGTGCACAAAGCACGCAGACGTCCAGAAAAACAGCAGCGCGATAAGGTTGATGAAGGGCAGACTGCGGCAAAAGGGCGCCAACGTGTCTTGACTCGGTGCCACATCGCGCTAGCCTAGCATATAGCATGTAAACGTTGGCCTTGACTGATTCTCAGTGAAATTTTTGATGAGAGCGAGGTCGGCGTGGCTTGCAGATCTTTCCCATGACTCATAAGGACCCCCACCACGCGCTACACCCCCCATCACCTCCCGAGAGGGTTGGAACAACAGGCAATCTCGAACTACGCCATACATAAACATTGAACGCAGACATCATCCATCATGGTGTCAACAATACAGCCACTAAAGTATTGGGACAGTTCTCCAATCAATCAATCAATCAGTCAAATGAGCTGTCAATCAATCAGAGGCTTTTCCACAGGAGGAGCCCGAAAGGCCAAAAGACCTTGGCATTGTTTCTCTTTGACGAAAAAAAAAAATCCATTCTTGCACGTTCGAAGACTGCTACACAATGGCCGACTGACAGGGAGGGATTCCCACCGCAGAAGAAATCCTGTCTGGAGGGGGTCACGTCGTACGAGCGGCGCACGTCTAGCAGAAGGACACAAGAAGGTGGCTTGTGTGCGAAGCTGTTTATGCAGGGCGACAAAAAGCAAAGCAGGATGGCGAGCAAACAAGTGGAAGGAGGTCACTTCCTTGGAGCCGGCCGGCACCACAACTTATTTGCCAGCCTTTACGACACAATCCGGCGCCATGAATGGACGCTGTGTCACGCTCGCTCATAACAAACGTGGCCACCTCCGAGGGCTTGGAGATACCACCGCATCGTTCTGTGAGGACGCCGGCTCGCCCCGCACATGCAGTATGTCAACACGCACGCGCCTCAACGCCACACGTACACATGCTGCTGACATGTTGACGCCGTTGACTGCTGCAGGTGTGACTGCCATGATGTCACACACTCAAGGATGTGAGCACAGCTTTCCATTGCTACACACACACACACAATGGAGAAAGTGCAGCAAAGTGCATGTGAATGCTTTGACTGTTAAGTATTGAACGAGGCCATTCTTTTCCCCTTTTACGGGCGGTGGCGCTTTGAGATGCGAGTGAGTCATCTTAAATATTTTTCCATATACGAGCTGTGTGCCCACTTGTCGCTTTGACTTGCGAGCGTGAGCTTGAGATACAAGCTGACTGAAGCCACTTGAGCCGACAGTTCCCGTCCAGCGGATGCATGATAGGCTTTTTTTCTTTGGTGACATCATCAGAGAAGGTGCTGGCCACGTTGCCGGCTTGTCATGTTTCATCTCACGCAGTTGAACAAAGTAACCACGGCTGTAAGCGAGCGGCCGTTTTTTTTCTATTGTTTCTTTTTTCTCCTGAAATTGGATCGTGTTTCAGCACATAGCTATGCGTTGACATCAACGCAACAGAGCAGACGCAGAAAATCAACGCACACCAAGTATGGCGGCTCAGGTAGCAAGCGTGCACACGCATGTGCACACACCTGTGGTCATAATGCTGAAGCTCCGCACTTCACTTAAATCCTTCAAAGCAGACAAGTCAGGTCATGTGACCTTTGTTCATGTGCCCAACCCTGCATTTGATCCCAACCTAAGAAGAGAATCCCCGAGGCGTTCTACCCAGATGCCCCAGCCGCCTCATCCGGGCAATCAGAACTGATCTCGAAAATCTGCTAATCGATACGCGACTGTGCTTGCTTTTCCAGAAAAATCATGGTTTTCATCATCATCCATCCATCCATCCAGCAACTGTATCAATGCTGGTTGTGGTCCACTGGTCTTAAAGTGTTAGAGTCTCCCTTTCCCTCAGACACCCCCCACAAGAACATCCCGCCCCCCCTCCATGTTCTTAAAGTGTTTGGCAGTGTGGAGGCAAATAAAAGTGTACTGTACGGGTGTGTTTGTTTGAACAAAATGATTCAATGTGTTTTCTCGGTTTGTCTATCTGAGTGTGAGCGTCTGCGCTGCAATTAAAGAGTCCCGTCAGTCCAGCCGCTTCGGACCCCCCTCCCCGCCAGGCACCCCCTCCTGGAAGCCAGGAGGGATAAAAGCGGCCGGCTTGGAGCGGGCCACGACATTTGGGAGCAGGATGGCAGGAGGGATGAGGCGCTGGTACCTGAGAGACGCCAGCCCACCGGTGCTGATGTTGCTGGTGGTCCTGGCGTTGTGCAGACCTTCGCTGCAAGGAGGTGAGTCGCTTTTTCCTCTGCAAAGATCACATGCATGCTTTAGAATTCTTAAAGGTGCGACAGTTCATTAATGAATAGATATCATCCATTATCAAATTCATCATTCTGAATGTGGACGGTCCTCTTTTTCAATTAATTGATGGAAATTAAAAATATGTTAACTATTATACAATTGGTTGACCAATAAAAAAAAAATCGATTGGTCATCCCTGAGCGTGAGTGTCTGGGTGCGAGTTGTGGTCGACAGCAGCTCCTTCCGAGTCTTTTCATTTTGTGTTTGTCCCGTTCAGTCCATGGCTCTGAATGCATGAATTATGTTCCCATCGGTCCAGTTATCCAGAAAAATTCATATAATTCTGAGTTTTGGGGGTCTGGCAGAACCCTGGTGGGCTTTAGCGAAGGGGAGCCTGGGGCCAGGGGGTACGCATTGAAATGCTACATGACGTTACAATCAGACGAGTCATTCACATTCTTTAGGAATCCCTGTAGACTGTTTTTTTTTTTTTTGGGGGGGGGGGGGTGTACAATTGTGCTTTCCTTTTATAGCTAACTTTCTATTTATGGAACTCGGGTTACATCCAACACAACACAAGCCTCTCAATTAACGGCAGAAGTAAAAACATGTGTTCTGGATGAGGGGCTTTCTCCACTCAGACCACTCTGGCTTATTTCATGTACACACACACACACACACACACACCCAAACGCAACCTGGGTGATTTTTGGTGCTTACGAATTTGTATTTCCCAATAAAATTCAAAGTCATTAAAGAGTAATGACTCGCACGATATTAATATTCACGTTTAGAAGAAACAAAATTGTTTCCATTAAAAATAGTTCTTGATCCAGTTATGATGCCAGTAGCAGAAAATTCATTTGATTTGACATCAACCTGTGTACAGGTGTGATACCCGCTGGTGTTGGAGGAGCAGCTGGAACTGGCACCGGTGCTGGAACTGGGTACGGTTCAGCTGGAGCAGGAACTGGATTCAGACAAGGTGGGGCAGGCACAGGATTCGGTCCTGCTGGTGGAGGCTTTGGTCAAGGAGGAGCAGGAGGTTGGTGCATTTAGTTTTATTGAAATAAAACCAGGAGTCAGTCTTTAGCATTTATATGCATTCTGTCTTTTAAAATTGTATTGCTCAGGTGGCTTTGTTGGTCAAGGTCCAGGAGGATTCCAGCCTGGCACTTACGGTCCAGGTAGCGGTGGAGTGGGAGGTTATGGAGCTGGTATGACAAATTCAACTCAAATGATGATTCTTATTTCATGTGATGCAATTGTCTAAGAAGACTTACTTAATAGTTCAAACTTCTTGCAGGTGTAAAGCCTCCAAAAACAGGTAAGGCTTTCTTCTCCTGCTTGTGCGCAGTTGTCTCTATTTATGTACTTAGATGTTTTTCTTTCATACATACTGTATAAAATGATCCTGGTAAATTATTCTAAACATGACTCAAGGTGGCGGTTATGCTGGCCAAGGAGGAGTCAATGGAGGCTTTGGACCAGGACAGGCAACCGGGGGTAGAGGTTTGGGTGCAGGTGGACTTGGATTAGGCGGTCTTGGAAGTTATGGAACTGGGCCCGGGGGAGCCTCTGCTGCTGGTTTGGGTCCAGGAAGTCAAGGGGGTGTGGTTGGATCACAAGGTGCCAGTCAAGGGACCGGAGGAGGCCTTGTACCTGGAGGTTCGTTCAAATTTACATCATCCTGTCATCAGAATCGAGCAATATCATCACGATGAATGGAAAATAAACCAAGTCTGTTTTTGATTCAGGTGGCTTTGGTGGAAGTTACGGCCAAGGTGGCAGTGTCCAGTACCCAGGACTTGGTGGAACTGGACCCAAACCTCCTAAATCAGGTACCTGATCAGTAATGTATGTTTATTTATTTACTGCTTCAAAAAGAGGAATATAATTCTGATTGTGGTAACAGGTTACACCCCAGGGGGAACAGGATTCGGACCTGGTGGTGCAGGGGTTGCACCCGGGGGTACTGGATTTGGGCCTGGAGGTGCAGGAGTTGGGCCTGGTGGTGTAGGATTTGGGCCTGGAGGTGCTGGCGTAGGGCCTGGTGGTGCAGGATTTGGGCCTGGAGGTGCCGGCGTAGGGCCTGGTGGTGCAGGATTTGGGCCTGGAGGTGCCGGCGTAGGGCCTGGGGGTGCAGGGGCCGGGCCTGGCACTGCAGGTTTTGGGCCTGGGGGTGCAGGGTATGGGCCAGGAGGTGCAGGGGTTGGACCTGGCACTGCAGGTTTTGGACCTGGAAGTGCAGGGTATGGGCCAGGAGGTGCAGGGGTTGGACCTGGCACTGCAGGTTTTGGGCCTGGGGGTGCAGGGTTCGGGCCAGGCGGCGCAGGATTTGTACCAGGGGGAGCAGGGCTTGTGCCAGGAGGTGCAGGAGTTGGCTCAAGTGGGAAGAGTGGGAGCAAAGCATCAAAACAACTTCCAGGTAAATTCCTATAGAAGACAACTCGTTATTTTATATATATATATGACACCAGGTCACTTTATATACAGGACAGTTTGGGGCCCTTGATTGCTAAAATTGGCCTCTGCTCTCATACAGGTGTAGGGGTTCCTGGACTATACCAAGGTGGATTTGTACCAAGTCAAGGTATATTTAAAGACACAGATTTAAATCCACCAAATTATTGAAACCCAAACAAACAAAACATTTTTCTTTATTTCTCTTGACTAGATTTTTTAAGCCGAGGTGTTGTCCCTGGAGTGGCAACAGGAAATGGACTTGGTCCGCAGACAGGTGTGAACTCCATTTGAAACCTGCCATTGCTCTGTGGAGCATACCTTACAAATTCAAGTGTTGTCTTCTATCTTGCAGGTGGCGGGGTACTCGGCCAAGGTGCAGACAGTAAGTGAGAGCATATAATCAAACGGCAAATATCTTATCATGACAATACCCACACGGAAAGTCAATAATGGATTTCTTTTTAAGATGGTCGAGGACAGCAGCTGCCAGGTGTTTTTCGTGGGTACCCTCTCGTATCACCCAAGTCAGGTAACTGAAGTCTTAATTAAAACCCAATTGGTGAATAAAGAAAGACCCAAAATGGATTTTCACTTCAACAGGAGTAGGCAAGTCAAAAAGTCCAGCCAAAGCAGCAGCCAAGTATGGTAAAGGCACTTTCTTTCAGTTTTATACCTTTGACAACATCCAAAATAATAAATGCTTGAGCTAACCTCATTGTGTCCACCAGGTGGAGTTGGAGCAGGTGCCCTTGGTCAAGGTGGTGCTGGAATACCTGCAGGAGGGGTTGGTCTCCCTGGTTTTGGAGGTGGAGCTGGAGCAATAGGTGGACCTGGAGCTGTTCCTGGATATGGAGGAGGAGTTGGAATGGGTGGCGGACCTGGGGCTGTTCCTGGATATGGGGGTGGAACTGGAACAACAGGTGGAGCTGGAGCTGTTCCTGGATATGGTGGCAGAGCTGGAACAGGTACCAAATTTCTCAGTGTTGCTTTACAAAGGAAAGCATACATTAATAAATAGATAAGTTCGTAAATCTATGAACGCTTTGTGCCCTAGGTTATGGTCCTGGTTCAGCCAAAGCGCTGAAATATGGTGAGACATATTCACCAAAAGTTGCCATCTTATAAATTTAACAATCTTTAACAATTCAAGTCTGAGGACACGTCGCCAAAAACTTTGTCCAGGGCAGTCTGGTGGTGTCAGCACTGGTGCAACCGGAGGCCTTGGTGGACCAGGAGGAAGGGGTAGTGCTGGATATGGTCCAGGTGGCGCGGGCACTGGGACAGGTGGTGCTGGATATGGTCCAGGTGGTGCGGGCACTGGGACAGGTGGTACTGGATATGGCCCCGGTGCTGCTGGAACTGGGTTCGGTGGTGTTGGCAGTGGACCTGTTGGAGGAGGTTATGGGCCAGGTAGTACCGGTACAGGACCAGGAAGAGCTGCACCAGTACTAGGAGGAACAGGAACAGGATCTGGGGGTAATTATGACTCAATTTTCTGTTGGAATAACTCAAGCACCCGTCTGACATTTGTTCCAATTACATTGTCTTCATATTTCAGGATACAATGCCGATGCCAAAGCCCGTAAATATGGTAAGATATGTTAGGTGCACATTTATTGTTTGGGTGTATTTATAACAATAACAAAACATCCCCCGATAGGTATGATGAGTGGAACACTGGGGAGTCAAGGAATAGGTACTGGGGGTGTTGGACCTGCTGGTGCTGGCACAGGCTACGGACCAGGAGGAGTCAGGCCTGGTGGTGTTGGTACAGGGTTTGGACCTAGTGGTACTGCAGCAGGGTTTGGCCCAGCAGCATCTGGTGGCGCAGGGGGATTTACTGGACCTGGGGGAGCTGGTACAGGTTTTGTACCTGGAAGAGGTGGTGTGAGTACTGGCTACGGACCAGGGGCAGGAGTTGGGCCTGGAGGTACTGGATATGGACCAGGAGGTAAGAAAATAATTATGATTAACTAATTATGGACCAATGACGAATGTGTTCTTCTTAGTTGTTAATGGGTCTTAATTTTTCAGGTTATGCGGGTGCCAAAGCCAACAAATATGGTAAGAGGAACACAATTACCAATACTTGATTACAATTTGAGGTCTGTAAGTAAACTTGTCCTCTCTTGTGTGTTTTCCTGGTGGTGCCATGGGTGTAGGAGGACTTGGTGTTGGAAGTGGACCAAGTTCTGGACAAGGTGGTGGAGCGGGTGCAAGACAAGGGGCAGGTGGACTGCCTGGTTCTGGTGTTGGAACCAGTGGAGGACCTGCTGGTTTTGGACAGGGTGGTGCCGGAGGTATAAGGAGTTGTAAAACCTTGTCCAACTATTTATATTCAATCTGTCGTGCTGTTGTCTGTCCTGAATAATGAGTGTCAATTGGGGACAGGTGGAACCGGGTATGGACAAGGTGGTTACAACACTGGAGTCGCCCCTGGAACAGGTTTTGGGCCAGGTGGAGGCTACGGTGCAGGGACAGGAACTGGATATGGACCAGGTTCAAATTACTTTCTGGAAACCATCAAAATCAAAATTCTAACTATGACTGAACTAAACAAAATGTCATTTACAGGATATGGCGCTGGCTCAAAAGCTGCCAAATATGGTACAAATATTCGATTGCTTCATTCAAATTAACATTCTAATAGATGATTTTGTATTTGCTCCAGTTCCTATAAATGATCTGTGTGCTGGGTGTAGGTCAAGGTGGACTCGGTGGCGGACAAGGTGGCGGACAAGGTGGACTCACTGGTGGGGGAATCGGAGGCGGAGCCGGACAAGGTGGACTCGGCGGTGGGGCAATCGGAGGTGGAGCCGGACAAGGTGGACTCGGCGGTGGGGCAATCGGAGGTGGAGCCGGACAAGGTGGACTCGGCGGTGGGGCAATCGGAGGCGGAGCCGGCCAAGGTGGACTCGGCGGTGGGACAATCGGAGGCGGAGCCGGCCAAGGTGGACTCGGTGGTGGGGTACTCGGAGGCGGAGCCGGACAAGGTGGACTCGGCGGTGGGGTACTCAGAGGAGGAGCCGGACAAGGTGGACTCGGTGGTGGGGTACTCGGAGGCGGAGCCGGACAAGGTGGACTCGGTGGTGGAGGACTCGGAGGCGGAGCCGGACAAGGTGGACTCGGTGGTGGGGTACTCGGAGTCGGACAAGGTGGACTCGGTGGTGGGGTGACACAATGTTGTTGATTTGTCTTGTCAGGTTTCGGAACAGCTGGATCCAAAGCAGACAAATATGGTAGGAAATTGGACAAGTTTGAAGTCCATAATCATTGAAAAGAAGACATTGGCTGGTAAATGAATTGAAATCATGATGTCATTTTGTAGGTCTACCAGGTGGAGTGCAACCAGGTCCAGGAAGTGGCACCGGCGCTCCAGTCAATGGCACTAGAGTGTACATGAACGGAACCAGTACTGGTGGTGCTACTCGTGTAACAACTGGACCCGGTGGTAAGGTTCTGTCTGTGTAAAAAATATTATTTCAATGAGGTTAGTCAGTAATCCAAGTGTGTGCTGGGTCAGGGCGAGGAACTGCACAAGGGACACTGGCTCCACTTCCAGAAGGCACGTACACGACACAATCTTTTGTGATTTCTTTGTAGAACTCTAACATGTTGTTTGTTACTGATCTAGGTGGGACTCGCACTGACGTGGGAAGAGACGGAAGAGAATTTGATGGAGGTCCGTGTGCAAAAAAATAAAATGATCTTACATAGCTTAAATCTACTTCCAAAAAGTAGATCAAAATTCTGCGACGCATCATTTTCTGATTTTCAGCTATCAATGACATCATCAGATTATCAAGCAATCATTTCAATTTTAACAATCTATTCCATTCCAGGTGAGGGTGGTCCGGGCAGTGTGATAGAAGGTTCTGGCATTGCTGCAGGAGAAGGTGTGTTGAAATGAAACTTCTTGCATTGGAAGCTCGAAAGATCCACAACACTAATCAAAGGGGCCGTGTTCATGTCTAAACGAGGGAATAAGGGAAATCGTTTCAAACTGCTTTTAGTCAATCATTGTTGTTTTACATATGAAGCACTCATAAAAGTGTGCACATACATCCACCGCTATTGCTACAGGGGTTGGTGGCAGACCATTTGGTGCAGGGGTGGATGGAGATGGTCTACGAGGAACAGGCATTCCCATCCTTGGAGGAAGACCAGGTTATTATCAGGCATTTCAAAGAATTCTTCAAATGAGATTGTGTTGATTAGTCACACTGCTGTTGTTGTTTTTATGAAACAGGTCTTGGTGGGACTCCTCTTCCAGGTCAGTGTTTACCTTTGAGATTGTGCTTGGTTGCCTTTGTGGACATTGTCTAAGGTGTGCTTGTTGTTCTACAGGATCCACAGGAGCGGCACCCGGTAGGTTTTGATGGGATCACGCAAAGCTTGCATGGAACTTCACAATATGGTTTGTATTCCTTATCTTGTATTTCTGTAGGTGGGGGAGGAGCTGTCCAACCAACCGGTATGATTTTAGAGATTCCACTGTATGTCTAACAGAAGACAAGCTAACTGCCCAGTCTCGTATTTACAGGCACAAGTGGGGTCCTACCTGGAGCCAAACCTCTCAAACCACCAGGTGACTCACTGACACATTTGAACATGACCATTCTTAGACCTTTTAATTGCATGCATTTTATAAAGCTCTGCTGGTCCTTTACGCGAAGGAGTCCCGAGAGGCGATACCCCTGGCGAAGGAGAGGGAGAAGCCCGTCCTGATACAGGGACAGATGGTCGACGTTTGACAGGAGGAACCAGTGCAGGACCAGTAGGAGGAAGTGGAATTGGATTTGGACCAGGAGGCACATCAATAGCAGTTGGGGCAACACAAAAACCATCCAAAGGTTCCTACTATACCTTTTCTCATCAATGTGATATTTTTATAGCAACAAAGAAACAACATTTACACACAATCAAAATCCATGGATGTGGTCCTCTATACAGCATACAATCCAGACGGGACCAAAGTTGGAGCTTTACCTGGTGGAGGAGGAGGTGCCACCCAGGGAGTTGGAGGAGGTCCAGGAGGAGCTGGGAGCGGACCTGGTGTATTTGGAGGTGGTCCAGGAGGAGCTGGGAGTGGACCTGGTGTATTTGGAGGAGGTCCAGGAGGAGCTGGGAGCGGACCTGGTGTATTTGGAGGAGGTCCAGGAGGGGTTGGAATCGGAACTGGTGTAGTTGGAGGAGGTCCAGGAGGAGTTGGGACCGGTCTTGGTGGACTCGGAGGAGTTGGGGCCGGCACTGGCGGAGTAGGAACCGGTCTTACAAAGCCTGGAAAAAGTGAGCTGAATAAAAACTGCTCCTTGAACTGTGTGAAAAGTCTAGGCAGAATTGCAAAAATATTTCTACAATCCATGCGTCCTCCATCGTAGGTTATGGTGCTGGTGGAGCTGGAGCTTTACCAGGTGGAGGTATACCCATGACATTTTATCCACAGATGAAAGTAGCAAACGTCTAAAAGTGCAGTCTGACCTTTTTGTCACTCTCAGGTCTACGCTTCCCAAATGGAGCTGGTGTAGGACTCGGTGGAAAACCAGGCAAAAGTACTGTACTTTCCTAGATTTGAGTTTTTCCATGTGAAAGAACTTCATCCAGTAATGAATGTTTTTGTGTGCTGATCAGCATATGGAAATTTCAGACCAGGAGGCCAGGGTGGGGTTGGGCCTGGTGCCTATGGTGGACCTGGAGGTGGTTATGGTCCAGGAGGAACTGGGACCGGGACTGGTGGAGCTGGAGGAGGTCCCGGAGGATTTGGGACTGGACTTGGTGGAACTGGAGGGGGGGCAGGTGGAGTTGGGAGCAGGACTGGCACGTATGGACCTGTTCCAGGAGTTAGGCCTGGTGGAGTAGATACAGGTCTCACAAAACCTGGAAAAAGTGAGCTGCTTATAAACTTGTTTATAAAATGTGTTGTTGTAAAAGTTTTAAAAGATGCATTCACTTCACACGTCGTCAATTGTAGGTTATGGTGCCGGTGGAGCTGGAGTTTTACCAGGTGGAGGTATGCCATTTATGTTTGACTTGCTGAATAAAATGACAGACATTACGTAAATATGTGTTCCTTCCTCACAGGTCTACGTTTCCCGACTGGAACTGGAAGTCAAGTGGGGGTTGGGCCTGGTGGCTATGGTGGTACCGGAGGTGGTGGCGTCGGTCCAGGAGGAGTTGGGACAGGATCAGGTGTAAATGGAGGAGGACAAGGACGGTTTGGAGCTGGGCCAGGTGCTGTTGGCGGAGGTCCAGGAGGTGTCGGAATGAGTCAAGGTGGCATGGTGCCTGGATCAGGTCTCACAAAACCTGGAAAAAGTGAGCTGCGCTTGAATAAATGTGCAAAGTACACAGTAATTCTTTGTCGATTAAATGTGTGAAGAAATCTCCACATTTCACCTATCATGTATCATAGGTTATGGTGCTGGTGGAGCTGGAAATTTGCCAGGTGGAGGTACGCCAATTGCATTTCATTTGTGGATATCTAAAGACGACAGATATATCCTTCATTCCATTTTTGTCTTCATTTCAGGATATGGAACATTCGGAGCAGGAGGCCAAGGTGGCCTTGGAGCTGGTGGCTATGGTGGTCCTGGAAGTGCTGGTACCGGTCTCGGAAACTATGGTACCGGGCTTGGAGGTTATGGTACAGGGCCCGGGGGTTATGGTGCTGGGCTCGGCACTTATGGTGGTGGACCTGGGGCCTATGCTGCCAAGACAGGAGGCAGGGGTGTGGGTAGTAATATCGGTGGAACTGGAAACCTTGGAGCAGGAGCTGCTGGAGCAGGTCCTGGAGGTTTGGGAGGAGGACCAGGTTATGGTGCCGGTGGTGCTGGTGGACTGGGGGGATATGGTGGTAAGATGAAATTTCTGAAAGCATGCTTCTTTACAACCACCTGAAAATTAATTGATATGGTATTTCCTCTTATTCAGGTTCAAGGTATAGTCCTGGAAAACCATCAAAAAGTATGTTGACATTGACAAAGATCCAGTCAGGTCTTCACATCAAGAACACTAACAGAAACATTGTTTATTTGTAGGCTATGGGGCAGGAGCTGGTGGAAATAGAGTTGGGCCTGCTGGCTATGGAAATGGAGCACTTGGAGCCGGTTCTGGTCCAGGAAGTTTCGGAACAGGTGGTATGGGGCCTGGATCTTATGGGCCTGGCTCTGCGGGAGCAAGATTGGGCGGTGCTGGAACTGGAGCAGGTGGCTATGGACCAGGTGGTGGTGCCACAGGAGCTGGGGGAGCAAGATTGGGCAGTGCTGGAAATGGAGCAGGTGGCTATGGACCAGGTGGTGGTGCCACAGGAGCTGGGACCTATGGAACAGGTGGAGCAGGACTGGATATGAGGAAGCCCCCTAAATCTGGTATGATGACATCTTTTTCAGACATTAAAAATGTCAAGTGAAGGCATACTAAAGTTTTTCTCTCTTTCTGACAGGATATGGTTCATCATCACTTGGAGGAGCTGGCTATGGCACTGGTGGCTTTGGACCAGGCGGTGCTGGTACAGGTGGATTTGGACCAGGTGGTGGCATCAGACCCAATGGTGCTGGCATAGGAACAGGTGGCTATGGACCAAGTGCCGCTGGCACAGGAACCGGTGGCTTCGCACCTGGTGGTGGTTTCAGACCAGGTGGTTCCAGCACAGGAGGCTTTATGGCTGGCAATGCCGGCCCAGGAGCAGGTGGCTTTGGACCTGGTGGTGGCTTCAGACCAGGTGGTGCAGGCACTGGAACAGGTGGATTGGTGCCAAGTGGTGCTACCAAGGGCACAGGAGGCTTCCCGCCAGGTGCTGCTGGCATGGGAATTGGTGGATATGGGCCAGGAGCTACTGGAGCAGGCGGCTTCGGTCCAGGTGGTGCAGGCGCAGGCACAGGTAGTTATGGACCTGGTGTTCCCAGCGCAGGAGGAGGTGGCTTCGGCCCAGGTGGTGCCAGTGCAGGATTAGGTGGTTTTGGAACAGGTGGCCAACAATTTGGCACAAGAAAAATGCAGAAACCAGGTAATGCACATTACATTGTGGACACACAGTCATAAAAACAAACATTTAATATTTTTAACAGAATTGCATGCATGCTTTCCAACAGGAGGTGCTATTTCCAATGGATATGGACCTGGCAGCTATGGCCCAGGGGGATATGGTCCTGGGGGAACTGGGACGGGCTCTTATGGAGGTCAAGGTCAGTGACTGCCAGGCTGATATAAGTCATGCGCCTTGGGACTAGCTTACCATCTTAATTTGAATGGACCTAATTAGTAATTCAAAGCAGTAATGATTTCAAAAAACAAATTTCAACAGAGATTTGACATTAACAGTCGGACGTGTGTGTGTTTGTTCAGCAGGGGGTGCTATCAACGGCTTTGGTGGAACAGGTCCTGGAGGCTATCCCGGTAAACAAACCTTGATTCGTTTGAGCATGTCTCGGGTCTGTTAGAACTTGTTTTCAAATGACGCATAAAGGTGTAGGCCACTTTCAAATTATCCTCTCGGAAAATCATTTTATCTTGATCGTCAAAAACAAATCCCATTTAATCCAAAATAGTACTGTTTTGATTTTTGCCGTACTGTAAACAGCACAGGAATGAATCAATTGAATCTGGTTTGAAAAGGAAAGAATGACTGAATGAATGAATGGAAGCAACAGCTTGACTTTTTATCCTTCCTGTCTTGCAGGATATATGGGAGCTGCACAAAAATGTAAGCTACGCACATTTCACTCCAGCATCACAAAGAATGGGGAAACCCCTTGTAATATTTTAAAACATTGCGACAGAGCCTTGACAATAACATTGTTGACTTCTCATGTGTGTTACAGCGAGCGCCCAGAAGGCAGCCAAGTACGCCGCCATGCAGAACCTTCTGGGAGCTGGAGCCTACAGAGGTCTATTGTGTTTTTGTATCACACGTTAGCATTACGCTAAACTACATATGGATGTGTATCCATGTGTGTTGTTGTTGTTGAAGGTGGAGGCTGTCAGGGCAAATACTGCGGCCGAAGGAGGAAGTGAGAGCGCAAACCAGGATGTGACCTCATTGCTCCAACAGCGGTGCTACTTTGACCCCAGACCAAACACGTCCTACCTTCCGTCGGAGCTTCGGCAACATCCTGCTGACGTCAGCAGCTCGCCGTCGTCGTCAGGATTCCCTCGAGACAAACCCAAAATATTCATTTAAGCCAAAAGCGTTGAGATGCACTCAAGAAAACCTTTTTCAGTTCGGACGCTGCTGAGAACCTCCGCCAAGGAAAGGTCTCGCACCTTGGAGGAGGTCATCATGTGCTAAAGACCCAGCCCACCTCTAACACTGCTGATGAGGAATAACACACACAAAAATGTGAGCCGATTATGATGATTATTATTTATCAAATGTGAGGTCCTCACAAATAAACCCCAACTGTGAGGTCATAATATGCCACAGAAACATCCGAGGAACCTCCTTTAGACATCATGAGAGAGTCTGTGTACGTGTGTGTGTTAGTGTGCGCATGTGTGTGTGTGTTTCCAGTGCGCGAGTATTAGTCCTAAGTTATAGTGACAAAGAGCAGAAGAAAATTAGCTTCTTAGCAATTTAGCCAAGTGTTACATTCAAATATCATTTTGGAAAATTTGCTTCCCACAATGCTGGTGAAGGTTTTGCATTTGGAGATGTCAATGAATGAATTCCAAAGTCACTTTGGTTTTGTTGAAACATTTTCAGTGCGAACAAAATGGAGCACTTTTTGTACACGCCGCTTTTCAAATAAAATATCAACTCATGACCTTATTGCAGCACGTGGGTTATTTTGTATGTCACAAACACACACACAAACACACACACGCAAAGAGGGCAGTTGCACGTGACTCCCTGAAGGAAAGCTCCAGATGAGACTTGACTTTTTGTAAGTGGATCCAAAGCAGGACGTAACAGGACCAGGAAGGTGGAGTCTAGGTTCTATACTGGGACAAGTCCACCAGAGGAGGGGCCACCATCTGGTGTCAGTGGATCTCGTTTTTTTGTTTTTTTTCTTCACTCGCTCACATTAGCAGGAAGTTGACACACACACACAGAGGAGAGCAACCTGTGTGAGCTCGCCCAAGATGTTGCGCATGGAGCAGGTTTTTCTTCTTCTTCTCTTGCTTTTTGTGGCTAAGCATTGACGGGACGCCATCAGGATGTCTCGGCGGGATCTGAGGTTTCGACGTGGGATGAGAGGACGGTAAGAAACAGCGACAGTTATCATCTTATGTGTGTAACTTTTTTGCAACAATGCACACAAATTGCAATACACACATATTTCCTTCCTGGCTTGAGCAAGCGAGCGGCAACTTCTTTACTTTTGCTTTTTGTTCAAGAGTGATGGGTGGCGGTCTTGTGCATGTGCTTGGCCACGAGAGGAAGGAGAGGAAACGAGGTGGAGTCATACAGGAAGTGGTCGCACACTGTTTGTGCAGCTTTGTAGATTAGCCACAACAACTCCTTTATGGTGGACATCCAGTTCCATTGTTGTTTCCTTTATGGTGGACATCCAGTTCCATTAAGTTTTAATCCAAGGACTTTGCTTGTGTAAGAAGAAGAAGATCATCCCAGCAAAACTTGGACCTAGAACTTTCAACCAAGCTACCAGAAACATGCCAACTGCCCAGGGATAAAATACACCTGAAGCTGTAAATTCTGATCTGAAGCTATGCTGCCCTCTGGTGTACAGGTGCGGGGAATGCAGCTGCAACCTGTCTCACTGGTACTTCGAGCGGGACGGGCAACTGTACTGCAAGAAGCACTACTGGCAGCGTTACGGCGAGAACTGTCAAGGCTGCGCTGAGGCACTCCAACCGGGACTTGTCATGGTGACTCAGCATTTATTTCAATTCAGTGACATCATTGTAAAATACAGCTGACTCACTGACAACTGAGAAAATACCGGTGATGTTTTAAGTCTTACTGCATCGAAACAAAATCCAGCCCAAAGCAAAATCTTCAGCGGTGTGACTTCCCGCGATTAACTAAAAACTTGTTAGTCTTGTGACGTGGTGAAAGAGCGTCCTATGAAAAGTTCCTGACAATGCAGCACTTCATAGCCTTCATGCGCAAACTGTCACGAGGGCAGAAGCTCCGAACTTTAACCGATAGGGCAAACAGAGGTACGAGACAGAAGAATCTCAAAAAGTGATTAACAACAGGAGACGAAAAAACAAAATGGCAAAAACCCAATAACAAAAAAAAAATGTACCGACAGGTTGCTGGAGATCAGAAGTACCACCCCGAATGCTTCAAGTGTGTGAAGTGTCAGATATTGATTGGAGATGGAGACAGCTACACACTTGTGGAGCATTCCAAACTCTTCTGGTAAGTCAATATTCCACCTCTGAGGTCTTTCTGTTACTTTGGGTCGTTGAGTTGTCGTTTGCGTCCCAGTGGTCAGTGTTTCAGTCAGGGTGCCGCATCGTCGCCTTCGTTGGAACCCATCAAGAGCCCCCACACGGTGGCGCTGGTGTCACTTCCTCCACAGACAGAAGGCCAACGAGGTCTGAAGGTGGCAACTGGACTCAGTCAAGAAAGTGGTCCTTTGGTTACCGTCACAGCGTGAGTCAAACTTTAGCAGACATCCTGAGTTTCAGGTTTCGAATTCCAATCCACATCATCCTCCTTCAGGTTAGACTCGGACGCTTTTGGTCCTGACACGCTGTCTTCGCTCCACATTGGAGACAAGATTCTGGAAGTCAACGGCATTCCTGTCCACAATGTTTGCCCCAACAAGGTTCTTGATGGCTTAATGAACCAACCATGATAAATTTGACAAAGTGAAGCCAAGCTAAGGTCAACCTTGCTTGCTTCAGGTAGCGCATGTGATCCAGGACACAAGCAGACAACTGCAGCTGACCGTGGAACACAATCCACAATCCAAGACCTCCACCGACGATCACAAAGACTTGAACTGTGTCTGCGAGAAAGTGCCTTCGACACACGTGCTACCAAACCTGGAGGAGGAGCCTGGCTCAGGGGTGGAGACACCGGACTCAACCAGAATGTCACCTCACCATCACGGAACCATGGGACTGCGATCACGAAACATCCTGTAAGACGAGTTCCCGACTGTCTTTGATCCACCAAAACCATCTACCTAAGTCATGTTTCCTCCATCAGGCGCACCTGCAGCATCGAAAAGTCTTCTTTGTCACTCTTCTCCCAAAAAAAAGACATGGTGCGCTCCGAGTCTCTACGTAACGACCCCGTCGATCGAACCTATCGCATCTTCAGGCCTTCTGATCTCATCCAAGGAGAAGTTCTAGGCAGGGGCTTCTTTGGACAGGCCGTCAAGGTAAGATACGAATGTGACAATCTTTCCCACCAAATGCATATTGTGATCTTCATGTGGCTGTGAAGGTGACACATCAGGAGACAGGAGAAGTGATGGTGATGAAAGAGTTGATACGTTTTGATGAGGAGACGCACAAGAGTTTCCTGAAGGAGGTAAACGTCCATCAAACGATTTAATCTTGACTGTCCATTGATCTTCTGTCTGGTGATCAGGTCAAAGTGATGCGCTGTCTGGATCATCCCAATGTCCTCAAGTTCATTGGACTATTTTACAAGGACAAGCACATACACTTTGTGTCCGAATATATTCAGGGAGGAACGCTCAGAGAAACCATTGCCAAAATGGTAAAGGACATTTTTTCCCCTCCTCGAACACTTAGATGTTTAAGCACAGTGAGCAACAAGCATGCTAATGCTAATGTTTGATCTCTATCTGGTTGGTAGGACAATAACTTTCCGTGGAACATCAGAGTGAGTTATGCCAAAGACATTGCCGCTGGAATGGTGAGTCTATGCTCGAGGTCCATGACCAAATCATCATCTCACCTTATATTTGCGATTTCTCCTTCATAGGCTTATTTACACTCCATGAACGTCATCCACCGGGATTTAAACTCACACAACTGCCTGGTCAAAGAGGTAAACTGATGGTTGTAGTTCTTTGCGTAAATGACTGCTCGTCTCATAGTGCTTGCTTGCTTTCATCTACATCTAGAATCAGTCCGTCGTGGTAGCAGATTTTGGTCTTGCTCGTTTGGTGACTGCAGAGAGGAACCGCAGCAGAACGCCTTCTCTGGATCAACCTCCCAAGGGAACTTTGTCAGAGCTACGCAAGCCGGACCGCAGGAAGCGCTACACAGTGGTTGGGAACCCTTACTGGATGGCACCGGAGATGATCCACGGTGAGACATGAATAATTATGAAATATAATATAGCTTTACTTTGAATGCTTGACCTTTGCGCCTCTCAGGGAAAAGCTACGACGAACGTGTGGACATCTTTTCATTCGGAATCATGATTTGTGAGGTAGGCAAGTTGATGATGCCCGAACCTCGTCCAGTGTGAGCTAAAAAAAGAATATGGAATGGCTCCGAATATTTTTCAGATTATAGGACGAGTGAGTGCCGACCCAGATTTCCTTCCTCGGAGTAACGACTTCGGTTTGAACGTGTCTGCGTTCATTGAGCGGCACCAGCCCTCCCAATGCCCTTTGGCCTTCCTTCCGCTAGCTGCCATCTGCTGTGACTTGGATGCAGATCAAAGGTAACCTCAGAACCTTTCACCGCATTGTAAATATCGGGATTATGATCTTGACAAACCTGTGGCAGGCCTTCCTTTTCGAAGCTGGAGGAGTGGCTGGAGAATCTGCTCATGCACCTGGACATGCGCCTGCCTCTCCGTTCCGAAATGGAGCAACTGAGCGGAACCTTCTGGGAGAACCGCCAACACAGTTCAAAACTGGAAACCTCGTCTACTTCTTCTCAGAGTCCCATGACATCTCCCGATGACGAGAACAATCAGCAACTTCCTGAAAGCGCAAATTGCATACCTCAGAACACTAATGAGCATGTGAATCAAGAACTTGCACAAGAAAATGTGAACGCCAGCACGTCTTCAAACACCCCCGAAAGTCAAGGACGTGGACAAGACCCCTTGGGAGAACCACAAAACCAAACAGAATGTTCACAAGTTGCCAGTCTACCATCAAGTAGGTCCAGGAGGATCTGCCGAGTCTTGTGGAACAATACCATAAAGGACGACCGATCTTTGCTGTGACTGCTTCATCTTGTCAAGGGTGTTGTATACTTATTTATCTTCAAGTATGACAACAAAGTTTATTTTCAGAAAAGAAAAAAGAAAAACAACTACATTGTTCAATATGTATGTGTTTGTTTTACTTTTACAGCTCGAAGTGAATTAAGCTGAAGCTGTGTTGAAATGTGATATGTAAGCAAACTAAATTTGCACTCACTACAATGGTGCTAAGGGTTTAATGTGCTTCAAGTGTTATTTTTCTAAAATAAGGCCTATTTTTCAGATATTACAAGACATACAATTGAATGTTTTTTTGTAGTGGTCTAGAGCTTGTTTAATTAATGTTGAACTCATAAATTCAGAGTTCTGGAATGTTCACACAGCATCATCTTTGTGCCCTTTTCTGCCTTTTAGTTTGAAACATTTTTCGTCTGATTGTGATGAATAAAAAAAAACAGATTCATCAATTATTGAAATAATTGTTGGTTGTGGCGAATTCTGTGCACGAATCGATGGAAATTCGAATAAAAAAAGAGGGCCAAATTATTCATCCCTATGGTCGAGAAAAACAGAGAAAAACGAGAAACACACAAAGAAATGATAAAGAACAATTAGAATGAACACACAACTACTTACTTCATGTTGCCACGACGGAATTTACGAAACATTTACTAAAAATTAAAAAAAAAAGTCTTTAAATTAGAAGCCATGTTTTCTTCTTCTACGTCTGTTTCTTGGCAGCAGGCAAACAACTTAAGGTGCATTAGCGCCCCCTTTTGAAATGGAGTGTAAATTTAGATAATCCCACCGACGCGCGGTCCAGTTGAGCGTGTAGTTCAACATGGAGCACATGTCCTCGCCGGTTCGCTTCCGCAGCAATACCAAAGGTACGAATTTAATTTAGCTCATACATTTCCATTTCTACTTGTTGAATTTAAACTCGGGGATGAAGGTTTTCCATCCACCTTCCTCTGCACTAGGGCACAATTTGACCTTCCTGCACACTAGCTGGCGCACCCGCTTGCATGTTTATAGTTACAGTATATCTTTATTTATTTATTTATTTATTTATTTATTTATTTATTTATTTATTTATTTATTTATTTATTTATTTATTTATTTGTTAGTTTGTTAGTTTATTTATTTTTTGATGAATATATCCTTATTTCTTTACACTACAGGTACTTGTATGTTGTTTGTTTACATGCTCTTTTATACTAACAAGCTTATGCCTGCCTATTCATTTCATGGCACGTTAACAGCTGCAACTTTGTCAGAGAAGGAGGTAAGCAACATTAGCTGTTGTCTACAAAAGGTAGTGTTTGTAATGTGTGTTTGAAGAGTGTGCATTGTGTGTTCAATTTATCTCCACCCCCACCCAGCATTAAAAGCGGGATTAAGTGACTGCAAAGCTTTGTGGGTAATGCGAGATGATGGCAAAAAGGAGGCCAGACGTGGCCTGCTGGAGTCTGCGGCTCAGTGAGCCCGCCTGACCTCGGGTTCTGTCAGCTGACGATTGACTCCAAGCTTTTTAGAGCCAAGGCACAGGGTTGATTTGAGAAAAAAACATCTCACAGCACATGCTATGATGAGCTCATGCTAACAGGCAAGGGCCAAGAGTTGAGATTGGAACCGTGAACCTCCCACCTGCGAGGCAATTGTACTAAACACCATGACACCATGCTGTTGCATAACTCCGCCTCTTCTTGTGTCAGCTGTCCAGTCTGCGAGTGAAAGACGAGGACCACTTCCCCTTTGCCAGCAGGGCCCCGCCCCCCGTCTCGCAAACTCTTTCCTCAGCCCGGCGCGGGACGGAGGTGGCGGGCGCCAACAGACGGCATCCCGCTCTTCCAGGGACTCCACCCCTGTCACCGAGGGTCTCCGATTGGTCCTTCCCGCTCTCCGGGAGGATGACTGTGTCACGGCGTTCGCTGGACTCGCCGCTTAGCCCCGCCTCCCGCCCGCACAGCCCGTGGGGATCTTTCGACCCCTATGACTCGGCAGAGGTGAGAACCCAGCAACACTCGCATCTCGAGGCGCCACTTGCTAAATTCTCTCGCGTTTTTTCAGGATCAAGATAAAGAGTACGTCGGCTTTGCCGCGTTGCCCAATCAGGTTCACCGAAAAACAGTGAAGAAAGGCTTCACCTTCACGCTGATGGTGGCCGGTGAGTCTTCACATATGACTGACGTCTTTCGTGGCAGAAATGCTAATAACGATGCTAACTGAGCAGGAGAGAGCGGCCTGGGAAAGTCCACGCTGATCAACAGCCTCTTCCTCACCGACCTTTACAAAGATCGAAAGATTCCCAACGCCGAAGGTCAGCAGTTCGAAACCATCCGACGAATTTCGGGCCCAGAGTCCATTTTAATCATCATCAATTATTTTTAGACGCACGAAAGTTGTCGATGACGCTAATCGACTAGCTGTCCGTGATTAGCTTGTTGTGTGTGTGTGTCCTCGCAGAGCGTATCAGTCAGACAGTGAGCATAGTGAAGCACACGGTTAGCATCGAGGAGAAAGGCGTCAAGCTGAGGCTGAGCATCATCGACACGCCGGGCTTCGGTGACGCCGTCAACAACATGCAAAGGTCTGACACCCATGAGCTCCTTCACGTGACTTTGACACTCGGGGTTTCTGTTTTGACGCCTTGTCTCCCACACACTAGCTGGAAGCATTTGGAAGACTACGTGGAGCAGCAGTTCGATCAATTCTTCCGAGACGAGAGCGGCCTCAACCGCCGCAACATCCAAGATAACCGCGTGCACTGCTGCCTCTACTTCATCCCTCCTTACGGACACGGGTAGGCTAAACTCGTTTCCGGTCGTGTTGGGAGTCGAGATGCTGGTGCGTTCAAGTGCCGTCTGATTTGTGCGTGCAGCCTGCGACCTCTGGACGTTGAGTGCATGCGGGCACTGCACGACAAAGTCAACATCGTTCCCGTTTTGGCCAAAGCTGACAGCCTGACGCGGGCTGAGGTGTACAAGAAGAAAATCAAGGTAGGGTCCTCATGCTAGTGCTAATGCTAACACGCACGTCATGTTGGATAGATGCAATCATCCCAAAAGTGACTCTTGCTTCCTTTTTAGATCCGTGAGGAGCTGCGTCGCTTCGGGATCAACATCTACCAGTTCGCCGACTGCGACTCGGACGAGGACGAAGAATTCAAGAGGCGGGACCGGCTGCTTAAGGTCAGCGAGCGAGCCGGATGACCTTTGTGTGCGACGGCCCATGTGTTGTTTTGTGCACGCGCAGGACAGCGTCCCCTTCGCTGTCATCGGGAGCAACGTCCTGGTGGAGAGTCAAGGCCGCAGGTTCAAAGGTCGCACGTACCCCTGGGGAGTGGTGGAAGGTATCACCGGGCGTCGCCTCGATATTTTCCACACAGCTTGGAGAAACGAAACTTCCCGTGTTTGTCGCAGTGGAGAGTCCGGCCCACTCGGATTTCCTACTCCTGCGGGATATGCTGGTGAGGACTCACATGCAGGACCTGAAGGACGTGACCCGCGAGTGCCACTACGAGAACTACCGGGCCCATTGCATCCAGAACATGACGCGCATGGTCGTCCAAAACCGCAAGCGCAGGTTGTGGGAGGGAATGAAGGCCACACCATCCACATCATCTCCTTAATCTTTATCGTCTTGTTTCTGGGTAGCTTGCGTGAGAAGTACCAAGAAGAAAGCCACCTGGACGTCCCGCTGCCGCTCGCTGACTTCGACACAGAAAAGGAAAGACTCATCTTTGAGAAAGACCAGGAGGTACGCTGCTCACCTCGCCCTGCTCCAGCTCGAAAGCGAGATGACCTTCCTGTTGACCTTTTGTTGTTACGCTGCAGCTGAGGAGGATGCAGGCGCTTCTGGAGAGAATTCAGGAGCAGATGCAAAGCAGCCGCATATGAAAGCACTCGGCGGACCTGTGAGAAACATCCATGTTTCATTTGGCATCTTTTTCATTGTTTCTACTGCCATCTAGTGGCTGTTAAATAAAAAGTGTTAGAAAGAGCAGGCGACAAAGGAGTGTTGTAAATGTAATAATATTTATTTATTAAGAATCTTTCGGATTAATGTTGACGGCCCACAGTGCTCAGGCCTTTTTATATAACTTAACACTTTCGCCATAGGGAAAACAGCCGTGCTCGTATTAATATATAATATCAATATATATATAGCGTGAGGTCCAACGTCTTGTTCACCCGCCCGCTTTCCACATGGTCCCGCAAACATGCACCACAACACAAAGCAGCGTTAATAATCAGAATCGGAATAAAGATAAAAACAAGTCCGCCGCTCCAACGTGCATCACATTTAAGTCCGTCCACATGATGACACGACGCAAATGGAATCACAAACAGAAAAAAATTACATCTTTAGCAAGAAAAGACAAAACGCTGTTTTCGTTCCAAAAAAATGTCCACGTTCAGTCCCAAAGAGCAAAAAATCTAAACTTTGACTGCTTTTCATTTGCTTGGTGTGTGTGTTTTGTCACAGTGATGAAGAGGTTAAGTGTAGGCACACGCAAGCGCAAGCATGCTGGCACAGCCGCTATCACTCCAACGCAGAAAATGGGTTGCAGAAAAAAAAAAAAAATCTTTCACGCAGTATCACACAATTTAAAAAGCTAAAATCAACCTCATGATTTCAGGGTTGGAGGTTTGCAACTAAACTTTTTTGTTTATGCAGTCGTTTGTGCGCTGTGCACCAGGGGGCGCTGTGACAATCTTCCCTTGCAAAGCACTGCATCAAGCTCCTCAAGTCACTTTCACATAGTCCCTAGGACTAAAGATGGTGCCAAAGCGATGCATGATGCTTTGGCCTGAGCACAATAATGCAGGCTATCACCACCCCCACCAAAAAAGTAAAAAACAAAATCATTAAAATGTTCAATTGCAGTTATGCAGGGGAACATGTCCATCATAAATGGGGGGGCAGGGGGTCTTTCTAGTCCCGAGAGAGTCTGATGCGTGTGACATCATCGTCACTTTCCGAACAAGCGCAGCGGCGTTCAAGCCAGTTTGATGGTGCTGACAGGGAAGGTGGGCACCGTTACCATGGTGACGGCTGCCTGGCCCACCAGCTGAGGGTGGGGCGCCAGTACGGCGGTGGGTTTTGCCAGCGCCGCCGTTTGCTGGCTCGCCATGCCGCCGTTGGCGCCGGCCTGAGGAGGGGGCTGCACGCGGGGCAACGTGTGATGGGCAAAGGTGTGCGTGATGTGGCCCACCATGGCGGGCTGAGACACCGACACCCCCTGCGGGTACAGGGTGGGAAGGCGGGAAGGGAGGGGCGCCCCCAGGCGTGCCACTGGGTGCACCGTGATGTGGCTGATGGGGGTGGGGCCCGGCAAAGGGGCGATGTGTGGGAGGTGCTTGTGATTGGCAGGCAGGGCGTGGCTGACGGCCTGGATGACGGAGGGGTGCGACACGGACGAGACGGGGACATGGGGGATGGCGGCATGGGCGATGACAGTGGGCGGCGGTGGCGGGCCCTGAGGGGGAGGGGCGGCTGAAGACGAGGGAGGCATGGCCAGCAGGGCTGTGTGCTGGATGGATAGGTGGGGAGCCAGCATTGGCGCCTGTAGAATGGGCGCCGGAACGCCGGCCGGAGCCTCCTCGCCATCCTGCTCCAAGTTGTCTTCGCCTTCTGTCGACAACGGACACCAAAAATAAATGCCCCTAATTGCACGGTGGCGGGTAAGCTGAGTCAGCTGAGCGAGGTATGACGCAACGTACCTGACGCAGTGGAAGTGGACGCCTGGTCGTCTTCGGGCTGGATGCTTTGCCGGATGAGGCGTTCGATCTCCAGCGCATCCATCCGCTGACTCAGCTCTTTCTTCAGCTCAGATAAACGCTGCTGGGTGGCTATCTTCTCCCGAGCCAGCCGCTCCATTTCGTGCTCGTATTCCTTCTCCTTGCGCTTCAGTGTCTGCAAAAACAAAATCAAGCGCTGCTTTCAGCCCACCATGATAGACGTGTGATAGCGACGTTAGCTTTCCTGAAGTTAAATGCTAATGACGTACGGCTTTTTGCATAAATATATATTTTTAAACATATGACTTTTGTTCAAAAATACAAAATATGAGAGTTTACAATCTATTATTTATTTCATAAAAAATATTTTGGAGGTGAAAAAGACAATGAAATGAAAAGGAAGTTAGCCCTGGATGGTAAGTGAGCTCTTTGGTGATGTCATCCTGTATCACCGTGGCAACAGCTGCCTTTGCGTTGCGTTGTGACTGGACCCCGCTTCCTTTCACTTCACTTTTTTCCAGGCGCGTGTCGCAACTGTTGCCATGGTGAGAAGGCGACCACATTCGCGCCAATCAGAGCGTGAGAAAGGCGATGGCGGCGTGTTCGGGTGGTACCTGGATATAACGCAAGGCACTGCGCAGGACGCTGAGGTTGGACGTCTTCTTGTCATCCACGTTCGGGACATTCTTCTTCAGCGTCTCAAAACATTCTTTCAGGTGAGCGCGCCTGACAAAAAACATCAAGTTCACGCTTGCGTTCAAGCAACACTTTGCCCGCCATCCACAATTACCCAGTGGTTGATTGTCCTCCTTTTTCGGAACTCACCTGTTCTGCTCCAGCTTGTTGTGGACCTCCCTAGTTCCCGCCCTGAAAACACACAACAAACACACTCTAGTGCATGCAGAGATGCATGTGGCGCTTTTTGGATTTTTTTTTTTTAAATACCCAAATTTCTTTTGTCAAAACTTTTTGACAATATACAATTTGTGACTTATTTTGGGGTACTGACCCTCCAGGCCTCCTCTTGGCATTGGCCCCTCCTTTCATGTCATCCAGCGTGAGTCCATTGGTCTTGAGGTGTGACAAGGGCTGAGCCTGGTGGGACACCAGGGCGGGTCCCACGGCCGACCCGTCGCCACACACGGGGGGCGGGTACCGAATATGAACCTGAGGCTGCTGCGATGGGCTGCATTTGATTAGCCGGTTAACGCCGTCCATTTTGACATGGGGGGAACACAACAGCTGATGGGGTGGCGCCCGCGGGGGGGACTGAGAAGAGTTGTTGGCCAGCAGCGGGCCGTGGGGCATGGTCGCGGCCAGAGGGAGGGGCGCAGGCGTTGCAGCAACCACTGGCATCACAGGGATGACGGCGACGGGCGCTTGTGGCGGCCGAGGGGGCGGGGCAGCAGGGCACGGCGGCTGCTCGCCCCGACTGACAAGGTCGGCTCCGACCTGCTGCGGTGGGAGTGGCTCCAGGCATCTTGACTCCGCCTCCTGGTTGATGAGCACCGTCACCTTCCACTGTTCCTCATCTAAAAAGGGGGGACAGGAAATGAGTTGTGATGTCATCAACAGGCTGCAGAGTGAACACCAGAAAATGTGTGTGTGGGAATCCGTGTGTAAAACCCAGAGTTACCATGGAAACAGCAGCCATAATGGGAGCATCCCCATTGCAGGGATTCCTCCAATGCGTTCCAGGGCCTGTCGCCCACATCTGACGCAATGTCGAGCCAATCACATGACTTCCTCATTCCTCACACGCACGCCCACACACGTGACAATATGGCATGCGGATGTGAACCAACGTGGAGATAATCAACGTCAGCGGGAATTTTTTCAATTATAAAACCCATTTGACACATTTTGCTGCACTTTTGATCATCTAAACGCTTAACCTGGTTAGCGTAAATGGCGCGCGTGCACGTCACAATCCACACGCCAGAATGCAGCGTGCACGCGCATTACGTAATAGAGTGG
The DNA here is from genome assembly GCF_059516105.1 of Syngnathus floridae. Taxonomy (NCBI): domain Eukaryota; kingdom Metazoa; phylum Chordata; class Actinopteri; order Syngnathiformes; family Syngnathidae; genus Syngnathus; species Syngnathus floridae. The sequence goes on along the minus strand of NC_142427.1, from coordinate 8,974,763 downwards.
AGTGGAAAAGCTCGGTCGGCTGGGGAGGGGGAGCCTGCCCCTCACCCTCCCATCAATGAGTGTGTCTATATAGGCGAGGGCAGGGCACGTGGTAGTGGTGGGGGGGTGCCTCACTCGATCTGACACGTCATCAGAGGAGGAGTCACCCTCCGGACACACATGCACACACACATTCCTTCCTTCGCTTCCTCCACGCTAGTGCCCGTGCTCGTCAACAACAAGCGCCGTGCACGGACGGGCGAGGATGGGGGGGCGTGAACGCAAGGGAGACCCACTCTCCCCCCCCCCCCCCCCGCTCACGTATCATAAACTGGCTATTATGTAAAAAAGCGTGTGTGTGCTCGCTGCCCGCGCACGCCGCTCAAAGTAGGACAAGTGGATTGCGCGAGTGACACACTTCGAGCACGCATGGCCCCGCTGACGTCACACTTGTGTCTGCGTGTGTGTGTGTGTGGGGGGGGGGGGCGTAGAAAAGCAGAGGGAAAAACGGAAAGCTCGTGACAGGAAGTCCTTAGCGACGACGTACACGCGCATGTATTTCCGCGCAGGAAAAAAATGCCATGAAAAGACACCCTTGGAACCGGAAGTGGGTGCATCGCGAATCCAAGCCGAAATCGGAGGTTCAGGCGGGGGAGCGGGGGCACGTCGCTCGGTTCTTACTGTGTGTGAGACGCCGCGGTTCAGCCTGACGCTCGACCAGCTCGGTCCGATCCCGCTCGGCTTGCGACTCCAGGTAGCGGGCGGCCTCCAGCAGCGTGTCGATACTCATGGCCGAACCGAGACAAGGTGACGACGACGGCCGAAGAGAAGAGAGGAGAGCGGTGCGGCGGCACGGGGAGGAGGGGGTGGGGGTGGCCCCTCGGGAGCGCGGGGGGGGGCGGCGCTGGTGGTCGGTGGGCTTGGCCTGCACAGCTCCGCGTCCCCTCGGGCTGCTCGTGAATCCGGCTGGCTCGCTCCTCGGCGGGGCGGAGCGGGCCGGGCTCGTCCAAAGTGTTCGGGCGACAAGATGGCGATGGGGCTCGTCTAACTCACAACAAGCTTTGAGGCGTCCCATGCCACGCCCTCCCGCAGTCTGCCCCCGCCCTTTTACTACGGCATCTGCCAAAACACGGAACACGTCACGTGCTTCTTGCTTGCAAAATATATTTCCTCAAATCCCCATCGGTGACACCATCCAGCCCTTTTATTGTCCTTCATGTTCATTTAATCATTGAAACGCGGCGTGGCCAAGACGACGTCACAGCCTCCGCGTCAGAGTCGTCGCGACGCCCTCCCATCCGCATGATGGCACTTCCGAGTTTTGGTGAAGACCATGCGGCCGCAGCGCGTGATGGCCACCCATTGGCTGCATTCGGCGGCAGCCGGCCAATCTGCGCCGAGAACAACAAGCGTGCTGCTGGGCCACATGGGCGCCCGCCCCGCCCGGAGCCGGCGCGCGCGCGCGTTATTTGCATGGCTAGCGCGTGACTTACAAGCCCCGCCCCTCTGCAAGAGAAGCTGTCAGTCAAAGTGCGGGGGGGGGACTCGTTGCTATGACGTCACGGAAACGTGTGGATTTTGACGGCAACCTGCAACTCCTTCCAAAATCATAGAAATGATCAGCAATGTTTCTGTCTTATTAGTAAAAGCTCACATCCACAAATATCGCCATTAATTTTTTTTAAGTAGTAATTTTAATGTATTGATCATAAAATAGATATCTGAACCCAAGGTGGCATGGAAAGCATGCAAGCTGTAAGGAGGAAGGGGAAGAGGGGCGAGTTTGCAGAGGAAGCAGCAGCAGCATAGTGGTGACCCAGATCGAAGTGCTGCATCATTCCATCTCCCTGGGGAGACCCAGAGGGGTGGGATCTGGGGGGTGGTTACCAGTAGACACCTCCATCCTGTCTCTTCGTTGCCTGCCTTCCACGTGGTCCTCACACGAACCTCCTCCTCGCGGTGCCTTTGCGCAGCGGTCACCTCGGCAACGGTTGCCAAGATACGGCCCAACCCCGGGAGTTGCCTGAGCAAGCAGCAAGTAGGCCGGGCAGCGTCCATTAGATTATTGATGAGACGCCTTCACACCAAGAGCAGGGGGGGGGGGACTCAAAATCTCATCCAAGTCATCCGACGTAAATGCTCACAATTGAAGTGCGAAAAAAACCAAAAAATACTCGCAGATGTCCAAAGTGTTATTTACATCCTTTTATTTCTTGAGCCTGCAAACATCACACCCACAAATACGTATACACAACTCTTAGATGAATGAACGTGTGTGTGTGTGCGCACGCGTGTGAGGCAGCAGCCCTCAGAGGGTCAACAAGGCAGCTAGCGAGCACTGGACGACAGCACACACGCACACAAGCAGCAAAGTGACGAGCAGGCGCTTTCCTCTACCGGTGTGTGTGTGTGTGGGGGGGGGGGTCATGGGCATGTATGTGTGAGTCGGGCATCGAAGTTGTGCGGGTTCACTCAATCATCACATCACAGTCGCACTCACTTGTCACACTCACGCCAGCACACATTGAAACTCGTCATTCAGTTTGTCACACAAACCCATTTTGAGACCCGCACTCCCCCATGGAAGGTGCCACTTGTGGACAAGGAGTCAATCATCTCCCACTTTTCGTCACATCGACGAAAGGGGGTGTGGCTTATGGAAACCAGGAAGTGATTGGCCATGCAAGGGCGAGCACCAGCGGTCACTGTGCTGCCGTGACTGACGTCCGCAATAATTTACATCGAAGGGCAAGCGTCACCTGGGGGGGAGGGGGGAATACCACGGGACGGGGGGCCGGGGAGCCGACTCAACGGCACTGCCACACTTTGACTGTCTGGTCCACACTGCCCGTAACCACGTAGGGGGCGCTCTTGTGGAAATCTGACAACCAAAAGAAGAAACGAAGAAGAGGAATGAGCAGGAGAGTACAACGTACAATGACATAGTACAGTCACTTTTTTTAGGAGAAAAAAAAAATTCAACTGACCTAGAGAGGTGACAAAGTGCTCGTGCGCGTTGAGCGTCTTGGTGCAGCGTTTATTCTTGTAGTCCCAAATGCGCAAAGTCTTGTCGTCGGCACAGCTGAGGATGAAGCCGCCGCCGGGATGCACAACCACGCCACGCACCCAGTTGTCGTGTCCCACCTGCGGCAGCGACAAAGATGGCTGTCAAACAGACTTTGCAACAGGCCCTCCATTGGCAGCACGTGTACTTGCCAGAGTCATGACACAGATCCCGATGGCGACGTCCCACATCTTAATGGTTTTGTCCCTGGATCCCGAGAGGAGGAAAGGCCCGGGCTTGGCGCTCTTCTTGTTCTAGGATGTGACCAGAGCGGGGATAAGAAGGGCGGGCGAGCGTTCACGGGTGGGCGGAGCTTCTTACCTGTGCACCGGTGGCCTCTAAGACGGTGGGGTGCGCGCTGTCAGGAACCCAACAGATGCACTCCACCACGTGTTCATGCTCGCGCAGCTCCACCTTGCACTCTTTGGATGAGACGGCCCACACGCGCACCGTCTGGTCGTTGGAGCAGCTGGCGATGAGCGAGCCGTCTTGGTTGGGCCGCACCATGCGCACCCACTCCCGGTGGCCCGTGAACGTCTTTACGCAGTACCTGCGCCCACACCGCCACACAGAAAAACCGTCACGTCTTGTCAAATGGCGTGCTGCGCCGCGCTCGCTGGTGCGTACCCGGTGGCCACCTCCCACATCTTGATGGTCTTGTCTCGGGACGCTGACAGGATGTGGTCGGCGTTGGGCATGATGGCGACGGACGACACGTTGTGGTCGTGGCCTGAGCACCAAACATCCGAGTGAGCATGGCGACATGGCGAGAACCGGCGTTAGCGTGCGTGCTCACCGTGCATGGTCCTGATGCACTCGAAGCCTTGGAAGTCCCAAAGCTTAATGCTCATGTCGGCCGAACACGAGGCCAGCAGCTTGCCCGTCTGGTCGAAGGAGATGTCCTGAACCGAGTCGGTGTGGCCCTTCAGAGTCCGCTCAAAGTCCCCCGCCTCGTAGTCCCACACCTGACAAGGTAAAGCGAGTAAGGTGACGAGGACACACTTGAAGCAACCTGACAAAGGGGAACGATATGAGATCTATTTTAAACCAAAACTTTCAAGGTTTTATCTGCTTTTGGGTGGGGAAAAATTTGTGCTTTTGGGGAAGAAAACTGGTTTTGTTTAATGATGGGTGAAAAATAAAGCAAATCTGGTCAGTCTTTTGATGGTTTTGGAGTTTCTACCGGACTGACCTTGATGGTGGCGTCCTCGGACGACGTGACCATGACGGAGAAGACGGGGTGGAAGAGGACCCTGGTGACGGGAGCGCGGTGGCCACTGAGGGCGTACCTCTCCGGGGGCCTCGGGATCCACTCTTTGGGGTCCCTCTTTTGAGAGGCCGGCCCGCCGTGGGTTATCTCCTCCTTGGCCTCGTTCAGCTTGGACTCCAACTCCATCACCTGCAGAGCCAGCACAGTTGATGCTGGCCAACCAGCCGGCCGACGGGAGAAATGTGCCTCACCTTCTTCTGTAAGCGGATGACAGAGGTCCACTTCTTCTCCAAGAGCCCAGCGAACTTTTTATCCACATCTTCATTCTGGAAAGCCCGCACAAACATTAGCTCAGGCTGACTTCACCACGCCGTGCTAGCAGCTTCATTTCAAGATGTCAAGTCGAGACTATTCTCCAAGATTGTGAACTTCCGTTCTCGCTTGACTTACTGACCATGTCCAAGTCGGCCTCCTTCTTCAAGGTGGAGTACGCGCCATCGAATCCGTTGGAGCGCAGATAGTCGGCGATGGCTCGATTTCTAAATCCGCGTTACCATGGAGACCACACACAATTAAAGCTAGCAGCTCACATGCTCTGCTGCATGACAAACAGGATACGGACAGGCTACACACTTACAGTTCGTCTCTTTGTCTCTGTGACAGCACCATGACGACGACGACGGCAGCGGCCGTCAACCGCACGGGGAGCTGAAGTGGGTCAGGTGATTTGCACGTGAATCCTCACACACTGAGAAGCAAAGTGGACCGGGCAGGACCGGACAACAGGACGTGGAGTGGAAGGGATTTCTCACTGGCTGGCCACCACCTGAAGGAAGGAGCACATGGCAATTATGACCTCATCTCACAAGGGCAACACACGACGCATGGAGTCAAACTCGACATCAGCTGACAGGATGGACATGGTGTTCCACAAAGGAAAACAGGGCTCATGCTAAGGATGCCAAGAGCAGCATGAGACCACACGAAGACGCAACACCACTAAGCTACTTAACCGCAAACCTGTGAGCAGTTGAAAGTTGCAGCCATAAACATGACCGAGCGTCACTCAACTACAACCTTTGTCGCCGATCACCTTCGATCTCCTCACCCTTCTGATTTCACTCTGACGTGATGTTCAAAGTTCAACTTTGCTGCCAGTCGAGGAATATCAAAATCAAGCTCCAAGCAACAACCTGAAGGCAATGCGATGTAGGAAGGGACAAGAGTCCTTTTTATACTGCCAATTAAAAACTGTGGATGGACTCCATCTATTGCTTCCTATTTTTCTTCTTGGTGGTCCTGTCGTGTCTTTGTTGTCGGTCTTCCTTCCTGATCATCTTGGCGAGGCAGAATTGCAAAGCGGTCAGGATTGAGCCACCACCAACAATAACAACTACGCCCTTTTTGTCTGACGTTAGCTCAACAACGAGCTCCGAAGGCGCCCGGATCAGTCAGATTTCCACAGCGGGAGCTTGGCAGCCTACCTGCAGAACTCACGACTACGACGGCGGCTGCTGTTGCTGCTGCTCTTGAACGTGCGCAAGTTGCAAAAAACATACATGCACGCACAGGTTCTGCAGCCTGAAGAATAAAATCGACCTGGCGCTTGATACTTCTAGCCGTGCACCAAACGGGGCGTCACTCACAACTTGTCAGCTGCACACACGACGTCAGTCTTTTGGGATGAGCGCTCGACGCCCAACACGTCAAATTACGTCATCAAACTCTCAATTGCACAGCCGGCCGGCGGCCGTGCTTAGCCTAGCATGCTAACGTAGCACTTAGCTTATCGTTCCGCGTCACAACTTGTGGGCTAACGTTAGCCGGACGCTAATGTTCGCTGACAGGCCAAGCGTGACAACACGAAAGCACAAAATCGTTGGCGATTAAACGCTAGAGTTTTAACCTCGCCGCTAAAACATTTCAACAGCACAAAAAGTGCGAATTTTCAGCGAGCCCCTAGCCTAGCTTAACTTGCTGCCTTTCCGCCATTTTGAGACAGACGAGAACGAGAGCGCGCGCGCACTGCAGGGAGGCAAAAACGTCCCCCAAACCCCGCAAAATGTCTTCGTGGCTCCTCACTGGTAAAGGACGCACAAGTGTGCTGGTGACTCACCCGGGGACAAATGTCGGCGATCATATTCTCAACAAATGCTCGCGGATCGTGGAAAAAAATGCTCTCCGGCGGCGCGCACATCAGCCGGCAGCCGCGAGAGAGCGCTCTGCCTTGCTGCACGCGCACACGGCGGCGCGCACGCTGGAGTTTATTAGGGGGGGGGGGGGGATACGTGCGCGTAAATCAAAACAAATTTAAAGTACTAGTTTTTAACTGCACCTTTGACCCTTTTTAGTGACAACTGGCATTGCACTTTATAAACGTCTTAAGTCACAAAATCAGGATCAATATCACTGCCACACACACACACTATGTAGGTTGAATTACGCCAAATTAAAAATAGTAACTTGAGATAGAATGAGCCCACGTACAAGAATACAAGGATGTTATCGTTAGTTGCGGTTTTCTTCATCTTTACGTCAAAACAAACAACAGCTGACACTGGGTATCTGCGCGTGCGCGTCAGACGATCGGTAGCCGGTTACTATGGCAACACTGCCTCCCCGCCCGGGGCGCAGCATCCACTCGGCGGCGGTGACGAGTTCACTTCCTCTTGTCGGCTTTTCAAAATTAAACCAACTTTTTAAACACAGGAAAAGGATGTGAGCCGTGTTCACATCTGATTGTTGTATATGTGTGCATATCAGTATGAGTTTAATTTTGTTGTATTTAGTGCTATGGAATCTTTTGTGATGAAAACCTTCAAGAAAGACCCCAAAAGTTTGTCAGGCAATGATTTCATTTTCAAAGTCGGCACCGACGACAGAAAGGCAGGTTGGAACAAAAGAAAGAAAGAAAGAAAGAAAGAAAGAAAGAAAGAAAGAAAGAAAGAAAGAAAGAAAGAAAGAAAGAAAGAAAGGAAGAAAGAAAGAAAGAAAGAAAGAAAGAACATGCTCAGCTTGCTCATGGCGGCGCTCATGTTGGCCAATTGCAAGTCCTCTCGCAAGGGGTCCGGCGGCCGGACGCAAATGACATCATAGGGCTGTCTCACCCTCGGCTGCGCCCATGTCCACGCGTCCCCGCAGGCCGCCGCCCTCATCCACATCCTCCCAGTCGTCCGCCTCTCCCCCTCGCAGCAGGAGGCGGTACCGGAGGGGCACCAGAAACAGGGCGGGGTCCGGCATGGGGTGCGGCTTCTGCGGAGACGTTACTCTCTCCTGGGGGACGCACGCCCGCACCCGCTCCGCCCTCACGCTGGCTCTGGTGAGCAGCGGTGATGGGAGCTGCTCAGCATCCTCTTCTTCATCATGATCTTGGTCTTGGGGGGCTAACGGTTCCCCCTGCTGGCGGGCACCCCGTTGCTGGCGCAGCTTTGCACGGGCGGCGTTGAGCTGTCGAAACAGGGCGGCCGCGGCACCCTTCTGCAGCTGGAGCTCACGGTTGAGCAGGCTGATCTTGTGGCTGCGCCGCTTCAGCTCGTCCAGGAAGTGACGCTCGTCCCGGCGCAGGCAGCGCCCCAACTCTGATGCCCGTGCCCCCCCCAGGCGCAGCTCCCCGCGAGCTGTCGCCGCACTGCCGTGCTGCTCCTCTAGAAGACGCTGTGCTGCCTTGCAGCGTGACGCCAGGTCAGCTTCAATCAGAGGATGATCATATAAAAAAACACACAAAATATTCAATCTTTTGTGTGGCAATCACGTGACAGCCAAACGAAAGAAATACCGACATCCTAGCTCACCTGCTGTGGTCCTGTGTGGGAACCTGGAGTCCAGCTCACAGCTCAGCTCTACACACATACACACACACACACACACACCAACACACACACACAGGTCACCAGCCGAAAAAACAGGGCAAAATGACAAATGGAAACACAACAGCTTCAAACCAGCGGCAAGTACTCATCTGGATCTACCACTGTGTGAGAGCAACAAAGTGAACTAATATGATTTCATGGTGTTTAGCGCTGACCAACCAATCAGAGGACCGAAACATCAGCATCCTCTTTGGGATGTCCTGTGTGTGTGTGTGCACCCACCTTGGCATCTCCTTTTGAGGTTGCTGATCTCCACGTGCAGGCCGGCCAGCAGCGTCAAATGCTCTTGTTCGAGGAAGACGATGGCTCTGTGCACGCTGGCTACGTGATTCTCCAGCTCACTGCTGGCCTCCATGGCGGGACACAACTTGACCTGCAGATGTGCACGCGCACAGAAAACACAACAGGCAGACAGAATTTGAAACTGCTGCTGATGCTGCTGCTTCTGCGGCTGCAGCGCGCGCGCCCTCGCGTCAGCCCTGCAAACGTCGCTCGTGCGCGTGCGTACGTGCGTGTGTTGTGTGGTCCTACCGTTACGTGGATTCCGTTTCGCTCCTCAGCCGTCCGCCACACAAAAGATCCACGCCGGACGGGTTGAGGGACGCCGCGTGCTCGCGCTTCGAGCCGTCGCTGCAGACGACCACGCGCCAGCGGCCTGCGGACGTCGCGGAAGAGGGGGGGCAGGGGGGGACGACCTCTTCCTCGTCTTCACTTCCACGTAGACGCGCCTCCGCGACAACGCCGCGTGCACGACAAAGCTATACGTGTGTTCGTGGGTGCGACTAGTGCCACCTAACGGCAGGAAGAGAGGATGTTGGCAATAGAAGGAAGGGATGAAGTATTTTTTTTGGGGGGGGGGGTCGTTTTGAAGCCTCCTATGGATGTTGATGATGGCAAGTGTGTGACGTCACAAATGCCGTCACTACAAATTATTAATGCCAAAGTACAAGTTGGTAATTTAGGTCATTTAATGTTCATCACACCAAGTTCGTGTGTTGGTGTGTGGGTGTTAAAAATAGATGGCGCGTGGGGCCCATGAAAAGTTCCACAGGTGGTCTGCTGCTGCTTTTTTTTGTGGGTCACTTAAAGTCGATCGTTGATATCGAACACATGCAAGAAATGGTTGCTGAGATTTGAAGGGTTCAGGCGCGTAACAGGTGAATGAAGGTGCAAGGACATTGAGAGTGTTTATGCGCGTTTGGCAGCTGTTTGAAAAGGAGAGGACAGAATTGGTGTGCTAATTTTAACTTGAACAACTTGACTCCTAGTCGAGATGCTTAAAGGAAACACCAGGCACTTTCCGTTCCACTGTGCGGTTTGTAGTAGGCAGCCGGTACCGGTCGGGGATTGCGAGGTCTACCAGAACCAATGGTAAGTGTACGGAGACACCACGGTGGGGTCGCCGCCATATTGGATGAGGCAAAGAAGCATGATGGTTAAAAATGAAATTTCGGGTGCCAAGCGTGACCCATCTCGTCGGTTTAAGAATTGGTGATTCTGCCTTGCATATTCACAGTTCGCCCATTTATTATATATATGCTTATGAATATATTTAGACATGATTGATATAACTTTCGTGTATGTCAGCACAAACACTGCGAGTCCTGCTACAACCGGCGCTGCAGGGCGCGGGTGGAGGCGGGCGTGTGCTGCGCCCTAGTGGTATGCCACCTGCACTGCGGGGCACTCTTCCATTCGTGCAAGGAGGAGGGGCACCTGTTACTGTGCCCCTGTGTTAACGTGCCGTGCCTCAACGCCGCCTATGGCTGCCCTGTCCGGCTGCCCCGTGCCCAGCTGGCCACTCACCTGCAGGCGTGCCCTGCCAGCGTGGTGGTCTGTTGCGTGGAGTGGAACCGTTGGCCCGCCATCGACGCACACTGGTACCCGAGTCCTGACCTTCATCGCAACCTGATGGGGAAATGCCAGGAGGGGGCGTGTCAGGACCAGGACCAGGACCTGGACTTGGCCCTGGCGCTTAAAGACCAGAAGCGCTTGTTCTGCTCACTGAAGATGAAGAAACTTTTCCCAGAGCTGACCCGGTGTACAGAAGAAGAGGACCAGGAGGAGGAGAGGAAGATGAAGGAGGAGAAGAGGAAGAAGCTGGAGAAGAAGGCCACCTTGGAGAAGGAGGCTGCATCAAAGATCTGGGAGTCTTTCAGTCCTTTTCAAGTCAGCGTTATTCCTGAGGATGAACATGAAGATAAAGAAGAGACAGAAGAGGAAGTGGAGGAGGAACTGAGTGAGCAGGAGTGGGAGGCCCTGGCCAGGGAGCCTCAGGGGGTGAGTGAAGCTCGACTGCGGGAATTTAATGCCTGGGAGAGCATGTTTAGCATGGCCATGGGCGGCTGCAGGGAGGCGGGCAGGGGCCAGCAAGAGGTCCCGGGCGTTGCAGAGAAGTCTGGTGGTGCCACTGAGGGAGCCCACGCCTGCAGGGTCGCCCCCTTGTCACATCCGCCCCCCGAGAAAAAGGACCTCCTGTACAATCACATAGAGCCCATGAAGATTGTGGCTGTAAGAACCTTCAAGGTTCCCAGCAGTTTCTCGGCCAAGCAGGGTCGCATCCGCAACCCGGGATTCTATAGGAGGGACCACAAGGCTGTGGACACCTCAGATCTGCAGGGGGCGTCAGAGAACATGCCTGTTTGGGAGGAGGTTCAGGTCAGACGCTTGACTTAATGCCGCCAATGAAGCTGATCATGAAGATAATGACGTCTCGGTCCTCAGGCGTCGCTGCTGTGCTCTTTGGAGAAGGAGCAGCGAGGTCACCTGATTGCTGAGACGCTTTGCACCGACGGCCTACTCCAGGACGAGGGCACGCAGACTTTCCAGTTCCTGTCGGCGCCCTTCGCCAGCGTCGCCTCCCTGGCGGACCTGACAGCCAGCCGGCAGGGCGAGCTCCACCTGCAACTGCAGCTGGAGAACGTCAGCAGCCGCCATCACAAAGCCAGCTCTGCCTTCACCGCCGTTTGCGGGCACGCCGTCCGCAGGCGTGAATACGCTGCGCATTACAAGTTTGTCTCATCAACTCATACATGGATTGATTTCTTGATGACCATCACCTGACTGATCAGTTGATGCAGGAACATGCACAGCGACATCCAGATGAACGTCAACGGATGGTTCCAGCACCGGTGTCCACTAGCGTACTTGGGCTGCACCTTTAGCCAAACCAGGTTCACGCCATCCACACACCAGGCTAGCGTCGTCTTCACGTGAGAGCAACACAGATGAGTTCTTACAATATCTGCTTGACAAGTCCTGGGATGAGTGCTGGATCCACTGACCCTTGTTTTTTCCTTCAGGGAGGACCTGGGCTGCTTCCAGCTCCGTCCTGTCAGCCTCAGCGCTGAAAGTCACGTGACTTCCTGTGATGCTCTGAGCTCCCTACCCTTTGAGCTCCTGTGTCACGTGGCGACCTTCCTGGACAGCCTGTCACTGTCCCAACTGGCTTTGGTGTCTCGTCTCATGAGGGAAGTTTGCTCCACACTGCTGCCCACACGAGGGATGGTCTCGCTACGCTGGGAGAGGACGGCCCGCCCTGAAGGGAGGGTTCGATGGAGTGCGAAGCGCAAGGTCTTCAAAAATAAAATTGGATCAATCAAAGATGCATCCAGAAGTTGCTTCATTCTTGTTGGAATTGTCAGGATGACTCCGCCTCAAAGAAATTCACAAATTGTTTCTGCCTGCAGGTGTGGCGCTTCAGCAGCACCTTCTCAGCTGTGGACAGGTGGAAATTCCGAGACATTCCGTCCATGTCGGAGCACCTGAGTTGGTGTCCTTACTACGAGCGCGAGAGGAGAAGCGAGCGCTTTCTGCTGCCGCTGCTGCCGGACGACAAGTGCAGACATCAGAGGAATGTACTCAAACCAAAAGCAATAATTTAAAGGGTTAGCATTAGCCCACATTAGCATTAAGTGAGGGTTAGCGGTTGTTTGAAAACAACAAGGTGTTCATTTGCTTTCTTTAGTTTTGTTTTCAAGTAAACTTGAGTGACCTGACGCAGCTCCAAGTCTCATTTTTTGACAGATTTGACGGGTCAAAGTAAGCAAACAAAATCACTCCGGACCATGTCTCCAAACACTCCAAAGTGGCACATTAGAACTATTTTAATTTTGTTTCTAGAATAGGAACAAAGACAGCCAAAGTCTTGTTAAGAAATGCTCCTGGTTGGGATTGGTTTCCAAACCAACCGAGAACATTTTGTTGTTGTTGACTTGGGTGTGTGGTGTCGACATTTCCTTGAGCTTGTTTGACCTTCAGAGCGAGTCGAGGCTCAAAAGACGCCGAGGGGTTCGGGTGAGGGGGTCGGCCAGCTCAGCGTCTCGCTGGGCGACATAGCGACGCCTCCTGCTGGCCCGATACACCTCCAGCCTCTCTTCCTCCGCCTGGGGGTCCTGTAGGACCCCTTCCCACCTCAGACACTCCCTCCCCTGCATTTCCAGCAGCGTAGGTGTCGGTGTTGCAGGCGGAGTCAGCTCTTGAGCCTCAGCCGGGGTCGGCGCTCGAGCCCCGGCCGGCGTTGGCGCTCGAGCCCCGGCCGGCGTTGGCGCTCGAGCCCCGGCCGGGGTCGGCGCTCGAGCCCCGGCCGGGGTCGGGGCTCGAGCCCCGGCCGGCGTCGGCGCTCGAGCCCCGGCTGGGGTCGGGGCTCGAGACCCGGCCGGCGTCGGCGCTCGAGCCCCGGCCGGCGTCGGCGCTCGAGCCCCGGCCGGCGTCGGTGCTCGAGCCTCAGTCGGTGTCGGTTCCCGAGCCTCGATCGGGGTCGGTTCCCGGGCCTCGGCTGGGGTCGGCTCTCGGGCCTCGGCCGGGGTCAGCTCCCGAGCCTCGGCCGAGGTTGGCTCTTTGGTGTTGCTGTCTGAGGCGAGGTCGGGCTCGGGCTCTCTCAGGCGGTCTTTGCTTTTTTTGCACGGCGCTCGTCGTTTAGACGTTGGACCTCGAGGTACCGGGGTCACCTGCACCAACTCGGGGAGCTTGAGTACCGGGTTGGGCTCAACTAGGTTAAATAAGGGATGACAAGCATTAATGAGTTGGGACTCAAATTTGAGATGGATGGGGGAAGAAGGAAAGTATAGCATTTGAAGTTACCTGGTTGCTGCAGAGATGTGTTTGAAGCACAAAGTTTCTTTTTCTTCTTCCTTTTCTTCCTCCTCCTCTTCTTTTTGTCGTCCGTCTTGTGGTTGTCTTCCTCCGACATGCTAAGAGGCTAGCTTGGCGACTCGTTTGCGCTGTTTGGTGTTGATAAAAGCGACTTTATTATGGTTAACTTTGTGTTCTCAAGCTACAAAATGTGCAGGACACAGAAGCTAGCGCCACGTGACGTTGCCATGGCAACAGCATGTAAACTACTTACGATTTAATGCAAAAGGAAGTGCAACTACACACACCAAAATAAAAGCGTCTTCAAAGCCTCATCGTGACGTCATTTTAACGCGAGACCTTGATATGGAGGCACACGATTGGAATCAGTAGTGTGACTTTCCAATTTAAAGTTTAGAATTTACATGGAAGCCATTTACATTATATTCAAATTTTTGGAGCGTGTTGAATGTGACCCGACAGAGATCAGTATCACCACTTGGCGGCGCTGCCAACCTGTTTTTTTTTTTTTTACCGCCAGTGTAATGAAACATGAATCTGAAACATTTCTTTACAGAGTAATAAATATAATGTATTTGATGTATGTAATGTATGAGACACAAACGACTGAAATAAAATTGAAGAAAAAATATGGAGCTTGTTTCCTGGTTGATGCTATTAGGAACATTATAATCAAGTCAATAATTGATGAATGCACGCATTTATAGCCATTAAAAAAATCACTGTAATATGGGCGTGAATTCAGCACGAGCGTGACGTCACAGCCAAAACGTGGCACCAGAATGACGGAACAGCTCACGGTTTCTGTTGAACTATCTATCGAACATCTTTGCCGCTCTCCAGCGAATTCGGTGCGCCCAACCACAGCCATATGAGCAAACGGGTCTCCTCGCGCAAAATTGGAGATTGGAGAATTGTTTTTGGCAAAGCGCGTGCTCGTGTATGCAGCTGGATGCGAAGAGCAGCTCAAAAGGCTTTCCAGCAGAGTTGGCGAGTTCCTCGGCGGATGGGTCCATTAAGAGCGGTACCGGTTCGACTGAGCTCTGCACTTTTGGGCTGGACGCAACACGCACACGCATCTGAGTCAGCAGCAAGGCGCGCGCGTGCACTCATCGGCGTAAATGGAAAGCTTTTACGCGCCGCCTGTCGTGCACGCGCTCCTTAAGTGTTGTCTGTGGGTGTGGGTGGGGGGTGGTGGGGGGATGTGGACCTGGATGAGAGCATCAGAAGCTCCTGGGCGATCACACGGATGGAGAACCTCTGAGGTTTGCCTCCTTGCGAGCTGCAGGAAATTCCACCAAAAACACCCAGGACGACTTTTTTTCCTTTTTGTTTCTTTTGGGCCACAACATGGCCGTCAACACTGAGAGCAGCGCGGTGTTGGTCCAGAGGGATCCGTCCGGCACGGGAGACTTCCACGACACTGAGAAGCTGCTGAGCGCCGCTGCGGCCGCCGCTGCCGAGCGGTCGGGCGGCGGCGGCGCGTGTGACGGGCCGGACCTGCGCGGCAGTGTCCGCTCGCTGAACGCCGAGCAGAACGGCCACCGCTCGCCGCTCAAGTCCGGCTCGGTGGGCCATCTGACGGCCACGCCCAGGTCATTGTCACGCCTCAGCCTGGCGTCCGGTGGGCCGCCGGGCGCCGCGCCGCCCAGCTACTTGTGGCTGGCCGTCCTCTCCTGTCTCTGCCCCGGCGTGCCGCTCAACGTGTGTGCGCTGTGGTACGCCAGCGTGGTGAGTTCCCGCCAACACTTACTTACCTTTCGAAACACTTGGCCTCCCCTTATTTAGCATTATTGAAGAGCAGCATCAATTTGATTCAGCAACTTCCTTTTGGTTGCCCAATGCGCCAAACTTTGCATGTTTTACGTGAAACTTATCCCAAAACGTGTCACAATCTAACGCCTAATGTGTGAAATTGTCAAACAACCTGAAAGTGATCACGTTAGCACACAAAAACTTTTATTTCTGGTGTGTTAGCAGAAACAGTATCATTTATTTCTAGAAATAATTGAAATATTCATCAATGAAGTTGAGTTGACCAGTTGAGCACGTGCATTTTTGCCTGTCACTGACCTCTGACCTGTGGCCGCCCCACCGCCAGTCTCGCTCGGTGCTGAACAACGGTGACGTGGAAGCGGCGCGGAAGTACGGCCGTCTATCTTTGCTGCTCAGCCTCCTCGCCATGCTGCTGGGTGTGGCCGTCATCGTCTTCATCGTCTTCACCATCGGTACGGCCCTCGCCGCTCCGTTTTGCCCTCGTCTCCAAAAACGTGGCTTTCTAGAAAAAAAAAAAAAAAAAACCTTGAGGGCAGGTCGTTATGGACCTTAAGATTGCTGACGTAATAAATGCTCAGTGGTGTGTATGTGTGTGTGTGTGTGCGCAGAGCTCCAGCAGTGAGCAAGAGCGGCGTCCTGAGCTCCTCACACCAGGGAGGAGGAGGAGGACGGGATGGAAAAGCACAAACGCAAGAAGAAGAAGAGATGTAATGGAAGACAAGCCATGACATCAGTCTGGTACTGCTTGACCCTGAAGGTCAGAAACAGAGGAAGGAGGGGCTTGAGACGCACACGCAGTGTCCCCGTTGTCGAGGAGGTTGTGCTGCTGGCGACCGAGCGAGGATGACTGGCTTCCCACTGAACAATTTCCAGGAGCTCAAAATACTTCAGTTCCTGCGACCCCCCCCAACCCCTTTTGAGACTTTTCAGCCCCCGCCCGTGTCTCTGGTGTTGCCGTGTACTTTGTATGTTTCTACTGTATGACTGACAGGCTCGTTTGTTTGCATGTGTCAAATAAACCGGAATGAGCATGTGCCGCCAGGTCGCCCCACTTTCACAACTTCTTGTTAACAAAGTCACCGAAGGCTTCGGGATTCCTCATGAAGACCTGGACCAAGTGGAAATCTGGGTTTCTCTGCTAAAGCTGCAGCCCAGAAAAAACAATTAATTACAATGAAAATATAGTTTACTGCTAAAAATGATCCTCACACAATGCGTCAACTAGAAAAAGCCAAATAAAACGAGTCAAGTGGAAGTAGGAAGCTCAAAAATGTCAAATGACATCCTAAGAGAGTTCACGAAACAAGTCACATCCAAAAAGCCAATTGTAATCAAATGATTGAAATCATTGCTAGTTTGTTCGGGAGGCCGAGCAAAAGAAGAAAAAGCCAGCAGCACTTTCCTGACTCCACACCAAAGAAATCGATACTGTTTTCGACTCTTCCGCACCGCCTAATCCCCCCCAGTCCCCCCCCCCCCCACCGTCATCCCTCTTGGCCCCAGTCATCTTGTTGTTTTCTTTTTTTTTTTTCTTGATTCCTTCCAACGGGAAGGAAGTGGCCAAATCGCCGCCGGCATATCTTTCGTTCATGTCCTGCTTTTCAATGAAGCCAACTGGAGATGCTTTTCCAAAAAGTCACGGGTAGACAGAAGCTTAGTAATTTATCTGCTACAATTATCGTCACGGTGATGACTTGAACTTCCCGTTTGCTCGGCTGTGCCACCAAAGAGCCAGACGGCGTCCCCCGAGTGGACGAAGCTCCTCATCCATTGCCAACTTCCTGCATTAAGGCTTTTAAGCGATTAGCGCTGCTTAACTTGCAGCATCTCTTATTTACACCCCCACCCCTCCCCTATCGTCACCATCATCACCACCATCCTCCTCCTCTTCTTCTTCTGGCGCGGCGGCGTTGGGGACGTCTGCGGGGACAGGATGGCCAAGCTACGTGTAAACACTCTTGCGTGCTGCGTCCTGCGGTTTGATTTACTGGAGGAGGCACTTAAGAGGGAAGCAGCCCCCCCAGAGAGAGAGATGGGGGGTTGCGGTGGGGGGCAGACTCCTATTACAGGCCTTTCAGTAGCCTTGGCCCTCTGCTGGTGACGCGAGGAACGACAAGCCTCAGGACCCGCTGTTGCTACTTCCTCTGTTTTTTTACGTGTAGAATTTAGAACACTTCTTTCATCCCTAAGCAAAGTTACAGGGTAATAATTCCCACGGGGCTCCTGTTAAAAGTGAAATATGTCATAAATGCTTTAATATGCTGTAAAATGCTTACTTTAACCAGGCTTCATTTCACACAACTTGTTGGACCAGGCGGCCGCCATGTTGAAAGGCGACGTCATCATCTACAGTCGTCAAGTGCCTCTAACTGTCGCAAATTGATTACGCGAGCACAGAGTGACCTCTAGCGGCCACAACTGAGCAGTGCGCGGAATTAAATCTCTCCTAAAAGCTCGATGAAATATTCAATACTGAGATATTCAACGCCGTGTGTGAAAGAAGTGATAAGAGTGATAAGAGTGATAAGAGTGACGTCACACAGGCCTTGTGTTTGCTTGTCTATATTCTTTTTATTCAAATATGACGAAGAGAAAGGGATGACAAAATGTTAGCACCTTGCTCACATGGGTCTCACATTTTTCATCATCAAAATACAAAAGTGCTGTGCACCACAGCAAAGCACCTGAAGTCCATCCTGGGATCACGCTCGGACCGGCCGCACCCAAGGAGGCGGCAGTACCGGCGGCAAGATGGAGGACGAGGAGGAAAAGGAAGGATGAAGGTGTCGACCTCAGTGCTGGATCCTTCTGATGGACTGGATCTGTGGGGTTTGAGCTTGAGAGCCAAACTCCCGGAAGGACTTGTACTCGCCTCCACGGCAATCCGACTCCACGATGTACTGCTGGCCCCGGTAGCCTGGATACTGGTAGCATACAAACCTGACAGAGAAGAAACAATGAAAATTAATAATAATGAAAATGATCAAGTTAGCGAGGAGGTAACTTCTGTGTATCTTCACCAGGTCTTGGACTTACGCGCCACTTTGGATGTGCATGGATCCAACCTGGTTGTTCAACCAGCCCATGGCCTGCAGGGAGGGGTAGTCGTCAGACAGCTCAAACTGGCGACCCGTCATGTTCTCCAACTCGTAGATGGTCATGCGAGCTTCCTTGTGGTTCTGAAGAACGAGAGGAAGAAGCGGGAGATGAGCCGAGTGGCGCGAGGTCGCCGGTGTCACGTCGGGAGCTTACGGCGCAGCAGATAGGCCTGAAGGAGAGCATCCTCTCGATGCGGTAAGAGTTGCTACCGCCGTAGGCCTCGAAGCGAGGGTAGTCGCCTTTCTCCAGGACGAACTGCTGGCCGCAGAAGCTGGAGTGCTCGTAGCCTACCCAGCTGGACATACCAGGTGGAGCAAATCAGTACTCGGTTTCTTTTGCGGAAATGAGGCGTTGGGAGCATACGTACGCGCCGCACTCCACCTTGAGGGAGCGGATGTTGTCCAGGCCGCACTCCACGATGTTCTGGCAGCTGGCCGTGAACTCCGCGCGCTTGCCTTGGAAGTGCTCCTGGTCATACACCGTCATCTGCACACACAAGGAGCCTCGCTCAAGGAGTCCACCGTGGAGGGCCCGACGGCGGCGGAGGCCAGCTCACCTTCCAGGGGCCGCTGGGCGAGGGCTTGGGCACAGACATCTTCTTCCTGTGTGCAAACATAGTTCAAGTCACATGTACTAAGGAATCTCCTAAAGTCCTTACCGAGCAAAGCGTTGATCCGAGTGTCACAGGGTTCCGTCGAGGTGGTTGTCGAGGTGCCGCTCGCGGGGGGCTTATATGTGCACCGCGCTCAGGGGGAACTCGGGGGCAAGGGGGGGTGCCCCTTGTCAGCAATTTGCTTTGGAACTGCCACGCGCACAAACATACTGAGATCGCACACACGTTGTATCACCTTGTTGTGTACACACATGCAAAACTAATACAAGTAAATACACACATAAGTGAGATGTGTCTGTGTGTGTTTCTTTGCTTCATTGGAGAAGCTCTAAAGACATTGTTGCGCAAGACATTCCTGCAGGGTGTGTGTGTGTGTGTGTGTGTGTGACGCGACATCAATGCCTCACATAAGCCTGCTGAGTTTGCGTGTCTCATTGTGACAGGGCACACGCATCAGCAGAATCCCACACACACGTGCACACGACTAACAACGATGGCGAAGACAATTACGGTCTGAATTGACCCCCCCCCGACTCGTTACGATTAGGAACTTTTAGGAACACATTGGCAATCACGACACTTTTTTGAAGCCTTGTCTATGACTTGGCTTCTTCGATTAAAAACACAAAAGTGAGACAAGTGTGACGTCGCTGTCCTCTTTCTCCCCTTTTAATAAAAAAAACCTCATCTTTTTGTCTTCTTCCATGACATCATCGCCACCTAGTGAGAAAAAAACACACAGCAGTTGTTTTTGATGTGTTTGTCAACATGCTCAAGGTCTGCTCTCAAAATCAATAGTGTGTGTGTGTGCATGATTATTGTCACACCAAAAGGACACACGGATCAGTGTGCATTTGATATCGATTGACCCCCGCTAAGCAAAAAAATCAAACATGACCTTTGGTGTTGTGGAGTAGCTGGACCAATGGGACGGCAGAACATCCAGAACATCCCGTCTGCTTGTTTTTCATCGTTGTCCTGTTGCCACTTTGAACTTAGACTCGTCGAATCCTCTTGTGGAAACTATCACCGCTCAACGTTTGACGGCTTCTTCTCGTCTTCACTCGGCGCCATGAAGACGCTGAGTATCTTCATCGTGGTGGTGATGATGGTGATGGATGCCACCTTGGCTGCAGACGGTACAACAACTCACATCTTCATTGTTACGACATAATTTCAACATGTCCGTGTTTGCAGAGACGTGCTTTGGTCGCTGCGGTTCTTTTGACCCATTGAAGAAGTGTCAGTGTGATTCCATGTGCGTTTACTACGGAAGCTGCTGTGATGACTTTGTCACATTGTGTCCCAAGAAAAGTGAGTGACCTTCAAGTGTGTCCTCATTTGAAGACGCTCAGGTGTTTCTCACCTGTTTCTGTCCTTCAGCAGCACGTGGTGACACGTTCGAAGAAGCTGAAGACAACTTAACTACGTTGGAGACGCCGGTGGACGTGTTGGCCCCGAGTGCGGCGCCGACCAGCTCCACCGTGGCGCCGACCAGCTCCAGCGCGGTGCTGACCACCTCCGAAGAACCTTGGCCTCCGCGTCCTACAATGCAAGAACCCACGGGGCGACCTGCCGACCGAGACGCGGCCATCTGCAGCGGGCGGCCCTTTGACGCCTTCCTGCAACTGAAGAATGGATCTGTGTACGCCTTCAGAGGTACGCCCCCTGCAGGAGAGACATGACATGTGCATTTGGACTCATTCATGTGAACGGACACTGTTAGCGTGATTGAGATCTCGAGTGTCGGGTTGCTCGCAGGTGAATATTTCTTTGAGCTGGATGACATGGCCGTGCTTCCCGGCTATCCCAAACTGATCGTGGATGTGTGGGGAATGCCGGGGCCCGTGGACGCCGCCTTCACGCGCATCAACTGCCATGGCAAGTCGTACATTTTTCAGGTGAGCAGCAAAAATATCATCTGAAGAACTTCCAAGCATTTGGGAATCAGTCAGCGAAAATAAAACTCTCAACCTCCCGCCCGCCTGCCGGTGTCCCTCAGGGAAGGAAGTACTGGCGCTTTGAAGGTGACGTCCTGGACGAAGGTTTCCCCAGGGACATTTCAGAAGGCTTCGACGGGATTCCAGACGACCTCCACGCCGCCTTCGCCGTGCCGGCGCCCAATCATCGGCAAAAGGAGAAGGCCTACTTCTTCAAAGGTACGCCACACGAGAACCGGCGTCAAGGTACAGGTACACTTTTCACGCGTGTCCTTCTCAGGTGATCAGTATCACGTGTACGAGTTCGTCAACCAGCCTACCCATCATGAGTGCGTCCAGATGAGTCGATCTTCACCTTCGCTCTTGTTCTCACGCTATACCGACCTCTTCTGCGACCAAAGTCTGGACGACCTCTTTGCCGACCTCTTCGGGGCCACAGGTCAGACTCGGGGTTCTGCACCCGCATAGCCCGTCCTCATCCTCAACTTCATCTCAATCTTCAGCCGGCAGCCGCTCAGCAGTTCCGCGGTCCATCAGAATGAACTGGCCAGGCATCAGCCCCCCGGTGGATGCGGCCATGGTGGGGCGCGTCTTCTTGAGCCCCAAAGCCACGCCGCAGCCGCCATCCGCTAGGAGGCAAAAGAAACGCAAGTGGAGGAAGCACAGCAGGAAGTCCCGACGCAGGCAAACTCGCCAAACGCTTTTCGACGACTTTTGGAGCGATATGTTTGACTACAGCGACGAATCACTGGAGGTCGCCACCTCGCCGCCGATGGAAGTGCAGACGCCCGTTAGCACGCCCATTCAATACGTCTACTTCTTCAAGAGAGGTGAGTTGTCGTGCTGGCTGCGATGTGTGTACACGCGTGTAATGGCGTGTGCGTGTTTCCCCTTGAACAGATCAGTACTACAGAGTGGACCTGCGGACCAAACGCGTGGCTCAGGTCCTCCCGCCTTACCCGCGTTCCATTGCCAAGTTCTGGCTGGGCTGCCAGCAGGAAGACACTCCTGACGCCACACATGCCGAGAAGAGATAAAATAATGACATAAATAAACACACTGACTAAATGAAAGGCAAGGTAGCATTGTGGATTATTTTTTTCTTGTTAACATACCTTGTTTAATATTAAGTTATTTTATTTATAACTAGTATATGTCGTTTGGGTTAAGTGCTCGTCAATAATTTAAAATACTGTAAATAATGACGCGAGGTTTTTGTTGCGCAAGGTAAGCATATTGAAAAGGCACCGCTGGGATTCGAACCCAGGATCTCCTGTTTACTAGACAGGCGCTTTAACCAACTAAGCCACGGCGCCGTGTTTGGAAGGGATGCGTTATTTCAGGGGCAAGCCTGCAATACGACGCGTGGGAATTCATAAATCACGGTGGCGTGACGTCCACCAAGCTCTGCTGCTAAACTAATACGGTCCACTTGTGATAAGGAATTACATTTTTTATATTTTTGCCCTTGAAATGGCCGAGTTAAAGTAAGAGAATTCAAATCACATTGCGAGTTACAACACAACGCATTTTCAATTTCAGATCCGCACCATGCAAAAAAAACCAAAGTCCACATTTCACGCTTCCAACTCAAATCTAATATGACATTTCAAATTGTGGCATATTCTGGGTAACACTCAACATCTGATATGAACCGTGTAAGTGTGACCTCTCACCTGATAAGAACTACCCGATTGACGTGTTGGTGACCTTTGACACATGAACTTTGTGACCCTGTTTGAAGAAATTCTTGTCTCAAATTCACGTGGCGAAAACACGGGTACGTGATGACGTCACTCAACTAAGCTGGTTTGTTGCATTTAGCTGTATTTTTTCCTTAAAACTGCCTAGTCAAATACATTTTTACTCATTTTTAAAAGTCATTTGCATTCATTACCTATCATTTTAACGGACTAGCTGTAAATAATAAAATACAATTACACATTTAATATAATTTAAAGCTCTAAAATACGTACTAGAATATTAAACAAATATGTGAAATTAATTTTATGAAATAACGCTCATTTTGCAATCTGATTGGACGAAACCAAGCGGCGTGGTGTCGTAAAATCTCAGACCCCGCCCACTACGAGGCGGGCATAGCGGGGCTGTCACTCCAAGTCAAGACCGCTACAGTCCGTTCGACTCCGACTGGTCGTCGGACTAGTTGCACCGTTAACGACGACCTCGCACCCACGTACGTACCCAAGCGGAATTGCACAAGGTAAGCCTGCCGCACGCCCACGCAAATGTTCCGGTTCGGACTTGTACTCGCCTGAGGGACTACTTTTAGTCGCGGAAGTGCGCGCAAGCTCGCACAGAACAAAAAACAGTCGAAAACGAAGATCCGCTGCTCGAGCCCCTTGCGCTTTTATATGAGTCAAACGTTTACTTGACTTTATGACGTTTTATTTTTTTTACCTTATTGTATGTGTGCGCGCGTACGTGTCGGCGACGAGCCTCCTCTCAACTGCGCGTGCGTGTGCGCGTGACAGTGTGTTTACATGACGCTCGCACGCACGGGTGTCCTGGAGGACAAGCAGCGACATCCAGGAGGGAGATGTTGTCTTCCAAAGTTGTTAAAGTTCCTTTTGGGAAGGCAGCAAAAACCTTTGTGTTTGTTACTTGGCCGAGCAATACTCCAAAAGTTGAACCACAGATAGGAGAAAAGAGCAAATCTCAGCTCGATCTTTGTCCTACTAAGGAACACGTGTTCCATCTTGTGCTGACTAAAGATCTGCTAGTGAATGATTGCAACCGCAGTCAACAGGACCTCCAAAAAGAGTCGACAGTATTCGGTTGCTAACCTGGTACTCCTGGCATGTATGTGGCAGGATGTCTCGCGAACAGCAGGTGGTGGCGGCCGCCAGGCGGGCTTTTGAGACGGGCCGCTCCAGATGTCTGGAGCATCGCGTCCGGCAGCTGAAGAACCTTCAGCGTTTCCTGACTGAGCGCCGGGATGACATCGCCCAGGCCATCAAGAAGGACCTCAACAAGGTGGACAGATAGATGCCTTTACAAATGCCTGTTACAAAGTCCCAATTGGTCACAAATCTCCACAAATCGGCCTGCGTTTGTGGCTCAGAGCCCGCTGGTGGTCCAGATGTACGAGACGCTGGGCCTGGAGGAGGAGATCGGCCTGGCCATCCGCAAGCTGAAGGAGTGGGCGGCGCCGCGGCCGGTGGAGAAGAACCTGTTGACCGTGTCGGACACAGTCTACGTGAAGGCCGAGCCTCTGGGCTTGGTCTTGATCATCGGTGCCTGGAACTACCCGTGGGCCGTCACCTTGCAGCCGCTCGTTGGCGCCATCGCCGCCGGTAAGTCAATAGCGCTTGGCAGCTTGTTGGTAGCCAAACTAACCTAGTTTTAAATCTCGCTGATATGCGTCCAAAGGCCAAATGGGCTAATAATTGCCTGCTTCTAAACTCTGTGCAAGCTTTTCTACCAAATCAACCTCCATTTTAAGGTCGACAAACTTTTCTGCAATATCGTCTTCTCACCAGCCCCCACTCATTTACATAGTTCTCGTGAACACACACAGGTTGTTATGCAAAGTTTGTGTGTCATGGTAATCCCAAGTATCAAGTGTGCGTTAGCAT
Organism: Syngnathus floridae; assembly: GCF_059516105.1. Taxonomy (NCBI): domain Eukaryota; kingdom Metazoa; phylum Chordata; class Actinopteri; order Syngnathiformes; family Syngnathidae; genus Syngnathus; species Syngnathus floridae. The sequence continues at coordinate 8,950,520 of NC_142427.1, read as the reverse complement.
GACACTACAAGTTTATGAGCTGCTTGTGAAGTTCAACCACTCACGAGGTGTCGCTCGTTGCAGGTAACGCGGCAATCATCAAGCCGTCGGAGGTTTGCGTGCACACGGCCAAGGTGATGGACGAGCTGCTGCCACTCTACCTGGACAAAGTAAGACATCTATTTGGTCACTTATGGAAGACCTCCTTGCTATCATGACATCACAGTAAATGGCCAAAAAGTCAAAAACAAAAAATTCGTGTCATGCAGGAGCTCTACCCGGTGGTAACAGGCGGCGTTCCCGAGACACAGGAGCTACTGCGTCAAAAGTTCGACCACATCTTCTACACGGGGAACAGCGCCGTGGGAAAAGTCATCATGGCGGCGGCCGCTGAGCATCTGACACCTGTCACATTGGAGCTAGGCGGTAAAAGTCCGTGTTACATCGACAGCAAGTGCGACGTCACCATCGCCTGCAGGTAGCTCCAACTCGCCCCCCCCTTGAGGAACAGCATCTTGCTACTTCCTTGCTCCGTGTGCAGACGTGTGGCGTGGGGTAAGTTCACCAACTGCGGCCAGACCTGCATCGCGCCCGACTACATCCTGTGTGAGCCGGCCATTCAGCAGCGTGTCATCCAAGAGCTCCAAAAGGCCATCAAGGTAAGGCAGAAGCTCCTGGGTGGTGGGACTCCATTTTCAATTGATGTCTCATTTCTGACAGGAGTTCTACACGGACAATCCCAAGACATGCCCGGACTACGGCCGTATCATAAACCAGCGCCACTTCAAGAGGATCATGTCCATGATGGAGGATAGTACCATCGCTGTGGGCGGAGACACCGACGAGGAGGACTGCTTCATAGGTGACGCTTTCACGTGGACGGCGGGTTCCACTTGAGCGCTAACACAACTTGTGGGTCCAGCTCCCACAGTGCTACGGGACGTCAAGCCCGACGCCAAGGTCATGCAGGAGGAGATCTTTGGACCCCTGCTGCCCATCCTCACGGTTGATGGCCTGGATGAAGCCATCCGCTTCATCAACAAAGGCGAGAAGCCTCTGGCCCTCTACATCTTCTCCAATGATGACAAGGTACCACACCTGGACTCCCTCGAACAGGACCTTACTTAGCTGTTTAGGGCCGGAGCGAGCTTGCTACGTCAAACTTTGCTAACACGTTTGCCATCCTGGCTGAAGGTCATCAAGAAAATGAGGGACGAGACCTCCAGCGGAGGACTTTTGGCCAACGACTGTCTGGTGCACTTCTCGGTCAACTCGCTGCCTTTTGGGGGCGTTGGTAGGCGCACACACCCTCATGATAAGATCCAACCTTTAGACCTTCACCTAGCACAAGTTGCCACTGCCAGTGCTGGCCACTAGAGGTCACTGTGGCTTCCTTTTCTGCAGGTAACAGCGGGATGGGCTCCTACCACGGCAAGCACACCTTCGACCAGCTGAGTCACCTGCGAGGATGCCTCATCAAGGCACTTAAGATGGAGGGCATGAACAACATGCGCTACCCACCTCACACAGCCAGCAAGTTGGGTTGGGCACGCTTCTTCGTGCTCAAGGGCTTCAACTTCGGCTTGATTGGACGCCTGATGCTGCTGTTCGCTGCCGCCGCTGTGCTGGCCGCCATCGCCGTCCAGGTTAGAACACCCGCAAATCCAAGTTGGATTGAAGAAGGCCTTACATGCTGCGTATCTTTGCTGTTTTGCAGAAGTATGACCTGCCGCACAAGTTCTACCGTTGAAGAGTCTTCAGCGCCCGCAACCGACCAATCACTTTACATAATATTTGCACGCACGTCATATAGTGCAAGCGAGGGTCTAGCTGCTAATTCCGAACATTTCAATGTCGTGATGTCATTCTGATTTGAATTTTTATCAACAACCTGCTTTTAAAAAGGTTTATATGCTCAACGAAGCTTTTAAGTCCGTTTCATTTCACAAGTCTGCGTCCAGCTTTAAGTTTCCGAAAGCTTCAGACTGACCAATCGTCGCTGTCTTTTTTTTTCGTTAATCGTAGGCGCTGTAGTTTTGCAGCACAGGATTGTATTTTGATAATCCATAAAAAAAATAACTACATAGCAATGTAATTAAAATTAACATTGTAATCATAAAAACATATCTGCCTCTGGAGTGATTTTTCATCGTGTACTGAACGAATCAAAAAAGTCCCAACTGCACATGAAATTTGCAATGATGTGACTTGGCCTGCAGGGGTCAGTGTTTACATGCTAAAGTCACAAATAGAGCTTAATGCACACCTACCTGTTGGAGGTGAGGTGACAAAGCAGTGACAGCAGAGGAAGAAGGGTCACTCTGCTTCTGTTGGGAGTCCATCATGGATCTTCTTCTGTGCCTGATGCTTGCTCTTGCTCCGTTCTTCTGTCCGTGTGCAGGTAGGACTTTTTGTGAGCTTTATTTCACTTTAAAGTAGAAATGCAGAGAGGTAAGACAGGAGTATTGGAACTTGGCAAAAATCAAGAATTAGAGAAAAGGAAGCTTTCTAGTTTACATTATGGTTGAGTTCCACAGCACAAGGAGGCCTTCAGGAAAGTGCCCATACACATGTCCCAATACTTTGGAGCATTAGACCACTCCAGTTGATTAATTTGAGATTTTGTTTTTTATGGCTGTGGATGTTGGGAACGCAAGTGTGCATTCATGCACACACACCCACACACAATAGGTGTCTTGTCCTGAGGTGAGTTCAGTCTCACAGGTGTGTGTGAGGGGAATAAAGAAAACAATGAGCATTCATCAAGCTCGGAAAAGATGGAGGAGGGGACGGCGCAGCAAGCCAGATGAGAAGTGGAGAAGACGTCATAGGTGGCACAGATCCCTGACCACGGGAAAGCTCAGAAGGTGTGTGTTTGTGTGTAGGTGGGTGGTGTTACGAAAACCAGCACTCCTGTGATGCCACTTGTAAAGGTAAGCGTGTACCTAATCAAGCGTCCCGATGCTGCGAGCGTGACGGTTTTGGGGTTCAGACCCGAACAGGTGGTCTTTGGACTTCCCTCACTGCGGCGGACTGCGCCAGTCGCCCATCAACATCGTCAGCAATAAAGTTCACGTCAACACGGCGCTGCCCCCGCTGGAGTTCATAGGTCACGATGAGCGGATCAACATCACCGTGGAGAACAAAGGACATTCGGGTAAACGGGGGATAAAGCAAAAATCCCCGCCCAGTGTAGAGCGGTTCGGGAGGATTCCATTCCTCATCATGGACAAGAAAAGTCCTGAGCCAGGGGAGAGGGAAGAGGCCAAATGAGTGACTTCTTGATCTTGTTCTGTCCAAACATTTTGCTTCAGCTCACTTCCACCTGCCCCAGTCGGTGCGTCTGACCGGAGGCGCGCTGCCGGGCCACTATCGGGCCGCCCAGTTCCACTTCCACTGGGGGGCTAGCGGAAGCCCCGGGTCGGAGCACACCGTGGACGGAGAGCGATTGCCCATGGAGGTTTGCCAGTGCACTTGCAACACATTTGCTAACATCAAGTCAGATCCACCGACTTCCACCTTGAAAATATCTTCCAAGCTTTCCATGTTACCCCCTTCCTCCAATACATTGTATGTTTCTAGCTTCACATCGTCCACATCAAGGAGCCGTACGGATCCCTGATTGAAGCCGAACATGACATGGCAGGAATCGCCCTGCTGGCCTTTCTCTTTGAGGTACACACGTAGTAGCGCCAAAGTGTCAGCACGCAGCTGACATGAAGTTCTACTGACAGGAAGTCAGTGATGATCACCCTCACCTGGACGCCATCATAAATGCTCTGGGACAAGTGCGCCACAATGGTAACCAGCGCTCCTCTACCTTTTTCCACCTTACCCTCATCCGCACCTTCTTTCCCATCCAGGCTCCACGACACTCGTGTCCGACTTCAAGCTGAGCGATATCGTCCCTCCGTCCGGGGAGCTGCACGCCTACTACCGCTACGTGGGCTCCATGACCACGCCCGGATGCGAACAAGCGGTAGCTTGGACCGTCTTCCTCAAGACGCTGCCCATCAGCAGTCGGCAGGTAGGCGGTTGGGGGGGGGGGGGGGGGGGGGGGGGGGCGGGGGGGGGTTTCACGTACCGTCCAGTCACAATGGTCGTGTTCCTCGTTAGTTGGACGCCATCGTACGGCAGTGCCTTTTCTGGACGGGTCAGCCCATGACGGACATCTTCAGACCTACACAGCCGCTGGATGGACGGGTGGTGTACCGCTCCAACTCAGCCGTGCGCCCACGCTTCGCCGCCTTCTCGGCCCTGCTCGCCACGACCGCCGCGCTCATCCATTACGTCCATTGACGCTCATACACAGAGCAAAACATTTGTTATTCCGCTCCACAAATGACAACCCAAGTTCACCATCACAACTTTTAAGAAATGGAGAAATTGGATTCTGCCTATCGTGCATCGATCACTTCTGTGCTCATCGTACTCGTATTTATAAATAGTTACGAAAAGATTCAGATGTGTATGTAAAATATAGAAATGAGATTTTTGTCCAATAGTACGATAAAATTATGCACAAATACTGACTGAATTAGTTTTTTTTGTTTTAAAGCCGACTAAACAAAATTATTACAGGACCTGAGAAAGACTAATAGTCTTTAATAGTCACTTTATTAGGGACACCACACAGACAGTCATTGGACCAAAGAGTTCATCAATGGGCTTTGCTTTGATTCATTTGACTGATACCAAGTGAAGACTTTTCTGGCATAAAGCTACTTTTTCACGTTTGATTTTGCTTCACTAATTGAGGTGAGAGTGCCGGTGCAGCGTTTACGTTTTCTGCATTGCCATCCAGGCGCGTAGGTGTTCTACCTGAGCGCGCACGCTGCTCTCGGCCGTGCCACCAGGGGCGCTGTACTGCTCCACGCTGGACTCGTAGTTCCACACCGACGCCAGGTCGCCTTCCAACAGCGGGCTGTCCGCATGCAAACAAACACAACATACGATCACCATGAGTATGTGTGGGCGGGCCCACGTGCACACGCACGACCCAACCACCTGATGGCCTTGAGGTCCTCGCCGGCCAACTGGTTCAATGGGACCTTTTTGGATTCGGCCATGAAAACCACTTTGCCCGCGAGTCCGTGAGCTTCCCTGAAGGCCACCTGGAGACACAAGATGGATGGACGGATGAAAAAGCTCTCACTCTGGTGAAGGCTTTTATCTGCATGTATGGATTTGCACTCACCCCCTTCCTCACGAGGTAGTAGGCCAGATCGGTAGCCAGCATGTCGGCACTGAGCGCCGCCTGCATGGTGCCGGCGTCGATCTGAAAAACCAAAGACCTCTGAGTGACCTCAGACCGAGCAAGAGCGGAGGCATCCCGGCGTCTGCTGACCTTCAGCGTGGAGATGACACCAGCGGTGACCTGAAGGACGGCCAGGATGGAGTCGTAGCAATCGAACATGGCCTCCTTGTCCTCCTGAGTGGGAACAACACAAAACAAACGTACAGTTGGCTCCCATCTCGGAGGAGTTCTGGTGCCCAATTCATGTCATAATCTTCATCCTGGAGTCATAAATCAAAATGTAGGTGGAACATGAGGAGATGAGAAGGAATGTGGTACCTGCAGGTCTTTGTTGTAGGTGCTGGGAAGGCCCTTCAACGTCATCATGAAGCCTGTGCACTAAAACAAAAACAAATTTTGGAGGAGGCCCCAAGCTTGGTGAACGGGCAAAAAAAGTAGGAGGTCTTACTCGGCCAAAGATTCGTCCCGCCTTGCTCCTGATCAGCTCCAGACTGTCGCCGTTCTTCTTCTGGGGCATCAAGCTGCTGCCCGTGCTGCAGCACACAAACGAGAGACGTTGGCTTCTTCTGAGGGGGGCGACACGTGAGGCGTTGGCGGCTAACCTGTAGGCGTCGGCGAGCGTGATGAAGGAGAACTCTTTGGTGCTATAGAGCAGGAGGTCCTCGGCCACCTTACTCAGATGTGTCGCGCACAGCGAGGCCCAGAACAGGAACTCGGCTGCCGCACACGCGTACCAAAAAATCAGATGGTGGGACGGGCGGCCGGTGAGGCGCCGACGAGCATACCGACAAAGTCTCGCTGGCCGGTGGCGTCCATGCTGTTCAGGCTGACCTCGTCGAACAACAACTCTGTCGACAACAGCAACATTTAGCGTCCATTGAACCAAGTCGATGCCAGCAACGACACGCGTGACACCATTCGGACCTTTCCTCAGAAGCTCCCTGTCGATGGCGAAGGGCGTTCCGGCGATGGCGCCGCTGAAAAGCACAGGAAGCGATGCGGTCCAGTGAGGCAAACTTCAATATATTTTAGCCTTGCGATTGAGGAGCTAAATATGGAGTCTCAACAAGGGATGTGGCAGGCTTGCATTTTAAAGTCGCTCCTACCTGCCAAGAGGCAAGACGTTGACACGCTTGCTGATCTCCCGCAGCCGCTCCACGTCCCGCTGCAAAGCCACAGCGTGACTTCCCGAAGACAAAACCATGAATACAAGTTGTCCTTTCTTCTTAACAGCTTTTGCACTCACCTCAGCATCCAGTGGCTCCATCTGATTGGCTGAGCTCGCTGCATGTGGGTGTAACCAGGAAACAGGACCTTTATCTCTCTAGGTGGAGGAACCGCTAGTTAGGAAGCCATTCCCAAGGTGGCGGCGGATGGTGTGCGCCATCTTACGCTGCGGCGCGTTCCACCATGGCGGAGATGAGGAGGAGGGCCTCGTTCGTCAACGTGGCGATGGCGTCACGCAGCCACAAACGCATGTCCGTCACCACCTGGTCGTTCCTGCTCCTGCCCGTGTGCAGTTTCCCTGCAGCAGGGCCAATCAACTCCTGCAAGCCCACACATCATTTCTGATATTTACCCAGGAAGAGACGGTGAGATGAACGACTCACCTTAAGTCTGCGTTCATTAGCAGTGTGGATGTCTTCATCGCCGTCTTTGAGCACGAAGGTGCCTTTGCTCCACTCCTCGCTGACCTGGAAGCACAGCGCCGGAATCGTCACCATAATCACGTCACTGCGATGTGGGCTGGATGTGCGACTACCTGGTCCAGGCCTTGGAGGATCTGTTCCATCTCGTCAGCGCTGAGCAGCTGGGCCCGGTGCAGAGCCTTGGCGTAGGCTTTGCTGCCTCTCAGGTCGGCGTCCCACATCCTCTTGTCGTACGACACCGACGCGTTGAAGCGCTCCATCGTTTGATCGATGGCGCCCACAAAACGACCCCCCCACAGCTTGGACCCCTGACACACAATGTGACAGAAATTGCTTGACAACTTCAGTTTGTATAGCCTATTTTAACCAACCGCTTAAAAGGGAACTCTAAATACTTGGGTGCTATTTAACATACCTTGCTAATAAATTATTTCTTTTGTGGATTTGAAAAAAAGATAGATAACATTTTGGAAGGCAGATTGATCCACGGTTGACATTTAGCCACAGAATGAGGTACAATTTTTGGGCCCCAAAATCGACTTACACGTTTTCGTGTGTAAAACAAAAAAGGTGGATGAGTTGCTTACCTCAGCAGTCATTTCGGAACACAGTGGAATTCTCGGGGTCAATAGAAACCGATAAATGAGCAAAACTGGTTTGACTTGTTCACAACGAATGAGGAAAAGAAAGGAAAAGGTGAAGAAATAAAAACCTTTTGTATCTTTTTACTCACGGCACCTGCGGTGAAACTTTACAGACGTTTTGTTTTTTGTTTTCACCAGAACACTTGTAGCTAGTCCTGAAAATTAAACTCGCCGCAATGAACAAATGTTCCTGAAAAGTCTTCGGGCGATAGATTGATGGTCGATATAAAGAAATAAGTCCAAGTAGATATAGAATGGTCAATAAATTAAAACCGTGCGGTAAATATGTGACATCACCATCAAGCCAGTTCGGAAACTGATGGCACAGCTGCTTGGTTGTTGTGGCATAATGCATCCTGGGATATTATCAACCCATTATTAAAAAACAAAAAAAATATTAAAACAGACTACAACAGCGCTACAACTAGAGTTTCGTCCCAAACGAAGTTTTATATTTGAACAATTGACATATTTAGCTGTTACTAAATCGGCTGTTTTGCTACCACGGAACAAAAAATCTGAGGTCGTTTCGCGCGGACTTATTTTTGTAAGGCACCAACACGCCTGGCAACATGGAAGTGTAAGTCAAAAAAGGGTTCATGGTTTTTGGATATATCTCATTCGTACACAGAAAAAATGCTATAATTGTTGTAGGAAGTAATATTGATGATGAAACTTTATATTGCATCACCCTTTTCGCTGATTGATCGATTGACAAAGATTAACATATACGATCCTTTTTATATTTAATCTGTTTTTGTAGCGTGACATTTGATGAAAACGTTTTCAACACCAGATTACAGAAAAAAAAACATGCATGCATCCATCCATTATCCGAACCGCCTATTTATTTTGGAAACTATTGAAAAAACAACACATATTAATAATCGTACCACTACAGTGAATATACTGTAATTCCATGAGTCAATTTATAATATTTTCTTTTTAGGAAAAACGCTAACGCTGCCATGCTCAGCAACTATGAGGTGAGACAAATTGCTCCATTTTGCTTTTATACACTTAAATGTTATTGATAGGATGTTGCTTGAGTAAACTTTTATCAATTATTTCATGAAATCTGCGCACAGTCACATGGATGAATTGAAATGCAGTCCCGTGTATTTGTTTGTTAGGTGTTCCAGCTGCTAACTGACCTGAAGCAAGAGAAGAAGGACAGCGGCAAGAGCAAACACAGCGCCGGGCAGCAGAATCTTAACACCATCATGTATGAGGTTAGCACGTTACATGTGTCTTCATGTCAAGGAATATGAAAAATAAATAGAATAGTAAGATCATTGCAACATTACTTTTGACATGCGTGGCAAACAAGGAGTCCTTCTTACCCCACACTTGTATGTTGCAATACGTTGTCACTTCCCACCAGTCAGCTTTGTGTGTCGGCAGACGCTCAAGTACTTATCCAAGACGCCGTGCAGCCGTCAGCGTCCTGAGATGCTCGAGGCCTTTCTGTCCACCATGATGCGGCACAAACTCACAAAGTCAGTCCCGGCTCGGCAAAAGAAGTTGTTGTCATGTCACCTTGATACATTTTCACATCTTGGCCAGGGCTGAGAAGCTGCAGTTACTCAACCACCGACCGCAGACTGCCGTGGAGATGCAGCTGGTGAGTCTTTTCACTCTGGTCACAACAAGAAGCAGCGTTATTGATTGTTCTCCAGTGAAGGTCATGGGCAAAACCACCCTAAAAAGTAAATGTTTTTTTATTGCAAGTAACTGTTGTTGCTGATATGTCCACTGGAGGGCGCTCTGACTCCAATGAGCACTTCTCATTGAATTGATAGTGCAGCTCTTGTGAAGATGCCAAATTGGGGTCAATGAGGGCCCTGAACCCAAATGTTCACTTTTGATTGTCCTTGTGGCAGCCATAACAACAAGCATTGTCGTGATTGTGTGTGTTTGCACCTGAGATGGTGGAGGAGAGCGAGGAGCGTCTGTCAGAGGAACAGATCGAGGAGCTCATCCAGATCATTTCAGAAATTCTACCCGGCGATCCGGAGCAGGAAGACGCAGCGACTGCCGATGGGGAAGCGGCGTGAGCTCCTTTATCTGAACTAAGAGCGCCCACTTTCTTTGCAGCTCTTCTCAAGGAAGAGAACATTTGATTTTATAAAGACATTTGAATGTATTTTTTCTTCTTCATGCAGTCTTAGTACCCCAAAGTTACTGATGATTTCAAATGTGAGAAAATCAAGAGATACAGTCGAATGCACTTTTCCTCTTCCTTCAATCCAATTCCAAATTCCAAACATCAGCATGAGGCATGATAACGTCAATTTTGTGCCTGGACAAACACGTCTTTATTGTTGTAAATGAGGTCATTAGTTGCCGTTGGCTGGAAACGGAGAACGGCAGAAGACGTGTCCTCCAAGCAGTGTGCTAATGTTTGCTTTGAAAACAACAGTCCAGATAAAAAAATAGTCTCATTCCAGAAAAAAAATCGATCTCTGTCATTTGCATCACTTCCCGTGTGACTCTTGAGCCATCTGCTGGCACAGATCAATCATCCATTATTTATTGACATGCATTATCGAGTGTAAGGATGCAGACTGCGCATGTGCGCGTCCAACGCTCATGTTTAAGGGACAGTCAAAAAGTAGGACGAATTACTTGAGGTGGGCTTAGCTCTCAGGAAACGTCCCCGGTGAGCTTTTAGAGAGAACGTAACCGATCGATGAGCTGAAATCTTTTTGGACTCGAGTACGGAAGTGGAAGGGAAGGGGGGAAAAAAACAAAAAACGTTCTACTATGGCGGAATTGCCATTTAAGAGCTCCACCAATGGGGAGGTTCTAAACATGCGGGCGTCCAATCAGAATCGAGCTTTCCCCAAGGGGGCGACTTGCTTTTTTCTGCCTTTTTTTGCTCCATCCTCTTCGTCAATTGGTGCCTCACGAGTACTCGTATAAGATTTACAAGCGGTCGCCAGCAGCACCGACTGGAAACTTGGATATTCCTCGCCGCTTCTTCGTGACTACATGGCCAAGGCATTTCCGCTGCAGCAGCAACGCTGAGAGCTTCGCAACGATTGTGCGCCTTCGTCGGGAGGCTCGGGTAAGTCGTCCATCCGAGCTGAACTCACGACGCCTGGCTAGCTGGCTCGTGTCTGCACTAGCTTCTTACACTTCGCGTTTTCGGGCCTGCTGTCTGGCGATGGCTCACCTGGAGGAGGCTACTCGGGTGCCTGTCCAGATGTGGCGCTGCCGCCAGGCCTCGGCGATGGCGCGCACGGGCAGCTCGGAGCAAATTGACCTGTTGATGGCGCTGCTCTTAAATCGTCGTCGTCACGTAATGGAGCACACGTTCTGTCGTCTTTGCTTTCCAGTGGTTGTTTGGTGCAGCCCGAGGTCACTTGCAACTGTTGACTAGTTCATATGACGTCACTTTGTTTAGGTTCAAACCAACATATTTCCACGTATGTCATAACAACCTATACGTTAGGATCAAAGTTTTCATTTGCACATATTGGATCTATACGTTCAGAACCAGCTAAGGCGGAGCGACTGTGAAGCTCCTCAGACCTCATCTGACCGCACACAAGGAGGCTCAGAACCAGCTCAAAAGTGGGTAGTGAGGCTCCTCAGCTCACATAAGGGGAGTTGTCAGCATCAGTGCAAGCAGAGATCCTCCAGACAAGAAAGCCCTTCTGTGCTCAGGTTAACAAGTGGAAGCTCCCCGATCCAGTGAGCCCCCGAGTGTCGCAGTGTTGTACTTGAAAAAAAGAGGAAGCGCCTTCGTCAGCACATAGCAGCGGCGTGAGTATGAGGAAGTTTGCGGTTCTGCCAGGTCGATAGGAACGTGATCTACTGGCTCGGCCAAATTGTCAATGATGTGTAATTAGCGAAGGCGCGGTGTTGACTCGAGGGTGTTGAGAACTCCACTCCTCTTACATTCCCCCGAGGACCAAGCCCAGCGCTTGGATGGCTGCTCCTCAGGACCGTCCCGGTGAAGTGTGCTTGTGTCGGCGTGACGCAGATGGCCTCTTGTATGCTTTCAGGTGGACACAATGGATGTGGGCCTTCACCTGAGCGTGCCGGCGGGCCCGTAACCTTTCCAGCGGAACTCGCGAATACCCAGTCCGGATAAAGATGCGAGTGAGCCGCTCCAACGTCCTGCTGGGGTGTGTGCTCCTTTGCTCCGCCTCCCTGCTCTACCTGGGCTTGAGTGGGCTGGACTGCCCCCCCGCAAGCCGGCGCTCCCGCTGGGCAGAACGCCATCGGGGCTCGGCCAATCCCAACGCTTCGCTGGGCGAGCACCTTCCTGAAGACACACCCCTCATCTTCATCGGCGGCTTTCCCCGCAGTGGCACCACCCTGATGCGGGTCATGCTGGATGCCCACAAGGCCGTGCGCTGTGGGGAGGAGACCCGCGTCATCCCCCGACTGCTCACCATGCGCGCCTCCTGGAGCCGCTCCGCCAAGGAGCGCTTACGCCTGGACGAGGCCGGTGTCACCGACCAGGTCCTGGACTCGGCCGTGCGCGCCTTCCTTCTCGAGGTGATGTCATCACGGACATGACTGTGGGGACGTGTCGTATTTACGTTACAGCTGGGAGCATCATCCTTGACATTTTTGTTGCTGGCCAACGTATATGTGCTTCAGGTTATCGTGGGCCACGGCGAGCCGGCGTCTCGTCTGTGCAACAAAGATCCCTTCGCCTTGAAGTCGCTGACTTACTTGGCTCACATCTTCCCTAAGAGCAAGTTTGTGTTGATGGTGCGAGACGGACGCGCCTCGATACACTCCGTCATCTCACGCAAGGTGAGCCCCCGCTGCCGTGTGCTAGCAAAGTGTGTGATGCCCAATGAGTCGGACCTTGAGTCCGGTGTCCCTCAGGTGACCATCTCGGGGTTCGACCTCAACAATCCACGCGACTGCCTGACCAAGTGGAGCAACGCGGTGGAGACCATGTTCAACCAGTGCGTGGCGGCCGGCCCTGAACGCTGTCTGCCAGTGCGCTACGAGCACTTGGTGCTGCACCCTGAGCGCGAGATGCGTCAGCTGCTGCGCTTCCTGGAGCTCCGCTGGGACCCGGCCGTTCTGCACCACGAGGAGCTCATTGGGAAAGCCGGCGGCGTCTCGCTCTCCAAGTGAGTCGGGGTCTTCCGGGGTACTGGAGAAACTGCAGAAGGGAAATCATTGGCATGTTTTGTGACGCATGCTAGGGTGGAGCGCTCGACGGACCAGGTAGTGAAGCCGGTGAACACTGAGGCGCTGGCCAAGTGGGTGGGCCACATCCCCGACGACGTGGTGGAGCACATGGCCGAGGTGGCGCCCATGCTGGCACGACTCGGCTACGACCCACGGGCTAACCCGCCCGATTATGCCCGCGCGCCGCCGCTCTCCAACCCGGCGCTGGTAAGTCACAATATCTTAGCCTACCTGTCACCGAACGACTTTGTTGCCTCTCGCTCGTTTTCTCCTCAGCCTTGGAAGGTGGCAGAACCTTCCGGAGCCGCTTAGAGAACAGAAGAAGGCAGCAGAACTTTCTGGTCGCTACAACGTGCAAACGCTGCGGATCCCAGATGCACCTTAAAGGCCCTCTTCCTGTACCGCCCCGCCCGCCTGCCCACCACAGCTCGCCAACATCTTTCTGCCTTTTTTTTTTTTAATTCCCCCCCTTCTTTCTTGTGGCTGTTTGTGGACTCGTACGACATCCGTTGTCGCCGTCGTGGATCTGCAAGATCTGTGACCTCGTTGCCAATGTGAACCACTCGCTGGACTTTTTAAAGACTATTTTCTTAATAAATTATTACGAAAGAGCGATGGGCTCCCTTTCCGGTGGCGGGCGGGCGGGTCTCATCGCTCGAGCATGTCGATACGGTCTCATTACTGCACAGCTCGTCTACGTGGTTACAAACGAGTCAATAATAAACACAAATCAAAAACACTTCATGGAGGTGTTGCTTTATTTAGCAGTTAGCATTAAGATGGCGCACCTGAATCCATGGACATATTCACATTTGTGACCCGACGCCCTGTTTACTTCCTAATATGAGTTGAGAAGAAAACTAATCTTCCCACACTGGAAGCAGTTCTACAAGCTCATTTACATCAAATCCATCAATTGGAAAGTGGAGGGTACCTTGAGATAAGAGTGTCTTCACTTATAAAATGAGGGAAAAAAAAGACTCTGCTAGCCACCTCAACCTGGAAGAATTATTTTTGCTTCATTTGATTTTGCCGAACTTGCCCTTTGTTTTGTGACTGCAATGTGTTGTAATGTTTCATTAATTTTGCGATCTTGACTTTTGCTGTTAGGTTAACTGTATGTTGTAATATGAGGAGTACATTTTCAGAGTCTAAATGAGAACTTTCATGAAAATGACTTTGACGTGATTTAAGTGGACGTGTGAAGCTACTTGGTGAAGTCTCGGTTCCGGTCTCGCCCGTCAAGCGTTGTCATCGTCATCGCTCCCCGCCAGGCTGCTGTCGGTCGACTTGGCGTCATCGTCGTCCTCTTTTTTGCCTTCCTGCGTTTTGTCAGGCTGCGGTGTGTTTTTTGGCGGTGTGGCGCTGGACGCCTCTGTGGCGCCACCCGGTGGGAGCTTGGGACCTCCGCCCTGCTGCGCCCCCTCCAGGAAAGACGACCAACCCTTCAGGCGCTCTTCACGTTCACGGCTCGTCTCCTCCACCTTCACGCACAAACGAGCTCATCATCACCATGACAACGACAAACTGTGTCTTCATCGATGAAGAAGCCAATTGTGCATCCAAAGGAACCCCCCACACACACACCTGATAGTCGGTGGTGCCGTCCCACAGCTGCGCGGTGAGCTGGCGACCTCCGAACCAGCGCCCGTGGAAGGACAGGATGCAGGCGTCGGCATGCTCCTGCTCCTTAAAGGCCACCGAGGCCACGCCGTCCGGATGCCTCTGCCCGAGCACAACAACCGCTACCAGCTGGCCGTCTCACGCGGCCAATCGGACGCCGGCACCGGCCACTCACGTCGAACAGTATGACCTTCTTGACCTCGCCGAACTTCTCGCACTCTGAGCGCAGGTCTTCGCGGTATTCGTTCAGAACCAGAGGGTCCTCCTCAAAGTCAGTCGGATGAAACATATTCCTGATGATGACGACCTTTTCGTGTCGCTTCCTGGCGTCTCCTTGCTTCTCGGGCCTCCAATCCAACTGCCTGCTCGGACACAAACGCGGAACACGTCGACGTCACAATGACGGGATGCACGCGCACGGTGCTCACTTTTGCTGCATCTGCATCTTCTTGCGGTAGTCCTTGTTCTTTTTCTTCTTCTTGCTGGCGTCGTATTGGCCTTTGAGTTGGAAGCGAGCCGCCTCCACGTGCACTTTGTAGCCTCTGATTTCTGACTCGTCCATAAGACGCACAGCCAACTCCACCGACTCCCTCTGAACACCCACGCGAACACACAAACTTCATCACATTGGTTTCAACGATAGAAACAAATCTCTAATGTTCTACTCCATAAAAACAACTTGCACTCAAAAGAATCCCATTAGAGGATGTAGGCTGGCACGACCTTGAGGTAGCAGCAGAGTCCGTCTCCTTTCAGGTTGCCGTCTTTGTCCTTGTACAGTTTGACTTTGTAGTCTTCAGTGATGGGGTCTCTCATGACGATGCCGCACTTGGACATCAGCTCCACAAATTCCTCAGTGCTGGTGTCTGGGGGCAGGCCTGCAATCAAGAGACGGCCAATCAGGGAAAGAGGACAAAGACAAAATGGCATCAAGCACAAACGGAAAGCGCATGACCCACCGGACACGTACACGTTGGTGTTCTTGGTGTCCTCCATGTCAAACCAGCCTGAAACACACATTGGACATGCCGCCATGATTAGCATTAGCACCATAACTGTCATCATCATGGCCTCACCTGGATCTGGTTTCCTCTTTTCTCCTTTGCGCTTGCCGTCTACGCCTGTGCTTGTCTGCTGCTCCGATATCGGCTCTTCCTCAGCTGCTGGCCGCTTCTCCGCTTCTGTGGAGACGGGCTTAGCGGCGGCGGCAGCAGTGGCGTCAGGGTTGCCTTCCTGATTGAAGCCGTAGTTAGCCTGGTAAGCCGCCATGAAGTCCTCTGTAATCTGCAAACAACATGGTCAACGCGGGATTCTCAAGACACGGGATTACGGCGTGCATACTTTGGGGAACCAAGCTTTCTTGTCGTGGTCCCAGTCGTACACTGTGCCGTCGTTGGGGTCCGTGTACGTGAACGGATTGGAGGCACCATGGCTCGTCTTGCTGTACAGCTCCTGAAGGCGGAGCTGCTCCTCAAACTCCTTGTTGGCCTCGCCGCTCATCTACGCCCACAGCGTCATAATCATTAACACTGCTTAATTGAGTGAAATCATCGAATAATATGTCTGTAAATTATCTGTCAGTTACTATTTTTTTAATTAATCAATAAATCGGATAAATAGTTTTCATTTCTTTATTGAAAAAAACAGGATAGTAATTGAAATTAAGAGTGCAAATAATGAACAGAAAACAAATACTGTAACATCCAATATTTATTCAATGAAATTCTAATGTAAATATGAAAATTTCATGTATTTAATTTAAAATATTCTTCTCAATGAATTTAATCTAATTTGCACCACCCTCACTCGACTACTATTTTATTTATCCATATGTAAATATTACAATTATGCCACAAAAGTGCATTAATAGCAATATAACAATATATAAGAGCAACAGATTTGGTCGTAAGCGCAATTTAATGCTCCCTCGCTCTGCGTGTCAACAAACTGAGAAGGACTTTGGGAGTTATTTTGGTGCATGGACGTGTTTTCTATTTTGAACAGCACACGCGCAATTGATGCTAACTTAGCATCACTGCGCTAGCCTTGCCTTTCTGCAGCGTTGGACGTCTGAATGGCGGCGAAGAGATGCGGGGGTCAGCGCAACGAGCTCCTCGTTGGCATTCTTTTGGAACTAATAGCTTTCGTTAGAATTTCTTGACGACTGAAGACGCTGAGCTAATGTTTTGTTCGAGGCTTCATTCGCGGTGAGGCTTGAATGAAGCTCTTCCGGCGCCAAAGTCCAACTGCGCATGCGTGTCTATTCTAAGACTTAGCCGCTTGATTTGTTGTACAGGTGACCTTGCGTTGACAAAGAGTTACACTCGAGGCAACGGTCACTCCGCCCGCCCGTGTGGTTCAGAGAGTTATATTAGTTGCACGCGCTAAAGCCAAACAATCGTGCTAGCTTGTAGCCAGTAAGCTAGCCCTGATGGCTAGCCAGTAGCTTAGCTTGTCTTTTCGTGGAAGCTGTTGTCATTAGTGCAAATCTGCAGACGATGGCGGAGGCCGGCGGCGGCCTGGATCCGGCTAGCTTGCCCCCGGGGGACCCGCAGCTCATTGCCATGATCGTGGAGCACCTGAAGAACCGAGGGTTGTTCGACGAGTTCCGACGAGACTGCCTGGCGGACGTTGACACCAAGGTAAACCCACTTAAGCTAAGCCAATAGTGCAGCACAGTTTAAAATGATCATATTTCCCACTCTTATTCCTTTGGATTCCATAAATGTATTCATATATTTTTTGCCATTTTATTCGTGCCAAAATGGCCATGAAGAAGCTGTGAAAGCCAACCAGGCTGTTGTTGAATTTGTTGTACAGTCCTAAGTGTCGTCATTGTTGCTGCTTGTAGCCGGCCTACCAGAACCTCCGTCAGAAGGTGGACAATTTTGTGACGACGCACCTGAGCACTCAGGAGTGGAAGCCATCCATCAACAAGAACCAGATGAGGAACGGACTCAGACATAGCGTGGTCCAGTAAGTCACCGCTGTTTGCTCTGCACATTTGCTGCAATTTTTGTGTGTACGTGACCTTGGTTACAATTTGTGTGTGGAGGTCAGGCATGTTGGAGTCGGGGGTTGACCGGATCATCACTCAGGTTGTGGACCCAAAGATGAACCATACCTTTAGACCGCATATCGAGACGGCCATCCATGACTTCATTTCAGGAGAAAAGAAGGATGACAGTGCCGTTGGAGCTTCAGAGCAACCAGAACCATCTGAGGGACCCAAAACACCTTAGAAGGGAACTAAAGCTCCAGTTTTATTTTATTGCGAGAATATTTTGTATGCATGTTGTCACATGGGCCAATGGGAATGCGGATTTTGCTTGCTGCCAGGCAGGACACGGCGTGTGGACGAGATGATGGTGACGTTGACACGTGCGACAATTTCGCTCTGAACATTCCGTGTTGACTTTCCCTCTCATGGACCCCAAAGCGGGTCACGTGATCGTCACATGCTGTAAACATGTTTGCATTGTGCGTCACACTCACGCGCAGGCAATCAACTTCATGGAACTACGCTAACTTCACCTTTGTTCCTGCAAATGAAGAAAATTGATTATCAAAATGAGACATTTTCTAATCCCTTTTTCTATTTCCAAACTACAGTGGTGCCTTGACATATGAGTTCAACTTGTTGCTCGACTACGCTTGGAACACGGATTTTTTGGGGAATATTTTCTTTTTTATAAGGAAAATAGCACTCTAATAAAAACATTGAGGAATAAAAAAAGCATCATTCATTGTGCAGCGGGCTGTGCTCGCATGACTGAGGGTCAGAGGTCACGGTGCTCAAAGTCAAAACAGTGCTTTGAAGTGAAGATGAACCTTGACCCCTGACAGAAGTACAATAATACGATATAGACAGAAAAACAGGAGCGATAACATCTGGAGTTTTGCTTGACCTCGTCGTAAGGCACAACAACACCACACTCACCAAAACGGCTGCGTCATCTTCTCAGGTGGTCATCAGGTGGGTTTTCCGTGTAGCACCATCAATCTGCTCCTATGGAGTCCTCCAAAAAAGTCAGACGTATATTATAGTCACTGGAGTCCCTTAAGGAAAAATTCCACACGGAATGATTAATCATCAATATTAGAGACAGAACTTGCACACAGCCCAGTTTTCACCCTGAGCGCGTGCGCGTCACTGTTGCTGCTGCGCCATTGGCCGTCGCTCTGGTGACGGATCATAGTAGGCCCGTGAGCGCGCAGAAATATAAAAAGCGCGACCGCTACGAGCGCAAGGAGAAAAACACACAAGACTCGGAGCTCGGTGGACCCTCGCCGGAAGCGCTTGCATGAGCGCAACATGGACAGACATAAGCGGCTGCTGCATTTTTTTCTTCTTGCGGTTCTGCTGCTCCCCGCCTGCCTGCACGTCTGCGCCTCGGAACCCTCCCGTGACGTCACGGATAAGCACGTTCCGAAACGGCGACTGACTCTGCAGGGCACAGGTAGGTGCTTTTGCGGTTTTGTTGCAAGAAATTTCATAACTTGTTCTTTAAGCCTAGAATTTTCCTCCAGATGAGAGAAACCTGACAACCACAATTCAAACCAATCAAACGTGCTGAATTGGAATAATTGTTTTAGTCCATATAGAAACATGAAAAAAGACAATGTTGAAGTGGCCATGCAGTTAATCAGAGTAATATTAATTAATATAATCAATCATCTGTGCCTCTCAAACTTTACACAAGGTATAACACCCAAGAAAGCTTAAAGGAGAACTATCATGTCAATGCTAAGATGTACAATTGTTGTCCAGTGGACATCCAGAGCTGCCTGGCAACTTCAGGTGAGGCCGGCTGCGAGACCTTCCGGTGCTTGGACAACACCTCATGCAAGATCGACGGCCTGCATCGCATCTGCGTCACGCTGCTCCAGCACGCCGGACGATACGAGGCCCAGGTGACGCAAACGCTCGGACCTGCACTGGATCTCCATGTTCCTGTTGTGTCTCTCATCTCAGGGCAAGTGGCGGGTGAAGGAATCTCTCCGCTGCCTGTCTTCGGGCCTCCGTCAGCGGCTAAGCTGTGCCGGTCGGCGCTGTGCGGCCGTTAAGGATTTGCTCTCGGCGCTGCAGAGGGAATGCTTCGCCAAACATCAACTGTGTCTCGCAGTTCGGGACCACGAGGACACCCTGGGGAGCTTGGTCCATTTCCACCTGCTTTTCCCACCAGGGTGAGTTTTGTTCAGAATCACTCTACCTGAGCAATGTAGTGAGTAAGTCATGCTTTTGAAAAGTATAGTGAGTATTGGTGATTCTAATTAGTGCTTTCAAAACCCAAATGCTTGTCATAATAACTTGCAAAAAAAAAAAATCTGGATTTTGCGACGTGCACTATTGCAAATGAGCAATTTCTGCTCCTGCAGGCCGCACACTGAGCTCATCAACTTCCTGTTGAGGTGCGGCGACGACGTGGGTCCCTGGGTGGCACGCCGACTCCGAGCGCAATGTCGAGACCACTGGGGGGCGCTGTGCGACAGCCTCGCCCTTACCTGCACCCGCAACCACACCAGCACCGAACCAACCGTAGCCGGACAACTGACGTCTGATAATGTCACCAGGCATCAATCGGGATTTTGAGGGACGTTTCAGAACGAACAGAACCTGTGACGTTGAATTAAACGAGAAAGTTTCCACCCCGCCTGACAATAAGTGCCCACCCGCATCCAGGAAGCAGGAAGTGGTTTAAAAAAAAAAAAAATCAAGACACTCTTTCAAACACACACTGAACGTTTTTGTTGTACAATAAACTTTTACCTCCTCCAATTAACTTGTTGTACCTGTAAATGGAAATGGAACAAGCCTCAATTGTTTTGATCTTATCTTTGAATCTGTCGGATGATGTCTTCACGCCTATTTTGGAAATTCCGTGCTTTTGATGGCTGTGCGCGTGCAGGGCACCTAAATGGAAGCCGGTGACGTCATTGTCGGAGCAAATGACTGGCATCGAAACCGGAAAAACGAGTTTGGAAACATTCTTGCAGCTGGAATTGTTCTTAAAGTGATTCACCTGCTTGTCGTTCCTTCATTTGCGTCGCGATGAACTACTCGAGGCAGCAGCCCCCCGCCTATCGGGACCCGGACTTCTCTGGAGACTTTTCGGAACTGAACTGGCGTCTTCGTCCCAATCCGCGCATGAGCGCCACCGAACAGCTGTACTGCTCCCTCAGCAGGTTACCGTCCAAATCGAGCCGGCGAGGTCCCGACAAGCCACTACGCCGAACTGCTTCGTTCTCGGAGACGGAGGATGACGGCCCAAGCGTTCCGGACTCTGCCGACCACTCGCGCGTTCCGGACTCTGCCGGCCACTCACGCGTCCCGGACTCTGCCGGTCACTCACGCGTCCACGACGCGTCCAGTTCCGACGTAGCCCCAGATCAGGGGCGCTCCGATTCCCCGACATTGGAGGGGGGCGACACCCCCTTCCAGAGGAGCTACGGGACCCTGCCCGATCTTATTAACAGCGGCAGGCCGCTCGGCAGGCGCAGGACCGTCGGACATGTCAATGACACGGTAGGTAGACAACATTATGGCCGTCTAAAGGGTCCTGGAAATTTTGTTGTTTTCTAAAAGTGCTTTGGTTGGATGTCATGGAATTATTAGTTCAGCGACCCATGGCTTGGTGTTGATGGGAAATAGTCAATTTAAAATCAGAATATTTTAAGTGGCACAAATCTGACAGTGATTTGTTGCAGCTGAAAGAGGTGCGTCGGGAGGTGGAGCTGTCACGAAGGCGCAGCATGAAGCTCAAGGCCCAAGTAGACAAACTGCAGGAGAGCCGACACGGACCCAAATGGAGTCAAGACCAAGAGCGGGTAAGTCCACGCGTGAAACAGGGCAAGGAAACGTCTTTAACGTGCGTGGCTACCTTTAGGTGACAGAGGAGGTGCTGTCCATCTTGCGGCTGATGCAGCTGATGGTGGAGGACTCGGGGTCCCGCCTCCCTGAGCCGCTTCCCTCCGGTGAAAACCGCCTGGACGCCGCCCTGGCCCAGCTGCAGGACATTGCCCGCAAAATGGCCGTCAGCGGCATCGCTAAAAAGGTTATGCTTTTATCATGCTGCTTGACTCCCGTTGACCCTCAACCTCTACGGCCGCTATCTTGCATGCTTGAGATGTTCCACCTCCTCCAGCACAGCCCATTCTAATGATCAGGTTCTTGCAAAGCTTGCCAATGAGCTGACCTTTTGAATTAGGTGTGTTGGAGGAGAGAAACATGTGGAACGCAAAGGTGCATGCAGCCTTTGACCTTTAATATTTAAATGGCCTTACAAAACCTGAAAAGGTGGGCAGATCTTTGGTAAGCGCACAGGAATGTTGGCGGGCCTCCTTCTGGTCTGTTGCAATGTGGACCAACCAGTTCCAGCTTAAATGTTTTTTTCAAGTGAGAGTGATCGATGTGAGGGGGACCTCGCGTGAAAGATGCAAAGGTAGTAAAGTAACGCTTGGCCGTGGCTTCAGGATGCCAAGTCGACGGGGGGAAGCAGCTCGCCGGACAGCGCCCTGCTGCAACAAGCGCTGAGGGATCGAGACGACGCTATTGAGAAGTGAGTGGCCCGAGCTGGTCCTTCGCTTTGTGCGGGGGCTAACGTGCGCTGCGCCGTTTGCGGCAGGAAGAAAGCCATGGAGGCGGAGCTTCTACGCAGTAAATCGGAGATGATGCTGCTCAACAACCAGCTGCTGGAGGCCGCGCAGAAACGCTTGGAGCTCTCGTTGGAGCTGGAAGCCTGGAAGGTGAGTCGTCAAACCCGTTTGCATCACACCTGCCCTAGGTCTGAGCCATGGGGAAACTTGAAGAACTTCACATGTCGCCAAAAGCTAAACCAAAAAACTGACACCTTTTGTTTAGCACGCTTGTTTAGTTGTTGGGCTGTTAAAGACACGCCCGGCGATGACTTTTAAGACACAGCTAGGCGTGACGGAAAATAGGAACTCGCCTAAGCACGGAATCCTGCATCGCTGGCTGAAGATTGCCCGTTCCTCATTTGGGCTCCAACTTTTCTGCTTTGTACAGGATGATGTGCAGCTCCTGCTGCACCAGCAACTGCTGCTTCAGCAGCAGGTGGATCAGAACCAGAAGAAGCCCTCACGTATGGGCATCCTGAGGAGGAACAAGCCGCCAGTCCAGCGGCCTGCCAACTTCCCGGTGGCGCCCGCACCCGCCTCACCCGCCTCGCCCAGCTCACCCACGCAGAATTCCACCCAGAACATCTTCAGCCGCCCTCAGCTGTCGCCCACCTCGCCCACCCAGGCCACCTCCGGTTGGAGGAAGTGGAATAAAAGCAACGGGGGGCGACCCTCAGTGGAGGCGCCCCAGCGTAGGGAAGACGACGGCTTCCAGGTGGTCTCGCTCGACTGACGTGCAAACAAAAACATCACGACCAAGTCTACCATCCATCTGATTTTATTCCACGGGCATAATAAGCAACACATGAATAATATTTGATAACATGAGAAGGACAACAACATTACTACATTAATCTCTCTCTCTCTTTATATTTGTGTGATTGCTTGTTTGATTATGGCTTTGTAAATAAATGCCAATCACCGCATTCACGCTCTTTCACATTCTTACAATAGATATATAATAAATTAGACTTGTATAAATATATATATATATAGTTCACGACAAAAAAGCCTCCACGTACTCATCTCCTTTGAAATGACTCTTGTAGTGTTAAATTCAATTAAGTTGCAGCGTACACATGATTATCAGCTCGTAAACACGTCACCGGAACATATACATGTAAAGTTGGGTAGAACAGTATGAGCCTTCACACACATGGATTTCACATGTTCGGATTAACAAGCAGAAACAACGTCCATCAAAATGTCTGAGTCAGCCCGCCCTACTCTAACTGTTTGGAATAAATGATAGCCATTCTAAAAGTAATTGATAGCGACAGCGCTAAGTTGACCCTCATGTTCCTGGCAGTTTCCATGCTACACTTCTGTGTATTAAAAAAAAAAAAAAAAAGGCAGTCGAATAGTACCCCACTACATCACACTTTACGCAACATTGCAGATTTTTGTTTAGCCTTTTTACAGTATCGTGTATGGTCACGTTCCAATTTGGAGTTGTGCCCCTTCAGTGTAGTACCGCAATGTGCCACAACATTCCTGGCAGCACTGAGCCCACCGCAGCGTCCTCACTTTAACAGCATGAAAAAAAGAGGAACAGTTACGTAATGCTACTGCACGACTCATTTGCGTTTCTTGTTCCGTTGGGACTGGCTTTTGGAAGCAGGATCAGAGTATCTTCTCCTTTTCATTTCCTCAAAGTGATGTTATAAGTCTCCCATTTCTCCCACTTTGCATGGTAGCGTCCGGTACAGGACAAGTAAGAGCCGGCAGCCCAACCAACCTTCTCGTGGCTTCTCTACGACCGCAGGAAGGAAACGACGGAGCTGATGAAGTCTAAAGGTTTGTCAGCGTGGATCCAGTGGCCAGCGTCAGGGATGTACTGGATGTCGGCGCACGGGAACAGCCTCTGGATTTCCGGGTAGTCGTCGGAGCTGCAGGGGAGGGCCACACAAAGCTATTGGACTGGATACTCATTAGAGCGGAAGGGTGAGAAAGGGAGCAAGAGAAAAAGAGAGAGCTTGAGACCGAAAGAGAAGGGCGGAAAGAGACACACCTGATGTAGGCAGAAGAGGCTCCGCCCAGGAAGAGGGTGGGACCATTGTAGGCGGAGCTAAAGGTGGGGAAGTCCATGATGTCATGGAGGTGAGCTGAGATGGCGTCCAGGTTAAGCCGCCAGGCGTAGCGGCCGTTGGACTCCACCAGGTTGCTGAGCAGGAACTGACGCACCGAGCGCTCCTGAAAGACAAAATGGCCGTCCGGTAAGAACACCTGACCTAAACGCTCAGGGGGCGGCGTGGAGCTCTGACCTTGACTGTGCGTCGCAGCTGGTCCTCGGCCATGCGTCTGGCGGTGGAGCGCGGCAGCTCGCCGGAGACGTCCACGTCCCGCATGGCGTCAATGTACTTGTGAAGGTCGTTTGCGGCGATGCTCGGGGCAGGGCTGATGTCCACCACCACCAGCCGCTCCACCAGTGCCGGCTGGCCAGTGGGAAGAGCGGCGTGGAGACAAAGAGTCGTCAGCGTTTTTTTTCACACCTGAAGAAAAGACTGGCCGGCCCAACAAATGACACCTTCGTGAGGGCGAAGGTCATGGCTGTCTTCCCACCCATACTGTGTCCGATCAGGATGCACTTGTCGATGTGCAGCTGAGCCAGAAGGTGCGACAGGTCGCCGCTCATGGCCTCGTAGGTCAGCTGGGGATCATGGGGGCTGTTGCCGTGGTTACGGGAGTCAACGGTCAGCACCTGACTGGACAAAAGGACAGTGAGGACACTTGGACCAAACACCAAAACAACCACAGATGCATTTTTCATGCGCGTCTGCACGCTTACCTTTCGACCCGTCCGCTGCACCAGCGACTTGGCGATGGACTGAAAGTTGGATTTGCTCCCAAACAATCCGTGCAGGAAGACCAGCGGCGCGGCGCTCTC
Organism: Syngnathus floridae; assembly: GCF_059516105.1. Classification (NCBI taxonomy): domain Eukaryota; kingdom Metazoa; phylum Chordata; class Actinopteri; order Syngnathiformes; family Syngnathidae; genus Syngnathus; species Syngnathus floridae. The sequence continues at coordinate 8,925,677 of NC_142427.1, read as the reverse complement.
TCCTTTCCCGTCAAACACGTCGTACGTCAGGTTGACCGGGCTGCAACAAAAATACGCTTACAAACACGCTTGACATCGGCGTACAAGTTAACAGTACAGGGCATAACAGTAGCTGTCAACAGCACAACTCTACGTCACTGATGTAAAGCTTGAAACATTTTACTGCCATGGCTCAATGTTTTACTTTAAATGAAATAAGACTGAATGGAAACCTGTCCATGTTGTTTGTAAAAGACGAAACATGACAAATGCCTTCACACACACAAGGTGTTAGCGAGTGTAGCTAGTTGGGTAAGGCTAGGTGCTAGCCGGCTAGCTAAGCGGCTAACTAGCTAGTTGAGTATACCGGGTGACACCCGCAGCCCATAGCCGACTGTTACCTGGTGGTGGCCGAGCTGGCATTCTTCCGTCCGGACAGCATCCAGAGTCCGTTACAGCTCGGAAGCAGAAGCGTTCGTTGCATCCGATGGACCAGGCGACACAGGGCGTTCATGATGCTGGCGGCGTATGGCAAGCGGATGTGATCATACTACTCATATTCGCGTTTATTTTGAAGGAGCGTTCGGAACTCCGTTTTTTTTTTTTTTCTTAAACCAAGCTGTTTATTTTGAAAAACCGCTGAACAGCGTCCGGAAGACAGACAAAGGGAAGAACGCACAGGTAACTTAACAAATTGCCTTTGTCACGTGACTTTCACCCATATTTCGGATTCGTGTAGTTTGTCCAAGTGGAATTGCCGTTGTATTTTGCAGCAGCTCCACTTCCGTGTTTTTTGGGGAGTCAGTTCATCAAACGTCTCTTGAATTGATTTCAGAGAAGGCTGATCCAGCCTCTCCTGTCATGCGATTACTTATGTGAGTCTGTGTTAAGACAAAATCAATGGTAAGTAGAGTGCAATGATGATAAAATTGCGAGCAAATGGTACAGAATAGCTTCATCAAGGATCGTCACTGGGTTCGGGACACTTTTTCAAAGTGAAAGTACATTACATGTCAAATTTGTGTTGGCCGATAAAGCTTTAATCTCTGATTTACTATTTTAATCGGTTTTGCCCTACACGGTTATTAAAAAATGACAATTCCGGTCAAAAACAAGGTGCATTTAACCAAAATGATTCACAAAAGCAAAAAATCTACTTTTTAAGATTTATTAAAACACTCAAGTACACATAACTAGCCAAACTCTTTAATTCTAACAAAAAAAAATATTCTCCCTTTTTGTTGTTTCCAGGTCATGTCTCAGAAGGATCTGAAAGAAGCATTTGTCAGTAATCTTAATGGGACCAATTTACAGGAAGTGGTTGTGGGCTCATTAGTCACACCACTATGCATCCTCCAGCGAGGGATCATTCTGATCCTCTACCATCAAGCTAAGGGGACTCTACCTCTGCCATTTCCACAGGTTTCTCACCTGCTTCTCGATTTCTCTGTAGTGGTCCTCCCCCTCGTCCTGTCATGCACCATCCTGAGCGACCATCTTCGTCAAGTCGTCTTGAGTTTTGCCTTTGTTTTATTATGTGTGCTTTTTTACGTCTACCGCAGTAATCGGCAAACGTCTCTCAACATGTTCCTCAATCGGACTGTTCATTTTAAACAGGTTCCCTTTGTGACCATCTTTAGAGTGATGGTGAATGTGCAAACAGCTATCAGTATTTTAGCTGTTGATTTTCGAGTCTTCCCAAGGCGGTATGCGAAGACAGAAACTTATGGAACAGGTGTTATGGATTTTGGTGTTGGAACATTCATCTTTGCAAATGGTCTGGTATGTCCAGAAGCACGTGGTAAAAATGTTTATGGATCCAAGATGAAACATATTGAAAAGCAGCTCCTCTCCACGTGGCCCCTGATTGTTCTCGGTGTAGCACGACTTATCGCTGTCAAAATGAGCGACTACCATGAACATGTGACTGAATATGGTGTCCACTGGAATTTTTTCTTCACGGTGGCCCTTGTCAAGGTTGTGACATCCATGCTTTTAGTTGTTATACCCGCAAGACACTCGTGGTTCTTGGCTCTTGTCATAAGTGTCGTTTATCAATTTGCTTTGGAGACAACAGGACTCAAGACTTTCATCCTACACAATAATGACAGAGGGAAGGACTTCCTGCATGCTAACAAGGAGGGCATCTTCTCCATAGCAGGTTATGTTGCCATCTACATGGCAGGAATCCAGGTAGGATGTTATGTCATGCAGCCAAGACTTCATGTCAGAGATTGGCTCAAAGCAGTTTTGAACCTCCTGATGGGAACTCTCACTCTGTTTGCTGCTTTGTGCATGTGTCAGACTTTAGTGGAGCCAGTGTCGCGCCGTTTAGCTAATCTGACTTTTTGCCTCTGGAGTGTTGCGCAATCTCTCCTTTTTGTATCATGTCTTGGTTTAGTTGATTTGATTGTACTGTTTGCTAAAATAACATCAGGCTGTCAATTTGTACCATCGTCATGGAACTCGTATTCAGGGCCCCACAAAAAGAAAGATGAGATGGAAGGATTGTGCCTTGTTCAAGCTATCAGCAGGAATCAATTGTTATTTTTTCTGCTCTCAAATGTTTTGACAGGAGTGACCAACGCTTTAATCAACACACTTAACTGCAGTGATTTATTTTCTGTCTATGTCCTGCTGTTTTACATGCTTACAAACTGTGCTGTTGTATATGTTTTGCATCTCTGCAGAATTACAATAAAATTTTGGTAATTTTTTTCTTTTCTATATTTCTATTTTCGACACAGTGCAACTTGTCCTCATTTTGATGGACTGAGGCAGTCTAACCAGTAGGGGGCACGATTGCAAAACATTTAATTTCAGACTTCAGGTTTGACTGTAACATTAAATACAGATTAGAATAATTTTCTGTCTTGACTGTGGAGGAGTCCACCACAGTGGAGAGTCCACGGACAGCGACTTCACGTTGCAGGCTTCCAGCCAGGTGCCTCGCTCTCTCCTCGGATCGCGGACATATATAGAATGGACTAACTATAGGCCCCTCACGGTTGAGGCCAGACGGAAGCCATTTTACGTTGCCACCGTTACCGACAACCTATTTTTTTTCCATTATAAATCTTAAGATTCGAATTCGTTCTAAGTGTCAGGGCCTCTGTTGGTGGTAACGAGCACCAGTCAAAGAACAAACTTTTTTCACCAACTATCTTAGTATCGTGAACTGTGCACTTTAAATTTGTCCAGGTGACCTTTGCTTTTATTACATTGTTGCTGGTTCTGACATGATGCAGACGAATATTTAAGCAGTACTCATAGAAAATAAAAACAAATCTAAAATAGATTTTTTGCCGATTAATTTGCATGCAGCGCTTTCCCCGGAATTATTGGTTCAACTTTATGCGGTAGACAGTGGCGGGATTGGTAACGTAAAATGGCCGCTGGTGGCTTCAATCCTCCCAACCGCCAACAAGAATCCAGTCTATATATGTCCATGTTCAAAAGGCGTTCCCCTCGCCCCGCCCCTGACAGGAATTGGGAAAATCCGACTTTTGAAAGCAACTCGAACGTAGCATCAACTCATTGGGAAGCCGCGCTTACTCAGTCGTGCTTAAAAGTAAGTCTGTAAAAGCGGGTGAGTTCAAACTACAGATGTCTTCCGTCAAATGACAACTTATTAACAAAAGCCAAAAATAATGCATTGTGCGAACCGTTTAACAAAACGAGGCTGACAGAAAAAATGTCCGTCTTTACGGTTGAATTTACTTTAGCGAGCTCGCTTATGCTAGCGGTGCAGACTAGCAAAGCTAACAAGTGGGTTGCCAAGTTTTCTCGCGTCTACCGGTTACTAACTAATAACCGAGCAAGTGATCGCAATACACACTTTAGTGCTTCATCTATTAAAATTCTCAACGTATTAACTACTACGGGACGATTGTTACCTCAACGATCGTCTTTCGTGACCAGCTGATCTAACGTTAGCATGACGTCGCCTCGTAAGATGCACCCGAGTATCTTTTCCATGACATAAATGCACTTAACGCTTTTAAAAAAACTTAAGACTCCAATAACCTACATTCTATCGGGCCTGCTCCCTTCTTGGTTATTCAGCTAACTACTGCTTAAAGTGCTTAACACAAAATGTAGGTCAAGCCAAGCGTAAGTGGTTGCTGTTGACAGCATTGTCAGCGATAGTTTGTCTCGGTTTTGTAAAAAAACGCAAATATTAGCAAAGGGAACAATAGATTTATTTGTATTTACTGGATCTTTCATGAAACCTGCAGGTGAGCTGTATTGAAGGTGGGGGGGAGAACATCATGGCAAGTCTGGTAGCTGTTTGCAAAGAAAATGAAAAGGACTACTGCTTTCTTACCGGACAGATTCCTCTCTTTATCGATGACTCGTTAACGGTAGGTCACCTTGGATGCATCTGTGGCTGACACTATAAACGGCTCGATTTAGTATTAAAATTTTCAAAGAAGCTTATTTTTATTTAACTTTGATATGTAGCAATACAGGATAAAATACATTTATTGTTAGTAGCTCATTTGGGGAGTTCTGACAATTATTTGTCAAATGCTTCAATGTTGTGAGTTTCTAATAAAATAAAATATTTGGAGTTTTGATATATTTCTGTTGTTGTCAGATGGTGATGGAATTTTCTGATCGGGTCATGGACGTAGACAAAAGAGTAATTAGTAGTTCCCATTGGAAACAATTCACTGAGGTTGGTATATTAGGAATATTCCATTTCCTGAGCATTTCTTGCTTGAGTTTGAACAGAAATATGGTCCTTCTACCTTTAGGGTCACTCCAAATTGAAGCAACAGGACTTGACTGCAGCCTTGTCGGTGGTGTCCACACAAGTGTACAAAGCATTGTCCCAACTGGTGCCATGCGTGAGCTGCAGACGTAGTGTGGAGCGCCTCTTCTCCCATTTAGTGGAATCGGGCACCCCAGCCTTGGAGCCGCTCACGTTGAAGCCTACGGGTGTGCTGTCTGTCACCAAGGCTTGCTTAGCGGACGTAAGGAAGCTGTACAGCCTCCTCTACATCCAAGGGTGAGAAATAGTTGATTTGACAAAGTCTGCTTGAATATGAATTTCAATTTTTTCTTTGTTTTAATATAAACAGGTCGAAGTTGAATGCTGTAATTGATGCCATTCCTAAAAGTAAAAAAAGCACTCGGTGCCAGTTGCACTCCTTGGACACAAACAAACTCAGACCTGTTGGGTAAGAATTTTTTATTGTTAGCTTTTTTTTTTTTTTCTTTGTTTTTAATAGTGTTGTGTTCACTTCCAGGGGAATCTGGATGGATGTGTGGGAGCGGATGTCCAAGGAGTGCAGGGATGAGGTGGTACTTATCGATTGCGCCGGTCTTTTAAAGAAACTGGAGATCCACTTGCAAAAACACGGGTAATGTTTGACTTGACACCGTGTGAGTTTCAAAGTTGCGCAATCTTTAATCAGGTCCTTTTTGTCTTTTAGATTGTGCACCGACTGTAAGACCAAAGTCATGCGGGCGTACGATATCTTGATTGGGGAAGTGGACAGCAGCGAGGAGAAAGAATATTGCGCCAGCCTGTATGAGGGATTGTGTTGCTGCCCTTGTGAGCATCACATCCAGGTGTGCAACGAGACCGACTTCATCGCCCGTCTCCTTAGCCGGGCCGAGCTTGAGTTTGCAGGAGGTTCTGAGTAAGTGAAAGTTGCTTGGCTTCCAGTGTGTGAACTCTCTTTTGAGCCATTTGGTCTTATTATAGGAGGAGACATGCCAAGACCATCGATAATGCCCAGGAAGAAGTGCTGACATGTTTAGGCAGTCTTCTCTACGAGCGACTGCACAAGATTTGGCAGAAACTACGAGCAGAGGAGCAGACCTTCCAGATATTGTTCCACGTGGGCATTGATGAGTTGCGCAAAAGCTTTGAGGTACTTGTTTTGAAAAGGCATGTCAAGTTGACAAAACGCTAACATGACTAACGTTCTGCTCGTAGACGGCAGTGGAGAAGATGCAGGGGATCAGTCGGCTCGAGCAGTTCGTCGAGGAGCTGTCGGAGAAAGAGAGAGCGAAGCAGCTCAAGCAGGAGAAAAAGAGGCAAAAGCGGAAAAATCGGCACCAAAACAGGTTGGAGCAGGAAACGGCGATCAAGGAAAAGTATGAGGAGGTAAGAGACGATAAAATTGGCTGGATTAGCACTGCAAGTGCCCAATTTAAATAAATATATAGTATATATGTTTTCTCTTTGTTACAGGGGTCTCTCGAGGCTAAGGAGGGTAGTTGTACTGCCTGTGAGAGCAACGATAAGGGCGAGAACATTCCTCCAAATGTCTGCACGAGCTTTGGTTGTGCAGATAAACAAGATCCACATAAGACAACCAGCAACCAGCCCAAACTCACATTAACAAGTAAAGGAGGGAAGCAAGTTTGCATTTTGCATCCTTTCGCCGTTTCCACCGTGAGCGATTGCGGCTACGCAAGCATGGAGGGCAGTGAGATGGGGTCACGAGAAGGTTCCGATATTTCCTGCTCCGAAGGACTCTGCAACCACGATGAAGCAGGTCGGATATGAACACACCAAATAAAAAAAGGTACTGCGACTGAAATTTTTTTTTTTTGTATTTCCATCACTTAAGGTGAGCCCAATGAGTATGCTGAAGATAAAGAGGAGGAAGAGGAGGCAACAGACAGCTGTGTAGACTGCTGGCCACACTCTGAGGAAAAGTCACAATGCAAGAGTAAAAAAAAGAAAAGAAAAGGAAATAAACCGGTAAGTGCGGTCCATTCATTCTATTTGAGCCAGTGCACCCAAACCAAAGTGTGTGAACTGTCGACAGGGGCGCAAAGATGAAAGTCACAGTGTGACACCATCCAACGTTAGCCAAACCAAAGGTCTGAAGGCCTCATGTGTGAAGAAGAGTTTTGCACAACTACCATGGGCACGACACGGAAACAACCTCGATTCCAGATCATTCGAGGCCAACGTGGGTCTAGTGGACTTCCTGGTACGTGACAAGTCATCGAACTCGATCTCCGATTGCCCTGCAACGTACTCAGGTTGGTCTTTTCTTGCAGGATGATTCCGAAGTCGTTTCAGATGAAGAGAACGGTCTCACGCAGGATGAAATCCAAGCATTCGTAGACAGACATCGGTTGTTCTACAGCAACCGTCACAAGTATCGACAGCTCCTGAAAGAGAAATTTACCAACTATTGCTGTGGAAGTGACCAAAGACTGCCTGAGGCAACTGGTTTGTGAAAGTATACACTCGTTCCATCTCAAAAGAAAATCATGGTGACCACTCCTAGTGCAAATGCAGAAGGTAGAAATTTTGGATTGGTTCTTTGTCAATTTTAATGAATGTGATTCGTGTCTCATCTCAAGTCTGCACTTAGATGATCTGATTTTTAATTTCCCCAACCTCGTACCTTGATTCTCATTGACCAAGCCCTGTGACTTGGTGGTGCTTGTGCAAGGCTTTTGGATAAGAGCACTGGGAAATGGAAATCTATTGTGAGCTTGCAGGAGTCTTGTCTCGAGATGTTCTCTTGGGTGACACTTCAGCATGGTAATAATGGTTGCACTCTAAAAGTGTATGAAAATCAATTCTTAAAAAAAAAAAAAAGGTTGTACATCGAATTGAAAAGAAATGGGTTGTGACAGTGCAGAATGAAGAGTTAATAAAGCATTTATTCATCCACATGTTGTCCCTGATGTGATAGAAATGTTTTATTATGATATATAATATTTTAACATTGTTGAATTATCTGGTCTGTAATGATTCACCTTAATAAAAATACGATTCAGTGGTTGTATTGAAAATGCTAATTGTAAATGGAATTAATTTATCTAGTTCAAGAGAAGATACATTTGGCACGCTGTCCTTGCAATTTTTTGCAATCCCGCTAGGTGGCGTAAGAAACATTTTAAAGCTGTTGAGCTAGGGAACGGATCGCTGAAAGAAAGTGGGCGGCGACGGTGGTGGAGCAAACGTTTAACACGATCAGGACTCATGTCATCCAAAGGAGCGCATGGATCTACCTTTACGCACCAGTGCTACCGCGCCTTTGGATGCTGCGTACTCTGAGGCAGGAGCTTGAAGCATCCTCGAAATCGAGGGCGTTGTACATTTAACCGCAGTATCTTCCGAAGCAAAGCGAAAAACCGACGGTTCGTATCCCGGTTTCGTTGTTGGCGATGGAGCGGTGGAAAGGCAGAGTGGCCCTGGTGACCGGAGCCTCAGTGGGCATTGGAGCGGCTGTGGCCCGGGCACTCGTCCAACAAGGCATGAAGGTAGTCGGATGTGCCAGGAACGTCGATAAAATCGAGGTAATTTCACTTCCATCATCGGCTATCATGCAACGCGTGAGTTGCCTCATAGCATTAGTGCAATGCGGTGTAATATATCAGCTAATGCACGTAACCTAAGCAGGCTAACATTAGCTTCACAACTTAAGCTAACGTTTGATGATAAGGGCGAAAATTCTTGTTTGATGGGGGCTTTCATGCGATAATTTCAATAAATAAACCATTTTAATGCAATTTCTTGTTTTACATTCAAAACCATATGCTTATATCGATCTATTTATCAAGTCTATCTAGATGTCCATCCATGTAGTTTGTTTACCTACAATATAGATGAGAGAATCAGAATATTAGGAACACCCCAGTATTATGTTCTTACTGGTGTTTAGTGAAATGAGGTAACACCCAAGTGGTTTTTTTGCACCACGATGCTAATGTGTTCAAGTCTTGGTGAGAGCATTTGGGCAATCTTCTGCAGTGAGGTCACAAGAGGAAGGAGTTGAGCAATCTCCACATTGATGTCCACTTTTCTATCCTTCAGAAAGGTGGTGAAGTCTGCTAAGCTGCGTCCACCACTATCAAGTATTACAACAATCGATCGTTTTATGCATGGATGGAAGAGTGAATTGGTGTTTACTGTTTATCACTTGTGCATGTTCTCCCACTCCTTGTTTTGGTTTTCTTTAGGTACACTGACTTTCCGCCACATTCCATACACGCATGTTAGGTTTATTCAGGTCTTTAAATCATGCTGAAGGCCGAGGAGCCATATTTGGCCCTCTTCCTAAAATATGTACCAACATTGCAAATTGTATTCACTTTTAAAAATGAAGCATTTTTTTCCCTCTCAGTAAAACCCTTTTGAAATCATTTTAAAAATGTTTTAAAACTATATCTCTCCTTTACTTTGTTGTGGTTATGTAATTTTATTTTTAATATATGGCATTCCATGTCCCTTGAGCTTGCCGTCACGTGGTAATGACGTCACAGTTTGTGATGTCATTTTCAGTTGACAGCAAGTGGTAAAATGGCCGCCCCCTGAGATGGATAAAAATGGGTGGATTTTGCCTCTTTAATTCATATCATGAAACAAAACGTGGCAAAGCTATGAAAAGTATTTTCAAATTATTATTATTATCTTATATTATTATTTTGTTAATCAATATATTTTTTTTTAAATAAAAATTGCTTCAACATTTAAATGTGGACCAAACCAATGTGGCATTTCTGAGGTGAAATTCCCTTTATACCCAGATGATTAGGTTAACTCTTTAACTGTTCTTTATTTTAATTTCCATTAATAATAGTGTTATCTTCATGACGCAGACATTCTTGCACCTCCCACTAGGCCATAAGGCACTGCACCTTCCTTATCTTGTCAGCCAATAATTAAGCCTCCCTCTGTCTTAAACTGTCTTAACTCTATCAGTGGCGCACAACAGGTCAACTACACAACGTGCATGTGTAGTACAAATCAATTTGTGTCTTATTTTATATGCTCATGTGAGTCTGGACCGCTCCCTCCTTTTGCATTTTATCCGGTCTTTATTCTCAATCGTAAAAAAAGTAAACAATTGACTCTTCAATGGTGTCAAATTGTGTTGTTGACAAGCAAACATGTTTCCTAACTTAACAACGTGCTTGTACATGCCCACAGTGAGTGCGCCTTACGCAATTGTCTACTCACCGCCATTCTTACTTGAGTCACATGTCGTCTTCTGTCAATCGTTAACCTCATTGCTTCTGTCGTGTACGTGTGGAACCCTCAAACAAGGTCACTTGCATTTCAAATAAGAAATTTGTGCAAATCATCATTCCAAAGTTATCTAATCATTCGGGGTCGGGAAAGAGCTAAATATGATGCAATAGCAATCAATAGCAGGATGAGTGATCAATTGTTATCGCTTCTATTTGATGGGAGCTTTGTTCTTGCGAGATGGAAGACAAAGCTAGGATTGTACGCTGGCCGTTGTGTCAACTGGGCTGTCCGTGCCAGAGCAAGTGGGGGGGGGGGGGGGGGGGGTGCAAGTATCTGTCACTGAGCAATTGTTCTTGACTTCCTTTTGGTGTGTATTTCTTTCACGGCTAGGAATAAAGACATTCTTGTTCTTACTGTATTAGAAAGGAGCAGATGTGAATTTAGATGGTTTAGTTTGTCCTAATTTGGTGTGAACTCAGAAATAAGACTTTTTGGAGTATACACAGTAAGGGGGGGAAGGGGGGGATGTGGTCGCTATGGGTTTTCTGCAGGAATGAGGTTGCATCCAAGTAGCAACAATCCACTTTCACATGAACTCTTTTTTTAGACCAGTGCAAGACGGATAGTTACAGTACGATTTTTTTCCTCAGAGGTTTTAAAGTAGGCCCGATTGATTGAAAGCTTGATGAAATTGCAAAGCGAGCAAAAGTGCTTTCTGCTCAATATGCATTTGGAGGACTCGACCGGTTTGTTTTGATGTGTGTGTGTGTGACAGTGTTGCTCTTGGACTTGCGATTGTAAAGTGGTCGAACACCCGCAATCCTTATAACCGGCATGGCCCGTATGTTTATGATACCTGCTTACCTAGCGACATGTCGTGTAAATATAATTATCACCAAATCTGTTCTTAACAGCTTAAGAATAGTTTATTAAGGAGAATGCTGATCAATTTTTTTTAACATTGGGATTAATTTAGGGTTAGTTTTAATCTTGATGGTGAAAAAAGATTTTTTTTTTTTAAGTACAGTATCTAGTTTCTATTTATAACCTTGACCCAAATACTTGAAGTGATAAAGTCAATATTGTCAGGCATTTTGTGACTGTGTTATTATGTAATTGCCCAGATTTTTTTTTTTTCCCCCGAATACCTCATGTTGTCATTTGGACTGTCCATATTTTTGATTACACAATAAATACATTTCATTCCGGAAAGCATTTGAAGCGGGTCAGGTCAGACCGCTTTACTCTTTTTTTTTTTTTTTTTTACTCTTACACACTCAGCCTCCGCTGGTGTTTTTATCGTTCGAGCTTTTCCACTAACAAGTTTTCCATTTGAGCGTTGAGTCAATAAATCCAAACATAAGGTCCGGGGGCCAAATACGGCCCACCACATCATTTTATGTGGCCCGCGAATACAAATCATGCATCAACTACATGTGTCAAGACTAAAATTCCAAATTGTCTTCACTTTTAAAAAAATAGATATCGCTAGCAATTTTTATTAGCATTCATCTTTTTAAAATATTTGAACAGTTTTTACTAATCTGTAATTTCAAAACTAGTTTGTTGTGTAGGGGAAACGAGGGAAACGCTGACTACAAAAATCGGGCGGATCATTTATCGGTGGTGGCTTTCATCAGTTGTTTGCCGTAATCTCATGAGGTCAATGAGGCTGGACAACTCGGTGACCCCTATGAGCCCCCCCCCCCTTTCTTGCACCACCGCTGTGCTGTCCCCTCTTATCACTTTTCAAGGTTTACTGGCCTCAACACTCCCCGGTCGGGCCTCCTGCTATAATAGGTGGAGCGATTCATGTTCTGTCTTGTTGAAGACACTAGTATGTTCTTGATCAGGGAAGGTAGAGCCGCTATATTACAAGCTACTTAAGCTTGATGGTATCATATTACATGCTAGTGGTGAGCATTAGCGCTGGCAGCCAAGCCTACAATGAGAGATTATTGGAGGGATCGCGACACCTTCATTTTTCTAATCGATTCAGCTACTTATGGTGTGAGAAATGATTTGAAAAGTTCCAGTGAGAAGAAACCTTGAAAAGAGCCCAAAAATGTCAACCACCTGAGTTGGATGAGGCATGTGATGCATGCAAAGGATCACAAGTAGACTTCAAGCTTCAGCAAGTCTCGACTACAAACAAAAGAAGCATTTATGTCACACGATTACCGTGTGAACATACGAATAAAGGCCTGCTCTCATCGTTGATCCTACTGCTGACACAGATGTTCCATGTTGCTTGGCCTCCCTGATTCATCAGAACTTTGTTTGGGGGAAATACAAACGTGTCTGTTAGAATACACCCACTATCTCATATACCGTATTTTCCGCACTATAAGGCGCACTTAAAAACCTCCAATTTTCTCAAAAGCCGCCTTATAATCAGGTGCGCCTTATATATGGACCAATATTGAGCCACTACAGCAGGCGTGTCCAAAGTCCGGCCCGCGGGCCAAATGTATATATCTTATATATGGACAAAGTTTTAAAATGGGCCATTCATTGAAGGTGCGCCTTATAATCCGGTGCGCCTTATAGTGCGGAAAATACGGTACTCTCCCTTTCACACTGCATTTTGCACAGGATGAGCCGATGACCAACCTATATGTCCTCGAGGGGACGGCGCCATGTTGTAGGGCTTGCTGTACCCCCTTTTTTTACTTTAAAAACATAACCAAGGCTTTCCAGATACCTGCTTATCTTCCCATCTTGATAAGACTTTGCCAAGCATCGTGCTATCTTGTTCAACCTTTAAACCTTTTACTTCCTGAGAATGACAATGACTTAATTATCCACATTACGGCAAAGCTAACAGTCCACCGCTCACCTTTGACCCCGTGAGGTTTCGATAAGGCAACTCGAGTGGGCCTGGCTGGCGAATCAAAGCCGGGTTGCTCCTCCGCCGAGTGCCGACTTTAATCTTACTAACATAACTAATTCTCTCGCTCCCAAAATACCGGCCTGGCTTTTTTTCTTCTTTCGCTCTCTCCTCTATTTACTTGCGTCACTTTAGGGGGCCCACTTCCTCCAGGGGTCAAAAGTGACAAAGGTCACACTCTCTACAGCTGAAACAAATATTGTCAGTGTTTCAGTGTTTTCACAGATCTGTTCGGCTAATGCCCTTCTCTGGATAATCCGGGCTAAACAGCTTACAGATAGCAAGGAAATCTGCAAGTCTGAAATGAGGTGTTTAATTATCTATATACTGGAAAATATCAATTATCCGACTTCATCGGACCGTGCAACCTGGTTTCACTTTCAATTCCGAGTCCAGTGGATGCTCAACAAAGCATCGCTAATAATACCAAACGAGTACCTGTTTTGTTTTTGACGACACAGCATGCTAACCTGCTATGGTTCCATCTCATCTCAGTGGGGCTCCTGCATAACTGGCACTAGCAGCTAGAGATCAGGTGATTGGTGCAGCTATGTCTGGCAGGCTGCTGGGTCCGTGTCAGCTTGTTCCAAATCCCACTGGCGCTAGACGGACAGCTGACCTGCTTGTAACGTTGCCTGCTCATGCGGCGTGACATCACACCACAACAGTGTTAGCCACATCAATCGTCCAACCAGAAGAAAAATTCAAGTTAGCCATCTTCTATTTTCTAATGTACTTTTTAATTTGTGTCTTTTAGAAGCTGGCAGCGGAATGTCAGAGTGCAGGTTACAGCGGCACACTAATCCCGTACAAGTGTGACCTCTCCAACGAGGAGGAGATCCTCTCCATGTTCTCCGCCATCAAAACGCTCCACAAAGGCGTCGACGTGTGCATCAACAACGCCGGGCTGGCGCACAACGAACCTCTACTCAGCGGGAAAACAGAAGGCTGGAGGAATATGATCGATGTGAGTGATCGGGAGATCCAGATTATGCAAAAATATTGGCTCGGATGAGCAACCCTGGCACAGCAGAGGCCCGCTTTTGAAAGCCTGCACTATTTCCCTTGTTAGACCCCAAGGTTCATTCGGGTTCATTGACCACAAAGGACCCCGTGCTGTAAAGTTTCCAGGGTCCAGCATTGGTAATGCTGGTCCATCTGTTGTCATGGCAGCCCAAATGACCCTGTAGTGCCAGTGTATTATTTTTAGCTTGGGTTTAATCTGCATGCTGACCCGATTTGGTCACCTTGCCCAAGCTTGCTTCACCATGGAATTTAACCTTACGTCCATCAGTGGCTCTACAGGAGAAGCTTCGATCGACAAGCGGGGTAAATTATGATGGTAGGCAGCGAAACAAAGAGGCTCTGTTAAATACACCAAAAGTATTGGGACAAAACTATTGCCATCAATTGGAGAGTTTCTTACTATTTTAAATGATCATTATTATTATTTTTTTGCACCACAGGTGAATGTCCTAGCCTTGTCCATCTGCACCCGTGAGGCTTACAAATCAATGAAGGAGAGAAACGTGGACGACGGTCACATTATTAATATTAACAGGTAAAATTGGAATTCGGCCCCACCCTTCTGAGGTTGACGGATTCAAATCCATACTTATCACTTCATCTGCTGTATTGAATTTTTTTTTTTTTTTTTTTTTTTTGGTATTCTCAACTTTGACTGTACGTTAGTCCTCCTCTTCCTGTTGCAGTATGTGCGGGCATCGAATGGTCCCAAGTGCTGACAAGCATTTCTACTGTGCCACCAAATATGCAGTGACGGCTTTGACAGAGGGAATAAGGCAAGAATTAAGGGAAGCAAACACCCACATCAGAGCCACTGTGAGTGTGTGTATAATGTATTTTAGATGGGGAAAAATGTCCGTTGTATTTTCATACACACTCCTATATCTGTCACATTCCTTTGATAGCTGCGTGTGAAATATTTTAATTGTAATTTTAAAATTAATTAATTAATTATATTTAAAATCAAAACTCTTCAACTGCACAGCCTGGATTTAATTTCTTTTTTTCCCTTTTTATGTAGTGTATATCCCCCGGGATAGTGGAGACTGAATTTGCCTTCCGTCTCCATAACAATGATCCCGAGAAAGCAGCTTCAGTGTACGAGAGTATAAAAGTAAGAAGGAAAAAGAAATCCTTTATATCTACAGTAGTAGTACTTTAACTTTTTTTTTTTTTGCAGTGTTTAAAAGCAGAAGATATAGCACGTGCGGTCACATTTGTCCTCGGTGCCCCTCCTCATGTCCAGGTAATGGTATTTTTTTTTTTTTTTTATGCACCTTTTGTGTATCGTTTATTGACGTATCATCATTTTTTTCCTGCAGATTGGAGATATTCAGATGAGGCCAGTTGAGCAGGTGTCCTAGCAGTGAAACAGTAGCCAGACGCTGCAGAAGGAGCCCAGAAGTCAGCAGCCGTGGTGACTCAATAGCGACCTCTGCTGAGCAAGGGTAGGAGTTGGGTGGAATAATAAATGGATGGGAAAAGAAAGAGCGCAAGGAGTCAAGAAAAGGCCGGATGGAGGAAATGAAGGGTGTGGATGAAAACCACAATGAAAATACTACTGAATGCAGCCACCAGTTGTTTGTTAACTGAGATGACTCGAAAGTCCTTGCTGTGCTTATGTGGTCATCGATATGACCATCATTTCAGATGAAGACTGCTATTGACTGCACCTTTTTTTTTTTTTTTAGGTCATATTACATATCTATTTGAAAATTAAATTGGAACGGTAATTTTTGGATTCTTTTTATAATTATTTGACCACTTGATTGATGATAGATCTGCTGTCATAGAAAAAAATAACCGTAAAAAGTACTGTATTGTCTATTTAACTATTTAATATTCTCTAAGGCTTGACACCTTGACTTACAATATGGACATACTCACTTTTAGTTTTTATTTTAATCTGTCCGAGAAAAAAAAAAAACAAGCAAACATACTAATGATAGCATTTTTTGTCTGCATGTGTCCCACAATCCAATGATTGGGTGTGTACCGTAATTTCTTGAGTGTAATGCACACTCGCGTCTAATTTAAATTGACTTAAAATGGCCCTCTAACATTCTTGTACTGTACCTTTGTCTTATACTTTTCCCCCAAATTGCTGGTATTCATTTCCACAAAATGAAGTACAGTTCAGCTATTATCCACAAATTAATTTGTATTTTTTTTTTTTTAAAGACATTGGTAGGGAGAAAAGCACAGTTGGTGCAACTGGTCATGGCAGAAGTTGAAATTTACCATAGCAATGCAAGAAAGGGTAAGTTTCCGTTTAACATTAGTTAGACCTTTTCATATTTTTATTTTTACCATCATACAATATGACCCCGCCCCTTTTTCCACCTATGTTTTATACCCACCATGGATTTTAAATGAACACCGCAGATAAAAACGAGTTCTCTACTCGAGAAATTACATTAATTTATATCGCACTTTCAGTTAATACACTTTTGATGAGTTATTTAAACGCAGAATTTACAGATGGGTTACGGGACTATATGTTTAGGTGTAAATGTACACACGCACAAATACAGTATGTCATTTCAGTGGGATGTTATCAAATACTTAACATTTATTGCCTGCCTATATTCAAACTAGACAGTGTCAATGCCTATACTGCATAAGACTTTATAATCATTGTACTCTGTACATGTAAAATGTCAAGGAACCCTGTGAAGTTTTTATTACACCATACATGCAGCATGACCTGTGTACCTGATAACAGACATTTGTCATGTTAATCACAAACATATCATTTGACCTAATAAATAACTTGCCCACACGGAATGTATCTCTGGCGCTTTATTTATAAAAGTTTATGCTCATGGAAGTCAACTGTGGTTTGAAATACTACTTCTAATACTTAAATACAAATACAGTACAGTAGAAATATTTACATTCACACCCTCATGTACCATTATAGGTCAATAGAGAGATAATAACTGACACTGATTTGCTCAATTAAAAAAAAAAATGCAAATAAATTGCTTTAATTCGTCTCATCTGGGAGTTTGTAGTCTGTACTGATGGCGTTGCTGCTGATGACGGCCATGTCTGGGTAGCTCTCATTTCCGCCTCTTTCACGATACGGTATTTTGGATTTGTCGTTCAGGGCGTATGGTGTGATGGACAGTTTTAGTTTCTGTGGAGCAATGAGGGAAGTATCAAATTAATGTTTTATATCTTGCATGGACAACACAAATTTTATTACAGTATTAAATTAAAAAAAAAAAAACATGGCAAAGGATTTTATCGAACGATACAGATGAAAGAATAATTTCATGTCGCGATGATATTAATGGAATAATCCACCGCCAGAAACATAATCCCCAGTTCACTCACTGAGCTTTTCTAAAGTCTTCTATTTTTGCTATCTGTTTATTTATGATGTATGCCCAACACAAATTCGTAAGTATGCACAATTGTCTGTCATTAACTCAATAGCATAGTGATAAGGACAATAAATATTTGATTAAAATCACATTTAAGCCCAAAAATTTGCTGCAGTTATAATTTTGTTCTTTGTTTTTTTTTAATTTGGGATGTAATTTCACTTTCAGCACATACGATTGTTTTTAAATGTAAATTTGAAAGTAGGGGAGAGTTTCAAACGATGCCTCATTTTGACTGCAGAGATTAGAAAGAGATTATTGAATGTTGCAATCCTCTATCATTCCACATTACGCCGACAGAAAGCAACGGCTTTGGATTCAATTTATTATGTACATCTTTAGACATGATGTGATATTTAGTATACGGTGAAGTTTAGGAAAATAAAAGAGGATTTATTCACTCTAAACAGGGATATTTTTTTGTATTATCCATTTCTCTTTGTCTCTCATATATTATTTTTAATGTGTTTATATTATTTTTAAAGTGTATTTAAAAACAAAAATATTTCAATTGGATATTTCAAGATGTGTGTGGGGGGGGGGATAGTAAATATATTTACATTACCTGCACAAATGATCCAGGCAGCACCCACAATGTGTGAATGGTGCCGAGTGGAATCCAAATCATGGAGGCCATGGCAATGACCCAGCCGAGCCCTTGAGCCCAGGGAGGGAAGACGTAGGCTTCATAACGAGCCGGTTTGAACTGGATAATTGAAAAAATGAGGATAACCTGCCCCCCCCACAAAAAAAAAAGAGTATTAGCTGTACTCCAGATTGACATAATACAAATCGTCGGACTTACAGTGACGAGAAAAGGAGCAATGATTTGCCAACACAGCCTGAAGAAGATGTTGGGCCTTTTCCCAGTCATCTCCTCCAGGTTGTCAGATAATCGATTCACACCTAAATACCAAAATGAATTCAGATTGCGCAGATTCATCAAATATATATTTTTTTTAATACTGACCATAAAACCAACAAATGCCTATGACCTCAAAGAATGCAAGGAACATGATGGACACGATGGCAGTGTAATGATCCATCAACTGGAAAACATAAATCCCTGCCTGCAAAGATATGAATTATCTGTAAAATATAATTGTGAATTTAACACATCCAGGAAAAAACCGCTTTTACCTGCGTCACATTAGGAATTCCAAGAAGACAAGCGATTCCACAAACTGCAAGAACTAACAGTTCTTTCTTCTTGAAGAACTTCAGCAGAGGCTGATTAGATTGATCCATCAGCGTGGTCACCATCACTTCAACCATAGCAAACTGGTCAAATGGAAAAAAGGTATTAACTGATGTTTATTATTTGAAATATTGTGTGTGATGGTCTACCTCACTATCAATTCCAAGAAAAAGCAGCATGCAGAAGAACATCACAGCCCATAGTTGAGGTACTGGCATACTGGCAAAAGCTTGTGGGTAAACAACATAAACAAGTCCTGGACCTACAGAACAAATCCAAATCAATTTAATTGAAACATTTAAGATGTGATTGCTGGATTTATTTCTTCCCTTACCATCCACAGCCAACTGGGCCACGGGAATGTCCTGCAGATGCGACATATATCCGAAAGCGGAGAATATAACAAAACCTGACAAAATACTGGTGAGGGAATTGACGATGGATATGGTCAGCGTGTCCCTGTGTGAAAAAACACAAAAGGATCTTCATAAGATATCACGCAAGGGCTCATTGGAGTGGTGAGTGAGGCTTTTACTTAATAATATTATTGTTGAAAGAGTTATAGCTAGACATAGCCATGAGGAAACCAAATCCTATCCCGATGGAGTTAAAGATCTGGGCTGCAGCGTTTACCCAAACCTGCAAGCAGACGATGCATTTTCAATTTCTTCAAACTCTTCCACACAAATGAATCTCCCTCACCTCCACTGAGAGAAGTCTTTCCCATTGCGGCACAATGAAGAACTTTATACCCTCAATTGCTCCAGGAAGTTGCACATTATTAACTAGCAGGGCAATAAGGATGACGTACGGGAGCAACGCTGTGAGATACACCACCTGTAAGGTATATTAAGAAGGTAATCGGAAGAAGCATCACTTCGCATCTGCGTCAACTCCGCTCACTTTGCCTGTGGATTTGGTCCCCTTGAAGATGCAAAGATAGATGAGGATCCAAGCAAGCATGAGAATAAGCATAAGGTCCCATCGTACAACTCCGGCTTCCTCGATTCCCGCTGTTTGTTGCAGCATCTTATATCTTCACAAAAACATGTATGTAAACATTTCTTATCCATTTTGGGAACAGATTAATGGCATTTCCATTCATTTCAATGGAAAAAGATGCTTTGGGATGTATGTTTAAAAACTAAACTCATCTCAAAGCACCATTATTTGTATTTCACGTGTATATATATATATTTATATATTCTCCCAACTGTCTATATATTTAATTGCATGCAAAAGAGAGGTGACTAATATTTATACAAGTGTCTTAAAATTGAGTTTTGACCTCTCCTATCATTTTAACTGATATCATTCATGGCTGCTGTGATAAGCTCACACAACACTGTTACGTCGTTCTCCATGTTGTTTCTTTTTGGAAATTTCAAATCTCCCAGCCAGTAAAACGTACTTGAAGAACTCCTGGCTGGCTGTCGACGAGTAGCTGTTGTTTGTAGCGTGATCTGTACAGTTTGGAGTGTTCCACGTGTTGTTGCAACCCTGCCAGGGTAGCGGCGCTTGAAAAGAGTTGAAGAGGTAGTAGAGGGCCCAAGTAATGACCACGTTATAATACGTGCACATTATGAAGGAAATGGCCATGGATGCTACTCCGACACCTGTGTGATAGAAATATGGATTGAAATAAAATAATACCGTATTTTCCGTACTATAAGGCGCACCTAAAAACCTCCAATTTTCTCAAAAGTGCGCCTTATAATCAGGTGCGCCTTATATATGGATCAATATTGAGCCACTACAGCAGGCGTGTCCAAAGTCCGGCCCGCGGGCCAAATGATCTTATATATGGACAAAGTTCTAAAATTGAAGGTGCGCCTTATAATCCGGTGCGCCTTATAGTGCGGAAAATACGGTACCACTGCCATCGCTCAAGGGTTGTTGTACCTTTTAAAAGAGGGCAGAATTGCTCAAGAGCATGGACAGGCCCTCTTTTGGTGTATTGGCCAACGGTCAACTCCATATGGAGGAGAGGGATCCCCAATACAAACAGCATGAGAAGGTATGGTACCAGAAATGCACCTACAGGGAAATGATCAAGTTCATGGATTGAAGTTAATGCACCTGTAAATTAATCTGCAAAAAGACAATTCGCCAATTTATAACTTGGAAAAAAATGATTTGATCATTTTCAAAACATTATTGAGGAGTGATTCGAGCAAATCTATCAGTTTTAGTGTAAAGTCAATTATGGCAAGTTTCTTATTTATTTACTCACCTCCTCCACTCCTGAAGCAGAGGTAAGGGAATCTCCAAATGTTGCCCAGCCCCACGGCGGAGCCGATGCCCGCCAAAGTGAACTCTATTTGCCTGCTCCACGTCGGTCTGCTCTTTTCCTTGGCCATGTCTGCTGTTGGGATCCAAGCGCTTGCTCTTCTGGGCCCTAACTCCATGGAAAAGGGTTTTGTAACTCTGGTTGACATCACTTTTTATTATCCTTAATGATTAGCAGAAGGGCCGCTGGTGGGCAATACGTAAGTCCATTCAGTTTAATGTTTGCCATCACAATGCTTCGAATCATCCATTCATTTTCTTTCACTTATCCTCAAATTGTTTTTTTCTTCCTCCTGTAAAAAAATAAGTTTTCAAACTTTCACTTTTTCCAGAATTTCCTAGTAATAAATGTCTTAATCTAATTTATCAACTAAAATAAAGTGTATATATTATATTATTATATATATGATATTGATATTATAAATCTTAAATATAAACAATACCATAGCTATTGTTTCATTTGATTTAAAAACAATACAGCTCTTGTTGTTTCTTTCATTTTATTTCAAATTGTTGAAAATTCTTATGGCCTGCCTTCTTCAGGAATACTATTTTAAACATTATCTCGTGTGCTAGATAATATTTCAAGGATTGTGCCTGTTAGATCACGTTTCCAGGATGATACAAAGTGCACTTTTAACACGTGAGCCCCCACAACTGTGTGAAGGTGGAAACTTGATAAGCATTATCATTCCTTCTGCAAGTACATTATATATACCCCAACGATAAGAATCAAATCCAAGTTTGGTCAATGAGAATGAGTATTTGGAATAAAAAAAAAAAATTTTTTATATGAAACAAATTACAAAGGATACAATAATTTTGTGCAATTGTTTCCTGAGATCTCCTCAGTGAACATTTTAGATTTGGAAATTGGTGGAGAAATGGGGAAGTAGTACAACAGCAAAATTTGGGGGTGCAATTATCATAATAAATAATTTTGATGAAAAGGAACAAATATGAAGGCTTTATTCCAGGATCCTCTGAACTCGAGAGTAAATTTTCTTGATTGCTTGGTATTTGTGAGCCATCTGCTGGGCATAAGAGAATACTACAAAAGGGGGCCGGGATTCCAGTTTGTGCACTATATAGTATTTTATTGTGTTGTATTTATTTTATTAAGCTATGCAATATATGTATACCGCAGGAAGAAGGTGAGTGATATAGTGATTGTGAAAAAACTCAGATGACATGAAAAATTCCAAGTGCACAGATATGCAAGCAGGTTTTGACATCATACAACTTTCTCAAGCCTGCATGGAGGCACTGCTGTGATATCAACATGCTGGTCATATTGGGCCAATATGGGTCATGATCCATGAGTAATGTGTCCGTGTCAATAAATTAGACTATCTGGAACAGCAGATATTTCAAAATGTAAAATAGTATCAAAAAGAGACAAAGAAAAATAATTTCAAGTGTTTCCATGTATTATTGTGACCTATAATCTGTCCAAGCTAATTTTGATTTTTTTTTTTTTTTTATCCATAAATTTAGAATTAACCATTCATAATGAAACTTTTTGCCTATCCTCTCAACGATTAAATGCGTCCATTATGAATAATATTAATCCAGGATAAGCGCTAATTAGTTTTTACTTAATTTTCCGTCTCTCGCAGAGGACACTATTACGTCATTTCCTCTGTTTGGGCGTTTGGGAAAGATATCCGGTAAATTAACGATAGTCATCAAGTTAGCGTAAAATAAGAAACTGCGTTGTCAACAAAATAAAAGCTTCTGAATTCCTCCAAAGCAGGCTACATGTGTTAACGTTGGGATGCATTTATTTTGAAGGATTTTACCGGAAGCACTGATCGATCTTCCTCAGTGCGAGGAAATCGATACGGGTGTGGGTGTGACGCGTAGCCGTTTCGTTGATGTTGTGTTGAAATAATTGTGAGGGTTGGAGGGGGTAAAGGGGGAACGGTACATTTAACATCTTTCGGTGTCGAGTCAAAAAAATCGTTTTAAAAATGGGAAACTGTCACACCGTTGGACCAAACGAGGCGCTTGTGGTTTCAGGTAACGATAAAAAACCGCGCGTTTTTTTTTATTATTATTTAAAGCTCCGCGGCCTTTGCCTAGTTTAAGCTTGAAGAAGGGATTTAAGAGGCGGGCCTTGGGGGGCGTTTTTTTTTTTTTTTTACCTTCACTCGATGAATCTCTTTCCATCGTTTGAAATTCTTCTCACGAACATGTACATTAAACATGCGTACGATGAAGGTATGCACGTTTGCCCGATTGTCGTAAAAGATAAAAGCGATTAAATCGTACGAAATACTACTACCGATTACGTAACGATTTTCAACTGGTCGCTTTGATAAGCCGGTTTTTTTTTAGTGTTTAAGCTATCTTAATGACTTGTAGCACAAACACTTTTTTAAAATATTCAAATAAAATATATGTTTTTTATTCTACTGGTATTCGGGCGACATTCATAGCGGAGATCGGACGATTTCCTGTTCCTCACGTGCTCCTGTTCTTTTGGTCTGTTTCCAAAATATGTTTGTTTTAGATATTATAACGCAAGACGAAGAGGATTTGTATAAGGTTTGCGAGTTTATTACATGGCGAGTAGCAAGACATGGCGGTTGCTCTCTGCAGAGGGGATATAGCTGAATAAATTAGATTACAGGGGAGAGGCCCATAAAGTCTCCCCTCCTGGTATCAGTGCACAACATAGAATTGCAAACCATCAACTGAGAAATCATTTGAATCCCGATTAAGTTGGGATACCTTTTTGTAGATAATCAAATATCAAATTGTGTAACTAAACCACAATAAAACTGATTTTATTGAGAAAATAACCTCCAGTTTGCACTCTCCGACCCCATTTGACAATAGCACAGAGAGAAACTTTAGGAATCAAACTTCCCTACCCCCACTTTAATAGAATGCAGTCAGGAATGTTAGTTATGCCAGCACTAGCGAGACATGAATAACGTGCCGCTCAGTGTATCTCTAAAGATTCTCGATCTGTGCCATTGACAGGGAGTTTATTTTGCCCCGGAAAGCATGTGCCACCAATATCCGTTTCTATAAAAGCCACAAGAATTTAATCGTGCCCAAAAACTTTATTCGTGGCAGAGATACTTCACTACTTTTTCCAACCGCCGAAAAACAATAACCTCCTGTTTTCTACAGTTTAAAGAATTCAATACAAAACAGTTTCTGTTTCGGATTTCGATTACAAACATTTCTTCCACTGTTGAAATTGTCTCCCACTTTTGTTAAGTTTACAAGCAATATTTGTAGTGACCTTTTAACATCAGTATCAAATCAAGCTGTGCCTATGTGGTGGCCATGTTGGCAGGGGTAACTTTCCAATTAAAGGCAATGCATAGACATTAAAAATAAGTTATAACTTGCTTATTTCACAACCCGGTTTCATTAGATTGACTTTTTTGTCAATGCTAAAGCTAACAATATATATTATGTACCAGCTGTTTACACACAAGGAATTCACTGACAACTTTGACCCTCCTAGCATAGCGTGAACGCTAATGTGGTAATGGAAAAATAATACAATGGTTAGTTGACATTTCTATTTTATATTTTTCCTTATCAAACCACAGGAAATTGTTTCGGAAACTCATGATTGTAAAAAATGTTTGCTTTGCAATCTCAATGTTGTACGATACAACAACTTGTACTTGATCGTGTTTGGGTAAATATAGGCGCGGGTGTGTCTGTAAATATAGTCCAGCTCCGACCCCCCTTTTCTTCCTGTCCGTTAACATGACAGCTGGGAATGCCGACCTAAACATTGGAGATGAACCAGAGCCTGTGTGATGTTTCTGGTTTTTTTTTCTTTTTTTAACCAGACCGTTTTCCTGACACGTCGTCTTTTCCGTGTAGTGTTTCTCCCGCACCTCACAACTACAGTTCCATAAAAGTTTATGATGATGTTCTTTTCATTTGTGTTGTTCCTAAGGTGGCTGCTGTGGCTCAGATCAGAAAACGTACGTTGTGGGAGGCTGGGCTTGGGCATGGTGGCTCATCTCGGACATTCAAAGGTAAGAACGGTTTGCACGTAAGCCCAAGCGTACCAAAGTACATCATTTGATATTTGGTGATTCAGTGACTTGATGCGCCCTTAAATCCATCGTCACGTTGCAGTTGTGAATGATGACATGTCAGGAAATTGAAATCCATCATTTGTCAGATATTTTCAGATTGCTGTCTGAATTCAATGGATGGTCTTTTCTAAACATGCAGCGTGTTCATTCAAATGTTTAAACATTGCTCACCACTCTTAGATGGATTTAAGCTCCAGAAAATGTAGTCTAACCATTTAAGTTAACCTTTTGCAGCTTAGTATTAGAAAAGTGCTTGTCCTCTTCTCAATGTTTCTATTTGGAGTGCATTTATGCAACATTTTTGTCTGTTATATTTACTTGCTTGGACTAACTCGTGCTGATATTAATTTGCTTGGGCGGGGCACCTAGTTTGAATGTATTCATGTTCTAATGTTTGCTCGTCTCCCTGAGAAACCGCTTTTCTGTGTGTGCCTTGTGTCCGCTTCAGGTTACCCATTTCCAATTAAGAACCTCACTTCAGTGTTGCTCGGTAACATAATGGTAGACCACAAAAACAACAGTCAAGTCAATGCATGGATGAACTTGATAAATTCACTCAGCCCTTACTGGTCAAAATTATTTTTTTTTTTTTTTTTCTCGGAGGATGACAGCAGAAAGAAAGCGCTCGCTCATCTCTGGAGTCACGAGCACTTGAAGTAAAAGGCTGATGCTTGGGGGTGGGGATGTGTGTGTGCTCAGGACACACTCTCTTCCCGCTTCTGATGCAGCAATCTTGTTAATGTTCGGGCCCGTGACTCATTGATCTCCTGGAAAGGAGGAGGAGGAGGGAGGTGGTTGATGCTGCCATTTAAATCCTTCTGCCTTTTTGCTCCTTTGTACAAACTGTCCTGATTATTTTTAAAAGGACAGTCCCGTTTTTATTTTAATCAGACGATGCAAAAAAAAAAAGTGCAATATTTACATTTTGTTTTTTTGAATTAACCATTTTTATTCAATGCTAGAGAATGTTAGTTTTTTTTTTCCTGCAAATACTATTCTTATCAGCAATGACAAAATTAACAATATGCGGCTGAAGCAAGAGCAGCGAGGTTTTAGGTTCTGACCTCTTTCTCTTAACCTTGATGACTGACCCTCCCTAACAGCTGTTGTTCAACTTACTGTTTTGCCTCTGCTACTCCGGCCTGCCTCCCTGTCTGCGTAGAATGTCTCTGGAGGTTATGACCATCCTGTGTCGCTGTGAGAATATCGAAACCTCGGAGGGTGTTCCCCTGGATGTGACTGGGGTGGCCCAGGTAACGTATGAGACCACCCCCGGCAAAACCCCAAAAAAACAGCAGTTGGCTGCTGGTACTCAAGACCAAGAGAAGATGCTGGAAAACTGGCTCAGCTAATTTGTGTGTGAGAGTGAGCGTTCCTCTGTTTTCCCGTCTCGGCGGCCGCTAACTTTGCCGTCTCTGAAAAATATAAGCTGAGCTGCAAACCGACCCAATGTCAAAGGTCGGTTTTTGGGGCGCATCACATACTCCATTGGTAGTGCTCTGGAGTCCTTGGGTGAATGGTTTCACTTTGTCCTGATTTTTTTTATTTCTTTTTTTTCCTTGTGTTCTCGCCCCTCCCTTCATTTGCTTTCCCCCCCCTTCCGAACATGCCTGTTTTTATTTTATATATTGTTTTCCACATTCTTCACAGGATAACGCTTGAGATTATGACCCTGCAGCCCAAGTGTGAGGATGTAGAGACAGCGGAGGGTGTAGCTATTACTGTCACAGGGGTGGCTCAGGTAAATCACCACACTGTTTCTTTTTGGGAATGCCAGTTCAGATTTAACACCCCACCCCCTCGCTCACCCTGTCCGTCCCCCCTGCATCCCCAGCGACTTCCTTCGGTCTGGCATCACCCCATAATCACGTCGGAGGTGCTTTCACACAGAGGGCTCAGGTTACAATACAAGCATTAATTATTATTATTTTTTTTTTAAGATGGCGTACGGAGACAATGCATGCTTTGCCCTCATTGAATGACATGGGTGTGGTCAAGGCTAACATTAGCACTGGTTAGCATAAAATTGTCAGTATTTCAGATTAGTGACAACAGAGCAGACTCCTTTTATGTATTTTTTTTTTTAATTTCAAGCTCAGGCTACGCATCGGTAACCATAATAGTCGAGTCGATCGTTTTAAATAATAAATTGTCCTAGTGTGACAACAAAAAGGTGTTAGCGTCTTACCCGCATGCTAATCTCACTAATGCTAATCATATTCATTGCTTTTTTTTTTTTTAAATCTTTTTTTTTTGTGAGCCTCCTTTTCCTATAACTTTCAGGGATCCAATAAGATTTGATCACCAACACTCATGCAGAATATTATTTCGAAAGTGTTAAAAGAAAAGTGGCAGTTATTTTAATGGTTGCAAAAAAAAATACTTTATATTCTAAAAAGCACCAAAATAAATCCACCTGGGATTTTCAACTTCAACAATATTCTGCATTTCAGTTCTTGATTTGGCTGTTCACAAATTTTTGTGTGCATGCCTTCTGTGTGTTTGAAAGGAGATGCCTCATTATCCGTTGTGTACCGTGTGTTCCTCTGTGTGTATTTTCAAACATGCATGCTGACAATGAGCCCGCTGTCTGGAATGACCGCTCACTTTCTCACACTTCTTTTTCGCACACAATTTCCCTCTTCCCCCTCTGCCAAAAAGCTTTTGTCGGGGCTCATGGCAACGGGACTGACATGACCGTGAATTAGGAACTTGTATAGAGAGAATTGCCCATCCACTTAAAACTAAAAAGAACCACAAAAGACTTTGGCCTTTCGATAAAATTGATAAGATTTGTTGACAGTACAAATTTGTGCAATTGGCTCACCAAAACATTCTTTGAGTTCAGTCAATTGAAAAATAAATAGTTTTAAGGAAAAGTCATTTGTGTGACATTTCCTCTTTTAAAGTTTCTATTTTGCTCAGAAGGAGGGGCCAATAAAGGGGTGGGGTCAAGAGGTCGAGCTACACTCACTTTTTCCATACACGTTTATTTTAAGCTGAGCCCCAGCACAGCTCCCCCTGCTGACTCTTTTCGATCCGGCCTGCTGCGTGGTTGTCCATGTTGCACCCTTGATCAGTTTTTACACCGAATGACGATTCTTACATTGTGTGTCCTTCAATCCTGGTATGAGTGCATGTTACCCGACCAAATGGTGTGACCACTTGCCTAAGGACCCAGCTCACTTATTTCTCTTTTGATAGCCCCAGTGGAGTACAGCATCGTGGTTAACTTTTTTTTTTTTTTTTTCTTCGCCATACAAATGAGCTGTCAATGATGTCCCCATTCCCTTTCCTTTATTTTTATGTGCATGGGTAATGAGCATGATATAAAATATGTTCAAGAAATTATATCGTAATGATGTTCCACATTTAACACAAATAATTGTAACTTCTTTATTGAGCCAGGGCATGTCCACATATATGTTGCTATTTAAAAATATATATATATATGGTCAGATCTTCTGCCTCACATTTGTTGGATCTAAAACACATTTTGGCCAATCAGAAGTTTTTATATGCGTGAAAAAAGGGCCAAAAGTTATTCTTAAAAGTGTTTTGGGAAATATCTATATACACGTGGACATGACCAAAAATATTTGAGTTTGTATGGAATTATTTAAACCAGCAGCTGCTGTTCTCTGTCGCAAAAAAAAAACAATGATATAGGACCAGAATTATTTTCGTAATAAAAGTATTGGCATTTTTGCTTAACTTGTTTTTTTTAGCCATGTAAAATAATAAATGTGTAGTCATTACTTTGTGTATGCTCAGCTGACAATTTTTATCCACACCGACGACAGGTAAAGGTGATGACAGAAAACGAACTGCTGGGTTATGCCTGCGAGCAGTTCCTAGGGAAATCTGTCGTTGAGATCAAGAGCGTCATCCTGCAGACTCTTGAGGGTCACCTACGTGCCATCCTTGGTAGGTATCTCATTTTTAAACATCCATAAGCCATTTTAATTAACACCTATGTTTGTCTTCCAGGAACTCTAACTGTGGAGCAGATTTACCAAGACAGGGACAAATTTGCTTCTCTGGTCCGAGAGGTCGCGGCACCTGACGTCGGCCGAATGGGCATCGAGATTCTCAGTTTCACCATCAAGGTGTGCGACTGGAAAGATTTATATTTCCCATGGCTTATTTATGATTCCGTTTTAAAGTGCATTCCTACTTTTGTTGTCAGGATGTGTATGACAAAGTGGAGTACTTGAGCTCACTGGGCAAAACGCAGACGGCTGCAGTGCAGAGGGATGCTGACATTGGCGTGGCGGAGGCAGAAAGAGATGCTGGCATCAGGGTAAGAGGAACTCACAAATGGACCATCATCTGATTTCTGAAAGCAGAACAGGTTAGAAACTCACATCTCTATTTTTTTTTCCCAAACAGGAAGCTGAGTGTAAGAAAGAAATGATGGATGTTAAGTTCCTGGCGGACACAAAAATGGCTGACTCGAAACGAGAGCTGGAAATGCAGAGAGCTGCCTTCAATCAGGAAGTCAATACGAAGGTATTCATTCCGATTTCCCCGATGACCCAAAAATAAAGGTTGAAGTCGTTTTAAGCTTATCCCGTCTCTCCAGAAAGCAGAAGCTCAGCTGGCGTATGAGCTGCAAGCAGCCAAAGAGCAACAGAAGATCCGTCTGGAGGAGATCGAGGTGGAAGTGGTCCAGAGGAAGAAGCAGATCACCATCGAGGAGAAGGAGATCGATCGTACTGACAAGGAGCTCATCGCTACTGTGAAGAGACCTGCTGAGGCTGAAGCTTACAAGATGCAGCAGCTGGCTGAGGGCCAGAAGTAAGTGTCCAAGTCCACCTTGGGTTGATGAAATGAAATGAGATCATTCATTTCACCTCCACTGAACCCAAAAGCGTCACATTAAAGGCTTTTCTCGCCCTCCGCCAGGATTAAGAAGGTGCTGATATCTCAAGCCGAGGCCGAGAAGATCCGCTTCGTCGGTGAAGCGGAGGCCGCCTCCATCGAAGCTGTGGGCAAGGCAGAGGCGGAGAAAATGAGGCTGAAGGCGGAAGCCTACATGCAGTACGGCGAGGCCGCCAAGACGGCTTTGGTCCTGGAAGCACTGCCCAAGGTCAGTTGCATTTATTTTTTCGCATGAGTCAGGCATTCTGATGTTTTGCTAACTTCTAAACACTTGAACTTCTAGTCTAAACACTAAAAGATGTTCCCATGTGTTTTATTAGATCGCCAGCAAGGTAGCAGCACCTTTGGCCAGGACCAACGAGATCGTAATCCTGTCCGGCGATAGCAACCGTGTGACAGGAGAGGTGAACCGTCTCTTAGCCGAACTCCCGGTTTCTATCAACGCCCTCACCGGCGTGGACGTGACCAAGGTAGGGTCGCTCTCGTCATTTTTCAACTTTGATTTGATTATTCCACACTTAATGGCAGGATATTTGGGTTCCTCAGGTGTCTTAAGTGAAAAGTAAATATTCACAATATGTGTGCTTGTTTTGGTTGAGGTATTTAAATGACATGTTAGATATGTCCAGCAGGTGGCACTACAGTTCCTGTCTCACTGACAGAAATGTTCTTACGTGTTCTCTGCCCGCAGATCCCACTGCTACAGAAGATGACCGGGCAGACAGCCATCTGATGAAACCCCTTGTTACACCCCTGACAAACAGTATCTGCCTCAAGCATGACAACACTTTCTCTAGCCTCTGACCCACTTATGCAAAACTGCCAGAAACACCAAACGAGATTTGAGCTTTTTATTATTTTACTTATGCAAAACTGCCAGAAACACCAAACAAAATTTGAGGTTTTGTTTTTTTATTCTCCACCAAATGAAATGAAAAGCTGTGGCGCCCCCTTTCTTTTATCTCCTTACCACTCAGCCCACAATTTTCTGCTGCAGTCCACTTTAATTCAACAACAAAATTCGAATTGTGCTGGAAAAAGTCTAAAATTCACTTGAGCCGGTCACAACTGGCAGCTTTTTATTCCCTCTTTTTCTCTTTCCCTGGATAGCTATACTCTTATCATCAGCTGTTATTCTCATGCTCTTCATCCACCATGATGGAAATATGGCTGGCCTATACAGAATATTACTACTGTACAAGGATTGTAAAAAAAAAAATAGAACCACTAGTAGCTTGCCATCACCTCGCCTGTCCTCCTCGTGACTGTCCAATCATCACTCAAGTGCCCAAAACGTTTTTCGGACATTACTTGTCATCTAGATCCCCCTGCTGTCAGTTTTTTTTTTTTTTTTTTTTTTTTAAACTAACACAAAAAAACGTTCTTGAACATCAAGCCATGTTGAGGAAGGGTAGCCTTTAAAATGAACCTTGGACGCAGGCTCACCCATCACTCGTGTAGTACATCGCATGGCATGTGGTGGACGCTCAGGGCTATTCCTGCTCCCCCCCCCCCCAACAAATTCTTTTGTGCAAAATAAATGTGAGCAAACGCATCTTTTTTACTTTATTATCACAGGAATGTTTACACAGTCCAACTGTGTTGTTTTTTAACTGATTAAAAAAAAATAATGCTTGGTTTGTTGTCATTAAAATAAACCTTTTACTAACAATAACTAACAAGTGTTGCATGTGTATAACCTCTTGACAAAACCTTTGACACGCTCGTGTTTTGTAACATCTTTAAAGTGAAGTCAAACTAGTTTGACACCGTTTTCGTTTATTTTTTTAAAAGTGGGAAAAATTCATTTCTGTGCCTCCCCTCTGTTGAGAAAAGGTTTCACTGTACGCGACAAAAGAGGTGCTGTGTCATTATTGTAACCAATCTTAATCGCAAATCATTTATCGAGCCGGCTGCTAGCTTAGAAGTGGAGTATATTGTTTGTAATATGTTTTGTACACAGTGCCTTTGTCAAAAGAAGAGGTTATAAGTGTGCTGTGACTATTTCAATCCTACACGCGTAGAACTTGTAATGAACATTTCCGCGCTTATACATTACTCATTGTTACCTGTCGATGTGAACGTTGTACATGCATACCTGTCCGATTTAATTTTGTACTTGTTCAGCTTCACGCATTTGGTAATTTTCGGTAGTAACCACATACATGGGAACAGAAAAAAAAAATGTTGCTGCAGGATTTAGACCTAAATGTTGCTTTTTTTTTCGGGGTTGTTGTTCATATCAGCACTTATTATGTTATTATATGTATTCGGTGCAAAAATTAAAAAAAAAATTGCAGCTCTTACTCCAAGTAGAGATGATGTGGATAAAGACCAAACTTTAGACCTACGCCTTAAAAACATCCTTCATTTGTACGTCATAGAAGGAATAAAAAACAACTGTCTATTATGAGTTAGATTTCTATTTACGCTTCTCCTAACTCAGATCTTTTGACAAATTTATCCAGCATGGCGTTTGAAGCACGTGTTCATGTTACTCTATGTTGTGCGCCATCCTCTAATAAAATATATACCACAATCTTGAAGCCTTCTGTGTATTTGTGAAAATATAAATGTATTTTTGGGAATAAAACCTCAATAATATTTTGTTTTATAGAAAACTATTTTATATAACAAAAAAGGTTCTACATATTTTTTAAATCCCGAATAAGCTCCACTAATAGATCAAATTAACGGGAGTGGAAATATATTTGTCAAGCTTTTTAGAGCAGATAAGTTCGTGAAAGAGCAAACCACCCTGATAGTCTGACATATTTCTTTATCTGGGCCTGCAGATCCACTTAAGCTGGTGCCACACCCTAACTAGTGATGGTTACCATGGAAACAGCCAGGCACCATTTAATGTCCATTGAAACATAGGAGAAGCCGTTGAAATATCTTTTCATGTACTTAAACCTGCAGCATTTTTTTTTTTTAGTTTTTATAGTGCGAGTAAGAAGTCACCCGCAAAGTTTATTATTTAATAATTTCAAAAAATTGTGATGCGTGACATATCTAGTACAAATCTAAATCCTCGAATTTCGGGAGGGCAAAACCATTCAGTAGAAAAAGTCAGATAAGACATCATCATCTGACATATCATGCGATTACATTTTTTTTATCTACCTAAAGTATCAGGGATTAATCTGTGGGGGTGTCAGATTGCGATCATGCGTTGCAAATTGAACTTTATTATAGCACAAAACTATTTTTTAAAAAAGCCTTACTATATATTATCAATTTTAAAGTAAAAAAAAAGTATTGCTATATAAAAAAAATACTATACATGTTTTTATTATTATTTAAAAACCCCTTGTCATTTTTGGTCATTTTGTATTTGGTGTAAAAACTTTGAGAGAGCCTCGGCTGTCAAATATTGAAAATAATATCTGTAAATTTCTTTGTGCAAATAAAAGCAGGGTGTGGACAGAGGCAAGAAGGTTGAGATAAGACCAACCCTCATGTTATCACTTTATGCTAATGAGGTTGTGGTACCCTTCTAATAGGGGAGATCATGCAAGGGGGGCCCCAGATCCAAGCATGGAGATGCTGCCTGCACAAATGAGTGAGTATGAGACAAGTAATAATAAATATTTATTTCAGTCACAAAAGAAGCTTGTGCCCTGGACAGGATATCATCTTATACTGTAAGTTTAATGAAGAGACACTACAGTATAGATGATGTACTATCCAGGGGGGGTCATTCCTTCCTCGCACTTGGATGGACCTAAACTTCAGAGAAACTGAGAGGGGGGGCCGTCAAACCGTTACCATTACTGAGTTTTAGTAATGGTAAGGGTTCTATGGCTCTCACTCATTATCGGCTGAACCAGAAAGAAAACATAGTTGGGATGATTTTTTTTGTGTTTTGAAATAATAAAGTTTTGGAAAAAAATTTGATGGAGAGATTCAGTTTTAT
This sequence comes from Syngnathus floridae, assembly GCF_059516105.1. NCBI lineage: Eukaryota > Metazoa > Chordata > Actinopteri > Syngnathiformes > Syngnathidae > Syngnathus > Syngnathus floridae. Next base: position 8,892,063 of record NC_142427.1, on the reverse strand, counting down.
TCTGATGCGTGTGTGGAACATCATTAAGTCCACAAGGAAAAGGGAGAAACAGTCCTGATAAATAAAAAGAAATTTTATAAGTAGAATATACTACGGCCCGCACTTGCCTGAGTGTATTGCACTTTTAAAGTTAAACACTAGAGGGAGCTGCTGTTCTACTACGATTGTTGATTAAGGCTAAATTAGACAAAGAAGAAAAGTAGCCCGGGATGCTAAACATGGCGGGATCAATTAAGCCAAAGTTAGAAAGTTAGCATGACTGCTCCTACAATGTTGTTCTCAAATTAGGTGAGTAAAAGATATATTCCATAGTACGTGTATGTTAAAAATAATTTATGTGAAGACAATTATCAATAAGATTAAGTGACATTTGTCTGGATTTTTGGCCACGAGCGCGGCTGATACTGACCAGAATAATTTACTTAATAATAATTTAATTTAAATTATACACACTTCTGTTATTAAATCCATTTCAGTCAGTTAATGTTCATTACTATTTCAAACGAACGTTAATGGGTGTGACGCTAACCTTAATAACTAGCTTAAAATTTACCCGCCCCATTTTCCCCTTTGTTTTTCCTCTGTACTATAAATCTTATGTCCAAGAATCTGAGAATGATCTACCAAAGCTTTTTATGCAAAACTCAATAAAGATCCATTAATGGAAAGCTGTGATGAATGCAGTGTTGAATTTAAATGTATTCAACAATATAAAATAGTTGGATATTTTTAATTGATTTTTCTAACTTTAATACACTAAAGTTAAGGCTATTTTTCTAATTTTAATACATGAGTAATTCATTCTAAGCCATTTCCAGCCCCCAACACACGTGTAGGCGGTATCAAGTGAAACCTCCTGACAGCAACTGATAAACCATGAGCCGGCCAAACCTGCTCTGCTGTGAACATGATATCAAATGACAAAGCCAAACAATGTCCTGCAGTTCATTTTCAAGACAGTTTATTTGCGAAGGAGTTTATTCTGCCTTTTGGTCGCTTTGGTGTTTACATGAAACATATTGTATATGTTATATAATATCTGAGTTAATAAGCGCAATACAATGCTAGTTAAGGGTGTGCTTTTGCTCATAATCGTGAAGAGCAAAAAATCTTAAACTAAAGTCATCCAAGTTCAGATGTCCAGAAAAATAAATAAAACAGCCAGCTCATCAGGGATCCTGTCAAGCCATTGAAAAGTCATTTCCTTTTCTTCTTCATCATCATCACTTCTTCATCTTAACTGACAGCTTCAGCTTGACCTGTCTCAGGAAGATGGACGTGAGCTGTTCGCTCGTCTCCTGGGCGACCCGTGCTATCATCTGGCCTGACGTGCCGATCAACATCCTCTGCACGTGTAGAAAAAAACAAACAATGTAAAGTACAAGAAAAGCATCACATATGTAGGAATGGCGCATTAGAAGCATATGTCCACCAGGTGGCACCAAAGTAATACATTTCTTACTTTGCCCTAAGCCCAAAAACAGTGAAAAGGAGTTTTGAGGGAAAACCAGAAAGACCCCACCCCCCATGATGATTATCATCAATCTTGCATGGTTGAAAATGTCCCATGACTATGAACACATGACCTACCATGTGAGTTTCTTTCTTGGTGTAAATTTTCACCATGATGTTGAGCTCTCCGTTCTCATCCATGTCCCAAAAGTCAATGAACTGAAAGCAAAATACATATTTCATGTAGGTCAAAGTGGACAAGTATGTGAGTGGAGTCACCAAAGCATCATTTGTTAATCACCTGTGTGATCGAATAAGGCACCTCCTGGGGTAGGTGTTCCAAAAGCTTCTCTCGGATCATGTTGATGCACATTTCCTCAGGATGTTGGTCTGTCAATACCTCGCTGTGGTACTGCCAGTCTCCAGACTTGGCTGTGATCATTAGGTAGTCCTGTGAGAAAAAAAAGGTTTGGAATATTTGATATCATGTCTCATGACTATGATTTTCCAAACCTTGAGTGTCTCCACGTCCTCTCTATCTAGAGAAGAGAGCATGAAGACATCCTTAAAGTGAGACCAGCCCTTCTGGCTCATGAGTGTCCTCAGCTGTTCCTTAGTCAGCACAGACTCATCTCCATTAGTGGCATCCTGCTCTTGCGGCTCTTCCAAATCCCTCTCTGGCATCTTCTCAGCCCAAGGGGGCTTGATCACGGGTCGAATGCGCAATTTACGGCCATTCACGACGCCGCACGTCAGCTCGGCTGTGACGTCCAGCAGCTTGTCCTTCATCTTCACCTGGTCCACCTTTAAAGATAGAAGATAATGAAGGGATGAAGTGAAAGCAATTAAACGAGAATACCTTATTGAGGACAAGTATCGCTGGGATGTTGGGGTGGCGTGCCAGGCATTTGAGCACTTCAAAATCCAGCTGTCTGCTCATCCATCGGTCCGACACGTCAACCATGACCACCACTGTGAATGGACAGTTACTGTTATTAAATATCCAGCTCAAATATTTTTAAAAAAATGAAGTCCTACTTAGGTCGGCCTCTGTCACCGAGCGCCAAGGATCCAAAAGCAAAGACTTCTCAAGCTGGTGTCTGTCAATGCAAATATATTAGTCATAATTTTCACACACTGAGAACACTCATTTACCTTTTGACTTTGGATGGCGTAGTGAGGCCCGGTGTGTCCAGTAGAATCTAAAATAAAATGTGTCACTCACAACACTGGTTTCAAATCAGATCATTAGGAATAGATGGAAATTCTTACAATCTGTGTATCCCCCTCTGTTAGGACTCCCAGGGCTCGTTTTCGTGTTGTGTGTACTTTCTTGGAGACAGCAAACACCTTCAATGTGAAAGGATGAATTCAAAAATGATCCCACTAAACAGTGTATTCTATTTTAGCGCTCCTTTATTGATTCAAGAAGCCAAAAGACGGAATTATAAGTTAAAAAGGAAAGAAACCTTTCTGCCAAGAATCTGATTGGACAAAGTCGACTTCCCAGCATTCGGAGCACCAATTATTGCCACTTTCAAAACTTTTGAGTCTTCAGGCTGATCGGGATGTTTCATTAATAATGACATTTGTTCACCTATCATGAAAACACAAATATAAGTCAATAAATATGAGTATCAGTGAAGGGTGTCCATCTTGGAGATGTGAGTCAATTTACCACTATTTGAAGGAACAGAGGAGGGAAGGCGAAAACAACTGTTGTCTGCCTCGGCGGTGTTGCTTTTTAGCAAACTGCTCACAAATGCATCTGTTGTGATAAAACAGGCTGGATTGAAGATCAGCGAGTTGATCCTTCCACAGCTACATGAGGAATTTCCTGTAAACACACCAGCATCTCCATTACCATACTGCTAAAAAACGAAAACTCACTATTACTGTGTAATTAGAATACTGGGTTTGAAAATGTTACTACACATTTGGATGATGGTTTCATGATTTTTTTTTAATAGCTCTGCTCAAATGGCTGTTAAAAGGCTAACCTGTGGCGAGAAGCAATTGCGCAGGTTCCTGGCGAGGAGACACGACGAGTCTCCTGGAGAGGACAGCCGAGTCCCTGATAAAACGTCTGCACACTCTGAGTGCCATTTCGCGTTGTCACGAATCATTCGTAAACTTAATTAGAAACGATTAAGGGTACAATTGAAATCTGCGTAGCTGTTTCTCTTTCACATGAGACCCGTCAATAGGGCGCCGCCATGTTTGTTTGATCAACAAGGCAAAACTTCCGGTTTCAAGACGTCACATTAATGACACTGCCTTCTAGCGGCATGATTTGTAACTGCATCAAAACACCCGTTAAGGCTTAAAAAGCTTCATCTTATCTAAGTTATTCTCCTCTACTGTGTTAATTCAAGTTCACAATCGTTTTTTACAGACTGGACGATGATCACTGATATCATTTGATAGTATTAACAATTGTAGGCAAATTGATATTTTAGTTTGACTAAAAATAACTGTTCATTTTTCACTCACCTTTTCTCCATTGGGATAATTCTGCTTCATTTTCATTACAATATCAGCAAACTCATAAACAACATATATGTGAAGTTTATCATTTGACTTTTGAAGATATGATTGCATATGAAGGTAACATATTGTTTTCATTTGCTGTGCCAAAGACAGGACGAACAGATGTCTCCTCATCGTCCAAACACGCCGGCTGTTTGTTAGTCCTCGAGGACTCACTCAGGGTGAAGCACACACCTCCAGTGGGGAAGGATGATGAAGGATATCAGGTAGCTCACAATCTGTCATCATCAAACACTAAAAGCTCTTCAACCACCGACGAGAAAAACAAAAACGGAGCTTTTACCTGACACTTTACTGCGGAATTCAAAGAGAAGCTGACACCAAAAGGATATTTGAGGATCAGTAAACTCCCCCCCCCTCCCCCCTTTTGCCTTCCTCCCACTTTCTCACTCATTCAAGCCCCGCACCCCCTCAGGGCTTTCCTCACATGGCCCTTTCACGTGGGCATGTATCAGACTGCTCTCTATGACTGCATTAACTTTGGCCTTCAGGAAGAGCACTCTCGCTAAAAAAGGCTTTGCCCACAGAGCATTTAATCATAAGCTGTAGCCCCGCACTGCCATTCGAAGAGCACTGCGACTTCACACGTTTGGATGAAAACCTCTCCGTGCTGCTACATTTCACTCAATCAATTTGATGTAATTAAAACGCGGCACGTGATGTATATGACAGCCAAGGTGACGTCAAGATTTTATGCTTCGGCGCTAACGCTTAGCTGGGATTAGACAAGGCAGTGTTTCCACTAATAAGACCCGGCTGCTCATGAGGAATAACAAAGTTCACGGAATAATAAGCACATGAGCCATGGAGGCATGTCAACGGGGAGCAAAGGTGGGGGGGGAGAAACAATGTGTCAGTGCATCAGGGCATCCATCACGTCGTGATTGCATTGAGAGGCGTGATGCCGCGCAGCTGGCTGGCTGCAAGGAGCCCCTTCCTCCCTTCTCGCACATTCTTAACAGATTAATGAACCGATATGTGACTTTTGACTGCTTATCAATCAGACACGGCTCAACAGCACGCTCGATTTCTGCGACAGACCCCCAAGGTCCCTGGACTTAGCAATCACTGTTCTGTCCTTGCTTTTTCATATCTTTTTTTTAAAGAAGCAATTTAACCCGAAAACTAACCATATAGGTCACACTCACGCTCTGATTGTACCATCTCTTTCACAGTGGGGGAGATCAAGTAAAGACTTCCAATCGATGAAACTTGTCTGCTGAGGGAATCAATAACGCCTCCCTTTCAAATCATCGCTCATGTCATCGGTGAATATAAAACGAATAATTGGGAACAGCGTTCTTTTAACATCCCGTATTGACGTCGTCGTCGCGATGAAGCGAGAGAGCGCCATTCTGCATCATTAACTTTGTATTATTTCCTGATGGAGCCCGCTGCTACTGCTGCTTCCCCACCTGCTGAACTTTAAGCGCCGCATGTGATTGGGCTTTCACGCTGCATTTTCACTTCCTTCACTCACTGATGTGGAGAGTCACTCGCTGGCTGAATTTAGCAGGAGCATTATAATACATGCAGTGCAACCCGGGTGACAGCAGTGAGGATTTTACACAAGGCGAGGTTCGAAACCAGAGTGTGTGAGGCAGATGTATTAACCGCTAGGTCTCTGTGCTGTGTTGTTTCTCTTTCTCATATCACTAATAAGTGTCAGGAGATAATCTTGCATCAATACTTTGGAGTTTATTGAAGTCGTCACACAAATCTGGTTGAATTGATTTGTACACGTGGGCTTGCACAAACACAACCTTTAATCCATGGATATATGAACACTAAAGGTGGAGCAACACATGCAGACAGCTGATATGAAATATTCATCCTTTGTCCTCTATATTATTAATATTACAGTGACAGACATTTGCTAACAGTTTTAATGGTCGCAAAGAGTTTTTTTTTTTTAATGGAAATACACCAACAAGTAAAACATTAAGGGTACATACGAGTAATATGGAATGATAATTTAGTTTCAATCGTGTTCTGCTTGGAATATCCAATAACTTCTAGTCAGAGCAAGATAACGATTTTTTAAAATGACTAAAATACGTTGCATCATGGGAAATATAAAAAAAATGCCCGGATGTTCGGAATTTATTAACAACTGGACTGTCCCTTTAACTACAGGGTAGACGTCGCCGTGTAACGCGCATGCGCCGGAAGTTGCCTACCGCAGACAGCAGCAGCAACAGCAGCAGCAGCAGTGATTCGGCAGTGCAGAGCGTCGGGAGTAAATCTGTCCGTTTTCAACCATGGCGACCAACTAAACGATGCCTTTTGCAGAGGTTGACGGAAAGTAAGTAGTCGTGTCTTTATTATGCGCTTTTCGCTCTTATTTCTCCATGACACCTGCGCCGCATTTGCTCGCACGTATTTGGAAAAAGGCGAGGAGGAGAGGGCAACAATGGGACTGTGTACGTTTGAGACGTGCTAGGAGGTTAGCTAGCCTGGAGCTGGCCACTCAGCTGGTTCTTTTTATTACTAGCAACCTGCGGTTATGGAGCTCCTCTACTAACCATAGTGGACGGTTGGTCTAATTTCAACTCGCAATACAATCATACAGCAAAGGAATGAAACTGTGTTTTATTAGTACTATTAAGATGCTTAGCTAGTTCTTGTGACAACAGTTGTGGATTTCCGACCATTTCCGTGCCAAATCATCCTTATCATATTCATAGTTTTGCCCAGCAGGCTTATTTATGTGGTTGAAGTTGTTTGCTATTCGTGTCAAGGCTTTATTTAGCCATAATGAAGTTATCTCCTCGTATCGGTGCACATGAAGCTTGTTTGGTTGGTTCCATGATGTTCCTGGAAAGTGAGAAAGCTTTTTTTATCCACCTGCAAAGGCAAGTGTTAAAGGTGATAACAAAAGGTTGACGTCAGCGGCCACCCCGCACATCAACCTCGGAGGAAGAGGAGGAGTGATGTAAAAGGAGTTTGTGACTGAGGAGCAGCCTTTTTTCACCACAACATCTAATGGTTTGTGTCTGGACAGAAGAGGTCTGTCTCTGATCAAATTTCGGCTATCCTAAGGGCGCACTTAACTAATGGGATCCTATCGACGTTTCTGCCCCCTTTGAGTCTGATCTTCGCATGGCGGAATGTTAATGCCGCTGTTGTTTTTTGGGGCTGCTCTGAGTCATGAGCCCGGCCGGCATTAGTCCCAAAACCAGGACTATGGCTGGATAATGTTGAGCTCAATGTGTATTTTGTGTACTAAAGAAAAAAAAAGAGCCTTTAAATAGTTGTTTGTTTCATGACAAGCCGGCCAGAGATGAACTCTAACCTTGCTTGTCCAAAAGTACACTTTTTGCAAGCTAGGTTTCTTCCATTTTCCAAAAGAGTAGATAATTAAATTTCAAAGCGTGTCGTCGGGGAAACTCAGCCCCCCCCCCAGACTCAGTGCAATTATCGAGTAGAACTTGAAGGAAGCCTTTTTTGCAACGGGGTGCTATGTTTCCCAGCGCAATGAAGATTAATTAGGTCTTCGAAACAAATGACTCGAGGGCCTCTCCCATCTGTAAAGTGCTCTAATGTCACCTCTACCAGAATAAAGCCTTTATAGTACGTGCCGTTTGTAACTTTAAAATGTCATGCATCGGTGACGCTTTAAACCGAGGACACCGTTTTATGATTACAATGGAAGCTAACCAGTCAGTGGCTACGTGGCTAGCAGCCAGAATTAGCTGTCAGTGACCTCACTGTCACTTCATAAGGAATGTGTCCGCTTACTTAACCCAACTCCCGGTTAAATAGACCTCACAAAGCATCCAAAGAAAATTCCAGAAGACACCAGACTTAACGCTTTGACGCCGTGTACTCATGCATGATACTCTTTGGTCATGAATGATGAGTTCGTCCGTCCAAGTTTTGGTGAGTGTTTTCCAACTGCGGGAAATGATTTTTGCACGTTAGCTTATCAGCTAGTAGACAAGCTTGAATGTCGAGAGCACCTGGTTCATTTGTTCATGTCACGCTGGTCAGCACGCTAGAAAAGTGAGTGCGCTCCACCGAAGGGAAATGCCACTCGTTCATGAGTCATGTGCTGACTCTTTGACCTGTCACCACAAACCAAAGAGTCTTTGCTCGAGGGCAGAAAAGCAAGTTTGCCTTAAGGCTTTTCTGTCAGCTACTGACAACTGTGTTGGAATGTATTGATTTACAGTGGAGGCAGAAGAGGTCTATTTGCTTTTTGAAGTGCAGCATCTTGCCTTTTCTCCCCCCCATTCCCTTTTTTTTCTCTTAAATCTATGTTCGTGCATTCAAGGCTGAGTCGAACTAAAAGGAAATATGAACAACATGCTAAATCTTATCATCCTCTGAAATATTTTACCTTGCGTCCAAACAAAGTGATCTAGGATGAACCTTTACCCCCTTTGTAGTTATGAAGATAAGGATAGCAACGTGAACTTAGGAGTTTCTTAACATGTGGAATGTGATTTTGCATTTGTGATATCATCTCAGAGGGCGGCCATTTTGACACTTGCTGTCGACTGAAAATGACATAATCGACCCAGAAAACAGGTGACTGTCGATAGCCGTGATGTCATTTTCAGGTGACAATAAGTGGCAAGGCAAAATGGCCGCCCCGTGGATGGATACAAAAAGGTAGATTTTTTTTTGGGCTTAATCATATGAATCAGAAGACCATGTTTAGACTAGAGTGGTACAATGTGAATTGTAAAAACCCACACGGCAGCTTTCCAAATGCTAAATCGACTGGATTAAACCAAGAGCCGACCGATGATTGGTCTCGCAAAGTCAAAGCAATTGTTCTCGAGTGGCTCCCATTGAAGCCCACTTGCTTTATGTTGCAGAAGGCCCCTGCAGAACAATCTGCTGCGCAACATCAAGACTGTAGCAATAAGATGATGATGATATCAAAGCCCTACTTTATGTGAATAACAAATCACAAGGTACAAAGATTGTCCTGGCACTCATTAATGATTAGTCATTGGTCATTTTATCCAAGTGTTATTGTTGACTTAAAGAGCCCGGCTAACTAGCACGTGTTCTTTGGAACGAGCACGATTAAAAGTGGCATTTGAATTGGAAATGTGCAAGCAGGCTCTCTCTCCCCAAACCTCATTTCCCTGCAGGGGCCAGTGGGTGTTAAATCTCCAGCAGGTGTTGCCTGTAAATTTTATGTGCATATATAAGAGATTTTTATTTTCTGCACCTCAGTAGTTTTTGAAGAGCAGGTTGTCCCCATATTCCCCCCCCCCCCCATGTATGTCCTTTTTGCTGTGGGGCAGATGTTTGGTTGTTTTTGGAGACGAGGGTCAAAAGCAGGTCAAGGGAGTTAAAAAAAAATGGCCGCACATGATCCTTGCCAATCGTGCGGACAACCTACTTGTGCCTGAGCGTAAGGAAATGACCTGGCATTTGCTTTGCCAACCCCAAAAAAATGATAAAGCTTTTGTTTTACCGAGCAGCAATCAGGAAACCCGAAACCAGGCAGGCCCCTTGCAACGAAACACCAAAAAGAAAGCTTTTAGCGATTGTTGTGTCTTCATCTCGAGGACAATGGTGAAAGAATGCATGCCTCACTGTGACATTCACGGCAGTAACAACAGCCATAGCAGCGGGGAGGCACGAGGGCATCTCGCTGTGATCAGCCTCCACGGAGTCACTGGAGACAACAGAGCTGTTTATCCGCCTCCATCAGGAGCAGAGGAGCAGGCCCAGATGCGGCGTTCTGTTTATGGCACAAGATAAGGCTGTCTCAATCAGATCGCTGAGCCTCTCCAACCCCCCCAAAATAGGCTCTCGCTCTAATAAGAGAGCTCCAGATTACATCCCAGGCAATGCTAATAAATATCATTATGGTGTCTGTTGCTGTCGTTTTCCAAGCGTACATATCGGTGGCATCATTAGCTAGCTTTGAGGGTGACCCGGTCGGCGGGGGTCGCAAAACAAAAGCACCAGTAAAGCCGCTACTGGTGGAGCTACAACGTTCACACCCTTGTTCCGTTTCATACTTGGCGTAAACATTAGATAAAGCTTCCAGAGGATTAGAAGAGAGGCGGAGGAGATATAAAAGGCTGTCGGCTAATTGGGCTTTATTTTTAATATTTCAAACGCTTCATTAGAGACTGAATTTCTCCTCTGTTTGGAAGGTTGGGGTTTTTTTTGGCAGGGAAAGGCCTCACAAACAGAATAATATCAGGATTCATCACAAGATTGAACTTTATTTTTATAATATGAGGCCAGCTTTTTTCATTGGGACTTGTGTTGTGTGACTTTTGACTCATTATTGCAAATTCTGATATATTGACAGAACTTTTTGTTTTGTAATGTTAGCTAAATTTATGAGACTGCTAATTAGGGACGATGACGAAATTTCCTTCAATAGCTTTGGGGAAAGATCATTTGATATGTTAGGAAAATGGAGATTGTCTTTTTTATAGCATTACCTACTGACATATTAAATGCTTTGATACAAAAAGCAGATGATCACGTTCTTTCCAAATATAACTATCATCCTATCCCGACAAAATTACCCATAAGCGTATGGTATGAAATCATGTGGAGTCTCAAAAAGCTCTGACTGATGGAGGAGGCTGTGTCAGGAAGCTCTGGAGGCTCCTTTTGACAGAGCTACAGAGGTGAGGATTCAGTTGGCCCTTTGCCCGTGACCCTTCCCCACGCCCGAATGCGTGGGTGCGTTTTTATTTCATCGTGCCTTGTAGAGCAGACGGCACTTCCAATGGCTCTCTGCATAACCTCCTCGCCCTCCGGGTCCTGTTTGCACCCATTGTTGGCCGCAGTGAATGCTATCTCCGTGCCTTGAAAAGTAACCAGATGACATTCTTCCTGTTGTTGGAAAGAGCTCTGGGGGTTGTGTTGTGAAAAGCAGCTAAAAGGATAGGCTAAGATTGTGACCTTCGCGAGCTAATCGCTGCCATGTCATTCACCGGGCGCTTTTAAAGCAAACGCAAATGTCTTTTTCTCTCGACATAGTCATGAACTTTGCCAATGGACGTCATGTTCAACTTTTTATATATATTTATACAAATTATATATAGTTTATTTTATTTCAACTGCCGCTTTTGTCATTTCTTTACAGGCAGTACTTCCGACACCTACATTTCCTCCCCCGTCTTCTCATTCTGAAATACTGCCACGGATGTGAATCGAAAGGCATTTAGTGAGGCTGTAAGCATCAACGCAGCCCTCCATGTTGTTTATGTCTTCGGCAAGTGGCGTTTCCTGGAATGTGCATTGGCGCAGTTGTCACCCTACGGGGGGGATGCCGGGTCTAATCACGGTTCATAGGTCAACTCTAGTTATTGTTGTAAAAAGCAGAGGACCACACTTGACGTGAACAGAATGTTGCGTTGCTTTTTTCGTTCCGTGTACTTTAAGATGGTTTAAAACGTGAGAGATTTAATGTCTGACCTTTTAGCTCCTAAGCTAAAATTAGCTATTTAATAGCCTTTACTACTTACCAAGTCTATTGCGAGGGTTCACTTGGTTGGAAGTGGATGCAATTTACTTTTTTGTTTGTTCAGGATGTCCTTTTCTAATGTCCGAAGGAACCGATGTGGAACATGACACAGGAAGAAAAGCTGTCAGGTTCTCAGGGCGTCTTTTGTCTGACATCTTTCAACGATCAATGATTGGCATATCTCTTACCATTTCCCCCTTTTGTTCGCACCCTTTCGGTTTCGGAGCAGATAATAAAATTGACCATTATGCGTAATGTGTTCTCAATCTCGCCAAGGCATGAAAAAAAAAACACAAGGTTGTTTACAAAGGAAGCATTGAGTTAGAAAAGGGGGAAAAAATGTCAACTTTTATCACGCCACTGCACAAGCATTTTGCGTTAGTCAGAAAATATCCCCTCCAGTTGTGCTACATCCTTGGAATGGAAAGCGGGGGCCCAATTTGAAAGACATTCTTGTAAGTATTCATGTGTAAGGAGTCCTGAGGCAGGTCACGTTGCTTCGTGACAGGCAAGCGTCGGTCTTTGCCGCGTAGCTCGCTTCCCAGGTCTCGTTGCAGGGATTTAAGTGTCGGCTTTCTGTAATTAATAGCCGGTAAGCCCCCGTCGTGCCTCATCGCCAGACCAGGTGCTGCTCCGATCCGGTCCGGTCTTTTTCCACCTCGTCTTGACATGTGTACATAGCAAAAAGCGGCTAGCCAAAACAAAGTCGGCTCGAATCGTCCCGGTGAATTTTAATGCCGCGGCGCTGATGGAAAGCTTATTGGTAAAGGATGTGGTTCGTTTAGTCGACTTTGTGTCAAGCGCCATTCCGCTCATGTCCCGCGCTGTTTAGCAGAGCTCGCGGCTCTTGACAGATTGCCGTCCCGATGGGGAGATTTATCCAGCCGGCACTGCCAAAGGCACTGACACCATCATTAGGCTTTGATCAGCCCGCAAAGTCTGCGAGAGGAAGAGGAGAGAGTAATATTCTTGATCTAATTACTCGGAGACATTTCAGGGGGATGTAATATGTGATTTAACCTCTTCTCAGAGGCTATAAAAGGAAGCTGGGTTAATCTTCCTGGCAACCTCCTTTCCACGCAGTGTCTTAAATTTCCTTTTCCCATGAAGCCGGTAAAAGCCAGGCGTGACGCGACAGTTTGCTCTCGGAGTGCTTCAACATTGCGCTGACCTTTTCTTTTAACGCGAGCGGCGCTGTTGCGTGGATTTAGATGCTCGGAAAAAAACCCGGTTGGCATCCTCCAAATAGAATCTTTTGTTTCCACGCTTCTCTCAGCGACTTGCAAAAAGACTTGATTTGAACAAATAGATTGCAACTGGAACCGAGGGCTTTGGGGTTAATCAGTCAAACATGGTTAAACAATTCTCGGGACATGAAGAGATTAGTCTTGCTTGCCCCCGAGCTCATCGGAGGCTTTTCTCTCAAGCGCCCGGGCGAGGCTTTTAGGGCCATGGGCTGTGGCCTGGCCTGCTCCACGGAGAACCCACACACTGGGCCCTCAGCATGCTCCATTGCTTCTGAATGCCCCTCCACTTTCCTCTCCGCCTTTGTTAGCTGGCACAATTGCAGTGATGGATTAGCAAATTAAATGCAGACCTTTTCTGTTCACGGCCACCCTCTTTGCAAAAGTCGATTCGAGATATATCCCCGCACCTATTTATTCCCCCCCACTTATTAACATTGTGCAGTGTCATTGTCAGAATGATTCCACTGAGCCGTCATAAAGCCTCCAGGCAGCTTTTGTACTATGGCTGAGATCTTGGACTTTGTCTTCCATTTTTTTTTAATGACTAAGCGCTGATCACACTGATGGATAGCGACCATGACATGATGATAAGTGACTGCTGTCATGGGGGGGGGGGTGATATCTACCTGCCTTACTCGACGGCCTTGCTTGTTTACAAAAGCGTCACATTCCATATTTTTCCCAACAAGATTCTAAAGCTCTTTTTTTCTTGCAGTTAGCACAGGCCAGTCCTCCCTCTCGTTCACCCTCTTGATCCCCTTGGTCCCTCCTCCGCTCTTGTTTGGAGGGTAGACTGAAGAGACCCCAATTAGCAGGACTAGAGGGCCTCCTGAAGGTCACTTCCAACGCATTGGTGTGAGAACAGAAGACTTCTGGGAGGCTCGGGAACGGCCCTAAATCAGCTGGCTTTACCGCACAATAGCAGATTTTTGTGTTAAGAAGGCCATATCTCAAAGATCCATTCATCATAAGCTCCAAAGTCTCCTACTTTATCAAGCCACGTCTAGCCTCGGCTATCGAGACCTGATTGATGGTTCTGTCCTTATTGCAGGGAACGAGGGTCGATGGTAGAAATTTGCCGCTGGGTGCATTAATGCTCTGTTCAATGGCGTGGACCTTTGAGCATGCATCATCAGTCTTAGATGGCCGCTGGAGATCTATGTGATGCAAGAAAGTGAGATATGGAAAGGAGTTTGATCAGCCGGGCCAAGTCTTGTTACTCATATGACCGTATCGCTCTCGCAGGAGGAGAAAGGATTTATTATCGAGTTAGCCTTCCTGGATTTAGCTGTAGCTATTGTTTCTGTGTTGAGCGTATTGAGATGATGTTCCAGGAATAACAAGGTTCAGCTCATGGTCAAACTTTGAATTCAAAACTGCCCATTTGACTTTTTGTCGGACTATTGTAAGACGTAATTCTGTCGTCATGACAACGCGAGTACACAACTGAGCACTTGTGTGGGCTAAACAGACCAGATGTTCCCATGCACACACAGAGGTGAGATGTTTGCCATGCTTGGCCTCTATTTGCCTGCCTTTTCCGCAGAGTCATCGGTCGGCTGACCCTTGCCTGATGCCCGCAACCAGTGTCGGTTGGAGCCAAAGTTCTCAGAGGGCACCCACAAACAAATGGGAGATGGAGGAGAGAACCATTGGCAGACGGAGCACTTCTCGTATTGAAAAGATGACTTTTTGTTCTTCATGCGTGGAGAAACTGGTTTGGTCTGGCTGCAGGGCGAGACTGAATGTCAGAGCTGCCACGGAGGCGGCTCACCCTACTAACCTTTCGCAGGGTCAGCGAGGAGGCGGGCCGATCGGGATCTATTGAACACACAGAGTCGGATTTTGAATCGGCGTGGATGAATTTGTGCTCCCTTACCGGTTGTTTGTACGAAGCTCCATTTTAGACAGTTGGACTTCAGACGAGCTGGAACTCGAGGTGGTCCGTGGGGCATTTTGTCTGCGTGGGAGAGAGACTTGTGGGAACAGCTGCGTTGATAGTTTTGTTTATGGAGCACTCAACGCTGAGACATAAGCCGTGGGAACACCTGGATAAGAGGGCAAAACGGTACACGAGTTGGCGTCGGTTCGGCTTTTTGGATTCGAACCAAACCAAAATGCACACACGTGTGAGCATAGCCTGAAATCCCAATCAACTAGCACTTAACAAAGATTTCCTGTTTCTCCTTTTTTAATCGCAGCCTCAATTTGTCACTGGGGTGTCCAATTTCTCTTTCAGTGAGGCGAAGCATGGATGAAGCGGGAACACAAAATGGATGCACCTGCTAACAAATGAAAACCGCTCTATCCTGATTTAGTTTTACACCTGGGGGAAAAAAAAAATCGACAGCTCTTGAGCTGTCAGCATGTTATTTCCCCCCCAAAACAAGGGAGGAAGTTCAATAAAAAGTATTTTCAAATATAGGCAAAAATCACGGACGTCATGATTGCATCTTTTCAGAAGTCAAATCTGTGGAATCAATACCATATTTTCATTTTCCTGTAACTCTAAAGGCCAGATGTCCCAGTATTTATTCATAAAGTATCTTCATAGCGCTACACATTTTAATTAAACATGGCCGTATATTTGTTTACACCTTTTCCATCTGCTTCTACCGCAATTATCCAATTCATAACAGCACATTGAAGGTGTAAACAAGTTTAGGAAAACATCCGTCTGGAGTGGCGTGATTATGTCACGCCGACTCCTGCACGCACATTTTCAAATACTCACGGCAAGTGTAACATCTGTTCGCCAATGTTGTTCCGAGCGTGCCCGCACCCAAGCCTTGCCATCTGAGAACATGTGACTCAGCTCATTGTTGTCTGCCGTGATTCCGGAATAAGCGACTTTGAAGTCGAAAGAAAGCTAAATAAATGGGTTCAAAATGTGTATTTAACATTCCTGAGCGGAGCAGTTATCTAAACTGCTCTACCGCCAACTTCTCTTTGTATTCTACGATCAAGCAACTTTGCGACTCGCTAATGTCCGAGACCAATTTTCCCGGAGAGACATTTATCCTGATCCTGATCATTAGTGACAGCATCGCTAGCTAACAAGATGGCGAGGGGTGTTTTTAAATACGCTCCCACCATGTCATTATGGTGATGTAACAACAGGTGACATTTAAAAGTAGTCAGTGGAATATTTGCAGGATTGCTTTGTTTCCACACGAGGATATTGTTCGTGTATTTGTCGTTGATAGTTATCAACAAATTCCAGTTTTGCTACATTACATTTTGTTTTCCACCTTGTGACCAATAACAAAAGAGAGTCCGATGATGTTTTTGCGGAAATATTTTGGGTATGCGTGGAATTTAATTTTTTTTAATTCGGTTTCTGTTCACAATTTCATGCCAACAGCTCATAACGTGGTCTGTGTCGACGCTTAACGTGCACGTGTTTCCGCAGATAATTGTTTCATTGTTTACATACAAACGAGACACCCCCATTGAAATGTTTGGGCTTTCAGGCTACAAATGGAATGCCTGTTAAGTCAGTTGTAAACTGAGCCTCAGTGTGATGGATGTCGTGTTTAGTCAGGTCTAGCATAACAAGGGATCTTTTGATACCACTTTTTTTTCCAGACCGATACTAGCTGAGTAATCACTGATACAAGTACCAATATATCTAACATTTCAATGAACATAATCCTTCACAAATACCGATCTTGAAATGAATTATTGTTATTAATATTTTGCATTCAGGACTCACCTCAAATTACAGACTCCTCATAGGTAGGTATCGTTAAGATTTTAACGATACGACTACTCGCAACGATACTGCTTATCCATCCGGTACTTTAACAGTAATTTTATTGATACTTTTTTTTTATTGAGGAAAACCACCAACACAAATAAATTTGAAGTAGTGAAACGAGGTGCCTCTAAAAATGCATCTCAGACAAATATATTAAAAACGGGATCATCCAGGTAGAAAGTGCAAAATAATCAAAATGAGTCATTTCTCCTAACCGTAAATAATTGTGGCCTTCAACTACCATCAATACATTTTTCCACAAACACTGCTGTTTGCAAAACCTTGATAATAGTAATCTTTTCATTTCTTGTAAACAAGAACCCTCTTTCTTTAGACTGAATGCTTGAGCATTCTAGAAACGGAAAAAAAAAAAAAAGCTCTTCATCCTGCTCCCTTTCTTTCTATACTTCCTATTCACACAGCCGGCTGGCAAGAAAAGTACTGTAATTTCTCTCTCTGCCCTGAGAGAATCAACAGACTGTAGTTGCATTGAAGTTGTGTTTTTATTTGGCTGTATCTCAGACCTATAACCTTGGGGTAAACATGCAATTAAAATAACATCAGCCTGCTTTCACCACCACTCTCCTCTCCTGCAGCAGCACTAGTTAGCACAAGCACTGAACAACACTGACTTGGTTTCTCCTAATTGCTTTTGCTCTTAATCGGCATAAAAAGCTGCAAATATTGCTCCAGTTTTCATTTTTTTATTGTTTATCTATTTATATAGCTACATATCTGTTTAAAATGAGCTGCTTTGGCTGTGCCGGTGGATCTTATCAGTTTGATTTGCTCTGTAATGATTATCAAAGTCGGTTCCCTAAATGTTTTTCCCGCATCAGCTCTCGACTTTGTTCTTATTGCTAAAATAAGACAAAATGTAGGTCAGCTTTAATGGGAACAATTTGACAACACACGACATCCCTTGCACCAATTGTGCTTTGTTTTTTTTTGGGGCATTATTGAAAATGCAAGCAGAATGTTTGTGTAAGTTGCCGTGGCGACTCGCCGAGTCACAGCCAGCCAGAGAAGCCTCTGTCGACTGCCTGCCTGCCTGTGCGGGGCTGATAGTGCGAGATGCCTGGCTAAACTCCACCAAACCGATGCCCGCTCTGCTGGCTAGGAACCCCAGTTCTCCACAGATGAAAATCAGTTTCCGCACCGGGCAGAGCGAACTGTGTCTCTGCATCACAAAGGCTCCTAACCCCCCCCCTTCCCCTCTGTTTGTCAGGAGGGGATGATGGCTGGAGGCTTCAGACTAGACAGAGCCCCCTGCCTGGTGGTCAGAGTGCAATCCAGAACAAGAAGAAGCCAGTCAAATGCTGACTACCACCTGCAGAGTGGTGCCAGAGACAGCTCAGTCTCTGTCTGGGTTATTTCTGTCATAGCATTCGGAACAGGTCTCATCAAAACCTGATCAAATTCAATAACTTTAATTAAAATTCATAATTTTATTTGACTTTTTTTATTATTTTCATTTGTTTATTTTTTTTATTGTATTTAAGTATTTATTTTAATTTTTATTTTATTTTATATCAATTATCCGTTAGGCGGAAGTGCCCTGACTTTTTTAAAATTATTTTTATTTGTTATTGTATTTATTATTTATACTAAATTTATTTTAATTTTAATTTTATTTTATATAAATGATCTGTTAGGCAGAAGTGCCCCAGTTAGACCCCCCCCCCACACTCATAAATTGAGGACTACCTATAACAAAAATCTCAATTTCCGATCAGTACGTGCTCCGTGTAAGAAAAACAACCAAATGCCGCATGTCCTCCATGCTTGTCCCTTTTCTTTGCTCTGTCCCACCTGATAAGAACCGATGCTATCTTTGTAACACCAGCTTACCCTTGACAAGCTGCAGTGAAACCAAAGGCGTTTCCAAACCGTAGCCCGTCTGGCAAGCTGATACAAGAAGACCCGTTGGAAACGTGACATGAAGTAGCTCCGCATGTAAGTTGCTGTGACACTGGTGCTGATACTGACGCCAGACTTCCCCCCCCCTCCCTCCTTGCTCTTGGCTGTAAGGCGGAGTGTCAGCTGGGGCATTACCATAGGCTGACCTTTGCCGCCGCACTCCCCACTGCAGCGTTTTCTGACATTCAGGGGCGCTGTGGGGGAGAACAGGAAGGGGGTGGACTGATGGCCTGCTCGCTGTTTCTCGCCTGTAGCGGCTTGGCGTCTGCGTGTCCTTTTAACAGACACACTGCTAGCTTACGCTGGCATTTTATTTCCCGCGGCATCAATCAAAACGAGCTTGTCACCCCTTTTTTTTTCCCCCGAACGCCGCGCTGTATTCGATATGTGCTTTTCCCCTCCCAACCTGGGCGCTGCTTCTTGTCTGAGAGATTGCCGTTATCTTTATGTGAAATCTTGGCACCCTGATAAATGAGAGCTGGAAATCCTGTCTACTGACATCAAGGCGATGTGGACCTAAACTCCTTCCAAGGCTGGGAAGGGAAAAAAAAAAGAATAACATATCAGACCAATTAAAGTTAATGCATGGTGACACAGTGAATCGAGAGCAGGGATTGCTGCCATATGGCGGTCCAGGCTGTAAATCAGAAAGGGAGGTGTCGGAAGCTCAGCTTGCAGAAAGGGTGCATACAGTATCAAAGAAAATTGACCGAATTTTTTTTTTTTTTTTACTCCCTCTCCCCCCTTACCCCCACCTGCAGCACCCCAAGGTGCAACGCTCTCAGGTATCTGTGTGGCAGCTTCATTAAGGCTTGTTTTTTTTTCCTTCCACTCGCCAGGAGGATTTAAATGAGCTGTCGTCCTGACCTTTTTGAGCTCCTGCTTTTTAAAGCAGGTTCACCCCTTCCCCTTCCCCCCCCTCCCAAACCTCCCACCTGCCCTTTCTGTCTTTCCACCTCTCCGTCTCACTTTGTCACCCTTTCCTATGCTTGTCTCTTTTCCCCGCGGGGGGGGGCGACACCTTTAAGCCATCGCAGGCATGCCAAGGTTGTTTTGTGGGTAATTGCCTTCCTCTTGCCACACTCGGCTGATGCCACGCCGTAAAAGGAAGAGAGGGCACCGAGTCTTTAGACTTAATTTGCTTCCCCGACTGTTCTTTAGTGCTGATTAAGCAAGCATCTGTGTTGTTTGGAATCCAGCAGTAAGCCAAGTGGAGCATGCCTAACGTTTTTCTCCCTCTCTATTACATCAGGGTTATTGCACAGATTGGCAGCCATTTTTTTTTTCCATCTCTTTTCACTTCATCCCGGTCCGGCTCCCTCGGTAAGACGGTAGCGGGATTCTAGAAGCATGGAGGTGGTGGAGGGACTCCATTTAAACCTGCTCCCCTCCCCTCAGGCTCATTTGACTTGTGAGGTTTGATGTTTAATTCAAGTTGTTAACAGCATCAAATGTCACCTTACCTGACGCTCCAAGTGTGAATCAGTGTGTAATTCAACAGACTTCCTAAGGTGTCTGCCTGTGGGGATAAGTTCTTTTAATCAGTATTGCTAAGCAACCCCCCCAATTTTTTTTTTTTTCTTGCTTCCTTTCCACAGTGTGAGGAGAAGTGCGTGCCCCATGTTGCATTAGTGTCTGTGTGAAATGCTGGCCTGTCTGCCAGGGCCAGGTGACCTCCCCCTCCAGCTTCTCCCCCACACGCAGATGAACACTGGACTTCAGAAATGTAAGTAGCGACCATCTCACACGGCCGACCAATCTTTCCCAATCGTGCCGGCATGTACACATGCCAGACATTCTTTTCGATATTAAACAAATATTGGACTCAAAATGAACAGCAATGATCAAATTTGGGGGAAAATAGTTTTATAACACTTTCATGCCCAAATCCAATTTTATTCGATGAATCGACAGAATAACCATGAATATTTCATGAATATTACCTAAGCTTCCTTAACCCCAATCATAAAAGGCCATGCCTTTCAAATCACCTACATAAATCAGTCACATGGATTAAAGCTCACACCGTGCTCCATTCAATCCTAAAAAGTACCCCTCAACGTGACCCATTTCTATGTTTTTTTTTTTTTTTGGGTCACAAAAAAACTCGCAGCTCATCAGGACTGTAATTTCAGAATGCTAGTAATCAGCCAACCCCCTGGGAGATCAGCAAGCATGAAGCAGTCTAAGTGCCAGCGTCTGTTGCCTCACTCAGGCAGGTTTGTGACGAGCCCGCCATCACTCGGACTCTTTCCCCTGCTCCCAGACAAATTGAGGCAAAAATGATATTCCGTTTTTTTTTTTTTGTCTGCCCTTTTGATGACGAGCACAGTATATTTAGTCATTTCGAGCCAATATCATAATCTCCTCTTAAAAGTACATTCTTGGCCTCGCTTGACCTCACCGAGTGAGTCATCACTTGTAATCAAGTTAATGAGCTCCTGTTTTTGTTAGCATTTGCGTTTTAGAGAGGTCTGGACTCTGTCTTTCACCCACCTCCATTTTCACTGAAGGTCCCAGACCACCAGGTTGGCCACTCTCTGCCGCGGCGGTGCATAAGAGAAGTCATTTAGAAGTTACGAGCTAGCGGGTTGCTGTCAGAGGCAAGGCCGGCCCGGGAGCAGCTGCTCTATTTATCATTGGGGAGTGTCTGTTCGCAGATGATGCCTGCGAAAACCAAAAGGGCTGGCCCAGGTGCACAAAGATACAACAGGGTCGTGCAGCCATGATGTCTCACATCCCAGGAAATAGCCCTTGGTCCTCCATTCTTCTCAGCAGAACAAACAAGGAGCCCGGCAGGGGGGCCACCGGGCAGATTTTGTTTTTTTTTTTGCATCTCAGAGATCAAAAAGCAGCCCTCTTTCTCCTGCTCCTTCTAATATTTTGAATATCTAACTCTTTGACCCTGTCAGCATGGCTGCACACGTGGTAACGGAATTCAACAGTCCCATTCAACACCGAAGCTTCAATTTCCTGCTACTGAGTGAAAATTTGCAATATCAAACAGCGTGAGCGCCTTGGCACCCCCCCGCTGCTTAAACCATGTTCAATAAGAACAGTTGTTTGAATAAAAGAAGCCCTAATTAGAGCCTGCTGACTGTGCACTTGGGCGCCAACAGCGGGGTAATTAACACACAAGCCAACGTAGCCCCCCCCCTATCTCCTGCTTGCTGGAGGAGAAGGTTGCTTAGTTGGGAGATCTTAGATGATGCGCCCGTCGCCGTCGGCGACCGCCAACAAACTTCACTTATACCCTCATTAACCCTCCCTTGATACTTTAAGCCCTTCAATTAATCCAGGTTTGAGGTCAAGGTTGAAATGCTAATAAGCGAGCACATACATTTGCAGCCTAGCCTTTTTACACAGGTATATTGATTCATTTTTTTTCTCCCCCCCCCCAAAGTTTTTCTTACGTTTCCGCTCAACCACTATTAGCATATACAAGCCAAGATAGACAAAGGTTCCAAGTGGCGGTGTCATAAAAAAAGATTTGAAATGCAAACGTCAAGTAATTCCCCCGGAGTCTAAAACACTTTGCCAGCCTTCTCTGTCACGCTATCATGCACTTTTTTTGAAGGATTCTTCTGGGGATCCTCTGCAGCGCTGTCATCACGGCCATCTTGATGTCATCCACGTCTTTCAAATCGTCCCCTGATCATGCCCTTGAGTTTGGGAACGAGTAAAAAAAAAATCAAACTGAGCCAAGTCAGGTTGAGTTTTCTCAGCTAGGAATTGCTAGTTGCTCAGGACGTTGAGAACTCGAAACAATTTAACATCATATAAAGTTAAAAATGAGTTTTAAATTTAGACAGTGAGTATGACTTTGGACCTCTGCTGTCTTTGGCCTTGGCAAGATGAAACTCTTTCAATGAAGGCTCTTCAATTCAGCCTCCCGGGTCATACTCCATGACTCATCACCCGTGATGACTCCCTAGCAAGTCATTATTACTCACTCTCCTCATTGCTTGATGACCTGACACTAAATATATGTATATAAAAGAAAAAAAATGGAATTAGATACAGCGAACTATGGTCAGACTTTCCTCCTCAAGGATGATTACAGTGTAGCGATCTTGTGACACCATCGCAGGAACATTTCTGACATATCTTCTATGTCGGATGGAAAAAAGAACATAAGATCCTCTTTTTTTTTTTTTAGCAAAATAACTACACTGGCAGCATTGATGCCGCCAGTTTCTAAATCGGGTTTTATCACCAAGTGCGGTATGTTCTGTATGCTGACACCGTGAATAATGCCATTTTGTCGTTGTGCAGTCAGCGTTGATGTCACAAAGGCCATTTATCATTAGCGGCAGTTGACAGGGGGGGGGGGGTCCATCCTCGCCTTTGCTTGCCCTGGCATTTATTCAGTGACACACATTAGGTCGATGCGATGGCTGGCGTCCACTCAAGCACCTTGGCCCGGACCTTGGCATTAATAAGGCTGTCATCGGCTGGCTGGACATTTAAGCCCATTGTTTCCCCATTCCCAAATAAAAGGGGGGATTAATTAGCCAGTTGGCACCATTTGGGTTCTGAGTCCCTCAAGCCGAGTCAGCTCACTGTGTGACTGAGACATTTCACATCAACTTGGTGTAAACTACTTTGGCTATCTACTTCACATTAACAGTCCAATAGCAATAAACGGTAAAGGCAGTTGAGTTCAATTTGCCACGGCACCATTAATACTTTCTTTTCTACTCCCGGGTGGGATGACATTCGCAACATTCCACGTTTTGTTTCCCTCAGCGTTGACATTGAAAACTATGCGCCGACACATATCCGCTAACGTCTACGCTAGCCTTTCTTTTTTTAGTCCCTTTAAGACGGGGGCTCATAAGTGAAGCCACCTTCACGTCACTTTGAGAGGTTAAATTTAGCCCGGATGCTTAGCAGGTGTAACAAATGTCTGTTAGCCGGCAAATTCTCCCCCGCAGATCAGAGCCTGTGTCTGATTACTGTCATGTCGCGCTCGCCACGTTGTTTTCCTTCTCCGCGACGCAGCCGCAGGGGGAGCGTCATTGCCGCTTTTTTTTTTTTTTACCTCAGCCCCAAAGAGGTTATTTTTTTCCACCCGTGTCTGCCGTTTTGTTTGTCACAATAAACTAGCTGGATTATTTTCGACAGGAGCCAGTTAAATATTTTCAACGGGCATCATGGCAGCTGCAGTGTGATCGATTGATTGTCATTGTGGCTCGTGATTGGTCTCTTTCTCAGTCTGTAATATTTTTTCTCTCTCGTAGGGGACACCACACAAAGGATGAGATCCACTCCTTTCCCAACCCCTGCAGAATTGGATGCCTATGCTAAGAAAGTTGCCAACAACCCCCTCACCATCAAAATCTTCCCCAACAGCATCAAGGTCCCGCAGCGGAATCACGTCCGGCGTACAGTCAACGGGCTGGACACATCGGGCCAGCGCTACAGTCCTTACCCTTCCTCTCAGGCCAAGACTGGCCTCCTCGCCATCGTCAAGGTGCCCTCGGTCAAGGGCATCCTGAAAGATTTCGCCGGCGGCCGGTCTCGCTTGCACCCCGAAGTCATCATGAACCACCTGAGGAGCCCTTACCAAGTGACTTCGACCAGCACTTTAAACCCCCGCCACTCGACTCTGCCCAACCTCCCCCAACCTCAGCAGAGCTTAGCCCTGCAAGCCCAGGACGCACCTCAGACTCTACAGATGCCACTGGCTCAGCAGCAGAGCCTCAGACACGCTCTCCCCGTGGCCCAGCACTCTCAGGGCCCGCCTAGACTGCAGACTGTCTCCCAGCACCCAGCCCTCGGCCACCCCTCTGCTGTCCTCCTCCAGCAGCAGCAGCAGCAGCACCTCCAGCAGCAGCAGCCCGGCCTGCAGGGGAGCAGAAAGCTGCCAGATGGCGACGCACCACCTAACGTGACCGTCTCTACCTCAACCATTCCACTCCCGATGGCCACGGGGCTGCACCAGGGCCACCAGCCAGACCTGAGCACCATCGTGCACCAGATCAACCAGTTCTGCCAAGCTCGGGCCCAAGGGGCCGGATCGGCCTCGATGTGCGAGGGCCAGATCGCCAACCCCAGCCCCATCAGTCGCAATCTCCTTATCAGCGCTTGCTCCAGGGTGTCCATGCACAGCAACCCGGCCGCCGCTGCCGCCGCGGGCGGCTTCCACCCGCACAACTGCATCCTCGGCCCCCAAGAGAAATCAGCCATCCCGGCGGGAGCCCACCCTTTACCTAGCGTGACCATGAACCACTTGCCTTCCAACCACACCGATCTCAAGCAGCAACAGCACCCTCAGCAGCGTCTGCACCCCAAACCCAATCAGCAGTTGCAACAAGCCAACACACAACAACAGAAGATGCGCTCTTGGAATCCGCAGCATTTGACCCACGTGCCCCATATCCCCAACGGTTGCAAGCAGCCCACCAGGGATGCCGGCTTCCACTTGACCTACCCCGCGGACATGTGCGTGGGCCAACCGTACATGCTGAAACCCCCTATAGAAAGGCCCACCCCCTCTCCCCCCGTCAACCACAACGGCATGACGGTGGCCCACTACCCAAACGGTCACTACTTCCAGTCCCACATTTGGAACAGCAACATCCTCCCCACACCAAACAGTGACAGCTCCAGCTCTCAGGACGTAGCCATGCCATTCCACGGGGCGGGCCCGGGGGGCTGCGGCGCACTGGAATGCGGGCCCCCGGGGGCTCCCCATTACAGGCTACCGGTGAGCTCCTCCACCTCCTCTGCCCAGACTAATCTGATGCAAACCACAGATTACATGGGTGGGGACTTCCAGACGCCCTACTTCCGCGATCAGAATCTCGGGTTAATGGGCAAGATGCACAGGCCCCCTATGAGCAGGGTGGGGCCGGAGCTCGGGGATGGTCGAAGCGCTCTCATCCAGCATCCAGGGTACAGATAAGCTATGGCCTTGTCTCCGCAAGTTATCAGCCCCCCCCTTTTTGTTTAGTCTTAAGAAACCACATGATAACTTGACAAAACTGCTAATCTTAAAGAGGGTAAATGAATATATTTAATTCATGAAGAACAGTAGTTTTTTTTTTTGTGGATAAATCTTGCAAGTGATCAATTTTTTTTTTCTTTGGGGGTTAGTGAATGCTTCTACCTGGAACATTTAGGAATCATGTTCACCTTGTCTACTGTGTGTCATTCCTGCTTTCTGCTCCTCAATATGTGTGTGCCTGGATCTCGACAGATCCTGTGTTATTTCCACTTCACACGTTTGTAAGTCAATTCCTCACCTAAAAAAAAAAAGCATCCATTGTTGGATGTGCTGTGAGGAACTTCTGGCGAGGAAAATACTTTTTCTGTGTGTAATAATCTTGTTTGAAACAGCAGCCAGAGATGTGCGTGCGTGCTGAGCTTTTACTATTTTCGGATGTAATTATTTATTTGTTATAATAGGACTATCGAAACTTGACTCCTTGCTGTTGCTTACAAACGCAATCGGGTTGTTTGTAGAAAGCAAGGACCCAGCAGGCAGCGTTGCCATGGCGATGTGCTCCTGTCCTGCTTCAAATGCTGCAATGAATTCAGGTGTTTTAAAAAACTTTTGGGGCTGGGCCAGGAAGGCTTCAGTTAAAAAACAGAAAGGTCATAAGCGTTAAAGATGGCCTGAGTCTAACAAAGACTTTTTTTTTTTTTTTTTAACAGCGCTCAACATAAATGGATTTGTGCTCAAACATTTGCAAATCACTCCTACCAACAATAGATGGATGGAGAATACGCCATCAGAAAACGAGCAGAACCCGGTTATTATTAAATCAAAATAATAATAATTCAACCAAAGGATGACAATTCAGGCTTCTTTTCCAAAGGGCGTATCGCCGTTTATGCCGAGCGCTGCATTGGGAAGACGTGCCATTTTATCTTTTTACATTTTTTTTTTTTCCGTAATCCTTGACAAATGTATTACTTGAATGTGGACGACGATTCGTGCTGAAGGCGATACAATAGTACAAAGTGTTACTAATGTCACATGGGGGATCAAACCAAGTGAGTCCCGAGGGGGGGAAACGTGTGCTTGCTACTGATTGTGATGTGAAGACCAAATTGATCACTTGCAAGATGACAACGGATGGAAACAAAGCAGACTTTTTACGTTGAAACAGCAAACGCATTGTTTATTTTATTGTACACTGGCTTACCTACTAGACTACTGTAACATTTAAACTTTAATGATTGTGTGTGTGTGTGCGAGCGTGTGTGTGTGTGTGTGTGTGTGTGTGTGTGTGCGTGTGTGATCACGATAAGACCCATGTTCTGTTCACCTACCAATCCCTAAAAAGCCTTAATTGTTTGGTCCTTGGACTTTCCTTGAGCATGGTTTTAATGAAAACCCCAAATAATAAGGAGAAGGAAGATGGTGAGAATACACAGACACAGCGCTTTTTTTTTTTTTTTTTTGGGTGGGGGGTATTTTTTTTTTTTCCCCTTAATTAAATTGTATTGACTAGACAAAGCAATTCCTTAGAGATTTGTTATGGGAAGCAAGAAAAGAAGTGATACGATAATTATACCGTATTTTTTAGCAATGTGTAGTTACTGAGCTGTATTTTTTTTGGCCAATTTTCAAAGCTTCGCTTTTGCAATTGTGACTATTTATAATACTTGATTTTCTTATTTAAGTCCCCCCCCTCCTGTTCTGTTGCTGTGAAAAGGAAGAAGGTCCATAGCCTATCTTTTTGTCATCTTTCAAGACGGATAAGAAGCAAGAGCGTGAGAGTTGTGCTACTCTTTTTTGTAATATTGTAATAATAAAATAAAATTCTAATTTATGCTTTCATATGGGTTTGAGACACTGATTGGACTTTACGGCGCAGATGTTTACAAACGGGAATTATAGAGACAGATATTGCACTCAATTTTAAACACCAAATGTGATGTTCGTCACATCATTAATTGTAATTGTTGCAGCAATCGCACACCATTAATCGAGGCTTGCCGCCTCCAAATAGCGACGGGAAGAAACGAGATTACACTTGTAATGAAAATGGAGGTTGCATAAAATCTGGAATCACGACCTTTGTGATGATTACTAATAATAATGCTACTCAAACCAACATTTGTGCCACTAATTATTTTATTGCATTATTACATGCAGACTAAAGCACTAATTCTTGATATTTTACGTATTTTTCCTTTTTAAAAAGTTGCATTTTCTGTGTGTTCACGGTGAAAAGTTGCACATCTCCGTGGACTGTGGTACTCTTCTGGTCTTGTCAAGTAAGTCTCTCCAGCGCCCCCCTGTGGAACAAAAAGGAAATAGAGTTGAAATTATTGTCTATGCCAGTGTTTACCAATTTTATTTTAACTATGGCACATAATTGACCACCAAAGCAAATCTTATGGCAAACTAGTTTACGAATAGATGGACTGGATACACAGATTGAAAAAATAAAAAAAATGATACGATAATTTGTTGCCCTATCGGGTGTAATTTGATAATTTTGCCACAGTACATTGGTCAAAAATTAATCTACACATTAATTTTTTTGTGAACCACCGTATGACTGAATCGGCTGGCCATCCGACGTCATTCGTCTCCTTCGATTATAGTTGCCGGGCTCCTCGTGGGTTATGCC
This sequence comes from Syngnathus floridae, assembly GCF_059516105.1. Taxonomy (NCBI): domain Eukaryota; kingdom Metazoa; phylum Chordata; class Actinopteri; order Syngnathiformes; family Syngnathidae; genus Syngnathus; species Syngnathus floridae. The sequence continues at coordinate 8,864,082 of NC_142427.1, read as the reverse complement.
CAAGTAGACGTTCCATTTGTTCCAGTTGACTTCCTCCACTCTACCATGACAAGAGAAACCATGCTTCAATTAGAGGTCAGATTTCTCCACTCATCGTTTTCCAAACCTTCCATGAATTCACTTTGTCATTCAAGGTTAATCACAAACCTAAAACATCGACGGTTATCTTGTTCAGAAGGTGTGCCCAAATTTTTGTCCACCCCACAGCGAAGCCTCTTCCTCACAAATAATGGCAACTTTCTCTCCATGTCCAGGATGGTGATGGCCCTCTGACATATCGGAACACAACACGTCAAACCAAAGCTGCTGAACCTGACCAGCCAGTGAAGCTGACCTGTAGCTTCCAGATGCTCGTGCTCTCCATGGTGATCTTCTCCACAGTGCGGTTCATCAGGGCGATGAGCATGTTCAACAGCAGGATGTAAGTGAGAATGATGTAGAAAATGAGCAGAACGTAGAAGACCTCCTTGTACTGGTACTGCTCGGTGAACTCCATGTCACCCATGCCGATGGTAAACTTGAAGAGCTGCAGCGTAGTGTAGGAGATATTTCGGAAGGTGGGCTTGATGCACTCGGACTCGGGGGAGGACGGTCCGAAGAGGCGACCCTTTCCGGTGGTGTTCCGCACAGGAGGCTCAATGAGCAGTGTGACCACAGCTGTGACAGAAGATAAAATGTCAACGATTCCATATGGACAAAAATATGAGGAGAAATCTCAGAATATGACCATTATTAAAATACAGTAGACTACTAGACCCAAGTGCGGAGCAAACTAGTAGTCCTACCTGCTGAGAATCCAAACAGGAAGACAACATAGACAAACAGGAAGCGCAGGATATCGCTGAGTATCATCTGCAAAGGACGAAAAGGTTCCAAAATGGTTGCTGAAGGATACCGTATTTTCCGCACTATAAGGCGCACCGGATTATAAGGCGCACCTTCAATGAATGGCCCATTTTAAAACTGTCCATATATAAGAAATATACATTTGGCCCGCGGGCCGGACTTTGGACACGCCTGCTCTAGTGGCTCAATATTGGTCCATATATAAGGCGCACCTGATTATAAGGCGCACTTTATGAGAAAATTGGAGGTTTTTAAGTGCGCCTTATAGTGCGGAAAATACGGTACTCGCAGTCCTAATATACCTTCTGTATCATGACGCTGTAGATGCCCATGTGTTTGCTGCCCCTGGCAAAGTAGAGCAGGTTGACCCAGCTGAGCGCAAGACACAGCACCAGGAAACCCAAGTACTCTTGTCTCCCAAAGACATAGAGACCGGCTGCGACCAGGAAGAGGATAGCCTGCACAAAGCTGAAAAAATGTCCATCATATTTCCGCCCTGTGATTGGCTGCATTAGATAAGTGCTACTTACAAAAGAATATCATAATATCCATCAATCAGCAAGGTCTGCAGCTTTGGTCGTTTCCTCTTCAGATCGAATAACTGCATATAATTTTTGGATTGTTATGAAGTTGCTGAAAAGGCGAAAGACATTAGATACGTACCCCCATGACAAAGAAATAGAAGTTTGCCAATGTTATTAGGAGCTGCCCGCAAAGATACAGGTAACCTGAAGTGTCGTGCTCCAGAGGGAACGGTGGCTGGGTAGAAAAAATAATTTGAACAATTGTGGCTTTCGGGCACCAAGATGACACAGTTTTCCACAGCCACCTTTCCATCCTTTTTATTGTAGGCCACCGCAGTGAAGATAAACAGGTATCCAAAGTAGACCAGGAAGTTCAGACCAAACATTAAGCCTGCAAACCTCTTCCACTTGTCCTCCAGCAGTTGGTGCAGAGGTTCTGTTTGGAGCATTTCATGGCGGTTCTGGAAGTAGACACGGAACATTTAAAACCAGTCCAGACTACACCAATGCATTTTAGGACTCACAGGGATGTCACTGCCATAGACCAGTATTTCCAGGACAGACTTGTTGTCCGCAGAGTCCACTGAGGCCAAGTCGTATAAGGAGCTCTGGACTGGCCCGTAAACCCACTCGGTGAATTTACGAGACAAATGCTTGGTGTGGCACTCCTGGAACTCACGCTTCAGGATGTGTCCGAAAAGCTGCCAAAAGGAAAATGACATGTTTGTAAAGGCTCATCTAGTCATGTAGAAATATTTAATCTACAAATAAGCTAACTGTTAGGTCACTGTGGTTCTTTTTTTTTTTACAGTAAATCTCTAAAATAGTGTAATTTTCTACAGTATGTTGCTGCACTTATAATTTCCAGTATAATACTGGAAACATTAGTATTATTCTTTAAATTAGTATAGTATTTTTCTGGATCACAGCTGCCAGTAAAATAAATAAAATAAATATATAATATATATATTTATATATGTATTTTTGGTGAGCCAGTAAAATACAATATTTTGTGTTTATTATATTTTACAATAAACGTCTGTATGTTGATATCATTATTTGAAAATAACTGATCGTTTTTTGATATTTTAATTAAAAAATATTTCACCCATTAAAGCCGGAAGCGCATTACCGCATTTCAACCGCTATAGCCAGAAGCGCTGTTGCGTCTTTCTACCGTTAAAACCGCAAAAGCAGATAGTTTTTTTTTGTTTGTTTGTTTTGTATTTCTTGACTAATTATCGATCTCGCAGCCAATGAAATGCATCAGAAGTATCACGTGCGGGCTCGTTGAATTTCCGGGACTTTCGAAATTAGTGACGACGTGCTTGACGAAATTGGTAAGTATACGTTTGTTTTTATTATTATTGACAATTATCATTGTTATTACATTTGATTAATTTTTATTAAAAAAGAGGTTTGATTTACAGTATTTTTATACTTTTGAGTTATAATTACCGTACATTAAAAAGTGCTGTCTGTAATTTTTTGGTCACCTTGGGCTTAGGTGTAATAATTGACCAAAATGTTTATTTTGTGTTTGTATTTTGCATCCTTGTAGAATTTCACTGCATCAAATCATATGTTGCAAATATTTGGTTGCCAGGTGTTATAGTGCACCTCCTGAGCCTTACCCCACTTTTTCCAGTCTTGGCAGCCAGTTTGAGAGGCGTCAGACCGTTTTTGTTTTCAGTCACCTCCAAGTTGAGTTTGGGCTTCAGCCGAGCCGTGGTGGTCAGGATGCGATCGTACATGCTAGCGATGAATAAATCAGTGTTCTCCTTGGTGTTGTCGGCCACCACCACCAAGGCGTGCAGCACCGTGTTGCCATGAGAGTCGGGCACGTTTGGGTTGGCCTGCTGATACTCGTTGTCCAAGAGGAACTCGACCATGTCCGGCTGGTTCGTGCATGCTGCCAGGGAGAGAGGAAGCTCACCTGGGGACAAAGAAGATAGTATAAAAAAAATACCTTAATCAAATATAAGTGGAAAAAAGCAATCTGGATTTGAAAATCATTTACACTCAGGGATGACTTCACTTCTGTTTTGTTCCATTTGAGTGCAGCATAACAACTAAATGAAGCTTCACCATGTTTACTTTGAATTCTGGGCCAGATTTTCAAATAGTGCAGGACCAGTATGTGTGTACTTGACATGATTGTGAAATTCCACAAGAGGGCGCTCCTCGCACTCACCAAAGTAGAAATTGGGGCCTTTATGTGGCTGGAAGAATTTCCCAGAGGCTTTGGCGTGGACGTCGGCTCCTTTACTGAGCAAAAGTTTGACGTAGCTTAGACTCCTCCGCTCAATCGCGATGTGTAGCGCCGTCTGACCTGTTTATTCATATAAAGACAAATAACGTAGCTTGGGATAGAGTCCAGTTCATCTTGACCTCTGGATAAGATTAGCTGTATAGAATATTGAATTTCCATTTACCTTTATAGTAATTGTCGGTGTATTTTGCATTAACAAATTCGTTAATGTCGCCGATCCTTTCTGAGATGTCCAATAGTAATTCAACATTGGGGTTCTTGCCGTCCTGGAGGTGCAGAAGGGCCTTCATCAGGGCAGTTTTACCATACGACTTATCTGCAAGTGCGAGTTAATTTTGGAAGTTTTAGTATCATTGGTATGAAGCAGTTGAATGAAACCTGTTAAAAAATTGGTGTCATCACACTCACACAGAGAGTCAGAGAGTTTCTTCAGGTTTTGATGCAGGTACTGATACAGTCCTTCCAATCTGGTGACATCACCGCTAGCCGCCGCTTCAAACAGCCTGTCGATGTCAAACGTGTCTCTCTTGGTGTTGTCCTGATCGACACCTCGGATGCCTCTGGAAACACAAAGCAAGAAATAGCAACGTCAGGCTTTAGTTTGTATTTTTTTGTGAGAATTCCACTCCAACATCGGGATTACTAATACTCAAAAATCGAAGTGAAGATTTTAGATGAACATGAAGGAGAGTCTCACTTGTCAAAACCGAGGTTGATTCGTATTTGAGGTTTGGGTTCTTCCTTTTCCTCCTGGTAGTCGGTGTCCATGGGGGCTTTGGGTGCCTTTTGTTTTGGTGCTTTGCGTCGACATTTCTCCTCCTCCGTCCTGTCGTCAGTTTCTAGAGAGAAAGTGTCTTTCTCTGACTTCTTCATCTCCGCGTCCAGAAGTCTATCAATTTTGAGTATATGGAATCATTCAGCTTTTACGACCAACTATCCATTTTCTTTCATGCTTGTTGCCTTTAGATTTGTTTTGTGTTAAAGTTGCCTATCTTGTGTATACATTTTCATTTGCATACTTATTGTTAAATGAAAATAAAAATAAGACGAAAAGAAATACAATGAAAACACAATCTGAAAAGTCAAATTGTAGTTGTGGAATGTTGGAAAAGTGGAAGTTACCATGACTACAGAGAATCACCTCTGCAGCAGACATGTGATGTTTGTCTGCCACTGACTAACAAAGACTTTGTTTATATTTATAAAAAAATTAAAAATCTCCATGACTGCCTCTTGGGCTGAAGACACAGCACTGATTTAAAAATATATTTTATTCACCCCTAAACATGCTAATGCAAATATTTTTGTTCCTCTTTTAAAATGGGGGAAATAAATGAGTCAGCATGGAAACTGAGAGATCCATTAAAAGAACATGATAGCGAACACGAAGAACATGAACATGATTTAAATGCAGCAAGCTTTTAAAACTCTCATTGTGAAATAGATTTAATCCATCCATCCATTACAAAACGTCTCGAAAACAACGCAAAAGGGCTTTCCTGTGATGTCACAATTTTCTTTGAGATTTCAGGAAACAACATTCATAATGTTGAAATAATGATATCAATTGACTTACCACAAAGAGATTCCAGATTGTGGTTTCCTTTGCATTAAAACACAAAACAATGGGCTCGCCGTTAGCTCTGCAGCCGACTGTCGAGAATTCTTGTCGTGAGATGCTTGCTTAATGTAACACAGGCGAGATGAACATGAGGAGGGGGGGGGGGGGAGTGACCCGCCCTAGAGACATTAGTGTAAGTGCATGAAATGAAATAAGGATGTATTGACAGGCTGTGCACAAGCATCATGTATGAAAAACAGCTCTCTGTTATAAAACGAATCAGATTTTTTGTTTTTTTTAATATACAAAACATTTATAAGCAATTTTTTTTAGCCCATTCTGGTTACTGTGTTTAGTTTCACTTCAACATGCGTGGTGGGTGATCACAGGTCCCGTGATCACTGAGTGATATTTTCTGCCATGCAAAGTAGGCTCAACTTAGTGTGGCAACAGGCCACTTCCTGTAACTTTTTTTCAAGAAAATCTTTTGAGTAAAAGTATTGACTTTGTATTTGACTTTTTTTTAATCAGGCTTGACACATGATATTTTTGGTGATTCACTTGAATAAAGCATAATTATATGTGAGGCGGGCATTTCCATTCGTTGAACTGCTTCTTTGTCATCTTCAAGAAGCTTCTCAAAATTTTTAGTGCCATGCCGCATTGGTAGATCTGAGTCGGTCACAGAGGACCAAAGCGACGCCAACGGCAGAGTCCGCATCCCGTCCGTATATCACCGGTTGGGCAAACACTTTTTCCACTTCCTGTCTCAGCACCGGATTACGCACCAGGGCGCTCCCGCTACCAACTATCCTGTTGACCCCCGCCTGCTGTAGCCGCTCAGGGGTCATCATGGAGGCCAAGTTCTCCAGGATCCCGCGGCAGAGAGCTCTGGTCACGTGACCCAGAGAGAGATTATTTGTGGAAATGTTGGTCACCTGACCCAGAGTAAAAGGGGCGTGTCTCTCTCCTAAGACTGTTGGATGCACTGCAAGGTCGCTGCTTTCCTGGTTCAGAGCACAACTGATCATCTTCTCATATAGGGATCGTTCGTTCAGCTCCACACCTGCAATGTAGAGGAATTGAGAATGGCCATTTTTAAACTGAGTCTGCGAAAATACCAAAACAATGTGCATACTTTGATAATATGATCCAAAAAATGTACACACCGAGTTCTTTCATCCATCCGGTGAGCATATCCACAAAAGTAGCCAGGACGTTCCCTCCGTTGAGCGCCGCCGCCACTGCCAAGTATGAAGAGCCAAAGTAGGGGAAGAAAGTAATGGACGATTCAGGCTGAGGACAGTCAGGAGGTTTGAAGTCAGCCGGCATGGCGAAGGTCAACTGGGCTGAGGTGCTTATGTTAAGAACTAGAATAACAAAACGTGCAGTTGTGTGAGTTGAGGTTAAAATAAATGATGACTTAACATGCAAGGAGCAAGTTTAATATTGTTAGCATACGCAGTGGTATGGTGTCTGTTAAGAGGTTAAAAATCAGCGTGTATGTATGTGCCCTGACACGCCTGCTGTAGTGGCTCGATATTGGTCCATATATAAGGCGCACCTGATTATAAGGCGGCTTTTGAGAAAATTGGAGGTTTTCAGGTGCATCTTATAGTGTGGAAAATACGGTACTGGACAACTGCGATACAGCTGAATTGGACTTCCTGTTTTCAGGTGCATCTTATAGTGTGGAAAATACGGTACTGGACAACTGTGATACAGCTGAATTAGACTTCCTGTTTTCACCTGCATCTGTCTGTGCACTCAGGCAGGAGTAGACGGCGCACTGGAAGTCTCCCAGAGCGGCCCCTACTGGCGTGCCCGCGGGGATGCCGTGCCAGTCGGAACGAGTGTGACCCGCCAGCTCACCAGAGGGGACACACTGAGGAAGTAGGTGCAAAGGGAAGCCGACGCCATTGAGACTAGAACATGCACACACACACACGGGTTATGTGTAACATGCATTTAGTATGAAAGTTAGCACGTAACTCAACAAGTGTTACATACATGTCCAGATTCCACTGCTTGGAGGATGTGTTGTAGAAACCCCAGCTGGCTGCATTCTGGGGTGTCATGAGACATCGGTCTAACCCACACAATTTGGATACAACATAGTCCTGGATGGTGCCTGCCACCGTGAAGTCCTTAAGGAACTCGGGCCTACAGAAGAATCACGCTCTATAAATATTGCTGCACTATATAGTTGTTTCATCTCAAATCCATTGTGGTGCTTTTTAATTGATGAGAATTAGATCCATGTCCCAAAATTGATGTCCTGACTGTGTTTTTTTCCTCACCTTTGTTTCATGTACCAAAAGATGGTGGCACAGCCGAATCCTGTGGCAACGGCGAGGTGCGAATCCGGTTTTGGAAGGGAGGACAGGAAGCTATTGCTGCAGCGGCCATCTTGCCAGGTAATCAGCTGACTGAAGTTGCCTCTGGACCAATCGCAATCTACAGTATGATGCCCATTAATCATTTTTTTCGTCTGGAGATTTTTGGCAAATTAAAAAATTATGGGTAAAAGTAGTTCTCCAAAGCCATGTGATCAGATTAATCTTTAACTGTTGTCCATGTCAAAGTACAAACAGTGTAGACATGATCTGATTTTTTCCACTTATACTTTCAATGCTTTATAGTGGTAATAACTAAACAATAACTAAACATTTAAGAATAATTTAGAGGCCAATGCAAAACAATGAGACGGCAAGTGAGCGCGCATTTTTGCGCAACGCAGATTGTAACACAACGCAAGCACCAACCGTATTTTGAAACTTTTGATGCATTTATGAAAACTCAAATAGTGCAAAAAAAAATGTTTACCACTCTCAGCATTCCAAAACAAAACCCCGTGCATCTGTCCAGATACCCCGATGCTGCACACATGTTGCAGTTTATCCGCTGGTAGCAGCCCGACGCACTGGTTAAGAGTTTCCAGAATCCGGCCAGTATCCTGCTCCTTAGCCTGGATATCGATAACACGAATCCCGATAAGAAGCAGATGTTTACGGCAGATGTTTGTCGAGAACTTACCTTGATCCCATTCGAATCGGCTACGTCAGAAGCAGTTGGCAAACTCTGGCTTGCAGCAACGCTCCTTGATTCACTTTCTAATAAAACTGCTTTAATCGATGTGGTGCCCACATCTAAACCGAGAATGTACGGAGGCATACCAGCTGCGAATCTCACCCAGCTCCGGCTGAACTCGCTCTTCTTCTTTGGTGTTTGTCTTGATAACGATCTAGTAACTACACAAATGCATTGCTGCCCCCACCTCTAAGTCATTCAGCAGGGCATTACATGAGTTCATATATTGTATTATTTAAGGAAGTGTACATTTTAATGTGTTTTTCCATCGATACCACATTTGTGTTCGGTGCACTAAAATCCTACGTTTTACCCGACATCGAACGCACCATTAACATTATTTCTAATGACTGTACGCTTTCCATTTCCCATAATCCATTGCGACTAGCATGGACGAGGACTGACAGGTTAGCACTCCAAATCGCGGTTGATAAAAATGAACGTGGTTTTTCCTTGCAGCAGCTCCGTGTTCAAGTCGACGAATTAATATTTTGCTCATTATGCATTTGTAAGTGCGTTGTGAGGAGCCGAGAAGCCCTTCGTCATCCTTCCGGTAAGAATCACACCTTTCTTAGCATTAGCATTAGCATGAACACTGTTAGCACGAAGGTGCTAGCGATGATATGTTGAAATAGACCAGGGAAACCTCGCACAGGGCTAGTGCCGATTATTTTACTGTTAAAAAACATTTTAGGGTCTATTACGATGTTTTCTGTAAGGCTAACGTCGCCCGATGTAGATGCAGATTTACCCCTGCTAACTTTAAGCATTTGTCAAATGCCCTTGATTCTGTGCGATGTAAAAAACAGTGTAAATAATTTCAATTTTTTTTCTTTCTCTGTTAATGTCACCTGTAAGCTGTCCATCAAACAAAAAAAATTGGGGAAGGCAATTAAGTGCTTGTTTTTTTTTTCTTCTAAACATTAATGCACGTGATTGTAAATAATTCAAAGTTGTGTTGACAATACAATTAATCTCATCAGCATCCAGTTGTAAATTGTATCCTGATTCTCTGCAGAATTTTCCTGCGACCAGAGCAAAGATGGCAGCCATAGTAGCCAAACGAGAGGGGCCGCAGTTCATCAGCGAAGTGGCAGTGAGGGGCAATGCCGCCGTGCTGGACTACTGTCGTACCTCCGTGTCGGCGCTGTCCGGAGCCACCGCCGGTATCATGGGCCTGACGGGACTGTATGGCTTCATTTTTTACTTTTTGGCCTCCTTCCTCCTATCTTTGCTGCTCATTCTCAAGGCCGGACGACGATGGAACAAGTGTTTTAAATCCAGGCGGCTGCTCTTCACTGGCGGCTTGGTTGGAGGTCTTTTCACTTACGTCCTCTTCTGGACTTTCCTCTATGGAATGGTGCATGTGTACTAAAATGACCCGCCTTCTCAAACTAATTGCATTTTGTTTGAGCTGTAGATGAGCCAGAAATAGATTTTAATGTTATTCCATTATGACCTGCTGACACGACTATTTTTTTTTTTTTTTCTCCACACACTCAACAATGCCTTTAATTGACTCCAGGCCTCTCCTTATTTATGAGCCTGCCCAGGATTAGGTTTTGGATTGTAGTGTAACAGACTGTAGCACATGACATCCTAAACAAGGTGTAACTATTTGTTTCACTTTTCTGTACAGTACTGAAGTTCAATACAAAATGTGATTAATGATTGGAATAAATACCTCTGTACTTATAGGCATATGTCAGATCTTTTTTTTTTTACTGTTTTGCTCACTGTTGAGACAACATACATTCATTTGTACAATAAGACATTTGAAATAAATAGGCGTACACTCACATTTTAACGGTAGCACACAATTCAAGGCAGACAATTCGTCATTGAAATTGGAGGAAGCAAATTTGATCTCAAAATTGACAGGTCATTGAGGTATTAAAAAAAGTAATATAGGTTAATCAAAGCAATACATGCTCATTTTTTAGAAATCAATTTAGCAATTAAACTTTTTTTGTACAAAAATGTCAAATATATTTAAAAAGATCTTTTAATCCAAATTATATTCCTTAAATAAAAGTTAATACAGCCAACAGCCATGTCAATAAGGTGATGAGACCATCGCTGAAGATCATTTTGATCTTGTTTTCAATTGTCTGAAGCAAATGTGATATGAGGCTTTGTTTCCGCACCCTGCAGAGAAACGGTGGTAGCGTACCGCTGGCCCGTGTTGCGTGGAATGGTGGGACCCCGCTTATTTTTGATCGCCTTATTCTGAGTCTCCATGGCTTCAATGTCCTCTGTCTTTTTTATGGAGTTGCTCGCCTCTTTTTCTGCAGCTAGTTTCCTGGATTTCCGAGTCTTTTTCTCTCGGATTGACTCGCGCTCTTTCCTGTAATATGCAGTGAGGCAGAGATTTGAATTGTGAAGAAAAACAATTGATAATTTTTCCCAAAATAGGAGGAGCATAAATCATACTTGAAATTGATGATCTCAAATTTCTTGTTCCGATAGAAGGAGCTGGTGTTCATCATGTACAGCAGGATCATATCGCATACAAAAGCTCCCTGGAAGGAGATTTAAAAAAAAAAAAGTTCTCAATATCATTCCATACAGTCCAATTCAAATTTAGCAACGATATTAAAACGATAACTCACTATTCCTAGAAGAGCAACACCCGAGCCAATGGCAATTATTGTGGGAATAATGTTGAATTTTCCAGCCTGCAAGAAGCAAAATAAAACAAAAAATATTCAGCGTAGTGACCAATACTGAAATCCTAATTTCTCCAATTACAGCTACGAACCTGCCCATTGATCATGATGTCAAATCGAATTCCATATACTTTATACAAAGTGCGAAATGTTTCCCCATTTTGATCCTTAAAGTATCTGGCATATCTGCAAGGAAAAGACATCAGATGGTTGAGTGAGGAAAAAAAAAATGGGGGGACTGAGGTGACATACCTGAAGTTGTACCCTGATGTGACAGAGTTATTCAAATTCATGTCCAAACGAGTGAAGCTGTATTCTGGATTACACTTGGAGTAGTCCTTATCCAAATCACAGTACCACTCAATTAATATACCAACAGACCCACCCTAAAATAAAATAAAAATAATCAGAAGATAAAAAGGGATTTTCTTTTCTCTCCGATACTTACATTAATATCTCATTGAATTATATATTGGGAAAAAGGAGACTTTTTTTTTTTTTTAAATTACATCCTGGCACTTAGTACCTTTGAAGCCATGTCCTGGAAATCGTGTCCAGCACGTTTGATCAGATCTCCAAGTCGAAATATGGGACAGTAAGGATGGTCCACTTGGTCGTAGGAACATCTTTTCAAGTAGCTGTCATCAGCTGTATCAAGGACGTTGGACCTAAGAAAGTGAAGACAGCAAAACCCCCCAAAAATTATTATTTTTCGATTAATCGATTCTGTAAATATAACGTTTATTAGCGTTTGGACCTGACTGCTGAGCATCTTAAAAAAACCTCTTCCAGCACTCAACCAGTTCCCCATCTGTCATAGGGCTATGACCATACCATTGGCATGCCTGCCTTAATTTAAAACCCATTACGAGCAACTGTCGAGTTTACCAACGCCAGTTAATGGCGTTTCGGATTACCCGTCAAAAAAGACGACGAGTCAGGAACCCGAAGAAAGACGTGCTTCATTTCAATGAGTTCATGATGTATGTTATTGCCGTGACTAGTGCCATCTGTCCACAACACTTGAAATGAAAGGGGGGGGTCAATTTTGCGTGACACCTGTTAGGCTCGCCGTCAAGGGCATCGAGCATGACTCTTTCACCGTCTCACTGAGTGCAATGCACAGGGCGTATTAATAGAAAGCACTCTGCACTATTTAAATCATGCACGGGCCACATAGTATATTTCTCAGATCGCTTACTGATCTATGGAGGCACACCTTCACTCATCGCCACTTACTTTGAAAATTCAAACTTTGGAAACCTGATGAAGTTCTTGATGTAAACGGTGAAGTTTTCAGCTTCGTTCAGTAATGGCACTCTGGGAGGAAAGATAGGAAACAGTTGTTTCAAAGGAACGGCAGTTATCGGTAAAAAATAGAAGGTGTGAAAATGTCTTGAGATACCCACATGGGTCTCTTGCTGTACTCGACAGGACACCAGGCATGAATCTCGCAAGTGCCAGTGCTGTTTATACACAAGCCTGTTTTAATTCCTGATGGAGAGAGCAACGTTTGTTGGCTGGGTAGTGCTGAGAGAGTGGCGATTTAAAATCAGATGCATTGAAACAGGGATTGGACCATATCAATTACAATAAGTGGTACGTCGACTTATATATAAAATATAAACAGTGATTAGGAGGAGATACTCAGGCCACGCCCCTTAAAGGCACACAACGTCAAAGTCGAGGTACCACTGTATTGCATGTTGGCAAAACACAAAATAATCAGGATTCCTTTTTACATTTTTAATGATTGACAAGAAATGCTCCTCACCATGCCCTGCTATGACAGTTTCCCCCTCAGTGCAGTCATCATCACTAAGACATTGGCCATTTGGTACCTTCAAACTCTGTGATGCACACAGTAAATGATATGGAAATAATATTTGGTCATCCAAATGCAGAAGCGATGATATTTAGGCCATTACAGAATTGGAAGACATTTTCCGGCCCTCGAATTTCTAATAATCAATACGCAAACGTGTGATTTATGGTTCTTCTGAGACAAAATGTAAACAAACTGGAGTGTTGACTGAATATTATTTGCTGTAAAATACCAAATATCTCTTGGGCACTCCTAAAATAAACGTCATTAGTCCCTCACGTTTGATCACACATATAGATCAAATATAAATTATAGATGAAATATAGCAAATAAAATAAGTTTATTGCTAATTGCTACGTCTTCCTCGTGTCATAATATTTATTAAATTAGACACATTTAAAATGGTATTATGTTCTGAAGTTGTGTTTTTCCACAAACACACAACCCCGCTACTAAATAAAGCAATTTAAAGAAAGAGAATAACTCATTACAACAAAAAGACATGAATATCTAAGTTTTTCTTTACTTCTTTTTTTCTTAAAACAGCTTCCATGTACGCTTGAGCAAAAAAATGCTAACATTAGCATTGATTTGCAACCCAATTATTCTCAGTCCTGTTATTGTCCTTACAGTAGTAATTAAATTAAAGTAGTATTAAAGTAAAATCCACCTAATTTAATTATAAAATAATAAATTAGCTGTTATTTAAATATATATTTTCAGGTTCCTGACTATCTGTAATAGGGTTGCTCCAAACACAACAAAATATACGATAAGACGAGACTGAGTTGGATGCATCAAATAATATGGTTTATTACAAGTTTTTCTTAAAAACATAAATGGGGAATTATAAAACGAACGGTTGCTTGCTGGCTAAATTGTCCTCCGATTCTGGAATGACCCATGAAATAACATGGAGACTGGCCTGTGTGGACTCACCTCGGCACAGAAGCCCAGCCTCTGATTGGGGGTCTCAATGTAATTTGTAACCACGAAGAAAACCTGCTCTCCCTGCACAATACAATTAAGGTTTGATTCATTCTAACGAAGAAGGAAAAGGTTAAACGAACCCCTGGGGAAGATCAATATTATTAAATGTAAATCTCATCAGGCAAATTCTGCTGCTAATAACATCTAGATAAATTATATTCCTTCTTGACAAGGGGAGATTTTAATATACGGTACATTTGGCGGAATGACGTAGTCCTCGGCACTCCATAGGTGAAGGCCGCTCTCTGAGCTGTTGGTCAGTGTGACGCCTTTGAGCTTGGTGATGACGGAAGATTGGATGGCCTCCTCTCTTTCCTGGTAGCCCTTCTTCATCACAAACACCCACCTAATGCAAAGAGCAACCACCATGAGATTTGTCATCAAGTCTCACTTGCTGCTTTGTCGGACTTTTTTTTTTTTTAATCTAGAGCATTCTAATCAAGTTTTCTTAGAACAGATTTTCTGTCTTGTCACTTCAATTTCACTTTTGCGTAATCTCCTTACATACTCTGATGTGATATCACACACCTATATACCCTTCTGAAGGATTAAAAATTATTTATAATAAAATAACCCCACACACATGCCCTGCCACTTTAACAGAGCAAAGCACAGGACTTGCACTGGCACAACTATTTTTAACTTTGTGAATCACTTTGTGGAAGGTTAGTTTTTGCAAAGGCACCATTGGACAGATACAATAGGCGGCAAGGCATGATTGCACCTTACCCGATTATGTATCCCAGCACGGCCAGTTGGTAGATTCGAAATAGTATTCCGATCTTCCTGTTCTCTGCGATGACATACTTTTCCGTCTTGTAGTTGAGGAGGGAAAAGAAGAAGGTGCCCCAACCGGCCATGTCGGTGGTTGTGAGAGGGAGTGAGGGAGTGAGGGAGCTGCACCAGGCAGTGCTTGTCCCCTCCTCAGCTGGTTGACTCGTCAAAACCACTGTCACTCCAACAAGCTTCTCCAACATGCCTGAAGGCAACATGAGCACACATCACATTCAACCATCTAACAGGCTTTTAAGATGACTTTTGAACTTCATTTATCAGGTCATTCAAAATGAGGTGATATTGAACCCAAATAGTTTTTGCATAATTGCATTTCAAGTTGTGGGCCGATAATCAATTTTAGGGCCCTCTATGTATTTCTGGAATAATCAGAAAAGTGCCATCTAAATTCTTTATTTCTAATTATGGCAAGGGACAATTGCTTATTTACAATGTTGACCTGATAACAAAGGGTAAAGTAAAATTCTAAAGTACAAAAAAAAGTGCAAATACAAAACATACTGTTAAATATTTTTATTCTTTGTTCTTGGTCTTTCTTTGTACATTACTCTTGTTTAAATAAGTGTGAATTTTTTATAAGACAGTTGAAAAAAATACGTTCTATAAATGTTATAAAAAACATGCTTAGTGTATTTTTGATTCGATCTAGTTCAGGAATTTTCATTTATTATTGCAGACAGAAACGTAATCGCCGCCTCTTTATTCTACAGCGGCATCTAGCGACTGAATTGTGTAATTGCATCACAGTGTCAGGACCGCAGTTTTAGGACCCTTGTTTTTTGCCAGATCACAAATGCAAACATAAGGTGGTTGAGAAAGGCCCAAAAAACTCCAATAGTCACAGTCTAGATTCTGTTGATTTAGGGTTTTACGCTACTTCTCTTTTTTAAAGAATCCCACCAGAAAATTATGAATTATGTTTTGCCGATTATTTACAATTTTTCAAATGTATTCCTCCCAAACTCCTGAGAGAAAATTCCGGCTCGAAGGACCCCAGGCCAATGTAATATTAATCCGCGAAGCAACCCTTGTCAAAAATATCGTTTTATAAGTACACTATTAATAATTGATTGTGTACATATTCTTAAAACATAATTTAAGCGCAACAGGCGTGAAGGCAATAAACGCTAGAGTTTGCAAAGTTGGGGGAATGAAAATACTTTTTTTTTATGCGGATGGATATTTCCAGTGACGTGGCAGCCTCTAGTTTATAACAACGCTTGCGCCATCTTCAACACTTTAGTAGAAAGCAACAAAGACCCTACGGAGGACCAACATAATCTTTAATATCGTCACTTTATTGTAAGTAGGAATTAATTTCGCTCGTTTCGTTGATTCAGCTGTCTGTGGGCCTGACTTGTATCGTATTCCTCGATTTTTATGAAGACACTCTAACCTGGTCTTCAGCATCGGCTGCTTTTGTGTTTTAACGGTGACTGATTTTAAAAAGTGTTACGATACTTGGGTGTGCTCTTTCGATTAACGAACCACTGTGTAAGATTTGATTTTACAATTTGTCGACGTTAGCTGTTGACTATAGCAATGACTCAACATTTTCTGTCATAACGTCCATTATGGTAGGCAGCAGCTGAACATAAAGAAGTCAACAAGGTCTCAAAATGGCGCTGGTAGATTGTTAACGGTTGAATCACCCCCCCCCCCCCCCCCACACCCCCCCCCCCCCCCCCAACTTAACATGCTTTCGGTTACTGCAATTAATTCAATTTGCCTTTTATTAACATGATTTTATGACTAAATCCCATGGATTAAATGTATACCTCATAATTAACTCACATTTTCCTGCTCAGGTTATTAATACACTTGGATGTCTTATGCTTTTAACATACATCAAAACACGTTTTTCTGTTCAGGTTTTCAATGCAGTTGATTTTTATGCATTTTAGGTGCAAACATGCAGATCTTTGTGAAGACCCTCACTGGCAAGACCATCACCCTTGAGGTTGAGCCCAGTGACACCATTGAGAATGTCAAGGCCAAAATCCAGGACAAGGAAGGCATTCCCCCTGATCAGCAGAGGTTGATCTTTGCCGGCAAGCAGCTGGAAGATGGCCGCACCCTGTCCGACTACAACATCCAGAAAGAGTCCACCCTCCATCTTGTCCTGCGTCTTCGTGGTGGCATGCAGATCTTTGTGAAGACCCTCACTGGCAAGACCATCACCCTTGAGGTTGAGCCCAGTGACACCATTGAAAATGTCAAGGCCAAGATCCAGGACAAGGAGGGCATTCCCCCTGATCAGCAGAGGTTGATCTTTGCCGGCAAGCAGCTGGAAGATGGCCGCACCCTGTCCGACTACAACATCCAAAAGGAGTCCACCCTCCATCTTGTCCTGCGTCTGCGTGGTGGCATGCAGATCTTTGTGAAGACCCTCACTGGCAAGACCATCACCCTTGAGGTTGAGCCCAGTGACACCATTGAAAATGTCAAGGCCAAGATCCAGGACAAGGAGGGCATTCCCCCTGATCAGCAGAGGTTGATCTTTGCCGGCAAGCAGCTGGAAGATGGCCGCACCCTGTCAGACTACAATATCCAAAAGGAGTCCACCCTCCATCTTGTCTTGCGTCTTAGGGGTGGCATGCAGATCTTCGTGAAGACCCTCACTGGCAAGACCATCACCCTTGAGGTTGAGCCCAGTGACACCATTGAAAATGTCAAGGCCAAGATCCAGGACAAGGAAGGCATTCCCCCTGACCAGCAGAGGTTGATCTTCGCTGGTAAGCAGCTGGAAGATGGCCGCACCCTGTCCGACTACAACATCCAAAAGGAGTCCACCCTCCATCTTGTCCTGCGTCTGCGTGGTGGCATGCAGATCTTCGTGAAGACCCTCACTGGCAAGACCATCACCCTTGAGGTTGAGCCCAGTGACACCATTGAAAATGTCAAGGCCAAGATCCAGGACAAGGAAGGCATTCCCCCCGACCAGCAGAGGTTGATCTTCGCTGGCAAGCAACTGGAAGATGGCCGCACCCTGTCCGACTACAACATCCAAAAGGAGTCCACCCTCCATCTTGTCCTGCGTCTGCGTGGTGGCCAATAATCTGTTACAATTCTGTGTTCAAGTCAAAAATAGTGTTAATTTCAAAGGCATCTGCTGTGATGGCCAAATGTTCAATGCAAATGGTTGAAATAAAGAGTTAAAGCTATTATTTTGGTGTTTTTCTTTAAAGATATATAAATACTGTGCAACAATACATTTTTTTTTAAATGCTATTGATTTATTACAGCTACATTGAATTTCAGCAGACCTGCTTGGTGCCGGGGATGATGTTCCACATCTGTTTTAGGATCAAATCAACCCAGCTTACATTTGATACCAACTGATCCC
This sequence comes from Syngnathus floridae, assembly GCF_059516105.1. NCBI lineage: Eukaryota > Metazoa > Chordata > Actinopteri > Syngnathiformes > Syngnathidae > Syngnathus > Syngnathus floridae. The sequence continues at coordinate 8,846,164 of NC_142427.1, read as the reverse complement.
ACTCTGCTTGGCTGTTCCTACAGGTGAGGAGTTCAATTATACTGAGTAAAGATTTGGAATAAATGCTTCTTGAATCCTTTTAACTGAAAATCATAATGTAAAATACGGTATAATTTTAAGATGCCATAACTTTAATTTTCTGTAATTGAGCAGATTCTACAATTGATTCCCTCTATTTGAACCTGTTTTGTGCAGTGCTTGTCACGTCAGTATGTAAACAGAGCCTGCATCATGATTTGTGGATGTAATTTAATTTGCTCCAGGTCCATGTTGTCTGCACTTAAGATGGCTTGGTGGTAAAATAAATGTACTGCTAAGAAAATAGATTACATTATTGATTAGGGCAATAATGGCCAAAATTGACTTTCTGCCGTTTGATCACCTTCAGTCATCATAAGAGTAGATATTCATAACTTCAGCTAATGATCTTCATGTTATACTCTAGATGGCAACACCACCTTATTGTCTTCACTATCACTAATGAAAGTGGATTTGATACAAATACACAAGTAATTTGTGTAATATGCATTTTGAACCATTTTATTACCAGCTTAAGGGAAAAAAAACATCAGAATGATAGTTTTATTCATTTATTCCAAGAAATTACAACAAATTGGTCATGGCAGATGCCAAAACAAAAACATGGAATTGCAACCAATTACTGGCCACCCCTCAAACGCAGGACAAGATGGAGGGTGGACTCCTTCTGGATGTTGTAGTCGGACAGGGTGCGGCCATCTTCTAGCTGCTTCCCAGCGAAGATCAACCTCTGCTGGTCAGGGGGAATGCCTTCCTTGTCCTGGATCTTGGCCTTGACATTTTCAATGGTGTCACTGGGCTCAACCTCAAGGGTGATGGTCTTGCCAGTGAGGGTCTTCACGAAGATCTGCATGCCACCACGCAGACGCAGGACAAGATGGAGGGTGGACTCTTTTTGGATGTTGTAGTCTGACAGGGTGCGGCCATCTTCCAGCTGCTTGCCGGCAAAGATCAACCTCTGCTGGTCAGGGGGGATGCCTTCCTTGTCCTGGATCTTGGCCTTGACGTTCTCAATAGTGTCACTGGGCTCAACCTCAAGGGTGATGGTCTTCCCTGTGAGGGTCTTCACGAAGATCTGCATGCCACCCCTAAGACGCAGGACAAGATGGAGGGTGGACTCCTTTTGGATATTGTAGTCTGACAGGGTGCGGCCATCTTCTAGCTGCTTGCCAGCAAAGATCAGCCTCTGCTGGTCAGGGGGAATGCCTTCCTTGTCCTGGATTTTGGCCTTGACATTCTCAATGGTGTCACTGGGCTCAACCTCAAGGGTGATGGTCTTCCCTGTGAGGGTCTTCACAAAGATCTGCATGCCACCCCTAAGACGCAGGACAAGATGGAGGGTGGACTCTTTCTGGATGTTGTAGTCTGACAGGGTGCGGCCATCTTCTAGCTGCTTGCCAGCAAAGATCAGCCTCTGCTGGTCAGGGGGAATGCCTTCCTTGTCCTGGATTTTGGCCTTGACATTCTCGATGGTGTCACTGGGCTCAACCTCAAGGGTGATGGTCTTCCCTGTGAGGGTCTTAACAAAGATCTGCATGCCACCCCTAAGACGCAGGACAAGATGGAGGGTGGACTCTTTCTGGATGTTGTAGTCTGACAGGGTGCGGCCATCTTCTAGCTGCTTGCCAGCGAAGATCAGCCTCTGCTGGTCAGGGGGAATGCCTTCTTTGTCCTGGATTTTGGCCTTGACATTCTCAATGGTGTCACTGGGCTCAACCTCAAGGGTGATGGTCTTGCCAGTGAGGGTCTTCACGAAGATTTGCATGCCACCCCTCAGACGCAGGACAAGATGGAGGGTGGACTCCTTTTGGATATTGTAGTCGGACAGGGTGCGGCCATCTTCTAGTTGCTTTCCAGCGAAGATCAACCTCTGCTGGTCAGGGGGAATGCCTTCCTTGTCCTGGATTTTGGCCTTGACATTCTCAATGGTGTCACTGGGCTCAACCTCAAGGGTGATGGTCTTGCCGGTAAGAGTCTTCACGAAGATCTGCATGGTTCAACCTGACGATTTAAAGATAAAAGGGTAAAACATTAAAATCCTCTCTCAAAACCCCAAAGTGAAATATTAGATTTTTAACATAAACCACAATTTGAATGTAATTTTATTTTAATTAACATATAGTAAGTGAAGGTGTTGAGGATATTAAAACAAAATCTATTAGCGCTCATGTAGACAGCGCCATTTTGAGATCTTGTTGACTCCCTTTTGTTCAGTTGCCGTCGCCCATAATGGAAGCTTCCACTGAAAATGTCGAGTCACTGCTATAGTGAATATCCATTGAATCCATTGATAGAACAAAAAAAAAAACGATGAAACTGACGACAATTTAATATAGTCAAAGAACTGTCATATAGTAGTTTGTGAGTTTCGTTACATTATTTGTTTTAAAATGCGTCACCATCAGTTATAAAACCAAGTAAGTAAGCGAATGTTTATAACCCCAAAAAAATCCAATTCACGCCAGAGACAATTGATATAGAAATACAGATAAATATATAATACATTTAAAAAATGAATCCAAACCTTAGAAAACCGAAGCGCAGGAACAACTCAACTTCTGTTTTGTATCGAAAGCGGTGTGTTGTCGACCTCTACTGCAACGCGTCAGAAAAATCCCTTTATATACACAGTAGCAACTGCCACGTCATTGACAATATCCATCCGCAGTAAAAAGTAGTACGCTACTTCCACCAGACCGTATTCCAATCCATACGGTCAATTTTGTTGACACCCAGTACACTTAAAGTACGTTTTAAGAATAAATACGATCGAATAACAACGACAGAAACATTATAAAACGACTTTCTTTTTAAAACACGGAGAGCCCGGCGGAATAATATTCCATGGTAATAAGGTCCTCCTTGGAGTTTTCTCGAAGGATCTCGGCTTCTCGAATCTTCCTGCTTTGATTGGACGGAGGGATTGTTTGTTTGATTTGTCATTGGTTGCTGAGCAGTAAGTAACCTAAAATGTCGACGAGTAACCTTAGAACAACAAACAAGACACAACTAGACTTTATCAGACTTTATACAAGGCCCTTTTTGTTTCGCCTTGCAGTACTGAGTGAATTTGTTCTTGTTTTGTTTTTGTGTCGTGTAAACTTGACTAAATGGCACAAGGTGAGACGACAAAATGGTGGGGACTAATTTGATCCCATTTAAACGTGACTGCTAAACACGTGCTACTAGCTTGTGTTATTTTAGTCTCTGGGTGAGGACTGCCACAGTTGGCCTCACCTTAATCACTTAGTAAATCTTTTGGTTGGGGTATTTGTGTTTGACCTCTGAGTAGAAAAGTACAGACGCAAGTGTAATTAGGTACCAAAAAATATAAATTCATTTCATGATCACTGTTATATCTAAATCTGCCTTTTTTTAAATGTCCTGTATTCATCCAGAGGTTGAATTAAGTGTATTTTAGTAATGTGACTTATAGAAAATACTGTATACATATTTTCAAATATATGCAAAAGTGTCAAGACACCAAGGGCCAAAGTCAGACACCCTTCAATTTGTCATGTAAAATAATAAACTTAAACAAAGTGATTAAAAATTTATATATGGCCTTGTGGCTTTCTATATGTGGTTGATGATTTGATTAGAGCTAATATTCTTGTATCTGGGTCATAGCGTATCATCTCGCAACATGTTACACGACACCCAACCCGTGATGTACCGCGTCAGAGTTTTCCAACACAGAGCTATGTGTCAGGCTGAACTAGTTCAACCCTGGAGGGAATGTGTTTGTGCAAGTCAGCTGTACTTTGCCCTCCTCCATGCTTGGAAATAATTGCCTGACCCCAAAAATATTCCAGGAAGAAGCCCATCCCTTGTACTTGTAAAAACTGGTTTATCACGTGAAAGGTATCTCTCACATCTCTGATCAACAAAGATATTTACGATGATCACATTTGAATAGATCTGGGAGGAATCGGTAGATGAAAATGAGGACATTTTTGTTATGTAAATGACTTGTGATGGACCTTTGACGTGGTTGCGCAAACAAGTTGGTCCAGTTTTGCTGGAACTTTCTAAGGTTAGCTGACTACAATCACCTTTCATGTAACTGTTTGGAAAATATGAATGAATTCATTGTGAAAACTTCCGTTTGTTTCAGAATGGCTCTTGTGAAACATACCGGTGGCTGCCATTGTGGAGCTGTTCGGTTTGAAGTCTGGAGCGCTCCAGACCTCCATGCTTTTGACTGCAAGTATGGGTATTTATTTTTCATGAGTATGCAAAAACATAACATTTATTGACATTGTCTTTGTCATTTCCAGCTGTAGTATTTGCACAAAGAAACAAAACCGTCATTTTATTGTCCCAAAGGTCAACTTTACTCTTTTGCAGGTAGGGATTTTGTTTTTCAAAGAGTTTACAATTGCAAAAAAATATAAACATGTTTTCATCTTTTTCTTTTCCTAGGGTGAGGATCATCTGACCACGTATACATTCAATACTCACGCTGCAAAGCACACTTTCTGTAAAAAGTGTGGCGTTCAGAGTTTCTACACACCACGCTCCAACCCTGATGGATACGGTATGAAGGAGAATTGTTGACGCACCACATGATGATTCTCCATGTAATATAAACATGTTTTCTTTATACTGCAAACACCCAATTGAGCATAGTGTGAGTTTGGTGTAAACAGATTTTACATGACAGGCAAATACGGCAATCCACTAAAAAAAAAACCCCTTGAAAAATAGGACGCAAACAATTTTGTTTCAATTTATCATGATCTTTTTTTTTTTCTTTTTTCCATTATGTCCTTTTCAGGTGTCGCTCCACACTGTCTGGATCTAGGCACAGTGCAAAGTGTTACAGTAGAGAAATTCTTGGGGGACAAATGGGAGGAAAGCATGAAAGCACACAAGACAATCAAAGACATGTCAAAACAAAAGAAGGGCAGTCAGTTGGAAGAGACAAAATAAGTTGTGGTATAAAAATCAGTATTTTGATCAGCATAAAATACAGTGCAGATTGACTTTTTTTTCACATGATTGAAAATACTAATTGTGCTTATTTTTGAGGCAAAACTCTTATGAGTTTATGTAGGTCAGCTTATTCAAGTCATAAACATCATAGTATAAAATCCTAATACATTTGATTAACTTTTGGTCCCCGTGGAATCATCTGGAATGTATTAACGAACATGTAGCGTGAGAAAGTGACGTACAGATACCGAAACCAAACCAGTTGAGTGCGATGACAAAGCATGGCAGCCTAAAAAAAAAAATTAGAAATAAGAATAAATTTTAAAAACAGATTGTGATGGTTAAACTGTCTTTTACTGTTCTTACTTTGCACTGCCTGTAGCCATTTGAGTCTATTATGCAGCAGAGCACTGAAGGAAGCAGCCAGCTGAGAGGAAGTTCCAGGAAGGAAACATATTTCCTTAACAGGCTGACAGTTACCAAGGAGAACAAACAGCAGTCTAGGGAACAGGAAGAGAGTTTTTGATTCACGTTCAGCACATTTGCAGATGATTATCATTAAAGTCGACCATTTCCTGGCACGTTAGTGGAATTGAAAATAATACAGCGTCCTTATATGACCCTGGCTGTTAAATTACATTGGGCTTAACTATACACACATATAATTTGTTTTAAAAAAAAAAAAATCACATTTTTTATCTTGTTGACAATTAACCCTTTTTTTTGCCGACAACATTTTGATTCAGTGTAGTGTTTCACTCATTCCAAAAAAGTGCTTTGCTCTCTTTTATGATGCAATGTCAGTGTTTGAACAAATGAGCCTTTTTTTTAGGAGCTCCTGAATTTATCGACCAAATTTCAAACTCTTAATGAAATTGAAAACCATGCATGGGCCAAAAAGGCTTTATTAGGTTAACTTGCAGTATAGTCACGTGAAGCTTAATCACGTTACAGGTCGGTCAAGCCGATGACGTGTTACTCAGTCCATTCAGTTTAAAGCTGTAAAACCTGCTTGAGCATGATTGATGACAAGCCTTCTGGTTTTTAGATGACTCACTGAAGGTTGCGTTTGATGGAGCCTGGCAACTGTGCTGACTATTGCGAAATGATTAATTGCTCTGTTTCTTAACAGCCCCTGTTGACCTGACTAGCTCTCAATCTGTTCACGTGTTGCCCCAGTTTCCCTCAGCCCCCTCCCACATTTCAAAAAATGCATGTTAGGTTAACTGAAGACTCATTTGTCCTATATTTTGAAAACTAATCACTAAAGTGATCCTAAAGCTCACTATGGACAATTAAATGAAACTGAATTTGGATCAATTCTTTCCTTTTAAACCTGTCATCAGTATTTTGTTTTTTTTCTGACACTGGCCTCAAAATATTGAAAACCCCAAATTCCCTTGTGAATACAAAATATATTATATACTCTTTAGTACAAATAAAAATCACTTGCATCTGTGCTGTGCACAAGGGGGCGCTATATCGTAACAAACAAAATGTAACTAGCACCAAATGCACATTATAAAATATTTAATGTACATTATCAGCATTAATGACCCTGACATTAATGCTGATAATGTACATTACATATTTCCTGACAAGTATAGCTAAAAAAGAACCCTATGTTGACACAAGTAGAAAAATTACTAAATACGGTGAAGGTATCCAATTTACCGTTAGGTAGTTGGTGAGTGGAAGCAATGTGCCTGAGGAGAAAAAAACAAAAACAAACATATTTGACGTGACAAAACGACAATAGATTTGTGATTATAATACAAATGTAATCAATGTCCTAAAAAATGAGGCTATGTAGTTGGATCAAAAACAATAAGTGAGAGATTTGTTACCAAGCCTGATCTGATTGGAAGATTTAAAAAAAAAAAAAAAAAGTACATTTATGCCAGGAGAAAAAGCTTATTTGGTCATACTCCCAAACCAGAGCGGTCCCACTTCACCAATTTAGTGTCAGGATTTATTGCTTCTATTTGAGAGCGCAGCAGACTGCTTTTGAGAATTATTTTTGGCATGTACAGATGTTCTGAAAAACATTGTAAAAATGCACAAGATTCACTGTTTTTGGCAAAATGATTGTTTTCCTGTGCCTTTATTTATTTTTTTGCCATGTTGTGTAAGATGATTTTTAATGATTGACTAAGGCAGAAATGTCAGTGGATTAAAAACACCAAACAAGCCTTGAAATTCAATCTACCTGACAGCTTTATAGATAGCTACGTGATTGCTATGGCCACTGACTCCTCTTCCATCGAAGGTCAGCGCCTGAAACAACAACAAAAAATGTCATTTTGTGGTTGGAAGGACACAATCGGTGCATCCAAGAGTGAGTGAAGACAAATCTAAAGCGAGAACAATTTTCCTGGTTAGCTGTCGGGTTTCTGACCCAGTCTGTGGAGGTACTTGGCATCTGCCACCTGATATTTAGAGGCCATTTTTTTTTTCTCTGTGCATGCTTGAACCTTTGAGCATGTGGGAGAAAAAAAAAGCCTTAAAACTTGGCAGTTTCTATGTAGCATATTCAAACTCGGGATTGCTATGAATCCATCTCTAAACTAGCACACCAAATCCTAACTGCCCCTACTTATATTTTAGGAAGGCTCAAAAATCCCGTCACGCTTGAACAGAAATAATAGTGTTGCAGAATTTTCATAGAAACCACAGCAAAACAGAATTAAGGGCAAGAATGTTGTGGTTCTAAAACATGCTTAAGCAAATAGATTGCCTTGGCAGAATGAAAAGTAGGAGTTATCACACAGGAAATCAAAGCTATGAGTTATGTATACCATGTGGAATGTATGAGCTCTCAAATGCTTCACAATTATAGAGCTGACCAGGGAGACTCTCCATTCTGCTTTGGGATCATCTGGAAGGTTCCTGGAAGGCAAAAGAAAAGCACTTGGGCTTCACTTGGTTGCAGTGATGTTACATCAGAATTTTATTAAGACTAGTCATGTCTGGGTTGTAATCTCACAGGAGTTCCGTAATAGTGCGAAAGTGTCGCCCCCCCTCTCCCACCTCCGGCATTTTTAAGTTGCCTGCCTGAGATAAATGTGCGTGCATAAAGCAAAGGTGGTTGCGGGGTCACGTCTACTCGCGTTCCCCTTCCTTTTGTCGCAAACAATGAGTCAGGACAGTTGAGCAAGTTGGGGGAAGTGATGGATTAGGTCACATAACTACTGGCAGTGAGGCAGGCCAGTGAGGGTCAGGCTTTGGGGTCACAGTGTCAGAGGGAGGAGGGGCTGCTGTTCATAGCCATCATGTGGAACATCACATCATGTGTTCGGACCTTTTGAATGGGACAACTATGCAAACAGAACAACCAAATGTATTCTGCCGAAAATTAATAAGTGTTTAAATTGAGACTCCAGCCAAAGGCACGAGCTGTCTTTCACTAGGAAATAAATCTACTAGCTCAATATTTGATCATTTCTTTCCTGGATTTGGCTTTAACCTTCCCAAAAAGTTCAACACGATTATTTGCTATTTGTCTCATGGCTTATATTTCTCACTACTGCATTCATTCAGCTGTTATTTTAGACATTTGGTTTCTGGGTGGGAGGGATGTTGGAAATGAACAAAAGACACAAGATACCTGACCTTTCCTCGAGCAGACCAAGTGTTGGCGTCACTATGGCAACGCAGCAAAATGTCCTAAAATAACCTACGTACTTGTAGCTTTACACGTGGATGCCTAATTGCTTGCAGGCGGTTTTATGTGCAGTCGCCGAACTTTAGCCAAATGTCGATTTCCAAGGATTGCGATTCTGTATCTCTCTATTTAACAATTCTTGCTGATGACATTTTTGTGACACAGAACTCAGCTTATTCGTGTTAATCAATTTTTTTTGTGCTCATAGCAATTCTAATTGAAGCAGAAAACATTGGTTGATTCATGAATCGTATGCCTGTCGTGCATTTTTGATATTTGTCGTGCATTGTAGATATTTGGTATGGGATTAAAACACAAGCTGAATTCAGCAACTAGAGAAATATCAGGGGAAGTCTAGATTCACTTTGATAAAAGACGACACTGTTAGGTTTGTGCAGTAAGCAGTTCTAATCTGCCGGGAGCAGACCGAGGTCAAGCCAGTGCGAGTGCAGAGGCAGCCGAGCGTGTTCCGATCGAGCGTGATCACAATGGCCACAAAATGCACTGGGGCCCCAAATTCTGTCAACACAGCTGTCCTATTCATAAGCAATAATGGGAAAATCCCATTTTCAAACTGGATTTACATGTCATCTGACATTCTGTCTTAGAGTTCCAAGTTACAGTTGTGACGGGGGGGGGGGGGGGGGGGGGTACTGGTAAACAGTACTTGCTCGTAGGATAAACATCTACTGTCTGTGCAGCTACTTATAAGTTAAATAATGCAGTCACTGGATTTTTTGCATGTGACCCATGGAAGTTTAAAAGAGATAGTTAAGAGCAAAGTGTGGTTCGCCACAAAGCACGAGGCTTTCGATGAGTCAGATAGTGTGGTACGACCTACATTAGCAGTGCTTCAGAGCTTTGCCAAACTGGAGTTGGGGATGCGGGTGGAGGGGCGTGCAAGGAGAGCGGTGAGAGAGCGAGCAAATGTGAGTGGGGCTGGAGTTTGCCAAAAGCTGATTAAGTGGGTGCTCAAACAGCAGAAGGGGAAAATGGGCTCCAATCCAGTTCTGAGATCAAAGTTCAGATACAGTCGCTGACAGACAAACACATCCATAGTTGGGCAGCAGCCTGGGGGTGCTTTAATAAACATTTTTGACAGAAGCTGTGCTCTTACGAGAAATTCTCTTTTCGCATCATCACACGAGGTCGTGATTAAGAAGATTAAGACATTGAATGGTGAATGCTTGGAACTGGTACATGGTAGCATCATTTTAAAATGAATTATTACATATGTGAAATTTGCTTACTTGTGGTTTAGTATGGTAATTCTGGAGGATGGTATCCCCAGTTTAGCACAGCTGTTGAAAAGTTCTTGTTTACGCTGAGCACCTTGATTGTAGTAGTTCCCTGTAAGCACATAAGGTTGCAGGTGCATTGAAATGTAGGAGTGTTAAATGTAAGGTATCAGAGATTTTTTTAAAAATTAAAAGTTGCCTAGCTCAAACTCCCCCAGTGCACAATAATATCAATTTTGGATCCCAGATTCAATTATTGGGTTTTAACTAAATATGTCTGGGGAAGCTTGTATGTTATGACTATTGCAATGAAATTAAGCGAACACTCGACTACTCATCATAAAGTAGACTTCATAAAAATGTGGTGTTATCGTACCTTCCGATAAACAGAGCAAATGCACGTTGACATTACATTCAACAAGTCGTATGATCGTTGGTCCGAAAAACATGCATTCATCATCCGGATGCGCGGTTACAACGAGACAGTTAATATCAGATCCATATGTGTCTAACTTGGTTAACGCATGGATTCCATGTTTTAAAGATCGCCGATGTCGATAATAAATGCATTTTAAACAAAACAGATATGCCACAACTACGATTACGACCAACCACAAATACATTATTTTTCACCGTACTCATAAACAAACCGTGTTAGGACAAGTGTAGTATGATTGGTTCCATTAGTAAACTACGTAAAATCGTCGAAGCAATTTGTACAAATACGAAAATAATAAAATAAAAATACTCACAACGAGCTGTTTTGGAAGGTTTTGTGTTTTATTGGATAATTATGATGGATAATTTTGTTGGACAATTTACGTAGATATAAATATTGTAAAACAAATTATGGCGACGGTAAGGATACAAGATAATTTTTTAAACGTAGCTGAAATAAGAAAAGTGTTTTGCAAAATATTTTTTTTTCGTATTAACTTTACAAAATAAACAAAACATTGCAGTTTTGGGGGGAATGATTTAGCGAACACACCGCTTTGTCCTTGCAGGTACATAAATAAACACTATTACAAAATTCAACTGTCTCTAAAGAGAAACACTGACAATCGCACTAAATTGCAAATATTTACAAATGATGCTTTTCATGGATATTTGAAGGTTTATTAAGGAAACTCAAGCTTGTGCATCTAACTAAACAAGGGCAGTTTACTATGACCTGTCAGGATATGAAGCGACAAATGCAGCGCAGCCTAGTCTGCCCAGCGTTCACTGCCCGTTACCCGCGGATTTCCTTAAAACAATTCCACACGTTCCTTCCTACCGATCCCATGCCCCTTCTTTGGTGAACTCTCCAAATATGAGGTGAGTGGAAATCTTTTTTGGGCAAATCAATATGCGTAGGTATATCCGATTCAAGTGCTCTGGTATACGATGAAAATCTGCTTTGCAAGATGGCGACGTGGTTGCGAATTCAAAGGTGAAATACGGGTAAGTTAGCTTGCTAGCGACAACAACAACAATAACAACAATAACAACACCGCCTTAAATATCCTGCTCGTATTTTTTTAAGGTCTACAATCGGGTACGCTTGTTGGTGATTTATTATTTGAGCCTTGCGATATGCTTGGTAGTGGGGCCACCCCCTCAAATGAGCGACAGATGTAATGAGTATGCTATCAAAGTAGGACGATAAACATTTTGCAATGTCATTTACATTTAAAGCATTGCTACAGGGGGTTAAATTTAAACACTAATGATAAGCAGGTAAAAACGTCACCGAGAAGCTATGGCTAAAGCTAACATAATATTCGCAATATTCGTAGATGAAGCTACTTCCAAACTACTTCAACGATTGAGCGTCTCCCACTAAAAGTGATTTCAGTGAGCATAATTCAAAATATAACGTGAAAATTATTGATCACGTGAAAGGTTAGCATCTTATTGAAGCGGTTAGCATGTCCCGTTATAATTGGTTGAATTTAATGTTTAAAAGGACGGTGATCATTTTCCAAGCAGGAAGTAGCAAGGAAGAGCAAAGGATTTGTATTGTTTAAGGCTAATGAATGGGGAATCTGTAAGCAAGGGAAAGAGGTGCATCATTGAAACAATTCTCTTTTCCAGTTTTAACAATCACTCAAAGCACCCTACATACACTTGTTGGACATTCCAGTTAATGCAAATAGACAGCCGATGGAATTTTTACACAGTGCAGTGTTGCGCAAACTTGACATCTATCCATTAATTTTTTTATTTTTATTTCTAATAACGCTTGTCCTGTCCTGAGCTGGAGCAAAACCCTGCTGACTTTGGGTGAGATGTAATGTGGAACTAGCAGGTCACCAATGACACCTTAAATATCCTGAATTAGCACACTAATATATAAAAATGTGTTATGTGTGGAAAAAGTTGCCGTATTGAAAGCAGTTTATTCCTTCCAAAAAAAAGATGTGATCTTGAAGTCTACTTTGTGTTGTGTCTTAATCACGAGCATCAATATCCATGTTGTGTGTTTTTTCTGGGACACAGACACACACTGAAATGGCCTAGTTTCCTCTTGTCGTTTGCTTCGTCACGTCTGACACACTATGACACGTCTGGCACTGACACAATAACTGAGATGCCTCATATGGACACACAGAATTATTTTTGTACTTTCTGTCCACAACTTTGGGTGAATCTCTCTGAATGGCCTTTTTCTATAAAAAAAAATAATCCCCGTTGATCTATTTGTGTGAAAACACCCTATAAAATGAACACACAAACATTTTTGGAATGAAGGCAAGGTTATAACTGGCTGAAGGACATCCTGTTGCTTTCCATACATTTCTGACAAATTCAATCTAGGCTGATATCAAATGAAGTTAATTCAGTTAGAGCGCTGTGTTCTTTTCCACCCACAGGAAGGCCAATGTGTCGTACATGTGCTCCTGTGCACTGCAGCTGCAGACTAAGTCCGGGCGTTTCTTTTCAAGCGACATTTGTTCCAAGATCTGAAATGTTTGAAACGTCTAAATATGGCAGTTGGATCTGGTTCTAATTTGATTCCGAAGCCTCCATTGATCATTATCAAGAATAATTGAGTTCTATACCTAAATCCATTCTTCTCCCCACCCAGGAGATGGACTTTATCTTATCAGTGTATCATAAACATCTAAATCTGACTTTTTTTTGCTGTCCGTCTGCCTATAGGTGGTTTGTATCCTGTAACATGGTGTAGCTCAGCCTCCAGTGAAGCAGAAGCGGCCCACTTGCACTGAGTCAGGATGTCCAGCAGCTCTGGCTATCCCCCTAGCCAGGGGAGCTTCAGCAGCGAGCAGAGCCGCTACCCATCCCATTCTGTCCAGTACACATTCAGCGGCACGCGTCACCAACAAGTAAGACTTTGCTGCTGAATTTGGCTTACAGTGGAAGCTTTTGTGTCGTGGTGGTTGTCGTCCAAATTATATTATCTACCCTGTGACTCTGCTACGTAATATGTTTAAAGGGATTCAGCAAAATTGTAATCTCACTGCAGATCAAATTTAGACATTCGATAAAGCTGCCTGATAAAGTTTGATTTAGTATTTGTGTGCTGTTACCCGTACAAATAAAAAATAAACTGGATCGTTATTGCTGATTATGTTACATTTAAAATCCACTCTGTTGTTTGTCCTTGTTTAAATAAATAAAGTGAGTATTGGACGCATGTCCCAGTGACTTTGGAGGCTTGGTTTCGTAGAAGCTTACTTCCACAGAACGTTTTGAGGGTTGTTTGCTTAGACCTGGAACCAAAGTGGAGTTTGGTAATATTTCCTGTAACTGCGTTTGCTTGTACAGGTTTTTGTGGAGGTCATGGAATGCTGATAACTGTTATGTGTTCTTTTCCGTTTATTTTTACAAACGAAAAAGGTGAATAAGTTGTAATTAATATTTATAATTATTTGCATTTGTGCTAAATCTTCAGGAAATGCTCGATTTTGTTAAAAAAAAGTACATATACGTATATTTTGAAAACTATGCAGTAAATGTCTTCTTTTTTTTTGTCTCAATTTTTACTAGACTAAAAGTCTTAGCATTTTACTCTTATTTAAATGGCCATATGGGAGTTCTCCGAAAATTCCCAGAAGCTAGCACGCCCCTGGTTGCAATAATATATTGTACGGTATGTGCATGGCTTAATGTAACTCAATAAGATGCTCTTATTCAATTATTTCATCGCTGCAGATTTCAAAATGTTCCTTACTGCTTTCCAGTGATTGTTTTCTTACGACTATATGCACGTTCTAGTTTGAACACAGAAGTGAGATGAGGTCATTCCAGCTGTACGCTTACTCACAGTATCAATAATTCTATTTTCGCATCCAAAGATATGTCATATGTGATATCCTGTTACTTTCAGGATTTTTCCGTCCCAGATTATCGTACTCACATGCAAGATCCGCAGGGTCGAAGAAGACCATCTTTACTATCGGAATTCCACCCTGGTACCGAAAGGTAATACTTTTGCCCTCGTACAATATATTGGATCAGATTCATGCATCTAATGTATTCATTTTTTTTTTTTTTCCTGTTGTGCAGGCCTCCAGAGAGACGGCATGGATACGAACAGCAGTTTCACTCCATCACTACTCAGGCTGAACATGAAGCCCTGGAGACCAAGCGCCCACGCATGGACTCTATTTCTGAGGCCCACATCACTCGTACCTCTTCTTCCGCTGGGAATATTCTCTTGCCCATGCACAATACACTACAGGATAGCCTTAGAGCCACTGTTGAGGTGAAAAAGGTAAGGTTCTCATGCCTTTGGGGATTTGCATTTTTCCCTTGCAGCTGCAAGAAGTTGTGCAACAAGATTTATTTTTGTTGTGTTCGGGATGTCTGTTACAATTCTGCAATCTGTGTTTTTTAATAAAGTTGATCTAATTTCTTTTTTTGGGGTTTCCCCAGGAGTCGCCTTTCAGTGTGAAAGTGGAATGCCCTTCCCCAGGAGGACCGACGTTACACCTTGGGGAAGAACATGACACGTCTCCTTCCAAGCTATCCAAGGAGGAGCTGATTCAGAGTATGGACCGGGTGGACAGAGAGATTGCTAAAGTGGAGCAGCAAATTTTCAAGTTGAAGAAAAAGCAAGTTAGTTGTCCATTTGGATTTCTTGTGTCTTCTTCAATGCAAGTTTAAAAGCACTCCAATATTTTCAGATGAAAAAAGTGATGTCATTTGTATTCTACACTGTTATTCCCTTTTGAGTGTTTATCACCAATTATTTTTGAATAAGCAATAATATATATTATTTCAACAGCAAGAATGTGCATAAATAAATGACTTGAATGATATTATCTACTTGTTTTAAATTCGGTTTTGAAACTGTCCCTCATTCGATGGGAATGTCAGATCAACTTTGCTGTGAGAGCGAAAATATTTAATTGATGCATTTCCGGAACCGCTAATTTCAACCCTGTAACCTGTACATAACCTTTAGCTTGTAAACATTGACCAACCAAACATTCATCAGTTCAACTTGTCTGGAGCCATCAGCATGACCTCAGTGGCTGAACTTTTGAGTTTTTGCATTTTATACCTCAACCAGCATGCATGAGTGAGTAATCTGAGCATGCATGTTTTGCCCTCATCAGAGGTTAAGATCATACCAGGACAGAAGACAAAGCAACTGCTGCATGTATTGGTCTTGTCTTATTTGGTGTACTTTTCTGAACTTGCTGTTTTTTTGTTTTTTTCTTGTCACTGTTGTCTCCTAGCAACAACTGGAGGAGGAAGCAGCAAAGCCTGTGGAGCCAGAAAAGCCAGTGACCCCTCCCCCAGTGGAACATAAACACCGCAGCATAGTCCAAATCATCTACGATGAGAACAGAGTGAGTTGTCATGTTTTGAATACCGAGACGTATTAACCCGCCCACAGATTTGACCTTTACGAACTGATTCTGGGACAAAGCGGCACTGGCATACCTTCTGCATTTGATCAACAAACATGATATTTAAGAGAGAGAGAAGAAAAAAAAATCAGTCTTCGTGTTTATTTATTTCAGTTCGATCTTATCCGTCGTGAAGAAGTTTGAAATGAAGTGCACCGACAGACTGCTGTGTGTTTGAGCTGATCAGGCGGAAAGGTTACTATAGTTCATATCTGTCACATGACATTGTGGGCAGACACGCCTTTCTTCCCCGCCAGCGGTTAACCCTTTAGACTGTTCAAGTCTACTAGTAAGCTTTTTTTTTTTTTTTTTTTTGTGTCGCAGATCTCAATCGAGTTATTTTTTGGGTTGTTTTGCCCGGACCACGAATTCTATTTAAAAATAGATAAGACCATATTTCACTCTGATGCTCATTCTCACGATGTGTGCAAATCAGAGATAAAGAGAGACCATATTAAAAAAAAAAAGACATTTAAAACAAATAGTTTTACCTCTCACACGAGCTTTAAACTCATGCCTTGCAATTTGAGGAAAAATTTGTGGCGTAGTTGTTTATATGATCATTTAACTTCACGTAATGTTGCTTGCTCTGTATTTTTAATCTTCTAGAAAAAAGCGGAAGAGGCCCACAAGATACTGGAAGGCCTCGGACCCAAGGTTGAACTGGTATGACAGAACATTTTGTAATTTCTAGCTCATTAGGAATTTAGAAATGACCATGTGAATAATTAACGATGACTTTCTCCTCTGTTTGCCCTGCCTAGCCGCTGTACAATCAACCGTCAGACACAAAAGTCTACCATGAAAACATAAAAACGTGAGTATCCTTGTTATGATCACGAACAAAATACAAACCTAGGAAAGATCTCAACTGGTGAAAGTGTTAATCTCAGTCTGATAAAACTCACGTGACCATTCAGCGCAATCGGATTTGTCCAGTCACCTGATTAAATTGGCTCACAGAGATAGTAAAAGAAAGACTGGATGTTACTGTGTAACTTTTTTGTGCTTTAAAAAAATGTGTTCCATGACTTATCGAATGTGCCATGGTTTCAAATTTTTGCCATTCTCCAACAATCGGCACCTTGCAAGACATGGTTTCAAATTTTTACCATCCTCCAACAATCTTTTGTATGCCCACAAATATTGTTTTGGCTGTTGAGAATTTATAGTCTAATCTCCTCGAGTATTTTTATGAGCACACGAACAAAGATATTCGTTTTTGTTTTGCCTTTGTTGTAACTTTCCACGTCAACATAACGAAACCGAAAATAACAAATGTGTTGTTTCCCTACAGCAATCAGGTCATGAGGAAGAAGCTGATTCTATTTTTCAAGAGGCGGAACCATGCTCGTAAACAAAGGGTAAGCAAGTCTGCTTTTGTTACGCATTTTTGGAAAGTCCAGGGGTTCGATAATAGTTGTTGCATAACAAATCCAGACTTTTTTTCGGAAGATAAAAATCGGTCGGATGATTCGGCATTACACAATGAGGTCAATGATAATGACATGACATGCTTGTGCTCTAAACTGTTCTTAGAAATTGCCAAACACAACTGATGGCTCCTCCCATTTGAAAAGACCATTTTCAAAAGCTCCATGTTTAAATAGAACAGTGGATTTGACGTCATGACTAATTTGAAAATCAATTAAATATTGCACGTCTGAGTCCATTAGTAGTTCCAAACAAAGCGACTGATCATCCATCTGTCCATTGTCTGCTGATACTTTTTGCGGTTACGGGAGTGCTAAAGCCAATTCCAGTTGATTTAGTGTAATAAATGTGCTCCTTGAGGGTTCTTCTATTTGTATTTGTTTTGCCTGCTTTGCTTTCGTTGGTCTCAAGCCAAACGCTTGGACAAATTGATGTCATAGTTAAGTTGCCACGAAACTGGACAAACAAATAATTTGTTTCTACACCGAGGAATGCTTCGGCTCCACAACTGTTGGCCTTGTCCGTAAACAGTAACGTAATTATATCGGAAAGTCATCACATGGATGTCCTTTTCTCTACCGTAGCACCCGAATGCTTCAGTGACTGTGAAATTTGCGGCCTTATGTCAAGAGAGTTGTTTCTGGCTCCAGTTTTGAAAATTCAAAATGGACGTTATTAGTGTATTTTTGCCGTGTCGATTCTAAAACCTTGCTCACAATGTACACCAAAAAATATTTACCCTGCACTCGGTTTGCCTCCTTCCATTGTTTTCCATTGTCCGTTTTTAAGGCCCGCGGCGCAGTCTTTTGATTTATTTTTATGGCCTCTCCTCAGGAACAGAAGATCTGCCAACGTTATGACCAGCTGATGGAAGCTTGGGAGAAAAAGGTGGAGCGCATGGAGAACAATCCCAGGCGCAAAGCCAAGGAGAGCCGAACTCGGGAGTATTATGAAAGGCAATTCCCTGAAATCCGGAAGCAGAGAGAGCAGCAGGAGCGCTTCCAGAGGTGAAAAGCCTTAGATACTCGCTAACCTTTAACAATACATCCATTTTTTTTGCCATCTGGGGCATTGCACCCGTTTGCCTCCAGACTTCCCTTTCTCCACAGTGTCGTTTTCACAAGAAAGGGGTGGAGATGTTTTCATACCGACTGAAGCACATAATTGGCTTTGGGGAATACAAATTGCTGGACTGCTTTAAATTTGATTGGCTTAATGGTTGCCACATCCCCACACACTTGAATAAAACATAATCTCCCCTTGTGGAGTTGAATGAGAAATGACATGTCGCACAAGGACTTCAACTAAAACAATCATGGAACAGCCATGAAATTAGATTGTGTCCAGAAGTCCTTCGATGTAAGGATTTAATTGCAACCAGATGAGTTTCCATGTTGTGTAAAATCAACAAGTGATCTTCAAGAAAGAAATATAAAAGAAAATGTCATTTCACATTTTTAATGACTCTTCCTTTTTCTAGGGTTGGTCAGAGAGGAACAGGACTCTCTGCGACAATCGCTAGAAGCGAGCATGAGATTTCGGAAATTATTGACGGTCTTTCTGAGCAGGAGGTGGGTAATGTCATTTTTTTTTTTTTTGTATTAGTGTAGTGTTGATTAATTGTGTCATCTTTTATGATCTGCATACTGCTAGCTAAAATACAAATCAATATAATGACTTTGTATTGATCCTTTTATTTTTTTAAATTGGTAATATTTGAGATTTACCATGATTCCACAGAACAATGAAAAACAAATGAGACAGCTGTCAGTCATCCCTCCCATGATGTACGACTCGGAGCAACGGCGAGTGAAGTTCATCAACATGAACGGCTTGATGGACGACCCCATGAAGGTGTACAAAGCCCGACAGTTCATGAATGTTTGGACTGAACACGAAAAAGAAATCTTCAAAGACAAGTGAGTTTGGTTTTATTACAGAATGCAGAATGAAATCATTTTGAATGCACAGATGAATATTGAGATTCTGCGCTGTTGCTTGCTTTCTATGATTGTTTTTCTCTTGACAGGTTTGTCCAGCACCCAAAGAACTTTGGCTTGATCGCTTCCTATCTCGAAAGAAAGGTGAACAAGAGACAGTTAATATTACACATATGGGACATTTATAGAAGAGACATGGAGTCCGAGCTCATGCTTGAATAATTGAGAGTCAGTATCATGTGTTGATGTGCGCATGTGGGCCTGCTTTCCTTTCATTTTCAGTGTGTTGCTGACTGTGTTCTGTACTACTACTTGACCAAGAAGAACAACAATTACAAGACGCTAGTGAGACGCAACTACGGGAGACGGAGGGGAAGGAACCAGGTAATCCCGCCAATGTTTATTTTTTTATTCGTCAATGCCGTAAATGACTCATATATGGCGGCATAAACATGACGATAACACTGTGATTGGATTAATTTGATTCTGAATGGATTTAAAGTGTATCATAATTGTATTTGGTTTCATAAAAGCTGATTTTCCGATTCAAGGTTTATTTATTGCACTCGTAGTATTAAATGTCAACTTTTACACTATTTATAGGTGTTGACTTTGTAGTCAGTCATGCATCCACATTTATATTTTCTGAAATTTACAAGCAAATTTGGAATCGTAACCAAGCTCTCATTATTTTTTGAAAGTGATGAGCCTTTTTTTTTTTTTATTAAAAAGAAATGTAATTTACTAGGAGATATAATGCATTGCTAATTCCATTCCATTAAAACCAAGGAATTTAAGTTCAGTTAGACTTGCAACACATTTATTTTGAAAGGGCAGGAAGTGTGAAAAAAAGAAAAACATGCGCTGAAACAAGTTGAATTTAGGAGGGAGGTCGAACCCTCACGCGACAGAGTCGGCGCTGGTTGCCAATCTACCGAGTGCTGCCGCTCTTGTTTTCCACTTCCTCATCTCCACGCTTCTTATGAGAAAGTTCCCCCTCCCCCCTGTGTGAAACAGCTCAGTTGGTACAGTCCAACCATCTGACAGGCCCCAAAACTCTCCGTGCTGCTGCGAGTGCCAATCAAAGAGGACTGCTTGAATGGGATTACCTTGAATGACCCGGCATAGATTAGTGCGTTCATGTGAGATGGACAATTCTTTTGGCCGCTTAAGTGGCCTGATGGCACGCTTTCCCGGAATATCCGCGTCAGTGCCTTGGCCCGGCAGCCCTTCTAAGGAGCTCTGCTATGGTGCTGTCCTGCCCCTCTCTCACAGCTATGGAAGCACTGGAGGTTAGAGGCGCATTTGCAGCCCCAGTAAGTTGTGGCTCATAGCATAGAGCATTTTATTGGCACCGAATCAGCTTGCAGGTATGTTTTCCTAGCTTTAAAAAACACACCCAATCACCAGATTTCCTGTCTTGTGTTTTTATGGCGGAGGTTTTTTGTTTTGCTCTGGCGATTCACAGCAGACATCTTTGAGCTTCTTGAAAGTCCAGCCTAGCTATTTTTAGATAGACTTTCTAGGAAATATGCTACCAGGGGCTCGTCGTGAAATGTTGTCGTGCGTGCTCATGTTGCAACAGGAGTTTGGAGAAGAATATTTTCAAGTTATTGCGAAAGTGGCGAATAGTCTCGGAGTGAAATTTGCTTTCATATTCCGTCATCTCGAATGATACGTTGACCTGTTTGATTTTTTTGGGGGGTCCTCTTCAATGTTATTTAAGTTATGCTTGGCACAAATTATAATTACATAACACGTCAGGTAAAAAAAATGTTGCTCATTGTTTTCCAAAGTGAAAGTGAATGTTGGCAATTTTTTTTTTTTAAACCAACACAAAGTTCAGTCTACTTGCGTGAGTGATCTTAGAAATCTGATCATGTTGAGAAGTTGAGCATTTGAACAATTTTAATTCAATCAAGAACCCTGAATAATTAATTGATTATTGAATATTTATCGATTAATCGGACATCATAATAGTTTACAACTTTGTGAATGCATATTGTCAAATCAACACCCTTAAATTCTCCTTCCGTTCGACTCTTTTTCAGCACACATCATTTCTAAAATTCAGTACTTTCTTTTTTTAGGAGTGTTAATGCACTCCTTTTTGGATTTTTGCTCGTTGCAATAAGTTCTTCGCTACAAAAGACTCGACTGTGATGACATACTTTCCAAAAAGAAGCAGAACATGTGAATCAGCAAAAGTGAAAAATATTCAGTCCGGCTCGGAAAGGTCTTCATTTAGAAATACTGAACAACCACATCACCACAGAGTCTCCTCTTGTCTAACATCTGTGTAGAGGCCCTTTACAGACCCGTTGGAGAAGAAGCAGGAATGCCACAGTTCTTAAATGGCCTCCAAAGCAAACACATGAGCACTCATTGAGCCAACCAAAACAGCATCCCACTGAAGAACAAGTATTGTGAGAACATCTCAGTCTTTGAACAGACTGCAAAATATTTCTCAATTGCCAAGTGCCAAAGCAAAGAAGCGCTTATTGACAGGAAATTAGTCGAAAGGTAACGTGGTAGTCGAAGTTATATATTAACCTGGAATCCCTGCAAACCGGGCTTATATACTGAACAAAGCAATGTTGTTCTGAAGAACCAGCACGACAATCCTTGATCAGACATCTGCGAGCTGTGATAATGTCGCTTTGAGAATTTGCAGGTATCTCTCATGGTTCCTTATCTCATGGACCAATTGAAGATTGGCCAAAAAACATAAACGTATGGCCAGGCTTTGTTCACGATACAAAAGTATTGAGATCCACGTGCATGATGTCATTTTTAGTTTCGGAGTCCGGATTCCTTCTCTTGCCTTCTCCTTTTTTTTTGTCATTTCATGAAACTGAATTTGAAAGATTTTCACAGAATCTCCTTGGAAATGAAATAAACATCACTCCCAACCAACAGTCATGGCATCTATGAAGCTGTCTGTCGACAATGGCGTTAGTTGTTAACCACACATCTTCAAGAGAGTTTCCCTGTTGGATTCAAACAAATCCCTGCCGTGCTCATCCGACACAAAAACAACGGAGCATTGAAGTGGGGAAACGCTTGTGTAGGCATAAACACTGAATGAGACGGAAAGAGAATAATACTTCTTACCAAACGCTTGAATAATTGATGGCATCTACTGAAGTGCATGAAGGTATCGTGTTGGCAGGCTGGTGATTTTTATTTTTTTTGTTTGCAAAGAAAGAAAATTAAGAGTATGTGGTGGGAAGGTACTGAATAAATTTTAGCAATGGATTCACCTTAAAAGAACCCAAAAATTAAATGTATGTTTTGTATTGTTTAAAATCAAACTTACAAATTAACCCTTTTTTTTTTGTTGTTGCAGCAAATAACACGCCCCGCGCAAGAAGAGAAGTCCGAAGATAAAAACGAAGAGGACAAATCAGAGAAGTCTGAGAAAAAAGAAGACGAAGAAAAGAAGGACGAGGAAGAGAAAGATGAAAAGGAGGAGTCAAGGTGATTTGTGAAAATACTGCATGGTGCTTTTCCAGGGTTCAGGAAAAAAAATATACTTTTTTTTTTTCGTGTTCATACTACACAAGCATAAATTCTTGGTTTTATTGTCTTTTGAGCCTCTAATAAACATGTCGCGGCGGGATAGTGCAGGCCCTGTATTTGCTGAGTCGACCGGGGCTGGATTTTCTTTCCAAGCAGTCTCTAAAAGCTGTTTTTTCCTCCTCGAAAACCGCAGGGACATTGGCAAGGACAAAGACAAGTGTGACGGTGGGGAGGACGAGGACGGGAAGGAGCAAAACACGCCGCGTGGCAGGAAGACTGCCAACAGCCAGGGCCGACGTAAGGGAAGGATCACCACACGCTCCATGGCCAATGAGGCTGCCACTATGGCGGCGGAGGAAGCACCTCCCCCTGCTTCGGAGGCTGCCGTGCCAGATCCTCCGCAGATCCCTAAATCTGACACAGCTCAGAAGTCCATTAAGGAACCTAGCAAGCCGCCGACTCCAGTAGCGTCACTGGATACAAAAGGTGAACACGCTTGAGTAAACTCGATGATTATCAGGAGCAAATGTGAGGGTGTGAATAATGGCAGCAGACGTTGCTGTCTTTTTCTTGAAGTCGATCCATCACCATGGCAGTGCGCTGCTCGAGCTGTTGTTACGCTACTCGGTCACACTTCTTCAATTTCACCCTCATAAGGTCCGTCACTCCAATGGGTGACCGCATCGATTCTCAGGTATCCAGGACCTTAATCGTTAATCTTGTTTTGGCACTCATCGGTATCGTCTGTTCGATGTTTTCGTAAGTACGTCGTGTGACTTTTTGACATCTGCTCCCTTCACTGTCTGCCGGAGCTCCACATCTTGTAATGTTACGCAAAGTCTGTCCTATAAGGTGATTAATTAGCGTGCCTTCCGTGAACCCTCTTGGCCGTGTTCCACGTGTCACCTGTAATCTCTCACGGTGAATAATTTGGGGGATTTTTGTGCAACCTCAATGCAGCACAAAGAAAGCAGTATGTGCCAGACAAGCTTAAGAAGCACAAAGTCTGCGGGGGCATGTCGGTTCATATTTTTGTTTGAAGTTGTAGTGGAGGGGGAGGGGGGGGGTTCCTGAGGTGAGACAATCTGCTGGAGGCAGAAACCCAGCCTGTTTTTATAGCTCAGATCAATGGCCACCCACCAGAGCATGTCACGGGGAGAACATGTGACTTTTGCCACTGGAGGCCCAAGCAAAGTCAAGCAGACTTGCATGTGATTCATGAAACTTATTGCAGGATTGGACGACTTTGGTTGGACCCATCCAAGCAATGATAATTGCCCCCCCCCACACACACACACACACACACTCCCCCCACCTAGCGCACTGTAAATGCCAAGGGTTTATCTGCTTCTATTTATGTTTACACAGTTTCAGTCGACACTGACTGAGCCAGAGTTCACTTCAATGGTAGCAACTCACTTCTGTGAATTTGACTTGTGTGCACGAGTGTGTGTGTTTGTGTGTGTGTGTGTGGGGGCGTGACGAACTATGCAGCCATGTCAAGGCAAGTGGGAGTCTGTATCAGTCTGTGCGTCTGTTTGGATGACGATCCAAGGGTTGGGACAGCGTGGCTGTTGTGTCTTTTAGCCTCCATCCAAGGCCATTCCCCAAAGTCTCGACTTGTCGGGCTTGACATCATCTAAGGACCTCCCCTTGTGGATTATAGAGGCAGATGGCTTTTTTGGAGCTCCAGGGAAAGGAGGGAGAAAGTGCGAATGTGAGTGTGCGAGGTGGGGAATGACCTAGAGCGACAGTGGGAGTGAGAGGGAGTAGGTCTCAGCAGCTTGTGAATGTAAACAGATTATTAGATTAGAGGCCATGAGAAGAAGCCGGCTGGAAAGAGGACAGCCTCTCTGTCTGCTCTCCCGCTCTCTCTCTCTCTTTCTCTCTCTCCCTTGCACCCGTACGCTCCCGTCTATTCGTCTTGTCAGCGCTAATGGGGTTGGGTCGCTCTGCTTTCTCATTTAGCTGGTGTCGGTGAAACTGGAGAAACTTCTCGCTGGACCGAGGAGGAAATGGAGGTGGCCAAAAAAGGTAAAGATGATTGACTTTTATCTCACCGTCTTTTACTTCTTCTTGCGTTTTTTTTTTTTTTTTACACTCCTCGTGATTCCGAGAAGGTGCCCTACCCCGTTTCAAACACCTCCCGCAAGACAGAACGTGATTGCGAACCCACGCAAGAATGAATGTGTGTGTCTCCCCCCCCAACACAAAAAGATGCTTGTGCAAAGTGCGTCAGAGCTCCAGGAAGGGTTTCGGGGTGTCTTATTTATTGATGAAATTTATTTAGCCGGACCGCTCAGCTGGTGTCTTGGAAATTCATCTATTCAGGCCACCCTTGAAGCATCAGAGCGTGACCTTTTTTCTGCAAGGATCACTATTATTTATTAAAGTTCACATACAGTGAATAACAATATGCCATATGTCATTCAAATGTATTACTGTTCCTCTTTTTGGTTCATTTTAGTATTTTTTTTTTCTTTCCGACCGAATCAGAAGCTTTACGGATAATTTGCACGAATGAAAGTGTGTGTTTTTCAGACCTGTAACTCAAGAAACCTGTTAACCTTTGCCCGTTGTACAATTAAGAGGGTTTGGAAATCACGTGCAGTAAATGTGCTTTGCCACCGTAACCGGTCATGCAAGTGGATTCTTATCTCCCTTACCAATAAAAGTTTGCTGCATTATTTATTCCTATTTTCATTCTTGGGAATTATATTCATTCCCAGAGTGGAAAGAAATTTGGCTCAAGTAAAGGGAACTTGACAATAGAAGCCGTTTCATAATTTGGGCAAAACTAATTGAATTATAGGATAATTGTTGTATTGTAAACAAAGCATTCTATTTAGGGATTTCCTGATAATTGATAAAATATTTTTGGGGGGTATTTTTCACCAGAAAAGTTACATGATCGGCCCCAAGTTGTGATCACGTGATTGGATCTGGATCTGTTGTTTTTCCCATCAGGTTTAGTGGAGCATGGGCGAAACTGGACGGCCATCGCCAAAATGGTGGGCACCAAAAGTGAGGCGCAGTGCAAAAACTTTTATTTCAACTACAAGCGACGACACAATCTGGATAATCTACTCCAGCAGCATAAACAGGTGAGATCATTTCTTGCCACCTGGTGTGGTACGCCATTGAAAGTACAAATACAAAAAGTCACTCTGATATCCAGGACACACGGCGGGCTCGTGCCGATAGGTCTCAAGGTGAAGGTCTTACCACAGCTTCGCCTGATGACGATGACGACAATGCAGACGACAGTGAAGGTTAGAGCCAAAGATGATGGAATGCATGTGTTGGCTTTCAACACACGCTATGACATTTTCGCTTTGGACTTTTATGACTGATTATCTCAACTAGGCCAAGGGCTTTCCAGGGGAGGACATAAAATGGCTGACCTTTCATCAGTTCTAATTGCTCAGAATAAAGTCAAAGATGGAAAAAAAGTTACGTTTTGAGGATCTGATGCAACCTGCATTTGATCATTCTCCCAATATTAGATTTTTAAACTGGCATATTGAAAGCATTTATGTGATATGTTTTAATCCGATTAACAATCTAATAATAAGGTTGGTGTAAAAAAAAAAAAAGCAGCGTTTTATCGCTTCGTTGTAACTTTGCGGCCTTGATCTGGCAAACAACATAAAAGATAAGACATTGTTGTCACTTGCAGTCACGTGTGATATTTCTTGGAAAGCAAGGTGTGTAATGTCAAGTGGGAGCAGCTTGATGTTTATTCAAACTGCAGTGCACGAAAAAGTAATGTCTGGAATTTGTACTCTCCATTCTATGACCGTAAAATCTTTTCACATGTCAATTATTACATGAAGTATTGGTTTTTTTTCCCCTTCTGTCGTCTTGCAGGAGGTGACAATAGCTCTGATACAGAGAGCGCTCCTTCCCCCTCTCAAACGGACCCAACCAAGTCTGGTGAGAGCAAGAGATCCGAAAATGCTTCTGGAGATGCTCAGAGTTCCGATCAGGACACGGTCCCGGTCAGCAATGCTAAAACCTCGGACCCCTCATACGGAGGCCTGCGTGTCAAGGAAGAGAAAAGCCCAGAAGCTGAACCTGGTTCCCATGAGGAAAAGAGCAGAGTGACTTCCTGCTCAGGTGTGGTCCATCCAAAAACGGAACCCCAAGATATGGACATGAAAGCTGGAGAAGTTCAGGTTAAAATGGAGCCCGAGACCAAGGAGAAAGGAGAACACAGCGAGAGGCCGAAGGAGCTCCACTCGGATAATGACTCCAGCGCCACCTGCAGCGCTGATGAAGATGTGGAAGCAGAGCCTGAAAGACAAAGGTAAGGTTTCTCCACAAACTCTTCGCTTGACATCAAGTTCACGTTTGATGTCGCTTCTGCAGAATTCTTTCCATGGACAAGCCGTCTTTGCTCAACCCTCCCGGCACCGTCCTGGTGTCCTCACCCAAGCAAAGTCCGCACAACATCCAGCAGATGCATCAGCGGGCGGCCGCCATTCCACCAATGGTGATCACAGCAGAAGTAGGAAATGTTCTCGTAATGCTGCTTTTTGCCAGAACATTTCTTCTATTTCTATCACAAGGTACCTGGACCTTATGGCCATAATCCAGTGCCCATCAGTGGTTTTGCCATGTTGCAACACCAGATCAAAGCAGCCCACGCGTCCGCTCACCAGGAGGAGAAGCAGCGGCAAGACCAGGCTGAGCTGGAGCGCAGATTGCCCTTCAATACCCGTAGCCCAAGTCTGATTGACAGAGATGGTAGGAGAACCGAAACCAGCCTCCATTTGGCCTTGTTCAAGCTGCATGTGCTCCTGCTGTTTCTTTTGCAAGCGACATTTATAGTGGATGCACATTTTCGGGCCTTGTTTTTGTTTCTTTGTGCCTTTTGGAGAAAAAAAAAAAACCTTGGGGTTGGTCTTGCTTGTTCTAAGCCTGCTCAGCCCGAGTCCACACAAAGAAGGTGCTTTCTGACGCAAACACGAGGTGTTTATCGCTGCTATGCTTGACATTGCCCTTGGATGAAGAAATGAGGCTGCAGGGGGGGGGGGGGACCTTTGCTCTTGTGACTAGTCACCCATGTTTGCTGCTTCACGAGAAGTGAAGCTACTCTGCTGGCTGTGGAAGAGCTCCATGCAAAGCTTTTAGCACCCTTAAGTCAGAGTGCCGTAAAAGTGACAGCAAACCGCCGTGCTGTGAGACCACGGCTTCTGTTTTTCGCAAGTAGCCACGAATGCTATTTGCACCCTTTTTCATCTGGATGGCACTCAATGCTCCAGGGGCAATGAGTTCTCCATTTTTTTTTTTTAAAAAGTGGTCGTCTTTGTCCTTATACCTGTGTACTGCAGGTAAGCCCCTAACCTACAATCCTTATGACATGATGTTGGCACTGGACCAAGATGCCCTTTCTGGTCGGCCAGGCTCTCCTTACAGACTGTCCCCCAGGAATCTAAGCAAGTCCTCACCCCAACCTGACCCCAACATCCCCAATGCTTTCCGCTACAATGTGCCGCCAGGTAAAAGCAAACATCTTCACCTCCCTCTCTCACCCCCTCCCTCCCTCCCTCGCCTGCTTTCTCAGATGCCGTCAAACCATTCTATTTTCTCCCACTAATACTGTGTAACTCTTGTGAGACACAGTACCAGGAATATAAAGCCTTTTTTTTTTTTTAACCTTAACTTTCTAAAAAAATAAATACCTAGTATTGAGTGAGTGGACTCTGAAAAGACACAAATATGTCTTTGGGAGCGAACGAGTGAATCCATGGATGAAATGATCTTCATTTAGCTGCCTTTAGCTAAGTGTTAGAATGTTAAATTAAAATTGAAGAAATACTGCGGTGCTTTTGAAGCCCCAAATTCTAGGCTAGGCAGAAATTGACAACAGTACATGTGGTTCCGTTTCACTCTTCTAAACGTGAATGTGAATTGGGTCCAGGTTGAACTTGAAGGGTCATGTGATGCAGGCTTGTCCAGTCACATTGTATCAATAATGTTTAGAACTTTAAATGGTTTGTTTTTTTGTTTTTTTCCCATAATGATAGTTGCATGTGTGTTTGACTTGTTGGTTTTCGTTCCATTGTGCAATTGTTTTCTTGCACCATGGGATTGGGTGGTCCATGTCGCAACACCATATGTGGAATACTGGTTGAGAGGCTGCATCTCAAGGTTTTATGAACATTCGACCCAAAGATCTTTTTCTCCTCGTCTTATGCGGATCACCAACATGATGCTATTCATGTTGCAAGAAGCCTGGCAGTTATTTTGGAGGAAAAAAAAACCAAAACATGTACAGAGACATGCTTTTGTGCACTATGCAGTATCTGTGCGGCATCTAGTATCACTTAAGCTTTCCCACATCAGAATCCAGCAGGAGTTAATGTTGCAGTGGTTGAAGTTGTGAAAGTAGTGTGGGAGAAAATGCACTTAGAGCAACTCTTGCATTAGCCACCATAGTCTGTCTTTGGTCAGCTAAATGTTGGCTGGCACATAATAATGGAGCTGACTAAATATTGCAATGAGATGAGGTAGAACTTGTATGTATGAGCGCCTATATTTGAGTGGAAGACAACTAATGGATGTATATTAAAAAAAAAAAGTATTGGCAAGGACATTTCATGAAGCTATGTTTGAGCCATTACTACAAAATGGAATTCGCTAAATGACAATTTGACTCTAAGGTTGCAAGTCATCTGAAACTCAGCAAAAGTCACCATTTTTTTTCTCCCTCTTCTAATATTCTCCATCAGTTCTTCATCCAACCCCCAATCAGCTGATCCAGAGTCTGCCAGAGGGACCACGGATGGCTTTCGGCAGACCCAGTCGACCTCCTAACATTCCCTCGCCGCCTCCTCTCATTCCAACCACCAAACCCACCGACAAACCGTCCTTCATTCACGGAGGCTCAATATCTCAGGTAAGAAGAGCAAACACAAAATTTCAACAATTTCCGACTTTCAAAAATGCTAATTTTGATCGTGGGTTAACTTTCGACCATTTTAGGGAACCCCGGGCACATACCTGCCTTCGCATGCCATTTACGGACCTGACGGGAGTAAGAACACAGTGGGCTCCATCTCTTTGGGTCTGCCTCGGCACCAAGATCCCAACAAGTCTGGTAGGCGGGTCACATATCTCCAATTCTGCTCAAAATGAATCGTTGTCACTTTTTATTTGGAATAATTGGCAAACTGTTGTAATGTTAATGCATTTTTTTTTTTTGCAGTTTCAACAATACACGATGGTAGAGGAAATCCATCAAAAATTAGTGAGAACCTCACTTTCAGAGGATCAATCACTCAGGTAAAGAAGATACAAGATGACCGATGTGTTCCTTCTGATCTAGCTTGCCTTATGTTTTATTGTTGTTTTTTTTTTTTTTTTAAATTCAGGGCACACCAGCCCTTTCCCAATCAACTGTTGCTGCTGACCTGCTAAAGGGCACCATCACAAAACTAGCCACCGAAGATCTGAGTAACTCTGACAAGGCTCGGGACCAGCTGGCTAAAGGTCATGTTATTTATGAAGGCAAGAGTGGTCACATCCTCTCTTATGATGGTGAGTACTTTGACCAGGTTAATAAACAAGTGTGTGTGAGCAAATACACAGATGTAATTTTATATTGTATTTGTTTTTAAAGCCATCAAAAACCCAAGGGAAACGACTCGTAGTCCCAGAACTAGCCATGACTTGAAACGGACTTATGAGATGATGGAGGTGCCCATCAGCAGAGGCCACCCTGGCAGGGAAGGAGCTCCATTTGAAGGTGCTCTGATGCTATTTTACGAATTAATTATAAAGTGCAGTTTCTGTATTACTGTGACTGAGTTTGTGTGTTTTTGCTTTCAGGTTTGATTAGCAGAGCTTTGCCCAGAGAAGGTCTCCATGGAGATTCTAAAGACCGACAAATAATCACCGGGTCTATCATGCAAGGTAACGAACGACGGATCTCTTTATTTGTCGGGCACGACGACCATGTTTTTCTTCTTCATAGGAACACCAAGAACTGCCGCAGAAGCATACGAAGACGTTATCAAATACGGGAAACAGATTAAACGAGAGAGCCCACCTATCCGCTCCTTTGATGGGGGAATTGGGAAAGGAAAGCCCTACGAGGGTGTTAACACCATTAAAGAGACTGGGCGCTCCATTCATGAAATCCCTAGACAGGACCAGTCTGGCCAGGATCTCAGAAAGACCCCTGACCTATCGGACAGGAGAGTCATAGAGGGTTCCATGTCTCAGGTTAGACATTTTCAAATGGTGGATGGGTTTATCTCTAATTCCCTTTTTTGATTTCTATTTCTGACCATGAATGATGTTTCTCCTAGATTCACTCTCTGAACCAGCCGACAATCAAGCACAATGTTAAGTCCCTAATCACCAGTCCCAGTAAGCTCCCCCACAGCTTACCCCAACACGAGGTCATGGAAAGAAGCAAGTACGAGGAGAGCAAAGCAGTGCGCCACACCTCGGTGGTTAACTCCACCACCTCAGTCCTGCGCTCCACACACCAGGAAGCTGCAAAATCTCAGCTCAGCCCAGGCATGTACGAGGACGCCAACGCTCGTCGGACCCCTGTGAACTACAGCACCAGTTCTGTGACCAGAGGTTCACCCATGCTGGGGCGTTCGTCAGATGGTATTTGTCACATGTATTTTTAGTTTGGTCATCTTTGCATATGATACAAATGTCATGTGTCCTTCTCACCCACAAAGGAACAAAATCTAGTTCACACGAAAGAAAGAACGCCATGACACCCACTCAGAGAGAAAGTGTCCCAGCCAAGTCCCCAGTAGCGGGAGGCGACCCCAGGGCTTCTCACAGCCCCTTCGACCCTCACCACAGGCCGGTTGTTCCAGGCGAAGTCTACCGAGCCCACCTGCCTCCACACCTCGACCCCAGTATTGCCTTCCACCGAGTGATTGATCCAGGTATTTAGTTTTTTTGCCCTTCACGTTATTTTAAAGTGCTTGTTTGGTGCTGGGAAATGTTTTTTTTTAAATCTTGTGTTCTATATTGTGTTGCAGCCTTCATGTTTCCTAGGCAACCGTCTCCAACTGGCTACCACAACACATACCAGCTCTACACCATGGAGAACACACGGCAGACCATCCTCAACGATTACATCACTTCTCAGCAGATGCAAGTCATCCCTCGGCCCGACATGGCCCGTGGGGTGTCGCCACGGGAACAACCTGTTCCTATCCCGTACCCAGCTGGAGCTCGAGGTACGGTTTTCCACCAGCTGGTCTTTTTCTTAGCTGTAGAAGAAACCCCCGGTTGGGAGGGGCTGGAGTTTTCCCCACTGTGATGCTGTGACGTAGTAGTGGCTACCTTTTGCAGATGTCCAGAAGCAAATGACCTCGACACATTTTGCTTTGCGGCTGCACTTTTGTTTAACAATTGAGAAGTGTGAGTCAAATATTACCTCATTGAGGTTGGCCATCTTTAAACTTGGTTGCAGCCCTGCTTACCTAAGCATTGCCAAAGTGTATTTGGGAGCACTGACAGATGGTGGGTGTATGCAGTGCTACGAAAGAAATGATTTGGTTCTGATTGTTCACCATTGGCCCTTTGCTTCTGTCTGTAAAAGGGATAATTGATCTAGCCCAGATGCCTCCAACTATCCTGTTGCCTCACCCTGGGGGAACAGGTACTCCCACTTTGGAACGTATCGCCTACCTCCCTGGAGCTCAGCCCCCTTTCACTACTAGGGCTTTCAACCCAACCTCCATATCGCCAGGTGAGGATTCCCTCCCCAATATCTACACGCCCTTCCTTAATTTCCTCGCCGCAATCTTGTGTTCCTTCACACCGTGCAGACCTGCACAGGGGTGTCCAAGGTCAGCCCCCCCCTCCCCAATCAGAGAGCAAGTGTAAACAAAAGTCCTAAATGGTCCAGTCAAAAGCAGACGATTTTTAATAATATGCAACTCTACGATAATTCGGGAAGGTTATTTGTGTGTGTGATGATGGTCGGGATTTCACCTTTAGGTCACCAAGCCCACCTGGCTGCTGCAGCCGCCGCTGCCGCGAGTGTAGAGAGGGAGCGAGAACGTGAGCAACAGGAGACGGAACGGGAAAAAGAAAGGGAGCAGCGGGATCGAGAAATGCGAGAACGGGATCGGGAAAGAGAGCGAGCCAACGAATATATTCGTGGGAGTGAGTATTTGATAATGAATTAGTTGAGCATTTATTTACAATTAACGTTACATTTAATGAGTGCTCTTTTCCTTACTAGCATGAATGTTCTTGTTCTGCTCACCACCACAATATCAGCCAATTGATTGACATTGTGTCATTTTTGATCAGGTGGAGTTGAGCAACCAGGCCGACCAGGAAGCCGAGGCTATCTGCATTCTCCTTCCCCTTCACTCAGAATGCAGGAAGTGGTTGTTCAGCAGCAGCGACCAAGCATCTTTCAGGGCAAGAGCGTCATCACTTCTCTAATGTAAGTCGGCTCGATCGGATCTTGATTCATTTTTATTCTGCAAATAAATGATTAAAAATCTCTGAACTCGTTTTTAGGCCCCATTCAGCAGCGGCAACAGCATCGGCCCAGAGTAACTCTCGCTACAGTACGGCAGCTGACGCACTTGCCGCTTTGGTGGATATCGCAGCCTCGGCCCCACCCGTGGACGTGGCCAAAGCGAAGGAGAATAAACGGGACGATGACGAAATGTGTTCAACGGCTCGGAGAGCAACGAGCATCACGGAACAGCAACAGGAGCCCGACAGGCGATCGGCACCATACGGTGCTATATCTCTGCCAGGAGGGAAGCCCCACCCGGGGTACCCTGAGGGGGTTGGCGTTAAGGATAAGGGGCCGCAAACCTCAAAGTCCCGCATTGAGGAAGAGCTTCGAACCCGGGGAAAAACAACCATCACGGCGGCTAACTTCATCGACGTCATCATCACACGACAAATCGCCTCGGAAAAAGACACCAGAGAGCGAGGCTCTCAGAGCTCCGACTCCTCAAGTAGCTGTGAGTAGTTAAAGTTTGTCTGTTGAGAAAGATAAATAAAACAATCGGTCATCTTCATTTTTTTTTTTTTTTTTTATGTCACCAACCAGTGTCCTCAAACCGATACGACAATACTGGTGGTGGAGCCATCGAAGTGATAAGTCCTGCTAGTTCCCCAGTCCATTCCCAACAGGAAAAACCGGACGAGGGGCAGCACACAGCAGGTATGGACACACATTAATTTTTTATTCTGTGACAAAACCTTCAAGATGACATTTGACAAAGTTATGTTTTTTTATATAAATATATCATGTCAAGAACGGCTCTAGTAGTCCTTCAGAAGGTTGCTCGTTGTTTGCGAGCCAAATTGTTTTGCAACCCCGATAAAATTATATCAGAATGTTATGAAAATAAACTTAAAAAAAAAAAGATAAATAATCCTCTCAATCTATTTGAGAGAAAAATAACTCAGAAAAAAAGAGAATAATCTCGACAGCAACTTCTGTTAGTGAATGTAGGTCATTTATGTGCTGTCAAGTACTTGAGTCCAATCAATGCTTTGCTTTATACTCACTCCACAACTGCTCTGCTCCTCAACCTGATTAGCTGCCATGCGGGTTTACGACATGAGTCGGTACCGGCCTTCGGCAGATCCGCCCCAGCCCAGTTCACAGCAGCCCCCTACGTCCCAGGCTGACAGCTATTCTCAAATCCCCAAGACACATCGGGTCATGACCTTGGCAGACCACATTTCGGTAGGAAATGACTCGTGACATCATGGAAAGTGGACTTACAGTAATGATCGAACCTGACCTAGTTTTGTGATCTTCTTTCCGTGCAGCATATTATAACCCAGGACTTTGCTCGGAATCAAGACCCTCCTGCAGTTTCCTCGTCAGCCTCCGCCACATTCCAGAGCACGATGCCACCCACGTCTTCGTCGAGCCGAGTCAAGGGTCCCAGCCGCTACAGCCCTGAAAATCAAATCCAGGCGCCGAACCATCACCGTCCCTCCAGCAGGGTTTCCCCGGAGAACACTGCAGACAAACCCAGATCCAGGTACAGAAATTGAGCCAGTTATCATCCATAATTGTCACACTTTGCCTCAATCTTTGTCCCCCCCTTTCCAGACCTGGTAAGTCTCCAGAGAGAGGTGGCAGACAGATGGAGAACTATGAACCCATCTCACCGCCACAGAGCTACCAAACCATGGATAAGCAGGAGACTGGTGGTCCTACACCCCAAAGGCGAGAGACGGACACCTCTGAGATCAGGTTGGAGAGCTGGACAGATGCGATGGACAGTCTTGAAACCCAAGAAAATGAATCCATGTCTGGTTGTTTGTTCAATTTCAAGGAATGACTCGAGGTCCCCTGGCAGTGTCAGTTACCTGCCCTCCTTCTTCACCAAACTAGAGAACACTTCACCTATGGTGAAATCCAAAAAGCAGGAGATCTTTCGTAAGTTGAACTCCACATCTGGTGTTGGTGATTCTGACGTTGGTAAGTGGGCCTTCCTGTCTTTGTCGCATGCAAACAAACTGTTGTCGTCTTCAACTTCATCAATCGTGTTTTATTAATTGCATGTATTTTTATTTTTTTTTTTGATTTTCACAAGCTCATTCTCTCTTTCAGGAAATGCTCAGCCAGGCACAGAAATTTTCAACTTACCTGCTGTTACCAGTTCCAGTAAGTTGCAAAGATAGACTTGAATGTGACTATTATAGATAATTAATTTATATTGTAACGGGTGACCATTTCTTTGGTCTGGATCAACGTTTCTTATGTTGTATTGTGATTCTTAGGCAACATCAACCCTAGGAACCACTCTTTCAGTGACCCCGCCAATAACTTGGGCCTAGAAGACATCATCCGTAAAGCCTTAATGAGTAACTTGGAGGAGCGAACGGAGGAGCACCAAGGTGCCATCAGCAACGCATCCAACACGAGCGGTGACACCCGCCAAGAGGCCAATCCTTCGCCGAGCATAGGTAGGTTAGGTTTCATGATTTATTCTTTATTCATCTCAATAAATATTTTTGGGTAATTACAATTTTTTTCCCCAGAACTATTTGCTTTATCGTGACACATTTTTTAGGAATAAAAATAAATAACATGATGCTCCTCTACCACACCCACAGTGAAACAGAAGCAGGGCAAAGCAAACAGCCGTAAATCGAAGTCTCCTAACCTGGGTCAGGCCTATTCGGGAGGGGATCGCCCCTCCTCTGTGTCCTCCGTACACTCCGAGGGAGACTACCACAGACAAGCACAAGCCCAATCGCAATGGAGTTGGGATGACCGACCCTCATCGGCAGGTCAGTCAGTCCATCATGCCCATTTAAAGCATGCTAAGATTTGTGCACATATTTAATTTTTTATTTTGTTTTTCCAGGGTCCATGCAGTTCCCTTACAACCCGCTGACCATGCGCATAATGAGCAGCACGCCACCCACGTCAATATCTTCCCCCTCCATTCAGAGCCAGCAGCAGCAACAGCAGGCGCCACAGCAGCCGCTTTCTGCTGGAGCTCCAGTGGGCCAACAGCGCGTGTGGCAGTCCCTGCTGTCAGAGCAATACGAAGCCCTGTCGGACAGCGATGACTGAGACCGGTCCGCAAGAAGGGATTAAAAGAGACCCCAGGATATGAGGTAGATCTCTTCCAACCCCTCCAAGACACCAAAGTGACAAGTAGACCCAACGGTGTCCGGTTCTTTTCTGGTGCTTTAGCGCCCCCAAGCGGAAAGTGAGTGTACAAGCAAGCCGACGATCGACTGGACCCTCCCAAACGTGGTTTGGAAACCTCCAGCCTCGTGCGGAAGTAAACCCGACTAAGGGGATGATGACTTGTGATATAGTGAAGCTGAAATGTAAAAAGAGACTTTGTTTAATTTCTGTAAAGCTATAACTCATCTTCAAGAAAAATCATTGTATGTAAATAGAATAACCTTTTTGCAGTGTTTTTCTTAACTTGATTATTTCTTATTTTAATGTTGCTTTTAAATGGATCCATTCGAATGCAAAGTGAAGGTGTGTTATCTTTACTGCCACCTATGTTCCTCCCCTTCCTCCATCCCGCTCCTTCCCCCAAACAGCGTCCCACCTTAATGTGTGATTTCTGGCCTCGTGAGAGACAACTGAGGTGGTTTCTCCCTGCAGCACTGCCTGGGCATGGTAGACATGAAAGAAAAATATATTGCTGAAATTTAAAATAATTTTGGTTGTGTTCACACTGTGCACATGTGTGATTTCTCAACAAAAATGTGGATGAAGGTCATCTCCCCTGACTACATCCATGACAGGGACAGGTCTTGAAGGCAACTCGCGAACACTGGTGTCCGAAAAATAAAATATAGTTGAGAGTAGCAACATGATGCTCGTTCTGCAGTTTCCATCATGTTCCAAATGTTCTCCTCTAAAATTTTGTCACAGCTATAAATCGATCTGGAATCAGTTTTGTTTCCTCCCGTTTTTTTTTTTTATATGGTTTTGCCATGCCTTGTGACTTGAGAAAAAAAAAAAGGCAGCTTTAACTAATTTTCTCAGAGGTATTCTTCGGTGTTTGATATTTGTATTTGTTTCCCTAGTACCTTTTTTTTTTAATATTTCTCAGAAACAATCCAAACGATAGAATGTCTTTCCAAATTTTGACCCACTTTACCAAACATTTTGGTCTGTGCCATTTTGCACTTTTTGCTTCATATCTATTGATAACAAAAGGTGTAGTACTTGCTTGAGTAATTGGAAATACTCTTCAGCGTTTTTTTTTTTTTGCTCAACACCATTCGCAGACCTTTTGTGTTTTAGCTGCATTCTGGAATCTTCACGTTGTAGTTTTACATGCTACCATATTTTTGAGATTTCAAACGATGGCAGTTCTATTTCCATTATGTTAAATAACAGGTATATAATTAAACTATCAACACCGCAGTGTCACCTTCAATTGTCACTTGGCTGTTTTTCATCTTTGAAACGAAATGTGTTCTTGTATCCCGTTCATCAAGTTTTTCAATTATTTGTCCCGGAATATGTTCAGATGGTTGTTTTCTGACAGTTCCCCATTTTTGTTTTGTTTTGTGTCCTGTTTAGATGGGATGGTTGCTGTTTACAAAGGCAATGGCAGAAAATGTTTACAAACTTGAATTTGAAAAGAAAGATGACTTGAAGCCGAAAAAGAATTAGTGTCTTTTCAAGCTAGAAAACCCGTGTGACATTTTTTTTTTTTTTTTGTCTTTTAAATTCAAACTTGAAAACTTATCCACTTTGATGTTGAAATGCAATGATTGTATGGCACAATGTCTTTCAGTTGGCTATTACGGGAGTTCAGACCAATCAAATAAAGTGGTTATTTTTTTTCCACTGTGGTAAATCATCTTCACATGTGCAATTGAGAATCAACACGTCAGAAACACAGTACATATGATTTATTATTATTTTAAAAATTGGCAAAGTTATTGAAACAGCTTAGGTTGCAATCATGTTCTTGTGCATGATTTATAGCAAGAAAAATAATGAAAATAATATTCTCCTTTAAATTATTTTTGAACCAGTGACAGAATATGTTTCTCATGCACTTTTAAAATGAATTGAGATTTAAATTTTCAAGTTTCTACTCTCTAGTTTTAGTTGGACAGTATCCTGTCATCACAGTGGATCCTTAAATCAGTAATACGGACATACGACGTTGTATATGTCGAGGTTACGGACATACGACGTTGTATATTTCGAGGTTACGAACGGCGCACAATAAAATATTTTGCGTGTAATAATACGTCGTCACGTGTGACTTAGTGTTTTACATTTCATTGTTATATATTTTCAAACTGGTAAGTGTTTTTATAAAATTATTAATTGTAGACATTTGTAAAAGTCCAGACTACGTCATCACTGTAGCGGAAGTGTTTGATAGGAGGACGTACTTGATTGGCTGGATGACTTGAAATAACTTCCGTAAACAGTTCTGGCGGAAAAATGCCCGCCATTCTACCTGCAGTGGCAGAACAACTTTTACAAAATATCCGTAAAACATACCAGGAAACTTCTCAAAGTAAGTTGACAAATACATTTAGAGCGCACTACCTTAATTTGCCTTTTTTTAAAATGAATGAATGAATGAATGGCGGACGAACCGTTTGGCTCCCGCTTTATTTAACCTCATTTGATATACCTCAGCCCAAATGACTTTAGGAATAAAATAAACTTTCCCTTTTTACATTATTTATTTTAATGTCATACAAGTGAATACTACCAAGTTCACTCATTTTTAGGTTTTACAATGTGGTTTTGCATATTTAAACCTGTAGGGGGCGCTGCTGCTTCATATTCGCTTCATTAAACGTCAATTATAGCCACCATGGTATACATTATAGTGCCTTAATTATTTTTAATGCAATTATAGACTGTATAAAGGTGCCAACGATTACACCAGGTGCTTATGTCCTATGTTGTGTTAGAGTGCAACACAGGTATCTCACCTGGGTCATATCCTCACCTGTTTTCCACGCCTACCTGTTAAAACACACCTGATTTTGGACAATCCTGATCATTTCAGGAACACTTGAGGATTGGTGTCCCAGAGGAAAATAGAAATGTAGTTGGAGAATATCAGATAAGGATGATAATCGTGAGAAGCAGTGGTGTGATTATTTTTGTGTTTTTCTTTTGCAGTTCCTGATGACTTGCTAACTGCGTAAGTGGCCCTCCTACTAATTATGGCTTTTGCCTATTGTTCAAAGTCTGACCTAGATAATGGCAAGTGCTAAAGAAAATGTATATTGTTTTTGGTTGTTTTTATTTTAATTTACATGTTAGTCATCCACCCGTGACTTATCTCTTCTGAAAAGTATTGAGAAACCAAATTTCGTCATAAGAGTGACAAATAATCTCTGAAACACAGTCATGCTGATGCTAATATCAAGAAATTCCCATTATAGTGGTTTGAAGTGAACCACATCCAGACTACAAGGTTTTTTTTGTTTTTTTTTTCCTCATGAGTAAGTCTTCCCAAAATTGGCACTAAAGTCATTTCTTGAAAAAAATAACCTTATTTAGACCAGACAACATTTTAGAGTGTCATCAGTTGCAGACTCTGATTAATTCAACCATCATTTTTTATAGCACATGCATTTCCTATTTGTTTAGAAAAAAGTGGGAAAAAAATAATGTTATTGATTGCCCCCTGTTGATTGTTTCTCAGGTTGAATTGTGTTTTTGGGCCCTGTGCAATCCGAGCTTTGGATCTGGTTGACCAACGCTCAGTCACTTGTCTGTCATCACCCAGTGGACGTAAGGCCTTCCAGGTATGTCACCTGTTTGCATCCATGGTTCCTTTTTTTTTAATTTTTTTTTTTTTTTAAACAGACTGTAGCTGTGAAATAGAAAAAAAACCCTCTTTAGATCATTTGTTATGATAAAAAGGGGGGAACCACCATGATTTCCTGTCAACTTCTTCTTCAGGTTTTTTGAGCAAATGGGAGGAACTTTAAATTACAGTTCTGCTAAATACAGACATGTTGCTTTTGACTCACTCAGTTTTGTTGGACTTTTTGTGTTTTCACATCAAGGCTTTCTCATCTGGAGCTGAATGATATTTGGCTGGATTTTCTCATAGGCACACTTGAGTAATCATTAGAATTATGTTTAATTACACTGTGTGTATATATGATTTGAAGTCAGTCAAAGCCAATGATTGCAGAAAAAAAGGATATTGTTTTTGTGGTCCCTACTGTTGCCTCCATTATTTGTATTTATTTTTTGACATTAAAAAGAAAAAAATCATTATTTAGACTTAAGACCTCTTAGATATAACTCCCTGAAGAAGTGAGGTGTGTGTGTGCTCTCTTGGCACTGTATCAAATGTTGAAAAAGAAGTTGATTCACTTCATTTTCATTATGTTGGTCATTTCCTGTTAACACATCGATGAGTACTTTTTGCCTGTTATGCGCACTCTTCTTTCCTCAGCAGCATTGAATAAGATGTGATATTTTACCGTTGAGATTTTTCTACCTTGTCTCCTCCAAATATTCTGTGACCTTCTCAAAAGGAATGTTGCACTGCAGAATATTAGAAGGCAATATGATAATAATAATAAAAATAATAAAAAAAAATAATAATGATAAAATACGTTTTACTTTTACTTATTTTTTAGGCAAACCCAAATTCTAGGCTGTGAAAAAATATGCTTGTCATAGTGTGCAATGATGGAGAAGAGTTACTCGTGCCTGTGGTTGTGGTCATTGTGACCCACATTTCCTGTAAACGCCTTCAGGTTCCTGATTTAAAAAGAACTCTAAAATAAAAGTGCTGCTAAATTCAGAAATGCATTGTATTATACACTTTCATAGTTTTGTTTCTTTGAGGTCAAACCATTGTTGAATCTTGGCAAAGTTTATGTTGTACTGTATGCAATAGAAATGCAACTCCCACAGATCCAAACCACAAGTTTTCTCCTTTCGAGTGTTTTTAGAACTACGCTTCCAGTAGGTGGCCTATATTTAAGAGTCTCGTGATGTAAAAGAGCAACATGTTGGTCTGTGTGAATCATAGTGACTCCCCAAGCGCTTGAAATTTCCTTGAAGACCTGTTTGCGTTGCGGTTCTTGCGGACAGAGCGACGTCCAACATCCCATAAGACCAATCGTGGCTTCCCAACAAGTGTTCCCACGAGATCCCGTTCTTCAGGCCAGGACAAAGCTGGAGCTTTAGCCAGGCTTTAACTCTCACCGCCCTCTCCGCGGCCATTGAATGGCCGCACTTGATGTCGTGTGTTCCCAAGGAAGCTTGGCCTTCTGCCAGTTGAAGGCTTAAGCTGCCAAGCTTTACTTCGTGAGGCCCCGGCAAAGCCACGTGATGCGACGCCGGAGGTCAACACACAAAACCTAACGTGTGAGGTGTTTTTTAACTACTACTGAGCTTTTTCCAGCATTTCCTGGCTTGGTTTTAGTTTTACTGCTTCTTGCTGCATCCTGCCTAGCACACTCAAGTCAAGTCTTCTAAGTCTGGGTCATTGTTTCTTTTGTCTAATTTACAACGCAGTGTCACGTCGGATAAACGAGGTGTGTGCGACTCTGTAGGTCACCGGTCGAGGTAATTTATAGACCAAGTGGAGAATAATGGAGCCTGCTGGAGTATCTCAGGAGGTGTTCATCATCATGTCAAGCTGTTCTTGGGCCTGATTTACTAATAGTTTTGGAAGGGGGTAAAAACACGGGTCCAAATTTGGTGGCGCTTGCCAATGTGATCTAGGCAAACTAACGGCACATGCAATGAGCATATAATTTAGTACCCACTTGGGGTTTTAGGAAATGAGACATTCTTGGTGACTTGAATTACGGTCTGCAGCAGACACTTGAGTGGGAGAGAAGAAGGCAGGTGGTCATTTGACATCATGTTTGATTATTCATCATTTCCTCATCGCCTCCAAATAACTTGATGACGTCAGCCGGTGTAACCTTAGTCGATCGCTGACCCATCACCCAAGAACCCTGATTTTTTTTTTTTTTTCCTCCTCACCTCTGGGAATATCTGATTGATTTATTTACTGGGCAAAATATACAAGCACATGTCTTGTCCCCGCCCATGTGGGTTTACTCAAAGATTTATTTATTCATTGGTGTTGAGATTGTACATTTCCTCCCTGAGTATATCATTTAAAATATTACACTTAATTCCAGCCTATATTTAGATATGTGAAAAAAAAAAATTCCTCTTCTCAAATTCTTACTTTTTTATAGTTTCCAAGTTTAGTGTTAAAATAATGAAATAATTGTAAAGAAAATGTATTTTATAAATGCCGTTTATTTTTATTTTTTTTAAACCAATATTTTACATTCTGTTTTTCATTGTTTTTAAAACATTTTCTTTCTTGAAACATTTGTTTATATTCCAAATCGTTCAGTGGACCAAGCCTTGAACTTTAGAACTTCACAGTTGGCGTTTCTTTTGACGACCATTCCTCTCTGCCTATTATGTTTAGTGAAGCCATGTGTTGTCTTTGGACCGCTTTGAGTTCAGCATAATAATACTCATTCAAAAATAATCACTTCAACTTACAAGCTCCCCTTTTGAGTTATTTTAATCTTAATATTCAGTCATGCCTGGAGTTCGAGGGCCACTGGGATATAATAAAACGTGTTTTTCCTCCCTGCCTTGCTTGATCCGTTTCTCCACTCCAATCATCTCTGAGCATCCAAATATGGCCAATACACCAAATTACTGAATATAAAGTTACATCAATCCATTTTAATAAAATGCACGACTTATTTTGCAGGTCAAAGGAGACTCAGGGAGGTTGTACACTTGTTTCACATCCTGCCACTACTGCCCATGTCACACCTTTGCTTACACGGTGCTACGGAGGGATGAAGGCCTGCTGGTAAGGATCTCAAATGCTAACCATTTGCTAACCGGGTTGTTGTGTCCCGTTTAAGTTAAAACTGCTTCGAGAATGTCACCACAATTGGCCCAGTGCACTTGAACTTTGACTGATCTCATTTCAGTAAACTGGCCGCTTGTTCACACTTGTTCTCGCAGCTCTGCACCTCTGATCGTATCTCTCAGATAACCCAAATGGTATTCGGCGTAGCTACTCAAAAAAAGCGTAATAGTGAAATTACGAGACAGCGTGGCACGTTTTGGTCAGGTTTTGGATGCGGCCATGACTGATGACGGTGCCGTGCTCTTTTCTTGCAGTGCAAGCACCTTCTGGCCGTGTACCTGTGCGAGGCCGTGGGTGCGACCTCCACGCAAAGTGTGTCGGATGAGAAAATGACAGCGCTGCTCAGTGGGACCTCCTAACTGTGAGTCCCACTCATTTTCCACTATGCTGCCAATCATTATTATTTTTTTGTGTCTTTAAGACATTTTTTGTGGACATATTTTTGGCCACCTTTAAAGAGTTCCTAATAGTTCCGGGGAAACATCTGTTTTTATTTTTAGCTTCCTGGTTGGGAAACATTGCATGTTTATTTTCCATTTTTCGAATCTGTCAAAATACTCTACATAAATGACTTTCATGATATAAACTTTTATTCACAAAATATTTGACAGTAAATACGTACAGATTGCACCGAAAATTTGAATAAAGACACGAAAGCAACAGTCGCTGTAGGTCGGGGATCGTTTTCGATCTTGGTTATGTCACAAAAACAAATAGCATGACATTTACAGTACGTATTACACGCC
Source organism: Syngnathus floridae (assembly GCF_059516105.1). Lineage (NCBI taxonomy): Eukaryota > Metazoa > Chordata > Actinopteri > Syngnathiformes > Syngnathidae > Syngnathus > Syngnathus floridae. The sequence continues at coordinate 8,802,386 of NC_142427.1, read as the reverse complement.
AGTCGACTAAGACAACACATGACAGTGCAGTTACAGTATAGATGTCTCCATCGGAATGTTGACACGCTCCTGTATATTTATTTAGCCCTTGAGATCAGTCAGACGAGAACATCAGCCAAAGCAATTGACATTAAACAAGCAAGCGCCATCTTGGTTTTGGCCTCGTCGTTTTAACACCGCTAACGTTCTTGTCATGTAACAGACGCTGGTCCTCCATCTATGAAAAATTGTTTTGAGTTGGAACACAGTTGGTTTGCTGACACCACCCAGTTAAAAAAAAAAAAAAAAAAAAGTAGAATAGAGTAGTGCAGCTTCATCGTTGGGTGTGGTTTGATTTATTATGCCTAAAATCCTTCAAGTAGATTTGTAATTGTTGAGCGGGGGGAACTTTTGGCTGGAAATCACTCAAGTGGTAGAATCTTGGAAGACACAGTCTAGAATATAAATCATTTTCCAAAAGTAGTAAAATCTCCTTCAATTCATTTTGTCATTCCCAGCCAAAATATACCAATTTAACAAATACAAATTCCATAAATAATTTCCTTTTGACTTAGTTGACCTACAAAAGGAACAATAACAATTCAATCAATGATTTTACGTTCAACACTTTCCGAGTGGGAGAAATAACCCCACCAAGTACTTCGGTTGTACCCATTGAGGTCCACAAGTCCAGATTTACCAAAACTTTTCATGTTCACATTCACAAAGATTCCATTACTGTAATAAATAAACACTTGAACTACCTTTCGGCAGCATAAAATAAAAAAAACAGGACTGTTGCAGTTGTATCAGGGCTTACTCTGAACGATATCATTTTTCGAACGTTCGGGGACCCGTTCCCAGTCTGATACATCCAGTTAGTGTTACCTCAACGACAAGAAAGCCTTCACGTTATAAAAGTTCGAACCCTCCCCACCCTCGAGGCGTGTTACCCTGCTCGTGTAAACATCATTCAGCGGAAACAGTGGCGAGTCTATAGGAGAGGATCTACAGTCATGTGGATCTGGTCTCTGGTGCGCCTGCTGCCGTTGGAGCTGACGTAGATCTCCTCTTTACGACATAGCACGTGGCGTTCCAGAATCTTACGGAAGGTGTTTCTGAAGTCTTGGATGCGGTAAGCGTAGATGACGGGGTTGACGGCCGAGTTAGCGTGGGATAGAATGATGGCTACGTACATGACTTCTTCGGGTTTGGTCAGATCTTTGTAGAAGAGCGTGAGGCAGTTGAGGATATGGACGGGCAGCCAGCAGATGGCGAAGAGCCCCACGATGATGGATAGCGATTTGGCGGCGCGGATTTCCCGCTGCAATAGGCTGTGATGATGGTTGTCGCCGTTGGAGACGCATTTGAGCTCAATCTGCCTCAGCTGCATCCTGGCCACCGTGAAGATATTCATGTAGATGCCGAGCATGATGAGGAGCGGCAGCAGGACGCAGACGAAGAAGTTAAAGTAGACCATGTACTCCATGTCCACCACGCTCTCAAAGAAACATATGAGTTTGCAACTCCGGGGTAGTAAATGGCCGCCTTTCGGTCCCGCCTCCGGTTGACCGTTCGTAGTGTTGTCCGCCGTAGTGGCGTTGACGTTCCTGCAACTCGAGTGTTTGATGTTCCAACCGAAGAAAGGGACCAGCCCGATGACGAAGGACAGGATCCATAAAATAGCGATGATCTCTCTGGCTTTTTTTCCTGTCATCAACTCTTTGTACCTGCATTTAGCAACAAAAACATATTTGGACTGAATCGGACATTCTCTCGCTCCAATTATAATTCACTTTTATTCTTCCTCACTCTTGTATTTGCTTTCATATTATTGTTTAAATGATTAAATTAATGATATTTAATTTATTAAATGAATTGTTTTAATTTATTCAATAAAATTATTGTGTTAATTACAATTTAATTTATTCAATAAATTTGTTTAATATTAATTAAATTAAATTCATGTATTATTACAATTTATTTTACATAAAAAAAATCAGGAATTTAATTTATCAATTCAATTAAATTCATGTATTAATCACAATTTATTTTAAATAATTTTTATTTTCAGGAATGTAAGTTTAAAACGTCTTAACCAATATGGGATGAAACGTGCGTGACGTGGGCAGGTGGTTGAGTGGTTCACATGTTCGCCTCATACTTCTGAGACTCGGGTTTCAAATGTCAGCTCTGGCCTCCTTATGTGGCATTTGCATGTTCTACCCGTGTTTGAGTTTCCCCGGCTTCCTCTCACATTCTAAAAACATGGGTTCAAACTGTCCCCTAGTGAAAGGGTGAAGGTGAACGCTCCCTGTAAGACGGTCAAGTCAGGTGGGCTAAGCTCCAGCTCACCTGTAAACTAAAGCGGATAATCACTCGAAAATGGATTTATTCGCTCCAGCGCCTCGCCGTAAAACCGAGAGGTCGACTCCATGAAGCTCATCCAGTCCATCAGCAACATTGCAGTTTCCGAGAGGGCAGGGATAGGTCACTAAACTCGCACGCAGAAATAAATCATGCCTAGCGCAAGATAAAAATATTCCTGCTTTTACCACATCTTGGCAAACCATATGTAAACACGCAGAAGAAAAAAATTCCTGGATGTTGCACCCGTCAAAAATGCACAATTTCCACAAAAATATTCTTCCACTCTGTTATCATACCCCGAATTACGTAAGCTTAACGACTAAACCCTCACTTCAACTTTTCTCGATTTACATTGTGCATTTATCCCCCTTTTTTTATTCATGTCGCCAAGGAGCAAGGCATGTCCAAAGAAAAGCGGCTAATAAAGTAGATTAGCAGCGCTCAGCGGGAGCTCAAAGGACAAATGGCACGTCCCGGTCGGCAGCATCCCGCAGGCTGTTTCCTGACGTGACGTCAGGCGTGCTTAATGACACACACACATGCTGACACACACGTATCCTCCACAAGATGACATCCGCTCCCAAATTATCAGCAGCTATGCCATAATGTAAATGTCGTTTTAAATATATCGGGCTGCATATTTTAAAAAACATCAGGTATGATGAGGGAAAAAAAAGGGCCTGATTTGAGTGTTTGTCAATTATTAGCCCATCTGAGCTTCCTAATAGCTGCAAATGAGCCCATTTGGGACTTCTGGGAGCAGTGTGGCGTGCGAGCTCGGCCGTGTGGCCGGCAACACCCTCCACCTCCACCAGCCAGGAGTGCATGCAGCCCCCAAGGGCATGAATTATGCACCACGTTCGCCTCAGAAGCTTGCATGCCACCTGTTCTTCTCTATCTTCTGCTTACTTGGTCAAGCTCGGCTAACCCCCCGCCTTCGCAGGGGAGTGGCCAGCCAGTCGTGTCGGTCGGTGGCAGGATTAGTTGTGGCATGACGGCACTTCGCTGGCATCCATCTTTGTTGTGTTTTCAGTTTTTATTGCGGCCTCGTACGTCCACACCCTGAGGCCAGGAAGCGCTGCCAGGCCTCACACACATGCTGCAATCTTGATTTTGTTTCACTTGAGCTCAAAATAAACACAATTAGGATTACAGAATTTACAATCCCATATTTCCTCATAAATTGTGGAATATTTCAAAAATCTGGTCATTGTCTACCATTTTGACAAATTGATGGTTGCTTCCTTATGACAAAGCAACCACACATTTGGATAGCCTTCACACTTCAGTGAGAATTCAGAATAGGGGAAGGGAGGGCGAGTACATCCTCATGAGAATTTCATACAGTGTTTGCCAACAGTTTCGGACTATTTCCACAGCTAAGCTAATTTATATTGTCATTTCGGTAATCAGTAATCTCTAATTTCTCTTAGAGAATGATAATATAACCCTGTGAATATTTTTCCTATTGTTTGTCTACCTGTGTTGCTGCACTATTTGTCCAACAAAATTAAGTATGCATAGGCACTATAAATAAACCAACCCAACATCAAGTCTAATACTAAAATAAAATGTGAGGTCAGCTGGTGTAATATATTGTTTAGACAAAATAACAATACAGACCAGCGGCGTGGTCTTTTCGTATGTGATGCAAAACGGGAAGAAGGGCCCCCAAGGAAATCGTCCAGTGTGTGTGTGTTGCCTGTCCCAGGAGTCTGAAAACATCTGGCCTGGCCCTTTTTGCTTCCACGATAAGCATCTGTAAAAACACTTTATCTAAAAGCAAATCCGGATCCCAAATAGTTGCGGAATGCACTCACGCATGCACCAAACATGTTTGTGTGTGTGTGTGTGTGTGACATGGAGGCATCACAGTATCATTGGGTAATTTGAGCCAGGCTGATCTTATTAGTGGGCATGTGGCGAGGGCGGGAGGCCTTTTTAGAGACCGCTAACGTCATGTCGCGTCTATTATACGGAGCAAGTGTATCTGCTGTGAGTGGGGTGGACAATTTCCGGTAACGGAAATTGAAATAAAATCAAGGTATCAGTGTCGTTAAATTTATTTGCCACGATTATGCAATCATATATTTTCCATATATATACATTTCTAATTGATTAGCCAACTTGTATTGCAAATTCCTCTTTTCCCCACGGAAAATTTCAAACTGTCAATTTCCCGGAATTTAGCAACCCGGACTTGTGAGTCATTGATGATGTAGTGGTTGGCTTGTCTGACTCCACACCCAGTGATTGTGTAAACATGAGTGTGAATAGTTTTTTGTCTGGATAGGGACTCTGTGATTAGCTGCCAAAAAAGATGCAATTAACTTTATCTACCTGTTGCTGGTCATATAACAGAATAATAGTTTTGTGTTTATCTGTTTTGATGTGATCTTAAAAAAAATTGCATCCTTGCCTTCCAGTATTTTATCTAGTATGTTTTGAAAAGCAAGTTTGTCCCGTTTGAGTTTTCAATTCTATTTAACGGCTAATTGATTTTGAGCGGAATCCCTCAGTGGAAGAGCTGTCAATCATTTACGGGAAAAATGTTCGTAGTCCAAGGTTGTTGCTACTTTTAAGACATAATTGCTTATTTGCAGAGCAGCTCTGATAGCAAATGGGAATAATTCTTCTTTTTCTGACATGCATCAATTTTATTTGACTGCTAACTATCATAACAGAAGTTTCAGGAAAAACTGAAATGGTTTTTAATATTGTGTAACTTTGAGATGTTCAAACAAACAAAAGCTCAAATAGCTTGGTGGGAATGGTTTGTTTTCAATTTCCAAGGCCACATGGACACATTTGCTGAGCCGCAAAGTTGGCACTATTTGACTTTCCTCCTGACGCATGAAAATGTCCTTTCTTGCCAATGCTTGACGCTAATGGAAATGACAGCGCATCTCAAAAAGCCCTACGGGAGGGCACAGTGAACTTGCGTTGCTTTAAAACAAGCAGAAAAAAAACAGCAATGCATCTCCTTTGTTCATCCATGCATCTTTGATGAGTTCATGTATGCAAATTTGTGATTATGTCTTTAGTTTGATTTGTACACAAGTGAGCGTAGCTGAATGCAACATAACTCAACATATCTGTGAAAAATCACAATGTTTCATTTTCCTTGGTCGGCAGGTTTTTTAAAATTTATTTACATTTTATTTATTCACTTGTAGAATGTCTAGCTAAGTTTAGGGCTTTATTTGATGCTATTTAGCTAATGATGTTGACATTGACATTTATAGGTGTAATAATCTTTTTGCTCAAATAACTTGGTAATGATCACTGACCACACCCATCTTTTTAAAAGAAGGGGCAGAAATGTTCATAAACAGCTTCAGAGCTATTTTCTGCAAATTCATCTTATTACTAGACTAGCGCTTTTTTTTTTAAATGTTTGCTCAAGGGTGTTGATTCAAGCAACTTCTTGTAATAGCATATTGCATACAATGTACACACATATTTCACACTTTCACTTTTTGGAGAAGTAACAGAAAATGAGGTTCAACGCAAAAAGGCAGCCAAGCCTTGCACAAATACAATTCCATCTTTAAGATGCAGATAGTCGTGTTTGCCAGTCTATTGATTTTATATTAGTGGCAGGCAGAAACACAACTTTTATTTAGGGGCCTAAGTTGAAACAATTTTACCATTTATATTACTAACATTTATTGCAATATTATTAATTAGCACAACAAAAAGTTGTTTGCTTCCCACTCAAAGTCACGATGGACGCAGCCTCCATCACCCAGGATGGAGGAAAGAATAAATTCCGAACTTTATGGATAAAGTTGTGAAACTAGGTCAAACAAAATATTTATTTACACAATATGGTTGATTACAACATTTAATTCCTCATTAATGCTTATTAGTTTTCTATATTATTAATACTATACTGCATAAAATAGCAGCAACAAGAATGGAGCCCCCCCCCCCCCCCCCGCCCCGCCCCTCCCCTCCTCAATATGACGTATGCTCACCTGAGAGGGATTTTAACAGCCAGGTATCTATCAATAGCGATGGCGAGTAGACTGAAGATGGAGCTCTGGGTGAGAACCAGAACGAAACAGGCCATGAAGAGACAGCCATAAAAGTCCAGTCGGATGCCGATGCTGATAGTAATAGCGAAAGGGATTGCCAGGCAGCCCACCAGGATGTCCGCCACGGCCAAAGACACCAAAAAATAGTTGGTGGCGTTCTTTAGTGTGGTATTAATGGTCACAGCCCAGCAAACCAAAACGTTGCCGGAGATGGAGAACAGAGCAATGACCACTTCAATGATAATGTAAAACGTCTTCATTCCTTCGTCATCCATTCTTCTGAGACGAGGAGATCCCTACAAGTCTACAGGCAGGGCGCAAGTCTCTAGTTTGGGGTCCAGGAATAGTCCACAAGGTGCTAAAGTGGCCATCTGGAAAGAAGAAAAAAAGAAGTATAAACATCAGAAGCTGCAGCTGCGATTTTTATGCAATCGTTTTTTGCTTTTCTTACCTTTGCAAAGCTTTGCATCGTCTGTGGTCGCGTCCACGCCACTGAAGACTTTCCACTAGTGTGGCGCAACTTTCCTCTCTGACAGCACTTTTCAAGTCGAGGAGGAGCAGGACGGCTAATGCTGACATTTTCATACAAGCCACGCCCCTCTCTCTCGCTCTCACCCACGCGACAGTGACACGATCTTAAGTGTAAACGCAATCACGATGAGAGGAATCCCGAAATGCACGGCCACCAGTGAGCCGTGCGTAATTACGCACGGAATCAAAGCGAATCCAAACACACGCGCACGACACGTTTCTACTTCTATGACGTGACGATCTCCTCGTGCAAATGAGCTACAGTGACCAAAAGTGCACTTTCCCTAACGACTTGTTGATAAAAAAGCCGTCAATCATTAAAATATCTGATTTCTGGGACAATCAGCTGAACCAATTTCAGCCCTCTTTACCCTCGAGACAGCCTGTTTTAAATAAACGTCAATAATGCACCAAAATTGACATTCCTTTATTAATGCAACAGCTTAAAATAGAAAATATTGGTCCACAATTACACCTCAAGATGCACGTACATAAATAATGTTTTGGAATTAACACACATTTTAAATATTAAATGCTGCCACAGTGTTGTTATTTTTTTTATTGCTCACAATAGGTTAGCTATGCAAAGCTGAGTGACTTGATGTAGAAAAGAAAAAATAAAACATTTAATCATGTACACTTTTTAAACACATGGGCTCGAGTGTCCAGCACCAGGCAGGAGTCGAAATTTGCCAGTAAGGTGAATATCGTGCCGATCAGGTCTCAAAGTACTTGTAGATCTGAGAGACGTACTGCATGACGCTCTGCCAGTCGGGCCTGTCTGTCTGCATCAGCTCCTCGATGTTCTGCCCAGAGCAAATGCAAAGTGAAATATTTAAATAAAGTTGTATTGTATTATTTTTTTTATACAAGTAAAAAATATAATTTAATAACAGTTGATAGATTTCATAAAATTTGTATGATGGCAACTGTCTGGAACATATCCTATAAGAAAAAATTGATTTGAAATCCAGTTTAAATTTAATCGCAGCCTCCCGTGTTCCCTTTTAAAATGAAAAGATGAACATTTCCAATCTATGTAGCATTTTTTTTTTTTTTTACTGTGGTCAAGATGGAACATTCTTTCACATTACGCAGTCCTCGTGGGGGTCTTTCTGGCTTTTTGCAGATACAAAATAAATGAGCTGTTGCACTGATTTATGTACTGTGTTTAAATCACAAAGCCCGTCCGTCTCTTCAACATGCGCACTTCCTATGAACCCATCTTTGAAAGTAGCTAAAGAAACATTCAACATGAATGCACAGATTTACATTTCAGGCATTTCAAACGTTTTTATGCTGTCAAAGAGACGCAAAGGGCCGACTCCCGTAGTCCCGATAAAACAGATTAGGACGGTTTGAAGGAAGTCAGACTAAACTGTTTGGTGGAAGAATTCAAGGTTGTTGTGGAAGATATCAGGAGGAGGATGACATAGCAAGAGGAAGTCCAGTTAATGTTTAATACCATAAACTCTTGGGAAAATTATTTTATATACTATTACTGAGTAGGGATATGCTTGGTCGGACATTTTGACTCTTAAAAACAAAAAGGTCAAAAATAACTTGTTATTCCATCAGAAAGGAAATATAGTCCATTTGACTGTTCTTAAGTGAAACCTATTATTATTATTTTTTAAACCTATTAAATAAAACTGTCTTGTGCCATTTCTACTCACCAGGGAAGTTTTGATGCCAATACTCTCGGCGGCCTGAAAAGCCAGCGTCAGATTCCGGATCTAAAGGTAAAATTAATTACAATATCACATTTCTACACCACACATTGTCTTGCGAAAATGCACACACAAAACTGGATACATTTTTAGTAGATTCTTTAATAGATATTTTTTTTATCTCAGTTGAAAAGTTCACATCAGGGCTAAACTAGACAGTATAAAAATTGCAAACCAGATTTTCTTTAAAAAGCAATAACGTCCTCCTATGTGTAACAAGTCATTTATGTCCCATGTTGTAATCTCAAGCACCATTTTGAAAGTGTCCTGCACTCTCTCCCCAATTATGCCATAAACTGAAGCGAGCTAGCATCTGAACTCATCATGTTTGCCTTCAAACTGCCTGCACCGTTTTGGATGATAAACTACTCCACTATCAATATTACTAAATCAATTCTCATCTAGTCATGGCTGGAAAAGAGCACCTTTCCCTGTTTCCTACCTAAAACTCCAGGCCATCGATTACAATCTTGGGTAAAAACATCTGATGATAAAGGGCGAGAGGGGCCGTAATGGGATTAGTGGAAGGACGGATTACACTGGAAAGAGCTGCTTGGCTGTTTGGGCCTCGAGGGTGAAGTCACTCAGCAAGAGTTATTAAAGTCAACTCCCGTCTATTGAATTATTCAGCACGGTGGCAGCGCCTTGTCTCCGTCATCAACTTAATGTAACGCGCCCGACTCATTCGTCACTTAGGATGAAAAAGTACCGACTTTTTTGTTTTAACGCAGCAAGCCACGGTATGCTGCTCCGACCATGTGACTAGCAACAATCTTTGGATCCCTCCGAACTTTAAAAAAAAAACTTTATCAAGAAAGTATGTAGCATAGTTTAACAGTGGGAACAAAAACAAAAGTTCCTTAGATATGAGTGCTGAATGCTTGATTGCGGTTTAGAAGAGATTGTACAGTAGATACCCTCGAGGTTTATTTGATTAATTTACGGAAAAAAAAAATCTGAAAGAGTCACAAACAACCCTTGTGACATTAAGAGTATACATAACTGATTTGTCCGCTTATGAATGTAGGAGCTCGTGAGCTACACTAGATCTTGGATCTAAGTCAAAATAATATTGCGCAATATGCTGTATTGTAGATATACAAATTTATAAAGTCAAATCGAGCGTGTTTCTGTGTTTTCCTGAAGTCTTGTTTGTACCTTATCTTGACTGATGAGTTCCTGGTAGGGGATGTGGGCGGGCAAATATGTGTGCAGAAGGGCGCAAAAAGCCAAACCATCACTCCAACTGCTGCTGAAGTTGGTTACGTCAATATTCTGTCCAAAAACAAAAAAAGACGGAGGTTAGAGGTCTTGGTGGGACATCAGGATCTTCTTGGATCCCTTTTGTTAATCTCCCCTCTGTGAGGAACACGAATGGGAGCATGTTCACTCAGGTGAGAAGGTCAGAAGCGTGGTACATACAGTCATGATTAAGGAAGGTCACATTTAAATATTTTTTTTTTATGCAGGTCTTTCAGCCTGTTTTTTTTTTTGTCCTGGAGGGGTGGTTCTTGTTAACAGAGTCTTCTGGGTGCAGAAAGTGCACAGCAGCACGTCCAGTTTGAATCCGGATGTTTCAAGTTGCAGAGCATCGCTTTGAAAGGACAACAGGTTATTGTTATTATGAGGGGACAGCCTGGCTCCAAGCTGTTGTTTGCTTCAGTTCCGCTTTCTAATTTCTCTGAGGGCTCACAGGACACTAAAGTCATATTCGTTGTGTCGAAAACGTAGGAAACCTGTAAAATCCAGTTGAAGAACAATAGTGTGTGTGTCATGGGGGGGGTCTTCCTTTGTGTGAATTTTCCCTTACCTCCATAGCCCAGTGCTAGCCAGCGCATTTTGGTTTTAATTCTTGTCTTAATATGTCAGGAGAGTCTTCGTATCAATAAAATTGATTGTAATTGTATGCACAGTTTGAACATTTAATTAAGTGATTCTTTGGCATACCACTAGAGGGCGCCTGCGTACCACGAGTTGTATCATTGCTGTAAAAAAAATGGTTTTATAAAGTGTAATTAAACGGAAAATCATAACTAGACTAATCCATTTGAGGGGGGTGGCTTAATGAGTGATATCAGAAGCAGCAGTGACGCAGTTTAAGCGTTATTAGCATCGACCCCATATTCCTTATTTTCATTTTTGTATTTATATGCCCTATTCAATAACTAGGTCGAGTTTTGTGTACATTTTTGAATAAGCCTTATAGCGCCACCACAAGTGACAGATCAGACATTTGTTTACTGACCGCCCGGTCATCAATCTGTGCCTCAAGGAGCAGAGTCCAGCTGATTTTTCATTCCAAATATCTAATCAGTCGATTGATCCAAAGCAGTGACTGCAGGCCAATGCAATTAGCTTACCTGATTGGACACCAAAACTACATAGCTCCTCAGGTCCTGGGGAAACTAATGCAAAAACAAAATCTTAACTTTCGGACCACAAAACCTGAGCTTCACCATAAAGTTCGAATTCTAATATCCCAGTTAGCCTGCTGGAAGCATCTGCGCTAATTAACAAATAGCATGACTTCCCCATTTTAGACACAAGATGACTTCAGGACCTAAAGTGATATGATGTCATGATGGATTTACATCATTCAAATTGAATTGAAGAAATCAATCCAGGAATCACATTTACTTTTAATTATCAATAGCTAACAAGAACAGAAATTTCATATCGATGTGCAATATTATTAAAAGTAAAATGAAGTGAGCGTGGGTTGCTGTGCCCTTAAACCATCCATCAATCACAGCGTCCAAGTCTAAGGGGCAGATGTGTGCAGTCCTCATTCCCTAACTATGTGTGTGTGTGTGTGTGTGTGTGTGTGTGTGTGTGTGTGTGTGTGTGTGTGTGTGTGTGTGTGTGTGTGTGACACATAATACACACGCACGCAGTGATTAAATGTTAGTCAGAATGCAGACACTCCGAGACAAAGATAGATCATGACAAACAAATAAGGAGAGGGCCGCACGTGGATGTGCATCAGGTCTGAAATGATGGTTCGGAGTGGGCGGGGCTAATCGAGGCCAGTGGTTGCCCGGTTTCGGCGGGAGTGAGGCATGCATGCTAAAAAAGCAAGAGCGGCTCACAAAAGCAAACACAGCATCAAGCGACAGGAAGTGTCTAGCTTGGCACAAAAGGCAGAGCCATGGCTTTTTTTTTTGGGGGCAGGCTCAGGAGAGAGAGGGAAAATTTGGACGTGATGAGGAACAGAACTTGATTTTTGGACAATAGAAAAAACGATAACTGGAAGGTTGCAAAATGGATGAAAGCAGGAGAGATATCAGCCTGAGAGCTTTGTGTGACTGATGAGCTCGGTATGTTTCTTGTCAGACAATCACTTTACCTCACCACCATGAGCACAACAGCGACCAGGAGAAAAAAAAAAATGACAAAAGAAAGACAGAAATGGAAGCTGCGTGAAGGTCACAAAATTTGACTCCCTTCCAGCACGTGTGAGAGTTGATCACATTTTAGTAGACCTGGATTTTCTTTTTACGATCCATTCAAAGGAGCTCCTGTCTGCCAAAACCACGCCCATCCTGGGGAGCCCCACAGCAAGCTCTTTTCTTTTTATGGCCATTTATCCGCTCATCAAATAACCCAATTTTCCTTGAATCACGCAGCACATCATTTCCTGCTATTGTTTTAATGGGATTATTTGACAGAAGCTTGGAGTCCTTTCAATACGGAGTCAGCACATCAAGAGGTGTTGACGAAACTATGCTCTTGTAGAACTCGGACGGACTGCTGGTTTTTAGCTTTTATTTAACGGTGATGCAAAATTATTTTTGGCCGGTTTACACCAAGGACCCAAACGGCTGTTCATGCATTCCTGGAGCGGCAGGAGCAGGACTTCGGAAGCAAAGGGTCAGGGTTGGAATGGAAAATGTCACCTAGTTGTTGGCTAGATAAGAACCTGCTTCCTGACTTCTGTTAAGGTGCTTTTGGACATGACCTTTGACCCCCCCCCCCCCGCTCCCTCGAGGGAATATAATTGGTATAACAAATGACTAGAATTTACACTTTGTTTTCTCATTCAGTGTCTGACCTCCATTCCTTCCACTCATGGGGGTCCGTTCCTGTCTTTCTATGTTTTTTTTTTTTTGGGGGGGGGGTCTGTGTGTGTTTGTGAGAGAGAAAACGTGTTTCCCAGACAGGGCCGGATGAGCTGTTGCTCTGACAGACCCAGCTGAGCCCAACGCTTCGAGCCTTTGCTCATTGTTCCCATCTTAAACAAATAAGGCTTTTATTTTTGTTTGGCTTCTACGGTTAATGAGAAAACATTTTAGAAGCGTCTACAGTCTAAAATAGGACATCAAAGTGGCTGGTAAAAACATACAGGAGACAAATATGGATTCCAGTAAGCAAACCACAAACATCTTATTTAGTAACAATGTCTTGTAGACCAGTGGCAGAGCTAGGATTTTTTTTCCTTGGGGAGGCCCTGGGGGGAAGGGGCAAGGAAATTATCACTGAAAAATCTCAGAGCACAAAAAAGATGTCATCTAGTTTAATTGATTTGCTTGTGGCGTTGCTGGAATTGATAATTAAACACAATTTATTTTAATAATAATTAATTCGAGTCAACTTTATTCCCAAGGTGCCAACAACCTCTTTTGGACTGTAATTTCCCACGAGTGCCCCCCCCCCCCCCCCTCAATGTTCTTGTCTCCCTTAGGGTCGAGTCAATCCGAACCTTTTTAAAAGGTCCTCACTCATCGATCAGTGCACGTGCATGCATGAGCACACACACACACACACACACACACACACACACACACACACACACACACACACACACACACACACACACACACACACACACACACACACAGGCATAAATTCACCTGAGGCTCAACCCACAATACATGATTTAAAGCACGTAGGCTTATTGTCTCTCCTTTCACCATGTTTTTTTTTTTCACTCTCAAACACTTGCGGTAAATAAGCATGTGTGTTTGCACAGCCCCATGTAAGATGATAGGACACAATCAGTTCACAAGCTCCACTGTGCTCTTGTGATGATGACACAACACACACACACTTATGTGTCCCGCTCCATTATTGATTCAGGTATGTGTGTGACATCCAGATTTGTATACAGATATAATCACACCGATTTGCTTTGTACCTGAACAACTACCTGCTCACAATAGCTCGCGCTTCCCGTTGCATTTTATAATTAGGCTTGTGCCTGATGGAAAACTTGTCTGACCTCTTGTGAGGTCGCCAGATGCACATATGATACTTTGACCCCGCCCCCTTCATATTGCAATTACAATTAAATAAGTTTTTTCATGGTCCTTCTTCCCATGTATTTTTCAATCGATAAATCAATCTGGATATTTGTATCGCTGTCAAACTTAACTGGACCTTTCCATAAATTAAGAATAAATATTTTATTGATCTAAATACTAGTTCATTTAAGTTTGGAGCCAGGAAGAGTTTCTGTGAACGATAACTGCACTGACCTTATCAGCGTCCAAAATGGCCGTGACAAAGCAACACGGATTTTACTTCTGCTTGTCTTTTACACGCTGATCAGTGTCACTTTGTGAGTAGACTGACTATAATTGGTGACTGGACTGTAACAATTTAACCTTTCGCGAGATGTATCGGCCCTGAAGTGACATCAGACGCTGACCTTTTACCTCTGCTCAAAAGGTGACAGCAGTCACTCGTATCCAGGTAACTTCAACCTGTCATCTTTGCTATTTTGCGGTTCACCAAGATTTTTTTTTTGTAAAACGTGTATTGTATAAACATGAGCACGGACATCCTTGCTTGGGGCAAACAGATGGAATATCTGAGACTTGACCTAAATAACATTTTTGCTGTCTTTCAATTTTGCTTCAATTTCCTTAATCCTGGCTGGATTAGGTAAACAAACAAATTCAGAGGAAACAGGAATTCATATAATGTCCTCCAAGTATAAGTTACAATTGGTGTGAAAGTTGAGTTTCTTAACTGGCTGGTTATCAGGGATAGAATCCAAGATGGCGGATGGCAAGCTCATCTGAAACAACAAGCGCCTCTGGAGGGAAGAGATTAGCGTGAGAGTAAAACAGATAAAATCCGATCTTCTTAGATTATGCTTCATACTTCAGAAAAAAAATGTCTTGAACAAGAGAATTTAAAGAATGAGGCCGTGCGAGGACATCAGAACAGCTGCGACTTTACTAAATCTTTTCATCACTTGTTTTATAAATTTAAATTTGCTGTGAACATCAAGCATCAACGCTGCCTTCCGAGACAGCTGCTTTAAACTGATTGAATTTATTTGCCTCTATCCCAAAATCAAATTAAATTCCATGTTATGAGCTGTCTCATGTTTCATGGTGCACATTTGCGTGAATGGCCGTCTAATGGTCCAGCATCTTATCAGGCATGTGCTTGCTGGTCAACCTTATTAGGCAACATGTTGTCATCACACAGGATTCTGTGTTTTATCAACAAGCGCACACACACAGTGTGACTATCAAACTTTAGAGGAGGCAAATGTCTCCTATGGCCTATTAATAATATTTATTCCCTGGCAGGCTGGATTTGTAGTTGGTAGTTATCACCTGTCTTGTCATGATTGTATTGTAGATGTTGGCTCATGGAGGTCACATTGAAATGCACACAAATCACGTTTTTGGTAGAAAAGGAAAAAATGTGTTTGTAAAATACGGATCACACTTTTGTCAAATACTTTTGAAGTGTCTGCTTTGCACAACTTGAAGACATAAAAAATTATATTTAAAAAAGAAAAGAAAAATCATATCAAATTATATGTATATATGTATATTTTTTATTATATTAAAAAAAAATAATAATATTAAATTATGTATTTTAAAAGAGAAGATTAATATTAAACTATATGTATATATGTATATTTTTTTACATTATATTTAAATTAAAAAGAAAAATAATATTAAATTATATGTATATAGACAGACTTAGACTTTGGCTAATATTTTTTCTTATATTACATTAAAAAAGAAAAAGAATATTAAATTATATGTATTTTCAAAAAAGAAAATTAATATTAAATTATATGTACATATATGTATATTTTTTATTATATTTAAATACAAAAGAAAAATAATATTAAATTATATGTATATAGACAGACAGACTGGCTACTGCCAGGTTTTAGATGTGTGGAACAAATTAATACAATAAATCGGACAAACAAACTTCAATCCATCGGGGGAAAAACTGCAAACAAACGTAATTAACAGCAATGCGGCGAAAAGCACGATCCGACCCCGACTGGGCTCAACTCGGACGTGAGAAAGATCTTTAGCCTGTGATCCCTACCGGATAGCCTTGTGTTTTCTTCTGGCACCACTTCAGTAGAGCGTTCCTCTTAGATCCCCCATACTCCCGCGCGAGTGCAGCCAAGGGGTCCGTACTTTCCACACCGTCACGAGGGAAACACAAACCACAAGTGCACAGTGAGAGACACACAGATGGTGCGATAAAACAGATAAGTCTATTTGAGTTAAATGTATAAATGCAAATATTGTCATTAGATTACAGCCTTGAAGTTAATGCTCCCTCCAAATGAATGGGATGCTTTTGCAATGGCGTAAAAATCAATAAAAAAAATAAACAAGATGAAACATACACACACGGTACATGAACTGCGCTTTCCGACGACACGAATATTGTTCCCAAGGTCATCTCCGTGGTGTTTGTGTTGCAGCCGGAGCCATGGGAAGACCACGACGCCCGGTCGTTGATCTCAAAATGGTGTTGCGCCACTTGGCTGTTAAATTCATTAGTCTCTTTTAGACGTCGCTTAGCATTGAAAAAATTTTCCAGTCATGCGGACACATTCATCACCAATGTATATTAGTTGCATAATCATCCTGGAGGACCATACCAAAAACAGTCATAATAACACGCTGCTGTTTGGAAGGTCTTAATAAGGACGTACAATCACAACACTTCGCTGCCAATGATTGTCCGAGGGAAAACACTGCAGGAGGTTTTAATATTCTCTTAATGAATCAATTGGGAAATATGGGATCGGTTGAGACGGGTTATCGATGTCAACAGTTTGATTACTGAGGGTGTGTCTAGACGCGGGGATGGCGAAGTTGAAGTAGACTCATTGTGACAACATAGGGGTTTTCAAAACTTGGACACAATGTCTATATGGTCGTTGACCTTAAAAGTTATCAGGTACAGCACAGGTGTCAAAGTCAAGGCCTGGGGGTCAGATACGGCCCGCCATATCGTTTTAGGTGGCCCGCGAAGAAAAATTGTGCATCGATTTCATGTCAATTCCAAAATTTCAAATTAAAATAGAGCTATTGTTAGCAATTTTTAATACCATTCATTTTTTTAAAATCAATTTTATTTTTAAATATTTGATTTCAATATTTCATTTTTAGATATTTGAACAGTTTTTAATTAGCCTCTGTTTTGAAAACTAGTTATTCATCAGTTTGTTGTGTAGTTGTGTACAATGATGATTGCGGAAGTCAACATTTCTTTTTTTCCACCAGGTTGTCTTAAATTTCCTATAAATCTTAATTTCTTATTTTTATTCTACCAAGATTTCATGGCGGGAATATTTGATAACTCACCTGAACATACTGTTGGCCTGGTTGCAGGTAAAAGATGATGCACGGCTTCTCAGAGAAGCAGGACTTTTGAATATTGACTCTAGAGATGGACTCTTCCTCATCAGGATGTTGCTTTTTGTCTCCTCTCTTCCACCTGAAAATTTACCTGCACAATCGGAGGTCGTAGAGATTAGACTGATTATTTATTTGACAGTTTATCAGACAAGAGGGAAAAAAAAGCAAAATGAAAATAGGGTGAATAGGAATCAGGATATAGTAAACATCAGGTCGGCTCTAAAGACAATATGGAGTGAGTTGTTGTATGCCTGAGGTCATGCAGACGGAAGTAGCAACATGTAATATGATCATACAAGATAAGTAACCGCATTTGCTCCCTGGAACAAAAAAACATAAAGCTACCTTCCTAAAGATTGAAAATCTTTTTTTACTTGACAGACCGTGACACCAAAATACACCTGACCTTTTAGTGTTGCCAGAATACTAGCCGCCACCTATGATTTGTGTTTAAGCTAACATTTGTGGCTGTCCAAATACTAAGAATAATAATTACAATAACAACACATTAAAAACTAATTAGGATTATCTGTTATGTACCGTGAGGACGAACAAAGTCTCCATGATTGATTCTTTTTTCCAACAACTTGGACAGTGGCTTTATGTTCGACGGCCTCTGTGAGAAATAAAACAGATCAAATTGGGTCAGATTTTTTTTTTTTTTTTTTTTACATTACTAATTTAGTTTGGGGCTTAATTGTGCTAACCTGGATAGGTGAAACTGCAGCTGCAGGTGCTGTGCGCATTGGGATTCCACTTAGAGGACTTCTTGGTGAGCTGTGGATTTGAACTGTCAGGCCTGGTCCATCTGAGAAACATAAGTGTACACAAAAATATTTCAAAAAAGTATATATAGTGGTATTGTATGGCTGCGGGTTGCTCACTCTGTCCACCAGTATCAGATGACTTCATGGGGGACTTGACAGGAGCTCCTGGTTCCGTGTTGGCATCGCCGTTGACGTCAGTGGGTGGGCTCGGGATCACACCGCAACATTTACGGCTGTTTGTGGTGTGCAGTTTTAAATCATCCCCTTGAGACCTGACAAACACAATGAATACAATCGTAAAACTGGCTGCTCCAGATGTATTTTGAACTTGGTTGAAAGATTTTAATGACTAGAACGCTGGACTCCAAAATGACACAGGAGCACATATCTACTGGCATGATATAATTTATTTGTGAATCGTTAAGATTGACAGATTTATACGAGCATGGATGCAGTCTTTGTGGTCTTCCTCATGTATGGCTTTATTAATTACAATGTAAACACATGACCTCTGTCGAAATTGTTGTGTTGTTGATTGGAATTAGTAATAAGAGAAAGTATTTTGTGAGGGGGGGCAGGTATCACAGTTTTGCTATTATACAAAAGACAATAAATCAGGACAACGAATGGAATTCCAAGTGGAACCTGAGATCCTGTAACCATGTGGCCCGTAGAAGTATTAAACTCTCCATGGGTAGTATTTGGCTCATATAAGACAAACCTAATTGACATTTTCATATTTGTAAACAAACCCTTTCAGTGTAATGGAGCACAGTTAAACTGGTCTTTCTGATATGGCCATCATTTAATAATAAAGACAGTAGGATAACTGGAAAATTTGCTTGTTAATGCAATTTTTTAAAATTTATAAACGTAATCTAAATTTTGGCAACAGGTAATCCTGGATGAGCACATAGGACAGCACACAAAGTAAATAAACCCTCGTTAATGCGGCCGGTTCACGATATGGTGTTACATAGCGCCATCTACTGGCAAAATACGGCATTACATTAATTTAGACCGCAGAGACTAAATGCATTGGACCTTATTTACCAACCGTTCTAAAAACAATGATCATATTTGTCACACAATATAAATACATAAATAAATATTCCTCAAAATACAACTGATTTCTTTTACTGTATTTCAATGTTATATAAAATTGTAGGATTTTTCAAACACCATTATGTCTTCATCTATAAATTTAAAAGCCATTCATTAAACCTATTTTGAACGTTTTAGAAGATTTTAAAAAGGTCATTCTTAGGTTGGTCAATCAGGTCCACTGTTTTTAGTCTCCATAGCCCAAAAATAGACAGAAAAAAAAGTTTTTATCTAATATGTGTAATCCTCAGTCCAACATTTATCATGACAATACAATAGTATTTAATAATGTACGTATTTTCTAGTAAAATGGTTGAGAACCACAAACAGTGTGTGATGACAGGTGCTTTTAGGAAATTAAAACACTTTTTTATACATAACAAAAACAACAACTCATCTTTAAAAGGCACACTTAACTTTGCAATTTAAGAAAAATATCAAATATCACAAAAGAAAATTACAAACGCAGTACATTGAAGTACATCGAGAGAAAAAAAACTACAAAAGCATAAAAAAACTTTCAAAGACGTGGAAAATATAAACAGCCATATTTATGCTGCTAAACAAAGCGTACACAATTTGCACGGATGCTTGTGGATTACCATTTTTCTTTTCCAACTAATAACTTAAGTGCGGCAATATCGACTGACTCCGATCTTCACAAGGTGCTTAAACATCACTTAGTGTCCTTCGACTGCGGTCTTGGTATCAAAAGTTGCTCCTGGGACAATTCTGAAAACAAAAAGACAGGGATCAACAATTTTTTTTACACTGTAATTGGAATTTAGAGACCATAATACTCACTTAAGACCAAAATACTACCTCATGCATAAATCATTAACAACTATCTAACGATAAAGCTGCCATCCAATCAGGATCATTGATGCATTGCCTGAAAAATACATCCGGCCATGCTGCGCACAACAGCTAACTAGGGCTTATTCCAACACACAACAGCAGGTGGCGCAAGAGACATTCATTTGAATAGAATGAAGAAAAGCTTTGCAAAAAAAAATAGTCCTACAGTGCCTTGAGCCAGTCTGTAGTGAAAGACAGAAGTCAAACGAGCTGAAGGTGAGAAATTGGGAGTTGTGATGAGAGCAGCATCAGTAGCAGCAAGCTAGCAGAGGCAGGAGAACAGGGCAGGGAACTCACCTGGACTTTTCCAAAAGACATCTTTGTGAGGCATCAAATGGTGCTGCTGGAGGTGGGGGAACGGATGTAGCGTAACAGCTAATCTTGGCCTTTTACCCGATAACTAGCCATGTCGTATATTTATAAGGGACGGCACGCAATTTTAAAAACAATTGTGAGGCGGCTTTGAACATTGACATGAATGGAAGGCTTGATGGTTCACACAATGGCGGGACGCAACATGGCTAAGAACAAGTTGCCAAAGAAATAATGAGTTAGCCCTTGTTGAATCCGTTATAGTATGTGAATAAAAGCTAATGGTTAGTTCGAAATAAAAGCACACGACTGCCTGGCATCAGAACAAAGACTCCTAAATAGATTTAATTAAATGTCAATTGTTGGATGCTGCATCAGTTTATAAATTCGTAAAAAAATTAAAAAAGATTCCATGCACAGTGGTTGTGGATAGTGAGGTCAAAGTGTCTTTGCCAGGCAGTGGTCAGTGTAAAGGAGGAAAGCAGCTTAAAAAAAGCACGAAACGTCAACTCGGATAAATCCCAGGAACCAAATCCTGAAATATTTTCATCCTGTATGATAAAAAAAATGAGAACTAAATAACGCCTAATAATCTGTTAGGGATAGAAGATACATTTTTAACTTGGCAGCAGTGCTATGGAGGCGTGTGAGATGCGACTATCGTACCGAACACCTTGCAGGGATTCCAGGTCTAAAGAAAGCTTGGCGCTACGATCTTGCTCCTCCTGCAGCTGTCTTCTGAGTGTCCGGAGCTCCTGTTGAGCTTCCACTTTGATATCATTGGCAACCACCACGGCTGTCTGGAGATCGGCCTGGAACCGACGCCATTCATCTTTTTCTTCCTGTAAGAAAATAAAAAGACACATCTGCTCGAAAAAGAGGTTTATCCAAAATAAAAGTGACACGCAATCTTCCCCCAAGCACGCTTACCTTCATCTGCCTGCTAAAAAGTTTCAGTTGTCGTTCCGCTTCGAATTTCTGCTCCTCTAATTTTTTAGCGAGATCTGCAAACACAAATTGAAGGTCTCAACACTGAAGCTCGAAAAAAATAGAATATGATGGAAAACGTACTCTCCAAGTCGAGGACTGTTTGATTTGTGTGTAGGTTGATGGCCCGCTGTTGTTCCACCTGGTCCTCCAGTTCAAAGATGGTCTCCTTCATGTCCTTCACTTGTTTGTCAGCCAGCAAGCCCGCCTCCTCCAAGGCACTCACACGCTTGGTGAGCTCCTCCTCCCTCATCTCAGCTCTCTCCTGGACCTGCTGGCCTTTGGCATTCACCTGTGCGGCCATTTTGAATTCAGGATGTGAACAGAAATGCCGACTGCAGATTCGTACTGAAGACCATACTCCACGTACCTTGGAGATGCTGGCTTGTACGTGCTCGGTCTCATCTTGGGCCTGCAGCAGGTCCCGCCTCAGCTCAGTCAGCTCCAGCTCCAGTCGGTCTCTCTCGGCACGGGCCGTCTTGAGTAGATTCTGCAACTCTGTACTATCGCCGGCGCTCTGCACGGTCTTCAGCTCAGCCACCTTCTGCCTCTCGATGTCCACCTGTGCCTTCAGCCGACTATTTTCCACTCTGAGACAATCAACCGTGGCTTTCTGCTCTTCTGCCAACTGTGCGGCTTGACCTCCGGCTTCCAGCTCACGGTTGAGTTGGCCATGTAGCCTGTCCATTTCTTCTCGCAGGCCATGCACCTGACCTTGGGCCTCCTGGTGCTCCTCCTCGAGAGCTCGTAGGCTGCCGGTTAACTGCTGCTGGATGTTCACCAGCTTCTCCCGTTCGAAACGCGAGCTCTCCACCAGCTCGGCGTACCTTTGCTCGAGTTCGACGAGTCGAGGACCTTGCGTCCTGATCTCGTCCTCCCTCTGGGCTTGCTCCTGAAGTCGAATAGCCAGCGCCTCATTCTTCTGGGAGACCAGCTCCAAACGTTCTCTCTGCTGCTGGAGCGAAGTCTGCAGGAGTCGTTTCTCCTCAGTTAGACGCTCGTTCTCAGCCGTCAGTTCTTGCACCACTTGCTGCTGGTCAGCCAGCTCCTGCAGAGTGGCTTGGAGCTCCTCTGAAGTGCTGTGGTGGTTTTCCTCCATCTTGTGTATCTGTTCCGTCAGACTCTGTACCGACAAATCTCGTCCACCCGCCGTGGCTTCGCTACTGACATTGCTGCAAGTGGATCCTGAACGTGGGATCTTCTCAAACTCCGACGAGTCGGGTGAAGGTGAGTCCTTGGCAGAACCGGAGGAGACTGATGTTTTCATGGGACTGGTTGTTGGGCTGGAAACTGACGGCAGGCCATTCTGAGGTGCTAATGGTAAAGGCTCAAAACAGAGGAGCCTTCTCTTTAGCCCTTGGTTCTCCTCTCTGAGATTTGCTAGCTCTTTCTGAAACTTTGCATTCTTTTCCCTCAGCTCTTGAACCAGTGCAAAAGCCTCTGTGAGCTTTCCGTCTGTAGAAAGATCTTGAGGTGAGACAGGTGACGGCAACGGGGAAGCTTGACTTTGGCAGCGTTGCAGCTCCGTGCGGAGATTGCTGATCTCCAAGTCTTTAGCCTTGGCTTCAGCCAACAGCTCCTTAACCTGACATTCCAGGAGGCCCCTTTCCTGGCCTTCTGCTTCTCCCCGACACTTTGTCGAACTACGGGTTTGCTTTGCCAGGGTGGAGAGGCTGGAAGTGCTGGCACTGGAAACAATCCTCTTAGTGGAAGAGCTCCTCAACTGGTCTCGCAAGGAAATGCGGTCCCTTGTTATTGAAGATGGGATTTCTCTCGGGGCCGGGATCCCAGACTTCCTAGTTGCTTGACAACCTGGGAAACGTAAAGTGATTGAGATCATTAATTACATTTATTTTGGATTACTGGGTTGCCATAATTGGGAAAGAAATAAATCGGCTTGTTTACATTTTGTAAATGCGCAAAGTAGGTCATCTTTTGCTCGTGTTGTTTTGTCAGCTTAGTGTATGCCCTATTCAAACATTGTTTGGTGTTTTGGTAATACAGCATCTGCCCGCCATTGTGTTCATTCATCTATGCAGTTAGTGTGACATTTCAATGTGGGTCACAAACACACGTCTATTCCCGACTGAATTGCGACAAGTATTTTATTGTACGTTTTCAGCTCATCAACAAACAGTGACGCAGGGCGCAGTGATGGAAATTTGTTTCGGTGGGGAGAGTTAATTTTTTGGCATCTCTCTGAAATAAAGATTATTATTATTATTTTTTTTAAAAGATCTTGTCATCAATTGGGCACAGTGCACAGACTATATCTTATTTGTGGCAGAAGCTGCTTTAACATTCCCAGCGCGTGCAGCTGACTTTGAAAGAATGAAAGGTTCCTTCAGTAAGGACTTTCAGACATTACGTTGTGACGATTTTCAAGCTGAAGTAGGAAAGAACTTCATCATGTGACAGAAGGGCACGATAAAACACACCACCGAGATGGCAAGGAGATTATTTTTGCAACTGTACGATTCTTGGAGATCTATTGTTCTAATATGAAGGCTTGTTTCACATCTAAGACGATTTAAATCCATGATTGACAGAATGAGGACATCGCAGAATGTAAATTTTACAAATGCACTGACGTTATCACGCTAAAACATCGGACAAAATAAAAGAATTTGAGTTCATGGCCGTTTTGTCATTCTACACAGACAAAGAGGTTCTTGTTTAAGAGAAAGGCCGCAATGTCAGATGCTTTAGGATGAATTCTCATATCTGGGTGATGTAAGGAACAGAACTGCTTTGTACAGTAGTTCTCCCTCATCTTTTGTATCGCCCACCATTTTAACCATGACGTCAGCACAGTTTCATGCTAGCTGCTAACCAGAAAGTTGAAATGGCTCGAAGTTTCTGCTACCAAACAAAAAGTTATGCTCAGTATTTGCTTCATCTTAATTCACTGCAAAGGTCAGTTTAGGTCCGGAGCATTTACCCAACCGCAGAGGAACATTTAAATCTATGAAAAGGCCAATTGAATTGCTCAAAAAGGATCTTTCGTTCTGTAGTCTTATCCAAGATGACTCATTCTTACAGGGTAGTTCTTAAGTTTGAAATTACAAGGTTGATTTACAATGTCTATATTGGTCAAATAAGAGTTTTTCAAAAGCTTTGTCCATTTCACAGGACTATGAGTTGAATAATGAAATAAATGTGGAATTATTGAGGACTACAGTTGAATGTTGACCCCGCAACAGAAAACACATGTGATACTGAAATTATGTAAATGAAGTCGACTGTCTTAAGTTAAAAGTCATCAACACAAGTTAATTTCTAAAACAGGAGTGTCACAGGTGAAGAGTCATCCAGAATTAATGAGAACTAATTAGAGTGCCTTCATTGTCATCATCACAAAGGAACTCGTACGGAAGAAAGCATCTGAATTATTTGTCAGCTTGTCTTCCAAAAACTATGCTGAGCTTTCCTTTCGTCTGACTGACGAGACCATGAAGTGGGTCAACAGGCACCTATCAGAGACCCATGGGCATTTCTGTCCTCTGACTGGAATCGGGAAATGAGATTCGGGAAGTGACACGCTGAAAGCGAAAGAAGAAAAAAAAAGCATGCACAAGTCAAGAATTAAAATATGCAGTAATTAACTCATTCACGGTTACAAGGTCTATAACAACAATACAAACACTACCAGTAAAAAAAAAAAAAATAATTAACTCGCTTCTAAGGACCTGTTAGACATCATAACATTGTGATAAAGTCATCAGCTGGTCTGCTACTGTGGGAACAAATTTTCAGCTAAGAAAAAAGGACAACTACTACTATGCTTTGGAATATTTTTACAAAACTGGGGTCTATTAATAAAATTGTGTTGAAGTGTTGCTCCGAGCATTGAAAGTTTTTATCCCGGCCAGTGCTTTTCAAAACCCAAATTTCTAAGCACAAAACTTAGGGGCGAAGGATCAAAATGAATAAAAAAAAAAAAATTATTCACTGCGCCAAGTTTCATGGAAAGTACAAATGATATAACTTCCTCAGTGCCCGTTTGCTTCCTCTTGAACGTGATCCAACTTACTCAGAATGATGCAAAAACTTAAGTCCATCGGAAACATTCTCGAGGCTGTCACCTCACCAAAACATTGTCCCTTTGCATTGTCCTGAGATCTTAGTCATAAATTTGTCAACAGGTCAATGGAAATGTCAAAATGGAAAAGACTACTGGGAAGTGGACTAACGTCAGCGTACATCTGTAGGGAGGAGACACCATAAATGCCGATTGAGCATTTCCCACAAAGGTCAACCAAATCAAAGCCAGGTAAAACATCTAACACTAGCACATGACTTTATTATTGGAACGTTCTGTATCTCATTATGAACATGCTAGCCCTCATGATGTAGCTAACTCCTTTCACCGGCTAATAATTATCCTTTTAAGCTATTATGCATTTTGAACCATGCTAGGAGTGCAGTCAGTTAGCATTGCATCCAGTCCATTCCGGAAAAAAATCTGAAAATAGTCAAATAATTACTGTGTATTTGTACCATTGCTAAATTTGGTACAGTGAGACAAAAAAAAACAAAAAAACAATGGCATTCCCATGATAACATTTCTATTGGTTGAAACCTTATTCCCAACTTAGGAAAGAAAACCGCATATTTAAAAATATCACTTGTGAAGAAAAACCACAAATGTGTGAAAGTTCCATTTTTGGCCATAAGAAAGTTCGACAATCTAATCGACCTCACTCGACAAATATGTTTGAACTTTTTCATTTCAGCTCAAATGGGTGCAAGAGACTGAATAGCAGCAACCGAAAATAGACACACTGTTATATCGTGCCGATTCATCAACAGCTGACAGCATGTGGAACCCGCAGTCTATAGTCTGGACCACAGTGTTGGTCATCAAGGAGGGGGGGGGGGAGGTTCAGTGTTAAAGCACAGTGCAAACCCATAATGACAGTCTTAACATTGCAGAACACAATTCAGCTCTTAACTTTGCAAAGAGGAGTGTGCATCATATTTAAAAAAATATTGGATGGAAGGAAGGAAGGAAGGAAGAATGGAAGGAAGGAAGGAAGGAAGGAAGGAAGGAAGGAAGGAAGGAAGGAAGGAAGGAAGGAAGGAAGGAAGGAAGGAAGGAAAACCAATCAGTCAGTCACTGCGCAGTCATTGGCTAGACTATCATTTGGAAAATCCCAGACAAAGAAAGAAACGACCGGTGTGTAATAACTTCTAGACGTCAAACAAGTTGACCAAGAAAAACAGCCATGTGACAACTAAATATTTTTAAGAGCTGTAAAGTAACAACGGCGAGTCATGCCAGTAACAAGCTCCAGGAACAGGAATGAATTTGGTGAGAATGAATCAAAGTCGAGCTGTGATACTACAAGAAAATATTTGTAGAAAACAAAATGGCAGATTCACATTTTGAGCTCATTTTGACACTTGTGATAAGCTTTAATTTGCTGAGAGAGACTTTGAAATGGAAATCGAGCGCTTCAGGCAATGGGGAGATGTACGAGTGATGATCCTCGCTCCTGTAGCAGCTTCTCTTCGGCTTACTGGCAGACAAAGCAGATCCTCCTTCTCCTGCCCTACTTCCAATAGACTACACAAGGTACGCAAACCAGACGGACTGAATTCAAATCAGCCAACGTGCAATCTAGCTCCAGGGCTAGACCTCCTCCCGGTCCTCATCGACAGTTAAAACTTGTCTTTCAGACATGCAGTAACGCATGACACACCAGATAATCATCCCGAGATCATCAAGTCAGCTGATCTCGACAAAGTAGTTGCACTAAGGTGTGGCAAAAAGGCAGAACTGAAGCAGACCTGTGTCGGGTTCCTCCCGTCTCCCCGCTTGGTTCCCCATCTTAGTCCGATGATGCACGACTCCCACACTCCACGCAGTGAAGACGAATCCAACAATTTGCGGCTGCGGGGGAGTGATGTGTGAGCGTGGGGGGGGTCAGCGTGCTCGCATTTGTTCAGCATCCACAATCCGCTCCGAGTAAAGCAAAGGGACATCAAATTCTTCTTTCCTACTACCGATCTTTTTTTTTTTTTTTAACGCTGATCCTTCCCAGGATCGTATTTGTGTGAATGCGCATGTGTTGCCGAGGCAGACTACGTGTCCTGACAGCGAGTGGCTGCCAGTGTGTGTCAAAACACAAGAGTGTGTGCGTAGCCTCCACAAGGGTGGCAGACAAATATGCAGCCGGCATCATATGCACATCATTACCGGTGAGATAAGTAGATCAGGAGGTGTGGCTTCTCCGATTCACACACAAGTGGAATCACACACCTCCTCTAAAATAACAATTGCAACCCTTCCTTGCTCAAATCATGAACTCTCACAATAATACAGCAATGGATGGTTTTATTTCGGGTTCATGCGGATTTGAATTATAAAACACTGTGGTCTTCTCCTGCCCACATCCACTTGGACAGTCAAGCTCACTGTTGCTTCCAAGCCTATTCATAAGTCTCTTCTGAATGTTCCATCAAATCTGATTTACATCCGCCTCTTTCAATATGCTCCTTTGGCCTCTACTTAAATCAACACAATCCACCTTGGTAAACAAATATATCTGTAATCCTACTTAAAACATTCTCCTCTCTGCAGGATTTCCATTTCTACTGGACCCGATGCTCGATGGACTTGCGAGAAAGAAGAATTTCAAGGTAAAAAATTCCAGCTCTGATATAACAACCAAAAAAAATCTACATATGCGTAAAGCAGCAATGAGGAAATTCCAATTCATTTTCTGATCATTCAAGTTCAATATAACAAAGACAACCAGCCTCTTTTTCTTATCTTTAATTAATTTCCTTTTAGTGCTTGTGTCAGTGTGTGTCGCTCATGCATGAGTGCGCCCCCCCCCCCACCCCCCTCGAGTCATCCCAGTGGACTGAGGCGTATGTGATTAATTCATCCAGCAGATATGAGGGCCTCAAGAACTATAAATCACCCGCTGACAGGGTCCATGTCTGGTAACTCAGATTTAGTTAGTTAAACCCAAACACACTCCGGGTCAGTAATAATCCTGAACCACATCAATCAAATCAGTGTTGTCTAACTCAAGTACTGTTTATAGTGACTCACAAATTTTTGTGCAACATTTAGGCTTGACTCAAAAAAAAAAAAGGAAACTGTATCTTGTTGTTTTTCACTGTACTGGATATTTGTAGCCTCACCAAACTTGTTATTTATAGAGCGGGACAGTTTGTGTCCTTGTGTCGCTTCCCTTTCCTTGCACACTCCGCAAGGACTCCGCCTCCAATGAAAGCTCGACTGAATTATTGAGGAGGCTTTTTAAATAAGTTATCAGAAAAACTATTGACCATGGTAGAATTGGTCAAATCTCAACATCTGAGTCCATTAATAAAAATAACAGATAGCAAATCTTGCTAGCTAACCTCTAACCTCTTCGGTAAAGCAGAATTGCTCTGCCCGATTGTATAAAAGAATAATAATTGTACATTTCCAAAATGAATGTCGCATAGCTACAGAATTGAATCGAAAATATAAATACAGAGAAAATAAAACACCACGTTTATTCCCCTCAAGCAACAACAATATTTCTTTGCATGGGATTTTCTTTATGACAAAGAATTATTTAGTGATGTTGACTGCTTAGCAGAAACTGGTTCACTAAACTAGGCCAATGAGGGGTGATGAATTTATCATGTCCACTTTTTCTCACAAGTACAAAAATACCAACTTGAAATAATCTTATCATAATTAGCGCGAAATCAGTTTCTTCTTTTTCTTAATCAGAAGTTCAAGCGTTTACTTGGCCGTGCTTTTTCATCTCGTTTGAAGTCCCAACTCAATTATAGTCACTTCAGCAAAAACAGCCCCAAGAGGAAGAACTGCATTGGAGCTTAGAATCCATTTTGTGGATGAACCACCAAAGGCATAGTCAGAAATGTGTTACAAAGTCATGCTGTGAAGAATTATAGTTTGCATATTCATTTGCATATTCATATGAAAAGTAGGTCAATTGTGAGTAACTCTCATCTTCCAACATATGTGGAAAAATTGATTTGACCGGAACATCCAAATGTCCTGACCTCTTTTGTTAGCGGCAAGCTCACCTGGGAATGGCTCAAGGACACAAAAATGAAGATTTTGGATTAGCTCGCCTACGTCTAGATTTAAATCCAATTGGGCTCAAAAAGCATTGAAACAATTCTGACATGAGAGTGGCTGTTATTCCTCCATCATATCATCCTTCTCACAAAATGCAACAAAAAAAACTTCCCTTCATAAAAAAACTATTTTTTCCCATTTGTAATTGTAAATTAATTTTGACAGTTTCTCTCTTTTGAAATCCATAAATCTTTTAAGAACCAAAACCACACTGCAGCCAATGGTTGGTTGAAAATAATCAAAATGAATAGACTTTTCCCTGAATACTTGGTGCATGTCGCCCTCTAGTGGCTCAAGTGGTAAATTGTCCCATACGCACCATTAAGTACAATATTATACAAACGTGAGTCTTTAAGCATTTTGTAAATGTCTCACATCTTGTCATGGGACAAGAATGACGACATGACACTTCTCAAATTAATTATTTAAAAGTATAAAACTGTATTATGCTTGGGATGTTTATAATTAGTTAATTCTATGACATTATGTGGCTTACCGGCTTGACTACGGGGGCGGGCCTCAGCTAGATCCGAGATGGCTCCAGTGGTCACTGTCTTCTTCATGCGCAAGCCAGTGGCAGAAGCTCCCAGCGCGGGCTTTGTCAAAGCGTCATCACTATTGGCACGTTTAAGCTGAAAACAAAAAAAAAAAATGTCATCAGTCGTCTGTGGGCGTTTGAGAAAAAGAGGTTTGAGTTATTAATTATATTACCAAGTGGGGACTGGGCCTCACCCTGCTCAGCCGCAGGTCTGAGGCCAGCGTGTTAGATGATCTGGAAGTCTTCATAGAGGTGGTGGTGGAGGATGACGAAGAAGGAGCTAAAGTCTGCTTAGCTCGCTCGGACAGTCCCGCTTTGGGTAGCCCCAACTTGGTGGCACCCGTTTTCATCATGACTGTGTGATAGTTGACCACACCTGGGGGAAAAAAAAATCTATTAGGGTAAAATAAATGTGTTACTTTAAATACAGAAAAAAAAAGTTTCTTTACTCGAATTGTTTTCACACGGGATCTTCAAGCCTTAAATTAGGGGCCCGCATTCACTTTGTATAATTTGAAAGAAAGTGCATGCATGTAAAATGCCACCAGCACAGCAATTAAACTACACTATAATTGCAGTATAGACTAAACAAATAAAGTCAATGTGTGGGAAAAAAAGTGAATGTTTAAAGTCGCTAGTCTCTTTTTAGAAAAATAGTTCCTAGAGAGAATGGAAATGTTGGTAAACTAGCTCCTCTCTCTTGGCGTCGATGTTAGCTACAATGAATAAACACTGAATTTAATTAAAAAAAAATTGGGTTAAGTCACAAAATGTTAGCCAATCGTCTTTGGAACAAATCTCTCCCTGTAAGGCATCCTTACGCTCTAAAAGTTTGAAAATCCTTTTAAACGAAAATCAAAGTTTTGTCCTCAGTGGGGCAGTATAGAGCTAAATTGACGCTGTATCAAAACACTGACTGACACTGAGAACTATTTTAGGTACCATGAGGTTTTAGCAATCCATTAATACCCCAGACAGATAAAATTGTAAAAACAGTACAGAAAAGCAGGTTTGTATTTCCTTTACAATCCGTATGTTTCCTCTGGCAAAGACAAAAAAAACACTTACACAAAGAAAACAAGACAAGCCTGAGGGTAGAAACGTCAGTAAATCATTTCCAGTTTGAAGTTCCTACAAAATTGTGCCGGTGCCAAGGAATAATAACCTTCACCTGTCAGGTACGCATGTAGCGAGCGACAAGTTACATAAGCATCATTTTCGGGAACTAAAGCGACTGGCTGATTTTCCTACTCCAACAGGATGTGGTCACAAACTGTGACGGAGAACTTGGCTTTCGATGGTGACAAAGGAACATAGTCAGCTGGGCAGAGTAGATGTGGGAAATGGAAGGAAGTGGTGGGAGTGCACTTAAGAAAGAATAAGCGTGGGTCATAGTTGTGTATATATATCTCGGGGGGGCATTGATCCAGGCCTTTGACCTTTCCTCCCCGTACACAAAACCATCTGCCCTTTTCCGATATTCCTCGTGATACTACTTTTAAACTGTAACCTTTGACTCACATTATTAGTTAACCCCTTTCATCCATACGTCAGTACGACACTAATCGTCAAGTCATCCTTCCACGGGACTTGAACCAAGTTCCTCTTGTCAGCTATTTTAGGCTACGTATGTAATTTTACTGGAAAGTTGTGTGCGTTACACACGGGAAAGAAAAATCATCCAGAAATAATTTCCCTTTATAGTATATTTAGTACATTTTCAAATGAAATGTACTTTCTGTTCTGATTAAGTTTGTTGATACTGTTTACTGTTATAAGAACAGCATCAGATGACTCCAAGTCTGCAGGCAACATCCTGTGACTGCATGATCCAATTGTGGTTCAAACAGTTTAACCATTATGATGCCTGAAAATAAATAATATGCAGTATGTCGAGCTTGATATGATGCTGCCTCGAAATGAGGCTAAATAGCTTCTGCTCAACTGAACTGCTGACATCAGATAACATTAGCAAGAGCAAGTGAGAGCGCTTATCTTTTTGGGTGTGGATGGAATAATCTTCCACATCTGATCTGAGACGTGTGGATTGTTTGCAGAGAGGACAGGGCGGAGTATTATAATTACAGAAGGACGCTTAACATTTATACACGTAGCATGTCGCTCAATACGTGGATGTCTCACTGTCTTCCATTTTAAATAAGTCGTCTTAAGCTTAAAAATATCCAAATAACAAAAGCTATACTTAAGAACTATGAAAAGCCAGAATGTAAAGTTATAAAATACTGAATCATGTTCAATTAATTGTAGGATAACATCCACAAGACTGACATAACCAAACAAACATGGCTGACATAAGCTTTAGCCGCTAATGTTTTCATAGCCACTGTTGAATAATGGAAAACCAAGACTATCCTGCTAAGTGACTCATCAGAGAACGTCGTTCTGCAGACAAACATGAGAAACTTGGCAGACATGTTTGCCATTTATGATGTAAAATGACGGGAATCCATTCGTCCTTTCCAATTTTCCTATTAGTAAAATACGACGCTTGCCAATCACAACGCTAAGACGAAAGATAGTAATGATGAAAACTTTAACCATCAGACTTTTAGGCCCTTTCATTCTGGTGTAATTTAGATCCCACATTTTATGGCATGCCTCTGTAGCATGTGGGAATGCAAAATGTGCTTTGGCGAGGAATGAAACGAGCCTTAGATTGTGGCGAGGAGCTAAATTTGCTTTGACCACACCCTTGTTCACAACAGCGCTATGCTAACACGTTACAGCTGAAAAGTAATTCAGTAAAGATAATTGGCAGTACTACTACTAATAATCCTGAAAAAAAAATGGTATGGCATTTGGTATGACTCCTGCCTGACCACATCAACATTTATAAAGTAGCTAAATCTCAGGAGGTGGTCTCCTCAGAGTCATGAGCTCAGCTAAAAAGGAAAGTAGAAGAATTTATTATTAGCCTCGTGCTGCGAGACCGTCTCAATTTGCCCTCTGTTCCTCTTTAGCCTGGGGAAATGTGAAACTGATGCGCAACTCTTTCCCAAAATCACAATCGGGGAAGTTGAAGAATGCGTGGAAATTTGCGAGCGCGCCAATATTAACCTGCCAACATTCTTAGCGCAGCTACAATTGATTTGCATTGAGACTTGTTTGGTCTGGCTGGAGTCTACTGAAGCCTTTCTGGAGAGTATTCATGCTCTTTCCCCCTTTTCATGTGGGTTCTCCAGCTTCCTCCCACAGACCTACATAATTCAGATAGTTGTCCAGCTCTGCATGTGTGCCTGGTGACAATCCTTGGTTGCACCCTTCTTCTCATTCTCAACAGCCCATCTGTAGTATTGGTTGAATTAATACTATATTAGTGCAGATAGAAATAAAAAATACAGTGATCCCTCGCTACTTCACGTTTCATTTATCGCGGCTTCACTATAATCGTGGATTTTATTTCCCAATTGAAAACAATTTAAAAGTCAAAATAAAACTTCTAAATTGAGGAAACGTGTCTAACCTTTAGGACAATGTAGTATTGCTCCAAATGTTTGTTTACATTCCTTTAGAAGTAAGCGTGTTAGCACGATCGCAAATTAGCATCTTTCCGCTAACTCGTTAGCCTGCCCAGTATTTCTTGTTGGTGACTTCGCGGATTTTATTTATCGCGGGTGGTTTTTGGAACCAATTATCCGCGATAATCGAGGGATTACTGTAGAATCGAAATTAACACAGACTATTCGACAATGAGATTGCAAAATATATTGTGGTGTCTCGATATTGAGATCAGATATCAGTCACTTAACAGCAGTGACATTTGTGCATTTACATAATGCAAGCTGTAACTTAATTTCCCATGCATAGTTCATCAGCTAGAGGCTGTATTTCAAGTTTCTTCAAGCCAGGCTTCCCCAGAGGGCTAAACTTCCTGCTCTGATGGTGTCAACCTTTGAGTCTGATAAACAACCTAAGTCACGTTGCATAAACTTCTGCTGCTTGCATGTAGAGTGAGTGGGCGGATTCCATAGAAACACTTGTGCAGCATCCATGAGGATAAAGCTCAATGACTTTCCACAATGGAGCATCATAATGCATGGGCCAGGTCAAGAAGAGCTCCACTGTGGAGGACATTTATTGCCCTCCCATTTCCTTTTTGATCTTCATCACCCAGACAAATATTTCACATATTTCCCCCGGCTCGTGCTCACATTACAAACTTGCTTGTCCGGTTTACCGAGAAGAGACATGCTAATGATATCTACGCATCTGTCATTCTCTATTTATTTAGACACAAACAAAACATATTAACGTTAAATGTGGATCTGGTGACCTATTATATTCCTTGGAAAATGTTTGTCATTTCTTTGTCAAAAATTGTGTTAATCCAAATATCTGGTAGATGGAAAATATTCCGATTACCTATCCAAATGATTGAAAGTCACATTTTATTCTTTCTCGTAAATTCAAGCTTCCCTTAAATTAGTGAAGGGCATTTCAGTCCAGTTGCTTGCCGGCCAACGTGGCTTCCTGTCTTCTGGCGATTCTCTAATCACACTTTGCCTAAAAATGAGTCACAGTTGTCACTGACAAAAAAAAAATATTTCCAATGAAACTATTCATGTTATATAACCTATGTACTGAATCAACATTGACAGCAGCGCTATTGTTAAAAAAAGGAACTACTGTCCATTTGTGTATTTGCTTTTGCTCAAGGGCAGGGCCTTAACAAGTCAGTTTATATGATTTATTACATCATCCTCCGACCACATTTCATAATAGCCAGCCTTCCACCACATCACAAGGTCACGTCATCGCTGCATATAGATGGAGGACGGATTCGAGCACGCCGGCTATTTTTTTTTTTTTACTCAGTCCCTTAGTTATTACTTTCACATTGGGGAATCGGAGACATTTACTGAGAAGAAAAATTGATCGTTCTTAATTCTTCCAGATCATTTTATGCCACCTACAAGTATGTGCGACTGTACATGGGTCCTTCCCAGATAGCCCACATGCTAAAAATAGCAAACAAATGACAGGAACTGCCTGGGTAATGATTCAAACAGAGAAAAAAAATAATAGACGTTCAAGTCTCCGGTTTCCACTAGGTCTAGCGCAATGATTTTCAACACGGCAAAATTAAATATGGTAGAATTGTATGAGTAATTTGAAAATAATCACCGACAGAAGTATTTTTATGAAACCCCCAATAGCGTTTTAATTTCATATGTCAAAAGATATTCAAGTCTGCCCCCATCAAATTGAGATGGGCTTCTTTTCAGACTTCCAACTATTTCCTTTACTGGTGTGGTTAACCATAAGGAGGAGAAGTGGCTTTATTTAGCTTCAAACAATATTTACATTGACCACACTGTAATACTTAGTGCATATATCTTTTTTTCCTCTCCTATGACATTTTGAAAAGTAGCAGGAGAAAATTGAAAGCTCTCATTTGTTGGGTTGCACAAAATATGCCTGCAAGAAGAAATTATCTACACTGCTATTTATGGAGACAAGGGCAATGTCATAAAAATTCACATTATCCATAACAAAAGCTGTTTAAGAACATTAAACTTTAAATTGCAGGAGACACAAGGTAATGATTACAAGAAATAAAACGAGTAAACAAACAAGTCTGTGGTCATGCCAAATGGGTTGCTGAGTGAATGAAAATGGGCCTTTAAAAATGTAAGCATTCACTGACGAAGCATATTAAACACAACACCGCCTTATTTTGGAAGCCTCACTAATGAGGAACAAACGGTTGGACGACCATGTAAATATAAAGTAAGAACAGGCACTATTTAAAGTGTGAGAGGACAACAGTAGTAGTCCAGACTCTGAGAATGGCCCCTTAATGAATGATTACATAATAATAATCATTTAAAATATATTATTTAATATATTGACAAAGAAAAAGAAATCCACTCTAAAGCAAATTTCCGGTTGCCAAATTGTGAATATGTAGCAACTGTAGTTTTAAGTAGTAATATCGCCATTCACCACTAGATGGCAGACAAAGCTTAATTACACTTTCACCAGCTCTTATACGGTGATATGAGTTGGCCTTCTAATGTTTTTGTGTATTTGGAATGATATGCAGGACAAACATAGTACCTCAATAATATTAAAATTCTGAGTTGATTTTTTTTGTTAAAATGTGCACAAAATTAGTTCTTGCATATAACTAATGCTGGATTGCTTTAAAGCAGTTTTCTGCCATCCCCAACTGGCAATTTTTATGCTTGCACATATCTTGTCCATATCTAAATGGTGGCAGTCAAAACAATGAAACGCTCTTGAACTTCATAGAACAGAAAGTACAACCTCTTGATTTTTAGATAACAGAATAATAGCTTTCAATTAAAGGCCATATTTTAATTTAATTCGTGAGTAAACATTAAATCACCATTATTTGAATACTTTTATACTTTTTTTTAAAGGGGGGGGGGGGGTCATCAGATTCTTCTCATCTAAAATATTCCTCTTACCTCACTGAATGAGGGGGGGGAGTGAATTAGAGCAGTGACAATAAAGTCAGACGCGTCCCAAAACGACTATATAAAGATTCCGTTATATTCGGTTAGGCAGTGACACACATGGATATTTCCTTTGCGTCTTCTTATTCCATTGAAATATTATATTCCCATGAATCGAACATCGGCGTCTTCAGTTACGAACCATCTGTCCACCGATTTTAAATGACCGTCGCAGGGCTTAACCGTTCTCAATTATCTCATAAAACGCAAAGTTAAGACAAATCGACACAATATGCACGAGCGCACTTCCAGATCTAAGAGATATAAGCGTGAATATGTTTTGCGCTTCTCACCTGTTCGGTGGTGCTGCTGTTGTCAAGGCAGGATGCAGCCAGCCAGTACTACCGACTCGTCTCATCGGAGTCATAGCTGGCCGACGGATAGGTGGAGCGCTTGGCGCAGTACTCGAAGAGGCTCATGGGAAATGTAGTCTATCTTAGGTCGCCATTGCGCCATGCCCATCGTGCTTGGTTTACAGTTTCACTATTAATTGATAAAACATCACAAACTTGTCATGTAAAATATGTAATATATATTTTAGATAAGCTAAAATAACTAACTAAAAAACTCCTGATATGAAACCCATTTACGGTACAAAGAATTACTCCAGTTTTGACGTGAACAAATATTCCATAAATTAATTGAATATTTAAAAATACAGTGATGTGAACCAAATTTACTAGTTTTTACTTTAAAAAAAAAAAAAGTCTATATTACCAATGGAACGAATCTGCCGCTGCTCCTCTAAGACTACATTTACCTAAAGCGCTGTCATTGACAAACATGGCGGCCTCCGCGAGTGCTGCAGAGGTTTTCGGCTCTGATTCTCAAAGTTCTCCTCCAGCTGATCCAAACATGGCAAGCTCGCCAATTCAGTACAGTATGGTCCTGGATCATCTTATTGGAGACAAGAGGACCGTGAAGGACTTGCACCCTGGCGTTATGGGGGGACTGCCGGTGCCTCCAAAAAGCGTGGAGCAGAAGAGGATAGAGAGTGCAATGGAGAGTTGTGCTTTCAAGTCCATTTTGGCCTGCGTTGGAGGTAAATACAAATAATTAAATGTGATCAATGTTTGCATAATGCCTAAAATGAAGCATTTTTGGACACGTCACAAATATTTCAATTTCCACTGTCATCATTGTAATGAAAATCCATCCAGTCAGTGTTGACATATTGTTTTTGTTCTACACAGGGTTTGTCCTCGGGGGAGCGTTTGGTGTTTTTACTGCAGGTATAGACACCAATGCTGGTTTCGATCCCAAGGACCCACTGAGGACCCCAACAGCGCGAGAAGTCCTTAAAGACATGGGACAGAGGGGCATGTCCTACGCTAAGAACTTTGCCATTGTGGGCGCCATGTTCTCCTGCACAGAGTGCATAATAGAATCGGTATGGTAACACTACGAGTCTAATACAAAAACTGCAAAACATGGAAGGAGTAAATAAATTGTGCTATAAAATCTGTCAGTATAAGTTTGGCAAGGCAACAATGTTGATCCAACAGTTCCACCTAGTGGTCACATATCAGTATGACATCCAATGTAGAGGTTGAAGTCTGGTTTCTCTAACATTCAGATACTATAAAATAATCGTACGTGCTTTTTCAAATTTCTTTTTTTTAACAGATTGAGACACAACTTTTGTGTTTTTTATTTATTTACAGCACAGAGGTAAATCAGACTGGAAGAATGCAGTGTACAGTGGTTGTGTTACTGGAGGAGCAATTGGCTTTCGTGGTATGTAAAGCTATATTTACATAGATGTTTTTTTATTTTTTCTTATGTCTGGATTGTTTTTCCCCCTTCACATTTTTAGCTGGTCTAAAAGCCGGAGTCCTAGGTTGTGGAGGCTTTGCTGCTTTCTCTGCAGCCATTGAGTATTATCTTCGGTGATCGTCAAGGACTAAAGTGACTCTGTGACTGAATTGTCCCTCCGGATGAGCCTGTGCAGACAGACTAGAAGATGTTTCTACTTGTTGGTCTGCAAATGGAAGAGTGATGCAGAAGCCAACTAGAATTATGATTGGTTGGATTTCTGTGGTTGTTCGAAGTGGACAGAAAAAGTTTTTTTTTTATCGTTGCCTTATCAGAATGTGTCATTTTCTGTCAGGTTGTTAAGAATGATGAGTTTGGTTCTTTTCATTAAGTGATGTTTATAAGAGTATTTATTTGACAACTATTCTTGCCGTTTTGATGCCCTTTTCACTTGAAGTTTTAACGTAGTTATCAAACTGAAACATGGTCATTTACCACTAATCCACTTACTGTATTGTCATCCATTCCATTTGAAAATAATCTATATAATCAATTAAAGTTGCAAAAGGATGGTTACTCTACTGGAGGAAAATCCATTGTCATAAAATCTAACAATATTATGCACAACAGTGTATTGAATTTATAGCATGGTTAAAAAAAAAAAGATTGGCTGAGTACAAAGTAACAAATGAAATTTTAAATGAGTATTAATTCTGTGGAATATTCCAATTTAATACATGCAGTTATTTTATACAGTATATCACCACAATTATATTGATTTTCAACATGCA
This sequence comes from Syngnathus floridae, assembly GCF_059516105.1. NCBI lineage: Eukaryota > Metazoa > Chordata > Actinopteri > Syngnathiformes > Syngnathidae > Syngnathus > Syngnathus floridae. The sequence continues at coordinate 8,763,366 of NC_142427.1, read as the reverse complement.
AATTGATTGGGTAGAGTTTCACAAAAATGACTGATAATTAAAACCAGTGCACCATGCAGTTCTTGTTTAATCTCTTCCAACTGCATGTGTCTCCTTGGGTCTGTCGATGCGGTAAATACACTCAGCAGGCACAAAGTAGCCCAAGTACTCCACGCTGTCGGGTGTGGTGTCTATATAGTAGTGGCCACCTTCTCCATGATGACTGAAGCAGTGGGTGTGCTCCACACGCAGGTCAAGTCCCTTGATACAAATAAATTTGCTCAAATTACCTTCAATGCAATTATTGATTACTTTTGCACATGAGATATTTACTTACAGGATCTTTGGATACAAGCACCGACTGGCAGATGAGTGGGGCGTTCACTTCGAAATGTTTGAGCCAACTGTTGACCTCCTCGTCGGTATTGAGTGGACACACTGAGAACTCTCTCGGCTGTGCAAAAACGGTTAGCATGAGTCTTTTTTCATGTCATTTAAAATGGCTGCGTAAGGATGCTCCTATTTACCATGATGTGAATTTTAGCTTTCCCCTTCTGGATGATGAAGGTGCCCCCCAAGCCCAGGACTTTATCAGGGTACTGAACCTCCAGAGTCTTTCTCAAGGCAGTCACAATACTGAGATCTCCTGTTCTCCTCTTGGCCCGCACCTCTAAGACCTGCGGAGAGGAGGAGACAACTGTGTTCCCCTATGCTGTAGTTGCATTATGATAATTATAATCATGATGATCACCTTTCCCGGCCTCCCCTCACAAGCATAAAGATTCCCCAGCAGTCCAAAGTTGCAGTCAGAGAATTTGTCGCTGTATCTTTCTTGCAGACACTGGCCATCCACTGGATTGATGGAAGCGAAGTAGCTGCTGTTCACTGCGGGTCTTCCATCGGCTTCAGTCAGAACCAGTGGCATCAACTGGGATAGCAAAATATACATCAAAAATCAGTCTGCTGTTTTTAAAGGTAAAAATATATATATATAAATTTTCCAGTAATTAGCTTCATCTCATTCGGGATTTCCAAAAGTTCAGTCATGCTCACTATAATTATATTTTTTACTGGCCTGAGAAACAGTAATGATTAAGCCCTGTGAAATCTGCCTAGCAACCTTTAGGCTGTGCAATTTATTGATTTTTTTTTTTTTTAATGCCACCCTGGCCACCATAGAGTGGCCAGGGGTGGCATCAATGATTAACTTTTTTTTTATGCTGTTAAAAAGTGATGATTACCTCTGCATTCATCCCCACAATTCTGGAGGGGGCGGCTCCTGCACCGAGGATGAACGCTCCTGGGAGCTCCACCTCCTTTGATATAGCATTCATGTCATATTCCTAATTAGAAAATATGACAGGATAATTAGATAAACTAACCACAAACAGCCAGAGGTCTCTCTGAATGAATAGTAAACAGTACCTTGTGCTTTTGAACCAGAGGAACCAGGTAAGGAACTCCTCCCACATCTGTGACCCGAGGACTTCCACATAAACCTAAAAATGTACAAAAACATCACATTGTATACAAAACTGAAGACATTTAAATCTGATGTGTGGTTTGTCGTGCAAAAAAATAATTTTACCTTTAACAGGAAAGTTGAACGGCTCCTTACTGAGATCGGGACATTCCACAATACTCACCTTAACTTCTGCAAAGTTCTCTTCCAGCCCCGTTTGTAATACTGCAAACAATAAGGATTTTTAGAGTCTCTCGTTTGACCATGTCTATTATGTTCAAATTCTTACCGGCACAAAGATCCTGTAGGTCTGGGACATGCAACTGAGCCTTCTCAGTTTTGCTTACATCTGCCATTATTAAATTTATGTGCAAGTTGTGTCACGAGAAGGGAAACCTGGAAGAATTGTGTGGAAGCCTGCAGGGAGAGTGTCAAAAGTAAAGTCCAGTCAAAGAGTATATAAAGTAATGAGATAGTCACTTTTTTTTTTTTACGTGAGTAACCACCTGTAATGTAATGTCCGTATTTCGTCCTATGTGGCTTGGGTAGTTAAAAATCCACATAGCGTGAGCGCATGAGTGATTCATTTCGACTTGTTTAGTCTTTGATAACCGTTCCGGAAACCACGTGATGACGCTCAAACAACTTCCGGTTTTTTCCGGAAGCACATGTGAAACTGCGAAGTGTGCTTGTTGTTTACCGTATGTCCGTCGTTTTATAAAATAAACGAGATGTTGTCATTATCGGTTTTATGATCATCCTAGAGTTCGTGCTCGTTCCTTGCTTAAATTAGTTTCAGGCCTCAAGCCCTAAAATGTCAGAAACACACAATAATGTTGGTTTGGCTCAGGCTGAGGATTTTGCCGAAGAGATTTCAGGAAGCCACATTGTTCTGGAAAGGTCCCCTCCGGATTATGTGAGAAAAATATCGCAGTACATCGAGTGTTCGGCGGGACCGAGTAACCAAAATCCAGAAGTCGAAAGGTATTATGTTTATCAAGCTATATTGATTGAATTGGAAATTTAAAATGACATGCAGCCAGAACAAAAAGGATTTACAGTAGTGTAGTGCTTTTTGAAAAGTAGCATGCATCTCAGTTCACTAAAGAACTCTGCATTGCATTTGTGACCCTGACCCCACCATGAATGCACAACACTGGATATGTTAATATGTGATTGCTTCTTTGCAGTGATTCAGGAGACAGCTTATTTATTACACAGTTGCCTGCACCTCAGCCTGTGAGAAAAGTCAGACGCCGGAAATCATCACGATGCCCTTTCAAGGATACTCGTGGGGACTCTTCTTCCGCTCACAGTGACGATGATGACAGTCAGACGAGCAGAAAATCCAAAAAGAAAAGAAAGATACATCTACCAAAATACAACTTCCCTTTTCTCACGGGAAGGAAGTGGAAGCGCGGATGTACTCGTTTAACCACCAAACAGAATCAAAAATTTCATGTAAGCCAACATTCAGGTTCCTGGTTTGTTAATATTCTGCAACTTTTATGCTCATTTAATTATTTGAAATTCTTATTTTTCAGAATTATGCGATGGGGGGCTTCTTTAAATGTGTCGAGTTGTGGCAGGGAGCTGAGGATTTGTATGAAGGTCTACCAACACTTGACCAAGATAATGAGGACATATCACCACTGACAGAGTGAGTTTCTTAACATGACTTCATTTAGTCATCATTGAAGTTATTCATACATTTTTGTTAGGTATAATTCCTAAAATATGTGTGCTCTTGCAGAGATGAAGACAAATCTGGTGATGAGGACCTCAAAGTGGTGGTAGGAAAACTGTCACTCAATATCATATTGATAAAAGGAAATCTTCTGAATCTAAATCGTGTTTAAATCATGACGAGGAATTACAACAAAGACCTGAAAATGTATTTTATTTTTTATGAGTGTGTGTTATGTTACAGGAGAAAAAACTTTTCCTGGCAAAATCCAAAGCAAAGATGCCCCAACCCTGGTACACAGCACCACAGGAGGAAGGAGTTGTTACTCGCGAAAGGGAGAAAATAGATCAAATATCAAATAAGGTCCCCACGTCAAATATGCTTTCGGCGAAAGACAAAACCGATGACACACATTCCGCTTCAACTTGTAATGATCCTGCTGTGCCGGGAAATAACAAAGCGCGAAGAAAAATACCAAGATGCAGGACTCTTTTCCAAGAAAAACTTGCTGATCTGGAAACGAGAAGCAAACGTGTGCCATTCAAAGAGCACATAGCATCTGAAGAAGAAAGTGACTGGCAGTCCAGAGAGGGTGAGGATGCTGACATAACCGTAACCATGGAAACCACAGTTATCAATGCACAGGCACCGCTCGATCTTCATAAAAACAGAATGGACAACTTTTCATATGTTACGAGCACTCCGAGAAAAAAAGATAAACCATCAAAAGGTCACGGCGTCGCCTCAGGACGAAGGGAAAAAAATACCAGACAGGAAATCGAACTGGAGCGTGACCTCGGTGTAAAAGACAACGCCGTGTGTTCCCTCAGCCGAGATGAGCCTGAGGTTGAAGAGTTCTCCGACGTAGTCAGCGAACCTTTAAGAGATGAGAGGCGGAGGAAAAAGAAGAAAAAAAAGAGATCACATCAGGAGCCGGGGAGTTTAGGCATGAATGAGAAATCATCCAATTGTACTGCACCTTTAAATGGAAGTACGGAAAAGAATGTTGCTGACACAACTGAAGACAAAGATGTGCAACTGGTTAGTAAAAAAAAGAAGAAGAAGAAAAAATTAAGCAGAACATTCCCAGAACTCAATGAGTCTATGTCTGAAGTGGAGAATCAAAACAATAGGACCTCTTCCTTCCTTCTTGCTGATGTGGAGGAAAGCAGTGCTTTTGAGGCAAAATTGCACAAAAAGCACAAGAAAAAGAAGCGCATCGGCCACAAGGGGGCGGAAGACGCGTTATCCCATTATAATTTGCCTGAAAAGGTCCCAAAAGGTCAAAAGAGGCAACATGACAGTCAAGTGGCGACCAATGAGGACAGACTGGAAAGCGCAGTTGATTCTGCATTTTTAAAACCTCATGAGGCCAAGGTGAAAAAAAAGAAGAAAAAGAAGCATCATGATCATTGGGAGACAGAGGAGACTCTACCTTTTGAGAATGAAGAATCCCAGGATCTCAATTCATCGCTTACTCAATCTCACTATGCTGAAAGTTCTACGGAAAAGTCTTCTTTAGACACTGTCAAGAAAAAGAAACACAAAAAACATACCCACGCACACCAGATGTACAACTAATAAGAGGTTTATCTATTTATTTATTTTCAATGTTGATTATTTTGACAGGCATAGATTCGATGCTGTTTAACAATAAGCTGGTCTTATTGGAACCTCCATGGTGAACAAATTCCACAGTGAATATATACTACACACTCACAAATTTGTAGATGTGCCTGGGGGTGTGTGTGTTTGTCTCTTATCACATTGGACATTTTTAAATTATTTATCTTGGTCTCATTTTTTACATCCCCAAAACATTTCAACAGGGGTGTGTAGACTTTTTATATCCACAGTTGGCCTCACCACAAGGCTTTTTTATGTGCACAATTCACCATAGTCCAAACTATTGCCTTATATTGATTTTTTAATAATGTATTCTATTAAATGAATAAACCCTATTCATAAATCATTCTCCTTTATGTAATCTATATAATACAGTATTTTTGTCATCATAAAGTCAGTTTAATTTGAAAGGCATCACGGGAAGTAGCATTCTATTGTTAACTTTGGGCTTTACTAAGACTTTATTTTGAAACGACTTCCCCGGAAATATATCCGTGGTATTGTCTCCTTTACTATAGTTCACCTTTCATCGGGGAAAGCAACGTGTTACCAGCAGGTAGATAATATGTCGTTCATAGCGGCTGATTCCGTTCAACGGGCGGCCACTATACGCAGGCGCAGAACCACAGCCAGCATTTGAAAAAAAAAAACGAACAAAAGTGCCAAGTTCCGGTTGGAAACTTTTTATTTTTGTCCCGAGCTCTCGGAGGACACCCACTTCTTCTCCCAACTTGTCCAGCAATGTCTTCCTCCTTCAACGGCAGCGCGCGTTTCAACGAGGCCCGGAGAGTAGCTATCTTCGGGGGGACTCACGGGAACGAGATGTCCGGCGTGACGCTCGTTAACCTGTGGATGAAGAACAGCGCCGAGATCCAGAGGAAGACCGTCCACACTAAACCTTTTATTACCAACCCGAGAGCTGTGGAGAAATGTGCTCGATACGTGGACACGGATCTGAACCGAGCTTTTACTCCGGAAAACCTCAGGTAAAAAAAAAAAAAAACGTCTCGCGCTCATTTATGTATTTATGCAAATGATGTTTACACTACCAAATGGAATGACATCATAAATAACATGGACTATGATCAGAATCTCCATTAAGGAAATCTCATAGCTCAGCATTATCGTGCTACGTCATGTTTACTTGTGCCAGCATCAATAAAATCCAAGACTGATCGGAGAGAGCGAGACAGAGAGGCCCGCCCCCCTTGGTCCTCAACTGACTGGCAAACCAGCAGGAAAACGTGAGCGAAACGTGACCAAGCTTCAAATCATCCAAGACGACCGCCCCTCCATTAATCCCCCCTTAGCCCGATGTCCATTTGTGGATGAGGTCTTATGCAAAAGCCTGGCTGGCACTCGAGCAGAGCATGGAACCGCAGCCTAATGTGGTTGGGTAACAACATCTCAACATCTCCCTCGAGGTCTCCCCAAAGCATTATCACGTAATGACTTCCCCAAGTAGCCTTAGTCGTGCTATTGTTCCATTCCCAAGAAAAGTGCTTTCTCATCCTCTCTTCCAAAGGATTCATCAAGAGTGGAGAAGCATGCTGGACTAATGGTTAACTTGTGCCTTGCAGTTCTAAAGTTCGATGTTGGAATCGCTTGGAATTCATATGTCCTTGTATTTCCTAAAATATCAATGAGTTTAAATTATTTTGTGTGTGATATTTAAAAGATGGATGGATGCACCTCCATGACATTTTGGAAATGTAAATTGTAGGTTCAGATTGTTATATGTTAATTTAATTTTTTTTGTTTGCATTTGTTTAATTTTCTTTATATATATAATATATAATATAATTATAATAATATAATATAATATCTTGTGCACCGGAGGTTCAGATTGTTTTTTTTAAATTTTTTTTTGTTTGCATTTGTTTAATTTTCTTTATATATAATATAATAATATAATATATAATATAATTATAACAATATCTTGCGCACCGGGATGTGCTCCAGCTCACTCACTTTAATCTTTAAATATCTTCTCCAGCTTCAAAACACTTTGGTGTTTCTCTTGAACGTAACCTAAGCTTAATATTTTGCTAAAAACAGCCCAAGATTCAATGATCTGAAATAAAAATAGAACCTCAATATTAGTTTCCGTTTCCATCTATGCGCTTTCATGGCTCATCAACAGCTACTATGCTTGTGTGCCCATGCACGGGTGTCCAGGACAATAGCAGATGGTCGCTGAAAATAGGGACACAAAGTGCAGACAATATGTGCGCGAGAGGTACAGTAAATTAGAGAACCTCCTAGACGTGGTGTCATTTTGAAACGCTTTAGAGACAAAATAAACAGTAGCCTAACGGTAACTTTGTAAGTCAACTAGCAGCAAATGTAAATACTACCTAAATATTTATATTTCAGTGCCTCAGGGGGCAAGGAGTTGCCCTACGAGGTGCAGAGAGCTCAGGAGATCAACAGACTATTTGGACCGAAAGGAAGTCCAGAGGCCTATGATGTCATCTTTGACCTCCACAACACCACGTCCAACATGGGCTGCACGCTTATTCTGGAGAACTCCAAAGACCATTTCAATCTGCAGATGATGAACTACATCAAGGTATGCGTTTACTTATTATCCGTTGGTGGATATTTTTATTTTTTTTTAAAAGTGGAGCCTGGAGTTGCTCAGCTTCATCATTCTTCAATGTGCTCAAGAGGTAATGTGTTACTAGCTCAAAGTTTGGAGAGAAAAAAAAAACCTAAGCGGTTTCACTTCTCCTAGATGTGTTGAACAAACTCAACAGGGTCATTTAGTCATTACTTGACTCCCCATGACATTAGTTAAGCACCAACTGAAAACTAAACACAGCCATTTTTCTTCTCCATATGTGTATAATAACAAATTTCACAAATTAAATTTCAAAATACTAACGGCTTGTAACACTTGTATGGTTCAGACCTCCATAGAATAGGACCGGGCCTCACACTCCTCGCCGAAAATGCACTAAGTGCGAAAGCCCATTCATTTACAACGGCGTGTCCGCCAGAGGGCGACATTTCCCCGTTTTGTAACAATATTATTAATTCATCCTAAATCACAGTTTCTTTTTTCTTAATTATAAAAACGTATTTTTTTTGCTGTGTTGCAGAAAGCCATGGCTCCTGCCAGTTGTCTGGTTCTATTGAATGAACACCCGCTTCTGAAATATTCCACTTCCCGCTCCATAGCTAAACATCCCGTCGGTGAGTCTCTGAAATACAAGCATTTATTATTATATTATTATTATTATTATTTATTGTTGTTGTTTCAGGCTTGGAGGTGGGTCCTCAGCCTCAAGGGGTTTTGAGGAGTAACATATTTGAAGCGATGAGGGTCATACTGAAACACGCGTTGGACTTCATCGCTTTGTTTAACGAAGGTAAGACGGACGTTTCTCGTGCAAATTTTGCGGAGTTTGCTTTTCAAAAAGTCTTATGCAGTCACAGTCTATTTTTGGCCGTCCGCACGGCTCGTAGCCTAACAAGACGCACAATGAAGGATGACAAGTCATGCGAACCTGCACTGGGACCTCCAACTAGCACGTGGAGTGTTTCCGTGCAGCGAGGCAACCGTTTCCCAGCTCTTTTTCGTAAACAAGGCCGACATGTGCCAAGTGTCAGTCTGTTTCTTAATTGTTGAAAGCCAATGATGTGGTAATCTGTCTCCGGAGTTGGCGATGAACCCGAAGTGAAGAAAAAACTAAATCAGACTTTAAAACAACAACATAAAGCGTTGACGCCTCGGAATGTGCTTTGCCGTGTGTCGTCAGGCATGGAATTCCCGTCTTGCACAGTGGAGGTTTTCCGAGTTTCGGAGAGAGTTGACTACCCCAGAGATGCCAACGGAAACATTATTGCCATGGTCCACCCCAATCTACAGGTGAAAAAAAAAAAGTCTTACGTAATAGGACATGAGAACTTGCAGTGTTTGTTGTGAAAGCAGTTTGTTACATTGCGCAACCCCCCCCCCCCCTTTTGCTGTGATTGTTTTTGTTGCAGGACTGCGACTGGGAGCCTCTGAACCCAGGTGACCCAATGTTCCAAACTTTTGATGGGAAGACTATTCCCTACCAAGGAACCGGAACCGTTTATCCCACGTTTATTAATGAGGCAGCCTATTATGAAAAACAACAGGCATTTGTTACCACTAGACGTGAAACTCTGGTGGCAAGCGCCATCAGAAAAGCATAAAATAAAAAAATGTCGGTTTTAAGTGAGCGTTTGGGCCACCTCAACAATTTGTATATATTTTTTGCACTTTTTTTCTCACATAATAGATTCCAGTGGTTTTATTTTTTGTGCACTTACTGACAAAAATCAGTTCACTATGCAAAGAATATTTGTAATCTTTACAAGGCAAAGATTCTAATCTGACAAATTAGAAGTATATTGTGGTTATTTATGATACGATTGTTATTTAAAAATTAAATCCCTTTTATGAGATTAAATCTGGATCTTAATTATTAAAGACCTGATTAGTTTCTGCTTTGTGATTAGTTGCTGTATATTTCCTTTTTTACACTCAGGAATCTAATTAAGAATCATAACCTTGCAACCTTTGACCCCAAACTGTCGTGATTTGTCTTCCTAATGAATATATTTGTAACATCCTAGGAGGTTATTTGTGGCCTTTTAAACTACCTGCCAGTAACTCCTGTGGTGCTCTCCTATTGTTGCCTTAAAAAAAAAAAAAAAAAACTTAATTGCACTGCTAAATTGAAGTGTTTATGTATTGGATAACAAGATATTTTAATAATAGTATATGCTCCTTCCCTGTCTACACGATGAAAAAAGTGATATATGTCTATTTTGATATTCTCGTGCTGTATAAAGTGCTGTGTGGCAGTTGTGTATTGTTTTTCCATGTTTATATGTGCTTATCAAGGCTATCCCTGTGGTCTTATTGTCACTCATCATTATAATGTTTCATGATTATACGTGTTACCACCGTTTTTATGATAAGCAAAGTTGGCTGTCCTTTCAATCCTGTGGAAACAGTCCATAAAATAAATATAAAATATTGACGCTGTCGTCTTCATGTCGTGCATTTTATGTTGAGTGTATAGCACTAGCAACCACAAGGGGGCGACACACTACCACAAATTCAATTGGGCAATGCCAAAGTGCATGCGATGCTACTCAATCATGGCTTGATTTTTTTTTTTTTTGGGCACGGTGAAGAACTGGTTAGAAACAGTTCTTAAGTGCAGTTTTTATGATAAACAAAATTGGCTGTCCTTTCAATCCTGTGGAAACAGTCCATAAAATAAATATAAAATATTGACGCTGTCGTCTTCATGTCGTGCATTTTATGTTGAGTGTATAGCACTAGCAACCGCAAGGGGGCGACACACTACCACAAATTCAATTGGAAACAGCTTGAACAACTCCCGACTGTTCATTTTCTGGTACTCAATCATGGCTTGATTTTTTTTTTTTTTTTTTTTTGGGGGGGGGGGCATGGTGAAGAACTGGTTAGCAACAGTTCTTAGTTGCAGGGCTCGCTTCCTGCTCTGGCCTTCCTGTGTTAAGTTTGCACCCATTGTTGTGAAAGTAAAATGTGACAGCTACGCCGTCTTCCAGCCAAAAAGAGAAGACAAGCTTTAAAGGCAGCTGGACTTCCTCCAGACCATCATCACCCTCCGGGGGACCCAGAGTGACCTCTCCCAGGTGAAGCCAGAAGGTAGCCATCTTACCTGTTGGGTTTTGTCTAAAAACACGGTTATCAGTGTATGTTTTTCTATGCATGGCATAATGGGGGCCTCACAAAAAACACATTTAACTGGCTGCATCGTGCATCTTTTGAGAAAGTTACAATTGCATACTTACTTGGGATAGGGGGAGAAGACGTGTGCATTAAACATGACATCATGTTTAAATGAGAAGTGACATGATGTTACATCAAGCATGACATCGGCATTGCAAGCGCCTGCAAAAGATGGTGCGAGACGTTCACTAAAAATGTCAAACGCTTCTGTCCCTGATAGAGAAACAGTTTTGGACAGAGATGGCAAAGGTCAAGAAAATAAAAAGCTTGCCACAGTTTGACTCTCACCACTTATGCTTCTACTCAGAGTTTGTTTACCTGCTTGAGTAGAGCAGAGCATCTGTGGCTGGAACCAAATTGTGCCTGTTTTTTTTACCTTCTGGATCTGGATTTGCCACCTTTGGAAGATTCTCTGAAATAAATGACAGCTAAACATGAAGTAATCACTGAAACTTTTAGTTTACCATGATTAATGTGATCGATCTACCAAATAATTGCCCAAAATATCAATCAGGTTTTGACTTCTACGAGGCCTTGAAGATCAGGATCTCAAACATGATTTGTTTTTTTTTGATAGTAGACATTTTGGGATTTTCCTGGTTCTGATCAGAACCTGGTTCTTTCCTTTGTAACACTATGACTGTTGGTCGAGCAACGGTACGGATAGAAAATAGAAGACAAGAAAATCAAAAGTCTTAAAAGTCGACTTCATTCCCGTCAATGACAGAGTGACACTTGTCACATGTGTCTCCATTCAAAGACACGTTTGTATTAAACATGACATCAGGCCCAAATGAGCGACGTCACATTTACATCAAGCATGACATCGTGCTTTAAGGCCCCCTCGGTGTATGAGAATCAATCAGAGGGAATGTTTTGATGGACATAGTGAGGGAGTACTTTTTGCGTGGATCAAGATGGATAACGAAACCAGTTACATCTCCAGTCAGACTCTTCTGTCCCTGACAGAGAAACACTTCTTGAAGATCACGCCCGCTCACTGGGCGCTGCTGGCGGCGGGCGTCCGTGACCCCGCCATTGACATGATCTTGGCCGACATGTGCGGCGAGATCGTGCAGACGGTGGCCACTGAGGTCCTGCAGTTGGTGGTGCCCGTCCTGGTGGAGCACCTGGAGGGGCGGGCGTCCCCCGATGAGATGACTAGCGCAATCGAGAGGTGCACGCCTCAACTGGGCAACAGCATCATGACGACCTTTGCCGCGGCCGCCGACGTTCCCGAGGTTGAGTTCGCAGGAGCCAAACGTTTCACGTCTCTCATCGAGAAGGAAGCCAACGTCAGGATGAACTCGGTTTTGAGTTCGGCTCTCAGTAGCAGAGAGGGTCAAGCGGAACAGCTGCTTTACGTCAACGCCACCATGTCCAGCGTCAACGCGCTCTATGAGATGGTGAGCCACGCTCACAAATGTTTGTCTTATCTGAGCCAGATGACGCAACGCTTCTACAGGATGAGCGGCCTGACGCCCGTGGATGTGGACGCCGCTACCCACTCCGTGGCGGCCATCCTTCTCAAGTGGGCCAAGGAGGGGCGTGAGGTGCCCGACGATGAATTGCTACAGCGCTCCATAGATGCTAAAACCACCGCCGAGGACATCATCCAGACTATGATCCAGATGCAACAACGCAACGAGCGCGGGCCGACCAAGGGGTATGCCAAACCCCGCATCGACATGACCGCCATATTGGCGAAGGTCAAGCGGTTCTTCTCATCATGCCCCAAATCCTCTACCAATGATTTGGCCGTCAGGAGTTCATTCAACACGGTCGGACGTTCCCGCTTCCAGAAGATGATGGCGGGTCTCAAGAGCATGTTTCAAAAGACTCAGCCGCCCTTTGTTGTCAGCCTTCCGTCACGACGATCTGGGCAGTCTTCCCGCCAGCGTGCGAGCGGGACCAGGAGCTCCCGGATGTCCCGGCGGATGTCGCAGCCTCTGTCCGAGGATGAGCTGAGGAGAAGGTTCGACACCTTGACCTCCAACCTGATGGACTGGGAGCTGGAGCCCTGCAGTGAGGAAGAGCGGCGGCAGTTGACAGACACAGTTTTCGAGCATCTGCTGGCCCAGCAGGAGGACGGCTCCCTGTCGGCCCATCGCAACGTCCTCTACACCATCACGGACGACACCATCAAGAAGTACATGCAACAGCTCAACCTGTGGATCAAGGTCCTGCGTGTCAACGCCAAGAGCCGCGTAGAGCTGTCGGGAGCCCTCAACGAAATCGACACATTCATCTCCGACCTGAGTCAACCCAAAGCGGGGCCCGCCGTCCGGCAGGACGAGTACAGCTCGGAGGCGGTCGCGCCGTCGTCGGTAACTGATACAATCACGACTAGCCCGGTAATGGCGGTGCCGCCGTCCACCAGCGTGACCGCAAGCCCGATGGTGGAGTTGCCATCACCCACCAGTAGTCTGCATCAGGCGCACGTGAAGAGTATGGTGAGCGCTTTGATCATCGCCCTGGTCATGCGCCTGTCGTGGAGGAGCAGATCGTGTACCAAGATTACGACTATTTTACCCGTCATCAAGCGTCTCTCGGAAAGGGCGGTGGATGAGATAAGCCCCAAAATGGCCGCCGCCCTAGCTGACATGGACACATACGACGCCGTGATCCAGGCAGTGGCAAGAGAACTGACCAAGGAGTTTGACTCTTCTCAAATGCCGTTTCTGGTCGACAATCCAGGCTTTGACGATGCCGTTTTCAGGCATCTCAAGGTCCAAATCCAACTGATCAGCAGTGGTGTGTCCCTGAGCTCCAACAACTTCCTCTCCACTCTGAATCGGGTACTCAGTAGACCCTTTCTCAGCCTGTTCCGCCCAGCGACCCATCCGGTGGCCAACATTGATTGATGCTGAAGTGGGGAAAAAAAGAACCTCAAGTTGTTATATTTTAACATTTACAATTGTGGAGCCTGAGTTTACTCACATAGTCACTCAAATGACAATTTTTTTCACTCTTGGAAGAAGCTAACCAGCGTTTTTAAGCAAGTGTGCTGGATCTTTTTCTACAACTGATACCTGAGATATCCATCGATACCAAGTAAATACTAGTGCCAGTATCAACGATATTGATACAAAGTATTTCTAGGTTAAAAAAATAACATGCATGTAAATTAAAGTTTCTTGGTGAGTTCTTAACGCAGTTGCAATATTCAAAGTGGTGATAAACCTTCTAGCTTGTTTTGATTTGTTAAATAAGATAACCAGTGCAACATTATTTACTATTTTGGTTTCCTTTTTGCAGGCCTTGTACTGCCAAGAGGAAAACAAATCTGCACTCTGCTTGCAGGTAGTTGCAGTTAACCAAGCTATTCATACTCTGTATATTTTATGTTGTGCCACAAGAATAAATAGCTGGTAGATGGAAAAAGCTCAAACAAAGCATAATATGACTCAATGTAAAACATCCATCATTGTAAATATATTTATTTGAAAATCACTGTATTGTGAAGCACATGTCTGTATAGAAACATTCACTGAAAAGGAACCAATGAGAAATAGAAATAAATGCTGGCTGTTTGGAATCAATCCAATATCCACATTATTGATCTGCAAAGCTCTGCTTTTTGCATCCAGCTAAGCCACGCCCCCAAAGTGACGCCACTTTGTTTACAAACAAAAGGGGGGCAATTAACGTACCTGTATCAGCATTGGTCTGTATTGCTCTTTATTTTAATAATAATATTTTAATAGAATTATTCACATCTTTGCAAAGTCAGCCGTTACCTTAAGAGTTAATCTTGGCCATGCGTCAGAAAGTAAAAAAATATTCGATGGTTTAAAAGACGTAGTATCCACAAATGCACCTGCTGGCGTATACCTAAAAGACATTTACCAAATGCACTTGAAGGCAACACAGCCGCCGATACAGGAAGTGTTGAAACTTTTCGCCTGTGGTTTAAAACTACATCCTCGCACAAGGTGCATAACTTCGTCTATAATTTGGTTTTTGGAAGGGGTTTTAAAAATGGTCGTAAAGTGGGTAGTTTGATTAAGACGGACTTTCAACGAAGAAAGAAGAAAAAAAGACGTAAGAGGACCGCGAGTGCTGCAACATTTTACACAGCGAGACTGCTTTTGCCCGGGCGTAAACGACAGCAAGATGTGGGAGCAAGAAGAATTTGCTAAACATTGGCGGAACGAATTCCCGGACGGCGAAGTCCCACAAATGAATTTAAATACAATCGATGACATCGAGTCGCAGCTGGAAGCTTCGAAAGCCAACTTGAAGCGGCTCCAGAAGGCTCTGTCCGAGGAGAAATTCAAGGTGATCTACCTGCAGACCACCATGGCGCGACAGAAGAACGACGCGGAAAGTTGTCACGGCAAAGACGTCAACTTTAACGCCGATGCCTTCGTGACGCCGAAGAACTTTAATATATCTCAAACACGGAGCGAGGGATGCGATGGGAAAAGATCCAAAGTGTCTGACGTGGGGAGTGGGACACTCCAGTCGGGTAAAGCGACGAGTAATTCGTTCAGCCGGGAGCGGAGCAAATTCAGCGGCAAGACAGGCAAGCCCGTCCCCATCCCCGTCCCCCCTCGTAAACCGAGTAATCCGAGACTGAACCCTCCCGGCGTCTCACAAACGAAGAATAATGATGACAACAGTGACAAAGAATATGAACAGTTGGAGCTGAATGAGAATTTTGTCAGGAATAATCTGTTAGTACCAAAGTCAGGGAGTAGAGACAAGCAGAAGCCGAGCAGCATCCGTCACCCGGACACTCTGCGGCCTCTCCGTCTGAGTCGAGACTTTGACTCCGGGGATGACAGTCGGATGTCGCCGCCTTGCCTGCACATTGGACGTGGGTCAGGCTGCAGCACACCAGACCGGAGGAGTGATGGCTACCTCAGTTCAGAGCATGACGACTCCTCTTCTGCAGGTAGTTATTTGACTAGTCATCCTTTAACTGTTCTTCTTCACAGTAACAAAAGAAACATAACTAAACTGTCAACTGGTTGACAGCTAAGCATAAATAGCCAGTTTGTACCAATGCCCAATGATAACACTAAACTTAAAAATTAAATCGTCTTTCTTGCGGCCATAATCATCATTGCACAAGAACTAAATGTTTTTTAATCATTAAAAGTGATATACAGGGATCCCTCGCTACTTCACGTTTCGTTTATCGCGGCTTCACTACATCGCGGATTTTTTTTCCCTCCCGAATTAAAAAAACATTTAAAAATCGAAATAAAACTTCTAAATTGTGGAAACATGTGTCTAACCTTTAGGACAATGTAGTATTGCTCCAAATGTTCGTTTATATTCCTTTAGAAGTCCGTTTTCACGTGTTAGCACGATCGTGAATTAGCATCTTTCCGCTAACTCATTAGCCTGCCCAGTACTTCTTGTTGGTTATCGTACTTCGCGGATTTCACCTATCACGGGTGGTTTTTGGAACCAATTATCCACGCTAAACGAGGGATTACTGTATATATATATGTATAAAAATGTATATAAATATATATTTAAAAAATATATATTTACATAATTCTCTTTTAACCTTTGAAATGTGTTGAAAATCTGTTTGAAGAAAATAGACAGCTTAGACCGCTTGTCATCCTTTATATCAAAAGTGGGTTATATTTGGCGAATACGATTGCATCTTTGAATGTGGATACACATTGCAATGCTTTCTTACAACAAAGACGATTAATGTTGAACAATCGGTTCAGCCTCACTTTTACTTCCTCAAGACGTGACGTGAGTCAAGTGCTGCTGACTCGCAAAGGTATATGAATAGAATTGAGGAAGACTTTTAGGATCAGTGTCTATTGTGACACACTTTTGAAAATTTGAGGATCACAAATGAATTTATAGGCTAGTATCCTTAATATTTTTTCCCCCTGAGGTTTGTGGTTGTGTTTGAAGTGGTCATCCTCACTGTTGTTTCATTTTTAGTTGAATTCTCATAGTCATTCGGATTTCATTGTGTGTTTTTTTTTCTTTTTGTAGCAGTCAAGGGAATTTCTAGACCATAAAGTTAGATGGCAGTAATTTGCACTTAATGCAAAATCTATCCCATTTTATTGCCCACCTGGACATTGGTCCATTCTGTACTCTTGACAGCAAGACTAATTAGAAAGCCTTGGTTGAAGACAATGAGACGTGTGGGAAGTTGCAGGAATAGTCAGAGGTGGTTTACGTGTCTTGGCTGTCGTAGCAACAGGAGATGTCTGGCGCATGGTCACCGAGCAACAACGGTGAGCTCATGCCAGGCAGGATTCTCGTTCACGATCATCCATCAAGTCATGCGTGTCTTATACCGGTTTGGATTTTTAGTTAGGGACCCACTGACTAGTTTCCTAAGCAGCTTGATTGTATAGAATTTGGCATTTTAGACGACTCGGACAACAAAGCATTTGTGGAGAGCAGAGCGAGATTGCATGTCACATATTTCTTCTTGACTCGCCGTCTCCTCTCTCACACAAGCATGACATGTTCAGGCTCGTCTTGGACTATAAGTGCAATGGGAAACAGGGAGAGCAACATTTTGTGAAAATGTAAAAATAGCAGCCCAGACGATTAGTTTTGAATGTATTTTGTGTGTTGTTTTCACTAGTTTTTCAATAGTTAAATATTTTGAATAAAGAATTGGAAAATTGTGCTTTTGTCAGGGAAAAAATGGAGATTTATTCATTTTATTTTGATTAATTTGGATTGGTTATATGGCCTAGAATAATAAATGATTAACTTTGGATCAAATTTGGAATAAATTGGCGGTGTCAAAACTAAACGATTAATGACAATAAATCGATGATCAAATTAATCGCCTCGTATTAATGATCAAATGCTGAACAGAATAAGATGACTTTATCACAGTTTATGCACAGCACCCGATGCCATTACAGAAGTGTGTGCAAGGATGCTCATTGTCCTACAAAAAAATTGATCTAAAATGTATTCTACCAGTAGATATGACTCATTTCCTGTCTATAACTTGTTCTTAAATGCTTTTCCTAGTAGAGCCATCAGAGGTGTGTGTGTGTGGCGGGGAGTGAATCTTCTGAATGCTAATTTCTCTGCCGTTGCTGTGCAGGAAGGCAGACAGGATGCCTCAGTGGTGACGCAGAGTTGTGGACTTGTGCAGCATCACTGCTTGCAAAGCAAATGGATGCAGGGTGGTGTTTGAGTGCACAAAGCATTGCTCTGCATCTTAGGTGTGGAATGCATGGCTGCGTTTTATTATTATTGCTTTAGCGCTGTTGTCTAAGCAATCTCCAATGATAAACGGTTTTTATTGGCAGTTTTCGAAAAGAATGCAGTGCAACCCAAATCATCCTTACCAATCGAAATGAATGGAAATGACATTAATCCGTTCCCAAAAGACAACATTAATTTTATATAGTGTGTATTTTAACGAGGTAGACCTTTATACAAACATACATTAATGACAATTAAAAAAGAAGAATTACAATTTCATAATTTTTGACTACACTGCATTAATTAAATCCAGTTTACTGAGGTCTTATGAATGAATTCCAGGTAGTTCTTGCTAATCATATTGCAGTGGGTGTTTGCTGTTTAGTACTCAAGACTGATTCATAACATCACCTCAACTGCTCTCTGAGCTCATCAGTTCGGCACTAATATTAGTCACTCTAGAATAGAAAGGGGAATTGGCTATGTTCAGAGTTTCATGTTATTTCCGTTCCGCCCTTTCCTTAAAGCGTTGGTATTAGTATAGTGGGACGTGAAAACAATTCTTAAAAAAAAAAGAAGAGAAAAATATAATATACCACACTGTTGCACTTATCCAGTTTTAAAATCTGTGTGATGTGAAAAAGGGAGCCAAGGGTGTCTTCCTGTTTTCTTGTCAGTTGACTGATTCACTTTCGGCCGCTTCCTTGTCGAACCAAACCCTTTACTGTCACCTCAACTTAACCGCAAGTTAAGACATTACTAAGTATAGAGGATGTGACTTCAACCTTTAGTTTAAACACACAGGTTGGTCGGGATATCTCAGTGTGGGGATTTCTAGAATTTCGATGACGCAAACCTTGGCTAGACCAGTGAGGAAAATCCTTTTATTTGCTCTATGAATCATCACCTTACTGTCAGGAGACTTGGCCTAAATCTTCTCCCTGACATGGCTTGTGTTTTCCTTTGACATTTCTACAGCCACAGCATTTTTGTGCTTCTCAACAAACCCATGTCAGTTTAGTTTCAATTTATACATGGAAAGAAAGAGCCTCTGTGGTGTCCGGTCACAGGAGACCCCCCTTAGTGGGTTTTAAGTTTCAGTAGGATCCCTTTTTGAAACACTAGCTACTCAGTATTGTTAGTATCATCTAGATAACATTAAATGTACCTCAGGACATTGAAATATTTTTTTTTACGTTCCTCTTCTTTACCTTTATTAAAAAAAAATAATTCTGATCTGCACATTCAGAACCAAAACAAGAACAGTCTGTACTAATCTGACAATGCAGACTAACTAGGCACAAGCTATGTGCTATCTTTAGAGCTAAATATGCTGCAGGCCGCCAATAAAACAGAGGGAAACCTGTTCTTGGTAGGCCAATTTGGATCCAAATTTTTCACGCACCAATCGCATTCAAATAAACTGGCTGTCATTTTGTCAATCACTTGTGCAGATCACCTGATTACTAACAGTACAGTGTTTATTTTTCTTACTGTAACTGTTGACAAAGAATGGAAGTAGTTCCTTTGGAGGCAAGATGTCTCCTAAATTTTATTTTCTCTTAATGTCAGCTTTTTTTTGGACTTTGAAAACTACTTGCCAGTGTTTATAAACATGTGCTGGTGCAAACTTGACACAAGAGGGCAGTATTTCACTGCATGGACAATGGCCGAGTTTGTTTTCATTGTTTTTTTTTGTTTTTTTTTAATATTACACAAGTGTGTTTTTTGTAACACAATGAGGAAACCGGATATACTGGTACTGTATAAATAGCAGGAGTTGATCAACACTACACGTGTTTCCGCTTCTTAGCAAATCACAGCGTGATTTAGATGATTTCACCATTGACCCCGATAGATCAAAAATGTTTATGCTGGCGTGACTCAGTGAGGGCCTTCAGGGCCTGGTCTGGGCGAACAGGGGTGAGACGGGATCTTGTCTGCCATGCACACATGGAGCCGGAATGTCGGTATTGTAATTGTAAGATAAAAAATGACTCTTAGTGCGATCCCATGATGATAAAACCTCGAGAAGACAAGTGACATATTTGTGCCATCGCCATCAAAATCATCCCAAGGGCCTTTTTTGCACTGTTTCGTATATTAAAAAAAAAAAAGCAGGTATCAGACAATAAAAACACCCCAGATGATTGCAGGAACTCTCATTTTAACAAGTAGACATTCATCACACTGGTGCTTTTTAATAATGTATGCTCACTTCTGCCCAAATCCCTCCCACTTTTTAAAACAAAGGGACATGGGTGATCTATCTACTCGTCTCTAAGGAGTGTTTACACTTCCTCACAAAGCCCTCAGTGCATACCGGTGGGGCAGATGGTATATTGATAAAGCTTTGACCTGTCGTCGGATAACCAATTTGCAGTACTTTGCTTTTCCGTCCATAGAAAAACTGCTCTTCCCGTGTGTGCACCTCCATCGTCTCTCAACCACGTCAATTACATTGAAAAACCTTTGAAGAGTCGAGCGGGGGGGATGGAGAGCTTGCGTGGAAGCGACATTTTTACATTTTAGTCTCATCTCCCACTTAGGATTCCAGTGAGGAGATGAGAGGAGCAGGTGGGGGAGACTGGGGCAAATGTGGGGTGGTGACTGGAAAATTTGTGCTATTAACAGAGACCCCTTTACCCTGAGGGGGAAAGAGTCGAAATATTAGGGAAGCATTGGGTCGGATGCGCTTTGGGTCAATGTAGTGGGGTGCGGGGAAAATGTAGGTGGGTGGATGGCGGATTGGCTGGTGCGCTGTTTTGTGGCCTAATTACACACACACAATTATCTCTTGTGTAGCCTACATGACAGTTATCTAAAAAAATTGTTCGGCAAACATTTTTACTGTCTCTAATTGAAAAGCAAATTCCGATTGTACACTTGGAATAAAAAAAAAATGGTTTACATGTAATCTAATTGATTTTGATCAATTTATGTCCTTGCATAAACTGTATGGATACTAGTGTAAAAAAAGAAAAAAAAATCTTGACTAAATCACCTGTTTGATTCCTAAAGCATGCAAAACTAGAGCATCATTTATGAGTCACTACTTAAATGATGATGTATCAAAAAAAGGGTGTGTAAATAATCAAATTTCCTAAGGGAATTTTTGCTTTCAGAACTGGGGGGTTCAAAATCTGTAATTTAAATGTTACCCTTTTTGAGCTAACAATGAGGCCCCTTGATGCCCTTTGTTTAGTATTCACACTCACAGGATGATGATGTAATCAAAAGCATGCCTTTGTTGGCATATTTTTTTTATATTAGTGCCGTATGATTAGATAACTGTTTGCAAACTTTGAGAAAATGCTGAAATTTTTTTTATATGGGATGAAATAATATTCCGTTTTTTTTATTTTTTATTGTGCTACAAAGAACTAGCCTGAGTTTATCTACAGCCAGACAGTTGCATTGTCAGAATTTATCGTCCCAGATTTAAGACAAAGGATGTGTACAGTAGGTAAATGTATTTTTGATGAAGTGCCTCTCTGCTGTTTTACGCTTGGATGACTTTTCCCTTTTTATAAATCTGCGTGCGAGAGCATTTTCCAAAACAAATGCTAATTTTTTATTTTTTTCTTTGGTCTCCATTATGATACATAAATGTGTATTCCAAAATGCCTCGGCAGAAATGCATTAACACGCCACTGTGTGTATTTTTTTTTTTTTCTCCAGCTGGCTCATGAGCAGACAAAGAGCGAGGCTCGGGGCCCGCTGCTTGTTGAGGTGGGGCTGCCCAGGGAGGGGGTCCTCATGTCAGCCTTTGTGTCCTAATTGAAGTTTTTAGAGGAGGTCGATGGGGGAGGATGGTTGTTTGTGGGACCTGGCAGGGGTTTGAAGTGAGGTGTTTTGATTGTGTGTTTGGGTTTGTCAAAATAGAGCTCTGAATTTGCTAGTGAAGTGTTGGGCTTGGTCAGGGGATAATAACCACATTAGCATTTTTTGTTTTTCTTTTTTCATTCAACTTTTTTTCGTTCGACTCAGGTTCAGAAAGCGGTACGGATTTGCATCTCTGTTTAGGGTGCAAATTTTTAGTATTTTTTTTAAACCTCAAGGTTGAATGATAGAGGTTTGTTACTTCCACAAAGTGACTTTTTATTTATTTATTCTTTTTTTTTAGAGAGAGAAACATACTGTGACATGGGCAGAACTTCTGCTTCTGTTTTCTGTAGTATCGATGATTTTGTAATACGCATTATTATCAAAAGCAGAACTGGACTGGGATTATATTGACCAATTTATTTTTTCCAAATATATTTAACGTTTATTCCTCCTCCATCTTGAGTATGTGTGTATATTAACCAGAAGAAATATTTAGGGCATTTTTTTTTTTTGGTTTCAACTAAATATCCAAAATTCAAGAATGAAAAGCAGCTGTTCATTGAGACCCAGGAAAAACATAAATAGAAACTCAAAGCTGCTTGTTTGTACAAATGAGAAAAAGCACGAATGCGTCACTTCTACTTGGAGATGTAGAACGAAAGTGAGCGAGAGCGAGCAAGCCATAGAGAGAGAGAGAGAGAGAGGGAGGCAGTGCTTCTCCCTTCCCCTAGCAACGGTCGGCTTTGGTCGTTTCCAGCCTGTTGTTTTCGCACACTGTCTCTGAGCTACACACACACACACACACACACACGCTCTCATACACTCCTTTGACTGGCTTGCTCGTCTGCCTCTTGGACCCCCAAGGGTGTCGCTTGACATTTCATCCCAATCCCTCTTTGAGCCTCCTTGCTCCGGGATGAAAGCTTTATCGCAAGGATAAGATCAGCACGGCCGCAACTTAAAAGAGGGCGGACGAAACGGGTGGATAGCCCAGTGACTGACAAGGGCTCGGAGAAGAGCGAAGCGGGGAAAGAAAAGGAGGATGGAGCCCCTTAGTGCCCGTGGCCTGCCTCGACTCTCCTGGATTGACACCCTGTATAGCAGTAGGTACCCCCGTCTTGTTTCTTCCCATTCATTTTGCTTCATCTCCATCTCCGCTCGTTTGTCCGAGAATACTTTTCTCAGGATTTCCAATTATTTTTCATGACTGTAGTTGTCCATAACAACCTTGTTGACTCCATTCCCGGGAAGCGCTAACGTCTCATTCCTGCTGGCAGTTTGGCAACCAAAAGCAAAACACAGGCCACTCGGATGTTGAATTTTTAATCTACTCCTTATTGCTTTTACTGCTGTGCTGTTTCTCGCACATGTTCTTTAGTGGACTTGGCCACTTAGGCAAGAGTGAGTACTAATTCCATCACTTTCTTTTCGGATTTAACTTAAATGAGTTTTGAGTGAGTGCTTTAATTACTTTATTAAGGGTTGTCCCCATTTCTGAACTTGCCTTATGATGATGGCAGCGAACAAGTTCTAGTTGGGTTCAAAACTTCAAAAAATCTGGCAATAAAGTCGCACAACCTCAGAAACAATTAACCAACAATTCCACCCAGGGAAGAAATTCTTAATAATCACTGAATTGATTTTTTTTTATTTATTATGGCCCATCCCTAATGACAATATATAGTAATATAATTGAGATTATATATCGTATACTATTTAATGGATGCAGCCTTTGTACTCAAATATGCTAATTTGGAGCAGATTGATTTTTCACTTGTGACAATGGTATTAATCATTTCTTTGTTTGTATTCAATTTAAAGTTGAACTTCTTTCTCACTGAAGCAACTCATTTTGTGTAAAATAAAAAAAATCACCGTGAATATTTTATTGCCAAACCCTCCATTAGTGTGCTTTCCAAAAATAGGTCAAACTAATTGATTTTTTTTATCATCAATAGGGATTTTTGCATCAAGTTGTACTATTTTGATATAGTGCTATTTTAGTTCCTGTATACTCTCCACACCTAATGTGCTAATTCACACTTATTATGTAAAAGGCTGCATGCTAACAATAGTAAGCAGGCATTGTTAGCATTACAACAGCCTTTACAATTCACACTTTACTATGAGCTCTTTTAAAGAGTCCTTTACTTTAATACATTTCATCCTCTTTTTTGCCAACATCGCATTTATCCATATACTGGTCCTTACTGGTCTCAGGACTACTTTTAAAGTGTTGAATCACTCTGCGGAATATGACTCCGGTGTGGTTGTAAATGGCGTGTAGCAGTAATACACCTCCGGAAACAAAATGTATGGGCAAAATATTGTGGATTTCCTGCCACGAGGCAAAAGTTCCACCCAGCCAATGTTAATACTAAATAATACATCTTTATTTGTATAGCATTTTCACAATGGCTTTTCAAAGCGCTTTATAAAATAATAATATAATAATATAATAATAATAATAATAATAATATATTTTGGCTTAGGCAGACACTGTTTTTTCATTTTCACCCCACATTTATTTTCTAGCTGTCACTACACCAAATATTTGTCTTTTTTTCCTGTCATCACCCCCCCCCCCCCATCATCTGTGATAAATGCAGTCAACCTCACTGCTGCTCCTGGCTGACTTTGACCCAGTCCTAGTTCTGTCTCCAAGTGTTTAATGTTCGCAGTTATTTGGCTGTCACGTGATTTGCGACTGCAAACAGCACCACTGAGACGATTCGAAATAGCATCCTAGCGGCATTTAGCTCAACCAGCAAAATCAATTTGAGGCAAATTGTAGCTGGTATTTCCAACATCACCGAATAATCACTTCTATTATCAATAGATGAAGAAAACGTCTCTGTGGTAGCTATAGAAACAGATATTCAAGTTGTCCTCGTGCACGCACAGCACGACTGCAACGGAGAACGATTTTTTTGTCAGCCCAAAGCAAAGTTATGTAATAGCATAATCTCTGCTGCCGCTACCATGCGAGGCGTTTCTGCTTTGTCTTCAAGCATCTTCCTCCCTCACTCCCATTTGACCTGCAAAGAGGTTCTTGTTTATATAATCCACTTCATGTCTAGTTTTCACACAACATGATAGTGACATATTACGTCCTGGTTTGTCAAATAGAAATCTAATATTATTAATT
This sequence comes from Syngnathus floridae, assembly GCF_059516105.1. Lineage (NCBI taxonomy): Eukaryota > Metazoa > Chordata > Actinopteri > Syngnathiformes > Syngnathidae > Syngnathus > Syngnathus floridae. The sequence goes on along the minus strand of NC_142427.1, from coordinate 8,738,711 downwards.
TTTCTATAATGCAAAGGTTTTATGTACATCGACAATGAGATGTTTGCTTCATCCAGTTGATTAAAACAATATGGTTCACTGATGGAGATAATAACACACCTTTGAATAAAGGCTCCTTAAAAAGTGTCAATTAAAATTGAATTATTAGCCAATTAAAATTTGAATTATACACGCTCATTAGATTGGTGTACTGAATGGGCGCCAAGTGTCACTACTAGGTGAGATAAGATGAATTAAAATATGCTGTGGTCTCCTCAGGAGAGCGAGTCCAGAGTGAGGGACAGATGTGGAACAGTCAAAAGTCTAATTTAGCTGCTCCGTCTTGCCAAGATGACGCTCCCTTGAACCAAGACTGTCGGGGTTCATTCAGTGACAAGCATATGAATAATAGATGCTTCTTTTGCCTCTGCTGGTTTTGTTGTTATCCTTCCACAAAAATCCCACAGCAGATAGGGGAGAAAAGGAAGTTCTGTGCCAAATTGATTTGAGCAAAATTTTGTTCTTGATGTAGTTTATGAAGATTTTTTTTTTTTCTCCTTCCTGGAAAATGTAGGTCAGCCAAATGAAATGTAGCAAGCACACAAATAAAAGGTCAAATAGAAGACAACTGTTCATATGCTGAATTATGAAAATGAATTAAGTGCGGAATGATTCATAGGTGAGCCTTTGCTTGGAACACATTTGGCTAATAATAATAATGATAATCTAAAAATCCTTTGTTAGTTTTGATGTAAGGGCGTGTGTTTTTCTGCTATGGCGATCTTTGGGGACTATCACTATGCCCTCAGGGAGCAGTGTGTGTGTACATTTGTGTGTGTATTATCTGTTATGTTACCATAGACGGCAGCCATCGTCAGCGATTATCATTGTAACCACCAACCATCTCCTTTTGCCATCCATGCCACATTCCTTTCAGCCAATGGGCTCCAAGTAGCATCGCCCTCCCGACCAATGGCACGAGCAACGTCTTTACATGCTCCCGGAAGGCAAGCGCCTTTGATTAAGCATTCTGGGTAGTCGAGCGGAATGAAGAAGATGAGGAAAGAAAGGAGGTGAAGAGAGAGAGCAAGAAGCAGCTCGGGAGCGATGAGGCCATTATGAGTTGAGAGGGCTGATGGATGCTTCGGAGCAACATCCAGATAGTCTCGTGTGACCAAACTCATACTGTTGGTCATTTATTACCTCCATTTTGAAATTCATAACAACTAAGTGAATCACAGATATAAATCTTGCTCTTTAAATGCTTGCCGTCCAGAAATCTTTCATTTTAAGTTAATTCCCAAACCTACGTGTGTCGTTAAAGATTGATGAGACCTTCATTGTAGCTTGGCCTCGCCCTGAAGTTGTCTGCTGGGATTGAACATGGCCGCTGACGTCCAGACTGGTTGCTCTGACTAGAACTTGCAGACTATCATTTTTTTTTTCTGATTCATGGATAGTGTCGTTAGGACAGTATGTTTTCCCCGGCATGCTCTAATTCCCTCTTCATTTATTGTAATTCACCACTTGAATCTTTTTCGGAGCAGGCTCAAAATCAATATATATATCAATACAAGGCCTCTCCTGACTGTGTCCAGTGTACTAACAAACTCAAACCATTTATTGTTATTATTTAAGACTCTCCTGTTGTTTATATCATCAACAGGCTGTTATGAAAGAAGTCAAATGGAGCATATTTCAAACTGCCATTACCGTTGCTGCGTTGTGATTGGCTGACCAACCATCGCAGAATGCCAATAGGCCACGCCTCTTATTTAATCGGGGTGAGGTATTTGTTGCAAAATATAAAATATATAAAAAAGTTTAAAATGAAATAAATGTGCTCTTAAGTCTTGATTATATACTATATATTTTTTTTTTCCGTTTTTTATTTTTATATATTATATATTTTTGATGGTTCAATTTAACCTATGCTGTACTGGCTGTGTTTCTACTTGAACTGTTTTAACGTCAGGGTTTGGTATCAGGTTTCTCTTACTCATCTTTATATTATGCTGCAAGACTCCTTGCTCGGGGTATCATCTTACACCTGAAACCTTTTGACTGTTTTTATCTCCTGTATAGTATTCTAATTGAGCGGGTGAGTGCAATAAGCAGAGAGCACAATCATCAACGGCATTGCCTGCAGGGCTGTCGGCAGATGCTTTCATTTTAATGGCTTGCCTCGTTGTAGTTCTCCTTCGCACAGTTTGATACCCTTTCCATTAGCACATGAAGCGGCTGACGGGGAAACCGAACCACTATGATCTTGATGCCCACACGGTAAAATGTGTCCAAAAGCACAGACTGTCCTCAATGTGGGCGTTTTCTGCTGTTTCACAAAAGTGAGAATTTGAAAGGTGATGTTACTATTCTGGATTAGCAAGGTTTTGTATTTGGGGGTAAAAAAAAAAATGAGATCATGTGTGGGTTGTCATCTTCAGGCCCCTACACTTGATAGTTGTTTTAATCTATGCTAGCGTGAGCCTTGGGGATTTTCAGCAGCTAATTACAATGTATAGTAACTGGCTGTCTTGGGATTTGGGGGTCTGCATGTTGGGGGGGAGCAAATCATGGAATAGGTTAGCTTATCTACCTATGGACATATGGCTCATAAAGATATCCAGTTGTTGCAGAAATGTCTTATTCGGAGAGGTGCAGAACAAATTTGTGTGCGAAATGCAATTTTTAGCAATCATTTTTAATTTCCCAGTGTGGGATAAATAAAGGAATATTTTATCTTTAAGTTCTGACCTCCCCTCCTCATTGTTGCTTCGTTTTATGCTCCAATGTGTGGAATTCACAACAGTTTATTGACCTTTAAAGTGTGCTTCTATCGGAACCCTATGGGTGGCCCATTATCATCTCGGTTAGGCTGGATGAGAGGAAAACCAATGGCAATCAAATGTTGAGGATGTGCAACCAACAATATTTTGACCACAATTAATTGCGAGAGTTATATAAAAACAATTGAGTTATATATATATATATAAAAAAATCAATTCAGAAGTATTTTTATGGTTGTGGTTTGTAGAATGAAACCTTCAGTTTTTTTTTTTAGCCCCGTAATTGGGTCATTATTTTACACTATGTGCTAGTTTAAGAGTGGTTACATGGCATTTGTGAATGGAGGTTTTATTCACATGTCAGGGTATTGATCTGGCCCTAACTTGGATTGATCACTGCTGTGCCTCCGTGAAAATGGCTGGCGGCCCTTCGGCTTCCGAGCGTGCCTTTTCCTGAATGGACAGATGTTTGAGCACCTGGTGATTCAAAAGTCTACTTCAGTGGAAATAAAATGTTTGGGGGAAGCTGAATAAAGCAGCAATGAAGTGTAAGAGGCGTTTTTTGAAGTTTAGGTTTATTCCCGGGAGCCTCATTAGGAGTAGCTGAAGCGGCAGTTTACAGGATAGATGTTGCTACTTTTACTAGCTCTCATATTACTGCTGTTAAAAAAAAAAAATGATGATGAGGACTGTAAAAAGGTCCGTGATGTACAGATTGACTTTCATAAAGGATTTTAATTTCCCAAGTGTCGCCTGCTGATTGATGACCATATGACGGTGACATGTAATAGCCCATGTTAGTCATCCAACACTCACATAGCAAACATCTGTTAGGTCACTAATGCACTAAGAAGGCCAAATGACCTCTTATGGTTGACCTTCTTTGACAGTGGAGCCAATGAAGTCGAATTTAATCGAAAAAAAAAGTTCATAATTACCCCTCGATGACCCAAGACTATCAAAGCACTACTTTTATCTAAATGAAACTGGAATATCTGGACCATGGCCAATCAGAGGCGGGTCCCAGCCTTGACTATCTCTGATTGGTTGACACCATAATGTGTTTGAAGAATGAAAGAATGAGACTTTGATGCTTTGTGAGTCGACAAGTTGGTTGGGGTGATTTATTTTTTCAATTGCACCGTTGTGAAATTAGGACGACTGCTTGGCCTAATTTGTCCCAGTCTAGAGCCCTGCCAATGATTTAGATTCATTTTAATCAACATAACTTGTATGTTTTTGGAATGTGGGAGCAAGCTGGAGAACCTGGAAAACCCGATGCAAGCATGGGAAGAACAGCAAAGCCCACACAAAGCCGGAGCGAAGATAAAAAATGTGAGCTTGATATGCTAAGAACTATTTCAATATGCTGCTAGTCATGATGACTTTAAATTGTATAATATTTATTTGTGACATTGGGAATAAATGCTAATGACTACAAGTTGGTTTGACCTTAAAGGTTCTCCTGCATTTTTAGAGCTGTTGATCAACTCTGGATTTTTTCTTTAGACTTGCTTACGCAATTATCTCCTAGAACAATGAACGAAGGTATGTGCTATGTGTTTGGTTCAAAAAAATGTTCTCTGTACAGTACATGTGTGCATCTCGACATGCCTCCACACTGAGATTGACTTAGCTGCTCACACAATGTTGGCTGGCTGCAGGATATGATATAATCTCCTCCTTGGAGAATGTTGCTGAGCGAGGCAGCACAGCGAAACGACGATATTTTGAAAGTATGCTTTTGTATTTTTATGAACGTCTGAATACTGAGGGACTTATGAACCAATGACAGGAACCAAGTAGGAAGTCACATGCCAATGTCCCTTTGGTTTGCGGCCTTTCTTGCACACGCTATGGTGACATTAAAGTAGCATTTGTGTTTGTACTTTGGAAATTAGATTGTCTAGTAGTTGGTTAAATAAAATGATAATTGGATTCCAGAAGAAAGAATTTTGTAGATTTTTCTTATTGTAGCCTCACAGCATTAACAAAACGTCAATTGATCTGTTTATCTAGAAACATGTGAAGGCGTGTAGTTTTTTTTTTTTTTGCAATATTAATGACATATGTATTATAAATTAAAAATCTCCACTGTGTGGAAAAGTGACTGATTACTTTGTGGATTTGATCAAATTCTGTTACGTGACTGTGTTGTGCCAACATCTTTTTTTGTTTTGTTCCCTTTCCGCCGTTTGACTCGCGGTTTTGTGATGTGTAGCAGGGTGCTGGACACTTTTGACACTTGTGACAGCTTTTGTCGTCCCAGTGGTACCGAAGGAACTCGATCCCTGTCAGCATTGAAACCGGCGTGTGAAAAGGGGGCAAGGGTGTCCTCACTTGAAGTGCATCTTTTCAAAAATGTTGCTGTTGTTTACATTTGTAGCGATTGTCAAATGCCAAATATTTATATCTGTATTGTTTATACCTATAGTGTTTTTTTTTTTTTTTTTTAATAACCAAGTACATTTAACTTAAATGCCATTCGTAAAATTGGTGATATTGTTTTTCTGCCCCTATCATCAACATCAACACCCATTCCTATTTGCAAAATTTCTCTTTCCTTCATATTAGGGAAAAATGCCAACTCTATATTCCGCTTTCTGACAGATTTTAACTACAACACAGATGGCTACGAAGGAGATGGCGCAGAAGATGGCAAGTCCCAAGATGGCTCGGAGACACTGCCCTATATAGACGAATCCCCCACCATGTCTCCCCAGCTGTGCACACCTCAAGGACCAGACGGAGTAATGGTCTCCCCCACACCACCAGAGGGTCTTCTTCCTGGGGTAGGAGAACACACACACACTTGACATGTTGTCACACAATAAAATAATATACTTGAGGCCATTCCTCTCCATTGTTTATTTTTTTATTATCATTACAAGTGTCACATTGGATTTATTCACTGTCTCTTGTGTGCTGTCAATCGTTTCTTCCTGAAGCAAAGCGCCGGATCTTGACCCCGTGTAATTGTTAGCGATTAGCCACATTAGTTGGAGTGCCTGTAGCACATCGCAGGTGGCTCTTTCAGATCAGCAGGAAATTAGCGGCCATGCAGATGGGGATTGAAGCCTGCGAGCAGATTTGGCAGTTCATTTCCACTTAACTGACTCTAGACATTTTATTGTTTTTAACCATTTTATGACTTATGTAGAAAATTATATTTGTGTTTTTAATCAACGTTACCTCAACAGGCATTTTATTATATTGATTGAGCAAATAGTATTGATGGCTCCCTATCACGCTTTGCAGTTCATTCTTGAATCTCTGCCGCCATCTTGTGGCCTGATGTGGTAATAGCGGGCAAGAAGACACGTCAAAGCTAACACAACGGAAAAGGTGATGTGCAATTTTGGAAAGGGAAATAACTAGATAAATTAGAATTTCTTAATGATTTCCAAATGAGGTTTGGGACCGGTAGAGAATAAATGTTGAACATTTAGGTTTGTGAGTTTGGGCAATCTATGGGGAAGCTGGCAGAGTAATAAGTGGATGTCACTTCCTGTATGCATGCTGAGAGCTTCTGGTAAATGGACAGTGGTCATTCACAAATGCATTTACTTTGGCCATCTTTAGGTCACTTATAATATTATAAAATCTTCTCCCACTAGCTGTGTGCAACATTACTTATTGACTTGCTGGAGTGTGTGTGACCTGTGAGTGAAATAACAGTAACAGGGAAGAATGCAGAGGCGAGTGAAACTGCTGCCACGATGAGGAAGTGGCCTGACGAGACTGAAGAAACAAGAATTGAGTGAAGCCGCAGTTGAAATGAAACCACCTCTGCCGCCGCCATCAAGGAAGTGAAGGGATCTGCTCCGTCGTGAGGGGAGGGGAGGGCAAGCAGTCAGAACTCATCGACCGTAGTGGAACAGTGGCACCGCACACATGCACACCAGGAAGCCCGACAGAGGAAGGGGGTGGGGTTGAGTAGGCGGGGTCATTTGTCTTTCACTCTCGCCGTCCAGACGACTTGCTCGGAGTGAAAACACTGATGTGTTCAGGCAGGCCCTGTTGAAGGCAAAAAGACAGGCAGAAAGAGGAAAAGCTCGGAAAGAAACATGGAGGAGGAAGAGGAGGAGGTGCTGTGCTATCTGGACAGGGTGCTGGAGGAGGAGGTGTTTGAATATGGAGATGGGGAACTGGAGCCCATCACTCCTTTACACAGGCAGTTCAAGGTGAGGCATGCTTGCCAGCCTGGTTATTTATGATGACACCAAGTCATTTATTTTGTTATTTCTATGGCGGGTGCTGCAACGTGGACCTTGGAAACAACTACGTGTGTGACGTTGCGGCCTGATGAGGCAGCACATGCAAGCTTTTTATTTATTTATTTTCTAGAAGAAGCTGATGTGGAAAGCGTCACTGGTTGTTGTGGAAATGGAGTCTCATGTATTTCTCGCCTTCTTACCACAGTGCTTGTCTTTGTGAAGCTGAGGGGAAAATATTCCCGCTGTTGGGTTGGGGAAAAAAAATACTTCCTGTATTTTCTCATCTTGCTGCCACATGCTTGTCACCAAAAGATTGACCTTTACACATCTAGAGTCTTTTTAAGACATCATGTAAGGAGAAACTCTTGGTTAACAGGTCACTTTTTACATTTGAGAGGACTTTGTGAGATTTGAGCTGCAAATGATTTTCGTCCGGTCAAGTCATGACCCAGTTTTGTGGAAGAAGTTCAACCACATTCAAAAAATAGTCTCTGGAAAAAAAAAAAATGCATTTGTCGGTTTAATCCTGTGGTTCTCAAAATGTTGAAGCCACCACCAACCACCAATGAAAGTGCATTGCATACAAAAGTGAAATTGATGTTTCAAAACAAAAATTCAATGCAAATTAAATATAGATGTATTTTATTAAAATGAAGAAAAAAAAAAGTTCATGACACTCTAGAATTATGCACAATTTGACCTCAGCACCAACTTAATAAAAGTGTTTATTTTGCATGGGAGCTTTCATCTTTTATTATCACACCGATATTGTTTGGATGGACCTATGTTAATGATTAATCTTAATCTTTGTTGCTCTTTGTCCTCTATTGTGTACATATGTGACACACCCATGTGTGAAAAACTATCAAATTAGATATGACCATGAACCCTGACCAACCTCCTGAGGGTCATTCGACCTATCTCGAAATATGAATGCTTTTAGTTGAGCATTAGAAATAAGTCCTGGGTGCAAATATGTTTAAAAAGCATCATTACATTTCATGTCAGATTAATGTAATATTGGTTTTTTTTTTCCCGCCCTACAGGGAGACATTGAGAAAGGACTAGAGATGAAGAAACTGGTGCTGTCTGGTTTCTTGGCCAGTGAGGAGATCTACATTAACCAACTGGAGGCCTTGCTATTGGTAAAATACATATTCAAAACAGTTCTGGATCATTTTGTCGAGCATGAGGAAGGCAGACTGTTATATTAGGTTGAGAGTGTCCCAATGCAAAGTCACATGACCTCATTGTTACATGACACCAGTCAAACTGATCTCTGTATTGTCCATATGCAGCCAATGCGTCCCCTGAAAGCCACAGCCACCACCTCGCAGCCCGTCCTTACCATCCAGCAGGTGGAGACCATCTTCTACAAAATCCAGGATATCTTTGAAATCCACAAGGAGTTCTACGATGCGCTCTTGCCCAACATCCGACAGTGGGATGAGAAGGTCACTGTAGGCCATCTGTTCCAGAAACTGGTGAGTGACCCAAGGGAGTTTGTTTGCGCTCATGTAAATAAGGGCCGAGTGGTTTGTTGGGAATCAATCCTGACTGTAATGTAAATTATCTTTGTTTGTGTGTAGGCACGGGCATCTTGATGTTCTATGCAGAAAATAAGAATCATTAGTTATTTGTATGTATGTGTTGACAGTGATGCTAATGGTTCCTCACTTCTGCTCGTCAGTAGCGTGCCCTCGGAGCACAAAGGGGCAATATTAATGAACCAGGCCCACTTGTTCCAAAAAAAAAAATAAATTCTTATTGCAATGTGATGAAGTGCATCCAAGAGGAAAGAAAATCAGCTGCCTCAGAATTGACACCATGAAGTAACTGTATGATGTCATACAGTATTTTGTTTTCATTGAACAATAGGAACCAAATGTTCCCTTAAATTGTTTGATTTTCCGCAGGCCAGCCAACTGGGAGTGTACAAAGCCTTTGTGGACAATTATAAGGTGGCACTGGAGACGGCAGAGAAATGTAGCCAGGCTAACAGTCAGTTCCAGAAAATATCTGAGGTATGTCGTTATATTAGATGTTAGCGTCAGTCATCCTATCGAAAATCATTCTGATGCTTTTTTTTTTTTTTTCTTCTAGAATCTCAAAGTAAAAGGTCCTAAAGACTCAAAAGATTGTACTTCAACAGTCACAATGGAAGGTGTGTGTGAAATCATTTGGTCCAATTTGCCGCTTTAAGATTTCAGTCCTGCCGCTTCCTAATTGTGTATGCAGTGGAGGCTTGGGGGAACACACACACACACACACTCGCACTCGGTGTCTGGAAAAGTCGGCAGTATGCGAGAGGATGTATTGAGCAGAGGAGACGATGGAGGTGTTTCTGGTTCTCCGACTGTGTTGTAACTGCACGTACGGTAAAGATTGAATATTTTTCACGAGGGAGCGTTTTGTCATTTTGCGTGCATGTTGAGAGATTGACTTAATGTCTGCTTCCGAGCTTACAGATATTGATTAGCGTATCTGCAATGTGATGCTTTATAGAGCCATGCAGATTGTTTACCTTTGTTGTTTTTGTGCTAATTGAAAATATCAACATTGGTGTCATTTTGTGGGATCATCAGTGTCAAGGAAGTACGTTAAAATCAGTGGAAGAACTTCATTTGGACAAAAGTGATGCTTAGCCGCCATCTTGAACTACGTATGTTGAAGGGAGTTAAGGAGCTTGATTTAGACAAAAGTAGTACTTTGGTACCACTGTTTTGGGGGGTGGTGTGGGGTAGTTCAGGGCGTCAAATACCTTGAAGCATCCTTGTACTTGTGATGACTACAAATGCTCACTCGCTTACTTGCTCACTAACTCGCTCGCCCTACAAACCTTTGAAGGAGACTGCACGTGGTTCTTCAAAGATCACCAGCTAGGAATTTGAAAAAAAAAATCCTTTGGGCTTCTTACTCGAGCTTGAATGTGTCTGAGCATGCATTAACATGTACATATTAATATGGCAGAAGATTTGATCATGGTCCCGGTAGGTTTTCAACGCTGTCAGAGGAGAAGAAAGGAGACCGAAAGAAGTGGCCAGGCAGATTATCTCTAGCACTGAGATGTTTATTGGTCGTAATAATGTCCATGAGGAACTGAACAAATGGTTGTAGACAGACAATGTAACAGGACTGAGTCATGTATTCTTTATCCTCCATGAAGAACGTTAATGCCGTACTGATGAGCTGTAGCATTTCCCTAGATGGTACAGGCTTACCTAATATTGTGGCTGGTGAGTCAGCTTCTTTGTATTTTTCTGTGGGAGTTTCTCACCTTGAGCGGCTGCTCTTCACACTACCTTAACAGCAAAACGGATCCTGCGTCAGGCAGCCAAGTGTGCGTTTTGTGTGTACCTATGTGAGAGTTGTGTATATGTGCACTGCATTTTCCCTTTTTTTCCACTCCATTGGATGTGTTGATCTCATCATAAATCTTTTCGATTGCTTTCTTTCAAAGTTACCGGGTCAAGTGTGAACGCTTGAGCATGACATCACTTGTTGATAAGATGAATGTGACCTTTGATTTCATCTCTCCATACAGCGCTTCTTTATAAACCCATTGACCGTGTGACAAGGAGCACCTTAGTTCTTCATGTGAGTACACCATACTCATTTACTATTAACTATCTTATTTTGTCAGACAAGCAAGGGGAAATTTGACCAATTTTACATGTTTGGGCTACTTCCTGTAGCCTTGCTCAGAAGCACCACAAAATATAGGAAGTAGCCGAAACATGTAAAATTGGTCAAATTTCCCCTGTCTGAGAAAAAGAACTATTACCAAATCCAATTTATTACAATTCTATACCAAAATGGAATATGTGTACCGTATTTTCCGGACTATAAGGCGCACCGGATTATAAGGCGCACCTTCAATGAATGGCCCATTTTAAAATGTTGTCTATATATAAGATATATACATTTGGCCCGCGGGCCGGACTTTGGATACACCTGCTGTAGTGGCTCAATATTGGTCCATATATAAGGCGCACCTGATTATAAGGCGCACTGTCGGCTTTTGAGGAAATTTGAGTTTTTTAGGTGCGCCTTATAGTGCGGAAAATACAGTACATTGATTTTTTTTTTTTTCTTTATAACTACACAAAATATGTGGGCGTGGCTATCATTTCAAAATACACCACTCACATCTTAAAGGTTTATTTGCGTTTATTGTGTGTGTTTGTTTCTTCCGAAGTCATCATTCAAGCAAACTAGGGAGACACGCCGGGAGCAATTTAAAACCAGACGGCCTATCAGCATTCCGTCGGCATCTTCCGTCACCCCCTTATGTACTGATGAAAATCGGCTTTAACAACAGCAAGGAAATTACACTTTACTGAGATGACTTCACAATTTAGAACTGCCGCGTTTGTGTTCTGAAGGAGATAGAAAATGTGAAAAGAGCCCAAGGTGACTCTTTTTTTCGAACCTTTTTGCGTATGCACTGCAGGACTTGCTGAAACACACACCAAAGGACCATCCAGATTTCCCTCTCCTGCAGGACGCTTTGCGGATATCTCAGAATTTCCTCTCCTCCATCAACGAGGAGCTTGACCCTCGCAGGACCGCTGTCACCACACCCAAAGGAGAGGTGAGTTTTTTTCCCTTCAATGAGCTTTCAAGTTGGATATTATTGTTCATGAGCTCACGTTGAACGTCATGTTTTGGTCAGGCTCGTCAGCTGGTGAAGGATGGCTTCCTTGTGGAGATGTCAGAAAGCTCCAGGAAGCTACGACACGTCTTTCTCTTCACTGACCTGCTGCTTTGTGCCAAAATGAAGAAGACCTCTGTTGGGTAAGCATTCCTTTTTTATTTATTTATAAATATTAAATATTATACTTGCTTGGAGCAGGCTTGCATTTTTTTTTAGATGTTACATGTCTGCTTTTGTCCCTCTGCAGTCGTCACCAGCAATATGAGTGCAAGTGGTACATCCCTCTTGCAGACTTGACTTTCCAGACTCTGGATGAGTCTGACTCTTGCCATAGCATCCAAGTTCTCCCGGAGGATGAGATTGAAGAAATGAAGATGAAGATCTCACTCTTGAAGAGTGAGATACAAAAAGAGAAGGTAAAGCTTTGCTCAATCTGTGAAAATAACAATAACAGTAACAATAAAAATTGAAATTAAAATAAATAATAAAATAAATGAAAAATAATCTTCAGTTGAAACTATTAAATGATTAAACTTCTGGTTCGTGCCGGGTCAGACGGACAAGCATTGGGACTGTAGCAGTAGGAAAAACAGATTTCAAGCCTACGATAATGTTCCCCTGAAGGGGAGCAGAGCGAGTTCCCGTTATCTCGCTCGCATGGTGCTAAAAGTCTCCCACTCTTAGCACACGGAGCAACCACGTCTGCTATTTCCAGAAGAGCCAGAAGAGTGACACGTCTAATAGTACACTGGTTGACTCACAGTTTCCTGGGAAGGATGCATGTATTCATGTTTCTAAATAACATAATTAGCGGTTATATTTTAGACATTCAAAGGCGTTCCTGTAAAATAGGAAAAGGCCACTTCAGGCTGATAAGAACGGAGATGTTTTTCTTTTGGAATCTGAGCAGTTCCTAAACATTCCCAGGCAATCTTCTTCTTCTTTTGCATGGGGAAAAGCTTATTTGTTTTTATTTGCTGGTTGCATTTATTTTTGTTTTTTTTACATAATAATTGTTTATTTTAATCAAGTCTAAAAATGTATTCTTTTGGGTTGTTTTAGAAAGCACCAAAGGGTCAGAACCGCGTGGAACGTCTAAGGAAGAAGATGAACGAACAGGAATCTTGGCTCCTACTTCACTCCCCCACAATCCCGTTCCGCCTCCACAACAAGCATGGGAAGGTAATAAATTTGAATTTTTAATTCTTCTGCCACTCACATTGGATTGCTGCAGTACTCCGGTGTAACCACTAGATAGAGACATACCACAAGTTGTGTTTTGATGCTTATGGTTCTTTTCATGCAGAGCTACCTGTTCCTCCTCTCCTCGGACTATGAGAGGTCAGAATGGCGAGAAAGCATTCAGAAGCTCCAGAAGAAAGGTGATATAAATTCAAACTGCCCTTGACTAAAAAAAAAAAAAAAAAAGTGCAACTCCAACAATGTCCATTCTTGTTTTCAGACCTTCAGGCGTGTGTATTAAGTTCGGTAGAGTTGCAGGTCCTGACTAGCTCCTGTTTCAAACTCCGAACCGTCCACAACATTCCCGTCACCAGTAATAAAGACGGTAAGACCAGATTCTTGCTTTTTTCACCACTCCGTAGGCCGCCGCAGAAATGTCATGTGACAGAATCGAGTTGCAATATGTTTCTCATCCAGCGGCTGGCGATCACAATGCGGTGCAGTGTGTCAGCGGTGGCTGACATGTTTGTTTTCGCTGCACATTCCCACATTGTTCAGGAGCCACTAGTGACATTAGAGCCATCAGGGCTACCTTCTCTAACATTCCTGTATGCCACAAGTGGTTTTGGGATTTATGTCTCGATCTAGAATATACGCAAAATGAAGTAATAGCTATGAAATCTCATAAAACATTTGTACTGCGACTGAAAAAAAATTGTTTAAAAAAAAAAAAAATTACAGAGTTTTTGAATTTGCTTCGGCCTTTCTTTGCAGAGTTTGCATGTTCTAGGTGAGTAAAAAGTAAATGTGCTGCTTTTATCCCCAGATGAAGAGACTCCAGGCCTGTACGGCTTTCTTCATGTGATTGTTCACTCCGCCAAAGGATTCAAGGAGTCAGCCAGTAAGTCTGCCAGCAAAACAACTTTTCTTCTTCACCACACTTGTGCACACATTCCAGCTGCATGGAATCCTTTCACACATGAGCCAGTCAATCACTGTGGAGCGCACGTGCTCTTCTCATCAGGCCACGTCGAGGAAGAACACAAACGCAAAGAGGGAGAGTCGTGAGACTTTTGTTTTTCTCAGACAGCGTAACGAAAAGCTTTAAGTACCAAAAATCATAATTACATAGTTTTTATCTTTTAAATTATAAACTATACTTTCTTATAGTATTATTGTTACTGTTATTGCACAAATTCTGTGAATGAGTGTGTGGAGCATTTCGCCAGTGGGGTGTTTCCAAGTGGCTATTTCAGATGTGCCAGGAATGGACAGCTGGTATTTCCGTGCACGTTGTACCCAGTCTGTCAATCACACAAGTTTAAATACCAATTTAAGATGATTTCCACGGTTACCGTGACAACTGCTAATGTAGTAAAGCTTCCTGCGAGAACGTTCCGGGTAATGGATTGAAGCATGATCTCTTCGGAAGCCCCGTTTGAACCTCGGTCGGGGAGCAAAGAGCTGAGGTGCTTACCAATGAGGAAATATTCGCCGTTGACCATATTAATGTTCTTTGCGTCCTTCGATAACACGTCAAAAATAATTACGGGGATCCAGATCCATGTGCGTTGTCAGCAGCAATGTTGTTCAGGAATTTAGCTGGCTGCTGCGGTTTTTGTTGACGTCTCCTTTGGTTCAACTCGAGACATTCCTTTTGTTCGAAAGCCACACTTGCGCCGCTATTAAAGATATTGTAACACGTGAATGTGGTTTGTGGCAACGTGCAAGCTATTATTCCAGTCAGCGAATAGCAGCCACCATTTTTTGATCGTTGAGAAGATGTGATAATCCCGTTAGATGTTCTTCGGATTGTCAAGTCGCACAAATATAATTCAAAATATGCATGTAAATCACTGTACATGTCGCTGTCCCGTGGGCTTTTTATTCAGCCTGGGGTGTAGTTGGCAAACTAGGTCACGCAAGTAGGAGCGAGAAGTCAAATCTCCCAAATAATGATCCCAGTGTTATTTAAAAACACGACCTGTGAAAGTTTTTTATTTTCTTTGTGTATGAGTGCAAGAGGATTCCAAATTAAATTTAAAAAAAACGTTGATTACAATTAAAAAAATTAATTAAAAAGTGCACATGGCCGTGCTACATTAACCCAAATTAAAAAAAATAATAGAATGAATTAATTATTGATTAGTCTTTACATCATGTGTTGACGCTCGGAGCAGTTAAGGCCTTTGTTTAGTCTTATTTATATATTATATATATATTTTAGAACTGACATACCTTGTTACAGGCTAAAGCCATGTTAGCATAGATTGCCATTTTGTGCTAATAATAGTTTCCAATTCAATTATGACTGTTAAGAAAAGCTGCTTATTTGTTTCCCGGGCTGTCAAGTGATTCGGTGGAGCCTTAGTTTGACCCGGCTTTCAACACAACCCAAGGCTAAGATTAGCAATCCCGTATTAGAACTCGCAACAGCCTTCAGTAAAGAGAGATGAAAAAGGATGGGATCCATTAACCCCTGTTTGAAGGGTTCACAGACCCCATGCAGAGCAATTCATCCCCCCCTCAGAGTCAGCCTCATGTTGACCTGCCAGGGAAATCGAAATTCCAGGCCACGTTTAGTTTGTCCTACTTTGAGGTAGACACCAAAAAAATATGGCGTACTGAGGCCTAAAAACACATTTTCAAATAGTGAGAAATGTCCATTGACAGGTTGAAGCTGTGCACACAAAAGACCTTCTGTTTCCAACCTAATTTCCTGGAATGTGTCTTACAAATTAAATGTGTGCTGTGGATTTTAGGTGTCAATCAAGCTTCTGGTTCTAAAAGTGTACGACAACAAATCAGTTTATTAAATATCTCCCACGTGGCCGTGCTGAATTCCCCCTTTCAGTGAACTTCCTTCCTATCATCACTACTGATCTTCCTAAAGTAATAATGCCCGCTTTTTAGAATGCTGAGAAAACAAGCAAGAAGAATGAGACCAGATGGGGTTCATTTAATTGTAACATTTTCAAAGTATTTGACCACGCTTACAAGCCCCGCCTCTTAAAGGCACATATAACAATTCATAAGATATTGCAGCTTGTGTTCAAATGTTTTTAAATAAGTGTGCTAAAGATGTGAAAGAAGTTAAATTATTTTTAAAATGCTTTTTATGAAGTCGCTTTATGTCACAGATTTTCTCCCGGCAATAAATATGGCTTCCATCGTTCTTAGTAGGCTTGCGGGAGGTTTACGTGAGATTTCAACACACACACAGCTTCCGTCCGGTCGTACATCCTTCGCTCAATCTCGCCAGCTATCATGGCAAAAGGTCGAGTCTATCCATCCATCATCATGTCAGGTGGAGTCTAACCCGAGGGAGCAAGTTGAGGCTATGAGACGTATAGACGCTTTACACACGGGCAGCACCTCACCCTGCAAGAAATGCCACAACAGCATTAAAAAAAAAAAAAATACATTAACCAATATAATTGCTTCGTGTAAAGGACAAGAGGGGCTACATCCCAGGAGAATGACTGTCGTTAAATGAGTGTGTACACCGAGCAGAAATTGATGTCTTAGAAAATACAATACAGTGACACTTCAAGGACTACTTGATGCAACAAAGCGGACATATTATTTTTATTTTTTTTTTCTGATGAGACTAATAAGTGCATATTTAAAAGGCATTAAAATAATATACTTAAAAGCAACACCACGTGTCACTTTTAATATTGGACATTATCATATTGTTAATCTAATTACCGACTATGATCTCATGAGAATATAGTGGGTGTAAAAATAAAAGCAATATATCGAGGTCATTATGAACGTCATTAAATCATTTTGCAATTCAAGCTTACAAAATATTTTGATGAATAATAATGATTTATCTATTTGTTTTTCGTCCTAGATCTGTACTGCACCCTCGAAGTGGACTCTTTCGGATACTTTGTGAGCAAAGCTAAGACCAGAGTCTTCCGAGACACCGCTGAACCTCAATGGAATGAAGTCAGTGAAAACGACATCAAGTTCTCACCTCGCTCTCCGTCCATATTTTCTAAAACCTCCTCGTGTTCCTCACCAGGAGTTTGAGATCGAGTTGGAGGGATCCCAGTTCTTACGAATCCTGTGCTATGAGAAGTGTTACGATAAAAGCATGCTCAACAAGGAAGACAACGAAATAGTGGACAAGATCATGGGCAAAGGGCAAGTTCAGGTAAGAGAGGAGCCATCGCTCAATTACAGACGCCTGTGTGTCCTCTCGGGGAGATTTCCCAACTCATTTTAGATTAGCTGTCTAGTCTCGAAACACAACGGCGTGGTTTTGTCGCGGTTGGCCTCTAATTGCCCCAGTTGGAGTCTGAAATCTAGTTTAGTCAAACGGGATTTTCCCCGCCTTCTTGTGAGACATATACCATAAAAATCCCTTCTGGGGGTTTGTAGACCATACGATGGAATCTTAGCGGTTACTCGGACACAAAATGTTTCTTTCATGGATGAGGTTTTTCCGAGCCACCTACAGAATTGCTACAAGCACCTTTTATCGATTGTCCATTAACTGAATTAAAAGATTAAGCCGGTTATCTGGGAACTAAATAACAAATTAAATGCCAGAATGTAGAAGATGATAATTCAGTTAAACTAGCTCAACGTTTTTTGTTGCTTCAGAACTTATCGGTTTGACAGCTGAGAAATATTTGAGACTGAAAGTGGGGCAAACATGAAATCAACCCCCACAGAACTCTTTTTTTTTTTTTTTATAAAAGGAACGAGTCAACTCCAAAATAGTTGCTGCTTCTCATTAGACATATTTCAGTTTGGAAAATGTCAACAAACTTCTCAGCATTTCCTGTTTTCTTTGTACTGCTTGCACATAACTTCGGCTCATCTACACCTTGTTTACAAACATGACCTTAAGTTTATTCGAGAAGGACCTTACAGACATCATGAGGATTTATTCAAATTCCGGTGTGACTTCCTCTAAAGCTAAAAAAGTTGGTCGAATTTTTATAGGAAAAAAAAATTCCTCTGAAAAATTTGAAGCGCGGTCGAGCATAACATCAGCAATTTCAGTTTGGTGAATATCAACAGATTGATTCTGTAAGCCTTGTGTGGTATTTTCTTTTCCAAAAGAACAGCCAACCACAGCAAGAGAACAGCTTGAAGACAAAAAAAAAAAGAATCGTTGAGTGACTCATTGAGCAGTTAACGCTCCAGTAGCACCACATGTTACATTTGCTGCTTATAAAATTTAAGCTTTAGTGCTTTGTGGTTGGCACGTTTTTTCTAATCCCTTTTTATATTTATAAAAAAAATGTTCGATGCATTTTTTTTTAAAAATCATATTTAACATTTAGTCTCATCTCATTTGTTATGGCCACCAGACAGAGACAAATGTTTCTGGGAACATCCACTTCTCGCCAACAACAGAAGGGGAGGGGGGGGGAGTAAATAAATACACCACATGTTTAAAATGAAGATGGGAGAGAGTGAGTGCCATGTCCCAGACCCTTGAGAGGGTGGGAACAGTGTGGGCTTGATTATTCGAGTGGGAAGGTTTTAGAGAAACAACATGATTTATTTACGGAAGATGGTCTTAGATGGTTGTAGAGAAGTGTGTGGATTAAAATTGTGAAATGTTGTCAGTCTGATTAAATAACATTATCATGACAGACATTTGTCCCGAGTGGAGATACTTTTGACTGTTTGCTTTCTTGGTGAAGTTTAAAAGGGGCCTTCAATGTTTTGCTTTCCTCTCTCGAGGCCTTCCCAAGCTTGAAGATTAGTGGTTGACCGTAGATGGGCATATTGGGCTGGAAGTTCTCTTTTTTTATTTTTTATTTTTTTTGCATGCTTGCTTCACTTTGAACACGATCTCTTGCGGGATACCTTCAGGCAGCATTTTTTTTTTTTTGCTAATGGTTAAATGGATGACTGTGACATGAACAGATAACCTTTGACCTCTGGGGTCTTTGTCTTAATCCTTTCATGAAACACCTCCTGTCCATCAAAACGCCAGATTTTTAGTGAAAGCCTCTCTCCAGGTTGCCAGTCAAAGAAAAGAACTGTCTCCGTTCTGTGATGACTTTGGCATTTTGCCACTCATCTCCCCCTTGAATGTCGGTTCTGCATATCCACCGTGACCTTTCTTGTGAATACAAACTTCACACATATGGAAACTTGAATGGCACTTAACAGAGTGCAGAGAACCGCCATGTTAACAAAGATGGAATCAAATTTAAGAGTTTTTTTTTTTCATGAGTAGTCCTTCTTGTTTTATCAGTGGGTCAGGCTGGTCCCCTTTAAAAGCTGCCAGTGACCCAAAATCATCCCGATGAGAAAAAAACGAAATACAAGTTTGATCCATGTTCCATTTCTAACCCCCGAGACTTCCCTGGAGGTTATTTTTATTGCCTTGTATTTAGGTTGCGAGCACCTCTCAGCATCTCTTCAGTTAACGGGCCCCACTAAGCCGTAACCGGACCAGTTTCCCGGAGGTAATGAGAGCCAGATAAGGCGAGGAAAAGAGAAAGAAGTGATGAAGTAGTTTTGCTTCTTAAAGGCCCCCCTCTTGGAAGTGCAGAAGCGGGATAGGGGTGCGCACATTAGCTAACGTTACGGGTGCAAAGGGGTTGTAAAGTTGGTGGTGAGCATCTGTCTGCACTCTCATTCCCACTTAAGTGCCGTCGTCTTCCCCTCGCCGTTAAGCATTAGATGCAAGGATTGACATTTATATGCTTTGTGAAGGGTTTATTGGAGAAAGGGTCGGTGTTTTGGCTAATTGCACATTGTCTTGTGAACTTTGTCGACAAGTGCGAGATGAAGAGGCGATTTCTCAGATGAACTCATAACACCTGATCGGTAGTTTTCGTTTAAGGCTTGTAATTGTAGATTTAAGGCAGTGGATTTGCATATTTGGAAGTATCTCATGGTGTCATTTCAAGCTGTGAGCTGTCATGTTCGTGCCCAACGCAGACGGTAGCTACAAGCACACACACGAGCACACAAACAGCTGTCAACAACACTAACGGCTCGGATAATGGGTGGTCAGCCTCGCTTTTTTCGGACGAAGCTGTGTTGTAAATGATGTCAAATGCAGCCTGCTGTCTATTTACATGCATGTATCTCCTTTTTCATGGTTTTGTCGCGGGCCACAACATAGTCATAGTTTCCGTCAGAAAAAATAAATAAAAAGATGAATGGTAATTAAAAAAAAAAAAAAGCAACATCTCTTTTTTAAAAATGAAGACAATTTGCAATTTTAGTAAAGGTCCACGGGCCACCACAGTTTGACACCCCTCGGTGTAAGGTTTGATATTCAGGTATGATTCTTTTAGTCCTTTACGACAAAGCTGCATTGTGCAACCCCCTGACTTGACATTCTTCATCCTGCCAACCTAAAATGAGCACTTTTTGTCTTGAGGGATTTATATAGCACAGTATATCCTTCACTTGTGCTCTCTTCATTTTGGAGTATTTTAATAGAAGAAAAAAAATCAATAATTGTGTAGTTGGACACAAAACTTATTGTTTTTTCGTCTCCCATTTGGGTCAGTAAATGCCATATTTTATTGGTACAGTACATCGGCCAAGAGTTAAAAAGTCATGTTGAAATCGCATTTCAGAAGCCGTTGAGCATCTGCGTTGAAGATGTAAAAAAAAAAAAAGCCATTTAAAGGCCAAAGCAGCTCTTGCTCCCTCCCTTCTCATTCCATCCATCCATCCATCCATTTGTTTTGCCAACGATTTCAGATAGAAGCACACAATCTCCAAAAAAATAATGGATGAATCCCAGAGATGTTAAAGACACGTAATCAGTCCTCATTATAACATTGCATAATCTTCGAAGAGAGATTGACTACAGATGTCTGTTTTGTGAACACGCGCTACGTGGGGATGTAGAAGAGGAAGACAATTGGAATGAGAGCCCCAGATGGTGGCAAATAATACAATGCGGAGGGTTAGATTGAGAACAAAAGAGCTCATCAGAGCTGGAGAAATGAAATGCTCTCCAGAGAGACTCCTTTTTTACATTCATTGGCGACCTTTTTTTTGTCTTGCCGAGTCTTTGTGCCAAAGGTAATTGGAAACAGTCTAAAGCGGGGGCCAGCTTAGTCATATTGGCGGCTGTCAAATTCTATGCTCAGATAACACTTAAACCGTACGTTTTCCCTTAAAAAAAAAAAAAAAAAATCCCATAGCTATTATTTCAGCTGATAAGAGAACACAAAATAAAAGACTGACCCCAAACATTTCTGTGACATTGGTTGAAAGTCACCTGCTTCCTTCCTTCCCATCACTAACTTGGCTTTCTCTGGAAGTAGTAAAGCTCATTTCATGCATTTGAGTGCCAACGCGCTGTGAGGCTCAGCTCATGGATTCATCTCAGCTTCGGGTCTGTGAAATCCCTTCTCAGTAGATAGATCAGTGTGTGACCACATACAATACTGGCATTTGACATTGGACGATTTTTTTTTTTTTTCCTATTCTGCTTTCTCACGAGATTTTTGCCGTCCTTGACTTTTCAATCATCCATTTTTATTCTTACCCAAAGAGCTTGGGTAGTGTAACTAAGAGATAAGTAAGGAGTCACTTAAGTCAAGCTGAGTCATCCCTGACTTCATCATATAGGAAAAAAAAATGTCCCCATTTTTTTTTCTCAATTATTGTCACTACACAATGTTTCCGTCAGTGAATGTAAAACAGTCAACTGTCACTTAGTATTGGTAGCTGGAGGTGCTGCAGCTGTTCCATTTGGCTTGGAGGACATCTGCTCAGATCTCCTCATGTCATGTTACTGGCTTCATGGGTGAGTCAGAAGAGACAAACATCCATTTTGGAAGGGTACAACGTACAAGCTCAAAGAAGAGCTGACTTGAGCTCCTGTTGACTTTTTTTTTTTAAATAATTCTAAATAGCGAGACTTTTTTTCATTTGCAGCTTTCACTTCTAAATACATTATAAAAATTCTAACTTGGCCTGTCGTGCCTGTTGTTTGATCCTGCCTTATGACTTCCTGTCTCCAAAGTCAAGGATAGCTGAATATCCATTTCCTGCTCAGACTGAGCCGTCTACGTCGTACTGCTTCATGTTTACTTTTATCAAAATCCTGGGATACACTTTTGTCCAACTCTGATGCTTAAATGAGATCAAATGAGATTTGGGGTTTTCTATAATAATACGACTCTCATATCTTCTTAGTTGTTTATAGTCGATGAATTATTAATGGCATGTGGGGAATTTTGTCCTGGGTTTTTTCGAAACAAAAGATAATTATACACTTTATTTTAACATGCCATTTTGACAAGTTATAGCCACAAATGATGAAATATTTTTCCCCTGTGCAATGATTCAATTGTTGTCACAGGGAGAATAAATGTTGTAATTGTCCTCAAGTTGTCTTTGGGGATGTTATCAAGTTGTCAGCTGTTTAAAAAAAAAAAGAAAAAGTGGTTATCAATGTGAATTGGATACTCCAAATCCAGCTGCGGTGCAAGTTAATACCACTTGTGACATTTTATGGATTCTTCAGAAATTAACAAATGTTTATAGCGCCATTTTTGTTGCAATCCACTAACACAGCACCAGAGAGACATTCAACTAATTAACAATAAACTCATTTAAATTGCTTCACAGGCCTTTTGTCTCAAGTGGTCACTTTCAATCACTTGAAGCAGCCTGTTGCGTAATCGTCGTGCCACGATGAATATATCGCAAGCATCTTTTCGAAAATGTCCCCCGGTAGACAAATCAAATGCTGGCAATCTCGATGAAGTGTCTGTACCTGTTCTCGCTTTCAAAAGCGAGCCAAGTGGGCGTTTATGTGTTGTGTAATGTGTTGTGTAATCGCCGGGATGTGTTGAGTTTCACGATTTGCGGAGGAGGTGTTTGGGTATATTGAATCTTCTTGGCTCACTCCAGGATGTTTGATGAAGTCAGTGTGATGCGAGCAGGTCAGCAGGCCACTCTTTTTTTTTTTTTTTTTTTTTTTTATCTGGCGTCTTTGGTTATTTTCACACAAAAATCCAAATATCGTAAGAGTTGTCGAGACTGGCATTTCCAGACCAGTTGTCATGGCAATACTGGGAGCTGATTTAAAAAAAAAAAAAAAAAAAAAAAAAGTTCAGTTGATTTTTATCTGACACAAACCTCTCGTCCAAAATTTGTCTTCAGTTTTTCAATAGTTTATTCTGAAAAAAAAAAGCTTTGCAAATATGGGTTAGGCATTTCTTTACTGACCCGGATGAACAAAATAATTGCTTCTTTGCAAAGCATTTATTGAGGCGCTCCCATTTTGATGGACACACAAACTGGGTCATGCATTGTGACTGACTGCTTTTAATATTACCATAATTGTGACTTGTCTTAGACGAGCCTGAATATATAAAGAGATTTTTTAAAATTATTTCAAGATATACTGTCTTACAAACGATTTTAATATATAAAAACAAAATCGGGATCAAAATAATTGGATTTGATGATGACAACCGGAAGCAGTTTTCTATACGCCACTATTGCGCAATCCAGTCACCCTTCTTCCCTCCCTCGTGCAATCTTCCAGGTGGCTGCATGCAGTCAGTCATGGTTTGACTCTCCAGAGTAAATAATTCAAGCAGGTCAGTAGCGTGTCATCCTCGGAAGCTTCCCTCGCTTCTTCTCTTCAAAATGGGTCACGCTGTACAGATGGCCCGGTCCCTGCCTGCACGAGGCTACGACACGAAACCTTCACGAAGATGATTGCGCAATGTAAACACGAACCAACTGAGACTCAACCACTAATAATCTGTTCTTGCAATTTGATGGAATGGAATCCCAAAAAGTGAGACACAATGCAGTTCATTGATTGTTATACACTGCAATGTAGCAATCGGAATGGAATGGGAAGAACACAATCTGCTTTCCACAAGCCGAGATAAAGAACGCCAAATGTTGCAATTCTGCATTGTTTTATTACAAGTGGTTGACTACCAAGTCTTAAATCAAAATTATTTATTTGTCTCGCTCCTCTCCTGTTCCCCCTCACCACACCCTGCAACCCAAAAGAGGCTAATGAAACCCCTCTTTTACTTTCTTCTTTCCTCCCTCCCTTGCCTTTTTGCTCTAAAGTGTTTAATAAGTGATGGAGCGGTTAATCTGTTGAAGATCACCCCCAAAGGCTTAGATGAAAAGAAAAGCAGAATAATCTGTCGAAAAACCCTGAGGCTGGTTCCCCAGCTTGGCAAACCTCGTATGCGCTCCCGTTTTTTTTTTTACAGCCCCCAATTGTGGACACACAAACACAAACTCAAGCAGTAATAATTGGACTTGCACATTTAATTAATTTAAGATTATAACGCCATTTATTTTAACACCAGATTTGCAGACTCCATTAAAAATGTAATGACATTAATCGATTTTAGCTCCATAAAACAAAAACATATTAAAGAGACCACTGTGTTCTAAAATATAAAGAAAGTGCTATGTTTCCCTTTCTGTGATTGGCTGTTGCTCAATTCCAAGGTTGGGAGCGGGTCCAACTCACCCGTGACCCGATTAAGGATGGAGATGATAGAGATTTCCTCTTCATGTGAGTGTTAAATGATAATCTAATCCAATTTAATTTCAAAAAAATTTTTTTTATTATTCTGTTTTAATGATAATTACCAAAACGAATTCTAAACCAGAGCAGGTCATGAACTCAACCTCCTGTCTCCGCCATAATTAATCACAAGGGGCGGTCCATTGCATATTAATGTTTGAGTGGCACAACCGTTAAATCAATCATTAATTCATCTCTGCTCGTAATTGTCACTTGAGCTTTGCTTCAAGGCTTGGGGTGAGTTTGGAAACCAGCGACTCAATCACCTATTTTCCCAATCCATCACGACAAATCATACAGTTGTCCATATTCTCTGGCCAACATGCAGAATTAAAACTCAGGAGGAAAAATGGGATGCAGTACAACCTCTTATTGATAAATGAGGTGTTCAAGGTCCATGTAGTCATTTTGACGATGTGTGAGGTCACATCGAACCCGCAAAGATAAATGCTCAGCATCTCTTTTTATCAAACTATTACATATAGCCATCATTTATCACCCCATAGCACTTTTATCCACTTGAATGCCTTCCAAGAAAATAGTTTTTTTGCACATGGCAAAGCCAAGTAACCACTAAACCCAAGTAGCATGAAATACAAATATTATCCTGGCACGTCATGTTAATAGTCTACGATTAAATATCTTGTAGGGTGTAAATGTGGCTTTGAGTCGTGGCGGTTTTTCCAGAATAGACTTTTCTCGTACGTGCAGTGGTGTGAACCACAGTGTTCCGTCAACATGTGACGTAAGCTTGTTTTTAAATACTATAAATAAATCAAAAATCAGAGTGGGCGGGAACCACTCTGGTGTTTTCACTACATGATGTTGATTCGACGGGTTACGACTCTTGATTTGCTTTTGCGGGCCACACAAAATGATGTGGCGGGCCAGAATATGGCCCCCGAGCCTTGGGTTTGACACCAGTTCTTTCGAGGTTCTCACTGATTCATCCCTGAAGTAAATTTTTATTTATTGATCCCTATTAACCTGTCATTGGGTGGACATTTCATCAAAACCGTGGCGCTGAAATGTTCCAAAGCTTTTTCCTACTGGTCTGCCCAGGACTGCTTTTCACATTTTGGGGGTTTTGTTCAAATGTTTTGCTGAATTTTATTTTGTGAAGGAAAGTTAAGCTTGCCAACTGGCTGCTATCCCCCCCTCTATAAATTGTCCAATCAGATGAAAGGTGATTGATTGTCATGGAAAGCCAATAAGACACATTACTTCCCCCTCTTGAGCTTTTGACTTTTATTTTGATGCTCTTATCTCTTATTATCGGCTTTATGGATGTTAAACCCTATTTGTGATCAAGACATGCACTCGGATGATAGATATCTATTTCTTTCCACTTCTTTTCTCTCATCTAAAAATATCTCATGTCTCCCTTGGGGTTTTCTTCCCTCTCATTTCCCCGCTCCAAAAAATGTTTTCCCAGACATTCTTTCCAAAAAGTGACGCATGGAGTGTGTGCGTCTCCGACTTACAAATGTTGGGGGTTAAAAATATATTCTGGTAGGGGTTGACTGAGGTCGAGATTGCCATACTCGCCATTTATCGCCATTTATCTGTTAAATTGAAATCTTCTCCCAGTCCTCCAGTCCTCTTCCAATTTATGCGGGATTCGAAATTTAGAAAATTCACTTTCCCTCATAAGATGCTGTGAGATTTATCATCTGTTCCAGGGTCAAAATGTCATTTCCTTTTTTGCAATGAAAAGCTTAAGAAAATGTCAAACGCATGGAAAGTCATTACTGTGATGCCCACTGAATTGAGGATTAGTGTTCCATTTTTGTTCAATCTTGTTATGCAACATTTTTTTTCCCCCACAAGTAGAAAAAAATCCTAAAGTCAAAATAAATGTCAAGAATTCTATACATCCATTTATAAACTGTTTTTCTCACCTTGTTGAAACCAGCTTACATAAATAAATTGAAATAAATTTTCAATTTATTTATTAAAGAAAATAAATAAATAAGAAATAATAATAAAATAATAATAATACATTGAAATAAATTGAAATAAAAATAAATAAATAACAGGAACCATTTTTAAAGATAATGGAAGTATTTAAACTCCACCGCCAAGTAAATATAGCTATTTTGTGAATGTGACGTATGGATATAGCACCAAAAACTTTTTTTTTTTTCAATTTTCCATTAAGTGGCACATTTTCTGCCAAAATATTGCTCACACTCTGAATTGCACAATCTCAGGGTCAATCAACTCCACAACAGAAAGACTTCCTGAAAGCAACCTGGTGTCTTTTCTTGAGTGGAATATTTTGCCCTCTAGTAGAAAAGGAATGCGAGACAGTGGATGGAGATGGAGTTTGACAGTAATGCCCAACCTCCTGCACCCCCATTGATCCATTCAGACGCCTTTTTAAGAACAGACTGCACTTTCTGAATAAAGAGTGTGAGTCGCCTTTGACGTGTCTTGGAAGATGTGAGCTGGTGCATGCTTGCGTGCGCTTGTCTGCCGATGACTTTTCAATGTCAGCAGACAGGCGTAGCGTCAAAAGGGCTAAAGCACATTCATGGTGACTGACTTTCAAAGTGGGTGAAGGAACACTGGGAATGAGAACCATAATTGCAAGGGGAGGAAGTCATCTGCAACAAAAGGCTTAGTCGGCGGGCAGGAAGGAAAAAGAAAGCTGGTTTCATTTGAAAAACATGTTTTTGTTTTAAATACAAGGAAATCTCCCTCTTCTTCATATTCATTATTGCCACTTAGCCCACTTCCACATCATCTGCGTCACGTTGACCGAGTCTGGGAAAGGTTGACCAAAGGTCAAATGGTCGAACAACAACATTGTGCCCCCCCCCCTCTCTCTCCTCTCTGTTGGAGGTGTGTCCACCAACATCTGGAGAAGCCTGGCCGCTCCAGTGGTGGGGAGCATTTACTCCCTCCCCGCTCCATCTCTCTTTTGCTCGCTCCCTCTCTCACGCTTGCGCTATCTGTGTCGGTAGTCAAACTGCACACAGCGAGGAGATGTTGCCAGCTGACTTTGGATCAGGCTCCGTAGTGGAATTATTGCCAAGCTTATAAGGAAACCATGGCAACATTTTCTTCTCCTGCCATTTATCTTTTTGTCATTTTTCAAACGAAGATCTAACAATCTACTGGAGATTTTTTTCTTGCTTCAATCATCACATCAGAAGGATTCACCTCCTCCGCGTTTCCTCCACCTGCGTCTATCGGAAGAGGACACCTGAGATTTTGGGATGACGGAGATCCTCGTGTCGGATGTAAACCTGAACTCGGTGTGCGAGCATTTGGAGCAGCAGTGCTGCGTGGATGAGAATCAGCACAACCTGTCCAGCCAACCACAGACTCCCGTACTCAAGAGACACACCAACACCGGGGCCAAACTATGGGGTCGCGTCCGCAGCAAACTGCTCAGACAAAAGGTTTCTGACATGTGCTCGACTCTATCTTCCATCTATTCATCACTTTATCGTCTCCATCTGTCTTCTTGAATTTTGTGTGGTCACGCCGCCTGGTGTCATTCAGCACAGATTGGGCTATTGTTCTTAGCATCTGCTCTGGTCAAACATCGTGAAGAGATCATGCAAGATTGTTTCTCATTACAAACATATATAAGCAGCTTTTTAGAATAGAAATGAAATTAAAATCACATGATGGTAAGTTTCTGTTAATGACCTTAATCGCCAAGAACACTATTGTGAGTGCAGTCTTTCTAAATGGAAAAGTAAGTAACCTTTAGCGCCCCCTTGTGGTCAATCGAAGTACTGTCTGTTCTTTCCGAGAGTGGAAGCATTCCCCTCTGGCATTTCACATGCTACACTTTGTTCTTCTTAATTAATTAACTGTCACGTACACATTTGCCTCATGTTTTTCCTGCAATTGACTTCCCAAGGGCAGTTTTTGTTACAAGTTTGACCTTGTAGCTAATTGGTTTCTCACAAATGGTTCTGCTGCTTTTTATATAGCCATGTTCGATGCAATTAAGTGCTTCTTTAAAATATAATTGGCAATAGAAGATAGTTATTGACATTAAATTGAATTTTTTTTTTTTTTAGGACACTTGCGGTTTTTCTTATTTCACCAAGTGTGTGTAAGCATCTCCCGCGTGAATTAGTCCCATTCATCCACACTCGCTTGCAATCAAAGAGGCTTTTTTGAAACGCTGCTTTTATGAGTACACTTGCAGTGCTTCACTTCATTTCTGAGCTCAGTTACCTTTTGATCCCATCAAGTCTGCTACAAATCTCTCTTTGTGCCCACCCCCATCCCGCATGTCAGCTTCGGCATGACGGTGATTGCTGTTTTGACAGAGGAGCACATACATACCTTCTCAGCTTGGCGTGCTGTTGCAGCTTTCTTTTTTTTTTTTTTTTTTTAAATGATCTGATAAGGCTAATCTTGCCTGTGTTGGAATTATAGCTATTTGATTGGAAGTATTATTGCAATATTTCTCTTGTGCTAAAACTCTTTTCCAAAATCAGCCACCTTTTCATATGAGTCAAATTAATCGGAAGCGGACAAGAATTGTTTTTAGTCCTTCAGCCCAATAAAGGCGAAATGAGATGTGATCGGAAAAGGTCTGGCTTTAAAAAGTCATTAGACTAAAGTGAGACTGTGCCAAACGGGCCCAAATTGTGATGATGCTCATACTCGATTGTTGCCGGGGATTTGCTTATCTGGTCGACATCGTGTTCTCTGCCTGGTGACCTGTTTGCTGGATTTGTTTTGTGTTTTCTTTGTGCACTTTCAGCCAGCTTAGAGTTGAGAACAATGGAGCTGTCGAAACAGCTTACTCGTTGGAAGGCAACCAAATTTGAGCATTTTTATCCGCAGATATTCCACTTTCTGCCCGTGCTGCATTTTAGCCTAAGTGCCTTTTCGTATTTCGATTAGTGCTGATGAGATACAGTGGAAACTCGAATTTATTCCAAAAATCCTGGTCAGGGAAATGCAAGTATGTAATCCTTTCCAACCTTATTGGTATGTACATAAAAAAAAAAGCCTTTTATGCAATATCATAGAATTTCTTCGTTTCCATTGAGTAGTTCAGTTCTGCTCACCACAGCACACTGAGGGCTAATAAATCTCAATCTGGTTTGCATTTCAACTCTAGGCCAAATAACAAAAACACCAATTGGCACCCCTTACGATTTTTGACATTGCACTCCAGCTGACATTGAAGACTCATCGCTAAAAATGCAGCCCTGCTCCTGATTTGTTTCCATTGCACTGGATTAAATCAAGTAGCCGAGCTAATCATTGTTTGGATGATAAGTATGAATTGATCTCTTGTAGAATGAATTTAGAATAGAATTTAAATTCAAGGCTCGATATCCAATTGAATCATTTTGTCCGCATCAGCCGTCTTAGTCACCCAGACTCCCTGTTGCGTAATAAGTGTAACGCGTGCCTCTGTTGCTTTGTGCACACCCGAGAAGAGAATCTCTCCGTGCCCGCAGAGATATGCACGCTCCGCAAATCATAAGCCTCGACCGCCTCAAAGCTCTCGCCCATTGGACCGGGCGGCAATGTGGTCAAAGACGGCAACATAGTAACCGAGCGCTCACATGGCCACGGTGACATCAGCTGCTGTTGAGGGAAGAAAGTCGAGCCCGCCGCCCTCGTACGTAAACATGCTGATGTGGTTCATGTCCCTAAAAATAGTCACGTTGCCTTCATGTTAGCGGGGATGTGTCACATCTGGAACAACGCTCCCATCCTATCCCGTGAGTCTAATAAAGCAAGCTGTGCCATTTGAGTCTCATATCTAATTAAAGGACTCATAAGCTCTTTGAGGCTAATGAATATTTAAGCATAGCAATAATGAAACAAAATAATCCAGTATGTTTATTCTGTTTATTCTCTTCTCCTCAATTTTACATATGATTACAAAGAAAGCTTTCATGGGAAACATGTGATGATGAAACACGCACACGTTTAAGGTCGTTGTCATGTGATTATAGTAATTATAAACCAAAGGTTCTCTATGGGGTGGGATTTTCCATCTAACTCCCTTTTTGGCTGAAATACAAATGTAAACAAATGTTCCTGTCATTATAGTTCATTTTGCGAGAACAGAGACTGTTTTGTTTATTTTTAAATCTCTAAAATTGAACAGGGTCATGTGACTTTTTTTTTTCCCTATAGGAGACTTTAGAAGCTGATTCGTCACTCACGATTAAGGACAGAATTCGTCACTGACGTTTATCTAAATTTGCTGGAAAGTTAAAGACAGTAAAGCGTTTGTTTCGGTGAAGGTCACGGAGTGTAAACGCTGCCCGCTATATGCTCCACTTAGTTTTTTACAACCCTATTGGAGACCATTCATTTTTAATCAGGCTTCAGCAGCGTGCAAGGGGGAAGGGCTATTTTTTTTTTTGTGATTTTTTTCAAATGGTCCAGGAGATACATCATCTCATGGTGTAAAGACTGAGTTGCAATAATGACCCGTCACTCATCTCAAAGCCGATCTCTGCTGGGAAAAGCAACAAATGGCATTTTTACGAGACAATGAAATGCGCTCCTGGAGAATGTGTAATGGCTGAAGGTTTAATGCTGCCAAAGTATTTGATCGCCAACGTTTTTTATTAGAGGTTGTGTTTTGACATAATAGTGGTGCACACACTAAAATTCAGAAAGCAACTTAAGACGTTGCACAAAATCAGATCTGTCTTTGTGACTTTAATCTGATGTGAAACACGCAAACCTGACCCCTGTGATGATAATGTAGCTTATCCAGCCGGCATGTTTGGCATCGCTCAAAGTCTGTCTCTGTTGTGTCTTCCAGCTGGATCCTCAAACGGTGCAGTCCAAGAACTGGCACATGGACGTCATCGAGATGAACGGGGTAAGATGTCAAATAAAATAGATTTTGCAAATTTCCTCAATCCGTCTCCTGATATATTAAAATCTGGATTTATCTTTAGAGTTGGGCTAAAAGCCTCAAATATTAAATTAACTGGTCACGAGGGGGGCCCAGGCATGGGTGCTGCATACTTAGAATTTTCTTTTTTGTGTGTGTGTGGGGGTGTTTTTAGATAAAGGTGGAATTCTCTATGAAGTTTACAAGCAGGGACCTGAGTTTGAAGCGGACGCCATCCAAAAAACAGAGCGGTGTGTTTGGAGTCAAAATCAATGTGGTAACAAAGTAAGTATCAAATAAATCAAAATTGGTGTCACCCACCAATGAAGCCCCGCCCCCAAAATGGCTACGTGATCTTGTTTACAGGCGCGAGCGCTCCAAAGTGCCTTACATTGTCCGCCAGTGCATTGAGGAAGTGGAGAAGAGGGGAATCGACGAAGTGGGAATCTACAGGATCTCAGGGGTGGCCACTGATATCCAGAACCTCAAAACAGCATTTGATACCAGTAAGAAGTTTCTCTTGTCTTTCTTCAGAAGCATCTTTGAGTTGAGTTTGTAACCAAGGTTTGCTGACCTCCTTAGATACCAAAGACATCTTGGTGATGCTGAGCGACATGGACATCAACGCCATCGCCGGAACCCTCAAGCTGTACTTCAGGGAGCTGCCGGAACCTTTGCTCACCGACCGCCTGTACCCGGCCTTCATGGAGGGAATATGTAAGACGGGTTTTGTAAGACCTCGGTGTGGGATTTTGGAGCTGGACGTAATGCCTCTCTTCCGTAGCGCTCTCCGACCCTGCGGCGAAGGAGAACTGCATGATGCACCTCCTTCGCTCGTTGCCCGACCCCAACCTCATGACCTTCCTCACTCTGCTGGAGCACCTCAAACGGTACATTTGTCTTGTTCTCCACCGAAGCTAAATTGTTAGCGCCGTACAAGTACAGCTATTACTTGAACTTGTTTTGAACGCTCACCTCGTTTGACTCCTCCCACAGGGTGGCAGAGAAGGAACCCATCAACAAGATGTCCCTCCATAACCTGGCTACAGTATTTGGCCCCACTCTGCTCAGACCCTCCGAGTCGGAGAGCACCAAGGGACAGAATATTACCTCGGCCTCTGACATCTGGTCACATGACGTCATGGCACAGGTACACCCCAATATCCCACTGTGTTATCTTTTGGGCTTATTAGCAACAACAGCTGCGTGATAAAGACTTTTTTAATTGTTTATAATTCATAATAACTCATTTGATTGGTTCCTGTCTCAAAATAAGCCATATAAATGTCTCGAAGCCATTCTCCTATCTGCATCAATTCGTTTATCACGAGGGAAGTTGTTTATTGCTCATTCCTGTCATTTTACGACCCAAAAAAACCCCCCAAATTTCCTAAAATAGTATAGCATGCACAGAGAGCGCCTCATGCATCCGTTCCACCAAGTCAGTGTTTGTCTTGGAGATCACTTTGTTTTTGTTCGAAGTACGCTAAAGCTGACTGGAGCTCAAACTGGGACATAAGTGAAGCGTACAGTCATCTCTGGAGTCACATAATGTAATAAAGCAAGAAGCCATTCCATTATTTCAAATTGTACTGGTTTGTCTTGCCGTATAAAAGCATCTGTAAATCAAATGCGATCATACCCAGCAGGCAACACAAAAAAAAAATGTTGGAGAACTTGCAATCACGCAATGTTGTCGTGAAAGGAGCCCATAACATTTCCGAAAAATGTGTGACCTGTTTGTGTGTGTCCAGGTGCAAGTGCTGCTCTACTACCTGCAGCATCCTCCCATCTCCTTTGCTGAGCTCAAGCGAAACACGCTCTACTTCTCCACCGACGTTTAAGCCCATCTCGCCCACGCTGGGGTGACAAACGAAGAGTGAGAGACTGCTGACGACTTCCGGTCCTCTTACCTCACCTCTCCTGCAAGCGGGCATCTCCTCTTGACTGTACAGCACTCCCCCCTCAATCTTATTCCGAGTCCCCCCGCCATGAATAGGAAGGTGGTGACTTTTTTTGTGGTCTTCTTTATATAAAGTTACGTTTGAAATAAGAGGAGAGTCGAATGCATTCGGATGAGAAAGCATTCGGAAGCCGCCCTGGTTCAGTTTTTGCGGGAGAGGAGGGATTTTGGAGGCCACAGCCTGGCGCCGTGGCACCGGATCAAGCCCGGGGACGCGGCGTCGAGCCTTGTCCCCTGTTTAGAGGCATTCCACAACTGCATTTATGTTTTATAATATTTCTGTTGTTTCCTTTTTCTGTCTTTCTGGCTTTGCGCACGTGGAGGAGGAGTTGTGTTTCTGTGAATGTGTGTGTGCGTGCATGGGGGGGGGGGTGAAAGGAATGAATGGCTGGCAAAGAGTGTCTATTTCTTAAGAAGACATTCTCTCCTCACTGATTCTTGGCCAGATTAGCCCTATTTATTTTAAATATCTATATATATATGTGCCTGTACAGTTGTGTGCAACTAGAGAGATGCTCTAAGGAGTTTTGTTTTTTGAAGTCTATTCAGGTTGTGATGTTTATTTTGTAGTCACATTTGCTCACTTATCATATTCCTGGTAAGTTGTACGAAAACGTTCAACACAGAATTTGTTACCCGCCACTTTATCGAGAAAAAAAGGTTAGTTGGGACTCAATAGGGAGGTAAAACACAAAACGTGATTTTTTTTTCTCTTTCTTCGTGTTGCATTGCAAGCCTGTTTGAAGCATCTCACTGCACCGGTTGTGCAGTTGCCCTCATTGCATGTTCAGATGGTGATTGAAATGAGGCAAAGTAACGCAAAGAGACCCCTTTTCTGCTTTGTACAAAGCCAACCTTTCATGCTGTCAGGTCTGCATCATATTGAAGAAATACTGCAAAAAAACTGAGTAATACAATTAGGTATTTTTCATAAAAGAATAAAAATTCAAAAATATTGTATTTTACTTTCTTTGAGAAGAATTTAAGTATGTTGTACTGAAATTTTGAGGCTAAATGTGAACGTTGTCCCCTCTTTTTTATAGTGAAATAAAAGATGAACCAAATCAGTTTGTGATGATGATTTACATTTATTTACACATGGATCATAAACAGAAAGTAAAAAAAGTGTGTCTCTTGAATATCCATCAATCCATATGCATTGAATTCCTGGTCAAACTGGCGTCCCGGGTGGTCTATAAGCAGTAAACATCGCCCTCTTCTGGTCAAAGTTGCACAGTGCTGCTGTGCAAACGTGGTGCGTGAAACTAGTCTTAACTTTCTAACAGTACATTCAAATTTAATACGTATACTATACAATATTGCACGGTCAAGTCACAAATTAATATTGTGTACAGTAATACATTTATTTTCAAAATATTGTGTTCAAACTGTTAGGATAAGCAGTCTAAGATTTAATCATAATACAGTAACAGAAATCTTGTTGATTTTAATCATTTGAAAAATATATTTTAAAAATTACTCTATTGGAGGGTAATTATGTACCACAATACAGCAATTATTTTCTTATTAGAATGTTTACTTTAATCATTTGGAATTTAATCCATCAAATTATTGCACAAACGCATTGTAGCCTCTTCTAACTACATTACCCACAATGCTCGTGGGGAAGTAGCCCGGAAGTTGGACGTTTATTGACAACATGGCTGCTGATCTGGCTGGCGCTTTGGCAAAAATTGGAATTTGACAGCGTTCACTCACACACCATTTCAATGTGTTGAGTGTACATTGCGGATAAATTTGAATGACGGGAGCTGTCAACTCACGGGATGGTGTCAGCGAGCTGAGGAAACGTTCGGAGTAAACCCGTCATGTCGTTTTTCAAGCGGAAAGGTGAGGAAGCTGCAACGTCAACTGGAGCTAGAAAAGACAGCGAGAGACAAAATGAAACTTATATAAAATATCAAATAAGTCTAAGTGATATTTTGTCAAAGCTAGTTGGCTTTTGTTTCGGCGATCGCCTGCAGTGCGGCTTTTGTAGTAAGTAAGCGATGGTTAGCTTCCGAGTAGCCTCCCCATCATCATCATCGTTGCCTGATATAATGCAGCTTTTCTACAGGGCCACCAGGAAATAAAATATTTCTTAATGCTAACATATTTACTATTCTATTAAAAAAATAAAAAGCAATACCTCTATGCGTAAATGTGTACTTTGACAGCTGATTTCTAAATAAATGAATAACGACTAAAACGCCCCAGTCAACAAGTAAAAGCAATTCTATTTATGACTAAACTAAGACTTACTTGGGGGAAAATGGAACATCTAAAACGTTTAGTAATCTTGTGTTCACATCAGTGGGGAGAGGAAATATTTTCCCCATCGGCTATAAGGATATAAAGCAGCTGACTCAGCAGGAGGAAATGTGAAGAAAGGACCTCTGTCATTTACAGTTGCTTTTGGGAAGTGGCTGTTTTCTTGGGGCGTTTGAATTCATTCTGTGCTACGTTAGTTTCGGCAAAATCCATAGGTTACAAGAAAGAGTCTCCAAATTTCCAAAAAGGACTAAGAGTTCTTTCACGATCAAGTCCAGTTTCCCAGTTTTTTCCTTTTTTGTTGGAATTTGGCAACTAGGGTCACTATTTGTTATTCTTTCCGAAGACACCAATGCTAGACTTTCCACCATGCTGGTCTCAACCTTAATTGGAAATGAAAAGTGCTCATCTTTTGTCCCCCCCCCCAACCGCAGCCAAAAGCAAAGAACCTGAGCGAGTGACCGACACAAAAGTCAACAGAGGTGAGTTGATAGTTACCCAATAAGCGAGTAATCCACAATGCTAAAAAAAACAACCCTTCATTCAAAGGTCTCGTCAGCCCTCACTCTCCATCGCTGCCGCTGAAGAACAACCATGCTATACAGGAAGCTGCAGGGCCCAGCCATGTGGCCATCAACGCCATCTCTGCCAACATGGACTCCTTCGCCCGTGGTCGTACGGCCATCCTCAAGAAGCAGCCCAGCCACATGGAAGCTGCGCACTTCGGTGATCTCGGTACGTACCCTGATTTTTTATTTTTCAACTTTAAAAATTGTATGACCAAAGCAGAGAGGCTAACAAAAATGTACAGTGGTTTACTCTGGCAAAAATATTCAGGATTAACATGGTGAAATAACAGCTCGAACTGATCTTTGTGTAAACATGCAATGGTGAGTATGGGAGATATGGGCTGGGCATCACATAGGTGGAAGAACCAGTACCACAGCCCATGCAACAAAACATGAGTGAAACAGGCTGCAAGAAAAGAATAATGATGAATCATAGTTGGATGCAAATTTGCAGTGTGGTGAGCCAACCACTTAGTTTCCTGCTGTGTTGATGTGACGGGATGTACTTGGAATGACTAAAATCTCCTTTCAAAAAAAAAAAAAAAAGTGGCCTTGAATTTGCTGTGCTGCCCTCAGGCACATTCTTGTGATTTCATCCCTTTAGAATGCTTGACGGTATTTGAGCCATCTCTCGTCATTCACAACAAAACATTCCTCGTGAGTGCACTCTGGAGCTTTCAGGAACTTCACAAAACACAACTTGATTTAAAATTTCCCTCACTCTGGACGACATATTCAGCTACAATGAGAAAGCAAATGCAATTTAAAAACATCAAATTCTACAGATTGGACCTTTGCCTTCCATTTATTTCAAATACACGTGTTGTGTGCTGTAGGTCATTCCAGCGTGAACTATCAGCCGCAGGAGACCCGCTCCCGGCTCTCCAAGACGGTGGACCAGGTGCTCCGGGACAATGTGGCCATCCCCCATTACATGCGTTTTATGGAGCGTCAGGGTGCCGACCACTTAGTTCGCTTCTGGCTGGAGGCTGAGAACTTCCGCGCCACCAGCTGGTCATGGGTCCGAGCGCACAGCCTCAACTCAGTCAAACACAGCTCCTTGGCCGAACCCGTCAGCGACTCCGCCGAGGTGCCTGAGCTCCCCAAGCACAATTCCGTTGCCCTGGGCTGGAACAGCGCAGGAGACGCGGCGCAGGCGCAGCTTGAGCAGCGAGAACCCTCCAGCGCAGGCGCAGGCATGCCGCCCGGAAGCCCTCGAACCGGAACTCCTAGCAGGCGGGCTCCATCCAGGACGGGGACTCCTTCCAAAATGCAGTCCAACATCAGCTTGCGAGATCTTTCGGGCAAGCTCATGAGAAGTAAGGCATGGTTGGAAAAATGTTATGTAAACATGCACAAGTACGTAATCCTACTTGTTTTAGATATCGAAAAAGACGCTGTTAACATCTTCACCAAGTACGTCTCCCCGGATGCCGCCAGGCCCATCCCAATCACGGAACAGATCCGAAACGATATAGTTGGTAAGATGGACGGAATTCTTCCGAGCAGTAAAGATAACGTATAACTCTGTTCCCGTTCTTTCTGCCTTTAAGCTAAAATTTGCGGCGAGGATGGCATGGTTGACCCAAATTGCTTCGTCATTGCACAGTCGGTCATCTTCACCATCTTAGAGCAACAGTAAGTTACTAAGTCACACAGCCTTAGTTATAACGATTATAGTTTAACAAATTCCTCTCAATGTATTCCTAGGTACTTTATTGAATTCCTACGGAGTCATCATTTTTGTAAATACCAGATTGAAGTGTTGACAAGCGGCTCTGTGTTTCTGGCTGACATCTTGTTCTGCGAGTCAGCTCTCTTCTACTTCTCTGAGGTGAGTCGGAGCAAAACCTGTTATATTTTCACGAGTGTTTGTTTCTTAGCAATAAGTAATTAGAAGTGCATATTAATTCCATACCATGCAATTCTGATATCTTGAGAGATTGTAACCATTTTAGCACTGCTGGTCAACGTTAAAAAAAAAAAAAGGAACCGAAAATAACAGCCACAATGAATCTGTACAAACCATTGCAGTTTGAATTTTTTTTATTGTCTTGCGCAATGCATTGCATCACTTCCTGGTTAACAAAACATACTGACAGACTTAAGGAAACTTGACTGAAACATTTTCTAACTTTGCAGTACATGGAAAAGGAGGAGGCGATGAATGTACTGCAGTTCTGGCTGGCGGCCGACAACTTCCAAAACCAGCTCGCAGCTAAGAGGGGCCAGTATGATGGCCAGGAGGCTCAAAACGACGCCATGATTCTTTACGACAAGTAGGTGTCGATGAAAACGACCAAAATACTTTGCCTTGCTTATCTTTTTTTGTTCCTTAGGTATTTCTCACTCCAAGCGACCAACCCTCTGGGATTTGGCGACACGGTCCGCATGGAGATTGAGTCCAACATCTGCC
Organism: Syngnathus floridae; assembly: GCF_059516105.1. Taxonomy (NCBI): domain Eukaryota; kingdom Metazoa; phylum Chordata; class Actinopteri; order Syngnathiformes; family Syngnathidae; genus Syngnathus; species Syngnathus floridae. The sequence goes on along the minus strand of NC_142427.1, from coordinate 8,700,294 downwards.
GGGAGGGGGGGCCTCTTCCGGAATGCTTTACCACTCCACTTAGACAAGCCTGGACCACCATGGAGAGGGTACGAGAGAAATTTTTTTTTTTTTTTCTCCTCTCTCAATACTTTTAAGAATACCCTTGTGCGTGTATTCAGGTGTACATGCCAGGCTTCCTGTCGAGTAACCTTTACTACAAATATCTGAGCGACCTCCTCAATTCGGTGCGGGCCGACGAGTTCGTGAATGTCAACACTCCGGGTCAGGGCGGACCGGCGGACAACGAGCGCTCCAGTTCAAGTGCCGCCGAGGCCTCTCTGATGCAGGTGACCCCAAGCCTCGAGGACCCTGGGGGTGGGCGGGGCTGATATTTCATGACATTTACAAACCGGAGAGTCTTTGTTCATGTCAAAGAGTAAAAGAGAGATCAATTTAATGTTAACTGTAGAGCATATTGTGAACATGGTGTCTCTACAACAGTCTGGTGTCAAAAAGGCAGCGATAAAGATCTTGAAAAACTTCGATGAGGCCATCACGGTGGACGTCGCCAGTCTTGACCCCGAATCTTTGTACCAGAGACCATATGCTGGGTGAGTGTTGTTTCTTGAATATTATTGTTATTCTACCATTTTCATTCATTGCTCACCATTTCACAATTTAAGTCCCATGAAACTATTATTAATGAAAACTGAAACCAATTAAGTCATTCTAGAAGCTCTCTGCAGAAGTGTGCACGCCCCCAAAACTAACCATCCTTCAAATATTTCAGCTTTTTTAGGCCACTACTTATTTTGCTCCATTTTTTCCTGTTGTAGAAAGATGACATTTGGGAGAGTGAATGAGTTGGGCCAATTTATCAGGGAGGCGGAACCCGAACCAGACGTGAAGAAATCCAAAGGTATGATACACCCTTACTCGCTTGGCATGCAGTGAGAAGCTCAAGCATTTTACGCATGGCGGTGTTGCCCTTTCCGTCTAATTCCCCCTTTTGTTCCAATTTAGGCTTCATGTTTTCTCAAGCAATGAAGAAATGGGTCCAAGGCAACTCAAATGAGGTGAGCCCACAACAGCAAATATTCGTAATAATAATGTCACATCAACGACAAGGCACTTAATGAGACTGAATGATCTTGTAGGCTCAGGAGGAAATGGCCTGGCAGATTGCTAAAATGATTGTCAACGATGTTGTTCAGTCAAACCAAGACAGTCCTGGAAAGTCCACCAAGGTATATATTTGTATAAAAATAAATAAATCTCCGTCATCCCAGTCCACGGCAATTGAAAATACTTTTTTTTTTTTTGTCTCCATGCAGTTATGACCCTGACAAGACTGTCCCCTTGCAAATGCTGGCTAGCTTTACACACACGGCTTACCCTGCAACAAAGTAAAAGTACCTCATTATTCCAACTCCAAAACACTATGAAGGTGCGCAGCGGTCAGTGGAAGTGCAGCCAAGCTCTTGCATCACATGACGGGGAATCTTTCCAATTCAGTCTGGTTCTTAAAGCACTTCTTGCACAAAGATGAAGCATGTCCGTCAAGATTACAACCAAACTGTTGCAGACTCTCGTTGTGTTGTCTCATCTCGGACCTCTGGAGGATGTCAGTAGACTGAATTACGTTTCCTCAAGACACCTCCCCATTGCCTCTTCTTTTTAATGATCATTCCTTGTTTTTAGAAGACAGATTTTCTTCAAGATAGCTAAATAACAGTTACTTATGCACCCCTTTCCCCTACTTAAACTTGCCTGACCAATGATGAATTACATACATTTTATTTATAGAGGATCTGCAAATGACAATGAGATAGAGGAAGACCTCTTGTGTTAAACCTCTTGGCACCTTTTGAGAGTGTAGGACAAAAAAAAAAAACCTCCAAAATGAATACAAATGCTCCAGTTGTTATGGAAAATTCCATGTTCTAAATGGTATATATAGATATATATGTATATTGTAGACTGGTTTCTCCCATATATAAACGTCAGTACTTTTTTGTCTATTGGTGGCCGCTGTTTTTTTTTTCTGTATGCATCTCAGAAACAACTGTGCTCAATGAATTAAGCTGTTTTTTGGTTTTCTTTTGAGCCTTACTGGGGTGTAGAAAGGAATTTTGGTACTATGTACCACTGATGTTTTCTGATATGTATGTGCACCTAATCGAAGTCTATTTAAATTGTGTTTGATTTAAATACATACACTCAAAGATTTTGTCTCTGCTCTTTCATCCAAACCAGGCAACGTTTTTTAAGAAACATAGGATAATGTATTTTGTTTTTATACGCATGTAACGATTGTCTGAATTCTGCTGTTACAACAATTGTCCAGAAGATGGCAGTGTTGACCGCTTTGTGAGCAAATCCATTGATGACTTCTGACAATGTACAGTTCTCCCACTAAGAACTAATTAATTTTTCAAAAACAGAACACAATTCACCAATTAGAAAGGATCTGCTCTGTTTTTCCTCTCGCATAGCTGAGATGAATACGATGGAAAGATTTAATTAATTAAAGATAACAAATAGTAGACTTTTTATTGCAGCTCAAGTGTGTATATGACATTTTAAGACAGAAGGCTATTTTGCTCCAGTGGGTAACATATTTTTTTTTTGCGTGGGGGACACCTATAATGTCAATTATGTTTAAATAAACAGGTCATACCATAACCGTGATTTCCTCCTAAGTAAAAGATAGATGCAATTATAAAGAATAAATGCAAAATATTAGGAACGGTTATGACTAATGAAGACATATCAAGAGCAAACAAAAACAAAATATTTTTTAAAAAACCCACAATGCTATAACTAAATAATATGCAGCACAACGAAGGAGAGATATTTTGACATTTATTTTTATTTTGAATGTATTTTCCGGAAGTGCTTTTTGTGACCATATTTAATTGACGTGGTCCGGGCGTAGTCTGGAATAAACGCAAAGTGCACGGTTGTCCGCGCGCAGGAGACGCGCAAGAGGCGGAGACCCACGGACTTTGGAGTCATTGGCTCGAGTGCTCCTCCACCTGACAGCTGCGCGCCCACTTGTGGGTGTGACAAACATTTCGTGCACGCGGCGAGGATCTCCTCAGTTGGACACTACATATGATTTTATTCTTCTGGATCTTTTTGGGTTCGTCTCGAGAAGCTGTTGACGCACGAGATCAGTAGTGACACTTCCACGGCGGACTTCCGTGGACAGGGGTTGTTTTGCAGATGTAGTGCATTGGAGCACAGGTAGACTTTTATTTTTATGGACTCCAAATGATTTTGCTCCACCTGGGACGGGAGAAGAAAGAAGAAAAATCCGGGTGTGGAGTCTGTATTTGTATGGGCTTTGCGCCCCACCTTTCCACCACCATGTTCAGCTGCGTGGGCTGCTTCTGGGTGCTTCTCTCCTCCGCCCTGGTCGCCGTGTGCAGTTTCAGTTTTATCTCTCCTGCGTGGATTGTGAAGGAGCAGCTGAGGAACACCAATCACCAACATCAGCACCATCATTATCATCATAAGGAGTCTGTGAGCTTCGGCTTGCTTTGGCACTGCTCCGAGTCTCTGGACCACATGTACCGTTGCTACACCTTTGGAGGGTTGGGCAAATTTGCTGAGATCCCATCCAGTTCGTGGCAGGTAACTCACAAACAAAATCAGCATCATTGTCACGTGGGTGCATGATGACAATTGCATTAATTTTAAACTGACAGTATTTTTTTATTGTTTCATAATGACGTCGTTATCATGAAGTTCAGGGTTCGAATCTCAACCGAGGCCTGCTCTAGTAGAGCTTTAGTTTAAGCACCAGATTATCTGATGACTGTTTGAACTCAGTAAAAGAATTGCTACGCCCCATACAAGTCACCTCTGGAGTTATGATTTATGCATGAACTCATATTAGCATTTGAAAGGGAGATATTAATAAATTGCCACTGGAGTGACTGCAGTGCAAGTATTTTCAAACAGAGGCCAATGCAACACAAGTAAAAAGGTGGAGGGTACACCCAGTCGAAAAAACTCATGATGCACAAACCCCATCGGGCGCTTATAATGTCATTTCACCACTCAGTGAAGCAGAACAACTTGTAAGAAGGGATGTCATGTCAGGAATTTCTTTTGAATTGGCCTTATTGACAGCATAAAAAGAAATATTAAGGCCACATTTGCATCTATGGACAAATTAGATGAACTTGAACTTAAACATTTAATTTAATTCTAAAGGCATATTTGGACATACTTTTTTTTTTTTTTAAATGAGGCCAATTGTACACTGTTCCACCTGGAGGCTGGTGATGCAATAGCAACCCCACACTCAATTAGTGACACAAGAAACAGAATCCGTTGAACTACCATTATAAGTGGCTTCTTAAATTTACTGTAACACATCTCTCTTCGCCCCGCAGCCATTAACTCTCACTATGGCGAAAGGCATTTGTATGAAAGCGTGTACGCCGGTGGGAAATCATGTTACGGGGTCGAATGCACATGTTTGAATTCCCTTCTTCTCCTTGGGGAGTCCCGCACCCAATGTGTCGAGACAAAGACAGACTTTTCTTTTACCGGCGGCCTCATTGCACGACACGCTTTCTCAAAGTGTGACCTGTCTTGCTGAGACCAAAAGCAGACATGTTCCCACCAAGCGGGTAATCAAAACAGATATCGACGTGCATGCCGCCTGCCCGCGGCATCATTGATTGTGTAATTAGTGAGGTCACATGGAGTAATGTTCGAGGGACACTGGAGGAAAAACAGCAAGAGGTGAAGTCTGTAAACTGATTTCAATCCAATTTTGCCAAGTCCAACTGAGCTGTTTTCCATTTTCTGTCTCCATCAGTATCAGTGAGGACTTCATTTGTCCTACCACAATCTTGTTACAATTATGGCTGAATGATTTTAGAATGATTTCCTTCAATATTGCCATTACGGTTCAATCGGCCATTATTTTGACAAGGCAGAGCCGTTGCTACAGGGTGGCCAGAGGGGGCCGCACTCACCTACCAAGATGCTTATTTGAGATAAACTCAATCTAATAATGTCAAATCATCACAATAATACTTTTTTAAAAATATAATATTTGAGATCAACTCAATCTAATGTCAAATCTCATCACAATAATACTTTTTTAAAAATATAACTTAATAAATATAAAACATTAAAAATAAATACATACATATTATATAACTATTTTATATTAGTATATAATTATTTGATTATAGTTGCTATTTTTTGTGAAATACTAAAGTCCAGTCATGTAGATTTGAATTCCAGGGGTGCACCTTGCAGTAGGTTGTGCAAGTGTACCTAATGAAATGTCTGGTAGTGAGCTGGGCTTTCCTTCAGCATCCAAAAGTATATTCACTGATCCATAGCTTATCCTGGCTTCGACGCGAGGAAGGAACGAGAGCCGCCGGCGGGTCAGCAGTCGTGTTTTTTACTGCCATTCCTTCCGCCGAGTTGTTTTTCACATGGTTGATTTTGAGCAAGGCCGCACATCATCCTGCTGCCGGTGAAGCCGTGCTGCCTGGCAAACAAAAATGAGGTCGACGCACCCATGACTGCAGACTCAGCCTGATATAAATGAGGTTATTTTTGTTTATTTATTTTGGTTGCCTGTTTTACCTTGACTGGCATATAAATTGTCTCATTCCAGAAACTTTTCCAGCATGAACTTGAACGTGTCAGCCAACTTCTTTAACTTTTTTGATTCCCAAACATCATCAAGTCACAGTTGTGATGTTGATTGATGAAACACACACAAAAGGTGTTAAGGCTGTTTTGACTTGCTTGGCTACACATGAGCGAGAAATTGCAAGTGTCGAGAGGCATGTGTCCAAATGATGAATAGAATGAGGCGTGTAGCGAGCGGACAAACATGGTCGTCTACATTTTATATCCATCTCGGCGAAATGGAGAGGAAATCAGTTCAGGAGAAGGATTTATGATCCGCTCTGACGGATGGATTGATGCTAGCTGCAATGTATGCTTGTTTTCTCCTGCTTTGCACATTTTTAGGTGCACCTTCAAAATCATTGGGGTGGGCTGACTGATTTGGAAAAAACATCAAATTTTTCGGATTTTTTGGATTTAAATTTTTTTCAGTGTCCCTAATACTGCCCTTTGTGAAGCCATTTTTTTTTTTTTTTAAATTGCAGCTTTTGTAATATAAAAATCATTCTACTTCACTGCAATGTCAATTTAAATTCGATTAATTATTAGAATATACTCACAAAATCATCCGTAAAGTTCTAAATGGTATTTAAATAGTCCTCTTTGTCACACTGATCTAATTCTGACAAAATCAAAACCTCACATTTTCTCAATCAGAGAGACTGGAGGAGTCACAGAAAGGCAGCAGTGGACATTCTTGGAAATGTATTCATTGATTCTTAGAACAAAAACAAAACCTGTTGTGAAATCCCCCCCACCTTTGCTTTCGTGTGATGTTAGACACGATATACTTTTTTTTTTTTTCCCTAGTAGGGCCAGTGCAAGGGCATCGCAGCAGCACTTCCCTCACGAAGAGCTGCTGAGTCAGCAAGCATTGGCAGGCCACCTTCCATTTGTTAAGCAGCTTGTCACTTCTACTGTGGATCCTGCGGGTAGTTTATGTATCGATTTACCCGAGAGCCGTCTTCCCTGTTTTCCAAGATAAATGATAGCTCACTACGCTTGTTGAATACAAGCCACCGTGTAGAAGTGTCGACCCTGGAATGACATGCGAAACAATTTACAACTTTAATTTAGTAATTCGAAATACGTTTTCCATCATGATGTGACATAATGTGGTAGGAGGAAAAAAAAATCTGCTTAGAGAAGATGCTACATCTACTGATGACTGTAGGTTGCTCCATTTTTTCATTTCTCACCAAATTCTGCGAGATCAAACCTCCCTGGAATGCTTCCGAGCGTTACTCTTTCGTCAAATCCCACAGTAAGATATATGGCTTGAGGAAAAAAACAAAAATCAAGTCCTATGGGTCTTGACTTTCAAAATTCAATAACGGGGAAATGTCGCTGGATTTCTACTCTGACCCATCCTTCATTTGGACAATCTTTTTGGTCGGTCGGCTCGGATAATCGTTTCAAAAGAAACATAACATGCAAATAATTGTACCATAAATCACCTCAAGCCATCAGAATGAAAGTGATCCACTCCGAGGGCTTTATTGGTCAAACTCCTTAACATGCAAGTGGCTGCTCTTTACAAAAAAGAGGAAGTGCACTACATCAAATACAAGTGATGCAACTATGAGCTTGAATCGGTAATGCGCCCTCCTTGGTAAGACTTTTCACTTGATTTAATTGAAAAAGGACTTCCGATCATATTTTCCCCGCTGGTAAGATGAAACGAGTTTAAATGAGCTACTATACATCTGACACGTTGCGTTTCTCGTTCTGTTGGGGTCGGGGAGTTTGCGGCATCCACCGTACTGTTTTTTTTCTCATGAATTATGAAACGTGCACTCAGGCCCGGTGCTGCAGCGGATCATGCATATAGTTAAAAGCGTACTGTCTGAGCTTTGGAGGGTGTTAGAGGAGGAGGGAGGGGAGGGGGGGGGTTGAAGAGCAGCCTTCACCAAAGCCCTTCACTCGCTGACATATGGAGAGGAAGGTGAAAAAATGCTTAATAGTTAGAAACAAGATGAGAGTGGACTGATTTACTCAAGGTTTGCAAAAGTGGCTGGAAACTTAATTGCATTTTTTTTTTTTTTTGCACATTCAGGGAGGTTTATATGTAAAATGATGAATTTAGCATGTGACTGTAATGGTGACACCAAGAAACCAGCAAAATGAGACTTTTTTTTTTTTTTACTTGTGTACATTTTTGAAAGGGCCAAAACAAAAATTCAAATTGGATGACTGAATAACAGGTGTCAAACTAAAGGCCGGGGGGCCAGATACGGCCCGCCACATCATTTTAGGTGGCACGTGAAGACAAATTGTGCATCAAATTTGTGTGTCATTACTAGAATTGCAAATTGTCTTCAATTTTATCTTTTTTTTTTTTTTTTTAAATATTTGACCAGTTTTTACTCGTCTGATTTGAAAACGAGTTATTTGTCGGTTTGTTTTGTAGCTTTTACTATATATAATATGAGGTGCTCATACATTTATTTGTCATAATGGCCCTCCGAAAGAAGCTATGACTCCAATGCGGCCCGCCAAAAAAATGACTTTGACACCCCTGAGCTAAAGGCTAACTTGTCATAACGCCTATTTAATTAGTATAGTGATAGATTTTTGTTTTTTTTGGGGTCACTGACAATCTTGACAAATTTCTTCTATGTGTGTGGCCTACACAACAGCAACAGTAGACAAAACAGATGGATGTATGGATCCCTGTCACGATCACAGTTTGATTACTGCCAAAGAGAACTAAGTGCACTTGAGCATCCACCAGTGGGATGCGAGATGTGCAATATGTGGGCTGCAGTGTTATTATGCCAACATAAAAGAGGACAAAGAAACGCTCCAGCTCCCAGCCTCTCCCCTCACATCTTCACAGTTTCTTCAACCCTCACATCTCATCTCTCCTCCTACAGGCGGCTAATGTTTGAAACAGTTCTGCCATGCTGATTGTTTGGATGCCAAACATGCTCTAATGACTGATTTTCTTTTATTCTTAATTTCCTTCATCGCATGTCATTTCTTATTGAGAGCTCCTTTGAAAAGCAAGGGAACGAGGTGGCATCAAAGTATCAGGTGCTCCTTAATACAATTGCTGAGTCCTTTTGAGAGAAAGGCGGAACTTTGCCTGAGGTTCCCCCCCCCACGAGCAGCTCATTATGAGAACTGAATAAATCTCTGAGGTTGTCATCATTAAATCGGGCCAGGAGGGATTCCCGCACTTTTCAATCCGGTTATATGATCCTCTCATCTAGTCTGATCCACCTTTGTGATCTATAATAAAGGAGGCGAGGAGGCGGGAGAAGAAGCAGAGTGAGCACATTTCTGGACTTGATGTCACTTTTTTTCGACTTTCCCACACATCAACACAAACCGGTCCACCATTTCTCCAAAAGATAGAGGATGACGTCAGAAGTCGGGTTTTCAGTTAAGTGAGATGACCTAGGGAATCCGTTTCGTAGCTGCTGATGATGCCTGGCGGGCAACAAAACTTATTATGGACATATTATGGGAAATTGACTTTTTAACCGCCTTTTTTGATATATATTTTTATTGTGCTGTTGTGTTCAAATGTTCTCATGGTGTGGTCTCAGTGCTGCAGGAAACAGTCGCAGTAATCTTTTTTTTTTATTATTATTATTTGCCGCACAGCCCATTTGTGGCACTGCTGGAGCCAGATGGGCATTTGGACAGCAGTCACACAATTTATGATGACCCAATAAATGAAGTATTGGAATGCTGATTGCATTTATTGCATTGCCTGGAAGATCAGTTTGTGCACTCATCCAGAAGAATATTGGAGAGGTTGCAATATCTGTTGTTGTTGGATATGTCATTTTAGCAAAAGGAAACAAACAGAGGTTGGATTTAACACAACTTGGGTGTTAAAGCAACCATTGTTATGGTTATAGAGAACATTTTTGCTCAGGCTCAATTTAGGAAGCCAAGTGGTGCAGCAGGTGGCTATGTGCACATTTGTACTTTTATTGCTATTAAATGCTAATCTTTTAAATGCCAAGTTCAGAAGCTTTATATTTCTAGTGGAGTGCTTTAAATGTGGAATTCTTTGGATTGCACCAAATTTTATATTCAAGTGCTTAACACGAATGGAGAATACATTTGCTGGATATATTACCCGACATTGATTTGTTGACGGGTAAATCCCCGGTCTTATTATTTCTGTACATTCAATAACAACGCTGTAAAATAATACAATGCATGTTTGCATGTGATATGAGAAAAAGGAAGAACACTTTTTTTTTTTTTTTTTTTTTTGCAATGCTGTATAAATAAGCACACTTAATGAAATATAAAATCCAGTCAAAATGTGATAGCAACACCTTTTTTTTTAATCCAGTGGCATCACCCAGACGCCATGTTTTTGCGCGTGTGTGGGCAAAGTGTTTCTGAATGTCACATCGTATCTGCAGCTTGCCCCTGAGGCCCAAACGGACACTCCATCCACTTGTCAGGTGATTAATCTCCACTTCTCTCTCCCCCCTCATATCCGCTGCATCCTGTATTCTAGTCAGTGTACACACACAACCTGGTGGGACGTTTGCAGGCCAGTCACACACACACACATCATTTTCGATCGTTCCTGTTCAAGAAGAAGTGTACATTACCCAGATCGTAATTTAGAAGTGCTTTTCAGATTGTGTGAGATTAGGAAAAACGGATGAATAAATGGGTTTCCTGAGTAGACACACTTGGGGGGGGTCAATTTGAGGGTCAATAATTTCACTCCCCTCTTGTCCTTCATTAGAAAGCGCCGTATTTATTTCTCTTAAGAGCCTCATCACTTTGATAATGAACAATCAAGGTTCGCGACGATTATTTAACGACATGGATATATTTACTGCAGTAAAATCCCCGATGACGACGCAATTAAATTTCATTGCAGTAGCGGAATTATGTAATCTGAAATCTAAGAATTCTCCTAACGATCCCTTTATTACTCGAAGCAGCTGGGTGGCGTGTTTTGTGCAGTTATTAGTCTCCAGCATGCTCATCGTGCGTTTATTGCAAGGAAGCAATTAAGTTTCTTTATAAAGAAGTCATGTTGCCTGAGAGCGTGAGCATTAGTGCGATAATGGCAGAGGGTTGTCTGACAGGGTTACTTCCCAAATGAGATTAAGTTGCATGTTCAAATGTTTCACACACATTTTCCGTCTCGTTCAGATCATTTGGTTTGCACGGGAAGTGCAGCTGTCGCACGTAGGGGTACCACACGTAATTAAAACCTACTTAGAAAGCATTTCACACAATTGAACTCGCTCAGAATTGTGTCAGTACGGTCGTGGAATCATGCCTGAGAGTAAAAGCATCAATGAGTTTGTTTTATTGCAACAGATGATAAATTAGGATCGATTCATTAATTAAAAGGCAATTTAAAAAAATAATTTGTCGGCTTTTAAAGTTAATTTTGCCAATGATCGTCAATATAATATTAATTTAAACCAGCTGACTTTATATCAAAATGGAAAAAAAAAAAGCCGCAAATTTACTGTAGAATTTACAGCCTGATTTTCACTTGCCGCTACCAAAGGATCAATTAGTTTTTTTTTCCCCCCACACTAAAACATCCTAACGTGGCATATATTGCTTGAAGGGAAGTACAACTCATATAATTGGATGTTGCTGTCTCCCCCCCTATTTCACTTCCACTCGCCCGTACGAGACGTGATTGATGCTTTAATGTGTCACTGCATTGTAGGCAGCATTCAAGAAGCTGCTGAGAGAAAGACGACATGAATAGCATTGAAGTGGAACAAGGCAGGAGAACAAAGAGCGTAGAACATAACGCTTCTTTTTAGGAGTGTGCTGGTTCATAATTTCTTCATTCAATTGCCTACATTGGAACAAGAAAGCCAAAATTGACGGAGAGATTTTACCTTGTGCCTTTAACCTGTTTCTTCTTTGTTTTTTTACTTGCTGTCTCTTGAAAGTTAATTATTTTGCATCACAAAGATGACCTGAATTTTGCTTGAGACCTGAAACAAGCTTTTTCCAAGTCTCAGGTTCCACTTTCTTAGATTTTTACAGATTGTGATATACCGTATTTTCCGCATTATAAGGCACACCAGATTATAAAACGCACCTTCAATGAATGGCCCATTTTAAAACTTTGTCCATATATAAGGCGCACCGGATTATAAGGCGCATCTTCAATGAATGGCCCATTTTAAAACTTTGTCCATATTTAAGTCCACATATTTGGACACGCCTGCCGTAGTGGCTCAATATTGGTCCATATATAAACCGCACCGGATTATAAGGCGCACTGTCGGCTTTTGAGAAAATTTGAGGTTTTTTAGGTGCGCCTTATAGTGCGGAAAATACGGTAGTTATTAGCATGCGGGCCGGGCCATCAATGTGTGATATTGAGAAAAAAAAAATCAATCACAGTCTCTAAAGCTTGCACCGTGATGGCTGCTGCTGATGTGACAGACGGGTTGAAAGCAGAGTGACTTCCTCGCTTGCGAGACGATTTAATTAGCCGGTTATGGCTCTTTGGCACAGGAGCAGACAGGGGAGTGTTAGCGAAGGGCTGTGACGCTGTTGGCAGCCACTCTGATGATTCTTTTGACCTTTATTTGTCGTTGTGGGCTAAACACGTGTTAGATTTACACCCCTGCTACATGCCTCAGCTGCTTGGTGTGTATCGCAAGGGCACCTTCACCATCATAGTCCAGCTGGAGCACAAACATCTTGTTGCACTTCACTGTACACTTGTTTGTGCATGATGGCTTGTGTTAAATGGAATAAACTGGGCTTGTACCGTATTTTCCGGACTATAAGGCGCACCTAAAAACCTCAAATTTTCTCAAAAGCCGACAGTGCGCCTTATAGTCCGGTGCGCCTTATATATGGACCAAATTCCTAAATTTAAATTAGCCCAAAGCTTTGTGTCATGAAATCAATCATAAGTGGCCCACTGAAGACTATGAATCATGAATCAAAAAGACTATGGATCATTATTTTGTGATTATAAAGTAATTTGTTGCATCTGAAGTTGAAATAAAAAAGATAAAATGGAGAATGATTTGATTTGGATTAAAAATCTGACATGATGCATTAATGGTGCGCCTTATAGTCCGGTGCGCCTTATATAAGGACAAAGTTTTAAAATGGGCCATTCATTGAAGGTGCGCCTTATAGTCCGGTGCCTTATAGTCCGGAAAATATGGTAGTCTGATAGGGAGCCGTTGACACACTTACAAATGAAAATCGTCCTCCCATTCTGTATGGAAATTCGGTTGCCTAATCATTTTCATACTTGATGTTAAAATGCTTATTTGGACAATATTTTGGCTGACATGTTAATTGATTAACTGTTACAGTTCTGCCTTGGTCTGTTTCCTTCCTTTTGCTTGCAGCAAGTGTGTGATTATACGCCACTAAAATAAGCAGGAGCAGCACCCTGTTGTTTGAGCACCGAGAGCGCTTTTCAAGCTGAGGCGGCCATTAACCTGTCGTATTACACAACAGGCTTCAAGCAAAACATGTTTGGCTATCGCAAGGTTATCTTTTTTTAACAACGTGCTTTGTGTGTGATTGTTTTCCAGACCAGCGCAGTGCTATGCTCGGGAGGGTGCGCCCTGCTGGCCGTCAGCGCCCTCTTGGCCATCATCACCGTCTTTCTGCCCAGTGGAGGATGCGAGAGGAGGATCTGCACACTGGCTGGATACATGCAGATGGCCTCAGGTCAGCACACACCCAAATACACCTCAGTGCATGTTCCCAGAAGATAAAATGATTATTTTTCTTAATCCTTATAGTCCTGAAAGTCACATATAAAAAAAGAGAGGAACAAATGAATCCACACATGACTAAAATAGTGTTCCCCAACTTTGATGGAATCCACAGGTTGATTATGCAAATTCTGCCATCTAGTGGAAGAGCATTTAATCGTTCTGCCTGTACAGCCACTTAAATATGTGAATAAAAATACATTGTTTTAATTTATAAACGATGACTTTCAGACTAATGAAATAAACATATATATCAAATAATAATAATTATTTCAAATAATAATTCAATGAACATATATTAATAAATTAGAATAAATAAACACATAATTCCTTTCAGTACACAGCACACAAGTTGGGATGAAACAACCACTGGTTTAATAATTAGATGATTTGCTTCCGATAGTTGAAACTAAAAAAATAAAACTTTCTGGTATCACTTAATAAAATCATGAAAGAAAAGGAGCTGTTGGAGGGGAGCTGCTGCTAAGCAACCGGCGTGTCCGTGCCTCGTGTTCAAGTGAGGCTAAGGCAGATTTAGAGACTGATTTAAAAAAAAAAAAAAAAAAAAGCCAATTACACCTCCTTAGGGTCAGGTCCTGAGTTCAGGGCTGCGTGTGACTTTTCTTTTGAGTTGTGCACACAAAACATGATCTCATTGCAAAACATTTCATTATATTGGTAAAAAAAATGTGTGGTATATTCACGGTGAAACCTCTCAGAGACATTTTAGCGATCAATCATTTGTAGTTTCTCGCTGATTGAGTCCCTAGTGTACAATAAAACTAATCCTTGCATATGGCATTTACAAATCAGCGACCGATTTTGTTGCGAAGGTCGAATATGAACTGCAGCTTTTACATCACACGCTCGCTGGAGTACTTCTAGTGGAAAAATAGAAAAATATAAATAGCATCAATCAATTTTTTTTTTTTTGGAGTGGCAAAATATGAAGAGCTTACCTCTTTACGTATGGAATGTTGTGGGATCTAAAGGTTATAGTTAACTGTCTGAAGCTCTGTTATCTCATCGCTAGCAAAGGTCATTGTTGCACTTTACGATGATGTAAGATGTGCCGCTTGTCCAGTGCTGACATGTTGGAGTAGATTTAAAAGATGCATGGAGAAGACAAAGCATTGTTCCAAAGCTTCTCTGGCCTTGTAATCAAAGTGAGGGAGGTCTGTAATGTTCTACTCCGTGCAGACATGTCCTCACATGAAACCAGCTGAGGCCTTTATGGTGGTCCAGAGAATGAAGGTGAACTTGTTTTTGCAATGACGCTCCTCCTCGACACCACGGCCCCATCAATGTTTTATATTTTCCAAGTGAGAGAGGCAGGACACTGCTGTGCGCTAAAGCGGGAGCTTTGCTACTTTCATCTATATTTTATAAGCCTGCTTCTTTTTTAGTGGTCAGGAACCATTACATTGCTTATACGGCCGGAGTGTGTGCTGCTTTTTGGGGCAAACCAAATCTTGAACACACCAACTGAGAAGCTTTTTGGCTTCACTGTGTGGTTTGGTAATTAAGACCATGTTTTAAGATTAAGGCAATTATTAGGTTGCGCTTGGGTGATTTAGTTGTCACAGGGCATGTTTACATTTATGCACTTTAGTTTCCAATTAGCTTGGTTAAATTGGATCGTTTACTGCTGAATGGAAGGCTATGTGGATTTTTTTTAACTAATTAGATTTAATATAACTTGTATGCAGGAAATGTGTACAATTGTTTTGTTGTTCTGATATTAGCATAATTTATATGCTGTTTGTAAATATAATTTGTCTTCGGTTAGCATCTGGCTGCGATATGATCACACGTGGGGCTCATTTGCAATATGCATGATTTGATTGATCCTGTTCTGTAGGGAATTTAGTAAAAATGTAATCGATGATTTATTTTGTTTGGTTTTTGCAAAGTGCAAAGCTAAAAAGAAAAGAGCATCTACTAAATGGCAATGGCTTTTATTCATTTAGTAGTTTGCTTGTTAGATTGGGAAATAAATCTGGATGGAGTAATATAAAAATCTAACATTTTATGTTTCCCCCCTAATTGTTCTCATTTCAATCACAGATTTTTTAAAATCAGAATAACTTAACATCTCGGAATGGATTGCGTTAATGCCAATGTATGATTCTCATTATCACGTAGAAAAATAATATTGTCTAAAAAAAAAATAAAGCGTACATTGCATGACCAAAAATATTCTTATAATAAAATATTCTCTATTGCTTGAAGCACTCTTGGGCTGTTGTTTATTTCTTTTTATTGATGTGGCTGCTGGTGAGTACTTTTCTCGTCCAAAGAAAATATTGTAGAGTGCAAATGGTTCTTTGGGAGTTTCATGGGTCATGACTTCAAAGAAATATGCCGGCAGCAGCATTTTTCTGCTCCTGAAAGAAATATACGCGTGTAATCCACCCACCTCATTTCTTACTGGAGTTTGTTTGTGTTGTTATTTGAAGATATACAAGTAGAAGCTTTGTTCTCAAGAAGAACTGCTGGAGAAATTTGCAAGATTTGGCTTCCTAATCATCTTTTAGGAACTTCCATCCATCACGTTCAGGGTTAAATAAATATCTGTAGGTGATGTATTGAATTTTTTGGGGGGAAAAATCAAATTTGTCGCAGTCCTGGCTTTGAAGGAGTCATCTTAAGCAATGAGAGCGTGAAGGAATGTTCCTCCATATTTCCTGACAAGTTCAACTGTAACTTGGGGCTGTTGTTTTTTTTTTTTTTTGGCACATTTCCCTCCATGTGCAACATGCAAACTCTCACTTGCCATCATACGGAGTTATTTTGTGCTTTCACTTTCATTCCGATCTGCTTGAAAAGGGGAAATATTATTTTGCCAGTCTGCCGAGGATGCTCGGCCTGCTGTGTCAGCGCTCCCTTGAGCAAAGCTGCTATGCAGATGTCCTCCCAAGCGCGCTGATGAAAATAGGAAGTCGCTTTGATCAAAGTACCTGCTGTGTTATTTCAGAGCCGGTTGTCGCCGCCTGAGCCCATATGGTACCACGCCAGCTGTCAATCATTTTTCCCCCCCGATACAGATGAACGCACATACCATATCGGGCAAGATGAAAGCTGCAGAGTCGATGAGCACAACCTGTCCCTCCTTAAACACTTTTTCCTCTCTTCCATTGCATGAGGAAACATGATTGGACATTATATCAATATCTTTTTTGTTGCCTCCTCATTCAGTATGCTCGTGTGTGCATGTCCTACTTTATAACTTACAAATACCAGGAGTAGATTTACCAAAATCTGTTGACACGAAGTGGAATACAGCTGCTCTGTGTGGGCGTGGGTCTCTCCAGAAATTCCCACTAGCGTCTGTTCGATGAAAAGAGCAGCCTGGATGAGTCATTGTTGTGACTGCACTTGCAAGGATTGCACCTGCTTGAGTTCTCCAGCCTGGGCCGTAAGCCATAATCATACTCCGCACTTGTGTGTGTGTGCGCGTGTTTATGTGCACTTTGCTTTTATTCGCATTTGTCATTTTCCTTTCTTCCTACTTATGCCATGATTGATTGTCAGCTCAAAGCTTTCTCATTTCGTGTCTTTGCTCTGTCCATTGCAGTTGCAGTACTACACAATATAGAATGTTATTGATCAACCGATTTACACTTGGTTTTTTTGCGGTTGAAGCTTGTACATTGTGTACTAAAATGGATTGAAGTTTTTAAAACTCATTAGAGTTGTGTTTTAATGGGTAATTTATTCAAAGCAAAGGTGTCAAACTCATTTTTAGCATATTTATTGTTTCCTTAGGAGTGTAGGCTACACAACAAACTGATAAATAACTAGTTTTGGAATCAGAGATGAGTCAAAACTGTTCAAATATTTTTAAAAAGATAAATGCTAATAAAAATTGGAGAAAAGACAATTTGTAATTTTAGTATTGATATGCACAATTTTATAAAATGATGTGGTGGGCCGTATCTGGCCCCCGGGCCTTATGTTTGACACCAATGCTTTAAAGACAATAAAATCTTATGTACAAGAATTGGGCTTATTCATAAAATGATACTTGTATATATTTAAATATAGACTGACACGTACAAAAGTATATATTTTTAAGTACAACATTGAGTTGAACTCTCAAACAATTTGTCCCCATATGACGAAAAAAAATAGCTATGATAAAAAGTCTGTTGAGGGGGGGGGCGGGGTTGTGCCAGTGTTTCTGGGTCAGCGCTACAAATGAGACTTACAGTATATGCAATTATTAAGTGTCAGCACAGTAAGATGTTTTACACGCTAATTCATGTTGACATGCTTACATAAATCTACTCATAAATCATATATGACGCCTACCATCAATTTAGGCCTGTCACACCAATTATCTGCTTCAATTAGAGGTTGGTGGCACAGAAGTATTGGGACACCCAGGAACACAGCTACTATATTATGTTTGCTTACGATAGGTTTTTTTTTTCTTTTTTTTATGTTCCCTTTTTTTGCTGACAGATTCTGTCACACCGGGAGGCTAATTATCCGATTTTTTTACACTTTAACACTTTGAGAGTATTCTTTTGAAAGACTCGGATGCACTCGGCTGTCTCCCGGCTCTGTCGGTTTGATCTCAGCCTGTTTACTCTTCAGTTAGCTGCTCACTTTCATCATGACTGGAATTCCCCCGGTTCTCAGCTTCCAGCCCAAGCATGTCAGAGAGAAACAAGATAGGATATATTTTTGAGTTGGAGAGATGCAAGAGTTTGTTCTCATTTTGTTTCTTTCACAGTTCAACAAGGTTCGTTCTTAAAGCACCGTTAGATTTGCTTTTTACTTTTTTATCGGTGACACAGAAGTGATGTAATCCTGAAAAGTAAAAAGATGTCAACTAAATCTGATTTTTAAAAGCTTTTTGGGAACCTTTGCTTTCTTGACTGACTGACTAAAATCGATCGATTTTGTCATCTGTACAACTCACTCGTGGAAAAATGACGAGTCATCAAAAGTTTCATTCAATTTCCAGTCGTTCAGCTTATTGGTCACATTTATTCCGGATAAAGTTTCAAAATGATTTAATCCTGGTCTCATTCTTCTTGAATTATAATCTGCCATTGGAACAGGGGTGTGTAGACTTTTTTTTTTAAAACCCGCTGTACATCTAAGGAGCCCACAAAATGTCATCTTCAACATTTCTTCAGGCTAAAACAGAATTACAACCTGTCAAAAAAAAAAAAAACGAGACAACCCAACAGTCTTATTGAAGCAAAGTGAGAAAAAAGGGGTGATTTCTGACAGAAGACCTGACCATCATCATCTTGGCTATCCCATCCAAAGATGCAGAAGAAGAAAAATGGAGCATCAAAAGCAAGATAGTTGCATCCAATTACCTGCCTGATGCCGTATCACAAGATGACAATAACAAGGGAATAATGCATGTTTTCCGTTTTATCTCCAGATGATATTCCCTTTTTTATGTCTTCTCTGGCTTCTGACTTCAGCTCCCA
Source organism: Syngnathus floridae (assembly GCF_059516105.1). Lineage (NCBI taxonomy): Eukaryota > Metazoa > Chordata > Actinopteri > Syngnathiformes > Syngnathidae > Syngnathus > Syngnathus floridae. The sequence continues at coordinate 8,681,492 of NC_142427.1, read as the reverse complement.
CCCTTCCATCGCTTCCATCTTCCATCCCACCCTGTCGTTGGATCCACAATAGAGAATAAGTGCAATTCTCAGGCTCACTTTCTCATCTTTTGTTCAATGTTTGCATCTGACAAAAACAAGACGGATGGCCATTCACCCGTTCCACGAGTATCGGCTGCTTTGTATGAGCGATCGGTTCTGTACATCTTAGTTGCGCGACCGTCTTCTTAAATTGGTTTGTTGTGACTCTATTAGCGTCATCCGATGTAATTAACGTCCCCTCAGGGGTGGGAATTTAACTCCCCCCTCTTTATAGGCTTGTTTTGCAACACAAGTCAATAAGGAGCTCAAACCATGATTTATCGCCACAAAGTAAATCATCCCAGATTTTTCAATTTAGATCTGGCGGCCATGTTTTTCTACTTGTATGTGTTTTATCATTCATGCCAGGAATGTTGTGGTATTAAGTGATGGGCAGGCTTACTAGACTAAAAAAAAAAATGAGAGGACGGCGGTGTTTTTTGTGATCTGACTGCAAATGAACTCCCAAGTAAACATTTGCTTGACCCGTAGATAAACACGAGCACGCATAAACACACTGGTTGTTCAATCATGGTTCTTCCGTTTGTGCATGGGCAGCATTGTCTCCCTCTTATCATCTGAGGCGCTGCTGGCTTGGCAAAGGCTTGAAATGTGAACCTCCAGGCGGCCAAGGAAGGGGGGCGGAAATATGGACGATAAGAACAGGGAACAGAGGATGAAAAGATATATTGAAAAAAAAAAAAGTAACTCAATGATGAGGCAATATTGATTGAAAACTTTTGACCACTTCACAGCACATTAGCACATTTATTTGCTAATGTGTAGTCATCCCAATATTGTTTTCCAAATGGCAAACCATGTTTGGTCAAATAGCGGAGAGGCTCTGAACCATGTAACAGGTGCCCGTGTGTGACAATGCTTCCGATGCTAAAAACACAATCCGATTAGCAAAAAACACACATTCGCTTTAAATAGAATAAACAAAAGTAATTAATTCCAACTTCTCTTTGAATGGTTACAAATATAAAAAAACAACATTTATTTAGTCCTTGTGCCAAATGAACACTGGTCACGCTTTAGTTTTCCATTTATTTTCATTGTTTGAAGTCTTTTTTTTTTTTTTTATTGAGGTTTGGCTGTGAGTTATTGATGCAAAGAAATAACAGCTTCTTTTTGGAATAGAAAAATCTGTGCCCCTGGCTGGTGATGATGTCATTCTTATGGGATACAGTATCCACTCTGCTCAGTATCCTAATAGGCATCTCTTGAGCAGCTTACAGCTCAAAGCTTTTTTTCCACAAACAACAGCTTTACTGTTTCACAGAAAGTGTGTGTGTGTGTGTGTGTGCCTGCAATGCAGGCATGCTCGATATGATTTTGGCAGGCACGCTTCTAAATCAGTCAAAGTGGAGTTTGCTAATGAGGGCTGTCATGTCGCCAAGTGATAAGGAGTGTTTTGAAGATTAACTGTCATCACTATTGCAAACTCAGCATCATAACGCTGCCAAACAAAAAAAATGGATTAACACTTTGCAGATGATCAGCAGACGTCTCGTAATAATTTGCAGCTACTTCCGCCTATCTGTTTTGACTATCCTCTTTATCTTTTTACTCCGAGTTGAAATTAAACGACTGTTTTTATTTTTTCGGAACAGAAGCTCTCAATCATTACAAAGCTGTTGGAGGTCATGTTCTCAAGTTCATCCTTGTTTTTTTTTATCTTTTGTTCAGTCACCGTAAACAGCCTTCCCTGGTTGTCTTCACTGAAAATAGCTTCGGTCAGGCTCGGTCAATCGCCTTCGGGAACGCCAGTGAATAACAACCGCCGCCAACTGAGGAGAAGCTAATCCGCAGTCATAGCAACCTGGTGATAAAACTTGTGAAGAACTGAGATGCTTTGTAGGCAGCGAGGAGTGTTAACCCAACATGCACTTGTTTTCTTAACACTGCTTAAGTTATTGATGCAATCTCACCAAGTGATGCCTTCCCTTTCCTGATGCACAACCGATAGTCACAGCTCATCGAGAGCTTACAGAAGCACAGGAGAAGTCATCAAAACCAAACCCGACATGCCACATCACACCCTTGACTGCCGCAAGCAAAAAAAGAGGATGCAAGTGGCACTGTGTGAGCTGTGGGGGTTGCAGACAAAAGAACTGTGGAACATCTGGATGCTGGTGATAGCTCTGCTCTCGCGCATTACCGGCCAAATTAATCAAACCTGTTGGTAGACTGTTTAGTGTGTGTGTGTGTGTGTGTGTGTGTAGGAGGAAGAGGGAGCGTGCCATCTATTAAGAGTCGCTTCACATCCTGGACGCCCATGTGTAGACATATCCGGAGAGGGGTGGCAGGATGGAGGGAGCATGTATAAATCAGTGGGGCTGAATTTTTCAGATTGACTGGGATTTATACGAACTGGAATGTCGGATTGTCAGAGTTTACGGTTTGGAGCCGTTTTGTAAAAGGGTTGTTTTGGATTCTTTGTATGCAAGACTGGTGTTTGTGAATCCCAGAGGTTGCGTGAATGGTCGTAGGCCAGAGGCGTGTTGATACACTTCTCCTTCCTCTGTGATTGTAATGATGTGAAGTGCCATCAGTTATTTCCTGACTTGGCTGCAGGGTCGATAGGAATTAGCATCCCTTTCGAAATGTAACCTTCAGGGATTTACTTTGTCTCTCTCGGAAAACAGAGCAGCTAAAAAATTAATTACCCACCGCTTTCTACTCGATGTGCTAATAATTCAACATGGAATAAATTAAATTAAAGTCAAAAATTGTGTTGAAGGCTTTGTTCCTAGCTTGTTTCGAGTTGTGGATTTTTGATGGAATTGCTGTGTAAGCATTTTTTGGTGGCCTACATGTTAAATACTCAGAATTAACTCTTGAGGAATGAAATGAATTGAATGGATTGAATTTTAAAAAGTTTGGCTAGTTCCCTGTGTATTTATGTCTCGTCGTTAGCGGTTTTATTGTCACTCTTTTCCCCTTTTTGAATCGTCAGTGTTTAATTTGACATCAAATTAACAATTCTCCAAGGTGCTCTTGCTTCAAGCTGTATTTATCATCATTAAAGTTCATTCATAATACAGCATCACTGCTATTATCGTTAGCATCAATTAAATCCGCTAGCTAGCTCACATAATAGGGAACGCAATTAGCATTGGTAAAGGGGTCATTTTAAACTAGCATTCAATCCTACTAATTTAAAGTATATTCTGCCATTCAGCGCTAGGTTGCTAACCATTTTAGTGGGTGCGTTGTGCTCTATAGACCACACTTTATGGCGACCGATCCATTTACCAGTCAAATTCACTCCCCATGAAGTGCCTCTCCATGTACACTTAAGAGATTTATACTCTCTGCTCGCAACATTAGGTACATTTCAACCATTTACAAGCCCAATAATAATTGTCAAGCGTAAAGCTCTTTGTGAGTGTCGGTAAAATCCGAGCACTAACTTTCTCAGTGCGGAATAAAACAAGTCTCTTTTGTTGAACTGTGCAGTTGTATTTAGCTAACAGCTAACAGTTTATATAACTGGATAAGATTTGGAGGATGTGATTGTGTCCATGTTTCTGGTGTATCTTCTTTCCTTCCCAGGTAACAATGATTAAATTAATCCTTCCACCACTTCCTCCTCTGCCGTGAAACTGTTTTAATGATCACAGAACTGGGACGGTTTCCAAATGGCAATGGCTTTAATTGAGAAAAATGAAAGGGACACCCGTGCGATTCATTTATCTAAATAGAGCAGCGAGGGGTGCGGAGGGTCGACCCATTTGTAATTTTTCATCCGCCCCCGCGTCCCTTCTTTGAGCCATTTCCTCTGAAGAGAATGTGTGAAAATTTCATTTCACCCGCTGTATGATAAATCAACTTGAGGAATCGCTACGCTTAACTTAATTATGATTCACACTGCAGAGAATCAAACAGTTGGACTGTCCGATGTGTCAAATTCTTGTTTGCTTAGGACTCGGTAATTGAAAAACTCTTCACCAAAGTCATAAAGCAGATTCCAGGCAGATTGATGGCTTACCATAGCAAAGGGCTGACCTTCTAATGAACCTCTCATTAGTGACATCATTAGTTGCCGCCTCCCGTGGTTTAAATCACCACTACGGGGCTAGCTAGCAGATCTACTTAAATCACCTCAGCGCTCCGATTTTCATGTCCTCTTTAAACGTAAAGTTCCCGAGGTGGCCAGAGGTTAATGTGGGTCCTTTTCACAAAGCAGCACTGCCCACGGCGCCGTCCTCCGCCATTTTTCACAGATGACCTGGCGTAATCTGTGAGTATGTGTCAAGCAGGGGGACATTTATTCCAGATTAATTTATTCATCTTCCGCTGCGGGCGGTGATGGCGCTATATATCTAAAGGAAAAGAGAGCTGTTGGAGAAAATGAAATCGTTCATTCTTATCCAAAGTACTTAGTCTTTTTTTCTCCTCTCCATGGTAACCTCCTGTCACACAATGTTTGACAGACACTCGAAGGAATTGGCTAATGGCGCTAGTTGGTTTCTTCATTTAAATTTGAGATGGAGCCCAACTTGCATTACCGTGTCCATCAAGCAGAAAATAGGAACAAGCCCAAAGATAAAAAGTCTTGAGGGGATTTTTTTTTCTCCACTTCTTCCACCACTTTCTTAATCAAAACATGCCCTGAAATTTTTTAAAGTCACCTCTTTCATCAAGTTAATGTAAAAACAGGTTATTTACCTCAGGGATATGTTTTCCAATTCATTGGTCATGGTGGTGTGGAAAAATTTGTGGCTGGCCAAGCTTACACTTTTTCTTAGAGGGCTCGTATTATTCCCATCTGTGCTGTACGGGTGAAGAGTAAGTACAGGATGATGGTTCGCTGCACGTAAAGGCAGGCCGAGTATTTTTTTTTTTTTTGTGCACGGCCTCTGTGTGTGTTTGTGTCCTCTGAGAGTGTTTTTGTTGTTAAACTGCACACTTGCCAGGTAGAGATTTTCTGTCGGTGCTTTTGATAGTTTTCAATGAGGACAGGAGGTAGAAAAACATCCAGTGAGGCAACCGGACCATCAAAGAAGTGCTTGGCTGAGTGTTGTCGAGTTTGACCTCTGGTAAAACATTTGATGGAGTTCTCAAGGTAGCAAAAGGATAGCCTAACTTTGCTTAAATAATGCTGAATATTTGGCTAAATCAAATTTTCCTAACCAGATGGATCTGTTTTTGAGTACCGTATTTTCCGCACTATAAGGCGCACCGGATTATAAGGCGCACCTTCAATGAATGGCCCATTTTAAAACTTTGTCCATATATAAGATATATACATTTGGCCCGCGGGCCGGACTTTGGACACGCCTGCTGTAGTGGCTCAATACTGGTCCGTCTATAAGGCGCACCTGATTATAAGGCGCACTGTCGGCTTTTGAGAAAACTGGAGGTTTTTAGGTGCGCCTTATAGTGCGGAAATACGGTATGTAAAACCGATTTAACATGAATCCTTTGGCTGTGACAGATTTGAACAACATTATAAGCCGTGTAATTATTCCCTAACCATCTGTGTATATATATTTTTTTGTCGTAGTCCCAGTGGGAACAAGCTAGCGATTTATTTTCAAGGACAATGTCTCCCCACTGAAACATTTTGATTCCCAACTCGCTCGAATTACCCTGTTAACGTGCTGACAAATTCATAAGTTTCATTGCGGCAATTTTTCCATGCAAGAACTCACTGTAGTCAAAGAAATACTGCCAAGGGGCTTTGCACTTCTTCCAGCCCGATTAATTTTACAGCTTATTCTGCATACGAGGCATTGTACTTTGTAACGGCATTAACACAACGCCTCGAGTGTACAGTTTAATTGCAACAAGATGCAAGACTGCATTTTTCTGAGGTTTGCGGAGAACTGGTTGATCTCTGATGTATTTGCAAAATGCAATATGCTGTCCAATGTTGCTAATGCATTTTTAAAGTCATGCTGGATTTATATTTAATGTTTACTTATCAGTGCTCCTTATCTTGCAATTATGACCTACTGATTACATAAAAAAGTTGTGTGCTCATTAAAGTCTGCAGAAGATATTAAAGTGAATTGTGTGTAATTTTACACTGTTACGTCTTTGCTATTTGTTCAGTGTGAAGCCCCCATCTTAACGTCGGTTAATTGGAATGTGGCGCCGGCTAATTGAAGGTCACACCTTTATGCTAGCTGCCATCTGGAAGAAAAGCTTCTCTTGAGGAGAGAGCTTCACGGGCTCAGAGGATTTCCTGAAATATAATTTGAATACTCAGTAATGGGATCAAGATTACAGCTTGCACGGCAAGCAGGACGTTAAATGTCATTTTATTTAAGCGAAAAGGCAACCGCTCCTTGCTGAGTCGCTAATGGCTGCAGTCTTGTCTCTTGCATGCTGTTGACAGGTTGCGTGTTTCGAAGAAATACTGTGGGAATACACACAACAAAGACTCAAGTGTGCTTGGGTGGACGAGACAGACTCATTCCATCTGAAGTTGTATTATTCTGTAACAGGCAGATCTGTCATTTGTAGTATGAATAAAGTCAGATCTTCCTTAATTAGGATAAACAAGAGAAGTTAAAGTGGATTAAATGCTGGAGATTATTTGCAGCATTATGGATACAAGTGCCAGCAGCCTCTGCAGGTCAGACAAGAGACAACGAGATGGGGAGAAAAAAAAAAAAAAAAAGCCTCAGGCTATGATTTGCACAATGGAATTTAGCAGGATTGTATGGAACACTCGTGCATTATTAAAGTCCATTAAAGTTAGTAGAATGAGAGTGACTATTAAGTGAATTTAGAGCCTGAAGGGAACAGGGATAGAAATTCATCACCTCCAAAATTATCAAAATGAATTAAAGATGAGATAGCAGGGAAAGTTGGTGATTATCAAATATATTAGGACTATAAAATCATATACCTAGTTCCAAAGCGGTGTTTTTTATTTTGATGGGGATTTTATTGGACAAAATAATATATTTTTTACAGAACTACTCAAAATATACCATTCAAAATGATTATGCTAAACGAAACTAAAAGTAAATAAACTCTTATTTATTATTATTTTATTTGTATTATTATTTTTAATTTTTTGTTATCTGCACTCTTTTATTTTGATGGGGATTTCATTGGATAAAATAATATTTTTTTTCAGAACTACTAAAAAAAAATACCATTCAAAATGATGATGCTAAACGAAACTAAAAGTAAATAAACAAATATTTATTATTATTTTGAATTTTTCATTTTTATCTTCTCCCAAATGCCTTTGCTTGATCCACTTTTTGTTCCTTGGGCTCCGCTTATTTTCACTTTCTGTCCTCCTCCGAATTGCAATGTCATTCTCATTGTTGCTAACAACGTCTCAAGCTTTTCGTTCTCTCTGCTTGCCTTTCTTCTCCTTCTGGGATGTGATAATGATTTATCACCATACGGCTCAAAGTGGGGCGGAGATGTATAGTGCAGGAGGCTTGAGTGCTTTTTAAGGAGCAAATGGAATTAGAATTGGTGACTAGTGCCCTTGACCAAGGACAAGAAGCACATACGTACATATTCATATTTACTCAAGTACATACCTTCAATAAGGAATTGATTGTGGTGGCTGCACTTCTTTTTTTTATTCCTCATAATGGCCCTCGTACGGAAACTATGACGACGATGCGGCCTGCAAAAAAAAAAAAAAGTTTGAAATCAGCATTGCACAAAATGATTTGTTGATAATATTTGAGTTCAATTGAAAATTTTATGAACATATAAACTCTGACTAATCGCCACCGTTTTCCCACTGGGCCCCAATTACAAAGTATCCTCCCACTATATGGTCCAAATCCTATAATAGCTCTGAGTTTGTCCCACTCGCATAAAAATTACACGCGTTAGTGGTTACGGGACAAAGCAAGGCTCAAGAAAGCGAGCTCTTTTATGCCACGGCCTAAGATGGTCCGAGTTTGAAGAAGTTTGCATGGTAATAGGCTGATGGTTTGTATGGATGGGAAGTCTGAAGACTTACTGGCAATCACACAGGCGGTGAATGTGAAAGAGGCCGGGCCGGGCCTGGACGCTCGCTCCGTGGCTAATTGTGTTAACCAGAGAAAGACTCGGTTGGCCTGTTCTCAGCCATTGATTGCAAGCACTGGGTTGAAGCCTTTTCAAGACGAGCTCGAATGGTCTTGAATGGACCATTCCACAAATACAGAAAAGCTTAAAGACAAAAAAAAGGATGAATGCAATCGGATTGGACAAAGTTTGTTGGCAAATACTTTGCTGAATGAGTGTCACAGTTGAATGTACGGCACTCCAAAGCGGGTAATACCTCCCTTGAAATTTCGAATTACCGTATTTTCCGGACTATAAGGTGCACCTAAAAACCTCAAATTTTCTCAAAAGCCGCCTTATAGTCCGGTGCGCCTTGTAGTCCGGAAAATACGGTAATAGTCAGTCTTCCATTAATTGTTGCACCTCTGGATGTCTCAGTTTGGTGACATACTTAAAAAGAAGGTGATGAAGATGAATCCTACCTGCTGCATGTATCATTTTCCTTCCCCCTCGTCTTTACCAGCTGACCTTGGGGGCTGTGCTATTTAGCCACAGACATCCTTGAGCCCAGCTGTGTTTATGTCTTTCCTAACCTTTTCAGAAATGTTCAGCCCGACCATTGCTTTCGTTTATAATATCCATCCATCTTTGTCTCGCTGGCAAATGCACAGACATAATCGGATTGTGAGGGCATTAAATAGTGGATAGCTGTAGTCATTGGATAACCTACGGGAAACCAGGTTTGGGGGTGGGGGGGGGCCGCATTTGTCAAGTGTCACGGCTGAAACCTGAAAAGCAGATACAGACACGTGGCGTTCACTTACTCCCTCATCTCCGGAATTGACACAAGCGCTTTGAGATGAGAAGGGGGGGGAAACTTTGCCATTTCATTTTTGCTGTCATGCCGGACGGATGAGTTAATAGGTTTCTTAAACTGAGATCATCTTTCAAATATGAACTGGAGTGAGAGTGGAAGTGCTGTCACAAATCCACAAGTGTTTATATTGACGTGAGGAAATCAAGTATGAGATTAGCTCTTGCATGTTTCCGTTTAGTTGCCAATTTCCTTTTCGGTGTTTGTACTCAATAAGACAACTGTCAACTCAAAAAGACGGTATTGTTTGCAGTTGACACTTGTCATTGTGGCTGTAAACACATTTAATTCCACAGACGGCTAAAGCTGAAGCCCTGCTCTTTTTTTTTCTTTAATTATATTCTGTCTTCATGCTCATATCTGCTGATAGGAGTAATGAGAGTCTAAAATGAGAGGCTGTCCTTTTTTTCAAGTGTCACAGACTTGTTTTTGTGTGTGCCTGGACACATAAGGAGGGGAAACAGTGATCGGTAATCATTTGGAAAAGGAAAATGTAGCGCCTCATCAATCACACAGTGTTCATTAAAGGTTACATTGCCACAACTGAGCCATGGCGAGAGGAATATAAAAAATGTAATTATCCTTTATCATCAGCCCGAGGAGCCTCAACATAATTAGGCGTTCTTTTTATTTCAAGTTGATTTGTTCTTGCTCTCTTTTGGGATTAAAAGCATCGGCCGACCATTCAATTGTTCATTAGCCATCAGGCCATTAACTCAGTCGTCCCAGTACAGAACTTGAAGCTGGAAGCAATCCTTGGTGCAATGTCAGTGTCACCTACAAGCCTGCATTACAAAGATTGTTACAATCAATAAACGTTTCATGGTTATGTTTTGTAATATTAATTAGAATATTTTTTACTTCTATCTAGCTCTGGCAGAGTTATGCTTTTTTTTTTTTTTTTTTTTTTCCCTTTGCATGATGTGTCCAAGGACATCTCAGGGGCTCTGCAATACAAAAAAAATAAATTCTTCAGAAAACACTGATGGGGGGGAAATAAATCCTGGAAAAAGACATATTTTGTGTCTTTTTCTTCGTGTGTCCTTATGTTCTCTGAAGTGTACAAAAACAGACAAACATTTTCAAAGAACTGGTGGTAATTACTGTACCTCAAGTCATAAAGATGCTTGTTCACACAGACAAAATGGCTGCCACCTAGATGTTATAAATATGTACAATTTTCTGACAGTGTGCTCCCTCCCTAATGTCTGTTTTCTTTTCCCCTATTCTACATGATTACAGATGCTGCATTTGTCCAGTCTGTCCATATTTTAGTTTTCTTTAAGACTACGTTGATACAATAACAATGACATCTTCCATAGTTGTCACTTTCTGTGCTACATTAGCATCTGTGTTTATTGTGTTTAAACAAATATGTTAGCATAGTGCTAACTGACCTCAGCCTGCACAATAAATGTGTTCAATGATGTTAAATTACAGAAAGTCAAGGACTAGGTGGTTCCTCTTTACACTATCGAAGCTTCTAATGAACTGCAATCTCCTTTTGTCTTCTGGGGCTTTGCACTCTGGGTGTAAAATGGCCAAAAGAGAATGATAGAAAAGAGCTCAAAAATAAAAGGATGGGGGTTGAGACTGCAAGAGAATGAAAGCCAAGTGAAAATCCATATACATGATTTATATGAGTGCGACTGTGCGCAGCAGGCAGAAGTTATCTTTTATTTATGAGGGCATCAGCGGCAAAGCGCCCAGATGTTAAGCTGTGCGGGGATCTCATCTAGCTCGTTGCTCTGTGGCAGTAAAACTAGAAGGGGTGTGTGTGTGTGTGTGTGTGTTGTCGAGGAGGGCTTTGTAATCATGTGTGTGTTTGTATGCACGAGACAGACAAAGCTTTGTCCTCTGTGACAAAAAGCTTTAGGTTAGATACTTGTCACCGTAAGCGGGAGCCTTCAAACTTCTGCTCCATTTGTTAGAAGAAGAGAGATAAAAAAAAAAAAAGCGCTTATGGAGTCATTTATGGGATTGGCTCATTTTCTGCTCCTCCATCAGTCAAAATTAGAAAGAGCTTGTTGTTTTCTCCTCCATCAACAGCTCATCAAAGAAGCTCCGAAGATCCATTATGTAAATGAAGGCTGCGTTGTCAACCCGCGTTAGATATTACATCATCAATCGAAAGTGACATTAACGCCACCCGGGGAGCTGGTCATGCGTACTAATAACTACAATAAGAGACTGGGAATATTATAACAAGGTTCCGATACATCTCGTCAGTTGCAATAATGGTTGATAAGAACTTGGATGAGGAAACAAAACTTTTTTTTTTGGCTTTCCTTTACATTTGATGAAAAAAAAGCCTTGCGGAATCTAGGCTGTCCTCAGATAGACATAGAAATCACAGCCAAAACAACATGGGTGCCATTTTGAAAATGACTTCTGTTAATTTGCCCCACCACCATCACAGCTCAATTATTCCAAATTGAAGCAGTTGCTTTGAATACTTCACATTTACAATAACATTAAATGCAGTTTGCACTTCCTATCTGCAATTACACAAAATGGAAAAAAAAAATGGCTGTTTGCCATTTCAGAGCACTGCATTTGGCTTTTCGTTGGAATAAAGAGAATCCTGGGGATTCAGTTTTCTACAATTCAGGGCACCTGAGATGCTTGATGGCATTTCATGTCACTCTACGCTGCAGATGAAAGGTATCATCTCATCTCCTGACACGTGTGTGTTTTTCTGCGTGCACACACACAACCAGCAAGCTCACCCATCTAATTTGCTTTTACAAAGAACAAGAAAATATGCTAGGCATGCACATAAATGCAACAGTCGACATTCTACGTGCAAGATATAGTAGCTCATACTAAACCAAGCTGATTTTATCAGCGGACAGAGTATCCGCCCGTGTGACATTTATTATACCTTACAACCCTTGTCATCATAATGTTCTCAGGGCTTCCCACCCCATAATAATAATAGAAAGTGCCAGAAAACCTCTCAGTCTAATCTTTGTTCTGGGCCATTAGGTGCGGTACAAAATACAAACTACTTTGGTCCACAAATATACTTGTTCTTTTTATCTGGTCCATTAAAAAGATTATAATAGCAGCATGCTGAATATTTGTTTTATTATAACGTGGTGATTGATTGGCTTTAATCAATAAATCCCACAAAACATACAAAGAGTTGGGGGGGGAAAGGAAATAGCAGGAGCACCGTGGTGAAATAGTCCAACAATGTTTGGCGTCATCGATCAGTTAGTAAGCGTTTGGCATTTTGATTGAAACCATGCATGGCTAATGGGCTTGGCAGAATATATACAGAAAGTGAGTCACAAGCCAAGCACAGGGAAGCTGGTGAGTCTGCTCAAGCGGCGTCATGTCCAGACATTGCCAACATCTGGTTTGAGGGGCATCTGTAGCATCCCACCAATGGTTTGTCCATCTTTGAGCAGGGACCTGGCCTTGGGTGGAGTGTTTGCTGCCAAAGCAGATGGTGCATGAATGAGATGTGCTGAGGCCATGATGTGGATGATGGAAGAATAGCCGCATGCTTTGGCTTGCGTTGGGTACACAAACTGGTCAAATTTGCTTAGATTGGAAGTGTAACTGGAGATTCATGACTGGGCAGGCTTGGGAATTTGTGTGGCTACTGCGTTTAGCCAATTGTTGAAATGTGTTGATTTTTTAAAATTTTTTTTTGGTGGGTTAAGAACAGTAGAAAAAAATTCCTGTACTTCACTTTTGTCCAAATACCTTTGCCCGTGCTCTAAAAGCTAAGTAAGTAAAAACTGGTCAAATATTAAAAAAAATATATTATTAAAAGTGAAGACAATTTGCAATTCTCGTAATGCCACGAATTCGATGCACAATTTGTCTTCGCGGGCCACATAAATTGATGTGGCGGGCCGTATCTGGCCCCCGGACCTCGAGTTTGACACCTGTGTTGTATGGTTAGCATATTCTGCTAATCGCATCCATCGTGCTAGTCACAAATGTTAGCGATGGCGCCGTTTCCCTCTGAGACATCAATCCTGCAGCGCCTCTCTCTGGTTCTGCTCCTGCTGTGCTTTCTAAATTCATCAATAAATGAATCCCACAATACAGCTCAAGCCGTATGCCGCATCAATAGAAATGTCAGCATTAACCGATGGAGGGTCTTTAACCTGTCGGCAGCAGTTGAGCTGAAGGATAGCAAGTGGGTGGAGCAGAGTGACCCGATACCACTTATTACGGGTGACAATCACCGCTCGGCATCCTTCATCCTTGCAAACCTTTTGGATGCAGCACAAAAACAACACTTCATGGTGCAAGGTGACTGAAAAGCAGATTTGCATCATCCTCACCAATTACAAGATTGATTTCATGCACCAAGCGTCGCTGCTAATCACTTCCCATTAGTCAAGATATGCATAAAATTTAACTGCTTAATTATCCACAGACAAATTCAAATTATTTCTGACGGGATAACAATATACCAGACCGGACTGGAGTTGTGTGAGCTCCGAAAAAGGATTGCTGAGGAAAGACTGATGGTCTCATGGCAGCTTTTAAAGCATGCTAATTAGACATTTTGTGACAAAAGTGTCATGGTTGTTCTCATTATATGCTATTCACTACTCCTGCAGTGCCAGAAAGTTCTCCAAGGTTCCATGAATAGTTGTCAAGAACCTTTTATTTTATGTTTCCTTTATCCGAACTGCTTTGGCTAGTTATTATTAACAAGCAGTAATTGGCTTCTGGATAATCGCCATTTCCGCCTTTACATACTTGACTCCAGAGGCCATATTTTTGTCGTCTTAAATCACAACTCAGGGTCATTAAAGTGATGTCTGTCAAACAACACCCAAATTAGACTGCATTCACCCTTTCACCATGTATGTCGCTGGATGTTTAAGAAAAGAAATCGTGCGAGTGTGTTCTGCTGTTGCTAAGTGACGAAGCATAGCCGCTTTCATAGTTAACAACGAATTGATTGGAGTTTGACACCATGGAGCCCGCTACACATTTTTCTATGAATTTCAGGGCCACTGTGCATAAAAGGTGTTGAGCGACTTATTATTCATTACAACATTAAGTATTTTTGAATTGGACTCTATCAGGAACTAACACTCCTTGTAATAAGTGCACTCAATCTCCGATTGCAAGGCCGTCTATTTTTCCACAGTCGCTGTTGGCTGACTCTCAAATTTTAATTTCTTCTAATGAAGTCGGATGTTTTTTTTTTTTGTTTGCTTTTTAACTTATCACCATGCTCAGACCTCAATAAACATTAAGCAAAGCAAAATTGTAACCCCATTTGCAGTCGATATAATTACGACCATCAGGATAATGGATCTGAATTTTAATTTGTGGCTTGTTAAGTGGACTTGTGGGGTGAATAAGAAGAAGAAATCAAATTTAGCAGCAGCTTAAACTCATATGTTGCCTTATGTTTACTTGTTTATCAATGTAAGTATTAATTCATTATGTTTATTATATATGAAGTCAGCCATGACTTAAAATAGCCTTTGTGTGTTAGCGGCGCTTTGCTAATAAAGTCTGCTGTAACCAAGGAAGTACTTTCACCACATTAGCGCTTCTCTCCCTTGTGTCTCCGTGGTCATCTTTTATTACATATCTTTTCGTCTCTGGTCACCTAAGCCTTGGTATAGCGGTCTGAAAGCACAACATCGATCTAAAGGAGAGCTGGAGGCCATTTGTCTGCACTGAAGGAATTCAGGTGGATTTGTTTGCAGCTCCTTCGTTTACAGTTGCCGTATCGTATGAGGCAGCAGGGTGACCTCGCGGTTAGCACGTCTGCCGACGTTTGTCTGGAGTTTGCATGTTCTCCCCGTGCTTGAATTGTTTTACTACACGTGCTTTGGCTTTCTCCGACATTTCCAAAACATGCATTTGGTTTATTGAAATAGTCCAGCAGAGTGAATATGTGAATTGTTTACAATTATTTTATGATTTAAGAGATAAATATGAATTTGTCATAAATATGATAAAAGGATTTTGGGATAAGTTTAGGGTAAAGTACCTTCTTTTCATTTTCAATAATAAGTGACTAAGTCCACATAAAGGGGAATAAACAATAATAAGAAAATCAGTGAAGCAACAATTGAAGTTTGTGCAAAATTTGGATCAATAATGTCTCCGTAACACTTTTTGAAACAATAAAGGTCCGTGGAAGCTCATCCATGCATCCCCCCTGTGGTGTGGGTTCAGCGTACTGAACTTGATCTGCAGATAAAATGAGCTCTAACTTTTTCAAACTGATAGCTACGCCTAGCATACTGATTAATGCGCAAGGCTACAGGGTATACAAACTTTAGAATTTTACTTAATTGACCTTTAATTATTGATTAACGCCTAACTATTGGTTAGCCTAATTAAAAGGGGTTTACTTTGGAGGAACTCCAAATTCCAAACATTCTTATTGTAACACTCGAGCTCACTGACACGCACGTGTGCACCTGTCTGCTCCTGGTCGGTGGATGTAGAAGCTGAAGGTAATGGTTTCCTATTTTTCCCTTAATGCCAGTAGGTCAGGAAGTGTTGGCTGGGCTGAATTTCATTATAGAAGCCCAGCAGGCTCCCACATCTCCTGTAGGGATTCATTATGTTGCCGCGCCAACCAAAAGCCACACTGACATACCCCAACTCACCGAGAGCAACATGCAAGGTTGCCATGTAATGTCAGGAACCTCCAGGAACTATTCACATGGCACAATGGATTCATATTTTTCCTATTACCGTATTTTCCGGACTATAAGGCGCACCTTCAATGAATGGCCCATTTGAAAACTTTGTCCTTATATAAGGCGCACCGGACTATAAGGCGCACCATTAATGCATCATGTCAGATTTTTAATCCAAATCAAATCATTCTCCATTTTATCTTTTTTATTTCGACTTCAACAAATTACTTTATAATCACAAAATAATGATCCATAGTCTTTTTGATTCATGATTCATAGTCTTCAGCGGGCCACTTATGATTGATTTCATGACACAATGCTTCGGGCCAGTTTAAATTTAGGAATTTGGTCCATATATAAGGCGCACTGTCGGCTTTTGAGAAAATTTGAGGTTTTTAGGTGCGCCTTATAGTCCGGAAAATATGGTATTTTTTAAAATTTCTTCCTAAACAGAGTCGTGCCAGTGGTCACAACTGACATTTCTGATTGGGCGACTGAACTTGTTTACATTTTTCGCCAAAGGCTGTCAACATGATAAACATGCCACTTTAGTGATGGCTTCAATGTAATTGCCACTTTCTTTCAAGTATCACTATTATTTATTTTGCCATCCATGCATGTGAAGTGCTCTATCGCCTATGCTAATTTAATATGTGTGTGTGTTGGATTGAGCTACAGATTAGGTTTTGTTAGGAGGCACATTGACATAAACCACATGTGCGCTCTGGGTTACCTCAGCGGGGATAAGGGAGTCAAGGACAAGCAATTTGTCTGAGCTTTGAATTAATTTGCAGTATAAAAAAAGATGGCGATATGGAAATGGAAGTAATTAAGTTGATAGATTGGATGCAGCGGGTGAGATTCATGTGTCATCATCGCTACACTGCTCTCAGGATGGAGATTCGCCATCAGATGCCTCAGCATGCACTGGGAACATTTGTCTGGCCTTTTTTTTTTTTTTAAAAACATTTGTTGCACTCAACCACTAACAATCAATTAGGAGAGCAAGAAGCTAAATCAGGATTTATATCATTTTAATGTATAAGCCTTATACATTTCATGTGCTCATCTATTTGAACTAATCTGCCCTTTTTTTTTTTTTTTATTAATACCAAGTAGTGTTCAAATAATGATGTAGAAATTTGTTCTGAGCAAATATTTGCTCAAGCACTCTCGGAGTCTACATGACAGTCCAGTCGGCAGTCTGAGTGATAAACAGACCAATTACTGAGCTGTGATTGACCAGTCCACGGGCAGACTTGCTCATTCTAAAGATAGCAGAGGCCTTTTTATTGCTCTGCTAATCTCTCCTATCACTGTATTTTATTTCCTCTTCATCTACTCTTCCTCTTCCCCTCAAGGTCATCTGATTTATTATTTTTTTTGGGTTATTTTTCACCTCGACTGTCATCATTGGACAGTTTTGATTTAATTGACTTGTCGCTGGAATTCAAGATATTTTCCCCCAACTCTGTCAATTTGATTTTATTTATTTAAACACATTTGTATGATTTTAGCCACTCAATTTTCCCTCTGTTTTGTTTGAGTCATCAAATTACCTCTGTGTACTTGACCACCTTGACTCTTCTGTTCTGGAACACGCCGGTACTTGTATAATTGTCATTAGCCTAATTTCCCAGAGGCTCATTGAGCTTAATTCTCATGGCAGTGTGCAGACTGGAGCATGTCACATTAAGATGGAATCCCTGCTGTTTGCACCGTCCCAGATTACCACTTTGAGATTCATCACCGCCTAGCAAATTGAAAACTTTCCTTACTCATCCGGCCATTCCTCACCTTGAGTCGATATTGAGGGGGAAAAGGAGAGGTGATCAGACCTGATGAACGTTATATGTAGCTTTCAGGTGCATCTTGCACAAAGTTTAAATTTATACAGTACAGTATATCTTTGAGAATTTGGGAAATATTCAAACCTGGACACTGGACATTTTAATAACATTTTTTTTTAGCATTAGTTTAGAACTAAAAACAAAAATATGCAATAGAATAAAAAAAAAAAAAATCAATTTTTTTTATTCATAGAATTTTACTAGACTACATCAAATAACGGCAAATTTGTATTCATCCAATTTATTCTCATTAATTCCCAAACATTCCCATAAATTCCGTAATTCCCATTAGAAAAATACCCGACAGCTAATTGATTAATTACCTGATTAACATATGCAATATATCCATTTAGTATATTTGCGCATCGGGTCACGTTGCACTTAGCGCCTCGAGCTGTTGCTGTAAATCAGCACCTAATTTACATCAGCTAGCTAGATTCCATTTGGGTTGTTATTATTATCATGGTGGTCAAGATAGAGAATAACTTGCATGTGTTATTTATGGTAGCTGAAACCAATCACGGGAAGATGACGTGAAGAAGAAGAAAAAAACTATAATGTACAACTCAAGGCTCGCTTTTGCAATCAAGCAGTACTTTTCAGTCCTACTTGTCATTGTGTATCAAGTTGACAAATGGGCATATGCAGTGCTTTGACGCCAATCCGGCTGTCCATATTTTGCATCCACTATCTTTTGAATGAGTTTGTAGTGCTGTCCTTTTGTAGTCATTAAAAAGCACTTCAAAGTATGTACGTCATCTGTTGAAGGGCACACTCATGTTAGTTAATTAAACTGCCAATCTTTTTTCAGATCCTTGCAGAGATTATACAATGTGCTATGTTTCAATTGTTCTCCTTCAGTACAAGGTTACAATGGAAGTGAGTGTATTGTCGTTGTCTAGACAGGCGTCCTTCTTTGGACTGTTCAAGTCTTCACCCCGTGTGAGCAATCCTATCATTTGGGTTTTGTAAGAACCGGTTACTGGGTAAAAAAGATGAAATTCAGTGTCACGCATGGTTGGCAGGTTATCACACATCTTCCTGCTCCACAAACTCATTCAATCTCCATCTCACTGATGTGAACCTGCTTGACCAGCTTTCCATTTGGACGCTTGGCCACTGAAAAAGAGATTCAAGGTTCATTTTTGTTCGTTTAGTTGAAGGCTTGAATGTCATGGCGGATTCTATTACGATGCTATATGTGTTTTGATTGAATTTAGATTGCATTGCATTTATATACAAACATCAACAAAAGCAATGACCTATATTTGATTATTTGATTTGACTCTGCTTTGTGAAGTTCTCATGTTCTTGCACATCCTTGCACAAGTAATGAAAACTTCCCTCTCCTGGCATCACATCACATTATGTCAGCCTCTTACATCACACTGTCCATTCCTTTTTGGAATAGACCAGCAGTTAAAAAAATATATATTTTCTTGCTTCTTCCATCCATCGTCCAGAATTTCTACTCTGGAAAACAGATACCCGATTTAAATGAAGATGGATATTTTTCCACACTGCCAGTGCACAAACAGCATCTTTAGAGAGATAAACGTTAGAACTCAGGATGACGGAGAGAGGCAACATTGGCTGGAAGCAGAGTCGATAACTGTGCCGGGTGCTTTGGGTCATGAAACGTGACTCAATTTGGAGGAGTTAAATGTTCTCATGGTGCTTGGGAAGGGCAAGTGAGAAATCATCCAAGTGAGTCTTCCTATTTTTCCCCAACAATTAGCTAAAGTGCAAGAAAATTGATCTTTGAATTTAAAGGCCTGAAAAAACGAGTCACGTTTTCACATTGTGTAATTATTAATGTCATATCACTGTAAACACCCTTCAGTGAGAATTTATATTCCACATTTAACTCCCGTTTTCAATGAGCCTTTTATTGACGAATCTCTACTGCCCCCAAGTGGCTATCAAGTTGACTACACGTTCAATAATGCAAGTTCAATTCTTATTTACAAAATGTTAACATGGATATTTATTGTATGTTTAAATGTGTTGTCCGTTTCTACTTAGGGTTCTACATACATTTAGTCGAATATAAATTCTGTGCCCCCCCCCCAGATATTATTGTATTCATATCCAAATATTTATTCTGTGTTTTCAAATATTTTCATCACAGAGCAGCTTTATAATGTGCACTTTTTAATTCCTTCTTATCTGTGCCTTTTGTGCAGTTTTTATCATGGCCGCGGGACTGCTGGTGTACCCCTTTGGGCTCAACTCTTCACTCGTCAGGTCCTTTTGTGGCGACTCGGATGTGTACGACGCCGGCGAGTGCCAAATTGGCTGGGGGTACATGTTGGCCATTGTGGGAGTGATGCTTACTATCTTTTTGCCCTTTTTTGCCAAATATGCACCAAAGGAGCAACTGTCTCCCACCCCTTTGCCTGCTCTCTTATAGTTTAGTTTAGTTTTTTTGTCATTTCTAATTCTTTTAGAATGTAATTTTATGTGTGTTTGTCCCCCCTCTTCTTTTTAAGTCGACTATTCCAAAACAGACTGGACATTATATGCACAAAGGAACTCCAAAAACAATGTAATATAGATTTGTTTTTTTTCATAAAAGCAATCTATTATTCAACAAGGTTCTGAGGAATCTTATACGAGAGCAGACAATTTTTCTTAAACTCAAGGACAGTTCGACTGTATATATGAACCAGACTAAAAGTCCTGAAAATGACTTAAAAGGGAACTCCGGTCGACTAAAAGGATCAAGAAGAGTCTCTCTTTTTGTTACGATCATGTAAAAAAGGAGCATTAACAAACATATTTTGGGTGTCTTCTTTGAAAAATGTGTAATAATGGTTTCTCAGTGTTGTTGAAAATGTCAACCTTTTTCCCTGAAATATTTGTGTATGTAACTCGCTTGTTAAATGTAAAGCAATCGCCTCTCGTCGACAGCAAACACAACTTAATTCAGGATGAAAACGATGGCAAAAGGCAGGGAGCTTTTCGTCAAAACAAATGCATGAGAAGACCGATTTAGAATAACTGCTGTCGATTCTAATGTGATGTGACCAACTTGTGCCTTTTTAAAATGACAAAGACAAGCATTCAATACCATAATCAGGTTGTTGTTTCCACTTTCTGTCATCTCATTATTTCTACTGAAAAAAAAAAAAGAAATTGTGAGTCCTGGAGTGTTTTTTTTTTTCTTCTTATTTAATGCAGTATAATCCTTTTAATCATGAGAAGTATAAATCAGGCAGTTCAGTTATTGACGAGAAGAATTTCTATTGCTAGAGCTTGGAAGATAAAATCGAATCTTATTTGACTCTTTTGCAAAGAGTTGTACAAATCAAGCCTTTCTTAACTGAGCACACTATTCCATCATGGCCGATCTTAAAATATGGTAAAAATGACTGCCATGCTCCATAAGACAGCAACTTATTGTCTCTGCACACTGCCAACTCATAAAGCTAAACTTTCTTTTCGATACATGTGTTTATACAGTATTTGTATTAAATGTGGATGGATTTGGGTCGCTCTAATATGCCATATTCCGATATCAAGAAATGCTCATAGGGAAGGGTGCCATTTTGAAAAGAGCAACAACTGTTTGGATCTCATTGTGAGACTGAGTCGTTATCGCACGGGTCGGCTTCTCCTCCTTTTTGTTAAAAAACACTTTGTGTAAAGTCTCAGCACTGGTGAACGTGTTTTGGTAGATTAGACTTTTATTTATTTTCCTTTATTGTGGCTGTGAATAAAATTACTGTGCAGTACTTGCTATCTCGTCGGTCTTAACTGCCCGTTTTTGAAATTGTATTTGGAGAGATGACCTCATTGTGTTTGCATTAATCTATTGACATTGTTTGCTGGTTTGTGGTTTTCTTTGGAATAAAAATACTCAATGATTTGACTTTAATTTTAATTCTATGAACAAAAACAGTGAACTCAACCATGTAATTGTTCTTGTCAAACAGCAGACAAGATTAACTATTATAAACGGTTTATAAAAATGAAGCTTATCAAATTGTGCCTATATTAATGAAAACTGAAAATACGACTATTTGCTTCAACTCTTTCTGACAAACGATTTAACTTTCAGATTTCAGACTTCATGGAATAATTTGACGAGTTTGCGCATGTAATTATCGCAGACTTTGATGGTATTCAAAGCGTTTCTGACTTCTGAGGGCTTGGCTTCTCGAATTGACATGCACACCAGGACATCTCTGTTGCCGTCGTAGTTACCGACACAGCGGTGAACTTGACCACGGAAAAGACGAGGCAGATTTTGCTCCTGCGGAAATAAGATCATTATGTTAACCTGCTCTAAAATAACAAACCTGTGTTGTTACTGTTTATATTTTCTGGACGCAATTTAAGTGTGTGATTGTTTTTGTGTTCATCTCAACTCACATTTTCATAGAAGACACACTGGACAACCTCGTTGCCATTTCTCAGCAGGAAGTTCTTGGCTCCGTGGTGACCAATTGTGACGGCGGAGTCAAGAGTCGCTGAGGGGAGAGCACATGCTGAGATGTTAACATGGTGTTGAGTTGACAGGAGCGGTAACGGTGATCCACAACTAACCGATTATCTCGAAAAAAAGTGGGACTTTGATTTTAAACTGACTCCAGTATTTCATGCCCTCAATGGTTGCATTCAAAATTCTGAGTGAGTTGTCAAACGCTGCTTTTTGGGGAACATTTCTCTGCTAAAAAAAAAAGGAAAATAGCACCGAAGATACAATATGGTTTTTAACATACGTGCTAGATACCGTTTGAGTTTCTCGTGGAGTCTGGGGTTTATTTCCACTCATTTTCCCCACAAAAGGGGGCTTCTGCGCTCCAAAGGTGTTTTTAAAATTCCATTTGTTTTGTGTCTGAGCAGCTGGCCCGCTGCTTGGTCCGACAGGTTGAGGCTGAGATCTGAACTGTGTGGGACCGGCCGGCCTTTCAAGTGGTTGCTGGTCCATTTGAGAGAACCCGCTATGAGCTCTCTGCTTACTTGGGGCACTCAGACTGCTAGTAGATGTTTGATATTGGTTCTGTTTGGAAGTTAAATCCGATCTGTAAACCTGTGGTCCCTCAAACCTGCTGGGCGTTCCCATTTTTGATCTGAAAAAGAAACTAACGTCAATACAGATTTTCACCAAGTGATGACAAAGTTATTAAGCTTGCGGTTGTATTTTGAAACTTTCTGTTTTTTTTCAGCTTTGAAAGGATGCGGTAAAGGCGCGTAATATCTCGTTGTTGGTGCAGGTCTATAGTTGCTATGTTGTGGAGCCTGAGTAGATCGGGCCATGTCCTGTTTGGTCCACTGGTGACTTGGTTGAGCATCATTCGAGGATCCCGAGGCCTGATAAGAACCATACGCACCTGGAAAAAAAGTCACTCTTGAGCAGCTCGGGTTTGTATAACATGGGTAAGTAACTTTCAGTTTAATACCCTGACATTTCTGAGTTTTTCGGAGGCTCTCCTTGTTTATAGCACATTCATTTTACTCAATGGGAGTCCTGACACTATTGTAGTAAAGGTTAATGGTGCCTGAATGAGTATGTCACCTGATGCACCATAGGGGGCAGGTGATCTGGTACTTGTCATGAACTCGGTGTAGGAAAAGCAGTCGTTTGCAGAAGGAGTTGTCATCAAAGGAATTAGATTTCTTTTCTTCTGATGTGACCCGTCATTTGGCATGAACTCATTGTGAGAATAGAGGTCATTCCCAGATGGTGTCAGAGTCAAAGGAATTGGATTTCTTTGCTTCTGATTGAACAGCGGCATGGGCGGACAGCCTGATGGAGACAGCAATATTACTACTACTGAGCAAGTATGTGTGAAAATTATTAGGTCAAAGGTCATAAATATATTGTTTCAAACCTGCTGTTGGTCTGCTTGTCAGATTGTCATTCCTTTTCATACTGGCAGTTCAAAGTTGAAATCCTGAAATTCATTGAGTGAATGTGAGAAATGAAATTATAGGTTAATAGATGGTTGAGGGATTTTTATTTTATTTTTTTCAAACGCTAAAGCTTGTTAGCTAGCTAGCCTATGTCAGTTAGGTGTGTTTGAAAGTCAGCTTCTGGTTATTCTCAACATTAGGGTATTATTCCATGGGTGTGATAGTTTAAGTAAAAGAAACACGTTTGAATTAAAGTGTATTTGAGGAATATATAATGAATGTTTATGACTATACAACCTAAAAAACGTTTCATATTACCTACCTTCAACACCTTCTAAGAAAATGGTGCCAAAAAGCAACGCAGTACTGTATATATTACTTTAACATTGTGGTGCCTTCAGACTCTAGCAATAAAATTGTACATTTCATACATATAGGTATTTGTTGAAAATACATGTAAAAAGGCACTCTATAATTATTTTAAGCATTAAACCCACATAACACTATTCCTCGAGAACAGAAATAAAATTCCTGGATATGTCTCATTAGCTAAAAGTGTCAAAAGCAATGTTGTAGTTTTAGTAAATTTCACAATGAAAATATATTGCTAAGCCTCATTTACATTGCATTGGGTCAATGGAGCAATTTGACATCAAGGTTTTCTCATTTAAGTCATTTTCTAACTCTAATAGAAAATATTTATCAATGGGAAATTATTTTTTTATGAAGTGGATGATCTCAAAGTCACTCAGTTAAACGGGAACAGGAACTATACTTTATTTCAGACATGATTAGCCACGCTCGTCTCTTTCTCAACTTTTAAAGCGTAACTACGCGTTTCCAGAGCCTTCGCGAATATTCCAGGGTTATATTTATTGCAAACGGACAAATGCGGGTTTGTTACAGTCAACACTGGCAACCTGCAGGTTGTTGAGGGGGCGGCGCTAGTCCACACAGTAGTTTCTGGAAGGAACCTCATGCTTACAACATGGAGAAAGTGAGTCCTCGTCAAATCGTATCTTCTCTTTCCCCTAACATTTATACACTTCGATTGTTATTCAGGATTAATTTCACCTTGAAGTCATTTATATAATACGCTTCTGCACTGAAACACTAAGCGATCAGCTAAATTAGCTTGATTGTCCGTGGTTTGTGGGGTTAGCCATCGGCTAGTAACTCGCTGGTGCTGCTTCGCTGACTACTTTTTTATATTATGTTATTTAACACTGCGTACGTTGCCATCGTTTCATACCTAATAATTTTTCTATATTAGCCAACATAAGCGGGTCAGCTATGAGTTTCTTGTTTGCCGTGAGGGTTTACTGCTTGTCATCATTGTCCACACGGTTCAATGACAAAGTCAAGTAATTACGTGGTACTGATGATTTATGACTTTTATTCACCCTTGGTTACTAATGCAATATAGTTTGTCTTCCCCCTGCCATTTATTGTACAAATATGCACACAGTTATTGGGCAACTAAGTTAGCATGCTCCCCTGTCCTTAACGCCATCGTCTAACACATGATACATTTATTATGTTATATTAATATGTTACGTCTGGTGTGAAGTGTAATATTTATTTGTATATCCGTGCTGCAGTATTTCGGTTTCCTAAGTTAACATGTGCTCTGTCCGGAAGATCTTTCGAGGTGCACAAGGGGCTGCAGTGACCAGTTTTCCTTGTAACTGTCATTTAGCATTAACAATTAGCACACTTCTTAGCACTCCATTCGGTTTGATTTAAGTATTTTTGCAAAGGTTGTACGCCACCCCAAAAAAAATGTATAGCAAACTTTTACCAAAAATCAGTACGGTTCCTAAAAACATCTTATGCCAAAATGGTAGTGCGTGTTATACGCCTGAAGAGGGCGCAATTGTTATTTGAAACGGTTCAAGTTAGCATTGATGCTGATGTGAGCCATCGCTTGGCTTTCTTTCGTGTCGATTATGTATCGTATCAAGGCTGTTTGACCCGTCACAATCGAAAACTATGGGAGAGAAACTCATCAGGAAACCTTTAAAATTGAATTGTATTGTTTTTTTAAATCAGGGTTAGTGTACCCCAAAACCTGTTAAAAAAATAACTCACCAGTGATGGGATGTGATTTTTTTTTTTTAGTGACACTTCATAAGTGATCATTTGAAAATGTAAACAGTTAAATAATCTAACATATCGTTATTTACACACTGCATGTTGATATTCCTGCTTTGTAAAATTGTTGTTGCTAATCATTGAGAGGTCAATATTAGTTGTTAATAACAAAGGTAAATGGAGCTAATTTGTTAGTTCCGAAAGATGTATCTATCAGACTGTCAGCTTTTAGCATTAATCAGTAGCTACCATATGTCAGTTAATATACGTACTTGTACGCAAGACTGAAGAAAGTGAATGGACAAATGAAGACACGTTGTACCACTTGTGTTGCACCTGTCTGACATGAACAGATGCCTCTTGCCTATCAGATGCCACTGGCAGCTGTTCAAATAGATAATCCAAATCAGATCTCTGTTGAAGAAAATCAGCATGTGTTTCCTAACGTCGTCTATTATTGTCAGTTTGTGTTTCGTGTATTTACCGCCTGCTGGTTCACAGGTGTCTGCATTGAAAGACCAAGGCAACAAAGCACTGAGTGCAGGGAATATTGACGAGGCGATCCGGTGTTACACTGAAGCCGTGACTCTCGACCCCAAAAACCACGTCCTGTTCAGCAACCGATCGGCTGCCTACGCCAAAAAAGGCAATTATCAAAAGGCTCTCGAGGATGCTTGTGAGACCATCAAGATAAAGCCAGACTGGGGCAAGGTAAGGTGACTTGGATTTACCAGTAATCCTTTTGACAATAAATGGCCTGCAGGAATCTAAACGGGTGAACTTTTTATTTTATTAACAAGGGTTACTCCCGTAAAGCTGCGGCGCAGGAATTTCTCGGACGGCTGGAGCATGCTAAAGCGACGTACCAAGAGGGCATCCGGCATGAGCCCAACAATCAGCAGCTGAAGGAGGGCTTACAGAACATTGAGGCTCGCCTCGCAGGTATACAATATTTTACTTCAGTCTTGGATGTACAGTTTGAGTAACCAAGTCTTTTTTTTCTATTTCAGAGAAAACAATGATGAATCCTTTCGCCTTGCCTAACATGTATCAAAAGCTGGAGAACGATCCACGAACCCGCGAGCTCATGGCAGATCCGAGCTACAAAGAACTCCTGGAGGAACTCAGGAACAACCCATCTGCGCTTGGCACGTATGTGCTCACCCGTAAATCAGTTGATTCCCCGGTGATACCAAATGATCAGTGTTCCATTTGGTTTCTAGGAAGCTACAAGATAAAAGAGTGATGACCACACTCTCTGTGCTACTGGGACTGAACTTGTCCGGGATGGATGAAGAAGACGATCCGACTCCGACGCCTCCTCCTCCTTCGGCTACAAAACCTAAAGAGACACAGCCACCGCCTTCCACAAACCAAGACCTACCTGAGAACAAGAGAAATGTAAGTCAGCCAATCAGGTTTGAGCCAAGGGGTCAGTGTTAATTCTCTGCTCTGCGTTGTTGACTAGGCCTTGAAAGAAAAGGAACTTGGGAATGCCGCCTATAAGAACAAGGACTTCGATACGGCGCTGAAGCATTATGAAGAAGCAGTCAAGCATGATCCTACCAACATGACTTATATTTCAAATCAAGCCGGTATGTACGATTGTAATTGTAAAACACAAACGTGCATTTGGCTGGTAACAGAAGTGTTCTTTCCATGATCTCCTCAGCTGTTTACTTTGAAAAGGGGGAGTTTGAGAAGTGCAGGGAGCTCTGTGAGAAGGCCATCGATGTTGGCAGAGAGAACCGCGAAGACTACAGACAAATTGCCAAGTGAGTTCAGATTGTCCTATTTGAAATTGATCTTTGGAATTTATTGGTTATATTAACGTCCGTCTGGCTCAATCTTCTGTTTTTTTAAAGGGCACTGGCAAGGATTGGCAACTCCTACTTCAAGCAGGAAAAGTACAAAGAAGCGGTTCAGTATTTCAACAAGAGTTTAACAGAGCATCGCACTCCTGATGTCTTGAAAAAGTGTCAACAGGTGCATTTCATGACCTCACCTCATTTATTACGCTGTTTTATGGAGTTGACACTTTATTTGTCCTTCCCTTCATATTTGAATACATTTGATGTTTGACTAGTGGCTGCATATTTTCACCTAACTCTGCAGGCAGAGAAGATCGTGAAAGAGTTGGAGAAGCAAGCCTACATTAATCCTGATTTAGCTCTGGAGGAGAAGAACAAGGGAAATGAAGCCTTCCAGAAGGGTTTGTGCAAAATCACGTTATTTTTTTTGTTTTTGTTTTTTTAAACAATGTCTCGGATGCTTAACTTATCCTCTGCTCCCTTTAGGCGACTATCCTCTCGCTATGAAACATTACACCGAGGCCATCAAAAGAAACCCAATGGATGCAAAGCTCTTCAGTAACCGAGCTGCCTGCTACACGAAGCTGTTGGAGTTTCAACTGGCCCTTAAGGTGTGCTGTTCAACATTGGATCAGATCTGATCTTTCACCTTTGAGCTGTAGTATTTAGTCACTTAACTTGTTTTGTTTGATCAGGATTGTGAGGACTGCATCAAACTTGAGCCCACATTCAGTAAGTTGGACACCATTATGCTTGCCAAGGTATTTTTTTAGTTGATATGCTAATTTTCTGAAATGTGTCCACAGTTAAAGGGTACACACGTAAAGCCGCTGCTTTGGAGGCAATGAAAGATTTTTCCAAAGCCATGGATGTGTACCAGAAGGCTTTGGAGCTTGATTCTTCTTCAAAGGTATTTTGGTTTGCTCCAATGTAAAGAAAAAAAAGTTTACGTGTCGTAAAACTATTATCTTTTTCATTCTCCATTCAGGAGGCCACAGAAGGCTTACAGCGCTGCATGGTCAGCCAGGCAATGAGGAACGACAGTCCTGAGGAAGTCAAGCAAAGAGCCATGGCCGATCCCGAGGTGCAGCAAATTATGTCTGACCCCGCCATGCGCATGATCCTCGAGCAAATGCAGAAGGACCCTCAGGCGCTCAGCGAGTAAGTTTCACAAGTTCTGTATATTTTTCCCTGCATCGCCATTTTGAAAGGTTTCATAAAAAAGTGATGGCTCCTTTTCCCTTTTATTTCAGCCACTTAAAGAATCCCGTCATTGCAAAGAAAATTCAGAAACTCCTGGATGTCGGACTCATAGCCATTCATTGATGTGACACGAGCCAAGATATGAAGAAATACTCTCAATATGGAACAAAATGCAAATTCTCTCGAAATATTACATATTTTGTTGCCTTCAAAATTATTTTCTCTGGTATTACTTAAACACCATTCTTTTTTTTAAGCATTTCAAGTCCTTACTCTTTAAAAATCTTTGGCAACTTTGATGCCAGATTCCAGGGCGTGCCCCGAAATTGAAAAGCATCTCTCTATTTGTGTTTCTCACATTTCTCACTGTTAAGCAGATATTGTTTTGTCTGTTAAAGCAAAGAAATTGTTAGAGCGATACAACAGAAGAATTTTCCCTATCACCGTCGTCAATTCTGTCACAGATTGGAATTGTTGACTGAATGGCTTGACTAAACACGGTGCTTCAAAGTGTCGTTAGGTTTGCTTCTTTCCCCGTTTTTAAGGCATCTCAAAGATGGAGCCGCTGGTCTCTTTACACTGTATGTGTTATATGATTGTGGGCAACTTATAAATTTAAACTCAAATATCAAATATTCAAACTATTAAAACATAATAGCAGTTTACAGTGGTGGTTTTATTTTTTTTCCTTTCAGTCACCAGTGCATAGGGTTGTAAAGTTGTGACTGGCATAAAAAAATGGAAACTAGTAAAATGTAAAATAAGATTATTTCAATCGGTTTTTAAAAAACTTTTTGGTGCTATTCTAATTTTATATGGTTTTTGTTTTTTTTCTATTTATGACAGATTTGGGATTTGACACATCCTTCATAACCCCGCCCGTATTTTAAAAGTCACGTGACAAGCATCGCCCAGGTTGTGTCGAAAGCATCTTGCTATTAGCGCTTAGCTAGCAGCTGACCAAATATCAAGCGATGTGTTGATTTCTCGAACTATTGGAGTAAAAACATGTACCGGGCTCTATCGGAGGCAGAGAAGAAAAGGCACCCCCGCCTCCAGCATGCTTTTTATCGCTGAGTTTTGAGGAGGTTATTTATCAAGAAGACACTAGCCCTGGCTAACGCTACAAAGTTTGACGGACAAGAGCCATTTGCTAGCAAGATTGCGGGTTGTCAATTTACTACGACCGCTTAGATTGTCTGGGAGCGATCTGTCATCTCATCGATTAAAATCGCGACTCCTCCACGGATTAATATTCACATTTTATCAATCTCAAGTGGGTGCTAACGTGAATGCGAGTGAATATACATGATTGACAACTCTTTAGCAACTAATGCTAACGCCGTTGCTTAAACTTTCTGTGTTTACACGTAAATAATAGTGTCGCCTTTCTCAGAGAAAATATCGAGTGACACATTTCAATAAACAATGTAAATGGTTTACAAACTGCTTTGTTTGTGGGGATAAAACACCAAGGATGTCAAACACTAGGATTACTACCAGGACGACGTGTCAATGCACATCTGTCCGTTCCCTTGCGCTCTCCTCAGTGCAGCATCAATAAATAATTTGTAGCTGCGTGAAGTGGAATATCGCAAGTAGAAAACAAGTGTTTTACAATCTTCTGATAGTTCGAATAGGGAAGGAAGTAATCTTGGTGGAGTTATGTCGGGGAACAAGTCTGACACTAGTGATGACTCCGATACACAGACAAATGAAAATGCCTGTACCGTCAAGCATCAAATCACAAATGGTAAGTCAATATTATGATGATCTAATTTATCAATCAATGCCCTGCCATTATTAATGAATATGTTATGTGATATAACACAAACTTAAGTGTTAAACTGGAAAATATGCATGTGAATAAATTGAAGCTGCACTGTTTAACATGAAATTGAATGTAATGTCAAAACAATAACAATTAAAAATGTGTATATTTTGACCTGACTTTAAAATTGGAACTTGTCAAAAAATAAATTTGTTGTACATAAACAATAATGGGTACCTGCTTACTTCAGAGATCATACATTTCTAGTCTTTTTCCCAATTTTTGTATTTTCTGTCACCTACACAAATGAGCTGTATAAACCATATTGACTATTCTCCCCCCCCCAGCTAACCTCACAGGACACACTGAGAAGGTTGGCATGGAGAACTTTGAACTACTCAAAGTTTTAGGCACTGGAGGTAAAAAAAAAAAACACTGTACAGCTTATCTGGTGAAGACGTTGAATACATTCCACTTGTCTTGTTTGAAGTCACTGATTGTTTTTAAAACTTGTCTTTGTACCCAGCATATGGAAAAGTTTTTTTAGTGAGAAAGAACAGCGGGCACGATGCTGGCCAACTCTATGCGATGAAGGTAAGTTTAAAATTTTGTATCCCTCAGAGATTTTGAATCCATTCACAATAATAATAATAATAATAAATTTGTAAAGTGCTTTTCATAAAAGAATCTCAAAGTGCCACAGAAATAAGACTAGAAATAACAACACACAAGAAACCAGAATAAAAGCATACAATTATTTTTTAATTTTAACAAATTTTCTAACGACTACCATACAGGTGCTAAAGAAAGCGGCTATCGTTCAAAAGGCGAAGACCACAGAACATACTCGTACCGAGAGGCAGGTGCTGGAGCATATCCGCCAGTCGCCCTTCTTAGTCACTCTTCATTATGCCTTTCAAACACACAGCAAGTTGCACCTCATCTTGGGTGAGTGGAGACTAAATATGACGTCTTTCAGTCATTTTGTTTCCTCTTTATGCATATAATTTTGCTATGTGTCTAGACTATGTGAGTGGAGGGGAGATGTTCACTCACTTGTATCAGCAAGATCACTTTTCTGAAGAGGCGGTGCGCATTTATATCGGAGAAATAATATTGGCTTTGGAACATCTGCACAAGGTTGGTGTAGGATATAATAATATATAACATTATATACTGTTTTATCTATCTGTGGAATTGACATGTTGTATTTGTGTAGCTCGGGATTGTGTACCGAGACATTAAATTGGAAAATATTCTCCTGGACAGTGAAGGTCATGTGGTATTGACAGATTTTGGACTCAGCAAAGAATTTCTGCAAGAAGAGGTAGCATTGTTGTTGCAAAGCTTTTATGGGTTGCAATCATATTTTACTCTCAAAAGCTTTTAACTATTTTTTTTTTTTCCCCTTATAGAAGGAAAGAACCTACTCTTTTTGTGGTACCATTGAATACATGGCACCAGAAATTATCAGAGGGAAGACAGGCCATGGCAAGGTAGGAAAAGAAAGTTGGAAATGTTAGTTTATTGTACATATTCAAAATCTACATGGACACCTTTTGATGAGTGTTTCATGAAAATGTTCCAACTTACTTATCCATAAGAAAGAATGAGAAGTCTTGATTGTCTTTACCTTCATTTGCAGTCAGTAGATTGGTGGAGCCTTGGTATCTTGATGTTCGAGCTACTGACGGGAGCTTCTCCATTTACTTTGGAAGGAGAAAGAAACTCCCAGAGCGAAGTGTCAAAGTGAGTTGTTCTGACCCAAAAAATGGAATCCTCCTGCAATATGCTGCTCAGATTGACTTCTAATATGTTCCTTGCCAACTTTCTTAGACGTATCCTCCGCTGTGATCCACCATTCCCCTCGATGATTGGACCCACTGCTCAGGACCTGATCAGGAAGCTATTGGTGAAGGTTCCTCACAAGAGACTCGGTTTTGGACCGCGGGGTGCCGCAGACATCAAGACCCATGCCTTCTTTAAGGTTGGACTTCAGGTTCCTCCGATTTTTATGCATGACTCCTGGATTATGTTTTTTTTTCTACTAGGGACTGAACTGGGATGATCTTGCTCAAAAAAAGATTTCAAGCCCGTTCAAGCCTGAGCTGAAGAGTGAACTTGATGTGGGGAACTTTGCTGAGGAGTTCACTGGAATGGAACCAGTCTACTCCCCAGCTAGCACACCTCCAAGCACTGATCGCCTCTTTCAGGTCAGTCCTGGTTTGACCTATCGCTTGACAAATTGGGCCCATAAAAAAACAGGACTCAGAAGAGATTCCCAAAAATTCCTAACATGTATCTCTTGTCTTATCCCAGGGCTACTCCTTTATCGCACCTTCCATCCTGTTCAATAAAAATGCTGTCATGGGAGACTTTTTGGAATCTCAGGTTCCCGCCGACCGACCAGGTTCTGCCTCTGTCCAGCGCAGTGCAATGTTAGCGGTACGCAACTTTAAAAAAATCAAATATTTATGCTTCATGTGTGACACTACTTTTTTTTCTGTTTGTATATCTAGGAATCACAATTCTTTCTTCACTATGAGCTGTGCCTTCAGGGTCCACCCTTAGGGGAGGGAAGCTTCTCTGTGTGCAGACAATGTACACATAAGCAAAGCGGCCTCGAGTACGCCGTCAAAATTGTCAGCCGCAGGTAAGCTTGAGGTCCCTGACAAAGCTTTTATTACAAAACTTTTTTTGGTTTGTTTGTTTTGGTATTGATCCCAGATGATGGATGGATATTTTTTTTGCTAATATATAAAGCAAATATTTGATCTTCTTTAGGATGGAGGTCAACACCCAAAGGGAGATTGCTGCTTTGAGGCAATGTGAAGCTCACCCAAATATTGTTAAGCTACATGATGTCTTTACTGATCAGGTAAGTCGGTAAAGAAATTTAAATGGATGTCAAATCTGTTTGTTTCTAAATTACATCATTGTCTTCTTCTGTCAGTACCACACCTATTTAGTTATGGAACTTCTGCGTGGAGGCGAGCTGCTCGAAAGGATCAAGAAGAAGAAATTATTTGGTGAAGCAGAAGCCAGCCAGCTTCTGCAGAGTCTAGTCTCAGCTGTTAGTTTCATGCATGAGGCCGGAGTCGTGCACAGAGACTTAAAACCAGAGGTGGGCCGGTGTAAATGGGGGGGGGGAAGTTTACGGCAAAGTAAATCTTTGTCTTGGAAAAGTACCAGCCGAATTCAAATTTTTTTTCTGTGTTTACCTTTCAGAACGTGTTGTTTACAGATGAGAGCGAGAACTCTGTTCTCAAAGTCATCGATTTTGGATTCGCCCGTCTGTGTCCTGCTGGCAGCGCCCCGCTGCAAACGCCGTGCTTCACGCTACAATACGCCGCACCAGAACTTTTTGAGAGCGCCGGTTACGACAAAGCCTGCGACCTCTGGAGTCTCGGGGTCATCCTGGTAATCCAAACCTCAAATTGCCCATTCTGAGACATCTGTCGGAGGCCCTGATTGCCAACTGTTTCCGTTTTATCAGTACACCATGCTGTCAGGCCAGGTGCCGTTCCAGAGCGAGCAGGTGGGGATGACGTCATCTTATGCTGCCGATATCATGCATAAGATTAAGGAAGGTGATTTCTCCTTGGATGGGGAGCCGTGGAAGGGTGTGTCAGAAGATGCAAAAGAACTTGTTAAAGGTATGACAGCAGATTGCTTTATAATAATGTGAAGGTTCCAGTTCCATTGACACAATTCACATTTTATATAAAATATAAAATAAATATTGTGTACATAATATGAACACTTGGTTATTACCTCAACTCTTTAAATCTTTTCTAATTGAAGGACTACTAACAGTGGACCCAGAAAGACGACTCAAGCTCTCTGATTTGAAAGAGAACAGCTGGCTACAGGGCGGAGCGTCAATGTCCACTACACCTTTGTGCACTCCCGACGTGCTTGAGTCCAGTGGGCCCACCGTGCGGACTTTTGTGAACGCCACTTACAAGGTAAAAAAAAAAACTCTCTGTAAATATTGACCAAAATGTGAGTTTCCCCTCAAATTTATTATCGTTTACCTTACGGCCAGGCTTTCAACCGCGGTAAGAGAGAAGGCTTCTTTCTAAAAAGCGTCGACAATGCTCCCCTTGCAAAACGGCGGAAACTCAAAATGACAAGTACAGGCGTAGAGACCCGATGGAGTTCCTCCTCTTCATCCTCCTCCTCCTCCACTTCTTCCTCTGCCTCTGCAAAAGCATCAAAAGCACAGCCAAAGCAAAGTGTCAGCCCAAAGCAGAGCTAGCTTTAGTTTCGCTAGCAGATCAAGAATATGTCATGCGGAGTTGCTCAGAAAAGTAAAAAAAAAAAAATGTACAGATGAAACCAATTGGTTTAATGTCAATTCCGATTTATTACAATATGACTGAGGTAAAATTTGCCATCAAGATGTAGTTTGGATGTAAAGCTGGGCTCTAGAAAATGCATAAAATGTACATTCTTCGTATTTTCTCACTAGACAGGAGTCACGTCGTACACTAAAATTAATTTCAAAATGGAGATATGACTCTTTTCACTGTGGGGGGGGGGAAACAGTGCTTTTTAGGGTTAAAGGGAAAAAATGAGCCATTTAGAGCTGACGATAAGTCAGTCACAATTGAGCCGAGTGAATACACACGTTTGCACATGGCAGATGCAATGATGACATCAGTAACTTGCATATTTAATATTTGTCGTCGCATCAATGTTGAGGGCTTTTACAACTTAACAAATTTGGATGGCAGAAGTTTGATTCCTGCTTTTACAAGTGTTGTGCTAGTTTTTTTTTTTTTTTTTAGGCTGGCCATTAACAGTCTGCACTTTGGGCTTTGAATGTAAATGATCAAAACTGAGCTTTGAGGTCACATATCAGACAAGTCACAGTTTTAAAAATAAAAGTTTTTGCAAAGTCGTTATAACGCAAATGTTTTACATTACTAGCAACATTTCAGGCGTGTACTGATTAAAAAGATTCACTTACAGTGTTGGCCGCATCCACAAATGCCGCAATTGTGATTTTACTGGCTGTAAATTCTTTGCCTTATGTATTGGTCTTTTTATGGTTTTGTTTTTAAAGGAAACCGGTTGTTTATCAGCATTACTTGTAAACTGTTGATTGGTGTGGATCGTTTTGTAGTAAATGTGTCCTGTTCTTACTTTTTTCTTTTTTTTACTTGACTATTGTATCGTGATGCACTGTCACTGATGTAAACTGGGATTTATTTGCACCAAGACCATTTGTTTTGCTGCAAAATAAATATACATTTTCAATGGAAGCTTCTTTATTTTATTGGGCTCAATTGTTTTAAATGTACATGTTTGTTTTAAAAACCATAAATTCTGACATTCTCTGCCTTGAAATGACACTTAGTGACTGTAGGGGGAGCTCGAGAGCAAATAAAATCCACGGGTATTGCTCCACAACATAACATATGTTGTCATATTGCTTAAATATATATATGTTGTTGCCATGAATAATTACACAAAGTGTTGGCTTTCACGAGATTGCACCCCCCTCCATCTCAGCAGGTTCCGTTTTCCAGTTCACATCTTGGCTTTCCTGTGTGGAGGTTGCAGCATTATTAAAAAAAAGCAATTTTCATTGAAACTATGAATGAACATCTTTATTCTCTTTTATGCCTTTCAGCAGCTGGCTCAATTCTAATGAGAAATCACTGAAGAAGAAAGTAGTCCGAGTGATATTTGAACAGATGGGGATGAAGTCATTACTGTACTTAAAGGTTCATTAATGTTCTTTAGTGACTTATCACCTTCCATGTCGTCCTTAGTGCTACTAAAGAGGTACTCGGATCATAAGTGAAGTGTCTTTTAAATCCTTTGTAACTAAGCACAAATTGAGCACATTAACGGACGCTACGGTGGAGTAGTGGTTAGCAAATCTGCCTCGCAGTTCTTTGGTGTGCAGGGGTGTCAAACTCATTTTTTGGAGGGCCGCATTGTAGTCATAGCTTCTTTCGGAGGGCCATTATGACAAATAAATGTATATTATATATAGTAAAAGCTACAAAATAAACTGACAAATAACTCATTTTCAAATCAGACGAGTAAAAACTGGTCAAATATTTAAAAAAAAAGATATTTGCACGAATTTGATGCACAATTTGTCTTCGCGGGCCACCTAAAATGATGTGGTGGGCCGTATCTGGCCCCCGGGCCTTGAGTTTGACACCTAGGATTTGAATCTATACCTGCGAGTATCAGCGGGTGTGACATTCTATTACAAGCCAGTTGCAGTGATTGGCATGCTTAGCAGCATTCACATTGATCGTCAATGGATTCTTTGCTACACCTCAAGAGATGCACAACATCTTCAGCAGCAGCCTACACGGAAAGCAAAAGCCGATGTTATCAAAGTTGCCATCACTTACATCCATTGAAGCACAAGTGCTCACAAGAAGATGCACTTTCACTCATAAAAATTTCATGAACCACCCTGAAAGTGATCCAAAATGTGAAGTAAAACATAAAAAGCTTCTTGTGCTAACTTAGAAGAAGCTTTGATGCTAGCTTAGCGACTCCATGTCCTGAAGCGTACGCCTGATAAAATTTTAAACAGTGAAGTGTTTCTCATTGAGGCCTCTAATGGTTCACGTCTTTTGTGCACTGATGCTCTCCATGTTCCTGAGCCCCATAAACTCCACTCCACTGGGGGTCAGTAGGCTTCTTGGCACTGATATCCCCAAAAACCACTCACAGCAACTGTGAAGTGATATAGTGTATGATATAATGTGTCGCACGGCCTTTAATCAAATTAATTTTTGAGGAGATAATTAATAATATATTGAGTGGATAATAAAGTAGTATATTGAGCATGACAAAGACAGATCTGGATGGATCATTTGAGAACATAGTCAGCAGGATCTTCATGCCATTAAGTTGCTTGCTGGCACCATTTCAGCGCTTGTGTGCAAAGAAATGAAACATAAAACAACCTATTAGCATTCAAGGAAGTTAAATGAGTGAATAGGATGAACCCATGATGAGGTCATAGAAGGATGAGATTTATCCAAATGAATTAAAAAATTATCAATGGGAATTTTATTTCATATACATTTATAATAGAAGGCAGTGATGAGCTTAATTGAAAAAAAAAAAAGGTCCAAAAGGGAAATATATATACATATGTATGTAAATAGGTGCTACTGACTATAATTATATTTATATCAACAGACAGCTTTATACTAACACATTGGCTATATTTACTCGACTTTATTTTTATTATTTTTTAAAACATCTGTTCGGGTGGTGCATGAAGATTACAACAGTAATTGTTTTGTTGTCTTGCTTTTGGGCCAGATAATTACCTAAAAAAATAAATCAATCACAGCAATGCTCTCATTTGTTTCACAGGATCTCAAATATCAAAATTAATTCTCATTGATTGCCATGTGATGAGTTTTCATGTTTGATTGGTAGGGTGAAAAAGTTTGCTTCAGTTGGGTGTGGCTTAGAAGGTAAAAAAAAAACAGGAAGTGGGAATTGGGGATTTGATTACAGGTGGCAAGAAGAAACAAACAAATGGAGAGGAGAAATCCAAGGCCGCATGGTGCAGGGTGAGTACGTGAATGAAACACAAACAGAAATTTTAACCTTGCTGTTGTTTGTATTTGCTGAGATGAGATGATTTTTTTGCTAATTTCCATCTACTTGACTATATTTTGCATTGTTTGTCAAAATTATTGATCCCCTACTTTCTTCCTGTTCTGCCCTTTGTGATTATTGATGCATTTGTGTTTTACAAATTTTGGATCCCCTGTTTATAATATAAAAGCAATTCTTGCATAATTGTTTACAGCTAATTTCTAAATACAATTGATATAATGATTGAATTTTCTAGCACCCAACCTCCCTCAATAACTCTTATGTGAGAAATTTATTCATCACTTGAGGGTCAACAGTAGTTAAAGCTTAAATTAATTAGTATGCATGAGAGGTCTGGAGTTCAAATCCCCTGGCAGGTTTTTGGGCAGTTGGTCTGTGCGGGTGGTCTGGTTGCAGGGCAAAGGAATCTCTTTAATCACATGACTTGCTGAGGGCATGAGTGGATAGAACCTTTTGAAAACAGTGTATGCGGATGACTGCTTTTGACCTCTGACCTTTGTCTTCTTTGGACCCAGGTGGCATTTATACTGGCAAATTTTGTAGCAGCCAACTCGTGAGAATCTTACAAAAAGATACTCGAAATACCTCATGGAGCTATTTTTCTTTTGAAATATTTTTCCCAAAAATAATTCCGACACAATGAGGTCCAGTATTAAGATGAGTCATACTCTGCTTGTATAAAGATAATTATGCTGTGTTTTGATCAGCGGTGCCTGTGTTGTAATTATCTTTTTTTTGTTTGGAGATTTGGTGAATACTGTGATTGAAAATAATTTATCTATAATTTGTGTGCATTTCTGAATACATAACAGCTGAATGTTGCTCACTGAGATTTTGCTGGAATTGTGTTGAGTGAATGAAGATGAGATAAAAAAAAAGTGCAATTTAGTGGTGCTGCCCCAGGCTTGCTCAATATTTGCTCTTCTAAATGTGACATTTGTTTTTAATATGAGTTAATGGAATAGGCCAGAAAAAATTTACATTTGTCTTTACCACAGACATGGCGGTAAAAGAGCCTTCACAATGCGTCAGGGTAAATTGAGTATTGATTAAGAAGCCTAAAAGGTTTTCCAACTCTCACACAATTTCAAACCCGGCTCCCCTATAGTTTTTACTCCTCCCAATTCAATTAACCTCATCCTCCTTACACTTATGCGGTGATTTGCTGCTATCGTGGGTGGCTAACCATTAGCCGCTAGTTTTCTATATTTACTGTATTGGCAGTATGACTTGGCAATTGATACTGTCGATTTTTGATTGGCTGTCAAGGTATTGCGTCATCATCCACTTGTGATTTAAATTTAGAATTTGCTTTTTGTTGCATCCATCAATAGGCTTTAGTGACATAAACCTTGAAAGAATTATGAGACTTTCTTTTATAAGAAACACCATCTAATTGACAATGAAAATAAGGCTGGAATGATTTTTTTTCTTTTTTTTTTCCTCACTATAAATTATAAGACATCTCTGTTATGTGCACGTCCTTGCTATCGGATCTCGCAGGGGTGTGAGCAGTTTATTAAAAATGGAAGTCATTTCGAATGAGCCTGTAACTCTCAACCCTTTCAAGAAATCTTAATAGATCCAGCATATCTCTGACAAGGTTAAACGCTTCAGGAAGCTCTGAGAAACCTTAACAGACTAGATCATGGAAAGGAGATGAATACTAACCATCCTGTGATGCAGATTATTCTGGACAGGCACATACTATTTATGATCAATTATGGATGCTGAACAACAACAATCATCTCAGGATTGTCGTTGCCATCATTAAAAAAAAAAAAAAAATCTCATTGCTCCACACTTTTGGACTCCATCTCGCGAGACCACAATCTTAGATCTATCACTTCCACTCCACATAGTTCATGTGTCCTTCACATGACACCACTCAGGATGACTTTAGGCCCATTAGCTTGGAATAACTCCGAGCAGTGGAATTTGTGGATACAGGGTGCCGTGTCACAACATGACACACGGTGAATAAAACATGATCTTTGTTTGCCGAAGAGTGCCGCTAAAGTCTTTGGGATTAGCTGCTCGGATGCATCTTTAATGATGTGCAGACACGTTGCTATGTATAATGGATACATATGATTTAAGAAGGCTTGCTTAAAAAAAACGATTTAATTTGAGATATATTTAGACTGAGATCTTCTGCATGAGCGTTACATTTTCTGATAAGTCTTCCAAACACACAAAAAAAAGGTGTAACAAAATGAAGCGTGGCACATTTAGATTGTTGCTTTTAATGGAGTTGAGCGGCCATAAAAAGCCTCTCTTTTTGAGATTTAAATATCTTCCAGCTTTAATGAATATCAAGATGAGGAGTTAGTGAGTGGATTTCTTTTTAACAGGCACAAGATGGATTTTCAAGTGTCGCTATACCGGACTGGCTTTTTTACGCTTGGGTATTGGAGATGGAATGGCAGGCAGGGAATGGCCATTGTGCCTTTTAGGGACATTGGGCTTTCAAAAGGACAACCTGTCATTGGTTATTATGTCTCTCTGTGATCTGGGTCAAGCCCTTGAAATGCATGAGTGCATTTACAGGCGCATGCAAGACCGACGCTGGGCACGGCACAAACGGCGTTTCAAGGCAAAACACAATAAGTGGATTGTGTGGAGTCGTGCGCTGCTCTTATTAAAAGTCTCTAAACTGCTCTTTAGCTGACGCTAATGTATACGGCGGCTAACGGAACGCCCGCAGCCATCGCTCGGGCCTCGGCGAAGATGGCTGAAGGAGACCCGGAGTGCATTCTTGCCCTTGTGCAAAATAGTGAGGCATTTTAATGAGATGCTTTACATACTGCAGGAGAATTGAGTCGAAGATTGTGTGAATATGGAAATATGTGTGTATATGGTCAGAAAGGAGGTGAAGAGTTTACGCTAAGCGAAGAATTGTGTGCTGGAGTGGCTTTATTATTAATTTAGTTACTCTGCAATGCTCATCTCTAGTTTTTGCACATGAATAGTTTCTTGTGCAGGATGATACCAGCAAATATCATCAGTGTTGCGAAGATATTGTTGCTTATTTGAGTCTCGTTAAAGCAATTAAATACAAACTCAAATTTTAGAAGATTTCCAAAAATTCAGGAGCCCATCTGGCATTGAAATAAACTAAACAAGCTTTTGAAAAGCCCACAAATCATTTTCTTTGTCTATTCCTCTAAAAGCTTTCACCATTGAAGAAGAGAAATGTGAATTTGATGGTGCCAGTGCACTGGCTTCTTTGTTTTGGCTGGCCGTGATGCAACCCCTTGTCTGTGACGACACTACGGATGATCTATGAGGAGCCAAAGAAACTCTCCACTTCTGCACAAGCAATATGTGCAGATTTTATCTCTCTACACTGCCTCTATAATATTACCCAGCTGTATGTCGTGAGATCGAGTACGTCAGTTCAGCCATGTGGAAAATCACACCCTTAATTGGAATCACCGAAAAGGACTCTTTGATTAATATGTCTTCAATGGTGGAAAATGAAGCTTGATAATACTTTGAATAACTCAAACTCTCAACTAAGGCAGTGTGCTGTCTATTTATTTATTTATATATATATATATATATATATATATATATATATATATATATATATTTTATGTACGTATATATAAAAAATATATAATAATTAAAAAATATATATATATATATATAATTTAAAAAAAAGGCAGTGTGCTGTCTGTTTATATATATATATATATATTTTTACGTGCGTATATATAAAAATATATAATAATAAAAAGAATATATATATGTATATATACATAGATACGTATGTGCGTATATATAAAAATATATATTATTTTAAAAAAAAAAATATATATATATATATATATATATATATATATATATATATATATATATATATATATATAAACTAAAATAAATTAGATGAGATAACACAACGCAGTGCTGTAGGATTGCAATTCAGGAGCCTGTTACAGCATTCTGTGTGTGTGACACTTCCATTCCTCTTTTTTCCCCCTCGTAGCACCATTCGAAGACATGCATCACATTAACAAATAGAATGAAACGACCCACAAGGACAAACAAAATGTGCTGAGCATAACTTATTGGCAATAGCGGGCCATTCGGGTTGAATTTGACAGCTGCTGTGGCTGTAGTTGAGTGATCCCACTCTGCTCAATGTAGTGTGAATGAATCAGATGAATGTTATCACGCTGTAATGGACCACTACCCATTGTGGTTGGGTTAAACGCTTTGTTGATTCCATGAATAGGCAACGGGGATAAAGTCGAAAATGACAATTGGAACTCCTCACTCAACAGTCACCGCCATGATGCTTTAACATGTTTTTATTATCCTGCACAAATTAAACCAATGTGTGTCTTCATATGTGATGAACGTCTTTGTACATTGTTGGTAAATTAAAGTAATCTCTACTATAACTAATTAATACTATTTGGTTATTTGCAATGATGCTTATATTGAGGAAAAAGAATGACTGAAATGTACTTCAAATATTTTAAATAAATGAGATCATACACAACTTAAATTATTTCATACACAAGTCGGTGAGAAATTTCTCAGAATTCATCCAAACAGTTTTTCACTCAATATAACAAAAAAAAAAAGTAAAGCCTATTGTACAATAATTATTCTCCAATTGATTTTGGGAAATCATACTGTAATTAATTATTAATATTTTTCCTGGATTTCAAGACCAATAATTGCATCTAAAATACGCTCGGCTTCTTAATTATTCATGCTCTATACAAAACTTTCGACCTCTCTGCCCAGCGGCGACTCAGCATAACATTTAATATTGTTATTTGATACCGTCTTATAAGTGACCCGGATGGGCAAAGCATTTGAGTTCAAAATGGCAATGAGGCCGCGCTGGGGTGAATAAAAATCAGCTGCAGTTTGTCTTGTTCGATTTTTTTATTTTTTTCCCGAACCGCATGAAGGTTATTTTATTCCATCTCGTTCAAGCAGCAAGAATCATTTTGTCTAGATGAAAAAAAACATGCTCATACAAAAAAGTATTTTGTATTTATTGCATTTTAACACCAGGTCAGATTTTTTATCTTCCTGATGCTTTTTAGATGTGCTGATTGTGTCGTCGATCGCAAATGAATCACAACATTCCCTCAAACTACACACAA
This sequence comes from Syngnathus floridae, assembly GCF_059516105.1. Taxonomy (NCBI): domain Eukaryota; kingdom Metazoa; phylum Chordata; class Actinopteri; order Syngnathiformes; family Syngnathidae; genus Syngnathus; species Syngnathus floridae. The sequence continues at coordinate 8,638,591 of NC_142427.1, read as the reverse complement.
TAATTGGCCCCAGCAACCGGGATGATGCAATAGCTGGATTTTGTTACCATGACAACAGGGGTAGAACGACTCCTTCTCAACCAGCTTGGATTCTGAAGAGAAAAATGAGCCCCCTTAGAAATGTAAATGTATTTTCACTTATAGAAGCAGCACTTCACGACCAGCAGCTGAATTGCACATGCCGATCCGTCAATGCGTTTCATTATATTTAATCCAACAAACTATAAAATAAATCCTCACTAGATGATATCAGCCTCAACAAATGCAACTAATTATTTCTGATGCGCAGTGTCCTTGTATTGCGACTGCTCGACATGATGTCATCTCAACAAATCCTGTTGACCTTGAGCCTTAATGAACAATTAACGTCTACGCAGCTATCTGTGCCACGGTCTCCATCACAAAGCTAATTGTGGCAATGTTATTAACAGTGAATGGCCTTTTGCAGCAATGCAAATTGCTAATAAATTTTATATATTTATATATATATATTTATTTATTATTATTATTTATTATTAATTTATTTGTAATTTATAGCATGTTTTTTTCTTAGATAGATTTAAATAAATAATAAATAAATAAATAAATTCTACACTTACAAATAACCTCTACATTCTTTCAATTGTGCCGCTCAAACACCTTGCTCTTTTTTTTTTTATTTTATTTTTTAAGGCTTCTAGCAAACAGCCTAAGCACCTGAAGGTTATGACGTTCCAGGAGAAGTTAAACCTCATGGTCATGAACAAAGTAGAAACATTTATGTTGCCGTATCCCGCCATTATGGCATGAACGAGGATACCTTATGGTACATAAAGAAGAACGAAGCGGCGACGGGGAAGATCGTAGAAGCTCACTTTTATGATAGTGCTAAGATGGTTACGATTGTGCAAAATCAGCACGTTGCAAGAATGGAGTCGAAGGAGAAGGGAAATAAACTGTGTACTGTATTGTGGTTCATTAATCGCTTTGAAAATTGTGAAACAAAACTGGCTACAACAAACTCCAAATAATTAATACTATTATTTTAAAAATGCTGACAGAATAGCAATGATGTAATGACATGACTGGAAAATTACGGGTAACCTCTTTCGAAATGGTCGATTAGATCTGGTGAGATTCTAATTCTGCTCAGTCGCGTCGTCTGGGGAATGTGCTGATATGATGTGATTTATTAACCTGGAAAACCATCTTCAATCATTTCCTTTGACGTGCATTTTGACAAGTCGAATCTCTCTCTGATGCTAATGAGCAATATCTAATTTCTTATTCTTCACCATTATTTCATTTATTTTCATCTTTTGATAAATTTATTATGAGGTTTATGGCTTTGACTCTTGGATATCCTTATTTCTTTTTCGTTTTATCCTTGATGATAAGAAATAAGAATTGATATTTGGGTCACAACCAGCCAACATTTACTGGTTGGAAATCATTTCACAAGCTCAAGCTGACTTTTTTTTATTGTTGTTTTGAATTGGATGTGAACTTGTCTTTTTCAAATATACTCTCATGCTGCTTCCGAGCAGGAAGCTCAGCGGGTTATTTTTCTCGGCTATCTTGACATAAGAGTTTTAGCCGGCTCATTAAGGTATTGTGACAAACCTTGTGGTTTCTAAAATGTCAATAAGGATTGTAGTGGTTGTGAATTGGCGCTACAGAGGTTAGTGATGCCAAGTTTTCTCCCAATGTGCATGGTTTGAGAGGCCTTTAAAGTTTGGGTTTGAGCTAAATCATTCTTCAAGCAATGAATGAAAGTGTAAATTAGCTGACAGTAATGACAAATTGTGTTTTCTTGGCTTGATTCCGCAGGCATGGTTTAACGTCTTTGTCATAAATGTCTTTGTAAGACATCAGTTTTGGCAAAGACCTTGAGTAGGAGCAACAAAGCTATTGTGTGAAGCTTGAATGTGCTGCCATTTTATTTTTTGTTTTTTTCAACATACTTTTGGAAATGGATGCTTGATACCACTTTTTTCAGCCTGATACAATTCAAATATTCAATTCTTGAGTTATCGCTGATACCGATACCAAGCACCGATACTACAAGTACATTAAATAGATAAAATTTGGTGTCGCTGCTCATATTTTATTTATTTTTTGTTAATTATTACATTCATTCCACATATAGATAAGGGGAAAACCGTAATTAAATAGTGATACCTATTTATTTTCACTCCAGAGTAAAATGATAATAATGATGATCATTTTTTTTATTCCAAGAAGCCTGTCATTGTTGTTAAGTGCTATATAGTAACAAATTGTCATCTTGCCTATTAAGTATCTGATATACTCAACTGGAAAAAAAAAATGTTTGATTAGTTGTCGCTGTGAAAAATTGAACATATCAGCGAGACAGACAATCAACTCACATTGACATTGCCACGAACGTACGAAAGTCAAACCAATGAACCACTCCACCATCAGTTTGAACTCCCCTCTGTAAACAACATCCATACGCTCCACCTCTCGCTCCCACTATCTCCTTCTCCCATTTTCCCAACAGGGGGACGAGCTATAAATTAAAACAGGGAATTACTGCTAACAGTTGGAATAAATTAAGGCACTTTTGCGTCTGTAAACACTGTAACACTGTCTGACTGCATAATTACACTCCTACTCCCACTGAGACGGGCATGGAGGGATGGGAGATAAGGAGGCAAAAGTGGCAAAGACAGAAAATGGTGACAGTGGGGGAGAGAATAATAAACGAAATGTCATATGGGCGGTCAGATATTACACTAGCTCCTTTTCCGGGTCCGGCGTGCTGAGCTCTCCTCCAGATTAGTGGGAAGGGGGGGGGGAAAGGTGACTTTGAAAATCATCCCAGTCACCCCCTTTTGTTCCTGATGCTTACCAACCATACCACAAATATGTTCTCATTGTCAGACACAGGCTTTAAAGTAGACCCCAAAAATTGTATATCAAATAACACTCAGGTGGCCACTTAGAGGTCTAACTACACTTTGCTGATGATAAATTATATTTACCACCACAATGGCTCATGGACTGACATCCGATCGATTGCAAACGGATCAAGGAAAGGAGTTTAGGACATCTGCCAACACAACAAAAACAAAGCATTAGTGTTCTTTATAAGGCAAAAACGATAAAACCATCTGGCGCTAAGCAATTGCTGGTTTTTGGGATGCTAGTTTTTTTGAAATTGCTCTTTCAGCCTACCAGTAGTGACGAGTGTGCAGCATCCAACTTTATTTTTGTCAAGCTCCATCTCTCAGTGACTCACGGCAAAAGTCACTTCGACGTGGCTAATGTTATCGTCGACGTTACGCTGTCACACTTTAACATCCCGTTGCGATACTCTCTCTCATACACAGAGGTATAAACTTGACAGATGCACCACGAGCACAAGAGTAGCTCCATTTTCATTTTTCAGACCTGCTGAATCATTGATAGCATCTGCTGATGCTCTGCATTGTGCTTTGAGGAGCATTCTGATCACGGCTAATAATTGCAGGAGATTTTTTGCACAACACAATAGAGCAAAACAAAAGAGATCACATGAGTGTAAAAAAAAAAAGCCAAGGCGATTCCGAACACGCTTTCAAGATGACAGGTCTTGCTTTTATCATGCCAGGCGTCAAATCGGAGCATCCAGTGGGGATGGTACTGCACACCCTGCTTGGTTCCTCCTTCAGTGGTCCACATCACTCTGGAGACCGAAGCAGATGTGCAGGCAATTTAGGAAAATGTGCAATGATGAAACAAAAGTACAACTGCTAAATATAATGCAGCTTTTTTTTTTTTGCAGTCAATGCAAATCCTGTAGAGGGATTCTGCTTCATTCACAAACTAGCATAGAAAAGAGAGAGAAAAAAGAGAGAGAGGAGGGAGAGAGAGATGTGCCTCTTTCACTGTTAATCCTCTCCATCCTTTACGCTTCAGTCCGCCTCTTCCTCAGAGGGAAATAAAGCACGTTTCTGCGTCTCTTGGGTTTTATCCCCACCTCGCCTCTGTGACAATAGAGCGCCAGAATCTTTTTTTTTTTTGCAATCCTTCCAAAGGGCGCGCATGAGCGAGCGCGGTTGGCTCCGGCGACTAATTGCCATAATAAGTTGGACGGCGCACGTTTTTACGAGTATGTAGGCAGTCCAGTGCCGCATCGAGAAGATACAGGGGCGGAGGGGGAGCATCGCTGCCACACATGAGAAGCTGGCAGCTCACGCGGACCAGCCAGTCACCGATTCACCGGAGATTTTTGAATCGAGCCGGCGAGAACATATGGGAATATAGCGAGCTGAGCTTGCGGTCACACCTGGCTCGGGAGCACCGCGAGGGACCCGTGCAGCGAGCGTCTTTGCAGAAAGAGAGAGCGACAGCATCCTCGCCTCCATTCCTCCGGTAGGCAATAGTTGATTGACGTGTGTTCACTGCCAATATTGTGTTCCTCACCCAAATCTGTGCAAATTTACACCTCCTTTTGTGCATTACGAGAAGACAGCAATACACTATTTGGAATCTTTTGTGTGCTCGGTAGCGCGGTCGTGAAACAATAGACTCTTTTTTTTTCTCTCTCTCTCTCTTCTTCTTGCTTATGCCAGGCCACTTGATTGAAAATGCAGGTTTAGCTGGCGGGTGATCCAAAAAGGCCTATTCTTATTTATAATCAAGATGCAATGCGGTGATTAATGAAAATATAAGTCAAATGTGATGGTGATGGAAAGTTAGATGCAATTTAATAGTAATTGCTAACCTGTCATTGGTATATAAATTCTAGTACAGTTAGTCACATGAGTTCTGGTTCATGCATCTCCTTTGAAGCCACGCCCCCAACACCAGGTACCCATTTGATTACTGTGATAGACGTGAGCAGAAATACTGCATAAATCAGCCCTGCAGCAGCGCCCCTGCTCCCTCTCACCATTAACTTGTCATTAAGATGGTAAAGCTGTCCGGTTTTATGACACTGACAGATGAAATCAACAAAGATTGTCAATCAGAGCAACAGGGAGGGGCTTTGTGCTTGCTGAAGCAGCAAAAAAATGTAACCAATAGGAAAAGTCAGCATCTGAATTCATCTTTGTTTCAAGCAATGTTAGATGGACTGATTTTCGGCACAAATATGCAATGATTCATTCAGATAAAACCGAGTTATTACTCTCGCATCAACACCACGAAAGGGCCTATATCGAGATTGTTAAATTAGCAGTTCTGATTTAAAAAAAAAAAAGATTATTGTGTGACTAAACAACCAGTAGATTGAAGCAAGCTTGCTGCAATAACTTGACTTAGCGAACGTGTGTTTGACAAACAGATGGCGTCTCCAAAGGCGACCATCTTGTGAAAGTTGGATAAGATTTTCCCGGATGGCCAACCCTTGGACGTTGTGGCAGTCACGGAGAGCAGCCTTGAATCTTAAAAAAAAATCAAATCCTCAATTGCACCTCAGCTGCCATACTGCAGAGTGCTTCTGAATTGATTTGCATGCCTTATTCATACATCAATAGATATGCAAGCAATTGAAATTTGCAATTGTATGAGGAGCTCAAGACACAAAGCTCGCCTGGTCATTAGTCAGTCTTGTCTTTCCATCTCATTACTAAAACAACTCAGTAGAGCGGAAAAAAAAAACCTCTGCGAAGGTTGAATTGTTAACAAAATGGAAAAAAACAAAACATTGCTTTTGTGTTAGTCTGTATGCAGTGGCAGGCTTCCTAGTTTATGTGAATGATGAAAGACAATGGGTACAATATCGATTTCAATTCCATTGGGACTTTGAATTCTTTTACACCTTCCAGAGACACTCCATGGTTTTAGAAACTTACCAAGCTTTTGTTTTAATCAGGTTTTATACTGTACATAGAAAACAATTAGGCCTTACGTTCATGAATAACCTGCATGTTTACTTCCTGTTGGAAATTACAGACAAGATTTAAGTTTGAAATCATTCCTGCTCATTGTAAATGGGTATAAAAGTGCAAAAACTCTCAAGTTGACACCTGACTGATGTTGATTGTTTTACCCCCGCTCTATTTCCGACAAGTTGTTTGACATAGTTGTACACAACAAAAAAGGAAATAGCGTGTTATAGGTTTCACAGGAACAAGATAGCACCGGCGTGCTTGATACATTCGACACATTTAGCAAGTGTCAGTCTTGCCTCAAAGCAACCTTACGGTATCAGACAGAAGTGATGCAGTTTGAGTCTCTACCCAACTGCAAACTGTCTGCCCTCTGTCAGCGTTGCTTAATCTCACTGGGAATATTATTCAACTTCCTTCCTTAAAGCTATAACAGCAGAGATTTTTTTTTTTATTATAACAATTTAACTGCGCTTTGTTGCCTGGGAAAATAAATAGGGATATGAAATCATATCAATCTTTATTTTTGGATTTTAGAAAATTATGAATGGCATGTTTGGAATATTTGAATCTAAAATGGAGTTAAGAAGAGATAGTAGGCTCACTGGCGGAGCGAGGATTTATTTTATTTTTTTCCTTGGGGGTCACGGAGAGGCTAAGCATATATTAGCTCAAAAATATGCTGTTTGTAATTTACGAATTACTATATTTCCAGATAGTAGAGCATTTCCATTTTGTGTACTCAACAGTATGTAGATATTTGAACCAGTTAACTGCCATTCATGTCTCATTTTATCATCCACACATTTCCCCAAAAAGTATTTCACCATGTGTGGTTAAATGTTTCTCTAATTTTCAGTTGATATGCAGCACCTTTCTAGCTGAGATCTGATTCCTGCAAAATATTTGTTGTCATGAGGCTTTTGCATGAGGACATTTTGCAGAAGCAGAAAGCTTTCTTCTTTGCTTTAAAGTCGTAAGGGAGAGGAGGATGGGAAGAGAGAGGAAAAGAGGTTGATGTTGGTACCCTTGCTACAGGCGTCTGTGCTGAGCCTCCATACGAGTAGACCTTGGTGACAAATTCATCTTCTGCACATTTGCAGGCTAAACAGCTTATTGAACTACGAGTTCAACGAGACCTCCAGCCAAAAAATTTCTTTTCCCGAAAAGCTCCATTCGTCCTTCCTGATGATAAATCCGCTATTGCTTGATTTCTATGGGAGCCAAGGCGTCACATCCCATCCGCTTCCACACATGACGTTCTGTGGCGCTATTAGTATATTTCATCGCAGAAGACTTGGCAATGCTGCCTTTCATAGATTTATTCAGACATATATTGTAAACCTGCTGCCATCCTGTGCAGCAGACGTGAGTTTTATGACTGCTATTTATTTGGCAGATTGGGAGTGGCTCTATCAGCAAACCGAGATCCTTCCTGGGCAAATGAATAAAAAGGATGAAAACAGGTTTCTAATTGACATGTTTAGTTTGCTGATAATAAGTCAGCATCAACTATTCATGAAATGTTATGTAAATAAATATATTAAACGAGTGTCAGACCTGCACATAGCCCAATCATATAAAATATATGCATTCTCAATGTTGATTGACCCTGTCAGGGAGGTATTCATTGTATAACTACAAAAACTAATAACCAAATAAAAAAAAAAACATGTCCTTTGACCTTCATTTAATACTATCTATCAAAAATGAATTATTTTGTGGGATAAATTGCTTCCAAAGGAGTCAGTACGCTGGCTGTAATTTTTGTCTTAATAGGCAAGTTGATTCAAAAACAGACTTGATGGATATTCAGACACAGTTAACATGATCATTGAAGGACAGCCAAATAATTAAATTTTCTCGTGCTTAATTAACAGCATAGGATTACTCTTTTGACTGCAAAATTGATAACATGCTGCTATTAGCCAGCAGGCTAGCTATTATATTTTGATCAATTAAATTAGCAATAGCAATAGCTAAATTAAAACCAGAGTTCCCCACAAACCCAGTGGTTGAGGTTTTGCTTAGCCTACTGCTTAATTTCCAACTTTATATACAGTAAAAGCTACAAAACAAACTGACAAATAACTCGTTTTCAAATCAGATGAGTAAAAACTGGTCAAATATTTTAAAAAAAAGATATTAAAAGTGAAGACAAATTGCAATTCTAGTAATGACACAAATTTGATGCACAATATGTCTTCGCGGGCCACATAAAATGATGTGGTGGGTTGTATCTGGCCCCCGGGCCTTGGGTTTGACACATGTGAAATTCCCTAATAAAATGGCTGTTGGCAAGTCCTTAGCATGTAAGTTCCTCGCTGAAGAACATGTGAAACGCTAAATTGTGACCTGGTTTGACAAATTCACTGCTCACGTAAGTGAAAGACAAGAGCTGCTCAGTCACTGAGGTTAATGTCGAACATGAACATCCGCACAAATTACCAGCAGCAGAATCTTTTTTTTTTTTCCTTTCTAAATTGCAACTACACAGTTCCCATCTGCAGACTAAAATTTCCACTGTGCCTCAGTGAACTCAGTGCAAAGCAGCACGCCTCACAACATTTTGTCCAACAGAAATGCAGACTCATCCATGCACACGTTTGACAAAAATGGGTAAGGATTACTGAGGTTGATCATACCCACGGTTCTGTGAGGTGTTATACATAAATCCTTTTGAGCATGTGATCGGATCGATTTCAGTGTTGAACCTCACAAACAAAGATGAACAATTCAGGGGGGTGTTAAAAAAAAAAAAAGAAAAAAAAAAGAGCAAACATCAGCTACCTTCCCTCCCCTGGCCTGTTTCACTCTTGCAGTATGTGCACGTTCTTCCCTGAGCACATCAGCTGCAATGCTGATATAACCACTTACTCTGTTTTTACCCTTAAACATGGCCTCTTAGAGTTTATTCAATTGTCTATATATGAAATGTGTATAAAAAAGAATACTTATTTGAGGTAACTTTTGTCTGGCAATGGCACAAGAACGAATATAATGAATTAACTTTTCAATGTTCATTTTTTTTAATACATACAGGACTGCCTGAGAAAATTAGAATATTGTGATAGTTTTTTTATTTTCTGTAATGCAATTAAAAGAAACAAAAATGTCATACATTCTGGGTTCATTACAAATCAGCTGAAATATTGCAAGCCTTTTATTAATTTGATTTGTGTTTTTTTAATTGCATTACTGAAAATAAAGAACTTCATCACAATATTCTAATTTTCTGAGCCAGTCCTGTAGACTTCATCAAGAACTTTTTTGGAGTACCCATAAGGCTTGATGAAAACAAGGTTTTTAGTATAGTATTTTTCTTTTTTTAATTATCGCTAACGTACTGTATCTACATCCCTAGTAAAGCCTGTAATTATTGGTAATCAGTTTCAATGAAAGAGCCTGATTATTATTATTTCCACACACTAGATTAAATGATCATTTTCATTTTTTTTTTTCATCTTTCCTTGTAGGAAAAGATGTTGAGTAGATGAGGGGGAAAATAAATATCATTTTCAACGCGGTAGCTCAACGAAATCAAGTTTGGTGCTAGCTTAATTCTTAAACACATTTAAATACTGCTAGCCATAATAAATTTGGTAATATCATTGACTGATGATTGTTTGATAACCATAATGATGAAGCCCAACATATTTTTCCTGCTGGCCTAATTAGCGCTAAAGAAAGGATTCATCGTACGTTTGTTATCATGCTAGCTAAAATTTGCAATTTGGGACGGTGGGTGTGTGCATTATTGCACAGAGGGGAAAGTCTGCCCTAATTAGTTGGATAAGTATTATAATGTTAATAAGCAGTGGGTAAACCTGTTGTCCTCTGTAAACAAAGCATGAAACAAATAATTCTCTGTGATTACTATCACGGTGAACTGATTTCCATACATGCATTTGAATAACTGCGCTATGACCCGCATATTTAGTGATCCCATTTTCTATTAATGTGAGAAATGATTCTATTTCCTCATTCTCCTCTTTTACATTCAGCATTGTACCCCCGCCACCCCTTTTAGAAGTCAACCTCTCTTCTTCTAGCTGCCATGTTTTTTTTTTTGTTATCGTCAAAGACGAAATGAGAAAGCATGAGAGCGAGAGGACGCCCCGGGGCTTGTGTCCTCGCATCTTCACCGCGCTCTTCATCTTCCAGCCCTCCCCTTCTTCTTTATCTTCCATCTATGTGAGTGACAGCTGGCAGCCAGTAGGGTACAGTGGCCATGCCAACCCAAGTGCACATTTTTGCCAAGTGACTTGAGAAAATGCACACTTGAGCGTGACTGCCTCATGCGTGCTGGAGCTGAGAGTCACCCCGCATACTTTAGCTTTAACACGTGAGCACCCTGTTTTTCATATACCGTATTTTCCGCACTATAAGGTGCACCTAAAAACCTCCAATTTTCTCAAAAGCCAACAGTGTGCCTTATAATCCAGTGCGCCTTATATATGGACCAATATGGATTCGTGGATGAGAACTAATTTATTAAAGTAAGTGTGTTGTGTGATATTAACATTTGAGCAACATTGAGTTATTGATATGCTGTTATTGTTTTCACTATTTCGAGTGTTACTATATTGTGATTGCATTAACGTTTGAGAAACGTTGAGTTATTTATTCTATGCGCCTTATAATCCAGTGCGCCTTATATAGGGACAAAGTTTTAAAATGGGCCATTCATTGAAGGTGCGCCTTATAGTGCAGAAAATACGGCACTTGATTATATTAAAGCATCGCAAAGTTTGTTCAGAGTAAAAGCAGGAAATTAATCTAATGTTATGAGGGCAAAGGAGTGTAAAATCAACCTTGGAAGTGGGAAGGCAAATCACAGATACCGATACCAAGATGCGATACCTTTAGTTCCTAATCATAAAATAGCCACAAAATGGTGGCCAATACTGGTATTGGCAGCCGCGACTAGTTCCGATACCTGAAAATGAGGCAGGCCCATTCCTTATTATAACGGTTTTGCACAAGATAATGTGATCCAATACAAAATCAATGTTTAAAATTATTAACATGAATAATTTGGTAACCACAATATGAGAAACGGCTCTCAGTTTTACAATTAGCAATTTGTTTTATTTTTTACATGGCTATAACTTTTCTGTTAATTTTTATAATCTCCACTGCACTAAATCTCAGTTCAGGCAATTTGCAAGGCCGAATTTTTCATTTTGGATTTATTGTCCAAGTTGTCATAATATTGTGGCGTCTAGTCATGATTTCATAAAGTTGTTCTTCATTATATTTTTGCAAGATAGCACAAGTACTTCTGTTATGACTGCTTTCTTGCTCACGTAGTCCTTTTCTTTTCTCCTCTATTAAAGACTTATGCTTCAGGGTTTATAGCACACAATAAAAAGCGGGTTCTTGTAATGATCCTGCAATATGCAAACAGCACCTTCTATTATACAAACAGTGTTTGCCTCCCCCCCCCCACCCCCATGCAAAAACTCTCAAGCAAGATATCACACGGCAGATGCCAAGATGAGTCTTGAATAAGTGCAAATCAAACATGCGAATAGTGTTACCATGATTACGCTTTCATAATTTTCACTTTCTCCAAGCGCTCCCCAGGAGTATAAATCCTTTTTTCCCATTCTGTCACCCTACATTGAAAGTGATTCGGGTCAGGATCTGCAATTGATGTTGACGACACGCAAGCAGTGGAAATCCGAAATCTTATTAGTGTTTTGTGGGAAAGGCAAGATTGAAGAATTTCACAACAATTTACAGAAGCGAAGAGGTCAGTGATTGCAAAGAAAATGGACACCGGATTAAAAGGAACACGAGGGAATGACATGCACACACTCCATATCCAAGTGTAATCTAGGATTACTCCAGTGCAAGAGAAGGGCATGTCCACTCAAAGGCACAAATAGAAAAGAAGGACACAACACATGGAGGATAAAGCCTGATGGAAAAAAAAAAAAAAAAAACCAGATGTAAATTGCTTTTCTTCAATGGTACACGCGGACAATGCAGCAAGAATAATCTCCTAGCGCCTTGCCGCAAATATTTCCATCTACAGAAATCGGATACATGAATGTTGATCTTCTACTGATTAGAGTGATCGTTATCAATATTGTGTAATCAACATAGCAAATAAGACACTGCAGAAGATGACTTCAATAGCCTTTGCTGGTAAGATGCGGAAATATTCCATGATGCCTGCAGAGACCGGCAATAACTGGAGATAGAAGACACTTAAAGAGACGCCATTATTACTTCCTTATCGCAGAGTGGCAACAATGAACCCATTAACTCATTGTCAGAGACCTGATCGGCAAAAATGTAATAACCGGCTTTAATTTGTTTTTAAAGTAGTCAGAGTGTGAATATTTTCTGCTTTTCTTTGTCTTGGGAGACAGTAAAAGGCTTTTTAAATGATGGTTGGACAAGTCTGGCGTCTTTTGTGGCTTATCCATTTTTCACAATTTGCTGACAATCCAGAGCAGAGCAAAAAAGTGGTTTTGTAATTTATGGAGTTCAGTGTGTTGTCTTTACTCCGGGTGTTGTTTTGACAGAGGCTGAATTTATCGATGACCTGTGGTGTTCATCTAATGAGAAACCTCACAAAAGCGCTGAACTCGACTTGAAGCAGCAAAAAAAAATGTTTTTTCTAGCTGATGGGCTCAGTAATCGTGAATGTTGTTGCCATAGTTGCGCTGACGACAGTCCCGAAGAAGCGTTCCAAGCATAATAATGTTTCGTAAAAGGTTAGTGCACTAGTTTGTTGCTGTAAAGGTCTTGCGGAGCAAAGCTAATGATGACGGAGATGTTGTTACAAGGAGAGCGGGCAGCAATGGTGCTCCAACTTGACTTGTGTGCTCTAATTTAAGCAAATCATTCGGGCTTGGAGATTTGTTTGGTGTGTTGTCACTTATTATTACAGCATTGGATCCTAACTGTAACTCAGACAGGAAGTGACATCATGGTGTTCTAGAGTAGGTTTGGGAAACTTTAATAATGGAGGGGTCCACAATTTTTCATGCAAAACACATTCTCTTAATATATTCAGTTTTTTGATAATACAGATGTGTAAAAGATCCACTATTCAAACCGAGCGATTAAATGTTTGAAGCAAACAACTAAATAAAATATATTTTTCCCAGTGCAAAGACAATGCTTGCATAAAAAGTTCAAAGGTGGCACAAAATTACTGAAGAGCAAACCGATATTAAGTTATAAGTTCTCATTTTGTTCATTTTATTTCCACCAAAAAGTTAAAAGTTGCATAAAAGTTACCGTGCAAGGGTGGCACAAAATGACATGTCTGCCATCTATTGGTAATTGGTTGTATTACGATTCAAAACGAAAAATTTGCAGTTTGGTATCAACAGATTCAAATTTGTTTTCAATTTTCTCGTTTTGGAAGGAAAATTTAATTCAGTGTTTTTTTTTTTAGCAATTCCTCGCCTGCAAGCTGCTTGTCGCCCATTCCTACCTTTCAACAAAACACAGAATTGTTCATTTTAGTGTCCTCGCCTGGTAAAGCTATTCACTTTGGTGCACTGGGCTCCAAAGAATTGCTGATGCTCATTCTGAAGAATCTGACTTGAGGCGAAAAACAACACGGGCAGGGCCAGCGTGAACGTCCAAGCTCAGACCTCAAAGTGTCAGGATGAAAGAAAGCATAAACACGGCTGATGATTTTTAAGAGGCTGATGAAATCTGAAATCAAGCATGACGAAAATATTTAGTAGTTAATATAATCTCACAACATGTGAGTACTCCTCGTTGTGTTGATATGACATCAGATTTTCTTTTGCATACATCAATTCGCCCTAAATTTACAAATAGAAATTCCAACTTTGAGGAGCGTTGGAAGTTTCTGGGTCGGAGACTAAAGGCAAATCTCGAAACAAGCTGGGGGAAAAAAAATGAAAATATTATTTGCATTTTATGTGCTCAACCTTACCGATTGATTCCCCTAAGCACTTTTTTTTTTTCTGCGAGTATCTCACATTAGATTCTTTTGCACTCTGAGATCAAGCAGAATTTACATCAGTCACAACAGAACATGTCATTGATTTATTCACCTTTTACACAGAATCTATTCATGCAAGATATTTCTGTAACCATGTGCCCTTTCACACCTCAATGGAAAATTAGATATGACACCTCTTACGAAGTTCAGTATACCAGTGAGTCATTTTTTTGCACTGGGAAAAAAAAATCCATTAAAAGAAACATCTCCGAGATTAAATTTAAAAAAGAAATCCAACTGACCTGTACAACTAAATCGATTTTTTTTCACAAAGTGCTACGCTTACCACACTTTGAGAATCGCTGCAGTTTTCAATCCCCGTCAGAGCGTGACATCTTTCAACACAGCAGAGCAGGAGAAATGAGTCCGAGGTGATAAACGCCGGTGTCTCGCTCGCCTCTGTTTACCACCCAAGCCTGCAAAATTGCCGGCCTGCCCTTGTCCTCCCATTCTGATGTCATCCATGCAGCAACACAGGAATAAGATTTGAAAATGGGCAATTTAAAATTCTTTAATAAAACCCACTGAGATTTTTTGTTCATTTTGTTCAATTCTCTGCAAAACATTTTTTTCCAAAACAAAATCAACCCTCTTCAGCACGTAGCGATGCTAAAGCGGCTTCCCCCTCCAGTCATTTACGTCACACTTAGATTCCAGTGGTCACTGGGATTGCTTTTTACGAGCCCACCGATCAATCTGTCCCGTAATTCAATCGGTCAATCAATCATGTTTAAAATGAATAATTCACAGAGACCATCAGAGAAAGCTCAGTGAAGTGAGGTGCTGAACTTACAAACCGAATCCAATAAACTCTGAATCAAATGCATGAAATTTTATATTTGTGCATCACTATGAGTAATATGATAAAGAGATTACAGAAAATGGTTTTATGTAGCCAACTTGTAGCCTGCAATGGGCAAATATAAATACCTGAGAGGCTTATTATTATTATTATCAATTTTATTTCAAGCTTAAAAACAGGAAAAGATATCAGTAAAATATAAAAGGAAAAAAAGAACAATAACAAAATGTCCCAAGCAAGTTGTAAATAATTTAAACAACAACAATTAGGACCGCTCGAAATTATCATCACTCATAACCACTAAAAGTAAAGATTAAACTAAATTTATAGAAAATTAAGAGCGTCTTCGGCATTGACTGAGGTTAAGATGCTGAATGTGTCATTTGGAATGCCAAGCGTGAGATTTCTTGGACCAAAATCAAAAGCAATAGCTTTTCTTTTCAGATTAGGCCCGCATTAAACTGCATAAAGCAGAGAAGCTCAGCAGGAGGTCAGACAATAGATTTTCGAAATGTTTGTATATAGCGTGTACATCCTTTTGTTGTTATACAGCCAGTCTTATTCCAACTCTGCAGCAGGAAGAAGCCGGAACAAATAGATCAGCTTGGAAGAGGCTCTTGGATGTCATTGTAGCAGAACTCACAGTTCTTTCATTTCCCCGACTTGTAATCGCAGATGAGTGCTATGAAAAAAAAAAGCAAGAAAATCACTTTATTATTTAAACCATTATAAAATAGTGAACGGAAATAATGATTATGATTGAGCAAATGCGTCAAAGGAACATTTTCAAAATAAACGCACTCAAGGGATTGGCATTATTCTGCAAACTACTCAACGGGAAGGCTAATGACGTAGGGGAGGAAAAAAAAGGATTCATTTTGCTTGATACATAAAAAAACAGGCTCTTGAACAATGAGTAAAGGTCGTGTGTTCCAATGAGTCCCCATTGACTATTCCATGTCATGTCAGGTTAAGAACAGTGGAAGATGAAGTGATTCACCCATCATCCCTTCTTGTTTCATAATCATTACATTTCTTAATCTAATCAGATATACAGTCAGAGTAAATGTAAAGATGCCAACTCAATATTAGATGGATGGAAATATGTCAGCTCTTGCTCAATGTCAGTCAGCATCATACGCAGTTCTACTATATTGGATAGGAGTCATTTCATTTTGACACATCTGCATTGCTTTAAATATTTTTGCACCGTATTTTCCGGACTATAAGGCGCACCGGACTATAAGGCGCACCTTCAATGAATGGCCCATTTGAAAACGTTGTCCTTATATAAGGCGCACCGGACTATAAGGCGCACCATTAATGCATCATGTCAGATTTTTAATCCAAATCATTCTCCATTTTATCTTTTTTATTTCAACTTCAACAAATGACTTTATAATCACAAAATAATGATCCATAGTCTTTTTGATTCATGATTCATAGTCTTCAGTGGGCCACTTATGATTGATTTCATGACACAATACTTCGAGCCAGTTTAAATTTAGGAATTTGGTCCATATATAAGGCGCACTGGACTATAAGGCGCACTGTTTTGGGAAAATTTTAGGTTTTTAGGTGCGCCTTATAGTCTGGAAAATCCGGTAGATATATATATTCCCCAAAAAGGAGCAACGCACCCTCGCTTAGTTCAAAACCAAAAGCTGCGTCACGACTCAAACCAGGATCATAGCAAGCCGTCAGAGCCTGTTGCAGCACCCACACTAGATCACATTACAGCGACACATCTTGCAGTGTGGATGCCCTGTCAGGGAGCTGTAACCAGCAGCCCAGATGGACGGACGGGCTCACCACCGCTCCTCGTCTCCTCCCCCACCAAGACACCAACACCTCCTCCCTCCCTTGCCCTCTTGTGCAGCACTCTCCCTCTTTGTCTCTTTCAGACTTTCGCTTAGTGAAATGAAGCGATGCTCATTCGCACTGAAAACGTCTCCAGAGGGTTGACGCTGTTTAATATACACATGTCAGTTGTGAAATATGGATGTTACAATGAGTTGGATGATTAATGAGCTTTTTAGAAAATTG
Source organism: Syngnathus floridae (assembly GCF_059516105.1). Classification (NCBI taxonomy): domain Eukaryota; kingdom Metazoa; phylum Chordata; class Actinopteri; order Syngnathiformes; family Syngnathidae; genus Syngnathus; species Syngnathus floridae. The sequence goes on along the minus strand of NC_142427.1, from coordinate 8,621,922 downwards.
CAGTAAATTCTATTGTCGGATTTATTTTTTTGGTGACATAACAAGAGTTTCTGACCCCCATTTGAAAAATTATTCTGATTTATTTTTTTTATTGTGGGTCAATCATAATTAGGCACATGGCAGATTTCCAGTGCACAAACAAATAAACCGCTGTGACGGTGAGCTTTGTTTTTGCTCGTGAGGGAGGAAACTGCATAAAGGATGCAAGCAGATAAAGGAATCTAATCTCACTTACACTGGCAAAATCTGCAAGATGGCTAATGGAGTATTGCACAATAGTCAATGAAGTACTAGAGGCACTGCAGTGGGCGTTTGGTACGACGCGCCGTTTGTCATACATACTATATAAGTGGTAAAGATATTCCTGCAGCAAATGTACAGACTAAATATTTTTACAGGTATCATAATCCTTTTAAGGGCCATTTTAATTTATTATAGCCACTGAAAAATATACATTGCAATCTGACAGAAGGAATTTTGGGCTGTCAGTGCTGGAGATGAAATTAATTGTTGCTAGCTAGTATGCTAGTTTAAGATAAATTGAAAATAAATAAATTCATGTAGGGATGTGAACTTGATTTTTTTTTAAATTTAAAAGACTTGTTTTATATAGTTTATTCAAATTTGGCAGGGAAGTTGATTTTTTTTTAACAATTTAAATGTTTTATATAGTTTTTAGATTTATTCAAATTTGGCACGCTTGTGTGGAATTTACAAGACATTTTTATTTTCCACTTTACAGTCGTGATTTTATGTGGCAGTAGTGAGCCACTCACCTGAATTTAGTGAACGTGAGTATGAAATATTGTCAGTCTCCATATGTGCCCTGTTATTAACCAGTGCCCACTTTTTGGCTTTATTCCGTTTTTCTTCCAATCCAAAGTCAGCTGGGATCGACTCCAGCTGCCTGCAGCCCCGAACAGGATAATCAATTTTGAAAAATGCATGGATGGATGTTAATTAATTTTCATCTACTTTGGTATTCTTGCCAATGTACATGCTGCTAATTGTAGACGCTGCTAGTTGCTACAGAGTGGTTGAACAAACACAAGGCTGTAAACAGTTCAACCTTCATGAAGGTCTTTGCTCTACTGAGTGCTATTCTAGTTTACTCAAAGTTTTACAAGCTATAAGGATGCTTGTGAAAAAAAATAAAATACAGAACTGCAATGATCCCTTTTGGATGGTCACCTTGTTCACATTTGATTTTTGCTGGGTTCATAAAATTGGACTCAGGGGACTGTGGATAATCTGAGGGCATCTGAGGATTTTTTCTTTCCTTTTTTTTTTTTCCTCCCTCTGGAAAGTAATGTTTCCCCTTGCTGTCTTTGTTTCTCCTGCTCTCCATTTGTCAAGTCCCACTCGATGTTTCCTGCTCTTTCCTTATTACCACTTGCACTGACTGTAAGGGCAGCCCTTGGGATATGTCAGCATGCAGATCCATTAAATTATTAGACCTCGTTTATTATTAACTCTGTTGCATACGGAACTGCCTGTGAGCTTTTAATATTCATGCAGGATGACTGTTCCCAACAGATGCTAACAGGACCAAGTGGGATCAGATTAATGCAGTCGAGTGAAGAACACGACGAGCAAAGCACATATTTTGACAGCTCGCTTTTTTAATAATTAGTATTACAGGTCAGCATACACACAGTTTAGTGACGTGTTGGGAATGTAGACATGATAATCAATTCTTGGTATGGTCAAAAATTAGTCAGGTGAGGGGATTTAAGGGTGAGTGATTAGTAAAGCATGAACACACACAATAAGAAACAAATCGAGGAATAATGCTGAACATGAAAGACCATGTTTTGTTCTGAAGAAGGCAAAAAAAAAGGGCCATAAAGTGCTAATATAATCTGTCGTGTTCTTGTGCGGCTGTAAATTTGTCATCAAACGAGGCGTCCGGTGAGTCATCCGTAAGATTAGTCTCTTTTTTTCCACAGTTGCTCTGTGCCTCTTTGCTTAATTTCCTCTCTTTCTTTGTCCCCTCCGTGTTGACCTTGTCCCTTTTTCCACCTCGCTCCATTGTCCACATTGCATGCGATGTAAAGCAGTGAGGTGTCCAGCACGTAAATTGCCTGTTTATTTCCAGTCATTGCATCAATTGCCTACGCAAAATTATGACGTGTGTGTTTGTGGAACACAAAAATAATTAAGAGATCTTAGGCATAGACACACACCAGGAGCAGTGAAGCACTGTTTCAGTTCATACTGTACCGTATTTTCCGGACTATAAGGCGCACCTTCAATGAAGGGCCCATTTTAAAACTTTGTCCTTATATAAGCCGCACCGGACGATAAGGCGCACCATTAATGCATCATGTCAGATTTTTAATCCAAATCAAATCATTCTCCATTTTATCTTTTTTATTTCAACTTCAGACGCAACAATTTATAATCACAAAATAGTGATCCATAGTCTTTTTGATTGATGAGTCATAGTCTTCAGCGGGCCACTTATGATTGATTTCATGACACAATGCTTCGGGCCAGTTTAAATTTAGGAATTTGGTCCATATTGAAGGCGCACCGGACTATAAGGCGCACTGTCGGCTTTTGAGAAAATTTTAGGTTTTTAGGTGCGCCTTATAGTCTGGAAAATACGGTACTTGATATGGAGGTTGATGGAGATCAAGATGACAGTTCCGTCTTTGAGGAATAGAGGCGTGTCCATGACAGTCTGCGATGATTAGTGGAGCTTTGTGGGCAGAATTTGTCAAACACAGACAGCCAAGGCCATGAGTGCAACTCTTCAATTTGTCTCATACCAATTCAACCTCAGTGGATGCAATATGCACATTTGCAACATGTGTGATCAAGTTTTGGGGAATTGAATCCTTGGAGAGGCGAACGTGTCTTAGATAAAGAACCTAACAGTTCGTACAGTAATAGTAAAATTTTTATTGTATTTTAAATATTCTTTAATAAAAATAATAATAATAAAAGCTTGATTTCAGAAAATGAGTCCAACCAAAAATACTGTTTTCATATATTTTTTTTAAAGAAATAAAACAATAATTTTCTGAACATTGATGAGCATATTAGATTTGTGCACATAAAATGTCAAAGTAAATCTATGCATTAGAAGAAACTACTTTTAATCAGCCGCTGAAAAGCCAATCAAACTAGCCTAGCTCATTACTGTCAAGAGCAGAGGGCATGAAAAACACGGATGACAGATTTAGTGGCCTCTATCCCCTCTGGGACGCATGCACAGTTTTATGGTAAGGGAAACAATTTATCACAAGGCAATGCATCTGTGCTTAGCTTTTAATTAATGTTCCAAGATGAAGTCTTTTAATAAGCTTATCTTTGGTCTGTCTGTTTTGTTTGTTTCTCATCCCAAAACGCCACTTTTCACAAATTGCATCCTAATCCTTAAAGTATGTATGGAATATTGTAGTTTGGTTATGTCAGCATGGTGAGGTTTGGTATTTGATTTTTTTTTTTTTCTGGGCGGATTGTCGGCTTCCTCCCACGTTCCAAAAACATATTAATGAAAAAGCAGCATTAATTGGCAATATATAGAATTTGCTGTGTTCACACCCACAATGGCGCAAACCTCCCCTTTTGTAAATGTCCCTGGTTTGTGGTCATCTGCAAAATCACAAAAATCTGCTTGTAGAAGATTTGGACTGCAAAATAAAAAAAATCACCTTAACCCTAACCTTAAAATCCTTAAAAAAAAAAACAATCCTTCAAAAAAATGAATTTTTCAAAAGTTCGAAAGTTACATTCTTACATGGTGTTGCTTCAGTTTCATTTGTCTTCTTACTCATCTGTTTTCCCCACAGCTTCTCTATTAACTCTCCACTCTATATTCCTTTCATGTTTACATTAGTTTCACTGGCCAGCTCCTGAGGCTCAGTCCCTGCCAATATTTGTTTGGGTGAGAGCTGCACCCTATTTCCTGTATTTTATCATCTCCCTTGTACCAACTCATTTATTGCCCTCGTTATCTGTATATATTTTTTCCTCTCCTCCCGTCTTGTCCGCCCTGAATGAACAACGTTGAGGATTCAAATAAAAAGATGTAGTGGACAAAGAGCCGATAGCCAGTCGCTGAAAAACAGCAAATTGGACAGTCGTGAATGTGAAAGGACCACATTATAGGAAAACCAAATTCCCAATGATTGATCTAGAAGAAAATTAAAAAGCAGCCATTAAGAATCGAATTAGCATTAGACACATCTTAGTATCTCTTAATTAAGCATGTAAAAGCTTTTTGAGTAGGACAGATACACGTCTCGGTTCGAACAGAGAATGACTTGTCATTGAGATGGGCCTGATGGGAAAAAAAAAAGTCAAAGAATAAGAAAGCCAAAGAAATGTCCAAACTGCTCATAAAAATTTTCACCATCACGTGTCATCTTTGACATTCGCAGACAACGCTGTGCCCTGCCACCTCCGTCACTGAATAGACATTATGTGCTGCCGCATTATAAGTCTGATCACATCACTGACTCTCTGTGCGTGAGAGGAGTGTGCGAGTGTGTGTGTGTGTGTGTGTGTGTGTGTGTGTGTGTGTGTGTGTGTGTGTGTGTCAAATCATCTCAGCATCGCTTTCTGCACATCTATCACTGTAAAATCACAGTGAGCTACAAACCACTTACAGCAGGCGTGAACGTTTGAATCTTTTATGAGGATGTGCTGTAATAACAGACCTGTGCAACAAAATCCTCCGTTTAGACAGCAGGCCATTTAGGAAATACAGATTAGACTGGATCTTGAACATGTAATTCAACAATATTTGATTTCATAACATTGTCATCCGACATGGCTGTAGATCATTAATAGAGCCACGAAGATAGAAATGACAGGTTTGAGTGGGGTCAGGAAAAAAAACTCCAAAGATGGATTTTTGAGTGCCATCAAATCCTGTTTTCAACTGACCCTAGCTAGTGTTTTTCTCAATGTGCTTCAACCTGCTGACATTTTCCTCTTCAAGGTTGCAGTTATGATTTTTGGTATTTTTGTTATATTCTCAGTGAGTACGTAAGTGAAAATATTGGACTTTTTACTTTATTATTCCTTTGGACTCTTTAAGCTTAGTCATTTTATCTATTGAATATTAACAATAAGAAACTTTTTTTTAAATTATTTAGCAAAACATGAGAAAATTGTTTTAGTCTTACAGCAACTACCATAAAAAATAGACATAGTATCTTAATCTTTGTATTGTACGGAATTTTACAGAAGCCAAACAGAGCACTTAACATAAAACACATTATAACGTGGTGTAACAAATATTTTTAGAATTGATTATTCTATCGATTATTCCATCGATTAATCGGATGCAATTCTATCTGCGTTAAAGTGTATTGATTTTTTTCCTGGATTATTTTGGTTTTATTTGGTATTATAATAATCAATAACCTATCTGGCATTGTCTAAATACCCTACAGATTTCTTGGAAATAATTTCACATCAATGTTACCTACCTAATGACTATTCTATGGAGTTTGGCCAGTAATGTGTTTGCTTCCATTTCCTAGAAATGCTCTCGTACATAATTTACAAGCAATAAGTGGTTCGCAGCATGAAATAATGCTGCCTTTAAAACTGAGCCTCGTAAGGGACAATTCTAAAGACACCTCAATCGACAAAGACTGTTATTGCCAATTTAGACTCAAGTGGTCCTTACAAACTCATATCAGAAATACTTTGACCTCTGTGGCTAGTCATTGAGAAGAAATAAATTGTGTAAGTAAGCTGTATCAGGAAAACTACAGATGTGCCCATCATTCCATTAATAGAAAAAAAAAATGCAAATATAAATTCCAAAATCCCATCCTAGAAATGCATGTTAATACAAAACTGTGTCGCCCAAAGTCAGCTGGGATCGTTTCCATTTACTGCGCTTAAGATGACCCTAATAAAAAATGGATAGTTGGATGGTTTGGCAACTCTGTATTAAATGTAAAATACAAATTATGAGCCAGGTGGGATCCAGGTGGGTAGGTGTTAAACACCGCCACCATATGTTGCCCCTTTTTTTTTACTCTGCCCTTCATGCAGAGTTGCCACTTAGGACTAATAATTACAAGTCCAAGGCTACGTGCAAACATGATAGATAATAAATGCTAGCGTAGACGACAACACAAGGATGCTTGGCTATTAAAGCATCAAACATCTCTGATATTACAGTAAATAGTTAGCCATGCATCCTTGATGCCGTGTGGCGGCATCTTCCATAGCCGGGAGGATCCACCTCATGCTGTCCTTACTCACAACCCTCCTTTGACACCATTTTTAAACATGCAGACAGAGCGGGTTCCTTCGGGACTTTATAAGTAATTACTATTCTTACAGTGGAACAAGACGTCACCTGAGATTTCACCATTGTTCAAATAAAATGGCTAAGGATATTTTCGTCTCTGTGAAAAGCATTGTAGCTTTGTTCTTTTTAATCACCAGGAAAAAAAAACAGTAGTAGGAAATTGTTACAGCTCAGAATGGTTTCTCAAAGTTTAACGAAAATGTTTGTGAATGAGATTAAATATGTAAAAAAATCAAAATTTACAGTCAATGTCTGTTAAATTGACTAAAAAAGGAAATCACTGTGATGTCAATATTTAGCGCACCATATTAAGTAACGGTTAGCCTCCACGTTTGGCTCCTTCTAATTCAGTTTAAATTACAATCATCTTCCACCATCTTGGGAAAAAAGTGGCCACACCCACATACCGTACATGCCAGACACACACATGGATGGACAACAAGATCATGTGGATGACAGATTGATGTCCAGATCAAATTATATATTCTCATACTACAAACACGTCTTTATGAGACGCTTGGTTTGGTTTAGTGTGTTGACAGTATTGGAGAAAATTATTTTTTTTTAGAACGGCGGCTATCTTGATGTTTCCCAGTCAGCTTGGATCTGCAGGAACCCAGATGGCAGACAAAGAAGAGTTTGCAGTGAGCTGAGTCGGCACATTTTACACACATCTGCAATTTCAGCTATAACGTTGGGGATTGAGCGCGCCGATGCCATGGTGATTGACGGCTCTTGTTAATGGTAGGATTTCTGGGAGGGGAACAGCAGGTTAGTGTCAAGGTCAATCGGGAAGCGTTTGGCAGAAATCCAATGGGAGATTTCAACAAGAAAATTGGAAACACGCAAACCAGCTTGTGAGTCAGGGTGGTGAATCAAAAGGTCAGTTTGTGTGCGTGCGGTTGTGTTGACAGCACCAAGAATAGGGCTTGTGGTGATATCACTTTGGATTTTTTTTTGCTGCAGATGTACAGCTTCACTACCGTATTTTCCGTACTCTAAGGCGCACCTAAAAACCTCCAATTTTCTCAAAAGCCGACATGCGCCTTATAATCAGGTGCGCCTTATATATGGACCAATATTGAGCCACTACAGTAGGCGTGTCTGAAGTCCAAATGTATATTTTATGTATGGACAAAGTCTTAAAATGGGCCATTCATTGAAGGTGCGCCTTATAATCCGGTGCACCTTATATATGGACAAAGTTTTAAAATGGGCCATTCATTGAAGGTGCACCTTATAATCCGGATGCGCCTTATAGTGCGGAAAATACGGTACATTTTTTTTTTTAGAAGAAATCTTTGAGGGATGTTACATATATTGATACTGTGATTTTGATAGCCGACTCAGAAGTGTTTCTTCAAAAGCATTTTGATAGGACGTTTATAGAGAGGTTTTCATCAACTGAGCAGAGATGAGGGCAGTGTTATTTTTTGATGGGAAATCAAATGAATTTTAAAGTGGTTCAACAGTTTATTTTTATAATTGGTATTAAAAACGCAGAGAAAATGAAATAAACAACCCCCGCTAAGCTTTTTGCAAATACACACGTTTATGTATTTTCAAGTAATCAAAAGTTTAAGACTAAATCATGTAATCCTGCCCAAATAAAAATAAAATCTGTGACATTTTGACACTTGATTTACATTGACGGTCAGCTGTGATCCCCCTTGTGATTTTATCTGTCATCACTTTCTTCACAGAGCGTCCATCTGACATCAGCGGCGGCGTCTCATTGACATAAAAACGGAAAATAAAAAGACTCCAGAGAGCTTCTGCGGCTGATAGCAGCAACACACTTCCGAATAACACCTCGTGTATCACAGTTTATGGACGACGTGTCGACAGAAGCTGGAGAAGATACAGCTGGCACACGTTGAGGAATTGCTCGTGGGGCCAAATGTAGAGCAAATGGAAGAGAAAAAAAGGTATGGTTGTTTTTCTCTCTTAAAATGATAGCAATTGTCTCAAGTGTTGAAAATAGGTTGGACTATTATCTAAAAATGACTTATTAACTCCTTGAGTTAAAAAAATGGTTGGACACAATATTTAACTGAGTAGACTTGCACATATTTTAAAATTAGATTTGTTGGACAATTATTAAATATGTATTAATTTAACAGTATTTTTATTATTGCACGTATATATTTTGCAATTATCTTGTGTAATGTGTACAAAATACAGTAACTAAAATATTGCCACCATAAAGATAGTGTTTTTTTTTTAACTCATTTCCAATCCATGACAATTACTAGTTACAGAATTATCATGAATGTTTAATTTTAAATGAGCTTTTTACATTGACAGGAGAACTGCAAGTGAGTATCAAGGACAATCAGGAAGCTTTTAGCAGAATCCTAATTAGCTATTTCAATGCTAACTAATTTATTATTTGAATGAGAGACACATTTTCAAATCTCCTCTTTATTGTGAGCTAAAATTCCTGAACTATATTGTGTAAAAAAAAAAAAAAGTATTTCACATTTTCAGTCATGCAGTGTTTTGTTCTGTTTTTACAAAAAAAAGAAGAAAAATAGAGTTGTAATGGGGGGAAAAAGGGGCTAAATATATAATAAAGATGTACAGAGAATGCTTCTGTTCAAGCAGATGGTGAGAGTAGTAAACGTTGTTCAACAAGCTTTTTGGAGTTCTCCGAGATCATCAAGTATTCATAGTGCTGATGCATGATTCTTTGCGCTGTGAAGACAAAAAAAAAAAAAAAGCAGGCTGTTTTAACGCCAAAGTGAAACAACAAATGGCAATTTGCGATCTCAGTCGGGGTTCTTGCGTTGTTGCTCTGACAAAGAAAAACAATCATGGAGGGTGATTGTAGCAAAATGGCTTCGACCTCATTTTTAAACCCAGTTAAACCAGTTAGCAGTGATCAATAAAGCTTACTTGTGCACTTGGTGAAACGGTTTTGGTTAAATAAAAAGAAAATAAATATGATTTGAAATCAGTGAAGCAGATTTGCATCATACTTCCTTTGAGCGTGGCTGTGTCACATGATGGCTCATTTTCTTAATCAATTTTCATATTGATGGATGAAAATTATTTTTATTTCTTTTATAAAAATATAAATAATTTTCATCCATCAAATATTTGATCATACAAGATTTGGAAATTTCTGTAAATTTTGTGTTGATTATTTTTTACTATAATTCATTTTTTGGGGGTGAAAGTGAAGTCATGTGATTTCATGGCTATCAAGGTATTAACAAATATACGTATTTTGAGTGCCTAGAAACCGTGCGAGGCAGATTTGAGATTAACCGAAAAAAAACGATGATCACGATAACAATAGAAGTTGCTCGACCCCATGCTGTGAAGCTCCCGATGATCTTTTCTGAGCCCTAAAGATATCTTATGTGTTTATTAATCCACCACACAATCATCTCCAACATTTATGTCACAATGAACATAAACTGCATGCCGCACTTATCTTGAAACAACAAATGTCAATCTCACGCAAAAGAAAATGAACTTCCTGTAAATGTACTTCAATTTATTGATTTAATAACCATGTCATTCATTTTCCAAGTCACATTACGGCTGTCGTTTCAATTTGGATGGCATTTAATTAGACAGAAGATGTTATTTACCAGCATTTATTGTTTCAGTCTCTCAAGAGAGGCCATTTGTTCTCCTTAGGATTTCATTTTGGAAGATATAAAGACTGTTTAAAATGGAATCAAGCAAATGTTGCAATTACAGAGAGTTGACATGCAGACGTTTCTTTGTCCAAACACAATCAATGAGGAAATTATGCAGGGAAATGAACCAAAAACAATTTTTTTGGACTCTTTCAAATGAAACCCAAGTGATAGGCAGATTGGACAAAAAAAAAAAAAAAAACGTTGACATGAGCGCTTTGTACAATTTATTTATGGAGGAGACAAAGAGCGTATGATTGGATGCATCGTCACTCCCATCAGTCAAATATTCCTTCGTCTCAGATTTTGATCAGAATTTGATGATAAAACACAATGAGAAGACTCAAATGTATATAAATAAATGAATAAAGAAATGAATAGATAAATGAATAAATACCTAAATAAATCATCTTTATGGCTATATACTGTTTTGTATTGTTGCTCTTGTGTTGATGACATATTTTATTTTTACACGGCAAAAGTTGAATTGCAATTTTACCAATTAAAGTCGGAAACCTCATGCTCCTTCACGTCCTTTTACCGAATACTACAAATAAAATACAAATCCCATCTTGTAGCGGTGACAACTACAATCTTGTCCTGAAAGATAACTTTACCACAGCATTCTCTCAAAATAGCTTTTTTTTTTCCCTCCCCCCCCTCATCTTAAGAGTAAACAATTTCCTCCAATTTATGTTAGTACAAACAGCAACATTAAAGATGGGCCAAATGTAGACACAGAGGGAGAGTGATCAAAGAGTGAAATATGATTACTGGCAGGAGTGACACATCGCAAGTTTATTTGCAGGTTTGTCTGCCAAACTTGCAGCAAAAAAGGGACCCATAGGGAAGCATCGTAGCCTTTTATTTTGGCTTTACTTGTACAGTTTGTATAAAATCCGCCTCCCACGCCCAGTCAATGTCAAAATAACTCCACTCTTTGTACGCAACTTTCTACAGAGCAACCTGTCTTTTTCTGAGGGATTTACCTGTAATCTGCAGGGAGCCACAAGAATTTTGGGGTAGGGAGAACATTTACTGACGGCAAAGGTTGCAGGGCAATACGTTAAAACATGTCACAGTGCTCTTGAGCTAAATATCAAGTCACTTAAGGGCTCTCGGAGCTGCACGCACACCAACAAGCAACCCCCCCCCCTCCAAAACGCTCATGTGGAGCACTCTATATTTGCTTTTATCCGTTGACCTTTGCCACCGATCTTGAAAGCAATATGTGCCACAGCGAGTTTATGATTATGTAGCTTTTTCAATTTCTTATGAAACCAAATACTATCTCGTACTAACTTTAAGTGGTAAAAGAGTTCTTCAGACCAGTCTCCGATACCGATACTAAGTACCGATACCCAAAAAGCGATGACAGAGGATTTTGATAAAATTCTTCTTACATTCTTATCAGAGTGAAGAGCTACGGTAAGTATATGCTTAAAATATATATATAAAAAAATAAAATATCTATTTAAATAATACAAAAATTTAAAAAAAATATGTAACTATATGCATAAAATATTTACATATGAAAAAATAAATATCAATTTAAATAATACAAAAATTTAAAAAAATTATGATTACAAAAAAAACCTTTTGACATTGTGGGGTTCACAAACGGGGACTGTCAGACAGAAAATGAATGCACAACTCCTAATAATTGAATGTAATGAAAGAAAATGATGACTTTCATCATCCTTACGGGAAGGAAAATGGCAGTTCTCATTTATGCCTTGTTTTCCTAGCGATTTAAAGCCCTTTTCTACCCTACAAGTATAGAACATGATTGCAAAACAGCTTCACTATTGTAGAAAATAACACACCCACATGCACACAAACCAAATGAACAAGCCACGCACGCTCCCCAGGCTTTTTAATGTTCCCCATCTCGGATCTCTTGATTTATTCCTGTCATCACCTTCGCTGTCATGTTTTCTGTCCTCCTTTCCACATGTCCAATCCGTCCATCAACAACAAGATACATAAACATCGCATGTAAGATAAGCTGCGGGCTTGCTCTCATCTTTTCCCTGCCGTCACTTAAGTGGATCTCCCGACCCCTCTGGTCATCTAAAATCTTGTTTGGTCTCTCTGTGGGGGGGTCTTATGGGGAATGAGATTCAAAGGTCCTCACTTTCTGTCACTCTCTCCATCTTGGCCTTTTTACTAATTTGTAAATTGATCCAGTCTTGGGTCTGCGTATCGGGTCGGGGGGGTTGTCCTGCGTCCTGTATTCTCCCTGAGGCGACTGTCTGTCTGCTAAGCACATTAGCCCACATCTCCGGCTGCTTTGCTCCCCCATGTGCATGGAACTGAAATGTAGACAGGATCTGCTCATTGTCCACATATGGGTCATTGTCCACAAATTCATCATGCATGGCCAAGCTATCATTCAAGTGCTTTTGAACCACAAACATCCATAGGTTGCAATCACAAAGAACTGCCAAGTGCATTCTCAGCGAAAAAATATAAGCGGTAAAATAAAAAATATATTTATTTTGGGGAACGTATAATCCGAGAATTACTGTTCAGTCCTTACAGCACCCTTACTCATCTTTTTACTTTGTTATATCTCACAACAACAGCACTGCTCCTCGCAAAAAGCGGAGTGTGCTTTTATAGTCTGGGCGAAGTGGTTGAAGGAAAAAGAAAAAAAAAAAATGATGAGCTCCTTGGAGACCCCATCTCATCTTCTCAAATAAGATATGAATTGGCAAAGAGGTTTTGTCTGTAACCATCTCATCATGGAACTTTAAAAATAGCAATGCCGACTCAGCGTTGCATAAATTTGCATCTTTCAGAAAGGAATCACAGTCTGTCAACTTTGTCAATTTTTATATTTTGATTGAGCAATATATTAGAAATGCCTCTAAAATCTTCAATGATCTAATGAAGTGTCTAAATTGATTGATTGATTGATTTATTTACTTTCAACTGTCATGAAAATGTCATTTATTCTGTGTTCCGCCCACACAGAATATCCACATTCACTTCACACAGCTAAAATATTTCATTATACATACTTTTTAAAAGTGACACTTCATTATACAGCCTTTTTTTTTTCAATCAGAAATAGCCCACGGCTCACCTAAATGATGAAATTAAACTGCTGTGCATTGTCTTGCTTCTTGATAATGAAAAATGCCTTGAGCTCTGTCTGGCTAATGGAACCATCTGCTACCAACTCCTGGAGACTCTCAAGATCTCTTAAATAATTTAGAGTATTCTTAAGTCTTCATATCTATCAACATAGGGAACGTATTTCTAAATGTAGAACTGAATTTGTCAATTTGAGTTTTAAGACTTTGCTACTCACTATGCTTTGCACATTCGGTGGAATATAAAATACAAGAGGAAGTCCAATCCTGTCAAGATCACTTAAATAAATAAAAAAAAAAAAGGAGCCTTTGCAGTAAATTTAAATTTGATGGTTTGGCTTCATTCCGGGACCGGTTTTCTCTTGAGTGTACTCAAGAGAGCCTTGGTAAGGGAAAGTTACAAGAACAAAAACAACACTGACATGACAATGATTAGGTCTGATACAACATGGAAGAGAAGAAGTAGGAATGGAATCATAAAAAAAGATAGACGATGAAAGGTAATCAGGTTAATCAATATAGGTGGAAGGTAATCCGATGTTATAGTGTAGCAAGACTAACAGCTAATCTCCATTTTTATGGAAAATGATTATCAACTGTGCCGTTATCTTCACGTTAATCATTGGCCAGATGTTTGATAAAATGAACAATGGTGTTATAATATTACAAATTATTTCTCACTATTTTAGATCTTCTAGATATCGTTTGGTTTATTCCATCATGGCTAAGTGTAATTTCTTTGTCTTTCAGGGTGGAGGTAACTGGATTCCAGCTCACCGCAGCAATTTGAAGCTTAAAAAAAAGACCAGAACAAAAATCCCATTATTCACCATAATGGCGATTTTAGGTATTGCGAAATTGAAGGCTCCACTGCCATCACTTTTATTTCGTTTGACAATGTGCGTGTGTGTTTTTGAGTTGACCACGGCCTCAATCCAAGGGTACATTGGAGAAAAAGACCCGATATGCCCAAATGTGTGTCGATGTGATGAAGACTTTATCTACTGTAACGATCGTGGCCTGAGCTCCATCCCTTCACTGCCTGCTTCTGCATCTGTCCTATACCTTCAAAACAACCAGATCAATAACCCAGGCCTTCCCACTTCCTTGGAACGCCAGCTCACCGTACGTGTCGTCTACCTCTATGATAACGAACTGGATGAATTCCCCGTGCACTTGCCACCATCGGTCCGTGAGCTTCATTTGCAAGACAATAACATCCGCACCATTCCTCGTAGTGCTCTGGCTCGGATGCCCCTTCTGGAGAAGCTCCACTTGGACGACAACTCTATTTCCACAGTCAGCATCGAGGACCAGGCCTTTGCGGACAACCCACGATTGCGCCTTCTTTTCCTTTCACGGAATCATCTGTCTAGCATCCCCTCAGGTTTGCCCGCATCTCTGGAAGAACTGCGTCTGGATGACAACCGGATCTCCACTATCCCCACACATGCCTTCCGTGGTCTCGGCTCACTTCGATGTCTTGTTTTGGATGGGAATCTTTTGGCCAATCAACGCATTGCTGATGACACATTCTCACGTCTCTCTAACTTGACAGAGTTGTCGTTAGTACGTAATTCCCTCCAGACCCCGCCTGTCAACCTTCCTAGTGCCCATCTCCAACGCTTGTCCCTTCAAGAGAATGCCCTGATTCACATGCCTCGCGGTTCTTTGGATGGCATGCACAGGCTGCAAAGACTGGACCTCTCTGGAAATAACCTCACGACCCTACCGCGTGGACTCTTCAAGGACCTGGACAACTTAGGTCAGCTTCTGGTACGAGGTAATCCTTGGCACTGTGGCTGTAACCTGCGTTGGCTTTATGATTGGTTACATGCCCGTGGTAACGCAATCACAGTGAGAGGTCTCACCTGTCATGGGCCTGAAAGGGTACGAGACATGGCCTTGAAAGACCTAACATCTGAGATGGAGGAATGTGAAGTGGTGAGGACAGCTGGGACTAAAGACAGAGCAGGTCTTGGTGGAGGAGACACTTCTACCACCAATACACCCCCTCAAGGGTCTCTCTTTACCCTGCGGTCAAAGAGACCTGGTTTAGGACTTCCTGACTCTGGCTTGGACTACACGCTCAGTAGCAGTGGTGTCGGAAAGAGTCTGGCTCTCAACGTTAAGCCTCTCTCTCATAATAGCGTCCGTGTTACCTGGAGCGTAGCACAGCCGAGTTCGTCCTTTCGACTCAGTTGGCTCCGACTAGGTATCGGTAATGCCATGGGGTCGATCACTGAGACCTTGGTCCGGGGCGATCGTCGGGAATATCTGCTTACCTCCTTGCAACCGCGCTCCAGCTACATCATCTGCATGGTGCCCATGCCTGCCAGCTCAGAGAATAAAGTTGGGGTTTCAGGAGACGCTGAGGCTGAAGAAGCTCAAGTATGTGCAAAAGCTGAAACATCTGATCCTAGTCCTTTAGAGGAAGACGAAGATAATAACTCACAACCTATGACGGTCCTACCGCTGACTGGAATTATTGGTGGAGCAACTGCCATTGTATCTTTGGCTCTTATTTTTGCCATCTTTTGCTGGTATGGTCACAGGAGTGGTCACTTATGTTCCCGAGATCATTACACCCGGAACAGCTCCCGCAAAAGCAAGAATTACGACGACTACATCGAGTCAGGCACCAAGAAAGACAATACCATACTAGAGATCCGTGGTCCGGGATTACAGATGACACCGATGGCGGCTTGCCAGCCCATGCAACCTAAACCCCTACAAGAGGATTACATCATTCATACCATATTCCCATCGAATGGCACCGGCCTGTACAAAGGTTCCAATCATATGTCGAATGCAAGGCAAAGCATCAACAGAGGCTATAGAGAAGGAGGAATTCCAGATATAGACTATTGTTACACATGATGTACTGTACTGTACCAGATCCTGACCACGGAATGGTTGGGAAACTGTATCAGATGCACAATATTCCTTCACATGGACACTTCAGAAGCACCCTTCTGTGCCTTTGACTTCTGGTCTCCCATTCCATATTACCTGTGGTTTTCTGCACTAAGAGTACAGTGTATGATTATCTGGACCTGAAACTGTGTGGGAACAATTCACCGCAGGGAGCAGACGAAATAACCAGTGGACCATTTCGTTACATCTTAAGAATGGCTCGTGTTACTGTGGATGGTCCCTCTCTGTGATATGTAAGCTAAGAATGTATACACTGTGGAAAGATTGGACGAACTTTTTGGTTCTCAATCAGGAGCCGCTAAATGGAAGTTGTGATGAACAGACATTTCCGATTCTCATCCCCATCTGTTATGAAATTTGATCAAATCATTATTCCAAACGCCTCAATTCTATCATTGTGCCCTACAAGCTATTCTAGGAAAAAGGGCTTTGTAAAGCTGTGAATTGTTCAAATTCAAAAATGAAATAACCACTTGTCTTAAAGTAAAGCTTTTTCAGTTTGGGGCTGGTTGGAGGTCTTCACCGGATATCAACCTTGGTTAAAACTCGGATCATTCATACTCAAGCGTGTTGCCCTAAGATGCAACATTAATGTGTAGATAATTAAATTTGGTATTGATTATGTGTTCTTTGCTTTTAAACTATTGGCTTTTGGCTATCATGTCATGCTGCACCGTTTTTAATTTATTTTGTTGCATATGTTTTGTGTTTTTATGTGTACACTGAAATGTTTTTTAACTCTTCACCCTCATATTTGTCTCTATTTATGAAAAACACTTTTAAAAAATTGTTTTATCTAAATAGAAAAACCCAGCCGCCGGGTTTCTACAATATATGTATTTTTCAATAAGACCACATGCAAATTACACCTCAAGGCAGCAAACCCCAATTTGGCATTTGTGGAATTCTGATGATTACAGTTCGCTTGTTGACAACTATATTCTGGAAGTAAAGTAAAAAAAAATATATTGGAAGCTTCCTTTGTGAAACAAATCCTTGGGGAAATGGGATAAAAAAAAAAGTGGCATCTCACTCTCCAAGCTACGAGCGAACGACTCGTGGAGTCGTTCAAAGACGGGGTGATGAAAAAGGTTTATTGCTGTTTGTTTTTTGGATGGTAAAAGACTCATTCTGACATTTTTATTACCTAGTGGCACTGAAAATGTATTAGCACTTAGGAATGAAGAGGAATAAATGTAATGAGAGACACGCTAGCGGGTAAAGTTACTTCTCAAGGCACTGACAAAAGACAGAATTGATCGCTTTGTCATGATCAAATTCACACATGCATCAATATGGTTGTCATTCACAAATAGCTGCGAATTGGGCCTTGGGCTTCATGTTGTTTACTTCCAAAGGGGAAACCAATTGTGCTTCCTTGATTGTTTGCTCTGCCACAGTTTTCATGTCGGAGTCATTTTCTTGCACCCAAAAATTAGAAATAGCAGCAAATCATGATTCTATTTAAAAGATTGTTGATCAATATTCTGTCATTGCTATTTTGCAGTCATAATGAACTTGAGATGTGCATACTAATCAATTTATTGTTTAGCAGAGCTGCCGTTGATTCAGTCTAAAAAATTTTATGGTGTAAACAAGAAAAATGCGGGAATGTGAGTTGCAGCATTCTCACGTCCTCCGGGTAGCATTTGTCAATACGAGACTGGAAAAAACATTCGGCGGGAGCGATTCTATTATATAGTCGAATTAATTAAAAATTGATTACCCCAAATAGTCAATACAAAAAATGTCATTCCCTCATACATTCCTTCTCAGCATTTGTATAAATATGGCTACAACCACACAATATTTTTTTCACTGAAATTATCGAAAGGTAAAGGGTGCCATAAATTTGTGTCAAATGGATTTGTGTGAAATCAGATGGAATGAATAAAGGGTTTATAAATCTTATTGTTGAAAGCTGGCATTTTACTTCATGACAAAGGAATTTTGCAAAATGAAAACAACATACTGGAATGAACTAGTGGCAACACGAGTCAAACTCATTTTGCACAGGCAGTGTGAGACTCCTAAATTCAAATAAAGAATTTAAATTAAAGCATTTCTGTGGTTGTGGGGGGGATAGTTTCCAACTATCTTTTGTTAATTTGAAGTTGGTTGGAAAATAATTGTGCTTAGACAGCAAATCAAAGTAAACACAATTGTATTACGCGGAGCAAAATCCAATGCAAATCCAAATTTCAATTACGTATGGATGTTGTGTAAAACGTAAATAAAAACAGAACTCAATGTTTAGCAAATCCTTCTCAATTGATATTTAATTGAATTAAAAAAAATAAAAATTACATTAGGTATTTATATATATTAGAGTGAAGAACTGTGTTAACTGACATCTGTTTTCATTCAAAATTAGAAATTGCAAATAAACAGTTTGAAGATTAAATATCATATTCAGTTGAATACAAGTTAAAAAGGAATTGCAAGTATTCTGTTTTTATTACTGATACATAGTTATGCGCAAACATTTTCTTTCTCTTTGTGAATTGAATGCAAACTATTTGTCATTTCCTGACTGAGCATATAATCGACAGCGGATATATTTTCTTCTCTGTACACTCAATTATTGTACTGTAATGAGAAATTGGTGTCATCTCTACCTGTGTCACATGACTTTTATTCCGATATATTTGGCTTGGATAAACGACTCTCCGGTTATTACTCTTAAAAGCATCCAAGTAAGCCACAAATTAAGATCTTAAGACCAATAAAATGTCCCCAAAGTGCTTCTGACATTTCTTGTCCACCCGAAAGTCTCATTATAGGTGTGAGAGAAGTGCGAGAATCAACCGGAACATTCTAAACACTTTGTAATGGCAGCATCATTCCCCAGGCGCCACAAGTTAATTGGATTGCTGCTATGCGTCCCAACCAAATACAAATTCATTACAGGGTATTGAAAAATAATTGCTTATCAATAATCTTTGAATGTTTCCCCTCAATAAAGCAGATGGATTACATCGACGTGGAAGTACACGACATGGGGGAAAAATCTTTGGATATACCGGACTCAATCAATCATCAATTAGGGGTTAGACTATTATTTTTGTTCCTCTGACATTTTGGACAACTTTAAAAAAATAATAAAATGGTGGAAAAGGGGTCTCTTCTTGTATGATGGTACCCGAGTGTATGACATGATTGATGAGTTTGTCAGCGGTCATCAAACATCTTTGGATGAGCAATTACTGTACAGAGATTGACCCGACACACACACACACCAATACACTCCGGCATACTTCATACCTGCAAAGCTGGAAGCAATCTTTTAGCTATGAAAAAAATAGATGGATTAAAATAGTTTTTAGTAAAGCATGTTAATCCTTTGCCTTTTTCTAGTGGCATTGCTTAATACAGAAAAAAATAAGACTTCAATGGAGGTTTAAGGGTGCAAAAAAAAAAGTTTGTCCTTATAGTGTGCCGTTTGTTCGACAACGACATTATCGTTGAACACTTTTTATACTCTCAGACAGAGATGGAAGAACATCCTTGCCAAAGTCAATCACAGGACATCTTAAGTGACTGTGACCTGAAGGTTGGGTAGTAACCTAATTCTGGCCACACTACCGGACGATTTAAGACTGTCCCTTATAAATCTTATTGTACTGTGAGGCGGGGGAAGAAAAAATATATATGGGATATTAAAAATGATGTCAGTTGAAATCAGGCCAAAAGAGGATATTGCACAGAAAAGGATAATGGAGATCCGATTGGCCTGCTATATCCACAAAGTACAATTGAATTTTTTTTTTTTGTCCAAACTACACATAATCTACTGCAGCTCAAATCACTTGTCATATAATAAGTTAAATTCTGATTCTTAAATTGCAAAGACTGAAACGCTACAAGGTTGTGTGTAGCGAATAGTTATTTTAAAATTGGATCAAGGGAGAAGAAATGTTTTAAGGGGTCTTGGATAGTAAAAGCATTGCGCAACACTCATTTGATAATACTGCAGTAATTCAGTTACTGGGAAATTGGAACGTGGCCTGCAAAGGATGGAGGCAAGTGATTACACAGCATGTTTTGTATGGTATGTAATTTTGAGTTTCGTCTATGAAAGCAAAAGGTCTACTTAAATGTTTAATAGTGAATCATTACGCAATAATTTTATTCTACTCTTTGCCAGGCATAGGAAGTGGGTCATCTCATGAATAACAAAAATTGGCGTATAATTTTTTTCCCATTACAATACATTGATTTTTATTTTTTTTTAAGAAATAATTTCATAGGATATGTCACTTCTGTGTAAATTAATACAAGCTGAGGGATGAAAAAAAAAGATGCTTATTTTAGGTTAAATCATTAAAACGATTTTAAATTTTTGTAATACTGTCTTCCTTGTTTATTTTTCGTTCTGTCCTTTAGCGGTACATCAGATTTTTCTATTCATTTGTTCTCTGCGCAATCATAATTGTCACTTTTTAATAGTCAAAAACTCCAGCATTAATTTCATTTGCCGGCATGTGGTCATTCTTTTCAGAAACTATTTTAGTTTGCCAATACAATATCGTTTTATGGCAAACATTTTGTCATTTTATAGCAATGTAGAATTGCATCTTTTATGTTGTTTGCAGGTTGAAATGTCCTTGCAGGCATCAGCCCAGCTGTTACCGTAATTGTGCTTCCCATAATCTCGCTATTCCCTGCACAGGTATAAATATTTTTTCCATCTGCCTCATTATATACATTATATGCTGTGCACACAAGCATTTGCTTTACATAAATGGCTCTGTAGTGGCTGACAAATTGTGTGTGCACTTTAGTGGGGAGAATGAACGATAGTCTCATTAGCAATGTGCTGAACTGTTTTTTTTTTTTTAACATTAAAAAATGGACACTTATTTTATTGGATATATTGAAGAGTTCCTGTAATTCATCAAGTGTAGAAAGGGATTGACAAGAATCAGGAGGAATTTATAAAAGATTTGAAAGCTTTTGACAAGATTAAAAATATCTCCTTTATCATCATGAAAATGTATTTGTGGCTTTTTCTCCCCACAGTCTTTCTTCTCACCTTCTCTTTCTATTCACGACGGAAGGAGAAATATTCCTACAGCGAGTAGGCTAATCCGCTTTTGCTTTGCTATGTTATTTGTTGTTCAGTAAAATGGAGGTGACACTTCAAAATGTTGTTTACCGATTTAAAAACGACGCCTGGAGTCACATTTTTTTTATTGCAGCGAGTTGGTAGGTGTGCAATTGTCCAGTCCGATCTTGTTAAGCCGCTTCGCTCACTATGTGGTTCACTGGACTATTCTGCTTTCTTCTTTATTTTAGAAATGGGCTACTAGTTTCCAAACAGTTTCTATCAGTTATTTCCCTGAACGAATCTTTTAAATTTGCATTTTATTTGACTTCAGTCAACTGTTCAACTGTTTTGTTTTTGGTTTTGGTTTTGTTTTGTTTTGTTTTGTTTTTCGGGTTGGTTTGGGTTGGTTTGGTTTGGGTTGGTTTTGGTTGGTTTTGGTTTTTTTTCATTTCAGGCAATTCTCACCTTCATAAAAACCTTTTCTGCTACCTCAAAGCCCGAAAAACAACTAACTGTCCTTGAAGCATTCCCGCAGTGTATAGTTTATGTTACATTATTTTAGCAATCAATTACAAGCGGGATGGCGAGCATTCTGCCCAAGGTTCCCAATAATTCTTTGACATCGTCATAAGAAGCCTTGTGGCATTCCCAAGGAGGATCTTGGCGCGTTGGGAGTGTTGATTTAATGTGTAGATTTGCTGTCTCGTAAATCGAGGCCTCTTGAAACTTTAACGGTGATTACATGCAAGCCATCGAAGTAATAACAGTCCAGAGCATGGATAGGGGTTGGACTCTTCCATTTATGAAGGTTGGCAAATTCTCCTCTCTGGTATTGTGTTTCATGTTTTTGCAAAAATAAAGCATGGCCTGGATTCTTTAGTTGTTCAGAAATAATCAAATGAATAGTTGCTTTAAAAAAGTGTGCATGTTGCCGTTCATTGAGCAAAATGACTCGGCCCCGATGTCTAAGTGCATCAGACCTCTCCTGTCTTTTATAAGATTACGGGCTAGAAAATTAAATAGAAGCATGTGAAAAGGTTGGGAGGGCTGCAAGACAGGGCTAAGGTAATGTCACAGTTTCGGATCTTTATTGGGAGAGGCACAAATTCGTGTGCCGTGCACAACCACATGTACACACATACACACAATTGCCTGTATTGATTAGTTGCAAAAAAACAGTTGAGGTCAGCAGACTGAATTTCTTTGTCTCTGTCTCTCGCATTCCATTTGTCTCTGTCTGATTCGATACTCGACTTGCCCCATCAGGGGGTCTCGCTTTATACACATGTGCAGCCCACCTCCCCAGGCCTGCTCTTAACACACGGTAGTTTCCTTAAGTCTTTCATTGACACACACCCGATCAATCAGTCAATTTAGTTTCATTCCAAGAGAAACCTGATGGATCTGCTTTTGTCCTGATAAAGTTTGCTGTGGCAAATCAGACAATATGCTTCTGACCACAGATTTGTTTGAGGTTCTTTTTAATTGCACCACATATTTTGCGCGTAAAGAAAATTATCTTGTGTCAAATATTTATCACAGCAAAGCTTGAATAAATAGAATAAAAAGTCTATTTTGACAAAATAGGTTGTTAGGGTTGTCTTCTGTCGTTCCCTTTGAAAGCAAATACATTTGTGAAAACTAACATAGCTAGACAACATCAGCCCCGGGTGAGTATTTTAAAAGACATTTTAAAAAAATCTATCAATATGTCATAGTGCCATAGCACATTATTTTTATTGTCAACACTACTTCGGATTTCAAGCAAGCTTGGATCTGAGCCTAGCAGATAGAGCTGATGACTGATCGATAACAGCCAGACCAATCAGTCATTGCACCCCCTACCTCCCCCCACCTCCGCCACCCCGGCCCAACCCGACAACCTCTCTGATCACTCCCAACTGCCATAGCCGCAAGGCTCATTTGTCCTCCAGTGCAGGTGTCATTTGTCTTCACATTTGCTTTCCATCTGATAGTTCAAGTGCTTTCCAGATGCCCTTTGCATGTGTCTTTACAATTGTCACTGATTTATGCGTCCTTGACGACGCTTTCAATTCATGCTCATCTGGGCTCAGATTAAAAAAAAAAAAAATCAATTTAATTACTTTAGATGGTTTTTCAGTGCAGGTGAAAATATGTGTTTATGAATTCTTCATTTTGAATAAATGTAAAAGTGCGTGTTGACATATGACAAGGAATATTTTGGTGCAATTCAGATTTTTTTTTTTTTTTTTTAATTTATAATGGTTGTCATTGTCTAAGTGTGATTGTCCCTCCTCTTTTAGAGCAGCAGCTTTGAATTATTATAACACCCCAGGTGTCTATCAGGGATGGCCAGTCGTTTTATGACCATCATTTCCTCCACTTACAATCCTTCACTATTTCATTCCCCCTCATTTGCATTTACATTTTGGACATTTGACAGCCACGGGTCTCTGGAGTGACTAGAAATGTTGCTTCTTATCACAATCTCATTGGTTTAAATGAACATACGCGTTCAGCAAAGATCAAATCGTTTTAGAGGTGAGATAACCATAAGAAAATGAAATTTTACAGCCCAGAAAAATTTGTTCTTCAACCTCAGTTATGTCTGCAAATGCAATCAAGTGGATTAATTAACTTGAATGAATTACCAGTTTAAAAAAAGTTTAAGCATCACCATAGTAACGTTGTCATGACAATGTTTTGGGAGTAAAAGAAACTCTCAGAATAAAACCAGGATGCATATCCCTATTTGTTCAGGCCAGTCTCGTGTTGGTGAATCAGTATGTACGCCACCTGCTGACGAAACCCCCAAAATGCAACTGGACCGTGCAGGGCTGCACAGAGATGTTTGGCATCTAAATGCATTGTTTTCATTTTGTGTAATAGGCAATTTTTAGATATCTCCCGGGTTTTTTTCCCATCAAAATACAGCATTACTACAGTATTATTCATCTATTTTGTTTTATTAAAAAATAGATTGTATCATCAGTTAACCGTTCTCTGCTTTATTATTACAGCACAAGAGACATATAGGTGATTTTTTTTATCTGTCAAGGGATTACAATATAACAGAACGGTCAGTATGTCTGACACACAGGATTACCACTAAATTATTAGATTAATAAGTGAGTTTCGTCTTGCTTTTCAAACTACAAAGAAAATCAAATTAAAAAAAAGAAATAACCTAATTTGACGCACTGTACACTCCACGGCAATAGATGGCGCCCGTTCATGAGATGAGAGACAGGAAGTGCGTGGCTGCAAGCGGAAGAGACGTGGCACATAAACAGAAGCAGGAAGAAACCAGCTACACAAGTCAACTCATGACAGCTTCCACCCGAAATATTACTCCATCAAAATTCCCACATAGAACAGGGTTTATGTCATCTTTACAACATTCCCTAAAGCCACCGGGACTTGATTAAAGTCTATGACAGGTAAGGTTGGCGTTAGCGTGTCAACATTTGGATTGCTAGCATAATTAGCATGCTAACCATACTCTGATGAGCCACCCTAAATGTCGCATTCTGTCACGTTGGATACATGTAACTCTAAAACGAGTAAACGCTGGTAAAGATAGTTTTTTTTTTTTATCCACAGGAGGCTATGGGGCTCTGCAAGTGTCCAAAGAGGAAGGTGACCAATTTATTCTGCTTTGAGCATCGTGTCAATGTTTGTGAACATTGCCTTGTCTCCAACCACAACAAGGTCAGTGGGAGAAAACCAAAAGGATGCATGATCATTTCTTTATTTATAATCACGATTAAATCATTCACTTTTTCCTGTGCTCCCTTTAGTGTATCGTACAATCATATCTGCAATGGCTTCAGGACAGTGATTATAACCCAAACTGTACTTTGTGCAATAATCCACTGATTGCTGAAGACACCATCAGACTTATCTGCTATGGTGAGATTTCCGTCTTCTTCTATTCAGCTCTATTACATTATATTGCACTGACCAAAATCCCAATTCATATTATGTTCCACCAATATCAAGTATTTCAATTGATCTGAGCCAGCGATGCTTTGATTGATTTTCAGATGTTTTTCACTGGACTTGTCTTAACAATTTGGCCTCCCGCCTGCCCCTCCATACGGCTCCAGCAGGATACCAGTGTCCCAGCTGTCAGGGTCCAGTGTTCCCCCCCTCCAACCTAGCCAGCCCGGTTGCCGATGTGCTTAAAGAGCAACTGTCATCTGTTAACTGGGCTAGGGCGGGTTTAGGGTTGCCACTGGTAAGGAGTGGTAACTTAAATGTGAATGAGTTTTCAAAATGTACATTCATGTGACACTTCATTAGGAATACCTTGGAATAAAATCCTCACCGTTAATGATAAAACCCTTAACATACATTTGCATGTTCAAATCCAGATTTACGACCCAGTCGATACCCTTCAGGAGGTCTCGGCTAATGATGTTACAGACTACACTGACTGGTCGTCATTTAATGGTGAGTCGAAATGTTTACGCCTCTTTATATCTTTGTGTAATTGTTTTTGCGGTTTTAATTTCATGGTCAAAACAAAGCCGATAGCTCGTTTTTCTTTCTTTCTTTGGGGTTACAGCACAAGAAGAGAGTCACAGTTACCACAGCCGCTCCTACAATGCCAGTCTCAACCAAGCGCCAAATAATGCTTCATCTCCAGAAGAGGACAACTTGGGGAATGTGGATCCAAATAACAGAGATCACTCTATTGTCAACTTTCCAGATGAGACTACATGCGTTACAATTCACGCAGGTAAAGACTTTGCCGAGTGGCTGTAACCGTTTTATTTTGAAGGGTGTAAAATTGGTTTCATCCTGCAAATCTGGGCAATTAATACAAAATATTCAGGGTCATCGCCAAGAAAGATCTACGACACGAGGGACAACAGCTCTAACAGACAGATGGATTTTGATGATGATAAGTACAGACGACGACCAACGTTGAGCTGGTTTGCACAAATTCTCAAGTAAGTCATATATTTCTAGAATTTTATAAATTATAATTGATGTTTAACAAACACTCGGCTGATTTTCTTTCAGGAATTGTACGGGCTCAAAGCGAACGGCTCTGTCTTGGAAACAGCGGGTCTTCATGTTCATTTTGGTTGGTGTAGTGGGATTCTTTACTTTGATTATCATCATGGCGAAACTTGGACGTGCCTCTGCTGGTTTAGACCCAAATTTAGATCCTCTTTTAAATCCACACATCCGTGTGGGCAAAAACTGAAATCAGGCATTGATTACTTATTTTTACCCACCTCCGCACCGCATTTATACTGTAATGTGTAGGAAAAAAACAATATTGGCACGCTAGTACATAAATTGGCCGCTAGAGGGAGACATTTACCCACCAGGAACTGGGACCATCTCACAAAGCGTTCTTTCCATGAACGACCAACAAAGTTGTATTCTAATAAACAGGTCTAATGGGGAGAATATTTATATCAACCAGTTGGCAAACATTTAAAAACTAAATTGTTGAATCCTTCACTATGATGTTTATAGTTGTGAATGTAAAAATGGCTTCCACATTAATTGCAAAATGCAGTCATACCTAATTATTAACACGTGTTTGTTTTCTTTTGAAATTGAGTGCTTTTAGATATATTATTTATGTTAATCTGTTGGTTTGGGGTCCTTTTTGATTATACATTAAATGGGAATACTACAGAATTTCATAATTGTGGTGCTTATTCATGAAATAATCCAAAATTGAAGAAGAATTCAGCGTTCCTGACTCGCAAACCATTTACAGTGCAAGGAGGTTTTTTTTTTTAAGTCATTACAAAAAAATTCTTAACCTAAATAAACTAATGTTTACATTGTTAGTTATTTTCTAAATAATGAAACTTTTGCAAGAAGGTAAAGCCAAACCTATAAAGAGAAATTTAATGAATTGACTTACTGGGGAGCAATACAGAGACACTCAAATAATTTCCACAGCTCTACTCTGTCGGATCCAGAGTTTAATTATGTCCTCTGGGGGAAGTCATTGAACTTAATAGAAGCATCACTGATTATTCTGTGCTTGGTTGGGTTCGCAATAGTTACAGATGATATAAAGCTCATCATCTCATATAGCAAAGTGTCTCGATAGTCCACCAAGCAGGTACTCATGTTCTGTGGAATCTCTGGAAAAACCTCGGGCTAGCCGAGTCTGGAATATTCACAAGTACATCCTATTAGCTTTGCATGCGTTCTTTTACGTCTTCCGATTTTCCATTGCGTTAGCAAATCGCTTACTAGAGCTTTTCACATTGATATCTAGTCCACCAGGGAAAGGTTATTAATATCTGCAGTTCCAAAGAAGGCATATTCTGTTTTGCCCACTACAAAGCATTCAGTTGATTCCTCTATTTCCTCAACATTTCGGCATTAATTAATGTAACATTTTGTGGTTGGATTGTCATGCTATTGGAATTCAATATAGTTCTCACTAACTTTGAGTGTTAGATTGCCCATTGCATTGACATAATAGGGTCAACCAGATCAATAGGCCACCACATGCATACAGTAAGTTTTGCTGTCTGTAATATTTATTTCTTCTCCCATGATGCTATTCACTGATAATGAAAATTGTTGATATTCAAGCACAGGATGCATTCTTTATTTTTTTTTTTCCTGTCTAATTTCTCAAATGTGGGACAAAAGCACACCTCGAAACTCACAACTGACCCTTCTGTCATTGGCTGACACTGCAGTCGATTGAATTGTGCGTGTGTGTGTGTGTGTCACACGCTTCACCGTTCAATTGGGAAGGGCATCACACAGAATGTCATTTAGCTTCTGGGGCAAAGCATCAGTAAGCATCTCCACTTCATCCTGGTGGATACTTTGAGACGGTAAGTAAACATCTCAGCTGTGTGATGCAATAGATTTATGAATTAATTGGTTAACTGTTGAGTAAAGAAATTATCACTGCTTTGTAATATAATTGTCATTTAAATACAACTTCAATAAATGTACGTTATTTATTTAAATGTAAGTTGATGACTGGACTTAATGAAATATTTCACCCCCAACAGAAGATTTTAAGGTTCAAAATATCTGAAATGTGTGACCAACAAAAAAAAGTCAAGAACAAAAAAACAGAAGCCAAAAGTCAAGAAATGAAGCATCATCACTCCAAACAAGCTCACGGTCACCTACATCATCGTCAAAAGAAGTTCCATCGGTCGGATGAGGACAACCAAGAGTGAGTTTTTAAATTAATATCAATTATTGACATTTCATCTTTTCAACACCCATGTTCTGTTTTTGAAATAGCAACCATTCGACAGCGGAGGACAGCTTGCTCAGTGATCACGTCTCGCATCGTTACCATCGCAAGCAACATCGTGGCCAGCTTTCTCTATCTGAAACCTCTTTCACTTCATCATACGGTTCTTCTTCATCCACTTTCTCTTCATCAACAACCGCCTCTTCATCATCTTCATCATCCACGTCAGCATCTTCCTCGAGTCTATCGTCGGAGAATAGCAGTGAAGGTTCCGAGGAATTTCTTCTTAGGAGGCCCCAGCATTCACAATCATGTAATAACATTTCTGAAAAGCACAAGTACATCGAAGAAGAAGAAGACACTGCACCTTTGATTGGAACCAGTGGTCACGCAGGCAAGCAGAAACAGACAAAAGGCAAGTCTTCTCAAAATGGCTCCAAGCAAGGCACCCGGAAGAAGACGCGTGACACAGCAAGTTTCCGCAAATCTAAATCTATGGAGGCCCTCACGTTCGCCTCCGAAAACGAGGGGAACGAAGAAGAGCAAGAGAGGAGAAAAAATGAAAT
Organism: Syngnathus floridae; assembly: GCF_059516105.1. NCBI lineage: Eukaryota > Metazoa > Chordata > Actinopteri > Syngnathiformes > Syngnathidae > Syngnathus > Syngnathus floridae. The sequence goes on along the minus strand of NC_142427.1, from coordinate 8,593,137 downwards.
CAGAAAGAATTTAATGAAGGAGAAAATGAAATTCTCTGCCTTTCTCAATGAGATCACTCGACAAGTTCTCAGCCCCATGAGACTCACCACTCTGGGCGTTACAGATGCTCAGAAACCAAGCGGCACCGAGTCGGTTTCCAGCAAGTCCGAGGACAAGAGGCGACACCAGAGGAGTCGACCTGTCAGCCCCGACTCGGTTACCTCCAGCCAATATTCTCATTCTCAGCTTTCAAAGTCCAACTCGTCCCACCATCATCGTAGGCATGACTCTCCAGACTCACCCAAAAGCTGCACTGACATAAGTTATTTGGAAAGACATCCATCATGGTCCCAAACATCTCAACATTGCTCACGGTCACCGAGTTGGAAACAGAACCGCCGTCGGAACCAAGGAGATATTCAACGGTGTCATCATAGCCCGAGTTATCACAGATACGCCCGTGACAAAAGTCCCCATCGTCATCGTAGATGTTACAGTCCCGTCTCATATTCCAGTTATGAAGATTGCGACAGTTCCAGCTATCATCACGACAAACGTTCTCCTCACAATCACTACGAAGACGACCATGATGGAGGCCGCTACGGCACTTTAACTCATTCCCGTCATCATGACCCGGCTAATCCTCAGCAGAGTGAAGATCATCTCCATTATCGCCGAGGATACGTTCCTCGCCACGGTGGTCGTCACTCTCCAACGTATCATCATGAAGAGCACCACAACCATCAGCAAATTCGCAATAGCTCATCACAGCACCACAAAGACCGTCCAAATAAAGGTCATCACCATGGCAACCATTTAAATACAAAACGTCCAACAACGCCGCGTCATGGAAACCAAGCCCAAAACGATAAACCTTTCTCAAAACATCACCATGGAGACCCCCGTGACCTTGCTCACCATCACGGTTTAAAGGACCAACATCATCCTAATCGTCAACATGGAGATCAGATCCTGCAACAAAACCATAGTGTCCATGGAGATGGACGGCCCCACCAGAGATCCAAATCTAGTGAATTTGGAGACCGTCCTAAGGCAAGTCATCATCATCAACATCATCAACATGGTCCGACCCGTCAGCATCACCATGGCGATGACCACAAAGAGGTCAAGCAACCTGACAGCCAGAATTCCCATCAAGAGCACCGCTATGGAGCTCATCACATTCCAAAACGTCCCCATTATCATGGAGACAGCCCAAGCCATGAAGAGCGCCACGACAGTTCTCACCATCAGCATCACCATGGCAACCACAACAGTGGAATCCATGAAAACCACCTTGGCGATCCAAGTCATCCTGAGCCACATCTGCACAAACATGAGCCACAACATGAGGAGAAGCACCGTCACCTAAAAGGGGAATCTGCTGTCAGGTTGCCTCCACACCAGATGGGAGTTCTTTCCTGCAAACTGGATCCAACCAGGAAGATGAACACCACCTCCGGTCGAGACGAGGAACAAACCGACTTCACCGTCCCATCGATACCGCAAGTACGCCATTTTTTAAGACAAGGTTCTATAAAGTTGTTTAAATGGAATTTTCGTTCTTCATTGATTCCTCTATTAATCATCGATTCGGGAAGTTCCCTTTTTAAAACCCGAATCAATAATTTCCATGTTCAGCTTGCTTGATTATAGGTTTGAATAATTTGCTCCTTTATTGATTTTTCTTTCAGTGTGCCTGTCACGATTTTCACTAGTCATCATAGAACGGAAAACTATTATAAAATATTACCAAAATGATGATCTTGTCTCAATTTACTCACAAATCGACATCGTGTAAAATCTGAGTCTGTTTTATTAAATACAAGTCTGATATATTCACATTTAATTCTATTCCTTATTAATAGGAACCAACTCGTGAAATGGACAAGATTACGTAAGTGTGATTTGCTCTCTGTTAAGAAGTAACAATTTGGAGAACCATCTGAACGGAGATGAACCCTTCGTCTTTGCAGGTTCCCCAAAGGAGAGAATGAAGGTCAAAGTGTATTGACGTCAGCAGTCAAGATGGAGTGTTTTGGAGATTTTTTAAACAGTCATAAGATTTTGGAAGAAGAGCTCCAGAGGACACGTATGGAATTGAGCAACCTCACAGAGAGTTTTAAAATGTAAAGAGAAATATTATCTCTAAAACTTCACGTCTGGGGGTGAATTAAATCTCAATGTGTTATTTTGTTTTGTTTTTAGACTCCATGAAAATTGTTCATCCACACAACAAACAAATAGTCTACTGGAGCAAAAACTGAACTCTGTGGTAAACCCCTAACATTTACTTGTCCGAAATGTGAATTGTCCCCATGCACTTTGACCTTTTATTCTTTTAACAGACTAAAAGCATGGAAGGAGAGCGCCAGAGGTTGAGCCGACGTATTTCAGCATTGACGGAACAGCTGACCTCAGCCAAGTATACTAACAACGTGGAAACATTTAATGTAAGACCTTCAAGTTTTAAATAGATGAGTGGACATTAAAAAAAATATATTCACATGTTCTATCTGATTTTCAGGTCAATTCCGTGCCGAGCGAACCCAACGACCATTTTTTCCCAGACGATGCCATCAGTCAATTTATGCTCCCTTTGGCACCTCCTCCAGCCCAGTTCATGGACAGCCAAAACTACGAGAAGGTCAAAGCTGCAGGGCAGGAACAATGTCTGGGGTCGGTTCCAGAGGAGGAGGAGTCGGACTGGTCAGAAATGGGGGAAGAGATCCCGAGATTTCTCCTGACAAACAGAAATCAAGCATGGCCGCCCAGGGAAGCAGACATGGACAAAGACAGCGAGTCAGAGGAAATTCTCTGTCTTCACTCTCCTCGACCTCTGCAGGTACCTCATCTCAAATTCACCATCCACAATGAGATTGTACCTGCCCCACCAGGCAATGCTTGCCTCTCAGCTATAACAGATGAGAGCACATTTCGGATGGCCGCCAGCCAGAACCTTGGCTCGACCATATTGATCAGGTCAACTAGCCTAGAGCAAATCCCGCTTGCGTGCCATCAAATGCCAAAGGAACTGAGAGGCACAGAGGCCATGATGGACCTCCACCACCCTGGGGATGAAGCTATTGACGATTTAGACAATGAGATCATCCATCATTGGAGAAGAAACAATGACAGGGATGGAAGAGCATTGGAAGCTGATAGCGCCCCCTGCAGTCTGCAGTCTGTTGAGCAGATGCTCAACCAGTTCATGTGCGAAGAACCTCAGTCCAGTGAGGGGATATGTCAGAGAAGGTCAGACATGCATGGATGGACAGGTGGGATTGCAGAGGAGGTTTTAGGAGGGGAGCAAACACAGCTGTGATTATAATAATAACTTTTTTTGCTAGTTTTTTTTCCCCCCCTTCCCGTTTTATTCAGCAGATTTGAATGAACTTTTTAGAAAAATCCAGCCATTACCTTTGAAAATAATAACTCCATAGTACAATAGAGAAGAAAGAAAAGAAAAAAATAAAATAGAAATGCTTCACTTTTTTTTTCTTCTCTATTGTGATATGGAGTTATTATTTTCAGTATTTTTTACTTTCTTTTCTTGTATTTCTTTAAATGTTCAAAATAAACAAAAAAAAAAAGTGAAGCAATATCCTAAAATACTCTCAAGGACTCCTGCCTGTAAATACTTCAAAAAAGTCGTCAAAAATTTGGAAGTGGAATTTGAAAGAATTTCGTAGATATGCTATTCTGTATAAATGCAATTTGAACATTGATGTTTTTCCTGTGTAAATATATTTTCTCTGTAAAAAAAAAAATATATAAGGAAAATTATTCACATCTGCTCTGACCACATAATTACAGGAATGAAATAAACAAATGGAAAAATAAATTATTTATCTGGAATGTGCTTGTTTTAGGTTTTATCTATCTTCTGTGAAAATATTTGACACATTTAAATTCTCATGTCAGCCCCTGTCAATTGACTGGTGAGCTATCCAGGGTGACCTCACCTCTCTCCTCATGTCAGCTGAGATAGACTCCACCCCCTGACCTTGCACGAGATACGGTACGTATTGATCGTGGATATTCTGAAATGTGGCTTATATGCAATCCTGTTTAGAAGTATGGAGGATATCAATATCCTAATTATTTTTTTTCTTCACAGAAATCATGTTGATATGTTCAATATGTATTGACTGACTAAACACCTTTGTCACTTAACGGGTAGCTATCACTCTTGTTTTCTCAAATCCACTTTGTCATCAGTGTCTGTTTGATGGATGCTGAGCAGACAATGGCCTGGATTCTCCTGACCACCTTAATAGGATAGGCAGGCATTAGCATTAAGACGCTCCCAGCGTTCAGGTTTGCCAAATCCACTGTGTGGAGCTGCATCGCAGTCGGTGGTTATTTGTGGACTTTTTTTCAGCACTTTTGGGAGAGACAAAAATAAGGTGACCTGGAATATGCCTGTAATTTGTGTTATCCTAGATGTAGCATTTTACACAAATGTCTTATTTTGGTAGATTTTGAGTTGTACTGCTGTTGCAGTTTCAGTTTGAATCTGAATTTTCAGATAAAAACAGCCTCGTCCCACCCCGACGTGCTGTCGCCGTTCTCCTTCCCCTACTTCCCCCGGTAAGGCTCGGAGCTCCTCGTTGCAACCATGGTGGTGATGAAGATGAAGTTCCCCTTTGAAAAAAGGGTGAAGCTTGCCCAGGGACTGTGGCTCCTGTCCTGGTGTGCCACAGTAGCCGGGGCGGTCACGTTCGCCCTCGGGTGCGTTCTCAAGACAGAGCTACGAAGAAGGGCAGAGGTACAATTTATTATTTCTAAGCTTTTGACTTGAATGTTTAAAAAAAATGATAATTATAATTGAAATCTGGAGACCTCCAGTTCAAAACACTTGTGCCCCACTTAACTCATTTGATCAACCAAATCCTGAACATCTTCCAGAAATCTGGCCCAAAAAAAAAATCTGGTTTCATTTATGCTTAACATTAATTTTTAATATTTTCATTCCATTTTATGTGACTCTCCTGCAGGTAATGGATAATACCGACATACATATCGTGCCCAACACCCTCATGATAGTTGGTCTGGCCTCCTTGGGCATCAACTACTTTGCATCGAAGATCTGCCAGGATGCCTTGGATGCTGGCAGATTTCCTCGCTGGAAGACCTTTTTGAAGCCCTACTTTGCCATTTCTTGTTTCTTCACTGTGCTCATGCTGCTAGCGATCATCATGAGCTATGCCATGAAGGGCAATCTGGAGTCTTCTCTGAAGGTCGGCTTGAGAAACGGCATCCGCTTTTATAAAGACACAGACACCCCGGGACGTTGTTTCCAGAAGCAGAACATCGATCGCTTGCAGATGGACTTTCAATGTTGCGGAAATAACGATCACAGGGATTGGTTTGAGGTTCAGTGGATCAGCAATCGCTACCTTGATTTCAACTCCAACGAAGTAAAAGTGTAAGTCATGTTTGCCAGACATTAGACAACAAATGAATTTTTGTAAACAATCGTATTTTTTTCAGCCGCGTCAAGAGCAACGTCGACGGCCGATACTTGGTAGACGGAGTCCCATTCAGTTGCTGTAATCCCAGTTCTCCTCGACCATGCATCCAGTATCATCTTACCAACAATTCAGCTCATTATAATTACGAGTACGAGACAGAGGAACTCAACATCTACCTGCGAGGCTGCAGGGAAGCCCTGCTCAACTACTTCATGGGTCTAATGAACACCATTGGGGCTGGAGTCCTCTCAGTCTTCCTCTTACAGGTGCACATTGCAAAACTTTTTTTATTTTTATTCCTGAATAACATCACCTCCTTATTTCCAGGGTTCCGTGCTGGTGAGTTTGCGCTTCTTGCAGACCTCCATGGAGGCAGTAGCAGGGGAGGAGAACACGGAGATTGAGACAGAAGGATACTTACTGGAGAAGGGAGTGAAAGATACCTTCATGGAGTATTTTGACCCTGTGCTCAAGTTCCTGCTGCTTAAAAACCAGGTACAGGAGGGCACTGCTGAAGGCACAGAAACTGCCTAAACACAAAGTCGGACACGCTTATGTAAATATTTTTTTTTTCTTCTGTCTGTCACTTTAAGTATCTGGTATAGCTAGATCAAAAAAGATACATAGATATTTTACAAAGCAATTATATGGAATTGGAAGTTTTATGACGTATGTGCCACAACACAGTGGTTAGGAGTCATCATTACAATGAAAAACAAGAATTGCAGTATTTGTAGTACAGAATCTTTGTATGTAGTATTTATTCTTGTTTTTACTTCGATAGATATAATTAAATTTTATTGATATTTCCTTTTGTATGTTCATTTTTAATTATCATGCATGTCACCCACCATGAGATAATGCATTTTCTTATTCTGTTTGGCTCCTGTAATGGAGAACTATTGGCTCCTGTAATGGAGAACAATTGGATTAAGAAAACCGATTAAACTACTTCAGTGATGCACTGAAAGCCATTAAGAGTGTCCTCTAACTTGACACCTCAGTTAGCCCCGTTAATCTCTTTTGTTAATACTAAACCTGCTGCCCTTGCAGTCTCATATTGTAGCTGCATTGCAAAACTAATTCATTTTAATGTATATGTTGTTGTATAACATTGTAAATAAAATAATAATGAACCAAATCAAAGTGAGTATGCACTATGTAATGGACTCATTGGGCTTTCATTAAATACTTAAGTCAGTTCATTCCTTCTCTGAAATCATTTTACAGTGTAATGTATTGGAGACAGTGGATAGCAATTTTATTAAAAAGGCTTTTATAAAACCTGGGTTACTCTGTTCTGTTATTATTATTATTATTATTATTATTATTATTATTATTATTATTATTAAACACTCACTTCTTTCTAGCTGACCTACTTTCCGTCGTTCTGTGGTGTGCAACGGAATCATTAAGATAAGTAAAAAAAATTAAAAATTATGTATATTTATTTTATTGTTTATTTTAATTTTAATTGTGCGTCTTTTCATTTTGACCTGGTCTACTTCAAGAACTATATCAGCTTACTTTATGTCTGCATAATTATAGCTGCAGTGACGTATAATCATGTGATGCAATGACGTCACTGCCACCCGGAAATACTCTCGACTCTATTTTGGAGTCGTCATTTCGGAACCAGTTTTGTAGACGTTTGATTCATTACATTAGGACGCAGTTTATTACTTTTATTTTCGGTTATGTTGTAACCTGTGTGTTTATATCCACTTTTACACACGAGCGTTTCTATTTTTTTTAGAGGGTGACCATTTAATATTCCAGTATTTGAACGAAGCTGTCACGCCCAGTAGAGAACCGTTCAGAATGTCCGATTCGTTCGCCATTCTTACACTCCGGAAAGCTAGTTAGCGAGGCAGTAATCAATAATATATAAAACCAAATTGTAGACAAACGTGTCTAATGAATTAACTTCTTGACCAAAGACGACAGAGCAGTGGAGCAACACCCAAAATCACAGGTAGGTCGATCACTACCGAAATGTTAATTGTTCTATAATAGTTTGGATGGTATGCTAACTCAAAAAGTAAGTCATCATGAACGCTAATAGTTTGGGATTTAAAAATAAATCTACGCCCTGACAGTTGAATAAATATATGAAAAGACTGTTTTGTGGTACATTGGCACCATGTTTACAATTTCGTGAATCTGAATACCTCATCTTTGAACAATTGCGTAACCTTGTATTCGGTTCCCATTGTTTATCTAGCTAGTTCTTGTTGCCGGACTTGCTAGTACTTAGCACAAGTTTGGGTTGCTGGGAGCGTTATAGCGATGAACTAAGTCCTGTGGAATCCCTTGTTGATGGGCAGACGAGTGACACATTGAGAATAAACGATAATACCCCGTCAACAAGTTATCTTTACTCAACTGGGGTTAGGGTCGTTTTGGTTATTTTTAATTAGCATTGGAGGGAGACACTTTTTTTTTTTTTGCTGAAAGGGGATCAAAAACTTTGCAAACCATGCACATATGAATATAACTCAAGACATCTCTTTGTGTTTCAGATTTGAAATGGAAGGAGATGTGTGTAGCTTCCCCCCAAACTCTTCAGATGACCACTCACAAAGAGGGAGTGTTGCTTCTTCTGCCACACTGTCCCACAGTATGAGTCATCATGTGACATATTCATCAGAGAATGTTTTTGTGGATCTTTTGTTCATACTTTAACTGTGTTTTCCCTCCCAGCTCAAGATGTGCTCATATACTTGTTCGGTGACAGCGCGGTGCATTTATCAATAGAAGGACTTGGCAGTGCCACTGTGCAGGAGTTGGGCCGAACTGTCCGAGAGGCTCTTCATGTTCCTGAGTCTGCGCAGGATGCCTTTGCCTTCTGGCTGTCTTCTCCACTACTTGGTAAAAAAAAAAACAACAACATAAATTTAATGATTGAATTTTTTCACAAAACACAGAAGTGTTCCAAATACAGATGCATCAGATGTTGTTTTACTCAACAGAGCTTCAGTTAAAAGCAAGGCACCAACCTTACAAGGTGTGTCGCCAATGGCAAGACTTGCTGTATCGCTTTACGGAAGCCTCGGAGGAAGACATTTCACAAGGTGAATGTTTCCACACAACCTTTTTTTTTTTTTTTCGTTTTGTGTTAGATGCTGATATTGGTTTTATTTGAATGTTAAAACTATTTATATTTAGTCAAACTTGTTTCTGAATAAAAGTGCTTGACAGAACAGCTATGGACACACTGTCTTTAAAAGTGGAATGCATTTCTGAATTTCCGCAGCATGCACTCAAAGGGTTACTCTCTTTTGTTTTCCTCAGATGAGCCCTGCCTCCAATACCGTCGGAATGTGTTTTATCCCAAATCTAAAGAGCTGCAGGTACTTTATCCTGGGGGAAAGCATGAATAATGGATTTATTTTTTATTTTTATTTTTTTAAAGCACTGAGTACAGGTCCACAAATCTTTCGCTTTACCGTCGCTTCGTTTGATGTTGCCTCAATCATAATGATTTTCAGATAGAAGATGAGGGAGTGCTACGACTTTTATATGAAGAGGCCAAGAGCAATATCATGACTGGACGATACCCCTGCGATCCTGAACACTGGGCCTCTCTTGGAGGCTTGTCTCTTGCTCTTAATGAGGGGACAGGCTTGGACAGGCAAAAATTGACCACTACTATACGGTAAGTAAAAAAAAAAATTCAGATCAATGACAGTTATGCAGTCCAATACAGTGTTCTGTTGTCATTGATGCTGAGTTTGTGCACCCACAGGGAGAAGAAGCTGTCTTCTTTCCTACCGGCCCACGTGGCCACGGGGGGTGGAGGTTTATTCTCCACATTGAGAGGCAAGTCGAGCCGTCAGGCAGGTTTGGAGCAGAATCTCTTGGAGGAGTACAGAAAGATCAATATATCTGGAGAATCTCAGCAGGACTCAGAGCTTCTACAGCTGTACCTCAGAACATGTCACTCTCTTCCTTATTATGGGTAAGAGATCTTCTAATGACTAAAAAAATGAATCAAATGAATTGCAGACAACATTATGACTTGTTCAAACAGGTGTGCTTTTTTTGACGGGGAGATTGACAAACCCGCCCAAGGGATCCTTCAGAGGGTGAAACGCAAAGCTGTCAATGTTGGTATCTCGCTGGAGGGAGTTTACGTGATGGACGTCAAGGAGAAGGTGGTTGCTCTTTGTTTGCTGGCTTTGTCAAATGCATAAAAGGCAGTCAAACTGTCAGAATTGATTATTCTCACAATTAATCAAATAACTTCTTGAACGTATTTTGCTGCAGCACGTGCTTCTCGGCCTGCGGTTCAATGAACTATCCTGGGACCACAGCTACCCTGAGGGGGAAGGCGATTCGCACATCCTCTGGCTGGAGTTTGATGGCGACGAAGATGGCACTCCCGTCAACAAATTGCTGAAGATTTACTCCAAACAAGTGAGTCTATTGTCTTCTGTAATTTTGTCAGTTAAGCTCCAGATTAACTATATGTTACACGTCTCTGTTGGTCAGGCAGAGCTCATGAGTGGCTTCATTGAGTTTTGCGTGGAGCTCAGGTCAGTGTCTGAGGGAGGGGCCGCAGTAGAAACAGATGGCGATGCAAGTCTATCACAACAAGCCTCTGGAAAAGATGACAGCAAGCATGAACGCGGGGGACGGCGTGGAATGTTGCGCCGGCAAAGTAGCGTCGTATGCAGCCGGGTCCATTCGCTTAACACCATAAACTACGTCGACAATGGTGAGTTTGCCCTCTTTGTTGATTACAGTGCAAAGGTTAACATTAAATAAAATTTTTGACCAAGCTTTTTTCTTTTTTAGGAAAAGAAATCAAATGTTTAAAGCCAAGAAGAGCTGCATCGTTTTTCACACGCCAGTCATCTGGAGCCACATACTCCTCTGTGCAAGTGACAGAGAGCCTGGAGCAGGGTTAAGTCATCACCTCCAGCTCTACCGCCTTTGGGCAAAGACCAAAACAAAACATTTAAAGGAGACTGGGGATTGACACAAAAACTCCTGAACATATGTCGGACCAAGTGAGGGATCTTATTTCGACCATATTTATCCTCTGACATTGTGTATATTTTGCAGGTATGTTAATGTGAACACCAAGTGATTTTGTTAGTCGATATGCCTCAAAGGGTCACAAAGTGTAGTTGGCATCAAATGCAAATAGCATGAGAAAATGGCTGCTACTGATAACTGTCGCAAAAACCTTTTGACTGTTCTGCAGTGCTCATGGGCAAAATCCAAAAAGCCACTCTTCAGCATAACAGCTGACTTACCTCTTTTTCCTTTGCAATCCTTGATAGCCTGAGTGAATCATTACCACATCTAAGCCTATTATATGACTTCAAGTCTAGTACGCTTGAAGATGTCAGTGCCTTGTACGTTTGAAATGGCACCTTCAGGGTTTTTTTGTGTCTACAGTCAGCTATTAGTTTTTGCTGACTTCAGCACTAAGGGGTGGAATAAAAGAATAGGTGACATATCTTAAGATTCTAATTATGCAATTGGGAAAAGGCAATTTCACGAAACATATCAAAATAACAGCTGATCACATGTACTTTCATCGCAAAACAAAATGCTGCAACAAGCCGATGGGAATGTTTCTTCATATGTCAAGGGTCACAGATTTTTTTACATAGAAACAGAGCAGAGGTATCTTGCTAAACATCTCGCAACTTGAACACATCACATGCTTTAAGCCATTCTAACATCAATTTCCTTCCTTAACTCCCCATGCAATCAACTCAATATTTGTACACTCATGTATCCAACTTTTCAGAATCAAAGATGTTATTGCTAACATACTATGCATGTTACATTGTAGAATAGGCATTCCAATTCATGTGATCATTTACTATAAGGCTGCACTGTCAATACATTTGATTTTTTTGTACTGTATATTATATGTATGTATTTTTATGTTCATGGGTTTATACAAGAGACTGAGGTCACGTTTTCTCTTCAACACTCACTTTCAAGTGCCTTTTGTGTTTGTGTTCTGTTTTTGTCCAGGTGACTTTAGTGGGCTGAAGCAGTCAGTGGAATTTGGCTATTGTTTGACCAGTGAACTGTGTACTTTCTCGCCATATTTAGCAATGCAAATCAACTTCTTGGTGCTTGTGGAGTTTGAAGTGAAGATTGCTTGGTTCTGTTGCAAACATGCTGTTCTGTGTGATCCAGCTCAAGATAATAGAAATGGGCATGTCCAACATGAGAAGGGAAGTTTAAACACTTAAGGCCTTTTTCCTTATCACTTTTTATTTGATCTGTTAAATAGAAAATCTTGCTTCCTTAGATCAAAGTATATCATTTATAAGTGTTGAGTTTGTACTTTATCACTTACCGTGTTTGAGAAAACCTAGACTCACTGACCCTGGATGTATCACCACTGAAACTGATTTTAATACATATTAAATAATATTCAATTGCCTTTGTATTATTATTTTTATTATTTTACGTTATTGCAAAATGGTCTTGTCTAATTTTGATTATTTGACCAATAAAAGTTTTTCTTTTTATCTTCTGGACACAGATTAATTAGTTATTGTTTATTTAAAAATAAAATATAGTGCACTAACTACAACGTCAATGACGTATTCATTACCCGGAAGTACAACGTTGTGAGTAAGGAATGTTATCATCCCGGTCTCATCTAATTTTGATTATTTGACCAATAAAAGTTTTTCTTTTTATCTTCTGGACACAGATTAATTCGTTATTGACTTGTTTATTTATTTAAAAATAAAATATAGTACACTAACTACAGCACAATGACGTGTTCTTTACCCGGAAGTACAACGTTATGAGTAAGGAGAATTACCATCTCTTGCTAGCAAATACTCTTTGGCAACACAGTGGCCACGCCTTCTAAGCGACGCAAGCGGAAGTGACATGTCGTTGTGTTCAATGTAATGATACAGACGGTTTATGTGTACGTAAATCGAATTTACTGCTGTTTTGCACCTCGCTTTTTCTTCTTGCTATTCGGACGCTCGTCTTCTGACTAGTAGTCATTATTATTACTTGTCAATGAGCCAGCCACTTATCGCAATGGAAGCGGACGCCTCGGCCTCCGAAGACCCAGGGAGGAAGCGTAGGGTCCACGGTATGTTGAAGCTCTACTACGGGCTCAATGAAGAAGGAAAGGCGGATGAGAAGCCACAGTCCCTGGATCCCTGTGACATTAACGGGCCGCACTTTGACCCAGAGCATTACCTAAACAAGGTGAGAAGAACACTGACCTCATGAAGAAGTTCTGTTTTTCTAGTGGAACTAACCATCATGTGTTCCAATTCAGCTTCGAAGAGAATGCTCTCTTTCCGAGTTGATGGACCATGAGACCTGCATGGTCAAGCAGATCCGTTCTTTGGATAGTGACATGCAGACGCTAGTATATGAAAACTACAATAAATTCATATCAGCTACAGGTGAGAGAATTCGCTTTCATCCTCAAGTTCTTTATCCAGTTCAAAAATATCTTCTCGCTTATCTTTCTCAAGACACCATCAGGAAGATGAAGAATGATTTCAAAAAGATGGAGGACGAAATGGACTGTCTGTCTGCAAACATGGCGGCGATCACAGATTTTAGTGCTCGCATCAGTGGTACCCTTGAAGACCAGCATGCTCAGATTACAAAACTCTCAGGTGACCCAATCTTGTTTTGTAGTCATGGGAAAAGAGAATTTAGCTTCAAATTTCCTTCAGATGGCCTCTAGATGGCACTGTTGGTTTACAAATTTGAACCTTCATTTTCCCATCTCTACTGTTTTCTTGAGTAGCTTCATGTTGTTTTGTTTATGCCTTCCTTAGGGGTCCACACTTTGTTAAGAAAATTGCAGTTTCTATTTGAACTGCCCGCCAGGTTGAACAAATGTTTGGAGCTGCAAGCTTACGCTCAAGCAGTGAGCTCCCACCGGCGTGCTCGTTGTGTGCTGCAGCAATACAGCCACATGCCTTCCTTCAAGGGCATTCAGGATGACTGTCATGCCATCATGGACAAGTTGGCGCAGGAGCTTCGGCAGAAGTTCAGGTCAGTTTGGTTGATGCTGATGTGGAAGACGACACTGCAGAAGAAAAAAGCAGCAATTGTTGTTTTCCTCACAGGGACGGTGGCTCGAGTGCTAAAGACTTATCAGAGTGTGTGGAGCTCCTGTTGCAGTTGGATGAGCCAGCAGAAGAGCTGTGTGAAAAGTTCCTGAGCCACGCCGGCTCTCGCCTGGAGTTGGACCTGCAGGGCCTGGAAGCCGAGATCAAGCCGAGCCCGCCTGCATCAGCAGTAAGAAATGTTTTAGCACGCAAGCCTTCACCTGGCGCTGCTGGGTCGCCCAAAACAAGTGCTCTTCATTCTCCCTCCTCCAACACCGACATCCTGGAGTTCATCGACAGAGGCTGCAATGAGTTTGTCAGCAGCTTGTGTTTGGTCATTACATCATATCAAGAACTTTTCATCAACCACGCTCAGACGGGCGAGCTAGCATCCAAGAATATTCCTCAGATGGCAAACAGTAAGCTGCACGCCTTCGTGGATGAGCTGGCCACTCGCTATTTCTCCCTTGTGGAGCGAAGGATCCAAGAGGAAAAGGGGGTGGCCGATAACTCCCTCTTGGTCCGTGCCCTTGACCGATTCCATCGCCGACTCCAAGCTGTGGCCAAGCTGCTGCCGGGCTCCTCGGTGCCCAACCAAGGCACCGAGATTGTGATCCGCGCGGCGACCGAGCGAGTCAAGCAGTACCTGGCCGCTCTCCAGAACTTCTACATGGACAGCTTGACAGACGTGAGGCAGGCCCTGGCAACGCCTCGCCTCTCGCTGGCCGCTCCGGGGGCCGGCTCTCATCTCGGCGGCCCGGCTTCCGGCAGAGATGGCGCAACCAGCCTCCCGGACCTTCTGTCCTCCCTGTCAGCTTCCATCTTGAATCAGATCAAGTCTGTGTTGGCGTCTGTGCATCTGTTCACAGCCAAGGACATCACGTTCTCCAACAAGCCGTACTTTAAGGTCAAAAAGTGTCTCAAACTAGTTGAAGAACATTCTGATGGTGATTGTTTCTAATGCTTTTATATCTTCTTGCAGGGGGAATTTTGCTACCAGGGCGTCCGCGAGAGCCTGGTTGTGAGTTTCATCAAGTTCCTATGTCAGTCTTCTCGTCAGTTTTGCGAGAGCGCAGGAGATAAAGGAGGCTCCACCCCGCCGGCCCTCCTGTTGCTCCTTTCCCGACTCTGCTTAGACTATGAAACCTCCACAATCTCTTACATCCTCACTCTTACTGATGAACAGTTCCTGGCGCAGGTAGGAGCTTGTCAAGCTAAACTAGATTCTGTTGAATTTATTTTTAATTGAGCCTTCGTATATATTTTCAGCACCACAATCCGGTAACGGCAGTCACTGCTCTCTGTGCGGAAGCCAGGGAGGCAGCACAGAAACTACTCAACCATTACGTTAAGGTAGTACCTCGTCCTACTTGGGGAATCGGATGACTTCATGCATCCAGTTTCATATTTGCAGGTCCAAGGCTTAATTATTTCCCAGATGCTTCGAAAGAGTGTTGAAACACGAGACTGGGTCAACACCATCGAACCCCGAAATGTGCGTGCGGTGATGAAGAGAGTTGTTGAGGACACCACCTCCATTGACGTGCAGGTGACATATATGACCTTGAAAGGATATTTAATGTTCATGCAGACCTCTTAGAGCTGATATTTTGTCTTAGGTGGGGCTTCTGTATGAGGAAGGTGTGAGGAAAGCACACAGTAGTGACTCCAGCAAAAGGACCTTCTCGGTCTACAGTAGCTCAAGGCAGCAAACTCGCTATGCTGCAAGCTACACGCCAAGGTTTGAATTTTCTTTTGACGATGATGTCATATTTATGACTTTTTACTTTCTCTTAGTTTTAGGGAGGTTTAACTCTGAACAATAATTTAAAGACTCCAAGGAATTGACGCCCATTCAAAATGTTAATTGCCCTTATTAATAGTTTAATTTGTGAATGGACACTACAATGTTCCCCAAAAAAGTTTAGTATGATTTGAAACAAATCTTAAAACATTACTTTCGATGAGGGTCATAAATTTTTTTTTTTTTTTTTTTTTTTTTGGTTGTTATTGTAAGTGCATATGTACATGCACCCGTGGCCAAAATGCTTTTGTAAGTTTTTTTTTAAATATTTCTGTTTGATTCTCTGCAGCGCTCCCATGGACACCAAAATAGTTTCGTATGATTAGAAACAAATCTTAAAACATTACTTTTGATGAGGGTCATAATTATTATTATTTTTTTTTTATTATTGTAAGTGCATATGTACATGCACCCGTGGCCAAAACGCTTTTGTAAGTTTTTTTTTTAATATTTCTGTTTGATTCTCTGCAGCGCTCCCATGGACACCCAAAAAATTTGTATGATTTGAAACAAATCTTAAAACATTACTTTTGATGAGGGTCATAATTTTTTTTTTTTCTTTTTTTTTTTCTTTATTATTGTAAGTGCATATGTACATGCACCCGTGGCCAAAACGCTTTTGTAAGTTTTTTTTTTAATATTTCTGTTTGATTCTCTGCAGCGCTCCCATGGACACCAAAAAAATTTGTATGATTTGAAACAAATCTTAAAACATTACTTTTGATGAGAGTCATAATTTTTTTTTTTTTTTTTTTTTTTTTTAATTTATTATTGTAAGTGCATATGTACATGCACCCGTGGCCAAAACGCTTTTGTAAGTTTTTTTAAAAATATTTCTGTTTGATTCTCTGCATCGCTCTCATGGACACCCAAAAAATTTGTATGATTTGAAACAAATCTTAAAACATTACTTTCGATGAGGGTCATAAATTTTTTTTTTTTTTTTTTTTTTTTGTTGTTATTGTAAGTGCATATGTACATGCACCTGTGGCCAAAACGCCTTTGTAATTTTTTTTTAAATGTTTCTGTTTGATTCTCTGCAGCGCTCCCATGGACACCAATCTGTTGAGCAACATACACAAGCTGTTTTCTGAGCGCATTGACATCTTCAGCTCAGTGGAGTTTAATAAGGCAAGTGTTTTTTTTTTTTTCTTTTTTTTTAATAGTGTACTGACTCATTCTTCCTCCCTTGCAGGTCTCAGTCATGACGGGAATCATCAAAATCAGCTTAAAGACATTCCTGGAGTGCGTCCGGTTGCGTACTTTCGGACGCTACGGGCTGCAGCAAATCCAGGTCGACTGTCACTACCTACAGATGTACTTGTGGCGTTTTGTGTCTGACGAAAACCTCGTACATTTCCTGCTGGATGAGATAGTCGGAAGCTCTGCCCACCGCTGCCTGGATCCTGCTCCGATGGAGCAGAGCGTCATTGAAGTTATCTGTGAACGAGGTTAAAAGCTTAAAGCTTAACTTAACCACCGCATTAACACGACTACTGGATATTATCAAACACTGGTGTTTTACTGTTTTGTTGAATGTACTGCTAAATGTTACTTGTAACATGAAAACACTCATTAGGCATTCATAGCATATCATTGTGTTCATACAGTAAAGTCTTGATTAGACAAATGTACATAATAAAAATATGAATAAAATAATTATCCCATCAACCATTGTCTGATGTGATATGGTCAAAGATTTCTTTGTATTATCACAAACCATGAAGCTTTCAAGAAAGGTTTGAAAATGTTGCACAAATCAACCCAAGTCATAAACCATTAAGCCATTTACTTTCAGTTAAACCAGGGGTGTTGACCTCCAGTCTTCAGGGGGCCGCGTTCCAATATGTTTTCCAAGTTACCCTCGTTAGACACACCTGCGTGAAAACTTTTAGCCACTTTCACGTTCAAAAGAAGCTAAAACTTTTCACGCACCTGCACTTAACGAGGGTAACTTGGAAAACATGTTGGAACGCGGCCCCAAGGACTAGAGCATGAAACCTGTGACCTTTGACTATGATATTTCCCTAATAAAGTGGCCTGTTATTAGGTACACTTGAAAATGGCGGTGTACCCAATGGAGTGTCCGTGTGGTTCCCTCGTTAAGCGCACCTGCGTGAAAAGTTTTAGCCACTTTCACGTTCAAAAGGAGCTAAAAGTTTTCACGCACCTGCACTTAACGAGGGTAACTTGGAAAACATGTTGGAACGCGGCCCCAAGGACTAGAACATGAAACCTGTGACCTTTGACTATGATATTTCCCTAATAAAGTGGCCTGTTATTAGGTACACTTGAAAATGGCGGTGTACCTAATGGAGTGTCCGTGTGGTTCCCTCGTTAAGCGCACCTGCGTGAAAACTTTTAGCCACTTTCACGTTCAAAAGGAGCTAAAACTTTTCACGCACCTGCACTTAACGAGGGTAACTTGGAAAACATGTTGGAACGCGGCCCAAAGGACTAGAGCATGAAACCTGTGAAATTTGACTATGATATTTTCCTAATAAAGTGGCCTGTTATTAGGTACACTTGATAATGGCGGTGTACCTAATGGAGTGTCCGTGTAGTTCCCTCGTTAAGCGCACCTGCGTGAAAACTTTTAGCCACTTTCACGTTCAAAAGAAGCTAAAAGTTTTCACGCACCTGCACTTAACGAGGGTAACTTGGAAAACATGTTGGAACGCGGCCCCAAGGACTAGAGCATGAAACCTGTGACCTTTGACTATGATATTTTCCTAATAAAGTGGCCTGTTATTAGGTACACTTGATAATGGCGGTGTACCTAATGGAGTGTCCGTGTAGTTCCCTCGTTAAGCGCACCTGCGTGAAAACTTTTAGCCACTTTCACGTTCAAAAGGAGCTAAAACTTTTCACGCACCTGCACTTAACGAGGGTAACTTGGAAAACATGTTGGAACGCGGCCCAAAGGACTAGAGCATGAAACCTGTGACCTTTGACTATGATATTTCCCTAATAAAGTGGCCTGTTATTAGGTACACTTGATAATGGCGGTGTACCTAATGGAGTGTCCGTGTAGTTCCCTCGTTAAGCGCACCTGCGTGAAAACTTTTAGCCACTTTCACGTTCAAAAGGAGCTAAAAGTTTTCACGCACCTGCACTTAACGAGGGTAACTTGGAAAACATGTTGGAACGCGGCCCCAAGGACTAGAGCATGAAACCTGTGACCTTTGACTATGATATTTTCCTAATAAAGTGGCCTGTTATTAGGTACACTTGATAATGGCGGTGTACCTAATGGAGTGTCCGTGTAGTTCCCTCGTTAAGCGCACCTGCGTGAAAACTTTTAGCCACTTTCACGTTCAAAAGGAGCTAAAACTTTTCACGCACCTGCACTTAACGAGGGTAACTTGGAAAACATGTTGGAACGCGGCCCAAAGGACTAGAGCATGAAACCTGTGACCTTTGACTATGATATTTCCCTAATAAAGTGGCCTGTTATTAGGTACACTTGATAATGGCGGTGTACCTAATGGAGTGTCCGTGTAGTTCCCTCGTTAAGCGCACCTGCGTGAAAACTTTTAGCCACTTTCACGTTCAAAAGGAGCTAAAAGTTTTCACGCACCTGCACTTAACGAGGGTAACTTGGAAAACATGTTGGAACGCGGCCCCAAGGACTAGAGCATGAAACCTGTGACCTTTGACTATGATATTTTCCTAATAAAGTGGCCTGTTATTAGGTACACTTGATAATGGCGGTGTACCTAATGGAGTGTCCGTGTAGTTCCCTCGTTAAGCGCACCTGCGTGAAAACTTTTAGCCACTTTCACGTTCAAAAGGAGCTAAAACTTTTCACGCACCTGCACTTAACGAGGGTAACTTGGAAAACATGTTGGAACGCGGCCCAAAGGACTAGAGCATGAAACCTGTGACCTTTGACTATGATATTTCCCTAATAAAGTGGCCTGTTATTAGGTACACTTGATAATGGCGGTGTACCTAATGGAGTGTCCGTGTAGTTCCCTCGTTAAGCGCACCTGCGTGAAAACTTTTAGCCACTTTCACGTTCAAAAGGAGCTAAAAGTTTTCACGCACCTGCACTTAACGAGGGTAACTTGGAAAACATGTTGGAACGCGGCCCCAAGGACTAGAGCATGAAACCTGTGACCTTTGACTATGATATTTCCCTAATAAAGTGGCCTGTTATTAGGTACACTTGAAAATGGCGGTGTACCTAACGGAGTGTCCGTGTGGTTCCCTCGTTAAGCGCACCTGCGTGAAAACTTTTAGCCACTGCAGAACGTGAAAAGAGCTAAAAGTTTTCACGCAGGTGCGCTTAACGAGGGTCACTTGGAAAACATGTTGGAACGCGGCCCCATGGACTAGAGCATGAAACCTGTGACTATGATATTTCCCTAATAAAGATATAATAGAATAAGATAGAATAATAAATAAATGGCGGTGTTGATAGACAGATAGATGTAGATATAGATAGATAAGCAAGAAAAAAATCAATTTTAGTGTCTTCAAACAAAACAATCCAATATCCAGTTGTTTCTTTACAGTTTTAATACCTGCTTCCAAACATAATATTCAATGACCAAAAGAGACATGGACTGAAAATACATTTGTCAGGGGCTGTACCGTATTCTGATGCACTGTATATCATACATTTCTGTGGAATGTACATACTGTAGCACTAAGTACTTTCAATCCTTTAGCCTGCGAACAAAGCAGACATATACTTTCTGTATACTCCACACAAATCATTCAAAGTAAATCTGATTGTTGAGAGTGTAACATTTCCCTTTGCACATGTGTTTCGTGGCCAGACTCCATGTATTCTAGGATGAATTACAACTAGGTTTCTCTTGTGATATGGACATTTTTAATAAATACAGAGGGACTAGAGATGGAAGCGGAGTGAGTTCTGCCCCGGACTTCGTCAGGGTGAGGGGAAGTGACCTGGTGGAATCCTCGCCGATCCCAAGGGGAGTGTTTTGCCCATCGAAGGGATCGCTTTGGCAAGGAGGCTCGTGTGCGCTATTGGTGGCGTCGGTTCGCTGCAGTCTCCTCACAAGAGCATGGTGACGGGCTTCTCCAGGAACTTGCGGAACTCGGCGAGCCACTGCGCGCCCACAGCGCCATCTACCACTCGGTGGTCACAGCTCAGCGTCACAGACATCATGCTGGCCACGTCAAAACTGAAAAGAAAAACAGTGATTGTTTAATACAGCTTTGAAATCTGTTGTTGTCCCCCCCTCACACACACACAAATTCAACTTGACAAGTACCCTCTTTCATTGTCAGCAGGCAAAAGGCGCTTTTCAGAGCCTCCCACAGCGAGGATGCAAGACTGTGGTGGGTTGATGATCGCTGAGAAGTTCTTGATGCCGAACATCCCCAAATTGGAGATGGTGAAGGTGCCTCCCTGGTGGGGTGAAAAAAAAAAAAAAAATGTTGAACATCAAGTTTCTTCTTGCACGGTTACTACTAGTAGAATGTTACCTGGAACTCGTGTGGCTGGAGTTTGCCATCCCGCGCTTTGGCGGCGAGGGCCGACACATCACCACTGATGGCGGCGAGTCCTTTGGTGTGCGCGTTGAACACGATGGGCGTGATGAGACCGTTGGCTGTGCTCACCGCCACACTCACGTCCACCACGTGGTTCCTAAAACAAACACACGTGACACCCTTAACTGAAGAATGAATTTGATTTAACGTGATGGAATTTCTTCCATGCTTATGACGTTTCATGTGAGCGGCGTTGAAGCTACTCACTGACGAATGACAGTGTCCATCCAGGAGGAGTTGCACTCGGGCACCTTGAGGCAGGCCAACGCGCTGGCTTTGATGATGAAGTCGTTCACACTTAGCTTGATACTTCTGGCTTTCACTTCCTGGACAGCGCAGGAGATCATTAATTCTGTTCCAACCAAAAATAGACAAAAAAAAAACCCAGTACCTCATTGAGTTCTTTCCTAAGCTCCAGAACTTGGTCCATGTTGACATCCACAGAGAGGTAATAGTGAGGGATGGTTTGTTTTGACTGCATCAACCTCTGTGCGATGACCTAAAGAGCCAAAAAAAAAAAAAATCCAACAAAGCCAATCACATTTTGTGGATGTGTCACCACCAAGTTAGACGTGTTTGCTCTCACCTTTCGGACATTACTGATAGGGATATCTGTGAAAGTTCCGGCTGGTGCAGCAGGAACGGCAGCAGGTGCCGGAGCAGCAGGAGTCGGAGCTGGAACAGCCTGTCAAAAAGGGAACACTTTGAATTCCTGATGAAAAGTCTACAGCAGCCTCATATATTATAAAGTATTAAGTACTGCATAAGACTTTTAAGAAACAAAGTTTGTGTCACTGACTGGTGCAACCTTTGCGGGAACAAAATTGTCAATGTCTTTCCTGGTAATGCGTCCATCAGGACCAGAACCTAAGGAAGAAGCGTAACTATCATCATCCTATTTTTGTGAAGACCAGGTTTTGTAATGATTGTCGACTTACCGGTGATCTGCGCCAGGTCAAAGCCTTTCTCTGCAGCGAGTTTCTTTGCGAGCGGGCTGGCGAACACACGCCCCTTCCTGGGTGCTGAGGCTTCGGGGGTCAAGGAAGGCGCTGCGGCAGGTGCGGGGGCCTGAGTTGGCGGTGGAGCGACAGGAGCGGCTGCCTGCGTGAAAGAAATCTACTTGACTTCCGAGTGTTAGATAACAGGTGGCGTCAAAAATGGATCGCAAACACTTCTTGCTTTTAATTTGCTTTCGTCGCAAATATCTGTGATGTCTTTGATATTGACAAACAATGACAAAGCAATATTTCGTAGCTGCGTGAGAGTGTCTTACTGGAGCAGGAGGAGGTGTCGAAATCTCTGCAATGCCTGTTTCGACATAGTCCTTGAAGGCAGCGATGTCGCTCTCCTTCTCGACGATGATGCACAGAGGCGTTCCCAACGGGACGTCGCGCGTCCCCTCCGACACCATTATTTTGGCCAAATATCCCTCCTCCTGCACCTCGAAACCTAAAAAGACGCAATGAGTTGGATCGAAACGACAAATGCAGGACGGGGGGAGTTTACCGATGGTTGCCTTGTCCGTCTCTATCTCAGCCAACAGATCTCCCTCGCTGAGCTTCTCGCCAACCTTCTTCTCCCAGCGCTGCACTGTGCCCATCGTCATGGTAGGGGAGAGTGCGGGAAGTGTAATCTGAAAGTCACCCAATGTTTTTTGGAGTGCCATTTATTTGAATCATTGTTCGAATACCTTTAAGTGTGTCGGGTAGGAGCTGCCTGGAGCAGCAGGTGGTGCACTTGCAGCTGGAGCTGGAGGAGGAGGAGCTGCCGCCGCTGATGAAGAAGCAGAAGTGATGGAGTCCAACGTAACGTCTTTAAATGCTGGGATGAGGTCTGGACTGCAAGGTGGAGAATATAAAGTTGACTTTTTTTATTTGTTTTTGTTCTCATCACCTTTCACAATCATTGCCGTTCTTTTCACCTATCAACGGTGATACAAATTACAGATCCGATCTCGACATCTCTGGTCCCTTCAGGAACAAGAATTTTGGCAAGATAGCACTCTTCCAGCATCTCAAATCCAACTGTGGCCTTGTCCGTCTCCACCTACAAAGAGACAACGTGATCTTTCTGCACATTCATACACGCGCATCACACAATCAGCAAACCTCTGCTATGAGGTCTCCCTCGCCGATTTTGTCTCCTTCCTTCTTTTCCCAGCGAGCAATGGTGCCAGTCTGCATGGTGGGTGACAGTGCAGGCAGCTCCACCTGTTAAAAAAATAACAGCAGCACATTATTGAAAGCACTATTTTGATTATTTAATACAATAATATGCCTTGGTTCACTAAAGATTGGGGGGGAAATATAATAAAAGCATATCAAAGTGGCTATTAGCAGCTACTCCTTAAATGACAGATTAAATCCACTTTAAAGTCGGAAATTAAAGGAAGCTGAAATCAAATCTCTGCAGTGGCACATACACATATTTGAAGTTTATTAATGTAATGTAATAAAACTGCATTGTAAGTTTCATCATGTCTGTGCCAATGACGGAGGTCATGCTAAGTGGGCATTGTAGCAACCGGAAACCCGGTGACAGTACCTTCTGGTGCGGCGGCAGACTGTAGAAACGCTCGCCCCGACGGCTCACGGTAAGCTGGGGACATCGCAGCAGCGTTCCCCTGTGACTGAAGCCAACAGTCGAGCAGACAGTCCGGGAACCGGCTACGCGGTGTAGCCGCCTTGCATAGCTGGTTCCAGATACGCAACGGGAGCTGACGGCAGAGGTGCCAGGCCCAGTCGGGAGGGCACGGGGACGAGAGAGCCCGGCGGAAGGCCTGAGCCGCAGAATCAGACGAAGCATGTCGGAGCCGTTGAATAACTATATAGAGCTATGATTAAAATAATTATTTTACACGGGCATGAGGAAAAGCCTCTAACAACCGCTCCGGTGCCACTCCTCACTTTCCAATGACCTCCTCCTCCTGTCCAAAACACACCGCTTTCCGGCACTCTACACGCACTGCCGTATCTCGTCTAAAAGTGTCGTAAAACTGTTAGGGTGTAAAATGAACGCTGCACAAACAGATATTGAGAATGACTAGTAGTACAGTCCTGCAGACTAAAGTATAAATAAATAAATAAATAAATAAATAAATAAATAAATAAATAAATAAATAAATAAATAAATATTTTTTTTTTTCATCTGCCAGTTTTATTTTGCACATCCTTCAACAAAAGACTTTAGATGCAGAATAAAAAAAAATATTAAAACTGTACATTTTGCAGACCGTTATGGCATTTAGTTTGACGCATAATCTAATTGGCTTGTTAGAAAATGAAACAGTATTTAAGCATGAGTGCAAATGAACAGGGTCTGACATAATTTCATCAACATGGAAGCGGAACACACACACACAAAAACACTCACATACAATAAATAAAGGTACAGTTCCTTATTTAGGTCCTACAGGTCAAACTCATAGCAGAGCATCATTAAAAATACAAACATGACGTTTTTTCAACTAAACAGTAAACAGTAGGTTAACAGTGCCATTCATCAGCATTTCTAAGGCAAATAAATTTGACAACCATTCACAGAAGCATGTCCAGAAAATTAACATGCAAGGCAGTTGAGTCATTTGGGGGAAAAAAAAAAACCAATATTAACATCGGGCCACTTTTAAAATCATGTCCTGTTAACTCCTGTGGTGGATAATACTGAAAACTTAAAATTACATCAGTTGCAGACTAAAGGATCAAATGCATTCAAACTGATACAGTTGTTTTAAAGACTGCAGTGCTGAAAAATTAATGAATGATATTCCAAACACTTCTAATACCAGTAATGGGAAATGGACATTGTAATATGTCTATTTTTGAGACACTGTAGTGAAGGTCTGGCAATATCAAGGACATGGTTGCAAGGCACTGGGTTCTACGATATGACAAACATTGACACTACAGCGAGTCCAGCATAAAAATCCACATTTCTGACAGCTTAAGTTTTGTACAAAGTGTAAAAAGTCAAATCTCAAATTGTCTTCTCCAAGCTTCCAGTTTCGTGGCTTTGTACACCTATGAAGGTCTAAAAAAGTAAAAAGAAAGCATAAAAAGAGCTCAGTAAAACCTGTAAAAATAAGATAGACATCTTGATGTAGTTACCTGTCTTGACCATGGTCTTCCTCCACCCAGGCTACAATTTTGCCTTCCCAGCCAGGAACGATGGCGCCATCTAGGAAAACCTGTTTTCACACCACACTGGATTTCACTTACGCAATTCTCGAGTCTTCCATTGTGATGCCCCATCAGCCTCATCTTACCTCCTCTTTCACAGTACCAAATTCCGGGTCCAAAGCCTTAAAGTGGTACCTGTAGTTCCCCTCTTGATCCACAGCTGCCTTCACATCCTTGAGAGTCACCTCACCCAACCTGTCGAAATGTAACACTCACATTGAAACCATATGTCCAAAGATGCTGACGTCATACTTAACTCACCTTTTGGGTATGTTGATCATCGAAGGTGTCGGGGATCTTCCGGTGAAGTAGAGTATCTTAGTGGAGGGTTTGGAGGTGCTGTTGGACTGACAAACCTCTGCAAGGAAACAAATCAGAAACACAGCGGATGCTAAAAATACATATTATGCATAACTCATGTTTCACAAACTACTCAACTTACTTGGCCAAGAGTCACAATCACTGTTCTGTCCTTTGCGTCGGGGAGATTTCCCTCTAGCCTGGGGTAAATAAAATCCACAGGGAGGAACATTTATTTTGATCAGGTCGAACCCACTTCACTAAAATACACACCCTGTGTGTATGTAGAGCATGCAGTCTGTCGATGAGTGACACGATGCCTTGCTCCAGGGTGTCCAGTGTGTGGTGCTGTGGGTCATGGGCTCTGAAGTCGTTCCTCAAACTTCGGAGTGCATCTCTGAGAAGCTGAACCTCCTCCGCCTGCAAAAAAAAATCCAGTTTCATCATCTGCTTAAAGTCAGTGAATTATCCATAACAACTTACACTTGATATGGAAGAATCAGGATTTCCAGAGTGGCAATAGCCATTGTTTCCAGTGCATGGGGAAATCTGAGAAAGGTTTGTTGTCAGATACATGCCTGGTGTTCAGAATTTGGTAGTTGTGTAATTAAAATCAATATTACCTGTTGTAGATCTCGATTCATTACTTCTTGCCTAATGCTGTTTTTGTGGTCTAGCTCCTTTTGTAGCTCACTCTAGAGAGGGGGGGGGGGGGGGGGGGGCAAATGACATCGCCCAGTAAGAACCTCGTGGAACAAAAATGCAACTTATTCAACATGATTTCTGTACCTGTTCCTTTTGGCTTTCTTCAAGATTCTGTTTGAGCTGTTGCAGAAGTCGGTCCTTCTGCCCGACTTCCTTCTTTGGTAACAAAAAAAAAAAAAGAAGACAAATAAGTTACAGAAGACCAACTCAAAAGGGGAACAACAACAAGATTTGAAACCAGCAAGGCGGATCATATCTACTGAGAATAAAGAAGGGGTTTTATGTAATGCCATGGGAAGAAAGCAACATATAGTGTTGAGTTACAGTACTGTCTGTCCACCTTGCAGTCATTCCACAGGCGGTTACATTCCTCCAGCTTCCACTGCAGCTCGGTCTAGGACAAATAACATCCTTAGAATCCAAAATGACATTCAACACGGCGATGGAGTATGTCTTCATACCTTGTGATTGTTCAGTTCATCCTTAGCCAGGCTGGCCCGAAGCAGCTCTTGCTTCAGTTGAAGTATGGCTGCCTCCTGAGTGCACAGGCGCTGCTGCTGGGCCTCCTGGAATTTTCATCACATAAGCAAAAACCAACCTTGATTTTACCTGACGCTATTTGAGATTGTGTCAATTCTGCGTGCATCTTGCCTTGATTCCTTGGAGGTGTCTCATCTCTTGCTTACAGCACAACAGCTCCCTCTAAACCGGTGAGTTAAATATGAATGGGTCTGACATAGCAAGAAAGAGCTTGTTGGATTTAATCAAGTGCTTGAAACGAAAAAAACAAAAACGTACCTTCAGCTCTCGAGACTCCTCCATACTCTGGTCCAAGCGGCTGCGGACGACTACCTGGGAAGAGAGCGAGGACAAAAGGAGGAGTGTGAGAATGCACGGAAACTGACACCCGTGTCAGCGCACACACATAGCTACATTGTCACACACACATACACACACAGTGTGTCAAGAAATGCGATCTGTGTGGAGCACGAGGAAGCAGGGTTGGAATAAAAAGGGAGGGCTCCAACAGAAAATGAAAAGTAGCAATATAAATTAAAACAAATTTAAGGAAGTGAGAGGGGGGAAAAATGCTTACCAGCTGTTGTTCGGGATGACCGTCATCCAAATTTATATTTAAAGACTGATCTTGCTCGTCCTCCGGCAGAGAGCCTTGCAGCAGGAGGGCCTCAGAAGCACAAAAAGATAAAGGTTGACACCAGGGGGCAATGTAGAGCAATACAAAGTTCACTTTTTGTAACCATAAACAAAAATAGTTATGGAAATAATTATTTGACATCAACAATTAAGTGTGATACTATGCTATGCTAGTGGTATTTGTTAAAAAAAAAAGTTCAATACAGTTACATGAAGTAGTTTTAAAGCTGTTTTGAATCATTTATTCATTCATTTACCAAACAAGACAAACACAAACTATCCACTTGTCTACCTGCAAAGCCGACACCATTTTACGAGTATCCTCAACCTCCCTCTTCAAAGTTTCACTGATGGAATAATCCCAGGTCGTCTCCGCTTCGGTGAGAGAAGATTCGACTACATGTAGATACTTAGTAATTAATAATGAGGCACAAATCACACAACGCGTCGCGACTCCGAGACGTAACGCTTACCCTGGTCCTCTGATTGCGTGTGCTCTTCTTGCTGGTGGTCTGCTTGGGTGCTGGGTGGAGCTCTGGGAGATGGTAAAGGACTCACTGAGCTGAGACTCGAGAGAAACAAAGAAAGAAAGATAGCGTGCAAATAAATCAAGAGAAAACACTTACAAAGGCTTCAAAACATACGGTTACATACGACATATTGCCACAACGGCATCGAGTCGAGCTCATTTTGTAATCCAGTTTCAACACAGCTAATCTTACCATTTAATCTGCGTTGCCCCCATCTGACTGATGTGTGCTGTGGTCCACCAGACTCATGCTAGTTCATCATCTTCCACACTAACACAAAAATATGCACCCGCCCTCTGCGTCTTGCTAGTCACATGCTACCATGGCAACCAGCGTAGCTTTTCCTACAATCCTATCTCCTAATTAAGCCACACACAACGATGGGGTTTAACTTCTACCACTGCTGCACCGATCAGTCCGAGAAAAAAAAAATGAAAAGAAACCAGAATATTAGAAACGCCTCTCAGTATGATGTAATGCCAGTGTAGCTCAGGACATGTGATTGAAGAGGATAAAGGCTGATTATTTTTTTTTTCCCCTCAATCATCTGCTTCGGAACACACACACCATGTTACCAACCCATCGGGCATGACACACATAGAAATAAATGGGAGAATGTAGTCTTCTGTTCTGTTAGTGTGGAGAAGTAACTGTCAAAGACGGCAAATCATTGCTATTACATCACATTAACTGCAAGCAAAATTCAGCACATTCCGCTCCTGGTGTGAAATTACGTACAAACAGTCAACTGTTTGCTGTCTATATTTAAAAAATGTCCTCACACTTAGATTATAGCATGAAATGTTATTAGTTATTACCAAACTCTCAAGCCCACAACAGAAGAGATTATGTGTTGGTACCGATTTTCAATTACCTGTTGGTCTGTGCATTGTCCTGCTCGTCCGGGGTTCCTCTCTCGTACTGCTTCACCAGTGCACGAACACACACACTCTTGTCCAAATCTGACCTCCAGCCACTGAAAGGTGAGCCGTAAAGGATATGTTTGAAATCACTGTTATGCTTTACAGTCACTCGGAGAACCGATAGGAGGTGCAATAACAAGGCTCAGTTTGATTGACAGATTTTTTGAAGTATTTTAGTGGTAGTTTAAGTCAGTTTGACTTTGGAGGTTGCACAGAGCGTACCTGTGCATGCGTGACGCACTTGCAGGAAGTGAGGCGTCATATCGGGCTGATGTTAGAGTAGCAGCAGCACCTTGCGCCAGTGCCACAGTGGACAGAGGGTTGTGGCAAGGTGCGCCTGTTGAGCCCCTCCCATTTCCTGAAGCAACCCTGTGATTGGCTGAGGGCTTGAAGTGAGCAGCCAGAGCCAGAATAATCCTCATCACAGATTTCAGGTTACCTTCAACAATGTCTGCAGAAAGATAATTTCAAATCATTTAAAATCCATCAAAAATGTCTATGGTAAGACATACCTCTTGCTGAGATATGAGGCATGCGGATATGTCTGGAGGCGATGAATTGCAGGACTTGCTCCACATTCTTCCTGCTATCTTCTTTGCTTTGAGGAGCCACAGAAACATCCTCAAGCACTTCCCCAGCTGTCACAAATATGCAGAAAAAAAACCCAGGAAGATACAATTAATATGGCCTTTCTAGAAGCTACAGGGTCATTACACTTTTTGACAATGGGACACTGTGATGTTGGAGAGTCGCCCTCTTGTGGACGTATTGGGAAACGCGCCAAGATTTTGCAGCAGAATCAGCTAGATTTTATTGATGGGAGTTCTCTTTGTCCAATCACAATTTTGACAATGCTAGATTGGTGTGCATTTACCAACTAACTCTATGAGCTGTACGAGAACCACTCCATCCTGCAGATCCCTCCTGAGGTCAGTGATCGGCTTCAGTCCAGGTTTTCTCTTGAGCTGAGCGTTCACCCAGGAGATGTAGGTGGTCAGTTGTTGCTGTATTTAAAAAAAGAATACAAAAAAGAAAAAAACATCACGGTTTAATTAATGTCGAAAAGTGTTGTCCTTATGGGACACACAAGGCAGAAAATAGTGCTCCTTTGTTTATGATGCCAGGACAAAGGGGGGTGGGGCCAGCCATCTGTACCCCAACTCCAAATCTTTTTTTAAATTTCATTTTAAAACTATAAAAAATATTTTCCAAGGGAACAGTTGCCTTAAAATACCACACGCATATATTTCAATGGTTTTATTCCTTTTTTCAATTTAATCGTCCTGTCTAATCACGTGACCACCGTTGTCCGGGATACACAAGCCACCCATTAACAACACATTTTTATTAATACGTAGCGCACATTTTAGCCTTATTGTATACGTTATCTAGCCGTGGTTAACTTATTTGTCAAAAGCAAAAAGTGACGCAGGTTTCTCTTCAAATCTTGATTTGTTTTGGGGGAAAATAACCACGTTAAAAATTCGAGTTGGCATTTTCTTTACCGTTACAAGAATAAACCACGTATATTTAGAATAAACCACGTATATTCATATCACACGTTTGATACTATGAAAAAGACAGAATCGCTCATGTCGTTGTGGTTTGCTGAAGCTAACCAACTAAACAGGAACCAGACAACGGTTACCTCGTTAAAGCCTCCGTGCAGCACCTCGTCAAGCAAACTTCCCCGAGAAAGTGAGGCGATCATCTTTCCTCTCGAAAACCCATTAAAGCCAGCATAAGCGCCAGCTAGTTACTTAGACTAGAATTTCATGGTTAGGGATGAGCAGTAATAGGTTAACTAAACAGTGCGGTTAGCGGTAGCCCTCCAAATGTCAAACATCGTTTGATGGACGGGAGGAGGAAACGGACGCCGTTAGTCAAGTAGGCACTGAACACACGTCGAGGAGCCCACACAACTTCTGGTTTGTGCTGTAAAAGTAAAACAAATAGTGACAACCTCCGGAAAAGGTTCAATTCCCTGTGGTGAAGATTCAGAAGCAAAAGGACAATCCAAAAACATTATTACGTTTGGTACCCAAAGGCTACATTCGCTTTTGAAAATAGAAAATATTGATGAAAAAACGCTCATATGATAATTTAATAAAAACTAGTACTACTGTATATGTAAACGCGTTTTATTACAATAAATCAAATTCACACATTCATACAAAATCATTTTTAAAAATGAGAACATCCTTTTGATTGATTAGGTGGAGTAATTAAATGCTAAATTAATGAACAGGATATGCTGTACAAATTAAGACAAAACAAAATACATAAAAACATGAATCATGGCATTGCCAGGGGAGAACAAAAAGGTCATTCATTTTCATTAAAATCATAACTTCTTATTTGAATTCTTAACAGAAATAGCTGCTATTCTTATTTGATAAACTCATTAATTGGCTTGCAAATTCCAGAAGTTCCTGCACTGCACTGAGATACAAAATTTGACCTGAAAGTAAATTTACATGAAAGCATTACACACACTAATGTACACATATACAACTCAAGATTTTATTTTTTTTTTTAATACACAAAAATGTATCCATTATTTGTAGTGTTGTCACTGTAGGAGAACATTAAGACATTTGTGTGTGTCAAAAGTATTAAAAGTAATACTCACCTTTTTTATTAAGTTTGTTGATCTAACATTTGTATGTAAGGGAGGTAAATATTTTTGGGTCCAGGAGGAGAAATATAAATTTTCCCATCCTCCAATATAACATTCTCGCCAAACTCACACAGCTGAATCAAGGAAACAGACTTAGCTCCAGCATTTATGTACAAACTATTTGTATGTGCTATTATGTTTGTACCTGTTTTTGTAGAAGTTTCTGAGTTAGAGTCAGAAGTTTGCTTTGTGTACTTTTTAACATACTAAGACGCAAAGTGGCTCTAATTAGAGTCACGCTGGATCCCGGTGGCATGCGAGTCCTTCCTGACAGAAGGCTCACAGCTTCCTATAAACAAACGAGTTACAGTGGTGTTTGTTTTTTTGTTTTCTCAATGTGTTGTGATGATACCTGCAGTAGTAACAAGCCATCATCTCCCCTGTTTCTTCGTGATTTTAATTGTGAGCCCTCAACCAGCAAAAGTGCTTGAGTGTCGACATCTCCCAAAAGAACACAGTCCTCCAGGCTCTGCTTCAACACCTGAGCTGCCTTTTCGTGAAGCTTACCTTTAAAATTATATATATATCACATATTTATAATTTGACAATGTGAGCCTGAACGTGAGACCAAGACCAACCTGGATTGGGAACTGTGACATCAGCAGCCTGCAAAAGAACACAACGTAGCAGTGCCACGCGGAAACGTAACCATAGACTCCCTCCGACCCTCTCGCTGGCCTCAACTGCGCTGGGGCAGTCCTCATACTGTGTGCATGGCTCATTTCTCTGTTGGCGGAATAGAACACAAATACTTTAAGAGATCAAACATTCTTGTCACTGTTGCATATAAAAAAAAAAAAAAATTAATCCCAGACATTTTCAGACGTATGACCTGATCGATTTCAGTAGGTAGATGATCAGAAGATGGTTTCTTATGATCCGGTATAGATTCTTTAATGTCCTGCAGTAGCACCAATGATGAAACTACCACATCAGAACTGAGGATGCACAGATATGAAATAAATTGGCACAATGTATGAAACGTGAAGACATCCACCAAGTGCTTATACCTTTGTGCAATATGTCCTTGCTGAAGGTAAAGGTTGGCCTTGAGAAGATTTGCCTCAAGTTTCAACTCCTTGTTCTCAATTTCACTGTAGGAGGGACACGGAAGTTTCTCCAAAATGGAGTCCAAAAGGCGGGCAGCTGCTTCTAGAAGAAGATACTGCAGCACAAGAGAAAGATGACAAATAAGGACAGGAAATATCGTGAAGCAACGATCTTACCTTGATCTTTGCTCGAGTGAGGTTCTGCAGAGAAGCAAGTCCTTTGGGCTTCTCCTTCTGTTGCTCCGAGTCCTCAGTGTCTGATTGGACTTCTTCCGGTTCTTCTGGGTCCACTTGAGAATCTGTCACTAATCAGATTTGTATATTTATTTTTATTTCATTTAAGCAGAAATGAAATCATTAAAAAAAAAAAAAAGTACAGACCTGGCTCAGGAGGTCCAGCTACTGTGTTACTGAGGGCCAGGATGAGCTGAACGCGGGCAAGGTTAAATCGGAGACTCAATGTGGATCCATAAAGCATGCTGACCTCTGGAGAAAGCTCACAGCTCACAAGTTCTTCTAAAACCTAAGACAGAAATCACATGGTAACATCTACACCCAGTATAGGAACAACAAACATAGGAAATGGAGAAGACGCAGTACCTCGACATTGTCCAACAAGGACTTGTTGTTCAAAAACATCTTCTTTGACTGCTGAACAAGCACATTGTATTATTTGAATTACATTTAATATTACTCATCGGATATTCTCAAACATGGTCTTAAAAAGTGTGCGAACGCTCTTACTTGGAGCGACTCACAAACAATGTAGCGTCCATTAGGAAGAAGAATCCCCGCCCCTCCTGAAAGCTCCTCTGTCTGCTTGATGGCCTCGGAGAAGAAGCACAGTTCAGTGAGCGCTCGTATCTGCAGTGAATATCAACAAAGAGAAATCAACACAATCATTTCCTAACAGGTGAGAGCAGTCAACCAAAAATTCATGCGGACCTTAAGTATTCTGCTTTCAACATTACGTTTAACGTCTCTGCACAATGTTCCCACAATATGCTGATAAAGTGCCAGCATGGGCAGGAGCTGAAATTGCAAACTTGATTTAGCACACTGAATATGGAACACAATATTAGCAACACCGACATAATGAATGTCAGACTTTTCTGCTGTACCGTTAAATAGTAGCCCGCAATAAACAGCCATTGACAAATAAAATTCAGGCCGCCGACGGTGGCGGCGAGATCAGCTCTGTTGGGTTCTGAGAAGAGGTCGACTCCGGGAAGAAGTGCATCACCGATGCTGTGTGAAGCATACTGGAGGTCATTCAGAGGATGAGCCAAGGAGCAGCACAGCACACACTAGGGAATGCGAGGAGCACATATAAAAATGCAATAACGACTCAAAGTGTGTGTCAAATTAATTTACCTTAAAAAGGTGAGCTGATAAGAGACACCACTTGGTCCTCTGGGTGATATCTGAAGTTAGAATATACCTACACAAATGTTCATGTTAAAAGCCCACGCTGTCAATTTTTTTGAATAAATCTAATTTGAACCTACTGCGCAATTTTAGCGGTGATCACAGCAGCCTGCAGACATCCCCAAAGGCCAGCCTGTCTTAGAGTGTGTTGCTGGGTGCCGCCCCCGAAAGACACCCAGTCCCATTTATCGATCACGGCTGAGCTGTGTAAGGCGGCATCAACGGCTTTACTCCAGCAAGAGTGTGCCATCCTAAAAAAAGTTTATAATAAAATGCTTGTTTCGGCGTTCACATTACACATTCACAGATTTCCGACCGTGTGTTTGAATCGTAGAAATGCAGGTTTCCCATTTCATGCAGAGCAAACACACTGAGGGATTTTTGGTGATTGGTCTGAAGATATTCTGTAAGAAATTAAAATATGGGTTCAATGAATTTTGTTTTTTGAACCTTTGTATTTTGTGTTCTTACGTGTGGCGGCAAAGTACGTCGAGATGATTCTGGACAGGTACTCAGGGCTGACGGGGAGATTGTAGAGCGTATCCGGAGTGATGTGGCCTTTATTAATCAGGTCCCAAGGCTGAATATTCGGCGTGGTGATAAGTATGGGATTGAAGTCGATCACATCTTCTGTGTCCTCACAGCACTGCTCGGTTTCAACACCGGGTTGTGTGTGAGCTAGTAGCAGTAGCAGTAACGATCTGCTATAACGGAAGACTTGAAGACAATGTGGTATTCTTTCAATAGCTTGACGGTAAAAATGGAGAGTGTTCGCCACATCCAGAGGAACACACACAAGGTCCTGAGAGCGTCTGATTTCTGCATCTTAACAAGACGTGAAAAGATTAGTCACATGATAAAAACATGCTACAGTTGATGTTCTAACGGTTAGAATCTAACCTATGAGTTCAGTTTCTTCATTAGCTGCTAACTTCACAGAGCTTGATGATTGGTTGGCAGATTGACGAACCCACGCGCTGAACAGCTGACACCCGGCGTAACTTTTGTATGTTACCTAAAACATAAAAAGCAGTGAGAAGAATTCGTGAACGATGATGCCGAAACGTGTTACCTCATTGCCGGTGGCCCATTGAGTCTTCACGTGGTGTAGTTGTGGTACTTTACACCCGCCATTAGCAGAAATCCTTTCAAGGAGCTTCCTCTGGGCGAGGACCAACAGCGGAGTCACGGTCAAGGCGAATCGTTCGCTAGGATGACAATAGAAAATATCAAAGTGGACTCTCCTCCTTGTGAAGCGCCTCGAATTATTTACCGGGTGTATGAGTTGAAAATGAGGGCAAAGTGGGCCAAGTGTTCCCATTTTCCGCAGTCGTGGAGAAGCTCCAGAGTGCGTAACACCAAACTGTACACAAATCGAATGTCCACTTGGGTGCAGTCGTCCAGCGGGGCTGAGAAACGAAGATTGAACTCCTGCTCTTCCTCAGTCACGCTGTCATAAAGATGCCACAGCTTCGGGAGTTGTTCAAAATGGAAGAAACCAAAATTATTTCAGATATGACTTCCTGTTAACATTATCGAGCATGTGACACGTACTCCCAGTCTGCTTAGCATGTCCATGATAAGATCTGTTGCCAGCACTAATAAGGGGGTGAAGGTCTTGCGCAACTCATGCGAAGTAACCAAGGCGGGAGGTTGAAAATGACAAATTGTCTCTTGTAATGCAGTAAGTCTGTTACTTTCTTCCCACACAGTATGACAGACCTTCTGCAAATTAGTCCAGTGACCTCCACGGTGGGCTAATGTCTAAAAAAACAAAATAGCAATTGTAACATTTTCATAAACCCATCTAAAACTATGTTGTGTAGGTAAACAAACTACCATGGCTCTTCGTATATAAAAAGAAGCTTTCTCCAGTGAGTCCATTGGCATGGTTTTTGGCACCTCAAGCTCATGAGGGACTTCTTCATCCTCCTCGCAACTCTCCACACTGTCAAAACTAGTCTCTAGTGGAAGAAAGCAAAGGCGATATTCTCT
Organism: Syngnathus floridae; assembly: GCF_059516105.1. Lineage (NCBI taxonomy): Eukaryota > Metazoa > Chordata > Actinopteri > Syngnathiformes > Syngnathidae > Syngnathus > Syngnathus floridae. The sequence goes on along the minus strand of NC_142427.1, from coordinate 8,557,329 downwards.
CCATTTTTTTTTTAGGGTCTCAGCTTACTTACCATTTTTATCACCGTCCTTGCTCGAACCGTCATCTGATAACTCAGACTGTAATGAGTCTCTCTCTGAACTAACTTCACAGATGGTGGCTTCCTGTTCCTCAAAGTTCCTCTTCAGCAGGACACCAGAGTTGGCCAGAAAGAAGATTGAGGCATTTAAGTGGCTGTACCTGAAACGTAAACGAACTAAATGAATAGTCAGAATATTCCTGTTATGGGAAGTACTCGTATTGTATGAACCTGGATTGCAGGGACCTTTCGTGGAATGGATCCAGGTCCTGTTCGAATAGTGCAAGATGTGCCAAAGCGATGATGTAATTGATCTGAGACCTCCACACTCTTTCCTCAGTGCATCTCATTCTCAACTGAAGCCGCCTGGTGTGGCGTTGCACCAGAGCGTTCATTGAAGACATCAGGCGCTCTACAGCCTTCAGCTCCCTTGGCAAAAACAGAACTTAAGATTCCATCGATCGAATTCCGAGTCAAAAATGGTCTACCTGACGGTCCTCGCCGTCAGAAGTGCTCCGCGTCGAAACTTCTTGCGTTTCTTAATAGGTGTTTTCGATGTCTTCCGCAATAAAAGGTTTTCGTTATCTTATTATGAACGACCACTGAGTATCCGTGTTTACCTGTGATGTTTGACTTTCCGTCGCGGTGGTCTCGGTTTCTTTTTCACACGAGTTGTTTCTGTCCGAACATATGGCTGATTTGATCATTTCGTCGTCTCTCCTGGGACAGAGATTTTGCATAATCACAAAAGCAGGAAAGAAAATATTTATTGACGTTGCAACAACTCGTACCTGGAGAGAAAACGAAATATGGTTTCACCCCATTGTAAAACAAGATCAATCTTTCCTTCCTCTAAGGCTCTCTGAAGTAAGAACGAGGAAATCTCCACGAAATTTGAATGGCTGCCGAGCTGCATCACTATGGCCAAAATATAAGATGCATAAGTGCAAAGAGGAAATGTTGATTTGAAATGATGCAGGCTACCTACTAATTCGATAGGCATGCTCTAGAGTGCTTGTGAGGATCCGCTCACGCAAAGTGGCAGTGTCCTCAGACCCGTTCAGGGAAGGGGAACTCTCTATGGAAACAAACATAGCCAATATAATCTGATTATGGAAAATTTATGGAATTTAATATTCTTGCATTTTTTACTGTGCATTATTTCCTATGGGAAAATGTGTTTCAAAATATATATATATATTTTTTACAGATTACCAATTACTGTGTCAGGATCTGTATCAGCTGTGATGACATCCTTGAATTTCTGAAATAGTGCCTTCAGTTGAACACTTTTTTTCATTTCTTTCTTCAATGCTCCAGGATCCTCTATCTTTGACTTCGAGCACAAAAACACAGGAAATGGATTGAAAATCCAAACTTAAAAAATTTGAAACTGAGAATGAAAAAAAAAATTCTCTTTACCGACAGACGTTTGCAAGTAAGTCCAATGAACCTCTCCTGGGCGTCAAAGACATCTTGGAGAAGAGCTTGACCACGATCTTTCACCACGGAAGCCTTCTGATGTTCATTCAGTGCGCGCAATGCCTGGAGGTGGACAATAGATAATAAAGCTTCATGATTTAGATTCAAACACTTTGATGCTTCCAAGGGCAGAGCCACACACCTTGGTAAGATAGTTGGTGATGCAGCCAATCATTTGCATAAGCGTCTCCACTGTGTTTCTGGACCATTTTTGTTTGAGGTGTCCTTCATTGTCTTTTAATACATTCAAACATTTGGTCAGCAACTGCAAAAGGAAAACAACAGTAATTTGGTTTAAACATTATTACACTGGCGAGAAAAAGTCCAAATGATGTTTGACCTTAACTGCAGGATCGCAAGTGATCTGATGGAAGATGAACGGAACCAAGAGGCCGTAACAGCTTATGACGGCTTGAACAGCAGAACTGCTGTCGTTCAACCACATAGCCAAGTCCATGGCTACTAACAATCGTTTACATTCGGCTAGTCTGACTTCCTGAATAAACAACACATGCGAGATCCATTTCAAATAGATGAACTGTTCTTTCTTACGCTGTCCACACCTGTTTCCAGACAAACAGTCCACAGATGCTTCCTGAGTCGCAGAGGAGCGATTGCTGCTGAATGTTGATGTCTGTCTCAATGAAGATGGACGTGAGGAAGAGCTGGCACACGAGCGGAGACGAGCACCGCAGATGTTTCATGCGGAGTCTTTAAAGAAAAACAAAAGTAGACTAAGATGAGTAAAGGAAAACATTTAGGTGTTAAGTTCGACTCCCTCACGCTGTTGAAGTGAGTCTATCCTGTGATTTGTCAGATCCAACATCAGGAAGGGTAAAATGGCTCCATAATTCTTTGCACGCTTTCTTGGCAATGTCAAATTGTTTGGTTTGAAATGCCACCTGAGAAGAAAGGTGAAAGAAAAGTCACTTTGGTAACAACAATACTTGCAAATGTGGAATACCTGTGCCAAGTGAGCCCACGAGGAAAGCAACGACTGCGGCATGGAAGTAATCAGTGTGTAGGTGGACGCTCCGATAGCATTGCCCAGTAACTTTCCTTGGCTGGTGTATGCTGCTATGGCAAAAACGTACTTCTGGTTGGGTTCCAGCCTCTCGGCCTTCAGCTGCCATTCACCGCATACTGCCGGCACCTACAAACAGTTTTGTCACAGTTATGCTATCGATGACAACGTTTGAAATTAATCACGTACCAAATTCCCAGTTCCCGCCAGGCTGCAGTCTCCGAGGCGGACCTTCAGGTCGAGACCCTCGGCTGCACGTCCGCATAGTTGGTACCAGCACACCTTGATTGATGAAGGAAATTGTGTTGTTTGTGCACCTGAAGAAAAAAAAACTAATAATAATAATAGAGAGAAACATTTACTTGTTCTTCCATGTGGTAAGGAGCAGGAGCAAAGGTGAAGGAATTGTTGGTGCGTGAGATTAAGACAGGTCGAGGTGGAGGGATTTCCTTTTCGTCCTTCCTTATTTTGCCTTTATTTTCAAGTGTTAACTTTGGGCTGTTGGCGATATACAGTTTTCTTTCTTCGATCGCTGCCTTCTCTATTAATACACAAGCTTCCTGGTAATAGTGATGAGAATGAGTGTTATGATTTGGTAAATCCTTACAAAGGTTATCGTGAATTTTAGCTTCATCCTGAAATTCTCATGCACAAGTTGAATATCCATTTTTTCATATACAACCTCTAGTAGACTCCTGGTTACACTGGACTCATTCGACTTCTTTCCGTCATACCACAGCAAGGATTTCTGGAGCAGGAAAAGTGCTTTAGACACTTTGTTCTTCTTGATCTTGTCCAGAAGGTCAGATTCTGTCACTAAAAAAAAAAGAGGATAAGCATCTGCAAATGTTATAGTTATTCAAAATGACTCACCTGCATTTAACTGCATTAACTTGAGAGATGCCCGGTGGTAGATAATCTGTAGTTCAAGAAGAATGTCGACAGCAAGCATGGCTGTATGAGTGGACGGGCGGGACCATTCCTTTTGTAGATCCGACAAAATTTCTTCTTTTTGCTTCTCACTTATTTCAGTCTTTCCTTTTCCATCTTCCCTCTTGGAGAAGAAGACAATCACAGTACCCGAACGTGAAGACTTTTTTTGAAGTCCTATGTACTTACCAGCAGGTAAGTAATGTCAAGGGGAGCTGCACCATCTTGGGGCATCAATGTGACCACACGCTTGACCAGAGCCTTGAAACCCTTCTCAACCACCATGCACACTTTCTGAAGAAGCTCTTTACATGACCCCTGGAAAAGAATTTAAAAAATCAACGGTAGCTTATTATATATTATGATGTGCTATTTATGCAAATGAGTTCAGTACCTTCAGCAGAGTGAAGCAGTATTTCTTTTCACTACCGGCTTTGACTTTAGGTGGAACTATGGAGAAGAAATTTTAGAAATCAAAAAGTATTCTAGTAGACAACATATGATCCAGAACAAAATTGGCGTTCTCACCCTGCTCAGTACGATCGGCCGCACTTTCCAGCAGTAAGACTAAACTGTTGATCATCTCGGCGGTCTTGATGCAGTCAACCGTTGCCAGGTCACAGGCAAAGGCCACCTCACACTGCATGAAGAGGCACCACGCCCACTGCATCAAGAGAGAAGTGCAAGTATGACATAAATCACATGGAAAGTGTTTAGAAACAATTTTTCACCTTGTCATGGTCCTGTGTGTATTCTGGGTTTCTAATCTGATCCATCTGAATCACCAGCTTCAGTTTCCCCCAGAGAAAGAGCAGAACATCCCAAACTAATTCCACATCCGGCTGGGCCTCCTATAAAGCAAACCGTTCGAAAATCATCCACAACATTCATCTTGTTGAAATTTAACTTACTGGAACAGACTCGCAAACTGCCTTGTGCAGAGTCTCTGTCAGGCCAATGATGATATCGAGTGACCCCCGGAGTTTGTCTGCACAAAACAAGACCAGGTTCAAATACAACTCGATAATCAGAATTGTATTTGGCACTAAAAACATAATTTGATAGATGTCTGTGAATATCAGGTGGGCTGTAGAAATTTGAACTTTCGTATTATGCAAATGTTTTGCTTTCATTTTTCTATGCCGGCAATTTTTTATTGTGATAATTGATTGGTGGTGTGTTGTGATCTTGAGAAACATAAAAAGTGCCTTTGTTCATGAAAAGATAGAAAATGTTGGACCAGACAATCACTTCTACTACCAGCGACGTCCTCTCTATGACGCCTTCTGTGTGAAGTTTTCAGAGTAATAAAACCATTCATCAAGGCGAGCTCGTATTCCGCTTTCCTGAATGCAGGACCTTCCACAACCTGACACACAAAAGAAAGCGTCCATCAAGGCAGCCATCATGACTTTTCTCTCTACAAAACCAGACGAGATCTCACAGACAAAATCTCCAGCATCATTCGTGAATGTTCAACAAAAACATCAGGTTGCTTAGCCTGAATCATCATCTTGATGAATCTGACGGCGGTCATGACGGGGACTTTGTGTTCTCCTGGGGACAAAACGACACATGCAAAATGATTTCACTGGCTGTTGAACATGAATGAAAAACAAACAACCTGCAATAGCTAATTCCATCAGTGTTGATGTTGTGGACAATGCACTGAGCGGTGCACAGGACTGGTCTTGACGTTTCTGTTCAGTAGTAGTCGCCACTCCTTGATAAAACACAGAAATTCCAGTTACAATCTCACCAGCAATATTTCTCTTTTTTCTTCTTTTTTAACCTACCAGATAATATACTAATCCCAGAGGCAAGGAGCTCCAGGACCACTTCCTGCAACTCGAGTTCTTCTGGCAGCCTGGCCTGCAGCGGTCGCATGGAGCTGTCCCAAAGAGCTTCACAGATGCCCAAAAATTGTGCTGCACTGCTGTCGAAAAGGCCCATCAGCATTCGCTCTGTGGCATTACGAGGCCACGGGATCTACGGGACATTCAGACTATAAGGTGAAAAAACGTCCAATGGGAATGAATGAATTTTAGCAATAATGCAACTTTTCTATTCAAAATGGGCTTTTCAATCAAACATTGATTTCTTTTCTTTACATTTGGAAAGTCCTTTGGAGTAGTTTTGCTCTTGATTGTAATCATGTGTTTGGGTTTCCTCCTGGTTTCAAACACAGCCCGCTTGAACATCATGGTAGCCAACTGGAAGAAAAACAAAAGTTAAAGACAACTAATTAAAAGTCAAATCAGACAATGGATGGATAAAAGTAGTCCGATGCCTTGATGGAGGCTTCTCTAAAGGCCATTTGAGTCTCTTTGTTTGCGGCACTGTCATTCTCCTTATCCTTCTCCTGCTCTGCAAGTTCATTGATTTTCCCAAGTGCTCTTCTGGCAAATTCCTGTAAGCATTCAAAAAGACAGGAATCCAAAATTAAAAGAAGACATCCTTTTTATTGGATCCAACACAAAAGTTAAAGTTTGACTGGATTTCACCTCTGCCTGTAGGGAAGCACGGTTGTCATAGTAACAGTAACAAACAGTACAGTAAAGTTTGACAAGCCATGGCAGATGTTTGAGAGTCATGAGGGGCATGTTTGACTCTAAACTAAGGCTTGCCCACAGAATGTACTCCATTGCCTAAAAGAGATCAGAAAAAAGGAAAAAGTTGCTTCATGTGAAAACAGAATTCAAGGTGAGACGTTTCTCATACCTTTGCACTATGATTTAAAGACATCAGGTAGGTACACATTTTGAAGATGTGCAACGTACCTGGAAAAAGTATTGGAAAGAAAAGATCAAGTTTAGAAAGAATCACTGTCGCATGAAATGAAGAAAACTAGTCTACCATTATAAGTGATCCAGTAGAAATGCTTGTTCTGCTGAAATGCCTGCATCATTATCCTGATGAAGTTCAGCACATGCAGCAGTTTCGAAAGCCCCTTCTGGCTGAGAACCATGGGCCTTTTCTCCAACTCAAATATGCACTGTGCACAGCCCAGCATTGAGCGGACCTATACAAACATACAAGGAGCCCAAAAAAATCATGCAATATCAACTACACAGGAACACTTGTAGTGGTGGGGTGAAGAAAAATAATCACAATACATGAAAATAAAATACCTTCATGATCAAGATATCTTGGTCTGCGTCAAAACCTCCAGGAAAGAAGCATTTGATAAAGTGGTCCACGCTTTTAATGTCTGTTATACTAATTGAGCAGAACTGAAGCAAGTGCAGACTGTAGCCTTGTGACAGAGCCGCCTGGTACAACTGAGTAAAGAAGTCACTAATCAATACAAATGACAAAAAATGCAGGCAGGCAGTCTTAATAATTACCTTTAGTCCAGTGAGAAAGTCTCCAATTCGTAACATGCGGTCCTGATACAATTTAAAAGGTAGGCGTGGTTTGAAGTTTTGCCAGATCTCTGCCAGCAGTGTAATCCTTTCAATATTAATAAAATAAAAAATTCAATATCATGACAATGGCAGGTGGGCACCCCATTATGATTTTAATAGTCTGTTATGTGCCAGGTAATCCATAACCCCAGAATGTAATTAATAACACAACCCAAAAAATAATACTGTTTTGTTTATATTATTTACAGCTTGAGAATAAGATATATTGTTTATTTAAAAAAAAAAAAAAACGTCTTGATAGCCTTAGCTATCTTACCCTTTAGCATACGAGACGTTGTCCTGGCAGGTGGACGATACTCGTTTCATGACAGTCATAAACGAGTTAATTTCTCGCTCAAAAGACACAATGACCGGATTTCTTTTGTCAACTTTGCCATAATAGGTCGCTGGTAAATCCATCGAGGCCATAATAATAGTTTTTACCCACCAACAAGCGTGGGGCGAAGGCATATCACCATGGTAACCACGACGCCAAATAAAGCAAAGTGATGCGTTAGAAGACGTCGGAATTTTGACACTTTTGATATCGCAGTTGCATTTGTGGAGATAAAATTCAGTGTAGTATTGTGAACACAGTAGATGACGTGTGTTTACAAACTTTTTTTTTAAAATCACCTTTGTGATTAAAAGTGGCCAGTTTGCAACACAGCCCAAAAGTCAATTGGCAAGATTAACAAGGGCGGGGGGAAAAAAATGAAACATTTCACAACTCAACAAATATGACCATAAAAGAACAGGATGAGACTGCCAACAAAAATTTGAAGAGGACTCCATATTTGACATCTGAGCTCACAGCAAAATGATACACGCTAATGCAGCACCGTACAAACTCATCACTTCCCATTCAAGCCACACATCCACTTTGCTCGCAGTCCTAAAGCTTCTGGCACTGGCAAGGCCAGCAGGCTAATGCTCTGGAAGCTGGTCCTCATACAAACACGTGCACAGGGATCCAGACAGGGGCATTTCCTGGGTCCTGCACATAAGCAGCATCAGCACTATTTGCAGCCAATGTCACCTCATGACCAGCCAGATAGGGCAGGCAGAGAGACGGAGAGGGGAAAAACAGAGGGAGGGGAGAGACGGCGGCCAGCCACCGTTGGCGAGATGAAACAATGAGGGCAATGGTGGGACAAACAGTTGACATCATTGTTCCAGAAAGATCAGCCTGTTGGCAGGGTCACTGTGCAAGTGGGTTGTTATGGCGGGGTGTGTGGGGGGTGTGCACACATTTGCTCCGGGTGGGATGGGAGGGTAAAGCGCTATAAATATGCTGCGGGAAAGCACAGCCATCACCCATCTGAGACCGAGTGACACTCCATCACTGTTTCATCTCATCTGGATACTCATCATGGATATCCCCATTCAGTACCCATGGTACCGCCGGGCCTACCCGTATCGACGCGGCGACCTGTCCTTCGCCGATTCTCTCACCGACTGGCCTCTCATCTGGCCTTTCCCATGGTCCTTTGCTTGGATGCGCCCAAGTTTCATGCGCTGGTTAAACTGGCCTGAAAATGGTCACAGTGAGGTAAAGCGCCCAATGGGTCTTCTCAGCTTCTCAGCGATGTTCCTAACAAGTGTGCTTGTCTCACTCATAGATGCATGTGGAAAAGGATCGCTATGTGATTTATCTGGACGTGAAACATTTCTCACCGGATGAGCTGAGCGTCAACGTCGGCGACGAGCACATCACAATTCACGCCAAGCATGAAGATAGACAGGTTGGTGACATTCTCACGACTGCACATAGAGCCACTGAAGTCCACGTGGGTGACTCTGCTTACTCTCTAGGACGACCACGGCTACGTGTCCAGGGAGTTTCTACGGAAGTACAGGCTTCCTACCGGAGTGTCGTGCGCTGATATCTCCTCCAGCTTGTCCTTCGATGGCGTGCTGACAATCACCGCGCCCAGATCTTCACCTGGCCCCGAGCGCAACATCCCAATTTCCTGTGAGGATGGAACAGCCAAGCAGAAAATGTAGAGCGGAATCGAGGAAGGGTGGGGGGCTGCCAGTTTCACTACTAATCCTCACTACTAAATTCTGCATGTGTTTGTATTGAAACCGTTTTGTGGGTGCACGTAAAGGTGGGTCAGCCATGTCTAGATTCCTGCAAAGAGCCTTCTAATAAACCAGTATCTAACTTACTACTATTGTCAAATGCCTGCAAGACAATTGAGCTTTAAACCACAGATTGACATTTAAAGACAGGAGTCATGTTAGAAATCAAATAACCTGTGCCACCTTAAATGTAAAAGTGCTCTTATTTTGAATTTCAAAAGGTAACTTACAAAGCTTCCATGCCAAAGATGATTCCAGCGGTGCTTGGAGGAGCGTGAGTCTTTTTGTTTGTTTTGAACTCGGGACCGGGTTCTGCTGAGAGGGAGGGGGGGAAAAAGGGTGAAGGAGTGTTAGTTGAAGGAGGAAATACTGTTAAAAGTTTCCACAGGGAAGGAGGGCCTTTAGGGATAACTTGTATTTATGTATGTGTATGAGTGTGTGATGCTTCCTAAAAGAGTGAAAATGTTCTCAATGATGATCCCCGATCATTCTTTGCAAATGCTAAATATTCCTTGGTGTATTAACACAAACACATGATACATAGAATAAATGTTGGGAAAAAAATGAATGTGTCTGAGTTTACATTTTTTGAGAGGAAAATCCATAAAAGTCAGTGATGCAAAAGTACAGACACAAAATACAGTAGATTTGACAAAGTGATGTTTATTATTATTAGTGTGGACATCAAAACTTAACCCACAATACGAAATGAGAATTTTTTTTTAGATGTTGCATAACATGCCATAAAGTGCTACATAAGAAAGGCAATCATTGTCTACTGTTTGCCAAATACTGAGCCCATATTTGACACTATTTTGCCTTTTTACCAATTGCAATGCATTAATGTATATTAAAAAATTATTTTCAATATACAGCTTATATTTAATATGAGGCACAACAATGCGAATTGCACCAATAACTTTTCTTTCGATTCTGCAGGTGTACCGAATGATGATGGCTGCTGTATAATCTTGTCATGTAAACAAACGTATTCACCTCTTTGATGGCTTCCATTTCAGTTACAGTAAAAGTCCCATTTCTGAAAACAAAATGAAAAAGTGCAAAAATGAGGAGCGTCATGGTTCGTTAGTTGGAGTACTGTGTGCATTGAGTGTGTGTTCACCCACAGTCGTCTTGACTTCTGTGTTGGCTGGCTCAAGAGCTTGAACCTCCTCCACCACAGTGCTGGGAAAGTGACCAATACGAGCCTCCTGTCCTCCATAATAGGAATCCTGAACCTGGCAGTGTCCATAGATAACATTTGTTTGTAAATATAAACAACCACAGGTTTGGTTCTCTTCCACTTTTTTGCTTTTACTCACACTGCCTGCCCAGAAAAGGTTCCCAGTGTCCTGTAGCATGGCGTAGACGTAAACAAGCTGCCCCTGTCTGATGGAGATGAACCTGCAGTCTGCGGGGTTATAGTCCTGAATAGCACGAGCTATCAGGATAGCATCTGTGCAGAAATAGGGGAGGAAATAAGATCAGTCTCTTAACAGCGTTATTATAAAGTCACGGGTACTTACAGCTACATTCCGAGTCAGCGCAGCGTTTTCGAGCTGAAAGTTTCGGCATCTGTCTTCCTGCATCAGAGTTTGGCAACAAAAACCAAAATGAGAGGAAGAGAAAGATTTTGCAAAGCATGTCTGCACCCACTAGGCTCTTCTTCTGATCTTCAGCTTTGGTAGGAGATGTTGTGATGGTGCTTGCTATTTGTACTTATTTGTGCTCGCTCCCACACCTCATCCCCCTTGCTTACCACCTAACACAGGAGTCCTTTGAAAGCTTTCAAGTAGCTAGGTAAACAGGACGGAGGGATGAGGAGGAGGGGTGTTGTGGATGGAAGCGTGCAAATTGGACAAACCCATACTTGTTTTCTGACCTCCACCTCCCTCCCGCCCTTTTTTTCCATGCCAACTTTGCCCAGTGAATTCACACTAGAGTGTGCTCTGAGGCCATCGCTGGGTTCCTTCCTTCCTTGTTCAGCCGCTAGATGTCAGAGCATCTTTTGCTGCTTTTTTTTTTCCCCTCGTACTTCCAGCCTCTCCCTTTCAGAGCAAAACTCAAAGAGGTGGAGCCTCTACCTGTATTTACATACAGTTTCCTGCACTGCCAAGGGAACCAGCTGAGCCTCTCCTGAACAAACACTCGCCGAACAGGAAGACTATTACTCTTTGGCGTGACAAGCTTGTGGGGACGTTCAGGTAAGGCTGACTTTTTTTTCCAGGCTGATGTTGAAATAACATTTTAACATTAAATATGGCACAATGGTACGTAGAAATCCTTGAGGATAAAAAGGTCAGGTATGTGTTCAGTTAATTTCAAAAGGTCTTGTGACAATTCTTCCCATTTCAATCTCAGGTTTGAATGACCTGTAAAAAACAATGTTTATTATTTTGCCTGTTGTATAATTCAGAATCCCGCGACCCTCAAGAGGATAAGCAGTTCAAAAAATTTATAATTTAGCATATAAATCATTTTGTATAGAAGGGTGCTATTTAATGTTTTGCTTGCGTGTCATTACTACACGTGAGAGGCAAAATATTAGAAACCCCTCATGGATACGGTACCTAAAGTTGTGACTAGAATTTATCTTACGTTGTCAGAAACTATATTTTCAAAAGACAATGTTAAGAAGACTTCTCAATCACAAAACTAACACTTTACTGAGTGACATGTTGGGAAGAAACACTGAAGGCCCTTAAACATGGAATTCAGGGAGTGGATCCAAACAATGAATATAGTAGATGTGGTATTTCGGTCAGAACTTAACAAAAGAGACTCCCAGACAAAAGAGTATTTGAGATTAGATTACTAGAAAACAGCCACAGGGAACCCTCATAAATATCGTCTGACCTGTATTTACCGTTGGTTTTATTATCTTGTCCTGCACAGGACCGGAAAGGTGAATAATATCAGGATCATCTGGAGCACGGTGAAGACCTACACACTGCAATTAATTGGATTACAAACAACAATTTCCAGAGGGTTCGTCAACATACCGGTCAGATTTATGATGTTCTCCAAGTGACCCCTGGAACGCCAAGATCATGTTCAGCCCCAGGAAGAGTAGTCTCCCTCCCCCTAGCCTGGAGGACTCCTTTTTCCCGCTCTCCTCTTCTTCTTCCATCTCACTTTCCTTCGCCCTGCCCACATCCACGCCTGATCACAGGAGCATCGATAGCGGTGGCAATATAGAGACGGACCTTATTTTGGCAGCTGAGCTGGGACAGGCTCTGTTGGAGAAGAATGAGGAACTGGCTGCTGCTCTGGAGGAGAAGCAAAGGGAGGTGGAGGTAAGTGTATTTCATTTGAACCCAGCGAAAACAATCATAACTAAGAATACAGTGAGGAAAACATGACAAGGAACTATGACAGTTTCCATCCGCCCTCTTAATAACATGCCACTGATTGTCTGTGACATAATAACAAGTTGTGTTAGAAGGATGTACCACAGAGTTCATAAATACGTACATATGAAAATAATGATTTTTTTTTCTCCATGATAAATTTCTTACAAAATATCTAACATCACGAAGTATAAATGCAAACTCAAAGTGAGCTCTGGACTTTGACTACAATTTTGAGGAATGAAATTTGAAACTGAATTTGACTTTTAAATACCCAAATTTGTGTCAGCTCATTTGGTAGATATCATTTAACCACCTACATTTCTTTTAAATCAAGAAATAATGCACTTTTTATTTTAAATTATTAACTTTTGCAGATGTTGAATTTGAAAATTCATACCTAACATTAACAATTGGGATTTTTTACTCTACCAATTAACCAATTACTTAATGAGATAAATGATTTGAAAAATATTTTTTTGTGAGGTAATAATATCAATTTGTAAAACTGTATTTTTTTCAACTAGTGTATTTATTTCAAATTTAAATACTGTGTTGTCAAAACAATTTGTAAAAAATGGAGTTCACACTTCCTGTTGTGTTTGAATGTCTCAGACAATACAACAGGAGAAGCATGTCCTGCAAAGGAAGCTGGAGATGAACGAACTGGCGTCTGGACAGAAAGAGGCCGAGCTGAACGGAGATTTGGCCGCCTTACGCTCTGAGCTGGACCGCCATCACATTCAGGGTCGGGACCGGCGTAGGGATGAAAGTGAGCAACTAACGCAGTTATCTAACCATAACCAGCGCCTGGTGGAGCAGCTATCAGAGGTGCGTTTTACATCATCACTCATCGAGCAGGTTTCGATTCACAAAACACGACGAGTGTTTTGATGATGCAGTTATGTGTTAAACTTAGTACCAAGAAGTCACAATGCAGCCAAACAGGTTCGGGGAGTTTCGTAATTCTTTGAACCAAATTTTCCCCTCTGCCACCTTTTCTAGGCTGTCACGCTGGAACATTCCTTGAGGACTGAGATTCGTAGCCTGAGAGAGGAGATGGACGAGTCCTCCTTCAGCCGGAATATTAGCTCCACACAATTAGAAAACACGCTTGCGGAGGTATAAATATCACCCCGACACACTTTCATAGTTACACACAGGCCTCTTTCGTAGATGTTGACAAAAGTGAAAATAGAAGAGGTTGCTTTTGGATGTGCCTCGTAAATTCCGCAGTTCACACTGAAAATGTTTGATGAGGCTTGGTTGCACCAAATTCCTCCAAACATTTCATTATGGACATCCTCGCTTTTTGTGTCAGGCTGGAACAATAAATTGCCTTAGCTAAACTGTTCCCACACAGTTGGTAACGCAATTGTCCACAAGATTCAGGAGGAAATAAAAAAATAAAACAGCAGCTTAATTAAAGAGGTGTGTCGCAATACTTTCCAGCATTTAGGGTGCAGAAATGAATTTAATAAAGGTTCGAACTCCTATTTAAATACAGTAATTTAAAGGAAAGTGATTTTAGTTGGTACTGTGACCAGTTTGAAAAATACCTGCGTGCCCATCCTTTGTCTACAACAGAGCCGAGTTCTGAAAGGGCGCTTGAGTCACATGGAAGCTCAGTTGAAGGCCTCCCAGGAAGACAGCGACAAGCTCCGCTCCGAGCGCAACGACCTCAGGGTCAGGGTGACGGAGCTTCAGGTGCAGCTGCGAGAAAAAGAAGCAGAGGTAAACCTTCTAACCGGGTGGTCTTTACGACGACACTAACAGGAAGCAATCAACTTCTCACTAACAAGCAACTAACACAGTGATTGCAGTGTTAGACCCTTGAGTGTATCTGTGTGTGTTTGTGTAGCTAGAGCAGGAACAAGGGGTGGTGTTTGAGTTGCGTACCATGAATCGCTCTCTGCAGCAAAATGCCCTGAGCCTGGGAGAAGAGAGCATCCTGGACATTACACACACACGACCTTTGTCACTGCTTAGTGAAATTCAGCAATCCCAGGTACATAACAGAGCACTCACACACACACACACACACACAGAGATACCGCTGCTACTTTTTGGGCGTACTAACAACTAATGACTTTGACTCCTTGCTTTTGTTGATTTTAGAAAATAATTTTAGAAAATAATTTGGCTCACATGTATGTCTGATATGTCCGTCCCCACCGACCTCACTCTGCAGGCCAAAGACGCCCTCCTTGCCCACTCGGTGGCACTGCAAGCGAGAGATGACGAGATAGCAGCACTAAAAGCGGAGGTCTGTAGCAACCCTCGGTACACACGTACGACAAAACACCAAAAACAGAGTTATTAATTAAATAGAATGTAAAGAATTAAACAATTAATACTGCATTCCAACGCTCCTTCTGGTGTGGCCAATTTGGCCACCAGGAGGCAGTATAATACTACAGTCATGCATGCACAAAGGAAAAATAGTAAGATGCACTAACAGTGATTTTTTCATCTATAAGTGTTGCTCCACCGGTTGTGTTCAAATATCCTATGGCGTTTTTAAACACCAGAGATTTTCTGTTTGCCATTGATAGTGTAGTGGTTCACATAGAGGATCATTTCCCACTCATTGAACACAAGATGTAACTTTAATCATACTATCATACGGACATCGTACACAACCACGCCATATAAAAGTGCGGTATGTAAATCTACAGTTGTGCTACAGCCAAAATGGTTCTTTGTTAGATTCACATAAGCAAATGACCACCAAGATTAGATAAAGGCCATTTTCATGAGGAAGTTTTTGCAGTATCTCCTGTGACTCATCACTATGTGTACAACTTCTCAGTTGCAATCCCAACAAGAAGAACTGGAATCACTGAGGGAGGAAATCAAACCATTTCGAGGCAGTCCGGATGCGCCGAATTACAGGTAAAGCTACACACCAAAAAAAAAAAAAAAAAAAAAAAATAGCTGTAATGTGGTATGTTCATAGATGCTAATTAACTCACCACTGTCCAGTTCGTTAGAGAGCGAGTTGGCCATGGTGCGACAGGAGAAAGACTTACTGACCCATCAGCTTCTCAACACCATCCAACACAAGGTGGCGCTGTCCCAAGAGCTGGATGCTTGGCAGGTATGTCTGAAATAGACTCTGACATGCACTCACTCAGCAACCTTCTATTTGTGTCAAAGACATTTCAAACAACTTTCAATCTCATTAGACTGCAAAGAAAATTAAATGTACCGTTATAAATATAATCCCCCCCCCGCAATTTTTCTTGCAGGAGGATATGCGGTTGGTAATAAATCAGCAGGTGCTGCAGAAGGAGGAGGACAGACTAAAAATGGTTGAGCGAGAGAGCACAGGAGGACTCCAACGAAGCAAGTCTTTGAAATTGAAAGGCGAAGTAGGAAAAGGATTCTTTGCGTCTCTTTTCAAAGACAAATAACATGCATGGAGAGAGAAAACAGCATCAAACTAACAATTTTGTTACATAACAAGCAAGTGTATATGTAAATTTATATATATATGTATTTATGGATGTACAGTAAAGTAATACTTTCCATTTTTATTGCTTTTCTCTTGTATTTTAGATGTAGTTTGCTTTGCTTGAACGACAGATAGGAAGAGACAAACAATGGTATAATAGAAATAACATAGTTTAATAATAAATTAAGTTAAAAAAATGCACTCCCTTCCACATCCCCTCTTCTTAAATAACATAACACAATTAATATATTAATGATGACTAGAACGTGCAATAGTGCATTTTGCATGATACAGAGAGCAGTATTGTGCATACCTTCCATCCAATTCATTACTTGGTCCTTTTGGGCAGTACGTAATAGCACCTTTTGTAGACTTTTACACTCCACTGAACAATTTTTTGGGGTCAATCTGTCCAATCCAAACCATCATTTTTGGTTGTATTAAAATCTAACTTGGTTATTACCAAACCAAAACTGATTTATAATCTGCATGTTATAGAATTAAATGACAATGATTTTATTCTACTTTGCGAGTAAAATGGCAAACACTCCACTGAAAATCTTAAAATAACATTGTTTTCATTTTTACAAGTTATAACAAAATGTCCGTACTAGTAGATCCCTCATAACTCTTGTTGCGCCACTCATAAAGTTATTATCTGCTTAATGGGATGGCGCCCAAATAAATAAATAAATAAATAAATAAATAAATAAATAAATAAATAAATAAATAAATAAATAAATAAAAAAAATAATCCCCCTTTATTTTCAGAGGTAGATTGCATTGAGATGATGCACTGATTTCAGGAATTCTTCGAGGCCCCATACTGTGGGATTTCCTGGAACTGACTCACCTTCAAGTTTTTTTTTTTTTTTAGGATGGATTCATGGAGGCAGCATTCTGTTTTGTCAGTTGTCAAGGTCAGCAATGATAAAAAAAAAGTAGACTACTGTCCCACATTGACACCAAGACCTACTTGCAGCTTGTCCCCGCGGTGGTTTACAAAGGCACCCATGATCAGGGTGGCAGGGAGCGGGCTCAGGCGTTTCTCCAGCACGCCTCCAATGATGCAGCGACTGTTAATCATACCTGCGAGCACGCGACACAAAAGGTACCTTCAATTTTGATCTTAAAATCAAAAACAACAAAAAGGTTCAATTCAAATGCAAACCTCGAAAGACCATGTTGGCCTCTGGTAGTTCCATCTGGTACCCAAATGAGGTTGTGGTCTCCTGAGTCCTTGTACTGGCTTCGAATTCCACCCCAACTTGGATCTAGTGAGCCCACAATCACATGCATGCATTAGTATGACATTTATTAAATTTTAAGTCCTGTTAGCTCCAGCACCTGCTTGTTCGCTCTATGATAGTAGCTAGCGTGGGCACCTCCTTTACCGGCATTTAGTGTTGCCACCCAGTTTGGTCCTGGACAAAAAACAGGTTGCTGTTACATCCACCGAAAGATGACTCCAATTCCCGGCTACATTTACTTAAATCACAAGGAATTCCCACTTGAATACTGCCCAGCCAGTGTGAGGATTCCACCCTCTTCTGCTCTGCCTCTGTGGTAGACCATCTCGCCTCCTAACACCAGACCAGCGGACACACTCTGCAGAAAGTGAGCCACTAGGATAACTGAAAGAGAAAAAAAAAAAGACATACACAGAAACAATGTCGATTTTTAACAACTGAGAAACAACGACAGCAGATGTGGTGTCACTGTTAAATGTGCAACTATGATGCATTGTTGTTGGATCCCATTATTGTCCTGGTTAAAGTAACTAAGTATCTGGTCTCACCTGATTCTCGAAGCACGTCTGGATTAGCCACCGTCACAGCAGCAGTGAAGTCACTCCCTCTGTACTCGGTTTCAAACTGCCACGTTACAAACTGGGACTGTTGTGTCTGAAGCACAATGAAAGTGTGGATCACTTAAGGCAGAGCAGATTTGACTTCACAGGAGTGTTTTATTTGTTGTTGTTGTTTTTTTACCTGGAATACCGATCTGGCTCGTACACGCTCAGTGAGATGCAACAAAGCATGAGCGTTCAGACTGCCTGAGGAATCCATCTCACCAATTAATGCGGGGGCATCCTGGAGGTAGACGAGGGATCAATATGCAACGTCTGTGAACGTACCACAATCGGGATTTATGCTTTACTTTATCTTTGCTGTAGTCGTCCGATTGCAGATGCTCCACATGGAATCGATAGTACGAAGGAGTGACGGCACTGAGGTGGAGAGTATGACTGACCTGAACACAAGCGTGACATGTATTAAAAAGTTATATTTTATCTCACAGTCACAATATAGGCTTAATATATGTGACGGGCATCACCTTGAAGAAGCTGCTCACAGTTTTATTGACAATCATCTTGATACCCTCGATCTGTTGAGGAAACACATCTGGGAAGAGGAGAAGAGGAAAATTGCTCATAAGGGATAAAATCATTCAATCACAATTGGGTCATTTGACTTTTATTAGTATTATTAGTACTTTTTTGCCACCATCGGTAACTTAAACTCATATCAAATGCCTGACACAGGTCGTTAGATGTCAATCAGAGATTTTTGGAAGTTGAAATTGTATTAAAGGTGAACCTACCTTTGCAACTCCTGTGTAGGGAATGAAAGCTGCCTGGGTTCGGTAGTCGTCCATCTCTCTTCTCCCAACGTGGCGGGCTGTACCAGTGAGCAGGATGTGCGTCCCAGCGAAAAGGAGGGGGGTCCGTAGAAAAAGGCCAGTTCGGGTGGCCCGGACCGGAAGACAAAGCCAGAACACTGCCCATGGGGCTGCAATGCTTCCTGGAAGGAATGAAAAACACTTTTTACATAACAATAATTATATATGTATATATTTAAAATCTCACTTTTCTTTTAAAAGCAACAAACAATAGCTTAATCAAAAGTGCTCCTTTGAAGCATTACATATAAAGAGCAGGTGTATCTAATGTTGTGGCTGGTAAATGTACAGAGGAACATGACTGTAGTATGCTAAATAAAAATAATAATAACAATGAAGATGAATTAAAATTGCAGTAGAAATTTAATTTTAAAACGTTTTCCCACGGCATTCGGGGAAAGATGTACTCAGGTGCATCAATTAGTACCGTTAGCTTACATGACCTTAGCATCTTGTAAAAGCGGACGCCAAAATATTTTTTATCTGTTACGCTCTCGTCTTCAACCCGGATTAAAATACCTTAAATTCTTGGAAGAAAGTGGGCGCGATACATTTGAAACACTACCAAGTTGTTAAGAAGGGTCGCTCGAAAAAAATGAGGGAACTGATCTTTTGACTGTTGTGTGTCATTAGATAACATCTCCCCAAGAAACATGACCACAGGTCCGTTCCCCGGTGGACTTGGTTTTCAAAATAATAATTATCATTTAATTAGATTACAACCCACATGCTTTAAATAAATTATGTAAATGTGTTTCATTATTTTACACTTATGCACATTTGGGAAATTACTGTCAACAGTTTTGTTTATAGTCGGACTACTATAGTTGAAACACTTTATACCCACGCAGGCTGCATGTAAGCGAGATTAATCTTGAGCTTTTGCGTCCTGATCGGTACCGTCCGTAAATCACGAGAAGGTCAGACGGTTTGAGCTACAAGCCGGGAAAACTCGTTTTAATCATCAAAACAAAATGCATGTTAATAAGTCTGTTTAAAAACAAGAAGGGGATCTTTTGCAACAAGAAGGGGTCATACTTTTTAGAAACCTGTCAATTCGATTCTCGCTCTGTGATCCACTGGCTGATATGTCTCGTTCACTGTCAATATTGCTGGTGGGAGAAGGGAACTTTTCATTTTCCGCTGCTTTGTGCTGCTTTCCATCGGAGATGAGCGTCACAGCCACTTGTCTGCAACCGCAGGAGGAGGCACTGCGGCAGGAAGGTGCACTCAATAACATGCAGATCATCAAGGACTCCGGTGAGGATTTTTGGATTGTTGTAAAAATTACCGCACTGCATTTTTAATGCATATTTTGTTATGTCTTTTTGCAGGTGGAACGGTGCTTTTCGAGGTAGACAGCACAAAGCTTGGGGAATGTGCATCCCTGCAAGGGCATTTATTTGACCGTGTCGTTTTTAACTTTCCACACTGCGGGAGAAAGAGCGGAGTTAAAAAGAACAGACAACTTCTCAAAGACTTCTTTCTCAGGTGAAATTGCATAGTTTACATAAACTTTTATTGTAGCTGACATGCTGACATGTCAGGAAAAGACTACTAGAACATCTGAGCTTTATTTGAACTATTCTTAATTTTGTGGTTTTATTTTTCCGCACCCATAGTTGCATTCAGGTGTTAGCCGAAGACGGGGAGGTTCACGTTTCCCTCTGCAACGGACAAGGCGGGACGCCAGCCGACCAGCCGAGGAGAGAGCGACATAACAGCTGGCAGGTGGTTGCCATGGCAGCAGAAGCACACCTCATCCTCAGTGATGTCCGCCCTTTCGAAAGTGACAAATACCAGTTCTACAAATGCACCGGATACAGGTAAGATACAAAGGTGAGTGTTTAAATAGCCTTTTCATTTATTGTGGGATTGGAAGTTATTTTAATATCATATGCTTTTCCGCAGGAGTCAGGATAAAGGCTTCCATTTGGAGAATGCTATGCTCCATGTGTTTACTCGTAGCGCTCCCTACAGCTGTCCTCAGGTGTTTAAAATGGAGGAGTTTGTGGAAGGAGAAAAAATCCAGTACAACATCCCGTCCGAACTCAGCGATTACATATCTCGGTAATATAAATTAATATAAATGAATATAAACGGTCTGTCTGACTGCCTTTCTCCTTCTTTTAGGGGCTTTCTCACTTCAGATTCTGTCCATCCTGTCAAATTGGTGCAGGATTTTCTTCTGGAAAGGTTTCAGGAAAAATGGTCAGTCTCCATGATGACGGAGACCCTTCCCCTGCTCATCACAGCCAAACAGTTGCATTTAGGTTGCCCTGATATGGACCACACATTGTTCTACTGGATTCACACTTGTCAGAAAGAGCTGGATTGTGAGGCTTGTACATCTGCACGTGAGTCGGAGGGTAAGGGAGTGGATGGAATAAGGTCATTGTGCTCTCCTGATGTTGACCTTGAAGGGGAAACTGCTGTTTATATGTTACGGCCCTCGTTACGCCCCCTGATGGAAGCCGCTAAGACAGAAGAGTGGACCGGTGTTGAGACAGAAATGGAAAAAAAAGATCTTAAAGGAATTCATTTGGATCATGGTGTGGCAAGCTCACTGGTTGGTGTCAGTGGTCTGGTGTTCCAAAATGTTCCGGTCAAACACTGGGCTCTGCCTGTTTTCCACGAGCTGCTCTTTACTGGTGTTCTCCCTAAAAAGTACGAGCCTGTAAAAGTTCTTGAGCAGACTTTTGGAACGCTGCTAGCGCCCTATGGTGTCTCCTTGGTGACCAAGCAGGAAGGTCTGCATCTGGTTGCACAGCCAATGGGTTTAATCGGTAAAGTACTCACAAATAACACCAGTGGCGTCAGTGTGACCGTTTCTTTAAATCTGGACCTCCTTGCCGTGCTCATGTTCTCATTCCCGGACTGGAGGCTACTCTGGTCACATGACCCGCGCTTCTCACAGCAGTTTGCCGTAAGACCAACCCCTGGGACACCTTTCACCGCATATTCCCTGTACCCTGAGATCTTCAGCTTTGACATCAGTTTCTGGACAGAGATGGCGTGGAAGGAGAAGAAATTCTACGGGCTGGTCCGTGAAGCCTCCTGCGGGACTGTGGAGCATGTTAAACTCATTGATAAATTCTCACATCCGGATCTGAGCCAGACCAGCTACTGCTACAGGCTGGTTTACCACTCACATACAAATGCATTGTCACACACACAAGCCATCCAATTCCATAAACGCTTGGAGGCATTGCTGTCCTCATGCTTGGAAGTTACAATTAGGTAGCAGCTCGTAAGGTTGACTGCTAAATGTGATTTATTTTGAGAATTGCAACTACCTGCATATTAGAATATTAATATAAGCAAATGTTATGTGAGAGTGGTTGGAAATCTCTGCTCTAAAGCTATTTTATAGAGGGAATGGAAATAAGAGAATGTGCCAGTGTTTCCTATATTTATTAATTAGTGTTATTTAATGTTTGAGTTGTATGCTCAGCAAGAGACTTTGAGCCAAAATTAAGATACATTGATGCATTGTGCAATATATCCAAGAAAACAAAGAGGCTCATACTGTGTATTAAACAATAAAATCTTATGTTACATCCAAAAATTGTAAATTGCTCCACGTGATAATGCAAATGTACACAATTCGATGCATTATGTAAAATGCAGTACAGTATATAGTCATGTTTACAATAAATGAAATATTTGCGTGTTTTATTTCTGAAACTACTTTTTGTTGTCTTTGACCTCACCTTACTATTTCAAAAAAGTGCATTATCATTAAAATAAATTAACGAAAGGCGAATCGGAATAAATTTGTCCTCAATTGACGGAAATAAACGAACGGCAACTCGGAACAGGCTCGGCGAGAAATGACGGAAATGAACGAAGGGACTCGGAGGAGCGTTTTAAACATGGCGGCCAAGGCGCTCCGTCAGCGAAGCCGACGAGGCAGCAAACAAGATCCGAACCACGTCAACGTCTCTGCAGAGGCTCGTACGCCGAAAGAGGAGAAAAGGAGCGAAGATAGTAAAGTTACAGACACTGGGCAAGAGTACGTACGAAGTGGGGATGAGAGAAAGTACACGCATGTTGTCATGTCCATCCCCGGGTTGACTGACAGCTCGTGCAGGGGAGGCAAGAAGCTGGCGTGCTAGCTATTTCTTGCCGATTGCATGACAACAGTTATTAACCTTAACGAGCAATGCTTATTAACTATAATTCCCATTATATTTTCTGAATCGTTTCCGCTTTCGAAACAATTGCGTTGTTGACGCGTCAGCTTCATTCATTCGTCATTGTCCTCTAGTGCATCATTCAACATTCTTTCAACATAAAGACGTGATTTTACCGTGCATATGTATTATTAATCATCAATTTTAAATTCTTTTAGTATCATATTTTGGTGACGTGTCATTCTCGGGTGACGCTTCAAAGCGATCTGCACGAAGCAATCTGATGATGTGAGAAATGCTTGAGCAGATCAATGCTTACCTTGACATATTTAATTGTCTATTAGCTCTTTATTATTTACCCTTCTCAGAGATTTGCTTTATTTTCCTCTTTTCGAACCACCTTCGGTTCGTGTTTGTTTCCTGGTAGGGTGTAAAGTCCCTTGTCGCATTTTGCAAAACAGTCGCATGAAGGATTGCAAGGTTGCAAAAAAGTGAGTGCAGAATCGTGAATTTGATCTTCTGTGCTGTTGTAAACTATCTTAAAGTTACTTATATGTTGTCTTTTCACGTTACTAAGATCAGATTCTGCGGGTAAAATTGCAATAATAAGGTGACTTGACTTGGACTTGACTTGACCTATTTAAGGACTTGACTTGACTTGACCTATTTAAGGACTTGACTTGACTTGACTTGACTTGACCAAGAAAAAAATGACTTGGTACTTACTTGAGACTTTATGGTTAAGACTTGAGACTGACTTGACTTGAACATGTGTGACTTGGTCCCATCTCTGGTTCAGATGTCAGATGGGATCAGCAGCAGCTCACAGAGCTACTGAAAAATGAATGAAAGGATGGATAATAAAGTACATTTAAGTTATTTTAACAACTCATTTGTTCATTTTATAGGGCAATAAGTCGTGGTGGGCAGGTATGGGCCCCGGAAGGCTCGACTGCGTTTAAATGTCTCCTGTCGGCACGCTTCTGCGCAGCATTGCTGAGCAACATCTCCGACTGCGATGAGACCTTCAACTATTGGGAGCCTGTGAGTACAAAAAAAACAAAAGCTCACATATGGTGAAAAAAATTGACTTCCTGGTATTTAAAAATACTTATTTGTTTGTAATAGCTGTGATGACTCTTTTCTGACAGATGCACTACCTGCTTTATGGCACAGGGATGCAAACGTGGGAATACTCGCCATTGTATGCCATCAGGTCCTACGCTTATTTATGGCTTCACGCTTTGCCGGCCTGTTTGCACGCCCATGTCCTTCAGACAAGCAAGGCAAGTGTGACATCACAACACGTGCATAGGAGCTTTGCTATTGACGTTTGTGTTTTATCAGGTGTTGGTCTTCTACTTTGTGCGATGTGTCCTCGCATTCTGCTGCTGTGTCTGCGAGCTCTATTTCTACAAGTGAGTTTGCTGTTTTCATTTTTTTGGGAGTAATTTATCAACAGTTAATTATAACTTTTTGTTTCTAGGGCTGTTTGTAAGAAATTCGGTTTGCACGTGGGACGACTGATGCTGGCTTTTCTCGTCCTGAGCACCGGAATGTTCAGCTCATCTGCAGGTTGTTAAAATATATTTTTTGTGTGTGTGTTATCGGTGTCATGATATCTCATTTTTGTTGTGTTCCCTTCCGCAGCATTCCTCCCATCCTCTTTCTGCATGTACACCACGCTGGTCGCCATGACGGGATGGTTCCAAGACTCCACGCCGTTAGCTATCGCGGGCGTAGCTGCCGGCGCCATCGTTGGCTGGCCTTTCTCTGCTCTGATTGGGTACTGTCAACAAATGAATGCCTACTGATCACCTGTAAATTATTTTTTTTATTTACCATTTTGGTGTGTTCACTCTGCAGGGTGCCAATTGCATTTGACTTGCTTGTAATGAAGAAGCAGTGGAAGAATTTTATTATGTGCTCTGCTGTTGCTCTGCTGTTACTCCTGGTAAAAAAAAAAAAAAAAAAAGATTTTGAGCTGAGTGTAAATTATTTCAGTTAACCTTTATCATGATTTTTTTTCAGGGTCCCTTGGTGGCAGTGGACTCTTACTTTTATGGAAAACTGGTGGTGGCCCCTCTTAATATTCTACTGTATAATGTCTTCACACCACATGGACCTGATTTGTATGGTAATTAACACACACAGCTTTTGTATGTACGGATTATTTTTTCTATTTTATGACAAAAGGAAAATTTTGAATCTGTAATGCCTTCTTTGGACTACAGATGGCGCCATAATCAAACTGATTTCCTTCAAGTTGCAATGTTGAACATATTTTATTCCCAGGTACGGAGCCTTGGTACTTCTACTTTGTGAACGGGGCCCTAAACTTCAACCTGGTTTTTATTCTGGCACTTTTTTCCTTGCCACTCACTGCTATCATGGAGACGCTTCTGCACAAATTCAATGGTGAGTGAGCGAGCGAGTGTGTGAGTAGGTTTGGAAATCATCTTGGTTTGTGTGCCTCGTGTCTTTCTTGCAGTGCAGAACCTGGGCCGTCCCTACTGGCTGACCTTGTCACCCATGTATCTGTGGATGTTGGTTTTCTTCACTCGGCCTCACAAAGAAGAACGCTTTCTCTTTCCCATCTACCCCCTCATCTGCCTCAGCGGCGCTGTGGCCCTCTCATCTCTACAGGTGCGCTTCCGTTCTCATGTCTGCAAATGATGATGATCAATTTTTGTGTTCATTCTTCTCTCTGCAGAAATGCTACCACTTCCTGTTTCAGCGCTACCGTCTGGAGCACTACACGGTCTCCTCCAATTGGCTGGCGCTTAGTGCTGTGGTGGTTTTTGCTGCGGTGTCACTCTCTCGCTCCGTCGCTCTCTTCCGAGGTACGCCGTGTGTTCATGTGTATGGATGCAGTTCCTTGGGTCTCATTGTTGACTTTTTTTCCCATTCTCGACAGGCTACCACGCCCCCCTGGACCTATACCCCGAGTTCCTACGCATCGCCAGGGACACGAGCCTGCACTCGGTCCCTGAAGGCAGACCGGTCAGCGTTTGTGTGGGCAAGGAGTGGTACCGCTTCCCGAGTAGCTTCCTTCTTCCTCACAAGTCAGTAATCACGATTCCAACAGTTCATCTCAATACGTCAAGACCAATTATCTTCATGTTGAATTTCAGTTTAGCCAGTTTATATCCCGATTGTGTCATGAACTCACAGTTCAGTTCCAGAAGAGATAATTCTGACCTTTCTACCTTGACAGCTCGCCAAAATAATCGGAACTGGAAGTAAACAAAAAGAGAGCAAAGTTTGATTCTTTGAGTACAAACATTTCATAAATATTCCTCTTGTTAATTTCCAGCTGGCAACTTCACTTCATCCAAAGTGAGTTCAGAGGTCAACTACCCAAGCCGTACGCTGCGGGCCCTCGAGCCACGCAGATCATACCTAATGATATGAATGACCAAAATCTGGAGGAGCCCAGCAGATATGTAAGATGTGCTTCCTCCTCCCAAATGAAATCTCGGTCAGTAACGTTGGCTCCGTCTAGGTGGACATCCGGCACTGCCACTACTTGGTAGACCTGGACACAGAAGAAGAAACGCTACGTGAGCCACGCTACGCAGCAAACAAAGAAGAGTGGAACATCATTGCCTATAAGCCTTTTCTCCACGCTTCCAGGTTGTCCACTCGGATCTGCCGACTTCTCTTAAAACAGTATTTTTTGAAATCCTCACATTAATTCCAAAATGGCCTCTCCATCCAAATCCTAGGTCCTCACCGATCTTCAGAGCATTTTACATCCCGTTCCTCTCTAACCACCACACCAGCTACAGACGCTACGTCATCTTAAAATCCAGGCGGCAAAAGCAGCCACGTGGGCGAGGCCACGGCTGACCTTTGAACCCGGGCTTCACTCAGATGCAACAACAGCATCCTTCCCTTTGACTTGACACAGCTGCTGTGTTCGTGTTTTGAGTCATTCGTCTTAAGGAATGAAGATAAGGACCCTTTAAGGACTTTGTGTGTCTGTGTGTGCATGCGAAAACAATTCCACGGGTTGTGTACAGGCAGTAATTGTGTGTCACTGTGTCTCGTGTGTTATTTGAATGAAGCTGTTCATATCTGTTTCCCCTCAGACTGCAAGTGTGGCTTGAATGCATTCAATGGAATCATGTCATCAAAATGTTTACTAAGGTGTGACTGGTGAGGATGAATGGAAATTAAAAAATGGGACACAATCATTTTGTTTTTAAATAAAATAACAGCACCACTGTCTGATTTGTTTATTTACTTTACAAACATACAAAGAACAGTTGACATGACACAGCTTTACAAATATCGGCAAAGTTGAACATGCTGCGTTATTGACGAGCAACCTCAACACTTACAGGCAGTTAGGGAGAAGCCATTTTTTTTTTATGATTGTGGCACTGTACAACATAAAAACAAGCACTTGCAGTCTCCTGTTAAATTAATTCAGTGAACATTGACAAGCATATCAGTGAGATGTCAACAGGTCATGCAAAGGTCATGCAGACTTTTTTTTTTTCATTACCAAAACCAAATGCACCATGCTGAGTTCATTCTACATAACATCCAACATCACACATCAGTACTTCCCACTGTCGAGCCATTGCTGTTCGTTTAAATATCTTCTCCCTCCGTCGAGATTCAGACCACTTCTGTAGTTCTCCAATGTGGCCTGGTATGGTTTACGGTTCCCGTACGTTCCCAGGATGCTTTGGTAAGAATCCCCATTGCCGTTGTTGCTGTAGGTCTGATACAAGTCTGCTTTGGGTGTCACTTTGGGTTCGTAGAGTTCCCTCTTGGCCGCCATGATGTCATCGAACAACTCGTGGTCCCCGTAGGCGCCGGCGCTACCGAAATGCTCGCTCTTAGTGGTACGGCGGCCCAGACTTCGGTCGTAAAACTGTCCGGGTCGAGCTAGACTCCCATCGATCGCGTCCCTCTTCGCCGGGCGGCCTAAACTGCTGTTGTAGAGGTCACGCGTACCCCGACGACCCAAGCTGAGGTCATTGAGGTCAAAGTTGAGAAAGCAGCTCTCGTTGCTGGCCAGAGTCACAAAACCGCTTTCGGTGTCACGGCCCCCCAGGTTGTCGTAATCCCCAGTGGGGGTGTCCGGGGACGAGCATAGAAAGGATGTGTTTTTAGTGTGGGGGCGCCCCGACATCAAGTCGTCGTCCTTCTGGGAGCGAATCACGTTGTAGACGTCAGTCGGGGTCGGGCTGAGTCGAGCGCTAGGCTCTGTCTTGGGTACCTCTGACTTTTTCTCTTTCGTTCGTCTGTCAGAAGCAGGAGAGCTCAGCCTCAGTCAGACAATGTTTTTGTTATATGATTAATTTGTGATCCAAACATTTGGTGGAAACAAAATAGATTTTCAATCTCAGGAATGATGAGGTCAATTTACGTATTAAACACACATCAATTTAGCATACCGCCTTGTTTTTCCGGACAAATGTGCGTAAGTATGATCGATAAGCAACCAGTATTGACATTTGAGTTAACGTTGAAGACTTTGCATGCTCTGCTTGCACACGCTCCTCTCTAAATATTTCCGGTCATTAATTGACAGGTCAAAACTATCGGATCCTCACCGTGCAACGATCGTTTTGAAGCAGCAGACGCCTGTCACTGTTAGCAGCAGGAGAATGAGCGGAATGGTGGGGATGATGATGTAGATCACATTCAGGGCTAAGAGAAAATGAGAAATCGCTTCACATTAGCATTTAGATGTAATATTAGTGGACTGATAAATATACGGAGGGAAATTCAGTGAATTAACCTGTGGTCCTCTTTGCGTTGTGGTCACTTGGATTCCATGGGACGGATGAGGGAACGATGTCTAACATTTCAAAGAAAAACATTTCATTAAATATATGAAATGCCTTTTTTTTTTTACCAATATATTAGTTGATTTGCTACAGAATGCAAATTAATAAATCACCTAAAATGAACATATTTTATTTTATTATATTATATTATTAATATATTATATTAATTTATTTAATTTAATTTATTTTTATTTTATGTTACCTGCATGTGTGGAGTTTGCAGGAGATGAATCAGCTGAGTTTTCTAGTGAGAGCAAAAAAAAAAAAAAACAATTAGCATATTCAAGTCTTTCAAATGAACGTGTGACGTCTACCTGCTGTGTATTTGCAGATGAAGTTGTGTTTGGTGTCACAGTTGTCGTCGTTCCATTGGAACATGTAAAGACCTCCCAGTCCTGGTGGAGCAGACGGCTGATGATACATCACCACGCAAACCTCGTAGCCGCAGGACGGCTCATCCCAGTGCCAGTTCCTACACACACACACACACACACACAGCCACTATCATTTATTTCAAAACTGCCTCCACACTTCTATTTATTAGGCTCACTTAGATAAAACCAATGCGGCTCTGCAATAAATCTTCCCTTGCTAGGCTTGTAATGTTCACTTTTACTGTAATTGTTTAAGAGCGAGCTATTGATCTGATTCAATGGGCATTTTGGGATGGCTGTCATTTAGAAGGAGTGCAATACCATCATCGGATAGATACTCAGAAGTATATTTAAAAGTCAAAATTGTAATTCCATTAGATGTCATGTGTGAGCGTTGATAGGAGAGAAAGTACCATGACATCATTATTAGATTCCCGTCTTGTATTTCTTGCAGAAAGATTGCCCAAACTTTTTTTTCTTCTCCTCACTTTGGCATCCTTCACCTTTAATTTACTTAACACACTAAAACCAATCCATCAATGTTGCGAAAGATCCATCCATCCATTTTATGTCACTTATCCTGTTCAGGGTTGGTGACACTGAAATGGCCGCCGTCAACGTAACCCACCTAAATGTAGACTTTGTACCATCCAGCCAGCGATACTGCGATGAGCATTCGCTACTACTACTGCTGTCTTCATCTCCATGGTTACGCCGCAGCCCGATCCAGAAGTCTCCGTCGGTCGGCCTCAGATCCGTTATGAGCTGCTCGATGATTTTCTGCTCCGACTCCGATTCCACGCTGAGGAGCTGGCCGCCGTCACGACGGCAGGCCAGGTCGGCCTCCCCGAAATTCAGCCTCCGACGAAGCTCGGAGAAGTAGGCCAGCTTGTAACAGGGCCTGCCGTTACCTGCCTTGCACACACGTTGACCTGCACAAATACCGTATTTTCCGCACTATAAAGCGCACCTAAAAACTGCCAATTTTCTCAAAAGCCGACAGTGCGCCTTATAATCAGGTGCGCCTTATACATGGACCAATATTGACCCACTACAGCAGGCGTGTCCGGCCCGCGGGTCAAATGGAGATATCTTTTATATGGACAAAGTTTTAAAATGGGCCATTCATTGAAAGTGCGCCTTATAATCCAGTGCACCTTATAGTTCAGAAAATACGGTAGTTGCACACGCTTGATCTCTAAGTGCCTATTAAGGAGGTAATATTACGATTTCATAAACTTCCTTTTTAGTTACTAACCTTTAACTTGGTATGATTCCCAGCCATCGCAATACAACCAACATTTTAAGCAGGACGATTAGGAATATTAAAATAGTACTAAGATGGTCAAGTGTGGTGTTAATGAAGCTTTTCTAAATGAATCATTTAATTCACCTTGCTGTATTTACAATGTGGAAAAAAATATATATTTAAATTTACATTTATTTATATTCTGGATATAGTTTGCATCTATTGGGAGGGGCAAAATAATAGAAACAACTCTAATTATGATACCCTTGCACAGCACCGCAAGTTATCACATTGATAAATATTTTTAAGTTGAAACTCTTTGACAGTATCATCCAGACTTGAGCGTTCTAATATTTGCAAATTTATAATATTTAGGACTATTTAATGATGTCATAACCACACATTGTAGCCTGCTTACCTCTAGCTTCAAATGCGTCCACTAATCCAGTTGATCATGACGAATCCCCCAAAAGAAATCCACATGTGAGTTTGCGTAGAAGATTCCAGAAAGTATTTGAGGCTTACCTGTAATGAGTCGAGTAGCTCCTGATAGATTGAAACACAAAATCATGACATGACAGAGGATGGCGAGCCGGTCCATGGCTTCTGGCATCTGACTTTGACTGAAGTTACTTAGTTTGTCATATCACTGTCACGAAATCAGCACGCCATCAGCCAAAAGTTGACAGAACGATCGGGATGCTCCACATGTCCAAAAAAAATTGTTCGGATGAAGAAGTAAGGTCTTCTTGTGTGTGTGTTGCGGACCGATGTGTGTGTGTGAAAGGAGGAGCAAGGAAGAGAAGATGAGAAGGGGGCAGTACGTGTTAGGGAGGGGGGGTGTAATCTGTTAAGAGCAGTCTTAATGATCGTCAGAAGAGGCGGCATTGATCGCAGAGACATCTAATCACGCAAGTGCTTCTCATTGTAAACGCTGACACGAGGCAGATTTCACTCCTGGCTTTATGACAGGCGCTTTAGGGGATTGTCATTACAAAGGTGTTACATGAAAATGATCTGCTCGAATTTCATCAGCCCTAAGCTTTCGGTAATTTGAATTATAATATTTATTTTTTTTTGCTTAGATGAGAGTCACATGGCAAGTTGTATAACTAAATAATTCTTCTATTTAATTGATGTCAGCTAATTTAGCATCAGTCCATCATTTTGTTCTCAAACTTACCAATTTGATAATCACAAGGATCAGCAGCTATTGATGCTAGCTCATACATTTCTCAGCACAAATGGAGGAAAAGAGAATGTATGCACTTCCTGATGGGAGTAATTTCTAAAATGGCCTATAAGGTTGATTTAGGAGCAGCAGGGAGACATCAAGCGGACTTTGAGGATGCTTCATCAGGAATCCGCTGGGTGAGTTGGCGAGGAACCCGGACTATGGGTAAGAACTGCTGCAACTGCTAATCCCGTTATGTTTGATCGATTCCAGTCTGGGGTTTACATTGGAGGGTGTCACGTTGAGGTTAGCAGGTGGACTATAAAGCAGAAGACAATGGAACCCTTCTTGTTTACAACATCTGAGGAGCTTTCATTCAATTAAGACTCACGTGGTGCACACATGCTCTGTCTCAGGCCATCCCGTTGACCTCCTCTTCCCTCCATCCTAATTAGTTAAAGGGAATCTAGATGAATGCTCCCGTGGGAATGGTCCCCGTACATCACCCACACAGAAAAAACGGGTGGGTGGTACTCAGAAGGAAAATTCACCACATGACATTTAGGGAGGATTGCTAAGTGTACTTTTTTTTTCCACTGAGTCAATCCATGACAGCATAATGGTCAGCTGATCAAATGAGCTTATCCGATGCTATAAACTCGCATCTTTTGTAATGCAATGCGGGCCTCGTAAAACACAAAGACCAACAATGACACGTATTGCTGATTTGCACCAGAGAAAGACAAAACTGTTTTGCGCGCCAACCAAAAGTACTTTCCACTAAATTAGATTTGAATAATGCGAGTTGGCACGCCACCAGATGTGGCGTCCGCAATGCGTAGGAAACAAGCCTCGACTCGGTGACCCAAAAGGAGAGTCGGAACTCTCCATCAGCGGACGTAAAAGCCTTTTAATGCAACGTTGTGGTAACGATGGGTTGTTTAGGAAACTGTTGAAGATGATGTAGGTGCACCTGAAAATCTCACCAATGCGATATTTTGAACAAGAACTCTGGCCGTGGATGGGAAGGATCAGCAGGGAAGGTGCTGATTGGCTGATGACACTGAGCAAAACTAATTAGAGACTAGAAATGTTTTAACTCTGATGTCCAAATTAAACAAAGACCAATGTGTTCAAAATATATTGCAATCCAAAAAAAACCATAAAATATCAAATCAACAATCTAAATGACACCGTTACAGCTTGATCTTCACGTTCAATCTTGCATGATACATTTCTTAATCATATTCAAACCATGACTTTAATTTCATATATCACGCATTTTTCAAACCTTTAAGCATTTAGTTCTCCAAAAACTCCAGCGGTGCATAATCATCCTGGTTGTCGTTTCCAAGGATAGATTTGAGGAAAGGTACAACCTTGAAAACATTGATGTGGAAATCTCGGGAGTCCGCATCCGAGTCGACCACACCGCCGCCTTTGCACAGATTTTTGCTTCCCCAGCTGACCAGCCCGATCTGGAAATAAGGAACAAATTGGTCCATTAAAAAAAAAAAAAACTTTACCAGCTGTGTTTATTATTGTATTTTCCAGACTATAAGGCACACCTAAAAACCTAAAATTTTCTCAAAAGCCTTATAGTCCGGTGCGCCTTATATATGGACCAAATTCCTAAATTTAAACTGGCCCGAAGCATTGTGTCATGAAATCAATCATAAGTGACCCGTTGAAGACTATGAATCATGAATCAAAAAGACTATGGATCATTATTTTGTGATTTTAAAGTAATTTGTTGCGTCTGAAGTTGAAATAAAAAAGATAAAATGGAGAATGATTTGATTTGGATTAAAAATCTGACATGATGCACTAATGGTGCGCCTTATAGCCCGGTGCGCCTTATATAAGGACAAAGTTTTAAAATGGGCCATTCATTGAAGGTGCGCCTTATAGTCCGGAAAGTACGGCATATATTCGTCCATACATTAAAAGGTTGAACCTCTTCTCTTAACTGTAAAGCAGATATCTTGGTACCTAACCTAAACTTTTTTTTTTTTTTTACACAAAAATATGTCTTTCATGTTCCTCACCTGCACCGTGCGATGCTCAAAGTTTTTGAAGACAGCACCTCCGGAGTCACCTGCATCAAATGACATTCCTCAGTGGAAAATAGCATTCCATAACTATGAGGAAAAAAAAAATCATGTCAACCTACCTGTACATGCTATATGATCTATGACGGGACTCAAACCACCAGTGCACAGGAAGTTTCCCGTCACGGGAACCTCAGCTTTTTTTGTTGTGATTCCCGGTGCCTCCAATGCATGTTGAATGCATTCATCCCTCTGCGTTGCGCAACAGGAAAATCAAATCAGCTCAAGGGAATTTTTGCAAACACAAGTGATTGTTAAGAACTCACCTTATCGCCAAGTTTAGCATGGACGTGTTTTTCATCTACCCATTGGTTATTACTGTGTGTCAGGAATGTAAGTTTTTCCATATTCTTTAAAAGTAGCTCCTCTGTAGTTTGAAACACAGACAATTTATTATTTATTGTTACAAAACAATAAAAAGATATACTAAACAGTGAAGTACTTTTGATTGCCCCAGATATTTATTACTATTTCTTTAATAATATTAAACCAATAGACCACAACTCAAAAGTGTAATTTTAAATAATTTGTTTTACGTGTTGCGCTAGAATTATTTTGTTAGTTACCTTGTTGTGCGCAGGTGGATTCACCAACTAGTTTTAGAGCATTACTAGTCTCCTGGGTACAGGGTATGCAAATTGGTCTAAACAAGAAGAGAGGACAATATTGCCAACAATTTCACAAATGTGACTTTTTTTCAAATAAGTAAATTATATTGTACCTGACCAGTGTGGAGATTTTAACAAATTCGGTAAGTTGTATGAGAGCCACGTCGTAGTCGTAAAATTCCTTCACGCCCTCGTTCACTTTAGCGCTAACGTTGAACAATGGGTGTAAAAAGAAATTCTTGACTCTTTTTGCTGTCAGAGATAGAAAAATGGAAACCAAATCTTACGAAAAACAAAAAATCTCTACAACATAAATTTCCACCGTGATTTACAATACAATGCAAAATGATGAAGGGTCAACCGGGGTCATCTTACTTCTGCCTTGTCCGTCGTTGATCTCAACTATGATGTGTTTGGGCAAATCTTCAAATGTGAAGCAGTGAGCGGCGGTCAAGATGAACATGGGCGTCACCAGAGAGCCCATACAATTCATCACTCTATCATTGTTCTTAAAATATTAGTCAAACACAAATTAGATTCAGTCCACAAAGGTACTGCAGCAGGGGGAAAACAATAAAAAACAGAAAAATTCTTCATTTTTCACCTGGATAACAATCTGTGCTGCCCATGGATAGTTTTCCCTTTTTTCAGTGGTGACATAACCCTTGTGAAGACCACACGTGCCTTGGACATCGCCCTCATCTGAAAGTGGATCAAAACCGATGGTTCACAATTTCATTTACCGTATTTTCCGGACTATACGGCGCACCGGACTATAAGGCGCACCTTCAATGAATGGCCCAATTGAAAACTTTGTCCTTATATAAGGCGCACTGGGCCATAAGGCGCACCATTAATGCATCATGTCAGATTTTTAATCCAAATCAAATCATTTTCTATTTTATCTTTTTTATTTCAACTTCAGACGCAACAAATTACTTTATAACCACAAAATAATGATCCATAGTCTTTTATATTCATGATTCATAGTCTTCAGCGGGCCACTTATGATTGATTTCATGACACAATGCTTCGGGCCAGTTTAAATTTAGGAATTTGGTCCATATATAAGGCGCACCGGACTATAAGGCGCACTGTTAGCTTTTGAGAAAATTTTAGGTTTTTAGGTGCGCCTTATAGTCTGGAAAATACGGTAATACGATGAGAAGAAATGACAATTAAAAAATATTTGTATTACTGAGTTACACAAAGTAACAGAGGTGATGTGGAAGCAAAAAAGAAAACCACAAAGCAAAAATCCAAAACTCACCGATGATGTCATCAAATGTCTTTTGCAATTTTTTTATGTTTTGCAGCCGGAAGTAATGGTTGCCACCCGTCCCGGTGACCAGAGGCTCCAAGTCATCGTCAAAGATCTCCGCCCCGATGGCAAAAATGTAAATGTCTGAAAGAAAGACCCAAAATTCAGATTGGACTCAAAACCATCGGAGCTAAAGCCAACTCACCCAAGAACTCTACTCTTAAGGGTTCTTTCTTATAATCGGACTCCATGTAGACCAGATTCTTGATTTTTTTCACTGTCAACTCAGGTGACCCACCCATGTTGTAGGCACCTGTGTGTGAATCAAAACACTTTTGGTAGATTGATTTCATGGAATGACACTTTTTAGCTTCAGATTATTACGCAAAAGATGAAATTACCGTCTGTAAAAAGAATGATGACGTGACGGTGATCCTTAAAGGCCTCTTCCCCTTTTATCTGCTTTATTTCCGCCATCCGCTTCAAGAAGGTCGTGAAGACCAGATTGAGATCCGTTCCAGCTGTGTTTTCAGCTTTGAGTGGGGAACAACAAAAACATCTCAAAACCAAGCAGTCGACTAAAAACCCATTTTCAGATATTGATCTGTTGGCCCACTCACTGCCTATTTTAAATTCTTCCAGTTTTGTCATCACGGCGTTCAGCTGAACATGGCCGTCGATGAAATCCACAATGTTGACAACTTCATGTATTTCCGAGGAGAAAAATACAACCTCGTAGTTTGGAGAGATAGGAAAAGATGAAATCTGCGTTGGGGGAGGAGGAGGAGGGGGGGGGGGGGAATTAGGTTTAGTAATGAGCAGACAAGTGCAAGAAAATTGCCGGAAAATATGTTCCCCATCTTCACTAATTGTTACTTTGTAAATGAGGCATTTAGTAGCCAAAATAGCATCCTGCCGGCCGTGTTGAAAACATGCCAAAGGCCAAAAAGATTATAATGCATACAGTAATTCATAATTAAATGCACTTGTAATGGGAAACTGCCTCGACAGCTAAATGGAATGAGATCCGCTTTTGAACACGGCAAAATATTCTCCCGATGGTGCCGGACATGTAACTGCTTCACACAATTGTCATCATTAACAACGCCAATAACAATAATAATAATAAAAATTTTGTTCTGCATCTGAAAATTTGAACATTGACTAGAAATTAATGCTGCTGATGATCTGTTAAACATAATGCATAGTTTTTTTTTTTGTACCTCCAAATGTGGACTAATTGATTAAATGTGGCACCCACTAAATCACGGTGGTGTTTTTGTGAGTCAGCATATTCGTGCTCAGCAGAAAGTCCCTATTTAAACAAAAGCAGTCCCAATCTAACTTGCATCTCTTAAACCTGCAGCACATTTGCTGACTCATCAAGTTTAGCATATTAAAAAAGACGCCATCGTAGAGATAGTGCTAACGATTTTCAACATACTCTTTTTATTATGCTCGTAAACGTCATATATATTATAATCAAAAACAAAAATGTGTTTTTTCTTACCTTGGAGATGAGTTTAATTACAGTCTCCCTGGCGTCGTTGAAGTATTTTTCTTCAATGCTCTCGGAAATATCCAAACCAATGTAGATGTTGAGTGTTCCATTTTTTGAAACCCGGATTTTTCTGCCCTCCTGTGTGTCGTCTAAATGGTTAAAAAACATTAATCATAATCTTCACATAATCTTGCTGTGAAACTTTCCATTTTAGTGTGATTCATAAATTCTTGTACATCGTTCCTCTTACCTGTGGGCGCCAAAGTGGTGAGACTACTTTTAATTGCACCACCAAAAGCCTCTGAAACTTCCCATGGAGTATCATAAGTGTAATCATCTGAGGATTTAAACACACAAAGAAAGTAAACACATTGCTCAATTTAAAGAACACTTTAAAAATTTTACACTAGAAAACTATAGTAATTGAAATCTTTTGCTTGTCTGTTTCAGCTATACAGTCCATATTTTTATTTATTTATTTTTCTTTCCAGAATAATATTGTATAAACAGTTTTTTCATTTCCAAAATGATCTTCCGCCGATAAATCAAGAGTTTCTATACCTCGAAAAAACTAATCAGCAACCATGTTAAGAATTATGATGTATAAAAAAGGGGTAGGAAAAAAACAAACAATAGCTTTTTCCTTCTCCTTTTTTGAAAATATTGATTTATTTGTCTTCTTGGCATAACATGAAATTAGGTGAAAAAATGATTTTCTGTTTGGTTGATCTCATGTTCAAAAATAAACTTCAACACCAAATGAATTAGAGTTGATTGTTTCCGATAACGAATGGAAAGACGAATAATAGCATTTTATTAAAGAGACGGTCTCATATACAAAAACAAACTGGCGTGTGGAATTTTCTACATAGGTTATTAGTCAGCTAACAAAATAATGAATCATAATCAATATTGCCCATGACCTCATTCTGATGCTACTCATGATGTCACACACTAGGACAAGATGTTTGCAACATGTACTATGTACTCTGGCATGTTACCAAGCACACTAATGAAAAAGCATAAGGCAAATATAATGTTCATTTGAAAATATTTTTATAATTTTAAAAGAATCCTCTCAAGTGCAGAATATGTTTTGGCCATGTAAATAAGTCAAATACTATAAGTGTGACAGTGTGTGTCTTACAGTAGCAAGTTGGTTCCGTGCCAGTCCACTGGCCGTTCTCCAGGCATACTCGCTCGCTGGAGCCGACCAGAAACATATTGCTGCTGCATCTGTATTTCACTTTGTCGTCAAGTCGGAATGAATTCCCGGTTCTTATAGCGCCAGCTGGAATCCCGGGATCGGCGCAGTCACTTCCTGCTGTGTGTGTGATAAGTTGAAATACAGCATAATTAAATATAAATATGGAAGTAAGCCTAATAATGTTGAACAGTCATTTGTTTTGTAATGCTATTTGACATTTCAATACAGATTTTGATCATAGAAAATAAACATTCGTTACTGTTAGCTGTTACATAATTATGAGATAAAATGAAATAAAACTAAAATACAGTTAATGCTACTCACCCACCACACTAATATTGGAAAATTATTCAGTTTAAATGTGCTGCTCATTGAAGTAAAAAAATGATGTTAACACAAATAAATGTTTTATATTGTAAATAAAAATCTGTATACTGAGACAGTGATTCTTTTTATGTACCACTAGAGCACAGGTGTCAAAGTCAAGGCCCGGGGGCCCGCCACATCATTTTATGTGGCCCGCAAAGACAATTAGTGCATCAAAATTAATTACTAAACTTGCAAATGGTCTTTACTTTTAAAAATCATTTTTTTAAAAAATATTTGAACAGTTTTTAATACTCTGATTTGAAAAATAATTATTTGTCAGTTTGTTTTGTAGTTTATTCTATATATTATCTTATTTGGCTTGACAGTCATCACGGCCCTCCGAAGAAAACTATGACGACAATACGGCCCGTGACAAAAATAATTTTGACACCCCTGCACTAGAGAATACCCTTATCCCACAACTGGTACCAGAACCATGGACTTCATACATTAAATTTCCACTTTGTGTCTCGACTGTTTTCAAAAGATCAAACTCATAGAAGTGCACTCACAGTCACGGCTGCAGATAGGAGTGGAGCCACTCCACTTGCCGTTTGGTAAGCAGACCCGCCTGGCCGAACCTCGTAATGTGTAGCCCAGGTAGCACTCATATGTGGTTTCGTTATCGACTAAGTATTTCTCCTGAGGAGGATAAACGCTGCCGTGCATCAGCACCATGGGGTTCGGGCATTCAACCACTACAGAGAAACGGGGGAGTCAGATTAAATGTGGAGAAAAGCATCATGATGGTGTTACTCACCCCTGCACGTCTGAGGTTTAGATGGTATGGGCTGTTCGCTCCATGTGTCAGTGAGCTGGCACACACGTCTTCTGGAGGGATATGGGTAGAAACCCTCATCACAGTGGTAGACCAGCATGCTGCCTGTATTTAGTCCCTTGGTCAGTGTGTAATGACCTCCCTCTATTTGCATGTTGTCCTCGGAACAATCGCACCATACTTGGCCCACTAAAATGGAAAACAATGTGATATTTATAAATCTGACCACAGACTGAGAAATTGAAAAAGACGATCTCGAAATACAAATCTTTGATCAAGATTTGATTTCTATTTTAGCTCACCTATTAGGAGACACAAAAGTGCCACACAGGCAAGACGCTGCATGTTGGAAACTTCAACAAGCGAGGAACCGAAAAAATAAAACGTTTAGCAGGAGATGGGCTTATATCAACTCACACAGCCACAAGGCAAAATCGAGACGTTATTTATTAACTTCAGGACAAATAGAATTCAATCAATATGAGTGGCTGGCAGTGATGACTCTGAAAATTCTATAATATTGCAATGTGTATTATTCATTTATATTCATCAATACGGTCAAAATGAAAGTAAATGTTTTTATTTTGGTTTGGAAATATCAATCAGTAGCTCATATTGCTGTGTTGGGCATACAGTGGAGTAAAATATTTAGATAAAAGGAAATTTTAATAGTGAGTAATTGGTTTTGCGTTCCAAATGAAGCCCAGTTTTGTATTAATCAGATCATCTTGTCATTCTGTATTTCCGAAGAAGAATTCCGAAGTACACTTGGCTC
The DNA here is from genome assembly GCF_059516105.1 of Syngnathus floridae. NCBI lineage: Eukaryota > Metazoa > Chordata > Actinopteri > Syngnathiformes > Syngnathidae > Syngnathus > Syngnathus floridae. The sequence goes on along the minus strand of NC_142427.1, from coordinate 8,517,521 downwards.
ATCATTTCCCAAAATTGGAGACGTATTTGATCATGGACTTGTTTACACGCTGATCCAGGTATTGATCGCACACCGCCAGGGTTCAACTGACCCTCCTGGAAATCCCCTGATCCTCCAACATTTTGCATAATAAACTATGGAAAAAAACACAACCTTTTAAAACTGAAAGGTAAATTGAGGCAAAAGGCCATTAATTAACTCTTACAGTTCTGTGTAAGTGTTTAAGTAGTGTGTGAGAGGTCATTCTGAATGATGTCCTTGATGATCCCTCAAATTATGATTAACAACATTTTATGCATAAACCTTAATAATTAAGAAGGTGGAAAATTACAAGAGGGACTTATAGGAATACTCTCCACAACAAAAGTGATTTTTCAAACTACTACCTTTCATCCTTTAATCATTAAAGGATGAAGACGTCATCATCCCTTAATGACGTCATACTACCAGCCTGGTGAAATTCCGTTATATTTACCTTTGGGGCGTTTGTAAAAATATACATTTAAAAAAATTGTAATGATGCTAAAACAATGTGGCATCTACATAAAATATAATATTTCCCTCTATTGTAATGTTTAAAAAACGAACGCAGCACAACGAGGAAAAGGAACGGAAGCCAATGAAAACGGAAACGGAAGTCACGAAGCGGAAGTAGGCGTTAACAAAATAACAGCGCGCTAATTCGTTTGTTGACTTCTTCAGTTCGGGTGATGCTCCATAAACGTCAGTTAAAACTTTGAAATCGGGCAAGCACCGCTAATTTTGCAGGTATGTGTCTACTCAAAAAACAATATAAACTTTAATTTGGTTGTTATCATGTTACAGAATTACAGTTTAAGTAATACTAATGTTTGTTTCTGTTTTTAGTATGGCAGTGCCCTTTGTGCAGGACTGGGATCTTGTTCAGACACTTGGTGAAGGAGCTTATGGAGAGTAGGAATCTTTTTATTATTGTTTCACCTCTTTAATTATTATTGTAGCCTGATTTCAGGCAGCTAACTTTGGTTGAGAAGTGATCATGACACCTTTGATCCACTGGTGATCGGAGAATTTGAATCCTCTTTCATCTCTAACTGCTTCAAACAAGATAGTTGTTCAATTTGGATTAATATTTTTGTAAAGTGCTTTGTTATAGCAAATCAAAAATAATCTGCCAATAAATAAAACGGCAAATAAAAGTTCAGAAAGACTTCAAAGAGCTGGTCAGTAATCACTTCTATTGATTGTTTTTTGAATGTTCCTTTCTGTCCATGTTAGAGTGAAGCTTCTGGTGAACAGACAGACGGAGGAGGCGGTTGCAGTCAAGGTGATCGACACCTTGCAGGGTGAAGAGTGTGCGGAGAATGTGAAGAAGGAGATCTGCGTGCACAAGGTAGGATGTGACCTCCGATGCAATCTGTGAAGCATTTCAGTGAAGTCAGTTGATGTGTGTGATTTAATTTTGCACTTTTTTCCAGATGCTGAAACACTCCAACATTGTGCGTTTCTTTGGACATCGTAAAGAAGGAAATATTGTCTTCCTCTTTTTGGAGTACTGCATAGGAGGCGAGCTGTTCGACCGCATTGGTGAGAAGAAAGCTGAAATTTAATGAACGAAAGTTTATTTTTTAAAGGCTGCTCACATTTTGCATCATTGCTAATCAAATTTCTATCTTTAGAGCCGGATGTTGGAATGGATGAGAAAGATGCCCACAATTTTTTCCAGCAACTTTTATCGGCTGTGGTGAGTTTGTGTTGATCATGTGACCTCTTTCTTTCTGCTTGTATTGAAATCTCACTTTGTGCTATTTGCAGGAGTACCTCCACAAAATTGGCATCACGCACCGAGACATAAAGCCAGAGAATATTTTGCTGGATGACAAAGGTTAGAGATCATCACTATATGAAAATGCTGCATGCACATTTTTACCAACTGCGCTTTGGCCTTCCAGACAACATCAAGCTGACAGATTTTGGCCTGGCGACCATGTTTCGCTTCAAAGGAAGAGAGCGGCCGATGAATCGTCTCTGCGGGACTCTCCCTTATGTCGCCCCGGAACTGTTGAGCAAAACTCAGTACAAAGCTCAACCTGCAGATATCTGGTCTTGTGGCATTGTGCTGACTGCAATGCTGGCTGGAGGTAAGGAAATCAATTGAACCATCCTCACAAAAGGCTTTTCTGATTCTGACTTCCAAGCTTCTGTTCTTCTTCTTCCCTCCAGAACTGCCATGGGACCAACCAGCTGAAACCTGTCAGGAATATTTGGATTGGCTTAACAAGAAAACCTACACGTCTCCCTGGAAGAAAATACAGCCAGCACCTCTCTGTAAGTCCTCAATGTGCACATTGGCCAATTTGTGTGTCATCGTATTTTCTTTTTTCAGGTTTGTTATCCAAATTACTGATGGCCACACCAGAAATGCGCATCACTATTGAGGAAATTCAGAAAGACCGCTGGTTCACTGAAGGTAAAGAAGCCCCTGACTTAACTTGACAGTTCCATTTCTAATCAGGATTTTTATTTTTTTTCTTCAGGTGTTAAGCAGCCACCAAGTTCTTCAAGCTCACATCCCAACAAACACAGACGATCCGATCTCGAAGTCATACCTCGAGCCAGCAGGTAAATGCGTCTTGTTTTCTTGAGATACTTTTTGTGTGCTCTTAACGCCAACATTACGGGTTTTGTCTGTGCAGCAACGACAAGATCCAGTTCTCCAGCTCCCAGCCCGACCTCGCCGTGGGAGGTTGGGAAGGCATGCTACTCGACGGCAAGTCCAACGGTCAAGTCAGCTTCTCCCAACCGACCAAACCCGAGCATATGCTGCTGGGCAGTCAGCTGATGGGGACGCCGGGAGCCAGTCAGGTGAGTCCAAGTCCTTCAATTCACCTCTAGGGCAGTATTCTTCAAATCTTTCGCCAAATCATTTCACAATTCCATCCCTTCTTTGTGGCCGCAGACACCGTGGCAAAGATTAGTCCGTCGAATGACACGTTTCTTCACCTCCGTGAACGCTCACACCTCTCTGACTTTGCTGAAAGACGCCTGCGATAGCCTGACCCTCGTCTACAAACTCACCTGCGACAATCACGTATGTATACGCAAATGCTTAATTTACAATCAGGCATGTTCACTAAAATGTTTTATTTACAGCGTCCATTTTAATTAGATAACTTGGAAGCACTTGGGTTTAGGCTATTAAATAGGGATGGGCGAGTACCGATACCAACTATAGATACCGAATTAGTCTTATTTTAGGGTAGCGGCCCTCGGTAGTCGAAACCTTGGTATCGGCCGCTACTACGCGAGAACTAGTACTCATACTGGTATCGGTCGGAAAAAAAAAATTAAAAAATCGAACATCCCTACTAAACTCTGATCAGGTGTGCTTTTAGTAAGGAATTTTAGACTTCATGATTCATTATCCTGTGGTCATTTTTGTGCAGCGACAGACAGAGGGCATCATTAGAATTCTGCTTTTACCCATTGCCAAGAGACAGAAAACAAGTTGTGAAAGGATAAGAAAGCGGTGTAAAAATAGAGTGAGGTTCCCTCCCTATGTTTGTGTGATTAAATGTGTGTCTGCATGCTTATGTGTGTCTGCATGCGTTCAAGTGTTCATTTGCATGTTGTTTGTCTGTTTCCTATATGTTGGTGAAAGTGCGCACCAAGGTTGTAATACTTGAGGGAAATTAATGAAATAACAAACTCAAATTAAAAAAATAACAAAACTGCTGCAAAACTAATGAAAATAGATTAGAATGAAAACTCCCAAAACTATTCTAACCGTGGTGTGCACCTGTTGGTTTTGGGCGTCGCTAAATATTTTCTCTTTTTATATTTAGCAATATCCTATTTCTATGTCTAGAACTAATTCACTAATCACCCCGCCCCCCCACCCCAAAAAAGAAAATAAACTAGCTGGCTCCAAATTATATCACGCCACATCACTGTTAGGTTTTGAAAAGGTTTGGACAGTTTATAAACATCTCAACGGGCATTCACGGCAATCTCGTTTGCCCATCCAGTGTTGTCTACTGGTCTGACATGGCCGCCTTAAATATAGTTAGTGTAAACGTAGCCTCATACAGTGGTTGGTAAAGCAAAATTGAGATTTTACAACATGGAACGTGTGAGAATGTTTGTTATTGAAATTTTAATCCCATTTTTTTTCTCCTCAGGTGACTGTCAGTACACTGGACAAACGTAATAACAAACTTATTTTCAAAGTCTACTTGCTCGATATGAATCAGAACGTGCTGTTAGACTTTAGACTGTCCAAGGTGGGTTTTAATCTCTATTTTTACTGATCGCATAAAGCAGAATAAAAAGTAATTGACACAATATCATGTGTACAGGGTGACGGCCTGGAGTTCAAACGTCTTTTCTTGAAGATAAAGCAGAAGCTGTGCGATATCGTCTGCACTCAGAAGATTGTCTTTCCTAGCACTTGAAGCCATTTGTGACAAACAGGAATTGTTGGTAAATAGCTGTTAACTTTTTAATGTCATATATTTAAATGTTCCCGTTTGGTATGAGTTTTATTGTTTGTGTTTCCTGTTGTCATGTTTTTTTAAACAAAAACGTTCTCGGTCAGTATGACAGATTTGTTTTTATGTTGTTACTGTTCAAAATGTTGATTACTAAATAAATTACTTTACAGTTACAGTGATTTTTTTTTTTTTTTTTAAGAGAGTTCAAACTGCAAATTTCAGGCTTAAGATGAAAGAACGGATAGGATGTAATTTTGGAATCCACAAAAAAATGAAGACTACTATGACTTTGCGAGTAATATCCTTCAGGAGCCAGTCGCCTGGACGGTGATGGTGACATTGACGGGTTCGTTGTCCCCCATGGGAGGGGCCTGGTCGGCGGCGGCCAAGGGTGAAGCTGCACGAGGTATTTTCAGACCTGCACAAAATAATCACAATCATAATACAATACAGGATCCAACTGCATTGAAAGAAATTAAATATCATCAAACTGGTTAAAACTACAGAATTATGATAATCAATCTTGCTTTTATAAATTTGCCTGCAGTTGTATATATGTTATTCAAAAAATTATTTCTATTAAACAAGATTCCGATTATCATAATTGCCAAAAGGAGTCATTATGTTAATCATGTGACTTTAATAGTCTCCCATTGACATTTTTTTTTGGCTTTGTGTGACATTTTTAAGCATTACTTGTCCATCTTGCCTTGGCTGGATGAGCTGCCAATTTCTGGTATGCCTCCGCCCTCCACCTCACTGACCCCCTCATCCTCCGGGAAATTAATGTTCTCCCTCGATTGGCTGTGACGCCTGGAAACGGAAAACGTGACAATCCCTTAATATGGTTAACTAAAGCCAAAATGGACTATTTACTTAAGCAACATATACTCACAGGCCAAACAACATGTCATGTAGTCCTGCAAGAAGGCAATAAATTAAATTCTTGACATTTCTATCAGCGTATGTGTGTGACACTCACGAGGACTGTTGTTGCGGTTGCGGAAAATGTACATGAGCAGCAGCACGGTGAAAATGACAGCAAAAAGCATCCCGCCAATTGCTGCACCAATCACAGCAGGGTAGTTGTTGGAACGCGGCTCGGCTGCAACACACAACAGTTTACACATTGCGACAAATACTCATGCAGTGTATTTGTTGACTACCCTCAACACATAATAGCCTCTATTTTACGATCAATCACCTGATAGCTGGTAACTATGGAAACAAAAGATGCACACATGGATGAAAGGAGAAGGCAAGAAGGTAAAAGGAAAGAGAGTTGTGTGTTTGTGTGGGATTTATGGTTGAGTCTTTCACCTGAATAAAGACAAAGAACATGTATTAAGCCGTTACATCAAATTTAATTAATAGCACTCAATTTGATGAATTGATTGTGGTTAGAATTTAAAATTTTTGCCACTGCGCTTGAATCTACCTGGCGTTTTAGCAGCAGAGGGATGCCCAATGGTTCTGTAGTTGAAAGGCATGACCCGGAAGTGGTACTTTGCCGTGGGTGTCAGCCTGTCCACAATGTGAATCCTGACATCAGGATCCTGGATGATGTTCTCGTGCCAGACTTCAGCACTGATCCGTTCTTCTGTTCTCCCCATTGACTCATTGTTGCTCGTTCTCCTCCCCGGTCGCTCGGTCAGACCTCTGTGCTGCACGACGAATCCGGTCCAGCCTTGTTGGGCATCTCCTTCCATCTGCCACTCCAGCTCCACCTCGTTCCGCAGGCGGCCAATGTACATCACCCTGATCAGGGTGGCATTGGGTGGGATGGGGTGCTCTGAGAAGGAAACCAGTTTAAAGCAAACATTTTGGCTGCTTCTATGAAATCTTTAAAAGACTCTTACTCTTAACTACAAGTGTGACGTTGAGGTCGGCTCCTCCCACCGCGTTGCTTGAGGTGCACCTGTATTCGCCGCTATCCTGAGCCTCATCTGTGTCTCGCACGGTCAGGTTAGCCCACGCTGATGTCCGCAGGAGCATGTACTTGGATGGATCCAGGATGTCCAAACCGTGATTATTGAACCATGTTATCTGACTGGTGGGAAGGTAGTTGGCCCTGAGGTTGCAAGATAGCTGCACGTCGGTTCCCTCGTACACGGACACGACGCTGCGCTGCGTTAGCAACACAGGGGCTTCTGTGAATAGAATAGAAGAAGTTACCGTATTTTCCGGACTATAAGGCGCACCTTCAATGAATGGCCCACTTTAAAACTTTGTCCTTATATAAGGCGCACTGGACTATAAGGTGCACCATTAGCATCATGTCAGATTTTTAATCTAAATCAAATCACAAAATAATAGTCTTCAGTGGGCCACTTATGATTGATTTCATGACACAATGCTTCAGGCCAGTTTAAATTTAGGAATTTGGTCCATATATAAGGCGCAGCGGACTATAAGGCGCACTGTCGGCTTTTGAGAAAATTTTAGGTTTTTAGGTGCGCCTTATAGTCTGGAAAATACGGTACATAGTCCAAATTTCCAGCACCATAGCATGCTTGTCTCTGATCACTGACCTAATGTGAGCCAGCAGGTCTTAGTTTGACCCAGAAGTGGATGTTTTGCATGACAGACGTAAGGTCTTCCATTGCGGGCGGTGCCGTAGCGAATGTTCAGAATGTTGGAGTTCTCTTGCTTGGGTGTTTCACGGCCACCCGGACCCTCCCACCACACCAAAGCATTGGGTGCCCCTCCAGCCCATGAACAGGACAACATTAGATACTGCTTGTTGGTTGTTACGTAGGCCAGACACACCGGTTCCGAAGGAGGGAGATCTGATGGAGAAAACATTAAGGATCTTACAAAATTTCAGAGAGGATCATCCCTGTGACTCAACATGGTTCACATAGTCCACTCACATGCTCGTGTGCTGCACTCCACTGATTGCTCAAGTGCAAGGTGAGAACCCGTGCAGGTAAACAAGCTGCTGTTGCCAAACAGATCTTGGGACGGCAACAAGATATCGTTGTCGTGCCCTTCGTCTACCTCTTCTCCTGCACGTCTCAAGTGGTTAGCCCAGTGAACTTTGGCGGAAGGGAAACCGCCAGTCCAGGAGCAGTGTAGTTTCAAGGAGGTGTGATTCACGGCCGGCTCCATCGAGCAGGAAGGAGAGCCATCTGGTGGATCTGTGGGGAGAAGCAGTAGCGTAACAAGGCAGTGAAGGATGTAGAAAGTCAGCAAGGGTGAAAGCAACGTTGGCAATGCTGGGTATACAGGAACCTTGCAAAGTGACCATTGCCGCTTGTCACAGCTGTGACATGACAGCAAGTACCTGCCAAAGAGTCCTGTCAAGTTCCTCTCCGGTCCAAACCAGTCTGGAGGGCCTCCTTACTCATCTGTGTGTGTTTTTAGAGTGTTCTGTGTTTTGGTTTTGGAAAGCTTTGTGTATATGATTGAAAGGGATAAAGGAGGTTGTCCGATCGAGAAATAAATCAGAAGAGGGTGCAATTAAAAAGATCAGAAATGAAGATTCTTGGACTTTAAATGTCCACATTGCCACTACCGTTTATAGAACCAAGACAGAAGACCATAGGTAAGCTCACTATCAAAGTTCAGACTCACAGTAAACTGTCAGGCTGATTGTTTTCTTGGAGCGTGTGTTGAGGTAGGTGTTCTGCGCCAGGCAGGCGTAGTCACCCGTGTGCATGCGGAGGACTTTGGTGATGGTAAGCTGCGGCCCGGTGTACACTTGCGAGCTGTTGTACAACCAGACGTACTGGCTGGGTGGGTTCGACTGAGCTTGACACTGTAGGGAAACCGTCTCTCTCTCTAGGGCCGAGTAACCTCTCTCGGTCACTGTGTACGGCGTCACGTCGATCTGAGGAATGTCTGGACCATCTATGGAAAGAAGGTGTTTTATGAAACTGGAGTTTCTGTTGCGAATGTTTATAAAGAACAAGGTAGCTAATCTTATGTGATGGGTTATGCTGTTGCCATGGAAGCTCAAGATTTCTGAATGGTTATACTGTATTTTCCGCACTATAAGGCGCACCTAAAAACCTCCAATTTTCTCAAAAGCCGACAGTGCGCCTTATATATGGACCAATATTGAGCCACTATAGCAGGTGTGTCCAAATATATGGATTTACATATGGACAAAGTTTTAAAATGGGCCATTCATTGAAGGTGCGCCTTATAATCCGGTGGGCCTTATATATGGACAAAGTTTTAAAATGGGCCATTCATTGAAGGTGCGCCTTATAATCCGGTGCGCCTTATAGTGCGGAAAATACGGTAAGTGAAAGTAAAGACTTTTTTTTTTCTCACAAAATGATTTCCACTCACAGATAATGTCCAGCCAGATCCGATCAGATTGCTCACTGTTGACCGCGTTGCTAGCCAGACAACGGTACCAGCCCGTATGGTTACGGTTCACCTCAGTCACGTTGACCACACCGGTGTTGCCTTGAGCGAACGCCGAGATGTTTCCGTGACGGTTTTCTTGTTGCCATACATACTGGATGGGGCCTGTCCCATTGTCCAGATTACATTGTAGCCATATTGTCGATCCTTCCACTGGAGAGACATCGCTCACCAAGAGGTGTGGCTTTGTTACTGGAACTATGGAAGGCAAAAGCATCTTTATAGTCTTTATTGGTATAATTAGCATGAACGAGGTAACTCATCATTAGTATTTGTCAGTCACATGCTAACGGCTACATCATCCGATTAGCAATTAGCCTTACCTCGTACTGTGAGGTGCACATAGTAGTAGTAGACTACAGGTGAGTTCTCAATGTCATAAAAGGCCTGGCAGGTGTAAAGACCTTGAGCAGCCACGGGCAGCTTGTCGATGCTGACATCGGCACTTTTCAAGATAACCGTCACCTGTCCGAGGGTGTGGGCCAGTTTCTGGATCTTGGGACCTTGGCCCAAGTCGTACACCACCGCCTTGATGGCTTCAGTGCCAGGCTTGGTGAAGCTCCATATGTACATGTCGGGTACGGTGGACCCGCACTCTAAGATCACGGCTTTGCCCACCACACCGTACACAGTGGTGTCCTGGTACACCACCTCCCCGTTGTTGGGCTGGGCTGGGGTAAGAGAAGACACACACATGCTTGTAAACGTGTGCAAGAAGGAGAGCCTGGTGTTGTGTATCACACGTGTTCAGTTACAGGATGAATTACATTGTAAGTTTCAGACTTCATGATAAACAACACAAAAAATTGCTACATTGCCACAAAGCAGAATAAACAGACATCTAATAATTTTTCACTCCACTCTGGGTAATTTACTGTTTATTTATTAATTATTAATTTATAATTATTATAATATTATTATTATTATTGTATATTATATTATTATAATACTTATTATTGTAATAATTATTAATGTAATGTACTTGAAAAAATAAAACTAAAATAAATGTGTTGAGCTTGAAATTTGCAAAATAAAAAAATGCAATTCAAATTAATAGTGATAATATAAACTAAGTCAAAGATCATATTAAGTACAAACTAATTGCAACACTCAATAAGTTTGCCATCCACTCCAATCCCATTGTATCAAATATATATATACATTGCATTTATCACAATTCTTTATACTTACAATTGGCAAAGTAAAGCAGAAAAAGGAGCCCTAGCAGTTGGACCAGCATGGTATCATCATGATCTTCGATCCAGCAATATTTTTCCCCGCAAAAATAATATCTAAAGGCCAGCCAAAATGACTTCTTCTCTCGCTCCCATCCAGAAGTTTCCAGAAGAAGGCACTGACTTTGAGTAGCCTGAGAGTAGGAAGGGATGAAGTCAACTGATTTAGACTCAATTATTCATGTCTTTTTCCTTTCTCTCCATCCTTCTATCTTTCTCCAGTAGGGTTAGAATGACACTGGTGATACTTTGCGCTCATCTATTATACACACACATTACACTAATGGCTGCCAATGTGGACATTCCGCCACTCAACACTCACAATCATTTTGATATGCTGCGGAGGATGCGCACAATAAGAGGCTTTATTTTGTTTATGTTTATCTTTTGGACTTTTTGTTTCAGGACAAGGGAACGCACATCAAACGATAAAAGAATAATCCGTCGAATAAGATCATTTTCCCCTGTCGGTAATCCGCTTTGGGAAGTTGTACAAATACATTTCAGACATTTTAATATTGGAGAATAACCACAATTGATTTGGATTAGGCTCGATTTTTTTTACGGCAGCCACGATTGTTCTTTTGTTTCAACCTTGTAATCTTGCCGTGAAGAATGATCTTTGAGGATCACGGTGTGAGTTGAAGGAGAACAAGAGAGGAGTGGGAGGGGACTAATAAGTGGAAGCAGGTAAGGTGAGATGTGGCCCTCGAATGAATGTAGGCCACTGATCAGTTTCAGACACTTGGCAATGACGACATTCATTGTAAAAAGGCTCAACTAAAAAAAAAAAAGCAGACTAGTATAAAGTGAGAATAAGGATTAGCGCATTTATGATTTGTGAGAAATTACTAACACCACTGATATAAGCCTCTTGCTCATTTTTTTATTGAAATACTCAAAATTCATCCAACAACCAGTGTCAATGAATACTAAAACACATAAACACAATTTTTTTTCTATAAATGTCAAAAAAAAGAGAGAAATCTCTGTCAATAAAAATGTCAAAATACAAACACAATAAATCAGGAAATAAAGGTGAGGTATCAGGGATCAGTGTTTACAGTGCAGGATAGAGACTGATTATTAAATTATGAAACATATTTATTTGACTTTATTTCCATATGTGTTTTTTTCTTTTCTTACAAAAAGAAGAGGATGGTAAACTGGTTAGCCGCATTAAAAGATTCCGTTATGGACAGGTATAAAATAAATAATTTGTCTGAGAGAATATTCCCTTAAAAAAAACATAATTAAATAAAATATGGGTCACAAGGGAAGAAAATATGTTGCCAAATAAAAAGTCTGAAAGCTGCATCGCTTCCCCCCAAGTGTAGCAGACGCCATGTAGTCCAAGTCGAGTTTTCCATCCTCAAGGGAAAAGTTTGTCGTTCTGTTTGCGATCAGGTTCAGACGTACTGCTCTTTGGGGAACGTATACGCCCCCACCCCCGGGGGAGGGGGGGACATGCCCGGCACTGAGGGGTACTTAAAAATAGCGGAGGAGTGCGAAGGTGGAGAAAATGTGTTCTTGGACGAGCTGGTGCTGCTGCTGCCCGTAGTCGTGTTGGTAGCTTGTGGAGAATGGTAGGGATGTTGGGGCAGGAAGGACAGTGGGGGGTTAATGGGGGGGGAGTAGGGCTCTGGGTAGTCCTCCTTATTACATGCTAGTCTGTAGCTCACATAGTCCGCTGTGTTCGGGAGTTCCTCGTAGAAACGCCCTGAATGCTGTGGAAAGGGTTAGGAGCAACGCTAGTTCAAAGGTTGGCAATGAATGAGCTAATGTTGTGACCTATAGGTGTACCTGAATATCTTCTGCGGGTCTTTTACGTATCGGCTGGGACAGTTTCCTCGATGGAGAGTCGTCTCTGATCAGGAGGAAAGACAGGAAACGGCATAATCAGTGTCTTACTTGAATTGTCTTTATTGGACATTTAAGATCGGGCAATCCCAGAAAGTATGGACGGTACGTACGAGGTATCGTCCTTTCTACTTCTGATCTTGAGGACCAGCACTGTTATGGTGATTCCCATCAGCACGCCCGCTGCTAGCAATAAGGCAACCACGCTAATGACATCACCGGTCGCTATCTGTGGTAGCGGCTTGTCTGAAAAGAAACCAGATGTATCAAGATGGACTCTGGATCTTGAGATCTCGTGGTCTCCTACCTATAACGCTGACCTCCACGAAGCCCGATCGGGTCCCGATGCTGTTCGTGGCATCGCAAACGTAAGTACCCTGCAAATCGTACGTAACCGGTCCTTTAAATATCAGAACGTTGTCTCTTATCTCAGCACTGCTCGGCATGGAGCCGTTGATCCTGAAGGAAACACAGACAGGAATTAATATGGGAAAGATTTACTGGGATGTTTTTCAATCCTCTTTCTCACAGCTTCCACTGGTAGAGGGAGACGGCCGGGTTGGCGTCAGCTTGGCAGCTCAGTTGAACGTTCTCTCTGTTTAGATACCAGTTTCCATCGTAGCCGTCCACCAGGACATCGGGTTCATCTGGAGTTCACACAATGAGGACCATCAATATGTACGACAAGAAAAGACTGGAGGAACAAAATGAAGCACAAGCCACAAAATTTTACTTACACTGAATATCGAGGGTGACGCTGTCTGTGAATACTTCCTCGTTGTAGGACGTCACACAAGTGAGGGTCTCCCTGTGTGTTTCCCTACTGGGCACCAGAATGTAGTCGCTCTGAATTGTGAAGGTGCCGTCTGAGTTTCTGTACTCGCGGGTGGTCACCTCACCCGGTACCCTCGTCTCCCACCTACCGACAGAAGTGTACCAGCGTTAGCTAGCTAGCTAGTGCTAATTATGATAAAACTCCACCTTAAAAAATGAACGCACTTGATGACACCAGGTGGTTTTCCATTGGCAGAGACGCACGTCGCCACTGGGGTCTTCAGGTTGGATGCACGAGCCACCAACGTGGGCGTGGACAGACTCATCTGGGTGGTCGGACGAACTAAATAATAAGATCAAATACATGGAAGGAATGTCGGACTATTAATTGATAACTTTCGAGGTAGTTCTTACCATATACAGTCAGGTTGACCTTGTTCTCCCTGTTGCCTGCAGGGAAGGTGGTGTATTCACAAATGTAGGTGGCTTCATCAGACATACGCAATGAGGAGAAGGTGATGGTGGTGTCTTCTAGGTTGGGAGTCCGACGCCTCACGGCGGCGTTCTTGAAGGTGACGCGGTCCTTGTAGGGCGGGGCCACGGATACCCCGAGGGACGGGTTAGCGATGGCCATGTTCTGCTTGGTGCCGTTTACCAGTTTCTGCCATGTCACCTGATGAGATACAACGTGAATATTGAGTGAATTAAAAATGACTTTACTACTAATTCAACAAATACCTGTGAGATTTTGACAGGCGGCGAGCTGTTGATGAAGCGACATCGGAGATCCACTTTGGAACCCAGGTAGCCCGACTTCCCATCATCCATTTCTACACTTTGCCCATTCACTCCTAAAACACAAGAATTTCAAGCAAGAACATTTCAAGCACATACATGTGATAGATACAGACAATGTGTAAAAAGGATTTCCGTGATCAGCACACCTTATGTCAAAGGGAAGGGACCTTAGGTCAGAGGTTGCATGGATTACAGTAAAGTATAAATAAGCACGATTTGTGAAGTACTGTCCCCACTACTTGACTAATCTTCTAGAACAAATCCACTCAATTGCCTCCCCCCACTCCACCTCACATGTGTTGCATGGCCAGACACACACTAAGAGTGAATGGGGCTAACTTTGAAACAGCTAGCTTGTTAATTGGTTTAGAATAGAATAGAATAGAATAGAATAGAATAGAATAGAATAGAATAGAATAGAATAGAATACCCTTTATTGTCATTTTATAATTTAGTTGAGCTGCTCCCTTCCTATTGCAAACATTCCAAAATTTTAAAAAAAGTATAAAAAGAAGTCTGAGAATAAAAGTGAAAGATCTTATTTACTGTATAGCTATTAGTCTAAGAATGAAGGTTAAAAATCTTATTTACAGTATTTTCAATGTGGGTATATGTATTAGCATGAATGTGGTTTGTACAGAAAGTAAATAATAAATAGTTATTGCATGTAGTTTTTTTTTAATACATCATATTTTAATACAACCTAGCGGAATATTGAACAAAAATGCTCCAAACAATGGCTGACCCCATTCTCATGCACACACACATACTACAAACACATATGGTAATATCAAGCTGTTTATCTCTTGTTTTCATCTAATCATAAAAGTACCAGAGGTCCCAAATATGATAATTCATTTTACGACAAAACAATCTGAGCTGATCGATGAGACAATCTGTACTTTCAAATAACAGCCACATATTCACATTAGCTCAGCATGCTAGTTTCATATTTCCATCATATTAATGGAGGCTTATTGACGTGAAGCCGACATGAGTGTTTTGCTCTCATTTCTGACATGCCGATAAGAAACACCCCAGGCAGAAACTGCAGACACACTATAAGCTCCGCCCTCTTATTAAACCACAATAGAATATTACATCAGTTTGCTTACATTATTTTACATTTGTCTAATCCACTAAACACGTGCATGTGTTCATCTCACATTCTCATGCAAATATTGTATGTTAAACCTCAGCCATGCGTGCTCTCATCCTAAAGTGGACTATACATAATTAAAAGCAATCCGTGGGAATAGATTATCGATAGGGGTAGATTAGATTTTAGGAATATTAAAATGCATCTGTATGATGTGAATTGATGCATTTATTGAAATCTACAATGACTTTCTCATGAGACTGAATGAGAAACCAAAAAATTGGGGACAATGGCTCTTTATACATTAGTGATCACCAACGTACACACAAAGAAAGTTGTTGTACTGATTAGATGTTCAGATTAAGAGCTTCTTTGGTCCTCTCACACACACAGCCCACGTCACTAGTATCCTACGGCCATTCATTCATTCTTCCATAGTTTGAGAGGATGGGAAATGACCTCATGAGCCACAATGACCTAAAAACAGCAGCAGCATGGGAATTTAACACAACAATGGCAATGTTGTTTTACAAGTGCGACACTCATGGAACGAGGCCTATTAAATGAGTCCAGTTTATCTAGATACACATTTACACAAGCTGTTGCATACAAAAAAAACTTTAATTTAACCTTTAAGCACAAACTAAATTTTCACAATGCACTCAATCTGTGACAATGTATATGTAATTTGAGACAGACATGCATTGTTACTGTATAAGACAAGGGAGGGGTCACTTTACACTTGGGAAAATCCAAATTGCACAGCTCTAGTTCAAGGCCAGTTATTGATAATACCTTGTAACATAAAAGATACTTCATGAATGAACAGTAGAAAAGTTTTAAAAAAGTGAGAGGAGAAATATTGACTCCCATATGATTAATTTAAAAAAAAATCATTTTCTTCAGATGGAACTGGGGCCTTCTGAGCAAAAAAGAAAAAAACTATATATATATACATATAGTATGTGATGCGTGGTCACTCAAATCAGTATTTTGAAAGAGATTTTGTGTTTTTTTAAAATACTTTTAAAATACTTTTCTTCAGATGGAACTGGGGGCCTTCTGAGCCCCCCCAAAAAAAAAAAAAAAAATATATATATATATATATATATATATAATGCTTGGTTACTCAATCAATATTTTGAAAGAGATTTAGATATATTTTTTAAATACTGGCATTAAAAAAGGAAAAGAATGAAAGAGAAAACAAAATGAGGACAGATTAACTCTTTAATCTCTGCACCATCCAATCTGTGATTGATTCTGGATCAACACACTGTGTTTGTGTGGAATTTACTACCCAACGCACAATGAATACTTATCAAACGCAAAATAACACATAAACACAAGCAGACACACACATCAAACTAAATCCTTCAGTTAATTTGTGACATTGACCGCCGTATTATGTGATTTCCTATTTTATCTCTAAAAGATTGCGAGTATCATATATTGCAAAAATGAAAAGGCACTTGTGACATCCACTCTGCTAAATTACATCCCTTGTATGCTCTCATTTTAACTGATTGAAATGCAGGTTACTTTTTTTTTTATATATATAAATCGCAACATATTATTTAATCTGGCATTGTTTGCGAGTGCCCGTGTGCATGTTTGCATGTAATCTGTGTGGCGGTGTGGAGTGTGTACTTGGCCCGTGTTCAGCGAGGCCAGCTCACAGGATTAACATGACTCTTACTGCTGTTTGGGGACATGAACGCAGAAAGTCAAGAAATGAGGTGTCACAATGATTACAAAATGTCAGTGGAGGACGTCGGAGAGGAAAAGCAGGAAATTGGCTCACTCGTCAATCATAAAAATGGGCTAGCAAAGCTACATAAAGGGGGTTAGGAAAAGGACAAGAAGGGGCTGGGCTGGATTATTTTAGTCTGGGTGATCCAACAGTGGATTATATTGAAATTTGAGTGCACTTACACAAGCAAATGATTGCAAAACAAAAAGTGCAGGGAATGAGCATGCACCTAGCAGGTGAAGATTGTCGTCTGGGATTTGGTTGCTATCTTGTTTCTCTCACCCTCCGTGAGCAACTCTAATCCCTGTCCTTCAACACATGGCACACACACAGACGTGCACATGTAAACGCACCAGCAAATTACAGCTCAGCTGGCATGGAGAGAGCTTTATCAGCGACTGAGTAAAAAAAACAAAAACAAATCAGAGCAGATGTCAGCAGCATCCGTATGCTGCCGCTATTGTCATTACATAACCAGGCCCACCCACGCTACCCTACTTTTTTGGGGGATGCCGCCACATGTTTGACACTAGGTTTTAAATTCAGTGGAACAGTGTCTCTCAACCAAATATGAAATAGTTTCAAGATATTGGTGTTAAAATTATTATGATAAATAATGTATCCTTGTTTATCAATCTATGCCAGTGATGTATTGTGACAGGGAACCAGGAGAACAATATAAATAGGAAGAAAATGCAAATTCTTGGTAATAGGATGCTTGTTTCTCTGTCGTCACACCTCCAGAGTTTCCCAGTTTGTCTAGTAAACTGATTCTGAGCATCAACCAACATCTACATGCCCAGATCAGGAACACAGACAGTCAAAGAGGACCCAAAATCAGAAATGGAATGGCTATGATCCACAGATTCAAATTTTGCATCATAAATATAGATCAGAACTTAGTGGAATAGCTATTATTTAAAGTAAAAATGAAAAAGCTCACCTGTCAAGATGTAAATAGATATCAAGAATATCCAAAGTTTCTTATGTTCCATGCCCAAAACAACTTTGCCAGTTTCCCTCTTGGTTTAGTTCCCTGTATGGACTTTATGGTCTGCCTCAGCGGCGACTTTTTCTGCTTCTGACTCTCCAGTCAAGGCTCCTTTGCAAAGACCTCTGAAGATGGAAATTTGTTCAACTCCCACCATGAGATTTGATTGCCTCTTTCTCCCGCTCGTGTTGTGATTTGTCCGTGAACCGGAGGCGCAGCAGTCGGCTTGGCTCGGCGGGGATAAAGAAGCTTAACGCGTGGCCAGATTATTTCTCAGATAGCCTTCCCCCAGTCCCCACCGACAGCTATCTGTCACTGCCCAGGGGGGCGGACAGGACAGGTCACCATCATGCGATCAGCCCCCCCTCCGAAAAAAAAAAAAAAAAAAAGAAAACACGAAAGGGACGAAACAATTATACTGGGCGGAACTATAGTTTCCAATGAAATAAAATCCTGCCCATTCAACATTTTGTTCTGTAATTCCCCAAATTGCCACAAGATGTTGCCAAAGCCCAGTCAAATAGGGTTAAGTAGTACCACACTTTTTTAATACAATACAATACAATACAATATTTACAATTTACAATATTTACAATAACATTTATTTTTATTGCCATTTTTAAAAATCAAAATATTTGTTGCATTTAAACAAATCCCGTGTCAAATAGTCAAAATAGTCACACGTTGACAATAAAAGGTGTAATGGCGATTATAACCGCTAGAGGGCGGGCATTGTAAACATCATGTAGAACGCGATACATTACTGTGGATGAATAAATATGGTCAGCAACACGAGTATTAAATGCAAAAGGCGTCAAGTAGGATTTGCTTTAGAAAATGAATATAAATATGAAACGTTTAAAGCGTTGCACCTTGACGAAACGCAACATCATGAGTTGCGTGTAAGTCACATGACTAATCAGCTGACTAACTTCCTTTAGAGAGTCGGTCGGCGGTACTCGGCTGAGTCGCTGCAAGCAGCTGAGGAAGAACAACAACTTTCTTCCTCTCCCCGCGACGCTTCATTTTTAAAGTCATTGCCGAGTTGAAGACTACGACGAAGATCTCGTCTGCATCCGCATCAGGTAAAGGTTTACTCTCTCTGCATGAATCTGCTTTGGGCCACTATCCGCAAAAGTGATCATCACATTTAAACTTCCTCCATGAAAGCCGCTCTTCGTGTTTTGTGTTTGGTCCACGCCAGGAAGTAGAAAGTCTTCCCCGAGCGCAATGACACAGTTCCCCTTGCCGCAGCTCCGCTTGGGTCTGCTGACCTGCGCGCTGCTGCTCGTGTTACCTTTGGAGGTCCCCTGTCACCCGACACTGGTCTCGGGTCAGCCAAATCTCGTAATGGAGCGTCTACCAATGTTCAAATTCAACTGGACCAGCATCTCCTGCCGCGCGTGTCAAGTCATCTTCACCATTCTGGATGTGGCTCTCCTGGTCAGGATTCACACTGCTGAATTTTTGGGAAGAAACTGTTGCAACTACTGATTATTGATAATATTGAGTAGAGATTTTTTCCTGATGACCTTTGACTTTTGCTCCCTATCTTATATCTGTAAAGAATGTTCAAAGGACAACATGAAGCAATAGTTTTTATTTTTTGTCGTTTGTGATTTAATGATGTCTTTGTTATGTTTTGAAATGCAACATCTTTGTTTTCTAGAGTGACCTAAACGAAGAGCGAGTGGCCCGCGCCGTTGGCGAGGCCTGCGTCCGCCTCCACCTGGCCGACGAGCAAGTGTGTCGTGAAATAACCGAGCTTTTCCGGGACGACTTCATCCGGGCCTTGCAGGAGTCCCTGCTGTGGCCGTCGGAGGCGTGCGGCCTGCTGGTGGGCCCCCCTTGCGGCAAGTTTGACATCTACGCCTCGTGGAACGTTACCTTGCCCAAGGACCCCAAGCCTCCTGTAAAACCACCTGTCCCGCCGAAGCCCGGCTCGCCGAAAAGCAGGGTTCTGTTTCTCACAGACATCCACTGGGACAGAGTAAGCCTTTATTTTATTTTTTTTGGTGGTAGTGGGAGGATGTAATAGTTATTGCCTATATTCCAGTGGTGTCAAACTATTTTTTTTTCCCATTATGACTGTCAACCCAAATAAATGTATGAATAATAATAATAATAATAATAATAATATAAATGATATTATGTACAGTAAAAGCTACAAAACAAACTGACAAATAACTCATTTTCAAATCAGACGAGTAAAAACTGGTCAAATATTTAAAAAAATAGATATTATTAAAAGTGAGGACATTTTGCAATTCTAGTAATAACACGAATTTGATGCACAATGATGTGGCGGGCCGTATCTGGTCCCCGGGCCTTGAGTTTGACACCTGTGCTATATTCAATGACAGGAATACGTGACCGGTAGTCCCGCCGACTGCAAGGAGCCCCTCTGCTGCCGTAATGACTCCGACTCCCCCAAGTGGCGACGCAGGGAAGCGGGCTACTGGGGAACATACAGCAAGTGTGACCTCCCGCTAAGAACGGTGGGAAACCTCTTGGAAAATATAGCCAGGTCCGGACCCTGGGACTGGGTCTACTGGACGGGAGATATACCGGCCCACAACGTCTGGTCTCAAACTAGGAAACAGCAACTGTCTGCACTTACTGTCATCACCAGGCTCATACAGAAGTAAGAAAACTGATGGGGCATTGTAGTTGGACCGGTTTTAATAATCTGGTTCTCTTTTTTTTAGACACCTCGGGCCAAATGTGACGGTTTACCCTGCTATTGGAAATCACGAGAGCACACCGGTGAACAGCTTCCCACCTCCTTTCGTTCACGGCAACAGATCCGCCGCCTGGTTATATGACACCATGGCTGACGAGTGGTCAAAATGGCTGCCGAAGCAGACGTTGAAGTCGCTCAGGTAGGCCACATTTGAACATGAGATTGGGGAATGGGTGGAGGTTGTTAGTTGGATCAATTTAGCTTCCCTTAAACCCATTTTCAGTTCTAGTATTACAAAATGTCATGTGATTGCAGATACGGAGGATTTTACACAACTGAGATCCAGCCGGGTTTGAGACTGGTGTCCCTCAATATGAACTTCTGCGCTCGGGAGAACTTCTGGCTCATGGTGAACTCCACCGACCCTGCCAACCAGCTCCAGTGGCTGGTTCATGTTCTTCAGGCGAGCGAAGACAAGGGGGAGAAGGTGAACAGGAAATTAGAAAGAGCTTTTGAATGAGGCCAAAGTTGTTGCTTTACATGTTCCTTTATGACTGTAATTGTGGGCAGGTTCATATCATTGGTCATATTCCACCTGGTTTGTGTTTGGGCAGCTGGAGTTGGAACTACTATCATATTATCAACAGGTATATTCAATTTAAAAACAATTTTGAGCAATCTAATTGTGATTTCTGATGGCATCATTTTGCAGCACGCTTTAAATGTACCATTTTTTTTCCAGATATGAAAGTACCATCACGGGTCAGTTTTTTGGACACACACACTTCGATGAGTTCCAGATGTTTTACGACGAGGAGACCTTGAATCGTCCACTGGGCGTTGCGTTCATTTCTCCCAGTGTGACCACTTATATTAATTTAAATCCAGGTAAGCACGTCACACCTTCCATTCCTTAGTGGAACTCATCAATTGATCATCTTTCCAGGTTATCGTGTCTACTACGTCGATGGAAACTACCAAAGCAGCTCCAGGCTGGTTTTGGACCACGAGACCTACATCCTCAACTTGACTGAGGCTAACTACAAATTGGGAGAGCCCCAAGAGAACCCAAAGTGGACTCTCCTGTACCGCGCCACGGAGGCTTACGGGCTCTCCAGCCTTTTCCCCTCCGACTTAGACGGGCTGGTGCGGGGCTTCTTCGGGGACGACCGCCTCTTCCGGAAATTCTGGTACTTCCGACATAAGGGGCACGTTTCCGAGCCGTGCGCGGAGACGTGCAAAACTGGCATCTTGTGCTTTTTGAAAAGCGGCAGGTACGACTTGCTGCAGCATTGTGATTTCATTAATGGTGTCAAAGTGAGGAAAAGTCTGTGTTAGGTGAAAGCAGGTGAAGTGAGGAACACTTTGTTGCCTGTCTTCCCATGCTTTCTTTTATTTTTTTTTAATTTCCAGCTAAGAATGTCTTCCGGTTACTTGAGATGCAGGTCACAATCAATCCCTGAAGTTGTCTACTGTCTGCACTTTAATGGAATCAAATTCAAATATGTTGATAATTGTAATATATAAAATAGTGCTGTACTCAAATTGACAGGCACAAGCTACGTTTGCATGATGTAGCTTTTTGATTCTGTATAAATTGTGAATAAAATATGTAGATATTTGAATACATCTTTTTTGCTAATTGTCTATCTACTGCTTGTTTGAAGAAAAAAAAACATCTTGTTAAAGAGCATTTTTTTTATTACAATTATATTACTAGATGTCCAAAAAGGACATGGTGATGCCAAAGTCCTCCTTGTACAAGTCCCACATTTTAGGTTTGTGAGGATTGTCCAGTTCCTCTCTAGGTAGAAACAACCTGCGGAGACATCAGACACCAGTAAGCCACTTTTACAAAAAAAACAGATCAAAAATGTTCTTGGTATGTTTGTACTTGTTATCTGATATGAAGGAGGTATTGAACCAAAAGTAGAAGGGAACATCTTCATATCCCTTCGGAATACCCTGAGAAGGTGAGAAAGAGTTTTAAATATCAGACATAATTTATTCATTTCATTGTGATTATCAATTTCTAGTTCGAATCCAAAAATAGAAAATCACTCACAGCGCTGGACTCAAACATGACTTTGACATCTCCTTGAACCTCAGGTCCATTCTGGAGACTGATGACCGCTGCATTTCCGCCCACGTCGGGAAACACCTCAAAACCAAACAGCCACAAGTGAGTCCCTCAGTCACAAAGTAAGTGACCCCTCTTCTGACTTACTGTGCAGTTCTCCTGTGTGGCACACACACACTGAAAAACCAGCTCTTTTCTGACAATTATCTTCACCTTCAAGTCGCTTCCGTTACCTCTGCCCACACCTAATGTCGAGAACAGCCGCGTCATTTTTACTTCTCAAAAAATCTCCATGAATTATGTGCAGTGTTAAGTTGCACCTGCTATGGAGTGAATCCGGATGCTCTTAATCCTGAGGCTCTTGGGAGGAGGAAGCCGTCTGTTGAATTTAGTCTTCATGATCTCGTAGTAGCCCACGTACCTGCTCTGTACGAAAAATAGAATTCAAACTAGAAACCCTTGAGGAAAGAGTGGAGCAGTTTCCAACCTGGGAAGGAGTCTCCACTCCTTGAAACTTAGAGCTTCGACTTTTGTCCGTCCTCCTCTCCCCAAAATACTCCAGACTGTCCTATTTTGGAAAAATATAAAATAAAAGCTATCATTGGATGAAGAACCTTACCTGTTGTAAGACCGTCTCACCTGTGCACTTTCAAACTGGTCACTGTCAATAAGCCACGTGCACACCAGAGTACCAGTACGACCTACCGGTACAGCCAAAATCAACACACGTTGAGTAAAAAAAAATGGTTGCCAGTAAAAAAAAAAAAAAAAAATGACCACCTTTCCCTCCTTTGCAATGAATAGCGATGACGTTCTGGGGATCAGCTGACATCCACTCCCTCACACTAGCGGTGTATTTCAGCATGTCTCTGAAACACGTGTTCAAAATAAATTTTTAAAAAAGGAATAACAATAAGGTAATTTTCATTTTAAATTTTAACTGCTGAAAATTTCTAAATAATAAATAAATACAAGCTTAATTTGATGTCAAACTTGAGAAACTCACTCTAAAGAAGGGACATTGTGGTCGTCGATGAACACTCGTTCTACCCGGTAATGGAAAAACTTGGGGTCGTAACCTTTCTCACCTGCCAAAAACAAACAAAAATTATATTGACCTTATTACTAGAACAATTTGTTAAAAGTTGACTTACTGCAAAGGTTGTAAACTTTGTAATGGCCTTCATGTTTTGTGTCGAGGAACCGAGCCACCTCCTGGAAGCAAACAGGACAGGACAATCATTGTCAAAAAGTGGTTCTGTTAGTTTTTCGACTCTTTTGGTATATAAAATAGCAATAATTGTTAATAATAATACCTTGATTGGGTTCCTGTAGAAGGACTGCTTCCCAGATGATGGGAAAGACATGGCGATAACTCGATCTGGACAACAAGGAATCAAAAATGGAAAAAAAACATCAACGGGCTACCATCAAGCTATGCTATTTCTACCCGTGACATAAGTGAGATCCAAGTCAAAGCCGTCCTTCTGGTAGCGCCGTTTGTTCTCAGACACCTGAAAAGAATCAACAGAGCTTGATGACTCCCTTTAATTTTATTCGAGTTTAATTTTATATCATTTCATTACCATCCTCCTCGTGACCTTCTCCAGTTCTTTCTTCTGAGCTGCCAGCCTGAACAGCCTCACCAGGATGATAATTCTCAAGAATCGCAAAAAGGAAACCACCCTGTGGAGGAAAATTGGAGTGATTAATATAATTCTTTCCCATATTTAATTCTATTGTGTGATCTAACACAAAAATATTGGTACTAATGAGTACCTGGGAATGAGACTGGCTCCAGAGAGGTCAGTAAAGGTGTAGCTCATGGTGACCACCAATGTGACCACCACAACACAGGCGTCAATGATGTTCAGCTTGGAAGCAAAGTAAACTTTGAATCTTAAAAAACACACAAATAATGTCGCAATTAAACGTCCATTTAAAAACAAAACATCCCGGGAGTCCTTTCCCTGCAGGCCATTTCATTTCCGGCCCAACTTCCTCCTTCATTGCTTCCTCTTTAACAACCAATCACAGCACTGAAAATAGTTTACCCTTCCACGTAGACCCTGAGGAGAACATCAGCCAGGAAGAAGAAGGAGATGATAAGCGAGACGGTCTCCAGAGAATTTCCAACTTCTCTACTCCTGGCTGGGAGGGAAATGTCCACGATGACCAGCACAATGTCAACAAGGATCAGTACCACCCCAAAAACACTGAGTGGAGATAATATCAAACATTATCTTTCACGATAACACGGTATTACTTTGGAAATTAAGATACTAACCGGAATCCAAAGGACATCACAAAGGGGGCAATTTTCTTCCGGATATTGCTGGAAAATAAGATAAAAGATATTTTATTATTATTTCAATGAGTGCTATTCTTGGGATTTTTTTTTTTTTTTTAAATCTAACTAGCTAGCTCAAGCATGAGAGGGTCTCAAACCCAGAATCTCTGAACTGTGAGGCAGACAGTCTAATTAATAACTAGCATATTTCCCCCTCCAAAAAAAATTATTTTAATTAAATATAATTTACTCACTGGAACAGAGTATCTGGTTCCACAGCATTATCCTGCCCATTGTCAATCTCCACTTTGGCATCATCCATTCTTGCCACACTTCTAAAAGTCATAAAAATGAAAAATAAGCAGCGTAAAAGAGTTCAAACATTAAACCATGCAGTAAAAATAAACATGTACGTGCACATTCAAGGTTAATCTTTCTCCAAAGGAAGTCATGTGTTTTGTGCGTGCTTGTTTCTTTTTTTTTTAAATCCTCACCCATTTAAACCTGAATCCGAACCCGGGTTGAAGTGGACCGTGTTCATGACGTTAAGAAAGTTGTATTGCTGTCAACCTGAAATTTCTAGATGAAGCAAAGATCAGCGTGCAAAGATATTTACAAATAAATGTGCAGAGTAGGTGCAGAAAAACGCGCAAAAAATTGCGCAAGTGAAAAGAGCGCAACAAGGTGAGGTTAATTAGCAGTGAAGAAAAAAAAAAGCGCACAAACCATGCAAGACACGTGCAAATCCGTTTTGTTCCTCTCCTTAGGACGTTCAAGTGTCTCCTTGCTTACCGTTGGCATTGGCAATCGGGAGAATCACCGGGAATCGGTCTTGTGACTCGTTGTGGACTAAAAGGAAGACGGTTCAAAGGTTAAACGGATGCTTTCTGTTCCACTCATTCACTCATCCTTTTTTTTTGTGCTCACGTAGCGGTTTTTTGTGCTTAGGACTTCCTGGATGATTTTTTTTTTCTCCTTCCCTTCTTGCTGTTGCAGAAGTTAAGCCACCTCCTTCTCCTCCTCCTCTTTGCCACATCTGCTTTTCATTACTACTCAAAAAAAAAAAAAGGATTGTTTTGATATTGTTTATTTGCAGAAGAGGATTAGGGCCAATGAAGAAAAAAAAGGGGGTGACAGGATTCTGACTTTTTTTTCTCAGAATTCTGACTTTAAAGTGAGAATTCCTATTTTAAAGTTCTGACTTTAAAGTGAGGATCCAGGAGGTCAGCTTGACTTTTGTCGGACCTCCAGGAACTCTTCGCAAGCGTAACTTTTTTTCCATTAGTTCTGCTTAATTGATTTTTATCCCAACCACTTATCTTAACCCTAATTTTAACCCTAAACATAACCAATATCAATTACAAGACATAATTGTACTCCACTTTTATATTGATTAAAAATTAAGTGGAAACCGAGGGTTGTTTCTTGCACTGGTTTAAACACATCCAAACACCACACTTGTATTTCAGTAATACGCCACATGAGGGCGCTAGAGTCAAATATCTCAAATTTATACCACTAACATGCTTTTGACGTGATGTAGATGTCTGGCGATGAAATTGGCGAAGGCCCCCTTCATTGGAACACGATGAGAATTCTCACTTTAAAGTCAGAATTCTGACTTTAAAGTTGGAATTCTTATTTTAAAGTCAGAATTTTGAGGAAAAAAGGCACAATCCTGTCACCCCCCTTTTTTTTCTTCTGCACTGGCCCTAATTCTCTTCGTATTTATTTTCTTATTAGCTGTAGATTTTTGTTGTTCCTTTTTTGTTTGGTTTATTTAATTGTTATCATTTATTTGTTACTTTCAATTATTTGTGATCATTTCAGCTGAATTCTGAATTTATTATGACTGATGATTTATTGACTCATATGCTGTTTTTGTTTTGCAAAGCCTGATTTTGATTGTGTGCCCATTTATGGCTTGTTTATTCATTATAAATTCTGTAATTGTTGAATCAGACTAGTTCCCTTTTGGAATTGACGAAACTAGAATTCAGACATTTCCTGTGTGTCTGAAGTGTTGGTTTGTGGTCATCTTGCGTAGATTTGTAGCTGATTCATCTTGATCAATTTAAACTGGTTTTATTTCCCATTAAAGCTCATATTAATTTCAATCAACCATTATAAAATACGGAACCCAAACTAATTTTTCCGTGTTCATCGTGCACAATATTTACATGCAATAAGCCGCTTAGGACGATAACGTGATCAGGATTACTTAGGTGCTGCTGTCATTCATCAGCATTTACGTCATCTTCCTCGTCCGGTCTTTCATAATCTGAATTGCATAGAAATGCATTTTAGCCAATATCTATTTCACACATGGTCATGAATGCATCATTGTTTTTTTCCCCACAGTTTTCTGAGATAGTGAGAATTTCAAGTGTATGCAAGTTATTTCACTGGTTACAAGTTAATTTAATATTTGTTAGTAGAGATGCTGTAAATTCACTCTCAGCTAGTTTTTTAACTCCAAGTTATGTTTTGAAGATTTAACAAGATTCAGCAGTGGTGTAAAAATGTGTCTCCCTTTAATTTACGCAGACTTCCATTCACATTTAACGCCAACCCAACTAAATGTTATTTCCAGTAAATCTACTTGTGCAATACTGGAATTTGTATGGAATCAGAGCTTAAGGTGAACAAAAGCCATAAAAAGAAATGTCCCAGACCATGTGCCTGCATGTTTGTCATAATGATGATGTCATATTTGGCAATGACTGAAGTGTACCATTGCAAACTATAATGTGGAAATGCCAAGGGAGTGGCTAAATGTTTTGTTTGTATGTAGTAAGAATGTTGCAATAATGGTTTTTTCTCACGCCAATTTTCAGTTGTTGATGTCTTTTAATCATACAGCTGTTTATGCTACAATTGAAACTTTTAGTTCAAGGAATAACATCCTTGAATAAATAAATATTTTATCCTTTTATAATTTTGAAGATGCCCTTATATCCATATAATGTGTACAGGATACAAAAAGTTTTTTTTCTGCTATAAGTTTCATAATGTCATTTAAAAAGTAATTAGTATTTATCAAATGTTAAAAATGTAATGTAACATGCATAAGGAAAAAAATATTAATGTAACATGCATAAGGAATATATATATATTTTTTTATATACATTTAATATATACAGCTGTTAAATAATTTTTTAATGTATTAATCTATATACTTTTTTAATTTCATTTCATTATGTTACAGTCATTAGAAAACCACAATGTTTTAATGTTAATTTGCCTCGGTATAATTTGTCACATCACAATTATAGAGTTGTTATGGAAAACTTTGAAGTTGGTGAGTAATCAAACCGCAACTTCCCCTTCATGCATAAAAGGAAACCAGGTTTCTCAACCTGGAGACATTTAGACTATATAAGACCTGCATTGAGCACAGAAACACAGATTAAATAGAGGAAAATGAATTCTCTTAACGTGTATATTTTACTAAGCCTAGCAGCTGCAGTTTACTGTGGACCTGTGTTGCATTTGACAGCCCAAGATGAAATCTTTGCAGAGGTATGTTTTTATTTTTATTCCTCCCATTTCAGTTGACATCTAAAATATTATAAATTGTTTTCTTTTACAGAACTACCTGAAAAAATTCTATGACCTAAAGGACGAAAGTGGCCCAACAGTCCGACGTGGCTTCAGTCAAATCAACAAAAAGCTGAGTGACATGCAGAAATTCTTCGGTTTACAAATCACAGGGACGCTTGATGCTGACACCATGGAAATGATGAAGAAGCCCCGCTGTGGCGTTCCTGACGAAAAGGTTTCCCGTTTCTCTACTTTTGGACCCAACTTCAAGTGGCAGACAAATAGTTTGACATACAGGTAAATGATTTTCAATAATATAATATAATATAATATCATATAATATCATATAATAAAAAATATTCTTTTTGCCAATCCACAGGATCGAAAACTACACACCCGACATGTCCCAGTCAGAAGTTGATGACTCCATAGAAAGAGCGCTGGATGTTTGGGCCAAAGTTACTCCTCTTAGATTCACGAGAATCCACAGTGGCACAGCGGACATCATGATCTCCTTTGGTCGCCTGTGTAAGTACAGTTTGTGTTGATGACTACCATTATAAGGCCCGTGAATATTTGAGTGACACTTGAGTTTTGAAAGAATCCGAAAACACAAATTACACAGTGTTACATAACCTACTGTATCACTCAACAAAAATAGCTGGTGGCAAGTTGGTGCAGGAATGATGTTAAAACTATTTCCCATTTTTTTCCTAATCAGGAAATGCGTCACCTCTGATGTAAATATTGTTATTTTCAGCACACGGTGATTTTTACCCCTTCGACGGCCCCGATGGAACTCTGGCCCATGCCTTTGTTCCAGGTTCTGGCATTGGAGGTGATGCTCACTTTGATGAGGATGAGACCTTCACCTTTCGTTCAAATTCTGGTGAGTTCATTTGTACTGTTCATGCTCATTCTAAAAAAAAAAAACTTGGCTGATTTTTTTTTTTGCTGTTGTGCAGGATACATTCTCTTCCTGGTAGCAGCCCATGAGTTTGGTCACTCATTGGGATTAAGTCATTCTAATGACCCCGGTGCCCTCATGTACCCCGTATACTCCTACACAAACCCTTCCGACTTTCGTCTACCTCAAGATGATATCAACGGCATCCAGTCTCTTTACGGTATGCATAGCGAGCTACGTCAAGCAGTCGAATATATTTAGGAAAATCATCATCACGGCATATTTCATCTCTAGGTCCCAATCCTGATACGGATCCAGATACCGATAAAAAAGATCCTGAGCCCCCTACAACTCCTAATGCTTGCGACTCAAACCTGGTTCTGGACGCTGTGACCACCCTACGAGGAGAAATGCTCTTTTTCAAAGACAGGTATGACAGGAATTGAGAAAAAAAAAAATCATTAAATCACAAAAATATAATGTGGTTAATTTTTTGTGTGGTTTCAGGTTCTTTTGGCGAGTGCATCCTCAGACGACACCTCAACAAACGTTCATTACCAACCTATGGCCCAATGCCCCCGAGAAAATCGATGCTGCTTATGAAAGCCAAGAGTCAGGGAATGTTATGATTTTTAAAGGTAAAATATGATTTTTAGGTCAGGCTCACTTTGGACTAGTTTTTTCGATCATCTCCGCCGTGCATCCACTAAAAGACTTTTCTTGCTGCAGGTCGTCAAGTTTGGGCTTTCCGGGGTTATGATCTTGTTCAAGGATATCCTAAGGCTATAACAAAGTTCGGTCTGCCCTCAAGAGTGACAAAAATCGACGCAGCTCTTTATGACGTGGAATCAAGGAAGACACTATTTTTTGTTGGCAGCTTTTACTACAGGTTTGTTTTAACGATCCATCAATTACCGTATTTTCCGGACTATAAGGTGCACCGGACTACAAGGCGTACCTTCAATGAATGGCCCATTTGAAAACTTTGTCCTTAAATAAGGACTATAAGGGGCACCATTAATGCATCATGTCAGATTTTTAATCCAAATCAAATCATTCTTCATTTTATCTTTTTTATTTCAACTTCAGACGCAACAAGTTACTTTGTAATCACAAAATAATGATCCATACTCTTTTTGATTCATGATTCATAGTCTTCAGGAGGCCACTTATGATTGATTTCATGACACAATGCTTCGGGCCAGTTTAAATTTAGGAATTTGGTCCATATATAAGGCGCACCGGACTATAAGGCGCACTGTCGGCTTTTGAGAAAGTTTTAGGTTTTTAGGTGCGCCTTATTATCCAGAAAATACGGTAATAGGAAGTGACTGTTTACAAATCAGTCTAATTCTTTTTTTTCTTCTCAAAAGCTATGATGAATTCAGTAAGAAAATGGACGATGGATTCCCCAAACGTGTTGATGAGACCTTTTCTGGCTTAACCGGGAGAGTGACAGCAGCTGTTCAGTCCAATGGTGAGTGAATAATCAATTGAGTAGAATTAAAAAATGTTTACCTCGATAAAGAAAATAAAATGAGGCATCTGTGTTTTTCAGGTTTTACTTATATCTACAGTGGCCCGTATATGTTTGAGTACAGGCTGAGCAGCGGAACGTTTTTCCGTTTGTTGGGAAACAACTACTTCTTGCCCTGCACTAACTTCTAGATCATCTTTGTGTGAAGAATCAAAATGAGTGGGCACGAATGTAAATTTATTTAACTTACTCTAATTGGTTCATCATTTCTTGAACTATTCTTATTTTATTATGCCAATATTATTATTTCAAGTTGTATCACGTTTGTTCTTTTTATGTTGACTGTGACAAAATAAGAAGAAATAAAATTCTTGAGATTCATTTGTTATCAGCTCATTTTTAGCACATAAGAATGCTTTGCTACAGTTTGTCTATGTTTTTAGAATCGGATAAGTCATTAAAAATAAAGACAGCAATGAATTTATTTGCAGAAAAATGATTATGCATGCACATTCTGTTGGGCTTTTTGTTTACCCTCCTTGAAAAAAAATATTTTGCTTTATGAGCACACATCCAGAGCCAACTCGGAAGTAATTAGAGAAAAATGTTACAAGACCCAACATGCCAAAGGCACATATGAATGTTGATGAGAGAGGAGTTATGTTTTTATCACCAAATTTTATTTTGCAGATAGAGTATATAATTTTCCATTTATTGATATCATCATACTTTTTATTTGATGACGAATCAAAGCTACTCTTGTTGTTGTTCATGACTGAGTCATGATGAGTGTTGCGCAACTCCCCCCCCCCCTCCCCAAAATCGGATCCTATATAACAGCTACCTTCAGTACAGGGGCAAGAAAACACAATCACAGAGGAAACATGAGCTACTTCATCTTTTACATTGTACTAAACCTGGCACTTGCAGTTTTCTGTCTTCCAGTAGCAGAAATTACAGGTCAAGATGAAAGTTTGGCAGAGGTAAATTTAGCTTTTTTTAAATTGTTTTAAATGTATTTATTTATTTATTTATTTACTTATTTATTTATTCATTTATTTTTATTCACATGCAAGCCATTTTTATGTTTATAAATTTATATTTTGTCTTTTTTTTTTTTGCAGGGTTACCTGAAATTATTCTTATTTATTTTTATTCACATGCAAGCCATTTTTATGTTTCTTAATTTATATTTTGTCTCTTTTTTTTTTTTTTTTTGCAGGGTTACCTGAAGTCATTCTTCAATTTAACAGAGGAAAGCGGACCTTCTAGACGTGGGATCAGTCAACTCAGCAAGAGGCTTAGTGAAATGCAAAGATTCTTTGGTTTACAAATCACAGGAACGCTGGATGCTGAAACCTTAGAGATGATGAAGAAGCCTCGCTGTGGCGTGCCAGATAATGACTTGGCCAGTTTCTCCACTTTTGGGAACAACCTCAAGTGGCAGACAAAAAGTCTGACATACAGGTAGATGAATGTTTTAATAGAATGACATTGACAGGTTACAATGTTGTGTATTTTTTTCAATCTGCAGGATTGAAAACTACACACCAGACATGTCACGATCAGAAGTGGATGATTCCATTGAAAAAGCTTTGAACGTTTGGGCCAAAGTTACTCCGCTTAAATTCACTAGATTGCACAGCGGCACAGCAGACATCATGATTTCATTTGGTCGCCAGTGTGAGTACAAATCGACACTTCTATCGTAATTTGAATTGGCTTTTTTGTGCCACTATGCTAATGTGTCATATGTTATCAAAAATGATTGCTCATCTTAAATACTTCTTCAAAGATACAGTGTGGACAATGTTTTGATTTTTCAATGATTAATTTCAGTAATGTGCAAAAATTGTGTTCTATGTTTTGCACTTCAAACTTAGCTTGCTGCATTCTATTAGTTCTCCACTAGATGGCGCCTTTGTTATCATTCTGATTCACTGAGGATTTTTCTACAGCTGGTATAGGAATAATCCAATCTGATGTTATTTTCAGCTCATGGTGATTATTACCCATTTGACGGCCGCGACGGAACACTGGCCCACGCCTTCGCCCCATCGTCCGGCATTGGCGGAGATGCTCACTTTGACGAAGATGAGACCTTCACGTTCCGATCAAATTCCGGTGAGGTGTATTTTTGTTGAAGACTCGTAACATTAAAGGGCTTTCTTCTAATTTTGTGGATTTTGCTACAGGATATGTCCTTTTCATGGTAGCAGCCCATGAGTTTGGTCACTCCCTGGGTTTAACTCATTCTGACGACCCGGGCGCCCTCATGTACCCCACGTACTCGTATAGAAATCCCGACACTTTTGTCCTGCCCCGCGATGATGTCAAAGGGATCCAAAGTTTATATGGTGTGTATCAACAAGATCCTCCGACAAACCATAGAGAATCATTGATATTTTATCTCCAGGCCCGAACACAGATACTTCTCAGCCAGCACCTCTACCCCCCCCAACTCCCGATGCTTGTGACTCAACCATGGTGCTCGATGCCGTGGCATCCTTGCGAGGAGAAATGCTTTTCTTTAAAGACAGGTATCACTGAATAACAGGATAACATAGATTGGCAAACTATAAATATTGCTTATAAATGGCTTTCAGCTTCTTCTGGAGAAGATACGCTCAGAGCAGGTCACCTCAGCAGAGTCGGATCAGAAACTTTTGGCCCAGTGCTCCAGTCAATATCGACGGTGCTTACGAAAACCAACATTCAGACAGAGTTTATATCTTCAAAGGTAGATTTTATTTTGGAGCAGCAGCTTCGAGACATTATTCAGGTCCAGCTAATATCTTTTCTGCTTGTAGATCAACAAGTCTGGGCTTTCTCCGGCTACAATCTGGTTCGTGGTTATCCCCAACAACTGACTACATTTGGTCTGCCCAGAACTGTGAGAAAAATCGATGCAACTTTCTATGATGTCCAATCGAGAAAGACTCTATTTTTTGTGGACAGTTATTACTACAGGTAATTCAGAAACATTTTCTCAACAAAACATTATGAACTTCTCATCACCCTTTCTACTTTTATTGTTTAGTTTTGATGAGGCCAGAAAGAGTGTGGACAATGGATTCCCCAAACGGATTGATCAGACCTTTTCTGGTCTTAGCAAAGTGACGGCAGCGTTTCAATACAGAGGTGAGTCAAAGGGATTTTCCTCATGGATGTTTGGATGGATGACTAAGGTTAAACGTGTTTTTCAGGTTTTACCTACATCTACAGTGGACCTTACATGTTTGAGTACAACTTGGCCACGGGACGATTGTTTCGTGTACTGAGAAACAGCTACTTCTTACATTGCAGTAACTTCTAGACCTGTTTGACCCCGAGTTTATCGTAAGTTGTCAGAAAAGGTTCAGAATTGACACTAAGTTGTCCTGTCACAACTCTTGTTTCTTCTCATTGTAAGTGAAGATGTGTTGGTCGATCGTCTGGCCCACGTTGACGGTAGTTTGTAGTTCTTTTGAGATAGCTGCAACATTTCCGACATCTCATTTACATAAAGAAGAAATGAAATATTCAGTAAAATAATAAAGTATTACTATATTGTTTCATTTAACCTTTTTGTTTTGTACTGATTGCATTAATATACTGTATTAATAAAAAAATCTATTACTTGTATAGGACTCTTAATTTTCAGGTCACTTGTTGCAAATATTTTTGAGCTACTGAAACATTAAAAGGATGTACAGGAAGTCAAACGTGTGTTCCAACATAAACCGAATATGTGTCAGAATTATATTTACAAAGTAGTAAACTTACAATAATTGTATGAAAAAAACACTTTAGAAAGCGTACATTTAAGTTAGCTACAAAGCTAACACAGACGTTAGCCTGTTCCAAAACACAACTCTCTCCATGATGTTCCCATTACAAGCACAAGCTTGTCAAACAATTAACCGCATGTTAAAATGTCTTTCCAAAGATACAAACTAAAATATCTAATCCAAAGCTCTTGCAAAAAGGCCTGTTCAGACAATCACTGGAATGTTTCACTGCCCAGTCTTGCATCTTCTTCTGCTCTTAACCTGATATCCCAAACACTAGTTCAGGAAATAACCAAGAGCATTACAAGTGTGAAGAGCACAAGAAGAATTTTTGCATGCACTTTATGTGCAGGAGGATAATAATTATGGAAGGCCCATCAGTTGTCAAAGTTGTGTTGATGTTAACGGCGGTAGCTCTCAGCCGAGCTGTGCCGACCCTCCTAACGGGCGAAGAAGATCTCGCTAAAGCTCAGGTAAACACCGTCAATCAATTTATAAGAGAAAATCAAATGTGATGATATATTGTGATTCTGCAACACACTTTATTTGACCTAAAAATGCATTGAATAAAATGTATTTTTTTAAAAATATTATTTGTTTTGTCTAGGATTACCTTTCTCAATATTTCTCCGAAGTTGGAGTCACCACTGGTAGCGAGACATACCGTGCCGGTCTCGATTCCTTCACAGACACTTTGAAAGCGATGCAAGAGTTTTTCGGCCTGGAGGTGACAGGACAGTTGGACACCAACACCATGGAAGTGATGTCACAACCTCGGTGTGGTTTCACCGACTTGAATGTATTCAAGTATGGCCATTTTGATGGGCAACCAAAGTGGGACAAGAACGTGGTCACATGGAGGTTAGACATTTTTTTTTAGGTTATTTAATCATCTAGGATTGCAATTAAGTGTTTGTCGATTGTTACTAGAATCACTGAATATACACCGGACTTGAGTCAAAGTTTTGTGGATGCCACACTTGCCAAGGCTCTTCAGATCTACAGTGACGTGGTCCCGTTGGATTTCAAGCAGATTCAAACGGGCACTGCAGACATAATGATCAAGTTCAAGGCTCACGGTAAGTGCTAGCCTAACATTAGCATACCCGATATCAAACTTGTGTTTCTGTCTAAACCAGATCATGGAGATTTTGCACCTTTTGACGGGGAGGGTGGAGTGTTGGCTCATGCCTTTTCCCCTGGTGGGGGCCGAGGAGGCGACACCCATTTTGATGAAGATGAAACTTGGAGTCTTACATCATCAGGTACGGCAAATAATTAGTCATTCAAAATACCAATCATGTTAATTTCTATTGTTTACAGGGGTCAACCTGTTCTTGGTGGCAGCACATGAGTTTGGACATGCACTCGGATTATCCCACTCTAAAGTTCGATCGGCCCTAATGTACCCCACCTACCAGTTCGTTAACACCGACGGCTATGTGCTCCCAGATGATGACCGACAGGGAGTGCAGGAATTGTACGGTGAGTGTTTGGCGTCATGGCAACCATAAAATAATTTTTTTCACCATTTGCATTTATGTTAAATACTATATTTCAGATATATGTCCTTAAGTTGGGTACCTTGTATGGTGCAATATAAATCAAAAGTTGTAATTTCTCTAGGAGTCAGAGCATCAACTAAACCGACAAGTAACCCGGAACCAAAACCACAACCTGAGCCAGAGCCAGAACCTACGCAAGAACCTGAACAAGAACCTGACAGGTGTAGCCGCAATCTCATGTTTGATGCTGCAACTTCCATCCAGGGTCATCTTTATTTCTTCAAGGGCACGTAAGTATTAAACACCTGACACACACAAACATCAAGATCAACTCATATAAGAAATATTCTATTTATTTTAAAGCCATTTTTGGAAGAGGAGCAGCAACTGGGATGGTGTCACTACGAAAAGAATCAATTCTGTCTTTTCTGGAATCGACAAAGTTGATGCTGCTTATGAGTACAAGATACGCAGTACAGTTATTTTGATTGAAGGTACAAATGAGTTGTAGCAAATGACACTGCAGATATAAAATGTTGTTAAAAATCTAGAAAGGAAATATGAAGAAGGAATTACAACATATTAACGGAATGCTTTCATGACAAAGGGAACCGCTACTGGAAAGTCTTACGAAACAAATGGCTCTTACCTGGCTATCCCAAACCTCTCACCGACTTTGGCTTGCCTGCATCCGTCACCAAAGTAGACGCTGCCGTCCACATTCCTTTTGTGGGAAGAACCCTCTTCTTTGTAAACAACAAATACTATAGGTGAGTAAACTAAATAGATTTGAACATATATACACAATCGGAGCATTTATGAAGAAAGTCGATTGTTATATGTCTACTGTATAGCTACAACGAACGGAGAGGCCGAATGGATCGCCGGAACCCGAAATCGATTCGCACAGAGCTCCCGGGGATTGGATACAGAGTTGATGCTGCTTTTGAGTACAGAGGTAGGTCATTTTTAAAGATAATTCTATCGTTGATATTATGCTGTCTGGGTGTATGCAAATAAGATTTTTTTTTTGTAGGATACCTGTTCTTTTCGTATGGATCCAGGCAGACACAATACAATTATATCAGAAGAAGAGCCATTCGCACCCTGATGAGCAGTGACTGGATGGACTGTGACTGAACCGTCAGCCAAGTCTTCCATCATTGAGCATTGAATATTAATCAATGGTTGATGCCAATTCTTATCAAGTAGATTATAAGGGATTTAGCTTTCGTAGAAAAATATAATCAGATAGTGGTTATCGGCATGGGCTAAAATAATGCCGCATAATGGCAGAACTAGCATTATGTCATCTTTAATTGCTTTGGAAATAAATGACAAATAAGAAATGTATGTGTGAAAAATGTTTTATTACACTAATAATAAAATATCTGTAAATAAATGTTTCTCTGTCATTGATTCTTTATCCACGCAATTCAACAATTTGTGTGTGCGTGTGTGTGGGGGGGATAACAATAAAGCAAAGCAGCAATGCTTTATGTTACGTCATAGGTCACACCCTGCTACGTCATAGGTTACACCCCTCACTGTGATTGGCTGCGTGCTTTGAATGTTCAGCTGAAGGTGAAGCGTTCCACAAAACGTACTTTATCAAGATCAAAATGTCATCCAGTGGACTTTTAACCATTCGGGCTGGAACATGCAAGCGCCTGGTAAGTATGCGTGTGTTCAACAGTACACTATGTTAATCGTCATTCGTTGCATTACTTCGTGGGAGTGTAAACATTAGCGGCTAAGCTAACGACGAGGCATTCACTTGCCATGTTAGCATAAAGCTAATAAGGCGACTTCAACTTGTTCCCACTTCTGGTACCTGAACATTAACTGTTGCTAACCCGATTTCAATAAATCAGCAACTAGGTTTTGAACTTTTGTGTTTGGAGTATTATGCACCACTGTCCTCCTTTTTTTAGATCCACAAATACCTCTCAAGAACCTACACCACTGGTCCATCTCTCAATGTAGGTGCAGAACTTGCAAAAAATGTACGTGCGTGGAGTGTCCACTTATTGCATAATCTATTGTGATGGTTTCAGGAGGTGGTCATTGTCAGCGCAGTCCGGACTCCAATGGGTTCCTTCAAGGGCAGTCTGGCAGCAGTTCCAGCTACAAAACTGGGCTCTGTTGCTATAAAGGGAGCAATAGAGAAAGCAGGTACATATGGTTGATGCCAAACACTTTAGGAAAAGCCACTAAAAGACATTTTATGAATTCAGGAATAAAGCCTGAAGATGTGAATGAGGTCTACATGGGGAATGTACTTCAAGCAGGAGAAGGACAGGCTCCCACCAGACAAGCCTTGCTTGGAGCAGGTGATACTTAGTGTTTGAAAATGTGTTCACCATGCAAATATATGCGTCAATACTTCTCGAGTAATAAGAGTCAGCATTATTCACTTTTAATAGCTTTCCAAATGAATGGTACAGCATTCAACAAAACTGTGAGTTGATTACCTTTTTCTACTTTTAGGTTTAACACTTGGCACTCCAGCAACAACAATTAATAAAGTTTGTGCCTCGGGGATGAAATCAATCATGATGGCAGCTCAGAGTCTAATGTGTGGACACCAGGTAGTAAAGTGTTAAGAGTTCAATCCAATTTGCAGTTGCTTTTATTTATTGTGTACTTTTAATTTTTGTTAAGGATGTGATGGTGGCCGGAGGTATGGAGAGCATGTCCAATGTGCCTTACGTGATGGCCCGAGAAACACCATCCTACGGTGGGGTTAAAATGGAAGACCTCATTGTGAAGGATGGACTCACTGATGTATATAATAAATTCCACATGGTAAGTCTTAAATACTGGCACAGTGAAATATGAACTTTTTTCATTAATTTTCTGTCAGCTTCATGTTTCATGTGTCCACCAAACAGGGCAATTGTGCAGAGAACACAGCTAAGAAGAGCAGCATCACCAGGGAGGAGCAAGACAGCTTCGCAATCGGGTCATACTCACGTAGCAAAGCAGCATACGAGTCAGGAATTTTGGCTAAGGAGATCGTTCCAGTTAGCATCCCACAAAGAGGTTGGTTGGGAGAAGAGGGTGGATTTTTTTTTTTTTTAAATAGTATTATGTAATGGTCTTGTGATTTTCAGGCAAACCTGATGTGGTCGTGTCTGAGGATGAGGAGTGGAGGCGGGTGGACTTTAGCAAAGTTCCCAAACTTAAGGCAGTGTTTCAGAAAGACAATGGTGAGGATCAATTTGCCTTTCCTTCATTCTTTTTTTGGCAAATGGCTCATTTGCTTGCTAATTTTAGGCACAGTGACTGCCGCCAATGCCAGCACACTGAACGATGGGGCTGCTGCCCTTGTGTTGATGACAGCAGACGCTGCAAAAAGACATAATGTCACTCCACTGGCCAGGATTGTATGTAAGTACAATTTATGATGAAATAAAATTCTGAAAAATAAACACTTAACCTCATCCAATCATTAAATTGTTGCTGGTTTGGTACTTAAAAATGTCATGCACGTTCAATTTTTTCCCCCAAGGTGACTTAAAAAATAAAAACATCACAATATTTCACTGCTTTTTTTTAATTTTGGTCTTTTATTTCTGCTACCTAGCTTTTGCTGATGCAGCTGTAGCCCCAATTGATTTCCCCATTGCTCCGGCATACGCTGTACCAAAAGTACGTACACTGAATTTAAATTCGGAGTGACCTACTTAAATAGATAATTCCAAAAATAATTTCTTTTTGGGGCTCTTAGGTCCTGGACGCAGCTGGGTTGACCAAAAATGATATCGCTATGTGGGAGATTAACGAGGCCTTCAGTGTGGTCGTTCTGGCCAACATCAAAATGCTGGACATTGATCCTACAAAAGTAAATGTCAACGGGGGAGCCGTGTCACTCGGACACCCCATTGGGTAAGCAGAAGGTGTTATTAAAATTAAAAATTGAAATTTTTATAGTTAATGTTCCTATTCTCTCCTGTCAGGATGTCTGGAGCAAGAATTGTTGGTCACAT
Organism: Syngnathus floridae; assembly: GCF_059516105.1. Lineage (NCBI taxonomy): Eukaryota > Metazoa > Chordata > Actinopteri > Syngnathiformes > Syngnathidae > Syngnathus > Syngnathus floridae. The sequence continues at coordinate 8,477,915 of NC_142427.1, read as the reverse complement.
GGTGCACAACCTTAAGTCGGGCCAGTACGGTCTGGCAGGTATCTGCAATGGAGGGGGTGGAGCCTCCTCTATTATTATCCAAAAGTTCTAAAAAAAAAAAAAATGGAAAATACCCTCTGAGAAATGTGTGGTAAGGGATCAGAGTCCGAATGGTTTGCTAAGCTCCGTTTTATTATGAAGAATGCAGTTTTTTTCTCAAGCTCCAATGCAGGTGGCCTATTTATACAGCAAACAAAGGCTCAAGTTCTATGACATCATGACTCCAATGTTACACTCCTTTGTCAAACAATTAGGTGATAAAATAAGTTAATATTTAACTCTGAATTGAAATGGCTAAATAAATAGTTTTTATTAAAGTATTGTTGTATTGATCTTTTTGGAACAATGGGTTGAAAAGTTTACGTACCTTACCAGGTAATGTTGTGCACTGTAGTTTCTGTGTTGGCCACTGGGTGGTGCCATTTAGTCGCCATCATTTTGTTTCAATGTCATTACGTGTGGGATGGAAAAATAATGTAGATATGATAGCTGTTATTTTTCTTATCAGAGAGATAATTTTTGAACGGCAGTAGCTTTTGTTGACACAAGACGGTATATTCACTGAAAATTATTCTTCTATTATTCTCGACAACATAAAAAAAGTCGCTCTAGATGCGGCCATTGCGTGAGGAATATGTTGGTTTTCCATATGCTCCTATAAATCATTAAAATGTAAGTCCAATCAGTCACTAAATAAAACTAAAATGTCATCAGGAAGTAAATACCAGATACCTGAATAGTCAATGAAACGTACAGGAACAGGAACTTTTTCAGTGATGGGAAGTATTTACCCATGGTTGCAAATCTTTTACTAACTGAAAACAAATAACTAAAGAATAAAAGAAAATGTCAAAAGCTGAACTCCTACAAAAAAATTGTTATTGTGTAACTAAGTTTTTATTCCTTTTGTCAATAATTTAAAAAATAACTTGCCTCCCTAGAACTGTAGTTCCTCCCACTGTAGGAACTAATCTGTTTGTTTAGTAAAATGCTGGTTGACAGTGTTGAGGTGATATTAACAACAAGAACTTAATGTTCCTTAGGCTCTCACCGAAAGAGTTTCGTCTCTCATTCTTTTCCTTTTTTTACCAGCCAACACAGTCAAACAGTGAGCTAAATATTAACAGAGTTTCAGTCCTTTGACCACAAGTATTTTTATAGTCGTTTCCATTTGTTTGGCCTAATTATTATTAATTATACTTGAACAAGTGTACAGATAACAATTAAATGTAATGTAAGCATTTCTGTATTTTTTGGGGGTTGTGTTTTTGGTTGTTATAGGTCACTGGGAAACTTTTTCAAAAAATTAGTTTTCAGTCATGGATTTAAATGTAAACTTTTTGATTTTGTTTGACATTTGTTTGGAGACCAAATACGTGAATTTAAGAGGATTAATAGGACCACACCTCTTTTTATATATAAAATATGTAGATGAATGGATTTTAACTGATAAACTTGAAAGAATCGACTCTATTCATCTCAATGGTATTCTGGATTCTAATCGGAGAATTAAGTCTATCAATAGCCATGCTCAATAAATGTTTGTTCATGTCATTTTTGAAGTGGCACATGAATTGAGTGACTAACAACGGGCTGGCTTGTGCACACAGTAAAAAAAAAAAAAAGGAAGGTGTGGTCATGGCTGTTCATTACTTGCTCTTGGGTGATTAGGAGACAGAGCACGGGTGAGGACACAGAACAACCCAGTGCTGGAAAAATTAAGATTGCAAGGTAGGTCTGTGTGTTCCTTGTGTAACGCAAACCTTCAAAATTTAACGACAAAGTTGATGTCAAATAAGATCCTAATTATTTATACATGTGAAATTTAGTAATACTTTTTCCATTTTCTGTTTTTCTACATTTAAAACCTGCTTGACTTTAAGACTGTTCACTACTGTTTATTTCCAGACATAGTTAACAAGCCGTGTGACCAGTTTCATCATGAATGTTAATCAGGTATTTAAAAAGTGACTTTTAGTATTGACTTTAATGCAGTTTTCTGTATTTTTTTATTGAATATAATAGCTAAGCAATTCCGGATTGATTGTTGAAGATACAGTATAACCATTATTTTAATGACATTTTCTTCTACAGGCATATGGTCCCACTTATGATAATATGGGCTTTCAGGATGAGAAAGGAAGACCCCCACCATTCGCCCCACAGCAAGGGCTCTATCCTAGTCTACCGACTCCGACCTATGTCGCCTTCGCTCCCGAACCTATTAACACGCACCAAAGCACGACACCTGCTACGCCACCAGTTACTAAAGAAACCAAAGGTATACTCACTAATTTATTATTTTAATTCAGAAGCCCTTGCTAATTGCCTTTGTCCTACTTATAATGTCTAACAGTGACAAAGTAAATTTTGAACTATTTTCCACAACATGGAGTGGAATTTTATTTCTATTCATTTTATTTATATATAATATTATATTATATATTTATATACTATATATTACTATATATTATACTGCGGAATTTTATTTTTATTCGTTTTTATTTAATGAACATAAAATATTCATCCTACCTTTTTTGAAAACAAATCACTTCAAATGAATTATTAAATTATTTTATTGGGCTTGCTGGAAAAGTTACATTTTTAGTATGGTTGTTAATTTTGTACCTTACACTTTATATACCTTTGTACCTTACACTACATATAAAATACTAAAGTTGTCTAAATTAACAACTCGAAAAAAATATACAGTATGTAATTTCTATGTTATTCATATAAAGAGAGGCCGATAAATCTTATGCTCTCAATGGAACAGAAAAGTGTGCTTGGTCCTTGATCAAATTTCCTTGTGTATTCGCACAACAATAATACACATTTGTACAAGTGCAAAGGTTGTAAGGCAATTCCAGGCTCCTTGTGTGGACTTTGTATGTACTACATTCCAAATCCATGCACGATAGGCCGATTGACGACTCCAAATTGTCCGTAAGTGTGAGGGCGAATGGTTGTTAACTCAAAGTTTGTTTTGTTCTTACAGAAAAAAAGCCGTGTCCATGGAAACGAATCTTTGGTGGATCCGTATTTGTTTTTATGATTCTGGCTATTGCGGCGCTCTTATTGTGGTACTTCTGTAAGTTTTATTATTTCGTCACAGTCTCATAAACCATTTCTAAAATGTGTTCATGTTCTTTTTTTTGCCTTTAGTGGATGTGTCATATGTACATGTGCTCACGTGTCTTATCAGTTTTATTGTGTATTTATGTCTTTATTTGTGTGCTTATTTGCAGTGGACTTCAAATGTGCATTGGGCAAGTCATGCACGTATAGTTGGAAGTGTCTTCGCCACACCCAGTGGTGTGATGGAATCATAGACTGTCCACATGGAGAAGATGAGATCTGCTGTAAAAAAACCTTTCAATCTTTTAAATTCACGTTTGCTACAGTATGTTTGGCTTAGTGATATTCTCTTTATTAGTTCGCCATCATGGAAGCAATTTCACGTTGGAGAGTTTCTCATCATACACCGAATCGTGGGTTCCTGTTTGTGGCGATAGATGGGATGACAATTTTGGGAAGGCTGTGTGCGAGCAGATGGGTTATAAGAGGTGAGTTTCTTATGACAAATTTAAAAAAGAAATAGAAAGTTGGTTTCTAAATGGTTATGGATCTTTTGTTTGGCCCACAGGGAGGATTATGCAAGTTACAGCAAAACAAACACATTAGTCGGGGGAAAATTCGTAAAGCTGGGGCCTGACAGCGAACATAAATTGCCAATACAGACCCAGCTAGTTCCCAGGTTGGTAAACTAACTAATACACAGTCACAATTGAAAAAAAATTCTTGCATAGTGGTAATGGTGCATTAATAAAGGGAGTGGATTATTTTATTTCCTCAATTTCATTTAAAGGCTCTAAAAGGCGTGTTGGAGCAAGAATGGACAACAAGTAGCTTTTTATTGAAATTTTTTTTTAAAGAACATATTGGCTATCTAGTAAACACAGCAAAGTAGATTAAGAGAATTTCTTGGATTCTTTTTATTCCGACATGTCACATTTGGTCAACCACATACATAATTGTTGCTGGGCAGAATTCATAGCCGCCTTTATACAAAAAAAAAAAATCTAATTTGCTTACGTCAGCCTTACTGTACATTTTTCTGCTGTACATACATACTTTTTATTACTGTTACTTTAATTACTAAATAACTCCTCTGAATTTAATCGACCATTATTTTTGGTTGAACTGTTTGTTTTTTATGTATACAGTATATACTCAGACATGTACGATATATTATGTGATGTGTTTACTGAAATTACATTTTTTATTCTCATTCTTTGCAGCGTTCTTTGCTCAGAGGGATCTGTCAGGCTTCGCTGTGTTGGTGAGATACTGTTTTCATTATTTCTGTATTGCCAAGACATAGCTACTGTAAATTGCCAAACTACATCGAAATCAACTGAATAGGTAACACAAATAAATATGAGCAAATGTCAAAGGAATCTAAATCATTTCATCAATAATTTTTAATAATTATAAATAATTCATAAATCTATCAGTCACAAGAAAATAATGTGACGGCAGTGCGGTCCAAACTCTATGGCTGCTTAATAATCATATTTTTTTTTCTGTTTTCAGATTGTGGAGAAAGTTCTGCATCTCCTAACAGTCGCATTGTAGGTGGTACAGAGGCTAAAGTTGGCGCCTGGCCATGGCAGGTCAGTCTCCAGGTTGTCCGTCAAGGACACGTTTGTGGAGGCTCTATTATCAGCAAGCACTGGATTTTATCTGCTGCGCACTGCTTCCAAGGGTGCGTTATTTCCCCCGTCTTTCCTCTCTCTAATTAATAATTCTGTTGTGTTTGGAAAAACATGTTTTGAAAGTTTGTGTATAGTGTAATTTGCGTTATATGACTGTGTAAGTACATTTGGAATAAATAGTAAGTGATTAGAAAAAAAAGATTCTGTTAAATTGAAATTTCAGGTCCAAGTTCTCCAATCCATCAATGTGGACTGTGCACGCTGGCAAGATAAGGTTGTCTGAGATGGAGTTGTATTTTGGCAATCCAGTTCACAAAATCATCAGTCATGAGAAGTTTGACTCGGATACTAACGACAATGACGTGGCACTTTTGAAGCTGTTAACACCTTTGACATTTTCAGGTAAGTACAATGATTCTTGTTTGCTTTGTTTCAATTCATTTCAAGATATGAGAAAATGTTTGGTTGATCCAACAGAGAAAGTAAAGCCTGTTTGTTTACCAAACTTGGGCATGGAATTCTCAGACGGACAACCGGCGTGGATTACAGGTTGGGGAGCTTTGCAATCATCTGGTAAGGAAAAACATTTCTTCACTCCAAATTTTTTTTTTTTTTTTTAGAAAATAGATGAGTTTTTGTTATTTAAATGTCTAATTTTAACTGAATACTTGTGCATCATTTCAAAATGAAATTTCTCACAGGACTCTGATAAAATATTTTCTTGTCTTTACAAGAATTACACAGAAAAATATATATATATTTTGTTTCACTATTCTACTATTTTAAACGTGACGGCCATGGTAGTGTAGTTAGTAAATAACTAATAATATTATTTTAAAACACATTTGAATAGGTTGAATCAAACTTTTTTTCATTGGGCTCCATTTAATAATTGATTTTTTTTAATTATTGAGAGAAAGATTATGACAAAATGCTCTTCATTAAAATTCAAGCTTTCATTTTCCTCAGGCCCATCCCCAGACATACTAAATCAGGCTGAGGTGACAATTTACAGCCGAAAGAAGTGTAACAAACCTACAATATTAGATGGGGCAGTTACAGAGTCGATGATTTGTGCCGGCAAACTCAGCGGAGGCGTCGATTCATGTCAGGTGAGTTTGGCTTACCTGACACACATTCCCGCAAAGACTTGACATGGTACGGCAAAACTGGTGTGGGTCTGCAGGGGGACAGCGGAGGACCTTTGGTGGTCAAAGAATCCAACGTGTGGTGGCTGGCAGGCGACACTAGCTGGGGGTTTGGCTGTGCTCTGAGGAACAAGCCAGGGGTCTACGGCAATGTATCCTACCTTCTTGACTGGATATATTGGAAGATGGCGGTACGGTGACAACACTTCTGAAATAAGCCTTGAAGGGAATTAGCAACCAGGTCTTTTTTCAAATTAGAGATTTAGTTAAAACAGGAGTCAAGTCACTAGCAGCATTCTGATTCATATCGTGCAAAAGGAATTACCGTATTTTCCGCACCATAAGGCGCACCTAAAAACCTCCAATGTTCTCAAAAGACGACTTATAATCCGGTGCGCCTTATATATGGACAAAGTTTTAAAATTGGCCATGTATTGAAGGTGAACCTTATTAACCGGTGCGCCTTATATATGGACAAAGTTTTAAAATTGGCCATGTATTGAAGGTGCGCCTTATAATCCGGTGCGCCTTATAGTGCGGAAAATACGGTAAGTAGCAAGGAAACAGCGACATGTTACATAGTACGCTCACTCAGCACATTCCAGGAAAGCCAGTCTAAAAGCAGAATTAATAACAAACAATATTCTCATAATTATATTTACTGAATAAGAACAAAATATTGTTGTTATTGAACCGTAATTTCTACATTTTTGTCCTCTCTTCTACAGACCAATTGATGGAAATACTGGTGAACATGAACACACTCTCAGCCTTTGCTTGGCGTTACTGATTAATACAAAAACGTTGCACTTTGGAATGAAAATATTGATCTATGTTTTCATTTGAACAAATGTATAGGAATAAATACTTTTTTGCACAAAGGAACAAGTGATTGTGAGTGGCTCAATAATTATGGTCATTTATACATATTGAATGTTTGAACACTATTTTTTTTCACGATACATGACACACTTTGTGCAACCCGATAGATATAAATTTTCAAAACTCCATAAAGAGGAAATATTTATTTTCAGTTCTTGCGTGAAATGTCTTGTGCTGGTTAAGAGAATCTCTTGTTTCTTATTCCTCGGTAAACCTGAGTGTCTCATCACCGAGCTCGGCACGCTAATTGGCAGATGCTCAATACCGAGAGCCGACATTTATTATTTGTTTGTACTAATTACCGAACCCGTGATCATGCCCTGACTCCGTTTCAACCACAGAACAGATGCCACAATTAGCCACTCATTGCAATTGCTGCCTGCTTAGTGTAAGGACCTTCTCCAACTGTGCCAAAGCGTCTTTCATCTATCGCTCGTTTTCTTGTTGCCCCTTAAATGATGCGTGGGAAGAACAGGATGCTCTGGCGTGTTGAGAAGCCTACTCAAGATCACAGCCATCTTAAATGAGCTCTCCTGTTAATTCAAAGGGCAGTGTAGATTATCCTGCAGGATTTGAAGCGGCCTTTGGGCAGAGATGGCAATGATGTTGTGTTAATTGCGTGCGTAGTGTGTTGTACTGAATTTATATTCGATCTCAAATGTGGAAGTGCAGTGTGTATTGTAAATCCTTCCTGCGTGTGCAACCAACCCTTCCGTGTGTCATTTTGCCCAAAGACGATCATCGTTGCAACATTGTTGAGTAGCCAATGAGCAGCGAGTCCTTGTTACTGGGCAGCTATGTGTTTATCCCCCTCTGTTCTTTCGTGAGGTCGATGTCACGCGTCAAGCCTCATAGAATGTGAAATCAGCATGAGTCTTTACGACACTCGAGGGTACCGCTGTTGTGATGAACATCAGCACTCTCGCTGGTTTTGTAGGTCAACCAGTATTAAGCTACGGGTGCAGGCCAAACCGTAACATGTGTAGTGTCCTTGTAGCTTGGACTAGCTCGGTGCTGTTGGAAAAAAGATTTGAAATGATCTCCTCAGGCTTTTCACATTTACCTTTTTTTTTAAAATATGGATTTTAATGCTGCTTGTGTTGAATAAGTTGGCTTAGGTCAACTAAATTAAATCACAGCTGTCAATCAGCTTTGAGTCACAGACAAACGTTAAATAGTGTGCTTACATTTTTGGTTGTCACTGTTTACCGTGATGTTTTATTTTATATTAAATTAGTGGAAAAAAATTAATGATAACAATGAATGATAAAATTATTATTTATTATTATTCACATTACATATATGCAATCAATTTGTATATGAACATCCAAACTATATCTACTGTTACCGTTTGAATTAAAACCTCTACATTTGCACAGATTGTACAAATATTAATGCAGCATTAAGAAAATATCACACATTTATTAATTTTTTTCTTGCTTTGATTTGATTTCTTTTAATGTTTCCTCAATGTTCTCAAACGCCCCCTTGCGCTCTCTATGTCTGCTACTCTACCCTCACCAATTCCATCTTTGACCACACGATGGCAACACTCATCTCTGATTGAGCTCGATTGTTGAATGGAGAGAAATTCTCTTTTAGGGAAGGCTGTATATTAATCTGTTTTATCCTCTCCATTTACAAACACAACATATATAACAAATATCAGATTGAACATCATTTATAATTTAAAGTATATTGTCAAAGAAGCTGGTTGGCAGGGTTAGCACAACCGCCTCACTGTGCCAAGGTTGCGGGTTTGATTCCGGCTCCAGCCTTCCCGTGTAGAGTTTGCATGTTCTCCCCGTGCCTGCATGGAATTCCTTTCCAGTTTCCTTCCACAACCCAAAAACATGGTCATAATTGTCAGAAAAATGAATTCAGAAAATGAATGAATGTTGAAGAAGACAAGTTATTAAAATACGATAGTCCTTTAAACAAAGCGTTGCATCCAAGCATCCTCCTAATTTGTGTTGCCCCACGGGGGAAGCAGTTGGTCGAACAAAACCTTCTCCCGCTTGGCCTGTTCAAATAACTGCGCTCTTTACAAACTTAAACGTTTGTTTCCCTTGTGTTCTCTTTTAGTTGGTGACTGTAAAAATTGCTGTTGACAATTTTGTATTTAGGTCAGTATGGACCCCTCAGGGTCTGACAAACCACTTTCTCCCAGAGTCCCTATGATTGACACATTTTCTTACAACAAATGAAGTCCTGCTCTTCTGCTTTTGAATTCTTGATGAGTAACATGTTAGAAAATACAAGACTAAATGCCGCTGTTGATGCATTTACGCTACATTTAGCTTCTTGTGTCGTTATTATAATGCATTACATTTGACTACTGATACAATAATTGTTGTTTATGGATATGCAAGTTTAAATTTGTATTGCATGTTTGGAATTCATTCCATGTTTTGTACGTTTGTCCCCATGGGTCTTCAGGGGCTTGTTTTGCATCACGTGACACTTTCATGGCTACCTGCTTCCTCTGAGAGAGAGAGAGGGAGAGAGAGAGAGAGAGAGAAGGAGAGAAATAAACAGAATTACCAGGACATCCTCTAAGAACATAATGCCTGTCTTAGACAGTGGGCATCTGTTGGCATTTCCTCATGATGTATGGGATACAGGGTTGGAGGAGGGAGGGAGGGGAAGGAGCTTCAGGGAGGATTATGTGGGAGCAACGAAGGCGGAAGGGAGGGAGGAGGGGGGGTGACCTGAATGCTCCATCCGTAAAGCGCTTTTCTTCTGGACTGGCCCTCTGCCGTGGACAGCAAGTCCAGGTCACACCAACCGGGTGATGCGCCCTTCTGTCACTGTGGTCTACAGGATTGGATTTTTTTTTTTTTTTTTCACCTGTTCAACCATTTGTCTTAATTCAGACAGAATGGGCAAAGCATTTGTTACTTCATTTCAGTTAGACTCAAACTTTCATTCATTTTTCAGGATAAACTCTAATATGACAAATCTGCAAATGCTACTTCAAATGTTACAAAATGAGGATTTGTAATATTTAGTAACATTGACACACTCTTTTTTTTTCTATAAATTATGAATACAAAAGAATAGTCAAATCCAAACTGTTCAAAAGTCTATCTAGTCCTTGGAATTGCTTCTAATGAGAACTTTAAAGTTTAATGCAACATATGTTGCCCGTGTCCTTGTTCCTTTAGCAGGAACGACCTTGCATAGTTTAACATTATAATTTTAAATAAAGCAGTAAATGCAGAAGATGATGATGCATATTCTGGATACTTTCTAGCATTTGGTGGGTGCCTGGACTTGCATCCTTCGAGGAATAATATAGTTCCTATTGTTTCCCTCCCACTTGACTTTTAGTATTTTCTGATACAATGCCACCATCCACTTTCTCACCACCCACCCTCCTTAATTGCAGAGTTTTTTTTTTTTTTTTGCACAAGGTGACTTCTATCTCTTGACAGTCTTCCCGTTAAGCACACGCTTAAGATTCCATGGGGCAAAGTGCCAGCACTGAGGCCAGATGGGCGCCCCAGTCGCTACCTGCCACCCGGTGCCAGTCCCCCCCTGACACTCGGCTCTTACCATCTGTGCCGACCTGCCCCTAGCTGTCAAACAGTTCAAGAACGGGCCATGGCGTTCCCGCCTGTTTTGTGACAACTGACAGCTCAGCTGTGCAGATGTTGTTGGAACGCTAAAATAGGCAACAGCAAGGCTAACATCTGTGCTTCCCGTTAGGAAGAACAACACCGGCCGCTGTGATTGCGTCTCAAACCGAGCGACAGACGGCGCTTAACGTTCTGTGCGGAATCATCCGTGCATGACTTGTCGTTCCACTGTATCGTTTTACAATTCCATAAATATGTTTTGGAGATTAAAGCCAGATTACAACACTGTAAACAAGACAGATTTACAGATTTAAGGAGATCACAAGGTGGTGATACTGATAGCATGGTTCATAGGTCACACACAATATAATCCACGTATTATTAAATGGAATCAATTGTTTTGGTGAAATTCTGCGTACATGCAAGGCTGCATTTATTGTGTGCTGATTTTCCTGTCACATGGTGCTCCCCCCACTCCTGTCACACCATGTTTTGATCCAATGTGTAGCAAGTGTCAGGTGTAGCCCTTTTATTAGCACTCTGCTGGCCATCCCAATCAAATCATAACAATTTTGCATTTTTGACAAAAAGGTGGGAAAAGGAAAGGTAGCGAGCGAGCAGTGCGGAGAAATAAAAGGACTTCATGCATTTTTATGACTGCACAGATAAGGTCACTCATGTGCTGTGGTTACTAAGCAACACTGTCACCCCGTGTTGGACAGTTACAGACCAGAGGAGTCAAACTCAAAGATGTTTACTGCTGCTCTGTGAGTGGCAGTCAGCTAGCTTTGTGCTTACCACTTTCACTCACAGGCCACAATATTATATGGACTAACTGGACATCTAATGATAGCCGTTAGCTGGATTAAAATGTTGCCTACAAATATAATACAAAAAAAAACACTCATCTTTGTTATTAGAAGACCCTAACCTGGTTTTATTTATTGTTATTATTTCTATGTGCTTGCCGAAATAAACAAATCAAATCAAAACTCTATTATCTTCAATGGATCTTATTACCGTAAATTTCGGACTATAAGCCGTGACTTTTTTCCACAAATTTTGGCTTATAGTCTGAAGATTATGGTAGATTGTTTGAGATGTTTGTGCATCAAATAATCCTGCTACACTAAAAAAAAGTTCTAATTGCTTTTCCACTCCTGTTCTATAGGTGGCAGTAATGAGAATTATGCAAGACTTGAGTTTTTACCACCAAAGCTGGATTTTCTGGGTCACTGCCTCGAATGGGCCCGATGTAAGAGCTCCTTAATGGTGAGTGATTTATATTCTTTGATTTACACATAAGGATCTTTTGCTTAAGTGCTACCATTGCCAGAATTACAGAGATACAATGAATCGATTGCTCTAAGAAATGCTGTGTCGTCGGAAATTACATTGCAATGTCATAAAGCAATTTTTTTTTCCTTACTCTGTCCAAAAAAAAAAATTAGGAATGTATTATGTAAGAGCGTGCATTATCTTCCATACTACTTAACATCCATCTGCAAGTATACTTAATAAAATAATATAAATGTTGTTTGCCTCTGGATGACCCTGTCACCTGCCGTAAACTTAATCAGGAACAGACAGGAGTGCATTTAAGTCATATAGGATGCAAAGTCGTCAATGAGCGCAATCAATGTATGGATCCTTTAGGATGAGCCATCAAGGAGCGCACCTTTTTCCATTCAATCGTTATAAAGCAAGCAAGGTGATAACATACGTGGAAAAATATCAAATAAAATATGTTGTGCACGTCTGAAAATGGTTAAATAAACACAAGATTATCTTCTAAAGGTAAATAATTGCGCTCAGAGGAAACAGGTTTTGCATCTTTGTCTCTCCCGTCTTTATATAGCGGAGATACAGTCGACTCGTTAAAGTTGAATAAAAATGTAGTCCCACTTTCCCTTCAGAATTTATGGTCAGGGAGAAGCAATCAACGGCGGACTAATAAAATGAGGATGTACAGTAGGTTAGATGGCCATTTATCCATCGCTACCCCATAATGTCGCTTGAATTATTAAACACGGCTGACTCGCTTATCGTGGAATTCACTTTCTTATGCTTTTGCCATAATTGGTCATCTTAAACCATTGTGAGGTGTTTATTTATTAGCTTGTTTGAATATAATCAAATGACTTACAAGTTCATTTGTTAGCGAATGCCATAAAGTTACCCTCGGGGAATGCTGCTGTGTAGTTAACATTTTATAATCCCCTAATGGTTTCTTGCTAAGATCATATATTGTGCTACATTACACAGTAAACGATCACGAAATCATTCTAATTATGATCATGGTGATATACAGGGAGTTTTTAAAAATATTTATTAACATACAGACCTTTTGGAAGCTGTGATGGAAAAATGGCAATTTAGTAGAAAGCATTACATAATGCATAAGACAAACAATATTATTTTTTATATTGTGTTTAGAACATATACTGTACAGTATTTAAATCAGCTTAATATACACGTGTAAATAACAGAAGGGCTTGGGGAGGATAATAGCTTAACCTAACAACATGTCATAGTGTTAAAGAAGGATTAGAAGAAAAAAAAAAGATTTAACTGTGTATAGCTATACAGGCAATGATTTTAATCTAATCATCGAAGCCAAACTGGGTGCTGGGACAAACCCAAAGATGACAGATGTACCATATGTTCAGAAGATTGGCAAACAAGACAACAAAGGGAAATGGATCTGCGGAAGTTTGCGTGCATCTGCTTGACTGTTTTTGTCTAAATGTTTTGAAGAAAAATGCATATTTGAAAAGAATTTTAAGAATTTATTTTATTTAATATTTCATATTATTTCAGAAATTGTTTTATATTGAATGTGTACCTACCTATCCATCTGCTCATCAGAATTTATTTAATTTAATATTTCATATTAGTTCAGAAATTATTTTATATTGAATGTGTACCTACCTATCCATCTATTCATCCATCCATCTACTCATCCATCCATCTACTCATCCATCTACTCATCCATCTACTCATCCATCTACTCATCCATCCATCCATCCATCCATCCATCCATCCATCCATCCATCCATCCATCCATCCATCCATCCATCCATCCATCCATCCATCCATCCATCCATCCATCCATCCATCCATCCATCCATCCATCCGTTCTTCTCGTTCTTCTTCTTCCATTTATATTCTTATATTTGCCAAGCTCAATTAACGTGCTGCTAAATTCTTCATGCACAACTTGTGATTCCTGCACAAATCACATTTGAAAACCAGATTTAATCTCTACTTCTCATACCTCCACCAAACGTCTAACCAGTCAGGTGAAGCCTGGCCTCTCCCTCTCTCCAACTCCACCTCCCCCCTCCCTCCCTGGAAAACCATTCTCCATCCTGCTACACAAGCAGCAAAGATGTCCTGCAAAGTCTCTCATGCTAAATGTCCTTTTATACTCTCTTCATGGGCCACCTTAATCATCGTTAACGCAAAAGACAAAGAGGGACTTTAAAGGCTCCCTCTGAGGCTCAGCTGCGCCCCCCCCCCTCCCCCCTCCCTCCACCCACTCACATGCATGCACCTTTAAGGCAATGGGAGAGGGAGGACGCCGCTGCGGAGAGGAAGAGGGTTTATCCCACACTTGTGCAAGGCAGGGCAGATTGTAGTAGGCGCAGGGACCAGTGTGCGCAGTTTGTGTATGGAGGGAAGATGCGTGTGCTTGTTGCTCGCCGGATGGAGAGAGGTGGAGAAGAGAGAATGAGTTTCCAACGCAGCTAACAATCATCGCTGTGCGCACTTTTACGCAATTGAATCCATCCTCTTGTGCAGACGCGTTTTCATCTTTCATTCCAATTTGTGCATTCTTAATTGCTTATTGGTTTTTAATTGGATCATTTTTTACATTTTTCCTTTTTTCTTTCTTTTTTTTTTTTTTTTTGGAGGAGTTGTTGTTGGATTGTGGAATCTTGGGTGTGCGCACAACCACTTTCTTCTATGCGCGTTTATCCTGAACCTCTCACCTGGATCGGAGCGCACGGAGCTGGGCTCCCTCATGTTCAACGCCAGGCAGAGGTCCGACACGGGGGGACGGCTGCGCTTCTGCTGCTGCTGAGGCCCCGCGCGGTCCACCTCCGCTCGCACTCCAAAGGCGGGAGACGCAATACTTGTGGATCATATACTACACTGCCTCCCGCTGCAGCACAAGACAATCAGCTGCAGGAAGAAGCTCCAAACCATCCTCCTCTTCTTCATCTCTGGATTGTGTGAGAGAGAGTCGGAGTAAAAAAAAAAAACAGAAATGCAAGCCTGCCCTCTTCTTTCATTACAAATGACTTGTTGAAGAAATACCAGAAAGCCATTTAAGGAGAAAGAGTGCAGGGAGAGAAGCAGAAAAAAAGCCTAAGCTTGGATATTGAAAGGAGCGGGGCATGTGGATATTGGCTCTTATCTTTTCCCAGTGCATCTTGAATGGTAAGTGTTGACAAATTTATTTTTGCATGCTTTGACTGAAGTTTTGCAGGTTGAAGTTATCCATCCAATTGTTCCCATTTCCAAATAGTCTTTATCTTCATTAGAGGGAAGGGGGAGGGGGGGGGGGTGCTGTTGCTATGTTCAGTCTCAGGCACTGGGCCGTTTAGAGAGGGTTCATCTACATTAACCTTCAAGTGTAACATGCTTTTACCTTTTTATGCAATATTTGTAACCTTTCACCTTCCTTGAAATTGGAAAGAGAATAAATAGGTCGCTTTTATATGTCCAACAATGGGTGCAGCGTGCATTGCAACGTAGGATCTACATATTAATGTGTTAATATTGATTAACGCCCCCCCCCATTGATATTTCAGTAAATTCTAGGCCTGAAAGAAAAATCTCTTCATTTGCTTTCTGTTTCTGTATGCATTTATCCTTTTTGTAATCAAACAGCACTACTTATAGGCCTCAGTCTGTTTTTTTTTTTTAAACATAAACTAAAACGAGCATTTATTACATTGCATGTGAAACCTATTTGATCAATAATTGTATCTGTAGAATGATTTTAGCAGGTTCCAATAATGGAAACATTATTAATTCATTTCACTTGAAACAATTTTAAAATCCATAGAGTTTACCGATTAGAAATGGACTTCATGCATGTTATGAAATATGTTAATCTTTTTGACTTAAATGAATTAACATGCAAATATTGTGGCCTTTTTGTTCAGATGACTTTGAGAAAAAAGGATTATCGGATAGCTAGTTTTTTTTTTTCTCTTCCATTGCACCCGCCATATTACAAGAGCAGACATGGAGGCATTTGGGACTGGGAAAAAAAAAAAGACAAGCCCTTATCACTCTTGTGTACAAGCACATTGTGTAAAAATATGAAACTGGATGTCTTTTTTTGATCAAAAGTGAATACCTTCAATCAATTTGATCAAATTGTCCTTTTCGGTGGCTTTATTTAACGGCGAATCCACGGAGGGTGTGTGCGGAGGGGGGGGCAATGAGGAGGACAAGGGGCTTTAGGGTAGAGAGCATGTTGCAGGGGGGGGCGGAAATTGTCTTTAAAAGAAAATGGGGGCACTTAAAGGTGTTTTGGGTTACAATTAAGAGTGAAGCACCAGGAAAACCATTTTGTGGCCATGCTGAAAGCAAAATTCTACACGGTTCTTATTCTTCGGGGAGAAGGGAGTAAACGCAATGGTGCACCAAAGACTCCATTTTTTTTTTACTGCAAGCGAGGCGCTTTCAAAAATATACGGCCACGACATTGATGTCCACTTTCAATCTGACACTTGTACTCGGCTAATATCTATTTGCTGAGCGGGATGTATTGCTTTGCTTGCGACTAGCTTTTTTTTTTTCTTAGGATTTGGTTCAGGCATGAGCGTTGCAAAATGGCTGCTGCTCGAGATATCTACATGGAAACTTTGAATGGCAGCAGCAGCAGCAGCAGCAGCATTTGGCGCTGCATGCGCACGATGCTGCGGCATTCGTATCGAGAAACCTTTTGCTCTTATTTATTAATCCAAATTTCATTTGAATGTGCGTAGAATAGAATTTTTTTTTTCTTAGCTTAGCTAAATGCAGCCGTAGTGGTTTTCAAATATTGGCAACCTTCCTTCTCCGTTGCATAGAAATAATAATGCGGATTTTGGCTTGTCCGCTGTCTTTTGTTTTGAATGAGAAGATATAAAAGGCTTTTAAGGGAGTGCTCTTGTGGTTGTCTCTATGGAGACCTGCTTTAATGAGTTCACTGCAGTGTGGGTTATGGGCTCAGGTGACCCTTAAAATACTTCCCAAATATGTTTGTTTAATTTTTTTGGAAGATAAACAGTATTATTTACACACTTGTGACTAATGAGGAATAAATGTAAAAAGAAATCATTCTAAATGTCAGTTACTGAGCATTGCTTGTTTGTGGGAAATATCTTTGAAATATTTCAAGCCACCTATTGAAGTGGTCATTTATGAATATGGCCTAGTGTGCAAAATTTATTTTGTTCTAAACTACCCATTTGAGGCCTGTGATGAAACATTGGCGGTTGCTGAAGGTAAAATTTGCTGTGGAGTTCTATTTAATGGTGCTTGAGCTTTTCAACCGCTCTCCAAAACGTCTCTATTAAGAGTTAAATCAACGATCAGCGATGTTTTCCATTTATGAAGGGATGAAATTGGGCATTTGGCAGAATGTTGTTTTTGCTCAGCTGAGCCTTGGGGTGAAATATGATACATGCTCAATGGTGTGCTAATAAGCTGTGTAAATATACAAGGGTGCTCTTCAACTGTCTCGTTTTAGGATCGGACCAGGATAGGAAGTGCTGGTGCGGAAAATCGACTGGTTTGATAAAAACAAAACAATCTGACCTAAAAACGTTACTTTGACCTCTACAGAATACCAACAAACATCTGTGATTGACATAACTCTTTAATTGGGCCCCATTAGATATCATAGATGTCACTTTATTTCTTTCATATGTATTTGTGTCCGCCAAAATCATTCCCACATCTTTCAGGGGATACAAATTCTTTTTTTTTTTTTAACATGTACAATTAAACTCAGTTGATTAGAAGCATTTGTGGCTAAAGCCAAACTGTGGTAGGGTTTTTAATTTCTGGACCTGGATTTAACACCGTACTGACAGATAAGGTGTAACATTTGTCCAAGTTGTGGTTCATATTTGTCGGAAATGTTGTGAAGCAACAAAGATCCTCAAAAAATACTTCCCAGGAGATCAAATATTGGCAAGTAACTTAATAACCAGGCTACAATCGTGACTATTTGGCAAGTAGCCTCCATCACGGCGCTGTTTTAACCTAATTACAATCAGACAAAACAACATGACGTGGTAGAGGTCACATTAGGGTCAGTGGGAAACCAGGTCTGTGTGGTGTGGGTGTCTTTTGGCGCACTCTGTCACTTCATATACAGTTAGGGTCGTCTGACACGGTCACAGCAACAAGCCAGCCAGCTCCTCAGTTGCCCATTAACATCAACAGAGCAGTCAACGCAATGTAGGCCACTGGGAAATAAATGTGTTTTCAAAATGTCTTGACGGACCAGCGAGGCTCGATTTTTGCATTCCGATAATTAACTAAATTTACTTTCCACGTGATCGAGACAAGATGATTGATTGAATCTTACCATTGCATGCAAAATATGGATAGTATAGTATGCTGGAGCCAAAGCAGTGATTGACAGGTGTCTTATTTTTTCTGATAAATTCTTCAGACCTCTCGGACTGGATATTTTTTGGGTCCAGTTGGAGGATGATTTTTTTCAAATTCTTAAAATGTATCTTCCTGGATATATAAATGACACCTTGCTTTGCCGTTAGATGTCAGCATTTTTGTATTCCTCCATTGCGTTTGGCTTGGCTGTGGAGATGAGAGTAGACTCAAGCATATGCTAATGGGTGCACATTGAACTGTTAAAGGTTTCATTTAACCCCAACTGCAATGCTTAAGGAGATGATGATGTGTAGTGAGGCAGAAAGAGGAAGAAGAGCGGGGGAAGAAGGCTCATATGGAGTCAGCTTGTGTTATGCTTACAGATTCATATCAATTCATTCTGGTTCACCATGCAGAAACATTTTTTTATTTTTTTTTAGACTCTGGTGAAGGCTGGCCAACACTGTTTGTCCGAAACAACTGGAAAGTGGATTGCACTTCTTTGCATGTTAAATTTTCTTGGTATTAATTACATATTCTTTTTTGGGTGGTTATATTACACAAATGTGTTCAAATGCTTAATATCGAGTAATCTGAAAAGTTTTAGGAAATGTCCAGTCAATACATGAGAGTAATAGGATCAATGCATCATGTGAAAACAAAAGTAAAAAAAAAAAGATTTGTAATGATCTTGATCACTGTAATAAATTCGAAAGCATATTTTTGTTACATGAGAGCTGTTTGTGTAACCAAAAAATAATTATAATCCCATGTGGTTATTTTTAGAATAACATTAATATTAAAACACAACATCTAATATTTTTTTTAGGATTTTTCAATTGAAATCTGTAATGCTAGACCAAAAATATTTGTCTTTCCTTTTAGCTGACATATTCTAAAGGCCTAACCAAATGACGCTGATTAGCATTCAGAATGCGTCTCGGTTTTGTGGCCCGAAAACGTGTTAGATTTTCAAACATTCTGGCAAATGTTTCATTTAAGTGTTGCTAGCCCTCAGCGCCATTCCGCTTCAGTCCCCGCTCTATCAGGCCGAGCCCAGAAGTGATTATGCTAATTACTGTTTGATCAGATGATTAAATTATAATTTGATTAATCCAGGGCACTAAGCGCTCTGAATATGTTGATGTGTGTTTTGCCTGCCGCTATTTGCTGAACCTCCAATAGCTTTCTTAAACACACCATTCAGAGGAAAAAGACATATGTAAGGATGGACTAGGAGGCAACATGAATAAAATAAATTCTGGTTTTGCACTGTCTCATGAAAAAAAAAAAAAATAGAGTGGCTCATGTCGGTGTGCTGATTTAGTGTCGCGTTAATGCACACCGTGCAATATTGTAAGTCTTTGCTTGTTACCGTTATTCTCAATTGACTGGCTTTCCATCAGGGTAATTTATAATAGTGCTGCAGAGACAGCTGGTTGTAAAAAGCCCAAAATTGATTTTGTTTTAAAATGTTGTAGCCACCGCTGATCTGCAAAAATACAAAGCACTTGCATAATTTAAAATGAGTTGTTTCGTATTACTCAGCTTTGTGTTATTTGTTTATTATGTAACTATTTTAACATTTCATTGAATTTAATCACAATTGAGCCTTTTCAAATGTGTCTGAGCGGTAATTAAAACGATGCGGTGGTCTCACCATTGACCGAGAATGTGGTTCTGTTGGTTTCATAAATCTACAGAACTTTTTTTTTTTTTTGCTCAGTGAAATCTTCACAGGGGCAGACGGGCTAATGGGTTAGGGTTAGGGTTAGGGTTAGGCAAATGGCCCCCGGGCCCACAGGTTGGACACACCTGCTTTAAGGTCATATAAATTCAGTTGACATTTGATTTGGAATAGGTTTGGCAAAAAAAATTATTGTGACTGGGATTAATATCAAATGTTGATAATGAATCTTTCTTATGAATCTATGATGAGAATTTTCGAACCCTTGCTTCCTCTCTCGATGCACATTTGTACGTGGCATCAGCAGGATCTTATTTACTCACTCCGTCATTTCATTTCTCTCTCCCCTCTTCTGTCCGAGTTGATTTGTCCGCTTCCACCTTGACGACTCATTAAAGTCCCCCAGTACGTGGGAACTCTCTCGTCTCCTCAGCGTTCATATGCATCAACTAGTCCACGATGACTCTCGTCTTGCCCTCTGGAGAGTTGACATCAGAGGAGACTATCATTGGTTTTACATCGCATCTGCATGCCACTGAGCGCACCGCTCAACAATTATTCATGAGGGCAAATTGGGAGCCGATGATTTGGGAGTGACGAGTCCCTCTTCTGTGATCTGTACATCTCAGCTCACCGCACTTTACTAGATATTCTGTAAGGCCTTAGGGCAGAAGTGGAGGGGGTGGAGGTTCTGAGTCTGGGGGCCTTTTGTGGGGGGGGATGCTTACTCACTGTCATTATGAGGGCCCCCCCTGATCTAGAGCCCCTCCTCTTTTTTATAGCCCAGCCCCCATTCTGCCCTCCCTTGACAGTATCCGTCGTAATTACCTGCATGGCCTGCCATGAGCTGTCAGAATGGCTCAGTTCTAGTTTCCTGGGGTGAAGTAGCCCGAATATTTTGATGCCCTGGTGCCGATTATATTTTTGGGGAAAAACACAACTTGGTGCTTTTATTATTAGAGATTCAAACGAATCCTTTTTTTGCTTCCTATGTGAAAGACAAGCTAATAGTGTCAAGCCAAACCAGCACCATCACTGGCTGCATTGACTCGTGCGCCTGTCACCCAAGGACACGTCAGCTTGTGTGTTCATAGGCTCCACGACATTAACGCTCATCCCCCCACATCCTTATGACACGCCCGTGTGCACTCCCCTTGACCCAAGTGTGTCTGGCGCCCTTGAGCTCCAAATGAAATTGTAGGGGCTCCACAATGGCTGAACCGATTCGGAAAACACCTCGTGCGGATCTTCCTACCACCATGTGATAGACATCTAAGGTGGAGCATACTTTGACCTCTGCCAAGGCTTTTTTTTCTTCCTCTTGTAATATCGGCCCGTGTGTGACTGTCTGAGTGCTTTTCAGTTTTCCGCTTCTCCACTCAAGCCCTTCCCGCACTATTTTCTTGGCATTGCACTGAAAAATAAATGTAGTCATACTGTATCTATCTGAAACGTTGCCATCTTAAAGGCTTGTGTGTCCATCAAGCTTTCTCATCTGAAGAAATCAACCACCCAGAAATGGGGGGGTGGTCTCAATATTTTATGAGTTGGCGCGCAGAGGACTGAGACAAAAGCAGTTATGCAGCAAACCGTCTTCTTTCGTTCAGCAACCTTCTCCAAAACAGAAGCTGCATGATGACCGCCATCATCTCCTTACTCAGCTTGGCAAATCCTGTTTGAAATATAATTATACAGAATTTTTAACAAATAATAATATGGGAACCAATAGCTGTAAATGTCTTCCCAGCCATTACCGACACATGGCACCCAACTCGGGTAACTCGGGTACTAAAACTACAAGCAACTATTAATTGTCACTCAAGTCCGCTGATGTGTCTCAACAGTCCATTCATCCAAACTCCCCAAGCAGTGCATGTTACAAAGGTCATTTAAATGTACTCAATGTGTTTAGCGTATTTTCCGGACTATAAGGCGCACCGGACTATAAGCCGCACCTTCAATGAATGGCCCATTTTAAAACTTTGTCCCTATATAAGGCGCACCGGACTATAAGGCACACAATTAATGCATCATGTCAGATTTTTAATCCAAATCAAATCACTCTCCATTTTATCTTTTTTAGTTCAACTTCAGACACAACAAATTACTTTATAATCACAAAATAATGATCCATAGTTTTTTTAATTCATGATTCATAGTCTTCAGCGGGCCACTTATGATTGATTTCATGACACAATGCTTCGGGCCAGTTTAAATTTAGGAATTTGGTCCATATATATGGCGCACTGGACTATAAGGCGCACTGTCGGCTTTTGAGAAAATTTTAGGTGCGCTTTATAGTCCGGAAAATACGGTACTCATTGCTGAGCATTGGTGTCAGGGTTCTTGTGTTGTTTTTAGCCATCTCACTTAAGATCTGACAATGTTGTAGCTGTCACCAAATACAGCAATTGACTATTTAACACCTACGGGACAAACCGGCCCTCCGAGTACCGCACGTGTGAAGTGAGCGCAGCTCCAAATGTGCTGAGACATGTGTTGGCCCCGGTGTTTGTTTGTTGTAACAGGTTGAGCGACCAGTGGGTGGAAGTGGCCTGCGATTTGAGCATGCTCATTAGGAATTTATGAAGCGCTAAAATGTTTCGTCTCCGGGGAGCCGGGATTGGCAGCTGTCGCACGGGCAAGCAGATGGGAAGGCGAGTGGCCCGATGACAGCGAAAGAGAATCGAGAAAGCGTGTCATACAAATGTTTGGGGGCTTATGTTGTAGCAATAATCATTTGTAACATTTAAATTTACTCGCACTTTCCAATGCTTAACTGTTGGTTTTAAATACAGCTTTGAAGGAATTTTCTAACATTCTGCTTTTTTCATTTTTTGCAGTTTTCTGTGAAGATCTACGTTCCAGCTTATATTTTGTCAATGCATCTGTGCAAGAGGTAGTGTTCGCCAGCACCACAGGGACGTCGGTGCCCTGTCCCGCAGCAGGTGTGCCACCTGTCTCACTGCGCTGGTATCTGGCCACCGGTGAGGAGATCTATGATGTGCCAGGGATCCGCCATGTGCACTCCAATGGCACCCTTCAGATCTTCCACATCCCCCCTTCCAGTTTCAGCAAACTCATCCATGATAACACCTACTATTGCACAGCGGAGAACCCCTCAGGGAGAATCAGGAGCCAAGATGTCCACATTAAGGCTGGTTGGTATCAATATATATGACGTGAATGAGTATTTATCAGCATCAAACTCTCGAAGGTGTTTGGAACTTTCAGTTGAGGGTCTCGGGGTCCTCCTTAAACGTTGCATGCGATTTCTAAATGCTCCGTTTGTCTGCTTTGAAAAGTCCATCCAAAATTGCAGTTTCAATGGCAGCAAACCTAGATAGCAAGTTTAACATTTTCAAAAATGTAAAAAATCTCTTGTTTTCAAGGATGCACAATTCAAATATTTAAAATGATCTCTTTGCACCCCCTCCTACTAGTCCTCCGGGAACCCTACACTGTTCGGGTGGAGGACCAGAAAGCCATGAGAGGCAATGTGGCTGTCTTCAAGTGCATTATCCCTGCCTCAGTGGAGGCCTACATCACCGTTGTGTCCTGGGAGAAAGACACAATGTCAATTAATGCTGAAAGTAAGTCAAATTTTTTCTTACCGCTCTTGAAAATGACCCTTGCGGCTCAATGGAAGATTTTTGGCGATGGATTGTGACAGCTGAGATGTGTGTGTTGTCTCTGTTAGCTGTGCAAATCTCCTAAAAATGAGGACTAGCCCGGGCTGATCTTAGTGTTTGCAATTCCGTCTGACCCAATGACAGCGAGGTCTCACTCCAATTCCTCTGCCAGCCTTCCACGAGCACACAGGCTGCCAGCCATGTCACTTAGTCTCAGTGTATTGACCCATTTCTCTGCGGCGCTCCGATCATTCAAATCACTTAAATGGAACACTCGCCTATGTGATTGTTTCCCCAACCCTGGGGGGCAAATTCATTTTATGTGGGACATTTAGCAAACCCAATAGACACAACTTAATGCCGTTTTTGCTTTTAGATGGAGGGCAAATGCTTTGGAGAGACTTTTTGTTGTTGTTGTCGGTGGTGGCGGTGATGGTTTTGTCCTCGGAGGCGAACTCAGCTATAAAAATAATCTATAGCACTTTTATAATTGCCCGTAAATGGATTTTTACTAGCATGTTTCTGGTATAGGGTCCTGTTATTGCTGAATTGGCAAAATTGACTGGATGTTGATTGCATTCATTGTGATTTGGATCTTAGGAGTGTTTATCAAAGTAAATATGAAATCATCACATCTGTAGCCATTTAAAGCTTGTCAGAAAAATAATCCAACCACCAATCCATTGCTCTTCTCTATGCTAAATAATGGATGTCCAACGTCTATGAATTCATGAGCAAATGGTCTTTATTCACGTCTCAGTGCGTACACCCCACATTCTCATCCTACTGTGATACACACACATTTTAAGTGCACTTTGTGTTTTTGTTTTTTTTTGTATCCATGTCTGCGAGTTCATCTGCACAGTAACTAATGGCATTTCCAATAATTATTTGCAAAGGTGTGTGCTTGTTCTAAAAGTTTGAACTGTCCATTTATTGGTTAAAATTGGTTTGTGGATGATTCTGTGTGGGATGGATTTTTTTTTTTCCTTCTCCACGCTGGGCCATTCCCCAGGTGGAGCTTGTGCTGCAGCCACTGAGGAGGCCTTGTAGTCATTTGCCTCAGTCTGCTGCTGTTGCCTGCTCTGCATTCAGCAGCAGTAGGGCCAAGAGGGGTCCGACCCCCCCCCCTCCCTCCCAACACCACTGCAGACACACACAGAAAAAAAAATAGTCTTCCTTTTCATGCGGCACACGCGCTATGCATCAGAGCCGTCGGCCATCACATTCTCTTTTGTCAGCTCTCCTTCATCTTCCCACTGCTACCGTCTTTGCTTTGCTTTTATGTATTGCACACATAATCCACGTTTCTACCAATATCATGATTCCTTTCAGTATTTTCTGTTTACTGTAAAGGTTCCTAAAATATCCAACCTGCACCCACCCATTCAGGTAACAGGCGGATAATCTATTGATTGGGCGCAAATTGGCTTGAATAATAAAAAGTGTGTTTCAAAACTACTGCCGATTATTACGGAGAAAATTATTTATGTTTATGTTATTTGTTCATGGTTTATTATCAGCACTCAAGACTATTCTGCGGTGTTGTAATTGTTGGCAATTACATAGCAATTAAAATCCTCCGTGGTTGAGGGTTGGCGTCATTGCCGTTACGGTGCCCTTGGGTACAACCAAATGGCAATGATCCTAAAAGTTTATTATCCGAAGATGACTGAATGTGCACAATTCCCTTTTCCACTCTTTAATTAAATAAAGGCAGTCATAATAAAAGAAATATTTTTAAATTTTGACATCTTAAAATGATGTTTCAATATATAGGTAGTAAAGAAATAATGTGGGGAAAAAAAAATCCACATTAGGGGATTAATTCCCGAATGTGTTTTTTCTTTACAGAGGACTCGTAGTTTAGCAGATTATAGTAACACATTCTTGCGTGTTTCACAGTTTGATTCATATTAGTAATATGTTGTCATTTGGGAATTGGAGTTATTTCTTCCGCAAATGTGGCTCTCTCACTATTGTTTTTTTTTTTCTTGGAATTCTGCACAGTAATTGCAGCTATTGGTGCAGCACAACCTTGAGCTAGCTGGTGGGCGGGTAATGGCTTTCCTGCTCCCTGTGAGATGGGTGTAGCCAGAGGAGCAGGAGACTCAGCCTCCGCCTTATTTTTCCTCCCTACCTCTCTTTCCTTGTCGACAGGCAGGATTGGACCTATGACAGGCGGGATTTAGTCTTTTTCTAGCATTTGTCATTTTGTCTGTCAGTGATTGGCTGGGTTATTGTTACTCATATAGAAAAATGGGTCAGAACGTGGTTGCATGGACAGAAACTACCAAACATGCACAGTGTAGAAGCATCTTCCATATTTCATAATTATCTACAATATTTCAGAAAAAATAAATTGTCTGAATGGTGTCATAAATTTGTATATGGTCAGCAGTAATGAAGTGTAGAATTCACTGAGCTGTTTCCTCTCAGCCTGAGCTTAGCTTGATAAATACAAGGTGGCAGAGAAGGAAGAAAAAGAATGGGGAGGAAAATCAATATCCTTGTGCATTAATTCAGCTGCAGTTGCTACAAAGCATTATGGGAAAATTACGGGTGGATACATTTGGGCAGGGCAGCATGGCGACGCAAGAATCATAAAATGCTAAATGCTATTTGGTGTGTATGTATATATATATGTATATATATATATATAAAAAAAATGTGCCACTGCAGTTTGACATATCTTCTTGACAATGCTGCCTCTGGACCTGGACACATGCCAGGTCATGTGTGGCCTTCTGCCAAGATACAAATCAGCTATAAGAGTACCAAAAAACTAATCTTGGAAGTAGTCACAAATTAACTAGGACTTAGATATTTTGTAGATTGAATTGATTTGGGACTGGATATTATTAATAGGTCGAAATGATCGACACTTGCAACAAATATACAATATTTTTTGGTGCATTCTATCAAATACAATGTTTGAATTAATGCGTAAATAAATAAGCATACAAGGAAAATACATATTTTAATACATGCATGATTACTGTCTGTCAAAAAAAAAAAAAAATGCGAGGGGTCATCTTTCCCGTCACATCTCCATCTCATCCACCTCACCGTCATGCCAGAGGCCTTTTTGGGAAAAACTGCAGAATATTGATGTGCGTATAAATACGTGTGTGTGTTTGTGTCTTGTGTAGGAGGGTGAAAAAAGAGTGGGGGGAGGACGAGGACGGGGGTTCTGGCTGTGAATGGTTGCTCTTATCGCGTGCATGCAGCTGCTGCAGTGTCTTTGACAGACAGAGGGGCTGTCCATGCATGCCACTCACTTTGCCTATTCACGGCCTTCTTCCCTCTCTATACCCCCCTTCTCGTTTTCTATCCCTGTTCTCTCTCAAGGAAGCGAGCAAAAGGGAAAAAAAAAACGTTAATGCAGACTCATGACGCTTTCGTATGAGTCTTAAAGCAAAGGACAGGCAAGAAATTAAATGCCAACGTACATCATTGATGTTTGCCTTTATTGACACTGACGTGAAGGATTCTATAAATACCGCCAGGCCTTAAAATTGATGCGTGTAATTAATTGGCATCTTTCTATCCATTTCATTTAAATCAAAGTACAGACATAGGTCGGAATCAACTGGATCCATCCCACAGGTTCATGAATTCATGATACTGATTGAAAATTTAAATAATGGAGTGGGTTCAAGTAACGTCAGCTGCGGGGTGAGATGTATGAGTAGAAAGGTGCTTTCTGGAAAGGTAATTTCAAGACAAGCTGCCATGGGAAATTACCTTGATAGATGGACGTCTGGAGCGGAAAGGGGACGTGATATCCCCCAAGCAGTACGTGCCGCATGCAGAGTGTATTTTGGGATTAGTAAATCCCTCCCGCCGTCTCCATCTCCTCACTGGTTCGTTTTTGCCCAGGTGCCGTGTTGAGTATGACCACAAAAAGCCCCCCCCCCCCGATATGAAATCTTGAGGGGTCCATAAGTAATATTTTAATAAGCAAAATTGACATTTAATGCTGGAAATGATGAATCCCCCCCAAAATAATCAGTGGCTGGTATTTTTCATAATTACCAATAAAATCACAACCAAAAAAAAAATATTGCTGATGCAAACTTATAATAGTTTACATTCAAGATTCTATTCAAGGCCTATGCAATTAAAAATACATGTTTCTATCTTTTTATTTAGAATCAGAAAGAAAAATATGATCTCATTTATGTTAATTATTTTCTCTTAAAAAAGGCAAAATATAAAATTGTATCAGTCATATTTATTTTTTTAATGCCAATTCCTAAAATGTTTCATGATTGAACAATTTTTAAGCATTATTTTTAAACTATCAATATTTACACATCAAGGATATTTTACATAACTCATGATAATCTTTGGTATAGCCTATAAAATTAGAAAACTCAGTGTTTTTTATTTGGAAATAATTTTTCCTATAAGAAAAACATGATATCAATGAATGAACAAAATGCTTGAGTGGCTCATATTTTTAGCAAAAATAGAAGCCCACCTCGATTTGGCTCACTAAATAGTCACGTTGTTGCTGAGGGCCCGAGTTGACGCTGCCTGCTCAGTCTGATTGGCTGCAGCTCACTATGACTCGTCATCGACTAGGCCAATACGTTTCGTTCATGCTCTGTCCCTTTTTTCCCCCTCTTTCTCTTTTTTTTTTACCCCCACCCTAAATAAATTGCCTGGAGAAATTGAACAAAAAAAAAAAAAAAATTAGAGAAAGCCTTTCATCTGTTTGAGAAGCTCATATTAGCTGTGGTGGCAAGATAAGCTCTTCTCACGGCAGCAGCAGTTAAGCTCGCTGAATGTTATCCGCTTGCTTCTCTTTTTCCACTTTAGTTTGCTTTTCTGGACTGTGCTTGCACTTTAGATTGAACGGAAGTCTTTTATGTGTTTCTAAAAATAGAAATTCGATCACCTTATTCTGTGCCAGGCACCGGTTTGATTAGAGTGATTGAATTGTGCGAGGAATTTTGAATTCAATTTTTATAATCATAAAATGCTTAGCATCAAAATAAACAACTATAATATCTTAATCAAGAAATAAAATACTCCATTTTTTTTTAACAATATATTACGATAGTCCCCGCATTTATTGTCGGAGGAAAAAAAAACATTCTGGACGCACATCTGCTTTTTCTTAGATTGGGGTCTAATGGTTCTTGGGGTTGATTACATTGTGTCCTCCAGTTTGAGGGCTGTGATCCCTTCAGCTCCCAAACCAAGGATTACATACAACGTAATCTTCTGCCCAATGGGGTTGGGCCTGATGAGGACCTCGAGGTCACTGCAGCCCTTAAAGTAGTCTTTCATTGTGCATGTAATCAAATGGTTTGTCCATCTTCATCGGGGACGTTGATATGGATGTCGCTATGTTTTCAATCCGAGGCAGCCATTTTGTGCCGGTCGGCTCCTGTTTGAATTGCACTCGAATCGTTACTTTTCTGAAATGATGCATTATTAATTCATTTTAAAAGTGAGGAGCTGGAATTGGATGTGTTTGTAATCTACATGTATTACAGTTTTGCTGCATGACAAATGGGCCAGATTATAGTATACCTGGATTAGGGTTATATAAATATATATTATTTTTTATAATTTTTTTAGACTGATAAAATAGGTTAATTGAAGACATTACTCAAAAAGTGATCATGGTTATTTGGCTGTTTTTGAAAGACCCATATGAAGTGCATGCAAAAGTTGGATCACAAGTGAATCACACATATTTTGTTGAGTCTGTCATTGGAGGTGAGCAGGGGCATTTTTGATTTGGGGTATGGCGGCAGATTTGTTTCATAAATCCTGCTATCTAAAAATCCACAGTGGACAAACAGACACAATGAGCAGCGTGATTATAAGAAGCATATGTCCAGACAGGATGGCCTAATCCCTGATACCCCCTACGTGGCACACGCGTTCAACACGCTCCACCCCCCCCCGCCCCCCTTAACATATGGAGATGAGAGGAATTAGTGCAGTTGAGAAAAAAATATATATATATAAAGCGGCCAAGAGTTTCGTTTCATTTTCTTTGATTCCTTGAATCCATCTTTTCATTATTTTCCTTCTCACAAATAGGAGCATGCAACAAGTGCTTGTCTTACAATTGATTGAGTGACCTCAAACCTGAGAAGAAACGGGCACAAGTTGGGCCAAGGAGCCAGAAATTGAGCACGCCAGGCTCCTCGCGTGACCCCACTGACATGGCCCACCCCGCATTCAGCCTAGATCTTGTTAAATAGGATTATGTTGGCTACCTCCCATTCAGTGGCTTGGGCAGAACTTCTTATCTCGCGTCTTCAGATGGCTGCTGACAAACAACATAATGCGCCACGACCTACATTAAACAATACCACATGCTGATTTATTGGAATCCTATCATTATTATCCAGTTTGGATATTTTCCCTTGTACTGAGATTTACCTGAATGCTAAATTGTTTCATTTTTGAAGAACCTCAAACCTTTTAAAATGTTGTGATGCCATGTGGATGGACTCGCCCATGCTTATTTTTTAAATGTCATCTTTTAGAACATCAGAGATGAGACTTGACGTCCTCCAAAGCACATGTGATGTGTCTTGAGCCGCCTCCCGTACTCTCCCTCGAAGCAGGGACACCAATTCTACGCCATAAGAGGCTTTGTGCCCTAATCCCTCGTTGATCTTCATAAAGTTTATGTCTTACAATTAAGTGCAGATGGTTTGCATCTGGTTGTAAGGCTAGTAAATAACTCGAGGCCTCTATTTTCGCCCGGGATTTGGTGGGGGGGTAATCCATCTCTCTGACAGTTTACCAGATTCAAATCAGTCTAGGCTTTGCTTGCCTTCCTCCGCATCTTCTACTGTTTGCTCCTAAACCTTCACTATCAAAAAGCTTCTTATCTTCATTTAAACATGTGATCATTTAGTGCAAAGCACAGCTACACAACAACACATAGGCATCTGTCGAAGAACACGATTGTGGGCGGTGCAAGTCTCGCTCAATTAAGCTTGAAAATGTAAGTTGGAGGCAAGCTGGCTTGATACTACACGGTTCAAGTGACACAATTGTTCGCTCTTAAATGGTATGATTCCGATATGCATCATGGATATGATTTTTCAATCTTGGTCAAACTTAGTCCGCCGGAGTCCCAAATTCTAAAATGGTCTTGTCCTTTCACATGTACATGCAGAGAGCAACAAAATTCACGTATTGTTATTGTTGTTGCCCCTCAAAAAAATACAAAAAAATCTGCAACAGTTAATCTAAGAGCCATTTTTCCATATTTGCATCTGACTTGACGAGATAAGCAATCACTTAAAGAGGCGAAATTATTATGGAAGCGGTTCATTAAAGAAGTGATATACGATTCCACATTTCATTTTTAGAGCTATATGAATAAGAGACAGCAGAGATGACTATTTGAGATGCAATTATCGTTTGTAGTAAATCTTTGGGAAGAGTGATAAACTCAATCTAATGCAATTTTTTTGTTTCGAATCAAACAAATATTATTATTATATTGGAATAATAATCCGTACCCACACATCTTAATGTTTCAAGGAGCCCTTTAACAAATGCATCTCAAGGGATAGCAGTAAAAAAAAACAGAGGTAAGCCAACCATAATTGTCAATGTCATTCCAAATTTATTTAAATGATATTTATCTTGGAAGAAACTAACACGGGCCAAAGCTCATTTGCATAAGACAGTAGCTAAGTGCCCAAGTAGCGCCTGAGGATATGAACAGATGGGAGTGTTTAGCAACCTTACGTACTAGCTACCCCCTCCCAACCAAAACGCACAATCATGCATAAGTTCTAGAACACACACACACATGCCGCCTCTCCTTCATCCTCTTTGGTGTGTTTGCGCACCCCTACTGCTCGGTACCTCCTACCAAATGTTCAGTTAACCTGTCAGGTCTCATTGCCTAAAAATTCAACATGCCATATGCTTTATTCTGACTTCTCATCCCCCCATCTCCTTCAAAGTGCTCCTTGAAACATAAGGATGAGCGTTTGATTCAAAATGTCTGGCGGAGATCAGAGGAAAGCTAGTCGCGTATAATAAAGCAACATTTTTTTTTTGGGATGACGCGACCCTGTGGGCGATATGTTAACAACCCACGCATCAATCAGATACACGACTTCAAAATCAAAGCTCGCTATTGCGTCGGCATGAATGTATCGTTGGGGAAGCTTTTATTTTGGTTAGCTTTTATTTTAGGGGTTTATGTCATATTTGAAGCTTCCTTGACATATCTTTCCAGGACACGCCAAACTAAAATTGAGAAGTACCGGTGTCACTTTTCACGCTATATGATTGGCCGGAAGGACGTTTTTTTTGCATTAATGGGATTGTAGTTAAATCATGGACGATTTTTGCAAAGAAAACTTCTAAAAACAACGAGCAGTTGGTGATTATTTCATTTATTGATGGCAAATCTGCAAATCTGTCCTGGCTTGGTTACTGAACAACAAAATGTGAACTCAACCAAAACCAGAAGGTCAATGTCCCTCATGGTAAAAAGTAACAAACAATAAAAAAAAATAGAAACAAACAAGAAGCTTGTGGCCTCTGTGCTTGGATGTCTGTAGCTGTAGACTTCTTTGCATGCTAAATGGCTCTGGTCCACTAAGTTGCAGGCGTTTGACCTTGCACTGAGGGCATCTCCCACTAGGCACCGCCACAATAGTGACAGTCTGTTGTTGTTTGGAAGGTCATCCTCACCATAGGGGGCAGCATAGTCATTACACACACACCCCATGGCTTTGTTTGTCTCGAACAGTCTGTTTCTCCGTGAGCTCCTGTCATAAGGTCAGAGGGTACTTACTATCCTCTTGCACTTGTCATCTCTATAGGCCTCAAAAATCACAGCACCTCTGGAAAAACTAGAAAATGACCGAGGTGTTGCGATACTTACAATCAAACAGAACGGCTCAAGTGTGAAATTGTGACTAAAAGCATGCCATGTTCTTAAGACTAAAGAGGTGTTTGGTCGTGAGAGCGGCAAGCTAAGTGAGGTTGTTAGTCCGATCTAGAGCGGCCACCATTCAGAAGGCAGCATCTTTTGTTCTTCTGCTACTGTGGAAAAAAAAAAAAGAATCAAAGAAGAACGAACAGGAAAAAAAGAGGGTGAATCTCTGTGTGCACAGTAGCCCACTGACACCTCCCTCTGATCTGCCTCCTCCAAGCTCACAACCATCACCATCCCTCCCTCCACTACCCCCCCCGTAAGCATAAGGCCAGGAGTCACTCTCCTCGTTGCCACAGTAACCAGCTCACCTTTCTCTCGCTCGCTCTCCCTCTCATAAAGCACCCAAACAGCATCGATCTAAAAAAAAAAAGATTTTTTTTAATAGGGGGGATTATTTTTATAATTTATATTTAAAAAGATTTTTGCATGTGACCTATGTACAATATTCAACATTATGGAAAAAGAAATGTGCTTGCTCAAGGTTAAAGCACATCAATATAAAGCACAGGGCTGTTTTTTATTTATTTATCTTTTTATATTTGAATTACAAGTCAGACCATTCTCCACCTGCTCTCCCCATCCCCCTCTACTGTATCCCTTTCTCCGCCCTCTCCCCCCCGGCCTTATTGTCTGAAAGTGGTAGTCAGGTGGCGTTGCTGGAGGAGGCAGGGCCTATTTGATACAGATGCAGCATCTCTCTCTCAGAAATGTCCAGTTATTCCAGCACCTGAACAGCTCTAAACATGTCCCGCTGTCTGTTCTCATTGCGCTTTTGGCTGTGGTATGCCCAATTATTCCCTCATTACCTCTTAATTAGCATGGGCACTACAGCAACCACTAGCACAATCAGAGAGAGAGAGAATATAAATCAATTACATCTATTCTGACATTATTTGTGGGACTTTTTTTTTTTCTCCCTAGATGACAGCATGTTAAATGCTCCCCCGGCGATTGTGGTAATTTCAAGCAATATGTTAATCAGGGAACTGATGGTTATTTCTCCCCTCGCCAGCCAATGTTTTTGTCCTCTCACACTGTTGTCATGTTGACAGCTAAATTACATTGAAGCTTTAATTGGTATTTTAGATCATGGCCTTGACAAGACAAATGGTTGAAATCAGCTCTGTGATCTTTGATTAACACTTTTTCGACATCATGCCAAGTCATCATGTTGTAATTCTGTTTTATTCATATACTGTTGGAGCAGGGAGCACCTGGGGCACTGAAAGAATGAAATAATTTTTCAATCAGTCGTATTTCTTGTTTACAATTGAGCAATCATTTTGTCGCAGTGCTGAATACCAATTACATTTATCTTCCACTGTGCAAATTTAGTAGTTGAGGAGTTCAGTTTGTGTACAATATCTGATATCAGCCGTATCATACTATAATTCTTCATAGTCCCTGAAAATAATTGTTGACTTGCTTATTTTATATTTTTTCCCTACATGGTCAATATTTGCATGCCGTTGGATTGACTTGAATTGATCCACGTGGACACAAGTTCAAACTCTGACCCATTCAAATATCCATTCATTTGTTTGTTCGTTCGTTCGCTCATTCATTAATTCATTCATCCATCATCACTCATCTGGCATCATCCATCCACCAATTCATTGATCCATCCATCCATCCATCCATCCATCCATCCATCCATCCATCCATCCATCCATCCATCCATCCATCCATCCATCCATCCATCCATCCATCCATCCATCCATCCATCCATCCATCCATCCATCCATCCATCCATCCATCCATCCATCCATCCATCCACCTTTGCAGTTCTGACACACACATTGCTCGTCAGCTAGCGAGGCTATTTAACGAGAGCAACGGGACAATGTGGCACTAATTGCTGCATGTGATTTATATCAGACTGGGACCAGAAAGGAACACAAGCAGATGACGGTACTCTGAGAGCAGCTGCTTTACCCAATATTTACTTAACCCTCTGATGGCTGGCTTGGCACTAATGCCAATAACGATGAGTCTATGGGGAGTCATCTCACTGGTTAGCATCATGTTTAGCAGCGGTACTAGGGGGGGCTGCTGAGAGAGAAAATATGTGTGCGGCATATGGGAGGCTAAAATGGAGCAATTATAAGAAAAGAAAAAAGAAAAGGTCTCCTGACAGTTAGTAATCCGAGAGGAAATGTTACTGTGTTACTGGTGATGATTTGCGCCTCTGGCCGTGGTGCTGATCTGAGTAGCCCAACTTTGACAGTGCTTATTTTAATGTCATTAGCAGTGATGGACATTTCCATCCTACGCCTGTCTGCATGGATCATTTGAAAGGATCAGAGACATCTTGGGCTTTGCATAGTCTACTAACAGTGCCGATAAATCGGTTCATATTTATCAATTCGCACCTTACATGAGATTAATGATAGATTTACAGATCAGCAAAAAAATTACAAATCATGATCAGTCAACAAACAGCCGCATGTGAGATGCCGGAGGGGTGCAGTCGAGGAAAAAAAAAAAGAGGGGAGCCTGATTCTGTCTCCGTAGCAACCTTGATTGATATTCGTCAGGTGGTGCATCCGTCAAGCGGCTTGACCACTGCAGTCAGAGATGGGGGATGGGGCAGAATGCAAGAGAGGGAAAGCAAAGAAGCAAATGGAATACAAATATAATATAAGATTTTTTCACCTTGCTTTAATTCAATGTTATGTGTTATGTGCAGACAGTGTCACCTTAGAGCACTCAAGTCCAAATTTACTGAAGCGTGTTCATCCAACCATCCTATAAATAACACCTATTGGTGTTTGAACTTCCAAACATTAATATTGTCTAACAGTGCGTCACTCTCTATAAAAATCAATGATTTTATGGCTGAAATACTCAGGGGCACTAATAACATTATTTAAGCTTTCTGCATTTGTTTTGTAATATGCACATTAGTCATATTCAAGAACAAGTGAAGAATGGATTTTAAATTCAGATCTGCAAGTTTCCATTCTAGTTTTACCAGAAGTAAGAAACAGTATGTCTAAACATTATTTTCTGTAAATGTCAATAATGCTGCAGTTTGGATTAAACAAACACAGTATATTTTTTTCAGAAACATATCTATCATTTATGTAATTTAATCACTCCAAAAATAAATATAAATATGGCTTTTTTAAATGATCAAATACTTTACATTGAAAAGCATCAGTATACATAATCTAACATAATGTAATATGACGGTAAATCATGATTTACACTGTAGGTCATAATCCCAAAGTGTTACTCTCATCTGTTAACAGCCAGTGACGACAAAAGCCCAATTTACTTCCCACTCAGTCATTTTTTTTTTTTACTTTCATCATTCTCCTTTTGCTACCTCCCTCCTTCTCTGTCATCCTCCTCTGCGTGGCTCCTGAATATTTAATCAGGCTGAATTACTGAGGCCCTCAACGATAATGATGGGAAAATCAGACAATTAAAGCGGAAGGGCTCCAGCTTTAAGTCTCACCTCCCCCAGAGGATCCAGAGATTATTTAAAGTGGCACACTGTTTGATTATCTAATCCTCTTCTTGCCCCCTCTGCTTTACTCACAGAGCACCACTGACTGCTCCACTTGCCACTGCAAATTACCATGAAACACAAATGAGCACTGTATCTAAGTTCGGTTTCCATCATCGGGAATGTGATGACGTGGTCTCGGGCCAAAGACTCTTTTACAGTCTGACTATCATTTTTAAGGAGATAAATACCGTTTCATTTTGCTGTGTAAATAAATTGTATTGGGAAATATCAATCAATCAATTTGGTGATATTTGCCTTTTTTCCAAAAGCCTTAAAAATGATACTTGACAAAGTCAGACATTGTGATGGAGGAGCTACTAATAGCTTCCTTAATGCCTGCCAGCATAGCACACACAGACACACACACATGGCAACACACAAACATGCATACACAGAGGTTTCACACAGAGACACAGATGATGAATATTCATGATTAAACAGCTGAGGCTCAACACTGCTTCATTTATTGTTGGCCAAAGAGAGGCCAATGATAGCATTGTAAAGCCTTTAATATCATCATTCCCTTATTGGCTAATTCGATTGGCCACAAAAGTGGACACATTTGGAAGTTTTTGCTCAAAAAGATGCTTGTCTTCAGTTTTGACTCGGAAAACAAAAATGCTTACGCAGCTGACCGTCTCTTCATTGAGCGCTGGTTTTTGTCTGACAATGTTTGCCAATGAACCTCATTGTCAAACACTGTTCATTGTTAGATTGTCTTTGCAGAAATAGACATTTTGTCTGCCCGTCTTCACAAAAAGCTTCTACTGTAGTTTCAGTACTGAAGCAAATTCATTGTGGAACAAATGCTGACAATGATTTCATAAAACAGAACACCATTCACCACGAAAAAAGAGATTTTTGGCCTTACTAAGTGTTTAATTCGGAAAATGATGACCTGGTTAAAAAAAAAAAAAAAAAAAGCACAAAATAGTACCGTATTTTCCGGACTATAAGGCACACCGGACTATAATGCATCATGTCAGATTTTTAATCCAAATCAAATCACTCTCCATTTTATCTTTTTTATTTCAACTTCAGATGCAACAAATTACTTTATAATCACAAAATAATGATCCATAGTCTTTTTGATTCATGATTCATAGTCTTCAGCGGGCCACTTATGATTGATTTCATGACACAATGCTTCGGGCCAGTTTAAATTTAGGAATTTGGTCCATATACAAGGCGCACCGGACTATAAGGCACACTGTCGGCTTTTGAGAAGATTTTAGGTTTTCACGTGTGCTTTATTGTCCGGAAAATACGGTAATCTGGCAACACTATTTAATCTCGCCAACCCAAATTTTTCATGTCACTGGAAGATATCAGTAAATACATGCATGGAAAAACCTCTAGGCCATTCATAGAAAACATAAACAAACAGGAAAATATAGTCGACAACATTAGCTGCTGGCGTTATCGTCTAGTTTGCTAGCATCAGTCTTGTTAGTCATGTTATCATCAGTTCTTATGAAAGTCACAATGTTTTATTATCATTTTAGTGTTGCATTTGGTTAAAATGGCTGGATGGACAGATATTAACTTTAATCTCAAATTTGATCAAGTTAATTGTGAAAAATGATACCAGTCATAGTTCATTGTTCATAAATAAAAACCTTTGCCATAAAGATGCTGCTGTCATCCCAGCTATTATAACATTTAGTTCAATTGCATTTCAAATAATTTAGCACCCGAAGACATGCGGTATCTAAAATCTCTATTTGGTTCCAGGAGAGCGGAGAATGTGGGCCAACGTTGAGGCCAAGCGCCTCAGGGTTTGAGCTTCCCTGTTGTCTTGTGATTTGAATATCATTTCGAGTCCATTTGCATCCAGTTTTAATAGTGGTTTATTCAGTCAAGCAGAAGATGACATCTTTATCTGTGGTTGACATATGAGGCAGTTACCCTCGGGCTAACGCGTGTCTTGTTAATGAGCAGAGGGATGCTGCTGCTGATTAGGAACGGCAATAAAAAAAAAATAAAAAAATAAAAAGAGCAGACTTCCAGTCTGACTCAAGTCTGCAGGCAGCAGATAGGGATGTTGGCCCAGATAGGCTGCTTGAAGTCTGGAGTCCAGGTGTGGTCACAAATTAGGCCACCATTTCTGAAGTTCTATAAATCGCCATTATGAGCTCAAAAATTAAAATCAATCGCACCAGTTCATCCTTATCTTTAACCGAAGTGTATAACTATAGCATCACTCTCACTGGACAATTTACTTTTTATTTTTTATTTTAGTGCTTTGTCAAATTTGATCTTTACAAAGATAATGGTCATATTTATTTATCTATTTATTTATTTTATTGAAAAAAATGTCTGCAGCATGGTTTTGACTTTTTCAGCATTCCACCTCTACCTTTGCTATTGTTTGCTAAAACAGTGGTGGCCTGTGTGTTGCCATGGTAACGCCAGCAGCTGTCAGTTAGCCTCCCAATGGAAGAATGACTAGTGATTTTTATTAGTTTTACAAAATTGGTGGGATCCCCCCCTTCACCATAGATGTGCTGATCAAAGTGGAGCAGTCGGGTAATAAATCTGGTGGAACCTAATTACAATACAGGCCCTCTTGGGCTCATCATATGCTTATAACTCAGTAATGACACATATGAGTCCAACGCTGGTCATTGCTTCAAATGTTAATGAAGAATGGAAAGTCACAGCCACAATATGAACAGTTTAAGAAATGAAATGTAGAGCTGCATTCATTCTAATTTTGCAAAACCAAACTATATCTCTTAGTATAATTCAGTGAACACCACAGTAAAAAAAATATATAAAATTACACTTTCAGTTCTGCCACGTGTAGTTTTTTTTTTTTTTTTTTTTCCTTGCATGTATAATATTCTATTATACTATGTGCAGATCTGCAAGGCTATATTTTTTTGCCATTATACCGACTCAATGAATTGTGTCTTCAAGGTTGTATGAATTAATAGAGACTGACACAGGAACACTGCAAGAAACAAAGAGAGCTTGCCTGTTGAGATTTGTCCAAAGGACAGGAATGTCTTTTTTTTCTATATATATAATTGCTCTGCCTTGCCGGTGAATGATGTTGAATTAGCATATGAAAGTTTTTTTTTCCCCCTTCCCCGGGAGCACATATCTGTAAGCTAATTTGTGAGTCATTTTAAATGACAGTAGTCGAATGCCGCTTGTGCTTTATCTTCTTCTTGATCTTTTATTTTTCTGCTCATGCTCTTCTTTGCTCTCTGCATCACTCCGCCTCATCTCTCCTGACTCCCAGCTCATCTCTCCTCCACTTACATCTCAATTATAGAATATTGAAGCGACGCAGGGAGCCAAGGGTAACTCGAGTACGTTTTGGAGGAACATCTAGCGGGAGGTGGGCTGGTGGACAACTTAGTAAACATCAAAAAAGTGCTTAGCCTACGCCAATGTGCTCAAACCTTATCTGCAATCCTCCAACATCATTTGGTGTCCAGTGGCTGTAACAATAAGCTTATTTCAGCATTTTCTCTCCGTCCCTATTGTCACACAATTCTTGTTTCAGTGGAAAAACTGCAAAGCCTCCCATTTTTACGAGAACAAAGAGTCTACTTGTGGGTTCACTGCGCCTTATATGGGGATTAATTGAAGCTATTGACTACGGATCCAAATGGGACCGAGCGAAGACGAGAACCCAAACTGATTGCTTGCCAAGAGTGAAGCCACAGTGTACGAAATATACGCTGTAGTACAGACATAAACAGAGGCACTATCTGTCACACACACAACACACACACACGTACTGCCAGAAAACGTTAGTATGCAGCAGGTGGAGCAGGAGAAAAAAAATCGAGAAGCGCCTCCGGTCGTTATTATTGACCATTCCTCCGTGCTGCATTAATGCATTTACACTCACTTGCATGCACAAAATACACACACACACACAAAAGACAAATAAATGGACACACAAGTAGGATGAGAGGCAACTGCAGTAATACACAAAGCATCAAGAGAAATGCCCTTAGCTCACAAGGACACGTACTGCAGCATTGACTGTGTGCAAACAATAAAGCAGATTCAGGAAAGAATGATTCTTTTTTCTGCCAAGCATCATATATTTAATTTTGTTATATTTCCTGCCTTATATTTGGCTAGTCGAGATCATGTCAAACTAGGGGGAGGGGGACGGAGCCCTTGAGGATATCACAACTGTGGTTGGAGTTTTCTAATTAGGTCAACACGTGCTGACGGTGGTGTCCTTGCAGCCTATTTATTACTCCATCACCTTCAACAACAATTCTCGCTTATCAAAAGAATAAATAACGTCCAATCAAATGCTATATAAGACATCCAGCATTTTTGTTAAATTGAGGCTGCTGACATCAAATCCACTGGCGGCCACTTATTGCTCCTCATGAACACTTAGTAGCTCTGTGCTTCATGGAAATTAGCATAACATCAGCATGATACGAACATGGTCGCGGCTTTGACTTATCAAAGCGTTCTGTGATCTCGGGGGTCCCAGTGGTTCAGTCAGGAGATGGCAATGTGGAAACTAGAGAGAGACAGAGGGTGGGGGGGGGGTATGTTTGGAAATTGCAATGGCGTAGGGCCGCATCCCACACTTGGCTTGCAAATATTTACCAAGTGACTGTGATTTCTTCTTTTTCCTCTTTCCTTATTTCTCCAAATATGTAAGGAATGTTCAAAATTTTAGAGGGCTGATATACAATCTTTAATTATTATTTTTTTCTACAGTGTCACGGTTTCTCATCACATCGACGGGTGCCCTGTATATCCTGGATGTCCAAATGGAAGATGGACTATACAACTACAGGTGTATGACACGCCATCGGTACACAGGGGAAACCCGACAGAGCAATAGTGCCCGACTCATTGTTTCAGGTAATGAAAAAAAAAAAAAAAGAAACATCTGGTACGTGCGAAATGAATGGAGTGACAGAATAAAACACACTTGCTTGAAAAAGGGCTTGACATCTGATAAAGGTCATTAGATCGAGGCTGACATATTTTGGGGGGAGAGCAGAATATGCCCTTTCGACAGACGCGTGTTACTTTTGCAGACTTGAAGTGACACACTGCAATTTATCAAGCAGCATTAAGGACACGAATGAGCTGCAGCATGGGGAGAGTGAGAATGTTTGATTGTATTGGGAAAATGAGTCATCTTTGTTTTTAATGCTTGTCCTGCTTTCAAAGACTTTCTGTTTAGTTAATTTGTGTTTGGCGTTTGTTTATAATGAAGTTTAAATGCCTGTGTTGCTTAAAAAAATTCAATTTCCATTTAAAATAATGTGGGATAATTGTTTTTCTTCTTCACTTTTTTTGTTGTTTTGTTTTTAAGTTCAGTTTGTTTTAGTTTGTGGGCATATTGGTTAGTTTTAATTCAATTTAGTTAAAAATAATGACAACTTAATTTGTAAGATTTTTAAAGAAATAATAAAAGAAATACGATAGTTTTATCCTATTTTTTTGTATTTTTTTTTCACTTTTTGTATCTTTTATGTTGCTATTTTCCATTAACTATAATAACGGATAGAAAAGACACACACAAGCACAAAAAAAAACATATAAAAATACAATAATAATAGAATAAAAAGCAAAACACTTTTCCATTAGATGTGCGATGAATCTAACAAGATAATCTTCTCTTTTGAGCCCTTCCACTCAAATATTATTGCTTTTTGTAGATCCCACCAACTCAGCCCCACACATCCTGGACAGCTTCGAACGGCGTGAGGTGATGGCGTCTCACCGAGTGGAGTTGCCGTGCAAGGCCTCGGGTCACCCTGCACCCAAGTACCGCTGGCTGAAGGACAACCGGCCCCTGGAGCCCGACACGAGATACCGACAAAGTGTCACGGGGTTGCTGATAGAAAGAGCCCAACCTAGCGACACAGGCACATATGTCTGTGAGGTATGGAACGGCTACGGCAATGCTGAGGTGGTCGGCAGGCTCCTGGTGAAAGGTCAGTGCGGATCCATTTCACACTAAACCACCATCATGAAGCTTTTCCAACAAATGACATTGCTAAAAATAAAAAACTGTACCTTCTCAAACCTACAGAGACCCTGAAAGTTGTGGTGAGCCCACGAAAGGTGAAGGGCAGTGTTGGCAGCCAGGTTTCCCTCTCCTGCGGTGTAAGCGGGTCTGAAGAGTACCAGTTGTCTTGGTACCGCAACGGCGAGCTCATCTATCCCAGTAACAGCGTTCGAATGACGGGCCAAAACAGGGAAAACCTAGTCATGGCCGGAATGGCCAAAAGCGATGGAGGTGCCTATCAGTGCTTCGCCAGACATGGCAAGATGTCCGCCCAGGACTTTGTTCAGGTCGTTTTAGAAGGTCAGAATATTAAATGTACCTTTTTACAATATATCATAGGCCCTCCCGTTTTTTTCCAGTATTATAATTCGCTTTGTCTTTTCTCTCCCAGATGGTACACCAAAGATTCTGGCTTCCTTTAGCGAGAAGGTCTACAACATCAATGAATTTGTGTCACTATCATGCACGGTGAAGGGCACTCCAGAACCTAGGGTGACCTGGACTCTGGATGACGAGCCGGTAATACGGGACAGCCGCCATCGCATCTCCTACTACACAAACACTGAAGGTCATGTGGTCAGCCACCTGAACATCAGCCAGACCCAGGTCCCGGATGGAGGGGTGTATCGCTGCATCTGCAATAACTCAGCAGGGGCCGTCTCCTACCAGGCGCGAATAAACGTAAGAGGTGCTTGTCAGATCAACTCTTCCAACCCACCATCACATATACACATCAACATGCCTTGATTTATTCTGCTCAAATCATTATTTCAATTGGTATTGAATTCTATTTTTTTTTCCTCATCAGAGTCGGATAAGCACAGCTTTGAGGAGTTTCACCTTCTATCATCAGTCACTAGTGACAGCATTATCTTTTTGAATACCCTGCACCATCCCCAGTCCCCGCTGATAGGTTTATATTCCGACACCGTTAGCGTGATTTACTTGACGCTAGTCTATGACGGTAGAGCTATCTACTCTCTGCAGGGACACGCTTGGTTGGATGTCTGTAATCATGTCGCTGTAATATTGGCGCATTCAAGCACGGACATTAGCGATTGTCTATTACAGAAGGTTGCCGTCCACACCGCCATCGGTTTAACTTGCGTTCATCGATGCATGATTTAAGGCTAAATAGGGCAATCTGAAAGTGGTGCAGAATAGATGCCAAATGCAGTCGAGCAATGAAGATTTTTCTCCGAAGGTGCCATTGCGGAGAAAACGGAATGACTATTTTTCACATCGTTACCTCCTTAATCGACTAGCAACCCGGGTTGAGTCTAAACTCCAAACTACTGGTTGTTGTTAAACCAATTGTTTTTGAAACTGTATAGTTAATGACGCATAACAGATATAAAGATGATTTAAAACGATAAAAAACCCTAACCCTAACCCTATCGTTCACCGTAATGGATCTCGTCAGAATGAATCAAGGCATGCAAAATTTGTGGTGCATTACAAACACGTAATCCAGCTAGCTAACGTTTGCACAGGCACCCCTGCCTCAAAATCAATTTAAGAGGGTTGTCTCTCCAATGTGTCCTTCAAGGGCCTGCCAGCATCAGACCGATGAAAAACCTCACGGCTATCGCTGGCCGGGACATGTACATTCACTGCCGTGTCATCGGCTACCCTTACTACTCCATAAAATGGTACAAGGACTCCAATTTGCTACCGTACAACCACCGCCAACGGGCCTTCGAGAATAACGGCACCCTGAAGCTGTTTGACGTTCAGAAGGACGTGGACGAAGGCGAATACACGTGCAATGTGCTCGTGCAGCCTCAACTCTCCACACACCAGAGTGTCTATGTCACTGTGAAAGGTACGGATACCATCTGACACACACACCATGCTAGTAAAGCAGGTTCACTCCAATATTAAGTTAATCCATCATGATCTTTCACACCGATATGTCAAATTAGGAATGCACATTTTATCATTCCGCAGATTTAAGATCAGCAATAAAATGAGCCTGTTTTATCAGTCTGTATGCAGATTATACTGCAGTGTCATGCTAAGCAAAAATACTTACGCCTGACAACCTGTAAAAAAAAAAAAAATCCTTTCACTGATAGCAAATCACCACATCCATCATCCCGAGGCCCGTCTGAATATTCAGTGATGCCGAGCGGAGGCAGATGATGATAACCTCACGCGGCTTTCTTTCTACAATGACACGGCATAATTTGAAATGTCGGATGGGCAACCCCGCCTTTTCCCTCTCTTTACGCTCTCTCTTGACGTGCTAACGAGCTCGCCAGAGTGGAATCACACAGCATAGACAACACTACAGCGGCTAATTTGCCTCTCGGCTGCTTAGCATTCCACGGCTGCAGAGAGGGAACCCCCAGGAGTCCATTATGTCTATTTTGTTGCGAATTAAATAAGCCTTGAAGTGGCGCTTATTCCGATGTTATTTGAAATCATTAATTTTCATTTGCTTGTCATGATGGCTACAGTGTCCCCAGGGAGTTAAGGAGAGTGAGAAAAAGTATCATTTGTATTTCTCCTGTACAGTTCCACCGACCATCCACCCG
This sequence comes from Syngnathus floridae, assembly GCF_059516105.1. Lineage (NCBI taxonomy): Eukaryota > Metazoa > Chordata > Actinopteri > Syngnathiformes > Syngnathidae > Syngnathus > Syngnathus floridae. Next base: position 8,433,582 of record NC_142427.1, on the reverse strand, counting down.
TTTGAGTTTCCTCGGTTTTCCATCGGGCAACGAGTCTTCATCCCCTGCGTGGTCATGTCGGGTGACCAGCCCGTCGTCATCACCTGGCAAAAGGACGGGAGGCCCATCCCGGCCAGCCTGGGCGTAACTATCGACAACATTGATTTCACCAGCTCGCTTCGCATCTCCAATCTGACTCTAATGCACAACGGCAACTATACATGCATCGCACGCAACCAGGCTGCGGCCGTGGAGCATCAGAGTCAGCTCATTGTCCGAGGTGAACAGAACTTAATGATGGATATTGATGACTTTGCATTCCAAGCTTGATCTAACATAATTGTTTTGCAGTTCCTCCGAAATTTGTGGTACAACCAAAAGACCAGGATGGCATCTATGGTAAAGCTGTGATTCTCAACTGCTCCGCTGAAGGCTATCCTGTTCCTACCATCCAATGGGAGTACTCCAAAGGTAAAAAAAAAAAAACATTCAGACCCTTCCTGCATATATATAGTCTATTGCACACGGGTAAACATGTCCATTCTGCTTACGGTATGTATCTATTTTGTCCTTGGGCAAGATTATTCTCTTGAAATGCAATAATTACGTGCATAACATTGAACGACTGCCGTGAAGCTGAACATATATGCATTAAAAGAATGACCTTTCTGTGAAAGAAGCAAATATGAATGCAGTTCACGGACAGGCTACCAGATTGGTTGTTTTTCAAATGTATAGAATAAAATGGGCAATATATTTTCTTTCCCATAGGTGCCGGGGTCCCTCAATTCAAACCCATCGCTCTCAACTCAGGCTTTCGCATCGAGGTGCTGGTCAATGGCTCCTTGCTCATCAAACACGTGTTGGAAGAAGACAGTGGCTTCTACCTTTGCAGAGTGAGCAACGACGTTGGAGCTGATGTCAGCAAGTCGATGTATCTCAATGTCAAAAGTAAGTTCAATTCACAGTATTCGACGGGTACAGTCGAGCACTGATTGATTTTAAGTGACAATGGTTGTTGATTTATTTGCGTTTGTGCGTGAATGTGTGATTCACAACCAGTCCATTGAGGCTTGGCGCACATTTCCATCAACCACAACTAGATGAATCTTGGGCCCCTGTGGCTCTTATCAAGCCACAGCAGAGAATTCCCCGCTGAGTTCCTCTCTCTTTCTGCCAGCCTCAAACAAACAACAACAAGCTAGCATTCGTCATGGCCCTTCTTGTCATGACCCATCACACAAATATATATATATATATATATTTTTATATATATCCCTCCCAACGATGCAGGCTGTTACTATGCATTAACCCCTTAAATCTTTCTTTGTTTCTTAATTGACGCAATGTTTATGCCGGTGAGGTTCGCTGTTTGTAGCTGTAACATTTTGCAATAATGGCGCTGCACAAACTGTTTTTATGTTGTTTATCCAGGACAGCCGACATTATTTGAGCAGCTACTTAAGAGGCTTAGGAGGCCAATTAGGGAAGCGCACAAGCTGACGCATGCTAAAGCACTCACGTGACGGATAGTATGATCTTCGCTTTGTGTTATTGGTTGTCCGAGCGTCGCTTCTCAGTAAACTGTGAAGAATCTGTTGTATATTTTTTAATTATAATCGTCGAGATGAATAATAAAGGTCATGTGACACAGGTGAGCAAACAAAGCTCACGGGCACAAAGGACTTTGGATATGAATACGAAAATATATAAAGATACACTGAAGCTATTATAAGAGAATAATGGCCCAGCAGTCTGATAGCTTAGATAGCTTCTTCTACTCCTAGTAAATGAATTGCAGCTATTGCAATACCCTAGCTTGGCACTTTCATTGTTATGAGTGCTTGTTCTAGGCTAATGTCTCATCATAATACACCATACATCATCCTACATGGACATCACCGCTGCACTAACAGCAGTCGAGGCTGCCCGCACTTACTGCACTGGGATTAAACTGGCCCGTTTGTGTTTATTTTTCCTCAAACAGCTTCTTATGTAACTAATAATCCATCATAGGGTGCAGGTGGAAGCAAATGATTTTTATGTGCTTAACCGTCAAGCATCCTTACCTCCAAAACAGACGCAATTCAGGCAATTCATTACCAATCCACAGCGGATGCTATCAGAGTCAGTCAACAGCCACTCAGTGTTTATCATTGCCAATTAAGACCAATCAAGCCAATTAGGCATCATAATGTCACGAGACACCGACGAGGCCAGAGAACATAATGAGGTGTGTATGAGGAGAAGTGCTAAATGGCCTTTTGGTCACTGAACAGCGCCCTTCAAACAAGCATAAGGAAGTCCCTGATCTGCATCTCTTTCATCTTCTTTACTCAACTGCATCCAGCACAAGCCCCCCCTCTTCGCTCCCGAGACCCGCCCAGTCTACAGGCATATATTTGTTCTTGTGCTCCATGTCCAAGCCAATTGTGCAGCTAAGGGAATTATTTCAGTACATTGCAGGCGCCCAGTGAACTAGTCATCTCTGTGCAATTGCCAGAGTGCTCTCCTTTGCCCCAACACCCCCACCCCCACCTCCACCCCATCGTGGCTGGCTGGCTGGCTGGCTCATCCCCAGCACCCACTTACAAAGTGGCTGCAGGGCATGGAGCTATACTTGTCATCTCTCGCCTGGCTCTCATGGCCCGGTAGAGCCCGAGTGCCCTGTGGCCAACATTAGCCTGCAAGGCAGCCGGCTAGTAACACAGTCCTTTATACACTAATGAAGACATTATAATAGTTTCAAGCTAATAATATTTGTAAATTGCAAATAACACTCTGTTCTTAATTTCCTTCCCGATATAAAGATTACATTTAGAAAATAAAAGGAAGGCCAGTCGGGGCAGATATGAATTTGTGTTGATTGCTGATTGCCATCTAAACAACTCGGTAAGATCCTCTGGGAAATTGTGTCATGGAAGCCAAACATAATACTAGAGCAGGGATGGGCACCTTTGAGGACTGTGAGGCCCCCAGATGATGAGCTATAAATGTGAACATGCGCCCCCTACTGCCATAGTAGAGTTGTAACTTTTTTTGAATGGACAAACCTAGTGTCATATTTTGTGCAGAATGCAAAATGCAGATGTGTGAAAAAAATCAGCTGCAATTAAAGAAAAAATGCAACAAAGAATTTGAAGCCATGATATACATAAATTATATATTATAATAATAGATTATTATTTCCTAATGAAGTAGTGTATTTGTATTGCAATGCTATATTACATTACATAAAATTAATCAAACATGCAGAAATGGGTCACACAATTCATCACATTTTGGATTAATCCTGCATTGCACCATTAAGTGCATGATTGTGTAATCATTATTATGCTGGAAAAAATCAATGTCAGGTCCATGTTCTATCAAAATGGTCCTTTTTCTAAGAGCAGAGGCAAGAGCACGAGCTGGAGGAGGAGAGCAGGGAGACCGTCCGATGCTGGTTGGCATGGTAACCTGCCCAGGTGAAAGGAAGCCTGGGAGGAGGGATGGAGGGAAGGGAATAGAAGAGGGGGGTGCTTTTGTCTCATGGGAGTAGCCTATCAGCAACTAGCCTATGTGCTACAATCCCCTGGAGGCTTAATGTGTTATCACTGCCTTCTGGGTGGCTGTGAAAAAAACAAGCTATATCTTCATCACGACTTTTGTTAAGAGACTGTACCTAAAATGCAAATTGACAATGACATTAGAATATAATGCATATACTGTCGTAGCCAGTGAGCCTGTTCTAAAAATAACTCAAATTAAGATTTCCTAGAAATGTTGACATAGTGATGATTTGAAAATGTTTGTAGAGTTAAAATACGGAATTTCATACAGATCTGTAACCTAATTAGTGTCTTCACAACTTTATTAATTTGAGCCAATTTGTTATTTCAGAAATGTATGTGGCCTAATATTTAAAAGCAATATAAAATGCATTGCAATAGATTTCTTCCCGGATGCTAAAATAATTTGATATTCACAGTTCAGGCACCTTATTTCCGTTGTCGTTTGTCACCTCCTAGCGTGTTCTGGACCGCTAGGAGTGTCAACAACGTGGCCAAGTGTTTCCGCTTAGCCACTTACATGGCAAAATGAGTAGCTGTGCTCTAAAATGATAACATTTACATAGACTCTTAGCTGTTTTATTTTTCCTTCGGCTTTTTTTTTTCCTGCCTCACAAAAAATTTATACTTGTCATGCAAAATAAATCATGGTTCCTTTCTGTAGACCAGCCCCAAATGGCTGCAGAGTAAATAAGAGATGAGGCTTAAATGTTTGCAACCTCTTGCCTGACACTTCTCATCACATCACTGAAGTCACACTTTACATGTGTATGTGTTTGTGTGTATCTGGCGGCCAGAGAGCTGCTATGTTTTGTGGGAGATATCACCAGCGTCTATTTGCTGTCATGTCTTTGGAGGGTTCATTGAACCTTTTAGGTGCCTCACTTACAAGATACATGCCAACACCTCTTGCTAAAAGGAAAGCTACTCATTCAGCGACATAACATTGAAATTGCTTAAAGTACATTGCAGGGTACCAGATGTTTATATCATTTTATATATATTATTTATTGTTGTACAAAAAAAACTCAACTGATCGTGTAAAAACAGAATTTATATTTTTGTTTTTGAATTTTTCTATTTTTCAAAAATGTTTTATTTCGTTAAATTTTGTTTCCATTTTTTTCTATTTTTGTAAATAACTTTTTTACATTGAAATTGCTTAAAGCACATTGCGGGGTACCAGATGTTTATATTATTTTATATATATTATTTATTGTTGTACAAGAAAACAAAAGTCAACTGATAGTGTAAAAACAGAATTTCTATTTTTGTTTTTGAATTTTTCTATTTTTCTATATATTTTTTTTTAATTCTATTTTTTTTCAACTTTTTTATTTATCTTTGTATTTTTCCTCTTGATCTTTTTATGAACTAGTTCCTGCCATGATCACGTCTTACCCCAACACCACACTGGCCACGCAAGGGGAAGAAAAGAAAATGAGCTGCACAGCTCATGGTGAGAAGCCCATCATGGTACGCTGGGAGAAAGAAGAACGTATCATCAACCCTGAGACCAGTCGCTATGTGGTTACCGTCAAGGAGGTCGGAGATGAAGTCATCTCCACCTTGCAGGTAGGATTCTACTTTTTGAGTTAAATATTAATATAATTTCCTAATAATAGTCAAGGTTCATCATTAACCACCATGTATGAAAAAAAAAAAAGCAAGTGACTGTGTTGTCTTCATCAGATCATGCCCACAGTGAGGGAAGACTCTGGCTTCTTTTCCTGCCATGCCATCAACTCCTTCGGTGAAGACCGAGGGATCATACAGCTCACAGTGCAAGGTATGAAGACGATTGATTTCTTTTAGATACTTTTAAGATTGAACACATTCATTTTCTATTCATCCAGATTTCAAAACAATTCATTGCATGGGAAGATTTTGGTCCTTTTGTTAGGTCATGTGACTATCATTTATTGTAACCGCGGTCAAATAAATCAAGAAATGAATGTTTAAAAAAAATCCACTTTTGATGTTTGCAGAGCCTCCTGATCCCCCAGAGGTGGAGATCAGAGAAGTGAAGGACAGAACGATTGCCCTACGTTGGACTATGGGATTCGATGGCAACAGCCCAATCACAGGCTTTGATATTGAAAGCAAGAACAAATCAGGTAGGGCAAAATGGCTCATAATATTCTAACCCTCTTAATGTTTGGCTGCTAATTATTTACACTTATCATCCAATTTGTATATATTTATTTTAATCAGAGATTTTTGCATTGATTCTGAATATACCCTATTTTTTTCTAAAGCAATTCAGGTTCAATAATAATGATAATAATAATAATAATAATAATAATCCCCTTTTACAGCCTCTTGGGACACCGCTCAGAAGACCAAAGATGTCTCACCTCAGCTCAACCAGGCCACAATCATTGACCTGCACCCATCCTCCACCTACAACATCCGCATGTTTGCCAAGAACCTAATCGGGAAAAGCGAGGCCAGTAATGAGCTCACCATCACCACCGATGAAGCTGGTAAAATGCTGCAGACTTTGTTATCTAATAGATGTGCAGTATCTCAAATAATTAGTGTCCACCTCCATGTTGAGTATGTTTATATTGATGATGCACAAATAACATACATGTTATTGTATCTTCTCAATCACACCAATAACTGTCAGATCTGAATACAGACAGGAAGCAAAAAGGAGGGTCACCAATGACGAGGTCAATTCATTAGCATCCTGGTGACATCAGCCCCATTGGCTTTTTTGCATTATTGAACACACGCTGACTCTGCACTAAAAGCAGAACTTTTCAATTAGCGGCCTCAGTAGTAAATGTCACACAATGGTCAATAGAGTGCGTTTGGACCCCTTTCTGCAAATTACCCCTATCTACCCCCCACCCCCCTTTTCCACTCATCGGCCAGCAGCCCCCCTTTTAAACCAAAGCCATCCCATTTCTGCAGGTCCAGACATACTTAGACATATTTGTCTTTGCGGAAAGCTTGCTGGTGAATTAAAAAGTGTGATAAATCTGTTTCCAGCCCCTGACGGACCCCCTCAGGATGTGCAGTTGGAAGCCCTCTCTTCTCAGAGCATCAAAGTTTCCTGGAGGGTAAGTTACTCTTGTTTATTCTGTACTTTTGAATGCATTACTGGTAAAAATAAAAATAAAAATATCTGGTTTGTGGGAACAGCACTTTGTCTATTCACTGTTTTTTATTAATTAAAATTTTATTTATTTTACATTTTATTATGTACTATATTATATTATATACAATATTTTATATTATATTTTTATATTATATTTTGAATGCATTACTGGTAAAAAAAATTTATCTGGTTTGTGGGAACAGCACTTTGTCTATTCACTGTTTTTTATTAATTAAAATTGTATTTATCTTATATTCTATTGTGTACTATATTATATTATATACAATATTTTATATTCTATTTTATTCTTATTCAAATTTTACTACTACTCTGCTTCTCTGCTAGGCTCCTAAGAAACATCTCCAGAATGGTGCAATCAAAGGTTACCAAGTAGGCTACAGAGAGTACAGCTCGGGTGGAAACTACCAGTTCAGTGTAATTAGCGTGGAGACAACGGGTGACAATGCAGAAAGTTTAGTGCTGGACAATCTCAAGAAATTCACCCAGTACGGCGTTGTGGTGCAAGCCAGCAATAGTGCAGGCACTGGGCCATCTTCCACTGAGGTGGCTGCTACTACACTGGAGGATGGTAAGAAAGAAGCATCACCATTCAACTCCTTTTCATTGACACCAAATAGTAAGATAATGCCAAAAAAAATCAATGAGTGAGGTTACATTACAATCTAGTGGAGATTAGAGGGTACTGCAAGTGCATCTCCTCACTATTTTATAGAGGCTGCTGTTTCATCTCTCCTGTTCTTCTCCCCCACCAGTTCCAAGTCGACCTCCAGAACACGTCCAAGCCACAGCTACGTTTCCAGAGGTCATCTCCCTCTCCTGGTTGACCCCTCCTAAAGATGCTTTGAATGGCAATTTGCTGGGCTTCAGGGTTATCTACTGGGCCAATCTGCCCGATGGAGGTACATTTATAATATTTTTGCCCTTTGCATTCATTTTTAAAATATTTTTGATCATATAAGGTCTTTGCATTGGTTTGTTTCCAGATAAATATATTTTTTAGATTACAAGTGGGTCACTCTGATTCCTGAACATCCTCTCGAGAGCCTGCAGAAATGTGCAAAAATAGACCTTGACTTGATTTGGGTTTAGAATGACTCATTTGTAATTTCAGCATATTCTCAAATTTGCTATGAGCTGAGAAAAACAGTGTTATAGTGAGTAATAAGATTTGTTATTGATGCTGGTGAGTGAGTAAGTTGCAGCTTGGAGTCACCCAGGTCCATTGTGGGTAGCCAACAAGGAATTATTTTCTTTCTCCATGGCGATTTGGATGTCAGATAAGATGCTACGCTATTGTCACAAGCCGGCTTTGCGTGAGCGGAACTTGGTTGTGACAGCATCATTACCTTTGACCCCTGCCCTGTCACATCATGTTGGCCTGCAAATTAAAAATGAATGCTTAAGGACTTGACAGCCATGAGGAGTTTGCATGGGAACAGTAGGCGCTCTCAGAATGTGGGGGGGACAACAATGCATTTTATCTAAGTGAACAGTTTTATAATAATAATAATCCCTAGTAATATTTTATAAATGTATTTTTTACTTTAATATCCAAATTATGTACTATATTGTACTGAAAAAAAAGTGTTTCTACTAACCAGCTGAGCCTAAGCCAAATGTGCTTTATCTTGTGAATTGTATAAAATTTTGAATCTTAAGATAAATTTGTGTTAAAATAATAAAAAATAAAAAACTTTTTATTTTATTTTATTTTGACATTCACATTTGACACCTTTAAGTTTGAGCAATGGCAACACTAAGTTTACCTGCAAGTAGTTTGCTTACAAGAAGAAAGATTTGACTGAATCGTCTTCATTTCCTGTCCTCAGAGCTTGGAGAGATCAGGAATGTCACATCTTCCAAGCCGTCACTGGAGTTGGACGGGTTGGAGAAATACACTAACTACAGCATCCAGGTGTTAGCCTTCACCCGAGCGGGTGATGGTGTTCGCAGTGAACAGATTTACATTCGCACCAAGGAGGACGGTAGGTCATTTCTGTTTTTAAAATACCAAAAGGATGTCATATTGTAACAAAAATGGAAATAGAATAATAATGTGGGTGTCATTTCAGTGCCTGGTCCTCCTGGTGGTGTGAAGGCAGCAGCTGCTTCCAACTCAGTGGTGTTTGTATCATGGCTTCCTCCTCTCAAAGTGAACGGCATCATCAGGAAATACACTGTTTTCTGCTCCAACCCACACCCCACGGTAATAATTTTAGAATGTTTCTGTTAAGTGCAACGATATATATTTTGCCGCGACAGAAAAGGTCAGAGTGCAATATCTTGCGTCACACAGGTCAGCAGTGAGTTTGAAGCAGCACCAGATGTGTTCTTCTACCGGATCCCCAACCTGAGCAGAAACCGGCAATACAGCATCTGGGTGGTGGCCGTCACTGCTGCCGGCCGTGGAAACGCCAGCGAAATTATCACTGTTAAACCCATGGCGGAAGGCAAGTCAAATTATGAAAACGATTCATGACGATTCCTATCATTGCATAGCATCGGTAAAAGGCTCCTAACCTTCCGTGTGGCCTTGTCCGAACGTTACCATCTTGGCATGAGCGTGGATGATCACATACGGAGATAAACCGCCAGGGGTCGGGACCTGGGACTCTTATCGGGGCTATCATCGGCTTCTGAATGTATTTTGTGGACATTATCTTCAAGATGAAGATATGGAGTCATATGTGTGAAAATCTGAAAGAAGAAATAAAAAAATCCTGACAGATCTATCAAACTTAACAAGACATTGACATTATCTTCAAGATGAAGATATGGAGTCATATGTGTGAAAATCTGAAAGAAGAAAAAAAAAAATCCTGACAGATCTATCAAACTTCCCAAGACCCACAAAAAAACGGAATAAAGTCAAACAGAAAATCAGCCAAGTTGGTTTAGAAGAATTCCAGGTCATTCCATTCACTACCACAAATTTATTTATTTTTTTAGCTCCAGCACGCATCTTGACCTTCAACAGGACAGTCACGACACCCTGGATGAAAGACATTGTGTTGCCCTGTAAGGCGGTTGGTGATCCTTCTCCAACGATCAAGTGGTTGAAGGAGATGTGAGTATCGACTACCATGATTGCCCATTTAGCACGAAAAGCTAATTGAGCTAACGTGCACATCTCTTTTGCAGCAACGGAACCCCTGCACCTGTTGTGATTGACAGCCGGCGCAGTGTCCATGGTAACGGAAGTCTTGTTATTCGGACAGTGAAAGCAGAGGACTCTGGGAACTATACTTGTGTCGCTAGCAATAGCTTCGGCTCCGATAAGATCGTCCTCAACCTGCAGGTTCAAGGTAGGAAATTTAACCTTTGTAACTAGTTTTTAATCTTCTTCCATCGATTTAGTTTTTATGTCGTGACCAAAGCAATTAAAGCCACTTTGGCGCCATCTTGTGGCATCTTGGCAGCCCCCCAAATAATTATGCTAAAGTGAAAAGAGGAGCTAAATTTAGACAAAAGTAGTGCTTCTGAATAATATTAGATATTTTGTATTGGGGTTTTTTTTCATAATAGCTTAGTGCACCATCTTATTTCATTTGCAAAAAAATATTGTGTTTGTCTTCTTCAGTTCCACCTGACCAGCCTCGTCTCACAGTGACCAAGACAACCACAACTTCCATCACGCTGTCTTGGATACCTGGAGACAATGGTGGCAGCTCCATAAGAGGTTGGAGAAATGTGGAATTTGACACCATCATCTCTCACACTACTTCTCCGAAACTGATTATGGTATTTTCTACCCTAGGCTACATTTTGCAATATTCCGAGGACAACAGCGAACAGTGGGGCAACTTCGCCATCAGCCCGAGTGAGCGCTCCTACCGGTTGGAGAACCTCAAGTGCGGCACCTGGTACAAGTTCACCCTAACAGCCCAGAATGGCGTTGGGCCCGGCCGAATAAGTGAGATCATTGAAGCAAAGACACATGGCAAAGGTGAGAGACATAGTTTCTTGTAGGTTCTAGCCAACAATGATAGTTAGCATGTGTATATAGAGAGATGATTGGGTTGATTCTTATCATCTTCTCATCCCTTCAGAACCTCAGTACTCCAAAGAACAGGAGCTCTTTACCAGTATTAATGCCACGCGAGTAAAGCTCAATCTCAACGGCTGGAACAACGGCGGATGCCCGATCACCTCCTTCACGTTGGAGTATCGGCCAATGGAGTCGCCGTCATGGACCACGGCACAGCGCACCTCCCTCACCAAGAGTTACATCCTCTACGACCTGCAGGAGGCAACCTGGTATGAGCTGCAGATGAAAATCTACAACAGCGCTGGCTACGCTGAGAAGAGGGTCAAGTTTGCCACGCTCAGCTATGATGGCAGTAAGTTCAACTGGAAATTTTCAGCGCAAATTTTCTCCACATTTTTATTTATTTTTACTTTGATTTTTATTTTATTTTATTTTATTTTATTTTATTTTATTTTATTTTATTTTATTTTATTTTTATTTTTATTTTTATTTTATTTTATTTTATTTTATTTTATTTTTTATTTTTTATTTTTTATTTTTTATTTTTTATTATTTTTATTTTTATTTTATTTTATTTTATTTTATTTTATTTTATTTTTTATTTTTTATTTTTTATTTTTTATTTTTTATTTTTTATTTTATTTTATTTTATTTTATTTTTTATTTATTATTGAATTCTGTGTAGCTGCATCATAACACAATGTTACCCCTTGGCAGGCACCATTGCCCCACTGGTGAAGGCACCCAATGTGAGTGAGGACACCTCTGGCGGTGGTGAAGGTTTGAAGATGATGGTGACCATTTCCTGCGTGCTGGTGGCAATTGTCGTCATCTTCATCGGACTGCTGGTACTGCGAAGGAGAAGACGAGAGCAAAGGTTGAAGAGACTCCGAGGTAAGACAGGAGAGGAGGTCACCATTTTCTCATCATCGCATTCAATCTGATGTCATCATTTTGTTCCCTAGATGCAAAAAGTTTGGCTGAGATGCTCATGAGGTAAGAAGCCTCACCTTAGCATGGTTACACCTAATGAAGAACTTGTCATGAAGAACTCATTTACCCTTCCCAGTAAAAACACACGACCGGCCGAACCAGTCAACAAACAACAGCAAACCCTCCGAATGCACATCGACATCCCCAGGGCTCAGCTTCTGATCGAGGAGCGAGACACCATGGAGACTGTTGGTAAGCACCACACAAACATCAATTCCACGAGCTTGCCCTAATTACTTTTTACATCTCCACAGATGACAGGTCCACCGTCTTGCTGACCGATAACGACTTTGGGGAAACACAAAAACAAAAGTCATCCACAGTCACCCACACTGTCCATTACCAGTCCCTCTCCCAGGCCACCGGTCCTCTGGTAGACGTGTCTGATGCCAGACCAGGAACCAGTAAGTCCAGTACGGACCTTTTTTTTTTTTACTTCATGAAATATGCAAATTTCCTGGAAAGTCAAACTGTTTAGTTGATAGATATGGACATCTGGGTGGTCAATGGAAAATAAAAACTCATTGGGGTCAAACCCAAGGCCCGGGGGCCAGATATGACATATTTATATGTGACAAATTACAAATCATCTTGAAAATTTTCTATTAGCGTTCATCTTTTTAAAATATTATATCCTGTTCTCTGTGACTTGCATAAATCTCTTTTACTCTTCCTATCAGATCCGACCGCCCGCCGCACAGCCAAAGCCGGACCGGCTGCTCGTAACCGCTACGCCAGCCAGTGGACCCTGAACCGCCCACATCCTCCAGTCTCCTCCCACACGTTAAGCACCGATTGGAGGCTGCCCACGCCAAGAGTGGCAGGCTCCGTCGACAAGGAGAGTGACAGCTACAGTGTCAGCCCATCTCAGGATACCGGTCAGCGTCTATTTTTATACAAACGTTCTCATTAACGTCACTAACATCATTACATTTTCTGCTATCTTTAACAACGTTACATCACTAATATCCTCGGGCCCGAATCCAGACCGTGCTCGGAGCAGTATGGTGTCAACGGAGAGCGCTTCGTCCACCTACGAGGAGTTGGCCAGAGCCTACGAGCACGCCAAGATGGAGGAGCAGCTACGCCACGCCAAGTTCACCATCACCGAATGCTTCATCTCCGACACGTCCTCGGAGCAAATGACCGCCGGTACCAACGATTACACCGACAGCCTGACGTCCAGCACGCCGTCCGAATCGGGCATCTGCCGCTTCACTGCTTCCCCGCCCAAGCCTCAGGACGTCAGCCGGGTCATGAACATGGCCGTGCCCAAGGCCCACAGACCGGGTGAGGCAATTGTTGCCAAAGCCCATCCTTGCCTGACACATACTAACATTTTCTAATTAACTTTCAACTTACTCATTCTAATTGCTTATGCTAGCACTAAGTCCTAAAGGATGATTTTTCATTGATGTGTTTTATTGTCCAGTTGGATAAATCCCCACACCCTAATGACCTTTAGGGTTAAAAGAAATCCCTGGAAACATCCCCACAGTTTTGGGGAAACATTTAAAATAAAAAGGTTATTTAAAAACAAAAATTTAAATGAATTATAATTCTTAAAGATATCGCATAGAGTTGAACCCCAATTTATTTGTGTGTCTTGTCCCACAGGCGGCGAGTTGGTTCACCTCCCCCCGTACCTGCGCATGGACTTCCTGTTAAACCGAGGCATGTCCTGCTCAGGCTCATCCAGGGGAACGGCGAGCGGAGAGAGAGCGGCCATGGGCCAGGCCTGTCTGGAGCCCCAGAAGAGTCGCTCGCTGAAGCGGCCCTCCCGCATGGCGCCCCCGACACCCACAGAGGCCCCTCAGGCCAGCAGGGACCCAGCGGCCCAGTGGCAGCCCGGCTCAGCCGCCACGCTCCCCCACAGAGAGGGCTCCGAGCTGGCCCAGGCCGCCAAGCTCAGCACCTCCCAGGAGTCCCTGCTGGACTCGCGAGGACATCTCAAACAGACCAGCAATCCCTACGCAAAGTCCTACACGCTGGTATAACAGCAGGGGGGAGGGGCCTCGCTCTTGGACGGGACTAGAATTCACTCTAACACTGGACTTAACACTCAAGTGCAGTAAATTGACTCACCACACAGTTCTGTAAATATGCCCGAGAGGGGGCGGTAACTTTTACTAATCTACTTTTATTTATTTTAGAACTTCCTTTTCATCTCCTCTTTGTATTTCTTTTCTTTTTTTTTTTTTTTCACTTGAAAATGACAAAATAAATAATTCACTCATCAGAATTGGTTGCACCCAGAGTGTTGCCAAACTAATTGAGTAACGGGGAACGTTATTTACTCTTCATTATTGTCCGTTCTTTATAATTGATGAGTGATTATTACTAATTGTTAGTTGACATCTATTAATAATCATTAAAATGGATTACCATAGCAACAATGTTTTCATAATAACTTTTTTTTTTGGTGATTTTTTTTCTGGAGTGGAAAATGAGAATGAGAAGTCATTTTTTTCCTATGGAATATCACGGAATGAAACTTGGAACAAAAGAAATTGACACCCGTTCGTTCACTTTTCAGCTGCTCTCAAATTGTTACTTTTTTTGGAAGAAAAAAAAAAAATCTATTTCCTATGGATGCATGGGGACTGACCAATTCAAAGACAATGACGATTACCATCATAGCCGGACAGCCCGGCCGAGCATTTTGTCACACTTATGAAATGATCCAATGTGAAGATTTATTATTCTTATTACTATAAATATATATATGAAAAGAGAAATCACTTTTATTTGTGGATATTACAGGGAAGAATTGATTTGGTTAATAAAGTCTTTAGTCATGTTTGCACATATCTTGTTTTAATTAGGAAATGGCGTCTCTGTCGATCTTTCTGTGTCCCATTCTCCAATGGTGCAATATGAAGAAAAAAAAAAAGTCTATGAAAATTATTGCTCTATACTGTACTGTAATGATGAAAAATAATTATGTTGTGAGTGTACTGGACACATTCCAGCTATGTCTTCAGGTAGTTTGCCACCGCTTGTGTGCCAGGGTGGTGAGTGGTGTTAGGCTAGAACATGGCGGGTTTCCACAACTAATGGTTGGTCTTTCCAAAGTGAGCCAACTTGAGTGTGTCCCCTTCTCTCAGTGCACTAGGAGGAGTTCTCGGGGCGCTCACGCTCCTCGCTAGATCTACTGTTGCTGCATTGCAGTGATGCTCCTCTACAGGGAAAAGAAAATGTGAGACAATCCAGCAGTTCCCCCCCTATTCAAAATAAAAAATATAGAGAGAGAATTTGGGAAATACCCGAAAAATAATATAAGGATTTTTTTTTTTTTTTTGCTTTATTTTGTGGGCTACCCTGGCGCGTTTTGACTTTTGGTTCCTTAATGATTCTTGCTGAAGGGAGAAGAATATATTACTCGTTCTTCTGTGAGGGTTTTTTTTTTTTTTTTTTTGGTCGGTTTCTATGATTCGCTTCATTCCTAACTGTCTTCGTTCTGATGTTTTGTTTTTAACAACAAACAATGTCACATTTTATTTTTTAACATCGGTGTTCACCGTGGTGGCACTGGAATAAAGATAAACTAACACAAAATTCAAATTTGCTTAATAAAATGGCTGTTCCCCAATGTGTTTGGCATGAATGACCTTGATGATGATGATGATGCTTTAAAAAAAAGACTTGAGATGTCCTCTGAAGGCCGTCACATCTGGCGAGACTTGATCATGGAGAATTTGGATGGGCTTAATGTGAATGTGAACAAAATTGGTGCATTACATTGACAGCAACATGAGGATCTTTATTGTAATGATCCAGAAACACAAGAAAAAATATCTGTGTGATACTACATCTGGAATGTGATCATCAATTGAGTATTACATACAATAATACACTGATTCCCAAAATTGATTAGCCCAAATCCAAGTTCTGTACCCCTCTGTTTGAATTTGGGATGGTGCAGTTTGATAAACATGCAGATGTGAGGAACCGGCAAGCCTTGCCACTTCTATGACTTCATATCCTGCTTCTTCTTCTGGAATCTCCTAAACTGCGACTGGATGGCCACGGCGGCCTTCTCTGTTTGCGGGTTGTCCATATCAATATCGAAGTCTTCAGGGAGGTTGCTCTTCTTTTCATCTGAGGAGAGATAGATTATTTATTTTTATTTTTATTTTTATTTTTATTTTTATTTTTATTTTTATTTTTATTTTTATTTTTATTTTCTATTTATTTTTTATTTTTTATTTTTTATTTTTTATTTTTTATTTTTTATTTTTTATTTTTTATTTTATTTTTTTTATTTTATTTTTTTTTTTTAATTTTTAATTTTTAATTTTTTTTATTTTTTTAATTTTTTATTTTTTTTTATCTATTTTTCATGTTTTTTTTTCTTTATTTATTTCTACAATTTAAAGTTCAGGATGGACAATTTTTTTTTTTTTAATTTATTTATTTATTTTTTGTTATTTTTATTTTCTATTTATTTTTTATTTTTTATTTATTTTTATTTTTTATTTTTTATTTTTTATTAATTTTTAATTTTTAATTTTTTTAATTTAACTATTTTTCATGTATTTTTTTATTTATTTATTTCAACAATTTAAAGTTCAGGATGAACAAAAAAAATTTTATTTTTATACTATTTATTTTTTTATTTAACTATTTTTTATTTATCTATTTTTTTATTTTTTTATTTCTACAATTTAAAGTTCAGGATGGACAACTGTCAATGATGAATTTATCCTTTATCTTTAAATCTAGCTATGGGAGATTCTCCTGAACATTTGAAAAAACAATATAAATACCGATATGAACTTGTCATACTATTTCATCTCAAGTGCGGTTCAAAGTTTTAACATAAATTCCTTCAAATAAATGTGATTTGTGTTCTCCATGCAGCATACAGGTGGACCAGGCAGTGAACTTTAATAGTGCTGACCTTTCCTTGTTTGACCTGACATTTTTTCATCTACTTACATTTAGTTGGATCTTTTTGTTGACCCTGGCGACCTTTGGATGGGACGTGACAGTGGAATCAATTCAAATATCTATCATGAGTTCAATAGACACACACACACACGTTTCCACTTCACAGAATCAATACCCAACTCCGGTCGGTTTCATAAGCACGTCACACTCTCCCAAGTGTGTTGTGCTGCTGCATGAATGACTCAAATTGCCCAAGTGCATGATGGGAATATATTATTCCCATAAGAAGATAGTAAAAGGTCACAGTCAAATTGGCTCCCAGGAGAAGTTGAGTAAAAAGGTTCATCCAATGACTGATATTGCCTTTATATTGAAAATACTAAGTTAAAAAAATAATGACAAATTATTTCAGTGAGAGAAAATTTTGTTATATAATATATTGAAAGAATTCAAACTGGAGCGAAGCAATGCATGAGTTTCTACTTTCTTCATGCATATTCTAATTTTGCAGGATGGCATTTTTTTTTTTTTTACTTAGAGCCATTTATGAATTTCAAAGGATCCTACCATCCAAGCGAAGCCAAATTGTGCTGTTTATACACTGAAGGGATTTGAATCACATTAAAACAAATACTACATGGCCCAGTTTGCAAAGTAGGTCTTCCAGTGGATTACATCAACGTTGTTGTTTTGTATATAATTGTCGGACACTTATCTAAAACAATCCCTCTGAGACAGTATAATGTTTATGTGCTATTAAAATAAAAGGAGACACAATCGTCATAAAGTCATTTTTTTCTACAACGATAAATAATATGCATTTTGATCAATACCTTGGCCCGCTGATGCTTTGTTCCCAATTATGGTTGTCGATATTTGTTTCTGTAAAGACAAAAATAGTAAATATCATTCAAATATAGATAATGATAATATTTGCAATGAATTACATCTTTGGATAAAGAGCCAGATTGTCTTGGAGCAGGACACCAGCCAAACACATCATCTTCATCTTCATCATCATCATCATCATCACAGCTCCAAGCTATTCTCCTCTGACAGGCCGAGGTTGCAGCCCAACCAAACCATCAAAAAAAAAAAGATGCAACCACTTTGAAAAGCAAAGATGTTCCAGCATCTGGGAAGCAACAGCTGCTTGATTCAGATTCAATTTGTTCACTCTCAAAGCACATCCAGCTCTATTCCCCAAGCCCTGACTCCACCTCGTATCTCTCTTCTCCGAGATGAATGCACGAGTCAGGTGGAATTTGATTTTGCTCGCGCGCTATTTGATTTGTTTCCCCGCAGATAGCATCACTCTCTCACTCAGCTCTACCTAAATTATTAATCCAGTGGCTCCACCACCAAATTTGAAACAGCGGAGCAGATTTGATGAATGAGGGGAAATAAGGGACAATTCAATTTCCTCAAACAATCAAAGAGAAAATGTTTGACCATCTGTTTTGATATGTGTCTGTCCTGTGAGTGAGTGAGTGAGTGAGTGAGTGAGTGAGTGAGTGAGTGAGTGAGTGAGTGAGTGAGTGAGTGAGTGAGTGAGTGAGTGAGTCAGTCAGTCAGTCAGTCAGTCAGTCAGTCAGTCAGTCAGTCAGTGAGTCAGTGACTGAGTGACTGAGTGAGTCAGTGACTGAGTCAGTGAGTCGGTGACTGAGGGATTTAGTCAGTGAGTGAGTGAGTGAGTGAGTGAGTGAGTGAGTGAGTGAGTGAGTGAGTGAGTGAGTGAGTGAGTGAGTGAGTGAGTGAGTGAGTGAGTGAGTGAGTGAGTGAGTGAGTGAGTGAGTGAGTGAGTGAGTGAGACAGTGAGTCAGTGACTGAGTGAGTGAGTCCGTGAGTCAGTGACTGAGTGACTTAGTGACTTAGTGAGTCAGTGACTGAGTGACTGAGGGAGTCACTAAGTCAGTGAGTGAGTTAGTGACTGAGTGATTGAGTGAGTCAGTGAGTGAGTCAGTGAGTCAGTGACTGAGTGACTGAGTCAGTGAGTCAGTCAGTGAGTCAGTGACTGATTGAGTCAGTGAGTGAGTCAGTGAGTCAGTGACTGAGTGTGACTGAGTGAGTGTGTTGATAGGTTGGGAGACTATTTTTAGTTCTCCTGATAGTTGAAGCTCCCCGGAGAAGACACCATGCTGCACTCAGGATCTATTAACATTTAACTAGGAGACAGCAAAAGTGGGTCACAGACAGCTCATTCTAGCACCATAACAAGCTTTCAGTAGCCCTTCCACCACCAGACTGGAAATAAGGATGACAGCGTGAGTCTTTGACTCCCGCTGTTGGACTGATTGAACAAACATGACTAGTTAGAATATCCAAGGAAAAAACAGGATTGTGCGTTTGTTTACACTATATGGTTTTGATCTTTTCAATATAGTCCTAGAATAGCTTTTGCAAATAGATAAAAGTGAATCTTTGATGATTTAACAAATGCTGGAACGGGGGATATTTAAATAGTGCTTATACTTGGGAATTGCTTAAAATAACTATTTTCATTATGCATTTCTTGTTTTTCTACTAAATGTTATTGTTGATGTATTTTGGATGCATTTACATGAGCATCTGCTTCTGGCACAGCTCGTCCCTGAAGTGACAGTAGCTTTCAAAAGATGCGAGCTACAAAGGCATTTTACAGATTTAGGAAAAACCCACATTCCAAAACATGCTTTAAGAAGTTGACTGACAGCACCAAGGCCTAATGGTACTTTCGGTGGATTAGAGATTATTTCTTTGTTGTATCTGTTCATGGTTTTGAAGAAGGATTAAGTTTGGTCTGCAGGACAAATCACAGAAAATCTCAGATTAAAATATTTTCTTTTATCAAAGGAAAATAGAAACGCCTCAAATCCGCCGGGATCAAAACAGAATATATATTGATCATTATGTGCTGCACTGAATTTTTTAAATAATCCCTTTTCTTACACACCACTATGATTTTACCAAGTCAGCAAAACAGTGATGCTTTTCCCAATCTCACTTTGTCTTTTTTACACTGCTCAGCAACTTCTAACACTCTTATCTAGTTAATTTAATGTAGTAAAGGGCTCAAGTCTACTTTAGATGATGAAACAAATCGTTGACAACACTCTCAGCATAATTAAACTCCGAGGCAGGTAAACATTGCAGAGGCCACTCAAATGTTGATGCGTTGATTGAACTGCGTCAGTAAACATGTCTTAAAATAATTGGATTTTTAATTGGATTTATCATACAGAATTAAAAATCACAGTTTTATCAACTAGGACATGACCGAACCGTCATTAAAACAAACTATTTTTCCAAATTATTCGGCAAATATTTGAACTGAATGTTTTGAAAGGAATAGCATACAAACCTGAATATGGAAAACCTTTTTTTTTTTTTCTTCTTAAAAAGAAACCCTACCTCACTCATTGCAGCACGTGTGCGTAGGTCAAGTTCAGAACGTCCCTGATGTCTCCAATGATGCCTGTGGTAGCTCTTCTCACAGAGATGCTGGCTTTTATACAGGATGGGTTGTTTTTTTTTCTCTCCTCCCACTCAAATGCAGAAGACCAATAAGTGAGTCTCTAGCTCCACACTGTGGAGCAACCTTCAATCACCTGCTTTCCTCTTGAAGAGGCTTTTGTGGCCTTTTCATGCATGAGTCGATGAGAAAGGTCCAACATGCATTAGAACTCCTCCAAAAAAATATAGTAATATACTGTACAGCGTGAGTAATATAATTAATATAATTCTCATTTTTACAAATACACATAGTATAACAGTCCAGCCCACACACACATGACTTGTTTCAGTCTTTGGGGTCCAAGGTTTTTAGTCTTTCTACACAGTAGTGGCATGTCTGTGTTTTCTGAAACCTTCACCCACGTTGTTGGAGTCATCTTCTGTGTGGTTATTATAAACAGCATCAGGCATCTAAAAAAATAAAAATAATTGAATGAATAAAAAAATGAATAAAATAAAATAAATGACTAAATAAATGACTACATAAATAAATACTGTACCTACCTCAAAAAAATTGGAGGGAGTTGTGTGGGAGTAACCACTGTCTGTAAGATCACTTGAAGTGACATCTGTAAATCAGATAAGGGAGGGAAGAAGCTCGTTGGCGTGATTGGTATGACTGTTTCAATGATGCGATTATTAATCACGTTTGTGGAAAGTTTGGGTGCAGTGTTTCGTAATCCCCAGGCTTACTTGTTTGACCATCTGTCACATAACCTGCATTGACTCGACCTTGTTTCTGTCCAGGTGGTCTCAGTCCGCTCAACTGGCTCTGTGTTCTTACTCTTCTACTAAGAACAGAAATAGGAGAAGACATGTGAAAAGTGGAAATGAAATGTTACTTTTTTTTCTCGAGAGAAACAACAATAAAATCTTATATTGTAAGTAGAGTGGCTCCTTACGTCATTTCCTCTTGGTAGTTAGGTTCTGGAATGACAAAATATTAAATTGTAACAAATGCCCTTACCATATTGCATTGTGAGGTGCAAGTTTTATTATTGCCTATTTTTGTTTAAAGTAGTTACAGTATGATCTGCAACTAAACAAGATACTTTTCAAACTGTGGCCACTTACCTTTTTCTTTCTTGCGTTTGTAGCAAAAGAATATGCCATAAATGAGTAAAAATAGCAGAGCAACACCTCCAAAAGAGCAAACCAGAGCTATCAGGATGGTCCAGTCTGGAGGCTTCGGTACTGTCAAAGGAAATGGCAGAATTCATAATTTATAGGACTTAATACTTTACAAAGAAAGGAAATTATTGACACAGGAGGCCAATGCAAAATTTGTCTTTGTGGGCCACATAAAATGATGTGGCGGGCTCTGTCTGGCCCCCGGGTCTTGTAGTTGATGCTAACCGTAACCCAAGTATGAATTCCTAGTTTGGAAACCTAACCCTAGTTTGAAACCCTACTTTGAAACCCTAACCCTAGTTTTAAACCCTACTTTGAAACCCTAACTCTATTATGAAACCCTACTTTGAAACCCTAACTCTATTATGAAACCCTACTTTGAAACCCTAACCCTAGGTTTAAACCCTACTTTGAAACCCTAATTCTAGTTTTAAACCCTACATTGAAACCCCACTAGGGTTAGGATTTTAAACGAGTATCTCCAACAAGGTTAAAAACCACTGGTCTAGACAAAGTAAAACAACCCTAACCCTAACCCTAACCCTAACGCAACTTTGAAACCCTAACCCTAACCATAACCATAACCATAACCCTAAGCCTAACCCCAACCCTAAGCCTACTTTGAAACCCTAACCCTAGTTTTAAACCCTACTTTGAAACCCTAATTCTAGTTTTAAACCCTACATTGAAACCCCACTAGGGTTAGGATTTTAAACGAGTATCTCCAACAAGGTTAAAAACCACTGGTCTAGACAAAGTAAAACAACCCTAACCCTAACCCTAACCCTAACGCAACTTTGAAACCCTAAACCTAACCCTAACCATAACCATAACCCTAAGCCTAACCCCAACCCTAAGCCTACTTTGAAACCCTAACCCTAGTTTTAAACCCTACTTGGAAACCCTAATTCTAACCCTAACCCTAACCATAACCATAACCATAACCCTAAGCCTAACCCTAACCCTACTTTGAAACCCTAACCCTAGTTTTAAACCCTACTTTGAAACCCTAATTCTAGTTTTAAACCCTACATTGAAACCCCACTAGGGTTAGGATTTTAAACGAGTATCTCCAACAAGGTTAAAAACCACTGGTCTAGACAAAGTAAAACAACCCTAACCCTAACCCTAACCCTAACGCAACTTTGAAACCCTAACCCTAACCCTAACCATAACCATAACCATAACCCTAAGCCTAACCCCAACCCTAAACCTACTTTGAAACCCTAACCCTAGTTTTAAACCCTACTTGGAAACCCTAATTCTAACCCTAACCCTAACCATAACCATAACCCTAAGCCTAACCCTAACCCTACTTTGAAACCCTAACCCTAGTTTTAAACCCTACTTTGAAACCCTAATTCTAGTTTTAAACCCTACATTGAAACCCCACTAGGGTTAGGATTTTAAACGAGTATCTCCAACAAGGTTAAAAACCACTGGTCTAGACAAAGTAAAACAACTGAACAAATGTGATAGTTGCTCACGTTTGAATTATTTTAGAAGAATTGAGAATTTGAGAATTGAATTCTTTTTCTTACCAACTACTAAGAAGACCGTGCTGGATAGTGGCTTTGTTAGTGTCTGCAGCATCGCCAAACACTCCACGGTAGAATTTTTGACCGCTTTAAACTTGAGGACACTGGAGGAGTTGAAGGAATCTCCATGAGGCACATGAGTATTGTTGTACAGGTTGCCATCTACAGGGCCACCATTCAGCTTCCAGCTAACAACTGGATTAGGGAACCAAGCTGAAGTCACGCAGTTGAACTCCACCTCCTCATCCTCGGCCACCTTCAAATTACCCCCCTGGATTTGGACTGCACCGCTCTCTAATTTACAGAAGCAGAAAAAAATTGAAGACACTTTGGCCTCTTAATTGAAATGTTCAAGAACATTATTTCGAAGTTTGATTTTTGTTTGATAATTATACAACATGAAAATAATGTAGCTGTTAACAAATGGACAGCACCTTGAACATGTAGCGTTGCTGATTTTGAACCATAGTCTCCTTGCACGGTACAAATAACCGGCCCAGCTTCTCTACGAGAAGTGTTGTGGATGGTGAAAACAACGCAGCTGGTGTCCTCGGCAGAGCAGATGGAGGCTGAAAATTGTTCCGAGGCTGAGGACACGTTACCACTTCGGGGAAAGGTGAGGACCAGAAAACCTCGGACGTTCCACGTCATGACCTCCCACTTTCCCTGCACAGTGGCGGTGAATCGAGCATCGGTTCCTTTTAGAACGGTCGAATCCAGAGGCTCCACTTGGAACTGTCCCATCACTGAAGACATCATGGGAAAGTGGAAGCAATAAATTACCTGAAAACTTCGTATTTGTAAAATAATACAAGAGTTTGTGTGATGAAAAAAAAAGGACCAACTTTACTAATGTATGTGTTTCTGTCATTTGTGTATTATATTCGGTTTTAAAGTTCAAAAAGAAGGAAAAGGAGAGAAAGTGATTGATACCGAGTAAACTTTGGCTGAACTTTCCATCATTCAGAATAATCCGAATGAATGCATGACAGCACTGTTCAAGTACTCAAGTACATATTTGCTCAAGGTATGTTGTGTGTGCAAGCGTGAGTACAAAAATGAAACTCAGTTTGAAAGGACATGTTTTTTTCCAGAATAGCATTAAATAATAAATTTAGTATACTGACCTCCAGTTGCACACACTATGAGCCAGAGGCATGTGTCGAGGTCCATTCTTTTATTCAACCTGAAAGATGGCAATAGAAATAATTTGGTTGTATGAAATTATTATTATTTTATTTTTAAGAACATAGGTAATATACATAAATGATCTCTGTGGAGTAAAACTGAGATTCACCAATTTTTATTTGAATTAACAGGAGCTTCAGAATGTTATTATTTTCCAGGATCATTTAGAATGGTTGTAAAATGAAAACTTACTTTGTTATTAATCCCGTTGTAGTGTGTCATGGAGCCAAGCTTCATTTCCTGAAACACCAGCAGGTGAGTTTGTCGTTTCAACTCTCATACTGGGTACAAAGGTCATGGAAACCCAGCCCTTTTTTTTTCTTCTCCATAGTGACTGCAAAGTCCTCTGTGGGTGTGATGGATGTCATTTCAGAAGAGACAAGTGACGTCACGTGAGAGAGAGCGAGAGCTGAGATTCATAAATCTTTACACATATAATTATTTTATATATATATATATCATTTTTTAAGACATAAAAAGACCTTAATTGGTCGTAAAGGAGACAAGAAGATCCGTGTCAAAACTCCCCAAAACTATTCAGGTGTTGTGTTGCGCGTGTGTAAGGGCGGGGCCAGTGCTTCAGCTGTTGCGGTGATAATAAATCCTATTTACCGGTGGATAGTTAATAATATACATCTAAAATTAGCTTGCGTGTCAGATATAATTATATGTTGGGTCGTATTTGATGCGAAGGCTTTGAATTTCACACACCATCTTAAGATGCTTCCTAATAAGGTGATTGAAACCTTTTTCAGATGCTGCTGTACTCAAAATGTACCGCTAGAGGGCGGTGTCTAATAACATTGTGCTTATATCAACTTGCATACAGTGTACAATATTCTGAAATGTATTAGATTTCAACACAATGAAAGCCAAATTAATTCAGTATATTTGGATATTATTTTTTTCTTTTTTTTCTGCGTTTTGCACCATTATTTCAGTGATAAATTGTTTAATAAAGCAAACCAGGAAATCATTTGGAAACATGAGAAATGTAAACTTGAGAGATGTTTTTGAGAAGCTCACACATATGTTATTGATATTATATATTTGCCAAATGTCTTTTTACTGTATTTTAATCTGGCCTTTATTTGTGGTTTCATGAAGTTGAAATGCCACCACACTGAGTCCTGTAAAGACACGGCGGGCAAGGAAACAACCATGAAAACAAGGGGAAGACAGTGGGGGATGGTCAGTTAGCAATACAAAAGCCCTCTGATCCCCTTACATATGGCCTCAGAATGGATGTAACTCTTCGTCCCACTGTGTCAGAGATCATCAGTCACAGCTCATCATTTGTGCTCATCTATATATCGCCTTAAATTACTTCATAAAGGACATATTGTTCATGCCATTAGTTCCAGCTAACTGCCCCAATTGTCTAATATATCATAATTAATTGGTTTGTTCTCAAAAAGGCGTGCCTTTGGAGCTCACGTTAATGTGGGATTATTTTTTGTCATGTCAGCAATTGATTAATCGATGATTAAAGCCGACTAAGGTTTATTGTTACTGATCTTATTAGGCTGTGTTGTTGTGTGGCAAGATTTCACTCTCGTTACTGTACGTGAATTTCTATCATGCAGGTCATGGGCATTGCCCTCATAACACCAGGGCACATATCGTGTCCAAATATCCAGTTGATCCATTCACAGGCATTTCTTTCCACTCCACAAAAGATACAGCAACACATAAGACAGACAATATAATAATATTCACAGCCGTTAATCCTTTGAAAAAAAAAAATTACTGCAGTTTACTGAGTTTGTTATGAAACTCATCCATCCGCTTACTACTGGCCAACACAAATGCACTAGAAGGAGCAGCACAATGTCTGTGGCAAAATGCAACAAAACCTTTTAAAGTCTAAGAGGTAGGACTCACTAGGTTTAAATTATTTATGGTGCACTGATGATTGTTTTTCTGTTTCAAATTAGTCAAATAATTTCTTGGGGCACCAGCAACAAAGAACCTGGATTGAATCTGGCATTAAAAAAAAAAAGCAATATGTGACTATTGGTTGTTTTCATTCTTGTGGGGATGGAAATCATTTTTTTTGTGTGTGTTCCAATGTTGCAATGTCAAGCTGAATTTTAAATACTGTGATGGCAACATTTGCTTAGAGTCAAATCACACGTGACTTGTGTGGCACGGTCTGCACAACACAAACAAAATTAAATTGCAAATGCAACACTGCAGGGAATGACACGTGAAAATGCATTTAGTTATTCCCCATTGACACCGTGCAGGAGATCCCCGAATGGTAGACAAAAATGGAAGTATGACGAATTAAATGAATCCGCAGCGCCGCTTAGGTCATGCTTGGTGTTCACACAGCACAATGGCGGAAGCTGTCGCTGTGCACATTGCGAGATGGTGTTGCACAAGCACAATTATCCTGTCGCCATTTTCCCAATCCTAATACAAAAGACTTGGCTGCGAAAGTACACACCCCTCTCTCAATCCACAACCAATATCCATTCGCCGTTATCGGGACAATTGCACGGTGAGGCAGAAAAAAAAATTCACATCTGCTCGCGCAAACATTGCGGCCAACAAAATGTTTGCAAGACAATAACTGCTCAAGCGAGGTTGAGGAGAGAACTTGCGACATTTTCCGCTTTTTTCCCCCCAAAGCAGATGGCTGTCCAGAAAGACAACCACCTTGTCGAAATAGTTGATTGACGTATGAGCTATCCACTCATAAAATAGTGCAGATTTGAAATCGCGTTGCTGACCGCTGTGTTAACCAATCAGCAGGCGGTGTGGGCGGGTCGACGGTCGTCAATCACGCAGGAACTATAAGATTTAAATAAGAAGGGAGGGGGGGAATCCAATCCGGTTTGAGCTAGTTTTCTTCCAATGGAACATTATCATCTCGCTGCCCTGTATTAGACTGTACTTGTACAGCTTTATTCGGACTACTGTATATTTTTGTCCCGTATTCAGTTACACTTTGCAGTTTTTTTCCCTTTTCCACAAACACCCCTCACAAATCTACCATGCCTAAAAGGAGCAAAGTGAGTAATCCGAGATATTTCTTGCATTCAGTAGTACAGCATTTATAACCCACGACTGCTGCTTGTACAAATTGCTCGTTGGAGCGCGAGTTGCTACTTATTCGCTTTCGACTTCTGGGCAAATGTTAAAAAAAAAAAAAAAAATGTCGCGCTTGTTGCCACCGCTTGAGTTTGTACGCGTCGTCCTGATTTTATTTCTAGGTGGTGATTGTTGCTCTTATCACGCGATGCATTGTCAAAATATATAAAAATATATTTTCCCGACTATTTGTGCGAATTTGTGTGGTTTTGCTGCATGACGATGCAGTGCACGGTTGCATGTTTACATAAACGCTTTTGCGGTGTCGGCGCTCCGTCGACAGCTTATTTTTCTGCAGAGAAAGTTAGCGGCATATTGATTTGTCTCATACGAGCAGTCAGTCACGCAGGATAGTTAAGTTTCACTTTTGCTGCCATTAGAAGGCTTAAAATCCGTTAGAATTCCACCCAAGTTAAGGCCATTCAGTGTGGGATATTTTCTATTAAGGCCACGCCACCATGTGGAACATATTTTATTTATCACTTTCGTTGCATATGAACGCCATTGTTAGCGGAGGGCCGCCATTAGCCGCGGTGAAAACGCAGCTGTTTGGACTGCGTTCGTCGTGTTAGCTAGACGGCTCGGGGAAGGTTATGTAATGGCGAGCCTCCGTTAGCACACCGCCGCTCTTGTTGCTGGGGGGCGGGATTCTCGGGCCGAGCGACACACAGTGGACGAAAACCTTTTCAAATTAATGGCGGGAAAGCAAAACACGCGCAAACAGCAACTTGATCATTCTTATCAATAAAAGGATATGTGGAAAAGGGGGCGGAGTTTCGTCCCTTCCTTTACATTCATTCTAACTGCATTGTTGGCTTTTTATTCGAGACGACCGTGACGGTCGTTTTAATGTGATCGCAGCAGCTGTTGCCATATTTTGCAAAACAAGGCTCTTTTTTTTTGGATGGAGCAAAAAGTCCCGCGACATAAGACTGCCTCGACACGCCCACTTAAAATTTGTATACTTAGTAGATGCAAGACAGATGGCTAATTTGTCCAGTGTGGAAAATTAAATTATAGCCACAGCAATACTTATGCACTCAAACTAAGAAAATAATGCATGGATTGTACTTTTTCAATTATATTTTGCTTTATTTTGCAGGACGATAAAGAGGCAACTGAAACAGTGGTAAGGAATACAGTATTAAATATATGAATTCATAATCAATCGGATTTTAATTTATTATATGAATGAAAACATCCCCGTCACCCTGTAGGGGTCAGTAAAAGCGCACAACTCAATACGAAAAGTAATCATCCTTTTTTTTTTTTTTTTTCCCAACAAGCAGCCCAAGAGGAGATCTGGCAGATTCATTGTAAGTCCATAAACACGCCATATGGACTGTTTACATTTTAGCTGTTATTTATTCATAAATAAAACACGTTGATTTTTGCAGAAAACTGCCGCGCCTGCAACGCCAGAGCCCCAACCCAAGCCAAAGGTATGTTACCTTGTAAACTGCTCTGTGTTGCATAAAAAAGTGCAACGATTAATCAATTACCCGACAACTATTACTATCATGCAATGACATTTCACTTTGGAAAACAATGAAGAATATTTTTGCCTATTTTACTGTCAATTTGAAACAATGTTCCCTTGCAGAAGGCAGCTACTAAGCCTAAGAAAGGTAAGGAGGTGGAGAAGGCCAAGCCCGAAGAGAAGGCAGAAGATGCCCCCGCTGAGAATGGCGAAGCCAAAGCTGAGGAAGAGGTCAGTATTGGCAGCATGAAGGTAACCTTTGTGATCATTTTTGAAAACTCTTTCCGTGTGTTGCAGGCGCCAGCCACAGATGCAGCAGAGGAAAAAGATGAGGAAGCAGAATAACATCTCTCAAACCACATCTTTATCAGTGCTCCCTGTACCTCTTTTTCTTGTACAATTCAGGGGAATATTTCTATCAACTATTTTCTAAATACAGGTTTTTTAGTAGTCTGATTGTAGAGAACACTTTTTGTTAAGGAAAGACAAAAAAAAAATGTCAATTTGGAGACGGGGGAAATGTCATCGCATCCCATAATGTAACGTTGAAGTGGTTTTCAGTTCCGTTGTTTTTAAATGTGAACGGGGGCGGCGGGGTGGGGGGTGCAAGGATGGCTTACAATGTCAACAAGCAATCATCTTCACCGGAGTTTGGTCTACAACTGAAAGTGTTTTTGCCTGTGTGGATTACATTCCATATGCTTTAAAAGGGACAGTGTATGTAATCTGTGCCGAGGCAGAGAAGGACACAGTCACATATTGGTTTATTGTTTATACTGAAAAACAGTGTTTTTAGAATGTTTGCAAACTTTCCCCTCATGTACACACACGGTTTTCGGAAGAAATTGGATCAATAAATTACAAATCCCTTGTAGTGGAGCTCTCCCTATCCAAACTATGTATCTTCTGTGTTGGTTGTGTCCCTGTTCTGTGATAGCATTGCAATAACTTTGTATAGCTGCTGTGAAAAGAGGTTCGCAATCTCGGTATGCAGTGCATAATGGTACATTGTACGGATGGAACAAAAAAGGAATTTGCTTTCTTAGCCAAGCTAATGAGATGGGGAGGGGGGGGGATAAAACTGGTCTCTTAATGCCAGCAGACAACCTGTACATTTATAAGAGATGCCCGGGTGCATACCAGCAGTAGCTATACTCGCGCGAAGTTTAGGTAACAGTGAAAGTGTGCCGTTTCTTTTTGTTTATAGATGTACCTGTGTAATTATTGTTATCAACAAACCAATAAAGCTCAATTGGTAGTTTGTATTCTTTTTTTTTTTTTTCATTTTCACAAAGAGTTGTTGATAAACTAATTTGTTTCAGCGAAAATAGGAGCTGAATTTAAATATATTTGTGTTTTTATTTTCCATTCTGGGCAACTATAAGTGTCTAGTGAACATATTTATAGCCCTGGAGATTTTCCTGTTCCTCCCACACATAACATCCACTAGTTGAATTCGTTTATTTCCTTCTTTATAAAAAGATTTACATTTTTCTGAGCTGCCCTTGAACGCATCATGATTCATTTGCGAGACCACACGTCAATCGTAAACAAGGTGATGGATTTGCTGGGCTTGGGGCAGTGAAGGAAAAAAAGGCCTGGTTTGCGGGGAGAAATCAAATTGGGGAAAAAAATCAGCCCAAAGTCAGCTGAGATAATCGGTTGGGAAAAAAAGATAGATGAATTTCACTCTATTTACATTCTCCATTGTAAGATTCAGCACAATGGACAGCTCAAGTTGAAACATGTCTTAATTTGAAATACTGCACTTTGGAGTTGACATGGTACCCAAAAAAGTGTTATGTTGTTATTACAATGCAGTCATTTAGAGATTTAAGATTCAGCACCATGGACAGCTTCAGTTGAACCATGTCTTAATTTGAAATACTGCACTTTGACAAGGTACCCATGTGGGAAATGTTATGTTATTGCTATGTAGTCATTTTTATCATTGTAATGTTGTAATTATAGCAAATAAAAACTTGTCCTGTACATATAAATACAGTACTGATTGTTTTCATTCCAGTTGCAGCTGACTTTTGGACGCCCAATAAACAACATGTTTTTTAAACCAATCACTTCACATTTATTTGACTTCAACTGTAAGATTACATCAAATTACAGAGATTCCCTAATGGCACTGAGTTTGTTCCCATTATTAATTGACAAAACACACTAGAGGTGCAGTAAGCGAGAGAAATTAGTTGAAGAGCCTTTGACTGACCCTTTAGGCCTACAAAAAATATTTTTCAATATGCTGCACCCCTGAGACACACATGCACAAGTTTAAAAACACTGTCCAATAACTTTTAACATTCAACGTAAGTGATGAACCCGTACAAGTATTGAAAATGAGCTCAACAGTGATTTTGTCTGACTGCATCAAAATTTTTGCTTGATATTGTGTCCTCTAAGAAGTGTAGAAAACTCAAGGTAGATTTTCCTGTGAAACCTTATTTTGAATCATTGACGACAATGATTGACGCAACCAACTAAGTGCAAATGTAGTCAGTCTAGATTCTAGACTGTATAGACAACCCTATTATAAAACATTCAGAATTGTTATCATTTAGCTTTTTTTTAAAATAAATATTATAAGCTTACTCTTTTCCAGGTAGACTTCAAAGTGCATCTTTGGCAGTTGATGTCTGTTATGAATATTTGTGAGGTCACTGGTGTTGAACATGAGGGCACTTGGCTCACAAAGTTTTGTTGGCGTTGAGCTTGAAGGTATTTGGTGAAGTTAAAGTTTGTGTACTGTGGCACAGTCATGCCGGAGCAGAAATGACTCTTCCTCAAAATGTTCCAAAATGTCCTGACAAGAACAAGAATTAAATAATGTGACCACATTTTACATCTAATTAATTAAATTTTGGGTATATTTTTGCCCACGCTGTGTGTAAACTTCGTATACATCAGTCCAGTTTTTCTCTTCTTCCCATCTTGGTACGCATGTTGCGGATGAGGAAGAATGAAACGGTGGTGACGGCCATGAAGACTTCTGCTATCCAGAAGGCCATGTCCCAGCTGTGTTGTTTGGCAATAGTACTGAAGGGAAGTCCAGCCATAAAAGCCCCCACTGTAATAAAAACAAAATTGTATGACTCTGTCGTGGAATGTACATTAAAACAAATTGTAGTGCTAGCTGTACCGTTAGCCATCAGAGCTACGACAGCATGTGAGGTTCCACAAAAATTGGAAGGAGCACTTTCACTTGCGATCACTCCAAACAAGGCAATCGGCCCGTAAGAGGAAAATCCAAACATAGCACCAAGAAAGAGAATCCAGATCTGCAAATGACAATTTTTTTTTTTCTTTTTCAGTTTGGAAATCTCTGGAGAAAATGGTTACCTCTTTTTCCGAGACACCGATGAGCACAGAAATAGGATGGATGACTTGGAGCCAAAGAGGAGCCTCCTGAAGTCAAAGTATAACTTTTAGTATTGACAACATGGATGCATATCCTTGAAAAATAATACGCAAAAATGTTTTTTACCTTTGGAATTTCAGGTGTGATGGTGACCCTGAAGAGATACATGGACACGTACATGCCAGCCATCATGACAATGAGTAGTCCGTGTCGAGGGTTCCCATGTGTGCCTAGACCAGACTACAGAAAGTCACAGAACATATTTTTGTCAAGCGAGTCAAATGAAACCCCTCTCGGGCTGCTACTTACTCGAGCAACGGCTCTGTCAGAGATTAAACCAGATGCAAGGCTGCCTACAAACCCGCCCACCTCCAAGGCACTCATATAAGTACTGCCTGTAAGAAACACAGCTCAAGTTAGAACCATGAAATAACAACAACAAATACTCTCTTTAGAATTATTCTAAGCCAGGGGTGTCAAATTAAAATTATGTGGTGGGCCGGATCTGGGCCCCCGGGCCTTGAGTTTACTAAATAGTGCATTGCATGCATACCCATAAGAGCAGTCTGGCCTTTCTCCTGCATGAGGAAAAGCTGGCCCCAGTCAGTTGCTGCTGTTTTCACCCCAAACACCACGAGGTAGCCCAGAGACAACACCCAAAGAAATGGAGAGAGGAGGAACTCACTCAGGGTGCTCTCACTGTTACCTGGTGAGGAGCAAGAGGACACATAGACACTACTTTCTTCACACTTAATCATTATATTTTGGATAAACTGGCTTGCACCAGTGTTATGCATTTCATTGTGTAAAAATTATATACAACTTATATCTTCAGTGTCTGGAATCAATCACTCCTCCAATATATTCTTTCTACTCACATTTCTTTGCCCCCTTCTTGGGTGCTGCCGCAATCGCAGGCAGGCCGACATCCTTTGGCTCGTTCTTCACCCACACCACAGTCACAATTGAGAAGGTAGCGCAGAAGACACCTGACATAGTTAGGACGCTCCTCCAGTCATAGTAGTGAAGGAGCATTGTAACCAGGATTGGCCCTAGACTCCCTGCCAAGTTCATGCTGCAGGACAGCACAGACCACCACGTTCCAAACTGGGATGGTTCAAACCACTAAAAGGAATAGATTGTGGACGTGAAGTTGTCAACAATAGCAGTCCGAGAAATGTAGTAAAAATAATTCAACTAATAAAATTGTGAGTTGTGTTGACTGCTGTTGTTTCTTAAAGCAAGATGGACTGAGGATGTTCTATTCATAGAATCTCTCGTAATCTGATCCACTTCAACATGCTGAAGACGTGCCAAAGCCTATTTATTCCTCACCTTTTGAACACGGCAGAGGCATCCTACTTTCTAAATGCTTCTAAATAACTAGTTTACTAAATCTTCACCTCACTTTGTCAAATTTTTAAGGATTACCTTGCGGAGCACCTTCCCACATGGGGGCCATCCACAACCCTGTCCCAGGCCGTTAATGAACCACAGCAGTGAGAACGTGGTGACCGTTGAAGACCAGGAGAAGACCACGTTGATGCTTCCAACCACAAACAGGCCGATGGAGAAAAGCCAGCGAGCGCTGATCTGGTCCGATAACACGCCGCTGATGAATTTACTGATGGCGTAGGCCAGAGTTTGGCTGCTGGTGATCAGACCTGGCAGACATAAGGATTGCCGTTATGTCAGAGGAAAAAGTTATAATCCCCTGTTTTAATATTTACCCAAATCATCTTTGTCTAATTCAATCTCTTCCATCACTGAAGGCATGACAAAGGAGAATGTTTTTCTGTTGAAGAAGTACAGCATGTAGCCCGTGAACATGGCGAAGAAGATGGTCACGCGGTAGTAACCGTAACCTGTTGCCCCCATGGTTCAAGCTAGATCAAAATTAATTTGTGTAAAAAAAATAAAATAATTGCTTTTATGAGTTCTCAGTTAGCGGCAGTAGCTCCTCATCAGACTTTGAGTTGGGTTCTTTCAGGGGACCGGACAAGGGGGGTAGGGGAACTTTACAGCAGCCTAAAAATGAAAAACACAAATATATCGGTCATTTCATTTGTTTGATTTAAGACTTGTTTTTGCCACACGTTTGGTTGAATTCTGCAAAAATATTATTGTGAACGCTTAAAATCACTGCAAGTCAAAGTGTTTTGTAAGTTAACAATTCGAGTTATAATAGATAAAATGTTTTTCAATTGATTTTAGCGTAAGGGTGTAACATTTATGTACAATAAAAAAATACTTATTAAATTAGTGCTTGTGTTTGTCTTAAAAAAAAGACAGTAATTGCATATTAAACCCTATTTGCAATATTGAAGAAAATAAAAATGCAATTAGGTTATTGTTAGAATCATCAATTCTGCTCGACTCAACATCTATTTAGAAATGTGTGATGAAGAAGGCCGAGTCGGGTTGCTTGCAGTAGGCGTGTCACACTTGCAGCAAACGGGTGACAAAAATGTCACACAGCTGACTGGGTCATTTGGTTCGATGCGACCACAAGTAGAAAGACCAAGCATTAGATTTTGCGCGTATTTTTTCAATGCACTCAAAATTTGGAATTAGAGCCGGTTAACGTGGGTTCGGTTAAGACGCTTCATTAGCGCGCTTGTGTCATGCACGTAAACGCATCTTCTGCAAAATGCATTCTATTAAAGGGATGCACCGAACCTACAGGTCTTAAAGACACAAATCTGAGTCCAGACGATCTTCAATGACGGCTTGTTTCGGGAAAAAAAATAATCGGAGCCACGTTTAATCAAACACCGCATGCATGATCGATCGCACGTCGAGAATGGTGCACCATGAGCTCGCATCGATGTGTCGCTCATTGGAAAAACTCACAGAAGCTGATGTGACCTCGTCGCGTCTGAGGTTCCGCCACAAAATGCTTCCCGACTGCTGCTCATGCGGATTGTTAAAGCGGTACCGCCCAGTTTCTGCAAGCTCACTGCGCGCGCAGCAATACAATTTAAATATAATTTGTAGGGGGAAAAAAAAAAGTCACATTCTTAATGCATTAATTGTGTTTTTATTCATTGTAGACAAAAACACACAAAAAAGCATTTTTTTATTCACAGTAAAACCACTAACCATCATTAAAACAAACAAAATAAATAAAAAAACACAGCATACAAGACCTACAAAAGATGAGGAGAATCACTGAATGTCAGCTGCCATGCCAAGATCTGCCGTGTCCTCAAAGGTCACCTTGAAATCACCTTCTTGCTCTTCAAACACAATGATCTAATAATTGCAATAAGCGCTTAAGAGGTCATAGAATAAAAATATCATTGATTTTTTTTTTTTATATCTCAGTCAATAAAAATTTACAAACCTGGTTGATTCCCCTGTTGAGAAATGGACCAGGGAGGTAAAGCGTCTGCTGGGGTCCAATGGACCAATAGCGGCCCAAGTTGATCCCATTGATAAACACAACGCCTTTCTCCCAACCCTGTGAACCAAACAATAATTTCTATTTATCCTACAAAAACATATATGATGTAAAAACTTTGTACTCACCGGAAGTTTCACAAAAGTATCACTGGGATAGCCGTATACAAAAAGCTGGCCCATGAAAAAAGAAGGGAAACTGGGATTTTCAGGAAGTGTTTTCCAAGGAGCCTGATAGAGACTAAAGCAAGACATTATCATTCAAATAAAATCGTAACACAAACCAAATATATTGTTCTATTAAAGTGTACAGACTTATCAATAAAACTTGGTTTCATTTCCAGGCTGTATATTGTGAACTCCCGTAGTGGAATATTGTTTAATAAAATGTCTCCGACAAGACCTGCAAGAATGCATGATAAAATTGGCTTGTGCATTACAATTTGTAAAAAAATAACTTTGACATTTTTTAGCAATCACCTTTACGCTGATTGTCAAGATCCCTTCCCCGGTGAACTCGTCCACAGTTTTCCACCAATAAACTTAAAGTCCGCTGCCCCTGTTATGAGTTTTGATCATTTGGTCATGCTTGTGTTGACAAAAAAAAAAAAGAGGAAAACCTGTGTTTGACGAACTAACCTAAAAAAATAATTAGAAAAAATCAGGATAATGCAAAGAAAACAAATCAGTCATGAGTCCCATACCTCGCCATCTGGAACTGCTAATTCCAAATTCTGACGCTTGAATAGCCCAATATAACTTTTGTTGATAAAAACCTGTAAACAAAACCAAACAAATTATTTACAGTAATTCAGAAAGCTCACTTGTGATTTACAAAACAAAACAATCATTTTTGTTTTATTTTTAATAATATATTGTATTTCTTTCTTTCTTTATTTAATTAGTTATTTATTTACAGTGTTTTTTTATTTTATTTTTTTAATTTTTTTAGAAGTTCCAACTCACAAGGGCGCGGTCTTTAACATTATTGCCTGACGTCAATAAACCTCCAGTGGTGATTGTTGTCTCATACAACGTGTATCCTTGCGACTGTCCGTTCCCGTTGTTCATCGGTAGTTTCTCCATGTTAACCGGCGTGACGGACTTAAATGGCTGTGTAGGTAACAATCAAGGCTTGAGATGAAAAGCAAACATCTGCTTGGAAAATGTTTACAAGCAATCTTACGTTTAAAGACATACTCCCTCAGTAAAGGTCAAAGCATCCCATAAGGACAAGTGCTGGTACATGATAGCTGTTTCATACGCTTCCTTATGTTGAAGCGATGGTAGGTCGGCCAACTCTTCATCTTCTGGAGTGACAATCAAGTTATTATACGGCGGGCCATCCATATCTACTTTATTAATTATATTCAATTTACTGTTGAATTGAGAGAATAGATCTCGGAGGAGATGGTACTTCTGAGTGTACTCGCCAGCTTCGGACAAAGGAGCGTCATAATCTGCAAAATATCTCAAATTATGTCTTTTATATCTATTTCCATCCAGGCTCAGTCATCATTACATAATTGCATGAATAAGAAATGTAGTTTATTTTTTAGGAGCATACCGTAGCTAGGGACCAATGCTTTGTAGGAAGGTTCAGCCAGCCCTCCACTAATGAAACCAAAACTGGAGCCTCCGTGGAACATGTAGAGGTTTACGGACATCCCACGTCTCAGAATTTCTCGAACTGTGGACACCATATCTGGAGAAAATAAAATAAAAATACACATTAACACCTTGGACACCAAATAATAATTCACAAAATATTCACATCAGATATTTCAAAAGCTTGTAGCTTGAATATGGTTAACTAAAAAGGCCTACTTTAAATGTTGCTTGTGAATAAATAAATACATTTCAACCTGCTTTGTCCAGAGAGCATTCAAAACAGCTTGACCTACTTAATATTATCAGCTATGGTTACTATTATTAAGCTTAATGTAGCTTTCTGAAAAATAATGTTTTTTTTGGAGATGAGAGGATATAATATATGACCATGCAGGACCAAAATGGGAATAACATACCCTCTGGGGGGAGCACATGGTGGAGGTCACCCCACACATCGAAGCAGCCTGTCCAGTAATCCATAACCATAGTTGGCCGCTTTGGCTGACAAACACAAAAAGGAAGTCATCATATGCCATTTGATATCCTTTGGAGACTCTGAGCACCTACCTGGATGATGTTCAGATCCCGAATGTCTCTCTGATTTACTTTCTGCAGCTTCAATGATCTCAAGACTACAAGGAAGCAGAAGTAAAGTGATGTGTGTGTATTGATTGATGATAAATATGATGAATTACCTCCATCTACACCCCCTGACTTTAAAGTCTTGTGGTTGTCTGACGTGAGCAGCAGCTCACTGATCCCTCTGGACTGCAAAGCCTTTTAAAAAGTCACCACAAACAAAATCAATTGATCTAGCTTTTTTTTTTTTGTGTGTGTGAAAGAAATAAGATAATAATATATTTATACATATTTGGAAAAATTAGTTAAAAATTTTATTGGATGCCTGGATGTCATAAAACTTGTGACCATTTATTTAATTTATTTAATATACCATAATACCTCTTTAATGAAAGCCATGTAAGTATCATCTTTGGCATAAGACCCATATTCATTCTCAACTTGGACAGCAATGATGGGACCACCTTTCTTAAACTGAAAAAAAACAAAAACATTTAAAAATGGCAACAGAAACGGAATCAATAGACGGAAAGCCCACCTGAAAAGGAACAACTTTTGGTATAAGTTTGTCAAAAAAAATGTTGACAGCCTCAGTGAATCCAGGGTATGTTGTTCTCACTCTCATGTCGCCATCTTGGAGAAGCCAGCTACAAAGAAACAGAAAAGATGCTTGCTCAAGTAAATCCACAAATGGAACAACAAGACCACTGTGAGTCGACCATTTTGAACAAAGCTTCACTCATTAGCTCTGAGTCTTCCCCCTCATAATGAGACATGACTTTTTCCACCCAGATTAAATTAAATACAAAATGTCTTGTGTTTAGCATCAAGTGGCTTTTGTGTGCCGGGCAGTAGCGTAACAATCATTTTTTTACGTAAACATGTCTACGTTTCACCAAACAAGAATCTCATAGAGTCTATAGAGACTGACCTCGGAAGCCCCCCTAGGTCCAGCTCCGAGGAGATGTACGGCCCTGGACGTAAAATCACCCACAAACCCAGTTCGGCTGCGAGATTAATATATGCTCTGAAACCAAAAAGAAGTTTGATGCTTCATAACGGAAATGTTTACAAGTGGTGGCAATCTTGCGTCATATATGGCACTGGTGTGTTTTTAATTGTTTGAGAAGATGCTGTTGTTGTGGAGATGCTGCTGTTGTCAGGCCAGGTGCTTCTTAGGTGCAGAGGCAATTAAACCTGAGTATTTCCATTGGGCATATCATGAAAGAAGTGCTTGAATTGCAATAACAAAAGTTGGTACTTGGTGCATATCTGAAAAATCAGGGATTTAACGGTAAGGTTATTGTGATATGATGACAGGTCAAGAGGTCTCACTCTAAGTCCAGCTGTGTACGGAAGTTGAAGACCTCTCTCTGTGGTTGATGGAGACTCCACGGCACGTATCTGCATTGACACACTGATTAATTGATGTCACGCTGAAAATTATGATATTGATTCCAAAACATCCCTACGTGGTGAGGGTGTTGATGCCGCAAGCTTTCATTTTCATCAGGCGGTCCCTCCAGTAGACCCTGGGTACGCGGAAATAGTGGATGGATCCTCCGAGGATTCGAAAGGGATCACCATCCAAGGTGAACTGGGATGAGTTGGCACTTAGTCCGACTTTTCTGCTGATTCGATGTCCACCTCTTGACGTGCTGAAGAATTGCCAGCTGTATATAGTGGACATAACAGTGGATTCATAATTTGAATTGAAATTAAGAAATGGATGTGCAAATTACACAAACCTAACTACCGAATGGGAAAGTATGATAAGAGTGAACAATTCAAAATACATTTAATTTATTGCAGTTCTTACAATAGATGTGCTCGTCAATGTTTAGTTGCTACAAATAAGTAACTCTCAAATAATAAGATAAGTTGGTCACAACTTACCCGAGGTATCTGTATGTGATGACAACAGCAACAGAAAGGCAAACGAGCGCACATTTTCTTTTGTGCGCATTTCTTATCCTGAAGACAATCATAGATGACGATACGCGGAACAATCCTGTAATTGTGATTTGAGAAGTGTTGCCCCGGGCGAATGAACACGCGATGCTCATATGCGACAGAGCACCGCCTAAGGGGAGTGACCATTCAAGGATGCGATTAATTTTATTTAACTATATAATATAGTCATTTGTTTTGTTTTGTTAACGTGCAAAATTGACTTGTATTCTTGGTAACTTTTTCAATTAAAAGCTGGAATTTAAATGGCTTAACTCGCTGTTTGAAACTGATACGAACTACATTTCCCAGAATCCTTCAGTGTTGGTTGGAGCTTGCGCAATGTGTTTTCCTTTGGTCCTTGATATTTTTGTTATTGTTGGTGCTGCCATATACAAAGGGAAGAGAAACCATAAACGGTCGTTTATCCAATTACCTGACGCATGAGGTAAGGAGCATACTGACAATAACTGAGCTGTTTTCACGCCTGATTAAGTATTGTATCGTTTTGACACAAGTTACACAATGTATTGAACATGATTAGTTAGCTAGCAGCAGAAACAAACAATCTGCCGACAAATTTTTAGACCAGACATAAAAACGAGTCCAACATTTATAAATATTAATATATCCTACGATCGTGGCTCTTTTCGGTAGACGTTGGCTAACCCTGAGACAACATGCTAACTATCGTAGGAAGCAACACTGTATAAACGCCTCATGTTCTATTCGTTACAGATCCTCTATAAAGGATCTAGTTTCATATTTAATTCGGATATAACAACGCCAACTTAATTATTACGATTCTTAGTGTTTAACTGATCTAGTACTATTTTAAATTGTGGCGTTTCCACGTTTGATAGCGGCTTTCTTCTTGTTCCTTGATTTTTTTCTAAGGAGAAAAAGCCTATCGATCTATTTATCTTAGAAGGCGTTACCTTTTTTTTCTCTCTCAAAAATGTTGTGGCTGTCCTATTATTATAACCACAACAAACTTGAACGGTAAACTACCGCTTATTCCTTGAATAATTATATACATGTGATAATACTGGAGTGTAAATTATGTATGATGGTTTGCCGCAGATTTTGGTCTTGATGCGTTGCACTGTTCCTGGCAGGTTGCTGGGTGATCATCTTCCTGCCATGAGAGCTGACCACCAGGTCAAACGTCCCCCTTCCTTCTGCAGTTGATGGAACTGCAGCTGGCACAGAGATGACAGACAGTGTCAGGGCCTTCCTCCGCAATGTTGCGACGGTCAGTAGCAACACACACAAGCGTGTAGATATCAGTTTAGAGTTAAGAACTTAGGTTCTCATATTTAATTTGGGACCTTGCAGGGGATCAAGGATTCCATATTGGGTATTGGAACCATATCCAAGCTGGATGCCCGCATCCAGCAGAAAAGGGAGGAGCAGCGGCGAAGAAGGGCCAGCGGGGCGTTAGCACAGAGACGGGCTCAGAGTGAGGAGCGGAAACCGGATAAGTATGTCTAACAGTTTTATTGATGGCAATCCAAAACAATATAATGAATTAAATATGAATTTTATGTTTTACTTCCCCTCTCAAAGAGATTCCAGCCTTTGTTTACAGGTCACAATAATGGTGGAAACAAATGAAAGGATTTATCCAGCAACATATAGTATATGTGTACAGTTATTTGTTTGTTTTGTAGTGACCCCAAAGTAGCCAGCAGGATCTTTCAGTGCTGTGCCTGGAATGGAGGAGTCTTCTGGGTACGAAGTTCAGCTTTTTTCCAAATCAAGCATGCCTGTGATGACTGTGTTTAAGCGTGTGATCACCCTTTTTTTTTTTTTTTAGCTCAGCCTTTTTCTCTTCTACCGGGTGTTCATCCCACTGCTCCAGACTCTCTCTGCAAAAATTATTGGTATGTGTTGTATATGTATGAAGCTGTGAGATGGAATGACCTGCCAGACAATAATTTGTCTTTACTCCAGGCGACCCCTCACTCCATGGCAGTGTCTGGTCATGGTTAGAGTTCATCCTGACGTCTGTCTTCAGTGCTCTCTGGGTCCTTCCACTGTTTGTTCTCAGCAAGATTGTCAATGCTATCTGGTTTCAGGTTGGTCCCTTATAAGGCAAAAACAACACATCCCGGATTTGTTATGTTTGTAATGACTTTGTTGTTTACATAATTGAATGTGATTGATGTACTTATTGCAGGATATAGCTGACTTAGCCTTCGAAGTGTCCGGCTGCAAAGCGCAGCCATTCCCCAGCGTGAGCAAGATCATTGCCGACATGCTCTTCAACCTCCTCCTCCAGGCACTCTTCCTCATTCAGGTTTGCACTTTAAATATGGGATCTGCGCTAAACACACAATGAGGTGAGTTTGGTTCAATTGAGTGTCACAATATATGTGTGTTCTCTAGGGTATGATTGTGAGCTTGTTTCCCATTGACGCCATTGGACAGATGGTCAGCCTACTGCACATGTCTCTGCTCTATTCCCTGTACTGTTTTGAGTATCGCTGGTTCAACCGCGGTGAGATATCACATTACTTTGGATATGAACGTCATGGATATGTAATGTCAAACTGAAACAAATGGACTTTTGAAGGCATCGAGATGCACCAACGGCTGTCCAATATTGAGAGGAACTGGCCCTATTACTTTGGCTTTGGTTTGCCCATGGCTTTGTTGACTGCCTTGCCTTCCTCATATATCATCAGGTAAGGCTTCAAATGCCATTGTGCATCATGGTTGTTAATTATTTTAAAAATGTGATGCACAAAGAGTTGGATATTTATCTAGTAAAGGAATTTATTAATAATTAAAAAGAGCCTTTTTCTTTTATTTTGTTCTACCTAGTGGCTGCTTGTTCTCCATCCTCTTCCCTCTCTTCATCATCAGCGCTAATGAAGCCAAGACGCCAACAAAGCTGTAGTAAGTGATTATTAAGGAGCAGCAGTTTTTTTCATTTCATGTTCCCCTCGCTGAGTGAGATTTTTGTATTTCCTGATTTCTAGCCATTT
Organism: Syngnathus floridae; assembly: GCF_059516105.1. NCBI lineage: Eukaryota > Metazoa > Chordata > Actinopteri > Syngnathiformes > Syngnathidae > Syngnathus > Syngnathus floridae. Next base: position 8,391,215 of record NC_142427.1, on the reverse strand, counting down.
TCAATTGCGTCTCTTCTCGCTGGTGGTGTTGATTAGCAACAAGCTTTTCCACAAGACAGTCCACCTGCAGTCCTCCATGACATCATCAACATCCTCAGAGAGGATTGCATCCCCTCACACCTCCCCAGTCCGACAAAGACTTGGGCCCATTCAGTGATGATGATGCTGCATGAAGGAACTTTGTTTAATGTGAAGGATTTCCTTGAGTTTTACAGCACTGGTTTCACGTTTTTATCTGATTCTCGGCCATTTTACTAATAGTCGCTCATCCATGTCCAGTGTGACATGAAAATTCCCAGTGCCTCACACTTGAAACACATAATTCATCAAAATTGTTTTCTTCAGTCACCCCCCTCTCACTTTGATTTTGTGTAATGTGCCATTTGAGTTGCTCTCCTTTAAGAAATAACAGCACAATAAATCAGGTGGAGATTGAAGGACGTAATTTGCATTTAAGCAACCGAGGTTGTTTTTCTATTTGCAGTTATGAGTTTGTTTGAGGGTACAAGTTTTACATGTTAAAGTCAGGGGAGTTTTTTTTCTTTTTCCTTCAACATCTAGTTGTTGTTTTTTTTTAAACGTGAATTGGCATGTAAGGGAGCTTCAATAATTTGGGACTTAATACAAACAGTGTTACGTGATTTGCTGATGACTGGTTCTTGATTATCCTCCGAATTAAAATGGTCTTCACCCTCTGCAGAAAAATGTGGTCATTGTAAACTACAAAATGACCCAAAATAATGGTTATCATAAATGTATTCAGTGATAAAGCAATGACGCTGCAAGAATCTGTGTCATTTCATGCTGGACTGCTAAAACATAATATTAACCCTTGAGATAGAGTCTGGTTGTGGTTTCAAGTATTCAGCAAAAAAAGGGTAAGTGCATACTGTTTGTTCTAATCAGTAGAGGGCGACAAAACACGTTTCTTCACTAAGGACACGTCACTACACTACGGCGGCCAAGCAGGGAACTCAATTTGAGCAACAGCCAAACAGACCTATCAGAACCGCCCATGATCACGGTTGACTGACTCTCAACCAATAGGAACGTACTAAGACCTGAATGAGGCGGGATCTGTGCGGGTTCGGTTGTCTTCAACTCATGATTTCAGAGGAGCGGAGCTGGTAAGTGCAGCTAATTGTGTATTATTAATGAGATATATTGTCTAAAAGATATAGCAATCATTTAATTGTCATTCTGCCTTTTTGTTATTCGTTCCTCGTAATAGTATTAATAGGAAGAGTTGTAGGACGGACTGCACAAATAAAACGAGTTGCTTAGCCCTGCTAGCAGTTTAGACTTTTGAAAGATACAACCAAGATGATCAAGCACTCCCAATGTATAACTGTCGCCACTTTAATTCGAATTGTTTCGATCTGTTGCATTTCACTCCGTTTTTATTTAACCTGACAACTACACGATCGTGGACGGTTTTATCAAGCGTCAGTCGTAATAGCTTTCTTTGGTGTCGCCTGCAAATCAAGAATAATCGTCCTACTGCAAAGATTGTGTTTTCTTTTTTTTTTAATATATGTCCATTATTAATGGCACAACCGCAAATCTCTGCAGAACGTTACGAGAAGAGTAGGCGCTTCCTAGTTTCCTGGCGCCACCTAATAGTGCGTGGCCTTATCTGGTTGGACTCCCAAGTGTCGGAGGAATGGGATTTATTTTCTACTTTGGATATTAATTCGAATATGTCTCCCGTTCTATACATCAGCTAGTGAGGTGAGCTGTCTCCTACCACGGCTGCCAAAATGACGAAATTGGGCTTCCTGCGTTTGTCCTACGAGAAGCAGGACACATTGTTGAAGCTGCTCATCCTTTCTATGGCTGCGATCCTCTGTGAGTGTTATCACTAGTTACTTGTAATTAATTTGTAAAGAACCGGAACATTCCTCAATCATGATTGCATCTCTTCAGCATTCTCAACCAGACTGTTCTCCGTCTTGAGGTTCGAAAGTGTCATCCACGAGTTTGATCCGTAAGTGCTTACTCAAAGTTGTGTTTAATTTAACAAAAAAAAAGCAAATCACAAAATAAATCTATATCCTCATTCACATTCAGGTATTTCAACTACCGCACCACCCGCTTCTTGGCAGAAGAAGGATTTTATAACTTTCATAACTGGTTCGATGACAGAGCATGGTATCCACTTGGTAGGATCATCGGTGGCACCATTTACCCAGGTAGGAATGAGGAAAAATTCTCAAGATCTTTTTTAGTTTCAACAATTATAAATGTAATGTATTTTCTCCCCCACCAGGACTGATGATCACCTCAGCTGCCTTGTACCACGTCTTACATTTTTTCCACATCACCATTGATATCCGCAATGTTTGCGTTTTTCTGGCTCCCTTATTCTCCTCCTTTACAGCCATTGTCACCTATCACTTCACTAAGGAGTTGAAGGTAATTTCTAATCAATCATAGAAGGCCTGAATGTTGGGGCATGCTCCAACTCATCCAAAGTAGGACAAGCGGTACTTCCTCATAAGTCACTTTTTCTTTTTAGGATGCTGGTGCTGGGCTTTTGGCTGCAGCCATGATTGCTGTGGTGCCTGGTTACATCTCGCGTTCTGTTGCCGGCTCCTATGACAATGAAGGTATGTCATTACATGCATGGGCTACAATTTAAATGTTAGAAGACCCCCTCATTAAAAGTTTTTCATCTTGTGTGTCCTTCTTAGGTATTGCCATATTCTGCATGTTGTTGACCTACTACATGTGGATCAAGGCTGTTAAAACAGGATCTGTGTACTGGTCCTCAATATGTGCTCTGGCTTACTTCTACATGGTGAGTGGATATGATTTCACGAAGGTCCGTTTTTGCAATATTAACGTGGATGTAATTCTTTTTAATTTAGCAAAACTGATTTGATATATTTGTAATTCCACTAGTTCTCTTTTCTATCTGTGTGTAGGTTTCCTCCTGGGGTGGTTATGTGTTCCTGATCAACCTTATCCCACTTCACGTCTTGGTTCTGATGCTCACTGGACGCTTCTCTCACCGCATCTATGTAGCATACTGCACAGTCTACTGCCTGGGCACCATCTTGTCCATGCAGATCTCCTTTGTTGGTTTCCAGGTAGGGAGTCAAACTTGTCCTTCGTGGTTCGTTTCACTGCACAATAAGATTTTCTGTTGCTCGTAGGATGAGTAGAACTTTTGAAGAGCCTAATCAAATCCGTTTGTCCTCTTCCCTATTTCAGCCGGTGCAGTCCTCAGAGCACATGGCAGCCTTTGGCGTGTTCGGTTTGTGCCAGATTCATGCCTTTGTGGACTACCTGCGCAGCAAACTCAACCCTCAGCAGTTTGAGGTGCTATTTAAGAGCGTCATCTCCCTGGTGGGATTCCTTCTGCTGTCTGTGGGTGCTGTTCTCATGCTAACAGGTAGCTGCAGGTAGCGCTAGGGGGTGGCGCAGTTAATGGACTCGACTCACTAAAGTGCATGTTCTACCTCCAGGAAAGATATCTCCATGGACTGGGCGATTCTACTCCCTGCTTGACCCTTCCTATGCCAAAAACAACATCCCCATTATCGCCTCGGTCTCCGAGCACCAGCCCACAACGTGGTCTTCGTACTATTTTGACCTCCAGCTCCTGGTGTTTATGTTCCCAGGTAACTTGGTCCTCTCATGTGCACGCTAACACAGTTTTAAATTCACGTCAAATAGTTGTTTCTTTTCCTGACATTTCTTCTCCTTTCAACATAGTTGGCCTTTACTACTGTTTCAACAACTTGTCGGATGCGAGGATCTTCATCATCATGTATGGAGTGACCAGCATGTATTTCTCAGCTGTCATGGTAAATCCTTAGCTCATCCGAAAGACTTTTGGTTCCAGTTTGAAAGTCATCCATGTTTTTTTTCTTTTCTACCTCCAGGTTCGTCTGATGTTGGTGTTGGCCCCTGTCATGTGCATCCTGTCCGGCATAGGTGTGTCTCAGGTGCTAACAACTTACATGAAGAATCTGGACGTAAGCAGGCCAGACAAGAAGAACAAGAAGCAGCAGGATTCCACGTACCCTATTAAAAACGAAGTAGGTACTTTGTGCGGAATAGAGATGAAGATGCCATGGATGAATGGATATATTGACATTATGTGGTGTTGTCTTTCATAGGTTGCCTCTGGGATGATTCTGGTCATGGCTTTCTTCTTGATCACATACACTTTCCACTCTACCTGGGTGACAAGCGAAGCCTACTCCTCTCCCTCCATTGTGCTGTCTGCCCGTGGAGGGGATGGAAGCCGCATCATCTTCGATGACTTCAGAGAGGCCTACTATTGGCTTCGTCACAACACCCCAGAGGTCAAGTCATTTCCCAACACGCAGAGGAAATAGAATGTTTGGGAAATCATGTATTTTCTTATTACAGGATTCCAAAGTCATGTCATGGTGGGATTATGGATACCAAATTACTGCTATGGCAAATCGAACCATTCTAGTGGATAACAACACGTGGAACAACACGCACATCTCGAGAGTTGGCCAGGTGAGCTCAGAGAGCAGTGCTGAGTTTATGAGAATGTCTCTGAGAAACATCTTCTATTTTAGGCCATGGCGTCCACTGAGGAGCGAGCCTATGAGATTATGAGGGAGCTGGACGTCAGCTATGTCCTGGTCATTTTTGGAGGACTTACGGGTTATTCCTCAGATGGTATGCGTGAACTGCTCATTTGCGGGATCCCTGATATCAGAAAGGCTTGCTTTCTAATTTTGTAATTGTCATGGAACCACAAAGCAAATGACATATTTTTGGGATCTATCATGCGTCCTACAGATATCAACAAGTTTCTCTGGATGGTTCGTATCGGTGGCAGCACTGACACGGGCAAGCACATCAAGGAGCACGACTACTACACTCCCACGGGGGAGTTCCGAGTGGACCGCGAAGGCTCGCCCGTGCTGCTCAACTGCCTCATGTACAAGATGTGCTATTACCGCTTCGGCCAGGTCTACACCGAAGCCAGTGAGTAACTCTTAAGTCCTCACGGTTTGTCAGTAGCTCGAACTGAGTTACATTCAAGTGACTTGAGCCAAAGCAAATTCAATTGAGTATAAATATAAGATGCCGAAAATATAGATACAAGTCTTGAAGCGTAATTATGTCTTTGCAGAGCGCCCACCAGGTTATGACAGAGTGAGGAACGCTGAAATTGGCAACAAAGACTTTGAACTGGATGTGTTGGAAGAAGCCTACACGACAGAGCACTGGTTGGTTAGGATATACAAGGTAAGCCTCTCTACTCGCTTTTTTTTTTTCTTCATCTAAAGCAGCAAAATCATGACCCGAAGGAGGATAAGCAGTTTTAAAAATAAATGCATGGACCAATTTTTGTTCATCTTTTTTGAACTTGGGAGAACTGATCCATCACTGTGGTTAAAGATAGTTGCTGAAAAAAATGGTTTTACTCATATTTGTTTACTCTAACCTGTAGGTTAAAGACCTCGACAACAGGGGTCTTTCAAGAACATAAACTCCCTGACTACAACGAAACACCCTGTTAGCGCAACAGCACTGAACACCTTCCCTTGTGCTCAGCAGATGTGCTGCTCAACGATACTTTTTTATACAATTTGTTTTGGGGAAGAAAATTGCAAAGAGATTTGTGTGGGTGAGTGTGAGAATCTTTTTTTTTTAATTGTTATAATAAAATGTCTCCTAAGGAATTCAGGGAAGGAGGTTTCATATTGCCTAGTCTGATGTTGGGAAGCTTGAGTTGACAAAGTGGCCAAAAGACAGCTGTGTTCATTGGAGCACCTTTTTGATTTCGTAAAATTTGTTCAAATAAAGCAGGATTGAAAGTGGAGGGAGAAGAAATTGTGTGTTTTGAAATTTTTTTGTATACATTTTCCACTAGGGCTAGAATATACGGAACAGGATTAGGGCCAGTGAAGGAAAAAAAAAAAAAAGGGGGTGACAGGATTGTGATTTTTTTTTTTTTTTTCCTCAGAATTCTGATTTTAAAGTGAGAATCCCTACTTTAAAGTTAGAATTCTGCTCTTTATTAACATTTTGGTTATTTAAAAACAAAAGTAATCTTCAAAAATACAATTGCCCAATAATTGTGTATACAGTGTACTCTAAAATGGTAATATACGGTACAAAAAAAATAACACCATTAAAAGGTCATACAAAATTGCATTTATTAAAAGTGGAGGGGAAAAATAAGTGAAAGTCAGTTGGCTACATTCAGGACTTAGTGGTCAAGCAAATATGTTAACATCATCACAATTACAGGTATTCCAACAGTTAAAATATTAGTAGACTTTCAAAGTCGCCTTGTTTAGTCTCAGTCCCAAAATCCTTTTCTTAAAAACAAAATATGATATATACAGTGCAGATAAAGAATGTGCATGATGATTAAGCTTTGACATGGTCAGGCAGATCCCCCATAAGAGCAGAATTGTTTCTATAGACATAAGCATTAAGATCACCATCCATGTTAACCAGCTCGGCCAGCGATGACACACTCTGGTCGTGATCGAGCAGGGTCGACGGCAGATGCAACGATTTGCTCTCGATGCGGCGGGAGCGACGCACCGGTGTCAGAAATTTCACATCTCTGATGTTGCTTTTCCGAGTCGACGTTCTTATTTGAGCCTCGCCTTCGATTGTTTTCTTGATACTGCAACATGCAAATTTTGAGTCTTGAGTCACCTTTTTTAATAACAGTTGATATTTTCAGGATTGGTGACTACAGCTAACAACTTACCTTTGCAAATATGGTGTTGTTTTGACATTGTATTTTATGACGTAACCATGATTGGTCTCTGACGTGCCCTCCACGTTGGTATCATCACACTGAACGTCTTCATCCATTTTCTTTTCGCCTTCATCCTTCAATATCTCCTTGGCCTCCAATTTCTTCGACACCTCCTTTACACCTTCTTCATCCTCTGTTGCATCTTTCTCCTCTTCTGCAACGCCGCACACATCTGTGCTCTGTGGGGGTTCTGAAAAATGGATTTCCCCCCCCCCTTTAAATCTTATTTAAATACCCCCAATTTAAATTGGATAAAACCAAACTCACCATCCTGGCATTTTGAAGGCGTCGGCATTGTTTCCAGGACATCACACAGGTTCAGAATAACCTTAAAATACAATTAAGAGCAAAATGTGAAACAATATACGTACTATCATATTTTAAAAGGTATTTGTTGAATCGCCTTACATCATCAAATCCATTTTGCACAACAGGCAAATCGAAATCAGAATTTTCCATGAGGTTGAAACTCGTGTTCATTATTAAAGGGGTCTGCACACTTTTAGGACCTTCCTGGACCTGTGTGGGAGGACCAGAGGCTGTGGAGTCTGGTTTGTGTTGGTCCAGACTGGGTCCTGGTTTTGCCTCATCCAGCTGGGCTTTAGACTTGGATTTCACACTGGCTTTGGGCTTTACAGATGTCGAGATTTTTGGGACTACTTGTGTGCTCGTCGTGGCGGGTCTCTTGAGAGTCTTGCCCTTGGAAGCTAGCCACACGGCTAATTTTGCTCTGCAGGGAGGAATGAAAAGAAAATACTGAGAATGCTTCATTAGCAAAAAAAGCTCGACATAAAGTGCTTACCTTCTTTCCTCTGTAGTTTCAGTACATCTGTACTGGCTGAGGGTGCTTGTTACAGGAGGTCTCTTGACCTTCTGATCAGTTACGGCACTCTTTGGCTTGGTGGGTGCCACTGTCGTGTTTCTGGATGTTTTTAATGTTGCCGGGACTGTTGAGGAGGTCCAAGGACGAGCAGTGGATGCAGCTTTGGACGCTTGTGCACGTCCATCCAACTGCGATTTAGATCTCGGTGGAGCAGGTTTTAGGAACTGGCGTCCAGGGACATCAGCAACAGACTTTGATCTTCTCGTCAAATCCGCAACCTTTTGGTTGTCTGTTTTAGGTGCTGCTGGTTTGGAATCCGCCTTTCGAGCTGTCGTGCTTGACTTCCAAATGGATCCAATTTTTGATTCCACAATCTTACCTTTGTACATGCCGGGAACGACTTTAGATGAAGTCGTCGCAGCTGGGGCTCTTGTGGTATCTGGAACTACTTTTCCATTTTTCACTGTCCGTTCTGTAAGAATGGGCTGCTTATGCGTTTGTCGTTGTTTGACTTCACAGACCGCACTTTTATTGCCATCTTTCTGAGTGGACTTGCCTTTTTTAACAACCTCAATAGAAGCCGACTTTCCGTCTTGTATTGTACTGGCACTACTTCCTACCAGTTTCTTATTGCTTTTAAACTGTGCAGGGACATTAGATGTTGATTTTGAAAAGTCTCTTCTGCTAAGAGACTTGATTCCATCTCTCGGCTCGGCATTCTCCTTGTTTCCCTGAAACGATTCAAAACAATCTTTTTAGAATCTGAATTTTGCTTTGAAATGACCCAAAACTAAACACCTACTTTCATGTTGGCTGGATTTTTTCTTGAAACATTAGTGTCGCTCATGGTGCAGCCACAACCTCGAGAGGTTTCACTGGTTTATCCTAAAACATAAGATTAGGTACAAATCTACTCAATATATAAAATATCACATCAGGTCCAATCCATATTTAAATATTATACCCTTAAAGTAATAAAACAAAATTTATATAAATATTTTTTTACTGACAGTAATGCTTTTCCCAGTGCCAGCATCAAAGCATGGAAATTTGACAACATGAATTTCTCCCTTGGCTAAGTCGCCGTTGGGGAACACTGTACTAAAACAATTATTTTATCCACTCAAGATTTTAGAAAGAATACAATAGTGAAAGCATGTATTGTTTGTGCTAAATTGTCACTATTTCTCTCGGGCGTTGGTCCTTGCATGGACGTCGTTGTTTAGAATAATTTCTGCAAGAAACTTCCGCTGTCCAGAGTCTCTTTAGTTTGCTATAAAAACATCATCGGTCCATAGCCTTATTTAAATAAAAACATCAGTCAGTATAATATTTAATGCAACTTACCCCTCCGTTGATCGTGTATTGTAATGTCGGATGAGTTCGATGAGCCAAAAAGCAACAAAACCGGTCACTGGACTTGGACATTCAAACTTCCCATTTGAGTTAGTGCTGCTGCAATCTTATTGGTTAGGGCGTTCTCGCGAGAGCGTCACATCAACCAATCACTTATTTCAAAACATGGCATGAGATCGAGTGAACGCTCAATTTTGAATTATTTTGAAACGAAATAACATTCCACGATTACCCGTTTTGTCTGCAAGTATACACAACTAGGGGTTTAATATATATATATATATATATATATATATATATATATCCTTTTAATTAGAACAAAAAGAGTACAGTGAGTCAATTTTAATATAATTATTATTATTTTATTATTTATTATCATGGCTGATACCAATTCAGCTTATTTTGTGTCTTCCCAGCGATCTCAAAGTTCTCCTGCTGCATTTCACTGGCTCCTGTTAGAGAATAAAATTAAATATCACCAAGGTGGAATCATTTTATTTCCATCATGATTTTTTTAATACCATACACTTAAAAGGAGATTAACAACGGTATGGTTCTGTGGAATGAGAATCAATAAAGCATCAATATAAAATTCCTATCAGTCACAGTCATACCATGTGGTTTGGTCGAGGATTTTGAAACCCAGCTCAAATTCCGCCGCCAGCAGACAGGATGGTCCACTAAGCCAACCCGCGGCCATACCTTAGAAAAAATACCATAAATCCATGAGAAAAGAAGTTCATAAAAGGCCTACTTTTTTTTATTCACTCTGTGACTGACATTCTGGCGGAGGTGCTCAGGCACAGGGCACACTAAAATGTGAAGAAAATTATAACATTCACATTTCAAGTCAATGAAATCTTTGACAAACCTTATCAGTCTTAAAAATTCCACAGGAATTACTAGAGCTCTGCCAAGGAAAATTCTGTAGGAATCAAAAAATAAAACAAGCACAGTTTAACTATACATTAAAGATTGACTTACAATATTAAAAAGCAAAGAATGCTCAGAGAGACTCACGTCAAGGTCAGCTCCCATTTTGTCCATCCATAGTCCAACTTTGATGCAGCGTGTGGTTTGTCTGAAAGAAAAGTTCTCCAATTAGATTGCAAAGTAAATGAATCTCCTTCTATGGTTGCAACTTACTCATACATTGAACCTTAATCATGGAATGCTTACAAGGTCATCTTGAAGAGGGTCAAAGTTGTCCAGGCACTTCTGGGTGGAAAGAGGAGATGGATGGTCATGCTTCTGACCAGTAAGAGCATATGAATGGTCCTCCAGCTCAAAACTCCCCATCAGTTTATCTGAACACATAAAAATGGACCATTACATTACAATACGTATCATTAAAGGTGATCAATTGTGAGCTTTTGCCTACATTTTTGTATATCGAGAGGTTCTATCCTCAAAGAATTCGAATCGACTGTCGGCATGGTCCAACTCTCCTTTTCTACAGTGACCACTCCTTTGTCAGGTAGGTTGATGACGCTACATGGACTTTTATGAGGAGACATCAAGCCGGGTGTCATTTTCTGCCTCTTTCGATCTTCGGACAGGAGAACGTCATCTTCTTTAATGATGGAATCGCTGTTCCTCTTATGTGATGGAAAACTGTTATTCTTCAGCTGCTGATGGGCTTTTTCTATGTTTCCAAGAACCTACCAAAGAAACAAATGAAGTCATATTAAATATAAGCAGATATGGTTGCAGTAACATGGCGTGTGCCTCACAACCTTTTCATTGAGATCTGTAATAGATCTGATCCTCGCGTCCAGGGGTTCCTCTTGGTCCCCAACCTCAGTTTTGTCACCAATGGGACAAGTCTTCAAAACCTTAGGAAGGCGGTGACGACGATGAAAGAAAAGGGAAAATGGGCTTTTCCTCAAGGGGCTCTAATTAAAAAAAAAAAAAGTGAGTTATCAATCGGGTTCATATTCTCAATTTGAAATTTAAAAATCCTACCTGCTCGACAGTATTTATGCCATACACTACAGCTTGCAGGTGAAGGTCCCAGTCATTGCGATGCTCATTGGCAAACCGCTCGATAGCACATTTAGTATTTTGATGAATAAGTTTGTCCTGCACAATAACAATATATATTAATAATGTATATTTCTCAAGTATTTCAATAAACATCTGGGAAGAATTGTATCCATATTCACCTCCTCATTGATTTGGTAATTGCAGGTGCTTGACACAGCCTGTTTTATTTTCAGGAGTGTGAAGATCTCTTTGTTGAGCTGTCAACAAATATATGAAGATTGTTTGAGACATTTGTTTTTTTCTATTACATAACATTGCAGCTATTAAAAACATATTGCATTACCTCATTCACAAAGTTTCCACCTTGATCAAATATTATTTTGTCGACGATGCCATACAAATAAAATTTGGACACAAGTGCTGCTGAAACCTCAACAGCAGACTTTGATCCTAGTGCTTCAGCAACAACAAAGTTGCTAAACAAATCAGTTATCATCAGAATATATTGATTGTTTCTGGCCGTCTCCTTGAGTGGGCCAATCAGGTCCATGGCAACCACACTCCAGTTTTCGTCCACCTGTGAATAAATGTATTTCAATAGTTAACGACCTCACAAATCTATTATTGATCAGATTATGTATTTCTTATTATGTACTTTAGTAGACATCCGTGATCAACATTACCTTGATGGGATGGTTCGTTCGTGTCACTGTTTTTAATGAGTTGTTCAACTGGCATGAAATACAGCCTCTGACCTAAAGAAAAAAGACAATGTTTGCTCATATGACATATTTTATTAAATACAGTACAGATGCAGAAATTAATTGATGCATATGTCAAACCTTGGCTTACCCAGTCAGCAACATCCTGCTTAATGCTATGCCAGTAGTAGCCAGCCACCACACGGTCTATGGTGCGTCTGACTCCACTGTGGTTCCCGTTACCATTCTGATTATGGCATTCCTGCAAAACTGCTCTCATTTCGTCACCATCCATCACAACCAGCCGCATGAAATTGTCTTTTGGGCCAGTGTAGAACAGTCTGTCATCTGTGCAGATTATTGTCATTATTGAAATATTTATATTTCCCACAAAAAAGACACAAAACAGTACTTTGATGAATATGGACAGGGATTTTATGGTTGCTGTACTGTATTTTAATAGATACGTATAGCAGCATGCTAATAATGCATTGTGTTTTCCTTTAATTTAGACCACGTTACCTTTCAAGATGAAATTATTTGCTGAGCGTCTAATACTCCATCTATCGACTTTTGTACAACTGGAATCATACATGCCCGATTGCAAGTACGTTTTTAATTGCTGATAAAATTTGAATCCGTGCATGATTGTCGCGTGGTGTGGTTCAAGCTATTTAAGTTTTTGGGGAAAAAAAGAAGAGTTTATCTTCTTCTTTGGAATTTTAGCAGTTGGGAAACAACAAAATTCCGCCACCTACTGTTTGAAAATGTGGACCAGATTATTAAACCGAGTCTAACACTTTTACTGTATGGATTTGGTTATAACATTGATACTTTTGGTTATAACAATGGTACTATCAGCTATGTTTTTTGATATCCCAAACAATATAAATTTATTTTTCCTGAGTACTGGTATATATAAAATTTAAAAACTCTGTTTTGTCTTAGTGACTTGCCGTAGTTGTTTATCAAATTGGCCCAACTAGTGAGTTTTTACCACAATAAAATGTTGTTTATTTCCTACTGTGTTTATACGTCGAACAATCGTAAATATATACCATAAATTTGCTTGATATATTATTTCAACGAGGAAACATTACTCATTAGTGTGTTCGCTGTCCAACGTACAGGAAATATATAAATGCAAATACTTTTACTTTGAAATCCAGTACCAGAAGTCCACTCGTCCGTTCAAAAAAGAATGAGCGCTATAGTTAGCAGTAGTTGCTAAATCGAGAACTTCTTTCATATAATCATTCTTTCACTAACCATTATTGAAGCAAACTACACTACAATGCAGAATTATTGTGCCGCTCCCAACTGTACTAGTGTAAAATCGGACTCGTATTCACTTTTTAGATTTCCGCTTGACGCAGAAAGGTAAGCCGAATCTTAAGCGAATACTGGTGGTTTCAATGTTTAAAAAATGGGGGAAAGTCTTATGGTTCTATTTATAAATATCTGAAATATTTTCATACTGGTCCCATTGACAGGTATGTTTCAGTTGGTTTTCATTGTCACATTGAAATGACTTCACATTTCAGGTGTAAAACATGGGTGGAAAAATGTCAGCGAGAAGACCTAATGGACAAATCACCAGAACATCTCTTCAGATTCTATCGACTTTGTGCAAAGCATTTTGAAACGTCTGATGATAGTGTAAGTCATGTGATGAGATCATAATATTATTTAAATTTTCCATTCTCAGTGTGTTGTTTACACACAAAGCTCCATCCTATTGAATCAGTAGGTTGCATATACCTTTGTTTTACAGAATGAACTTATTACAGTGATAAAGGATGACACCATACCAACTATCTTTGAAGACCCCAACAAACTTCCAAATATACAAGTGAAGCGCAGTAAAGAGCTGGTGTGTATAAAAACAATCATATTTGAATTTTAATTATCAGGAACTAAACTCATCTTCCCAAGAAAATAACCTTTTTTTTAATATGGCATAATAGAATTTTACCGTTTGCTTAACTTGTGGGGTTTTTTTTTATGTTCAAGGAAGAAGACATGAAGCCCAGGGAAAGAAAAAGTAAGTAGAAATGTTCACTTTTTTGTTTACTAACAAGATTAATATGTGGTTTGGCATTCAACCTTTTTCCACACTTCCAGAAATGAAAACCTCTGAAGATGAAGTGGACGATGAGGAGGCAAACACACCTCCAAGAGAAGACACATACAAAGACTATCTCAGGTCTTTATTTGAAGCTCTTGTAATGTTAGGAGAGCAAAACATTCCTGTGACCAGGCCCGATAGTATCAAACAGGACACTGTCGGATTAAACAACTTTGAGGCGTTGCTCGAGTATCGCATGAGTTGCGGGGATGAGGCCATGACAAAATATAACGCAAATAGCTCATCACTTCAGCTTCAACAATTGATCGAAGTGTGCGAGAGATGCATCCGAAGGAAGGTGATTGAGGAAGTGAAAGAAAATGGCTTCTTCTCACTCATTACTGATGAGCTGGTGAAGATTTCGGATGAGTGGTACCTCCCTGTGTTCCTGCGCTATGTAGATGATTCAAACTTCCAGCGGGAGAGGTTTGTGGGCTTCTTGTTCGTTGACGGGGATGTGGATAATTTAGCGGAGAAACTTCTGTCTGAAATGATCAATGAATGGGGGTTGAACATGGAGCTGTGTAGAGGGCAAGCCCACTCGTGTTCAGGAGCACACTTGGATAAAATCAAAGCATTTGCCGCCAAAATAACCGAGAAGTATCCATTGGTCATGCTCACGATTCGACCTACTCAAGCCTTGAACATAGCACTTGCCAGTGGTATGGCTTTGTCGGGGGTTCAGCTTGTCGTGTGTACCCTTAAAAAAATCCAGTCTTTCTTCAACCAATCCCCTTTACTACGTCTGGAACTGGAGCACGCCATTTCAGTTATCTATCCAGACAAAGAGGAGAAGGTCAAAGAACTGAAAGAGATTTGTGGCACCAGTTGGACCAGAAGACACGATGCTTTTGAGGTGACACTGGAGCTTCTTGAAGCTTTGCTGCTTTGTGTGGACGGCGTACATGACAATGAAGACTTACGCTGGAGTGATCAGATCACGTATAACGCCTTGGAGATCTCAAAAGCTCTGGCTGATTTTGAGTTCATTATGGCTTTGGTTGTGCTGAAGAACACCATGATACTTTTGAGGGCATTCGGTAAGAACATTGAAGGGGAAGCAAATGATGTCTATTTTGCCGCTGGCAGCGCAAAAGCCGTGTTGCACTCTCTGAAGGAAGTGGCCGACAATATTGACGTGTACCATGAGTTTTGGACTGAAGAGGCGGTTAACCTCGCTGCCGCGATGGAGATCCCGGTGGAGCTTCCTCGGACACTGTTGAGGAAGAATCCGCCAGACCTGGCAACCCTTCAGCCGGAGAATTACTACAAGGAGCACCTTTCTCTTCCTGTGGTGAACCATACGCTCAAAGAAGTCAGCGAACTCTTCAGCGATGACCACCTAAAAGCACTAAGATGTTTGTCACTGGTTCCTTTTGTAGTAGAACTCAACAAGTCTGGACAACCTGAAGAAGAAAACATGTTAGTGTTTAAAAACGACATCCCCAACCCAAGTTCACTCGCCGCTGAGCTACATTGTTGGTCAGTGAAATGGAATAAAAAAGGGAAAGGAGAAGTGTTACTCTCCAGTCTGCAAGAAACGCTGCAGCAGGCTGACGTGAAGTTCTTCCCGAACATGCTAGCAGTGCTGAGACTTCTGGGCGTGCTGCCGACTTTAGCTCTGGATAGTACTTGCGATATGGCGTACAAGCGCTTCAAAATGTACATGCAAAATACCCCTGACACAGAAAAATCAAAGAGTCTGGCTCTTCTGAACATAAACAATGACGTGGGATATGATTTGGATTCAATGGTTGAACTCTACGTAAAGACATATCCTGTCGGCGATGATGCTTCATAAGTTTTGATTAACTAGTTTTTAGAGAATAGTGCTTAATAAGATTCATTTCACATGTTTTAGTCCTTGTACGGTGACGCACGAGTTAGAACGTCCGCCTCACAGTTTAATGTGTATGTTGTTGAGGTTTTAAAATAAAATGTAAATAACTCAAAGGTTAGGGAGACAATTTTTACAGAGGCATCTTGTAAATGACAAAAACAAATACAATTGTTTTAAATATGTGTAAGATTTGTTGTTTTTTATGTTGTGGCAACTCTACATTGTGATTGAATATTGCAATAAAATGTTTTAAATATTTATATTAATATTTTTTATTATTCAACGAGTTAGCTGTACAGTTACTAGTGTATTATTTTAATAGAGGGCAATCTGCTGTTATCAGCATTTAAATTTCTATCTCCAATTACATGAACTAAACCAGTTAAAGTTAATACAGCGCATATTAATAGTTTCTTTTAATGCAACCGTAATAAATTTACCAAATTAAAAAAGGAGGCGAGCGACCTGATAATAAAATGGGGGACACGCCAGTGTTTTGGCATCGCAACACAAATGGAAAAATCCAGCCAATGAAGCCTATTGTGCCCTCTGCTGGACAACATGTTTCACTGCAGTCTCGAGTTCCTGGTTCATATCACGCTCTCGGCGACTCTTGGAACACCACGCAGCATCAACTTTTTAAGAATGGAAGTAGTAGAGTCTTAGCTTGTTAAAATACTTTTAAGCTGAATAGTGTTCAAATATACGGTTACTGGTAGACGTTTCGCCGCGGCATGAGTCCGTAGACTCTTGTGCCGATTTCGCTCTCAGTGGACTATCCAGCTAAGCTAGCTAACTAGCTAGTTAGCAA
Source organism: Syngnathus floridae (assembly GCF_059516105.1). Taxonomy (NCBI): domain Eukaryota; kingdom Metazoa; phylum Chordata; class Actinopteri; order Syngnathiformes; family Syngnathidae; genus Syngnathus; species Syngnathus floridae. Next base: position 8,374,795 of record NC_142427.1, on the reverse strand, counting down.
GCTACATTGCTTTCCAAAATGACAAACTGCTGTGCTGCAGCCAACTGTGACTACCAGCAAGAGGGGCCCGATAGCAGCATTCCACTTTTCAGCTTTCCTTCGGATCCGGAGCGGTAAGTTGTTTCCATCGTAGAGTGGGACGTTCGCGGGGTAGCGAGCATGCACTCGAAATATGTTAGCCATCTGCCTTTAGCATTTTCGTTAGCTCAACATCATGTTGGCTAACAGTGACACAACTCAGTTGAAAATGGCGCAGACTCACCACACTCTTGAAAGAAGTCACGGGAAAAATAAAGTAAACGCATTGGTTTTGAATGAGGAAACTGCTGCGGTGGTCGTGGTTTGATTGTGCATTCTTTAATGTTTTGATAAAATGAAATGAAAGCATAGTTGGAAACTTTTTGTCCTGCAAATTTCAAACTGCCAATATGTAAAAGACGCCTACCGGCTCAGCGCGGTAAGTCATTGGGACCGACCAGTTGAACTTATAATAATAATAATAATAAATCGTTATGCAGCTCAGAAAAGAAAAAGCATTCTCTAATTTTTAAATCATCAACGTTTCAGAATTTCAGTCGATTTTGAACAGTGCAATTTAGTTCTTTCTCTTTTCTTTAGTAATTACTGAATGACTCAGCGGGTATCAAATTGGTTATCTCGTAGAAGTACAGATTTAAAAATGCCCGATAATATATGATCAAACTGGAATTCACTCTCGCTCAATTTAAAGCTTATTCACACACAAAGCGCAGCAGTGCGTGTTTGCCCACCCCTGTTTGCGTATCACTGCAAGGTTTGCTATCTGAGTAAAAGGAATCAAGCCGGTGTGTTTAAAATATAACCTGTTTAAACGGAAGGAAGCTGAGAGCACGTGATGGATTTCTGATTGTGTCCCCCCCTCTCTCTTTTTAAGCTGCCAAAAATGGTTGACTAATTGTTGTCGCCAAGATTTGGCGTCACAACCTCCAGAGGAGCTGCATAATCTCTACAAAGTTTGTGCAAAACATTTCGAGCCCTCTTTGATATCTGATCAGGTATGCATAAAAAAAATGTTTTATTAATCTTTTATTCAGTCATCTCGCATATTATGCTCATTTTACACACACTATTTCCTAATTGATTATCAATGTTTTACTTGAGATGTTGAGTTAGAAGTTGTTAGAAAGTTGTTTTTATTCAATTATTGGTAATAAAGAATTTTTTTTTGTTTAGTCAAAGCAAAACTCCAAGTTATATTTCTTAATTTCCAGAAAAGTCTCTTGAGCGATGATGCTGTTCCAACAATATTTGACTTTGCTGCGCCCACCAATGACGAATCGACGTGTAGCAGAAAACGTGCAGGAGGCCCTGTAAGTGTGTCACTGTCTGGAAAAATATCTCTTAAAAATTGTTAATAGAATATTTGAACAATAAATAAACTTAATTATAATTCATACAGGTGGAAGAGGAACCCACTGTGAAGAAGACAAAAGGTAAAATTCATGTAAAACTTAATATTTAAATCATAAGTCGGGGCCCAACTAATATCAATGTTATTTAGGTCAATGCCAATTCTGATACAGTATTTGGCTGAATAAAAATTAATAATTTTCTGTATTTGTCTCAAAACTCAGTTATGTGCTCTTTTCCATTAGAAAACATAGCAACAACAAAAGTGACTGAGGAGACAAAAGAAATTTCTGGTGATGAAATTGCAACACTTGAAGTGAAAGACAACCAAGCTCAAGAGATCGTCAGCGGCTTCAAAGCCAAAGAGACTCTTAAGGCCTATTTCAAGGAAATTCTGGCACTGACTGGATTCAGCATCAACGGTGGCAACATCAACACAGATGAATCAACCGGTGGAGGACGGGATCAGCTTGCTCTTAAGAAAATCTGTGTCGAGAAAATCGATAAGAAAGAAATCCTGCAGTTTAGTGAGAGCCTAATGCGTGAGGAGATCCAGAACACCTTAAGACACGCCCGATTCTTTTCCATTCTGCTTCAAAATGTTACCAGTATCGAGGGAAAGGAGCAAATCCCGATTTTCATTCGTTCGGTCACAGAGGCCGGGTTCCCACAAAAACATCTCGTTGGTTTCCTGCCTTGTGATTTGGATGCCGACAGTCTTTTTCACCATCTTATATCAGAGTTGAGAATTAAATGGGGCTTACGGATGGAGCATTGCAGAGGACTCTCGTACCTCGTAAGTGGACGCATGTGTCAACCCTTGCGAGATCTGACGTGCAAAATTCTACTGGAATTTCCGCAAGTTGTTTTATCCCCAAGTGACCCATATGCGTTTAACATATGGATTATTCGCTGCATGCCAGTGCCAACTATTCAAAGTATCGTCGACACTGTCGAAGAAGTGGCCTCATTACTCAGGAGCACCCCCGAGCTATACAAAAGATTGGAAGGGAAAATCCAGATGACATACGGCCATATAAAAGGAGAAGTGGATCGAATCAAGGCAATCATCAGCGCGAACTGGGAGTGCGGCACCGACGCCTTCCAAACCATGTTGGAGATCTTGGAGCCTTTTCTGAACTGCATCAACGAAATGATCTCCAAGGTGGATGAAGATACGGCCGAACAGATGGCCAAACTCAAGCCAGTCCTGAAGAATTTCAATTTCATCATGACCTTAGTTGTTCTCAAGAACACCCTCTGCTGTGTCAGCATCCTCAACTCCAGTCTCAAGGGGATCATCAGCATGAGCAGTACGCTGCAGTACACCATTTCAAATGCCTTAAAGCTGGTCAACAAATACCAACAGGACATCGCCATATTCAACCGGAAATGGTTTTCCGACGCAGTCAGTCGAGCCAAGAAGCTGGGTGTCGAAGTCATCAAGCCGGAGATTGAGCACGGAGATTCAAATGACACCCCGCTCGAAGACTTTTACAGAGAAACGTTGGCACGACCCATCTTGCAGTACCTTGTCGCAGAGGTCAAGCGGATTTTCAGTACCGAGATGGTAAGAATTCTGAGATGGCTCTCTTTAGTGCCGTCCTACATGGCCGACCACAATTTCAGCATTCGCCGCGATAAAGTAGCGGACGCCAATTTGAACAACCTCGCAAGGCCCGACACGTTCTACGAAGAGCTCGGTTGTTGGGAAGTGAAATGGAGGCATGCAAGCAAGCGCAGGATTCTGCCGACCACAGTGTTTGCCACACTCAAAATACCAGACATCGGGTTCTACCCAAACGTGCAGAGCTTGTTGAGGGTGTTGGGCACCGTGCCTTGTGTCAACGCCGAGGCAGATGTTTACGGCCAATACCACATGGTACTGGAACGATGCCACGCCTACCTGAAAGACACGCCAGAGGACCAGAGACAGTGTAGCTCAGCGTACGTCTACGTCAACCAAGACGTGCATTTCAATGTTGAGCAAATGGTGGATACGTATGTCCAGAAACATCCAGACATCCTGAAGATGTTACAGACTGTGAGTAGATCTTTTTTTTTTTTAATTGCACTTGTGACCAGCGATAAAACATTTTGAATGTGACAATTTTTCTGTTTTTACAGGATGAAGAAATTCAAGATAAGCCTTCTAAAGGTAAGATAATTTAGACTTTTTTTTTTTTAATTGTTGCTGCTCAGTAATTATATTAAATGGAAACACTTAATTTGTTCCATACACAGAATCAAATATTTTATTTGTCCCATTGAAATATTTTATTTGTCCCATTGTGTTCACTTGGAATAAGTGCACCTTATTTTGTTTTACAGTGGCAAGCCAAGGAAACCACGCTGATAAAGACATAGAAGCCGAATTGCAACTAATCAATATGGAGATGGATGCTGAGAGTCTCGTTGAAATGAAGTGCGCTGAGACGGATAGAGAAGCTTTGAGGTCAGCTCTACAAGCCACAGTGACCGCAGCGTACAACAGCCAAAGCTGGCAGCAAAATGAGGTTTGTCCAGCTCAGGATGGAGAAGTTGAGTACGTCACCAAGTCTGAAATGAAAGAAGTTCTCGCTGTGTGTGAAGATGCGGTCAGAGAAGGGATTCTCACCGAAGCGGGGAGTTCATTCTTTTCGTTGTTCATCGATCGTGTGGTTAAGATCGGGGAAAAGGACTATCTTCCACTCTTTCTTAGGTTTGTGGACAGTTTTGATGTCATGAGACTAGAGTTAATGGGATTCCTGGAAGCAGATCTGGATTGTGACGCCATGGTGCGACGCCTCTTGGAAATAGTAACGGAAGAGTGGCGTCTGGATTTGAATAACTGCAGAGGTCAGGCGTACCTCGGGTCCGGTGACGTTTCCTACAAGCTGAAGGCTTTTGCTTGCAAAGTACAGGAGAAATATCCCCTTGCCATTAGCACACATTGCTCTTGCTACTCATTCAACACATGGTGGTCAAAGTCCATCCCAGTATCTGCTGTGAAAAGAGCCCTCGATACGTTCGAAGAGGTGGTGATGTTTTTTGGCAGCAGGACTGCTCTAGAAAAACAGCTTGATCACGTCATCGCCTACGGTCTTCGGGAGAACTACGAAAGGGTCCAGGAGTTGCAGGGGAAGTACTGTTCCCTTTGGCAAGAAATGCACGATTCGTACGAGGTGTTTGTGCAAATGCTCGAGCCCCTTGTCGAGTGTATGGAAAAAGTCAAAAGCAACCCGCAAAGGTGGAAAAACGACATCTCGGAACAAGCTGGAATGCTCTTAAACAAACTCAAGCAATTTGATTTCATCATCGCGATGGTGATCTTAAAGAACACCTCGTCTTTTACCCGAGAGCTGAGCGCAGGTCTTCAGAGAGATCATTTCAATGCGGCCTTCCAGCTCTGTCAAATCACTGGCATCGTGGCGACTTTGACCAGAATCAAAACCAATTTGAAAGTTTTCCACCAGAATTGGTTTGATGAAGCCTGTGCGATCGCACAAAGTCTGAGAGTGCCCATAGAAATCCCCGAAAACTCCATGCCAAGGGACAGCCTAATAAAACCAGTAGGTTTTTATAAAGACAGCTTAAGTGTGCCCCTCGTCGATAACCTCATCAGCGCCGTGAAAGATCATTTTTCAGAGGATCACAAAGAAGCTCTAAATTTCCTCTCCCTGGTCCCTTGCTTGGTTACAGTGAGTTACATGTTTGAGAGCTTAAAATCCAAGCCGCCTCTGTACAGCAGTGATCTTCCCGACGCCGACAACTTCTTCACCGAACTCTGCTGTTGGAGAGTAACCTGGAAGACGAAAGTCGCCTCGGTGACCATCCCCAATTCAATCTTCCAAACACTGCGTCTGCCGCTCATGCAGTTCTTTGGCAACATCAACGCGCTCCTTAGGATTATGTCGGTGCTGCCCAGCACAGCCCTGGAAGACTGTGGCGTTGTAATGCGTCACAAGAAGTTCCAAGACTACCTAAGGAATACCAATGCCAAAGACCGGTCCCTGTGCTTGGCTGTGCTACAGGTTGGCACAGATTTCAACAGAGACCTTGACCGCATGGTGAGCCAGTGTTTGAAGGTTACTCCGCAAGCCCTGGAGGGAATCTGTTTGGTGAGTACTATACATGTCCTGTGTCGTATTCCTCAAGCAGGTTCTCCAGTTGAGACGAACGGCATCGAGGTTTTATTTCACAATTGTTTTTGACCAGAATTGTCAGTGTTGTCACAGTTAGATACTTTATTGATCCCCGGGGGGGGGGATAAATAAACAGATAGACAATCTAAACAAAAACAACAAGAGGATAGATCTGATTAGTTTTAATCGATAGATGTTTTAGACATTTGAATCGTTGATGACTTCTAAATACATGTGATGAATACTTCTGTTTCCACAGGATAAGGAAGCCAAAAGTTTAGTCAGAAACACTGACAATATGGAAGGTATAGTATTTTTTTTTTTGTGACTGAAGACAAATATATTAGCCACGAATTTGGTATCTTTAACATAATATACATGTATTCTTTACTTTTTCTATTTAATAGTGGCCACATCCATCAAGATGGAAATCGATGAGCCTGAAATTCAGCAGTGTCCCGACGTGAGGGAGGAACAACAACACGTGAAGCCAGTAGATGAGAATGGACAAATTGGAGACAACCGTCAAAGTCTGGTGACCATATTCAGACAGGCTGCGATCCTTGGGAAAAAAAACACCAGTTTCACCGAGCTCTCTGAAGCGGAAAAAGAGTATTTCATCCAGGACCTCAACATGTGCCACTGGTTCCGGAAGGAGAATAAATGGGCACTGTCCATGAGCGAAGCTGAAATTGTGACATTACTCATCGAGGGAATCCGAGAAGTCATCCTGAAGGAGATCCAGGAATCTCCGTTCTTCTCACTTATCACAGACAAACCTGTCAAGATCGCCGAGGAGACTCACCTACCTGTTTTTGTCAGGTACGTTCGAGAATCTGCTCCAAAAGTCGAGCTGATGGGTTACTTGCCGTATGACGTCAACTGCGATGTTGATACCCAAGCAAGAAAGCTTGCAAAGATTCTCACCGAGTCCTGGGGTTTGCCAATGGCTCACTGTCGAGGTCAAGCCTTTATGCATCTGGGCTCAGGTTACCAAAGCCTGAAGAAAATGTCTTTGGACTTCCTCGAGAGCTACCCGCTTTGTGTCGTAACACCAAGCGAGTCCTGCGGCTTGGCCCATTGGCTGGTAGGCAGCGTGCCTTGCTCCTCCGTAGCCAAAATGCTGGATATCACCGAAGATTTGCTCCTGTTCTTCGACGAATCTCCTCGTCTAGAAGAACAGTTGGCGCAAGCTGTCGACGGACTGTTGAACATGCCAAGGGAAGCTTTGGAAGAGATTCCAGAGACATTCTGTTCAAGATGGAAGAAGAGAGAGGACTTCTTTGACATACTTGCCGACACATTGGAGGGCGTTCTCAGTTGCCTCGACGCCGTCTGTTCCAACGCCAGAGGGGCCGTGGCAATGCACGCTCAAGTTCTCTCCGCCGCTCTGAAGAATGTGGATTTCATCGTCACCCTCGTCATCGTGAAGAATGCTTGCGCTCCTCTTCGTAACTGTAGCACCATCTTCCGCTGTGGCAACCCTGCTGATATTCTCTGCGAAGTGGAGAAGATCCCTCTCATCGTCGAGAGTCTCAACAAAATGTTGGAAAATGTCAGCACGCTACACGCGACTTGGTTTGAGCAGGCGTATCGGTTAGCCAACAAGGTAGCGCCTCATCAAATCTGTTTCTCGGAGGAGGCCAGCAGCTCCGATTCCCCCGAGGCATACTACAGGGAAAGTCTGAGTATCCCCCTCCTCAAGAGTCTCATCGATGAAATGAAGTACACCTTCTCAGAGAACCACTTGAAGGCTCTATCGATCTTGTCTCTATTGCCATCCTGCAATCCGCAGCCCATTCTTCCCGAATCCACAGACAAACCTTTTAACTTCTACCTGTCAGATCTTCCAGAGCCCGATACGCTTGAGCAGGACGTCAATGCGTGGGCCGCAGTCTGGGGAGACAAAGACCATGATGTTGCTCCCCCAACATCCATTGCGGAAACCTTGGTTCATCCCGAGTGTAAGAACCACCCGACGATTATTTTACTCCTTCGGCTAGTCGCCGTGCTGCCCAGTGTCAGCATCGAATGCGACCTCATGAAGTCCACGTTGAATTCGATGAGGGATATTTTGAGGAACACTGTATGCAAAGGTAACAGGACGGCTCGCGTGATGCTTCTCTCGCACAACACAACGCTGCAGAGGTTGCCAGAAGTCATCGCCAAGTGTATCGAGGTCGATCCAGAGAGCAGTCCATGTCTTTCACAGGCAAGTTAGTCCATGTGCTGAACTAATCTGTCAGACCACCTGTTTGGGTCATAGGTCAATCATTTGCTTTGTTTGATTCTTTCATTTTCAGAGAATTCTTAACATGTTATCATTTGGAACTGGAATGAGGAATTTGAAACTTACCCAAACTTAGAGTTTAAACATACTAGTCAGTTACTTAGTTATGTGGTCGAATATATGTGTCATGTTTTAGACTAGTCAAAGCACTTTTAAATCGGCATCATGTGACCAAAATTGTGCTTTTTCTAGGTGATGGAAACTATACGAGGCCTAAATCTAGACAAAGGTAAGTGCATTGATGTGATGTCATCAATCTGAATTCTTTCTGTACCTTTAATTTTGCGTCAAGCAACGTATATATTTAATTCCATTCCGTTTTAATCACATTGGATCAGCAGAAGTTAGCTCGAGTTTCTTAGCTTTTACAGCAGATCTTGAATAATAATAGATTGTACATCAGTAAAAAAAAATGTCTTTTTTTTCACCAGGAGACGACACGGAAGACTTGTTAAATCAGCCATCGCCAATAGTACCCAATGCTACCAGTGAAGCATCTGAGAATCCTGCAGATGGAGAAGAGAAATCCACCGAAACCGAAGTAGTCGCAAAAACGGCTCAAGGACCAAGACAGCCGGTGTCGTTTTACGAGCCGCTGTTGCGTGAAGAGATTATCAAAGAGCTCTGGGATTCTCAGTTCTTCACAATCATCACTGAACAGACTGTTGACATCGACGGTGAGGTTTACGTCCCACTGTGCATCAGGTACTTGAACAAACAGGACATCCAAAGTGAAGAAACACTGGCTTTCATTCCGTTCATTGAAGACTCGGCGGTTCTCTTGGAAGCGATCGAGACCACCCTCTCTGAGAAATGGGGTCTGAACATGGCGTATTGTAGAGGACAGTCCTTGCTGAGTGTCGGCAAGGTTGGAACTCAGATGAGAGCTGTGAGTTTAGCAATAGCCAACAAATACCCTCAGGCAGTAAGGACGCTCAGCTACAGTTTGTCGCTCAACGTGTGGCTGGCCAAGTCCTCCGCAAACGAAGAAGTCGCTGATAGAACAGTACTGATTGATAAAATCTTACATTGGCTTACGCAGGACGCGGAACGGCAGAACAAATTGGAAGAAATGATTCTTCACGTATTTCAGAACAATGAAGGAAAGGGCAATGAGCTGAGGGACATGCTGATGAAGAATTGGGAGAAGAGTCACGACATGCACGAGGTGATGGCCGAGATTATCGAAGCTGTCTTGCTTTGCCTAAGCGAGCTCAAACATCAGGGAAGTGTATCGGACCAGCAGCAAGCGTGGCAGTTCTTTGAGTCGATCCGAAACTTTGATTTCATCCTTTCACTGGTAGTGCTGAGACATGTCTTGCACCAAAGTAAAAAGCTAAGTCGGTCTCTTCAGGGCAAGCCCTTAGACATGTTACTTTCTGTGAATAGTTTGCCAGATCTCAAGGCTTCACTCAGGAATTTGAGGAGCGATATTGACACGCATCACAAGGCGTGGTTTGAGGAAGCTGTCTCGCTCGCATCCAAACTACACATCCCGTTGTTACATTCGGTTCTCCTGGAACCTCTGAGCGAGTTTTACAAAAACGCACTCAGCACCAAATTCGTCGAGCACGCGATATCCGAAATTGACAACCTCTTCACCGAAAAGGTGATGGATACCTTTAGGTGTCTGGAGATTGTGCCTTACGCAATGTCCAAAGTCGAAACCAGCACTCTTAGCGGTCTGGTGCTGCGCATGTACAAGGAAGACTTGCCAGATGAAGCCTCGCTTCAAGATGAGATGAAGTTGTGGAAGGAGAAGTGGTTGGACCCCTTGGCCGGCTATCTTCCCACGACTGTCCTTGACACGCTCAAGACGTCACAGATCCGAAGTTTTAGTAATATTGAGACTCTTCTGCGACTCCAGGTGATTTTGCCATTTTCAAGAAGGGAGAGTAACTTCAAGCAGGGAAAGAGAAGCTTACAGGAGTTTATGCAGCAGGAAAAGCGATCCCTCACTGAGCTCCATCCTCTGTAAAAGCTGCAGGTCTTCCATCATAGCGAGATGGTGCTGCCCACCATCCTCAAGAACAATTTCACTCTTGAGGTCCCAAATCAAAAAGTTTCTGTGTATATTATTGATTTAATGGATTTTCCTTTTGTTGATAGTCTGCTAACCAATTTTTTGATATATTTGATGATTTCCTGTAGTTTGTACAGTTGTACTTGTCCAACGGGACCAACACAGCGGGGAGGGAGGGGCGGTTGGGCGGGGTTGCGTTAAAAAAGCAATGATCCTTTGACGATTAGCGATGCTTTGTGTGCCTTGATGCAAATCAAATATTTACAATTATGTTTCACAAATTGTCCCATTGGCATCTGAAACAACTACAGTAGTTGTTTTCTCATTACCAGAAATGACCCGGATGTCATCGGTATCACTTTTTACGAGTTATTTTACTTTAAGTGTCACACTTTTCTCTCACTTGTGCACGCAATGAAATGGTCATATTTTGTTGGTTTCCTATGTTTTACGTCATATTGCAAAACTGTATTTGCTGTAAACCTAGCTTTTAAAGAATGTCTCCTTGATAGGAAAAGCATATATATTTGTCAAAAAAGTAATAAAAGTGTCCAAAAAGTTTTGGTTTTTTTTTTTTGTCTTGTGGACTATACAGCGCTTAAGACACAAGGGGGCACTGTGAGACTGTAGTTGCATTATTTCTCTTTCTTTATGAAAGGTCAGAGCAAGTTTTAGAAAATACTTGAGATTATTCATGTCCTAGATTTACTTATTCACAAACACCCAAATATGCTTCACTTTTTGTGTCCATGGCCACTGCCCTCCTAAAATTACTATTTTATTCAAAGTATTTTATAAAAATTTGAAATGGAGAATGCACCTTGTACAATATTGATTGACCCATGCACCGGGTTTCTGTTCAAAGTCAAGATTCTGCACTGATGCAAAACCTGTACTACTCCGTAATCATGTCCATGTACATTCAGGTTTTAACTGTACTCTTGGGAGTGGGGTGAATAAGGACATAGATGGCTTAAGTGGATTTTATTTCAAGATCTCCTTACAGAAGGAAAATGAAAGAAAGCCTACAGGGCAATATTCTCAGTATCACTAGCCAAAGTTTTGGCTTGAATTATTCAGTGGTATTGTATTCAACTTATGAGAAACAGGATGTTTTTATTTTGTAATTCAACCAAATTATTTCAATTATTCCACAAGAATCTGAACATAAGGGGTTCAAGGACTGACCCTTGAGTGACCCCACATGTTCTGGCAGATTGGAAACTTCCATTGGTCTTAAAGTAACTTCTTCCCTTCAAGTAGGACCTGGGTGAAAAAAGTTGATTAAATTAATTCAAATGTCACAATGCTTATCATTTGTTTCTATTTTTAGAGAAGATTTTCCAAATGACCCTCAAAGTCTGCCCTGGTCTTGCCTGTTCTGTCGGCTCATGGCAGTACTGAAGGAGCGATCACATGACTTGTTCCAAAGTGGCACCCATCTGTCACTTGAAAAGGCTTTGTCCTCAAAGCACAATAAAGACAAGGGCTGATAACCAAATGGTGTGCAAAAGATCTGGGGCTAGCCTTGTCCTACAAGGCCACAGACATGGAGAGAGACCTCTACTCCTTAATGACAATAATCAGGAGGGCCTTGTGATTGGTGTTTATAAAATGGAGGCCCAGATGTTGCTTATTCATCATGACTACTATTCCACCTCTTGAATTTATATTTCACCCGTGCACATTCCGAAAACACGCATGTTAGGTTCATCGAGGATTGGCCTCAAGTCATCTGTGATAGGCAGCAACTCACCCGTGACCCTTATAAGGATAAGCAGTAATGAAAAAAATGATGGAAAAAAATGTTTTACCTTGTAACGAGCAGGAAATTTTGAAAAAATAGAATAATTCATAGAGCTCAAATTGGATATTTAAAATCAGCATATTTCCTTTGCGTGCTGCAGTTTGTGTGATAAAAAAAGTGTTGTTTTCAATCCAAACCACAGATTTTTTTTCTGCAAATAAAAATTGTACACAAATATGCTGATACAGAAACGTGGCAGAACACTACCACATAAAAACAATAAAAAAAATTCAATCTATTTAAATATAACACATTTACTTGACAGCCATCTATATAAATCTTTTGTTCTTATCTATGCCAGACACTTGACTACCTCTGCTCCGATTAATCTCGAAAATCACGTGTGGTTTCATAATCATAAACCCCAACTCCCCTCAAAGGTGTCATCCCCTGTGTTATTCAAAAGGTGAGAGGTGTGAGAAAAAAAAAATCAAAGGCTTTGGGTGTTGACCTCAGTTCAGGAATGAAGAGACTGAGTGTAAAAAGACTTTCTGAAAGCGAGCCCGGTCCCGCTGGAAGCTCTGCAACACCCACACATGTAACAATCTGTGCCCATTCACAGTTGACTGCAATGTAAAACACATCTGAGTGCAACCACAATCTGAAACATACTGGCCACAATATTAGGTACACAATATCTTCACCCCCCAAAAATATACTGCTGAGTTTTGAGTTGTATCCTACTACTTTTTATGATTCAGGGATGAATATTAGAAAAAGAGTTTGAAAACACCTAACAATGTGGTGTTTTTGATGGAGTCTTGAGATCTGTCGGCTCCAAAAGAAAAACCCAGGAACACCTGATATGCAACGCAACCTGAGGCCAAGCATGTTAGCTCTAGCAGCTGGAAGGTCAAGGTCTGGACAAATAGCTCACTTCTCCCTCTGCCGAAGCACTTGAGGTGCAGGATATTCTCAGCAAAGGCGAACATTGCTTTCCCACAGTTTTCTCTGCAACATATCACGAACTAATGCCAGTACTAAACTAATGTGGTTCATATTGAAGGATGCAAGAAAAATAATGCAACTTCAGACATATTTAATTGGAAGTTATGCTGCTATCAGTAAATTGCATCCATGAAAATACTACTTTGTTGATGCATATGAGAAATTAGAAATATTATTAGAAATTTAAGACAAATATTTTAGGAAAATTCACCAAACCAATGATGAATTATCTACCAGAATTAGAATCGGAATACCTGACATCACTCACAAATTCAACTGAGGCTAAAATTGTTGATATTTTTACATATTTTTTTTTGATTTTTTGTTAGTTAATGAAGCAGGTGGACGAGAAGATTGTATATGCAGTCATTGACAGTTAAAAAAAAAAAATAGTATTTACTTTTTAGTTTAGTAGGCTACATTTTAATCACTTTTTTTTTTACAATTTATTTATTTTTATATATATTTTATATGTATTATATTTTATATAATTTTTAATATATTTATATATTTCTTATATGATTTATAAAATCAGAATCAGTTTCACTTAAGACATAGTTCTACTTTCACCAGAATCTTTATTTATATAACTCAAATAGTGAATAAATTGTTTACTGGGGCGAGCACATGGGCGCGCCCCTGTCAGGTCGCGGAGGCGCGCTTTCTTATGCTAATTCAGGTGTGACATCAGCAGCCACATCAAAAGTGGGCTGGGGGTACTTTAGAGTCGAGTCTGCCTTCTCAGACTCACTCACACTGATCCAGCCCAAGTTTAGTTCCGCTCTCTGTTTGTGTCTCTCAGACACGCGCTCAAAAACCTGGACAACACACAATGCTGACCTATCCGGAGTTATTTTTATTTCCCATGTTGGATTTTTTTGGACGCATCTGACTAATTAAAAGAAGAAAAAAAAAAGAGAGACAGACGCTTTTCCTTACTCTCCTAGGATATTTGGACCTGCTGGCGTGTGATTTCCTTACAATATTATTTGGGTTAACTTGGAAAGCGGAGTTCCGCCGGAAAAAAAAAAGGTGAGTTGCAAAGTTTTGAGAATATTGTGGATATTTTTTGTGTGACTTGATGTTAAAGTCAAATGTGCGTAAAGATGTTTGTAACCCTATTTGTATGGCATTACTTTTAAATACACACATTTACCACACTAAACAATTACGTGACGTCAATCAAATATTTAATTTAGGGGAAAAAAACAGTAAAAGTTGATTGAAATATTAATAAGTGTAGTTATCAACGTTTTTGCTAAAGGAAAATACTTAAAAATGAGGACGTCATAAGAACATTGTAATTGAAATACTTTTGCAATTGATCGCTTTGAGGTGTTGATTGCAGAGATTGAGAACAACCTTACAGTGAAACTAGAGAAGGAATCCGAATTAATTTGAATGAATGCTGTTAATCCGCTTTACAGCTACAATCCCACTCCCCAGCATTTCTAACTTGGTGTCGCTTTAATTATATAGTTTATACTCATTTTATGTATTTATCCATTTTGTGGTTATAGATTAACACTTAATAGATGTGCAAGGTGTTGATTTGTCTAAATAATCGTATCATGGTTTTCAAATCAGTTTGGGTTTGTGCCAATCAACATTAAAGTCTCATTATCTCCTTTACCTGGGCGTCTTAATGGGCTAACTTAGCCAGACTTCAAAAAGATCATTTATCCACAGTTTGCTGTTGCTATCAGATTCAGCAGCAGCTGCAGTTGCTGTCCACGGGCTGCAGATTCCTCAACTCACGTGGGCTGTTGCCACTACGGTTGAAATGTTTTTACCTGTTTAGTGAAGTGGCAGTAACACCAAGATGAAATGCAGACCGAGATGTGTGTGCAAATAAAGGAGGAGACTGGCACACTTTACTCCCTTTGGATGTTCTAAATTTATCCATTCATGAGATATTAACCAAGAAAAACATGCAAGAATTATTTTTAAAAAAAAAGTTATGATACAACTAGGCTTCTTTAATGTGCAGCAGTGATTCAGTATTTGTATGAACCCGGTTCAATGACTGTAAAGTGATAGTTTGACAAACACGATGGATAAACACCCAGCTCCTAAAGTTCAGGAGCAGAATATCCACTTAACCAAGTATAAAATTGGGACTGGTTGCTGGGGAGGTGTCAGCTTCAGAGCACTGTGGAGTCGCCCTTGAGACACTTCACGACCTCACCCAAACATTTGTTCGTGTTGTATTCAGTTAAACAATGCAAAGTTGAGTATTGCCTTCAGGGATTACAAGAAGCATGAAACAAACATGCCTAGTTCCAGACATACCAAAAATTAACATCTGAATAGTCATGCATCTGAAATGTAATCTTTTTTTTTGCTTATATTTCCTATTTAGTACACTACACGTGATATTGTTGTTGAGGTTAAAACTTAATCAACTATTTCTTTGATTCATTTTGTAATTTGTAGCATAAAACTTACTGTGAACGACAAGTAAGCAAAAGATCCGATAAACAATAATCGTGCGTGCTAAATTTGATTTTTCTTGTTTTCCCAAAATATTGAAAAATTACAATTGTGGCAGACGATATGCATGCTATATATCCAGACACACTCATACATTTATAAACACACTAGATATTAAATGATATTAAAATAACGATTTATTTGTATTCATCGCGAGCAATATTAATTTGATCTCATATGCAGTCTCAAGATCTTTTAATAAATTCTCTTGCAATGAATTTCATAACATGAACAGTGACAACATTCTAACTGTATTTCTTTACATTATACTCATTCGCTTTCTTTACGTCAAAAGTTTTGAGAAAGTTGGTCGGTCAAAGACTTGCCGACCAACCAACCAGCGGACGGCAACGCCTCCTAATGAGTTCTGTTCTTCTTCCAACAGGTTTTACCAGACAACTCCTTGCCATGACGGTGGACTTGTGAGGTGAAGAAGCTCCAAACAAGTATTTCTATTTTTACGCTCGGTGAACCACATTCACTGTCCAACCATGAGGAGGTGCTCGCACGTCCTGCCTCTCGTTGTGCTCGCTGCTTTGCTGCTGTCCCAGGTCTGCTCTGGCATCAAATGGCTGTAAGTATCCATCTTTCACTTCACGTGACGTCATGAAACGATACATTGTGTGGCATGTTGTGGTGATGGAGTGAAGCCGCTGTGGCAGCTTTGAAGTGGGCCCCCTGACATTCTCGATGAGGAGAAAGCTTGTGTGTTCAGTCGGCGTGTATGTCATGAAAGGGGATGGTAGATTAACGGGGCATTTCCTCTGGCTATGAACGAAAACCTCTTTAATAACTTTGATGCGGCTTCGGTAAACAGAGACAGCGAGGTTGACTTCTAAGCTATCCGGTAAAATTCACCACGGTGTATAATAATAACAGTAATAACTTTAGAAAAGCAAAGGTGGAGATGGGGAGGGAGAGAAGTCTGAAGCTTTGTGGTCTTGTTTTGCATATTCTTGTGAAGCTCCTTGTGGGAGATCAGAACAGAGCAATGAATGCAAATCTCTAACTGTCACTGCTTTTATAGTGCAGTAAAAGTCAAAAACCGAGACTTAAAGGAACAAGAACAAGCTTCAGATTTGTTCTTGTCATTTACACGATGGATGTTCTTTTCATCGACAGAAATGTTGGTGCATTCTGATTTTCATGTCGTCGCCAACCTCAGTGTGGCCTGGTTGAGAATCTGGCAGACTGCTCTGCCAAATCAGGAGTTAAAAGTTGGTCTAAATTTAGACCTGCTGAGACCATGTCTAACTTGTGGCGCAAGGTAGATTGCTGGTGGGCATCAAACCCTCTGAATAATAATAGAATGAACATTTTTTTGTTATTATCATCAGAGGTAAAGCAGTAATGTTTAATTCCCGCTCTGCCTGAGTCTCATGGGTCATGTCCTCGGGCAAAACCCACTTTGCCTCCGGTGCAGCTCACACTGGTGTATGACTGGGGGTTAATGTTTGGCGGTGGTCAAATTGGCCGTAGATACGCACTGGCAGCCACGCTTCTGTCAGCCCGCCCCGGGGCATCTGTGGCTACTTACCCACTTCACCACCACCAGAGTGTGAATGGCTGAACGTATGAATAATGCAGCTACTGTGAGTGCTTTGAGTATAGAATAATAAGCTAAGCCAGGGGTGTCAAACTTATTTTTGTCGCGGGCCGCATCATAGTCATGGTTTCCTTCGAAGGGCCATTGAAATTGCCAACCCAAATAAATCTCTGAATGTCTCAAATTATATATATAGTGTACGGTACTCAACAAACTCCTGAATGGCTAGATGAATAACTAGTTTTCGAAACAGAGACTAAGAAAAACTGTTATATTTGAAAAAAATATGAATGGTATTAAAAATTGCTAGCAATAGAGGTAGTTTTTAAAAGTGAAAACAATTAGTAATTTTAATATTGACATGAATTTGATGCACAATTTGTCTTTGCGGGCCACATAAAATGATGCGGCGGGCCGTATCTGGCCCCCGGGCCTTGAGTTTGACACGTGTGTGCTAAGCTATCAAAATGTATCTTGACGGCATTAAAAAATATCAATTGATTATGTAACCCAAGTCGTCAGGTATACTTTTAATTCAATTTGTATTTGAGGTCACGCTAAAGACAGAAATAGCCATCACGACACATCGAAATGATATTCAGGCACGTGCGTCATGCTAAATCCAAGCGCCAAGTCGTTTAGTTTCGATGACACAATGCCAAAACAGATGTAATAATAAACACCTGCGAGTGACCACGATCGCTGTGCTTATCGTTCGGTACAACCCGGCGCCCCCCCTCGGACATTGTAATGTGAAACAGGACACGTTTCTTACAAGCAGACATCAGAGGTAGCCTCCCCTGCCTGAGGTTTCTCTATAAATACATTAAACCTAAATATGATCTAATCGACTCCAATATGTTCCTCTAATAGTATTGAAATAGACTGAACTGAAGCCAAAGAAGACAAAACCTCCCATGGTGCTAAATGGAAATGCTAGATATGATCTATCTGGGGTTGAGATTAAATGCAAAAATATTTTGAGGAATATCTCATAGCTAGTTCTGCACTAACAAAAACATCAGAGCCAAGAATGTGTCAAAGCTGCTTTATGGATCTGCTACTAACTTTTGGAGAAGGCTAAACTCATTGTTGTGATGGATGTCACCTTTTAAAATGTTTTTCATTTTGATTCCACAGAGCAATATCACACACCCCCAAGACCTTCCACATCAACCAGACCCAACACTGTAAGCTGTTGCCCGGTCTGGTGTCCTCCCAAGCTCAACTGTGCCGCAGCAATATGGAACTCATGGAAACCATCATCCAAGCAGCCCGTGAAGTCAAGAAAACGTGTCAAAAGACCTTTGCCGACATGCGCTGGAACTGCTCCTCCATAGAGACTCCCACCGACTCCTCCAAGTATCGACCGGACCTTGATCGAGGTACGGCCTTCATACATTTATGGACAATATAAAATGTATATTTATATTATTTATATATATTATTTTACATTTTACTTCTATTTTGTAGTGGTAATTACTGACAGCGTTAGTTCAATCCCAGCCAATGGCCCAATGAAACCACTCCTGGTCCGAAGCCTTGATTTTATTAAAAAAAAAAAAAATGCTGGGTTCACCTTAAAAATTGTGACAAATAAATCATGTGGCTCACTGACGGTACAGCATAAAGTCACAACAACAAAAATTATTATATCCATTAATGTATATTATCCATACATACTGTACTAATTTTTTTTTGGGGAGTCTGTATCATCAGTACAACCAAAACATTTTTTACATGGCACAATGAAGGTCTCCAATGCTGCTTGTGCTCTCATTCCCCAGGAACCAGGGAGTCTGCGTTTGTCTATGCCCTGTCTGCGGCCACCATTAGCCATACCATCGCAAGGGCGTGCACCTCTGGAGATTTACGTCTGTGCTCGTGCGGTCCAATCCCGGCTGAGATCCCAGAGCCTGGTTATCGCTGGGGGGGCTGCGCTGATAACCTGCACTTTGGTTTGATCATGGGGTCCAAGTTTGCAGACGCCCCCATGAAGATGAAACGTGCAGGTTCCCATGCTAATAAACTTATGCACCTACATAACAGCGAAGTCGGGAGACAGGTAAGCGAGGAAATGCATGTCGGCAAACACAATTAAAAAAAAAAACTATTATTTTTATTTGTCTGTTGACAGGTTTTAAGAGAGGCGGTGGTGATGAAGTGTAAATGTCACGGCGTCTCCGGCTCCTGCTCCATCAGGACCTGCTGGAGAGGTCTTCAGGACCTGAGAGAGATCGCCATGGACCTGAAGACGAAGTACTTGTCGGCTACCAAGGTGGTTCACAGACCCATGGGGACACGCAAGCAACTGGTACCCAAAGATATTGACATCAGGCCCGTGAGGGAGAACGAGCTGGTCTACCTGCAGAGTTCACCGGATTTCTGTGCCAAGAATGAAAAACAGGGTTCAGTTGGCACGCAGGACAGGTGAGACAGTTTTTCACAATACTTTGATTGCTGCAATAGAAAAGGACAGTTTGATTTTGAAACCAGATCCACCAAATATGTATGTGTGTTTATATATGCATTTATGTACCGTATTTTCCGGACTATAAGGTGCACCTAAAAACCTAAAATTTTCTCAAAAGCCAACAGTGTGCCTTATAGTCCGATGCGCCTTATATATGGACCAAATTCCTAAATTTAAACTGGCCCGAAGCATTGTGTCATGAAATTAATCATAAGTGGCCCGCTGAAGACTAGGAATCATGAATCAAAAAGACTATGGATCATTATTTTGTGATTATAAAGTAATTTGTTGCGTCTGAAGTTGAAATAAAAAAGATAAAATGGAGAATGATTTGGATTAAAAATCTGACATGATGCATTAATGGTGCGCCTTATAGTCCGGCGCACCTTTTATAAGGACACAGTTTTAAAATGGGCCATTCATTGAAGGTGCGCCTTATAGTCAGGTGCGCCTTATAGTACGGAAAATACGGTATCTCTGGTGTCAGGCTAAAAATTTCAGATTCAAAAAAAAAAAAAGACATGTTTGTTCTAGCATACCAAATTATTGTTATCTTGCCAACACAAAGTTGCACAATCAGGGTTAACTTTTGCACCGCGGCAAAAATGAACTGCAATGGTGGTCAAAAAGTATCTAAAATAGCATTTGTGAACTGAACTGTGGTGCCGTGTGAAAACATGGCTTAACGTGGCTTTTTAATACAGTTGAAAAGAACAATGGCAAACCCGCACAGCAGCAAATAGGAAATGACCAATCGTGACTGTCAGCTCATCCAGGATGTTGACTTTAGGAAAGTGATGTCCAGTTTAGTTAGCGGCCTGGGTGATAACAACCTGAGTACTTGTCTGTGGCTTGTCTGAGCATGTGTCACTGTGACGAGGATTCTTGTGCTTTTATCTCAAACGCTGACTAAAGCTCTTATTCTTGGGTCCGGGAGAACTCGGTTATCAATTGGAGGGGCGCGTGCAGATTTGGAAGCATTTAAAGGGTTCCCTGAGATAAAGGTTGGCCGACACCATTTTACTCACTCCAACTCAGGACTTTGCGGTGTGTGAGAATTCAGCGAGGAGTCATTTTGTCTGAAGGTCTTACTCATGCTGAGATTTGGCTAAGCAGTATCATAAGGAAAATATGTAACATTATCTTTTAAACTTATTGAATTTTGGAGAACCTCATGCCTTATCACAGGCTCTATTTCTCTGTTTTGAATTGCATGTCACCAGAGGCACATTTTGAGAAGTGCAATTGCAAAAGTTGTTTCCACAGATTAAATTTCATTTTATTCAAATTGCATGTAAATACTGAGAAATGTTGTCCGGTAGCCAAAATAGGGTCACATTGGAGAATAAGAGGTACGATACATTCTCGACTGCTCGCCAGCCAATCACAGCACAGTAAATAATGTTTGTTTTCTTTTTGAATAAATGGTAAAAGTCATATGAACGTCATCTTTAAGCCACTTTAAAGATAAAGAGCAGCTATGCTTCATGTCAAGGACACTCACTGGAGGCAATTTCTACTGCCTGATAACTTCGCAGCCACATAAGTATGAAACATTAATGCATTTGTCAAATCACGAGGCGGGTCGGCTTTATGGGTCGTGAGACCAAACGCTGTGGACATTGGAAACTTTGAATACTTTGCCTTATATCGCCGCTGATTTGTCACTCACTGGTGGCCACTTGACGCAGAGGCTTTATCAGTCTTGACACTTGAGTTGACCTCCCGTCTACATTGTTAGCCCTGACGTTCGCGAGACCCGGGAAGCAATACAAAGTCTTTATATAGTTGCTGTTTTGACGGCGTTGAAATAGTAGGGCAAATTTAGTACACCAGTCACAGGGTAATAGTTTGGGAATTTTACAAATTTTTCATCGTCGGGTTGTTTATTTTTTTTTAGATTTTGTTCTTTCAAAATTGCATTTAGTTGAAATGTATTATTAGATGTTGTATTAGTTTTTGATTTGCATGTCTCGTGTGTAAGATTACAAAAAACTCAATGAAAATATATATAAAAAATATATAGAAATATATACATATAAAGAAATATCTATATGAATATCTAAAAAAACATCCACAAATCAAATATAATATATATAAAAATATCTAAATAAATATATAGCAATATATAGATCTATAATTTCTAAAGAAAAAGGTCCAAAAATCTAATACGATAGATCGTCTCATGTGTAAGATTAAAAAAAACATGCTAAGCGCTGAGTAGTAAAAACTCAATGAAAATATACATAAACAAATATATAGGAATATATAGATATAAAAAAAATCTAAATAGCTATATTAATATCTAAAAAAATCCACAAATCAAATATAATATATATAAAAATATCTAAATAAGTATATAGATATAAAAAAAATCTAAAAAAAACGTCCACAAATCAAATATGGGTACGATAGATAGATAGATAGATAGATAGATAGATAGATAGATAGATAGATAGATAGATAGATAGATAGATAGATAGATAGATAGATAGATAGATAGATAGATAGATAGATAGATAGATAAAACAAAGAATGTGTGGGTGTTCCTATTTCAACAATGCGTTCAAGCTGCCTTTCACTCTCCACCACTCCTGCTGCCACCATTTACTTAAGCGCCCCCTCTCATCACGCCGGTCATTAACACTCTGCCGTCATAAAAATGGAGCCATAATGTGGAAAGGGCAAACTTAAGAGAAGGGGCAGTCCTGTGTATTCAGTGTGATTTATGGCGGGGGGCTGTTCGGCGCCTATTCAAGAGTCCATTGGCGCCCGAAAGCATCCGAGGCATCCGACGGTCGAGAAGATACGACAAAGGAAAATGAGAGAAAAATGAGGGCGCGTCGCTCGGTCGAGAATATTCAAAGGGCCTTTGTGGGTTCTTCGCAGGCTCGGAGTTTGCACAGGCAGGTTGGAGGAAATGTTTAGAATGAAGTCTAATTGTCTCTTACTGGAAATAGGTTGTCTGACAAACAAGGGTTGGCTCACTCAATCTTGTAACTTTATTTACGTTAATTGCAGGCAGTGCAACAAAACCTCAGCGGGGAGCGACAGCTGTGACTTGATGTGCTGCGGCCGTGGCTACAACCCGTACACGGAGAAGTTGGTGGAACGTTGCCATTGCAAGTATCACTGGTGCTGCTACGTAACCTGCAAGAAGTGCGAGCGGATCGTGGAGAGATACGTCTGCAAATGAATCCCCAAAGCCGCACCGAGCCACAGGTGAACCAAAGCACTACGATAGCTCCAAGACAAACTTTTTGTCTTGAACGTATTTCACCATAAAGTGTCATTATCACGTTAGTATCGATTTTCCAAACTGCCGCTACCGGACACGGAAAGTGACGACAGTTTATGTGAAAACCGCCGTCCTCCTGGGTAGTTCTTTTTTTTTTTTTACTGTTAATGACCATGAATTCCCTCAATGTGGATGAGGAAAGTCTATTTTATTATAGCGCTAATAAAAAGTAATAACATTGGATTATAAAACCGGAGGAGACGAATTAGGTTGTTTCTCCCTCGAGATGGAGATCTGAGGATTTTTTTTTTTTTTTTTAATGGTACAGTTGATACATTTTCCTTCTGCATCAATGGACACGAGAGGAAAAGCAAACAAAGGGAACATAAAGTACTTTTTCAAACACGGGACGTTTTGGACTTTTGGACCCGCACGTTTTCCCGTGTGTATCTTCAGCATGACTTTATCCTAAAGGACTGGAAAGAAAATGGATAAAGGACTTGCTGATTAATCATCCTTTACATCTCGACATGCAGTCAGTTTAAGATATATTCTATTTTTAAGAGCATTATGAACTCATGGATATTGTAAACCACTTTGGTGTGGATGTACATACTCTTATTTTGTATACTGAAATAAAGATAAGTATTTATAAAATTATGAAATGATTTTTCCCACTTTCATTTTTAATGAGTTCCTTTTTTAAAATTAGTTTTTTTTAAGTAATTTAGATTTAAACTACAGCACGAGAGGTATAAATGTGTTTAATATTATTATGATGAATCCCTCCAAATCAAAAAGTGCTGTATAATAAGGCGTTTCAAAACCTTTGGGTGGTTCCAGCCACAATGGAAAACTTTACTTGTAAATTCCACAGCGAGAAAAAAAAAAAAAAAAACTCTGCAGGGGACACACAATGATTTTCATCGCAAACATACCGTATCATTTTGGGAAGCAGACCTCGACAGTCCAAATGTCAAATCCAAAAGAAATCAGATTAATCTGAGAAACAAAGGCTTGTCAAAGAGAGATGATAGTGCGGTTTTTGTGTGCGGCACATGTTACCCTCTGACCAGCTTTGTGTTACTTGAAGTGGTTCTCATGATTTTACACTGACAGAAATAGCTGTGAAAGATGGCGCGCCATGCTGTGAGGCCACATGATGCGTATTCAACAGTGCACGGCATACACCCATAGAGTTTAACACTTCTTGACCGCAGCGTGTCCAACACACAAAACCTCAAAAACAACTTCAAATACTAAGACATCCTTCAACGAGTACAGACATTTTGTTTTCTTTCTTTCTTACCAGCATATGTAACTCAATGACTACAATTGGCTAGCAAATGGTAATTTTTGCTGTTGAATTTTTTAAGCAGGGGTGTCAAACAAATTTTTTTCCCGCGCCGCATTGTAGTCATAGCTTCTTTCGGAGGGTCATTATGACAAATAAATGTATGAGCACTTCATATTATATACAGTAAAAGCTGCAAAACAAACTGACAAATAACTCGTTTTCAAATCAGACGAGTAAAAACTGGTCAAATATTTAAAAAAAAGATATTAAAAGTGAAGACAATTTGGAATTCTAGTAATGACACGAATTTGAAGCACAATTTGTCTTCGCGGGCCACATAAAATGATGTATCTGGCCCCCGGGCCTTGAGTTTGACACCTGTGCCCTAACCCTAACCCTTTTGTGAACAGGTTCTAAATGAGCCAAGAATAAACAATTAGTATGGACATGTTGGCAGCCATTTTGAACATACTTTGAAAATACCCCCAAAACGGCATTTTACACTAGACTTGCACTGGGCATGAAACTAGGGTGTTGAGGGAATGATGATTCATTGTGAGAGGTCTAGTCCATTCTAGTAAATAACAGTTCTGGGAGAGCTCTCCAGTTCACCCGAGACCCCTAATGAAGACAAGTGCTACGGAAAACGGATGGATGGATAGATACCAGTGTTCCAAAAGCAGACACAGGCAGTGGGGGTCAATTGTGGTATTCCGGTTTGGGGGGGAGGGATGGATCTGATTGTGTGCAGGTGAGCGAGGGCTTGTCTGTCAACGGCATCGAGGTCTCTTCAGCATTCGATGGTGAGAAAAAGAACTTTATTTTGCAATTGATGGCAAATAGAATTTTTTTTTGACAATGACCAAATCTCTGCTTTGTGTCTCAGTGTTCAAATAAATTCTCACGCAATTTATCGCCAGCAGGTCCAAAAGGTAAGTACGACCCCGAGTGTATTTCATCACCCCACCCAAGATTAAGTCGGACCTGTTTTTATAGTGAACCCGGTCAGGTGACCCTTTTGAGCAACTATTGTTATCATCAAGCCGTGCAACTATTCATTTCACCTCAAACTAACCCGAGTTCACTCCACATAATATTTCAACTGCTTGAGCAAACATAACAATCCTGGTTGTTAACATTAATTTGGTGCACATTCCTTCATTTTTGTGTCTATCAACACAAAGCTGGAGCTAAGCGGAAGAGCAGCTGTCTTGAGTCACCGAGACATGAATGGGCTGCCGTCAGGTAAAATACAGCTGCATAGACCAACCCTCATCTGTTTTGCCCAAGACAAAACAAAGTAAAAAAAAAAAAAAGAATAGGATTAATCACACTTTTGGCATGTCTTTGTTCGACGATCCCAAAGTATCTCTTCATGCTCGACGTGACCTCTTGTTCTGTGGGAATTGGAGGTGACCAAAAAGGTTGTTAATGGACAACAGTGAAAATATCAGGGGTTAATGTCAGCCCGGGACAATATAATACCAATTGGCTTTGTGCCGGGAGCGCTCGAGATAACTTGCTGTGAATGAGGGGAGACAAAGAATTTGGCTGGAGTAGTAAAGGCATTCAGATGTACTGACCCGTACTGTAAATGGACTTTTGTAGACCCCCCCCCACTCTCACCCTCAAGCCTTTAAATAGGACCCCGGCAGTATGTGCTGCTGAAGGCCTTTTTTTGTTTTTGTTTTAGTTGAGTGTGTGTGTGTGTGTTCTTAAGAGCGTTGCCGGGAGATAGTAAATGATGAAAAGCATGCGTGTTTCTAAAAAAACGAACAAACCAACGGTTGGCCGGTTGACCGAGGAACAGAATGTGACACTACCAGGAGTTTACAGTGTACACGGAAACTAATTGGGCCACTTAATGCTAAGAGAATGTAAGGTATTAGAACTATTTTTTATATATTTTTGTTTTTGTTTTTCTCTGTAAATTATTTTTAATATATGTTTTATTTATATACATATATATATATATTTAAAAAAATAATAATATGATGAAGAATATAAAAAATAATATATATATATATACACAAAAAAATATATATAGTATATATTTATGTTATTTGGTATTTTTTCTTAAATATTTGTAGTCGGATGTGAGTATAATGTACAGCTTAAAACATCGTCCATTAAAAAGACATATGAGCCAATTCATCCAATCCAAGTTTCCAAGTTGTATCATTACCCCGTTACGAGAAACATATTTGCTTTTTGATGCTTACGATCTACTGAAGAAGAAACACTTCATCTTAAAGAAACCAAACATCGCATGACATGTTTTGGATTAAAAGAAGTCATTTTCAGACAAAACATTTGCTTGACTTTTTCCCAGATTCAGTTGGAATGAGGGATCATCAAGATGGATGAAAATGACCCAATGAGTGGAGTTGAATTAATTTGAATAAAAGAAACAGAGAGTTAAGTACGCTGGGAAAAGTAAATAGTGGTCTGGGTAATCACAGTAAATCTGTTCTGGAGTAGGGAATGCTTGGGGGGGGGGGGAACCAACAGTCTGCTCCCTTAGTGGAGGAGCTAACAAAGCCAGCAAGAAGAACAGCTAACATAGTGAGAGAGGATCAAGTCCGAGAGTAACGGCAAAGGCCATGTCTGGCTGAGTTCAACTATGTCAACATCAGCGTGTAATTCAAAGAGAGAAGAAAGCAACCAAAGTACTTAAGGAACATATTTGGAGGGGAGCTGGACTAACAGTACAGTATGTGGATTTGGATGCTGCTAAAGCTCATCATATCTGGAGATAATATGTAATATAACACAGAGGATTTTCACCACACTCATGGGCCAGATGATGAAAAATGCTCTGAGCTGTATTGCAATGGAGCATGATGATTTGATAAATGGAGCGTTCTCCTTTACTGTAACTGTCCCAAGTGTGTAATCCCAAAAATCATTCATAACCTGGCCACATTTTGACGTCAAGCGAATGGTTATTGTGACACAATAACACGGAAAAAGGCTTCTAGACTTTAAATAGATGTTATTTAGTTTCCCCAAAAGGAATCTAAAAAACAAAATGTGCAATAGGTAATCTGTTACTTTTAAATTTGATTTCAAGCTATAAGAAAAATCACAACTAAGATATGGAAGGAATAATTTTGAAATTATAGCCCGACCGGTATGGATGGATAAAAAAAAAAGATTATTAAAATGTTATCATCACAGATATCGGTCGATTACATCTGCTGGTTGGTTAATCGGTAAACTATATATTCTGCCAACTTTGTCACATTCAGAAGAATGAATTGAAAACATCTCATAGAAAATACGGTGCCGTTAAATGGAAAATAATTTACAAAAGTCATGTTACAAAAGATTTAATACAATTCATATCCCTTATAAAGACCAGTAAATAACATCTTTGCATGTCTTTTCCAGATTTACAATCGTATTACGAGTTACAGATGTTTGTTGCAATTACATTTATTGAAAGTTTTTATGTCTCCGAGAACCAATGGATGGATTTTATGAGCTTTGTGGGACCAAAATTGGGAAACCTCAACTTTGGTGTCCCATTCTGTCTCAATTAGATTTTTTTTTTTGCAAGCAAGCCTTTTGCATTCCATTTTTGGATGATGAATATGTTATTGTTGGAAAATAAATAATAATTACAGTGAGAATGTCCTTTGTTTTCTCCCTTGGCTATTATTGGGGTTGAGTTTAAATGTTTTTATTTTGATATTGAAGAGTACTTTCCAAAACAACGAAACTCTAAGTGTTTTTGTAAAAACTAAAACTACTAAAGCCAACTAACAAAGCCAACCTAAAAATTTATTTAAAAAAAGAAAAGTAATAAATAAAAAAGAAAAACTACTAAAGCCAACTAACAAAGCCAACCTGAAAAATAATTTAAAAAACAAAAACAAATAAAAACTATCCATAATTATATTTTCCAAACTTTGATAACCTTGAGAACAGATGTCGGATCTTGTTTATTGCTAATAAATAATTTGTTCCCAGTTTGCCCACACGTTTGAATGTGAGCTTCATTTTATTTCCCCTTGTTTCGTTTCGTGCGCATGTGATCACCATTCAGCCTTGTTTCACTATTTGGATAACCCCGACAACTCAGGTTGAGCACTGGAACATGCTGACAGGCTCCAGCTCAAGTGTTAAAATAGTTTCTCCACTTCCTTCCACAGCCACAGCTGTAGACATATAGAGGCTTGGCTTTAATTTAACCGAGCAAATCTGATCAAAGATTCTCTCAAATTGTCCAAATGAAGTTCCAAATGGCGTTTAGTAGACCCTTCCCTCAAAAAAAAAAAAAGTCTAGCAAATACTTGAATGTGCTTGTGAACATATAGTCATTTCCTTCCTATTTTTTTTAAGTTACTCTACATTATAAGAGTTATTTTAAATGGTAGTCAGAGTCACTGATAACACCCCGCCCCCCCCAACTCTCGCCCCTTCCTGTTTAATGGTTTCCATATTTCTCAGCCCAAGTGAGGTAATCCAATTTATTTGGCAGCGCTCGAAATGGCAAAGTCATTATGCGTGATTAGCGCTGTTTGCTGGGCTAAACTGATTTGGGAATATTCGCAGTGCACAATGCCAATACCGTAAATGTTTCTTTTGTTTGATAACATCCAAACAAAATCTATGGTATGCGGCACAAACACAATTTTTTTTAACGACTGAAAAAATCAGCCACTTTTGAAAGGTTAATGTTCGTGATACCTAATTTTGGGTGTGGTCTTAATATCATCATCACCTGACCCTCCAAATATTTACTTCTTCTTCTGCATTTTATCCCGCTCATCTATTCTATCACAGATAAGCGCATAACAAAATTTTTCGATCCCTAGCGTGGGCTGGTTGAGACACGAATAACTCCACATTCAGAAGTATTTATCGCACAAACCACATGTACTCAGGGAACTCGGTTTCAGTGTGGTCAAACTGTTTAATTCTCTGGCAGCACACAAAAGAAATGTCATCTTTATATGGAGAAATGACAGAATGAGGAAATTTACCAAACTGCAAATGGCCAACAAGGGAACTCGCATATGGAGAAACAGTCTCAACCATTGAGTCAGATTTCAGCGGAAGTCGAACGGTACTTGACCTTTGGCGCCAAAAATGATTACAAAATATCCGATCCGTAATTGACGTTATCCGTCACGATTTGATAAAAGATCAGCGACTGATTTAAAAAAATAAATAAAATACATGCAATCAAAATTTAATAGTTGTACTGTGGAACCTCGATTTAGCGGATCCAGAAACCACGGAACCTGGATTTATGGGTCTGGTCACATGGTTCTGAGTTGTGCCCTTTTAGTAGACTAGACCAGGCTAAAAAAAAAAAAATTTCTATATAACGGACAATTAACTCCAACCTTTCGTCCAATCCCTGTACGTATTTACGAAACTAAATAAATTCCAAAGGTTTTGCCAAACTTTTCCACGGACTAATTATTTGCACGTGTAATGGACGTCGGTCATGTTACGACAAGCGTTTACGTGAGGCTGTATAACAGAAGGACCATTACGAGGAGCAAGTAGGTGTGACGCGTAAAAGCAATTAGCACACAAATTGGACTTGTTGTGCCTGTGGAGCCTTTTCTCATTTCTCATTACCCCTGCTGCTCCTTTCATTGCCCCAGTGTGGCTTGCACATTTCCACGTCTTTATAAATAGTCAACTGCTAATATTTACTCCTCACTTTCAAGCCCGGGCAGAGAAGGAGCACGGTACATTTTGTTGCCGGGGCAGGAGGAGGCGGCGGCGGGAACTAACTGATGCCCTCATTAATTCCGCAGAGGGAAACAAACATTTGTCCTTTCAGGGCTTTATGTGATTTTTTTTTCTTTGTGGAGGGGCCCAGTTGAGTGACAGCAGCGCTCTTGTTAGGCAGCTTTGTATTATGAAGCCGTGTGTGCGTTTGCATTCATCACGACGTGTTAGTGAGCCAAGTATTAACCCACAAAAGAAACCTGCAAGCAGCAAAGGAGAATTTTGATGTGGTTTAAAATTCTGTCTGGGGCAATAGAAGTGTCGGCTGGTTAGGATCTTGTCAAGTTTTACAGACCGTAAAATAGTTTGGGATGAATCAATACTGTCGTGAGATTGAGCAATTATGTGTTTTATTTTTTGCTCGTGTTGTTTCTCAACAGAAACTTTTTTCATTTTAATTTATTTTAATCTATTTATTTTTAAATTGAATGATTTTACAACATTTTGAATTGTCCCTTTTTTTTATTATCAGTAATCATAATGATGAATTAAACGTCACTATGAAGTATGATGGCCGTCTTTTGTACAAACATAATTCATTTAATTCCTCATTTTTAAATCTGCAAACACCAACACGTGTAAATATGATCTCAAATCTCTGATAAATGAGTCCAGTGTAGTGGAAATTCTTCGTGCTACGTTTAATGTTACGCTCTCGCTCGGATCAGCCCGTCAGACGTTGGTAAATGAAGATGAAGTTGTGTGACCCGCAAGTTCCTCTTGCTAGTCCTTTCCTCTCCATTTCCTCTTTCCTCTGTGGTGAAACCAAAGTCTGAAAGTTTGATGCTTGTGCATTCCAACAAAAATGGATTCCCTCAAGATTTCGCTTCCCGATTCTTGTTCCGCAATGCGTGCAGCGCAATTCAGAGCTGTCAACAGCCATTAACATACATGGATTGCGGCGGCAGATACCTGGCTTGTGGCAAAACATTTTTGTCGACAGCTTTTCACGATAAACACTTTATAGAACTTATGAGGCCAATATGAGGAATTTATCTGAAGTGTCTTCTATGTATTTCATATGGCAGCAATTATGTCATATGAAAAAATGACTTGGAAAGAAATGTGAATGGTGCATTATGAGTCTCTTATCACATACTTAAGGATAACAGTGAAAACAGAACAGGCTTCACTTCCTAAGTACGTTTGACAGCAAGGACTCGGAGCACTTTATAGTGATGGACGGCCGGTCTCCTGAACGTGGAGGCCCTCGTGCTTCTCTTCAGCCTGCCAACTAGGGATTAGCACTACCACATTGACTGCTGACCCCCACAGTCACCTTGGCAGCCCGTTGCCATCGTCATTACATTGGGGACTGGCCACGCCTCCATTTGGTGTCGGCATATCTCCATGCACCTCGATCAGGGGAGCGGTGAAATGCTAACATTCCAGTTTGGAAGGCGTTTTTTTTGTTGGAGGGATTTCCTGATGGCTTTTGTGACAACGTGGCACAATTACTGCTGCTGAGCAATCACTGGCAATGAATGAGTTGGACGCTGGGTCAAAGGTTCAGTGGAACATCTCATTTGGAAGCGCCAAACTATTGGAACTACTCATAGAAAATGTTTCGAGCAAAAAAAAACGATGCCATTTGAAATATGGACGATTTTGTTCAATCATTTTGTGCATTTTCTTTTCTCCAAAAAACTAATTCCTCAAAATTTTAATATTATCTAGATATGTTTGCGCTGCATGTCAAACTAAATCCACAAAAATTATTAGTTGTACAGACCCAGTGCAAGTGCAACTGAGTCCTGCCATCTAGTGGTTAATGTTGATATTACACTAAAAACTGCTAGGTCGAAAACAACCCAATTTGGTTTGAAAACTGGACCAACCTTGGAAAATGGGTCAAATTGTTTAGCACAAAACAACCCCCCGAAATTATTTTTGTTTTTTTTTTACCGATCACAATATCATTTCCTTAATTATGATCAGAGGATTCCTGCCAATTTCATTAACATGCATTTTATACAAAGTAATATTTAGAGATTGTTGCAAACATCAGACCATTGTAACATTTCAACATCACGGAAAACAGGAGAAGGGGATTTTGCCTTGAGGCTTCTCAAAACTTGCGTCTCCTTATCAGTTTCATTGTCTCAGGTTGTGTTGCACTTGAAGCACACAAGGGCTAGATTTGCTTTAAATTAGATCATGTCGATGAAATCAACTCCATTTCTCAACTAGGTGCAGCTGTGTGTCCATCTATATTTCGTTTTTGCTTTCTGAAATCTCTTTGATGAGGACTGTGGCGCGAATCCCGAATCTGTCATCCCCGCTATATTTCACAGATATGACTTGCCATCTATCTCGGAAGCTTTGCCAGATTTGGAATCCGTGCCTTTTGGGTGCTGTGTTTTGCATGAGAGGTGTTTCAAAGAATGGGAATTTCTTCAACATTTGAATTTGATTCTTTCGATTTGCCTTCTGTGGTCAAGGTTAGCTCGCACATGCCACTCAAGCAGCTTTAACACATGCGGGGATGAATGGAGGGATGGAGATCATTAGAAAGACATTAGAATACTTTTAAATCCTCATTTCTAGCTTTGCGTGCTCAAACTCAGAAAGCCACTCCGTCACTCTCGATACAGAAATATTTTAGATTGCATCTCACGACACTAGAGCTACAAGAATTGCATGAAATGTTCGCCTTCTGACATGTCATGTAGGATTGTATAGTGGAAGTTAGCACTCCCCTGTGTCCCTGACACTTTGACCCTACAAATGAAAAGGTCACACAAGATGGTTCCCACATGAGCGACCCCGCTTGCCATTTTCCTTTAATCATCGTTGGCCCTGGATGGGAGGAACTATTTAATGTCAGTGTTACAACTTTCTGTTACCTGTCTTCATCCGTCTCAAACTGCTATGAAAGAGTCACTCATGAATTCGAGATTTCATAAAGGAGAATATGCATTATATTTATTTGTGAATTCCTATTTAAATGCAGGTTTGGCAAAAATGGTAGCACAAAATGAAACAATTTAATTCAGGCAGGCTGGGCCACTCAAGGGTTTGTTCTGGGCCACAAATGGCCCACGGGCTGCCACTTGAACATCCATTCGTGTTGTAGTACTTAGTATGTTTTCAAAAATGGGAACCAAAGCTTTCTCGACAGTGGTTGTGAAATTAATTCCCCACCCTCCTTGATATATAATATCCAAGCCTGAAAGATGCAGACCTGGAGACCTTCTCTCCATTCTCTGCTATTGAAACGGCACTGATCCTTTTAATGGCCATATCAAGCATGAAGCTGAGCTCCATTTCCACCATACTCGGACTTATGCAAAATCTCTCCTGCCAAAATCAATTACCACCCTCCGAGCCGTCGCTGCTGCCGCTCACGAAGCCCAATGAGGCAGAAAGCGGTCGGGTCGTACAATACCGCAGAATCAAACTAGTGGACTTCCTCCTTCTCCACATGCCTGAGCAATGTGTCAGAGCAGCCACGGCCAGGCCAGATGATTTATGAGCACCTTTGCTCCAACCTCCTCTGGCTGACTCCCTGCAGCCAGGAGGACAAAGTTGCTTCGCAAATCAAAGTCCTGATGTGTTCAATCATAACTTGGGAGTGAGATAGTGAGATATGACTTTTTTTATGACGGTGTTTTCTTGTTTTTCTTATCTCCATGTGTTGGCTCCTCTTTGTGCTTGACCTCGGTGTTTCTCTTCTATGCTCTCCTGACCTTGCATTTTCCTTCTTTTGGACAATTCCCGGCTTGCGCAGGCCTCCGACTTGAGGCAACAAACGTTTCCTGCACGTCTCTTTTTCTTGCTGACACTAGCAGAACTAAATTTTTCATCCAAAGAGACTTAGCAAGTATCGATACCAGGTATCGGCACCAAAAATTCCTCTAGCATTCATATTGTAAACATTTATAGATCCAATTAAATCTCACAAGATGGTTACGGGTCGCAAGTCCATTTTGTACATCTCATAATGACAACTAGACACAGCAGAGAAGAAAGATGGATCAAATATTTACTTGCTCCATTGCCTGGCTGGCCTCTTCTGCTGGAGTATCTAATGGAAGTAAACACAGTTATGTGAAGGATCATCAACAAAAGTCAGGGTGACGACAACGTTTCCATGAAAATTATATCGATGAGCAATATTCCTTCGTTTCTTGTCATGGTTCGTTTTCCAGACTGACCACGAGTGTTTTATTACTAGAGGCGTGCAACACTTAGGAGTAGAAAAAATATTGCTATAATTCATATTGGCACGTAGAGTTCCTCTCGGGTTTTACAAGAGCTTCCAAAAGACGGAAGTGCTGATTGGAAGCATGTTCATGTTGAAACGCACACCACTTATCTTCTTGCATAAACACTTCATTGTTTATCTCTTAGGAATAGAAAAAAAAAGACATCTTTGAAATTACATTCTGCACCACAGATGTCACTTTTAATTACACACTACCTTTGTGTTTCAATGTTTCTACCTGCTAAGGATTTATGATTTGTACCAGGTGGGCCAAATAGCAACTGGATGAAACCAAGCAGTGTTATTTGACGGGAATTTACAGAGTCAGAAATTACAGTTCAGACTTGTTTTACAACATTTGACTGAATCTTAGAGCAAGAAGTATTTTAGCTGGCAAGTATAATTTCCTCCTGCAAGTTACAATAGAACTTTATCCCAAATTTGAACTGCTCAGTTTTAATGACTTGTACATTTTCAACAAAGCTTGCTTTTATGCATGTATATAATAATATTAATTATAGTATTATTATTTTAATATATAAATCATGATATTATATGACTATTAATATATTAATACATAAATAATAATCCTATATTATTATAATATTAATACATAAATATTCTTGCAAATCTAATAGAAGAATATCATTGTAAAAGAAAAAAAAATGGCACAGGACCTTTAATAATAGTGTTTGACATCACTTGTTGTCAACAGATTATTTAAATCAGAACAATTCAAGTCAATTGCATGGTGTTGTTTGGAAAAAAAAATGGACCACTATTAGAGGAATTAATTTCTATTCTTGCTCTGTAGCTCAAAAAAAAAAAACTTGCCATGCGTGGAAGTTGGCACCCACTTTGTAAGGTGCTGATGTTAGATATTTTTATAGCCACAAATGGATAATCAACTCACAGATGGTGTACGTATGTACTTTGGATGGAATACTATGAATGTCTGGAAATCATTTGATCCTTTGATATGTCAACTATTGATCTATTGGTTGAGAGCTGGTGACAGTGACTTAGTGGATAGGCCTACTGTATATCCTGTGTGTAATATCGTTTGCTCTGAGAGAAATCCAGAGTTGGCAATCTGTTTTAGCTTTCTAGTAAAAGCTGAAACAATAGCTTTATAATAAATTACAAGAAGAAAAGCTTTTAAGTTTGCTTGAATGTTTATAGCTATAACTAAAACGTCAGTGTGACATCAGTATTGATTTCAAATTTATTCCTGTCATTTTGAGTTGTGGCAGTGCAAATATGAACTTGTAATTTGTTTATTTAGTCGGAGGCAGATTTGAGAGATGTGTGTTGAATTTTCATTTTTTCAATTTGCCTGTGCTTTCACTTATTGTGTGACATTATTGAGACTATTGTTGGCGTTTGCGAGCCAGAACACCCAGAACTGACACTCATCAGTGATTTGTATAACTTCCTCTAATCAGAGTCTGCACAACGAGCCAGCAAGCCGTCATTCACAAAACAAAGATGCACTGCAAATGTAAGCATCTGTCAAAGGACTAAATCCGCTACGTCTTTTGGCTTGTGTGCAGAGATATATTGCAGAATGAAGAATTCACGAATAACGTTTTGCACAAATAGATCAGACGGCTATCAACTGACGTCACTTTTCATTTAAGGTTCATTGTTTCTGACTCAACTGTGAAGGACCAACACATTTAGCCTGATGAACAAAACAAATCTTATTTATTTTATTTATTTATTTATTGGAGTGCTTTAAGATATGAGTGGTTGAAATTGATTTATTTTTTTGAACTGTCAATTGCCTGTTTTTTTTAAATGTATTTATTTAGTGCAGACTTGAGATATGAGCACAACAATTGTGTGTGTATGTGTACAACAATTGTGTGTATGTTGGGATTTCTGAACTGATTAATGGTATTTCCATTCAGTTCAATGGGGAAGGATGATTTGAGATCTAAATGTTTTAAGACGAGAGCATAGTCACGTAACTATATCAACTTGTATCTCAACAGTATTCAGTACAGTATTACAGTTACAGTATTCATTTCCATAAGGGTAAATTTATTTTGCAAATAGCTTGCTCCGAATCTCTGTATAACGAGCTCCATAAAGTTCTTTTTGCTAGCTACTTATGAGTCTCAACATGACCCTGCAGCAGACAGAAAGCTCAAACATTTCAATAATCTAACCTTGTACATGAGTGTGTTTTCCTCAGCCAGAGCAGCCATCCAAACCTGCGTGCTGTCCAAATTGACAAGTCAAAATACACCATATCCAACCCGGACCAAGCCTTTGTTTCCAAAATACACCACAGTTCTGCTATCCTATCTGTACCGCTTTTGATTGCCTCTTTTTTGTCTTTTAAATTGTCTCACTTTCATTGTTTATCTCTCATTTTCACATTTAATAAGGTATGCTGGGATTCTGGAAGGACGTGACCTTCCCGGTCAAGCTTTTTTTTCTCTCTTCAAAAAGGTATACACTCTTATAACTGCTGAGATTGAACCACTATTCCGAGATGTGTGTGCCAAAAACTGCCCCTAAAATATTCGAGCAATTTTACGTCAATTTCAGTTCTCAACAAAATGGTGACCAGCTTTTGATTTTTCAACTCACCCCCAATCTTCAACCTAATCTGATAGATCATAATAATTAACCTAATCTGATCCAAATCCCCAGATAACCAGCAAGTGGGTTCGGAAACCATCTCAGCATTTTTCTAAGTGAATCTAATCCAACAGTTAGTGGTAAATAATTG
Source organism: Syngnathus floridae (assembly GCF_059516105.1). Taxonomy (NCBI): domain Eukaryota; kingdom Metazoa; phylum Chordata; class Actinopteri; order Syngnathiformes; family Syngnathidae; genus Syngnathus; species Syngnathus floridae. The sequence continues at coordinate 8,338,463 of NC_142427.1, read as the reverse complement.
CTAGGTGGACATTCCGTGAATTTCACCGTGTCACTTCCCTGGAGCTATTATGACGTGATTCACCTGATAGCGAGCCAAGAGCTGCTGGGATTGATGTAGCGTGTTGTGTAGATCTTGGGAAAAGTGTTTGAGAAGCAAATTAGCAGCTCTTAATTGCAGGCTACAATGTCATAAATCACATCAGTCCATGCGTGATGCAGCAGCAGCAGCCTGGAAGATCATTCAAGGCCTCTCAAAGTCTTCAGACCCAGGAAACAGATTGGAGAAAAGTGCAAAGTGAGATCACTAAGTCACACCTCGAGTGAAGACGAGATGACTACATAATAGGAGGCTCCTTTCGCTTGGGTTCATTGTGAAGACGTATTTGATGAAGACCTTTGGCCATAGCAGGATTTTGGTTTCGGGTCAGTGTGTGGACACATGCTGCCAGGAGCTGAATGGCACCCCACCCTCCTTCTTAAGACAAAAGGTCAGGGGGCCAGCTACATCAATACAGCCTTCTGACCTCAAATCCTCAACCCCCTGGAGCACCTCATGTCTCTTTAGTATCTTAGCCATCAGGACACGAGACCCTGTATGCCATTTCGAAAAAGACAGATGACAATGACCAGACAGTCAAGTAGTGGAGAATCTCCAAAGTCTTGTAACATTGGTGTTCCTTGGGCTGCCTTCACTTTGAAGCCTCAGGGGAACCGACCGTAAATTGGGCTTCATGGATTCATCAGGTACCTGCTGTGGCTAGTCGTTAGCCCTTAAAGAGTTTTATCACCTTGTGCTCAATCTGGGCTTTCAACTAATGTGGATTACATATGCAACCACTGCTGTCCGAATGAAGCATTGTCCCAATGGAATCCGAATGAAGCAGTGTTAAAACCGCATGGGATTATTCTTTTCCATTCACAAGTTGTGAGTAAACTCTCATGAAAGGCATGCTTTTCTAAAGTGTGTTCATCCATAATTTCACAGGAAACTCAGTAAACAGAATTTTATGACAAAACTGGCAACATTAGAAAAAAAATACGAAGCAGATAAAAAAACTCCTGACCAAAATCAGGATGAATAAAAAGAACAGGAAAAAAATACGATGTGGACATTTTGAAAAAGCATTTCTGGTGTTGCTTGAGGATTAAATGTCCTCGCCCTGCAGTCTGTCAAAATTTCTGTACCTAAAAAAGGTGATGGTTTTGGCAGGGAGGCTTTATAAGTTTCATATCCAATAAAGCGTCTTGTAAAGACGGTTTGAGGGCTAAGTATAACTTTGCCCACAGCAAAATCAGCGCAAGATAAATTTAACCTGCCAATGATTTTAACAAACACCACTAACTTGTTCCAGATCCACCCTAGATATGCGAAAATCAGAAAATCAATACATTAATACATATTTAACATCTTCTTATTTTAATTAAAAAAATATATTTTTTAACTCAAGATTAGCAATTCATATTTTCAAGGGGCCATATCAACTTTAAGGAGCTCTTAGCCATGCTTAGCTTTACCTATCCATAAAATACTTATTATTCCAAACTGCATGCTTAGATTAAAGCGAGCGTAATACTAACAAAATGACTTTCTACTTTCTTTTCACTTTCCCCAGGATGCATCGTCGCACCGCACACATGCAAGCAAGCAGACGTCAGGTTTGACTGGGCCATGCAGTCCTTCCATTAAATGCTCCCACTGTCTCGCCGCGGGGAGACTGAGGCTGTGCGGCTGAAGACTAAAATACAAGTAAACTCCTTCTCCACCCGACTGCTTGTAAAAACCGCGTGGCTTCTAAAATGCTGGATAAATGTTTTGACACTGGGGTGACCAAAAGGCAAGGCATCCTCTCTCCTTATTAAAATGGTAAGAATCCATCACTAAATATGTGTAACACAGGGGGGCCCGAAGGGAAATAGATGGAATTATGTATTTATTTGAACCACATTGCAGAATGTGCCCCCCCCCCGGGACAGCTCTGCTGCTATAGAACCAGAGATTGAAAATATACTGAGCTCTTATTTGGGTTTGTGCTGACCATAAGCAGGCATACAAATCAGAGCCGAGCTGAGTCAACACGTGGATTTCAAGGTTTATTTGCGTCTTACAGTGCCACGCTCTCAGAGTTGACACTTTTGTTAATTTCAGGATATAGTGGCCTCGCCACTTTTAAGTATTGTGCCAACAAAGTTTATGTCTAATCAGTGATGGTGGTGAATTTGCGCCTGATCTTGTTTGATATATTTTGGGGCCCAAGGCTGCACTTTGATGGTTCTTCTGTTTGCCTTGTTGGCGGTGGAAAAGGTGGGGGAACAAAACCAGATCACTCGTGTGGTTGGTTTGAAGCAACACCACGTTGTTGTCGAGTTTATTTTTTTTTTAATGCAGGGGCATACATTCAATATGAATTATGAAAGCCCCAAAAATGTGGAATATTGGATGATGATGATTATGAAAACCTGAAAAATGAAAACCTGAAAAATATCATGTTTACTTGAATCTCTCATTTAAAAAAATTGTAGTATATTTATATTTTATTTTTTTATTTTATTATAATTATATTTCTCTTGAATTGTATGTCTTGCAAAAAACAAATTTAAGATACATTTTTTTTTACACAATTTAAAATATTTTAAAGGAAAAAAAGGCCATCATATTAGTATCTCTTTTTTTTTTTCTCAGCAGATTTAATACATATTTCAAAACATGTTGCAAAGCACATACTCGAGTGTTGTAATATTCCTTTTATCCTATTTTATCACGTTAGCCACAGTAGCCACGGACTTCCAAACCTTGTTTTTCTGGTCACAATCTGTCAGTTGACGGTTGTTTATGGCGCCACTGACCTGCGTTGCGTGCTGGATAATTAATAATAGTCTGATTCATCCCCTTCCAAATGCACGCGTAGGATACAGCATAGCTCAGGCCAGAAAATCCCTCATGATTTAAACCACCAAGACTGTGTGCTTCCTGTACAGCCAAGCAACAGCAGCGGGAGGTCTCAAATGACTTATGTTACATTAATGACATAGGTGAAATAAGTATGTGCAGATAGATGTCATTTATGTCATGTGGAAGGCATTTTAGTCATGCCCAAAAGATATTTGGCACTGTTGTCAAGATGTCATGGCTTCTGAAGGAATGGTTTTTTCTTAGTTTTTTTTTTTTTTTTTTATTGGGGTGGGATTTTTTTTTTGTATTTATAAAAGCAAATTTGCATAAAAATAGAACAGCAAAAATTTTAAAAACAAAATACAACAAATAATTATGTGTTACAGTTTACTTATAACAAATATCGGTGGAAATAGCAGCCTTATTTTAGGGCATCTGTATTCGTGATGGCAGCGATGCCAGTATTGATCGCCCTCCTGTGGCCGTTTTACCATCAGGAACTGGAAATTACAAAATTAGAAGAATAGAGGAATATAAAATTGCTCATAATTAAAAGCAGAATGTTACATTGGGATACAAAAGTGTTTAAAAGGATGTCTTTTTTTTTTTTTGGAGGAGGAAGATTCTATGTATCAAAATTACAGGTATCGGTACTTGGTCTCGGTCTTTTGGAAATGATACATTTTTTGACACAAAAGCTGTTTTGGCTCAATTTCTCACTTAAACGTCTCTTTCATGGCCGTTTACAGTAAATGTCCTCCCTCTTGTGCTGCTCGAATGGGTGTATCACCTAACAAGTTGTTACAAACCTTTCTTGTCCTTGTTTAATGAACCTTGTCATAGTTGAGCAATGTCGGATACGTCATTCAGCTCATGTAAAGCTTCCTTCCCATCTTCCGTTATGGTTGAGGCACATGGCCTCATCCACTTAACATGCGTGTCATCCGTGGCTAGACAAAAGGGATAATATGGGACTGAGTGCTAAACTTTGTGAATCGTGCTCTGGGCTAATTTTTTTCCAAAGGTCAAGTACAGAAGGACCTGAGCAAGAGGTCATGTAACAAAACAAGCAAAAGAATTATTGCTATTATATATTTATATGGTGGCAGAAATTGTTTAGGGCCAAAATTTATATAATTTAATCCAGGTTAAATTATAGTATTATATATTATTTCTTATTTCTAAAACATTAAATGTTAGATATGTAAAAAAATAAAATAAAAAATGAAATTAATACAACAAAAATACACCAAATATGATGTGTAGTTGTTGAAAATGTTTTAATGTGAGTTTTAGAGGCTTGAGATCATCAATCATAAATATTTTGAGGCTTAGGAGGCCACAAAAACACCAAATTAGAATTAGGCAAGGTTTTGAGAATTTGAACAGTTCATAGGAGCTGCAAGAAAGCAGGCAGATGTTTGGATACCGAACGAGAGCATTTAAAGCAAAAACAATGCCTCTGTGTTCGAGGGAAGACAGCTATATACTGTAGATACCTCAAAAACCGATCCCATATGGAAACCAGTTGCTGGAATTCTGTCTTTTGACCTACAAGGCCACAATAATTTGGGCTTAATGAGTTTCAGGTTTCATTTTCTGTACTCAGTTTACATTGTATCAAGCAAACTGCCGTAAAAAAGCCCAACAACATGACAAAACCCAAAACTGATGTCCCTTTCCCGCGAAACTTCAGGTAATGACAAAACTAACCTTTCCATCTAGTCTGGCTCAGTATCTGCTGCAGATCACACTGAGACATGACCTCTCCTCTTTCCTCCTGCAGGTCCCCAAAAGCCCATCAGGCGTTAGATGATACCTCCATTTTAGCTCACAAGAAAAATACACATGGGGGCGAACAGTTTCAGAGGGATCATAAGAAAGGATGTTCGAACGGGAAACATCTCGCCCTGTCTGGGGAGGTGAAATCAAGTATGACAGATATGACTGATAATAAATAATATTGCTATGCGCTGTAAAAAGTCTCTTCAGGCAAGTGGATGATGGTGGGGGGGATTACCGGACGTTTTTACACTTCATTTATCCACATTTTTGAACAAAAGCACACGAACACACACGGAAAAGCATGCCAGCATTACACAAGGAGTTTAAGCTAAATGCCTTGCTTGAGGGCACTTTCTAAACATGGCTCTCCACTGATGCAGGAAAGACCCCCGCACAGACAGTTCAGTGCTTTTAGAGTTCCTGCCAAAACAAAAAAAAAGTGCCTAGCAGCCATTTAACTAATTCACCTGCAGCTATGTTTAACATTAATCACCACTATGTTGTTGGTGCATCTCCAATCCATATTAGATCCTGCAAAATAAATGCAACAGCGAAAATAAATATACCTTTTAGCGACTTCAAACTGATTGTATTTCCGAAACGACATATGGTACCAATAGCAAGTAATTTTTCCAATTCCAGCTCCAATCACAGTTGGCTGCAATGCAAGTGAAGGAAAAAAGTTGGAACTTGAATATTGTTTTCCAGATCTTCACTGTTCCCTTCAATGACCTCTTACAAATAGAGCGCAAACTGCATGCTGATCCAGCTTGATATTCTTTCAGAGCACGCATCTTCTTAAGTTGAGGAAAATATATCGTGTATGCGGTCACACTCGGGGATAAAACCAGGCTTAGTTAAGCCAACAACACTTTGTGATGTGTACTGCTAAGAAATGCCAAAAGACATTATACTGGCAATAAGCACTATTACGGAAATTGAGGTCAACACTTTTCACCATATAATGAAATAATAGCCAAACAATGTTTATTTCGAGGGAGACGGTCACAAAAAATAAAAATTCGCTGTAACTGGTTAAAATCGCATGACATCATCACCTGCGCCACAACTTTGACCTGGTTTTAGCTAATCAAAAGTCCAGTCTATTTTCTGTCACCAAATTATCTCAACTAGACTTGGACACAAAAAACGAAGACACGCCAGTTTTTACAGAAAGCACATGCACCTGTCTATGAAAATAGGGCCCTTATTAGAAATTCTAAAGCTGAACAGTCTTGAAGTCACACAATTTTTGCCAAAATACAAGTCACACAAAACTTTGTGTTCAAACCACTGTCATGCAAAAGGTCAGCATATTCAACAAATTTAATGTGGTCATGACTTATAAGACAAAATGACTAACATTATTATATTTTGAGTTGTGTGCGACCTTTCCTGCTGCTGCCAAGTTCTAAAACCTTTTAAAACTAATTTTTCTCTGCCTTACGAGACCAAACAAGCATTTTTCAATTTTCCATGTGCAACACAAATCTGATTGTCAACTTTTGCCATTACAGTAAAGAAACATGTACAATGAAAGTGTAATGTAAAGAATTGCCTGTGAAAATGAGGAACAGGAAGAAAGTCCAATATAAAACGTAGAGCCAATGGATGACCTGTTGAAAAGGCATTTCTGTTTTATAGGCTTTCACACTCCACTTGGAAGGCCCTTGTTTGTCTCAGAGAAAATGTATACGCCAGATGGGATTCATGTTTATTCATTTCATGAGCTGGGACCACATTTAAATAACCAAAAGGTAATGTTTATAATAGGTAATCTATTCTGCAACATGGCCTAGGAATGACCTTGATCATCCCGCAGTGCAAGGCCGGAACCCTTCCTGGAGTTTCTAACATAATAACAAACTGTGAGGTCGTCATCGTAGTCTTCTAGAACTCTCCAGCTAACCAAAATAGCCAAAAGTGCATTAGCGGGAGTCACTTTTTACGAGATACCGCACATGTAACGGAAAACTGTGTGGAAGCACGGGCATCATTATGGAACGTGTTTTTTCTCAGCATTCTCCACATTTGCAGATTAATTTAAGCCTGATGTGTGATTCTCCTGTGGCTTCAGTATTGTGGTACGTTGAGGCCGGCTGCCACTGAAATGACCTCTAATTATCACAGCTTTAGTGTCCTTGAGAATGGGCGTGTGTTTATGTGTGCTCCAACGGTCTCCATAACCATTTAAATCCCTTTTAGTAACAATTCCAATGTGCGTGTGTGTGTTAAATTGTCAATAATTGTCAATAATGAGAGGTGATGATAAAGAAGAAACATTGGGAGCCATCCTGTGAATGAAATCCAAGAAGATCTGGTCTTCATTAATGCACTTTTTTTGTTTTGCTATCTGCTGTTTTTTTTTTTTTTACGAGAAGATCGGTTCATTCAGCAGCTGTGCCCCACCTGGGGATGAGTGTGTATGTGTCATGTTTGTATGAGGGTGGATGCTGTTATTAGTTCATGGTCACCTTGCCTTCTTGGCAGCCTGAGCGGAGTGTGAAGGCGGGCCAAGCCACACACACTTCATATGTGGCGTTGCTGTTTACGTCCCACCATTTCATTCTCAGACTACGATATGGATTACAATCCGAGCCAGTGAAGCTGTCTGCCTGGGATAAAGTGTTGGAGTCAGATATATTGCCTTGCATGGTTCTACCTGGGAGAGCTGAGGAGCTCAGAAAGCTGATCCTCTTTCCTGGCATATGATCTGATACTGTATGTTTTTACTCTCTTAGTCATTTGACACTACGTAAGGCCAAAGCATTTCAAGAAAGTGTGCAACCAACCCTTGCCAGTCTCATCGGGTGATCTTGGATGGGAAGGCCCTAAATGTTCTAGAAAAATAATAATAACATGGGTCCAGCTCCCTCCGGGTTGAAATCACAGCTAGCGCCAATCACAGGGGCAAAGCTAAATTCCTGTCTGGAGATGCCAAAAGCTGTTAGTGTGAGCAGCAGTGTTCACTCACGGAAATATAACTGCGGGTAGGGTAGATGAGGAGGATTATTTTATAGAACTAAAACTAACACAAAGAGCGAGAGGTACTCATTGCCTGTCATTTGCTGTCATTTCCTCCTTGCTTCTTTAAATAGTTCTGCTCTTCTTGGCTATTTCTTCATTGACCTTAAATGTTACCCCTCCCTTCCCAGTTTGATCTTTGAGTCCATCATGGAGTGACTGAATTTGCCATATGTAGGTATAACTTTTGATAGTGGCAGGATTGGGACATTTCAGTTGGGCTCGGCGATGTGCTATGTATTATAGCACTGACACTTTCAGGACACCTGCGAGTAGTAGTCCCATGTGGTCTAGCGGTTCGGTTCTCACCCAGGTGGCCTAGGTTCTACTCCTGGCATGGGAATCAACATGATGGGTAGGAGGAACCTTTTATTCCCCAACCCTTCTGCTGACTATTAAACTACTGACACAGTCAGAAACAGGACTTATACCACTCCCATGTGGTCGAGCATACAGGATCTCTGGTTCTCACCCAGGTGGCCCAGGTTCAACTCCTGACCTGGGAACTGGCACTTTTGCTAATAGAAACAATTTTACCCAACCCTTCTGCTGACTATTAAACTACTGACTCAGTCAAGAACCAGGCTTGCCCTGTTCCCAAGTGGTCTAGCGGTTAGGATCCCTGATTTTCACCCAGATGGCCCGGGTTCAACTGGTCAACTTGTCTAGCGGTTAGGCACTCTGGTTCTCACCCAGGTAGCCCGCATTCAACTCCGGGCATGGGAACTGGCACTTCTGCTCATAGAAACAATTTTACCCAACCCTTCTGCTGACTATTACACGACTGACAGAGTCAGGAAGAGGATCTGTTCCACTCTCATGTGGTCTAGCGGTTAGGGTCTCTGGTTTTCACCTAGGTGGCCTGGGTTCAACTCCCTGCATGGGAACTGTCACTTTTGCTAATAGAAACAATTTTACCCACCCCTTCTGCTGACTATTAAACTACTGACACAGTCAGGAACCAGTGTTATCTCACTCTCATGTGGTCTAGCGGTTAGGATCTCTGGTTTTCACCTAGGTGCCCCGGGTTCAACTCCCAGCATGGGAACTGTCACTTTTGCTAGTAGTAACAATTTTACCCAACCCCTCTGCTGACTATTAAACTACTGACACAGTCAGGAAGAGGAATTGTTGCACTCCCATGTGGTCTAGCGGTTAGGATCCCTGGTTTTCACCCAGGTGGCCTGGGTTAACTCCCGGCATGGGAACTGTCACTTTTGCTAAAAGAAACAATTTTACCCAACCCCTCTGCTGACTATTAAACTACTGACACAGTCAGGAACAGAAATCATTACACTCCCATGTGGTCGAGTGGTTAGGATCCCTGGTTTTCACCCAGGTGGCCCGGGTTCAACTCCCAGCATGGGAGCTGTCACATTTGCTAAAAGAAACAATTTTACCCAACCCCTCTGCTGACTATTAAACTACTGACACAGTCAGGAATAGGAATTGTTACACTCCCATGTGGTCTAGCGGTTAGGATCCCTGGTTTTCACCCAGGTGGCCCGGGTTCAACTCCCGGCATGGGAACTGTCACTTTTGCTAAAAGAAACAATTTTACCCAACCCCTCTGCTGACTATTAAACTACTGACACAGTCAGGAACAGGAATCGTTACACTCCCTTGTGGTCTAGCGGTTAGGATCCCTGGTTTTCACCTAGGTGGCCCGGGTTCAACTCCCGGCATGGAAACTGTCACTTTTGCTAAAAGAAACAAGTTTACCCAACCCCTCTGCTGACTATTAAACTATTGACACAGTCAGGAATAGGAATTGTTCCACTCCCATGTGGTCTAGCGGTTAGGATCCCTGGTTTTCACCCAGGTGGCCCGGGTTCAACTCCCGGCATGGGAACTTTCACTTTTGCTAAAAGAAACAATTTTACCCAACCCCTCTGCTGACTATCAAACTACTGACACAGTCAGGAACAGGAATCGTTACACTCCCATGTGGTCTAGCGGTTAGGATCCCTGGTTTTCACCCAGGTGGCCCGGGTTCAACTCCCGGCATGGGAACTGTCACATTTGCTAAAAGAAACAATTTTACCCAACCCCTCTGCTCACTATTAAACTACTGACACAGTCAGGAACAAGAATTGTTACACTCCCATGTGGTCTAGCGGTTAGGATCCCTGGTTTTCACCCAGGTGGCCTGGGTTCAACTCCCGGCATGGGAACTGTCACTTTTGCGAAAAGAATTAAGTTTACCCAACCCCTCTGCTGACTAATAAACTACTGACACAGTCAGGAATAGGAATTGTTACATTCCCATGTGGTCTGGCGGTTAGGATCCCTGGTTTTCACCCAGGTGGCCCGGGTTCAACTCCCGGTATGGGAACTGTCACTTTTGCTAAAAGAAACAATTTTACCCAACCCCTCTGCTGACTATTAAACTACTGACACAGTCAGGAACAGGAATCGTTACACTCCCATGTGGTCTAGCGGTTAGGATCCCTGGTTTTCACCCAGGTGGCCCGGGTTCAACTCCCGGCATGGGAACTGTCACTTTTGCTAAAAGAAACAATTTTACCCAACCCCTCTGCTGACTATTAAACTACTGACAAAGTCAGGAACAGGAATCGTTACACTCCCATGTGGTCTAGCGGTTAGGATCCCTGGTTTTCACCCAGGTGGCCCGGGTTCAACTCCCGGCATGGGAACTGTCACTTTTGCTAAAAGAAACAATTTTACCCAACCCCTCTGCTGACTATTAAACTACTGACACAGTCAGGAACAAGAGTTGCTACACTCCCATGTGGTCTAGCGGTTAGGATCCCTGGTTTTCACCCAGGTGGCCCGGGTTCAACTCCCGGCATGGGAACTGTCACTTTTGCGAAAAGAAAAAAGTTTACCCAACCCCTCTGCTGACTAATAAACTACTGACACAGTCAGGAATAGGAATTGTTACATTCCCATGTGGTCTAGCGGTTAGGATCCCTGGTTTTCACCCAGGTCGCCCGGGTTCAACTCCCGGTATGGGAACTGTCACTTTTGCTAAAAGAAACAATTTTACCCAACCCCTCTGCTGACTATTAAACTACTGACACAGTCAGGAACAGGAATTGTTACACTCCCATGTGGTCTAGTGGTTAGGATCCCTGGTTTTCACCCAGGTGGCCCGGGTTCAACTCCCGGCATGGGAACTGTCATTTTTGCTAAAAGAAACAATTTTACCCAACCCCTCTGCTGACTATTAAACTACTGACACAGTCAGGAACAGGAATTGTTACACTCCCATGTGGTCTAGCGGTTAGGATCCCTGGTTTTCACCCAGGTGGCCCGGGTTCAACTCCCGGCATAGGAACTGTCACTTTTGCTAAAAGAAACAATTTTACCCAACCCCTCTGCTGACTATTAAACTACTGACACAGTCAGGAACAGGTATCGTTACACTCCCATGTGGTCTAGCGGTTAGGATCCCTGGTTTTCACCCAGGTAGCCCGGGTTCAACTCCCGGCATGGGAACTGTCACTTTTGCTAAAAGAAACAATTTTACCCAACCCCTCTGCTGACTATTAAACTACTTACACAGTCAGGAACAGGAATCATTACACTCCCATGTGGTCTAGCGGTTAGGATCCCTGGTTTTCACCCAGGTCGCCCGGGTTCAACTCCCGGCATGGGAACTGTCACTTTTGCTAAAAGAAACAAGTTTACCCAACCCCCTCTGCTGACTAATAAACCACTGACACAGTCAGGAACAGGACTTGTTGCACTCCCATGTGGTCTAGCGGTTAGGATCCCTGGTTTTCACCCAGGTGGCCCGGGTTCAACTCCCGGCATGGGAACTGTCACTTTTGCTAATAGAAACAATTTTACCCAACCCTTCTGCTGACTATTACACTACTGACACAATCAGGAAGAGGCATTGTCCCACTCCCATGTGGTCTAGCGGTTAGGATCGTTGGTTCTCACCCAGGTAGCCCGGGTTCAACTCCGGGCATGGGAACTGGCACTTCTGATCATAGAAACAATTTTACCCAACCCTTCTGCTGACTATTACACGACTGACACAGTCAGGAACAGGAGCTGTTCTACTCCCATTTCCTGTTCTTGAACCCTAACCCTAAACCCTAACCCTAACCCTAAACCCTAAATCCTAAATCTAACCCCAATCCTAACCCTAAACCCTAACCCTAAACCCTAACCCTAATTGGCACTTTTGCTATTAGAAACAATGTCCCAACCCAATAACATTGAACCAGCAAAAAGCACAACAAAACAACCACAGCCGCTAGACAACATGGGAGTGCAACATTTCCTGTTCTTGAACCCGAACCCTAACCCTAACACAAACCCTAACCCTAACCCTAACCACAGCAAGAGCAAGCCTAACCCTAAGCCTCAGCACAGCAAAAGCAAGCCTAAGCCTAACACAAACCCTAACCCTAACCCTAACCACAGCAAGAGCAAGCCTAACCCTAAGCCTCAGCACAGCAAAAGCAAGCCTAAGCCTAACACAAACCCTAACCCTAACCACAGCAAGAGCAAGCCTAACCCTAAGCCTCAGCACAGCAAAAGCAAGCCTAAGCCTAACACAAACCCTAACCCTAACCCTAACCACAGCAAGAGCAAGCCTAACCCTAAGCCTCAGCACAGCAAAAGCAAGCCTAAGCCTAACACAAACCCTAACCCTAACCCTAACCACAGCAAGAGCAAGCCTAACCCTAAGCCTCAGCACAGCAAAAGCAAGCCTAAGCCTAACACAAACCCTAACCCTAACCACACCAAGAGCAAGCCTAACCCTAAGCCTCAGCACAGCAAAAGCAAGCCTAAGCCTAACACAAACCCTAACCCTAACCCTAACCACAGCAAGAGCAAGCCTAACCCTAAGCCTCAGCACAGCAAAAGCAAGCCTAAGCCTAACACAAACCCTAACCCTAACCCTAACCACAGCAAGAGCACGCCTAACCCTAAGCCTCAGCACAGCAAAAGCAAGCCTAAGCCTAACACAAACCCTAACCCTAACCCTAACCACAGCAAGAGCAAGCCTAACCCTAAGCCTCAGCACAGCAAAAGCAAGCCTAAGCCTAACCCTAACCCTAACCCTAACCACAGCAAGAGCAAGCCTAACCCTAAGCCTCAGCACAGCAAAAGCAAGCCTAAGCCTAACACAAACCCTAACCCTAACCCTAACCACAGCAAGAGCAAGCCTAACCCTAAGCCTCAGCACAGCAAAAGCAAGCCTAAGCCTAACCCTAACCCTAACCCTAACCACAGCAAGAGCAAGCCTAACCCTAAGCCTCAGCACAGCAAAAGCAAGCCTAAGCCTAACACAAACCCTAACCCTAACCCTAACCACAGCAAGAGCAAGCCTAACCCTAAGCCTCAGCACAGCAAAAGCAAGCCTAAGCCTAACACAAACCCTAACCCTAACCCTAACCACAGCAAGAGCAAGCCTAACCCTAAGCCTCAGCACAGCAAAAGCAAGCCTAAGCCTAACACAAACCCTAACCCTAACCCTAACCACAGCAAGAGCAAGCCTAACCCTAAGCCTCAGCACAGCAAAAGCAAGCCTAAGCCTAACACAAACCCTAACCCTAACCCTAACCACAGCAAGAGCAAGCCTAACCCTAAGCCTCAGCACAGCAAAAGCAAGCCTAAGCCTAACACAAACCCTAACCCTAACCCTAACCACAGCAAGAACAAGCCTAACCCTAAGCCTCAGCACAGCAAAAGCAAGCCTAAGCCTAACACAAACCCTAACCCTAACCCTAACCACAGCAAGAGCAAGCCTAACCCTAAGCCTCAGCACAGCAAAAGCAAGCCTAAGCCTAACACAAACCCTAACCCTAACCCTAACCACACCAAGAGCAAGCCTAACCCTAAGCCTCAGCACAGCAAAAGCAAGCCTAAGCCTAACACAAACCCTAACCCTAACCCTAACCACAGCAAGAGCAAGCCTAACCCTAAGCCTCAGCACAGCAAAAGCAAGCCTAAGCCTAACACAAACCCTAACCCTAACCCTAACCACAGCAAGAGCAAGCCTAACCCTAAGCCTCAGCACAGCAAAAGCAAGCCTAAGCCTAACACAAACCCTAACCCTAACCCTAACCACACCAAGAGCAAGCCTAACCCTAAGCCTCAGCACAGCAAAAGCAAGCCTAAGCCTAACACAAACCCTAACCCTAACCCTAACCACAGCAAGAGCAAGCCTAACCCTAAGCCTCAGCACAGCAAAAGCAAGCCTAAGCCTAACACAAACCCTAACCCTAACCCTAACCACAGCAAGAGCACCCCTAACCCTAAGCCTCAGCACAGCAAAAGCAAGCCTAAGCCTAACACAAACCCTAACCCTAACCCTAACCCTAACCACAGCAAGAGCAAGCCTAACCCTAAGCCTCAGCACAGCAAAAGCAAGCCTAAGCCTAACACAAACCCTAACCCTAACCACAGCAAGAGCAAGCCTAACCCTAAGCCTCAGCACAGCAAAAGCAAGCCTAAGCCTAACACAAACCCTAACCCTAACCCTAACCACAGCAAGAGCAAGCCTAACCCTAAGCCTCAGCACAGCAAAAGCAAGCCTAAGCCTAACACAAACCCTAATCCTAACCCTAACCACACCAAGAGCAAGCCTAACCCTAAGCCTCAGCACAGCAAAAGCAAGCCTAAGCCTAACACAAACCCTAACCCTAACCCTAACCACAGCAAGAGCAAGCCTAACCCTAAGCCTCAGCACAGCAAAAGCAAGCCTAAGCCTAACACAAACCCTAACCCTAACCCTAACCACAGCAAGAGCACGCCTAACCCTAAGCCTCAGCACAGCAAAAGCAAGCCTAAGCCTAACACAAACCCTAACCCTAACCCTAACCACAGCAAGAGCAAGCCTAACCCTAAGCCTCAGCACAGCAAAAGCAAGCCTAAGCCTAACACAAACCCTAACCCTAACCCTAACCACAGCAAGAGCAAGCCTAACCCTAAGCCTCAGCACAGAAAAAGCAAGCCTAAGCCTAACACAAACCCTAACCCTAACCCTAACCACAGCAAGGGCAAGCCTAACCCTAAGCCTCAGCACAGCAAAAGCAAGCCTAAGCCTAACACAAACCCTAACCCTAACCCTAACCACAGCAAGAGCAAGCCTAACCCTAAGCCTCAGCACAGCAAAAGCAAGCCTAAGCCTAACACAAACCCTAACCCTAACCACAGCAAGAGCAAGCCTAACCCTAAGCCTCAGCACAGCAAAAGCAAGCCTAAGCCTAACACAAACCCTAACCCTAACCCTAACCACAGCAAGAGCAAGCCTAACCCTAAGCCTCAGCACAGCAAAAGCAAGCCTAAGCCTAACACAAACCCTAACCCTAACCACAGCAAGGGCAAGCCTAACCCTAAGCCTCAGCACAGCAAAAGCAAGCCTAAGCCTAACACAAACCCTAACCCTAACCACAGCAAGAGCAAGCCTAACCCTAAGCCTCAGCACAGCAAAAGCAAGCCTAAGCCTAACACAAACCCTAACCCTAACCCTAACCACAGCAAGAGCAAGCCTAACCCTAAGCCTCAGCACAGAAAAAGCAAGCCTAAGCCTAACACAAACCCTAACCCTAACCCTAACCACAGCAAGGGCAAGCCTAACCCTAAGCCTCAGCACAGCAAAAGCAAGCCTAAGCCTAACACAAACCCTAACCCTAACCCTAACCACAGCAAGAGCAAGCCTAACCCTAAGCCTCAGCACAGCAAAAGCAAGCCTAAGCCTAACACAAACCCTAACCCTAACCACAGCAAGAGCAAGCCTAACCCTAAGCCTCAGCACAGCAAAAGCAAGCCTAAGCCTAACACAAACCCTAACCCTAACCCTAACCACAGCAAGAGCAAGCCTAACCCTAAGCCTCAGCACAGCAAAAGCAAGCCTAAGCCTAACACAAACCCTAACCCTAACCACAGCAAGGGCAAGCCTAACCCTAAGCCTCAGCACAGCAAAAGCAAGCCTAAGCCTAACACAAACCCTAACCCTAACCACAGCAAGAGCAAGCCTAACCCTAAGCCTCAGCACAGCAAAAGCAAGCCTAAGCCTAACACAAACCCTAACCCTAACCCTAACCACAGCAAGAGCAAGCCTAACCCTAAGCCTCAGCACAGCAAAAGCAAGCCTAAGCCTAACACAAACCCTAACCCTAACCCTAACCACAGCAAGAGCAAGCCTAACCCTAAGCCTCAGCACAGCAAAAGCAAGCCTAAGCCTAACACAAACCCTAACCCTAACCCTAACCACAGCAAGAGCAAGCCTAACCCTAAGCCTCAGCACAGCAAAAGCAAGCCTAAGCCTAACACAAACCCTAACCCTAACCCTAACCACAGCAAGAGCAAGCCTAACCCTAAGCCTCAGCACAGCAAAAGCAAGCCTAAGCCTAACACAAACCCTAACCCTAACCACAGCAAGAGCAAGCCTAACCCTAAGCCTCAGCACAGAAAAAGCAAGCCTAAGCCTAACACAAACCCTATCCCTAACCCTAACCACAGCAAGAGCAAGCCTAACCCTAAGCCTCAGCACAGCAAAAGCAAGCCTAAGCCTAACACAAACCCTAACCCTAACCCTAACCACACCAAGAGCAAGCCTAACCCTAAGCCTCAGCACAGCAAAAGCAAGCCTAAGCCTAACACAAACCCTAACCCTAACCCTAACCACAGCAAGAGCAAGCCTAACCCTAAGCCTCAGCACAGCAAAAGCAAGCCTAAGCCTAACACAAACCCTAACCCTAACCCTAACCACAGCAAGAGCAAGCCTAAACCTAAGCCTCAGCACAGCAAAAGCAAGCCTAAGCCTAACACAAACCCTAACCCTAACCCGAAACCCTAACCCTAGCCCCTAACCCAAACCCTAACCCTAATGGGAATTGGCACTTTTGCTATTAGAAACAATGTTCCAACCCATTAACATTGAACCAGCAAAAAGCACAACAAAACATCCACAGCCAATTCTGATAACGTATTCACATGTGTTTCCAATAATAAGTGGCAGTAAATCAGGGTTAGAGTTGACTCTGCTAAGGCCGCCAAAACATCAGAAGATGTAGATATGAATCTGGAAAAGTCAATATTAGTCAGATAGGAGATATGAGGACAGAGACATCTCCAGATCTGTGCAGAGGCCCTCAGGACTTTTCAACCTAGGCCCCGCCCTCATCCCTCATCTATTTAACTGAGTTTGTACTCTGTGCTATCTAATCGATCTCATCTGCACTGGTGATGTTGGGCTGCTCCCTGCTCGCCCAGCTGCCTGCTCAGGAATCCACGTACTACCTTTTCTCCCAGTTCCTCCAGTTCTGACCCACTCAGTCCACTGAAACTGGAACCGAGACAGACCATTGTGAGCAGCAATTTTCAATTTAGAAAATATTGATCCAGCTGGAAAGCGGACATTTTTTCTGCCAATATTTGAGCGAATTTAGTGTATTGTTTATAGAATCAACATTCATGCAGACATTCTGTTTAAGGTACAGAATGTAAGAAGGCAGATCTCCAACTCCATAAAGCTGTAGTTACAGTTTGCCAGTTTTCTTGAAGTCCTTTATTGCTTTCCAACCGAGCCAATTAATTTGATGTATTTTTCTACACTCACCCAAAACACTCAGTTCTTATCCAGGGAAACATTTATCAACACAGGAATAGTAAATGCCTAACATAATCGGCAAAGAACATAGTGTAATGTATCTGCTGAGAGCATATGTACTCAAACCACAGACTTTAAGTGAAAGGTTATTTCCCAACACTTCCTTTAAATGAGGTCTTTTTGGAGAGCAGATTATGATTTAAATTTCCTATTGATAATAAATTTGAGGAAAGACATCAACTAAAACTTGGCGTTGTGGAAATAATATCTCTTCTCTAATATTAAAAGTTCAGTACGACTGAATTATCCTTAAGCAATGAGACTTTGAGAATCGTTGTGCTCAACCAACAAACACATTTAGAGGCTGGCATAGAAAATAAATTCTTCTTACAGCTCATAGCTTGTTATCTGTATTTGGAAGCTACAAAATGTCATAAAATCAACTCATATAACAAAGAAATTGTTGGCAAGCTCCTTTCAGTGAGAGGGCAAAGAGTACACAAATTATGTTGAGCTTGAACATGTGTTTGCTGGCAGTCGCTGTAAAAATTCCTCTTACATTGTTATGTGCATCACCCAGAATCAAAATGAAATAACTTCCATGTTGTCATCTTACTTCTTGTCACGCCCGGACTGACCATAGGGAGAACTGGGAGTTAGGGTTTAAAGCTAGGGTTAGGGTTTCAAAGTAGGGTTCATACAAGAGTTAGGGTTTCAAACTAGGGTAGAGATTTTGATTTGTTTTTCCGGTACCGCCCACAACAAAACCCAAAGAATGATTGTGTGCATGTATATGTACACAAATGTGTTTTGCTTGTGCCCATGCAAGGCCAGGGTGGCCTGGTTACATAACTGACTCCTGGCCTGAAAAAATCTCCCAGTCCGGCCCTGCTTCTTGTTCCTATAGAAAGGAAACTGGTTCGTTCCATTTAAGGGATAATGAATTAATTGGATATTTGATAGCCATTAATGGCAGTGAATGCATTAAAGAACATTTCAGTCAGGCCAAAAACCTTCTGATGAAGGATCCTCCAAATGTTTGCAGTCCTGCCACCCCTTAAATTTAAATAATTGTTTTACTCTACTAAAAATAGCATCGAAGCGTTTGGTAATAAAAGCATCAATAGAAACACCACATACACATTTTTGACCATGCGTTGACGTCTGAATAACATTATGAACTTACTCCAGCTGGTAATGATGAAGCAGAAAATGGAGGCAACATGACACCTCAGCATAATAACAGTGACATGTGGAAATATAGCTGGAATGAGAAAAGTGTTTCTTTACTAACCTCTGCAACATAATACAGCAAAATTGTGAAAACTGTCCTCATGTTTTTTCAGCTAACATACGCAACCGCATTTTTTTACTTTCCTGTTCGCTCAGCCTCATTATTTGCTTCTAATCAGATTATAATAAGACACAGTGTTGGTTTACAGTCGATGTGTGACTTACATGCATTTTGTCAGATCATCAGCGAACACTCATTTCGCTCCTCGCTATTTCATCATTTTTCACAACAGGCCAAAGAAACATTTGATTAAATGCATCAGTCTTTTTCCAGGAATCTTAAATGAACGTTAAATACGACACACGCTATTGCCGCCGCAAATTAAAGTGACATTTATTCAACTTTGCCTTCAACAGACCTTTTTTTCACTGCAACAAAATCCAACAATATTAGCGGGGAAATATGAAGGATTTTTCCACTTCCCAAATGGTTTATTATGAGTTACATGAATTTGAGTTTACATGCCTGAAAAGGAGCTTTGTAACAGCTGCATGGCGGCACACTGTGCTCTATTTCTGATTTGGCCATTTATAACCCAAAAGTATACTTTTGGGTTAGCCGCAGGTAATGCGTGTTTTCTCTATTGCACACTGTTATATTATATGTATCACTTGTTGAAATATGCTTCCGCTCCGTGTGCTTTTTCATCCCGTGCAGGTTAAAACCCGGCCTTATCCAGATGGATAGTCGTAATATTGTGAAGGAAATTCTTGCTGAAACATTTAACCCCAAATGTTTTTACACAAAGAGACCAACACTGTTTGTTGGCATTTACCGGCGTCAAAATTTTATCTCATCCTTCCTTTCCTTGCAGTTGGTGATAAGCAAAGTGACCAGCCAACCTTGGGAGCAGTCCAATTAGTCAATAGAAAACAAGGAAGCTGTGTTCTTTGGCTACGGCATCATCATGGAAACATCAACTTACACACTGTCACATGTGTGTATGGTATCATCACCTGCCATGACAGCACCTCCACCAACATGTTTATGTTGTGGCATCTGACATTCTGGTCCAACTTTTAAGACTAACAAACTCAAAACTGTCAGACTATTGCACATTCAGCCAACTCCCTAATAATTGCTACATAGACTTGTGTAGTCGGGTTGTTCCCAAGTTACCATCTCATGTTACAATCCCGATATTTGATATATGGTGTTAAACACAACTGAGAATGATGATGTTTTTTGTTTTTTTTTTGGCTGAGAGAATTGCTGTGAAGCTACAAACATTAAATTATTAAATATTATATATGAAGTGTAGCTGTGAAGCTACAAATATTAAATATTATATATAATATATTATATATAAATATTAAAGCTACTGTGAAGCTACAAATATTAACTAGACTTCATATCAAATATTAAATTATTAAATATTATATATGAAGCGTAGCTATGAAGCTACAAATATTAAATTATTAAATATTATATATATTATATTATATATAAATATTAAGTATTAAAGCTACTGTGAAGCTACACATATTAACTAGACTTCATATCAATTATGCATTTAATTGTGAAGATGCTAAATTGATCAATTTGACAACAAATATTACTATTACGAATGTTGAAATCTGGAAACTAGACCAATAATATGATTAGAAGTGAAAGTTTGTGAAATTTAAAAGGCCTTCTTATAGTTTTAGTCACACACACACACACACATAACACACACACACATTAATGTCATAATAGCACCGTTTTGGCGTTGGGGAGCTCAGTATCCATTTCAAGCAAAAAAAATGGACTGGCAGTGTGAAAGCGAAATCTGTGGATTGTCTCTGATCTTTCATTACAAAGACAAAAGACAGAATCACTTGGGGACTAAACAATATACAGCCTGACATCTATGTTCCGAGAAGAAAATTAGTTAATAAATGTAACACACATGCAAATTGACGCCGGTCAAGATCGATAATAATTACAAAGCTAATGGTTGTGCAGAGTAGTGAGTCTGTGTGTGGGGAGTTCCCTTGCTACATTCACTGGCAGCAATAAACTTGTAACTTCATGCCTACTAAATTATCTGCGTTTGACTGTAATGTATTTGTAAAATGTTGGCAGGCCTCACGAAATGAATCAAGCTGCCAGAAATGTGGAAGACATTTTATTCATTTCTGGATTGAAAGATTCAAGTCCAAAATCTAACTGGTTCCAAGGGCTTAATGTTGCTACCGCGTTGCAGCTAAATTAATCATTTATTGACTAAATGCTACTTTAAAAGCCAAGAACTTGAGCCAGAATGGCCAGTGGCCAATGTTGTAATGTCTGGAAATTAAAGACTCCTAATAAAAGAGACTGGGTTGTTGTTTTTAATAATGCATGGGGTATTTTTTTTTTTTGGGGGGGGGGGCTTCTTGCACTGTGAAAATGGCTGCTAATCAGGAGAAAACTTATAAAAATGTCCCTAGAGTGAAAAGGAAAAAAAAAAGTAGGCCTATTTGTTCGCAATCTGCTTTGGTGGAAGTTAGTCAAAGGTCAAAGACCACTCTAAAACCGAGCCACACTGCTCCTGGATCCGACCAAGCAATTTCTCAGATCTACACAATTTCCCCTAGACTTTCTGGAAATATCCATTTTTTTGCATCTATTCCATGTTCCTAAGTCTATGCACAGTACTTAAAGATCCCACAAACCAAAAATCTTGTGTCAAAGGTCAAAGACCACCCTCCAACCGAGCCACACTGCTCCTGAATCCGACCAAGCAATTTCTCAGATCTACACAATTTTCCCTGGACTTTCTGGAAATATCAGTTTCTTTGCATCTATTCCATGTTCCTAAGTCTATGCACAGTACTTTAAGATCCCACAAACCAAAAATCTTGTGTGAAAGGTTTCTTGAATGACTTCTTGGGAGTGATCGCAGGCTAGAAATGCTGCCAACTGGTGGAAAAAAAAATTCTGATGTCTCTCGGTCCTGTTAAGAAACTGGACCTCGAGGCCCTCTGGAATAACAACGAAAGCTCGCAGCGAAAATAATCCTCCCCACATACAATAGGGGAGTATGTGGACTTTGTCTCCGACACAGCTCTGAAAAATGTGCCGAGTGATAAGAACACTGCCCACTTTATCATAAAAAACAAGGATACCGGTCTCAGTGAACAGGCTTACCAGACTATCCATCTGACTTCCTGGCAGCCGAAGGCTCTGACGGCATTCATCACACAACTCGAGCAAGTAACAGAAACCATGCTGAAGGTCCTGAGCGGCCATTGCGATTAGAAGCAGCAGGCATAACAAACATTGTTGCCATGGTGACCGTATATATATCTTGGTGAAACAATACTGCTTTGTGGTAGAATGATTTGACTTGAACATATGTGTCAGAAAATGATAGTATTCTTCCTTCTCATGTACAGAAAAATATTTGTCTGGAAGGAAAAACTGGAAGTTTACTGGGAATCATTTTCGGACTTTCTCAGGTTAGAAAGAATTTTACATACGTCTCAAATGAAGACTGATGTGTTCCGTTCAAATAAAACATTTTTCATCGACCCATAATGTTCTGGCTAATCCAAATAAAATTATTCATTGTAAAACATTGATGTCACATTCACACGACATTTTAATTAAAAAAGGGGGAGAGAAATTGGGTGGAAGTAGCAAGGGAAAGAGTAATGTCATAGTTTGGGAAGGTCCCCAAATGAATTGCGTTTCTGCCACGGAAATTTGCCCAAAGGGGAAAAACAGTGGTGGACAAATTCCCAAAGGTTCCTGTGAGTTCATGATGTACGAGGAACTGGAGTTAATGTACATTGATGGGCTTGAAAATTCCTCCCCTAAAACCCCATCTGGTGCTCTCAGAGTGAAAAATACATCAAAACAAACCTCAAAAGCTACGGTGGCACCTCTAAGGTCAAATACAATTTGTTCTGCGATGGATGTCGGTTGACCTCTAATTTGTTCGAATTTGCAACTGTTTATTTTTTCCTTAGGAAATATTGACAAATTAATCATCCTTTCCAAGGTCAAAATGTCATTTTTTTTTTAGCTCTACAGGCAAGGCGTTGTTGACTTAATTCATTGTACTTGAGACGCGTGTACTGCTTTCCCGTTGTGTAACAAGTTCCATTTTATGATCTATGGTTGTCATATTTTTTTTTCACCTCATCTTATTTTTTTAATTTATTATTTATTATTATTTATTATTTATTATTATATATTATTTATTTTTTTTTCTCTATAATTGTTTAATATAATAAATATAATAAAATATACGCAATAAGCATAAATACAAAAATATAATAAATAATAATAAATAAATATAATAAAATATAATACATTTAAGTCACAGTTTCCATGGGTGGCAAAACAGTAGTGCAACACTCCTTTTTCCAAAACAGACATAAAAAGCGATAGTGACGTAAACTCGCTAGATTGTTCCATGGTGTGTTGTATGAACACAATTAAGGAGTCCAGCACTCCTTTGGAAAGATCCATTTTGCAAGAATCCCTCCAAGCAAGAATTTTGATTAACCCTTTATTCTCGTTGCCCATGATTAAGACAACACTAACTGAGGTCATTGCTTTAATCTGGAAATGCAGTTACGAAAGTGTTTGAAGGCAAAGAACCAAATACAGCTCCACAAGCATGATGTAATATCTATTTGAGCTCCCAGAATGCCTGGCACGGTTCTCGCCTAAAAATGTGCCAAAAAGTACATTGTTGGTCTCATGAGGGCAGAAACCGGGTGGAGAATAAACACCTCATGGATTCCGTTTAAATCATTTGCAAGCCCAGGTTACTCAGAGAGACAAAGCTAAAACAATAATAAAAAAAAAAAATCACGTTAGTCATGTGAGATATGAACATGGAGAACAGAAAGGATGCCGAGAATGACGACATGGCTGAATGCCATTTGGACGTGGGGGGCTATTAATTCCGTGTAGGTCCTGTAATTTTGAATAAATTATGGTTTTAATACTGCACATAAAGTAAATCTGCATACAGTAAACGGGTACTGCAGACAGTGTTCCGCTTGAATCGCCCACTTTCCATTACGACAGTTACCCGTGGAGCCAGCAGGACAATCTTCTCATTGACGTGCTTTGCCCCAAGCAACTATCTGGAAAGTTTTCCTCTGCTAACATTGTCTTGCTCACATACACACACACAATGCCTGGATCCAAAAAAGCCTGGATGCACCTGTGACGCACGAGATGAGACAATTGCATACATGAGGTCATTAGTGAGGAGAGTTTTT
Source organism: Syngnathus floridae (assembly GCF_059516105.1). NCBI lineage: Eukaryota > Metazoa > Chordata > Actinopteri > Syngnathiformes > Syngnathidae > Syngnathus > Syngnathus floridae. The sequence goes on along the minus strand of NC_142427.1, from coordinate 8,314,741 downwards.
AAACAACCTTGAAGATTTCCCTTCTAAATGCTGCTATTTCAGTGATAGTGCCCATGTGTGCCCCATTATCACACAGCTACGATTTGGCTAAGGCAACGGTACGTAACTGCATTCTTGATGGGCCAAAAAAAAACACGAGTTAAAAAAAAAAGTCTGTGTAGTGAATTGTAGTCATAGCTTCTTTCGGAGGGCCATTCTGACTGTCAACCCAAATAAATGTATGAGCACCTCATATTATATACAGTAAAAGCTACAAAACAAACTGACAAATACCTCGTTTTCAAATCAGACGAGCAAAAATTGGTCAAATATTTAAAAAAAAAGATATTAAAAGTGAAGACAATTTGCAATTCTAGTAATGACACACGAATTTGACGCACAATTTGTCTTCGCAGGCCACATAAAATGATGTGGCGGGCCGTATCTGGCCCCCGGGCCTTGAGTTGGACACCTGTGATCTATATGTTAATTTTCTTTTCGTTAATTTAAGTTTCGGCTGTAACTGAGAAGCCCATCCAATACAGAAGGTGCAAATTCCAAGGCACATATACAACAAAAGAAAATATTCTCTAACTGGAATTTTCTAATTGATGCAAAACCATTTTAGGGGTCAAAATCGTGTGGTTAAAGTTTTTTTTTTTTTTTGTCAATGATATTGTGACTAATTTCGAGCCACATATGGTTCGGTATCCTCAAGCCATGTAATTAATTACAATCGTAGGAAGAGCCAGGAAAATGAATCAAGGTTCAAGGTCGACTTTACATATCACAAATAGAAAACAAAATATTTTAATAGAAAAAGTCCAGATAAGGAAAATTGATATTTTACAGCCTTACTGGGTTCAATACAGTATACAGGACTGTCTCAGAAAATTAGAATATTGTGATCTTTAGTTTCTGTAATGCAATTAAAAAAAAAAAAATTATTAATAAAAGGCTTGCAATATTTCAGTTAATTTGTAATGAATCCAGAATGTACGACTTTTTTTTTTAAATTGCATTACAGAAAATAATATTCAAATTTTCTGAGACAGTCCTGTATTATTATAATTGAAGAGGCAGTTCAACATTATGCGTTGAGAAGTGCGATCATGACCATGATTAGGGGCACCGACGGTTTTTCCTCACAAACACATTGAAAATGGGCTTGAAGCCAGAAAGAGTAGACGTGATGTAATTCATAAAAACACATTGACTTCAAAAACGTGTACTTGTATAAAGGAGGGGGAAAAAACATCATCCGGTACAAATCTAAGCTTTCCGTTAAGTACCTTTTCTTATTGTTCGTGATGGTCAGCTGCAGGCACAATGTTTTTGTGCTCCATTGTGTCGAACAATATCTCAGGTGTGTCATCCATCCTCTTCCAGAACATTAGAAAGTCCTCAAGCATGAATTTGCAACACAATTGTCACACGAGTGTGATGACATCATTGCTCTTCAGTTGAGCTCATTTGTTTGCTTGATTTATTGCTGGAAATAACTTCGGCAGACATCATTTCATGAGGCTCCTGCAACATGTGGAAAATGGGTCAGGGAAAGGTTTGGCCACAAAGTGAAATTTTTTTTTTATTGCTGCAACACTATTGAGGTGACTGGGATTTTATCCAAATAGTCCAGTTTAGGAGATGGTTTCCACAGCTGAGCCAAGATCCAGCTCACTGTCGACCGTCCAAGTGGCGATCCAGAGCGGGCCAAGTTGAGTGGAAACATCTAGGTCTGGACTTTTGACTGGACACTGGAGCTGTGGAGTCTCCCTCACCCCTTGTAATTTTTTTCCCGAGACACCTTTTTAATCCAGCTTGTTGCCGCTGTATGAGGTCCCAACTTGCTAATGAATGACAAACTATTTTGGAGCTCTGTGTTGACTTTCCACCAAAGTTGGGTGCTCGCCAAAGCACATGCTTGACTCAAGCGCACTTTTGTCCCTGCCCATGCGATATATAAGACTTGGTCAGATAAATTTTTTTAAATACAATTGAAAATGACATCTCTATTGAATAAATCCAATAAAGAAACGCCATCTTTAAGCACATTGCTTATAGATGAAGCTTGAAGAAGAAAAGGTTGCGATTGAGCAGTGAAACAAATTTTGCATCATTTATTATCTTAGTTTGAACTTTCTCATCGCAGTGTTTCATAATTCAGAGCAATAATGCACCGTGGTAAAAGTGTGAGCATGTCCCCTAGCAATAATTTAGAAGCATGTCAAGATCAAAAGATTCTCTGATATTAAACTGAGCTGGATGGGGGGGAGACAAAAATGACCAGTCAAGTTAAAAAAAATAGATAAATAAGCAGATTACATTAAAAAAAAAAAAAAGCATACGCGAATGGACTGCAAGTCTTTAATAACAAAAAGAAACCCATACAAAAGTATATGTACATGGTTACTTATTCAAATATCTTGCAGTTTATGGAAATGATCATAATACGGTTCATCTTGTCAATTTATATACAATAACTGTCTATTCGGACAGGACTCGAGCAGAAATGAAACGAGGGCTGCCAGCGAAAAAACTGCGGCTGTCCACAATCAGGACCAACACAAATTGGTTGAGATATAATTTAACAATATACATCGGTTTTAATTTAGGGGCTATAACACAATTTATTTGGGGGAAAAAAACAACATTGTGCGACATAAATAGATATTTTTTCTGAACACCAGTGCAAGAAAGTATTCAGACCACTGAGATGAAATCTCAGATGAATGAATTGAGATATTTTATATCACACTTGTAAATAGATCATGAGTGTGATTTTACAACCAATTACAGACATGTCTAACCACAACATTTAAGGTCTATTAAATATGAATCAGTGTAATTTTGATTAATGTCAAGACAGGGGAAGTATGACATTTAAAAAAAAAAAAAAAAAAGACAATCATGATGGTCCAGTGAGGTCATCAGGCGGGCAGGTTGCCATGTCTGCACTTTTTGTTGTTGCCGCAACTGGTTGAATATGCAAATATCAAATTTCCCATAATTGACCACATTCCTAAAGATCAATTTATTGATTACTATGCCGATCAAGTCCACATGATGGACAATGGATTACTAGCAGTTGACTGAGATCAACAATGTGTTATGTGCCGATGAATTTGAGCAGAGCGATAACTATGAAGCATGCAAAAACTTGCCTGGTGGAGACCAAACCTGAGGTATGTTAGTATGAAAAGCAGATTGTGACATTCTGCAGTTGCATCTTCTAAGACATGATTACAGGTTACATGATGAGTGAATGTTTCTTATTTAGAAGATGGGAATGGTGCCGTTTATACAAAACACTAGTTCAAAGAAAATGTGACTCTTATTGAGCTTGAATTATTTTCTGAATAAAAACAATATTGAATTATCAGTATTATTGGATCCATTGGTAAAATATATTAATGCCAGCTGTAAAAAAAAAAAAAAAAAAAAAGCCAGCTCTTCCAATACTTGCACTGCATTTCATTTGAAAATATGCTATGGAATTTTTTTTATACTGTAATAAGTGCAAATTGGTCGTTAATCTAGAACATCTCCACCGATCTCCCCTCACTCCCTCAGCTCTGACCAAAATCCTTGTGCAAGTCTATTCCTCATCCATCTGCCTTTCTTCTCACTTGTCTGAGTTTTTACGCGGTCGACGGAAGCTGGACATATTCTCATTCAGTGCGTAGATACGTCTGGAGAACTCCTCAAAGCCAGCCACATCCAGCTCCCCCAGCACCTGCTCATCACATTCCACAGCTACCGCTTGGTCCACGGGGATGCAGCGGTAGTCTTCCATGGTGGTTTCCTCGGCGAGCTCTAAACCCACTCGTAGTCCCATTCCCAGGGCCAGGTTGGTGGCCTCGGTGCCCATGATCTCCTCGGCTCGCTCCACTGAGCAGCACGGACCGGGACCTGGAGTCGGACCTGTCGCCTGTCCTGGTACCAAAGAGCCATTCATGACACCTGTGTGCTGACTTGCATCCACAGGATTGTCTTCCAGTGTAGAAGAGCTACAGGGCTTTTGCTCTTCAGTCTCATTTTTGTGGACATCTTGAGAAGTGCTGTTGTGTATCTCCACCTCAGCGGTTGCATCTCCATCCTGCCCAATCTCTTTTTCCTCCTCTTTGGCTTCGGTGCTCTCGGTGAGGTCAAGCGAGGCCATATTGGCATCCAGAGAGGAAGACAAGAGTTTCGGCGAAGATGATTGCATTGTTTGGGCTGTGGTGGTCGGCGCCTCCCCCACGGCCACGGCATAACCGGGCGGAGGTTTTGTTTTGTATTTGTCAGCTTCAGAGCTCGCTCTCTTCCTCAGGCCCCGATCCGGGGAGCTGGTGTGCCGCGGCTTGGTCACGTCCGAGGCAGTAGGCACGCCGAGGTGAGACTTGGCTGGCATTGGGATGGAGCTGGAAACGTGGTGTCGGTCACTGTGGACGAAGGAAACACACCAACTCAGCAATTGTGGTCAAATTTCAAGATGCCCAGATAGAGACGGTAAATTGGGTTCTGTTTCTGATCCAGGGTAGTGACAGCTGCATCTCTTCGCTTCCCTACATTTGTGAGCCTGCACTTTTGCTGTCATCCACAAGTGCACAGCAGGCACTCGCCCAAGTATGCCAGACATTTTCCGCTGTAACAGATAACAGACCCACAATATGAAACAGCCCACCTCGCCCGAGTAGCGAAGCCATAAATTAACTTAAATGGGCCCTCCCTTTTCTGATAGGCATGGCCATTTATAATACACCAGGCCTCCTTATTCGGACCCTTCTGCTTGCTCTTAAGTGAGTTCAAAAGGTCAAAAAGATTCTCTTTGTGATCTCAGAAGATTCATGTTGGCTACTGAATTGCTTTACTGTTTTCATTTAGGAATGTCCCACATAAATTGAAGGCCCTTTTTTTTTTTAAGAATATTGGAGCACATGTTGAGTGTGTACTTGTTTGATGGATGGTTTCACCATCGAGCATATGGCGGACGATTTTAAAAAGGACCCTGACAGTGACCTTGAAATCCTGCTTAAGAGAGTGCGGACATGCAGGACAATTTTGAAGAAGCTTACAAATGCCTTTCCACTTCTATGAGATACTTGTCATACATCACAATGCCTTGGATGAAAATCATTGCAGTCCTTCAGCCTCTGCTGGACTTTCCTATCCTGGAACTTTCATTTTGGCCCTCCTACGGTTTTGCTTACTAATAAAGAACAGCAATGAAAACAAAATTTCTTTGCTGAAGTTAAAAAATAAATAAATAAATAAAAGCACTGACAATAAGAGAAGTTGAACGGCAGCCCATTCCATTATCTGGCTCTTCAAATCGTATCATGCACTCATTTTAACTAAGACCATTTAAATCAAATTCCGGGGAAAGGAATGAGGACAGATGTCACATGGAGTCAGATATTGTTTTGAGAATTGGGAAAATGTATTTCAGACTCAGTCAGATATGGAATTCTAAAGCTTGTGCTCGAATCGAAACTTGTCGTCATGGCAAGGTGAGTAGCTGAGTTGATTAAATATTCAGTTTGATAACTTAACTTGCCTAATGTTTATTTTACTAGCAGTCTAATCAACTTAACTGCACAACTATAATTTCTTTGCCAAGATCATCAACCTAAAAACTGATAGCCTGAACCAGAAATAGGCCTCACTTTCAAGATTTTTGCCCCCCCCTCTTCCTATCTCACATATTTGTAAAAAAACAAAACAAAAAAAGAATTAAAGACCTTTGCATGAGCCACTTCCTGTTACAGAACCAAGGTTTTGCTCCAAAGCAAACAATGGAAGATACGACTTTGTTGTTGTTGAAAAAAATCCCAAAGTAACTTTGAGATAAAACATGAATAAAAATGTGATATGAGCATTTCCAAAAACACTAATAAGGTTCATGTGATAAATGTTCTGTACTATTTTCTACTTTTTGAACTTCAGATGGCGAACGTAACAACATTCCTGAAAACCAAATTACATGAGCGGTGGGGGGTTAAGTTTTTGGCAAAAATTGTGTCTAATTTAGATATATTATAGTTCATGAGGGAGGTTTTAAAGTTCTTGGCAAACATTTTAAATTGCATTTTTATCAGGCCGCCGGAGTAGCTCAACTTTGAGTTCTAGTGTGCAAGACTCTGGCCTGCAAACCATGTAAGTAGCTTCATCTAATTTTCTTGTACTTGTCAAAACCTGCGGCCAAAGTAGCGGCAGGCCAGTGTGAAAGCTTTTTAATGGCCAACATGTGTTTATTGCACCAGGAGGAGAAAGTCTTGATTGAGCAGTTGACATGGGAATTAGTATTGAGTTTTGTTCCTGTTCTCTCACACATGCACGCACACACACACACTAAATAAAATGCATGCTTTGATCAAATCTAACTTTGGGCCCTTCCACTTCCCATTAGGAGGTAATCAGAAGAAGGGCCATTTTGTGAGCACTAACTTTTGATGGATTCTCTTCTTTCAAAACAAAAGATTATTCAATTAATGTGTGTAATACGTTTTGGAGGTCTCGGGGAGGGAAGCGGAGATGAAAGACAGCTTTGTGCTCGGAAGGGCGGTGGAGTCGTCAACAACAAAATTTCATTTAGATGCTTTGCAGGTTTTTTTTGCGAAGATAGAAACAGCATGGATGCAGTCAAGCATCTCACATATTTGTAAGGACAAATAGAGTGAATAATAATTCACAGAAAAGGTCAGATTTTCGGGAAAAGATGATGACGGCTCTTTTGGTCTTACCATCGGACAAGCAAGCCATGTTCCAGAAAGTTCTTCAGATTGGGTAGTGTTTGCTGTAGGTCTGGGGTGGTCAAGCCGTGTTGATATCTCAGCTGCAAAAAAAAAAAAAAAAAAATGAACCACAAGCAACACACCACTGTGTTCTGACATTATCTCCCATTCGACACATTCCTTCACCTTGACCCAGTTCTTCTCTTTACATTATATCTGATATGAGGTCATGAGTAAGGTGTAGGGAGACATTGGGTGGCAAGAAAAAACAAATACACTGCTTTCAAAAGAAAAAAAAAAGCCACCAACACTTGAGAATCAAGCCGACACTTGCCAGGTTTATTTGCTCGATATTACAGAGCAGGATAAGCGCATCATGTCACACATTTGGAATAAATCCAAAGGGCCACACATGATACTGTTCCAGCTGACATGCGTTCTTTCCACTCAGTTACCATAGCAACACCTCTTCCTCTTTACATCCACACTCCAATATTGATTGATGCTATTTAATAGGCTGCTGTTGGAGGAAAAAGTTTTGAAATTATTTATCTGGGTCTTATTTTATAACAAAAATTGTGGATTTTAAACACAAGTGTGTGGATTCTTTTTTTTTTTAAACTTCAACGATCAATTGGCAACTAAATTATTGTTTAGTATTTATTTATTAAATTAAATTGATTAAATAATGATTTTTGACAATGTGACGTTGGAATAATACCATGTTTTTCAAATCTGGTAGCACATTTGGGTGTTAGCAGTGTCACTTGTATCCATTGGGGCACATCTCCAAAATGGCCCGAGTGTGTAGCATGTCTTCAGGGAAGGTATAACGTAGATCAAAAAAATATGTCAAAGTGTGGAGGGGATCATACCAAAAAAAAAAAAAAGCTCAGGATAATTCCACTTGAGACCCCCAGTCATTTCTAGTTTCCCTTCCATTCATTTTGGTGATGTACGTTCGAACCCTTTTCATTCGTACATGTCCATATGTGTGCACGAGTGATCTTTCAAACTGCCCACAGGATTTTTTGTAAGGGGGCTAACCAGATCGCGGTGAGAAATTCCCATGTCCCATTGAGTAAAAATGTAAGGTGAGAGCTTCTAGTTGGAGAAAGGGTGGAGTGGGGGCTCCCACTGGCTCTTTCACATGATGACATAGTGAAACAGATCCGTCCAGGACTCCTCATGGTTGATCACATCTTTGTGTCTCAACACCTTCCCTGTTTAGTTATTCAGTGAATTTCACTCAGGAGCCTCCGCAACTTGTGTGGTAGGCAATCAGCCGGTATGGCCGTGAGTGTTTGAGTGAACAACGGGCCTGATTTGACTCATCGTGATTACAAAGTCGAGTAATAATCCAAGAACTCTGCGGTGTATACAGAACATTCCTACCAATCTACTCCACAGATATAAACACAGAGGCAACAGTCAGCGGTAACTTTACAGTACGTGCCACCCGCCCGATCTGCCCGTTGGCCACGAGCTCCGTGCTCTAAACAATAAGAGCCTGGCTTCTGCCACGTATTACCGTTTCCCCCTGTGTCACTCTCAATCAGCCCGAGATCCAAATGTGAATGTGGGCGGGCTGAACGGAACTTTGAGGTTAATTGCTGATGATGTGGAGAAGCAGAAGGAGGCCCAGTAACAAAGCATATGCTTGCATCTTCACTTAAGATGGACCAAAGGGCAATTCCTGGGTGAGATTTTCATGTTGCATTTGATATGTCAAGAGGTTTCAACATAAGGCAACAAATCAGACTGAATTGCACATGTTCAATGATGACCTTTGCCCACGGGGGCGTTTTAATAGTGCATAGATTTCTGAAACCCCAGGGAAGACAATCAAGAGTGCATTAGATCCAACAGCTTATAGCAAAGCCAGGTGTTCCTTCAATGACTATCCTTCTGGTCAAGGACCATGGGCTTTACCAAGACATGATATGAGCTAGTGGAAACTTTTGCCTGCAATATTTCAGCAATGTACAAAAACAAAGAGATCATTGGGTCGTGCACTACTAAGGCAACCATCTTGGATGAGGTATCCTAATGAATATACATACAGTGTGCCGTATTTTCCGGACTATAAGGCGCACCTAAAAACCTAAAATTTTCTCAAAAGCCGCCAGTGCGCCTTATAGTCCGGTGCACCTTATATATGGACCAAATTCCTAAATCTAAACTGGCCCGAAGCATTGTGTCATGAAATCAATCATAAGTTGCCCGCTGAAGACTATGAATCATGAATTAAAAAGACTATGGATCGTTATTTTGTGATTATAAAGTAATTTGTTGTGTCTGAAGTTGAAATAAAAAAGATAAAATGGAGAATGATTTGATTTGGATTAAAAATCTGACATGATGCATTAATGGTGCGCCTTATAGTCCGGTGCGCCTTATATAAGGACAAAGTTTTAAAATGCGCCATTCATCGAAGGTGCGCCTTATAGTCCAGTACGCCTTATAGTCCGGAAAATACGGTAAAGCTGAAAAGTACTGAAAACCCAATATATTTTTGTCCAGAAATCTTGAAGCAGTTATCTTTTTTTTTTTTAATACACGACAGTATCATCAAATCCATAGGTAAGGGCCATAGGCCATACGATCTTCCTCAACAGATGAAATGTAAGTCTTTTGAAATGATCAGCAAGCACGTAACAAGGTATATATATTTAGAAAAATTCTTCTTCATTTCGTGCACTGTGCCCTTTAACACCCGTTGTTCTCCCCTTCTTTTTATGGTAATGTAACACAGGTGTGGTGTATTCATTGAACCCGTCTGAGTCAAAATTCAAACCAGATTGTTCAGTCGCATATCTTGTCGTTACACTTCACAAAGTATCATATTGCCGTCAAACTCAGTCTGCAGATTTACATAATTATGAGGAAGGTTGCGTGAGATTAATTGTAGGAGAGCTGTACAATGAGGTCTGTTGTGATTGTTTTTCTGTTGTTGTTTTTCAAACTCATTGGATTTAAGCCACAATCACTCAAGGTTATTGTAACCTCAGGGTTATTACTCTCACCAAAAAGAGACATTGGTGGTGAGCGACGGCAGCCAAGTAACCCGAAACCAACGCGGCCCATGTAAAGTCACAACACTGAGGTCAACTTCCTGTTTGCAAAATTGGCACACCACGTTGTCATCAATCCTCCATGGCAGCCCTCTAAAGTCTTATGTCTCAATGAGGCACCCCTTTGAGAATATGCTAAATAAGTTCTTTGTAGTTTTCATTTCAAAGCATGCGCTACTACTTCTCACAGTAAGCCACTTTTTTTTACTAAATCAAGTGTTTGAAAACGGCCGGGAAACATCAATTTTATATTTGGAGTGCATTGCAAACAGCAGCTGATTCCGTCAATTATATTGAGATCTAACGATCAACATGAAATTAGCCTTGAGAAGCTTTTGGAAGAGAAATATTGCGGTATACCTACAAGGGAATACTATTTTTATGCACGTGCAGTATTTCCATAAGGCCCCTATGAAAATACGGAGATATACGGAGGATGTATGTATATATGGTTTGTGGGCAGGTGCCTATCCTGGATTCATGCTGCTTTCATTCTAACCTCCCTGTGAATGGCTTAGATTATTTTTCTTTCTATATTTTGGAGCTTCATGACTGGCAGTTGCTATTAGCATTAGCAAAGAAGTCAACCGGATAAAGTTGTTCTTGTCAATTAGAGTAACATATTCGAGCGTGGCCAAATTCCCATGTGAAGTATTAACTGCATTTGCTTGCAATCAGATAAGGAGAGGTCCTGTAATCTGTGATTAGATTTGGGGATCCAAGATCAGAAAGTCCTCCGACTCGGTTTGTTACGGGCCTTTTGATTTGTTTGTATTGAAAACAACGGCGAGATTTTCTCCTTTATTCCCAGTAGCAGGATTGAAACATATGCTAAAGCCGAAGCACATTAACATATCATGTTAGTCAGTAATGCGAAGAAGCTTCACTTTTCCTACTGAAGACACAACAAGAAAATAATGCAACTATTTTTTTTAAGCAATCTAAAAAAAGCCAAAGACTGATCAAGAGATGGGGGAAAATTTCACAATTATATTAAATACAAATAACTGACAGCCTTGTTGTCTGGAGAGCCTTAATTTGAGCTGAACAAAAAGTAAATTGTAAGATGCATTATAATGAGTGAAAATTATATTAAAAGGAAATATAGCCTTAACTGTCTTTGCATTTCTTTTTCCGCGTAATCTTTCTTTCTTCTCTGAAAAGTGAGTCATGAAACGCAAGACTCAGCTGGACACAGAAAGGGAAACCTGGAATAGTTCAACGGTCCAGAAAAATCTTGCTAAGGCTGTCAAGCCCCACCTTTTCCTCTCAGAAGTAGTGAAAATGGTGATAAATGCTTCAGACATTCCAAGGTAGATCTCTCTTCCAGGAGCAATGCTTTAGGGATCAAATAGCACATTGTTTTGTTGTTTCCCACATACGTACCCAACGGGAGTTCCTGGGAACAAAGTCAACCCACTTGGTGAAGTATCTGTCCAATTCATTGCTTATATCTGATAATAAATTTGAATAGAACTCAAAACACTCCAAAGGGGAAGATGCAAGATGAACCCAAATGTCATCAAACCAGGATGGAGGCCTAAAGACAAGGTCGTTCCTTCTTGGTCATTTCCAAGTTAAGATCAGCAACTTTGCAAGTAACCTAACTAGGAACTCTAATAACTTCTATTTCTGCTTGTTTCCACACCCAGTAACCTCTTACTAGGCTTCCCTAAGAGTAATAACCATTTTTATAACGCCACAATTGCCACTTTTAATTGCAGACGACGCTTTGACGTAGGCACCAGACCACCAGCATGGATATCATGGTGTGAAATTGCCCAAAGAAGGCGGAAGACTTTCCTCAGTAGGCAGAAACAAAGATGAACCCTGAGCTGACCCGCTTAGCCAGTAACAGATTTGCTGTGTTTGAGTTCCCAATACTTGGCTTCCTGTGCCCGAGGCCCACATAAGATGATATATCATGTTTAGTGACTGAGAACCGATTGTGCTCAGACCGTACTGCCGAAAACCAGGATATTTTGTATGGAATCATTGTCGTCTAAGCAGCCACACATGGCTATTTCACAAAAATGTAGTCAACTATTAACTGGAACAGGGAACATCGGAAACAAGCACATACCAACAAGGATAAGGTTGATCTCTGGGGGTCCAACATGATGAAGTTTGTATGAGTAGAGCGACATAATAAATTGTTAAGAGATTAACAATTACTGTATTTTCCGGACTATAAGGCGCACCTAAAAACCTAGAATTTTCTCAAAAGCCGACAGTGCGCGTTATAGTCCGGGGTGTCATGAAATCAATCATAAGTGGCCTGCTGAAGACTATGAATCATGAATCGAAAAGACTATGGATCATTATTTTGTGATTATGAAGTAATTTGTTGCGTCTGAAGTTGAAGTAAAAAAGATAAAATGGAGAATGATTTAATTTGGATTAAAAATCTGACACGATGCATTGAAGGTACGCCTTATAGTCCGGTGCGCTTTATAGTCCGGAAAATACGGTAAGTAAAATCTGACTAGAAGCAAAAACAAGTGTCTGATGGAACTTTTTCATCAAGGCTCAAACACCACCAGAACTACAAACAATTAGATTCTGGCACACAGTTGTACACTATGTAAAGAAAGGATCTAAAGATCTATGGCTTCTTCATCGACTCCTAAAAATCTGGTGTTCAGGCCTCCTTCATATGCATAATTCCCACCTTTCATCCTTTGGATCAAAACCATACACCATGACGTAAGTCCTCAAGTCGATTTCATGAATCTTCCAACGGGGTGCCATCAGGTTTTAACTCTTGCTGAAAGTTTCATTTGACCTCTGATAGAAGGCACATGGGACTGCCTTGAGGAGGTATTAAAAAAAGTAGCTCCCAGATATTAAATCTTAAGCAAGAAAATTAGCTGGGATAAATCAAAAAACAAACCTTTTCCATTTGATAAACAACAACATTAATAAAGCAAAACTGAATACACAAGTATGATGGTTCAAAGGAATCTTGTCGAAAATGAGATCCAGACAGACTCACAGACTCAGCAGATCGTTTTCACCTCTATCCATAAAACCAATACAGATTCAAACTTGGGTCATTCGAAAACAGATGTCGACCATCATCTGTTACACAGGTGGGTCCACATGTGGGGATCACCATAACTTAATACCGTAACATTATGTGTGGAGCAACAGCGACATATTTTGTTAATACCAATGTTGTGTACAATGTAAACACAGATTTTTTTTTACTGCGTTAGAACTCAAGACAGCTAAAATATGTAGACAGTAGCTACGTCACACAACACAAGAATTTCATTTGATTTTAAAAAGCTTTACTTAACTTTTTGACTACATTATGTTGTTGTTAATTCATATCTCCTATTTTATTTAAGTACCGTGTTTTCCAGACTATAAGGCGCACCTTAAAACCTAGAATTTTCTCAAAAGCCAACAGTGCGCCTTATAGTCCGATGCGCCTTATATATGGACCAAATTCCTAAATTTAAACTGGCCTGAAGCATTGTGTCATGAAATCAATCATAAGTGGCCCGCTGAAGACTATGAATCATGAATCAAAAAAACTATGGATCATTATTTTGTGATTATAAAGTAATTTGTTGCGTCTGAAGTTGAAATAAAATAGATAAAATGGAGAATGATTTGATTTGGATTAAAGATCTGACATGCTGCATTAATGGTGCGCCTTATAGTCCGGTGCACCTTATATAAGGGCAAAGTTTTAAAATGGGCCATTCATTGAAGGTGCGCCTTATAGTCCGGAAAATACGGTACTGTGAAGTCCCATCTTTGTCAGTCAATTAATCAAAATATTATATACAATATACTGTACGGGTATTTTTTCATGTTACTGGACGTGTGTTGATATTTCACCTGAGCAATGTTCTTGTTGAGCAAGTAGACACCATATTCAAAATGAAACCGCTCTCCTCGGGGGTACAAGGGGAATCTGTGAATGAGAGGAAAAAAAAACAAAAACATTTCAACAACTCCTCAGCTGATTTATTGTCTGCAAAAAAAAAATCCATGACACCTTCAAACAAATATTTGCAAGACAATTTTGAATTTACTATAACCAACCATTTGGCATTTCACAAGGTAGGCCAATTCAGCATTACAGGATTGTTGCTCGTTTGTATTGCTTGCTAATTTTTTTTACTACGAAGGATTCAAAAGTATGTTGATCTTTGGTGATGCAGTCGTCCAATAATTCATGTGAAAGTTTCACTTCTTATAGCCAGCAGCGTTTACGATGGAGAACCTTTGCAGATGTTTGAAGAAGCTGGCTCTGCATATATGAACCCATTGCATTAATGCTACCCCAATACCCCGGCTAAACTGAAAAATCAAACCGAAGATGGAAGAGTCCAAACAACTTGATCATTCCAACCATTTGCAACAAATAGAAGCTTTCCTATCCATATAGTGGGAAAATCCCATTGGTGCCAACCAGATGTTTCAACCAGGCTGCACAAAGGGTGCCTCTGAAGAATATGCTGACGTTCAAAGATGGAAAACTTTCCTACCGGGAATTAAAAGCTGCAGATCGTATAAAAAAGAAGACCTGCAAGATGCAACTATGCAATTATATTTCTGACTGACCAACAAGTCTTCATATAAGGAAGCAGTGTCTTCCCTCAGGGTTAAGGTCTTTTGTTAATCAGTGTGAGAGCAAATGGAGGCTCTTTCCCCCCTTTTTACTACGACCTGCAAGTGCCCCAGGCACTAGAAGAGTAATAAGTGGGACTTTAATAGACTCCTCTGTCTGTTATGAGATCACCCTAATAGCATAGCTAACGAGGATTCAGACCATCCCGCTTGATAATTCATTTCTTCCACACCGTTTTAAAACTTCTGATGAAAGCGTATTAACTCTCAAAACATTGTGATTTCACTCAAATAAAATAATTATTACGATGAAGAAACATGAGTAGATTTAAGAAAAAAAAAAAGCTACGTAACATTCACAAGAATGAGAACTTACTTTGTTACTACAGTTGGAACATGCATGGGAGAAATGAAAGGGAGAGTACAGAACGGAAATGGAAGACTTTTAATCACTGGGCCAGTGGCAGCTGCATACACAAAAGCTGTCTTCTACATTAAACACGCTTAAATTAATGACAGTTCTGGAGGAATATTCAGAGTGGGGGCAGGGTGATATTTGTTCAAAAGGATGCCGTGTAAATTCAACAGAGAAAACAGAAAACGAACGATTTGTTCGTTCGTTTGAGTTGAGGACAAACGCGACTCGTCAAACGGAATATGACCAGATTTTCATTTTTGCACACAGTCTCGCTTAAAATTACTTTCGGCGTTGTGGTTCTGGATTCATACGGTTCTCCCAGCCCTTGGACAATAAGCACTTTTCTTTTCCTATGATTTCACAGGTTCTTCTCGTTGATCCCTATTACTCTTATCTCTCAATAGTAACCTAAATAATATGAATAATTAAAACGATTCCCTTTATACGTGACGCTAGATCTATGCAATGTCTGCGTTTGCTGTTTAAATGGCCGGGCACTGTTCTCAATCAAACTCCAAACATCTGGATCGCATCTTTCCAGATCACCCCCAAGCTTTAGCTGGGCTCTGCGCTCGTACAAAAAAATGTGGCCGTTAAGGTCCGCTAACTTCAGAAGATCAGCCCGAGTGCCAGACAGTCAATTTTCACATCTTATTTTCATACAATTGAAGAATACCTTCAAACGGTGGTCTGCTCCAAAATGCCGGAGGACAACAATATTGGATTCAAGACTACTTCAGACATGTTTCTATATGAAGGCAACGTTACTCTCAGAAGTCATCTAGAGTAGCAAAAAATCAAATAGCGGGTTCCTTATTGAGTACACGCCTGCAAAAGACTGACTGCTTGCTAATCCTGCCACACTTTGAGAATCCGATCTCATGCCACCTCACTTATCTCAATCGCCTGGCTCTTTCCGACACTTTAAGCACCTGCTTTTTTTTTTTTACATTGTTAGAGCTGGCTAGGTGCTTTCCGTCTGCCCACACATCATTTTGCAGTGAGAGCACGCCCCGTGAGGGGCCCCTGGGGTCATAAACGCATACAGAGGGGGTGTGGAACTTTCCTGCAGCATTGACCCTATTCCTGCACACCATAGGGCACTCGTGGATTGTTGTGTCTGTCAAGCAGACGGCCTACAAGTTTATTTTTTGATGCCGGATCTTGGTGTGAATATCCTGCATGGAGGAACTAGAACTGCATACAGTGAAGCGAGGGCCCCCCCAGGTCACATGGGAGTTTAAAACAACTGATTCTCTCCAGCTGTTGTCATGAGCTAATCATACATACTGTGATGCTCGTTCAATCATGAGCTCTGATAATGTCTCACTTTTCTCACACACTTACTCCCAACTGTTTGTCTTATTGCGGATGACAGATGTGGATGGAGAAGTGTCAACGGTTATCTATAAGGTTTTAATTTCCATATTTTCCGGGCTATAAGGCGCACCTCAAAAGCCAACAGTGCGCCTTATAGTCCGGTGCGCCTTATATATGGATCAAATTCCTAAATTTAAACTGGCCCGAAGCATTGTGTCATGAAATCAATCATAAGTGGCCAGCTGAAGACTATGAATCATGAATCAAAAAGACGATGGATCATTATTTTGTGATTATAAAGTAATTTGTTGCGTCTGAAGTTGAAATAAAAAAGATAAAATGGAGAATGATTTGATTTGGATTAAAAATCTGACATGATGCATTATAGTCCGGTGCGCCTTATATAAGGACAAAGTTTTAAAATGGGCCATTCATTGAAGGTGCACCTTATAGTCCAGAAAATATGGTAATATAAAATATTTTTTGGGGGGGTCCTTTTATATTGAAAACAGGGAAATGTGTAACCTGTACTTAAATTATATATTGATAATAAAATTCATGTACAGTTCAGGAGCATGGTGTGATAAACAAAAGGGTGCATTCATACAAGGGGAACTCCTAGTCGTAAATTGTAAATGTTCACTTACTGAAAGGATTTAAAAAAAAAAAGAAAAAAGTCAGTACAGACACATGAAGATGTTCTTCCCGGAGGGTAAAGTATTGTGTATAATATTCGTTGCCTTGATGGTTGGTTACTAGAGCAAAACAAGTATAAATAATAATTTAAATATGTGTATGTGGACATTTTATAACTTCCATTTTGACTGCAAGCTCTTTTTTTTTTTTAAACACAAAATGATTTTGAATGAAGTGGTTACCTTCCATAAAAGGTAAATTCTTTCATCTACTTACTCTCTCTCCTTTTCAGTAAGTCTGTCAGTGATGGTATCTCTGATGGAGGAGCGTGAACCCTTATGGATGACCGGATACCTAAGAGGGATCTGCAGGAAGCACGAGATCATCAGGACCAAGTGTGCCGTATAGCCCAGAGCTACTGCCAAACTCCCATCATCCTTTGCTGCAGGAAAAACACGGGCAAAAAAAATTGTGAATCCAACAATGCATTCAATTGAAATGCTTTCTATAGAAAAATATAGAAAAAATAAAAAAAATACTAAAAATAAATTGCTTTGCTTTAAGAGCCACCCCCAAAAAGTCTCATTTGAGTGCTTTTATGGAATGCTAAACATTAAGATGAATATCGGGTCAACTGACAATTAGCCATGGGGCAAACCTTAAGGGTGCAACAAGAGACTGACTGACCTTGTCAAGGTGAGTTAACAAAGAAAGCTTAGTTGAATGTTCGGAAGTGATGTGCCTTCATGCAGAATGGCTGTGACGGCCAGCGGGATTGACCCTGACCCTGGGTTCTAACGTGGAACATCCACCCCCGTAGGCCAGTATAAACTGGCTAACAATTCTGGACTTGGTGTGGCTCTCTCTGGGGCAGACCTCACACATTTGGGGTCAAGAGGTAAAATGGAGTTCAATGCATCTTCATGCATGTTGCAAGAATTCTGCAAGGCTTATCAAATTGGACTAAATTACTGACAAAGAATAAAGAGGATAATTGACGATTAATTAACCACTAAATAATAAAATTAATTTTTTCAACAGGCTGAAGAATATTAAATGAAGGTCCTAAACTTCTGTTTCAATGCCAGAAGATGAATTTGTGAACAACCAGAAGTGAGACCACAACATTACATAAATTACAATTTCTGCTCTTCCACAAATGTTTTTCTTTTTAACTTTTACACTTTATCTGTTTGCCAACCATAATCTTTCATTTTCGACCCCAAAGTCTTCATTGCAGATAAGACGACCATTTCTACCCCGCCTCTAACTCACTGTGTAATGCTCACTACTGCCACCTATAGCTCAGTGAATAGACAGACAACTAAGTTTCTCGTTGAAGGATACAATTAAGCATATTAAAACCACATATCAACAGCTGAACGTTTTTTTTCCGTGTGCTTTAAACATTAATGTCTGTAGGACAGTCAGTTGAAATTATTACATCTTGAATAATGCTGCCTCCATATTATATATATCTACATTAAAGTCTGCATGGTAGCCAAGATAAAATATTTGTTCAGCATGCCTTGCTGCAGCTCATCCAAGTGAAACCATGAAACACATGCTGGTAGACAATAAATTACCTTGAAAGTCTTCCGAATTTGGCAGCTTCACTCCGCAGATAACATAATCTGACGGGTTTGCCTGTGGAATGAAATAACAATTTGATTTTAAAAGACAATTACCGGGTCTGCGATATTTCAAGTATTACAATTATATTAAAATGGAAGTTCCTTAACACAGAGCATGGAAGAATATATTTGCAGTAGTGGAAAACAAAAAATTCAAGGGTAGTGTAACCATGAGAGATGTTTTGTTTTCTGTAAATTGTGACGACCGCACTTAATGAGCTTTGTACACTCACCGCATCGATGGGATAAATGTAGGAAAGCTCGGAGAGAAGCTGGCGGCAGCGAAACGTGAGTTGAGCATTGAACTTCAGGAACTGCTCTCTGGGGAGATAGCAAACCACACAATTTCTTAATTTCTTCTTCAGTATTAATGCAACTTAAATAGAGATACTGCAATTCTGTTTAAAATGTATGTCAAAGGAAGAGTACAGTGTTGTGGTTTCATCTGAAATCACTCAAACTGTCCAATGGGCTTTGCCTTATCTAATCATTTAAGCCAAGATGCATGACCTTCACAAATCACTGTCCGTGAACATGCAAGCATGTTTCCCACATACGTGCTTGTCAAGTCGAAGTCTGCTCTTTCAAGATTTCAGATTACCACACCAGTAGAGTTTGTTCCAAATCTAACATGGTAAAAATCTTGTAAGAACTTTTTTTTATTACAAATAGATATGCAGAGTAACACATTTGTTTAAATCAAAAACAATTTTACCCCATATTGAGATCTTAAATGTGCTTTCAAAAAATGTGAACGACTTTCAAATAAAACTCACTTTTGTTGCGAGCATACAATTTTTTTTTCTGCAGTGGAGAATTAAAACACCCAGTGTGATGTGGTAAGAATAATTTATAACGACATTTTTATTTGAAAGTAAAATGCACTGGCAAGAAGACACAGGGCCTCCAGGTTGTGTGTGTGTGTGCGATTTTCAACATCCATTTAAATTTGACAATCAATTAAATATGAACAACATGTACTGACTGTAGGTCCAACAAATTGATATTAGGCAGATGTAGTTAGTGTTGATGTTAATTTCATGTTTTCTGGCCTTGCCGAGGCTCTGCTTGACCACCTGGTACTTCTCAAAGGAGCAAAACTGTATCCAAAGCAGACAGCGCTCGCACATATATCCCCAGGCCAATTCAAACAATCCAAGACAATTTTTTTTAACAACATGCAAACTCTGAATTGAGAACAAATGTGAAATTCCGAACACAAAAACACCTCTTTGTCTAGCATTTGGTATGTTCCAGTCCCTATAATATTAAGTTGATGGGAAATATAATACAAATTGTATAAAAATTAAATATCAGGTACACACATACCTCTTGGCCGTACATTCCTTATGCAGCATGGTTAAGGATTCTTTTTCCTCCTTCAGACTTTGGTGTTGAGAAGAATACACTTCCTCTAAGAAACAATACAAAGAAAAAAAAAATGTCTTGCCTTTATTGCCATTGTATGGTGCAGACAACATTTCAGTGAATTCAAATAATAATAAATATTGTAACGTATTGCAGTGTAACAGTTGCAAACTTGGATGAGCAAAATGCAAAAAAAAAGAAAAGGAATAATTGTAGTTTTTTATAACAGGGTCATCTCACCTGGAACTAAGCTTGCGCAATAACGTTCTAAAGCAGAAGCAGACTTTTAGCACGAAACTAGCACCCAGGGCCATTCTGCTCTACATTGAGCTCAAACTCCCGCAGGAACAGAGGTGGGGGAAGAGAAAAAAAGAAAAAGAAAAGCAGTTCTTCTTCAAAGAGACACAGATCAGACAGGCCGTATCTCTTATTGCACTGTTGCTTTCATGTAATTCCCAGCACTGCCAATCTCTTCTTCCATCTAGTCACCAACCTTACTGGCACGAAAAGCTAAAATATGCGTGCTGTACTCTAAGAACTAGATGTGTCGTTTGTATTTTTTTTTTTTAAATAAATGGTAGTTAGGATCCAAACTTGACTGTGAATATTTAATGAAAAAAGGCTGTGCCAGCTGCTGTTGAAGTGATCATCATGATCATAAATCAATCAGGAAGTGCAGTAAAATCTCTTTAATGCGACAACTGTGCTTTTTGAAAAACTATACGTACTGCAGTGTTTTGCAGTGAGGCCTGAACTCTGCGACCTTTGCAGTAGGCAAGGTGTGGACGTACATCTGCTGCCGTTCATTCGGACGTCACGGGTGCAATTCCTAGTTTGTGCGCCAATATCCAGCAAGTGCTGGCCCCGAACCCGAAGAAAAAAAATATATGGCTGAGTTCGGAAGTGTATCCAACATAAATTCTGATGCCCAACATCTTCAGTCCACTGATAGAAGAACCCGAATGGTTTTTGGCTTTAAGAAAAGACCATTTCTGATTTTTTTTTTTATTCTTGGTTTTAATACTGCTGCTTTAAATACCACACAACAATCATTTATTGGCCTAATTTATGTTAAAGGAAATTAAAGGCATGTGACCCCAAACAAACTCACGTTCGTGCATTTTAAATTCCCATATGTGAAAAGGAAGGAACGATTCTCTCTCTCTCTCTCTCACGTAAGCTTTCTATAATGATTTTTTTTTTGGTGAGTAAAATATGCAGTGGACCTCATACATTGGCAGAAGTCTGAAAGTCAAGTAAATGATCAGGAGTCTGTTTCAGCAAGTGGATTACCAGGCCACCGAGTGGGCTGTTAAAACTGTCAGGCTAATACAAACTGCTCAAGTTCTGAGTTTATTATGCTAACAATGTCGAAAATCAAAAAAAAAAGAGGGATCACATTTAACAAGCATCAGCGAATCGGCAGCAATGTATGCTCACTAAAACGCTCAACTCATCTTTATCTGCTACTGTAGTTCTCATGCAGGCATGCAAGACACACACGCATGCAGAATCTTTAGATGTTTGGGTTTTCCAGGACATTTGTTTTGAAAGAGGCCAGCTTTCTGGGCGTTAGAATTATTTGCTAATGGGCCCTTTAGCTACGTGAAAAATGTGAAGACCACACGGCCAGGTACGGATGAGATTACAGTGAGGTTAACAATCCAAGTCTGGATGCCCGCTAGGGATTTAGCTCATAGCGCTAACAACACGTAAAACTGTCCATAAAACAATCTAATTAGCCTTGTAATGTGTAAAGCTTTACAAATTAAACACGTGGTTTTTAATTGAATTATTAATTACACCAAATCGATTGTATCAAACTCGGTGAATGTCAAGGTTTTTATTTGATGATTATGAAACGTTGGTTGATTAGATAATTTTGCTCAATTCTTGAAATATTTAAACTTTATTTTCACACTGATTTATGAGCAGATGTTCCCTTCGCCTCCTCGTTTCTTTACTGTCCAGTCAAAGATAAACCACGAATGAGATGAAAGCGCTGAGCTTTCATGGCTGTAAACAAAGCGATAAAGAAAAAAAAAAAAAGGTTAACGACGAGGATGCTAAGTGCAAAGGAGAATTCTTGCTTAACTCAGAATGAATTTTTGTCTCTTGATTTTTTTGAATATATATAGAGACGTCACGCTCGTTCGAAACAAACTAGGCAAAAGTACACCTGTGCAGGAAATGAACAGGAACCACGCTGACATATTTAATAGTGGTTGTAAAATCTAAGCTTGAGTGCTGCAAGCGATTCCCCGAAGACACACCAACCAAAAATACCTGTGTACACCTGCACAAGTATTTCGGTTGTGCTCACCAAATGAGGCCTTCCATCCCAAATGAACGTCAACAATGTCTATAAAGCATTTTTTAGCTCATATAACATCAATATAAGAAATTGCAGGGTTGAGTAGCCCCTGGTACAGAATGCCTAAATCACAGGTATGAAAGGATATATTAGATTAAATGTATAAAATGGGTTTTCACATTCCTTTTATTGTAACCTTTTTTTTTTTTTGGTGCGTCTGACTCGACTTTTGAATTGAATTTTTATTTACATTGCTATTTGGGAACATTTGAAAACTGTCTGTACATCTTACCTTTCTTCTGAAGCTGTGCCACGTCCTTCTGCCGCACATCTATTTCTCGACCAAGGGCCTTCCTCTGCCGCTGCAGTTCACTATGAAGAACAGCTAAACGCAGCTGCATGCACTCCCGCTCTTTTTTCTGCACAGACCAAAAGCAGCATAAAGAATGGATGACAGCAATTTGTGTATTTAAAACCTTGCTGTCCTTGACTGGCAAGCTATGTGACCTGCATGTATCATGGTTAAATTGCCTGTCACATCCATAGTCAAGCAAAGGACCTCAACTCCCCCTTGTGTAATTAAATGTGCATTGCAGAGACAGGAAACAGGCGGATGTGATTTAACGCGTTCCCAAATCCAAACACAAAAAATATTAAGTTGATGTGCTCAAATTTATGACTCAAGCTCAATGCAATGTATTTTTTAACTTCAAAAGTACTTTATTTCATACAAGCAATGATGGAACTAGGCACTCCGGCTGATTTAAATTCTAAGATGTCACATAAAATCATTTTATTATTTTCTTTTTTATTTTAAGATATAGACTGACGTGCAAGCAATGTTGGGATGAAAGACTTGGATCTTGTTTTTGATCCAGTTGCCAAACCAGGCTATAACCCCCACACATCTACTTCGATAGGGATCTGATCGGACAAAGATTACGCTTCTTCCTCAGAAATGCGGAAAACATGACAGTTACGGGTAAAAAAAAAAAAAGACTGATAGAGCCTCCATCCTGAAATATGTGTAGGACACAATGTTTGTTAGTTACCGTCATTGAGCAGCCCAGTTGACGGGTCACGCACATAACAGTACTGGTGCCTGTGATTCCGACTGAACATCAAACAGTCATGGGTCAGCTGTGTAAATACACAGCGGGCGTGTTATAACCCAAGAGATTAATGGCAGAGGGTGGGTGATGAGGTGAAAGGGCCATGCGCTGAAGGTTGGTGGCCGCCACTCGGTCCGACTTTGATCTGAGCTCTTTCTATGATGCCCATATGAAGCTCTACAAAGCAAAGTGTGGGGGGGAGAACCTTAGAAGAGCAACACAATGCTGCACTCATTCCAAGCTGGTGGGCTTTGACCAAACGGTAGAAAACAAGGATTATGTGATTTATTAGCTGATGTGAGCTTTGAATGGGGTTTGAAGGAATGTTTCAATAAGCAGGAAATATCAGAGACAAGACTGTGAAAGGGCATCTTTGTGACAAAAGATTGGGGCCTCCATGTTGTGGCGCAGCGAAGCAGAGCCATTGTGTGCTACAGCTTTAATAAGTACGAGAAAGGAAAAGGAAAAGAATGGGTGTTATTAAAAGAGAAATTCGAAGCATTTAGTTTCTGAAAAGAAAACAACAGTATCGTACGAGTAGTGTACCTTAAAGCTCCCCACTTTAAGCCGTGACTTCATCCCGTAGCTTCCTGCGTCTTAAACAATGATATGGCTCATTTGCCAGATTTCTATGGAATGTTACATTGTTGTTTCTACTTAGGTACTTGTTAACCCGTTTTGAAGAGGTAACTGTAAAATGGACGCCTCAGGAATAATGAATCCACTTTTTAGTATATACACCTCATCGTTATGGCCCCACTAATGATGTGAGCATCATAAAACACGCTCACTATAAAATTTGCGATCATTTAATCACCTTGTCTTAGGTATATTGCCCCTTTAGAAGGTCATCAAGATGGGGATGGGGGGTGTACCGTATTTTCAGGACTATAAGGCGCACCTAAAAACCTAAAATTTTCTCAAAGGCCGACAGTGCGCCTTATAGTCCAGTGTGCCTTATATATGGACCAAATTCCTCCATTTAAACTGGCCCGAAGCATTGTGTCATGAAATCATTCATAAGTAGCCCGCTGAAGACTATGAATCATAAATCAAAAAGACTATGTATCATTATTTTGTGATTATAAAGTAATTTGTTGCGTCTGAAGTTGAAATAAAAACGATAAAATGGAGAATGATTTGATTTGGATTAAAAATCTGACATGATGCATTAATGGTGCGCCTTATAGTCCGGTGCGCCTTATATAAGGACAAAGTTTTAAAATGGGCCATTCATTGAAGGTACGCCTTATAGTCTGGTGCGTCTTATAGTCTGGAAAACACGGTATATGCTCCACGAAAGAACGCTGCGCTAACAGCACAGGCTGCCAGCTCAGCAACTAGCACCCTATTTGAAGACACAGCAAGTGAGGATATAAAGGCCGTACCTCAAAGTCAAAGTCTACCAGAAGGATAAAAAGACAAAGGTGTCACTGCCTCGGGCAGGGGATGCTTCTGAAGGCAGTATTTACAATAAACAACGTCAAAGCAGGGATCAGAACTTGGCTTGCACAGCTGTGTGGCTACCAATTCCAAAAATGTTAGATATGCTTTCTCGCGTTTGCTTTGTACATCAACAATGGATTTTGGATCCATTTTGACAGATGGGCTATTTAAGTAGCCAAAACGAAAGGAAACAATAACTGCTGGGTGAGTGTGTGAAATTACATCTCGTATTAGTTTGGGTGATAGAAGCTCTTAAACCCGGTTGAGCTTTTAGTACAACAGACTCGGCCGACGCTTATTAGTTCAAAGGCAGATGGGCGCCTTATCGCTGATCGCAGCAATTACGAACCTTCTACTAACATCGCAACCCCGACTCGCACCTTTAGATACTTTCTGAAAAGAAATGTGAAATTCAAGTTATCATACTCATGATCAAGTAATTTACAAATTGAGGGAAATTAAAAATAAGCAATTTAAGTTAAGCAATCAAATTCATTGTTGGCATGTGATGGCGCTTACCCGCACTGTGCATGTTGCTGTTGTTCTCAGCTTCTCCTCAATCTCCTTCCCAATTTTCTGCACTGTTACTTGGGTCTGTTTGATTGCTCTTTGGGCTGTGTGGAGCCTACAGTAAGACAAAAACAAACAAAAAAATAAAAAAAATAAAATAAAAAAAATCAAGGTCATTGTATTATCAAACTATTATTAATATTAATTATTATTATTGTCTCTCTTCTGCAGCTAAGCCAGGAAAAATTCAAACAAATCGTTTTTTCCGAGTGAAATAATTTCATATTTTCGCCCAGGCTTTTTTTTAATCTCTCTGAGGTGACAGTGACGACAGCTGACGATAGCGCTTTGGAACATCAGGGCAAATCTGTTTTGACAGCTTGATGTGTTTAGGTGATTGCGACTGGCGAATCTGATATGGCTTTTTCCCCACAGGTGAGAAGAGTTATCTGCTCTCTTCTTTTCACGCATGTCAGCCCCCATCGTTCCTTGTCGCCTATCGCCTGCCGCTCAGTCAAAGTAGCGCAACCTCTGAACCAGACTGAGTATCCAGAGCGTCTCACTAACCATGGCAACTTTCTTTTTCCAATACAAGACAGACACCAAGCAACGAGTATATAAAAAATAAAATTAAAAAAAAGGGTGGGGGGGGGGGGGTTTACAGGAAGTTATGACTATGGCTCTGCCCTCGACCCTTGAAGACGATAATCATCGGCAAAACAAAAACATTTGTTCCTTTGACAGTGACATTTGATACAACAGGGTGTCAGATAAAACCTACGTTGTGTTATAAGTGGACAAAAATGTTCATGAAAGAGAAACCCAGAAATTTCACAAATCTGACGAAAGCAATAAATAAATATTTACACTGGATTTTGTGCTTAGACACCTGTGTTTGTTTTGAAACTGGGAAAAAGTGAAATTATGAAGAATCTTAATCACTCTAAGGAGCTGTTCGCAGCAGCAGGAGGGACAAAGATAGATCACCGCAACTGTGTAGGACCATGTGGAGTTCCCACTGGGTGTGGACGGAAGAAGAAGAGAACGTTAAAGAAAGCTGGAATAACACAAGACGCAAAAGCCAGATGTCAAATAGACTAAACTACTACTCCAAGTAATGAGGTTGCTATGATTAGTCTCCTCTGGTATAAACATAACCCAATTCTACTTCTTGATAAAAGAGTAGAGTTCAAATGATTATCGGAAAATTCCTTTCATTGCATTACAGGGAATATTTGAAAACCCTTCTGTGAAAATGTTAGGGGAAACTGTCCCAAATGACAGGATATTTGTTTTATTTTGGTAGAGTCTAACTAGAATCATCCAATTTGGCAGCACAAAAAAATGTGTGTAATTAGGCTGGTACTGGATCTGGCTATATTTACCCGAGGGCATTCCTCGGGGAAGCCCTGTGGTTATTCGAAGTAGTGCTTACGTCTTATAGATAACCTAAATGACACTCATGCTTACCAACAAATTGTTATTTTGAGAGCCCCTAAAATGATGAAGCTACCAAGATACTCACTCAACAAATCAGTATCTCCCTCTAGTGGTCTTACTTTGGGCAGCATCTATTTTCTTCCATTGAACTAACACATTCATTCTGCACGACTTCACCTTTGCAATTTTCTTCTATTTTTTTGTATGTATAAAAAAAGGGATTTTTATTTTAACCCCTGACGCCAATCAGCCCAAAAACAAACATGGCCTCCTTTTCATCCGACAGCAATGACTCTTACCTGAGCAAAGAGAAAACGCTGTAGGAATTTCGGACTGAGCTCTGGTCGACCTGAAGTAGACTATTTTTCTTCCGCTCCGAATGATCCTACGATGGAAAGGCGGCAGAGATGAGATGAGGCAATTACCAGCAATTAAGAACTTTCAAGAAATGGATCAATACTTCACCTTATGGTCAAAGTCAGCCGCATAGTAGCCATCGTTCAAGCCAAATATGATCTCATTTGTATTCCTGGATCGAATCTGTAAAAATAGCAACGATACAGATTCATTTATTTCATGTTTGGGTTTTTGTATTTTTCTTTTTTAAATATAAATAAAACACAAATATCTCCATGACTGACCTGTTGACCCGCGTATCGGAGGCCATCGAGATTGACCTTCCATTCTATGAGGAGCTGGAAATGTTCCTCCTGTCCTCCCCAGATCCTTACCACAAAACAAGATACTGAGGTGTCCAGAAGGTCTGGTAACATGCCAAAGTCCAAACTCCTCCAAGTAGGATTCTTTAGAACAAACATAGAAATCATCAGTAGCAAAAAAAATGTTTTTATTCTCCTTCAAATTTGTCAACACAGCACAGGAAAGCCTCAAAACGAGTGAGAGTCCTCAACGGGAAGTAGAAAGTCATTGCTGAATGAAAACAGGAAGCTTTAACAGGAAACTTTTCAAAAGAAAATTGATGACGGTATTGAGACAGAATACTAGAAAACTTTTGTCTGCATGAAATTGTTTGAGAGGAAGTTGAGCAGAGAGTTGAAAGGAGTCATGACTGTCGTAATTTACACAGTGGCGTAGTCCAAGGGGGGGACTGCACTGAGCACGAGGAGCATGCGTGAAACCAGCTTAGGTCAGCTCATGACTCGACAGCAAGGCCGACAGCAACATGGAGAACTGACTATTGGAAGGCCCGCATTGTTTTTCACACACCAGTTTGAATCGAGATTATATTGTTTTTATAGATGCAGTGAATATAAATTGGACAAAAAGATTAGGAAAAAAATTAAAAAAGAAAGGAACTTAATGGCCACTCACAAGTCTTCTCTGCTCTGAGAGTGATAAGCTTAAAGAGGCCTTAGTTTGGGTTTTCAACTTCAGGCAATGAGGAACAAACAGTATGTTGCAAAGACTGTTGCAACTAAATCGAGTAGCACAGACGAGAACACTTGTGCTAAAAAAAATAACAATAAAGGCATCCTATAATGACTACGCATCCTCATTATACCCTGAAAGCAATGACATAAAAAATAAAAATCATACTCACCAGTGAGTCTCGTATGACTTCACTCTTGTAAAAATCTAAAAAGACATTAAGAAACAATTATTAAAAATTATTAACAATTATTTCAAATTAAATTGAAGCTTTTTTTATTATTATTTTGTGATTGTTTTTGTTAAGTTGCTGGACAATATGGGGAAAAACAACCATATTCTCTCTTGCGAGGTCAAGTTAACACTGACCGCTAGATATGCGATCTCCAATACACAGATGGAGGGTAAAGTATGTGTCCAGCAGTGGAGAACCATTTTTATTGACAATGTTTCTTGCCGCGATGCTCCGGAGGTGACGCAGTCGTCTCTGTTGGACACACACAATAAAATAGAGTATTTAAAGCTAGCTGAAAACGGAAAATCAAAGCGACATTTCAAAATGCAATTGTAGTAGAGGATGAAAAGAATGGTTAGTTTAAAAAGATACAACTCAGTTTTATTTTTTTTCTTTATTTGGCTGCATGGCAGGTGTACGTATGACGTACCGGTAAATTTGTTCTCGATGGCGTTTAGCTGACTCTGCCAACTAGCATTGCATAGTAAATGAGATTTGAAACACAAATGTCAATCAAGTTCCTGGTTTTGGGCAAATTTGTTCATAATGGTGCACAATGTCCCTGGTGACTGCGGTTCCAGTTGCACGCCTGCAGTCATACTGAGATTAAATGGAAGTCATGGGATTCCCTATACGATTAAAATCCTCAGACACAAGAACACTGATTGTTCCATGTGAGACTTTTAACCTCCCCTTAAAAAATGTCAGTACGCCTGGATGAATGTGAACCCCAGGCAGGGAGAAAAGGTTATGACTTCAATGTGAAACGAGTACTGTGAAAAGGGAAACGATTCTGTTCATGGCCATCTCGTCATGCAAATATTACCAAGATTATTTTTTCTAGACTCACAATCAAATTGCGCTAACAATTTCACTGCGGAAAATAATTAAAAAGTGCTAATAAGTTATAGAAGCACAAAAAAAAATGACCATTCTCCAAATATGCATCACTGAATCTGAATCTGTTTGACATGACTGAAAACTGAGAAATCTCAGTTAATGCTGCCCATGTGACTACACTACATGTGAGTAACTATTAGGGGGGGGAAAAAATCACAGTCTGATATTGTATTCCAAATCTGAGCACCATTGTGTAAATGTGCTTTCTATGGAAACAAGCCTTCAATATGTTAATGATTGCTGCAGAGAGAATTAATTTAGCCATTGGTGTTACATTCTAAGTATAGTTGATGTAACACGTTTTCAGTAATGTTAATTCTGCTCACATTCGTATATAGCAACTCAAGCAATTAAGTGAATGTGGGAAAAATATGACTAACACAACTTGCCATAATATCCAATATGCAATACATTGTATTATTTTTAATCATTTTTTTGTGAGTCTTGTTAAATGACTGCCTATATAACACGTGTTTGCACAATACCCTTCCAAATTCCAATGAATGCAAAATAAAACAAACTGATTTCAGGCATATTTCAAGTTTAGTGGTATTCTAGCTGGAAAACGATTCCATTTGCCGATGTTTAAGTGCAAACAACTATGAAGAATGTTGCCCCCCAGTTATGACATATGCCGGGGTTTTCATTGCTGTCACTTGAGAGAACGAATCGAAAGTTAACTTGCAGGAATACTAAGTGTTTCTCGCGTAAAACAAACAAAAAAAGAGACTTCTTGCAGCCTTTTTAAACTACCCGTAAAAACAGTAGAACATGTCGATTGCAAAAGCAATGGTTTTATAGCATTCTGCATGTCACCCAAGCTAGCAACCTGCACGCTAGCAGCTGTTAGCTTCAGGAGCTAGCCTGACAGGGCCGCCTTACTCCTCCAGGCAGCAGTTGCAACATTCAACTCCTAAAGCACACCGAAGCCGAGACAGCTCTGTCTAGATCGCCTACTAATTGAGTGTTTTGGCTGCGTCAGAGCGTGTTAAAAGGCTTTGGTGCTACCTGCTGGGATGTGAGCTCTACGTGCAAGGATCGAGATGATGAAGCTCCAGAGTTGGTAACAGAGGCGGCGGAGATGGGAAGAACCCGACCGGTGATGGAGCTCATCCTCCTGTCGGCATTGAAGCGGGGCTCCCTCCGTCAAAACATGTTCAGCACCCACAGATCCGTGTTTTAAAAGGTCAAGGCATTCGGACGAGAAACGCACAAATGCATTTTTTCCCCCTACAACTAACAAGCCATAACAGCTGTCAGCGAACAAACGGGACGTAAACAAAGTACTGTACTGCAAAGGCTATTTTGCTACACTGTTCGGAAATCCGTCTCCGGTTTAGTGCTGTGACGCACACGCTTCTGATTGGCTGAAATATACCGTCAATCACAAAGAAACAACGCCTTAAATTAAAAACTCGAGTGACTATTGGCTAGTTTGTCTGTTTCTCCTCTACAGTGGGCGGGTTTACGTTGAAATTGTCAAAGCAGCGGAATATGAGGAAGTAGTACTCGAAAAACAGCGTGACTTTACTTATCAGAGTTTCATGCACTTACGTTACTTGGTACTGGTGACTTGCACCGGGAATTTTTCAATTTTGTACTAAAAGTTGTGAAACTGATCAAAACGACCAGCAAACCTGCGGGTACTTTGGAGGAAGGGGGCAAAA
Organism: Syngnathus floridae; assembly: GCF_059516105.1. Lineage (NCBI taxonomy): Eukaryota > Metazoa > Chordata > Actinopteri > Syngnathiformes > Syngnathidae > Syngnathus > Syngnathus floridae. The sequence continues at coordinate 8,283,996 of NC_142427.1, read as the reverse complement.
ATATACTCCCCGTCGGGGAATCGAACCCCGGTCTTCCGCGTGACAGGCGGAGATACTGTCCACTATACTAACGAGGAAGGTGACAAGTTGAAAGTGAATTTTGCATTTTGTTTTACATCTCTATGTGGTGCCTGCCTACTTGAACAAAAGTGATACCGTCACGTGTTCGCGTGCGAGTCCTGTATACAACTATGTTCAAGTAGGTACTGCAAAAAAGTGTAAAATAAAGTAAAAAAATTGCTGCCATCTTATCACATTCCTCGTAGGTACTGAAAAAACATAAAAATAACTTAATAAATTCGCTCGCATCTACCACCTTCCTCGTTAGTATAGTGGACAGTATCTCCGCCTGTCACGCGGAAGACCGGGGTTCGATTCCCCGACGGGGAGTAATTTTTGATTTTGAGAAACATTCTTAAAATATATTTTTCAATATTCAAGCTCAACACCTTTTATTTTCAGTTTCAAGTTATATTTTTTCAAGTACAAAACTTTTTACCCCAATCCAGCTCCATATAAATTTCATTGTATAACTACAGTTAAAAATCGTGATTATTTTTTTTTATTATTATTATTCCTCACGGAATGCCTGAAATTCATCAATAAATAACCTCAACTGAGTATGTAAACCCCAATAGAAATACCGTCGTTGAAATCTAAGTTGTAACTCTGCATCCTGAACACTAGAGTGCGCTCTATGTGGATGAATGTGAATACTGCTGTGCTAATCTTGAAATTTTAATTATTTTCTTCTCATTTGAATACAGACGACTAGAAACTGGTCAAAAGAATTCAACAAAGACACTGTTTTATTTTGAACTGGCACTTAGCTTCATATCAGAACAAGAGTGTTAAATGAAGGGAACTGTGACTTTTGTCTTCAGAGCACAATAGTACATTTTAAGACGCAGTATTATCAGAGAATGAGTCTCCATTTGTTGCTCACATGCCCGCCCTCCAACAAAAAAAAATTCCCCATATACATTCCTTCTGAAAATATACAAAACTTTAATTTAATACAGTTTGGCACACAATGTCATATATCATACAGAAATCTCTTTGCTGTGCATTTCTTGCAGTTGTATTGCATACGAATTACACTGCACTTTTTAAATCCACAATGGCAAACCCAGAGAACATTTTAGTATTGTGATTTCCAGCATACAGTCGGTGCATCTTTATTTTATCAAATATTTAGATAGTAATAAATGTGACACATCATGCCGTACCGAAAAGTTTTTCTTTTGGAATAGAATTAGTGAGAACAAAGTGCATTGGAAATATTCATTCAAGAAACAAGCACTGACACAGGCTTTTTTTTCCTCTACCGTGAATACAATTAATACTTTATGGCAGTCTAAAAATTGCATGCAAATTTGCATTGCTTTTTCGACACAGGAATCCCACGGAGATGGATAGGCTTTACTTAAAAAGACGTTCGGTGCTGTACATTCATTTGTGAGGACAGGTCTTTGGTCATCGGTGGTTCACTTAATATGCATTGGTTGTGCTTTTATAAAATAATCTTGTGATTTTTGTGTGAATTAAATGAATGCACATATTTTCAAGTCCTTACCTTCCCCTTTGTGCTTACATGACAACTGAATGTTAATGTAAATATACACGCAAAAGGCACTTGTGTTAAGGGATTCCTCCTGTCCAAGCCACAGTGACATTCTCTCTAACCCAGAAGAACATCTCGGCCTATTTGCTTGGATGATGTAAAGCAAAATGTGTTCATGTGTGGATATTCGAGTCCAAAGATCAGGCTTCGAGGTTGGACTGGGATCTGAACGGGGGGTGTCAGAAGAGACATAGTTCTCAAACGTTACAATTTCCCCTTCATTCGATGTACAGGACGTCGCTCTCCTTCAAGCCAAACCGGGTCTTGTACTGGTCAAACAGGCACTGGAGGGACTTGACATACATTGCATGATAAAGATCCACCATGTCATCAGATGGATCCTCTATTTTTGGCACGGTGATTGGCTCCCCAACTGGAAGAAAGTCAAGGCCTTTTTAGCATTCGGAACAAAAATAAACAAAAACATTTATTTACTTACCTATGGTCGTGATGGGTTTTCCATATGGCACGATACCCCAGGAGTTGCCAAAGAAGAGGCCACATCCATGGAAAAGGCATGGAGCGAAGCCTATTAACTTCTGCAACTTCTTCTGGAGAGCTCTCCAGTAAGTACCCTCCTCCAGGATCACTTGCTTGTAGGCATCGTTCTCCCCAAAGGAATACACGGGAACCAAGTCAGACCTAAAGGAACAGAGGAAAAAAAATAATAAGCTTGGATACATTTTTGCATTATTCCTCACAGCATGAATTAGAAAAGCTATTTTTGTTGATTTCTATGTTATGAACATCTGTTTGGCCTTCTGGAGGATGCAGATGGAAGATGTTGTTATGGCTGGCAGCAAGAAAGATGCTAATAAGCATATTCAGCGATAATCCCGTATAAAAAGTTATGAAAGGTTTGTTTTTGGTGTCAAAACGATTTAATCCGTCTGTTGGAATCATACAAACATTTCTATGTTCAGACGATTTATATAGGAAATCAATTCCAGCTCAAACCTCAGAAGAGATTTTATCATGCCCGAGGAAATTTTGCTTGATTTTACTAAACAGCACTTTAGTGTCCAATTGAGTTTCATCCTCAAACTCTATTAAATTTCACTTTTGTACATTATTTACCTAACTGTGACGTCGTAAAGTTTGCATAACTGCATGTTTTCTAACTACCTCTAATCTTCTTTATGAAGTTAAACCGCTGATAATCCTTGTGATATTTGACATAATCTGGTTTGTTTGGGTTCTCCGAGAGGCCACTGGCGATAAAATGTGTACGACTGCTGACTCTGTACGTCCGCCACAAAAGGGCATAACGTGATTTAGGTAACACTCCCTGTGATGTACTTTGAACTTGAAAGACTTTGGATTTGCTCATTCCTGAAAATGACATTTGAACCTGAAAACAGATTGGGGAGAAGTTTTGCAGAGACCAGGTCGCTCACCCTTTCTGGAGTGCCATTCTCACAAAGCCTTTCCGATTCTTCAGGATGACGGAGTTCATGCCCGGTGCACTGTGCAAAGACTCGGCCGCGCCTCCGACGACGATGATCACTGCGTTTCCCGTTCCGTTGCATGTTAGCAGGTAGTCAATGGAGTTCTTGTTTACAGGACAGATACCTGAAATATTTAGGGGAGATGATTAGAACCCACGGCAACTAAATCCTGATGTGGTCTTCTAAAGATGAATCCGAAACCCAATTATTTTGCACAATTACATCACAAGTATCTTTATTTAAATCGCTAGCATGCTAACACTTGCACGTGCAATGCTAACCTAAAGTAACCTTAAGCGATTGACTAGATCCAGAGAACAAACAAAGTCAAATGAAGTAAACAGAAGATATTTCAGTGGTGCAAATGGGGGCAAAGATCTCTGGTTTGACAGATAAAAAATGATCTGCATTATCATCATCGCACCTCCAGACATCAGGTAGTCTCGTAGGACAGGCATTCGGAAGTTCCCTGCCAGGGTTGCCAGGGAGGGCTTGATGCCGGGAAATTTCTTGGAGAAGCCTGTGGCCTCTGTGCCAAAGTTGCAGAAAGCACCGAAACAGAAGATGCCATGGGGATGGTAGCCAAAGATGTAGTTCCGGTTGGGGAGCAGGTTGTGGGTTTTAATTAGCTGGGGAATAATAAAATACCAAATTGTTAGGACTCAACACTCTGTGAGTTTTATTATCTTTATGCAGCCAGTCCACAATGCAAAAAAAGTTGTTTTTTTCATGACTGTGCAAAAAAAAAAAATATCAATGGCCTCATCGATTACCTTTGCTGTATCTTTTTTAAAGATTATTCAGAAGATAACTCCAAAATTGGACATTTCAACCCTTTAGTTGTGTATGATGTAATTTTGATGAAAACATTTGGCCGTCAGATGAAAATAAATAAATACATTTACAAAAACAAAACTAAAAAAACAAAGCTAAATAAAAAAACGGAATAAAATAAAACAAAATAATATAAATTTAATTTAAATTAATTTTATAGATAAAAAAGTTTATAGCTGATTCAGACCGACCCAGTGCATTAGGAATTAAAGTAGGCCATCCTTATCAATGGCTCATGCTATCATAAAATATTGACGCAATATTCCGTGAGTACTGCTGCTATGAATACGATAAAACTCAATTTTATAGTTTTTTTATTTTTCTATACCATTTTGCAGTTTATGTTTGTCCTGATCTACACATCAGACTTAAGAGTCTACTCAGTGTGTACACAATGCGGAAGCTGCTCAAACAATAGTTGCATAACCACATTAGCAAATGAGATCACATTCAAGATCCCCTTAGTATCACAAGACTACCTGGTTGTCATGGAGAATCAAACGAACCCAAAACAACCCCGCTCTTTGTTTTCTGCGAATAACCCTTCCGAAAATTCCTTTCATAACAGTCAAACTCTTGACTTCCTTCTAATGTTGCTTTGAACATTCAGCCTCCTGCTCAAGGAAATAAGAATTGATTGATAATTGATCAAAAAGCAGTTAAATATTAAATATTCAGGTGCTTCTAAGTTACATTGGGTGTGTGTAGCACAATTTAAATCTGTTTCAAGATACTCAATTTTAAAGCCAGACCTCAGCAAAGATTGCTAGAGCACGTAACATCGATATTATATCTTAAGATGACATCACAAAATATGGTTATAGCAAAGTCCACGGGGCACAAGCATACAAAGTACAGTACAAATCAATGCGAAGGACGAAGTACAACCTCGAACGGCATCATTACAAGTCCATCCCCTTGATTTCGTAAACATATTAGTCTCAGCACAACTCATACAGTATATCTCATTGTAGAGATAGTCGTTTGGTTATTAGAATGAACTTTGAATTCCCTAGTAACAAGAAAAATAAACTCATGTTTTGGCCAGAAATGTACTCAAATTAAAGCAAATGAGAATAACGTGTCTAAAAAAAATAAAATAAAAAGTGAGGTGGGTTACCATGGATACTATTTTATAAACTTCAGTGATTGATCAAAAGTGAGGTTGACTTACCCTTATTGGAAAATAGTCTCGAAAGTATGTCCACACTGTCCAACTTCTGACCCATGATGATCTCCGGCCACCTGGACAGGAAAAAAATATATTAAATACGATTAAAATTATTTTTTATACAAACAATTTATATAGAGTGTTCATCAGTTACTTTAATTTCGATTGTATACTCATTATAATTTAATTAATTAATAGGATGTTTATTATTATCATTATTATTATTATTATTGATCATAATAATAATCATTGTTTTTTTGTGCATTAAGACATACGGTACATTGGTAGGGTGCTTTGTCTCTTAACAAATCTTTACATTCATTCACGCATCTGAAAAAATACAGCTCAAGCATTGATACCCAAACAGAGCACCATCTTTGTACGTGTGTTGCCTAATCAATTTTTACACCTCAAAAACCACACCACTCACTGGTGATATTCTAATGACGCCATTTGAGTCCCTTTTCGTCGAAATTACAACCACTTTTGGCTTACAGCACGGAACCCTGTCATCATTATGAAATCAGTAACATCACATGTTTGTGAGGAATTAAAAAAAAAAAAGGTGAGCAATGCTGGGAAAATACCTTGTTTTGGGGTGTTCCAGTCAACAATGAGCCAAGAGGTGTAAAGGGCAGCGATAAGCCAACAATCAGTGCAGAACATGTAGATTAGAAGCACAGTGCAGACTGCCCCTGAAAAGAAAAAAATAATAATCAGAATTGTGAAAAACCGAGAGTGAGAACTCAAAAGTATATAATTGGATCGTTATAAAATTAAAAATCCCCACAAGGCCCTAGCATACACATACAGCGAGCAGCTTAGTCATATGACCTAGTTGGACCTAATAAGACTGCCTGCTAATTCTTTAGGTTTTTCTTGGCTTTCTTGCAGCTTAACTGAAATATACAATTAGCGACACACACGTACGCTCATACCTAAGGCTAAGAAGGTGATGACCCACTGCAACACGGAAATGACCTGGAGATGTTTCTCCATTTTAGATCCACATGGCCAGAACGCCAAGGGCAGGTCTTGCAGGGAGGATAGGAGGCTGGAGCCGGTGCCTAGACGGAAATGCAAAAAAATATATATTATACAAAAATAACCATGGTCATGTCGTAAATGAGTATTCTAAAGGAATCAAATGTAAATAACCTTTGCCGTCCAATTACATTGAAAGCCCCATACAATAAAGCAAGACCCAATATCGAGAGTCAAGTCTGAGTAAGATCCAATTGGAAACCTCGACTTAATCCCATCAGTCCACGTTGAAAATAACCCAGCAGCAAGGCACCCTACCTGCAAACTAACCCACATGACTACTTAGGGGCGACCGTTAAGCGATACATTCTGCTGGTAGTTTATCTCTAATGAACTCGGTTATCCCGATCGAAGTGGTCAGCAGGTTGAAAAGTACACAAACAAAGCACGTCCTCGCCCGCATAGTGACATTGTCGGCACGTGTAAGATAAATGGAGAAAAATAAGCGGCTTGCCCTCCTTTCATTTTCTCATCCCATAAAACTAGATTTACTTGGGACGTGTTGTCATATTTGTACGACATTTCGAAAGTGGTGGTGCTTTAATTTTCTATTAATGATTACACATGTCAGGATCTGACCCCAAAACATTGCTATCCTCATTTTTCAGTCAAAAATAATATTGTATATCACAATAAATAAAAGAAAATACATTGTATGAACAATTCTAGACAGAATTAATGTTTACAATTGTTTATGTTGTGCCCATTATCCAGGAATGACAACTAATTTATTTTTTGTCCCATGCAGTTCAAGGACCTCCTGCTGCACCATGCTTACCTTTCAGCACGCCCGAGTATGCGGCAAGGATGGTCTTCATTCTTCTTACTTGTCAACACTATCGGGGAAAGATAATCAGATGTATTTGAATCTACGTGCTATGATGCTAAAAAAAAAAAAAAAAAAAGCTCCAAGCTCACCGCTCCCCCGTCATGACTGATTTCAACTGCAACGAGCTGAGGCGACCGGTCGGCATTTAATCACAACGGGGAGGAGTCAAGCGCGCACGCGCGCGTCTGTGCGTGCGTGGGTGAATTTAACGGCGTTCACGTACACACGTGGAGGCGCAACTTCTTGTCTGCTCTGCACTTCTTGTTCGTGGAGTCAAAGTCAAGTCATGTGTAGACACCAGAATCCTAAGAAAAATATCATTTGGGAGTCCTCAAAGTCAGCCAATCAATCAGATATTAATAAATAATCATTAATAATTGAATATTCCCTTGAAGAATTTTAAAATTATAACAAAAATGAATAAAGTACAAAGAGATCAAGCGCAAACTGGGTTAATTTATGCATTTCTGTTGATAAAGAATTAGGATACTAACAAAAAATAATAATCTAAATCCAAAAAAAACAGCAAGAGCAAATACTAAAAGCATTTCGCTGTATAAAAATAAATCCAAATGAACTAAAAGAGACCACAAAGTAAAGTGTCAAACAAATAGACTGCTTTGATGATTATATAACTTGACAAAGTAAAATATATAAATAAATAACATTATTTTTTTCAAACTCACCCTAGTCACAAGGGACAAAATATAGCATATTGTCAAATATTTTCATAATAAAATGTCTGATTAGATTAGATTAAAATGTTTATGCTTTTGTTTAAATAACACAAACACATTCAGATCACGGGGCTCTCTTTTAGAATCTTTCAGCAAAAGGCCTCCCTAACAGGATTTCACCAGACTGGATATTAGGGGTGGGGTGAAAGCCAATGTCCATTGGCTGAATAAAATCTTTTGCCCTTTGTATCTCCTGCACATGCAGTTCATCCTGAAATTTAGACCTGATGGTGCATATCTTTTGGGAGCGCACCAAAGAATTGAAACAGCTCTTACAAATCATCAGTCCTTGGCATGAGATGGCAGTTAGGCAATGCCTCCCTTGGATTCAACAATGTGTTCTTGCAATCATGAGTACTTGAGGATACTATAGAAATGTGTGATGTAAATCCAATGCATTATTATTATTATTAGTCATAGGATTGGTAATTTCATTATTATGTGGCATCTAGTTGTGACTAATAGAATGAATTAAATTCAAAGCACGTGCATTTTGAAGCAGGCTTAGTACGGGGCCACAGAGAGAACATATGTCGCAAGTCTACTATAATGTTTTTAGGAGAGGTGTAAGCATAATGTCATCATAAACTAAATCTAATAATTCAGTAATTGACAAAGTAAGTGCATTGTACTTGTTAGACATGCTGTAGTTTTTGGTTTTAATAATTTGCGATTCTCTATGTTTGTCCGCTTTGGGGATCCGTAGTAGAAAGATGGCGCCTAGACATGACAACTATGTTTATCTTAAAAAAAAAAAATAAAAAAGGAGATTGAAGTGACAGAACATAATTTTTGCATATTACTCAAATTGAGATTGGGTTTTTAAAATGAAAAAATCATTTACAACCTGACCCTTTTAATTTTAACCACTGAGGACTTTGGAAATACCCAATTTTAAAATTTGTTGTTTATGACATTCTTTGATTATTTTTCTGAACCCATTCCCAGTCCTAAAGTACAGAAAATATCATCTTTGAGAAAATTCTAAATGCTCAAAAGCACTTCAACCATAACAATTTTTCTACTGTCTTACCTTGTGCTTGTATTTATAAATGGAGTTCTCCCCCATGTGTTTTTCTTTCATTCCATGAAAATCAAAGATAAGTGCTGTTTTGCACTTTGATCTCTTTCTTCAAAAATAAGTCTATAGTCTTGTCACTCTGACCTCACAAGCGACTCACTCAACAGCAAACACTTATCAGTTTTGTACAGTGTCATAGTCAACAGTGTCAGCACATGTTCATTCGTGGTAAGGAGTGTCAAAAATAAGATTTACAATAAATTAAAATCATTTCTCTGCTCATTTTTTATTGTCCTGCAAAGTTTCAGCAACATTTTTCTTAGTCAATCACTCGTCAGCCAGACTGTGTCGAAAGAATCAGGCCATCGTCCATTTAATTTGGAAATATCCAGCTCAAGCCAACATCTCATAAAAGATCCTCTGCCAAAGTTCACAGACAGTCTTATCATGCGTCCAACACCAGACTTGCTGGTTTATTAAATAATAACTAGAACACATTCACTTTGTTGAATGTTGCCTAACTAGTCTAGTCATTGGTGGCTTTTGATAAGCTTGTCAAATATTTGAAAATGATTGATTGTGCAGTTTTGAATTTTTATATTTGGAGATATTTGCCAACAGAGTTTGTAAAATTATTAACACAATAGCCAATAGCCGATCCAAAATAATCTTCTCAACCTTGTAAAATAAATATCAACCCATCTTTCGTCCCGTTCAGACAAAATTCAGATGTGTGTCTTTGTCCACGCCATAGTTGGTTTTGTGCTGCTCAAAAAGCTGGCTGAGCTCGTCCATGTACAACTGATGAAGGGCGTCGAGCTCCTCAATTGTCGGTTTCTCGTTCCTCTCCACCCTGATGGGCCGTCCGACTGCACACATGTGACAAGTTGCCAAGTTATAAGATGCACTTTGAACCTGCACCTCCAAAAGATTCATCTCTCATTTTTTTTGACCTAAGAAGTCACCAGTCCATTTTTTGAGCTTCTACTGCTCATCCTCATCACCCCGCCAACATCAAGTTAGGAAATACATGATATTGCAGTTCAGGATACAGCCAGCCAAGTTAGCTGGGCCAACATCCAGTGAACCTTGCGTCATACACTGTTGGTGCAGTTGGCATTCATGCCCAAAGTAAATAGGTCAAAGAGGTCAAAGTCGAGCTTTTGTCCACTCACCAATGGTATGGATGGGTTTCCGGTATGGCATGAGACCAAAAGAGTATTGGAAAATCCCACGGGCGTGGAAGAGCGGCAGGGAGATACCCATGATGCTTTGCAGTTGTTCCTGTATACTTCGAAGCCAGGTTCCTCTTGAGTTCCCCACTTGATCAAACACCTCATTCTCACCAAAAGAGAAGACTGGAACCAGGTGAGCTCTGAAAAACCAAGACGGGTTCACAACAGGCTAATTTTTTTCATCAATGTTAAATCACACGAAAAGCTTTCCTAAGAAATTCCATGACTTGAATAAGCCTCTGTTTAATAAGTTTACACTCTCGCCGCAAAAGACGTGGAATGAATAGACTGACGCAATCTTGTCAGTAAGCCGCAGAAGCTTGGAAAATCAGGAACTCTGCTCTTACCCGTGTTCCATTGCAATTTTAATGAAACCTTTCTTCTTGGCCAAGAGTACGTTGAACGTCCCTGGGTGGGCATCGAGGGCCTCCGGGGCTCCGCCGACGGCGATGACAACGGCGTTTCCACCGCCCCTCTGTCGAAGGGGATAGCTGGCGCTCTCTTTATCAGATGGAATCAGACCTGTAGCATTGCATCACAGATAAATGGTGAAATTAATTGAATGTAGCAGAACATCTCATGGCCCAAAAATTGTACAAGCCAGCATTAACGGAATGTATACTCGATTGACCTGCACACATGACGTAGTCTCTGAAGAACGGGGCTCGGAACCAAAGGGGCAGCATGAGCAGGTAGGTGGTAAGGCCTGGAAATGCTTGTTTGAAGCCTGTGGCATAGGTGCAGAAATTGGTGAAGGCCCCTGCCACCAGGACGCCGTGAGGGTGGAAGCCCAGGATGTAGTTGTGTCGAGGGTCCAAGTCAGCTGTCTTCACCAACTGGGGGGGGGGGGGGAATAAAAATTCATGTTAGTTTTGTGGAAATTTGTACAGTGGAGCTTATGCAGTGATTCCTGAAAAAAAAAAAAAAAAGGTATACAGTGGTTACCAGTTGAGCTTTGCTACATTATTTCCTCAAAACAGTATTTTCTCTAATGATCAACAAAGACCTGAGATAAGATATCTAATGTGAGGAGTGTTTACATGTTTCAAAAAAAAACAGCGCAGGAGATAGAGATGGCACTGAAGGTCACTATCAGCACTGAACATCTGGCCTCTTGTGTAGTTTGTTTTGAAGCACCTTTGTGCAAAAACAATCAGGTCTACTCACTAAGTACAATAATTCAAGGTTAGAGTCACATATGAGTGAGAGCCAAGATAGAATCTCAAATCTTTATTTATTTTATTTTAATTTATTTATTATTACCTGTTACTTTCTATGATCTCCATCCAATTTAAATCTCAATGATGGTGCCGCAATTATTATTTATTTTTATTTTTTTTGGAGAGAGATTTCAGAGTTGATGTGTTGGTTTAGGTCCACATTGTTTGTGTTACATGACATGAGCAGATGGCCCCAAGCTTGGTTAATCATTGGTTCGAGTTCCACTTACAGATCCTGGTGTTGTTTGTAAACAAAACAAAAAGAGTCATTTAGACTTTTCAGACTTGTCGACCCCATAGAATCTTTGAAGGAACTTGTGCTGGGTATTTTATTTCACTTCTATCCTAATGGAAGTTAGATTTACATATGTCCCACCAAGCAAAACCTTCTCCTTACTTATTGGAGGAAATGACAGTGCAGTTAAGAAGACATTTTCTTCATTGCCCACAGAAAAAAAAGCTCTCAAAACAATCTCTCCTTTTTAATCTCAAAAGAAGTCTTTCGTGATCACACATCAGCAGTCACACCTGATCACTGTATCATTAGAAACAGTGGTTAAACCATACCAGTGAAATAAATTGAAAAGAACACTCCTTCTCTTTTCTAGAGTCAGATGACACTGGAAATAACATGGATAGTTGAACGTGGGAGGGGGGGAGGTTTAAAGGCCGGAAAGATTGGAGATCATTTACAAAACGTGTCCTCAAACTCTCCATCAATTGTACTTCCGAGAGCCCAATTTAAACCAAAACATTGGTGCAGCATCAAGTATTTTTTCCCAAAGTGTCAACTACAAGAAATATAGTATATGCACTATTAGTGTTTGGCCACAAGAGGGACACATCAGGAGGACGCAAGAGTGGACACCTACACACACCTACACACACTTATACACACTTACACACACTTATACACACTTACACACGTCCCCTGCTTGTTTTGGGTCAAGACCAGGTTAGCATTACGAATGTCATATCTTGTCAGGCAATATGTTCATGACTAATCAAGGCAAATAAAACAATAACTGATAACCTATAATATTCCATATGACCCAATTGCCTCATGCAAAAAGGTGAAGGTGTTTGTCAATATGCCTCTGCACTAAAAATAAATGTTAAAAAAGATGATGAGACATTTAAATACACCAATTGAAGTCTGCACTTCATGCAGAGGCTTAGGTGAGGAGGGAGAGACAGATCGATAGCAGACTTCCGCTTGATGGTGAAATTGGAGCTTGGCGACAGTTGGCAGGGAGGAAAAGAGCAAGGATAACATTATGCAAGATTGACAATGGTGTAATTGCACATATTTTAACTTTAAACTACTAAAATCTGGACTTTGTGCCATCTGATTTATGATATTAGTTCATTTCTTTGTTGGTTTGTTGGTTGGTTTAATATAATCAAAACATGTCTGTCATACTAATGCAAATTTTTACCTTTTTTTTTTTTATGCGGGCCTTGGAGCGAGACCAGTCATGCATAACGGTTTAACTGATCATTAATGGTAATTTGTTGGCTTTATTTGGCATTTGAAATGAACACACTCCTCCCTAAAACCTTTTAATTATGCCTGTTGCCACGCACATGCAAAATTATTTGCCTTGGGACTATCTGGACCTTTGATAAATTCTAAACCTTTTCATGCATAAAAAAAAAAAACAGACACAATTAGTTGATTTAGTGAAATGTCATCTGCTAAATAAGTGATAACATGCTTGCTGTGTATATTTTCTTGGAAGTCTCACCTTGACGGGGAAGTAATCCCGCATGTAGTCCCACACTTTCATTCCACACAAGTAAGGCACCCTCCGACCTCCGCGTGCAGGAGTGTCAAAGTCAAAGAACCACCACACAGAATAGAGCACGCTGATCAACCAGAAACGGGTGAACAGCAGGTAGAAGAACAGGAAGATGCATGTGGGAGCTGAGGAGAAATTATTATACATTACTGTATGCAGCCAGCAGATTCACATCATGCTTTTAGATTTTTATATATATTTATTTAGTTTCTGCTTTTAGTCAGTTAAACCAAGTTTTGCAGGGGTTGTATTGGGTCATTCCCCTTGGACCAGAGAGATGGAAAGTCTGAGAATTTCATACAAATATCTAAAATTCCATTTAATTATGTTAATTATCCTCCTTCTCAAAAAATAGATAAATAAATTGTGAATTCAGGATTGCTGAGCCAGGAATATACGAGGGGTGCTTGTAACTGATGGTTGCTTTACTCCATTTCTGTTTGGCTCCCTCTCCTGGACACAAAGTTGACTGACTTTGATGGAAAGGAGTTTCAAGTGGAACCAACTGGCACTCACTCATACAACCACAGTTGCACAACACATTTGATGCAAATTTCCAACTGAAAAAGATTTGACAACAAAAATGAACAGTAGAAGACATTCAAAGCGTCCAAATTATCAATCCCTGGTGTCTTTCATGCACAGATCTTCACATTTGATTTAACCCACTTACCTAAGGCAAGGAAGGAGAAGACCCATTGCAACACGGCGGCAGTCTGCAGTCTCCTGTGGACGGGCACGCCGACGGGGGCAAAATCAATCTTCATATTGCTCGGAGAAAAGACAGGCGACTTGCAGAATCACAACTGGTGGGAAGGAAAAAGAGCCAATGAAGTCCAAAGTCTGTACTTGCTTTCATCATCTCCTGAATGACTGTCTTATCTCACACACTCAAGCGAGGATTTCAGAAATCAGTCTTACCGTATCTTACAACATCTAAACTTTGACCCTGCAAACCATTTAGTCCGTGGCAAAGGGCAGGCTTTGGAAGAATGTAAAATCAGCCCCACCTGCCTGAGAGAAGAGAAAAGTGCAAATAGCAGAAATTATGACAAATATGTAAAAGCTTTAGAATATTTTCAGACAAAATAATGTGAAAAAGTGGAGGAATATTGAAAACACTATTGTGATTCTCTATTTGCTAAAGGTTTGCCATGCATATAATCCAAGTTACATCTTTTTCATTAGAAAATCTGATGAACATCTAACAAAAAATATGTTTCTTGTGTTTCGGCTAGTTTGCAAGGCGTGTTCTCTCCACCCACAGTCCATTTAAGGTAAGGTCAAAGGTGGGCGGTGTCACTGAGCTGCAACACCTGTCTCTGATCACCACTATTCAGGTTCCGATCCAAATGAAGGTAGGTGCTTTTTATTTTGCTCTTTGCCATTCTTGTGGGCTAAGTACATAAATGAAGATACATTATTTGTAGTCAATATCTAAGCGATTACACATTGCTTGGGTTTGAGAATCATAATTAATCTAGGAATGGAGAGAAATGTGTTCATATTGTTTTCTGTAATATGTAAATATGGATACAAGACAACTTCCAAGTATTATCGCCAACCTGTTTTTGTAATTTCTGGTCTAAAGGTTTGAAATTTAAACATTCAAAATGATTGTTTATATATTATATAATAATATTTCTACATTACGCACTTCATAGATATTGATAACCCATTGCTCATCAGTTTGAAGGGTACCTTGCAACGGCGTCTTGCGTTAATCAAGTTTCCAGATTCCTCCATTTCAAACCGGAAACAGCTGTTGGATTCAAACTAAAGGTATATTTATCCTCTTCAAATTTGGAGCTCTGTTTTATACTTGGTTGAATTCTAATACGTAATAGGCTTAATGTCGGATAATTATCGGCTGGGATTTCGTAAGCTTGCTGTTTCCCTCCCACCAGCGTCTTAAAGTATTAACATTTTCAGGTGGCGAACCCAGACGTCACCTTAAAATGTATAACTTGATGTTATTAGCCTGCTTTAGGTGTCCGGATGCTGCGAGGGTGAGGGCGGGGCCGTTTTCCCCTGCGTGATGTAGCACAGAGGATACGCATACGGACGCAGACGACATCTGAGAAGAAAACTCTTCTTACGGTTGGATTTTGAAGATGAAATGATCGGCAATGCTTTGCAATACACTTCGGAAGTGCAATGGATTTGCGTTTATTTTAATCTAACCTAAAAAAAAGAAAAAAAACATTGGACAATCTGCAAACACCGCCCCCCCTCCCTCGTAAACAGCATAGTGGAAAATATTCGTTCCGTTTTGATTCCATCTCGAATCCACTGTTTTCTCAAGGAACCTCAGCATGGCGTGGCCCTGCATCAGCAGGGCGTGCTGCATGGCTCGCTTCTGGAACCAGATGGACAAGGCTGACATTGCGGTGCCTTTGGTATTCACCAAGTATACGGACGCCTCGGAGATGCAGCACGTCCAGCTGCAGCCTCCATTACGGGCCGGGGTCGCCATAGAAACACAGCCGCATCGCACCCAACGCCGCGCCGCTCCGAGTCAACGCGCGCCAAGGAGGTGCGTCTCTGAGGAGCGAGTGTGCAGCTCGGTCATGAGGGAGGACTTTAAACACTGGAGAGTGCGACCCGAACCCAGCTGTAAACCCAAGAACGAGTACCACGGTCCAGAAATACCCTTCAACACCGAGACTCAGTACCAGAAAGACTACAAGGCTTGGCCCATTCCGAAAAGGTACGACCACCCGTGGATACCGAAACCGGCCACCACTATCTCCGCCGGTGACGATCGGCCGCTGGACAGGTCCAGACACGGAAAACATCACCTGGCGGATGGTGAAAGCGGCGTGGAGAAAAGCACCATCGCTGACAGAGTGCAAGAGAAAGACCTCATCCAAGGCCACGAGAGGAAAAAGAGGTCGAGCAAAAAGGCAGAAGGTGAGAAGAAAGTCGTCCTCAAGGTGGAAGGAGAAGGACGGGCTGCTGTGGATGCCGTCAACAGGCAAATTAAACAGGAGATTGCAGCCGGCAGTTCTTACAAGTGAGTAGTACCCCTTTTCCGGGACGTATCTGATTTAAGTCAGGGGTCACAGAGTCCGTAACTAAGTATGATTGCCAAAACATGGTAGGAACTTAATGCAGTTTTTGTAGTAGATCTCCCGATACTTCATGAATTGTCCAGTTCTTACACTACTTGAATAAATCATTGTGCTAAATGTATTACACCCCAAATTATTCATTATATTAGCTGCAGAAATTATTGTCACCAGTGAAATTAAAACAATACCTCCGGCTTATTGTATAAGTACTCCATGTTTTAACTTGGTCGCCTTACTTAGCAAGAAACACAGCTGATGATGTGCCATGTGAGATCAGCGTATCTTGTCATGAAGCTACTTAAAGACCCGCTACCATGTGTGTGCGTGTATTGTGGAGCAGGGTTCAGCCCAAGGGCATCATCCGCCCCCTCCCACATGGCACGACAGAAGCCCACCCAACCCTCTGCCAGTGAAGCCTCCAAGCGGGTCAGCTGTGGGTTAATATTACGGATGGTGGGCATAAATCATGTGCCGAAATAGCATTCGTGCTAATTTAAGATTTGCTTGAAGTGCAATTGTACTCTGTAGTCATGCATTCTTTTTCACCTTGAAACATTAATGACGACTCTGCACTGTGCTATATAGTCCCAGAACGCCGATATTTATGAGCTGCCTCAAGAAGGGGGGGGGGGGGTGAGGGACATATAAATAAGAATAAACACAATTTGCACAGCAGTGCCCCATCCATTCATCCTATTGGACTATATATATATATATATATATATATATATATATATATATATATATATATACACACACTCTTTTATTATTTATTAAATTTAAGAGAACAGACTGAGGTAAAATCATGAAACAGGCTAAATTTATTTAGGGAGACAAGACACGGAACGGAGACAGGAAGCAATAGTACCTTTGTAAAAGTTAAAACAAAAGGCACTTAAGAATAAGAACGCTGAACAATGCTGAGTCACAGACTGATCAATCCAATCTTATTTTCTGCTGCTTTGGTCAAGTCGTGTTTAAAATACTTTCAAATGCCTTTTTATGCGTGATAAAAGGCGTGAGTGAGAGATATCAGCTGCCTGAGCCTTTGTTCATGTTCTCTTTCTTTTTTTTTTTTTTTTTTTTAAACAGACAAAGCCTATATTGTCACTGTAAGATCTGCTGTGACCAAAAGGGGACAAAGTGAACGAAAATTAGCTTATGGAAAGTGATTTTTTTACAATGATGCAGAAGCTGCAGGTTCATTGAGTTCAGGTTATTCTCTGGAACCAAATCCTTTCAAAAGAGACTTTTCTTTCCTTAAACTCTTTCTGTCTGCTGTTTGTTAGCAAAATGTTGCCCACAGCAGCAAAGTGACAGAATATTGTTGGAGTTTGAAAATGATCCTCTTAGAGAGCCTGCATTTCTACTGACAAGCTAAGTCCCCCAAAAAAACAAAACAATCTTTTTCAGCTAGCTAGAAAAAAACTATAAAACTGCTTTGATTTTCATGCACTGTTGTCATTAATCTGAGTTCACATAATATTGTCAAATGTAATCCTGAAAATCTCCACTGATACTCATTTGTTCCATCAGTTCCTAGTCGGACCGTACTAAAGCTGTTTTATGTAACACTTTTAATCTCATATTAATGTGTGTGTGATTACAGTTAATTCGCATTATATATAGCGTGTGCTGTCTCTTCTAAAAATTGAAATAAAAATACCAAATTAAATGATAATACATAAAAATGAAAATAAATTAAAAAATAAAAAATAATAACTAAAATAATAATAATAAATAAGAAAATAAATAAAAATGCTCCCCTGCATCGTAGCGTATATTAGCAAAGAGGAGGCTGCTATCCGACAGGCCATCTGAGAGCTTATTGACTTCAAGTCAGTCTTTATAGACGCTGATCTGACAATAAAAAGAAGCCACAGCCGTCCCTCTGGGTTTATTGATTCCCTGGAATACTCGCTCGGCATTCGTGGAACGTCGGCAATATCAGAAAATATTTAACATGAGGCTAAAATAAATTTGTTGGGATTTTAATTGGATGATTTGAATCTAAAAATGCTACCAAGTGTTATTTTGCTTGTACATGTGAAAATGTTTATTCAGCAATAACATAACTAGAAAGCATAGCAGTCCATATTGTGGGCAGAATTGCATGCTGAGCGTACTGGCGTGTTTCCACTGCTGTCAGCACCAGTGATTGGTTGCAGTGAAGAAGCCTTTCTCCGCACATAAACTGCACCACAGCGGGTCAGCCCGGTCAGCAGCTTTAGTCTCAAAAGCAGAAAATATCACTTTGACAGGAATAGCTTGTGTCGCAGTGATGCATATAAAAAAAAAAACACGCATCTTTCAAAAAATCTTATAACAATAATTTTATATGGATATAAATGTCTGCACCCCCACCTGTCATTTTCTCTTTCAACTATGTGAAAACATAAAAAATATCTTCTAAACCGAGCTGATAAATATTTTCATTTAGCCATCCTTATGTTTGTGAGTTAGCAGCCTACTTTCAGGTTCACGGAAAATATCTTGTGTTGTTATGATTCCGGTGGGTGGAAAGTCTGATGCCATATTGAGTGAAAATATTACATCATTTTATACAGCAAACCCATTGAAGGAATTTTTTTCTGTTTTAGTGCATCTTGCCAATAACCATTAGACCATTTATGTTTATTCTATACACTGCCCCCCCCCCCTCCCTTTTCTCCAGTACTTCATGGACACAGAAATTATTGTTACACTGACCATGAATAGCGTCTTCTTTACACTTGTACAATCGACACTCGGTGGTGTCATGTAAGTGTTTTCTACCCTTGTCCTGGGACGTCATTGTGTAATCCGTCTTTGCGCTATGGCCTCTTGCTCCATCCTGGCCCTGAAAGCGAGCCTAAGTCCGATTATGTAATCACTCTGTGTGTGATTTCCATCCCTCTAGTGCACTGGTAGTCGTTCTCTTTTCAACAGGCAAAGTCTCAGCCTTTGTGCTAGGAAGAATTTAACTTTTTACATAATGACGTTTTAGCCCTCTGGCTTGTTTGATAAATGTTAAAACCTTGAAGACGTTTTGTGAAAGAGGATTCATTGAAATGTAAATGTGTGCAAAGCAACTGGAAGATGAAGTTATCACCTTATATTTTAGCTTAATCATTCAAATGTTGGTTCTGCTTTAGTTGCTATGCTACTTGGGCAGCTTTTGTTTGATTCATTTGAATAAGATGTGCAAACTACTGACAAGACTTGCAATTGGATTCTTATAAACAATGACGAGATCCAAAATGTATTTAATAATTTTGCTCTGCCTTCCCTTCCTGCAGAACCGAATTTAAGGCTTACAGAGATGTGAAGCCTACACGGATGATCCGGGCCAAGTCCCAGTACCTACCTCCGGACGAGAAGACTCGGCTGGAAACCAGCTATAGTGCGACATTCAAAGGACAAGCTCCACTTCAGCCTACTGACAATAAGGCCCAGGAGAGGAGGAGGATACGCAGTTTGTACAGCGAGCCATACATTGACCCCATTAAACAGGTGAGCAGGGGCAAAAGGGGTGTTTGCGCCGTTGTGGGAATGAACACAGATGACTTGATTTCAGTAAAGGAGGTGCGTGGTCCACATGGCGGAAGAATGGTGGGGGCATGTAAGAGAAAAAAGTAAATATACTTTTTCACAGTCTTTAAAAATTTTTCTTCATATCTACTGTCCAACATTCTCAGGTGGACAGGTCTACTGTCCCTCGCACTAAAGCCAGAAAGCCCCGGGCCATAGCATCGGGCCAGGGCAATCCGGTGAAGAAAGCCAAAGATAAGCAGAGCACGGCACTGAGGGGCTCCAGGAAGATGACCTCGGAGAACCAGCCCATGAGCCGGCCAGCGTTGGGGGACAAGGAGAAAAGTAAAGAGATGAACAACAAACTGGCTGAAGCGAAAGAGTAAAAACCATTTAGCACCTTTCACATCTTTTGTTTTTTGGGGGGGAAAGTAAAGACAGAGGCTGCAAAATAGTGGTTTTCTTTTTTGTTGCCATCCTCTTTTCTTTTTTTTTTTTTGCTTCTGCTTTGCTCCCATTCACATCTTTTTATTCAATGACAGAATAAGATGTCATCAGTCCATTGTCTAATTTTGATCGACGCAAGCGGGCATGAGTGCATTTTTTTTTTCCTTCCGCCGCTACTCAATGCCACCCCCACTTTGCTCGCCCCCGTCTCCCGGTTGCCATGGCGACGGGCTGCCAACGCTTGCATGAGCCAGACCGCAAGCGCTTCTGCTGGTTTGGCTTGATAGACTGAGCGGATCGTTCTTCTGAGTTTATCAAAGATTATCAACGATTGGAAGCGCTGAAAATAGATCATGACCAAACCTGAGCATCTTTGATAAATGTTATGCCTGGTAATCTCTGATCCGTATCATGTTTCGGTTTCATCTTTGCTTCTGTTTATGTGGTCATGCTTTCGGTCTGACTATGCATGATCGTAATTCTTTGTGACCGTTTTCTCTTGAATGAGAAATTTACACTTGTTTGTATCCCTTGGAGCATTACCTCATTCATACTCACGTGGCTATTTTAGTTTAGCTTAGTTCAATTAAATTCAAAACCAAATTTGCTGCCAGAAGACAATCTGGATCATCTTATATGATTATGCATCAAATATTATACATATGCATATCACATTAATATTATGTCTCCAGGTCTCCATGGCATTCTCCTCATAGTTTACACAGTTTAGTGCAGATAGAAAATACTGAGTTGAGTGTCTGGGGGTCACACGAGACGTAAAGCATTATTATTTTTATTATTATTATTATTTATTATTATAATATACACTAAGGCCATGATGAGCGTGACCAATGTGATTATAAATTAATATTAATTATATTAATTTTATTTGGTATGGTTGGCTTTTCTAATATTTATGCCGTTATTTTGAATTTATCATCTTCCACACTGACTTGTTAGAATTAGATGGGTATGCAAGTGTGATGATTTTAAAGGTTATTTATTGTTGTTCGGGAAGTTAAATATGGTGGTTACTGAGTACATTACGTGAATAAGAGGTATGTCGTGAAGCATATCAAATCCCTAAATGTAAAGCCTTGACTTTTTTTTTTTATTTATTGTGGTTTTAAAGAGTTTTCTTTATGTCATGTGTTGGATATAGAAGGCGACATACTGTAAGTAAGCTGGTTTGTAATGATGTAATTGTAATCGCTATTGTATGCACTTAACCTATGTTAGCTATTGTAGAGACATCTTTCACAATACACATGCTTTAAAACATCTAGCTACGTATACAGTGGAACCGCTAATGTAGGCCATTATACTTGCAATATAATTTCTAAAAGCAAAGAATTGAAATAAACGACATTGTTAACATTCATATATTAACTTCATTTAATGTTGGGATGAAAATGCATGTGTGGAATTGGGAGGCATATTATTAATATTACCAATATTACCGTATTTTCCGCACTATAAGGTGCACCTTCAATGAATGGCCCATTTTAAAACTTTGTCCATATATAAGGCGCGCTGGATTATAAGGCGCACCTTCAATGAATGGCCCAATTTAAAACTTTGTCCATATATAAGATATATACATTTGGCCCGCGGGCCGGACTTTGGACACGCCTGCTGTAGTGGCTCAATATTCGTCCATATATAAGGCGCACCTGATTATAAGGCGCACTGTTGGCTTTTGAGAAAATTGGAGGTTTTTAGGTGCGCCTTATAGTGCGGAAAATACAGTAATATTATTATTATTATTATTAACTGTCAACGTACTGTGCAGTCAGCAACTTTAATTTAGTTGCCTATCCTATGGTTGTCATCATATTATTTTGACTATCTCCAATTTTTACTGAAGTCTATTTATCTTTCCTGGCTTTCAGCTTTAGCGCTTCCACAGTATACACAGCCATACATAGTATCACATTCATACTGTATATGTGATTATTTGATTCTTTACCATTTGAGATTATAATGCACCACCATGGGTCGATTTTATTTTTGTTGCCCCCTTTAGATACACACACATAGTTAATATCCTTCATTTTATTCGCTGTGCAATCATTACCGCCAACATTTGTCAAAGCTGATAGCATGACCCATGGGAACTGAAGACCAGACTCATTTGCATTTTGCAGCCTTTGGTTTAGGGGTGTCACTTGGTCATATAACACGGGGAAAGGGGGCACGTCGTCATTAAATAGTGCTTGGCACGCCACACACCTGGTGCTATCGTTGTGCTCTTTACGTAAATAAGGATAGAAAGTATGGTAAAGGAAGTTATGTCTTGAAGAAAAAAAAAAACTGTGACGTATTTGTGTTTCTGCTTGCTCATATATATAAAGAAACATTATAAATAAATAATCACCCAAAAAAAGAAAGAAATAAAAGGTGTCCTCTGGCTTTGTTTTTGTTTATAGTAAAGCATTAGCGGTTGCAGGTATCTGTTTGTATTTTTCCAGTCTTTGTCAAACAAAATAGGAAAATCCACATGGAAGAGAATTTTCCTTTCTTTCTATGCTTATTCAAGATTGCGCAACATTCCGGCATGACTTCTGGCATTCTTTCTTGATGCATGTTGCAATTGTGAGAAGAATATATTGTTTTTGCATCGCTAATACTGATGCATTTCAATACATTTGTGGAAAACTTAATTTATTAAATTGGAAATTTGGCATGATATATCACTACAGGCAGAGTGAAATCATTTTTGATTTTATATGTTATAATTTTGATAATTAATTAAAAAACAAATTGACCATCACGAGAAATTTGAATATTACTTAACATTTTTGAATTGTTCAAATGATTGTGTTTATACTTTTATTTACATTTTACACACAACGTCATTGAATTTGCGGTGTGTACAAAACAAATCTATATATTGTTTCTCACACTGCTGTCATGAGTAATGGGGAGGGAGATGTCAAATTTGGATGATGCTGATGTTCCTTTTGCTAATGAGTGACGTTTTTATTCATTCGAAGGGTTGCGCTAAAACAACACCACTACGTACAACTCTGCCAGCCAATCCGAGATATTGGTTGGGTACAGACCCTAAAGCAACACCTGTGGGGCTGTGCGCTACCCAATCCCAGGTAAACCACAAAATAATCACTTAGAAGATGCCGGCCAGCCACTCATCCTCATTCATGGACTTGTGATTTTTTTTTTATTTATTATTATTGTTCCACAATAGTTTTATTGAAACGATGAACCACTTTAGATCCGAGTTAGTTCTCTCTTTCTCTTCCATGAATGGACACCGGAGTAGTGGTGTTGGATTCAGGGGGTTGCCTTTTGTCACCTCCTGCATGTAAGCTTCCTTACATGGAGCCCTTCAGCTTGCATGAACCTACTGGATGGACTGTAGCCATGTTTTTATGTTGTTTGCTATAATTGCATGCGAATTGTTTAATAAGGGGAGTTGGTCGTGAAATAAATGTCAGTTTTGACCTAGTTTCTCATACTCATGTAATGACATCACTACAGTGGATATGGAAAGTGAACACACCCCTGTTAAAATGCAGCGAGATTTAAAGTTGATCTGTGTTTCTATTTATAATCCATAGTTTTATTGAATAATCACACTAATAGCCGTCTTTACGATACTTTTTGTATCCACTGTATATACCGCATATGCACAGTACCGTATTTTCCGGACTATAACGTGCACCTAAAAATCTAAAATTTTCTTCCGGTGTGCCTTATATATATAGATCAAATTCCTAAATTTAAACTGGCCCGAAGCATTGTGTCATGAAATCAATCATAAGTAGCCCGCTGAAGACTATGAATCGTGAATGAAAAAGACTATAGATCATTATTTTGTGATTATAAAGTAATTTGTTGCGTCTGAAGTTGAAATAAAAAAGATAAAATAGAGAATGATTTGATTTGGATTAAAAATCTGACATGATGCATTAATGGTGCGCCTTATAGTCCGGTGCGCCTTATATAAGAACAAAGTTTTAAAATGGGCCATTCATTGAAGGTGCGCCTTATAGTCCGGTGCGCCTTATACTCCGGAAAATACGGTAGTTGCTTGTTAATTTACACTTGTCACGGAGTCGGAATATGTTCCCAAGCATGCCTTCACTGTTTTTCTATCGGACCTGCAATCGAAAACATTATCGAGAATATTTGTGGAGTGTTAGCTGGTAAGTACAAAATAGGTGTGGAAATAGGCAGTAGGTTCAATCTCTTTCGATGTGATTTAAAAAAATATATTCAGGCAATATTTCAACGTCTTTTTGTTTTCTTTCCCCTTTCTTGACACCTTAACCACATGCTGCTGCTGCTTCTTAGAGATGCTCAGAACGAGTTTGTCCGACCCGGTCATCATCATTCCCAGGGTGCTTCTGGAGGAGAATCAGGACCACTACTGGAAAGACCCGAACAGCGACGCAGCAGCGGAGTTGTCCGATTTGCCCTCGATTTGAACCAGACTGAGTAGTACTGTGACAATCACACACAAATACACAAACACACACACGTGCATGTCTGAAATAGTTTTTTGGTCCTTAAACAACTCTTTGGCCTGCGATATTAACAAAAAGGTGCTATCTAGTTGTTTTTTCTTGTTTTATGCATATTGTATTTTGAAGCTGTATTAATAATAATACAAGAAAAACACACCATGAAGTGCTAATATCACATCTAAAGAAACCTGTATACAGTTATAGTGTAAATAAAAGATCAATACTTGCAGATTGAAGTATTGTTTTGTAATGTGTCTTTTGTCGCATGACATTTTTAAGCAGATAAAAACTTAGTGTTGAAACATATGTGCAAATGTAATCAGCCAATGACATAAATGAAAACAGAATGACAGATATAATTGATAAAAACATTCTAACAATAAGTTGATCAAAGTTAAAAAGCGTAGATAAATGTAATTATTCTACACAGCCTTAATAAATTGATCCACATTGTAAACAGTGAAACTGACTTAAAGTAAATTGTTGTGCTGTACACCAGTGACTATAAAATATTATTTCTGCATTGATAATTTTTCAAATTAAATATCAAATGTGCATTTATGGTGATTCTCTATATTTGACTTCCCTTAATTGACCTTTTTCCATGTCAATGTTTCATAATATTGATGTGTCTAAAAAGACTGATTAGGAAATAAATATGTCATTGTGCAAAGCTTTACAAGTGAAATAAAGTTAACAGGGAAAACGAAATTATTAATGCAAACGTTGTGAGACTTAAGCGTGAATCTCAATATTGGTGATGTTCAGCGGTTTGGATTTGGCATTAAAATTATAATGTCCGATGCGGTTTCTTTGATAGTAGAAGAGACAGGCAGAACCAATGACGAAGAAGAGAATTACGACTACTCCGAGGAAGGACAGTCCAATCAGTTGGAGTTTGTCACTTTCAGTTTCCGGGGCCACTTGATAAGGAAATAAAAAATAAAATAAAAAAAGAAAAGTTAGTAGGCAGTTGTTATTTTAAAGCATTGCAAAATAAAGTATTTTTTTCCACTCACCTTCGTCAGACATAAGCAAAGGTCCAGTTGAACCAAACGCTCTTCCAATGGTGTTGGAAGACCAAGGTGTTCTTTGCAAACAATCCTAAAACAAAACAACAAATGTTTTTATTTTTTGAAGGGTATAATTGCAAAATAAAAAGCTCACTCACGGGCACGCAAGTATCAGATCCAATCTGCAAACAGATCTGAACGTGACAGTGCAGATAGATCAAATTGACATCGACAAAGGAGAATATCTGCACAGACACTCGAGATGTGCTGGAGTTTCCGTTCATCAACACGTCAGTGTACAAGTTGAGGGCACATCTGTAGGTCACAGAAAATGATTTGTGATTAACATCTCTTTTTTTTTTTTTTTATTCTTCATTCAGGACAAGTCTGATAACCCATTAAGAGTGTGTTAAGGTAAAAGAAAGCTTCTACGTACCGAAATTGGATTAACGCAATATTTCAAGTTCTGAAAAACTTTTAATATAATCAACTCTATAGCTTGACTAAATCTCAAAGATCACGGAAACTGTTTCAAATTGTGGGTGAGAAATGCATAATAAATCTTCTTTAATTTGAGATTAATTTTAGAGATTAATTTGAAAGATCTTGCCTGTTGTCCAGAAAGACAAAGCGTTTGTCGTCCAACGGATTTTGCGTGGGGGTCGCCCAGCAAGAGTAGATCACTACTTTAATCTCTTCTGCTGAGGTATTCATGCTCACTTGTACCACAACAGCCTCCTCTGGGGACAAGCTGTAGTTGTAAGGTAGAGGAAACGTTCCATTCAGCAGTTGTACTGTCACCTGGAACATTCCAGAGCTTGTGATCACATCTTGGATTAATTCATACCTGGAAACAATGACAGAAAAAAAAATCCTTACATTAAATTGTGCTGATGGGAAATGAAGTTTCAAAATTGCTTCATGAACCAGTTGTTATATTTATTCACTCCTCCAGAGGGCACTCTCTGTTCAACATTGGAGCTAAAAGTATAGTGACTTGCCATTTCTTAACCACCTCAACAGTTCCATCAAAAGAATACAACTGGTTCATGAAGCAATTATGAAGCTTCATTTTCCCCATCACAGGACTTTTTGAGAAGAAAGGATGTACCCCATGGAGCCAATATCAGCAGACGTGAGCATGCTCCTCATGTAGGTACATATTATGGGAACCTCCAGGAGCAATTTGGGTGCCTCCAGTGTTCCATTAACTGACGTGTATGTTTCCATGGTGTTGAACAGTGTTACCGAAGCCATGTAATAGGATTCATTCTAAAAATAACAAAACAGCAGGGGGTTGTCATATTGTGCAAGAGAGGACAAAAAATCAAATCACCTACTATCACTCACTTGTGCAGAAATTGTGATGCATTCATTCCAGCTTACGATCAGCTGGGCATGGCTCGCATTGAAGGTAGTGACGCCGCACTCCTGATGGCCCAGGTACAGAGTACCTTCCCTGATGTTGTTATCGACCAGAAACTGTCGAGCAATTGCAACTCTGATGCCTGTAACTGTGCACTCAACTGAAATATCACTCAGAAGTGAATATATTCTATGGAATGATGAAGAAGTTAAGTCTTTATTAGGGGAAGTGGGTTCGGTCCTCACTGCTTGAGTGGTTGTTGCAATGGTGCCGGTTGTATGTTCAAATGTCGATATCGTGGAGATTGTTTCTGTAACTTCAACTGAAGTGGATGTAGTCGGTGCAATTAATCCTGATGCAATTGTGGTTGTTGGTATGGTGGAAGCGGTTGTTGGAACCATGGTGATGGTTGTTGGTGCCATAGAGGTGGTTGGTGGTACTGGTACCATGGTGGAAGCGGTTGTTGGTACCATGGTGATGGTTGTTGGTGCCATAGAGGTGGTTGGTGGTAGTGGTACCATGGTGGAAGCGGTTGTTGGTACCATGGTGATGGTTGTTGGTGCCATAGAGGTGGTTGGTGGTACCATGGTGGCAGTTACGATAGACATGGTCGCGGCTTCATTCTTGCTGGTTGTTGGCATAGTGGTGGTACTTGGTACTACAGAGGTGATTGTTGCTACCACGGTGGCAGTCATCGGGGACGTCATTCGGCGAGTGGCTATTTCCTCAGAGGTGATTGTTGAAGGTGGATATGATGGTGTTGTTATTTGAGGTAAAGGAGAAGTGCTGACTGAGGATGTGATAGAACTTGATTGCATTGTTGTGGTCGCCATGGTAGCTGCCCAAGAGAAAACATTCTAGTTATTCTTAATAAGTGAAGAATAGAAGCTGCACTGTAAAATAAGTAGCAGTAAATTACATTTGTTTTAATCAGAGATGCAACGGAACTTTATTTTTTGCACTGATTTTCAATCTGAGCTTTTTTTCTCTCGCACATCATGTTTTATAATAATAACAAAAATAATACAGCAATCATAGCTATTTCTACACATGCATTGTTTTGTGAAGCGGTTACAGATGTAAGAGGAGAGATTCAAATGAAGTCTCCTTTCACCAGTGGATCAGAGACAGCATGATCAAAGCGTGCATGAAGTCCCGCAGGTTTGCTACAAGCTAAGCTTCAAAAGTAGAGTAAACAATCAGCTGTCGCAAATAGAGAGACTGAGAGTAGATGGCTCAGTTCCCCTGTCTAATTTAGAACTGCTTCAATTTCATGCGCCAAGTGCACGCCCACGTTCTGCTCCGACACTCATAAATAATAAAGAAAGTATTTAGTCGTTTGAAAAAAGTTCAGATTTCATATTAGCCACATTATTATCTTGCATATGTTTAATTTTGCAGGTTCCTATTTTTAGCATTTTATTGAATCGAGCTATAGCAAGAGGCTACCTTGACAGGCTCTCCCAGGCCTTTGTGGTTCTGTGTCCATAAATCCATCTCGACATGAGCATGTGAAGGAACCCCAGGTATTTGTACATGTAGCCCATTGGGAACAATCATTTTCCCCTGGAACACACTCATCAAAATCTACAAGAACAAACAAAACACAATTTTCACTCCAGTATCTGGCATACTTTTGTATTTTATATTCTACTAAATAAATAGAGTGTAAAGAATTCAACATTATGATCTTTTTTTTTCTCTGACTCCTTCTGCTATAATTAATTTGACCACACGAAGGCAGTATAATACAGTCATGCAAAATAAATAAATAAAAATAAAAATAAATAAAAATATATATGAGCACTGTCATAATGTAAAGACACATACCACTGATGCTTGTATTATTTTCATCCATTGTGTATATGGAGCTGTTCATCAGTGAGTAGAGTATTGCTGTGGATGTGTTTCTGATGTCCTGTTCTTGATCAGGGCTGAAGATCAGGATGAAGTCGACCACTACACTGCCGGGGGAAAGTTTTATGATCTTGATTCTCACCTGACCCGAATTCAGCATCGTCTTGGTATCTTGGGCCAGAGAAAAGTAGATCTGCAAAGAAATATAGCCATGACTGTCACAATGTTTTCTGTGATATCCACAAAGTCATTACACAGGATGGACCTACCTCATCTAAAATCCCCGCTGTAAGATTTTTATAGGCCTGACTGCTTGTGTTGTATAGGTCATCGGTGAACGGGATGTTGGTAAGTCGCGTGGTTGCATCCAGAGTTTGAGCATCTACAAAGAAATTGTTATCGATTAAAATTGATTATTTGTCCATTCATTAATTAATTTTGACACATGGACAATATACCCTCAAGAGATCATCTCCATGTTTTACACTTTTTAAACCCGAGTTCCATTGTCTCAATAACATCTCTGACAGTTTTTTTTAAATTAAAAAACCCCAAATATAAAAAGCTATTTTTAAACATTGTATTAAAAAGCCCCCTGCCCTAAAAAAACAAACATGATAGATTTAGACGTTGGTCTACCAAAATAAGTCAGGTTTATATGAATAGTTCTTACCAGTTTTAACTGCTATATAAAGAATATCTCCATGGCTTTCATTTGTTTGGATCTTAACAGTGACATTGTAGAGGACCCCCGGCTGCAGTTCCCTCACTTCCATCATGGTCTGCTCAGTTGTCCACATACTAATAACATCTGAGCCTTCACTAAGACCCACCAAGTAAGTCTGGTTTGCTGGGATTAGGATGGACCAATACACACAAAAAGAAGTGCCAGTGATGTTGGCAGCCTGTAATCTGCTGATGCCAGTGGAGGAGGCTGGAAAAGGGCAGAGAGAGAGAGAGAGAGCACAATTATGACTCCTGTTTGCCGATTTACCAGACTGAGATAAGAATAAAATCCTTCATACAACTTGTGGTTGTTGTCAAAGGCAGCTCATCAGTTTTAGATCCATATATTGCAGTGCTCGTGATCCAAGTTGCGTTGTTTTCTGTGAGGTTGAAACTAACCACCGTGTTGTTTTCTGCAGTCGGAGGTGAGGTTATATCGATTTGTAGAGGGCAACACTGCATGGACTCTGTGGTGCCTTGCGTGGTGATGTCATTGGGTACTAAAACAAAAAAAATATAGTGTCAGCCTCGGATGAAAATTTATTATTTAAACAGTGGCTGCCACGACAATAATATTGCAGTCAGGTTCTATTTATATTTTGTCCGAACCTGCACAATGAGTTCCGGGATTGCTTGGGTCAACATCAACATATCCTGCTTGGCAGGTGCAGTGGTAGGAGCCCGCCATGTTGCTACATTGAGCTAGTGGAGAGCAGTGATGGAGAGACGGATGTGCACATTCATTTACATCTACAAGGATGAAAAGGGAAGAATGAGGAAATAGATCATTCACACTCACATCTACGCCGATTGATAATTAAGAATTGCGTAAAATGCCATCTAGTGGTGAACTAATAGAATGCAATGAGCCATGTTCAAAGTGTGCATTTTGAAGGATGCCAAATCATCAGAAATTATTCATTGCGTGTTGAGAAATGACATTTGTTTGTCTCCTTGTTTGCTTCCTGAAAGGTAACGCACGACCCTTGTGATATAATTAGCGATTATTGGTCCTACATTAAATAAAAAATTCTATACATTGATGTGATAAAACATATTTGTTTGAATATTATTGAGATAATCATGTTTTTTTTTTTAAATGAATGAACACTGAAAATGAAAACAATCTGTCGCTTCTGAGAACACACTGTCCCTTTAATGTTTCTATCACAGAACATATCCTGTAAAAGTCATTTTCCGTCTATAATTAGGCTCCTTTGAAAGCAAAACAAAGGTCTCGGAAATAACGATTTCCATTCAGTGGTACAAACGTGTTCATGCGG
This sequence comes from Syngnathus floridae, assembly GCF_059516105.1. Classification (NCBI taxonomy): domain Eukaryota; kingdom Metazoa; phylum Chordata; class Actinopteri; order Syngnathiformes; family Syngnathidae; genus Syngnathus; species Syngnathus floridae. The sequence goes on along the minus strand of NC_142427.1, from coordinate 8,253,265 downwards.
TTACCACCTTGTATCCGTAATACGTATGGAGTTGTGAGCAATACGTGGGGGAGGGGGAAATCTGTGACTAACTCGGGTGTTATTTTCTGCCATCGCAGGAAACATCCCACAGAAGACGTTCGCTCAAATAGAAGCGAAGCTGTGGTGTCACTGAGTCATTCTTTCCTGACTGCAATGTTCTGTACAAGCATCACACGCTTGAAAAATGTCACCCGTCTGAAGAAACACAAGTCAAGTCACGTGCGGCCTCGCCTCTACTTGTCCTCCTCACCTTCTACTGTCACAGCTGAAACCTCTTGTATGTGTTTCAGGAGGAACTCCAGTTTTGACGTGACCACCTGAGGTGAAAGAGCAAAGCTGCAGTCTATCAGCAGCGAGGTGGCCGTTCGATACGGATGCACAGGCCATGAGCCGAGGTAATAAACTGAAAAATCAACTGATTCCAACGCTCCAGTTACCTGCAAAAAAAGGGAAAGGAGTGAACACAATGATAATCATCGTCTTGGGATGTCAGTTTTGCAGTACCATTGCTTGAAGTAATCTTGTGTGATTGAAAAGAGCGCCGTTGTTCATCAATTGTTGGTAATCTGTCTTAACTGTCACTGTCGCGTTGAAAGAGTGCCTCGGATTTTCTAGATAATTACCTGAGCCTGATGATTATAAAAAACATAGTTAAAGGGTACAAGATAATAAAAAACACAAAGATCCAGCGTTAAAATATTTTGAACTGATCGTTGTCATTTAAAAAAAAATCATGATCATAAATAATTTTTTTAAATTTTTTTTTTACATTTATTCTTAACTCAAAGATATATGACATTTATGCTAAAACTACATTGGCACTTGTAAGCACACACCTCCATCAAGATTAAAAAAAAAAGTAGAGGAAATGACATTTGCGGAGTGCAATATTGTATGTGGTGGTTTGCTCATGTTTTTGAAAGCTGCAGCTTCAAGCACTGTTTCCTGATCTTGAGCCAAGTCATTCTGTTTACAATACAAATCCTATTTAATATTATATTTGAACAAAAACAGCACTCAATTTGACACAAGGACAAAGCAAAGCAATTTCTCAGGTAAAATAAAAGAAATATACTAACTTGTAAGGTTATTGCAGAGAAAGTAACCCGAGCTCTCACAGCACTTTTGCCAATCTGGACAATCAATGTCCCACTTGCAGTCATCAACACTGGAATTAGATCTATCTGTGGTTGGGCACCATCCAGGTTTGGCCATCAAGTCTTCACTTCCATTTAAAGCTCCATTAAAGAAAAAAGAAACACCAAAACCATCATAAAGACAGAAAGTAAAAGCTAATGTTCTGCATGCACACTTACACAAGGCACAGTAGCTTCCCACTTGGACGTAACCATGGCAGCATCTGGTCACCTGCTCCACCAAGATCCTGTACTCTGTCTGATGAACTAGTTTGAAAAGCGTCACTGGACATGGCGTCCAAAAAAGCCAGCCACCGCAACTCTTGGTTACAGTATACGGAACCTTTCGGAACACCAAGGAACTCACAGTGCGGGTCTCGTTGTAAATACAGAGTTGATAGCCAGATGGAGATAAAGGTTCTCCTACCAGAAATAAATATTCTTGAGTGATGATATCATTTGGTTGCTTTAAAATTATATTATTAATTGAATATATAAATTGATTGGTTAAAATTAGCAATATTTCTGTTTTGATCATATATATCATACCTTCATATGCAGCTGTTTTCCATGTGGAGAAAGCTGGAAGAGAAAATATCATCCAAATTGAAAGCATGCGACCCATTTTGATCAGAATTACAAGAATATATTTAACAGCAGCATTGTAAGTGCATGATCCTCATTAGGATTGTAGCAATGCACTGTTGTTTGGAGTGTACTCATGGCTCAAATCCTATGTGGTTCTTACTCCCACCCCCACCCCTCAACCTTGATTGCACCACCTATCCCTAATGGATCGCAGAAAAATAGCAGCCAGTTTCTTTTGGATGTGTTTTTGTGGTTGTATTGAATTAATTCATGCATTCACAATATGGAATGCAGAAAAAAAAGCAATCTTACGACATGGTGCAATCACCTTTGACTTGTGGTTATTCTAATTAGGTCCTCGCCTAATAATAGAAATGTGACGGAAGGTTTTTTTGGTTTTTTTTGCTTTTTAAGAATTTTGCCTATGTCATAATGGTAAACATGTTTCCAACACCGAGGGAGATCTGAATGAGAAGTCCCCTGATGTGGTTTCCACGCAGGTAACTATGGCAGTACTTGCTATATACTGCTGATCCCAACACAGCAATTAATGTCTTCGAAGATGGAATGGATTATCACTGTCATACATTGATTTTAATTTTAGGAAGGATGCAATCATTACATTAAACATTGACATTTTATCACACGTTTCAATGATTCGTTTTGATTCGGAATCTAATGAAGAACAATGATTTTCAATTCATGATATGGTGATAAAAAACATGACTGATTAGACTTGCTACTATTATCAGGGTAATTATGACATGCTACATTTGGAAGCAGGAGAGTGTGTGGGAGGTGAAGGGATTCAAGAAGGGGTAACATTAGAATACTGCACATTCACAAGGCATATTAATTAATGACTAGCACAGGTTATTTTGATGATCATATGTGATGATCATACAGTAAAGTAAGCCTTCGCGGTGGTGCAATCTGTGCCACACCTAATTGCGTCACATGATGGTTGCCAAGTAATGTTGCTGACAGCTTATTTACAGGAACAGGCCTGTGGGCGAGATAAACAGGGCACCGTTGGATGCTATGACACAAGCCGACTGAATTTGTGACTTACATTATCTCAAGTTAATTGTTAATTGAATTAAGGTTAAGTTAAGGCATTATATATGTATGTATGTATGTAGGTATGTGTATGTATGTGTGTATATACATATATATATGTGTATGTATGTGTGTGTGTGTGTGTGTGTGTGTGTGTGTGTGTGTGTGTGTATATATATATATATATATATATATATATATATATATATATATATATATATATATATATATATATATATATATATATATATATATATGAAGCTACGCCTTTAAATGTGCGCTAACGTCACATCCTCTCTTGGTCCCGCCTACAAAAGATTCTAGCCAATCCAAGCGCAGTGCACGTGACGGGCTTTCAATGCAATGACCTCATCCCTGGTGTGGGATGACGTCAAATTCAAGATGGATGGAATCACGACCAGCACGCAGAAATCGACACAACACTGAATAAAGTCCAGGTTGTTTGGATGAGAGAACTTAATCACGAGGGCCGGGTAAGCGGAGAATTCTATTTTAAGTTGGTTAAAAACGGAATATGGTTGATAGAGTAGCATTTAGTGGGCGCTTTTTTTTTTTTGCCTCTTCCCCCCCTGACGTAACTCAAAGGGGCAGTTAGGCTGTTGTTAAACCCGAGCAGCTACAACCTGTTTAGCTGGGAGCGGCGTCTCGTCTTCACGTTTTTTTAAAATAATCAATATAAAATAAGGCGGCTCTCGTTGCAGGCGTAGCGGATTCATTCATAGTGCTCCTACCGAGTGCGTATTCAACTGAGTCCATAACGCGCCCAACTTTTCCCTCCTGACGCCACACTGCATATTCGCAAAACCACCGAGCAGGAATGGCTGAGTGCGGCGCCATTCACATTCCGCTTCACAAATTATAAACATTCTGCCACTCTTGTGCAAAAGTATTCTTATTTTGCGGAACAAGTAAAGTGTCATGCAGGAGTGCGCCACGTCTCACGGATGATCTAATGCCTCCAGCGTTAGTGGACTTCCTCGTAGAAAGAAAGAAAAAACACGAGTGGCGACTGTTTCGTTATTAGGGGGTGAGGTTAGTTGGTTAGTTAATAGTTTTAAACAGATGAATGAAGACAAACTGGATTCTAAAATGACGTGTCTGAAGTTGACAACACCATTGGTTAACACACCTCGTGCTTCCAATATTACTTCACTTCTATTAGATAAGAGTGCATGAAACTCTTCTATTCCTTTTTTAAAAGACATAACATATGCATTTTGTGACACTTAATGAACACAACTAATTGTGTAAACCCAATATGTAATTTAATAAAAATCCACAAATATGACTATAAAAAAATTGTGATGAAAGACTGTGACATTGTAGTCTTGTTTCAGAAATTAGAATAATTTCTGAATTTATTCTGCACAGCACGATGAAATTGTGGTTATTGCATTTCTGTGGTTTTGGTTTTGAATTTTGGTTTAGGCAAATTTGGTGGTCCACAAAGTTGCACTAGCTCATTTTATACAGCTTTATCTTCCTTTTACCTGGTCGTTGTTAAACGTCACTGAGTACCTGAATAACTGTATCATAGTCATATAATAATAAATATTCATATCTGCATGTTCATTCCACATCTAACCTCTTTTTGTTTCTTTTTTTAGCAATGGAGAGCTTAGTGCACTACAGTTGTCCTGCCCATGCCCTCTCCGTGCTGGGGCTGCTCAATGAGCAGCGTCTCCGAGGCCACATGTGTGACGTGGTCCTCGTTGTGGCCGATCAGCGGTACCAAGCCCACAAAAGTGTCCTGGCTGCCAGTAGTGAATATTTCCAGTCCCTCTTCACCAAGATGGATGACACGTCGTTAAAGGTGGTAATGCTGGACTTCTGTGAGCCTGACGCTTTTGAGATCGTGCTGAATTACATTTACTCGTCTTCACTTTTTGTGGACAAAGACAGTCTCTCAGCAATCCAAGAGTTGGGCTACACTTTGGGAATCCCTTTCCTCACCAACATAGTGTCCACCAAACCACATGCGTCATATTGCGTCTCGAGAAAAAGACTGTCCTATTCCGAAGGGGATGACAACGATGCCCAGACACGGAGCGTCATCGTGTGCCGTGTCCGCAACGAGACATCCGAACCTTCCTGTCCAAACTATCAGACAAAAACACCGGAAAGATCGTCGTCTCTCGTCGCGACTGAATTGGCTCAGCCTCCTTCGGAACTTAAGACCTGCGACTCGATCAGAAACTCTGAAGCAATCACGAGTAAATTACATGAACAAACTGAAGCTTCTGGAAGGAGGTCCACCCATCCATATGCATCCATTTTAAAAGGGAATCCATCATACTTGTCTTCTATTAGGCCCCAGCTGAAAACATCGGCATCATTCAGCGATGCTGAAGTGCAGCATATTGGGATGTCTCAGTCCTGCTCAGACCAGGACCTAAAACAGGATTCAGGGGAGAAGGAGCCTCACTACACCACCAAAGTGTCCTTTCAGGGTCAGGCCGCCACTGAGCTGAGCCAGACTATCGACCGGAGCGGGCCGCTCATAAAAAGCTTACTTCGCAGATCGTTATCCATGGACAGCCCGGTTCCGGTCTTCTCACCCACGCTGGAGCTCAAGGAGCTGCAAAATCACGAACAGTCGGTCGTTAAATTGGCATCGGATCCGGAACAATCGGCTCACAACGGTAATTCGCGAACATCTCCCATTGTTCACAAGTCCAAGTATCACGGCAGACGGAATGAACAAACTCAGGTGGAACGAGAGGACAGTGTGAAAGCTGAGCCCAGCAGTCCGCTCGCCGACCCTTTGGACATTATTCGAATCACCGTCGGAGAAGCTTTGCCGGTCAATCTGAAAGACTTACAAACAAATTATGAACAATGTTCCAAGGCCAACTTCATTCCTTTGGGGAAACGCAAGGAAAGGTCGGACAACAGACGGTACCCGTTCAAGAAGAACAAAATCTTTAAGGAACACAGCGTCTCCGAAGAGGAGAACACGTCCGAAGTTGTGTCTCGCAGCACCAGCCACGACGACGAGAACGACAAAGAGTGGTTTCCGAACAAACTTTTCACCTGCTGGAACTGTTTCAAAGTGTTCCGGTCCAGCGCCGGACTCCACCGACACGTAAACATGTACCACAACCCGGAAAAGCCGTACGCTTGCGACATCTGCCACAAACGCTTCCATACAAACTTCAAAGTGTGGACCCACTGTCAAACTCAGCACGGCGTCCTCCAAAACCCGGCGTCGTCTTCCAGCTCCCCGGTGATGGACGACCGATTCCAAAAGAAACTGATCGACATGGTGCGAGAGCGAGAAATCAAGAAAGCTTTGCTGTGGAAGCTGAAAAGGAATAAGCAAGCCATGCAGTCTTCCAGCCTGTGCAAAAAGCGAACACGCTCCAACTTTGTATGTCCCTATTGTGGCAAAGCATTTGTCTTTCAGTCTCAGTACAGGCAGCATTTAAGGACGCATCCTGCAGAAAAAGCTGACAAGGACCCCCCAGGGGAGGACATCCTCTACCAGGAACAGGATGGGCCCAAGGATGACGACGGCGCCGTTTACGCCTGCAGACTCTGTAATATGAAGTTGTCGTCGCTTATCGAGCAAGGCGATCACGAGAGGGGTTGCCGGCATTCCACCGTTTGCCCTTACTGCGGCCTCCGCTTCTCCAGTCCGGCCGTCAAGAAAGACCACGAGGCACACTGCAAGTACAAGAAACTGACGTGCCTGGAATGCATGCGAACCTTCAAGTCCTCCTTCAGCATCTGGCGCCACCACGTGGAAGTGCACAACAACAACATGATCAATATTAAAGAACAGATTCATCACAATGAGGGAATGTCCGAAATGTTCATCGAGGAGCATTACAACAACGAACCTCTGGCAAGAGAGACAAATATGTTCAACGATTCCTCGGGCACACCGATGTTTGACGATTCCGAAGATTCGTCATCCTACGTGCCCGAGGATTTGAGCATGGGCCGTCACGGGAAGCTGGTGGTGAAAGAAGAGCCGCTGGAGGAGTCTGTGAGCGAGAGGGAAGAAACGGAGAGCGGCCAAACTGGCCTGGAGGAACCGGGCGTGTGGCCTTGCGAGAAATGCGGAAGTCTTTTCTACGCTCGCAAAGACCTGGAACGTCACCAGGAGCTCCTATGCCACATCAAGCCCTTCATCTGTCACATCTGCAACAAAGCCTTCAGGACCAACTTCCGCCTTTGGAGCCACTTTCAGTCGCACATGTCGAGCGCAAGCGAACACGCGGCCAAAGAGATGGACGTGCAACCCCCACCTCTGTCGCCCTCCCCGCCCGTGACCTCTCAAACATCTGAAGGGCCCTCTCCGCCGGCCTCCGCGCCAGTCGCGGCGGTCGACGAGTCCGACGGTCCCGAGGCTTCTGCGTCACTGCTCAACAACGGCGGCAAGATCCAAGCTCTGGCGGAGCAACAACCGAGAAGCCGCAGTCCCGTGTCCAGGTCAAACAGCGGCGAGAATTCAAGCGGGGCTCAGGATTCCGACACCCTCTTTTACCACGCGCCCTCTCTCTCGGCCTTGACCTTCAAGAGGCAGTACATGTGCAAACTCTGTCACAGGACCTTCAAGACAGCTTTCAGTCTCTGGAGCCACGAGCAGAGTCACGGCCACGTGTGAGCATCCTGCAAGTTCTCGCAGTACTTTTGTCTGGAGGCTTCATACATGATCATCAAAAGCCAGCCTGGGAAAGGCAGACTTTGAATGTATCGCTTCCTTGCTTGTCTCCAGCGTACGGTTTTAAGGAGTAAGGGTGTATTCGGGCCACACTAAAAAGCAAAATAATTTTTTTTTTTTTTTTTAAAAGAAATTCAGCAAACATCAAAATATCTTTTTTTTTTCCTTTATCACAAATTTGTTAAATGAGCTTTTGTGTATTTTCTTTTCAGTGTGACTCGAATACGCTTCGGACTATCATGAATGTGCAAACGAGTCCTAGATGTGTTTTTGGTATGATCTACTTCAATTTATCGTAGTTGCCTACTTGTATTTACACGTACGTGTCGGTGTTTTAAGAGAGCGAGATGATGGTGTAACCCACGTGACTTGAGCTGCACCACACGTGACTTCAACGAGCGAGCAAAAGGGGGGGGGGGGGGGGGGGGCGTTGTTTTCAGAGCAAATGCTTTTGTTTATCTGCTGCGCTTCAATTACGGCTTAGTGCTTTTGCATCAGAATTGTTTCTCGGTGTGATCAATCTTTACGATTTTTCACGCCTCGTGCACTTTTTTTTTTTGCCTTCATAAAAAATAGGGAGATTATGTTAAAATTGAGTTGTACAGTTGTGACTTTAGATGCATGTACCTAATTGTTCTTCACTTTCTTCACTTGTTGCATTGATTTTTCTATCTCTCAAACTACAGTACCTTAATATAAAACAGCATAATGACATTAAAAAAAAAATCTCAGGTTGTTCAGGCATTTCAAACAAATTGGTGTAGTGAGAAGTCAGGTTACATTATCTTCCGAAGTATTCATTGGGTGATTAAGATATGTTTTGTACAATTTCAGTGGATGTGATTTTAGTATGTTGTACAAAAAAATGGCCAGTTGCATCGACTGAAAAAAGGTGATGTTTGTGGTCCTTTACTTTGCAGAGTATTTGAATCTAAAGCTAATATTATGTATGTTACAGTTTCTGTATTTTTTTTTTTTTTTTTGCCTCTTGATTGACAGGTCATCATGGTCATTCAAAAACAGATCCACTCAATCCAAGCACCGATCTGACTAAAATGACAAAATTTTGAATCTTATTTTTTATATCACTTCAATGAATGTGCCATTTGAGTTGGATGTAACCAATATTAGATCAAACGGAGGGTTTTTTTTCATAATCACATATTCAATAACATTCAGCGACATGATGACTTTACTCAGGCGGTACCATCGAGAAGGTGCGGTACTTTGGAGGCACAATTGTTTCTTCTCATGCGGTTTGTGTTCCTGCTTCTAAAGAGTCGCCGTGGATTGTGTTTTGAATGTAGCCTAGGTGTTTCAATTTGTAATCCTGTACCTTTGCTTTGGCTTGATGGTAATAATGGAGAAATATGTATAAGTACAAATAGCGCCTTGTTGTGGCTGATTCTTTTGACATTGCATCAATAATAGGTCAATATCACTATTAAGTGTTTGGTGTCCTCATCGGAATCATAACGAGAGAGTAATGAAAGGTTGGCAAAACATTTGCACACATACACAGTACAATGATGTCACTTAAGATGCATTTCTTTCATTTTATTGTCTTTTTTTTTTCCCCCATGGAACATTTTTCATGTTCCCAACACTGCTCTGCTGTAACAAATGGTTAGTTAAATGACAAATTGATTTTTACTATTCACAAGTTAGTCGTTTTGATCACGTGTATTCTATTTTCATCATATTGATTTTGAAATTGCGATCAATGTGGGCTAACTGCCCCTTTTACAACCTTTTGATGTTTTCAGTGACATTACTACCTGTATTTTTTTTTTTTTAGGCTCAAACAGTAGAGTATGTAAGTTGTGCTATTTGTTTTATATTATGTTTAGTTGGATGCCAATCTGAACTAATATTGAAATTTCAAATTCACAGTCAGCTTGCTAACCAAATCATGTTGCTTAGTGAAAATCCACCACGTGCTAGCATTAGCCAAAAATGTCCACCCTATCAGCAGATTCTCAAAAGTTGAATGTAAAATTCAATGGGAAATGTCCGATTTTCGAGGGCGATGTTTATTAAGCACCTTATGGTGATATTGACTTAATAGTGCTCTTAAATTCTTTGTGAGAAAGACTTTGTGTACTGTTCTCGAGAGATATTAGGATTGTGTACAATGGACGTGTTTCTGACGTTTTGTACCAGTTTTGTTAGTTCAAACTTTTTAGTAAAGCAGTGCTCAACTTGCAATAAGATTTGTATCAGCATTGGTTGTGTTATTGTTGCTTTTTTGCAGCTGTTTTTTTGTTTAGTTTTTTTTTTCTACAGTTTTTGTGATTTATCTCTGTAATAAAGAGTTACATTGTATAAGAAACAATGTAAACTTTTTTTTTCACAATGTCTATTAATTCCATATAGATTGTTGTAATTATTTATTAGGCCAATATTATTAACCAATTTTTTTTTAGTGGCTTCGGAGTGTAAATGTTCTTTTCAGTAAGTCCTTCAACTGATGAAAACCAGTTGCTATAAGTCACAAATCATCTGACTATGGATGACCTTTTCTAAATTTGCTTTAACCTTAAGGTAAATACTAATGCTGAACTAATCAAGAGGTTGCATAAACAAACATTGCCCTGATGGCAACATTCAGCTTGAGGACTTGGATGGTGTGGGCCATTGTGACCTGGAAACGAGCGAGTTGAGCTTTAGAATGGATGCTTTTATTTTATTTTTTTCAAAACAATACACTGGACACCATTCCTGCACAATGTTCCTGATTGTGTGTGTAGTGAGATGGTTTACAGAGTGAATGCAATCTTTGCACATTAAAAAAAACAAGGGCCTCTTGAACTACTAAAACAAAAAGAACTGTAAATGTGTCATCAGATACAGAACATGGACAAACCTTTAATTTTAAGATTATTTCTATTTACAATAGATTTCATAAAATATTTAAACAATTTATAGACAATGGTGTCAAACAAATAATGACATGTTACTGCTATTGTTTTATTTCTCTGAGTTGACAAGGATAAGAAATTACACAAATTGTACCATTTTTTCACAGTCAAAACTAATTAAGAAGAGAGGAAAAAAATATTGTAATCGTGCACCATCACGCATGAAGCTTGAATAGCGGGTTAACTTCACAGTGCAAGAGTGTCTTTTATCAGCCTTCTCATGGTGGTGCTCACAGATGTGCCCAGAGAGTCAGTGATCTGGTATGTGATCTTATGGAGATAAGGCTGCACTTCTCTCAAACTGGTGTCAAACACATTGTCCACTTCGGACTGGGTTGGCATCTTTGGCACGTAATCGTGGCGATTGATGACCTCGACGACGTTGATCACCTTCTCGCAGAGTTTTTCTCCCACTTTCTCTCTGCAGATCTGCCTCTCCTGTTCGTTTGCTAGGTTGACCACGTTGACTTTGATGTTCCATACCTCCCAAGGAATACACTCATCAGAGAAAGGCCAGCGGGACTTCTTTTTCTGGTAGAATTCCAGGGAAATTTGACCAATGCCATCACTTCCGGAAATGTTCAAAGCGTCCTGTAAACAAACACACATGGGGTCAAGTGACATACCCCTCAGGTGGGTCATCAAAACACCCTGAAAGGAATATTACCTTGAATTCCACCACAGCTTTTTTGATCACCCTGTCAAGCTCTTCCGAGGAAATTTTGACAAAAGTAAAGTCGATATAGTCACAGTCAATATCCACGGTCCCAACTGTACCGATGGAGTAGGTACCTTCCTTTTTATAGTGAAATTTCCCCGTGCTGCGGTGCAGTAAAATTGTGTGCAGCAAAGACAGGATTGACTCTTCAACCTGCCTCGCCTCCACGGTGACTTCAAGAAGCTCCGATCGACAATTCATTGCCAAATCGTTTTTATAACTCAATTGCACGCGATGACCGATGGCAGTGATGGCGTCTGTTTACAAACTACATTTAGCTTTAGCTCGCGGCTAGATCCGTATTTTATTACCTTGACAAGATAAACGGGACAGAGATTTTACAATGTATGATAGGATAATATATCGAGTGATTATCCACTGATAATCCAAATTGTTATATTTCTGTCCACGCCTCTTGTTGCGATCACAAGCTCCCGACCGAGCTAAATGTTTGCTACAAAAAGGTACCGGAAGTAGTGATAATGACGTCAGTGGTACAGTCTACGGCTAGTCAGGTGGTTCAAAATAACATTTTGAATAAAATCAATTAAATGGCCACTTTAACAAAAAATCTGCAAATAATATCAGTGACATATAGTTGCTAAACATATGAACTATGAATAATAAATTTATAGTAAACAATGTTTAAAGTTTGAAACTGTCGCATTGACTTCGCGGTGCATCATGGGAGTTACAGTTTGTGCCACATATCCAAACGGTAACTTCTCGTACCATTACAGTGCACATACAAACGTACACAAGAAACGGGAGCGGCTCACTGTCTCGCTTCACCTTTAACAAATGTTTCATTGGATCATTTTTTAAATATGAATTGGACATCGTCTTCTGGCGCCTCACCGGGGACTTTGGATATAATTCCTTTTAGGGGAAAGTTTTTCAGTCCTCTCTGCTAATGAGCTGGTTACGCGAGCCTTAGCTGGGATTAGCCAAGTGAGCTAACTAACGAATTCGATGGAGGAGTATTATTATGCAGTCTCGCCTGACACTCAAAATTACCCGCAGCTATGAGAAGGGGAACTTGGAAGAACTGTCGCCTTTTTTCCCAATAGGGATTTATCTTCAAAGATCAACATGGACGTGAAGCATCATTGGGGCATTGAATGCAACGCGGTTATTATAATGTCTTAATTGATTTTGTTTATAAGCAAAACTAATGATGCAAGGGACACTTTCACTGGAAGTGTGTTAAGGTGTAATCTTCATTTTATCAGCAAAGAATGTCCGACCTGGAAAGTTCCAGTTCATATTTTGGTCTGGCTGATCCGCAGTGGCTATGTATGGTCACACTTTTTATTGCATCCCTAGTTACCCTGATACTGTATTTTGTACAGTATTTCCAACTAAGGGCAACAGGGTTGGAGAAAAGCGTAGTAGAGGACAATGCGGCGAAGGAGGAAGCCGCCTCTCTGCTTGGATGGGCGCTGTCACTGAATAGTTGGAAACGTCAATGGAGAGGTGCATGGTGCAAGGCTTTGAATTCCAAATCAAGGGAGACGAGTGGGGTAAGTCATTATTGCTTCGTCACCTCAGTATGATGCTGGTACTGATCAAAATGAGCTGATGATATTAGATGTGCAAGTTGGTTGAAATATTTATAATTAAAGACAGCTCAGGTATTTGCTCAGTTATTGCTTGGCATTTCATTCACTTGGTGTTGCTTATTTGAGGTTTTTTTTTTTTAACAGAGTCCACTTATTTTGACCTTCGATGAAGATGACATCGAAGCAGCTGAGCTCACCATCAGCAAAGTGTCCCGCTTTAAGAAATCGACCAAAAATAAGGTACACTTGACAAAAGTCTGCAGTTGCAGCTCAGTATATTTGCAATTTGACATTCATAAATTCTTCTATATCAAATATTACGCTTGATTCTTAGCGGTCTTTGCCGGTTACAGAACATTTTGTGCCGAATATACTTTTATTTTCTAACCAAACCTCTTTTTTATCTATCTAATATCACATTTTTTTTTGAAGATTTTAAAGTAACTTTCATGACAAATTCAAAAGAGTTTCTATTGCAGCGCCTTACATTAACATAATTTTGCCTACTGGATTTGCATTAATATTGGAATGTTTGCTTGTCAGCTTCAAACAGAACAGGAGACATTGACAAACAAGCACGTGAAAATGACTTGGTTATGTAATTTACTTTGGTAAATACCTTACTGGAAAAGAGCGTCTCGTCAACCGTCCTTAATTTAGCTGAAAAAGAGTCGTCATGATCAGAGCAGATTGCCTGCAGTCACTCACAATCACTGACTCATCACTAATATTTTCTTTTGCCAACCCTAGTCCATCCATTAACCAAGTGGTGTGCAAACATTGACCATTGTGAGTTTATTGCACCTCCATTCGTTGGAAACTCTACAAAGAGATGACTCACCTAGAGTGACACCATAATAAAAGGTTTCAATATTATTACCTAAGTAGATTGAGTCCCCGGTTTGTGCCGAAATCATAACAAGCTGCCACTACAAAGCGGATTGGAACAAATTCCTTTTCATTGTGTTGTTGGCAATTACGTGCACAAACATACCCATTACTTTGTTGTTACTCTGGAATGTAATGAACCGATGCTTATTTTTACTTAGCCACAGCGTCTTTATTTAAGAAGCTTACATTGCCACGTTGGTTGACAGCAAGAAGCAACCCACAAGTGTGTGTGTTTACATTTACCACAATCGAGAAAAATCACGATACATCCTTTTGAAGTACTTTCATTGTTAAATTACATAATTAAAGTCATTCACTGCCAGCTCTGTTAAAATGCATCTTTGACGCGTGAGTTCAAACATTCCTTTTTGTTGCCGACGTTCATCTCCTGAGTGGCTCGCTGTTTTCCTCCAACAGACTGCTTCCTGTTGCGTGGTCGGCGAAAAGCTTCAGTTCTCTCTCGGCGTGTCCACAAACACAACAATGTCAGCGGATCCTTGTAAATACAGAGTATGCATATCCCCGCTGGAGCTGCAGGTACATGGAGCGAAGTTCACATCTATGGCAAATGTGTCCCCCTTTTTTTACAGTGTGACTCGTGAGATCTTATTTAAAATGACACGTGGCCCAGATTTAGATCACTACTGCCTGTCGGTAGCATTAGATTACATGGTTGAGGTATCTGTCTGGGATTGCGTCCCAAATACTTCACTGCAATCATGTAAAACTGTCCTACTTCATTTGAACTGTTGGTTACTCCATTTATTCATAGCACCTCAAATATATTCCATCTTGCTGACTAGAATTAGCAAATAGCACGTTGATGACTCAGCCCCTCAAATTAGCATGTTTAGCATCACTTTATCTTCCTTCATCCAACTCAACAACAAAGGTCTCATTTTAGCTCCACTAAGCTTTTATCCCGTATTTAGGTTCAGTTTAAGATCTTCAATGCAGGCTAACCCAGTTGTATTAAAGATTATTTTTAAACCAATAAGGTGCTTGTAACACCTCGGTGCTCCCTGAGCTCTTTGTACCATAAATACAACTTGAGGTGAGAGGCTAGAGAGCTAAAGTCAGGATTAGAGGTCGTAGGTCGGCTTCAATGCTTGCTCTCGCTGTTTCGGCTCAGTCTGGAAAGGTCCAAAAAACCGACCGCATCCATGTAATGGAATTTTGACTCGGTTTACAAGCTAGAATGGTCCCGGCTTGACAATAATACACGTTGTGTGTAGACAATCGAAAGCAGTCGAGGGCCTTTCAACCCACTCCTGGCCCACATGGCTTCTTGCACGTGAGCACACCCATGTGACACTTTTGTGTAAACTCAGCTCCATTGTTAAATAGCAGGCAAGTGTTCTATCAAATCAGCCAGATGGTGTGAACTCTGAAACCTTTTTAATACTATTCAGTGGAGATGAAAAGCTTCACTTGCAAATTATTTTCGTGCTTTTGTTTAGGAGAAAACTGTTATTTGTTGTGGGAACCGTCCTGATTTGGCAGTCAGCGCACCGCACACTGTGATATTGTTCTTTGGATCAATCTAGAGGTCTTCATTGCGCTCCGACGTGGGTTTTGTTTGGCATGTTTGGCATTACGCAGGCAGCTCTGAAATCCAACACTTGAAATCCAAACATGCTAAGACACGACTGGCAGCTGTAGTTGGTGTTCTCACTTCTTGTTTTTGCTTCATCTCTTAGCAGCTGGCTTCAAATTTGGAATGCACCTTTTTTTAATAATCCTCTGACCAAGTCGAATTTTTGCACATTTGAATTTGTATCTGAAAACCTCCCTTCAGGCATTCATTAAAATTCTCCCCTTTGTGTTCCTCAGCTTGAGTTACAATTGCAAGAAGCGGAAGATCAGGTCGGAGTGAGCTGGGGGATTTCTCACCTGGAGACCGAAATGGTGCAAGTGACCCCCAGTTTGAGCCAGGTAATTTCCAGGGTAATGCACGGATCACCGAATAAAGACCCTGACTGCAGTTTCAAATGTTCATTGTACGTTGAAAAGGTCAAGTTTGATTTCCATGTTCCAAGTATGATTTCATTGCTCTCATCGTCTGTCTGATCAGCACAACGTCAGCACTTCCTGCGTGGCAGCAGTAAAGGAGCAGTTGAGGCAAGTCCTCTGGGCGACGCAACCTTCTGTGTTATTGAGCTGCAAGCCTTCTCAGGCCTGTGAGGTCAAGGTGGGTGCTTGAGTCATGCCTCGTTTTAACCACCAGTTTTTCCCCCTTGTGAATAAGTATCACATGAAATGGACAGCAATTAATAAAAAAAATATATATATATATATTCCATTGTCTTCAACAGGAACCTTGCAACAAAGTGTTTTCACCCCCCAAACCTCCTCGCGCCCACGACTGGAAGCTGCTGGTGAAAAACATTCGGGTGACACTCAGTCAGCAGGAAGATGCTGCTGGTATTCACATTACAAACCGTCATAATGACGTAATGTCATATATAATAATGTCACATAAATACACTTACAGTATTAATATTTTAGGATGATTGACAGGAAGTCTGGTGTTGTGATTTTTTTTAATAGTCCATTATATGTAGTCATAATTATTATTAGAATATTCATTCTGTGGATAATGTTAAATGCAGCTCTTTTTCCCATCAGAATGAGGAAGAGGAAGTTGCAAAAGCAATATTCAGTCTTGCTTCAACACATTTGATTAGCTCTCAAGTCTGTTGAATAATGCATTCAACTCGAGGAAGACATTCTTTTTTTCATCTTAATACTTACTGATATGAAGAATTATTATGTCTCCTGGTTGACAGTCGGCCTTGCTCAAAATTGATGTAGACTCTAAGATGACTTTTTTTTTGTTTTGTTTTTATTATTGCAGGCAGCACAAGTCCTCTGTGTGTACTGCAGTTAGATGACCCTCCACAAAAATTTCATACACCAGCTTTGAAGAACACAGCTAATCTGGCCTGGGATCAGCCTTTTGTCTTGTAAATTTCGCAACACACCATCATCACAGGAAGTTGTACTCGTCCTCTCTCTCAAAATGACTTATTTTCTCCCCCGCCTGTAATATTTGTACTTTCCAGTGAACTGAATGGCCGATCAAAGGAGCTTTTAATTCTATTGATGAGTGATGCACAATCTCAAGAAGGTGAAGAATTAAAAGTATTGTGTAGCCATCCTATGATGATCGCACGGTTTGACGAAACTGTCCTTTCTCAATTGCAGATGGCTTTTTGGGACAGGTGTCAGTGCCTTTTGACCTTGTTAGGAAGCAGCCCAAAGGAAAACAAACATTTCCTCTCATGACCAAAGATGTAGTGACAGGATCCCTTACTACTGATGTAAGACACTTTTTCTATATTCCAGCAAAGGTGTCGCAGCGTATTAACTCGCCATTTTTCAGTTGACGTATCTGGATCCCAGTGAGGTGAGGTCCTGGCAGCCTCCGACCCCCGCCTCCACCAAGAAAGTGGAGATGGACCGGACCGTCATGCCCTGTGGCACGGTGGTCACCACCATCACTGCGGTCAAGAGCAAACCGGGCCGGGTGCTCCCTCCTGGACTAAGCATTGGTACGACAAAAAGGATGAAGAATTGTAAACCATTACTAGAATTGAAAATATAATTCAATTTTGCTGATGCCATTTTTTTCGTGTTTATCTTCAGATTCTTCACAAAGAGCTTTGACCCTGAAGCCCAAGATTTCCGAGCGCCGTGTTTCCGAGCAGATGTCAATGTTGGGAGCAACGGTTAGCAAGGCCCTGTCTTCTTCAGACACCGAGTTGCTGATGCTGAACGGCACCGACCCCGTGGCCGAGGCCGCCATCAAACAACTCCATCAGTCCGCCAAGCAGAAGCTCAGGTCTCCGGTGAAGAAGAGTACCATCATCATCTCCGGGATCGCCAAAGTAAGGATGAGCTAGCTTAGTTTAAGCATATTTTTGCTTGACTCTGATTATTTTCCCCCAGACACCGTTGTCCCAGGATGACGAGCTGGCTCTGATGGCGGGCTACGCTGCAGCGATGGATGCCTCAATGTCAGATGAAAGCTCTTCTCAGGATATGACCACGGCCATTATGTCAGGGACCAGTAGCCCGCCGGAGGGCTCTGAACACGAGGACGGTCCCAGCGGAGTGGGCCGTCCTCCCGAAACTTGGGAGAGCCACGATGGAGAGGATCAAAATCATACCTCGCTCTCCATGTGCGTGTCGGAGGTCAGCTGTAAAAAGAGAAGAGGTGAGATGGCGTGTCGTTAATTCACTTTGTATTATTTCCGAGGGGCAATTTAAAAAAAAAAATCATGATGTGTTTGACTTTTGAGGTTTAGCTAAATTATTCAGCGCTAATATCGACCAGATTTTCTGCCCTGTCCGTTTTTATTTCTGTCATTTCTTGGTTCTATGGTCTGTTTTCTTTTTTCTCATCACTCTCTCAACGTTTGTGCTATGATTACTGCCATCTTAGAGGAAAGCAGTCCTAAGCGCACGATATATCCAGATGAGTAAGTTACCACTTGTGGGTAGTAGTAGTAGTTTTAGTAGTTTTTATTGTGTGTCGTTTGAGTGGGTAGAATGTGTTAAACTGCTCTCAGCAAACTCGAGCACCTTATTGATTATAGCAATCACTGTCGACTATACGTGCGTTGACTTTTTTACGAAAGCTAAAGGTCAAATGATGAGAGCACGTTTCACCCTGTCCACTTGTGTACTCCAGGAAGCTTCCTGAGGAAGAGCGCCAAGTTGTTCTTCCGACGGCGGCACCAGCGCAAGGAGCCTGGAATGAGCCAGTCGCACAATGACCTGGTCTACCTGGAGCCTCCTGCCACTGCGGAGCGGGCCAGCAAAACTGCTACCATCAGCCGCATCCTCAGCCGTAAAGGCAAAAGCAAAGCGAATGGTTCCGCTTCCATTGGGCAGCCTCCTGCGTGACACGTCCTTCTCTCCCTCCCTCATCGACAACTACCACCTCAAACTTGCCCTCTGTACGTCTTTGGGATTTTTGTCTTCCATTGGCTGGCCAGCACAGCGGGGCACCTGTATTGTTTGTGACAAAAAAAAAAAAACTCTGCAGAATATGAGTCAATCATATCTCAGAGGATATGACTTTGCATGGTTCCTCAATTGGGTTTTCTGCGGCCTTGTTAGCAACTGATGGGACGGTTGTGGGCCATCGTCTCTACCTCCCTGACTTTGAAATATCAACCATCCCTGCTGTGAACCGTATTTTTTATACGACGGATCAACAGGGCCAATGATGAACATGAGAGTGGGCTTGGAGGATTTGCACACTTTTCACGTATCTTTTCTATTTTGAGTGCAATGACTGTTCCAAATATTCACAAAGGGAGATGATGCATTGGTGCAAGGCGGTGGGAGTGACATGACTACTTCTGGGCACAAATACTTTTGACGTATGGTATTTAAACACGACATTTGTATGCATATTATTTCTTTTCACTCAGAGGTCAGTACGTCAGATGTGAGTGATTTGCAAGTACAGTAACACTTGTAACATCAAAATTCGCATCAGCCGTGCAATATCAATGTCCAAAATATCCTAAATATAAAATCATCACACTGTTGATAGGATAACACAATGTGTGCTTTTTTGTGTGTGTGTTTTAAACAATGCAAATGTATTGCGTCTTCCCAAAATATTTTTCATGTACACTAGAATGACCCTTAATGACTTTCACCCTGCAACTATGACATCACACTCAGCGACATTATGTTTCACACAACTAGTTTTCTAGTTAGATCCTCAGCTTCATGGCCGCAGTACCACACATAAAACTACTTTTTTAACGTCCGGTATGTCAGATGCTGATTGAAATCAAACAGATTGTTTTTGCTTTTTGATTTAAAAGGTGTGTCTGCAGGCTGTTGTCGCTAACTACTGTACCTTCCATTTTAATGACTAAGATGTAAAACGATATGCAGTGCTAAGATTGCCTTACAGTAGCTCTGTGCACAAATGCGCTCTAGATGAGAACCTTGACTCAGCTTTTGGCTCCCATGCCTCATTATAAAGCCTATGCACAGAAAAAAACAGACTTCTGCATTTATGCCATTGAGCGTTTCTTGGAACCCATTTGCTTTTCTTTGTCCTTCATTGTGTCGTATGGCCCTTATCCGATTACAGGCTCCTCTTCCAGCAATGACTCCTGCTTCTTAGAGGTGTTAAATTTTGCTGTGTCTAGTAACCTGTTTGCACTACGCTACTATAAAGCATTCAGTAAACAAAAGGGCTGTTGATTTTTTGTGTGTGTGTGGGTATCTTCTGTTTGCACAGAAACAGATCAGCTGTATTATTACAGAAATAACCTAACTGTCAAATCATTAAATTTTCAGCAATAAATACTGATTGCATGATTAGGATTTTTGTATTGGTTGTAGTTATTAGATTTATAAGCATATATGGAGTTGCAAAAATAGTTGTAAAAAAAAAAGAGAAAACGTGCATTTTTTCACTATATTTTATATTAGTTTTTATTTAAAATCGCATTTATTGTCAGTTTTGATCCTCCATAGATAGTAAGAAAAAGAGAAAACATGCTTTTTTTTCATTATATTTTATAGTAGTTTTTATTTACAATTGTATTTATTATGTCAGTTTTGATCCGTTATAGATAGTAAGGACACAAATTAACGTCTGTCGTCCAAAATTCAACTTTGACTACAACTCCCACAATGCATCAGGCATCTCATTTCCGGTCCTGCGCCGTTTCTGGAGCGGATTGGAACCCGGAGTCAGGATTCTATAAATGAAGTGTCTTTTGCAGAAAGGGTAAGATATTTCACCATCAATCTATGTGGTACTCCTGCAAAATCTCGCCATAGTTGGGTAGAAAATGTGTAGCCGGTTCTTTTAAATCGCTGCGGGTTCACCCTTGTCGCCTGCATTGCTGTTTACTGGACACCGAGGCATTGCGACTCCGGTTTGGCGCTTTGCGTCTCCCGTCCATCCGCCATGCCGACTGTTCTTTGTTACATTTTTATTCGAGACCAGACCCTGAGATCGGAGTTAAAACCCGGCTACAGTTTGGGAGCAACTGAAATCCTGGATCTACTCGGACTGCACACGTTGACATGTTGGCTCCAACTATGTCGCTTCTTTCATGCTGTCAAAATATTATTTTGTTTGCGCAATCAATGGCGCTCCATAGCACCGCATTAAAATAAAATTGCAAACCCATCATTTCATTTATATCCGTATAGCCAGTCATTTTCTCTTTCTCTCTCTCATTTGACATCTGTCAACTCTTTGGTTTCCTACTTACAACGTTGTTATTTGTTGCTAGGTTTACAGAATGGCAGCTCAGACTCCAGAGGAGTGCATCTGTGAGTATGGATCATCTCAGCATCTTATGCCTATGGAAGTCCATGTCTGTGTAATGGCAGGTTTTGGTATCTGTGTGTGCTTGATTATAGGGTGTGAGGACTGTGGGCAGTACCATGATTCCGAGTGCCCGGAATTAGGACCCCTAGTGACCGTTCAGGACTCATTTGTTCTCAGTCGGGCCCGGTGAGCGTGCACAATTGACTGGAATCCATTGATCAATTTGAGTTTTGCATCGAAAAGTAAATTGAAGTGTGTATTCTGACATTTGACCTCACTGTACAGAACTTCCAAAGCTATGTCATATTGTAAACATGCTCCATAAGGATTAATATTAAATTAGTAATTTTGATGTTGGATATTCAAGTCTCATAATGCATTTACACATTTACAGTCAAGTCCAAAATTATTCATACCCCCGGTGTTATGAATAGTTTTGGGTTTGATAGTTTTGATAATAATACTTACTCCAATTCTGTATCAGTTCATCAATTCCTAATAGCCTGGAGATCAGACCTTTGGCAGAAGGCGGCGAGGGAGTCTTCGTCCAGCGACGGCTGGTCAAACGAACTCGTTTTGGGCCTTTCGAAGCGAAGCGGGTCTCCGTTTTGGACAACGAAGGCGTGTTTCCCTTGAAAGTACGTTCATGTGCTTCCTGAGATATTTGTAGTTTGCGACTTTGATGTAATTCCTCCCCTTTGATGAGCAGGTCTTCCAGAAGGATGGCATCGTGGTGTGCTTTGATTGCAGTAGTGAAGATGACTGTAACTGGATGATGCTTGTTCGACCTGCCACAGATCATCAACACCAGAATCTGACAGCGTACCAGCAGGACGATGACGTGTTCTTCAACACATCCCAGGTTTGCCAATCCCTGACGTCTTCCAAGTGTCCACTTAAGCTCATCCATTTCTGCTTTGGTCATTTGCTGCTTAGGATGTGCTGCCAGGAGCAGAGCTGAGGGTCTGGTATGGAGCTTTCTATGCCAAAAAGATGGAGAAGCCCATGCTGAAGCTTCCAGTTCAACCATTGCCACCTCAAGGTTCCTAACATTGTAATTATGTTGTGTTTCGAAATAAAATATGGTAATTGTATCTCACTACATCTTCTGGATCTGTCATAGAGACTTACGTGAAAACCAGCTCCTCTCCCCCCCCTGTAACGAACTACAAAAATGCAGGTAATCCAGTTCAAATTATTCCGTGACTATGTAGATGACTCTAGCTCACGCTATATGAAAATGAATACAGACTATAAAAACCTCTTGTCTTGTAAAGACATCACTAGATGTCATAAAGCCGATCCTTAAAAATGATGGTTATATAATACTTTCCACCATGTTCCAAAGGGTGCTTGAAATTCTTGAATTTTAATAGTCAGTATTATTGTTGAATGTTGGATTGGGCATAAACCTGAATTTATTGCAAGCCGTATTTCTATTTCATATTTTGTCGTAATAGTAGACAGTGAAAATGTTCTTTGCCTGTTCTTCTCACATTGGCCATGACAGGTGCTGTCAGGAAGTTGATGACCACTCCAGAGCTCCCAGAAGATCCTCTAACAGAACAGGAGGAGAGCACAGTGGGGCCCAGTGAGGAGATTCACTCCCCCGCTGGCCGGCCTCCTGTGAAGAGGGGGCTCACTCGTGGAAGGAGAGCGAAAGGTCGCAGGCCTCGACCTGTCACCGCCGCCGCAAGCAGAAGCAAAGGTGAAAAAAACAAGTGATCATTCCAGGCTGCCAAAGCTGCAGATTTATTACTCCATAACGTTCCTCATATGTGCAGATGTGAAGCCCCCCGTGGTGAGCACGCAGTCGCTTACTTCCGAATCAGCAGTTCCTACAGAGAGAAACCGTCATCTCGGGGCAGCAGACGTCGGGATTGCGCATAAGAGACACAAAATCCGAGAGCACAAAAGGGTGTACCGCTGCTCCCTGTGCACCAAGGTCTTTCAGAACAGCAGTAACCTGAACCGACATATCCGATCACACGGTACTGGGACGATTTTACTCCATCAGGTTCCTCTTTGGATTTGAATTCAAGTGAATTTTCTCGTCATCTCTCCAGGTGATAAACTGTTCAAGTGTGACGACTGCGATAAGTTGTTCAGTCGGAAGGAGAGCCTGAAGCAGCACATCTCGTACAAACACAGTAAAAATGTGGTGGGTAATTTTTTAATCCATAATCAGCTTCTCTGTCAAACCTGCTTGTTAAAAAAAACACTTGTCGTGCATTTGTGTAACAGCCCGACCTGGAATATAAATATAAATGCATGACTTGTGACAAATCCTTCCGCCTGCAAAATGCCTTAAATTTCCACAACTGCAGGACAGGTAAGGATTTTTTATTTTTTATTTTATTACATTTTGTTTGACATATCGAAATGAAATGTATTTTTCTTTTTTCCGCTAGACGACAAGACATTCCAGTGCGATATCTGCTCCCGCTTCTTCTCCACAAACAGCAACCTGTCCAAGCACAAGAAAAAACACGGAGAGAAGCTCTACTCCTGTGAAATCTGTAACAAGATGTTCTATCGCAAAGACGTCATGCAGGAGCACCACAGGAGGCACAGCGTCGGTGAGAACATAGTGACTCGGCACACCTGCTGTTCTAATACCTGTCTGCTCGCGGTTGAACAATGACAACAAAGGAATTACGTTATCGCTGTTTACCCAGGAAATTCCTATTATTGTCGAGAGCTTCAGGGTTTTCGCTAAGCCACATGTCATTTAAACAGGGCAAAAACACATGAAGCGAGAGGAGTTGGAGACCAATGGAGAAGAAGCGTGCAAGTACAGAAAGGAACCATCACCGTGTCCCATCTGTGGAAAGGTGAACTTTTTCTGCTTTGCTTTTCCAGCACTTGCACAAGATGGCAGATGTTTGAGCATTATTCTCACGTGTGTGTGTGTGAACAGGTGTTCTCCTGCCGAAGTAACATGAACAAACATCTGCTGACTCACGGCGATAAAAAGTACACCTGCGAGATCTGCGGCCGCAAGTTCTTCCGAGTGGACGTGCTTCGAGATCACATTCACGTGCACTTCAAGGTCAGGCATTGGTCGCTAATCCGTTTGCAGCCTCACAAGTGACTTTCTTATTTAGATGATGAAGAGGAGAAATAATTAATAAAAAATAATTAATTAATCAGGCATCGATGATATTTTAGCTCTCATCATAGATAACTAAAATAATCTCCAGCAATATTGAATTGTTAAAAAAATTAATTAACAATGATTAAAATGACAATCCTATTAAAATAATGACATTTTGACAAACATCTCAATATCAGGTTCTCCTCATTGCAGGATATTGCCGTAATGGATGAGCAGAAGAGGGAGGACTTCATTAAAAAGATCGGCATTCCAACAGCCGATAGTGACGAAAAGGATGAAGATGAAGAAGATGAAGATGACCCCGAGCACCATAAGTATCACTGCAAGAAATGTCAGGTAGGCTTTCAAGATGTCAATGTGATCCCAACGTGAATTCAAATGGGGGCTTTTTGCCGCGTACGCAGATGTCCTTCGCCAAGGGTCGAGAATATCTGAAACACATCACGGAGCAGCACAAAGAGCGAGGTTTCGGCTGCGCCATCTGCAACCGGCGTTTTGCACTCAAGGCCACGTACAACGCTCACCTGGTCATCCACAGAGAGCAACTGCCTGACCCCGCTGTGCAGAAGTAAGCATATTATTTCCCTTTCCAAAATTGAGTTGCTTCAATGTAGTAGAATGCAAATTTTTGTCTCGCAAAGGTATATCCATCCCTGTGAAATATGTGGCCGAATCTTCAACAGTATCGGTAACCTGGAAAGGCACAAGATCATCCACACTGGTGAGGTCATGCAAATGTATCAAATTTTTGATTTTTTTAGGTCTACATATAATGTATTTTCCGGACTATAAGGCGCACCTTCAATGAATGGCCCATTTTAAAACTTTGTCCTTATATAAGGCACAGCGGTCTATAAGGCTCAGCATTAATGCATCATCTCAGATTTTTAATCCAAATCATTCTCCATTTTATCTTTTTTATTTCAACTTCAGACGCAACAAATTACTTTATAACCACAAAATAATGATCCATAGTCTTTTTGATTCATGATTCAGAGTCTTCAGCGGACCACTTATGATTGATTTCATGACACAATGCTTCGGACCAATTTAAATTTAGGAATTTGGTCCATATGTAAGGCGCACTGGACTATAAGGTGCACAGTCGGCTTTTGAGAACATTTTAGGTTTTTAAGTGCGCCCTATAGTCTGGAAAATACGGTATTAGGTAGGTACAATCTAAATAGAGACTTGCACATCCTGCAGGGGTGAAGAGCCACGGCTGTGACAAATGCGGCAAATCATTTGCAAGGAAGGACATGCTGAAGGAGCACCTGAGGGTCCACGACGACATCCGAGACTTCCTGTGCGCAGAGTGTGGCAAAGGTCAGCTTTTATTGTCTGCATGGAGTAGCTGTTGCTTGGATGCTTTGGACATGATGGAACCTACTTGCAGGCATGAAGACCAAGCATGCCCTCAGGCATCACATGAAGTTACACAAGGGTATCAAAGAGTATGAATGTAAGGAGTGTAACCGCAAGTTTGCCCAGAAAGTCAACATGCTCAAACATTTTAAGAGACACACAGGTGAGTTATTGTTTCAAATTGCTGAGTTAAAATTGTCGATGTATTCGGTCATATTTATTTATTTTTTGTAGGTACAAAGGATTTCATGTGTGAGTTGTGTGGGAAGACATTCAGTGAAAGAACAACTCTGGAGACACATAAACTCATTCATACAGGTAAGTATTCTCTGGAGTTGGCATCTCGCTTGGTTCATTTGTCATATTTTCTTAATAATAGTTAAGCTAGTTACGCTAGCCTCACCGTGTTCCCCCTCTCGACAGTGGGAAAGACCTGGACTTGCGCCACCTGCGATAAGAAGTACCTAACCGAGTACATGCTGCAGAAGCACGTGCACCTGACTCACGAGAAAGTAGAAGCCCAATCGTGTAATCTCTGCGGCACAAAGGTTTCCACGCGGGCCTCGATGAACCGACACCTCCGACGCAAACACCCAGAGGTGAGCGTCACGGCTTATTTAGTTGGACTTGATGCAATTACACATTAACCTGGTTTGCCTTTTGTGTTTCAAGGTTGTCCCCGTGAGAATTGACGACTTTGATGAATTTCAGGAATCATCCACAATCAACGATTCGTCAATCAGCATCGCGCAGGTTAGCTCGAAGTCTAATTTATGCACGTAATTTTGTCGTATGGTTTGTGAAATATAATAAATGACAATCTTTTAGCCAAGCCT
Source organism: Syngnathus floridae (assembly GCF_059516105.1). Classification (NCBI taxonomy): domain Eukaryota; kingdom Metazoa; phylum Chordata; class Actinopteri; order Syngnathiformes; family Syngnathidae; genus Syngnathus; species Syngnathus floridae. The sequence continues at coordinate 8,227,039 of NC_142427.1, read as the reverse complement.
GACGCTAGTAAAAGACAGCCTGTCTCAGGAAAGACCCAGCCGACCTACTCGCCAGACCAAGAAGAAGCTCAGAGTCGCGCCCGAGCCAGAACTTTCCGGATCAGACGATTACGTTGATTTCACAGAGCCCAAACATCTGCCAGAATTCAACACTGTGATCATTGGTGAGGAGACAGAAACGAGCTCTGCGGTGCAGAGTATCCAGCAGGTACGCTCGGAGTTGCCAAATAATATTCTGTTCAATGAAATCGTGCTCTAATTCCTATATTGGGATTATTTCAGGTGGTTGTTCTCACTGACCCCAACGCTCCATCCGCCTCCTCCCCTAACAACTCCGTGGGGCTGAGCAACATGGCGGTCGCGCCCAGCCCTACACCAGCTCAGTTCACAAGCCTGCAACCCGTAGCCGTCGGGCACCTGACAGCCGGCGACCGGCCACTATCGCTGGACAACTCCATCCTCACGGTGACCTTCGACACGGTCAGCGGCTCGGCCATGCTGCACAACAGGCCCGCCGAGCTGGGCCCAGAAACCGTCGGTCCAGCGGGAGGACAGTCAGCCCAGTCGGTTTCACACTTCATCAACCTTGCCACTCTTGTCAACCCCATGAGTCACCAGCTTGAAGCCCAGACTCTGGCCTGGAGGCCAGTACCCACGGCCGAGGGCGGTCAGGTCACTCCTGTGGTTGAAGGCACCCAGGGGGACGTTCACGGGGTCCAGAGTCAGGTCCCCGAGGGAGGCCAGTCCGGCCAGAGTCAGCCACCCACGTCACAGCAGCAAAGTGGCACCACACAGCAGATGTTCAGCTACTAATGAGGTGCTGGTCACCTAAACCTGTTGCTTGTACAAACACTTTTATGAAATTTGATTTTATGAAATGTAAATAGATTTGATCATTGTCACCCAGAGGCCTCTCCAGTGTCATTCAAATGATTGAATCAAACTGTTAGAATAATCAATTCAAACTTGTTTTTTTAAAGAACTATTCTTTTTTTTTTTAATCCTTGCTTAAATGCTACACTAGCCCTATAAATGTACAGTACGTGTTATCAAGATGGAAACGCTTGGACAGTTTTTAATCATTTGTATGCTTGTTTTAATCATGTGATAGTGGCTCGGTTCTGCATTTTTATCAAACGATATCTTTTTTTTAAACATTAATCTGTGTATATTTGTCTCAATTTGCCTGTGAAAAAAAGAGGATGTAAAATCTTATTTTGACTAAAAATATTTCTGTGTTTTATTAAGGATGTCTTTCGTTACGCAGTAGTAATGAGTCAAAAATGTTTGACCAAATCAATGACTGAATTATGACTGCGATTGCATAAATTAAATTGACTGATTAAATTGATTGAATTAACCAATCGCATTCTTTGTTGACTGTGACGCACTTGCATCCTTTCGCCTACTAATCCCAGAATGCATTGCGCCCTCCCTATTTCAACCCAAAGTCACAAATAGCAATATTCAGATGTTTCCCGCAACATCTCGCTTGCAGTGATTTTAGAACCTGAAACTATTTCTAGATTAGGACAAGTTCCTGTTGACATAAAATCAAAGTACATAAATGAAGTTGATTATTTCAAGCCCAACTTTCGCTTGACGAGATCTAATGGAGGATCCCTAAAATGGTGAATATGATAACCTAAAATGTTGTTCTTTGTTTTTATTGTGTTCATTGTGAATTCATATTTCAACCATATCTTTTTCTGCTAACTGGAGCGTGGAGTGTGTGGGGTTTTTTCCCCACCGCTTGGTGGCAGTAGCGAGCTGAAGACAACAACCTATGAAGGTATTAAATCTATTTGCAAACAAATTACAAAGAATTAATGTAACTAAAGTAAGAAGTGGATGAGCCTGATATAAAATACATGTTTAGTATTTAGCATTTCATTTGTTTGTAACATCAAAGAAGGAGATATGGAAAACAATATAATATTAATATAATGTTTTCTGGGGAAGATTGTATGGAATTAATTTGAACTTGATAACATAAAGGCAATGTGAAATAAATGATAATGTACATACAATCAACATTATGCATGTGAACACATAATATTAGTCTCAGATTTTTTTCTCCTCAATTTTTCAGTCTTTTCTCATATTGGCATAATTTAGTCCAATTAACTGCTTGCTTCTTTGTACATATTGCTGGCACATTTGACCAGAGGCAACAGCGACAAAGTAACTTGATTCTCACTGTTGCTTAGCTTGAGTACCTTGCGCAAACCGGGTGACTGTTATCAGATGACCCCTCAATGCTCTGCCAAAATTCCGGCCTACATTGACACAAAAATACGTATGTGAGATGACACATATCTGGTTTTACTGACTATGAATATATTTTCCATTTGACCACCAGGAATAAGAGTATATCTAGATTTGTGGCCTTCATGGTGGAGCCTGTGAACGCTTCCATTTGTGCATGATGCAGCCAAAGCAGGAAATGATGTCACAGCAGGAGGCTCAACCTCCTTTTACACCTGAAGAGAGGGAGAGGCCAGGCTGGGTTAGACAAAAAGAAAAACAAGGAAGTGCTCACAAGTAGCTCAGTCTGGTTGATCACTCGTACACTTTGTGCCGGGGAGAAAAGAGGAGTTGATCCCTTCCAGTTGCTTTGCCAGCACGGATATGGATGATCCCGATTTACCGTATGGGAATATGGGACTGCTCAGGACCTTTGATTCATCTGAGTTCTGCAGATGGGAGAAAATTGGCTCAGGTGGATTTGGACAAGTATACAAAGTCCGGCATGTTCAGTGGAAAACATGGCTGGCAATCAAATGCCCTCCTTGCCTTCATGTGGATGACAAGTAAGTCTTGGAGTGATGTCATCAAATCTCATTTCTGTCATTGATTAAGATTAGAATTGAATGACGTTGAAAATTAATCTGATATGATTTGTTTTCCTCTTATTGGGGTTTAAAATGTGTTTTTTTTCCTGCAAGGTTTATTTATTTATTTTAAAAAGCACAAGCAATAAATTCATCTGCATCACCAAAACAATCAGATTTATACATAAATATTTTTTATTTTATAGGCTAGGCTCATGCTAAAAAGTTAACCATGAATTAATGTTAAAGACAGTTTGTTTAAGGACAGTTTATCTACTTCAAAATGAGTTATTAATTAAAGTTAAATACAACAACAAAACTTTATGGCATAAACCAGTAAGTCATAAACCAGTAAGTCATAAATTAGACTATGCAAATAGTGACTTTCATTTTTCCATGTCTCCCAAAACAATATGTGAACTTTTTAAGCATTGTCTGAACTTACGTATCACTATATAAAGAATTATACAAACTTTACATACATTGTGTATATTTTAAACCAATTGTAGCCTTTGTGATTTGAAAACTGCATTCTACTACTATGCAATGTTTTTTTCCACTGTTCACCTTCATGTTGGTAAAAATATTCTTCCATTCGAGAAATGCAAATTTTCACCTTTGTTTAAAACCTATATAATCAGCCGTCAATCCAAAGGAGGGGTTGTTTTGAAAATGACGTCGCCCAAATTTACTTAACAATGCAAAGTATGTAAATGATGCTTTCAATGGTGTGGAATTAACATCTTAAAGCCACCAGAGCAGCTGTTGATTCAGTCTCGACTAGTTTGCAGGCTAAATATAAACGACCTAATGTGAACTCCAGCCACAAAGACACTATTTTTAATTTTTCTTGTTACTGCATTGGCACGGAAACAAGAGTTTTTATCCCATTAATACAAATAATTAATTAATGAATTGATGTTAAAGAGACACAAACTCTCATCCATAGTGTATAAATGCCAAAACCATTTTTCATTTTGAAAATATGAAATATTAATTTATGTGAGCATTAGAAATGAACTGTTACTTTGCACACATCAACTCACAGATCACTAAAGTGAAGTGACGATTTTAGTACACTTCCCCCCCCCAAGGTTGTGGCGCAACTCCCAAGCTGAACCCGAAGCCAAGATGTTATCAACCCTAAACATCTCCAAAGTACATATTCAGGACATTTAGCCTGCTCCTTCACTGACCTGCAAAAGACTCAAAGGCACCTTTTGTGCTCCTGCCACACACACAATAATAGAAGCTGTAAAACCAGTCCTACCGGGCCTGTTGGGAACATTGTTTGGTCCTGTTTGCATCAAGTGAAAGATTGGGCAACCAGTCAATGCCCATATTCTTATATAATGCCTGAACATTTTTTTCTGAGAGTTTGCATTCTTTTTTTTTCTTCTTTCATGTATTTTACATTCAACAAGGAGCAATCATTAATTGGACCCAACACAAGAATGCACGTCAATGAAAAGATTACATAAACTGTATTTAGTTGGTGTTATTTTGTTTTTTTCCGACTTTCAAGCATTCTGTGTGTCCTTTTTTTAATATTTTGAGACACCTGTTGATTTATGATACTCTAGTGGTCAGCTTGATTCAAATGAGAATTCTATTTTTATAATAATCATCTGCATGGTAGACAGTTCACAAGTGAGAACAAACAGGACAATTTGTAAAAAATTCCAAATGTCTGATTAATGTCACTGATGTCTAAAGACGCATTGGATGCTAAAAAAAGCACGAGACAACTGTAATTTTCCTGGTATGTTGCTTACGCAAATGGTTGATGCGCCATTATTGTTACTGATTATCAGTTGCTAGGCAGAAGTTGCGTGCCAACTGATTAAAAAAATGCCAGTCATGCTTGATATGCTGTTTCAATTTTGAATTCTTAGCTGAGACAAGGAAAGCCATCTGAAACACATGAGTTATAAATATCCTTATTGTTATTCTAAATTTCCCACCTTAGGTTTCTAAATTGAATCTGAAGCTTCTTTCATTTCAACTTGGTCACCTTGGTCTTTCCCACGCATTCCAAAATCGCAAGAATTTATCTTTATCTAAAGCCCATTAAGAGGTTGTATATTTGATATTTGCTCTGAGTGCATGAATTGTGTTGCAGTGATGTCAACGGGGCCAGCGGGTAGATAACGGCAGCTTAGCAAAGGTTGAGCAACACGGAACAGCAGCGTTCACTCACCTGCAGCATTCCAGGCTCATTTGGAATGGGGAAAAAAAAAAGTGGTTGAAAATTGCATTCTACTATACTGCATTATTTGAATTGAATTCCTTTTTCAACCCTTCTCCACATGTTTAATTCTTAAAATAGTTTAAAAGTATACAAGGTCTTGGCTCCAAGGTTAATGTTAGTAAACATTTACCCTAACTGTTAATCTAGTCAGCATGACATGCAGGCTCCTGACATTTGATTTGGGCCTGAAGTTAAATATTACAGGTCAGTGAGCAAAGCATGAGCCTCCAAATGATTTGGTTAATGTTTTCTAAGAGGCTCACTCAAATATGTGATTAAAGAAGATGAACATTGCACGTTTGTTGACTTAAATATCGATTAGGATTATTCAAACAACAGATTGAATACTTTTTAGTCTGATGGATATATTTAAACTATTTAGGTTATCTTTGAGATACCAATAAAGCAGCAATGAATAATTTTTTTTTTCTAGCTAGCAATTTCTAATGTGGTCTTCCATTTTGTTATTTGCTCAGGGAACGGTCAGAGCTGCTGGAGGAGGCCAAGAAAATGGAAGCAGCCAAATTCCGATACATCTTGCCTGTGTATGGGATCTGCGAGGATCCGCAGGGTCTGGTGATGGAATACATGGAGACGGGCTCCTTGGAAAACCTGCTGGCTACGGAGCCGCTGCCATGGGAGCTCCGCTTCCGTATCATCCACGAGACGGCTGTGGGGATGAACTTCTTACACTGCATGAACCCGCCCCTGCTCCATCTGGATCTGAAGCCTGCCAACATCTTGCTGGATGCCCACTACCACGTCAAGGTGTGTTTCCACCTATACTACCAAAACCACTTATTGCATATCAAACCATTTGATCATAAATATTTTGAACGGGTCCAATTGTGATGGCCCCGTCAGATCATCATAATACAATTTTCCATGATAATTTCATATTTAGCACTTTTGATTTCTTTATTATTATTATTTTTTTTAACGTTTTTATTTGTGGCTCAAATCAAAGCATTGCAATATCACAAATTAATATTAATGTTTAAAAGAATAACTCAAATACAAAATTATTCACATACTTATTTACTACTTGCATTCCATCAATGCACAATAAATAAATGATAAATAAATAAATGAGGTGCCTGTGAGAAAGTTAACTTGTTTTCATCCAGGAAACTACCCGTTAATTTGACCCTCCCTTGCCTTTCCTGTTGATCCATTCGAAAATGACGGCCATCACATTGTCTTTTTATTCTGAGCAGCTCAATGGAGATGAATGCAGTAGGCGGGAAGCATCCATTTAACTGTAATAGCTGCATGTAAACACCTCCTCCAGGCTTGTCCCTACAGGATTCCTTTGGTTCCTGTGACTGTATCTGTCTATGCGTGTGTGTGACTGTGCGTGGGCGTGCTCATTCTGAAGGACCAGCCTCTCCTGCATCTGCTGCATGCCGGGACATGGCCCCTGGAGCTTTGCTGCTCCTTTCCTATGAGATGGGTACTCAGGGTCTTCTTGCTAAGGTTCCTTATCTGGTCTCTTTCTCATAGTTATCAGATTTTGGCCTGGCTCGCTGGAACGGGCTGTCACGAGCCGATGATATCAGTCGGGACGGTTTCTGCGGTACCATCGCCTACCTGCCACCTGAAAGCATCATTGAGAAAGACAGAGTGTCTGACACTAAACATGACATATACAGGTTGGATTTTTTTTTCTTTTTTGGAAACATCGAATAAACTACTCCTCTTTTGTCTGTCGTTAAAACCCCATGCTATAATTCCCCTCCAGTTTTTCCATTGTCATCTGGGGCATCCTCACTCAGAAGAAACCTTATCAAGGTGAGACCAATGTGATGTTTGAGTAATACAGAAAAAGTATTCTTACCAAAAAAACAAATATTTTTTGCTACCATACAATATCTATATGAAATGTGTCTGTTTGAGAAATATGAAGTTTCTTGTCGTTGTTTTCCCCAAGGAGAGAACAACATCTTGCAGATCATGGTGAAGGTGGTGAAAGGGGTGCGTCCAGATCTTGGTGCAGTGCCGCGGAGCCGTCCTACTGCTTGTACTGGCTTCCTAAGTCTCATGCAACGCTGCTGGGCAACTAGTCCTGAGGCCAGACCCAGCTTCCAGGGTAAGTTTTATTTTGTTTTATTATTTTTTTGCTTTATCTTGTTTTAAAGTGAATTTATTTTATTTATGATTCGTCCAGAAATCACATCGGAAGCTGAAGCTCTGTGTTGTAAACCTCAAGAGGAACCCAAGACTCCGACCTTGCCAGAGTCCGAGTCTACTTCCTGTGACGGGCTGTCCCTTCATCACAAGGTAGGGGAAGCAAGAGCAACTAAATGGTCATTATAAATAAATGTAACATGTAAAACAATTTAAAAACACTTTTCACAGGTATGAGGGTTATTTATTGTCAATATCTGTTGTTTATGAATGTGTGGATGAATATAATTTTTTTTCTTCATGGCTAAATGTATCTGTAAAGGTGTCCCAGACGCCGTTATTACAATTATCAGTTTATTTCCTGAGTGAATATTTGATTAGAACAACAGTGACGTGGCCAAGGAAGAATGTTAACTGATTGTTCAGCCCGCCTGCTCTGTGTCACATGTGCACTGTTGATTTTGTGACAAGAAAAACAAGGTAACAAAATTATTACTGAATATTTATCAGTCTGTTCAAATGAAAGATTCTGGACTTAAATGCAAGTCCTTTTTAAGTGAACAATGTGCCTTTTTTCCACCATAGCTTGAAAGCAGCTCTTGATCTTCTGGTCTATTCTCTCCACAGGTTAAAAACGATAAGCAAGCAGTGCGTCCGGTCTCGGCCATGTTGCCGGAAAAAGACTACAGTCTGTCCGAGCTGTTGACCCAGGTGGATTCTGGAATCTCCCGGAGCTTTGATCGACTGAAGGAAGAAAGTTGCCGCAGCAAAGAGAATACTTGCAAGAGGTTGTCTGGCATGTCGTCCGCAGATTCAGCCTTCTCTTCGCAAGACTCGATAACGCTCTCTTTTGAGAAGGAAAGCACCATCGGTAAGAGTTGACCTCAAAGTCAAAGGACGAATAGCAGCTAATGTTAAACGGTATCTTCTTTCCAATCTGTAGATTCTGCCGAGGTTCACAAAAGGAAGTTATGTGACGCCATCCGAACCAAGGACATTGCGAAGCTGATGAAGATCCTCCAGCCGCAGGATGTTGACCTTCTCCTCGATGGAGGAGGCAGCCTCCTGCATCACGCCGTCACCTTGGACAATGAGGAAGCCATCAAGTTCCTTTTGTTGAACAACGCCAATCCCAATCTCGCCAACTCGCGGGGCTCCACCCCCCTCCACGTGGCCACCGAGAAGCACTTGAAGCCACTGGTGGAACTTCTGCTGGGTCGACGGAGCACCAACATCAACGCCAAGGATGAGGATCAGTTCACAGCTTTGCACTGGGCGGCCCAGAATGGCGACGAGGCCATGACGCGCCTGCTTCTCGACCGCGGGGCAGCCATCAACGAGACCGACGGTCAGGGGCGAACACCCGCTCACGTAGCTTGCCAGCACGGCCAGGAGAACGTCGTCCGCGTGTTGCTGAGCCGCGGCGTCGACGTTCGAATCAAGGGCAAGGACAATTGGACGGCGCTGCACTTCGCCGCCTGGCAGGGTCACCTGGGGATCGTGAAACTGCTGATAAAGCAGGCCGGCGCCGACATCAACGGCCAGACGACGGACGGCCGCACGCCACTGCATTTAGCCTGCCAGAGGGGGCACTACCGAGTGGCCCGAATCTTAATCGAACTGAAGGCAGACATTCACATGAAAACCTTGGAGTTAAACACGCCCTTGCATGTTGCGGCAGAAACCAGTCACACCAGCACATCCCGCCTCCTGATCAAACACCACGCGGATATCCACGCCGAGAACAGCCAAGGATTTACTCCTCTCCACTTGGCCTCCCAGCGAGGTCACCTAGCTACAGTCAAGATGTTAATAGAAGAAGGGGCCGATCCTCTGAAAGTGACCCGGGCCCAACGCAGCCCCTACCGCCTGGTGGCTGAAAACGGACAGTGTGCGGTTCTGAAAGAACTCTTCCTTCACTCTCCAGATGGGGGCGCTCTTTCGAATGAGCTGGGCCCCGGGCCATACTTGCCAGAGGACTCAATTAGCAAAAGTTTGGCACCGCCTGAGCAGCCAGCAGAGTCAGTCAAATCACTTCAGAGGAGAGTCGTTATTCTCAAATTAACAGAGCGCAATGACAAACCGCAGGCGACCACCACACAATGTGCACCGGCTTTGTGCTAACTGGAAAAAGATGCGTAGAAAACTGTTAAAAAAAAATATATGAATGTGTATATATAGTATTAATTGCCGATGCCCATGTGGTGCTTAGACGATCAATGGACCAGAATATGCTAAACACCTGCTCTCAGCATTTTATCATGCTTACAAAAGCTTCCATGTAAATGTGTATTTATGACATATAGAATTTACTTTTTTACCCATTTTTTTTAATGCTAGGATAAAATCTGGTATAGAAACTTTTTTGCACTGTAAATAACTGATGACCTTTTTATTGTTTCAGAGTCATTATGAGTTTGGAAAAGGTTTGACAATGTTCTATGCCTGTTGCATATCAGTGCTACATCAGGGATGTCATTAAAATACCTTGATAGTATTGTGCGGCCTAGTTTTTTTTTTTTTTTTTTTACACAAATATTCGCTGTGATTATGATTTCACTAATTTGTGAACATAGATTAATACAAATTCCCTAAAATTATAAATTGGAAGAACTCAACAAATGACTTACGGATAACGCCTGCAAGTCAGAGAAGCCTATGTGGCGGCCATCTTGGGAGGGTCAACGTTCCCATGAAAGATGGAATTTGCTCATTTCTCAACTGATTTTTATTCATTGATTTTGTAATTGTCAAAATACATGCTATCAATGCAGAACATCTGAAAAAATGCTTTTTTAAAAATATCTGTGAAGGCTCTATACACGCAATTGCTTGACATTTTACACAACCATCTGCAACACCATATTTTTTTTCTAATTCTGCTGATCTTTTTTGGAGTTCTGTTTCACAATAATTAGAACTCACAGTTCACAATTTGAATGTCACTCTCCATCAACCACAGTCTATTTATAAGCAATAGAATATCTTGTTTCACGTGTCTCAGATTTAGTTCTCACAACCACCGGCATGTGGGAAACAATAATCGTGCTTGACAAAAGGCCAAGTTGGCATGTCTGCATCGTGCAGATTCATCTTGAGTGAAATCACAGGGTTGTCTGCTCTCCCGACCCCATAGATCACGCTCAGGTTGGCAAGCATCATGGGAACTGGCCCCGAGGAGGATCACATGATGCATGCCTGATTAAGAAATGAGTGAGGGCGCTGACGTTCTTTACAATTGCTGCCTGTTGATTCAAACGTGTCATCACAAAACCTAGACGCCCTGAAGACTTGGCACTTGGAACCCGAGGCATGTTGCACGGTGGCAAATGCGCAATTGTCCTGTTTTTGCAGAGAGGCTGAAAATGAGGAGGCCTCTGCTTCCAGGTAATTTTTTCAGACCTACAGTAGCTCCCATTATGTGGCATTATTGAACCACACGCTTTTATTTTCTATAAATATAGTGTTGGTTTTATTAATGTCTTAAAATGCTTTCTGACCGACAATATTTACCGCCATTTTAAAATATTAACAATCAGCTGTACACTCACAAATGTAACACGATCAAGATGTTTTGACATGTGAGAAAGGCCTATCTGGCTTTTTATTTTGAGGTCATTCCCGTATTTTCTGCGATATAAGGCGCACCGGATTATAAGGCGCAGCTTCAATGAATGGCCCATTTTAAAACTTAAAAATACGGGACTTAATGACAAATTAAATAGAAAAAATATGCGTTGTGCAAATGCAGTTGTTTTGAATGTTTCGGAGGTTCTGAAGTTTCATATTGTATGTTCTTGGAGTTTACATTCTAATTTTTCATGAGTCATCTACCTTCTTTCTTTTTCACTTTCCTGTCTTCCCACTCAGTGTTTTGACTCCTTCCCCTCAGTCTATGACGAATAATGGTGTCACTCCCTCCAGGTTGTGACTGTGTCTGTTTGAGTAAGATACAACCGAGGGTAAAATCCCGTGGATCTGCATTCACGAAACAAATGTCGGCTGTCATTAACTCAACTGTGTTTATTACAGAGCATGGAATATATGACACATCTTATGATAGTGTGTATAAGTTCACCCTCCTCTGTAAACAAATTATGAGATGGTTTGTGTGTAATCATGATGTTTTTTGGTTTACTATACTTCCCCTAAGGGCCATTGTATTTTTCAATCACACTGTAAAACACGGGGAGTGATATTTACTTTAAAAAGAATCTTTCAGAACAAACACATTATTGATCATATAAATTCCAAGTTGGAAAATGAATGAATGAACCAAACTTTATCAGCATGTGATAATATAGATCCAAGCGAATTTTGTGAGCTGTTTTTCCCTACCCTGTCTTTTCTCATCATCCTCATTTATTCTAACCTGACGGAACAAGCTAAACAAGATCTTAGACCTCGCCTCTGAAGACACAGGCGTGCGACAACATGTGCACATCTCCTCCAGGCAAATACACGGACGTGGGCGCACTCACACGACAATAATGGAGTACAGTACACAATTTATGGTCTGTTTCCTAGTGCTTGCGCAATAACACTGAAGTTGAATGTGAGCTTACTAGGTAAAAGGTTAAAACGTGGTTTGAAATTATGTTATACATGTCACGTGGCAAATCTATGTGTTTGGAATCAGTAGACATTTTTTATGGCCTAATGTGATTGCTTCCTGGAGATGTTTTGTGATTCAAGTTGTGAGGATAAAGTCCACACAGGGGTGGGAAGACACACTATGATGTCACGACAAGGTAAACTGTGCTCGTAGTGAGTCAACACATGCGTCTCCTGCCAGCTAATAGAAAACTTTGCCAACATAACAGAGGTTCATTTATCACGTCGACACCCTGGGAATTAAAAATAAAAAAATGCCTGGGGCCTTGAAGAGGCATGGGATTTGTTTTTTATGTACAGTATTTTCACAGGAGGGCAGTTATAGAAAGTCTCCTTTTTTTAAAAAAATGTTGATAGTGTATAGTACGTAGTATAGTATATATTCTTACCATTTTCTGTTGATTGTGATTATAAAAGTGGAATGTGTATGGTTATTATTTGTTTTGTCTCACTTTTAGTTGCTTTTTGGGTCTTTTGCATTGACTTAGTCTCACACAACATTTAATATGTTACGTTCTGTTGTTCAAAATTGCACTGACTAACATGTCATGATGATCAAATTTGATTGTGTTTTTTTTTCTTAGTTAAGAAGTGTTTTTAAATAACAAGCTGTAATGTCCATTTTTAGCCACAAGATGGCGCAAATTATTTTCTCTCAAGCAAACTTGAGAACTCTGCTTCACGTCCGAGTATATACATTTTTGTCATAAATAAATACATGAATGAATGAATAAATAAATAAATAAATAAATAAATAAATAAATAAATAAATAAATAAATAAATGTATTAATAATGCATTACGCGTATCTAATATGAATTATGGACTCTTTCTTCATCAGCACCAATGCATATGTGCAAGTGTGCGTCCCTCTCCTGTGCGCGCATTACTTGTAAATGGGGATTAAATTACATTATTATTATTATTATTGTTGTTATTGCATGGAAATATGTATGCTGACGACATCTGGAGGGCATATCATGTTGAGTTTGCGGGGGGGGGTGTTAGTATGACATGAGACAAGTAAGTTAAAAAATAATGTATCCCTATATTCTATTCATCTATATATATTCATACACGTGTTTCTGTAATGATAATTATTGTTTTAATTACGAATGTGTTAACGATTCTTGTTAAGAAATTCCTTTTTTCTCACCTCCCCCCTGGGGTAAAGTAGTGGTACATTCCAATGAGAGCCAAGAGGTTTCTGCTAAGTGTTTTGGGATTTGCCGTGACGCGTGGTTGTTATCAGATGTTTGGGTTCCTTCCTGTAAACCAAAGTGTGGCCCGAAAAGGCGACGACGAGTCCGTGGACAGTCTTTTTATGATAAGGTTGAGTTGACGACACTCGCTGGGTAAGACACTTTTGTGTTCTTCAACGCCGAATAACGGTCACGAATAATGCAATGTAACCACTCGAGGGGATGCTAGTTTGAGCTCCTGTTACTAGCTTAACTTGTTGTTAGCTGTTATTAGTTTGAACGAAATGGACACATACAGTCCATCAGTCGTATTGTTTATACACCATCCAACTTTATCGAGGAATCTGATCGAGTGTTAATCAAGATAACCAACGTAATCGTTTAGTCGTTAAAGCGAATATAACGGACACCGTGTATCGTTCATGCAAACAAACCATCTCCACCAAACAAAGAATCAGTTACGACTTCTTTTCTAATCTTCTTATGATGGTTGCGAAAGTTTCAGTGAAGCCTTTACGTCAAGAGGCCTCTAATATCTGTTGCATTCTATTTTTCATTATAATCGATCAGAACGTCACTAGATTAAAATGACACAAAATATTTCAATACACAGCACGTCAAGAAGGATAAATAATCTTTCTGGTTGTGTAAGCTTCTTCTATTAAGCCATATGATCCATTTCACAGTTGTGTCGCCCTACGCGCCATGGATGAAGAGGAGCAGTTTGTAAACATTGATCTGAATGATGACAATATCTGCAGTGTCTGCAAACTGGAGACAGATACAGGGACCTTATCTTTCTGCCACATTTGCTTTGAACTCAGCATTGAAGGTAGGACAATATTGTTTTTCTTTGTAGCCATATCGACTCCATGGAAGAAAAATAATAAAAGGTTTCACAATCAGTTCTATAGATAAAGATATATTAAAGATCAGGAAGGGTAGTCTTTGTTGGTGTTCCGAGTAGATGTTTCCTGTTACTTCAAAAATGACAGCAGAGGAACGGGTTATCTTCATTTGGAATTTCTCACTGATGAAGACACATTGTATTGCTCCACTGCACCATGTGAGCTGTGGTCAGTACGTAGCCTGAAGCGTCAACCCGGCAGAGAACAAGGGAGCTGCTGTGGTCTCAAAAAACAATAACAAACTTTAAAAACATCAAAAATGGTATGGTTTATTCACTTATCTTGAAATATATGTTCCACAACTTAAACGAAACACAAGAAATTACCTCCAAAGCTGCTTGGAGGGAATAGCAATTTAAATCCCTTCTGCTGGATTTCGTTTACATTGAGATTGCGCTCTTCCATTATGGCTGCGTTTGCTAAGCCCCCCACACCATATAAGCAGCTTTACCAGGAGGATTGTGATGGGTTAGTTTTAGCTCTCAGTGTGTATGCACAAACTTGACCACCTTCTATTTGTGCCAGGGGGGGAAAAAAAAGCAAGCTTCAAGGTCGCTTCTTAATTGTCTATTGGTCCATTTCACGTCAGAATCACAGAGTCCACCTTGCGGCTTGATTGACCGTTGTAAATATTTAACATGTCTAACTTTGTCTCCTGTGACCTTTCGAATGCCCAAGCACTCAAGTTACAGACTGGTTAACATCCACAACAGCCAACTGTACATTCTCATTGGCTAACTTCCACGTCACTCACCTGGCCATGCCCAGCCTTTTAAAGCCACACACAATCCAAGTTACATGAGGAGAATGATACATGCAGATTTATTCATTTCTTTTTTCAATTAATTAATGAAAAACAAATGTTTATTTTTGATTTGATTCCAGTGTTTGTGTGTTTTCAGGTGTTTCTGCTACCACCTTATTACATTCAAAGTCTCTCCGCGGCCACAGAGACTGCTTTGAAAAATGTCACCTCATCGCCAACCAGAAGCTGTCACACTCCAAGGTCCCCCGAAGTGCCTACGAGGGCATGAAAGTGGCCCTCGGCCAAAAACTGAATCGTATCATCCAGTACGCCCAGAACAAAGACAATGCCTCTTCCAACAACAGTCTCAGCAGATGCGGGTCCAGGCTTCTTTGTTACAGCCAGCCCAGCGAGCGCAAGCTGCTGCCCCAGTCGGAAGCCCAGGTGCCTCGCTACGCCCCCCGCTGGGAACCGGTGGAAGCACCGCAGCTGCCAGACTACACAGCCCAGGAATTGAGGATGCTGCAGAACTCGTCAGGGGACCTTTGGTCCAGCGATGGCAGGAAAGCTCTTCACACTTGGGAGTCCTCGTCAGCGGGAGGGCAGACCGAGAGCAAGCATCGGGGCCACAGCAGAGATGAATGTGAGCCAATGTGGAATTTACTGGTGCAAAGTTTCACTTTCAATGCTTGAGCGACATGACTCGGCACGTTCACATCATTTTGTGGTCATCGTTCTGTGTCCATTCCTGTTTTCAATTCATGGTGATAAATATTGACAACATGTAAAATGCATCTCTGCTTTTCATACAGAATCTGGATTCACATTTTGTTATTATTTATTTATTTTCTTTTTTAGTGACTGAAAAAAGTGTGGATGAGCTCCATCACTTAAACACCCAGCTTCTTATGAAGATTCAAAGTAAGTGGTGTGACTGAGCAAGTGCGGCGTGTGTGTGTTGAACAGCGCTCATGTTTTGCAGGAAGTAAACTATCATTCAATGTCCAAATTTGAGGGACAATGCAGATTTTTGATTGATGTTCTCTGCTTTGACATTTTACATGACCTCTTCTTCCACAGAGGTCTTCGAGGAGCTGACTGCGGCCGTGCAGGAGAAGGACTCGCTGGCGTCTGAGCTGCACGTTCGTCACGTAGCCATCGAGCAGCTCTTCAAGAACTGTGCCAAATTGCCCTGGCTCCACATTAGCAGGGCTGGCATCAAGACCAGCAGCAGCAGCACCGGTATCGGAGGCCCCGTAGAGTGACGTGTCTTTGGGACACTGGTGAAAGATCGTGGTTGCTGCAATAAGACTGAGAACAAAATGCCCTCATTGGGGCTAGATAGCACTGAGCTCAGTATTAAGGGCTTGCTTGCCTTGTGACAGATGGCTGAATTTTGCTCCAATTGCTAAAAGTCCAAGTCACTGGATTTCATTTTATGTGGAGATATATTTCACTTTTTTTTTTATTTTTTTAAATTGTCTCTGTTCACCTTCAGCATTTTAAAAGTTGACTTTATTTTCTGTTCCATGTTTGCAAGCTGCTTCCTGGCATTTCAACTGCTTTTTGTGCTTCTTTGGTATCTTAACGTTTCTATACAGTAGATACCATAAAAAAAAAGAGTGAACGGTGATGGTTACATAAATGTATCACAAAGGACCTTACATTATTGCAATATGACATACAACCCTGAAAAGAGCACAAGTCTGTAGAAAATAACCAAAGGGAGAACTGATAAACTAAGGCTTTATAATTATTGATCTGTATAGCTTATATGCCCACTTGGGTACCCCCTCTCCAAAAAAAATGCTTCTCCATTAATTCATTCAAGCTTCCTCTGAAAAAGTATTGCTGTCGTGTACACAGATGCATGAGGAAATGTTCATCTATTTTATTGTCAAACCAAAGGGTTCAAATTCTGTGCTTCAAACGGCACACCTGTGATTTACTTGTGCTGTGATGCTTAGAATCAATTCCACTGCATATTTACTTTTTACCAAGTTAGAACGATGTAATTCTTTACGTTTTCATCCACGTGAAGTTTTATGAATGTGTGATGGACTTGATAGAATGTTTTATAAAATATAAATGTACATTTTAGTTAATGAGATGAGAAATCTATGCAAAAGAGAAGCAGATCATTTAGAAGCCTTATACAAACAATTATTTGTCTTCTGACGACGACTCTTAGCTCCAGAATCGCATTCACGGTTAAAAAGAATTTCAAGTTGTTACTGTATTGCTTTCAGCCTCTCTTTGTAAGAGAGTATGTTAATTTGACCCTTTTTGGGGTTTAGCTCTTCTTGAAACATATATTTTTTTAGCATTTAATGTGTGTCTAAAAGTGGTGGGATTCTAATGTTTTGAATACGGATGCTGTGTGTTTTTGTACCTTGCGGGAAAATGGCGGTGCTCATTTATGCCTTTGTTCAGCAGAGTTCCTCAACTGCAGACTCAAGTATTGCTGTTACTTTTTTGCTTTTTATTTTGAACAAGGTCACATTTGTGTTTCTGTGATCTTTTATTTTCTATTTATTTTTGTACGTGTGTTATATTGGACTTTACGCAGGTTGTGTAATGTATGCTTTTTCATTTTCAATAAACTGACAATTTTTGCTACCTCGTTTGTATTCATATATTATATTATATTTGTGGTAACATCAGATCCAATTAATGTATTTTGGTCACTTCTCATCAAAAATCTTTTGTGCAAACTCATAAACATTACCCAATTCGTAAGCCAAAACTTACAATTCTCACATACTAATAGAACGTATCAATTTCAATCGGATAATGTTTGGTTGATAAGCAGCAGATATGAAATGCGTTCACCATTATGTTAAAGCACTTATAGGGAGGGAATTAACAAAACTGTGTAAATGCTGCCATCTAGTGGATGATTAACAAAATAGTGTAAATGCTGCCATCTAGTGGACCGATGGCCCAGTTACACCTCATGAGGTAAATTTAAAAGGTTACTTTAAGTGTAGTCTGCACATTTTGACGGATTTTGACGGGTTAAAGGTCAATTCTTGTCCTTGCCATCGCCAATGCGTGATCGCGCGTTATCTTTTCAATTTAATTGCATAACGCAATAACACCATTTAACCTTTAGATGGCAGCACTGTATTAAGTTTCGGCTGACCAAAGGTCACGTGACACCCTGCGGCTCCCTGTGCACCTGCAGAGAAGAGAAGGAGGAGCGAGCGGACTTGTGTGGATGCTTGGCGAGAGCTCTGCGACCGCCTTTCCCCTCTGCAAACAAGTTTTCCCGAGTAAAGTTTTACCGAAACGACTTGGACTGACATTTAACTGCAACGGGGATGGAGGCACCTAACGCCTGCTTGTGGTATTTGCTGATCAGCATTTTAGGGGGTAAGTTTTCTGTCATTAAACGCGACTTGGATTCCGACGATATTTTTCCGGCTGGGAGTGCGAGTGGTCAGCCTCGCTGTGTTTTTTGGAACGTTAAAAACCAGTGGCGAGAATTTGCACACTTGCATTGTTTAAATTGATTATGCGCTGATAACTTTGTTGTATTCTCAGGACCTGAATGAGTAGTAAAGTGTGCATAGGACGTGCTTAATAGAAATAACTAAATAAAATGAAATAATTAATACAATGCTCAGCTGGGGCCAATTCCGATCCAAGGTCAGTTTCAGTATAAATTATTAAGCGTCGCAACTACGCTCGTGTTAAATCGTCTCAAGAACTTGAATGAATTTATGCACTTAGATCATGAGTTTGATATAATAAAATAAACCATATGTATATTTATGTGGCCTCTTTTGATTAACACAATAGCCGGAGGGTTTTTTAAACCTGTGGCTGCCCTGTAGCGCTTCAAAGTACGCACTAACAAATAAAACTAAATCCAACCTTGAATTTCTTTGTGCTTGTGTTGGCTACTAGTTACTATTTAACCCTAGTGACCTTTTACTTAAGATTGATAATGTGGCCCATTGAACCAAAAGTCACCCTTTTACCTTACATATCTCTCTTCTAGGCACAGATTTCTATTTTAATATTTTTTGTGATCTTACAATCCCTTCTTATTTGTGTATTTATATGTTGCTATAAAACTGCAAAACGTGTTGCTGATAAGTACATGGGTGTGTTTAATGTCCTGGAATTTACATTGAAACTCACAATACTACTCCCACGCTAAACAGCAAGTGAAGTGTGATTGTGTTTTTGTTTCACTATGTTTTCTGTTAACATTAGGAGAATTGCTTTTTACTTTTAAGTAAATTCCACCGAGCATTTTCTTAATAGCATCAAAGCCATCATGTAACAAAGAAATGCTTTGTTGGGATTGTGGGGCATACAATGTTTAGATTAAGGGCAATTTTTTTTTTTTTTTTTTTTTTACACTTCTTTTGTCTCACGGTTCACATTGTTTGTGCTTGTGTGTGTGCGTGCTAGTTTGGGCTCATTATCATCCCAATGGCAGCCTGGCCTCATCATTTGGGCAATGTTCCACTTGAGCAGTCAGGAACAGTATCTGTCGAACTGGTAGCCTTCTTTTGACAGTTTTGTCTTTAGGAGTAAATCATATTTGTGAAGCGCTCTTTAATGCTGATATAACAAGGAAGGGTGTTTCTGCTCTACTTTTTTTGTGCAGTTTGTCTGATGCAATTCAAAAGAAAATAAGTTGAACCGTGAGGAAAGGAATACAAGTGCTCTGGACAGATAAAATGTAAAATCAACAATCTAGTAATTGTGCTTCTGCAACCTCGCCTACCATCTGTTGTGCAAACAGTCATTCATTTCTTCCCACCGTTTTGAAACTTACCACTTAAATAAATTACAATCCGTCTGTGCTTTCCTCTTCTCGTCTGCTACTGAGTCTTTAGGTCAATACTGGAACAATGTCACTGACCTGGGAAAAACAGAAACCTGAGGAAACAGCAGGCCCAGAGTGCAGTTACCTGATAAGACTATAAGTGAAGGCTGTGGCCAAGAGCCGGTTGCTTAGTTACCTTTTGAAAACACACACGCACTGATCCCGTCCGTGAATGCACTTTGTGTGTCGACTATGTGTACGTTTCGAAAAGCTCCCCTCCCCCTTTATATGTAGCTAGAAACAAACAACCCTGATTTTAGTTATTGTTGTTCTGCATGCTTTGAATAATGTGATATTTTTTTGTTACTAGCAGAATAACTGGCCTTTTTTTTTTTTAAATTTGTAATGTAATAGAACCTGTCAAGGTTCATAGGTGCCTCCGTCCGCCATTGTCATTGGCCCCCAGGGACACGGCTCGTAACGACTCCAGGTCACATTCAGCCGCCCGTTGCCATCACTTCCCTCCTGACACAGGTTGCACCTAAGCAGCCGCTCACTGTCGCCCTGCCCTTGAAATCCAAGCGGGAACCGCGTGGAATTAGATTACACTCCAGAGCACTGCTCTGTCCTCCACAATCTGAAGATGGAGACTGAGGATGGAGACCATGAATATTCACAGTGCCTCACGAGCCTTCTGCCAACTGCTGTTAAACGATACGGGAATGTGAAATCCTGCTCCTGCACTACCTCATCCCTCTTTTCTTTCCCCTCCATTTCATTTCGGTATAACTCAATGAACAAATTGCCGCCTAGCATAAAAATGAATTGATTAATAGAAGCGCTTGTTTCCCGGTTCAGTTAAGGGCCGAGCAGCCGTTCTGTATTCACAACCCCATTCCGTTGTGACAGGTAGGGAGTAAAACTTCCTTCACGGGGGATCTTGCCAACGCATTCTTGTGCGAAGATTCTGGAAAGACTTGTTTTCCACCATCTTTTTTATTTCAAACTGATCATAAGGTTGTTTCATTTTAGTGACGCACATTTGTTGATTGAGTGACATTGGATCAAATCATTTATAAGAGTTTTTGAGAAGAAATACTTAGCGAATTTCAACGGAAGCATTTTCTTCTTGCTTATCTATTTACACAAGGTCATTGTGGTGCAGTTTCTGCCAGGCCCCCCCTGGAGTCCATCGGTTATCTCGCCCAGCTTCTGCGAGGGTGATGAATACCCTCGAAGCACATTCATCATTTAGCCGCCACTTGATGCCCAGCCTCTCAGTAGCCTTTGCTCTTAATGGCAAATAAGAAGGAGCTCAGGGACAAATAAGACGTTGCTGTGATGATGATGGTGATTGCTCACAACATTCGTTAAATGATCATGTCAGGGCTCAGGATGTTTTTTTCTGGCAATAATGAAGTCTCGTTATATTGAATCGGTATGGTAAATGTTAGCCCAGGCATTCCTTCTCACATTTGAGTTGTGGGAAGATAATTGCTTTGTCTCCTCCAGCAATAAAACCCCCAGCTCTCCTTTCTAAGAACAGTCGAGGTAATTGTTTGTCTAATCTTGAAAAATATTGTGGTTCTGAAAGGGCGGCTATAAAAAGGTTGGGGGGGGGGGGAGTGAGCGAAGCAGCTGTTGATTTAGACGATTTTAGCACACCTAGCTCATTAAAAAACATCACAGATTGTTCGGTAGGATTGTGGAAAAAGGCAAATAATGTCTGCTGAGATTACTTTTGTCAGGTCACATCATATGCACTGTGGACAAAAGTGTGTGTGTGTGTGTTGTATCGACATTGTCACTTTTTCAGCATCAGCTTGACCGCTTGAATGGTGTGACCCTATCGACCACATTAGATATGCCAATTTATGTTTTAATCTTGTTTGGCAGCCGAGGGAATAATCAATCACTATTAGCTGCTCCAAAGCAAAAAAAAAAAAAAGAAAGCTTGGCCATCCCATGCCTTTTTTGTAATCTGTGCACTTTGTAACCGGATGACTCAGCAGCCGGTTTTCCCCGAGTACCATCCAGATCCTACACTATTAAAACCAGCCAGGAATCTTAGCTCTTTATTTTACTTTAACATTTTCCTGCCAATATTTTATTCATTCCGTAGATACTGCACATGTGAAAAAAAATGAGATACTTAAGAGGAAGTCGACCCTGGAATTTTCTAATATGTTCATTCAATGTGGGCCATTGTTGTCTGGCAGATCCTCTTTGTCTTCTTCCACTGTTTACAACTTCTACTTTCTCCCTTTGTTTTCTGCCAACTCCAAAACGATCCACTACATAATAGCGGTAAAAGTAACCAAAATGTTTCTTGTTTTTTGAATTGTTTTTACCTGAAAACATTTGAGTGAAATTCTCATTTCTGACAATGCACAATATTGTAAAATTCAAATAAACGGCCGGGCACATGGAAGCCATGGAAGCCGTGCCTTTTTCTTTTCCTTTTTATTTTTTCAAATCTAGCCAGTAAAGATGATTCTGATTCCGATAAGAGCTCCTAGGTGACTCTTCAACTTGTGTCGCTGGCGCGATAATGTTGACTTTACTGTTTGGCTTCTGTTGTTTGTCCTCTTGACAATGAAAATGAGGCATTGCCCTTCGTGATCTTTCGGCCATTTTTTTTTTTTCTTATCTGGAGTCAAGTTACGGGTCAGCAAGGAACTTTAAATTTAAATTGAATCTCTGCTTTATTGATATCGCCCATGCAAAATGCATATTTCTTTTGTAATTGTATGATTTTATCTGAATTTGACCAGTCAGATACAAACTTAAATATGTATCGTCATCTAATAGTTGAATAATAGCTGGGATAATATATTGTATAAAATATATTTTATGTCTTTCTAGTGTGCCATAGTTTACTGCACAGGTGTCAAACTCAAGGCTCGGGGGCCAGATACGGCCCGCCACATCATTTTATGAGGCCTGCGAAGACAAATTGTGCATCAAATTTGTGTCATTACTAGAATTGCAAATTGTCTTCACTTTTAATATCTTTTTGTTTTTAATATTTGACCAGTTTTTACTCGTCCGATTTGAAAACGAGTTATTTGTCAGTTTATTTTGTAGCTTTTACTGTAATTAATATGAGGTGCTCATGCATTTATTTCATAATGGCCCTCCGAAAGAAGCTATGACTACAATGCGGCCCGCGTAAAAAATGAGTTTGACACCCCTGGCTTACTGGATTGCCTTTTTTTTTTGCTTAACTAGTTCAGCTAGGTTATTTTTACCATTCCCAAATTGCATCTTGTCACTTAACGTTGTATGCGGAGTAGTCGTTTTTGTGTCGGTGCTGAGTGTGCGAGCTGGAGGCATGAATAAACCCGGGGGCCCCTGTTAAGCTGTAACAACAACTGACAGTCTTTGCCTGTGGCGTCCTACAGGCTTCATTACCCAGGTGTGTTTACAACTTTGGCTTTCAAGAACCTCCGAGTGAAGAAGAGACTCTCCAGCTTCGCAACATCTGCTCTGGCTGTCCTGCCAAGATAAAATGGAGAAGACAAAAAGGGATTATCCATCTTATCTGTCAACAGCTTTCTTATCTTGATGTCCTGCTGGAGTGTCTCCCTCTTCATACAGAGGACAGGAAGGGACAGTCTGTGTTGGAACATTCTTAGTAAATCCTCAGAATTTGAGTGGCACGGATATGTTTAGATGTTTTCATCCGTGCTCATGTTCTCCGGGGTTTCAGCAGTAAACAGATCTTTGCATTGGGATAATGTCAACTCATTTGACAGAATGAGTTGGCTGCGATATAACAAATATTGAAAGTAGCGCTTTTGAGGAGCGCTACTCGCGGGAGATGGAAATTCTTTGGCGCGTCAGGCAGATATGGAATGAAAAGTTGCGAAGTGGAAGTCTTCTGTCCATGAATTTATTCGTATTTATTTTTTATAAGAAATATTTTATTATTGATTGTTTTGCATCCTGGTTCTAAGCTCATCCATGTGTTGCCAAAGTAACTTTCTTTGAGTCCATCACAAGTCTGGATGAAGTAGGATTTTCTGCACTGCATTTAAGTCGGAGTGTTTGATCAATGTTGCTGCCTCCTGATCTGAGTTGGAACTTGGCCGTGTGCCCTGGGGCACTCACAAAGGCTGGGGCGCCAGCAGGGGCCCGGTCCGTATCAGGCAGGCCCACTGTATTTGTTTTGGGGGATGGTGGGGGGTATTTTATGAAGAGAAACCCCTGTGTCAGGACAGACGAGGAGACACCACACCCCATTGAGCTTTGTGGACCTCAGTCTTTTCTAAGCTTTTCGTATAATTTTCTGGGCTGGATTGGAACTGCAGGTCTGATTACCTCATGTATGGCCCTATTGTTTGGGTCACGGATTGGGAATTTGAAAATATCAACTTGATCTGATCTGGAGTGGCATTCAAGGATTTATATTTAGTTTTTATCTTTACTTGAAAAAAGATACCTGATATCTTATGGCTTTGGATTTTTTTCTTAATGCCAAACCGGATCCCCCGACACTTCAATGGTGTATCTTTGTGGTTATCTTATTAAAATGTTATTTTCTAAACCTCGTCAGCCATGAGATATGAGCTCTGCGTTTGTATTTATTTGTGCTATTTTGCACCACTTCTCAAGCCATGCAAACTATTTTCACATGCTCGCTAATTGCTCCCAGGGAAGTGTGTTCTCCCCTGCAAAATCTGGCCGACATGATTTTGTGCTTCTCCAGCATCTCTGATTGAAGCCTTCTTGTAATATATTCTCCATCCCCCCCTTTTTTTTTGGGCTATCTACAGTGTAACAATAATACATTTTGTAAAGCTGTTTACAGCTAATATCTATTTTCAATATGCTGCTTTTCCTGTTTAATTTCCTCCAAGACTATATTGTTACTTCTGCTGTTTTTTTTTTTTCGTTTTTTTTTTTAATCATGAAGATGTTATCGTTGTTGTTGTATGGCTTGGCGCCAAGCCTATCAGCTTTGCGACAACGTGCAACATTGTGAAGGGCTGGGCCGAGCAATCAATGGAACAATCCATTCTAAAATCTGATAAAATGTTTCTTTAGTTTGTTGCTGATCAAACCTCTAGTGACCAGAAGGTTAGCAAATGGCGGTACTGTTTTTAAAAGTGCACATCCCCTGACTATGACATCGCAAGTGCAATTAAGACTTGCTGAGTTTTTCCATTAACTGACCATTAAATTCCAAACACCAATGGGAATTGCAATCTCTTCCCTCTTGTCGGTAGTTACTTTGTTGCTTCTGTCGTTCAGCACCACCGGGTATTTCTCATGCATTTTAATACATGAATAAAGTCATCCTCTTTTTAATTATTATTGCAGCAACTGCTGGGAAGACATGAACTGCCACATATAGGAAATAATCATATTTGTGCAGTCAATTTGAAACAAAGTTTTCGAATGAAGGGATAAAAATTTAAATATTTACCCGATTCATCGATATATAATCAAAAGCTTAATCGATCATTGCAGTATTTTCCGCACTATAAGGCGCCCCGGATTATAAGGCGCACCTTCAATGAATGGGCCATTTTAAAACTTTGTCCATATATAAGATATATACATTTGGCCCGCGGGCCGGACTTTGGACACGCCTGCCGTAGTGGCTCAATATTGGTCCATATACAAGGCGCACCTGATTATAAGGCGCACTGTCGACTTTTGAGAAATTTTGAGGTTTTTAGGTGCGCCTTATAGTGCGGAAAATACGGTCATCGTTCGTTGCAGCCAATGTGAGTACCTATGAAGTCAACAATCTTCTGTGTCAAAACACGGCCCACGGGTCCACTATAAAAGCTGTCAAATGGCCGTGCAGCAAAAGTGCGTGCCGTTTGTCACCCCTTCATCATTTAATGTCCAATTATGTCAAAACAGCCTTTAGGTCATTCCTCACTTGCAATTGATGGCTGCATTGTGGGCAAAGTGGAGCTTTCAGGCCGCATTACAGCCACAATCTGAATGCTTCAACATTCCCAGCTATTGCAACGCTAAATAAACGTCACTACACACACATCGCTTGAAATTCCTCTGGGTACACTCGGGCGAGTATTCAAAGGCTTTCCTTCTGAGCGCCAACCAAGTTAAGAAGTTATCTTGTGCTGTGAGCAAGATAATTGATGTTCTCTTCGGCACAGTCACAGGGGACGGGCTTAACTGTTTGTGATGGCGAGTGTCGAAGCTATTTAATTTACTCATTCCACTGCCCCTCGACTGCTATTTCACAATAATGAATGTGGTGTTTATTCAATCATTATGTTCTATTCAGGAAAATGTTTCGTCTCCTTTAAAAGGCTGTTTGGATTCTTTTGAAAATCAAATGTACCATCATATATTTCCCTTGCCAGCAACAATCGGCATACAGAAAAGTTAAGGCAACAAATCAGTTTCCATCTCTAAATATATTTTGAAGTTGGAGGACTTAAATAGTAACCGGCTTCCATTCAACCTGCCATCTAGTAAACGTGCCTGCTTTTTTTTTTTTTTTTTGCACTGCCCATTGTCACTGAAGCTCTCCCTTTCCACTCTTAATGGCGCCGACTCAATCGCCACAGCAAGCCACCCTTCTCCGAGGCTTTGGTTGCCAGGAGACGGGATTCACTCCCCATTGTATGCCGACAAAGGTGGAGGGGGTCGCCGCAATCAGTAACATGGCGGAGAATTGGACGTCTGTTGGCTCTCCGTAGTCACTCCGCAAGTCCTCGGAGGGAGAAGGACATACAGTAGCGTTGGCACCATTGGTCAATGGAAGTATTGAATGGGACATGCTGACAGCCTAAATTCCTCACGCTTGTTTTCAGTCTCTCGGTAACCGTTCTTGACCTACTGTAGTACAAACTGAACTGGTAGAGTAGCAAATCCAGTGTCTGAGATTTTGCAAATATTTTTAAAAGCTTTGAATATTGGATGCAAATTCTAAAACGTACTTTGAGGCGTTGTGGTTGAATTTGTAAACTGATTCATCAATTAAAAAGTGTATTACAAAATGATTTTCCCTAGTTATTGTTTCTTATCCAATTATTATTTTCTATTGAGACATGGTGTTATTTAATTAATATAATTCAAATCACTTATTTTTATAATTATTATATTACAATGAAGTCATGAATTTGATCTACCTAATTAGTTTTGACCAGTAATAGTCAGACACACTGTTTATTTTCAAATTTAGGAGTCACTTTTTTTTGTAACTTTATTTAGGACCCCTTAGAATTAATTTAAGTTCCTTAAACAACCCTATAAATATTTGTATGTATGGTAATGTCTTTTTTTTTTTCTGACCCACATTCTTTTTTTGATGCTGTATTTGCAGTCGAGTTATGGTCATCGACATTTTGCACAGTTCCGGACTTTTTTTTTTTACACTATCTGGATTTGCCAGGTGTATCGCTTCCCATGTGTTGACTGAATTTGGAATCAAGCGTTACACTCTGTGTGTTCCTCTGCCCTGGCACTGCCGTCACCTGAGAGCCACCAGCCAAGCCGAGCCGATCCGCCTTTTGCATACACAAAGCTGACATGATATGACGCTTTGAAACTTCACGTGTCTGTGGACTAAAATAGTATTTGAGATAAATCCTATACGGTCCATATAACTTATTAGACGATCAAAAGAGAACAGTACTTTTGTTCTCCCTTTACAAGCACCTTTGACAAATTCCCGAGCTTCCACGTCACAATGTTTTAAAGCTCCATTGGAAGAGTGACAGTTTTCTCAATATTACTTTCCCTGTCTTTAGCCAAAAGCAGTGGCTGGCGCCCATGGGAATCTGTCAAAACGTTCAAACGACCAGCTGGAGCACTATGATGTCAAAAGTATGTTTGTGCAAATGCTCAACGGATTTAAGCCTCAACAACCGTGCTTGTGACTGCGCACTTGTGTGGTGTATTTTAATTCACTTCTGCAAACATGGCCCAATTCCAGTATGAAATTGAGCTGATGCTTTTGAAATGAGCCAGAGAGCTCAACCTGTAGCTACCGTTGATTATGCACACTGGGCAAGGATCTTGGACTTGATCTTACCCGAGTCTGGAGTATTAAAAGAAGTAGTAAAACAATCAATGGCTCGGGATGTTGTTCCAAACTCGATTTGTGTGTGTGAAAATCTTTGTGGGATGGAAATCTCGTAATTATTGTAATCCTTCCAGAAATAATATGCAAACGTTGCTGTTAATGAAGAGCTCACACTTGCGTGGTTTGGCAATTAGTTTAATTACCGTTGCAAGTTTAGTCATCTCCGTGTCTTGAAATGAGACTTTTTTTTTTTAATTCAAGAAGGATAAAGAAGGATTGCTCTTTTTTTTTTAATCTGCAGGAAATTTAAGTGACATCTGTCAGTGTTTTGTTTTTAACGTTATGTTTGTTACACCTTGCATTTCAGTAGCGACATATGGTGGTGGTTTCATTTTTTTTTTTTTTTTTTTTTTAAGCCAGCACCCGCTGATTCAAAGGTGGATGGCTGTCAAACGGATTTTAATGTTTTGAGACAGCATGTGACAACTTCATTCTTTATGCAGCCTCCCTTTTACATTCTGGGTTTTAAATGTCTCATTGAATGGAGAATATTAGCCCAGGAAATTACTTGGCCCATTCGTTCGAAGAATAAATACTCAGCTGAGTTTGCAACATGCATTGGTTATCTCTATTACTGTTTTTCACTGTGTGTTTTACCTTATGCATATTTTAAAAGGTACTTCGCTCCTCCAACGCCATGTAGCCATAGTTATTTTATGAGTGCAACATTTTCTGAACCAAAACATTTGACAGCTTACAGGTTTCCTTTTTTTTTGTCTGCTCTGTAAGTCACTGTTGATTACATCAGTGAGAAAAACAAATTATTGCAATTATGCTCTAGTTTTAAAACAATTTGTTGGTGTTGCAATGTGTAATGGTTGACTCTTGTATTTGTGTCCGTACAGGTTGGACCATTGGACTGGAGATAACATCCACAGGGCCGACATCCATCGAGAAAGCCAGCGGTGAAACCGTGAAGCTAGAATGCATGTTTACTTTGAGCCCTGAGGATTCTGGACCGTTGGATATTGAATGGAGCCGTCTGTCGTCAGACAACCAGAAGGAAGACAAAGTGGTATGTGGCAACTAGAACATTACCGTCGTTCTTTTCAAACAAAATTGTTGCGACCTTCTGTTGTTGTTGAAACATTTGTAGAAAATCACCGGAGATAGTTTGAGCAAAAACGGGAAATGTGCCAAAATACCTCTACAGAAATGCTTTGAGTGCACTGAATGCCCAAAAAAATCTATTTATTTATTTTTATTCATTTTTTATTTTTTTTTATTTTAATTTTGCCAACAATTTCTTCAACTCATGCACACCCCCACAAAGTGAACTAAAATCGTGGAGATGTGATTGTTTGGCCAGTGTTTGGGTTTTGGCATCAATGTACCGTGCCTGCATGGTTTATTAAACAAGAGGTGAAATGAAATACAGAGGCAAACACAAGTTGTGTATTTTCATAAGAGCTTTCAATATATGCACTATGTATGAGAGCAATGTAATTTGAGCCACATTCATTTCCAGTGACTTTGTTCTCTCGCCTTTTACTTTGTGTCTCCCACACACACATGCACACACACACATACACGGTAGGAGTGATGGAGGGTTTTTCTTTTTATTCCAGCGCCAGCCAGTTTCTTTCCTTTCCAGCATGGCACTCAGCCATGTAAAATGAAAACGACACAAGTCCATGCCTCTAGTGCAGGGGTGTCAAAGTCATTTTTTTCGCGGGCCACATTGTAGCTTCTTTCGGAGGGCCATTATGACTGTCAACCCAAATAAATGTATGAGCACCTCATATTATATACAGTAAAAGGTACAAAACAAACTGACAAATAACTCATTTTCAAATCAGACGAGTAAAAACTTGTCAAATATTTTTAAAAAAAGATATTATTAAAAGTAAAGACAATTTGCAATTCTAGTAATGACACACGAATTTGATGCACAATTTGTCTTCGTGGTCCACATAAAATGATTTTGCGGGCCGTATCTGGCCCCCGGGCCTTGAGTTTGACACCTGTGGTCTCGTGGATCCCCACATGCCCTCAAGGCGTCGACTGTCATAGAAACAGTTTTGTTACTGTTGTTTTTTTTTGGGTTTTTTTTTTATAGATGTGCTCGTATATTGTTGCTTTACTGCAATACCTCACAGCGCTCACAAATGTTTCCTCGTAATTCTCTCTTTATTTTGTGCTCGGGTTGGATAGTTTGTTTGTGTAGAAAAGAAGTTTCCCTTGGTATTTGTTACACAAGCATTTTGTAGCCAGTCTTTTTGAAACTTCAACAGCTAGGGATACAGGAGTTTTGTTTTTACAATTCCAGATTTTTTACATTGTTTGAGTTAATCACTGGCGAGGGAAGGGCAAGTCTTATGACTCAGGATATTTTGCTGTAGAGCAGTGTTGGTCGAATCTGTAAAACTAGCATTGTGGTTTTGTGATTTGCCTCACAAATGACTTGCACCGCTTCGTTTTTCCTCACCAAGCAACGGCATCACATGATAATGACCTCATAATAAAAGTGACACAATTTTTTTTTTTTAAAACCTCTGAGCTCGTCCACAGGTGGTGATTTTATCATATTGTCAATTATATCCCCACCAGCCTGTCATGTGCTTTTCATTTTAATTCCGCAATGATTTTCTTTTCTTTTTTTAGTACTTCATTATTGTCATGGTTATAGTGTTTGACTGAAAAAAAAAAAAGTAATAACGAGACGTGTGTAAAAATACTTCCATCTGTGCACCTGTAAGTATTTGAGAATTCTTGTCTGGCTGAGCTTGGGGCAATTTAATTTCCGCTCCTTTGTGGTCTCATCTCACATATTGCTGTTATTACTGCCCATGTTCTGTTCCCCAGCGAAAGTTGAAACGTTCACCCCCCCTGACAACTCTGTGGAATGTTAACTGAATTACCTGTTTAGGTTAATATATACAAGATGAGCACTGACCCCCTTTAACCCTTTCGCTGTTCCGTACTAGCAGAATTATTCTTCAAAAATGGTTTGGCAATCTGGATTTTCTCCAGGGGGTTTTCCTCCACCAATAACTCCATTCTTGATTGTTATTGTGCCATGATTAGTTTTCCCTGTTCTATTCTGAAGGAAAATGTTGGCTTCACTGGCCTTCATTTTTTTTTTTCCTGCTCTTAAGACCCAGAGTGTGGGTGTGTTTGTGTAGGTGGATAAGAAGGGGGGAGTGGACATAATTGTGGTCGCCTGTCCTTTGTTGACACAGCAGGTGTTGATTTGACTCCACACTGGCCGCTTTGTTTGTTCCACCTTGGCTCCACTTGGGAAGACTGAAGGACATTGTGATATAAAAGAGCTTACTTTTACTCCTCTGGAAATTTCCCCAAGCTTTCGACATTGCGGATTAAACGTTGTGTGCAATTGTGCATGTATGTACGTATAGGCAATATGATGGGGGTGTGACCTTTTGTGCAACATCCTTCAAAATGTATTTTTGTTTGTCTAGACCAGGGGTGTCAAACTCATTTTTTTCGCGGGCCGCATTGCAGTCAGTGTCTTTCGGAGGGCCATTATGACTAAAATAAATGTATGAGCACCTCATATTATATACAGTAAAAGCGACAAAACAAACTGACAAATGACTCGTTTTCAAATCAGAGGAGTAAAAACTGGTCAAATATTAAATAAAAGAAGATATTATAAGTGAAGACAATTTGCAATTCTAGTAATGACACACAAATTTGATGCACAATTTCGCCGTATCTGGCCCCCGGGCCTTGAGTTTGACACCTGTGGTCTAGACTTTATATACCCAGTACATATTTGCATTTGAACATCTTTTTTTCTCGATTCCATATGAACAGACGGATATTTAAACTTAGCAAACATGCTCTTCTCCGTAACCAGGTGATCCTGTACTCGGGCGACAGGGCCTACGAGGATTACTATCCCGCTATGAAGGGGCGAGTACACTTCAATTCAGCCGACCCCAAGAACGGGGATGCCTCCATCAACCTGACAGGCCTGAGGTCGTCGGACTCTGGCACTTTCCAGTGTAAAGTGAAGAAGGCTCCTGGCATCCGTGGCAGAAAGATGCTGCTGATTGTCATGGGTGAGTAAAACAAAAGCAAAAAAATAGCTCAGTACCCTCAGCGTTGTTTTTTTCCATCTCTCCTCTATATGCAGTTGAAATCACACACGCTTTGCCTCGCTTGGCTGTTTTGATTTAATCCCCACTAAAATTGAGAACATACCCTTCCCAGAGGCTGTAGACCACTGACCTCCTCGTGTTACAATTCTGTGTTCACCCACCCTGATTGTCAAAAGTGATCATCTTTTACCTCAATATTGAGGTCATTATTTATCCCGCATATCTGTCTCGAGTACATTTTTTTTTAGATACATTTAGAAAATAACTCTTCATGCAGCATTGATGTTCATTTATAATTAACTGACTATAAACGTCAATATTGGATGTATTTTCCTTGCATTAGAAATGAACTGTTTTTCATAAAAATGCAATTCTTTATTTTTATGCACGCTAGAATGACTGACTCATCCCAGTTTTGTGTTCGATAACTTTCTGCAAACAACACTCATATGTGTTGCTGATTGGTCCACTGATCAAATGAGGTTGAAAGTGAAATTCCTTCTGATTGTGCGTCCGGGAGAAAACGAGCTACATGTAGCACTCTTGTGAGATAAGCGCTACATTTTGCCCTTATCGTAGCTATGTGGGCTATTTCAGATAGTCGCTTTCCAAAAATGGCTCACATGCACTGCTCCCACCAGTTCAACCAGAAATATTCCAGCTATTGTGCAAATTTCAGAGCTGTTGACAAAGCTCTAATGAAGGTTGTTACTGTAAACAGTAAGTTTGACTTGATTATGACAATGAATTCCTGAAGTTGTCACTTGACTTCACTGCCATTACTTTATAGTAAATTAATTTAGCAAACGAGGTTGACTATAGATGTTTTTTCTTGGAGGATTATATTCGATTTCAACTCGAAGCAGATGAAATTTCATAGAGGAACCTGATTCTCAAATGTTCCTCAGAAAGGTTGTGACCCCTGAGGCAAAAATGCAGCATCAGTGACAGGTTGACGTCACTGGCCTGCTCCACTGACAGACTGAGAAACTCCT
This sequence comes from Syngnathus floridae, assembly GCF_059516105.1. Classification (NCBI taxonomy): domain Eukaryota; kingdom Metazoa; phylum Chordata; class Actinopteri; order Syngnathiformes; family Syngnathidae; genus Syngnathus; species Syngnathus floridae. Next base: position 8,194,437 of record NC_142427.1, on the reverse strand, counting down.
TTAATTCAACCCCAGAAGGGAAACAACAATATCACATTCCCTCAAATGTATTGTAGATCTTGCACACTGATTTCCATGCAGCGTATTAATGAATACTCTAAGAACTCGGAATTGTACAACCTTGTCCAAGGTCACTCGTCTTAATTTTTGACAGACATTCCCTTCCGCTAACAGACTTAACGTGACCCGGCTCTGATGGTGGTTAATATGCTGACATCTCAAGTGTGTCTGGCAGAGAGGGAAATAGCTCGAGGCTACATCTCTGACAGGTAGCTAGCTATTGACCCTAGGGACAGGGATGTTCTTAGCAAAGACACACTGACAAGGAGAAGCCAGGGCAATTTGCTGCCTGCTCTGCATTTTACCTTTAGGCCCATCTTGTCACCGTGTGGCTCGTAGCGGGAACACAAACACACGTCTATATTAATATATACAACCAGGCCAGGTGTTGCTTTGCCTTGTCACGACCGCTGTTATTTTTAGAAATACACGCGTGCTGACAACCGTTCCCCTTAGCTTGTAGCTGGACATGGAAGTTGAGAGCGTGACAATATTTGAGATGTTTTATAGCTTAATTGGTTAATTTAATTGATTGGATATGCTTTATGAAGATCTATGAGGTCATACAATGATTGTCCGATTATCCTGTCAAAGGGAAACATCAGAGATTATCTCGAGGCGTAGTTCAGAATCAACGGGATTCTTTCTAGAGATGCATCAACTGAGCTAACAGGGGGAAATAGATTTATAGCAGCATCCAAACTGTTTTGCAATCTACCAATCATGACCAGACCAAAACACTTAAAGGTATGTTAGACTTTGGCCAAATACTCCCAAAGGACTCTCGGATTGACCTCTCTTTGCTGTGAAAGGCAGACCTGGTATTTGGTCATCTCCTGGCCAACCCAGCCCCTACAGTGAAGCAAAACACTCCCACAGCATGATGCTGCGAGGAATGTTTTTCAACAGCTGGAACTTGGAGCCTTGTCAGGATTGAGGGAAAGATGAATGTACAGACGCGTCCTGGATGGAAACCCGTTCCTAAGCGCTCTTGACCTCACGGGAGGGCAACTGTTTAGCAGAACAACAAGCCCAGGCACACAGCCAAGCTATCAAAGAAGTGGCTTCAGGACAACTCTGAATGTCCTTGAGTGGTCCAGCCAAAACACAATCCGATTGAACATCTGTGGAGAGAGTTGTGAAAATGGCTGCCCATCCTACTTGATGGAGCTTGAGAGGTGCCAGAAAAGGGAAATGGCCAAAAATAGGTGTGCCGAGCTTGTGACATCATAGTGATAAAGGCTTGAGGTTGAAATTGATCTCAAAGGAGCTTCAAAATAAAATTCAAGACGACTTTTGAAATACCGCTGGAACGTAACTTAACGTAGAAAACTGTAAATTCTTTCCAGACACATCGTATATCCAAACCGTTCTGCATACCTACCTCAAGTCATCTTTCATTGATTTGCTCTACCTGGCTTTTCTTGAAACGCTTGGCTTTTCTCTTCAACAATAGCCCTTTCAAGTTTTGCCTCTTTCTGACCTAAATGTATGCCACGGTGGATATCCACTATATTATTTGCGTATCTAGGACACATGATCGCTTTGGAAAAACCCATAAATCCCAACCCCGTTATTCATTTTACAATGCCAGCTTAGCTGTTCCTTCTCTCACCTTCTCCTTTAACCTCATCTTTCAAACAAATAAATGTATTTGTAGCGCATTCCTAATGTGAGATGTGTTCCAAGCCTTTGACGCATCCACTTTCACCTTTTAAAAGATGTCTCGTGAATGTCATCGCTCTCTGACATTTACCGTGTGCGGTCCACGTTCGCCTGAGTGTGTGTGTTTCGGTACAACTCAACAGCAGCAAGAGCAGTCAGAACTCAGCCTTGGCCTCCATCACACTACCATCTGTCCATCATCTCTTGCTTATTTATTTATTTCTCTCTGTCCTGTATTTAAAATAATACCATGAGCTCTGAAGCACTGTCAGTCTCGGCTTAATCCTGGCAGCCAAGCGCCGCCCTTCCGCTTGACACCTGGTTCTCATCTGGAGCCTTCCATTTCATGCTCTTGTTGAACCCATTACCACACCATGATGTCAGTCCTGTCAGAGAATACGGCACAGGCTTGGACCGTGGCCCTCTCCGCCTACCCCCAATCCCTGGCTGACAGTGTGTCTGGGTTTCACCGGTCTGCTTTTAATTTGAAGTTTGTTTTTGAACCTCCCATCTCATCTCCTGCCAACACTGACTAACCAATGTGTTTGCACACATTTTGCTTTAAGATGGAGGAGCTTAGCCAACATCATTTCTTTTCTCCCTCATAGTTAAGCCATCCAAGCCCAGGTGCTATGCTGAAGGACAGACACAGGAGGGCAAAGACATTGTTCTCCGGTGTACCTCCAACGAGGGCACCCAACCCATGCAATACGGCTGGGAGAAGACCAGTAATGGAAAAGTGCTGCCTGCTTCCGGTGTGCTAGGTAATGCTTTTAGTCAATAGCACATAAAAGCTGCTTTCACACCATTTAACGTCCTGTTAAATTCCTTTCTGCATTGGTTTGCCCTTGCTACAGACCCAGTGGGAGGTACCCTTAATGTGAGGAACGCATCTGCCAGCGCATCTGGCACATACCGCTGCACCGCCACCAACCGGGTCGGAAGCGAGGACTGTATACTCTATCTCAATGTCACGCCTCGTAAGTATACTTAACATTCGGGGACTTTTTGTGTCGTGATTTAACACTGCACAGCAATCAATGATGATGGATGGGTACCAAAGCCTGCACGGTTTTGGTACGGACTGATTTGGGTCGGAGCACTGATTCAACCAAAGGGTGCCTCACCCAAAAATCACAAAAACTATCAACTTGAAAGATTTATTATTATAATTATGGTGGTGATGATGACGATGATGATTACCGTATTTTCCGCACTATAAGGCACACCCGAAAACCTCCAATTTTGTCAAAAGCCGACAGTGCGCCTTATAATCAGGCGCGCCTTATATATGGACCAATATTGAGCCACTACAGCAGGCGTGTCCAAAGTCCGGCCCGCGGGCCAAATGTCTATATCTTATATATGGACAAAGTTTTCAAATGAGCCATTCATTGAAGGTGCGCCTTATAATCCGGTGCGCCTTATAGTGCGGAAAAAACGGTATTATTATTATGATATCAAATCCTTGAAGTCGTTCTCTCCTTTGCACTCAGCTCCCAATACCGCCGGCATCATCGCAGGAGCCATAATTCTTGTACTGCTGATCCTCATCATTATCGCCATCATACTCTTCTGCTGTTGCCGTGCCCGAAACAGGAAGAAGTATGAGAAGGAAATCTGCAATGAGATAAGGTACCCAACCACACTTACATTTGGCTCACTGATAAGGACAGATAATAAATATATCATCTTGCATAACCACTGTGGGGAAAAAATCCTTCCTAAAATCTAAATATTTCATACTTGCTGCAAAATATAATATTATATCAAAATCAATTGAAAGAAATGTATGTAATCAATGTAGTACAACTTAAAAGATGCAAACGCTTCCGCTGCAAATGTGGTGTGATAAATGACAAGGCAACATGATTAAATGATGAGGAAATATTGGAATAAATTCAAATGAAATATGGGGAATGAAGTGACGTAAAGCATCATCCGTCATACTAGGTGTGCCTAGGAATTTCTTGCCAGATGTAAAATATTGGAAGCAGGCACACTTTTCTTCCCTCAGTACATCAGCGTGTAGAAGTGCACACAAACACGATGCCACCCGCCATTTTTTTCGCCTCCATCAGCGGTTTTTTTTTCTTTTTTTTTTTTTTTTTTTACACCACTCCTCAAATAAACAGCTGTGGTAATCAGTTTGAAAGCTTTGTTTGCTCTGTGTATCCTGTGTCATGTCTGTTGCGCCCGACCGACTGCCCTGCCCCTCCCCTCCCCAGCGCACCATCCACCTCTCCATCCGGCCCCCGGGCTCTTTGCAACCAGCAGGCTTACTATCACTCTGCTGCGGACTGAATCTGTCTAAGACCACAATGTGACACTGCTCACGCTGTAGGACAAAGAGGATTAGACCACTGGTCCTGTCTAGAACACACAGACACACATTTGCTGAAACACCACCCCATGACGCCATGGACAACACAAGCTCTGTGGCCCCCTTTGGCTCAGTTTGGGCGAGCATTTAACTGGATTAATGCTTCTTATTAGCTGCTAATGTGGCTGCAGAGGGAGAAGAGGGCATTGGCGCTTTTTGGTGACTAGCTCCACGGGCGATTGCAGTCAGCAGCGTGGCTAAGCGGTGCAGACGTTACCCCCGCCTCATCCAAAAGCGTCTCCTCCGCTAATTATTTCATCAATAATTTGTTCTTGGCTTTAAATGAGTCAAGTGGTGGTGTTCTTGAAATGACTTATCTTCTTGAGTCTTCATTGTTGTCCTTATTATGACTTGTCTAGAGTACATACTTAATTGTAGCAGTGTCAAACTTGTTTTTTTTATTGTGGACATGAGCATTGCGGAGGCTGTGATGATTTCTGTCAATACTCCAATTGTCTTTTTATCTATTCATGTTCATGCTCACCTTTTTAAATATTTAATATATATATATTTTTTCAGTTCAATGAACAGGTCTATTTTCATACATAATATGACCCACATTATAAAGCATATTATTTTTGTGAAGCATTTTAATATATTAATTTTCAAACATAGAATGATTATATGTTTGAAAATTAATATATCACCTGAAGTGAGACAGAATAAAAATATAAAAGAAGCAATGGAGGGAATGGGGGACTTGTATGCTGGGTTTTGTTCCATTTTCTAAAATGTGCCACTGACTGATTTCCCCTCAGAGAGGACGTTCCTCCCCCCAAGAGTCGCGTTTCAACGGCGCGCAGCTTCACAGTGGGTAGCCAGCGTTCCTCTCTCGGCTCCATGTCACCTTCCAACCTGCACGAGTACGCCCTGAAACCCCAGTATGACAAGATCCCCTCGTCGGAGGAAGACAGACCACCGAGCCACACCCCTTTGCCCCCGCCCACCGCTCCCAGGATGGCGGGCCCCAACCTCAGTCGCATGGGGGCCATCCCCGTCATGATCCCTGCCCAGAACAGGGACGGCTCCATCGTTTAACGTGGCCTCCTCTTGCTTAGGGGACGGCAAGACCAAGGGGAGGGACCAGAGCAAGGGAGTGGGGGCAAAAGCCACCTAAGATGAAGCTGGAGTTTCAAATGAGACAAAATGAGAACTTACTCCTCCAATGAAGACCTGACTGCTGTGGTGCTGAGAAGAGAAATTTACCGAAGTCACGCCAGAGCACATAGACTTTTTTTTTGTTTTTTTAAATCAATCACAATTTAGAAACATTTATCAATTTTACTTCCTGGACTTTCTCGCTGAAACATGAACTTGTAGCGGAGTGGTCAATTTAGAAATTTATTGTGTATATAATTGATTTTTTTTTTTAAGCATAGTTGGCCCATGATTTAATGATACTGTATGTTAAGAACAGATCCAGACTATCTGTACAGCAGTATGAATGCATGTGTGTGTATATGTCTTTGTGTGTGTGTGTGTGTGTGGCGAGATGAACAGTTCAGCGCGACAGGATTGGTACCTCGGACAAATTTAGTTGCCGAATGGGATCTCTGAGCAAATGTGTCATTTTTATGTTATGAACAATTTTGGCTTCAACTGTTTATGTTTATGCCCGCGTTTGTAAAATGTAGAGCTCATTTGTTTTCTTCTACTGCCTACGCAATTCTGTTATGTAAGTCTTTGCTAGGTTCTAGCTAACATTTAATTAAGACCAAATGAGATGCTCTCACCTTTTGGAAAAATTACAATTGTGATCAATCTGTTATATTAGCGAAGCCCCCCCCGCCCAGTTTCAAATGTCCCATCTGGGATGAGAAGCATAACAATTGCTGATTGGAGGGTTTGTGCATCCTCACTTTGTGATTGGCTGGATTACCGTGTCTCGAACAGGCTTAAAAAACAATAAGTACCCCCCCCCCCCTACACACACACACACACACATGCATTTACCTCCTCAAAAGGGGGCAGCTGGACAACGGGCTTCACTGAGCAATTAGCTTTGAATATGTTTGACGGCCAAAGGACCACAACTCCTCTGGCCACCACACACACACGCTAGATGTATTAACAGCCCAACGTTCATTATCATCTGTTGCAGTCGTAGCCCCCCACCCCGCCCCCCCCATCTGTGCCAGAGAACACATAATCCTCCTTCTGTGAGGTTGCATTCCAAAGAGCCAGCATCTTGATTAACCTTCTCCCCACGCTCAATATGAAACCTGTCATGGCTTCTGTAGCGTGAATTGAAAATGTTTTAATGAAGCAACATTCCCATTATAGCGTGTGATAAAATAACAGCAGCCACTTCATAATAAAGCCCCTATGCAACTATGTACTGTATCTTCATGCCAGATGAAAACGAAGAAAAAAAAGGGGCCATTATTCTTTTAGGGAAGTTGGAATACACAAGAGGGGAAATTGTTTACTTTGTGCTCCAGAGCCTTACTCGTTTTCTTTTTGACTGCTGGCTTCTGTTGTGCCTTGTCCTGGTTGTAGCACATCCACAGCACTGTGGTCGTTTGCATCGTCCTGGATGGCCGTTGTAGTCCACAAAATATTCTTCTCTCCACTTCTGATGTTGTCACGCCAATGAGTGTCACATTTCCACTGTCTTAAGAAAGTTTATTTCATTTGCATTTACTTTCCAATACTTCGTGTATTTTTGCTTGGTTGATTTTTTCTTTCTGTCTAAGAAAGTCGTGGCTGTATTTTGTCCAAGTATTTGTGTCGAATAATACCAGCTGTATGAGTGATGCTCTGCTGTTCTCGATGAATCAGTTACAGTACAAATGTGTGTGAGTGTGTTGTGTGTGTGTTTTGCAGTCTGAATGTGAACCAACGTAGAATTCTAGATTCAATCTACGGAGGTCTCGGCGGGTAGTCCCTCAATAAATACGCTCACAACTTTGCATAATATTAACAATATTAACTGTAGGTTTTTTTTATTTGACTAATATTATATGAAGATCTCCTTTTCAGTTTTGCACTGTGTATGAAATCCAATTATCCATTTTTTGTGTGTATTTTTGTGCTGTATTTTTGGAATAAATAAAGTCCCTCTGGACACGCAAAAAAATAAAATCCCCGTAAAGCTTTTTTTTTTTTTTAATTATAAATATTTGCACACAACATCTGTCTGCTTAATTTCTCAAGACGTGAGCTCTCCAGTGTGTCGACCTCCCGCCGTTTCTTCTCCTCTGATTAATTCTAATCGCTCAGTGAATTCCATTCCCAGACGCTAGGTGAGGCACTTAATGACTAATCAATCAATAAAGGGACAGGCTTCTTTTAACGCTTACCACTCAGCAACCACACAAACACAGTGCTTTGTTTGCCAACCAGCACAGTTAAGCCAACGGCTCAACATGTCTACTATTGATTCTTTGTCTGTCACCTGCTGCTGTGGAAGTGTGGCTATTTGTTTCTGCACGGGATTTACTTTTTTTTTAATTACAGCCTATTTGCTCTGTTCGTTAATGCACTGGCTAATTACCATCACTGCCAGCCAGCACTAATCAAAGTTGCGCTGAATTAGCGCTGCCATTTAAAATGCCAGATTATAAGAAACGCTTCATTAATGTGTGGAATCATTTAAGTCTCATTTTTTGTGACCGCCGATGGTCTCTTAGCACGTTTAACGGTATGCCGGTCATCTGGATCGATAGCGTATTATTTGCCAGTAGCTCGGCCTCGTGCGGGCCGTTGACAGGTTGTCAATAAAAGGGACGAAAGCACTTAGTAGCCGTGCAAAGCGGACATCCATTGGTATAATTGGATGTCAGTAATAGATAGGACCCTGGAGCATTGATCTGTGCCTAGTCGAAGTCACTCATGGAGTTTAATGGCTCCCCGCTAGTGTGTGTCAGGATGGCTCAGCCACAAAGCGCCATCCTGCAAATGGATATGTCGGGATGTAATGGTATTTTTATGGCCGTGTATTCCAAATAGCCATTAAAATCACGTTAGCGGTTGGTGTGTACCAATTCGGATTTACAAACAAAATGCTGTTGCAGCCTCGTATTTATTTATGTCCCTTTTTTTTTAACCCGTTCAGTGCCATTGACGGTTATACACGTCGAAGATATGGCAGTGAATGAGTTAGTGTTTTGCAATGCACCTGAGGATTTGTGTTTGCTCACTCAATTTTGCCCGTGTATGGTATTAATTGTTTGCGCAGATCATGGAGAAGACCGTGGCAGAAGGATGGAAGGAGGGAGGGAGGGGGGGGGACTCATTGGTTATCCAGGAGGGTTTCCTTGGCAACCTTATCCGGTGGTACACAGTTTAAGCCGGCTGCTAGCGGGATGATTTATCTTGTAAAGTGTGATTCGCTCTCCTGCTAACAAAAGAGGCCTCTAAAAGCACGGGTCTCATCAAAGTCGCTCTCCTCCGGCGTGACGTCGGCTGTCACAAGCGTTAAGCCTTCTGCCATTTTTAGAAACCTCGCTCGGGTTTGGAGTGGGGTTGCGGGGGGAATTCTGGGTAGGGATAGTGGAATATGCATATGCATGAAGATTGAGCTTCATCGGCTCCACTGGCACAGCAGTGCATTAACATTTGCTTTCCGCTCTCTTAGCACTTGACAGATTATTTTGGGAAGGATGTTGTTATAGCTCACTGGGTCAATGTCACATCAGCCATTTTTGGACCTATAATCGCTCCCTTTTAAGACTTAATGGTGGCCATTTTCTATGCCTTTTTAATCAATTTGGCTTTGCATGTTAAGTCCCGATTGTTATTCGTCAATCGTTTTTCCCCTTTATCGGCGACCCCCTGAAATATCCTTGGTTTCATCACTGGTGGCCTCCTGCTAGTTGTTTTTGCTACCTTTGTTAACGGTGGCTTGGAACTGAAAAATGGGCAAATGGGAATAACGTTGTGTCACAGTGCTGGTGGCGCTCAACCGTACATTACCTCGAACAACCTGCTTGGATAAATCTGGAGCAAGCGAGTCCAAAAGTGATCCAATCATGCTTGTCTGCGAGTCTGCAGACAGCACAGCTTCACCCGTGAGGCTTTACGCCGCTCTCTCATTTGTCCCTCTTCCTCACTTGGAGAGGACGAGAAGCTGTTAACAAGATTCCACCTCTTTCAAATGGTCGATATGAAGTGAGATGTTAAGGGCGGACCTCTTTGCCTGGTGTGTCAAAGTTGCCCACTGTATCGACCCTACTTCTACCACACTCCGCGATGACTAAGACGTGACTTTTGATGAATGACCTTCTTCGCAGTGCCCCAGGGAGATGCGTGAAACAGCATGCTGAGATTAAACTCAGCCCAAGTGCATCCCGTTATTTCGAGATCCCCCCCCCCCCCTCTGACTCCAGGGGCAGGGACGACTTAGTCTGGTGAATTTCATGGATCAGTGAGGTGATGCTCATCAGTGGATGTGACATTTCATTCACTGGCGGGAACATCGTGTGTGTGAAAGAGACCCAGGAGACGCTTGTGTCATGTGAGGGCAACTCGACGGAGGTGGAAGAGGAAATAGTGTTGCAACTGTGCAATGGCTTGGAAGTTGTCAAGTGCTCAGTCCTAGTTGGAGGGCTTCTGAGTAGCCATAGCGCTACTGCTAGCTAAGATGGCGACGAGCATTGTTGATCTTTCAGAAGTGGCATGCAGGTTCTGTCGGAATATTTTTTTGTCAATATTATTTTCAGGGAATCTAAAAAAAAAGCTGATTTTGCAACATATAGCACAAGTTTTATTTATTATATTTTATTTTATTATATTTTATATTTTATTATATTTGTTATTATTTTATTTTATTATATGTAGGAATTATGTATTATGTGTAGGAATATTTTTTGTAAATATTTTCAGGGAATCTAAAAAAAAAGCAGATTTTGCAACATATAGCACAAGTTTTTTCATTATTACTTTATTTTATGATATTTTATATTATTTTATTATTATATTTATTATTATATTATTTATTTTGTTTATTTTTATTGTTTTCTCTTTTCTGCCAATTAGAATTACCCAAATGACTAAACATCATGAAATGACCTCATTTCACTTTGGAAAACAATTCAGAGGTCAAACAGACTCAGAACAGCTTGTGTATGCCCTTAAGCCAAGTCAGGTATTTTTTTTTCATCCACCCACATGAAATTGCCGCATGTAAGGTGCCATTAATGTTATTTTAGGAGTCATCCGAGCACAATATGTCTCGGTACATGCAGTATTTCACTTTATACCATTCCCCAATTACAACAACCAAGCATCTTTTCTCTCATCACTCCGCTTATCTTTGCTTACTCAAGCACTGTGACCTGCAAGATCCAAATTACACCGTGCAATCCGACTGTTTTTGTACAACGTGATTTGTACTCGGACACGAGTCTATTGCAAGCGATCAGCCGTGTCATCAAAAGTATACAATAGAAGGCGGCGATAAAACGTCGAGCCTTGGCCAAGGAATGGGCTCCGGTTCCGCTTTTTTGCTCCCTCTGATGATTGGGGTCATCTTATCTTATTACCACAGCGGTGTCAGTGATACATGGCGTGTGTGTATGTGCACGCTTGTGTTCATACAGTATGTATTAGCACTGGCCGTGTGCATCCATGTGCAATAGAATCACTCTGAGTGGCCACAGCGAGGTCATAGGTCAGGGTGGTGATTTAACAGGATGGGGCAATCCTCCTCCAATGCAGACACACAGCAACACACATACGACCTTAGGCTATTTCCAGCTAAGCAATTAGTGTCTCGTCTCCATTCCGGACACGTACCCTGGCCTAGGCCACCTTCACAGACTTGAAACCTCCCCTGCTGGAAGCGCTTTTAACATTTCAGGTAGTAAATGACTTCCAATGGGCAATAAGAAATACCCCAGAAATTAGTAATTTCTATGCTGTGTATGATGGAAGTCCTTGGGTAGCGGTTTGTACTCAGCAGTCACGATATAGATTCCAATTACCTTTCCCAGACTGAGGCGGCGAGCAGGTCCTGGAAATAATATTCATAAAGGTTACGAGCAACAGATTAGATAAAGGGAAGGTGTTATCCATTATAATGCTCCATAAATAATGGCCATGAAAATGACACTGCTGTCATTTGATTGTATAAAAATATTGCATATTACGTTTAGAGAGGGAATGCTGCCATAACAATTCTTAAACAGTAATGTTCTAACAATAGCAGCCTGCCATGACCTATTAATGTCTCGAGCAAAAAACTGTGATTTATGCAACGCTGTGGAAAAGCTTTAGGCTACTGTTAGATTTCTTTTTCTTTTTTTTTCCTCAATACCATGATAGCTTATTATTTCTCTGTCATGAATTTAAAAAGAAAAATGTTGACATCCTGCCATCAACACAAGCCATTTATTTTCGATATCACTTGTCCTCATTAGCTTGATGCTAACGTTACACTGGTACTGGTCATCACATGTCTTTCTAAATCTAATATAAAGTAGGGACTCAAAGATAATTGCTCAAAATGGAAAAACACTGAGAACTTCACCGTTTTTTCCCTGATTTTCTGTGCCTAAAAAACAAACATGATTATTATTGTAGTGTGCATTGGTGGAACTTGCCTAGATCATAATGAGAGAGATTTCTTTTTGTGCTTCTCAGTATGATGCAGCTCATTATAGTGTGCTGATGTAATGTTGTCGCTGGGGAATTGAGTGTTTGTGTTGAAACAAGTGAAACATCACATTGAGCTTGACTGGATAAAAACAACTGACTTTTATTCATGAGAAATTAATGAAAGATTTTTCTTTAAGACAATCACCCAATGCATTCATGTAAAATTTACATGATTAAAATAAAAATAAATATTCATGAGAAATTTTCGGACCAGAACTGTGCGCTCACATTAAATACAAGATATATATAATAAGTGTTAAGCTTTTGGTATTTATTACAGGATGAATTCACTCCTCTTCCAGTCGCTTCTGTCTCAAGAGCGCTTTGAGAAGGTCAGAACTCGCACACCGAAATGTCAACTTTGTTCGCACAATCTCATTCTCATAACAGCAGGGTCCATGTGAGTGGGCTGACTAGTTGCGAGGGTAGGGAAAAGAAAAAAAAAAAAAGCGCCGCTGCTGTAATTAAAGCTCATTTGTCTGCTCTGTTTGAGCTGAAACTTGGAACTAATGAGGCCCTGCTTACATCGGGTGGGTGAAGGTCACTTCAACGAGATGCCTCTAATGCAATGAGAGGAAAAAAACCTGTCGGATTAAGCCGCATTTCATCGTCCGATAATATTTGGGCCAGTGCGATGCACGTTTAATATCTTAGCGTGAGTGGTCGTCATAAAAAAGCATTTCTGAGGAGAAGCGATTACTCTAATCAAGCGTGATAAACAGAATCCAATTATTATCTGCTCACTCCTGTCACATTGCAGTCTTGTGTGGGTCTCTGAAGGTCAACACTGACACTTATTTTCAGTGACTCATTTTCCTATATTTTCATTTCCAGTGATTGTAATGTTATGCGTCATTACCAGTGATTACTTTTAGTGAGCCAGTTTAGCAAAAAGACGCTACATCATCAACAAACAGCCATGTGGGAGGATCAAAAAGGAATCTGGGAATTCTCTCCCTGGAAGAAAGTGTTCAGCTCCCTAGTTGGCCGTCACGGTACGTTTCCACCGTGCTGACAGCCAACAGATAAAAAGCTTATCAGATGCTTAACTTTTCCCCAGCACTGATTTGTGATTATATAAACGGTATGTTTCGCGTCTACTGTAATAAATTGTTTTCTATGTGCTCAGTCCAGCATCGGATTTGTGGTGTTATTTATTTCATCTCAGTCTTTCCCAGCCCTCCACCAATCCTCCAGCCCTTTGCTTCTTAGATGTTCTTCCCCTTCTTAACAATTCAACTAACGATGAACTCTGCTGGAGAGGCCCGAGCGTAATCCGGCTATAGGGTAAGTGCAAAAGTGCTCTGCTTTTTTTTTTTTTTTTTTTTGTAAGAGCGTGTGTGTGTTTTTCCGGGGTGTAAGAACATCAGTGGAATTTTCCTGCTCACTTGAAAGTGTTTTTAGGAGAGCATTTGTTTGGATGTGATTAGCCTCAGTGGGGGTGGGGCTGTTCTCCAGGCATTCTCTCATTGCCCCCCCCCCCAACCTAACAGGCGATGCATGGAGGTAAAGTATGCATATTTATCCAAGGATTGTTTGCACAATGCATGATGCAGGTTTGTTTTGCAATGCCACCCAAGCATCAGATGTTCTTGTTTGTTCATATCATGTGATGCAGCCAGCGTAAGGTGTGTCAGCGTAGACAGATGACGTCTTGTGTTTAAAAGTAAATACACGTGAAGCTGCGGGGTTAAACCAGAGAGGATCCAAGGCTTTGTTTCCTTCTGAGAGAAAAGAACAAGGAGTGGCCTTCCGCCACCCACCATGTTGTTCTTCCAGTCAGACCACATGAGCGGTGTTCTGTCAGTCCAGGCGAATAGCGAGCATTACAATGATGGGTCGCAGGAAGTTAACCAGTCAAACTGGTTCTCCTCAGGTTAGGTGACATGACAGTACTACCTGCTGAGATATCCTGCACTGACATCCTTTCCCACTGACTCAGACTTGCCTTCATCGTGCGCTCCTGCCACCTTGTGTTCAAAATGATGTATAGCAAGTTTGAACAGCAGGTCTGGGCAGGAATCTTTGAAACATTAAGTCTGCTTCTGCACTGTGGAAAAAATGATTTATCACCCAAAAAGCAGCGTAGGCAATTTCGGATAGATAAGGTCAGTGTGGAAATAGCTTAACCCTAACCCTAACCCAAACCCTAACCCTAACCCTAACCCCTAACCCTAACCCTAACCCAGTTTGAACAGCAGGTCTGGGCAGGAATCTTTGAAACATTAAGTCTGCTTCTGCACTGTGGAAAAAATGATTTATCACCCAAAAAGCAGCGTAGGCAATTTTGGATAGATAAGGTCAGTGTGGAAATAGCTTAACCCTAACCCAAACCCTAACCCTAACCCTAACCCCTAACCCTAACCCTAACCCTAACCCAGTTTGAACAGCAGGTCTGGGCAGGAATCTTTGAAACATTAAGTCTGCTTCTGCACTGTGGAAAAAATGATTTATCACCCAAAAAGCAGCGTAGGCAATTTTGGATAGATAAGGTCAGTGTGGAAATAGCTTAACCCTAACCCTAACCCAAACCCTAACCCAAACCCTAACCCTAACCCTAACCCTAACCCCTAACCCTAACCCTAACCCTAACCCAGTTTGAACAGCAGGTCTGGGCAGGAATCTTTGAAACATTAAGTCTGCTTCTGCACTGTGGAAAAAATGATTTATCACCCAAAAAGCAGCGTAGGCAATTTTGGATAGATAAGGTCAGTGTGGAAATAGCTTAACCCTAACCCTAACCCAAACCCTAACCCTAACCCTAACCCTAACCCAAACCCAAACCCAAACCCTAACCCTAACCCTAACCCTAACCCTAACCCTAACCCTATTATGGAGTTGTAGAGTCTTGGAAAAAAAAAAAAGATATGAATGTACTGTATATATTTTATATAGCATGTGCATACATTCTATGTATATACACACAATGTTGAATTTATTTTCCAGATTTTCTGTTTAATCCATCCACAAAGCAAGCCTTCATTGAAAACATCGACCTTCTGGAGGCTACGAAAAAAGGCAATTTTGGATAGATAAGGTCAGTGTGGAAATAGCTTAACCCTAACCCTAACCCTAACCCAAACCCTAACCCTAACCCTAACCCTAACCCTAACCCTATTATGGAGTTGTAGAGTCTTGGAAAAAAAAAAAAAGATATGAATGTACTGTATATATTTTATATAGCATGTGCATACATTCTATGTATATACACACAATGTTGAATTTATTTTCCAGATTTTCTGTTTAATCCATCCACAAAGCAAGCCTTCATTGAAAACATCGACCTTCTGGAGGCTACGAAAAAAGTTCTCCAGCCTTATGGCAGGGGGTGCTTGTGATCCTGGGATGCTTCAAGTTTTTGATTCCATGTGCTTTATTGAGTGTTTTTATGTGTGAAGACTGCTGATATGAGATTTTAATTAAAATAGTTCAAATTAAATAATGAATAAGCCACACTAGAGCAGCGTTCCCCAACCTTTTTTTGTGACAGTTAGGTGCCGGATAGTGTTGGCTCGTGAGTGAACGATTCGTATAAAAGAACGGATCTTTTCAGTTCATATGACTTCAACCAGTAGGTGTCAGTAATGCGCGCTGGTACCACCTCGCTGTAAAACAAAACGAAGAAGAAAATGACGTAACTTCCTCTTCACGAACGCGTCGTGGATTGCATTTCCCGTTCACAAACTGAACGGATCTGTGAGTGAACGATTCAGTGATTTGCATTTCCAGTTCATCGCGAGAACGGATCAGTTAGGGAACGAATCCTGACTTTCTCGTTCGTGAACGAGCCAATGGGTGAACTGCCTTCCTTCCCGTGATCAATGGATCAGTCAGTGAACGTGTTGCGTCTCCCTCCTGGCGTGAACTATGTAAGCCAGAATGTAGATTTACGATTTGCCAAGGAAAGAAAGAACCACTCAGTGAAACGCCACTTCTTTTATGCACGTTTTCTCCTTGCTAACGGCTAACTTTATTGCATGAAAGGATGCGCCGTTATGCAACAACGACGAGAGTATGCTTCTCTTTGGGTAATCTTTATTTTATAACACTTATCGTAGTTTTTAAATAACGTGTATGCATATATACGCCTAAATATTGTCATCTACTGCAATTTCACATTAAATTGTTGGTTTGAAATGTACTTTTATGATTATTACTATTATTATTTTAATAAACATTTATGTTAAAACTTGTCTGGTGTTTTATTCCTTGTTTTTATATTCGCCAATTAAAACATAAAAATCTGACATTTGGTTAACTGCTTCATATGACAATATGTATGTGTTTTACGTTGTTATATGAGTTGGTGTCCTCTAAAATAACAAATGTCAGCACAACGGATTTTTTTTCAACCTTTTATTCAAACACAAACACATTGGGTATAATAACACCATCAACTACAATCCAACAAATACAAAATTAAAACATCAATGTCGGCATAACGTGTGTCGGCTTGCATAAGCAGCAACGCTGTCTGTCACTCACTCGTGAATCTTCACGAATGAACCTGAAGATGGCGGTGTACCTAATGGAGTATCCGTGTGACGTCACAGATCAACCAGCCAATCAGAAAGTGGGGGTGAGGGCGGGTGTGGCACCTTTCACTTAAACCAGGGGTGTCGACCTCCAGTCCTCGAGGGGCCGCGTTCCAATATGTTTTCCAAGTTACCCTCGTTAAAAACACCTGCGTGAAAAGTTTTGGTCATTTTCACGTTCTGCAGGAGCTAAAACTTTTCACGCAGGTGCACTTAACGAGGGAATCTTGGAAAACATGTTGGAATGCGGCCCCGAGGACTAGAGCTTGAGACCTGTGACCTTTGACCATGATATTTTCTTAATAAAGTGACCTTTTTTTAGGTACACTTGAAAATGGCGGTGTACCTAATGGAGTGTCCGTTTGATTCCCTTGTTAAGTGCACCTGCGTGAAAACTTTTAGCCACTGCAGAACGTGAAAAGAGCTAAAAGTTTTCACGCAGGTGCGCTTAACGAGGGTCACTAAGAAAACATGTTGGAACGCGGCCCCAAGGACTAGAGCTTGACACCTGTGACCTTTGACTATGATATTTCCCTAATAAAGTGGCCTGTTATTAGGTCCACTTTAAAATGGTGGTGTACCTAATGGAGTGTCCGTGTGATTCCCTCGTTAAGCGCACCTGCGTGAAAAGTTTTAGCTCCTGCGGAACGTGAAAGTGACCAAAAACTTTTCACGCAGGTGCGCTTAACGAGGGAATCACATGGACACTCCATTAGGTACACCGCCATTTTCAAGTGTACCTAATAACAGGCCACTTTATTATCTTGGAAAACATGTTGGAATGCGACCCCGAGGACTAGAGTTTGACACCTGTGACCTCTGATGTTGTTATTTCCCTAATAAAGTGGCCTGTTATTAGGTACACTTGAAAATGGCGGTGTACCTAATGGAGTGTCCGTGTGATTCGCTCGTTAAGTGCAGGTGCGTGAAAAGTTTTAGCTCCTTTTGAACGTGAAAGAAGCTAAAACTTTTCACGCAGGTGCGCTTAACGAGGGTCACTTGGAAAACATGTTGGAACGCGGCCCCTAGGACTAGAGCTTGACACCTGTGACCTTTGACCATGGTATTTCCCTAATAAAGTGGCCTGTTATTAGGTACACTTGAAAATGGCGGTGTACCTAATGGAGTGTCCGTGTGATTCCCTCGTTAAGTGCAGGTGCGTGAAAACTTTTAGCCACTGCAGAACGTGAAAAGAGCTAAAAGTTTTCACGCAGGTGCGCTTAACGAGGGTCACTTGGAAAACATGTTGGAATGCGGCCCCGAGGACTAGAGCTTGACACGTGACCTTTGACCATGATATTTCCCTAATGAAGTGGCCTGTTATTAGGTACACTTAAAAATGGCGGTGTACCTAATGGAGTGTCCGTGTGATTCCCTCGTTAAGTGCAGGTGCGTGAAAACTTTTAGCTCCTTTTGAACGTGAAAGAAGCTAAAACTTTTCACGCAGGTGCGCTTAACGAGGGTCACTTGGAAAACATGTTGGAACGCGGCCCGAAGACTAGAGCTTGATACCTGTGACCTTTGACCATGATATTTCCTTCATAAAGTGGCCTGTTATTAGGTACACTTGAAAATGGCGGTGTACCTAATGGAGTGTCCGTTTGATTCCCTCGTTAAGCGCACCTGCGTGAAAACTTTTAGCCACTGCAGAACGTGAAAAGAGCTAAAAGTTTTCACGCAGGTGCGCTTAACGAGGGTCACTTGGAAAACATGTTGGAATGCGGCCCCAAGGACTAGAGCTTGACACGTGACCTTTGACCATGATATTTCCCTAATAAAGTGGCCTGTTATTAAGTACACTTGAAAATGGCGGTGTACCTAATGGAGTGTCCGAGTGACGTCACAGATCAATCATCCAATCAGAAAGTGGGGGTGAGGGCGGGTGTGGCACTTTTCACTTTCATTTAAGCTTTGACCATGATTTTTCCCTAATAAAGTGGCCTTTTATTAGGAACACCTGAAAATGATGACGTCAGTGCCTCCCCAGTCATGAACCTCACCGCACGTCATTGATTGATAATATATAGATTGATAGATTGATTAATACGCAATGGCGCCTATTAAAAAAAAGGTATATATTTGCGGCACGTTGTCGCCTTCATGCGGTCAAAAGCTGCAACTACAACCAATTGTTTTGATAGTATTTTCAAAAAACAACTCGTGATGTGTGAGTGCGGTTGTTAAATTTAATCAGAGAAAGCTGAACATTATAATTGCTGGTTATTAAATTTAACCAGAGAAAGCTGAACTGTTTTTTTTGGCTAATAAGAAAAAATCAAGATGTTTTTGACTACCTGAAGGCTCTTATTGTGTGACATGCTGCTTTGGAACTCACACAATCAATGTTTCCTTGCATCAGTCAAGCATCACATTACCTTTCCTATGGCAGAACTACTCTTTAAAAATGAAGCACAAAGATGATCCATTTATTTTCCTCTCATTATCCAGGTCCAGGTTTACGGGGGCCGCAGCGTGGCAGTGAGACATACGGTAGTCATCTAATATGTCCAAGGTCTGCCCTGAGCTCACCTCCCACTCAGTCATGCCCTGAACAACCTCATCAGGGAGGCACCCGGGAGGCATCTGGAATAAATGCACTCGCCACCACCTCCTCAACTGGCGCGTCGTCCTCAACCTCCTCCGGATGACTGAGCTCTTCGTCCTACTTCTCAGGGTGAGCTCAAGCACCCTCCAGTGGAAATTCATTTTCACTACTTATATCCATGGCATTATATTGTACAACCAACAGAACAATAAATGCAATTTTATTTGAATACAAAGCACTTTTTCCACATGAAAAAACATAAATGGCATGTTTGAATCTTTGCATTCTTGTTTGTCTGTGTAATGCAATTGGTCACCTCCCTCCCAAAGCCAGCTCACCCACCAAACTAATGAGGACAAGTGCTACAAAAATATTTTAATATAAATAACAGCCACTACTCTTTAAAGCCAGCGAAGGTTAGCTCATTTTTGCTCAGGGTTCGTTCAAGGTCGCAAACAGTTGCAAAGACATTCATGACACGGCTTGACCTTATTCAAGTTTTTGTTGTCGTCAGATGCGTTTTGCAGATGTAGAAAAATAATCAGCAATGCGACTCCA
Organism: Syngnathus floridae; assembly: GCF_059516105.1. Classification (NCBI taxonomy): domain Eukaryota; kingdom Metazoa; phylum Chordata; class Actinopteri; order Syngnathiformes; family Syngnathidae; genus Syngnathus; species Syngnathus floridae. The sequence continues at coordinate 8,175,092 of NC_142427.1, read as the reverse complement.
ATTCCAAAGACAAATTCAGTACACATTTTTTAATAACATGGCACAATTTACATAACACGTGTTTAAATGAGGGGCATGCTGAAGATTCAGTCGCTTATTTTTTTTTGACAATTTTGTACATGATCTACAAAGACTTTTCAGTTTTTTTTCCACCTGTACATGGTAACAGCAAAAAAAAAAAAAAAAAAAAAAAAAAAAAATCTCATTGAACAATCTTTTTTGCAAATATCCATTAACTAACCAACTATGGCTCCGGTGCCCATTTTTATGTTGAAGTAAAATAACACTGCACAAAATGTTCACCGAATTTGAAGCGTACAACTAAACCCTTCGGTGGACTACTAAAAATAGATCTCTGCTTGATAGAAACAAAATGCTTAGCTTTTTTTGTCTTTTGATTTTGTTGATACCACAACTTAAAAAAAGCACTTTGAATACACTAATCTAGTTCCAAAAGATGTACCTTTACACGCCTTCTATGAAGCAAATTTGTGTTTACAACGATGCATTCTCCCCATAACAAGACCAACGGCGGCAGTTGATGGAATCAAAAATTTGTGCTGCCTTTTCTTTCATACAGAAATTTCTTTAAATACAATATTGTCTCTTGGATTGTCCTGACAAAATACCAAGTGATTCTCAAAACAATAGGTCTAAAGTTTGGATCTGTATCCATTAAGCAAGCACACTTTTTTTTTTTTTTTATGGTCAAGTTGTGGAGAGAAAACAACATCTATGTCCTTCATTGGTAAAATTGCTAAAAAGCAGTGGAGGCCAGAATTGTTGCATAGTAGAACATGGGCGGCTCTCTGGTACAATGCTAAGCGGCTGCTTCAATAAAAAAAAAAAAAAAATAGCAAAAGCACATTCTGAATCACATCCTAAATACATCTCTGTGTACATTTGTCCAAAGTAAAGCTTTCAAATCACCCTTTTGCATATTTGTACCATGAGCCATACAAAGCGAGCACAGTGACTGTACATATTATCTACACACTTTGCTGTCTGTCAGTGCTAAAGTATCTGTACATTCCAAAATCTCACTTCACTTTGCTATACAATAGAAAGACTGGACACACACACACAAAAGCTGGAGCAAGGTCTGGAAAAATCAAAAGTTTCTGTGATTATTGTCTTGACAAAAATCAATTTCTCACGTGGGCATGGGTCCGCCCACATAATTTATTCACAGCTATGTTACAGTCTTGCTAAGTGCTTGTTTACCGTGAGCCGGATTCAAGCTCACCGTGCCTCAATGTCCTTGTGAGGAGGTCTGTCTCTAATATCGGTGGCCAGGGGAGCAGTCCGTCTCGGCGAGCCTGGCCTGGCGCCGAGCGTGGGGATGAGTGGGGGCGGGGCGCTAAGCGAGGCTGTGGGCGGAGTTTTATTCAGAATACTGTTCTGGTGAGCGGCAGCTGCCGCGGCGGCGGCCGCCGCGGGGCTGACCCTGGAGTAGTGCATGCCCGGAAGTCCCGGGGCCATGAGGCCCTGAGCGTGGTGGGGTAGGTGTCCGTCAAGGGCCGGGTGGTGCATGGCGGGGTGGATGCGGCCGTGCTCGTAGTCCTCTCTGAGGAGGCGCTCACGTTCCTCCAAGTGAGCGCGCTCGTGCTCCCTCCTCTGTTCCAAAGCAAGAGAATGCACGTGGTCACGATTAAAGTCGTGAGGCTCTCGTTCCCTGTAGGAACGCTCGGCCTCGTAAAGGCGCGGCGCCGTCAGCCGGTGGAGGGGATCGTTCCTGAGTAACAGATCCCGAGCCAGAGGGTCCCGTCGATGAATGTCCAATCCCCTGTAAGGGTCCCTCATGGGGTCCCAGTGGAAGGCCGGGTAGGGGAAACGTTCGGCGCCGGGGATTGGGCTGATACCCATGAAGGGCGCCACCACTCGAGTTCTCTCAAGACCGCTCATGTTGTTGATTGGATGAACACCCGCCACGCCCATGGGTATCGGCATCGATGACGGGGGGTGAAGGTTGGGCGTGGACGACACCAGTGGGTGCTCGCTCGGTTTCTCTGCCACTCCGTCTTGGTCCTCCTTTCGCTCTTCTTTCACTTTCACCTCGCTGTTCTTCTTGTGCTCAAAGGGAAGCTCTCCCTTCTTCTCTACAAGCTCCCTGCTCAGGCCACCGTTGGGACGTTCCAGACTGGTCTGTCTGATGTACGGCGACGCCGTGCCCCGGTTGGACACTTTGTCCTCAGATACTCTCCCGTCATGGATGGGAGGTGCGTCCTTATCGCTGTGCTGGTTGTCTTTGAGCTTGTGCTCGTCTGTGCTGCTATCTTTCCAAGAGTCTGGGAGTTCCCGTTCTCTGTCTTTGGCCTTGTTGTCTTTGTCTCCAGAGGAAGGAGGCAGGTGGTTCCTGTGGTGCTCGGGAGGACGACTGTGACCGAGAAGACCGATGGGGTTGACCGGGACCGGGGAGGGGTGGCTCGAGTGACGTTTCTCTACAGATTCCCTAGAAACAGAAATCTTTGCATTATAACCATGTGAACTTTGCTTGTTATTGTATATTTCTAAAAAGCACAATCAATTTTATTTTACATCATTAATATATTTTTAATTGTATTATATCATGATTATTATTTTTAATAATATCTAAAGTACAGACTTTTTTTTTAACTTTTCAGGAATCTCACTTGCACAATCAATTTTATTTTACACCATTAATATATTTTTAATTGTAATATATATATTTTTTTAATTATATTTAAAGTACAGACTTTATTATTATCTTTTTTTTTTTTACTTTTCAGGAATCTCACCTGCACAATAAATTTTATTTTACATCATTAATATATTTTTAAATGTATTATATAATTATTATTATTTTTAATTATATTTAAAATACAGACTTTATTTATTTTATTTTTTCCAGGAACCTCACCTGTCTTTGTCATCTTTACTGCTGATGGAGTCACGTTTGTCCGAGTCCCTGTCCCTCTCGTGTGAGCTGACCGAGGCGCTCCTCTCCGACTCTCCCGGTTTCAGCCAAGGCGGGGGTGTGGGGAAGGACGGCGGAGTCCGGTGCAGGCGGTTCCAGGGCTCCTGGTGGTTGCTATTGGCACTGCCACCAAAGTGCTGCTGCGAGTTGGGGCCATCTTTATGGCCGAACATCGAGTTGGCCGCTGCCAGGGATTCAACACACGGAAAAGCACAGCAGGACACAAGTTAAATGCGTATCTCGACCGTTGCGTCACCATTTTGTCTTTCAAAATGCACTTTTAGGAAATTCATGAGGCTGAAACTCACTTAGTGCTGGATTTCCCAGTCCTCCAAACGCCGATGAACTAAGAGCTCCCAGTCCGCCGAAGGAGGGCGGCCGACTGAAAGGTTCTGAAAAAAGAGGAAACGTCAGCTCGATCACGAAATTTTCTTATTTCATGGGCGCTCTTACCTAAGTGAGGTGCTGGGGTGAGGAAGTTTCCGGGGTGGTGGGCCGGATGGCCGAAGGGACCTGCTGATGGGTGTGTTGGGCCTGAGGACAAAAATAAACATCCTGTGCTGTTTTATGCTGATTTTTCATTCCTAAATATGAAGTCAATGTTCTCTGAAGCGAGTCTCACAATCTAAAATTGCACTTTAAAAATACTTTTGGAGACAGCACTTCATAACTGATAGTCTCATTCACACAATTATTATTTATTTATTCTTATTTTTATAACATTCATGATAATATCTAACATGCCTCATTCTCACCTGCAGCAGAGAAGAGAGTGGCAGGCCGTGCCAGGTCATTGGGGTGATGGATGGCACCGAAGAGGCTCGGGCCGGGAGGTCGACTCAGGAACTCGGGCTTGAGGCCAAAATCCAACTTGTGAGGGTCGACCTGCATCTGCTGCTGGAAGACACCAAAAACCAACACAGAGAAACTAATGTAAAATGTGATTGGAATTCTTTTGTAGAACCTCGACAGACACTTTATCACAAATATTTGAAGACTTTTAAGTTGTATCAAAAAGGTTGGCTTTACACTTTTAAATGTAGATCTATTCTATTTAGAATGATAAATAAGCACGTTCTACACCTGATTCAGAAAGTCCAAAGAATCCTCACCTTGACTTTTTGTTGATGATGGTATATCTGCCAGGCAGTATGAACGTGCATGGCACACCACTTTCCTGGTTTCTAAAAAGCATAAAATAGAAATATACAATCATACAACAGGACTCCTATTATCACAGAGGTATCATCATTTAAACATTTAAAGCAGGACAAAAGTCATATCCAAGATTTTAAGCCAAAAAAGTAGTTTTAATACATAATCCAAAAGCACTGCTTACTCACCCTGAGAATGGGCCGAAATGGATCCGCTAGCTACACCACAAAGGAAAAACAAAAAGGGTTAGAACCAACGCTAACTTTCCAGCTGGAAATCACTGCAGTCAATTTTTTAACAACTGTACTCATAACGCATATTACACGCCGTGGCCTATTGTCACATTATTATTTTTTATGTGCTTGGCTTTGAAGGTGCGGAAATTCTTCCATCCAAATTTCAAACACACCCCGCCATGTGGAAGCTAGAAATTTGCGTGCAACCACCAAAGAGGCGTGATTCAGTGAAGGCTGGCCCGCATTTCCATAAAAATCTATTTCATGCCTTATGCTGATTGTCTATTTGCATTTTGTATTTAATCAAGACAGTAAAACTAATTTAATCACAGTGCTCATGACTCAATGCATGTTTACATCGGTACAAAGGTGAGTGAGTCAGCCGTTGGTTAAGCATTGCACCACTCATGTGGGTGAGTGGCCATTTTTATGTGTGCCTAAGATCAAATAAAAACATTATGATTCATAATCTAAGTCACCACCCATTAGAATGACTAAGTGGTGTCACCCAGCAGTTTGCTCACCCTTGGGTCCTTTTGTAAGAACGTATGCGGGACAGCGCCTGGTCTCGAGGACACATCGAGAGGATTTGAGGTCTTGATGAGACAGAAAAAAAAAAATCAGTCAAAGGTCTTACATTTTATTTTCATCTGTATTGTTAGAAGGAGTTGTTACCTTGGGCTGAAATGCACCCTGCAGAGAGCTGAAGGGTCCTGTGGGAGGGATGACAGGGGGGAGGCCCGACATCGCCGGTGGGTACGAGTGAAAGAGCTGAAGATGAAAAGAGGGAGAAGAGAAGAGAGGAGGGGCCACTTAGTAAGATGCAAGAGAATGTGCAAACCTCAAAAATCAAATAGGCGTCCTTATTTTGCTACACAAAAAAACACAAGACATGAAAGCAGGAGCCTGCACCCCCTTTGGATTTATTTAACTTTTTTTTTTAATATATTCATAAAAAAAAAAACCTAGGCTGTCGAATGATGCAACGTGCGCAAGGCTAATGTAAACCAAGTAAGCATGTGTGCAAGGCAACTATTTTGCAGAGAAATGTGATTCATTATAATAGTTCTTGTCATAAAAAAGCTGTTTGAATAAAAAGCTTGCTTTGATTTAATTTTGGTAGCTGCTAGATGCAGAACATTCTCATTTTTAATATTAATTTGGTACAGTACATTAAATTAAGTTGAAATTGGCCAATTATAGCCGAGTGGTGTCCTTACACTGTTTGTCCACTAAGTGAAGCTGTGACTTCATTCATGCATCAAATCTTCTCTACAATAGTGGGCTGAATCTGTTTTAAACTTCTGCAGCCATATTGGATCTTAATCTCATGCAACGGGTGAAATGCATGAGATGACATGAAATATAAATGCATGCACAATGTGTAAGCACATTCTCAAGAAAAAGTGAAAACTCACACTGTGTCTGTAGAAGGGGTCAACTTTAGTTGGGTATTTGTCAAACTGCATGAGAAAGGAAACACAACATTAAAAGATATCAAGAAGCTACAAAACGGAGATGAAACTGTTATAAAACTGTGCTAATGAATTGACCACTTCCCAACACGATTTTTTTTCCCCCCTTTTGGTGATCATGTGAAGATCTTGTAAAATCTCCTCTGGTCTCATTTTAGTAGTGGAGGGCAGGCTTGGGGTGAACATTTTCCCCAGTCTGCCGCTATTAGGAGGCTTTTTATGGCCTCATTAGCTGTCAGAGGCCAAGCCTTGCTGCCTTTGAGGTATCATCAGAGCCAAGTAAACCTCTTTGGCCACTAATGAATGTCCATGGATGTGTGCTAGCCACTCAATGCCTGTGGTCTCACCAACAGATCTTAATGTAAGTCTTATGTCAGGAATGAAAACACCCTAACGGCGCCAAGTGATGTCACAACATTCAAAATGAATTAGTAAGTATATTATGTTCTAAAGCTTGGCGGGCGGGTATGATTTAAGCAAGTTATTGGCAATTTAGCATTTTAAGATGGAAAGAACCAGCCAGAAACAACACGAGATTGACTTTCTGGATGAATAAAAGCATCATTGTGGCATGGGCAGACACATGGTCATCATCACGGAGAGGCCGCAAAGCCACAAGTATGTACAACGTGCCGCTTAAACACACGCCGGTTTGTGTAAAATCACAACCCCAGTGGGGAAAGACTTTCAACGCCCACCCGGACGATTTTCAACATGTGTGAAACAGATTAGGAAAATGTCATTTCCACATTCAGCACACCAAACGCAACTCGGTTGTGTTCTACTTATCCTCACATTTCTGGCAGGGGTACGCACCATGGATGGTGCTGGGGTGGGCATAATGGCGTGGGGGAATGGCGTGAAGGTGTGCTGGTGCGTGTGCTGGTGGGTGTGTTGGTGCTGATGCTGGTGCTGATGCTGGTGCTGGTGGAACTCGGTGCGCAGGTAGGGCGGGGGGCCCAGCGAGGCGCCGCGGTCGGCGCTCTGGGAGGCCAAGAAACGTGTGTTGAGCTCCTGACGCAGAAGGTCTTGCTCTGCAAAAGACAAACTTACATTGTAAAAAAGAAAAAAAAAACTCTAGTCCCTTTTTATGGATTTCAATTATTGCAAAGAGCAGGTTACTATTTTTATCACCTTGGCTCTTAATTTGCTTAACAACTGAACTCAATCCGGTCTGGCAGTTAATTGACCTTAATTTATAATAATTGACAAACATTTTAGCAGAAGAATAGCTACAAAGGTCAAATACTGAGGAAAGGAAACTGACTCCTAATACTCATGAAATGATTTAAAAAGTTGTCCATAACAGAATAAGTACACCACAACCCTCACTTTAAAAAAATAAAATTCTGAACTTCTTTCAGAATAGTAAAAGAGAAACGCGGAGGAGGAGGAGGATCAAAAGGAATTATCTAATCAACATAGCAAGTTTTGTTTTAATTGGATTGCACGACCTTACAAAAATGTCTCACTTGAAGACGAAGAAAGCAATTTACTTTTTTTTTTTTTTTTTTTATAAAAGTAAACTAAATTAGAAACCCAAAGTTAGACCGTCTGCCAGCTGGAACTTTAAAATACTAAGATGAGATTTGATCCCCTTTTGGTCCCACAGAGAAAACTGTTGTTGTAATTGCTTTTTTACCCCTGTGGCAAAATTAAAGTAAAAAAAAGAAAAAAAAACATATTTTCAGCTTTATTGAACTAGGAGAAAATGTATGTATAGTTTTTTTTTTTTTTACCCGAGTAGGCACTCCCAGCAGCAGGATGTCCTGGTACTGGCAGGGTGCTCGACGTCAGCGGTGGTGGTGGAGGCAAAGCCGCTGGAGGAGCGAACATATTGGGGTGATGAGGGTGCGGTGAGGACTGCAATGCAGGGGGGAAGCTGTGGGGGGTGCTGTGGTTAGCCGCCAGAGGCAAAGGAAAGGTTGACGCGGTGGCGCCTGGCACAGGAGGAGGTGGGTGGTGGGGGAGGTGTGAGGAAGGCGCAGGAGGCCCTTGGGGCTTGCTCCCAGGGGTGCTACTCCTGCTGCTGCTGCTGCGGGAATAATAAAAAGGAAGAAGGTCAACCGCCGAGGCGTCTGCTAAATCCGTGTACGTCTTCGCAAATGTCCTACATTTCCAAATCCATTCGCGACACCATTGCACGCAAATATATTTTCCAACAGCAAGTGTAACCAAATGAGCATCTGTCCCGGTAGTGAACATGTGCACTGGAAATAGGATGCGAGGTACTTTTTTTTTTTTTCTCCTCGTCTGTAAGCAAACAATGTGTAGTGTGTGGGTGTTCCCCAGAGGCAGCCACAAAGCCTCCACATGCACTAAGCCTAAAAGCTCATTTGCCATACTGGCGCTCAGTTGCAGGTGCTGCCTGCCATTATTGCCAGCGGCTACCCAAGAGGCCTTGTTGGTGCTTTGGCAGAGCAGCACGGCTGGCAATGGCTGAGGTGTTGCAGAGCCAAGCTCTGACATCCTGAGGTGGGACCAAGTTGCTTCTGAAGGTGCATTTAAGTCTAAGTCTTTAACTGAGCGGCCCTCATTAGTTTGGAAATCCTTGCACCACTGTTCATATTAGCCTTGTGACAATTGTTAGCTGACTTATTGCTATGTCAGTAAAGGAATCCAACCAAGAAAAAAATGTGACACAACTTAAACTGAGAACTATGGAGAACTATGTTCTGTCTTCATGGCATACTTGAGAAGTCCTTTTAAAAGAAACAATAATGGTGATGAGGTGTAGATGATTAGTCATACCTGTGGCCGTTGAGGACGCCGTAAGCAGGAAAGGGTCGGGGGTGGCAGCGTGAGGGGGGCCGGTGAGGCCCTGCCTGGCTGGCGTGCTGCTGGTGCTGCAGCAGCGGAGTATGGTTGCTCTGAGGAGCAGGCGACGGTGGATGCGGATGACTCCCGGGTCTATGTTGAGACCGGGGTCTGGACTGCAGTTCCGGGTGATGCTGCTGGGGCCGGGGAAGGGGGGTCGGCGAGTGCTTTTGTCCCTGGGCGAGAGGCACGGCTGCGGGAGACTGAGGCCTGGGCGGAGCCTCTGAAAGTGAAAGACTGGAGGCCGAAGCCTGAGTAGAACTGATTGACTGGGACTTCCTTGAGGGAGGGGACTTTGGGAGGAAAGGTTGGGGCTGCGGTTGAGGCAGGGATTGTGGGGGCAAAGGTCGACTAGGCGTGCTGGGCGAAGGAGGTCGAGAGTCCCTGCAGCTCTCCTGGCTCCTCTCTTGACTGCGCTCTAGGCCTGACACCTTGAGGAGGCCTGGGCCGTGAGGCACCTGGCTGCCATTGGTGGAGAGCGCATTGATGCCAAAATCCGGAACTGCGTCAAAAGTAGAAAACAAAACACTGTTAAGAACGAACATAACTGATATCCTACATATAAATCACGTCAGAGAACAATAGCTAATATCAGGTGTTTGTCTATAGGGACCTCCTCCAACAGAAGGTATCGTCAGACATCAAGATTTGTTGCTCCAGAGGCTCATGGGAGATGACAGTGCATACATAAGCGATAATTAGCTCTCTCAAGGCCTGAGGGAGTGCTCGTGGCAGGATTGGTAAGAGCTCCTCCCACTTTGCCCAACCTATTCTAAGCCTTTAATTGACAAAGAGGTGCGATGTTCTAAGATGAAGGTGCCGCATGTCACAACGGGCCTTCATGTTGCCGCCTTCTCCACCGGGAACAGGTTGTGCCAAAACAACGCCTGTATAACCTCTTTCCAGTGACGTACAAATAATTGTATTAGCTGTCCTAGGTACATGCCTCATTTGAATTTTGCAGAGGTAAATAATTATTTGCATGTGGAAATGGTTGTTGCCAGGTGTCAAAGGTCAAGAATACCAGCACATTCATTCAAGTGGTTTTGTTGTCTCTTCCTATTTATAGCCATCTGTACTCAAAGTAAAACCTCACTTGCTTCTTCACCTGCATTAACAATGGAGTCTACTTAAAAATGCTGGTCAAAAGAAGAATTGGCTGGAAAACAACAAGGGGAAATCCCCAATTTTCAAGTCTCCTGCTTACACCTTCAAAACCCTAGAGGTCTAGCTATGGCTTGTTTTGAAAATGTGCTAACAAACAAATTCAAAGCCGATGTCTATTCTGTCCATAATGAAGACTCCAGGGCCAGGCGGAGGAGGAAAGAACAAGAACAGCATGCGGCGTTTTCTCTCCCATAAGGGTTCATTTGTTGGTCTTCTTTATCCCTGGAAACAAATAAGATCAAGTCCCGCTTGGCTCTGTGGAGTTTCTCAATATTTCAGCGGTATTGCATTTTTAACTAGCGCACAGTTAGTTAGAGCCTTCCACGAAGCCAATGTGCGATTTCGGGAAGAGAAAAGCTGAAGTTGACTGAAGACTTTTTGGGTCATGAGCTATAATCTTGATGAATTTGTTTAGATTTCAGTTTTATGTCATATTTTCTGTGCCCCTTGTTCATGTCATTAGGTTATGCTTATTCTCGTCAGCTATAAACCTAGCTTATCCTATTTCGTTGTCTGCACTTGATATAGTTCAGCCACTATAAATGATTGACAAATAGGCAAGCGATCATGTTTTAAAGGCGTAACTAGAAGGACAGCAGCTGTCCTTTTGAAAAATACATTAGAAACTTGAGCCAAAAGCACTTTGCTAATGTCTGTCTTTTATGTCAGGGCGGGTGGACATGACAACTGACACTCGGCCCTGCAGACATCTTAACAAATTGATGCCTCTAAAGACCCGTGCGACATCATAAGCCTCAGTCCTCTGCTGTCAGGGCTTCTCGTCTATTTCAACCTCAAAATACTTTTCCAGTCTTATCCTAAAAGGAATTTGTTGTGCTATTGATTCAAAACCACATTCGACCTGCAGTACATCACTGGCAATGAATGAGTTGACAGTACCGTAATTTTCGGACTATAAGCCGCACCAGCTAAAAATCGTGCGTTAGGGTTCAAAAACTGAGAACAAAGTAGCGGCTTATAGTCCGAAATTTACGGTAATATGTTCCAGGTTAAAACGTAACCAACAAATAATCCTGGAACGTGTAAAGATGGTAACTTATGTTAAGCAAATCACGTTTCAGCATTTCACCATCTTCTTTGGATTGCTCAGCATGAAAACTGAAACAATGAGCAAAGGGGCCAAAACTGTTTGGTCAAGTTGAATTTATTACACCTCGCACTGTGCAAAAATGATTCATAGCCATTACTGAAGATTCCATCCTGCGTGTCTCAGTAAATTTGAACTACAATCTATCTCTGTACTCAGCTGGGTTTATGGCTTTTGGCAGGGAAAAATGAACACGTTCCAAATCCCCTGTTATGCAGAACGTTTTTTAAAAAACGTTTTAGGGCTTTGTCTGGAAACCATTTAGATGGCAAACTATTTCCATATTGCGTTTGACACCATAATACGCTTGAATTGCAAGTCCTGACAGTGATTTAGACAGCAGCATATGGTCTCCGGGGTCCCTTTGGTGAGGGATTGGACTTTGTTTATTAGTTCATAATAAGGTATGAAGCTGCATTCATGGCAAAACCAAAACTCTTTCCTGCACAGATGAGAACAATAATAAAAAGGTGTTCACTTCTATCAGGTCCAAGTCATCTAAACCAATATGCATTACTGTGTGGGTTCCCACAAAAGTACTGAAAGTGGAATGAATTTGGCTGTGTACTTTAAAATAAAGCTTTTGCATGAATACTGAATCTGCTCGAGTCAAAACACGGAAGTCTGCCAGCTGAGTGGAATACCCAAGAGTTCATATTAGTAGATGACAGCTGAGCATGTTGCCTCGATTGGAAGTTGCTTTGAGACCCCTGATGGTATAATACTCCTCTCTGGAGGGTTGGGGTCTATGTCCCCCAAATGTGCACATCAACCGAAGTTGAGCCTTTACATGTCAAGTTTGGAAATGATTCATTAGGGTGCTCAAAATGCTACGACTGTTTATATTTGCAACGCTAAACGACACACTCTCGCTTGGTGATATCAGCTCCCGGAGAAGCTAAAATCCTGTGTCAGTAACATTATCTGCAGAAGCTTTCTCGCTGATCTCATAGCCAAAGCCTCCAGGGAATCTCCAGACTATTAGCCCCTTATCCTCCCCTTCCTTATCTCAGAAGCCTTTAACAGCATTAGCTTTTCTGAGAGCGAGCAATACACTTCTCCAATGGGCTAGTCCAAATGCCCCAGAATGGGGTCCATGACATTGAGGTGTGGCAATGATGGATGCTCCCCTGCTGGCCCTCCCAGACTTGCTATCATGTCAGCAGCTCTCTAATGCTAGAGCTGGGAGGCGTGTTGGATTACACAGCTTGGACATCCCGCTATGTGGAGGGTCTTTGACTCGAGATGTTTTATTAGTACTAGACTCCCAGGGGTGGCTGAAGGAGGCCAGGGAGGGGGGGGTTAATCCGAAAAAAATATTTGGGGGACAGGGGTGAAGGAGAGGGAGCAGGCCAAATATTACGCTTGGGTGAGTTTGACATGTGCAGTCTTTCAGTGAGGATATCACAGCATGCTGATATTGGCTCACAGTAATACAAAGTCACCATTGAGCCAAATGCCAATAGGGGGCAGCGGTGTACACCAATGCTGTAAATTGATGTTTCAATATCTAACTTGCTTTTATAACAAACTTGATATCCAGGAGATATCCAATTCATGTGGATATGTTCCATATTCCAGACTAGTCCTGGCACTTGACAAAAAGCAAGTATATATATATATATATAGAGTGACATTAATTGCTTCAAAGATAGACTGGGCTACATAAAATAATAAAAGTTCTGAGCTCCTCTTACAGTTTATGTCTAAGGCTGCATGGAAGTAGCTGCCTTACCATAGACGATATGTTTGTCCTCTCTCTTTAAGTCGTAATGAAGTCATTTACTGTAACGGCAACACTCTTCCACCCACACTAGCTTTGATTACATCTGGTCTTCAAACTGCATCTGAATCCGCCAACAGCAATTGGAAAATCTGCTACTTTTGACAGTTGCCTTAATGTTTGCGCCTGCAGTATCTTTATGTGCACATAAGGTTAGAGTGAGTGTCCCATTTCCAAGTCCTTCGGGTGAGCCCCTTTAGAGAAAATACGATATAGATACCCAAAGTGGGACAACTGGCTGTCTTTCAATAGACTAACGTAACCCTTAAGAGCAATAAATTTTGAGATTATTTTGGTGCGTGTCAGACACTGAAGTCTCAGGTCTCTCGTTCAAATTCTTCATTACCAAACACAGGTTCACAATCTTAACTGCTTGCAAATGCTTAGGAAACAATTTGCTCCTATTATCGCATATCAAATAAATACACTGAAAAATTGCAGTTGAACTTAATTTTGAACCAAATAAATTTATCTGGCTCCAGATACATTTTTAAGTCGATTAAGTTTAATTAAAAAATATATCAAATGCAAGTATGGGACAAACACAAGTACTAAGTTTGAGGAGGCCGCACAAAAAAATTGTGTGCTTTCTCATTGCAGACTAACAAAGCCGCCTTTATATTCCATAGAGTCGTGGAAAGAACATTGCAGGTTCTCGATGACAAGCAAGTTGGCACAAGTGATGGGCACAACTTGTGGATGCACAAGCGGCCATGGTAATAAACCTAGCTAGCCCCCCAGTGAGAAGCGTCTGGGGAACACTTGTCAACCACAACTGAGGCATCTAACGCAGTCATACTTCAGTGTTGAAATAACAGCGGCATGTAACAAGGACCCAACTGTGACCGCTTGCAAATAGCTGGCCAATGTTGCCACGCTGGTTGGTGTAAATCGATACCCAGAGACTTGGCAGCTGTGTCGCACTATTTGAATCCCGACATGTCACGTGTACCAGCTGATGACATTTTTCATAACACTGGTGAGAAGTATGTGTGACCGAGATGATCATGGGTTAGCTTCTGACTTGCAACTTGCCAGATTCACAGTTACCGTATTTTCCAGACTATAAGGCGCACCTAAAAACCTAAAATTTTCCCAAAAGCGTCTCATAGTCCAGTGCGCCTTATATATGGACCAAATTCCTAAATTTAAACTGGCCCGAAGCATTGTGTCATGAAATCAATCATAAGTGGCCCGCTGAAGACTATGACTCATAAATCAAAAAGACTATGGATCATTATTTTGTGATTATAAAGTAATTTGTTGCGTCTGAAGTTGAAATAAAAAAGATCAAATGGAGAATGATTTGATTTGGATTAAAAATCTGACATGATGCATTCATGGTGCGCCTCATATAAGGACAAAGTTTTAAAATGGGCCATTCATTGAAGGTGCGCCTTATAGTCTGGAAAATACGGTAATATCTTTGACGTCTAAAACCCTCAATGGCACTGAATGAGTTAAAAACATTTTTTTTTTTTTAATGTCATTGATTTGTGCTCCAATTCTGTCAGTTTGTCAAGATGCTAGGTTTCATATCATGACATATCATCAAGGTTTGCTTCTCTTATATGGGATGGCGTGCATAGTACTCAACTGGATGCCAGTACAACTGAATCATTTCCCACCAGCAGACACGAAACGTGTTTCCTGTCAGTCACTAAGGTGTGATGACATATCTGACGTCTGTTGAACCAACAAACCTCAAACCCGAGCCCATGTGGCATTTACATTCAAACATGCATAACAATACCAGGCAACAATCAGGCTGTGGTTCATGAAGTGCAGGGCTGTCATCTGCCAATGATGTCCTCCCGTGCTCCATGCAGTCAGAAGGTTGAACCACATCGACCACTTGGGCCAGAGGACGGTTAATTCCGCAGCTGTTTCCTTTCAAGGGAGGTTCAGTTACCAAATTTTCTGCTCTTTTCAGTCTCCGATTGCAGTAAAGGGTGTCGAGACACCGTTAATCTCGCGTGTTGAATGTCGAAAATGCCTCCTTTTATTTTTTTATCCCCCCCCCCAGCTCCTTCCTGCCTCTCGTGAGCCATCAAGCAGAGTGAGTGTAACTGGCTTGCAGCAATCCGTTGAGTGACAGCTTGAGCTGACATGCTGACACCGCCGTGATTTCGCCGGGGAGAAAAGCATTTGGAAAGCTGGAAAGAGAGAAATGTATCCCCAGAGAGTCATCAGTCTCAGACTTCTTTCACTGGCTTTCAAATGGAGCCAACTGGTTTTACACATCTACAGCAGCTCGCGAGGATTAGATTTACCGACTGTGTCGATTGGAAGGGCAACTCATAGCCGAGTGCTAATAGCATGACAGCGAGTATCGAATATCCAAAGATCTAGCAAAGTATCCATTTACATGTAGCCTTTTCACTTCTTAAGTCTTCAGAAGCAGCAGTGTTTTTTTGTGCATGTGTTTGTGAGCATGTCAAGTGCTGTCCCATTACCCCTTAGCTCAGGTTTCATCGTCGTTGGATTAGCAAGACACACTGAGAAGAAACTTTAAAGACCTTTCCAAGTCCTCCCTCCAAGATCATTTTCGAGGCCACCACATCAACGTGCTTTCCAAAATAACACCTCAAATTAGCCGCTGGCGGGCCCGAGCGTGACGATTCGTGGCTTTGGGGCGGCCGTATTACTTTTTGAAAGCGGGGGTGAAGCTGGTTGGGATCGGAGTTGTTTATTTGAACTGCCCCTGCCATCTAAACAGTCAGCTGCCTTCCTTGCTTTCTTGTCAAGCCTCGGAGATTAAGTGAGGATTGTGGAATTGCGGGGAGAACACAACTCGATATCCCCCTTTGGGCAGCGGCTGGTCGAGGTTTAGGTTACTGGAACAATGCAGCCTCTGTGCAATGCCTCGTATCCACGGAGAACACGGGGCTCAGACAAGCTGGCTAGAGTCAGACACGGATGGCTAGAGGATTCGTACATCACAAAAAGCCACACGGCGTACTGACTGAGCAGAGTTTAGGGAAAAGGCTTCCAAACGTGGCTTTCCGGATTAAATACTCCAGCACCCCCCCCTCAGTCTCAATATGCTGACGGCTCCACAAAACATACAGCGTGTAAAGACACGACTGACTGTTTGCTTTTGGCTTGAAAGGCCTGCAAATGCAATCCCTTCTGTTTTTTTTTTAAATTTTTTTTCTACAAGTGTTTACAGTCAAGCCCGACAGTTGACGGCGAAACCCTGAAATGAAATAGCTCCCACCAGGAGCGGAATAATCTCTAGCAGATGGTGACAGCCCGACGGACATTGATG
Organism: Syngnathus floridae; assembly: GCF_059516105.1. NCBI lineage: Eukaryota > Metazoa > Chordata > Actinopteri > Syngnathiformes > Syngnathidae > Syngnathus > Syngnathus floridae. The sequence continues at coordinate 8,159,142 of NC_142427.1, read as the reverse complement.
AGTTTGGGCAGGGATAGAAAAAATGTGGCTTCACGCCAGAAAAGATGAAGTCAACGAAGGGAAGAGGAAAGAAAATCAACACTGTTGACTTAAAAGATGAAAATCTTTCAACATTTACTTTTATTATCACTCAACAATTTAAGCCTCACTCTCGCTTGAGATCACATCAAAAAACAGGAGGCAATGTTGCCCTATGGCCCTGGCAGCCGCTATCACAACTTCTAGCACTCCAGGTCTGCATGTAATAGTAGCCTGTGGAAATATAATAAAATGTGGGTTGAGGCAAATGAAAGCCAGACTGTGTGTGTGTGTGTGTACAGAGCAGAAACACATGCAAAGGATCTGTGAAGTCCTGCTAACAAACCATCATGCCGCTTCGTGGTTCTCTCTAATCCGCCCTGCGGCTCATCAGAGCTTTATTTCTGTCCTGCATATTTATGAGAACCACAGAGTGCACGAGGAGAGGAGTGTGGGAGGGGCGGGCGAGAAAAGATAACCCCTTCTCTTGTGGGAGCAATTAAATCCTTGCTTTCATCAATCCCGATCAGAGCCCTTGTGCTCTTTTCTCTTTCAGCTTCTTTGTCTCTCTAAAAGGGGATGTTTACACTTTTGCTTCCACTGCGCTGACCCTCTTCTGGGTAGCTGACAGGAAAACAAAAAAAATATCTTCTTTTATAGATTTACAAACTCCAAGATACCACTTGAGTATCCTTTTCATGGACTATTGGGGATTATAATGAATGTTTATGTTCAACACTCAATAGCATAGCATCTCTCCGTTCTGACAACTAGAAATTTGCATAATGCAAATATGTAAATCTTATTGTTGATAAGTGACAGCTAGTGAGAACAAAAGGAAAGTAGTACTCGGCCTCCACCGACAGAAGCAAAGTCGGCGACTCTTAACATTGAGAATGTAATATTCGTCATTTTTTCCTCTTCGTATCATGAGGGAACAGCACTCACTTTTTTAAAAAAACAGGGAGACAGTAAGTGGTAAATGGCTGGAGGCTGAAGACCTTGACGAGGGGATAAAGCCAACCACGGAGACACATGACAGATTAGGACTGATCATTGGAGACCACAAGTCCTACTGTTATGCATGCACACACTAATGTGCATACGCGTGCGAGCCACCATGAGGCCTCATTAAGGAGGTCTGCTCTCTTTCCCGCTTTGGCAATGTCACCTCTGCCGCAGGGACTTAAGACTGACACAGGCATAATTGGCCTGAACACACCAACAACGAGCCCAGGGAATGCCTGCTTCTTGATAAGTGGTGTGTGTGTGTAGTGTTCTGACCCTGTTAATGCGGCACAGTTGGCAGGAGAGTGGCTGATGTCGCATTGGATCAATGGTCACTGGTGACGCTGATGGGGACGATTTCTCTTGGGATGAAGGGAGACGTACTTTCCATTCTGACAATTCCGTAGCTTTTGTTCCATCTCACACTGTGCATCTCCATCACCCCCACTGTGACTATAAAGTGCCTCGAAATGTCACAATAGCATGTATGGACATTTTGAATGTGCCTGACACTGCATTAGGAACACCTACAGACTCTTATAAAAAAAACATTCTGCATCATTCTGATGCATGTACCGTATTTTCCGGACTATAAGGCGCACCGGACTGTAAGGCGCACCTTCAATGAATGGCCCATTTTAAAACTTTGTCTATATAAGGCGCACCGGACTATAAGGCACACCATTAATGCATCATGTCAGATTTTTAATCCAAATCAAATCGTTCTCCATTTTATCTTTTTTATTTCAACTTCAGATGCAACAAATTACTTTATAATCACAAAATAATGATCCATAGTCTTTTTGATTTATGATTCATAGTCTTCAGCGGGCCACTTATGATTGATTTCATGACACAATGCTTCGGGCCAGTTTAAATTTAGGAATTTGGTCCATATATAAGGCGCTCCGGACTATAAGGCGCACTGTCAGCCTTTGAGAAAAGTTTTTAGGTGCGCCTTATAGTCCAGAAAATACGTTAGTTAAATAATATTAGAAATGTCTCTCTGTGTCTGCAAATTACAACCATAACGATAAATTATTACTTTAGTGTCAATAAAAAGTAAACTTTAAGATCATTATCATGCTCATGTACCTAATAAAGTGACCATTGAGTGTATGCAACACAATGTAACACTCACAGCACAAAAGTCAATGCTATATACTATTTTTCCCCAAATTCAACAGTAAAAATGATTCTCAAATGGACACACAGTAGCTAAATATATACAAAAATAAAAACGGCAAACTATCTTGAAAAACAAATTTGTCCTTGTATGTCCACTTGCTGCCCATTCTAGTCCAACTAGTAAGCAAACAAGACGTGGTAGGGGGGAAACATAAATGCCTTTGACTTTGATCTCTGGAGAGCAGCCCATTTAAATATTTGTGACCTTTAATTTTGGCCTGATGGAATCCAGGTTCTTTGGGTTTACCGTAGCATGTCGGAAACAGAGAGTGTTTACACAGACTCCCCCCTCCGGAGCTCTCCTGGTGCTGAAATAAATGCATTAAGATGGATGGATGGATTTAGTTAGGCTCTAACCTCTGGGCTTGACGAACACCCTCTCAATGACCTCTTTGTACTGCTGCCAAAGGCAACATGCCAAGACCAACAGAGCCCGTGTCTACATCTCGTCTAAACAGAATCTTCTGTCAACAAGTTTCAGTCAAGTAGGCAACAAGTAGACCCTCCAGTGTTAAATTTAGTCCATGCCCGAACAGAGTGGCCATGTTGGAAATTTGTTGCTTTAGATGCCTCAATTATCAACATAATAGTTTTGCTTTCTTTGGTTATCTCCAGTGAGCTCTGATGTTCTGATTTCCTTTTTGACCCAGAAGCAATCATCTGAATTTATTGCATTATGTGATTTTTTTTTTAACCTCTGTGACATCGATCGTATCCATCGTTTTCATTGAGGATCATTTTAAAAGTGGTAAAAGTGCTTTGGAACACAATTGAATTTCCGATCCAGTCGCGAACGCAGGAATGCTTTGTTGCGACTGTTATGGATGGAAGACGTAGGGGGGCGGTGACCTCCTGGTGACCTCCCTGCTCCAGGCAGAGGGAAAAGATATTGTCCTTGACTGCAGCCATCCCTCAGAAGGCCCAAAAGGCAAATGGTAGCCGGGTCATCTTTCCACTGCACATCAGGTCAAGTTCCACAATCTGCACTGATTTCTTGACTCCCACACCGCACAGACGTCGGAGGTCAGCGTGGGGTCAGTGAATGGGGGAGGGGGCGAGGCAGTAAAGCCACACTGGGGCTGTGAAAGGCCAACTTTTCTTTCCAGTCAAGTGAACGGCATGTAGGTGATTTGCAATGTGATTGCTGCTCTCTATATCACTTGAGATTACAGCAGGTGGCTGCCCGGCCGGGCATGAAGTACGCACAACTCCATCAACCACCTCCCTCTCATGAAACAGAGAGAATGACGAGGAGAGAGACACACAAACCTCCCACACACACAACTAATACACTCACAGGCCATTTTGCAGCCTGCAGAGCTCTCCATGACAATCCAGGGAGCTCTTCAGCTCTGATATCCATCATATAAGCTTACCCCTGCTTTTTTTTTTTTTTTTTTTTTAAACAATGCCATCAGCGCCGCAAATTACACCTTCCACATCGCACATTACTTTCGCCCCTAGTGACAGAAGCACTCAAGCCCGACACACTTCACTGATGGCACTCTTCACGCTGGTAGCGACGCTCGCTTCATTTTCACATTAACTCCAGTAAAGCGCTGTGAAATCAGTGTTGTGTTGTAGGTGGGGATGTGAGGGGGGGTCACAACATCATGTGTATGCTGCACTGAACTCATTTTTGGAAGAAAGACCTCAAGGGACTAGGGCTGGCACAAAAAAAGACATCTTTGTAACTTTAAACTGAAATTGCATGATGATGAAATAATTATGTGGTTTGTGCAGCAAATAATGATTCTTGGAGCGACACTGTAAACACTTGTTGTAAGGGCTGAGCAATTCCAACAACTCTAAATGATGTTAATTTATGGAAAGTTATGCAGAAATGAAATGCCAATTGTAAAATTGCTAGTTAATATACAACTTTAATGGTGTTGGGGAAAATTGTGGCATCTTCTACCTCAACCTACCTTTAATATTTTAGAAACAGTTCTTAGTATAAGACATACAGTTCTTAAAAAAAAAGCCTGATGGATCAGGTGTATCAAATTCACTATTGCAGCTTCTGGGAAAGCTCTTAAATTGTTTCATGGATCTGTCAGCGGGTTTTTGTGGTCACAGGCTGTGCTCTTATGTCATCTCCGCTATCTGTACAACACAGCGTGTCAATCCCTGGATAGTGGTCCCGGGAGGATACCAACATCCTTGAAAACGATTTTTTTTTTTTTCTTTCCCTGACCGAAGATAAATGCCTCACAGAGTTAAAGTATCAGGTGAGCATGCAAGAAGACACCTGCAGAGACATTGACAGCCGAGCTAATTAGAGCTTACGTTTAATGACTCTTAGTTAATGAAATCCCTTCCTGGGTAAAATGAAGCGAGAGTGATTAGGATGGTGGGGGAGAGAGTGAGGTGTCGCAAAGTTTTTTTTTTCTTTAGTCTGCATGGAAAAAAAACCCATCTGATGCTTTGATGAGGGATAAAGTCTAAAACACTTGAGGATAGCGTTTGCCGGGATTTTTTTATTATTATATTAAAATGACACATTCAAGTACGGGTGAGATCTTAATGTTTGTGGACATTTTGATTTTTTCAAAATCTTGTATTAAACATCATCAGCAGCCTCAATGAATGACTTGCTACCCAAACACATTTGTTGTCTCACTAATCAACCGCAAACTAATATTTTTCCATCAGAATTAGTTATTTATTTATGCTATGATTTAGTCGATCCTTTAGATTGATGGTAATCCCCTCCAACAAAAAAACCCTTTTAATTCCAACACCATAAAAATACCAACGGTCCGCTCTCTCTTCTCTTTGCACCTGGATTCTTTTACTCGCCTCTTGCAAGAGGCGTTAACATATGGCGAGGGAGGGCTGGTATTGATGAAAAGGGCACGTTTAAATGGAAATAAGGGCCAAGAGAGTGGGCAAACAGAAAATACGCAGACTTTTTCTACTGTTTCCCCTGGTCAGGTCCTTTCATGGAAAGGGAAAGAGGGTGGCCCTCTGTTGATTTAAGCTGCACAAAGGAAGCCTTAATCCTTTCAAGGGAACCAAATCAGTCTATAGAGAAGCAGGTTCAAAAGGAAGCCTCCCTGTCAAGGCCATTGAGATCCCCCCCTTTACCCTCCCCAATGAATACCACAAATCAAGCCCTGGAGGGAATCAAAGGCCAGAATGTGGGAAATGTGTTTGTGCTGAGGAGAATAAGGTAATAGGGGCTGCTACGAGGACGCATAAGCAGCGACCGTCCCGGTTTCTTCCACGGCCCTAAAGGGATCACGACCCTCGTATTGAAGCATCCCCTCAAGCTCTGCCCCTCCCCTATCTCACCACATTAAACAGGAATGTCCATTCAGGAGGAGAGGCCTCCATTAGCCCTGAGCCAGAGAAAATGAGTCTGCTTTTAACAGCAAATTAGTGACTTGATAATGAGGTCACATGTGGTGTTAGCACACCCAGGCCATAAATAGAAGTCTTTCCCGCCCTTGTTTTATTCCCTGAGAACATCTTTCTCGACTAACCCGGCACACAGCTTAGCACATTTGCCATAACCTTGCAAGGGGCTTGCTCAGTCGCATTGCAACAAATGACATCGTGCATATGCAAAAACCTACAAGAGGCAGAATATTTGTGTGCAACTAGTTTATGTACTATTGCATTATGATTACAACCATGCAGTTGTTGCTATGCTGGCAAAATGCAATGCCCCCCCCCAAAAAAAAATACACCCACACACCCTTTAGCACAATATTAAAATCAATTAAAAGGCACCTACCTTTAAGTGCTGCTGTGCTGAAAAATTTCTCTGAGCTGGCATCAGAAACCTAGGGAAAAACAACAGAAAGCATATTTAATCATCTGAGATTTCTACAAATTGCTATTCTTATTAAAAAAAAAGGCACACAGAGTACATGTTACATGTCATGTACAGTAATTTCTTCATTGGAACATCCCCATTGCTGTAATTAATAATTAGAAAAAGCTAAATATTTCTGAATACTGCATTAAGGTAAAAAGTGTCCCAACTTTGCCGTGCCAAAATGATCATACAGGTACAAACAACGTCAAAAAAATCCAGTATTCGATGATGGTTTCAAACAGCACTTTGTTTTTAACCACTTGGGGGCACTGTTGCTCCGCGACTCGACTGCCAAACGCCGCCGAGGCGCAGCACTGACGGCATCTTTTCACTCCAAATATAATATACGGGTTTGGGATTTGAAGATAGATAATATATGAAAGGATATTGTAAACACCGTGCCGAAGATTTATTAATGTGTCAACTGCAGTTTTTCAGAGTAAAACATTATTTTAGTTTAAAGCGCCTGCTGGATTTGGTCAAGGACGCTGAAGAACCAGGACAACACCCGATTAAAAGCCGCACATACAATATAGACATATGTATCCAATTCGTCAAAAATATAAACTCACTTATTAGTAAACATATAAAGCCATGCTCGTTATGTTGACAGGAGCATTTCGAGTAATTGTTTTCAGGAATGCGCAGGTTAGTATGCGCGTCTTCATTGAGTTCAACAGAAGAAAATGTGTAGACATTAAATAATTAAAATGCTATATGTTATCTTGCCATGAAATACATCTACTAGTCATTCGCAGACAATATAAAACCTGTCAATATTTATTCAAAATTACTAAAACAATAGTGCACCATCACACAAATGAAGCATGGAATAATTAGCGACCACCGTACCTTGAATGTGACAATGAAAACAAGTACTTTTGCTAAATGTACCCCTCGTTTCACATTCTGGGTGTTTTTTAAAAAACTGTATAATCCACACAACCGGCGACGAAGTCTATTCCGACTGCATCGAGGACAGCCATGAAGCAGAAGCTGACGAAGGAGGAGAACGATTCCCAAAAAAGCCGATCAGCGACTGCGCCTTTTGGACAAAGGGAACCATGTGTCGCGGTGCCTTGAGCTTCTTTCTACAGCGCACGACGAGAGGGAGAAACAAGATCCCTTTAGTCGATTAATGTGTTGTTTTTCCCCCCTCACTTATATTCTCCGGAATATCCAAAAGAGGTAAAGAACAGGATCCAGAGGATTTGTGCGACAGAAGCAATCCAACGAGGCGCGCAAGGAAAAGAGGCGCTCAAAGAGTGAGCTCGGATTCACAAGCTTATTTTCTCGCTGTGTTCAGCTTTGCAGAAGGTGTCCGTCGTGGATTTCGTGGTCAATGCACACATCTCTCCGAACCCGATCCAACGCAAGCACACAAACTCTCATTCATCCGGCGACTGCCTGAGAGCTGCTGCTGCTCCTGCTCCTGCTGCTGTTGTTGCTGTTGGCGTTGCTTTCACGGTCGCTCGGGTCCACCCACTTCCTGATCTAGAGGAGCTTGCTTCATTGCATCACGTCTTTACCTTTTGCGTAAAATGGCGCGCACAAATGAGATAAAACTAGTGCACGGCTTGACTGCAAGGAAGAGATCTGAGCAAGTGGGGAGAGACAAAAACCAAGACGAGAGAAAGATGCTTTCTTCCACCGGGTGAGATGATGTCAGACACTAATGAATTCCCCAGAAGGGTGCTGCTGCTTCCACGAGGGGGAAGAAAAACAAAATGCTCCTTCATGACCAGCGTGGACCTCTATACAGCCCCACAGGCCATGTCTAGCTTCCACCTGGATCAACTCCCACTACACAAACCATGAGGGAGGTCAACTGTTAATATAAAAAGCACTTAAGGTCATTCGGTCTTCAATGTGAGCTTTGAGCGGCTCTCTGTGCCCACCCTGACAAGGCTTACACTATAACCTCACAAGCTGCTACTTAACTCAACTACAGAGTCTATAATTATGTGATAACTTTATAGAACCCTAAAGGGATTTAAAAGGGAAAAAAAAAATATTTGCTCAGGGTCAACTTTGGAACAGAGCTATGCCAGAGGTGGCAGAGCTCAGCAGTTGGCCATAAGGGGCCCACTTTAGCTATGTTTCCAGAAAAGCAGTTTGATTTAGTTTGGTATGCAGGTTCAAGACTCCCCTCCCTAAATCTCCATTGGTCATGGCAAACTGTTTAGAGGAACCATGCAGGTGTTTTGACTCACTTGCAGAAAGCAGTGTTGAAAGCAATCACGAGCATCTGTTCAAACATTCTTAACGTACCGTATTTTCCGGACTATAAGGCGCACCTAAAAACTTAAAATTCCTAAATTTAAACTGGCCCGAAGCATTGTGTCATGAAATCAATCATAAGTGGCCCGCTGTAGACTATGAATCATCAATCCAAAAGACTATGGATCATTATTTTGTGATTATAAAGTAATTAGTTGCGTCTGAAGTTGAAATAAAAAAGATCAAATGGAGAATGATTTGATTTGGATTAAAAATCTGACATGATGCATTAATGGTACACCTTATATAAGGACAAAGTTTTGAAATGGGCCATTCATTGAAGGTGCGCCTTTTAGTCTGGAAAATACGGTAATCATAACGTGAACAGTAAGGACACTTTTCCTTGTTTAAATCCCAAACAAAAGCTGGACATTCCAACGTAAGCCTATTAATGGTGCAAACCCTTGCACCAAAAGCTTGTCTAATGAGTATTAACCCACAGGCAGGGAGGTCAATGAATGGACAATAGAGTCACACTGCAGTCTGCTAACTCAGCTTTGGCAACAACACAGCAATACTGAATTTTGCTCATAAGTGAGATGCTATTCCATCCCCTTGCTAACACAAAACGCTGGCTGGAACTGGCCTTATGAACATGAAGTCATGGGAAATGGGCTTAACACGGCCCAGCCAACCAAATCCTGAAACAGTGGAGGCAACACATTTCTCGAAAATTGCAGTCAGCTGCTCGGGCTTTACTGTATGGATATGCGCTCTCATGATGACAGAACAAAGAACGTTAAGTACCATTCAGAGGCAGTAAAGTTTGGCCTCAGCTGGCTAGTTAAAAGCGACTTGGTTTAAGATTTGGAGGAGAGATGCTGTTCATAAAGGAACTCGGAGAACCTCTTGCTTGCGTGATTGTGTGTTGATTAAATTATTGCATCAACAGATGATTGTGTACTGTACATCTCGTTTTGGAGATGTAGGTCATAGTAATATTTGGCTGAACATGCACAAATAATCCAAATTGCTTAGGATGGAAAAAGATGGTGACCAAGAATCACGATTTGCCTTCAAGCACATAACATGGATGGTTGGCAAATATGTATTTACATAACTTCAACAGCCAGAAAAAAAAAGGTCCGGCCAGCAACAGCAGCGGCTATGAATGAACTGCTGTTCTTTATTTGAAACGCTTATAAGATTTGAGTGCAACCACCAGTCTGTGATTACAGCCACACCACTGCCAAACAATCAGCGTTCAGATTTCCCGATTATTTTTAATTCCGATGAAATCCTGAAAAAGATCAGCCCATTATCGACTTCATTCCATTGGAAAAATCATTTGCACATCAAACACAATGTCTTGATAGATTCAATTCGTCTCAATGATTATTGTGAGATCACATGCCTTCCGCATCAACTCATATTTTATTCCATTTTTTATCTGTGGAAGCTTGTTGATCTTCTCCCTCGCAAACAACCGAGGTTCAGTTTTACAAAAACACTGTCCTAGATTACAATCACAGGGGAAAGATTTATGCCATTACATTAAATACACCCTGGTTTGAAATAAATGTCACATGGCACTACACGCAATCTCACGTTAAAGTTCTTATTGCATTCGTGTGGTCATGCGACACTGCCACTGCTATACAGCCACCAATTGTTCAACATTAGTAGAATCTACGCGATTAGCAATAATGTGTTTTGAATAATCTCAGAAAAATCGATTAAGCGCATAAAGCAGCTAATGCTATCAGCTAACGGCTAATCTATGCGTTCAGCAGAACTCCATGTGCACACACAAAGTATTGTTGTTTAATCAACACTAAATTATAGGTTAACATTAGCGTGACTATCGAAAAATAAATTATATATGTATTCACATGCAGATTCTTCGAGTCCATCCTCGTGATAATTTCCTATAATTGATGACTGTGTTGCTATTTTTTTCCCAAATTCTTTTTTATTGTGATTTTATAGAAGCATATCTCGCCAAGCCTTGCGCAAGGTTGTCAACGACAACTAGCTCTAATCTCTACCCCCTCCCGACAAGCGGCACTGACAGGCCCTTTCTTCCCGATTCCTCAGACACACAGCCAGACATAAATTAATCTGTCACTCACTGCTATTATTAATGTGAGGAGGACACACAGCTGTGCAAGCAAACACACACGCGTACACAAAGAGACAAGTACATCCAGCCTTCAGAAACAAACTGGGACACCAAGGCATGCCAATAGTTGGGGGGAAAAAATGCAGGAAAAGCTGACGTCTTGTTTATCCAACTTTCTTAATAAAATATTCTGACATGGGAATGTAAAAACTCTTTTTTTAAGTCTGTTATGAACTATCAGACTGACTTATTTTTTTATTATTAATCATAAATTGTCTCAGCTTAATCACCTCAATTTCTTCAACCTTTGTGTGTATCGAGAAAAAAAAAAGATCCGAGACTCACATTATGAGTCAGCCAGGGAAGTGGGGGGGAACTATTTCTTCCGCTTGTTAAAAGCCTTTAGAGACTGTTATCTGCTTATCTGTTCGTGGTCTCTGAAAGCAAGCCAGTGCTGTGGGGGTTTAAGATAAATACCCTGATCAATGGCCGACATTATCTGAATCTGGGAGGCAATAATCAGATCCAGTTGACATTGTGGCTGCAGAAAGAGCTCGCCTGTCAGCGGAAACACTGACCGTCAGTGTAATGTCGCTGCCATGGGACTCGCTTTGGAAAAACAACATGGACAAGAAAATTGGTTTAACCTTCCCCTTCGCCAAGGCTTTTGCCTCCATCCCATGCACGCCGCCTTGTCGCAACAAAAATGGGAGACCCTTTTGCTTAAATTACAGGCATTGCTGCGGAATGTAGGCAATGGGCCGGGATGTCGTCGATAATTTCAGACCAGTCAGTCATTGACTCGGCTTTCAAGTCGCCTCAAAACACACAGCAGCATCTTGCATAGTCGGCAGGATTTTCACTTCATGCTATTATAATGACAGACGGGGGGAAAATCGAAAGCAATATTATTTCAAAGGGCACATCACCATCTTTATAACTATAAGGCAGCATGTACATATGTTTTAGCGATACATTTCAGTTTAGATTACCGTGGTACGGCACAAAGCTATAAATCTGAATTAAAATTCAGGCTGCGTAGGCAGGATTGTGACACAACATGACATTATGCGAACAGAACAACAGTGTGCATTCAGAAAACAAATTATGAAATGACTTAAACAATAAAAACAAAAATCCCAACATTTTTTATTCCTTCCTTCCCTATGACCCCAGTTTGCCCCTTGCATTGTAATCTTACTCAGAAAAAAAACATTGTGCAGTTGATGAAAACCCCCAAGGCACTTTTCCTTCTCTAATCTGGGCGGCGTTCTATCTTCGGGGTCCCCGCACAAATCTAACCATCATTCAAAAACCGTTATACTGGGAACCCCCCCTTACCTTCACCCCATGGGGCTTCCTTTTAATACCAACTAAGAGCAACTGTGCTGGCAGGGATATTATTTTCCCTTTTTGTTTCTTTTCTCTCCGAGGCGCAAAGGGAGCGAGAGGACGAGGGAAGGCAGCACGATAAAGGAGCAGGAACCAGAAGGCTAGAGAGCAGAGAAGAAAACAACACAGGAGGAGACAGAGGAGAGTGAGACGGGAACGACAAGAAAGCAAAGAGGGAGGTAGCGGGGAAGAGAAAACCTGCTGTGTCTTTGAAAAAGGACTGACTGCAGGAAAGCACTGAGGAAATCACCACTGAGACCTTCTATTAAAACTAGTCTGACCCCCTACAGACCCCCTGAGCAACACCCGGCTGGAGCGGTACAGGCATAGGGATTAGGCCTCTGAATCGCTGTCAAGACCATTCTGTCAGGCATCAGAAGAGACAGCCCTTGTCCTCCCACGGCACCCCCCCTCGCCCTAACTCCACTCACACTTGCCTCGCTACACTCAACAACTCCAGAGAGGGGCCTCATGATAGTCCCTCGAGGGGGGACACATGATGGGCTGTGGACATGGAAAGCCAGCAGGGAGGTCTATGAGCCCTCCCCCAAGCTTCCCTCTTTTCTCTTTATGTACACCCTCCTTATATCACATCACACCCCCGCTGCTCATTGAGGGGTATCTAATTGTATTATGCAGGGCTTGAGTAAAATCATATCATTCTTCTGCCAACAGTAAACTCCCCGTGAGGGCTGACAGATGCAGTATGCTTAGGATAAATGGGATCACACATCTCAGATAATAAACGAGGTGATTCGAAAGGAAACTAGATTTTCCAGAATAGGTACGAGAAGCCTAATCAGTCAAGGTTTAGAGCTAACTTTCATTTGTAAGCACAACAAAACAAAAAATATTCTTTCAAAAAAGCAATAAACTATATTGATAGTCATGAAACATGATTTCAGATTTCTACAAATAGTAATTAGAAGCTTGGAACGATACACACCAATAGCCAGCAATATGGCCACCCCTGGCCACCGTGTAGCTCCGCCCCTGGATATAAGCGGTTAAAGCAATTTTAAGTGAATGGAAAAGCTTTGTGGATGAAAATTTTCAGTCAACCAATTCAGACAGTGTTTTATTTTTTTACTAGCTCATATACAGAAGTGTTAATCCCTTTTAACCAGATGTCTACAAACAACAGTAAACAGAAAACACTTCACTTGATTTTTCTGTGTATGTGTGAAGATCGTGGCTGTGGAAGCAAATGTGTGTGAGCATTTATGAGATAGGGGCTTATGTGACAAGAGCGTTTTTAACGTGTCAAAGTGCACCGAGTTCTTACTTGAATATCTTTTCGTGGCCTAACCCCCCGCCCCGCACTTGTGCTGCTCATCTTTCCCTGTCTGAAACACGAGATCACAGGAGAGCATTTGGGCAACGGTGCAAACCGCTTTCCGAGCGAACATCTGGAGACGGGAAAAATGTAATCGGTGAATTCCCTATTTTCCCCTGGTGACGGTAAAGTGAGCCGATGATTTGTGACCTACATGTGAAGCTGGTTGTGGGTCTATGACTGGACTGCAGGGGGTCTATCTGTTGACAAGAGTGAGAGGCCTCATCTGCTTTGAAGCCCCGTATATTTAAATATTTCATGACTGCCTCGACTCCAGACCCCTTTTATCTGATTTGCACTCTGGCTTGTGGCTGTCTTTCATTAACAGCACAGCACGAGGAGTTAGTGTCTATCTAATGTCGCCATCATCCAGGCACATCTGAAAGAAACACATCCCCCCGTACCCGAGCCCTGTTGGCACTCGGCGTATCTCTAAGACGATCTCATTAAACGCTCGTAACAATTACAACAATTACAGATAAGCCTAAGCGTGTCAAAGCTCAACATGATGTTTACGATGATTAGCATGCAGCGTTATCAGCGGGGATGGTAATCACCAATCGTGCCTGATGCTTCACAAGATCTCTGATCTCTTTATCCGTCACAATCGATATAAGGCCATCTGAAGACAAACCTGCGGGAAGTTGTCATGTTTAGACTGCAGCTCACACAGCCTAGCTTCAGTGAAGCTTAGCTTGGAATGTAATATCGCAAAAACTTGCTACTTCCTTAAATAGGATCAAAAAAGGTTTAGGATCCTATTTAGTGTGTTTACACTGGGCAAGTTGGATGATAATGCAGATTGTGAAGTCGACCTGTCAGTTTGACGACTATAGGATCAACGAAATAGGATCAAAAAAGGTTTAGGATCCCATTGGGTCTGCGTTTACACTGGGCAAGTTCTTTGACAATGCAGATCGTGAAGTCGACTCGTTTTATTGTTTTCCACCATGAAAAAAAGGAACACAAGTGTGTGTGGTCATGCACAACAGGCCCAACTCTTCTAACCACGCTACAGCCAGGGAAGTCCTCTTCAGCCGCTAGTCAAATGAACCAGACTTAGCTTTCAAGCATTTATAAGTGCAACTATGAGAGCGCCTGAGCTACTCTGGTCATACAAAAGCCCAGTCTGTCAACTGGAAGTGGTTCTCGTGGTGAAGAGGAGTTCAGAGTGGACCAGTAGATTTCCACATGGGTGCATGCTGGCATGGAATACGGAACTGGTATAAAAATGTGGATGTGAGCCTGGTGACTGAGACATAAGGCCCTGCTTGTCTGCATGCAATAGAGATGCCTTTGAGAGCAGACGACATCTGCCTGCAGGACACATTCCACCGCAAACTCTGTACCGCCATCACACTCTGGGTCTAAATGTGCACATTGTTGGCTGACTGACAGCAGCACATTCACCGAGAGCCTCGTCGAGTGGACGCCGAGTCCAAGGGTACAGATTGCGTGTTCTCACTTTCTCGTTCTTGCAATATAAATGTGGATATGTTAGGTTTACATTTCACTAGATCATGGCTGCACAAGTGGTGACATGAACTCAAACAAGTTGAATATACAGAGGTCGACATTGTCAAAACAAACGCAAAAATGACAGTGAAGAAGTTAAGTGGCATCACACACCAACTGGATGTTTTCCAAAAGACTCATCCAAACTATATTTAGTACTGTTTGTCACTTGCATATACTGAACAGGGAACTTTATAATTCTCTTTTATCACTCTTATCAAGCCTCTTATATGGCAGCGGTTCAACTTGTGCCTATTTTGCAGCATGATAAAAATATGGGTTACTACAGGGCCATCAAGCGAACTACCATTGATAAGCTTGGCTCACTTTGTACTGCTTTCACCAACACGAAGCTTCAACAAGATGATGTAGGACACCCACACACATAAGATCCAGCCTCTAAGAGGATTTGTAATGCTAACAGTGACAGGCGGTGATGCTTATTCACTATGATGATAAAGGACAGTGGACTCGGTTACATAATAATAATAATAATAATAATAATAATAATTATCCATCAGCTGATAAAGACGCGTCACTATCACATCTGTGACACTCTGATGAAGGCGGAAGAAACCGCCGAAACATGTCAGGTAAAGAACCTAAAACAATTTGTTTGATATAAAAGAAACCAGTGAAGTGATTAAAAAAAGGAAAAACAAGATGAACTTAGTACAATTATTATTATTATTATTATCACCTATAAATATAAATAATTATTATCACCTACTCCTTTTTGAACAGTGATATGTTTGTTTTTTGTTGTTTGTTTTTTTATTATTTTTATTCTTTAAATCGTGTTCAAAATAAAGATTCATTCATTCATTCATGCATTAATTCATGCATTCATAATAATAATAATAATATATGACGTGCACAAATAAAATATTTGTAAAATTTCATAATAAGTACACTGGCTGTCTAGGTTTTTATATTCATAGCTGACTGACTTGATAATTATACTGAGTCACCTTTTAGAATGTAGTCAAATTCTGACACCACTAGATTTGGAATGGTGCTGGTAGTGAAAAGACCACAGGCTGTGTTTCCCCTCTGCTCTGGACTGATTAGTCTGCTCTGATGGCCGCATTGTTACGTGACAACAGTGGGTTGGTGCTTGGCTAGCCCTGAGGAGGTCATTCAGAAAGAGTTCACTGACACTCTGACCGAGGATATTAGAGAAGTGCCTTTTAGTCATGCTCGATGGAGTCCGGGCTCTGACTCCATCAAAGGCTTGGGGATCTAACCGAGGTCTATAAACACCTGACATCTACTTGCGCTGCAGGCCAAATAACACCTGACACTCGACTTGAATTCACACTGGCATCAATATGTGACATACCAGTTGGCATGTCGAGCCATATGTTAGCTCGGTGCATACATACCAAAAATATCCACAGACACGTATGCAACTAGGAAGACAATTAATCACACCATTACACTTCCGTATCCACATATTCACACACAATGACATTGCCTGCAGGAAGTGAGTCCTCCCGAGGTGACAGAAGTGTCAAAACAACATATTGGTTTGATTTTTTTTTGCTGTGGTGTTGCTTTATTTCTTTCCGCTAAGATAACACATTGGAACTGATTTGCCTCGTGTCTCGCTAATGCATTTTTCAAGAGTTCCTTAAAAAAAAAAAAAACACCTTGTTCCTCGACATTAAAAAGCAATTTTGCACTCTCAGGATTAAAAGCGCATGTTAAATTGAAGGCTACACTTTGCGAGGACATGAAAAATTGAGCGGGGTCCTAATATTAACCAGGTTGAGAATCATGCGCAGCATTTAGCTCAAGCAAATGGAATCTTTAAGCATTACTAATTCATCCACAGGAAAGCCACATGATCTTAGCGCTACGCTGCTGAAAACACATTAGCTAGATGGCAGATGAAGTCATTTGAGAATACTCCGTGAACATCAATAAGCCAAGAATATAACAAAATTGTGCCCTTTTTTTTTTTATCCTGGCTGTGCTTCTCATGTTTGAGATGATTTCGAGTTTACGTTACACATTTCCCATTGCATAGTGGTAAGAATAAAAATGTCAGGAATGGAATTTTGTGTGTGCTGGCTTAATTAAAAAATATGCCTGAGAAAATATTAGCTTGATTCTAATTCTATGATCTGGCTGATCGAAAAGACTATTTGTCTTGATTTCATTTTCATTCAAGCACATTTTAAAAGACATTTTTGGGGAAAGAGGAAATGCGGAGTGAATCTGTTCAATGTTAAATTAAAGGTTGCTTCACTTCACAACACCCACTCACATAAAGACCAAACAGATGGTTGTACTTACACTGGAGAGTTCAAAAGACTACATTTCTTTTTTTTTTTTTTAAATCATGTTTGCATTATGGGGAAACATTAATGCATTAACCTGCAAAATGAGCCACCTGGTAATTTATTTTGATGACTATAATATTCTGAAATCATAAAAGGGGTAATTCCAACCATTTTACAAATGTAGTACCATCAATCAATAACAGTAAAAAAAAAAAAAAAGGTAATGAACTCCAGATTTTATTTCCATGTACACACGGCTCCTCCTCCATCCCGCAAGCCAACGACGTAAAGCTGCTCGAGCTCCCCTGTCACATGGCTTAGATTATACGTGAGCTACAGCAAATGCCTGATAATGCAATCAAGCAGCTTTGAAGCTTGATGATTCTCCAGTGCCTGCTGTAATGAGGGGAAAATGAAACCGTTCCCTCAGCGTCTGCCGATCTGTCTGATGAGAACTTCATCAGAGAGAGAGAGGATGAGCGGGCAAGAACATCTAGAAAGATGGATCCATCTTCAGCTATGAATTGAGAATCATAGGAACCTATACCATCTAAGTGATTTAAAAACAAACAAAAGGCATGAAAATAAAAAAATCAAATTGTGCCTAATATTTTGGCGCTAATGCAGCTAATAGCTATTGCAGTTTGTGTATGGATGACCCTTAAATCCAGGTCAGCCCCGATAATATCTCCACACTCAGCAGTGATAACAACCATTGTGACTTTCCTGACCACAAAGTTACTACACACACATCCTGAACCAGATCTTCCATCTTATGTTCTAAATTGACAAAAACAGATCCAGTCCAGTCACGTCTACGACCTGCCAGCACTTAGTTGTGACCCTCTGCTTCTCCGTCTGATCGATGGCCCGTGTCAACTTAATGGTTAACCTGAGATTATTTTGTTGACACCTAACAGGAGGTGGCCCATGTTGACGATGGATATGTACCGGCAGGAACTTGCACTTGTTCTGGTTGGTTTTCTTTAGTGGCACAGGGAAGAATGACTAAATTGAATATTGAAACTGTTTTGCCTTAATCTTTTTGTTTTTGGTTCAGTTGTATTTCATTTTAATCTTCTAAAGCTCTTTGCATTTTTATTTAATGTTCATGTGGAATTTGCTTAATAGACATAACCCACCCTCCATTTTTTTTAAATTACCCCATTAATCACAATAAATCCCTATGTGCCAAAATATAATGAATCTGATGACCTATGGATTAATAAGTAACTCTAAACTGTGAACATCATTGTGTCTGTAAACTGAAAGTTTTCTGCCTTGAATGCCTCCATCAAAACAAAACAGATGGCACAACTCCACATGCTGCTTGTCCTCATAAAAAGTCAGCAACACTATCTTTTAAAACAATTTGCAGTTAAATGCATTTCAGTCTATCTCAAGGGCCGAATTAAATGTAACGCTCTGCTTGAAATTGTTTTAATTAAAAGCCAAAACATAGCGCAGACACTCTATGATACAGTAACCGCGGTCTTTACAGCAAACCTTGAAGGACCTTATGTTAATTCTATTACATCTACGTTACTAAGCGACTGCTGCTCATCCGAAAAGGGTTCCCCTATGTCATCATCGAGTACCACTTCACAACACTACACTTGTGGGCCAAGAGCACTAAGAGGCCACAGCTTGCATCAAGAACAAATAGACACGGTTAGGCTCGGCTGTTGGAAACAACAAGCTCAGCTCAAGATCTTTTCATTCCTATTTAGAGGGATGACAAATTGATCGCAGTTGAGAAGTCACTGCCTGCATTCCAAATCAGCAGCTAAACACTCCTACCGTATTTTCCGGACTATAAGGTGCACCTAAAAACCTAAAATTTTCTCAAAAGCCGACAGTGCGCCTTATAATCCGGTGCGCCTTATATATGGACCAAATTCCTAAATTTAAACTGTCCCGAAGGATTGTGTCATGAAATCAATCATAACTGACGACTATGAATCAAAAAGACTATGGATCATTATTTTGTGATTATAAAGTAATTTGTTGCGTCTGAAGTTGAAATAAAAAAGATCAAATGGAGAATGATTTGGATTAAAAATCTGACATGATGCATTAATGGTGCGCCTTATATAAGGACAAAGTTTTAAAATGGGCCATTCATTGCGCTTTATAGTCCGGTGCGCCTTATAGTCAGAAAAATACGGTAATCTGATGTGCCATCCTTTTTCACACATCTTTCTGCTCATGGCAGGACTGTACACACAACTTTAACTGTGTGTGTGGAAAAAAAAAAATCATTCTGGGCAGAAATAGAGCATCTCTAGAGATAAACAAAGGATTCCAAGTTAGATGTCACAGCAGGAAAAGGTGGCAAGTCAGGTGTTGTGCTGATTCTCAAATCATTTAATGGTTGGAATAATGATGACACAATCTCGGAGCAGATATAATTTGATTAGTGCTTTCAGGTTGAAATAGGAAGCTGGATGCGTACCAAATGACTGTGAAGAGGGAAGGTGAGAGAGCTCTTAATTGCTGGAACAGCACCTTGAGACTTGATGATTTGTGACATCTTATCCGGTGCTCTACGCGAACACTAATAACTGTTAATTAACTGCAAAAAAAAGAAACACACACCCATTTGTGGCTTGGTGTTAAGTTAAAGGAAAGCGCATCTCCAAAGATTTATATGATGACGTGAAGTTCGGATATGTTAATAAGAAGAATGGAGGTTGTCACACTGATAAGTCCGTGGAAATGTGTTAGCCCTAATTGGCCCACAAAGAGTGAACAGAAAGTCAATGTAGTGTTCCAAGGCCTTCAATTACCAAAGCAGATGCTCACAGATGTCGGGTTTTTTTTTTTCATTAAAAGCATCCGCATCTGTAATCAACCTCTTCGGTAGCATGACATGTATTTTGCTGTTCCCAATAATCTGAATGCCTGCAGAGATGCAAATCCACATGGAAGCCAAAGGTCTATTTCTGGTGATGATATTATAAATCATAAGGGACCTAGTGAATCTAAATGCTAGATGGATGGTGGATCAAATGGCTATTAATGTCTGCAACAGATGGAGATTTTTTTGGCAGGGACACACAGTTTCATCTTCATTGGATCGTTTCATCATCACTGGACATGAATAGTTTACATTTAAATACTACCACAGGCACAAATGTATCTAACGTGGTCCAAAAAAAAACCCTTTAAACAGATAACAATGCTACATATATTGTTAATTGATATCTGAGTGTTGAACAAAATATGAGCATTAGTATTATGGTTTTTGGGTCAAACATTTATTCTCCCCTCGTCAATATGAGCAGGAAAAAAAAAGATTCATTAACTATTGGGTCAAAATCAATAGCCTAACTTGTCTTGACCAAAAATGTCTACCGTATTTTACGGACTATAAGGCGCACCAAAACCCTTAAAATTTTCTCAAAAGCCGATGCATCAATGGTGCGCCTTATAGTACGGTGCGCCTTATATAAGGACAAAGTTTTAAAATGGGCCATTCATTGAAGGTGCGCCTTATAGTCCGGTGCGCCTTAAAGTCCGGAAAATGCGGTACTCTGTGGTTAATTCTCAAGGGACTATCACAAAATGAGACATAAAGACCATGGCCTGAGAGAAAATACACAAAGAACGCCATCACATGTCACTGCGTCTTTGATTGAGTCACAGTCTGGAAGCTTAGCGAGTTAGCCCAGAGCTATAAAACCTTGACCAAAACACAAAACCACAATCATGTACACTCCAAGTCATAGAAAACAATTTCTCCAGCTTTCTGCTAATACAAATGTGTTCCTAACATCTCTTCGTCATATCACACATAATAGAGCACTTTGGATTTTGAATTGCCACGTCTCCAATATTAAATTGCAGGATATTCAAGTCACTTTTGGTTATATCAGTAATCAGAAGATGGCAGTTCTATTTCCCCACGTTTCAATTTGACATTGCTTGTTTTTGTGGCCTTCCATGCTGTTATTATTTTTGTAATGTCTCCAAGTAACAAAAGAATCCTTTGGAGATTAGACGGGGAAAAAAAAAAACCCTCCAAGGAGCGCTGCAAATGACAGATGTGTTTACCTAAGCTCCAATTTCAGCGAAACAAGTTTATGACAGGCTTTTCTGTTGGACTGTGATCTGGAGTGTTTGTACACAGCGCTGAACAACCTGCTGGCACGAGTCAAGTTCCTTTCTGACGTTTGGCTGACGTTTTGACAGATGGTAAGCGGAGGTATGCGGCCCGACTGCCAAACGCGGAGCCCGGCCGACAATGGTGGAGATTATTCCTCACAAAGCCAATTAAAGAACGTTTAATAAAACTAGGCTGCATCTTTCCGCCTCTCTGAGCGTTTGACAAGTTGTTCTCATTTGAAAGAGGAGGGCTTGTCAATTTAGCTGAGTGGCAGCTATCGAAGAACTGGTGTCTAAAAATACGAGTAAATACAGGTGTTTGACACATTTTGGGCACCTTGTTGTTTTTGCGGTCGTGCTCTCGTAATTCTTAGCAAAAACATTGTCAAAAGTTACTTTGAATTCTGTTTATCCAAGCAGCATTGTCTCCGGATTGCCCTTCAGGAAATATCCACATTCTAAAGACTGACAAAATAACTGAAGAGCCGAACTGGCTGTCATCCTTTTTTTGTGCGGCTCCTCAGCAATGCCTTTTAAGATAAAACGACAAGTGTGACAAAACCATCACGGACAGATGTGCTCTCATTGTTCGACGACATAAAAAAAAAAGTCTGAAGCATGAAATCTGAAGATCATCTGTGACTGATGGGCGGTCCTCAAGTCAATTTTACTCTTTCACGTATTTTGCCCCTCACTTTCTTTCGCAGCAGTGTGACCTCTCAGCGAGAAGAGTGACCTGGAGTTACTTACAGACCTGACACGCACTGACAGATGACTAACCCTCGAAAGGTCAAAGCGAGATGGATGGGAACACCTGCTACACAACAGAGCTAACACTTCCCAAAGTGCTGAGAGGAACTGTGAGGGCACGGGTCATTTAGCCACAACAACGGTGAGCAGTTGTTTAAATGTTAAACTTGGTTCTTTGAAAAACAACTAAAAGAGAACTTGGCAATTTTCAGTCAAATACCAACGCATCTACAGCGGGATCAACAAAAAAATGCTAAGGGCTCTTGTGTACTTCCTGTAGTTCAAATCTAATCTTCTCGCATCAATCTGCAAAGTTTGAAGGAGGAGAGCGAACGTTTCAAAGATGATATCTACGTTAAGCATCAGCGGAGCAACTAAAGCTTGCTGACCTACTGTGGCTTCAAAACCAATATCCGATTCTCTGCGGCAAGGCTCAAAAGCTGCAGGCTCGAGCATGTCCAAAGGTTAGGTACACACAAACGAAGCCAGACACAGCTACAACTAAAACCAGAAAGACTAGATGATGTCGTACCCCAGTACTAATCTGTGTTCTTGTTAGCGTAAAGCTGAACTCTCGAAAATACAGTCAGCTTAAAAGGAAAAACCACACATTCCATGCTAACATGCCAGCTTAGATCTGGCTCAAAGCAGGCACAAGTTTTTAATCTTCAAAAGCCAGTTTTATAAGTACGTAATGAGTAAGACCACAATAGAAAAACAAACCATTTATTTTCCTCCCCCAGAGAGTAAATGGAACCATATGGGGGCTTTGCTGAGCCAGATCCGAACATCTGGACGGCATAAGAGAATCAAAGCCAAGTGGTGTGCTGTGGTCCACAGTGAACCAGAGCAACCTTTGTCTGCCCTAACAGAACCGTAGTGAGTAAAAAAAAAAGTTTGGAACTAAGTTCTCCGTGGAGTCTGTGTTTTCCCTTGCCCTTTTCCAGGATAATTGCTAATCAAAAAGAGGCTGTCGGCAATGGTCTGAACGTGGGCCAAAGCAGTAATCACTGACAGATGTGAGCTTGATGTGAATAAAAACAGCTGGAAGCAGCCAATGACAAATTCCTGTGAAAACAGTTTCATGAGACTGGATGGAGGTCACAGACAGTTTCATCTCATGACGTATATTTCGGTAGCATTTACTGTAAAAAAAAAAAAAAAAAGTCCAATGTTAGCTAACGAACAATTCCAGGAAGCTCGTCGACATCCGATATGTTCGGATTCTGGAAAATATTCCCAAAAATATTGGCAGGAATACTCCATGACTGAGTCAAAGAGTCACTTTACATTTAAATAAAATTTCAGTGTAAGAATCGCAAAAAAAAAAAAAAAAAGCCTTAACTTCGATAAAAGGCCGATGCTTACCAGAACCTTGTACCATATTTTCCGGACTATAAGGCGCACCGGACTATAAGGCGCACCTTCAATGAATGTCCTTATATAAGGCGCACCGGACTATAAGGCGCACCATTAATGCATCATGTCAGATTTTTAATCCAAATCAAATCATTCTCCATTTTATCGTTTTTATTTCAACTTCAGACGCAACAAATTACTTTATAATCACAAAATAATGATCCATAGTCTTTTTAATTCATGATTCATAGTATTCAGCTCGCCATTTATGATTGATTTCATGACACAATGCTTCGGGCCACTTTAAATTTAGGAATTTGGTCCATATATAAGGCGCACTGTCGGCCTTTGAGAAAACTTTAGGTTTTTGTTGCGCCTTATTGTCCGGAAAATACGGTATGTAGATGGATTCAAGTTGATTGTAAGTCTACAATTTGGTGGAAGCTTTCTTCGACGGCTTTTAACCTCAGACGTCCCACTATATTATAATATATGTACAAAAACAAAGTGTCACTGGTCTAAATAGACTATGGGGTGATTAAATCACATGATTAACAAGGAGCTTGCTTTAATAGCCTTTAGCGAGCCTACATTAGTCCCTAACCAACAACAAAGAAACATTCTTATCAGACTGAGCAGGCTGAGGTTAAGAAGCACCACCACCTGAGGCCCATGTATTTTAGCTGGGGAATTAACGTCTTACACTAAGCCACTCTCCTTGAATCCCTTTCGTTTTTGGCTGGATCACATCCAACATGTAAGTAAAAAAATATGGAAAAAAAATATGGCACCAATACCAAATAAACTTGGAGGTCTGCAAACAATGATCTACTTTAGCTGCTAAATTGATGAACTACAATTATTGGGTGGATGATGAGATGCATGAACACAAAGGACAGATTATTAGGAATGCCCTGAAGGTTCAATCCTGTATTTTAATGCTCAACAAAGATAAGCTTGAGCATTGGGTATTTCTGTCCTTTGGGATGGGATGAGGGGTGGGGTCCGTCTCCCTCATGTCCAATCACATTATGCCAGAGGGGTTGCAGCAGTGATAATTTATTCCCAAGTGGTCTTTTGGGAGGCTGTCTTTTGGAACCCAACTCTCCAGGCTGCACATCCCAAGAGACGTGAGCCTTGCAGGCATAATCTAGAGAGCGATAATGCCTTTAGGCACTGAGTCAAAGACTACTCCCGATATGACTGGGGCAGCAGTGTGAGATAATCCATGTTAATCAGTAGGGTTGAGGTAATTCATTGATCTGTCATTCCATTTTGTCTTACCGATGTTGACTGTGTGAAGATCCACAAAGAAGTAGGAAGCTGCTAGTGCCATTCAGAGTAATGTCAAATAAACTAACTTGTGAGAGCCCATTAGACAGCCAAGAAAACCAATTTATCTCCCTCATTATAACCAGTTAAGAGAGCAAGTGGGCAGGGAAAAAAAAATCAATTTTTCCTTAAAGTCTCGTCTCCTGAACAGACAGAACAGAATTAATTGCGTCATTAACTAGAGAACGGACAGTACTTGTGTCTTGTATCTTCAGTGAAAGACCAATTATAGTTGTTTCAATCAATACACAATACATTGTATTAATAGTTAAAGGAATGAGGAAGAAACATTTGGAGTAATGTCACGGATGAATATGGCTCATTGAATGTACACTATACACAAGTCATGTGTTTTGAAATATATCAAAAGCAGTCTGATTTTTCTGTATGCGGCCGTTGGTGGAAAACATTTGGACAGCCCCGTCTGAGGAAATTGTTGGATATAATGTGAGCAAACTGGGAGCATATGGAGGGGATTCAGAATAATTCTTCTCATATGGCAGCCAGGAGCTAAGGGTAGGTAGGTGCTCAACTTTCAGTCAAGTTCCCTTTTTAGTGTTTACTTGATAGGGTGGGCTCAAGAAGAACTTTGCTACTAAATTCAAACTCAAACGTTCCTGTTTAACTTCTCCAATCCGTTATATGCTACAAGCCACTAGCACGCTTTGAATGGGACAAAAGGGTTAAGGGTCAAACTTGTTTTTTTTTCGCGGGCCACATTGTAGTCATAGCTTCTTTCGGAGGGCCATGACGACTGTCAACCCAAATAAATGTATGAGCACCTCATATTATAAACTGTAAAAGCTACAAAACAAACTGACAAATAACTCATTTTCAAATCAGACGAGTAAAAACTGGTCAAATATTAAAAAAGTTAGTTATGATTAAAAGTGGACACAATTTGCAATTCTAGTAATGATACATGAATTTGATGCACAATTTGTCTTTGCAGGCCACATAAAATGATGTGGCGGGCCGTATCTGACCCCCGGGCCTTGAGTTTGACACCTGTGGATTAAGGGGTAACGCGCTGGGTAGCGGGAGCTGGGATGATTTTTTGCAGTAGTGTTGTTTACGTGTGATTTGGGATGGCCTGCTGGGCGCAATCACAGTAAGGACTCCCCAGGCCATTAGCGCAGGACCCCAGGACTCAATGTTATTGTTGGCACCCGCGGAGAAGAACGCAGCTGGAGGTTTGGGTCTCACTACCTCACAGCCAAGAAAGCCCCATTAAAGTAGATAAGGTTCCTGACAGCAAGTATTATCCAAATGCACACTTTCATGTTCAAGTGTATGTGTGAGTCTCGGCAATAATGTCTTGTTGTGCTTGTTCTGTCAACACTTTTACTTTCTTTAAAAACCTTGTTTCGATATAGCCGGCAGCAAAAAAAAAAACACGTATTTGAAAAGCTGCGTTGACATTTTTTTTTTATACCTACTATATGCGTGATAACTTTTGAGTTCACATGGAATTTAAAAAGTGACTTGGATTTGAACTCTGTCGTTTGCTCATATTTTTCCATAAGCAACCTAACTGGCAGTCCAAAAAGCATTTGGGGAATCATAAAAAGATACAATTTAAATGGGTTCTGACCACAGATTTTCTTAGGCAGACAGAAAGGCTTGAGGGAATACAATAATTAGGATTTTTTTTTTTCAAAAA
Source organism: Syngnathus floridae (assembly GCF_059516105.1). Classification (NCBI taxonomy): domain Eukaryota; kingdom Metazoa; phylum Chordata; class Actinopteri; order Syngnathiformes; family Syngnathidae; genus Syngnathus; species Syngnathus floridae. The sequence goes on along the minus strand of NC_142427.1, from coordinate 8,133,018 downwards.
ATCGTAGCTCTTCTTAACAGCAGCGCTTCAAGATGAAAATGGCCCTTTCTTCCTCCTTTTTATATTCTCCCTCTCTATCCCTCTATGAATTCTTCCCATGGCCCGCCGCTTTCCTTTAATGAGAAACTGAAAACGACAGCTTTAATCACCGCCCGTGGCCATAGCAAAGGGCCCGTTAATGATAGAAAAGAACAGAGGGCCATTTGCATCAATCAGTCCTAAATTACTTTTTATGATAATGCAGCACAGAAGAGAGAGAGAGAGAAAGAGAGAGAGCGAGAGGCAACCCAGATGACTTTTGAATGATGATGATGATGCTCTTCTCTCCCTACCCATGTCACGAATGTGTCTTAAAAAGACCACCAAACTGACAAATGGGTGCTTTTTTACATTTCGCTTATGTAATAAAAATTATTGCATAATAGGGCACGTTGCTATTTGAGTCGAATGCACAGTTGCATCATAATAACACGCACATCTTTAAGTTTAATTTTCTGTATTCTCTCGCAAGTTTCATGCATGTCGTATAAATAACGGTTTTAAAATGAATTTGTTATTTGCAACTCACCAGTACTGCAGTATATAACATCACGGGGAATTCAAAATCTTTAACGTTCGACTGCTTAATTACACCTGATGTGACATTTCCTGTTACGATAATGAATTCAGAAGCGTGTTGATTAAATGCAATCAACGCAATTCCTAAAAACAGCAGGGGTCTCTGAACAAAGATTATCTGTGGGTGAACAACGGGTGTAATCACATGACATAACATCTCATTTGCATTCTGTATGAAAATTAGCAAGTAAACATGACGCCATGCTCAGCATAAAATAAAACTTACCTCAGCCACCACTATAACCTTTTTGCAAACAATAATCCCAGCTTCTGATTCCAAGAGAAAGTCACAAGAATATCCGGAGAGGGGGGCAGGGGAAGAAAAACTTTCTTTGTAAAAATAAAAACAAGTCAAATATCCATGAATAATGGGTTGCCAGTGCCTGGCGGTTGAAAATGGCCGAACAAAACATACCAGTTTATCACAAAAGTGAACTCTGACAAATGCAAAAGCCTCGCCAACACACGGACAAGCATGACAATGGCCCTTCAGGCTATTGCCTACTTGTGTTGGCTCTTGCACGCTTCTGTGTCTGTCTCTCATGCACTCTCTCTCCACCACAGATGGCTTCTTGTGAGTGCAGGGGAGGAGGGCAAGGCTGCTCCACAGTAATCCCCAGCCACACAGACGGAAAAGCTTGTTACAGCACTTGCTGATCACCACAAAAAGTCAAACCCGAGCCAGGGAAAGGTCACCAGGAATTAGGCAATGCTCAAACTCCAAAGGCTTGCCTAATTCCCCTGATAAGCCCCTTTGAAATTCAACCTGTTCTGGCTACGGCTTGGGCTCAACCTTGCCTCAGAGTAAAACCTTCCACTAAATCTAGCTGGAACTCATTTGTTGAGGGGATAGCACACACACATACATTCCCAGCTGCATACAGCGCTGACAGCACAAGCGGGGCTTTTCCCGATGACTAGACTAGAACAATCGACAAAAGACTCAAATCAATGAGCGGCAATGTTTGAAAGGCATCGAGGCTGCCCAGACGCAGCACGGGGGCTTTACAACTGAGCTCCTTCGGACGTAAGGGAGCTTTGTGGCCACTTTGGACTTTACACCGCACTTGTTGTCAATTATTCAGTTTGAATAGGACACTGAGGGAAAAAAATAGAAGCAAAAAACTGTAACAAAACAGAGGAGTATCTGTTTTAATAAATAAGTAAAATAATAAAATTAAAAAAATGTAAAATAATAATATATAATAATAATAAAATACATTTTAATAAAAATATCTGCGCAGTCCCGAGTAGATTTTACGACAATCACCAGTTGGCTGTGCTGACAAATTCTCTGCAACACCTTTGGTTTATGGTAGAAATGTGAACAGCATGGGTTAGCATGTCACAATTTCACTCTCCCTCTTTGTGATTGGCGATAAATTGCCCTTTTGAGTGGCCTTTTATTGTGGGCAGCTGAAGCTAGATGAAACCCGTACCAAGAAGTAAATGTAAAGGCTTAAAATTACACTGAACCACAAGAGCAAATATCTGCCAATCTCGGAAAGAGAATGTGCTCACAGCATTGGTTCAGGAGATGTTTCATCGCTGGCAAAGTGCGGAGGAACCAGCGACGGTGAGCCAAACAATTGGCCAGACAAATGATTTTGATGCAAAGGCCAGCAAGGTATACAAATTTGTCTTGCAGTCAAATACTGACAAAAGAATATAGCACCGTAAATATCGAGGCCAAACTAAGATCATTCATCATTTGAATGTAGAATGTTTGTAAATCAGAATATACGCAAAGCGTGTCTGTATGCAGAAGATAAAGAGCAAAATGACTGATGGCAAGCGGCCTTGGCCAGGGCTTTTCTCGAATGCTCCTCATTAACGGCTCATAATGCCTGGCAACTGCCTTTCGCCACCGTGGCTCACTCTCGTTAGCAGCTGGCAGCAAGGTGGGAGATGAGTGGACATTGGCATCATCCCACCTGCACTCAAATACAGCATGCGAGAGTAGAACGGCAGAAAAAAAAAAGAATCTGACATGGGTGGCATGAGAAAGGAAAAAAAAATCATCATCTCTGTAGATTTAATTAAAGCGGGGGTGAACAGATGGTGAAAATGGAGTGACTTCCAACAGGAGGAGACGGCTCATCTGTCTGGGTTCCCAATTTCGTTCTCCATACTTCCATCACTTCACCATCCTTCTCTCATGTCAGCTCTTGGCTCAAGTCGACGCTTCATAACTGGCAATATAACAGATGACAAAACCAAGCGGCTCAAATGGGCTCTGGGAGGAACGTAGACCTTTAGTGGATGGTTATGGGCTGAAGACTAACTCCGCGCCAGTCCCGGGACATTCTACTCGAGAACAGCTAAGATCTTATTAAAAAGGTAATCCGGGCAATCCCTGTGTAAAATAAAAGAGCTATTTATTTAAGATAGAGAACCGCCAGGCGCAGTTCTAGCCAGACAGATGGGAAGGTCACTCAGTGTAGGATTTTAGATCAGAAAAAAAGATCAAGCTTGCCTCTGGCTCTCTCATAGAAGAAGTCTCTTTTCATTAAAATGTAATCATCACCGCACAGTAATATGACCTTCATGGCTCCATGTTAAAAGGAGCAAAAGCAAAGCATTCAGCTCTTTCAGCCCCTGTGGCCATTCCACAATGCACAAAGAGATCATAGAGAAGCAAACGAAAAGTATTAAATGAATTCAAAGCATCGGCGAATAAAAGCCTCTGCACTTTGCACGGGAATATAAACAGTAATGCCACGCTTACACATTAAAATGGCACTGTGATTTCTAACAATCTATTTTAACACTACACCAGCTTTGATTGACATCCACCGTCAAGGAACGGTCAAGCTTCACCTTTTTACAACAATGCTATTCGTTGAGCATTTTTCGTCCTGGCTACCTCAATTCCCCGCTACATTAATCTCATTATTCTCCGACCCTTTTAACTGTTAATGCCAAATGCAATTTGTATTCCGTGGCCAAGCAAAGAGCTTTAAACTGATTATCCCAATTTGAACCATGGCAGTCCTAGATATTGTTGAGTCTGAAAGGGCCATCTAGCTGCTGAATGGGCTTCTCATATGCCTTCTGAGTTTCATGACACAATGTTGCGTCTGCTTTGCAAGGGATAAATTAAGCGTGTGAAAGTCTAAGCAAAGCCCTCATTTTCCAGTTAATCAAATCTTCCCCTAATCAAATTAGCGCGCATAATTCCTCTGGATATGTGGTACAAAAACAGCATTATCCCCCTCTCCGGAGCTGAAAGGCAGGGAATCAGTGTGGTGCCTCTCTCTACTCTGCATGAGCTGCCCTCAATGGAGTAGGAGGTCCAAGATGAGGTGTGGGGGGGTGGGGGTGGAGGGGACCAGGGGGCAAAAGGGGAGGGAATGGCTCTTCCCGGTGGCGTAAAAGAGAAAGGCAAGGCTGGGGTAAACTTTGGCACCGCCTAAGTTCCCAGCTCATTAAAAAGCCTGGCTCATTGGCCCCCTCCAGGGAGCACTGGAGCGTTGGCTAATGAGGTACTTGTTTAATTTTCTTTCAAAGGCCTGGACATCTGTGACACCCCCCTCCTAGGCCGCAGTCCCTCCCATTTCAACCCCCATACCTTGTCTTTTTTTTCTTCAACCGCACACAAAGCCCATCTATCAATAGTCCGCGGGGCTCTCTCTGGTTTGATGAAGTGTCTCTCATTGAATAAGGCAGATAAAGGAGTGCAGAACAATCGCCATTAACTCTGATCTCTCGGTCTGAACAGTCAAAGCCCATCATGAAAATCCAATAGTGGTCAAGCTAAATGGATAAATGTTCACAGTCTACCGTAACGCTCTAATTGATTTCCCTTCATGAGATAATCCACTCCCCTCGATGCGGTCCTCACACACCCCTCTTCACCCCTGCCATTTCACATTCTGCAGATATCTTAGGGCTGGGCAAGAAAATACAAAGTAGATTTTGAGGAGTAGCCCTCACATCTCGTGATGATGTAACGGAGAGGCCAAAGTCTATTTTCCACTGTCACAGTGACCTTTATTTGAGTCTCGGCCCTGGATATCGGAGTCCCATAACATCTCAAGAGACGTTAAAAGGCACCTTGCTCGCTTGTGTTAATGTAATTGGAATTCAAAGCAGCTAGCGCTGTGTCTCCCTTCATTGGTCACTTCCACTTATTTCATAATGCGTCTTGATTCTTTCATTATGAGAGCTGTCAGACTCATATTTGCTCTCTGATGCCCCACTAATCTCTGAAAGCATCAGCAGAATACAAATGTGCCTATATTTCCTCTTTGTCTACACTGATCTTCTCGTCTTTGGTGAGGATGAGCTATTTACAGAGGAGGAAGTCAGTGGCACATCCTGAATCCTAGTTGAAGCCAGTTAAAGAGCCTCATGAAAACATTAGTCAATTTGCACAATGTAAACAGCCCATAACAATGTGTCTTGGGGTCAGCGGGTCAAATCCATGGATCATGCATCAGCTGGCGCGTGGTTATTGTTCCGCTCAGCCTGTCAAAGCGAGGACATCGGGGGCTGAGTTTGAGTCTGTGTGACACAGGGAAGATGTGGAGAAGAGACACGGTGGCCTTCGGGGTGATGCTGGCTAAAACATCGTGCTATTGTTAGACTGACACCATCTGGTTTGTTTAATAAACCTTTACCACCCTTTTAAACGGAGCCTGGAGTTAATTTCCTCAAACGGTATGCTTATAAAACAAGAAAGCAGGATTTCAACCAAAAGCAAAAAGCATTCAGAACAGCATCAATGGTAGCAATGCGTTAGCAAAGTTAGCCATTTAATATTAATTACTGTAAAATACCAGAATATCTCTATCAATTTGAGGGAAATCATTTTTAATCTTATAATTCTTTATTATAACTCGACTCAAATGTGCGAGCAAACGACATTACCACACAATACTAATTAAATAACTCAAAATATTTTACCCTCATTACATTATAACAACGATGCTCAAATATTATAGTGTGCAGCTTTATATAAATATTAATTTACATACAGGGAAACATTAAATCGGTTTTGCTTAAAAGATTCTCATTGTGCATGCGCACCTGCGCACCACTTATGTGCAAACCTGCTTTTCACAAATTTATTCAGGCTGGAGTTATTAATGCCAGTTAAATGTTACAATCTTATGAGTGATCTCATTGGACATGTTTACTAGACAAGCTGATGTTGACCTTTGGCCGTATGTTTCACCATCGAAGATGAATGTGGCAATGTGGCGAGGCAGCAGACAAGCAGGCTGTTAAAGCTGGACATGGAGTCAAAGGTCAACATCGAGGTGATGGTGCTAGGGTTAAAGGTAATGTGATATTATCTATCGCCCACCGACAGCCCTAAGGCTTTTTGTGAAGCTAAGACAAAGAGGAACATTGTGAATTACAGACTGTATAATATTTTGTAATAAGATTTTAGTTTTTATCATTAAATCCTATTTTGTTTCCTGTCAATATTCCAAGAGCCACCGCTCATGAAACGAGTTTAGAAAATCCCTTCAAGGCCAACGACATGATTGATCAGACAAGACAGGACAGATTAATAGACACCTACTTTAACCCACTGACAATGTAATCTTGAGTGACTGATCACTGTCATGTTGCTGCACTTGTCAAACGGCGAATATATTCTGTGACTTTGAGCAAGGAAAAGCATCATCTGACATGTTTTGGAGTATATCCGAGGGAGATGTCAACAAGTATCTTGTATTGAGAAAGTAGAAGCGAGTTAACAAAAGATTAGCGGCTCCCAGACTGCATTTCACAACCCACATAGAGTAGATATCCTTGTTTGAGTGGGGGCCGACAGCTCACTTCTCGAAGCTTGATCCAGGCATTGCCTTCAGCTACACTTGTGCCCAGAGCAAACCAGGGTGGTGGGAGGAGAACATTTTGTTATTTTTCTGGAGGCGTGATGGGAGGTACAATTTCATCTTGGAAAGCTGCCAATCTATCAACTGACTGGAGGAGGAGCCCTTGAGACTGACACTGTTCTTCTCTACAGGTCTACATTTCCAGGTGTGGGATTGCATCATGATGGTCTTTTGCTTGCTCGTTCTAAAACTGCGAGAATAATGCATGATACAGCCTCTGGCTTCGACACTGGCCTGGAAAAACATGTCAACGTTTGACCTTATTGGAAAAAATGCATGATAACAAACTTGAGTGTACATAAAGTTGGCCACACTTTGGGTGAACTGACACAAAACTATTGCAGGAGTGACGTCGATTTCTTCATTTTGGCCAAAATGTAAAGATGATATGGTACAAAGAGATCATCGGCAGTAGCCTGACCATACTAACCATTGGTGGATATCTGAACGAATTTATATGATATGCATGATATCAAATGAGGACATCAACCAGGAAAAATGGCAAATGTTATGTTTCCATTGCATTTGCAGACCTGCAAAGTCATTTATTCCCATTGAATACAACAACCAGATATTTTGTTCATCTCGATGGGTAATATACCGTATTTTCCGGACTATAAGGCGCACCTACAAACCTAAAATTTTCTCATTTGTCGACAGTGCGCCTTATAGTCCGGTGCGCCTTATATATGGACCAAATTCCTAAATTTAAACTGGCCCGAAGCATTGTGTCATGAAATCAATCATAAGAGGCCCGCTGAAGACTATAAATCATGAATCAAAAAGACTATGGATCATTATTTTGTGATTATAAAGTAATCTGTTGCATCTGAAGTTGTAATAAAAAAGATAAAATGGAGAATGATTTGATTTGGATTAAAAATTTTACATGATGCATTAATGGTGCGCTTTATAGTCCGGTGCACCTTATATAAGAACAAAGTTTTAAAATGGGCCATTCATTGAAGGTGCACGTTGTAGTCTGGTGCGCCTTATAGTCCGGAAAATACGGTAGTTGCTGTTTATGACTCTTTGACCTACTGAAAGGTAGCCACGGTGACAATGTGAGCTTTACGACTTGATGAATGGATGAGCAGGTGTGTCATTTGAAAATTCCCTTGGTAGATGCGGTTGCGTGTGTGCCTTTGATCAACTTCATTAATATACATGCTTCGCTCTGATACACAGACAGCGGCATATGGTAAAAAGCAGGAACAGGAAAGGAGTGATTTGCTGTTTGCTCTGGAAAACAAACAAGCCAACAGGTCTTAGCAGATGGCGCTGTGCGATGCTGGTGGGAGGCAAGGTGCTGCATTGGCGTTGGCGCCAAGCAAGACGTTCTCCTGCGGATCAAAAGAAATCGCCCTCAGCCTGCTACGCGGTAAACGTGGCATCCGTCTGCTTTCTTGTCTGTTGATCTTTTCCTCCCAAGGTGATCTTACCTTGTGATTTCAAAGCACCAAACGAGCGTGTTTTTTGGCAAGTTTCAATGCCTGAGGCCAGATGCTCTTCAGAAAGTGGTTTAAAGTCGAAATGCGTGATGGCTTGCTCTCATTTTCAGCTGCTCCTTAAGTCTTCCCTGAGCATGCCTGCGAGCTAACTTTCCCTCTTTGCTCCCATTTAAATAGGAAAGTTGCCGGCTCATTTACATTGGTAATAGATGTTAGTTATGCGTCAGCAAGACAGTTTGTCTTGTAGCTTTTGCTTTTAAACAGCATGCATTAATTACCCAGGGAGTTATTACGACTATATCTTCTATAAAACACAACAATAGCAATATCATCACATCGAATGTATGGCCGAAGTACATGGCGCCCAACCAACTCATACTTTGTATGCATCCGCTGTAGCAAAAACCATCAAAGTCAAGATATTGTTTCCAGCAAAAATAACAAGAATCACAATTCAACTACCGTATTTTCCGCACTATAATGCGCACCTAAAAACCTCCAATTTTCTCAAAAGTGCGCCTTATAATCAGGTGGGCCTTATATATGGACCAATATTGAGCCACTACAGCAGGCGTGTCTAAAGTCCGGCCCGCGGGCCAAATGTATATATCTCATATATGGACAAAGTTTTCAAATGGGCAATTCATTGAAGGTGCGCCTTATAATCTGGTGCGCCTTATATATGGACAAAATTTTCAAATGGGCCATTCACTGAATCCGGTGCGCCTTATAGTGCAGAAAATACGGTACAGTTGCTCTACTTTGTCTTCTGAGACGAGGCTCATTTGTGAATCTGCTCCTTTCATGTACCTTTTATGTTGCTAATTGAGGTCTATAAAATATTAGAAACAGCTCTTATTATGAGTCAGCTCATCATTTGCACTTCCTCACCTTGCGCTAATTTGCATATATCGACAAGATTATGAAGCACCGGTTAAAATATTTGCGTGTGTTTAGTCATGGGAAATTGACTATGTAGGCCAAAGCTGACTGCAATGCGTCACCGACAAAAGAGGAGAGTAATAGAAAAGCGAAAGCCACGTAACTAAAATGGTTTGGAGTGCATAATTAGGCAGCAGTTTTTTTTTCCCGTGTCAAACCCATTCCCCAAAAGAAAAGAAGACTGACTACTTAATTGGAGGAATCAAATTTAGTCTAGCGCCCCGTCGGCTCAAACCTAGATCATTAAAGTTGCCAGCGAACAAACATCAAACACGAGGCGGCATTAATGAAGCAGATGTATTAATTTCCCATTTATGAGAAGCTAAGCAACTCACTACCACTCCCCCCCCCCCTCAGGTTCTCCCTCTCTTTTTCTGACAGCACTATTAATGATCTTTAATACCCCACAGGCAGTAATAGGCCCCACTGGGAGAGCTGAAACACCGCAATTTGTATTGAGGATTTAGACATAACGGGGGGGAAAGAGAAACCAGAGCGATCTCGGGGACATCTCTGAGGTGCTTGATCAGGACCGGGCCTCGTAGGAGCGCCTGCCGCTCTAGCGTATTAAATGACAGCTGCACGATTAAATCAAACTTTTTTCCTCAAAAGGGCCAGAGCGGATGATTGTCACTAACAATCCAGTTGCTTTTTTTAAACACCTCTGGGAAAAGAAATCAAAAGCAGACAGCACAGGAGGAAAAAAAAAAAATACTGAAATGCTGCCTGGCTGACACACACACATATGCAGAGACAGACCAGAGCCAAGTCCAGGGAAGACGACTTGTCACCGGGAAATCTCATTATGCCGTTACCCACAGTGCATCAGCACAAAACAACGGCAACACTCATTACTGCAAGAAATATACATACCATAAACAAACTAAGTGACTGTTTGCTTTGGGATTTGTTGTATACTGTCACACTGTCACAGTTGTTATTTCTGTTTTTAGTTCAGCAAGAATGAGGGCAACTAGTGATAGCAATGCATGACAGAGATAAAAGCAAGCAGGTGGAAATAAATCCTATTTTGACCTTCTTACATAAGTAGATTTATTTGTTGGAGCACATGATAGCCTAGAAAAAAAAAAAAGCCTTGGCCAATATTAACCTACAAATTAGATGTTATATGCTTTACAGATTTGCTGCTCTCTGAAGCTCACCCTTAAAGCTGTTTGTTTGTTTGTTAATTCATTAAGCTCATTTACAGCTCTCTGGAGACTGCGCTGGATGTTGTGCTGCAAGTATTTGCTTGTGCAAAAGACAAAATACAGAATGGAATTCGGCCCGAATACATCATGCAACATTAAGCACACCCACTTAAAATAGCAAGATCTAGTTTGCCTTCAACAAAGCTAACTTGAAAAACATGACATTGTAAATTACGGTCCACCTTGGCTTGTTGACAAACATTAAGCAAAAAATAAACAATATGAATGTTATTAATTCTATTGAAGCTTTGCAAATGCAGCTCAAATTAAATTCAAACTGAGCCATTATTTGAATAATGTTTAAATAATGAAAACCAAAGTATAACAATGATGTTTTTTTTATCAAATACTAGTTAAATTCACTTCATTATAGCTTTAGGTCATTTCTCTCAAAAGGTAAACAATATGTCATCATCGCTGAGCTTCACTTGATCAATGACTTTATCTACCACACACATCCCAAATAGTCAACAACTTGATTAGAGTCACATCAGGATTGATGGAGCTCTTTTGAAGGATATAAATCAATTTGAGAACACTGTCCTAAACCTCAACTCATTTAACAAAGGAGACATCAAGCAATGGAGCAAGAGGCTGGAACATTTTTTTTTTTTTACCCCCGTCACTGCTTTGCTTTTGCTGAGGGTGCAAGTGCTTGGGAAACATTACCTTCAGGGTTTATGATGGGAAGACTTTCCTTAATCTATTCCCCGATGAAGGCACACCCACAATCACATTCTTCTTTCATCCCCAGTACCTTCTATCCGTCCGCTGTGATTTACAACCAGTACTCAAACGCTTCCTGGGAATTGATTTCCAGAGAACTGTGCCTACTGCCCGTTTTTTCCTGTAGGGGCAAGACGGATCATGCTATGGATCATTAGTCGAGACTTTTTTTTTTTTAGACCTTCTCCCAGTCCTTTGAGTCAATAGTCATGTATCCGGCAAGTAGGACAGTTTGGTCCAGTTCCGTTTGTAATGTTGGGCATCTTTAAGATCTTCTATAATGCACACCATCAATGTTTAATACTGCTATGGTGAAATGGTAAGTTTACTTTTCAGAAGGTTTTGGTTTTATTGAAAAGCAAGCTAGACCTTGACCATTTTGTCTGCCATAGACCAGTTCACACAAGTACCGTATTTTCCGCACTATAAGGCGCACCGGATTATGAGGCGCACCTTCAATGAATGGCCCATTTTAAAACTTTGTCCATATATATATGGCGCATCGGATTATAAGGCGCACCTTCAATGAATGGCGCATTTTAAAACTTTGTCCATATATAAGATATATACATTTGGCCCGCGGGCCGGACTTTGGACATGCCTGCTGTAGTGGCTCAATATTGGTCCATATATAAGGCGCACCTGATTATAAGGCTCACTTTTGAGAAAATTGGAGGTTTATAGGTGCGCCTTATAGTGCGGAAAATACGGTACGTGCTGTTGGCAGACCAGCAACCATTTGTCAAATGGGAAAGATTTTTTTTTCAGGGTGGGGGTTCTAACTCATATCTCATTGGCCAAATCATAACCTACTTATATCAGGAAATAACAAACAAGAGGTCTGAACGTTCTCATAACAGATGTTAGTATGGATAAGAAGTCAACAAGAGGGTATGAGTAGAGCAGTAGCGCTCATGGTTATTACACCCCCCGAGGAACAATATGGTCTGATTTGTTGCATTTGCCTTTTGACAATGTGCCAAATTGAAGGACTGATTGAGCGACCATGATTTATTTTGAACGAAAACGCTCACATTCCCCCCCCACATTTTTTTCTTGAGTGCTCAGCAAGAGGCCTATTTTTCTTCCTTGCTCACTCACACTCTGTAATCTTAGAATTGACAGAACAATAGAATAACACCAAGGTTTAATGGTGCTGATGGTGCTTATTGAGTCTGAGGGCCCCAATCACGCAGACCACATTCACAATGAACACTTCAAGATAGAGCAGCATAGATTAAAATAATAGCTTTGGCATATGAAGAAATGCTTCCAAGATTTAAAGGCGCAACGATTGATTCTGGACTCTGGAGAAATTGCAGTTTTGTGACGGAGATAGTTACCGGTCGATACCTCACATATGAATATTTGGCATTTTCAGCCAGGAAATGAACTCGACCTTGTCAAACAACCATTTGATTGGCCGAGCTAAAACAAACAGCAGTAAAAGTCTCACTCGCCAGCCTGCAACGGCTTTGGCAGCAGAAGCTTCTCGTGTTCAAACCGGGCCGGTTCTGGCAGCATGTGCTGGCTCCCATGATTTACAACAGCATTTAAGTGAATCTAATAAGCAGAGTGAATGCTGCCCGACGCTTTGGCATGGCCCGTGCTTGGGCCCTAATCATTCAAATATTTTGGCAAAAGCCAATGCCCCGCTCCTCTCTAAAAGAGAATAATGAGACATGGAGCTCTTAATCACAGCAGATCAGTTCAAATAAATGAAAAGGGAATCAAACGCATTCTTCGCTGAGGCAGCCGCTATCTCCGTCCAAATGAGCTGACGGCGAGCCAGATCCCGGAGATGGGAGATTTACCCAGGAGATGCGGCAGATTTTCCATGACTCCAGAATAAGTGCCTCAATTCTGGCAGCCCTGGAAGGAATTGGGCACAGCTTTGTGCAAATTTCCTCAACTTGGATGTTGACAGATTCTATACATTTATAAAAACCCAAATATTCTGGCCAAGCCAAGCAAAGTGTGCTCTATGATTTTCACAGTTTCTTAATTGAGCACTCCTCAATTCACACCTTTTTGGAAAGCCACGTGATAAAAAATGCGCTAGCTCTGTCACCTCATCCATACTCAATAATTCACCACACAGTTTTCCTGCCAATTTTTTTTTCGCGAAACCCTCACGCACGCGCACCTCTTTGCTCAGACAGCCTTTCGAACAAACGATGCTGTCAGTTAACAAGATGGAAAAACATTCTGTTAATTTCGCCTCCCTCCTCGTCCCCAGCGAGAAGTCGGAACGTGTGGATACGAAGACTGGATCACAGCTTTCCTGGGGGATGCCTGACACAAGACAGGCTGCCAGTGACATGATGAGCCTCGAGACTGCTTGCAAATTCTTGTGATGTCACTTCCCACTCTCGACAGCTCTGACACCCCGGCACGGGGTTCTGGGTGGATGAGGAATAGAAGGAGCTGCTGGAGTGTTGGTGGAGGTGGTGAGAAGTGGAGGGCAGATGGAAGCCTTGATGAGAAGAAACACTGGTGCGGTGTCTGCGCGCCTCTTCTGTTTTCTTTAATGTTGCCGCTTTTATCAGCAGTCTGAGCTGTCAGCGGTAATCACGCTTGTAGCAAAGAGCTGAAGAAACGATAAGCCCGGCCTGTCAGAGGCAGACATATGCTGCTGCTGCCTTTCTCCTTGTCTTTCTTTATGCATGATGGCATTCTCCCCAGAGAGAAGGCAGGAAAATGCACAGAATGAGATGGATCATCCTCCACAGGGAAGATGGCGCTAAAGCTATTGCATTTTATCCCTCCTTAAGCTGGGATGTGTTGTGTCATGCTATGGTGATTCATTGTAGGGTAATTAAGTTGTTATTGTTTTGAAAGTGACTGTGATAAACCACGGTCAAGTACGAGGACTTGGAACAAAAGAGTGTTCGGGATGCATTTTGAAGGAAATTCAATAAAAACACACTTACGGCATAGCAGATTTGGGCAGGACACAAATATTCAACTAAGAAGGCAGAAAATTGAACATCTTGATCCTTTTGATCATTTGGTGCAAAAACTGCAACCATGGTGACCCCGTATGGGACAAGTTGAAATAATAAGTCAAGTCAAGTCAAGTTTATTTATATAGCCCTAAATGACTTGACTTGACTTGAAACAAGAAGTGCCTGGTTGCAGGATTCATTTCATTTCAATATATTTAACTCTCTTATCCTGGAAACAATAAAAAACCAAACCTAAAATCTTAAAATTAAAATAATAATGATAATCTGGAGACTTGCTTCCCCTACAGCAGCATCGGAAAAAAAATCTCAACCGTCACATCATCCACAGTAAAAAAATTGCACTTTAATACAGTATTTAACTCTCTTATCTTGGAAACAATAAATAACCAAATCTAAAATCTTAAAATTAAATTAATAATGATAATCTAGAGACTTGCTTCCCCTCCAGCAGCATCGGAAAAAAAATCTCAAAATTAAAAAAAATTAAAAAAAAAGGCTTCATGCCAAAGCTTCTGGAACCTTATATCTGCACACGGATGAATCATAATCCCGCTCATGTAAAACATGGCATGTGTCGCATCACATGCATGCCAGGTGGTGTGTGACAAATAAATAATGCAACTAAAGCAGCAGAATGTCACCGGGTATTTGGTTACCAATTATCTTTCTCTTGTGAGCATGAAAAGGGGCTGTACATTGTTTACTGTTAACAGAGCTAATTGAATAATAATGTTCTGGCCCCACCTGTTCTAGGTGCAGAGGTGAATGACTGTTGTTTACAATAGATGAGCTGCCTTTGCCAATTTCCGTCCAAATCGTCTCCTTTCCTAATTGTTAGCGCGAGACCGAGAGGCCTGCTCTTGGTAATAGGCATTCAAATAATGTGGCCTAACCTACGCGGGGGTTAACCAGCTAATGTCCTCGGTGCTGCCTCCTGTGTACATGAATAATGCAGATCAGGTCCCTAAACAAGCACACAAATGAATCTATAAATCACCAAGGTCAGAGAAATCTTATTAGACCCCAACAGACACACACACAGGCACACACACATTCTTGTTTATGTGTGTCATAGGGACTCCTAAGCACGTTTAGCGATTTCTTCTTTATTCTATTCTTTACTTTTCTTTACTATCACATTGGTGCTCAAGGCTTTGGTCATTGAATGGGCTGGCAGACACGGTCAGTAAAATACAAGTTGTCCATTGCTTTGATAAACAGTGAGAGGAGATTGATAATGATATTGCGCGAGTTCCATTAAGGATACTGAAAACAAATCATATATCCAGACACTCTCTTGGGCTTCTAATGTATGCACCATTACTTGGATGACACACTTAATTTTACCACTAGCTGAGAATTTTTGTTTATGAAAATGGGTCAAAATCATCCATAAGGGTCATCACAAATTGAGCCAGTGACTAATCCAAGTTAGCGTGGACATTATTCGTATGTAATCAAGTAAACCAACGCGGTTTTATTTGTCATAATGCCTCGGCTACGAGCTCACAGAGTCATTTCTCTTTCGCCCAATTACAAATGAGTCCATTAGTGTGTCTGCGGTGAGCCCTGTGCTGTCTCCCAGTAATGGCTTGTGAGATTTCCATCATAATCATAATGACTCCCAGAGTAGCCATGAGTGCAGATGGAAGGTTGCTCATAGGTAATGAGCTATCTCATAACCCAAAGGGCACTTCTTTGCGTTTGTTATTTTCAAATGTCTGCCTACACTTTGGTAGCTTATGCACATCGTTGTAGTAGTAAAGTGTTATTTTAATATTAAGGACAAGTATTTATTTATAAGCTTTGCATCTCAAGCTCTCTATTTGTTAGGTTGCAAGATGAAATGACCACAAAGGTCACATTCTCATTAAAAGATCCATCCTGATTTTGAGAAATGTAAATGGATGAAAAGCTCAAGGGCATAAGATTTTATTGAAAGTTGAAGATGCTTAATGGTTACCAAAATTGTGGCTTAGGCTGCAAACTGCAGTTGCGAAATCACAAAAGTTGATTGTGACACTTGACGGCGGTCAGCAAATGCCATCTTGCACATTCATTTGCAAGCTGACATTCTGCCGTCGTCTCCTTCCCTCAGCTGTGTTGCCTTGCCAAGCAAAAATTATCATGGCCACTAGCGCCAGAGTGACTCACCTCTAGTTGCCATTCAAAACGCATTACATTCATCTTCCTGACTTTGCAGCCAACACATCTGCATCTTCTGCCAATTATTCGCTTCTCACTGAACGTTCCACCGGTATGTGTTCAATTTTTGAGGTTCCAGTCTACAAAGATCTCTAAAGTTGTCCATCTGAACTGCAGAACCAAGATGGCTAAAACAAATAATGCTTATTCAGCCTTTTTTTTTTGATACACTGTACAAAGGTAGACAGCTCCACACTCCTCTCTCGGGAGGTCTACCATCCGCCTTGGCTTTAATTCAAAACCATTCTGGGAAAGAAAGGAGGATGTTTGATTTATCCCTTATTACATTGATTCTTAAGAATGTGCCAGGCAGCCTTATGAATTCATCCATCTCCATAAGCTTTCTCACTTCCACTTAGGCCTCATGTAATCTGGGTGAGCCCTCTTATCACTTCATTTGTACAAGCATACTATCAATTCCTGTCCGGCATCTGGGCCTAGGGGAATTAGGGCAGAGGCTGGATGCGTCCGTGCGGAACCGCAGTGACAGCAGACTGATTACCATATTATCCGCACTATAAGGCGCACCGGATTATAAGGCGCACCTTCAATTAATGGCCCATTTTAAAACTTTCTCCATATATAAGATATATACATTTAGCCCGTGGGCCGGACTTTGGACATGCCTGCTGTAGTGGCCCAATATTGGTCCATATATAAGGCGCACCTGATTATAAGGCGCACTGGCTTTTGAGAAAATTGGAGGTTTTTAGCTACGCCTTATAGTGCAGAAAATACGGTATACCTTTAAAAGCTATCCAGTAGGGTACCCTATACTTACAGTAATAGCAAATATTTTTTCCAATATAAAAAGGTAAGTGTTTTATTGGATTTTTTTACTATAGCTCACAATCACCTTAAAATATCCTCATCATGAGTCATTGATGTATTATGAAAAGGGACACTTTGCTGGTGCCTGGCTCATAAAGGCAGACAATGGCTGGTCTTAATAAGAAACAGAATGGATCCCTTGAGTGTAAAGGACCCATCAAGCTAGGGAATTTTATTTAATTTCCCCGGGGCCGTCTACGTCTTGTACACATAATTAGAGCCCAACACGCAATGCTCGCTGTGTTTTGTCAATAATTCCCCCGGGAGCAATCAGGGCAGGGCTTGGACATGCCTCTGTGACCTGGGCTACTTGCAACAAGCTCAGCCACCTAATTACACTGCCTCTAACAAGCAGTGCGCCGGTGGCACTTGCAAGGGGAATGATGTTTGATGGGGTTGGGGGGACGCTGGTCTACAGTACAGACCCTCCTCGGAGCCCCTGATGTCATTAGGGTTGTTTGTGGTTGCCGCCATGCATGCTGGGATATCATTGTCCTTCTGACAGACCTGCTCTGCATTTAGGGACAAGGATGTGGTTGCCGTATTTTTGTCCACCGTTTATTTGCCTTTCGGCGTATTATTGCGGTGGAAGTAAAATTAAATATTACAGCAATAACGAGAACTATCGATTGCCAATTGCTACCACTTAATGGTTTTGTTTTTGCCGTTTGGATGAATAGCTATTAAAATGCTAGGATGCAGTAATTTTCTGACTCATTTTAACAAAGTGATCATTATTGTAGTTTTGGGGTTTTGTGGTGCATACAGAGTTCTGCGGATGCCCAAAAAAAGATGAGCTCCCCACAAAGGATGTCTGAGCGCCCATGAAGACAGTAAATTAATTCACGTTGGGAGGTCTTTTACAGACAGTCAACATTTATACTTGAAAAAATATTGCATTTTGGCTGTAAAAAGCTCATAAAAATAAAAACAGTTTAAATCTTGGATGACAACATTACCAATAACGTTTGAGTAAGTTTGCGAGATAATCATATTCGACTTCAACATCAGGGCAAATGCATAAATGTATGAGAGCACCACATGGAGGTTACTGCTGACCAATCCAGGAAGTAGCCTGTCTTTGGTTTTGGTAAGATGAAGAGCCAAGAGCTAAAAATCATATTGCGTGTATCTGTCACCCAGCACAGCAGATGGAAAAATGATTTTCGATAAAGTCATTTTGTGTGGGTGAAGTGAGATTGCTTAGGAGAGTGGGAAGTTGCCTGCAGAAATCATTGTCTTGACAAAAGCAGCAATAAAAGGGCAGAGGTCTGTGAGAGTCAATGGCCCAGTTGGCCGGGAGGAACTGATGTGTAGGTGAGCCGGGCCTTGACTGACATCCGCCGGACACAGTGAGAAGCTTTAACCTTGTCGGAAAACTCAGAGGCCAGACAGATGCAACTGAGCGCATGAATGAAAACATATAGGCGCTGAATAAAAACAGCATTTTTTTTTTCGTCCAATAGGTGACCTGTTCCCAGAGACACCGGTTTGAACCCGACGACTAACGGCATACATTATTGAACAGCAGTAACTGGCAACGCTGCCTTATAAATAGAGATGAGGTTCTGCTCCCTGCCACAAACTCCGAGATGGCTTCATGAGCTCACTCACAACAAGGTTGGCCTCAGGTTGGTTAGTGACTCCTGTGGTACCACTGTAATGTTTTGGACAAAATATGTTGCAGGATTGATGGTGTGCAGGACCTTCCTTTCACTCCTCACTTTTCAAATACAATAACTGAAGTCCACGCTAAAGCCTCGCTACACGTGGGCAATCACTTGAAAAGCATTTGATAGATGGAGATACTTTGCCCAAGACGTTTTTCTTTTCCAGGTCAGGAAAGATGGAGATTGCATTTCTTTTCACCAGAGTGAGCTTCTCACTCAAAAAAGCATACTTGTGATTGAATTATTTTTCCATTCCCTGTGTTCTCACCTTGCATTCAGAATCGGATTATTGCTTTTGAAACACAAGTCACTGCTACGTTTTATTTTTTTCACATTGAATTTCAAGGGCTTGCTTTCCTCAAATGTGTAATTACTCACTTTTATTGCTGGATGTGGATGACTGATGAGAACGATGAGGACCTAATACAGGCTTAAAATGATCATCTTGAGGTATTTCATGCCAAGGTGACTATAATGAAAGCTGATGCGGAACAATTTAAAAACACAACCATAACATAATTTAACATGTGATGACTGTATAAAATGTGCTGGCAATTTTAATTACAGTAATTTCTAGGCTATAAGCCTCTACTTTTTGCACGAGGTTTGGAATTCTTTGGCTTACAGTCTAGTGCGCCTTATCTATAGATTTTTCATGATTTTTATGATATTCTAAAATGATTTCTTTGGGTAATACTGGGAATAAAAGTGAAGACATTTTACTTAAAAGACTTGTGGTAGATATCAGCAAAACAGGATTTACGGTACTCTCTGGTGTCAACAAGAGGCTTTTCAAAAGAAAAAAAATACATTCATGGCTTCAGATGTCCCAAGCAGTACTTTTAGCATATTTTATTGGATATTTTTGCAATCTAGCAACCACAGCTTGAGATTTGGTGGTATGATATTGATTTTGATCAGCCCTGCCCACACAAAGCATATTTTTGGCCTCGGCAAAAGGCTTGGAGGGAGGTAGCATCTGCCGAGTTGTGGTTCCCAAAACTAGATTAAGATGACAAGATTTGGAGCATATTGAAACAATAGTGCTGACTTGCCTGCAACTTCAAACTGTTACCACATGCGCAATGTGTGGCATTTTAAGTCCCTTATGAGTGACAACAACCCAGAAGTAAACTCGTTTTTTTAAAGGATACAATGGAATTTATTAGGTCTGGATCATGTTTTGTCTCAGCACATGAAAAGAAATGGCACTATGACAGGCTAGATAATTCATTGACAAAGACTTTTTGAAAATTTAGGCATGTTGATGTGATAGTTTTATTGGCAGTTTAAAGAAAATGTTAAATCATTGAAGTCAGTTTTAATTTCAGGCTGGCAGACCATGACAAGTTTTATTCCTGCAAGCACTTTTAAAGATTCTTGTTTTTTATTTCAAGCATGTTTCCGATTGGAGCCATCATAGCACATTAGTCTTTCAAATGACAAAATAGCACTGACAAAAAAAAAAAATAGAGGAAGTTGTAGAAATTTGAGTTGAGGTCAAATAGTCATTTGACAAAAGGCCATCAAAATTTATGGGATTTGAAATTTGAGAATTGAAACGCGATGGTGAGATGAACCACTAAGCAATGCAATTTTGAACTTCTAAACTTTGATTTGGAGCCAGCCACCTCAAACAAAACTGTTAACTCAGCATTTCCTTGGATCAGTTTAATTTTTTGACGGTGTCCTAATTTTTAACCACAGAAAGGGCACTCAGTTAAATCAAACAGAACTTCGGTTTCAGACTTCCCTCAATTTATTGGAGTGCTAGAATTCTCTAATTTAGTAATATGTTTATTTGTGTTCCACTAACTCTGCCAACTTCATTTTATAATTGCAGGGCTCTTCCAAATCTTCCATGCTGAAAAGTATATTTACCTAAGGTGCAAAACACTTTTTCCAAATAAACCTGGTCTCCATCACGTTTCCACCTGTTGCCAACAGTGTGTTCAAGCCATTGAGTGAATAAACTCAATTTAGCACTCCCCGTCTGAGAATTTAGTAAAGCAGGACGTAAATGTGACTAAGTTAAAAAGTCCAATGCATAAAATCCACGCTGTCAAGTCTCAATTACGTTTAAGTCGTCTTTTACTTTTAGTGGTTAAACATCATCTGAAACTATATTTGCAAAAACAGGATGACTTGTGTTCAATTATTAATCCAATATAAAATACTTGCATAGCATCCTGGCTTTTTTAGGCGTCTTTTTCTATTTAATGATCGATCTGACATTGAGGGCAGAAGCGTCTCCTTCCTGACCTTTTCGGTTTTGATATCCTGCTTGCCCGATGGCCATATTACTGCGCTGCTGGGTGTAGAAGTCACACTCTGGTGCTTTCTTGGCTTGGGGGAAGCGTGGACAGGTGCGTGGGTACATTAGCACATGTGCTGGACTGTCTGGAGAGTGTTGCTGCCTGCTGGTCAGGTCATCCATCAGATGGATGCCCCCCCCCCATGGCCCCCCATCAACGGGGCTCTCTGCCAGCCCTACAATCTCCACATTAATTTCTCATCTAGGGTGCCCTAATGAGCTCCGCCTGCTCGTACACCTCGGAGACTCGACTGATTAGCAGAGGGGGGTGGTTTGCCATTTGTCAAGGGCCAGAGATGGCCTTTAAACTGCTGACCTTGCTGCCAAGAAATGGAAGATCAAATGGTAGGTGCAAGAGGGAGTGGAAATGCTATCACTACTTTGGGAATTTTTTTTTCTGGATGACTGCTGTTATGGTAAACATCTTTTTCATCAAACTGAACTCCAATTGTTTAATTCTGAAAGAGATCATGGGTATTTCAGAAGTCAATAATATGTGTCCCCATTAGTCTTACATTCTGATTAATACTGCATTGGTAGAATATGAATTAGGCAAATTCTTTTATTCAGCCGTTTTGCTACTTGCTGTCAACTGAAACTGACACGGCAGTGCCTAAAAAGCCTCAGGTAACAACCGTCACAACTTGCCTGTTTTTTTGGGTTTGGTCATGTGACGTTCTTGAGAAGATACAGAGAACAACGACTGAATCAGGAAAATACTACTTGAACAACTGAAACTTATTTGGGGTTAATCAGAAGCACAGCGTTTGAATATGACTGATCAATTCTGAACCCAGCAAGAGTTTTCAGTTGGATTGGTTGGGTCACCCTAACCCTAACCCCTAACCCTCATCAAAGTTTATTTTCCATGATTCATCTTGGTCCAGTTTTATTATACCACAAAAAATGGCTATTTAACCAAACTTGTGTGTGGAGTACTTACATCCACTGAAGGTGGTATAAACTGAGTCGTTATGGTAAAACCCAAAAAGACTCTTAGTATGCAATTAAGGCAATATGACAGCATAAGATTGACTTCCGATTGGCCTACAAAGCATCCACGAGGTTGGCAATTGGGCGTGATGAGACGCAGCTCTTTTTCTTCTCCCACATCCAACGCAGTGACTCATTTCCTGTGGCTGTGTTTATATGCGACGGCGGTGAGCCATGTTCCTGTGTGAACGTGCCTCACAGGGAGCAGAGATTTGCCACTTATTGGATGGAGGGGAGCCGTGTAGGTCTGTGACACCCGCTAACCTTGGACAGGGCTACTGGGACTCGGTGGGGGTATCCATCACTGTGGCAGCCCTGAGACCCAGACCGGGGGTAAAGCCACAGAAGTTGCAGGGGGGAGGGAAAAAAGCTAGTAAAAATTTAATGCACTCCGCAGAGCGGTCATGTCATACTTGGTTATGGAAAATAATCCCAGATGCCTGCAGTGCTAAAATGGAGCTATAATGTGCTCGCCTCCTAACCCGCCCTGACAGCCATGATGTACGACTACCATTACCGGAAAATATCACTTCAACTAACCCGTGATCCGGCTCCGCTAAGGGTCATATTATCCATGAGGAACAAATTACACTCCCCCAAAGTAAATACAAATTTCCTGCACTGACTGAGTACAAAGCATAAGGGGGAGGGGGAGGAGGAGGGGGCCGGGCGGGAACGTTACCTATGACAACGCTCCGCAGAGTGACAAGGATGATAAAGTACATGACAAATCACTAGCTGACAGGGTACTCTAGTGCAATCAGCCTCAGCCTCAACCTAGTGAGCACCCACTCAAGCCTGTAAACACCACTCTCCTCCTTTGGAGGGGGGCAAAACACATAATCTTTTAACGCTGACAAGTTGCTCTTTCCTTTTTATTACTCTTCTTTCCCACTGCGACGCAGCGAGGGCGGGTTTGGGTTGGGGGTGGGTGGTTGGGTGGGATTGTAAACTGGTTTTATGTACAGTGCTGCCAAGTCGTTGAGAAACACAACTCTTGTGTGAGAATTGCCAGAGGGCAAACACAGCAAAACAATAAAGGAAGATAAATAGCAAATTGTATTTTATGTCAAGGACAAACAGGTTCTTCCGGCTGCTCCAAAGCACCCACTTAGATCCCTTGCCCCATATGACTACATGCATTACGCTACATTTACGGTAAGGTCTGGCTTGGCCGTGAATAACAATGCAAATATGTTTAGAATAATAGCACATAGAGTTTGTGGAGGCTGTCAGATCACATAAACACTTATATATATAATATAATAGATATAATAAATATAGTAAATATAATAAATATAATTAATATAATATAATGACAAAGCGGTACAGAAAATGGATGGATGGATAATATAATATAATATAATATAATATAATATAATATAATATAATATAATATAATATAATATAATTTCTAAACGCTCCAATGTGATTAATACCTGTAAAGGTAGCAAATCTATGAATGGTTCATTTGAAAGGCATGAGAGCGCCGGCGCCTATTCATCCTAAAATATTAAAGTAGTCGTTTTAAGATGCCACTTATAAGCAAAATCATTTAAGGAGTAATGAGTCTAGAGCGACTGCCTCCTGACGATATTATAAAATTAAGGCCCAGACTGTGTAGCTGAATGATGACGCTTGAGTAAGTGTTTAACATAAAAGATTCATTTTTGTAAGTCTGATGGGGAATGCTTCTCTCTTGCTCAGTCGCTCATTTTCTAGATATATGAAACTATTCCAAATTCTGCATGCTATTGTTTTAGAGCGGGCACAAAGGCTCTTATAGTTTCCAAGCACGCACACACAAACAAGATTGCGCACACACACACATGCATATTCTGAGATCCAAATAGTGTCTTATCAGAGCCTGGCAGTCGACATGGCGGAGACCTGCTACACAGGCAGAACATGATTTCTCCAGGGAACACTTTTTCCATTTCCCGCTTTTGAAGGGAAACTAAATACGTTTGTCGTCATTGGAATACATTTGACCCATTAAAAGGATTTCTTTTTAGCATCCTTCTCCACTACGGGGGTTGTGAAGTAGACCGCGTCGTCCAGAAAATGCAAATGACAACAGGGGTAGTGGGTGAGAAGTGAAAAGGGCCTGGCAGGAGTAGATAGTGACAGAGGTGATGAGGTGAAAGAGTCATGTGGGAGCTCAAATGACTCCTTAACAACAAGGCAGAAGACATGTCACAGGGGTCCCCTATTTACTAATTCACTCCTCTTGTTACTTTAACACGCAATTAATCAATGACAGCAAGGTGGAGTTGACGCTGAGGCGGACCGAATGAATTAATCCAGTCGGTTGAGGGATTACAGGGCAACATGTTCTCTCTTGCTTCCAGAAGCAAAAACAAAAAAAAAAAGACAAAGACAGGACCAATTTGAATGGACAACACTGAGTAATGACTCAATTTGCTGCACTGTCTAAGCAAGATGAGGGGAAAAAAGATATTTTTTATTTCAATAATTATTAATTTATTATTTTTAATCATTTTGATCATTTGATTTAACGTCTGAACCTTTGAATGATTGGATATTTTTGGTAATACTTGAATTGTTCACATTCATTTGACCTCAAATAATGTCATGTAAATGCTTTTTTTTAACAATTCCTAGATAAAACATGATAATATGCAGTCTAATTTATATTTTAAAGGTCATTAAGAACATTTATAACAAATCCATAACTAATTAAAGTGTGGTAGTATGTCTTCATAGGGTGTTTCATTATAATTGCATTTAGCTGTCAGGCTGAACAGTGAATCTTTTTCAAAAGTGATTTAGACACACCCACAATGGGATAAAAACTGTCAGGCTTACCTTGCTATCCTGGTCAGTCTCCGTATCACACTGAAAGAAAAAAAAGATACTTGATGAGGTTCCATGCATCTGAAACTGTCACGCACTTCAAATTTATGGCATATTTAATCTTTCCAAGGACAGTGAATGTCATAAATTGACTCAATCTCGGTATTATTATGCGCAAATGTGCCCAAGTTAGCAAAAAAAGCTATTTGTGGAGTTGGAAGCTCATGAAGAAGAACAACAATTATTATTCCATGGAATGTGTTGTTCCTTGAGGCTTGGGATGAAGAAGGAGAGAAGCAAGACAACCTTGTCAACGG
Source organism: Syngnathus floridae (assembly GCF_059516105.1). Lineage (NCBI taxonomy): Eukaryota > Metazoa > Chordata > Actinopteri > Syngnathiformes > Syngnathidae > Syngnathus > Syngnathus floridae. The sequence continues at coordinate 8,108,102 of NC_142427.1, read as the reverse complement.
AGACAGGAAAAAGGTGGCTAGATTTGATTTTTTTTTTCCCACCCTCTTCCAATTTCAATTTCAAGGTCCACTTAATTCTTTATCAACTAATTAGTGTCACGCTGGGTGACTGGCAGCCCCACAGTTGTGCATATGGCTGAGGTGCAGGGAAGCACTGAAGTCAGTAATGAAGAAGGCACTGGGGGGGAATATAGGCAGGGATTGGCATCATATATTTGGGAGGATGAAAAGATTGACAGCCCTGGGAGTGAGCGACAGAAGGCACTTCTGTCTTGGCTCTCCATCTTTCTCGCTTCAATCTAATTTTTTTTTTGCTGATCTGGAGCCTAAGGTAGAAGGCTGGCCATGTGGCTGCTAGGGTATGTTTCTCAGACTGGATGCTAAAAGGGGGCCATGCGAGCTCAGCAGGAGCATAGCATCCAATTTACAGGCCTGTCCCACATGGCCCCTGGGGCAGCCGGCGGCATGCTGCCATGATGGTCAGCTCCAGCAACTCATAAATTATGCAGTGGCAATAAACGCACTGGGCAAACACTCCTCAGACGCTCCCTTGCTCTTTATTTCTCTCTCTCTCTCTCTAGAACATTCCGACATCCATCCCCAGTACTGTGAACGCCAACAACCTTCTCGGCAGGATGAATAAATGAGAACGGGGAGTCGAGGTTCTAATTAGAAAGGACAATTGGCCTGCAGGAACTGAGTTAGGATAAAATTCTGGACGCACACACTCTTCCACTTTATTGGGAAGACTTTTGTTAGGGAGAATTTGGGTCCAAGGAACATTTGTGAGGTCAGGTGGTGCCAAAGGTCAAGGACAGTCATGTTTGTCCACATCTTCTTCTCTCTTGGTCAACAAGAAAAACAATTCAGGGTACCGTATTTTCCGGACTATGAGGCGCACCTAAAAACCTAAAATTTTCTCAAAAGCTGACAGTATGCCTTATAGTCCGGTACGCTTTATATATTGACCAAATTCCGAAATTTAAACTGGCCCGAAGCATTGTGTCATGAGATCAATCTTAAGTGGCCCGCTGAAGACTATGAATCATGAATCAAAAAGACTATGGATCATTATTTTGTGATTATAAAGTAATTTGTTGTGTCTGATGTTGAAATAAAAAAAAGATAAAATGGAGAATGATTTGATTTGGATTGCAAATCTGACATGATGCATTAATAGTGTGCCTTATAGTCCGGTGCGCCTTATATGACAAAGTTTTAAAATGGACCATTCATTGAAGGTGCGCCTTATAGTCCGGTGCGCCTTATAGTCCGAAAAATACGGTAAATATACCATACAGTCCCAGGTCTAGTTTGGATTTTAAAGTATTACCGTGACAAACTAAGAAATCCATACGACACTGAACGCATCAGTAAGAATGACAAAATGACATCATTGTTTTAGCCTTCATAATATTCTGTACCCTTCAAAGCGTAGCGAACTCGTACAAATAAGCGCAAATAGCTAACGAAATACGTTTGCATTTCTATACATCCAATTTGCTTTTGGAATCAAGAGTAACATCTGTTATAAATTGTCAGTCGTGGCCTCCCACTCACAAGCGACTAATGGAGCCGCAGACAAAATCCCAGCATTAGCTGCCTCGACAACTTCAATCTATTGAGGTCTGTCAGAACGTGACAGCACACTGAGTACTCATTAGCGACTCCTCCGACGGTACACGCCACGCAATCGGGAACACGGGCGTGCGACAGGTTCAAATAAGCAACATTATTTGCGATTTATCTATCATGTTGGGAGCAACTTTTTTTTTTCTCCCCAGTTCTTCTTTATCTCTTTTCCCCTTTCCTGCTCGCGTAGCCGATTGCTTTGATTGCCAAGAGAGAAGCCGGCTGGAATGACTTGCCCTCGCTCGAGAAGCAAATGGAACATCCTAATGGAACTCATCGTATTATCCGATGCAAAAGTGCCATAGCTCATTACTTTAAGATAAAAGGATATCATTCTAGACGGCAAGCAGAATTGACTTTCTGTGCTGCGACTTGATGATGATTTAATCAACTGCTCTCTTTCACTTCTCATCCCGCCGCCTGTCGCATTCGCAGGTAGCGCTAAACGAAGCGCTCGAGCCGCTAGTGCGGGAAGAGAAAAGAAAATAAATTGCTATCATTATGTTCTTTTCCATGGGAATAGAGGTATGTAAATTTCCCAGAGCAACAAATGGGGGAATAAAATAGAAAGTTGATAAAATTGAAATACCTTTACAATAATAAAAAAAAAGCTGAAGATCAGCCTTGACATGCAAGCACAAACAATAAAATCATCCTTTCATGGGAGGAGATTTCACACAAAAGGAAAAATGCTAACAAATGACTGTATAATGATAAAAAAAATATCCCACGCATGCAAACAAGCCTGAGCTGTCACTCACTGAGTCATCATAGCATAAATAAGTAAATATCTTCAAACAGGGGAAACAAATGTCTTTTTGAAAGCTGTTTTTGATCTTCACTAAAATCAGAAATGGACATTAAAAAAACAGATCATCGTGGTGTAAACATATCTGGCAATGATTTAAAAAACATCAACAATGAGAGAAATATCTAATTCCACCACTGTGTGTATGTTTTTATTTAAAAAGTTGGCTCCCGAAAATTAGTTCCTGCTCCAATCATGCTTAATGCCAACTCATGAATAAATCTCCAGCACCTTATTTAAACGCTACACATCAAAACAAATCCGTTCCATTCCAGCAGTTTTAAATTTCTTACAAAATAATCATTTTCATGTAAAATCACAACAGTGGTGCCATTGAGATCGACACAGATTTTAACTCAAAGCAACCATCACATACAATAAGCAAACCATAAGTCCAAGAAGGGGGCCAGCTGACAAAAGAAAGTGCTCACCATTTACAGAGGGCAGTATTATAGTCTATAACAAGAACCTCGTGTTGAGTTTAAGTAACTCAAGACTGTCAAACTTCAGCTCTAAGAGTTGTTGATGTTGGCCAGTATCCGGACGGAGCACTCTCATTGGGCTCTTGCTTTTGGCCGCACGTTCCTATAAATTTCTTTACCTTCTGTCTGAGCATCAAGCCTTTGTTTACATTGCTTTTGAGTCAGAGTGAATCATTCGTGTTTTAAATCCTCCCCATATGTGAGTAATACTTCTTGAAAAGCAAAGGGGAACATTAGAAGGCATGCACCGAATCCGAAATGTTACAGCTAAACTATCAACCGCAGCAAGTCACCGCTGCAAAAAAAAATAAAAAATCTGCAGACCTAACCACATCACACATATAAAAGAGGTATGCAAGTTACGACATTACCTTTGCCAACAAAACCTCAGAGAAATCCTTTGGTCTGAAATGACTAACATATGATGTTTTTAAGACAAATATGTTGAAAATAATGGAACTGAATTCAAACAGTGTGTCGTTAGCGGTTTGGTTTCTAATCGGCCTGCGGAGTTACGCATTTTCCTAAAATGCATGTGAAGTGGTTGCACATGGTCCCCCCCCACCCCGTGAAGCCTCAGGTAAAGCTGCTCTCTATCCATGACCAAATAATTAATTATGGTTGATAGTGGTTTCATGAAAGCATCCCTTTGCTCACAGGATGGGGTCTGTTTATCAGGCTGAGCCAGGCTGTCCTTTAGCATGGCTGAAGGGGTTAAAAAAAAAGAGGGGGAGGAATGCTTGCATGCCTGGAAGCTGGAGGAACAGCATGAGCGATGGCAGCCATTGCCACGGTCAGCTCTGACGGTGCCAATTTAATGAGGTGTTGTCGAGGGCTCCTCGCTAACAGCTCCTTCCAGATATAGCTGAGCATCCTGATGGTTTTCGGATACAAACAGTCGCAGGGCAAAATGGTACCCTTCCCGCCCCCGCCCCTCCCTCCTGGTGCATTCTGTTCCATCTGCTGCTGGGGCCTGGTTGCCGTCGACCGCCTGCCTGTCACAGCGTGTGTGGAAATTAGCTGGGGAGGAGGTGCTCGCTTGTGCTAATTACATTTTAATCATTGGAAATGTGTTGGCAAATCAAGCCTTGATTGCCATCTCGGAGCCCAGAGCGCCTCTCTGCCATAACGGCGTGATATGGCAGCACGCCTTGTCCTACTGCTGGCCATTGGGGCAATACTACATTATTCACAGGGACCAAGTTGACGAATGGATATTTTTTTTTTGACATGACAATTTACAAATTCTGGGCACAGATAAATATTTCAATTGTCGTCCTGTACAATTTGTAGTGGAGCTACAGAGCAGCGGGAGAACATTTAGATGAAAGGCCTAAACAAAGACTGTTTAAAGTCACAGGTTAGCTGAAGCTTAGCGTTTGTTGAGTTCTCGTCCCATTTTTATCGTATATTTTCAGGCGGACTTAAAATCATTTGATCTTCTCACCAATCGACATTGCGTCTTATGTTGATGGATATTGGAGTTGACTAAAGTTTGACTTATTCGCTGTACTCATTTGGTTCTCTTAATTTGAAGTAACCCGATGTGCCCTATGTATGGAGATTTCTCAAAATAGACTTATTCATTGATGGTAAATAGAAAATTCCTGCCATAATGTTACTTAAAAATAACAAGACTGGCACAATTTAATAATTCTGAAGTCAGCATAGGGCATTAATAAAAAAAAAAAAAAAAAAAAATTGGGAGATGAAAGAACAAAAATATACTAAACTGACCTCATCGTATTTGATGCCTGAACTTTCTTTTGGCCAGTAAATGAAATTTTGATTTAACAATTTCTATGAAAGACATTTTTTGTAAATACGTGTAAAAGTTCAGCTCGTTGAGTGAAATACAACATGACATGCCTGACTGGGTCAGCTCTTTAAAATGAATTTGGCTCCGCAGCGATGACATTGAACATGCAATTTCCACAACATCTGCTTAATGTCAAGCTGTCGTATAAAAGTATTGGACACAAAAGAGCTGGAAAGAAATCAAAAGCAAAAGAAAACAGCTTGCACTTCTATGTAGTCATATAAGGCAAAGGCAGCCAAAAACGTTCCGTCAGGGAGGACCAGACTTTTGTCTGGACTAATACAATCGGGTCTGATCCAGATGTGAAGATCCGGCCAAAAGCAGCTAGCTAACATCTGAATGCAATTTCCTTTCAGATGTAAAGGCTGAGCCACAAAATTTTCTATTTGACTGCAAAGCCTGAATTCCAGTCACAGGGTGAATTTGAGCTAAGGGAGGGATGACGTGGGAGAAGGGCAGAAAAATGAAGCCTTCCATAAAATAATCTGAATTTTATAGCCTGTGACCTATGGTTTCACTACCCCGGAGTGCATTCTTAATAGATTATATTCTGCTTTCAACTCACTCAGAGACCATGTTTTAAATCTGGATTGTATTAATTCCGTACAGCTATAACAATATACGTTGGAAGTAAAAAGCCTACGCCCAAAATGTCATATTTTTGCGATATAGAAAATTGACACTACACTAAACCGATAATGTGGCTTAAACTCAATAGAATTGAATTGGAAAAAATAAAAATAAAATTAAAAATATATATTTTTTAAATATAATAGTAATAATAATAATAATAATAATAATAAAGTAAAGTATATTAAAGCTTATATTGTAAACTTTAGCTCACCTGTTTCAAGGTCAAGGTCCGGGGGCCAGGTACGGCGCGCCAAATCATTTTAGATGGCCCGCGAAGAAATTGTGCATCAAATTCATATGTCAATTCCAAAATTTCAAATTGTTTTCATTTTTAAAAAGCAACTTTTCCTACCATTCATTTTTTAAAAGCTTTTCTATTTTTAAATATTTGATTTGATTTCAATATTTCATTTTTAAATATTTGAACAGTTTTATTATTCTTTGTTTTGAAAACTAGAAATTCATCAGTTTGTTGTGTAGCCTATTCTATATATACAATATGAGACGTTCATACATTAATTTGGATTGACAATTTTAATGGCCCTTTGAGGCAAACTATGACTATGATGCAAAAATAAGTTTGACACCCCTGCTTTAGCATTACACTTAGTTAAGGATAAGGTGCAAAGCTACTGTCAATGAATAGCAGCCTCTCTCTTCTCCCACTTCCTGCCCTTCCCTCATACTATTTCTTGGCAGAGGGAGGGAGGCAAGGGGAATGGGGGTGCATCAGGATTAGGTTCTGTGCCTCTAATCACTTAACTCCTCACACCTGATGGCACACTATTAACTTTGAATATCTCCAGTGACCCCTCGGGTCGTTGCCCATCACATCAAGTTTTTATTAGGGAATTTTCCTCATCATTAGCCATGGCCTGGAAACGAGCCATTAATATTCATACTAGCAAAGCAAAATGAGGTCCCACTGATTTTCCATCATCCAGGCTATCTGAGCAGCTGCCGCAGTTAACAATCACCCCTGTGCCGCACATTTGCTACGTATCATTATGAGGCTCCATAAAGTTTCTTTTTTTTTTTTTTTTTTACATACACCATGATGGGAATGGATGCAAGGTGGCGGAGGAGGAAAAGGCTGGCAGCCAGCTGACACCCATCAGAGAGTAACAACCTAGCTTTGCCAACAATCTGCCTGCAAGTCTCATGCAGAAAGACTGGCGCTGTCAATGCTAACAACCCCTGCAGGCTCTGCCAGACACACAGCTGAGGTATGGAGAGGGCCTCGGTGCCCTCCCATTAGAACACATGCTGTTTGTCAGGCCGTGCTGGCAGCTAGACATGCTAATGCATTTGCAAACATCTATAATCTTACAACAAGATGATGACATGTATCTGAAATCAAGACGCCAATTCATTGTGTATACTTGTACAATCTGATCAATCTAAGGACCATGCCAAAACCCACGTGGAAGAATTTGCAAATGAGGGAGGTGATTCAAAATAAAACAATCTGTAATGTAAGTATAATAAATTATTAGAATGTTCGCAGTTAAGTCACTTAATACATTCCAGCCCCTGAAAATGGACGTAATTTAATGTCTGTGATTCCTAAATGATAAATGGGATATTATTATGACACATAAATCAGAGACTCGTGTCTCTCAGGGTCATTCCTGTTCTGAAGCCCAGGTCTCCTTAAACAATTTGCAGTGGTGAGAAGAAAAGCAATTTAAATTGTAGATGTTGCCTCTGTTGTGTTTTTAAGAACGAGAGGAAAAATCTTTCTTGCCCTCTAAAACAAACAAACGTGTATTGTTGTGTATGGTGTCGTCCGTCCGTGAGAATTGCAAAGTGATAAATGTGAAAGAAAAAAAAAAACGAGAGAAGGTTCCACAGTTGGATGCCAACAACATTGAAGGCAACACCCTACATTCCATTAGGGATGATAAAAAGAAATTTTGTGACCGGTTATCTACATTACATAAGGCCTTTTAAATTACCATATTTTCCGCACTATAAGGCGCACCGGATTATAAGGCGCACCTTCAATGAATGGCCCATTTTAAAACTTTGTCCATATATAAGGCGCACCGGATTATAAGGCGCACCTTCAATGAATGGCCCATTTTAAAACTTTGTCCATATATAAGATATATAAGATATATATTTGGTCCGCGGGTCGGACTTTGGACACGCCTGCTGTAGTGGCTCAATATTGGTCCATATATAAGGCGCACCTGATTTTAAGGCTTTTGAGAAAATTGGAGGTTTTTAGGTGCGCCTTATAGTGCGGAAAATACGGTAGCTCTTAATACCATTTGTTGGCAATGGCTAATTTACGTGAACTGGAAATTTTAGAAACAGCTGCATCGTCAAAAACTTCCTCCAAATTGAGGACATAAGGTGAGACAAAAAAAAAACAGATGCAGCAGCTTCAGCACCGTCTTCCGGATAATTAGAGCCGCTGTGGGAGAAAAAAAAACACTTCGTTATTCTCCCTCCCTTTGCGAGCTGTCACGGGCTACATCTGAGTCGCCTCATTATACAGAAACTATTCAAATAGACGCATACACTACACGCTCCTGTCACTGTCTACAACAGATGCAAACAAGCAAATATGAATAAACATTAGTTGGTGTTGAGAGCTGGTCTTTGAGCTGCGAGGCTTACAAAGAAGCGCTTTGTACAAAATAAAAATATTTATTCGGGAAGATGGATGCGAGGCAGAACGAAATTAAAAGGAACCCATGCTAAGTGCTAAAACAAATTACTCGCAGCGCACCAAATTATATTTGCTCCTCCATCAGTAAGATCAAACGAGCATAGTTTGACTCTAGTGCTAATGATTTCCTGCGCTCACCTCCTGTCTTATCCCATGGGTGTTAATAAACACGAGGCTTTTTGTTTGTATGTTTGTTTGGGCTATTTATATATTTCCCTAGCTCTACGTTCATCCAGCTTCCTCCCTCCTTCACAACAACGTATTGGAAATAAGCAGAATATCAAGTACTGTAGGCTCTTAAAAACATATGGAATTAAAAAAGGATGAGGTCAGTGGGGGAGAACCTGGCCGAGGACTGACATGATAGAAAATTGGTATGGAATAATTATCATAAAAAATGGGACGGTGTGACTCCAACAATGCATTTAGCAGAATAGTGAAAAAAGAAATCTGTTGTCCGAGCTTAGTACGAGCTCAGTGGCCACCCAATGCGGAGTTCTGTGATTAAGTACCAGGGTAGCCCAATTCTTACCCGAAAAGTGATTCGAGGAAAACTGCAGCCACTACAATCACCCTTAATAGTACATGAGAATAAAAAATGGACGTGCAATTACCATTGAAATCACGCTAAATCAGCGCCAAACGTTTAAATCGAGCGGCAAACCATTTGGCTGACCATTCCCTTCCTCGTCACCACTTGTTCCAATCATTCCCATCTGACAGAATTCTAATGTTTCATTTGGAGCAAAGCCTCATGGAACAACAGTTTCTTCCCCTTTGCAGTCAGCCTTTTTAATTCCCGACTTTGAATGCCAAACTAAATCACTCTTTGCACAACCATAACTTTGTATAATGCATGTTGTAAATATACATAGAAGATATAAATAAATCTTTAGCGAGGATCTGGGAAGACAACAAAAGTCTCTCGACTCTACTTTGGATTGTTATCAGAGTAAATAATCAAATCCAGGCTGGTGAAGAGAGTTTTTCGTGAAAGTGGTGTCTTGTCAGGGAATAAGAGTCAGTTGTCATAAGAGGCACCAGTGTTTTTCTGGGCCACTGGTTACTGCTACCCTTGAGTGTTGTTATAAAGTCTCTGAATAAGCAATTGTGCGCCAATAAAAACTGACCTACCCTTAGCTCCACTCGAGAGCTTTCAAGCCAACTCAGCACACAATATCCCACATGGTTTATTACAAGCCTTCTTCTCTGGGCTTTCTTACAGAACAAAGACACTGGGGAGGAGGAAAAAAAACAGGGGGGAAAAAAAATCTCGATGGAGTGTTTTGTCAGATATAATTACTTTCCAATTATATGGTCAAAATGTGGCATTATGGGCACTTTGTTGTCCAGGCAGTCTGGCTTTGATCAAGATGTGTTGGAATGTGGTTCGCATTAGTGGGCTCACGGTTATGCATGTTTCCTGTCATGAAAAGGATAACATTGAGGTCAGCGGAGCAAGGAGTCCCCCCCCCCCCCCCTCTTTGGTCGAGCACCACTTCTTGGACGTACTTCCTATTTTGCTGGCCACAGGAAATGACAGATGAGAGAACAGAGGCTACAGGGACCCAAAATGAGACCCCTGGTCCATACAGGACCTTGAGTCAACAACGTGACAAATGAAGTCCACTTCAAATAAACTCCATGGCTATTATTGTTATGGAATTCGCTTTTCCTTCTGTTTTCTGTTTGCATCCTGTGCACCAATCCTGTTCCTGCATCGGAATCGACCCACTTATTTGGCCAAAAGCAAACATTTTGCTACAACACCTCTGAACGGCACCAGACTTTGGCTGGTCATCTACTGAGAACCAACGAGAACCTCTCCTGAGGGATATCAGTGGCATCCTAGGCCAGCCATGGCATGGGCTCTCTCCAAGATCCCTCCGTCCCGCTGCTGTGGACAGCGCCATCTGTGCATCCCATTGGTGAATTGGCAAAAGAAACTGCTGGAACAATCCTGCCCTAATTTGGGCTCTTGGCATGATGGTTGGAGAAGCAGGAGGGTGGCTTCGGTGCGGTGAGGGATGCTCCCTGGTGTTTCGGAGAGCCACTCCATAACACTTTCCTCATGAGCGCTCCTCCGGAGGGCTGCTGGAACGTCTCAGAGCCATCTGGGGACAAGTGGAGTGTGGCAGAGAGCAGCTGGACGCTTACAGCTGCTATTTAAGCCTTGGCAGCACGGCGCCATATCAGTCAGTCAGCAGGAAATCCAAGGGAGCAGAGTAGGGCAAAACCAAACAGCGAGCTCACAATTGATAGTTGCATTTCTGACATTAGGCTAACTTCAAACTTAAAATAGGCTAAACATACCTTAAAAGTAATGAAGGTGGAAATACTGAGCATTTCAGCAGATTGACACAGAAAGGTAAAAAAATTATAGAATTTGACAGTACAAACCTTATCTTGAAAAAAAAACCCAGAGGAATATATTGGACAGCGTTAAAAAAAAAATTAGCTTCTCACATTCTCCCAAAATGTCGATTGGCCACCAGAGACTACACGGGAGATTTTCTCACGAAGCAGAACAAGTCTTGATTCTTATGCAGCTCCCATGAGCACAACCGCCCTCATGAGAAGCTACGTGCAAAGGCTTGTCAGGAGAACATTAATTAAAGTGTTTAAGGTAGAGGAAGTATTGAATTCCTCTCTTCTGAAATCAACCAAGCCCTAGAAGCCAGCAAAACCAACTGCCCCCTGAGGTTAAGTCTTCCTCTGGCTCAGGCCCGGGAGCTAAATGGAAAAAAGAGCCCCACTAAGACCAATTAAGGCCTTCACAAGGAGACTGAAAGGAAGACAAATGGAGGGAGAAGGCCCGATTACAAGAAACCTTTGTACAGATGTAAAGCAATTAGAGCAGTCTCGAGGGCCAGACAGTGCGGTACCTGGGAGTCATAGATCCTCCGACCAGTCAAAAGTCAAAACAATTCCTCTATTCTGTTTAGGGCCCAAGTCAGCCAGTGTATTAGTGTCATATATCAGTTGATAGGACCAGTATTGGTTTTCTCTAGAGCATGGAAGTGATGGTAGTCTGCCAAAGGAACCACTCCACCCTCCATTATCCCTCTTTGGACAAAAAGGACTCTATTATCCATTCAAGCAAGTCTTTTGGATAAAACAAGGGCAGGCAGGAAGTATGAAGGAGCTCAGATGTCTCCTTCAATTCGTGAAGTTTGCCAAAGAGGTCATTCTGATAAAAGCTGTGTAATTATACTGCGCTGTACACTGAACACTAGCTAGTGGAAATATTTTCTCTACTATACAAAGGGAAAGAAACTGTTACAGCTTTGGTCTGAACACTCCCCACCTCCAGCAATTAATTTTTTTTAAAAAGAAAAAAAAACAGGTCATCAGCGACAAATTGATGCAGACTTTCACAACATGATCTGAATTCATGCAACTTCTAAACTGACCTTGCCAGAGCTGTCTACATGTGTTGCTTCACCATTTGTGTTTATAAAATCATAATGCCCAATACTCATTTATTTATTTATCGGTGGCTTTTTGTGCCAGTTGTTAGCGTTAGGCTAAGCTATTTGGTTATTTCAAGAAGGTAAATGTCTATTTTTCTATATTTGCCCTACAATTGGCTGGTGACCTGACCAGGGTCTTTCCCACCTCTTGTCCAAAGTCAGCTGGGATCGACTCCCCTGCGACCTTAAGGACAAGCAGTATAGAAAATTGATGGATGGTTAACCCAGTGGATAATTAAGCAAAGCAAAAAGCCTTCTTGTGACCTGTGATTATGAAGTAATTTTGACAAATAGAAGCCTGCTCTATAATGACCTTCTTAGACAAAGCCCACTGCAGTCCTCATTATTAATGGGTGGCTTTAAAAAGCAGGTATAGGAGAATGAATGTGCTGCTGTCACTGTGTGTAATGGGGCTAATAATGGTGTCCTATGTGGCGCATAATGAACCCCACCCCCATAAAAATGCTATCTCTTTTGCTATGGTTGATGAACACACATTTTTCATTTTCCCTTTTAAATTCAGGTTTAAATTCATAGACACACTTCACTTTGTGCATTAAAAATTCAGGGCTTTACAGTACCGTATTTTCCGCACCATAAGGCGCACTTAAAAACCTCAAATTTTCTCAAAAGCCGACAGTACGCCTTATAATTAGGTGCGCCTTATATATGGACCAATATTGCGCCACTACAGCAGGCATGTCGAAAGTCCAGCCCGCGGGATAAATGTCTATATCTTATATATGGACAAAGTTTTAAAATGGGCCATTCATTGAACGTGCGCCTTATAATCCAGTGCGCCTTATAGTGCGGAAAATACGGTAGATGGTTTGGAAGTACCAGCGCAACTGCCTTGCTTGATGTGGGGGCCAGAGAAAACTATTTCACTTTATAGTTCAAGTTTGACAAAGCCCCATGGTACAGCCAGTTAAAGACTTAAGCAGATGGCCAAATACTTGGCGCAAGAAAATAGCTGCTCTGATTTTTTTTTTTTATTTTGGCACCTCGACAGGCATATGGCAAGAGTTCATTCCAAATAGTCCAGAAAAAAAAAAGAACTTGCCTGAGGGAGAGCAAAAGCGTATAAGACAAGAAATAACAAGAAACAGAAGAAATGAGAGACTGACAGAAATATGTTGAAATGCCAGAAATATGATAGTTTACTCTATACACATCTAATTTACTCTGGGCCTATTCCGAAACTTCCAGTCTTGAATAATCATGGTCATAATAACAGTGAGTGGAGGGGATAAACAGAGTTCTGTTTTAAATCAGACACAAATCAACCGCACTGAGGGGGCGAATGAGGGAACGCGTGCCTCCGGCGCTCTGGGAAAATCAAACTTTAAACCGTCGGCCAAAGCTCACGTCCTTTTGTGTTCAGCCAAAAGATTAGGAATGAGGACATTTCGCGGTCAGTGAGTGAGTTTCAAAAAAAACGAGCAGATCATTTGTGGTATTTTATATCAATAAAGACACAGTGAAGTCAAATCCACCAGGCAGAAAATCAAATAAAAGGCTCATATCCTGCATAACCTCACACCATGAAGTGGTTGGGCATCTTCTGACTCTGATTGGGAAAGAGTTTGCAAAAACAACATTGCTAAAATAAAGCTCCATCAAGAAAAGCACTTTGGAGTGCTTGTAGGGCTTTTACCACTCAATGTCACATATAAAAACGATTTTGGGAACTTAAATCTCATTGACATAAGGTCAAGGGTCAGTCCAAAAAAAAAAAATTGACATTTAAAGGCAATCAATGTATGACATCGTTTTGACTTTGCTTTTAACAAGAAAGAAAAGGCCAGCGTTTATAATATGTACATACATGGAAAGATAAAGTACAAAATGGCGTCCTTTAAAAAGATGATTAATGTTGCTCGTTATTCACCGAAAGCTTGGAATAAGATAGAGCACCTGAAGAAAAATGTCTGCGAACCTGACACGAAAGTGAGGCCAAGGACGTCTTATCCCAAGCGTTAGATTGCTTTCGCATCAAATGATTAGTCTCATCCATGCTAATTACATTGAATGGAAACTAATTAAGAGGAACTACGTGTCAGCTAATGAGGATTTGGTGCTGTGTCCATCTTATAACATAATTTGCTGCAAGCTACTTCTTTCAACATCTTCTCTAACCAAGTGCCATGAAGGCTTTGCATTATTAACCAGAGCAGATGCAATTGTGTCGTTCAAAAAAATTAGGAGGGCGCGTCGTTTTATAAGACTGTTTTGGAGGAATTCGACAAAACTGTTTCTGTTTGCTGTTTTTAGCGCTAATGCTAAGGTAACTACGCTATGCTGCCAATATACGGCTTAACTGTTCCACGCTAATATAAAGATAAAACTGTTCAAATCCCACATTAATTCCATTAATCTACAAGCAAGCATGGCCAATGTTCATATTGCAGGAGCAACTGTTCAGACACCTGCAGTTTTAATTCCTATCAACCACACTGACTCACTTTGGTATTTGAGTGGCAAATATACTGTATTTTCTGCACTATAAGGCGCACCTAAAAACCTCCAATTTTCCCAAAAGCCGACAGTGCGCCTTATAATCAGGTGCGCCTTATATATAGACCAATATTGAGCCACTACAGCAGGCGTGTCGAAAGTCCGGCCCGCGGGCCAAATGTCCTTATATATGGACAAAGTTTTAAAATGGGCCATTCATTGAAGGTGCGCCTTTAAATCCGGTGCGCCTTATATATGGACAAAGTTTTAAAATGGGCCATTCATTGAAGGTGCGCCTCATAATCCAGTGCGCCTTATAGTGCGGAAAATACGGTCGGTTGAATGAGAGACATCATGTCGCTACATCGAGGCTAGACATTTTAGTGCTATTGAAACACACAAAAAAAATCTCCCAGAGATTATTTTCTTAACCCTCCGTCCATTGAGACTTTCAGAACTAGCTTAGCGCTGAAATCAAACCGAAAACACTGATCACTCCATTTCACCAGTGTTGCTGATTAAATGTTAAGTGTGTACAGTGCAATTTGCTAAATTACAAGTATTTTGCGCACATAAATATAGTTTAATTACAGTAATTAAAGTAGATTATGGCAGATTGGCAGATGGGGAATGTAATGTTGTTTTAATTACAGTTTGAATGCTCTGTAACGCAAACAGAATGTTAACCCCTCGGAACAGAATGGGCTGTTAGGCTCTGACAAATTGTATCCTGATGTAGCGTTGAAAAAAAGCTCATAATCACATGCAGCTACAACGTGTGTGACAAAACGAACGAGAAAAACAAAGACGGGCCTGCGAGATGGAAAAAGTGAGTGGAAGAGAAGAGATGAAGCAGAGACAATGAAAAACAGATGACCGTGCTATTCTTGGAGGAGCTGACTGAATTAGAATGACAAGTCAAATATTTGGACTAGAGTTAATGTGGCATTAGAGGCAATTAAATCAGATTTAAACCTTAGGATCAATCACAGAAGATTTTCAACTAGCTCTTGTGGTCGGATTTGCAGAATCATTGGGAAATTAAAGTCTTGGCATACACATCAAAGATTAACAAAGGGGGGGAAAAATGAAGCTGACATGGAGTTAAATTGGCCACAAATAAAGGGATACATGAGGCTTTTTCGAAATGACCGAGGGTTACGGAGGTGGGCCCACTTAAGCAATTGAAATAAGAACCACATGAGGGTGTAGAGAGAAAACACATGTTCCACTAAGTCCCGACATACATGAGGTCAATGCGTCTGTAGTTGACTCGGTTCAAGTACCCTGAATCGAGACGCATCCTCTCCTCGCTGCTATAAAGCTGCGTAGCAACATTTAAATGATTCGAGTCAATAGCCCATTAGAAATTGTAATTGCAGGTTCCGTGCCCTTACGTTAGTACTGCAATAAAGTTTGCCTTTGGAAAGGCCGTTATATGGGTTTATTATGTCGTTTTTGGGACCCTAACTTTTTTTAGGTGAGTGGATCAATTGTAATAATTTGGTGAAGGTGGGAAAAATGTCAGACTGTGTTTAAATCAGAAGCAAAGAGGCAGTTGATAAAAAAAAAAAAAAATCCGAAGAAGCAACTTATAAATCAAGAAATATAAAGAACCAGCATGGGATTTTCTAATTAGAAGTCCTGTAAATTTCAAGTAACAGAAATATCATTATCAAAAATGTGACAACATAAGTGGGGAGAGCACAGATGATGTCAAGTTGGCCTTTCTCACAGTTTCCATTGACTTTGAGTCACCCAAGCCTCTTCACTGTGTCCTGGCTTCTGTGAGGAGATCACAGCAGGGTGCCCACTCTGCAGCGTTCAACTTCTTTTCTTTGGATTCATGTGTAAAAATGATGGACAGATCATAGGGCAGGACAAAAAAAAAAAAGCCACTCACATGGAATTGAAGCCACTTCAATTTATAAAGATTTTAAACTGTCACATAAGTCAGTGGCTTTTAGACAAATTGAATAAAATGGAGCCTTTCAGGGGGGCCAAATGAAAAACTTGAATAGATGCATTATCCTTGGTTGGCTTGTCCAATGACCTAGTGGCATTTAACTTTCTTACATTTCACATATATATATATATATATATATATATATATATATATATATATATATATATATATATATACCGTATTTTCGGCATTATAAGGCGCACTGGATTATAAGGCGCACCTTCAATGAATGGCCCATTTTAAAACTTTGTCCTTATTTAAAGGCGCACCGGATTATAAGGCGCACCTTCAATGAATGGCCCATTTTAAAACTTTGTCCATATATAAGCTGTATACATTTTGGACACGCCTGCTGTAGTGGCTCAATATTAGTCCATATATAAGGCGCACCTGATTATAAGGCACACTGTCGGCTTTTGAGAAAATTGGAGGTTTTGAGGTGCGCCTTATAGTGCTGAAAATACGGCACATGTTTCCGATTAATTCCTATTATTCAGCAGGAAATAACTCACAATGAACTCCAGTCTACTGCATTTTGATTATGATTAAATAAATTGTCATCAAGAACTAAAAGAGGTTCTATCTCCTTGACAAAACAACAAATTGATGTTTTCCACCATCAACTAATCGAAGCTATTTATGTTGGGGGGGCACAGCAGGCTACAAACATCTGGCTAGAGTTTACTCATCTCAAATGATTATTTCCCCAACTCAAGGTGATTTCTTGGTCTTAACAAGGGCCCCTTCATGGCTTTTTAATGTGATTATGCTGCTGCATGTAACAGACCCCCCCCCCCCCCCCCCACCTCCCATCAGACACCAGCTAATTGAATCCCCGGCTAAATTAAAAAAAATTACTCATGTGAGTCATGCAAATGATTTATGATGTCTACTTAGGCAAAACATGTAGCAAAAGCGGCAAGCACCTTCAAGTGACTCAATATTTATTTTTGGAAGATTCTCATGTGTTTCTCCAGAAAATGAAAACAAGAAAATGTTGATCCTTGAAGGGTGAAATGGAATTGGAGGGTACTTTTAATACATTAAAGTTTCCCTTGAAACATCGACAGACAAATTAAATTCTATTCTAATTTCTGATTCTTGATCATAAAAAAGAACCGATACCGTATCGGCACCAATACCTGGTATCTGCACTCGCCCATCCTTAATCATTAGCGACCCGCTTGAGGTTAAACATTTTGTCTGTCACGGTGAATTTTCAGTTCAGAGTACATGTGAAAAGTTCCACATTGACAGCAAGTCGCAAATCGGCAAGATGTCAAAATAAATCCCCGGCATGGTCGTCTCGTGGCCTGCTCTGCCTAGAAGGCTTCAGTGTTTATGCGAATCAGCCTCACCGTGACTGAGCAGCTCCAAGATAAACAGGGGATGAAAGGGCCCCTTATCGCAGAGGAATCACTCTGTGGCCGCCAGGACAACAGGACCCACTTTTAACTTCAAACTTTGGACATCAAGGTCCTGCCATGGGCACAAGAATTTGAGGTACTGGGGTGATGATCGGTGCATTTTAACCCAGTTGCTCCTCGCTGATATTTTATGAACAGCTTATCTACAGCATTTTTTTTTTTTTTACGTGCAGAGGTGCAAACACTGTAGGTCTAATATATGATATTGATTAAATCAGGGGTGTCAAACTTATTTTCGTCACGGGCCGCACCGTTTGCCTCAAAGGACCATTAAAATTGTCAACCCAAATAAATGTATGAACGTCTCATATTGTATATATAGTATAGGCTACACAAGAAACTGATGAATTTCTAGTTTTCAAAACAAAGAATAATAAAAACTGTTCAAATATTTAAAAATGAAATTTTGAAATCAATTATTTAAAAATAGAAATTATTTAAAAAAAAAAAGAATAGTAATAAAAGCTGCTTTTTAAAAGTGAAAACAATTTGAAATTTTGGAATTGACGTATGAATTCGATGCACAATTTCTTCGCGGGCCACCTAAAATATTTGGCGGGTCGTATCTGGCCCCCGGGCCTTGACTTTTGACACTTAAATGGTTAAGCGGTAAAAAAAAAAAAAAAAAGATATATTGGATATGCTATTTACCATCATTAGCATTAAATTACATTTTTTTCTAGTTTCATGTTTAGTTTGACAATAAACTTGAATTGGGAGTCACATCAGTCTAATTT
Source organism: Syngnathus floridae (assembly GCF_059516105.1). NCBI lineage: Eukaryota > Metazoa > Chordata > Actinopteri > Syngnathiformes > Syngnathidae > Syngnathus > Syngnathus floridae. Next base: position 8,089,988 of record NC_142427.1, on the reverse strand, counting down.
TTGGAAGAATTGCTCTTTCCTATCTTCCCACACATATATTTCTCAAAAATCTTCAGAAGCAGCTCTCATAATATTTACTTGTGTGTAAGTTCACACTGGACGGGTGGGCACACTTTCAGCCCATCTGTGCAGTTTCCCATTACGTGTTCAGTTTTTTGTAAATACACAATGTGCAATTCTTGTAAAGTTCAACTAATGTGCTCAAGTGAGCATTCAGTGAAGCATGCTTGAGTCCACCTCCGTCAAATTTCAGCAAAAGACAGAACAAGCGAATTTAAATTATAGTTTCGAATAGCCAAGTGTGCACGTCTGTCTACACCATGGGCACACGAGGGCTGTTTTTTTTTGTTTTGTTTTTGTTTTAAGCTGTACTGCATTAGTGCAACAATCACATAGACAGCTGTATTCTCAAGGGAGTCTGCAATCAGCCTGTGCAGAACTGCCTCTGTCCTTCAACAGGCAATTAACACCGAGTCCATTATAGCTCCCGGGGGAGCCACTGGCCAGGGAGGCCGGGAAAAGGCATCATCTGAAAGGTCAGCGCCTGGAGAGAAAACAGGAGGGACAGGATGTGATGGGAGCTGGAGGACAGAAGATGGGGAGGAGGGTGTGAGCTGCCTTGGACCAAATGGAGTGTAAAGTAAGGACTATGTGTCACCCACGAGCTATTCGCTGAGGGAGCCTGCAGTATTTTCCTTTGGACAGGAGCATGCGTCAGCAACAAGGGGGATAAAACGAGGAAAATCACTGAAAATCTACCACCAGTATGTGACCTCTGCAGCAACAATCTAAAGCCCACCAAATCAAGTTATGAATGTTTTGGAGTGGCCTTGTCAAAGTACAGATTTGAATGCTGTGGAATGACCTTAGAAAGCTGTGCTTGAAAACCTGCCAGTGTGATTCAAAGTAATTTTGCAAGGAAAGAGTGGGACAAAATATCGACACAAAGACGCATTGGCAATTGCAGAATTGATTTCTGTTCTTGCTACTGAGGGTGGGCCAACTATTTTTTTTTCCATACAGGGCCAGGTAAGCTTTGCATAGCAGACCATTTACAGTAAAACCGCATTTTATTTTACAGGTATCTACTTTACTGTACCACATAAAAAATAAACGTATTGAACCCTGGGAAGTTTAGTTCTAATTACCGTATTTTCCGCACTATAAGGCGCACCTAAAAACCTCCAATTTTCTCAAAAGCCACCAGTGCGCCTTATAATCAGGTGTGCCTTATATATGGACAAATATTGAGCCACTACAGCAGGCGTGTCCAAAGTCCGGCCCGCGGGCCAAATGTATATATATCTTATATATGGACAAAGTTTTAAAATGGGCCATTCATTGAAGGTGCGCCTTATAATCCCGTGCGCCTTATAGTGCGGAAAATATGGTCAGTAAACCCCAGAGGAGATAGCCAGCCAATCACTTCATTGCTCAAATTGGATTTTCTTAACAGCTATGACACTAAAATAAGATGCACAACAATAGAAGCATTAACAATCAAAGATAACCGGTGAGTATCTATATTGGGGGGATAAGAAAAAGCTTCTGTATGCGTTCAATATGGCACTTAAGTATAAAACAGAAAGGTGCATTGATTAAATGTTCGAGAGAGGAGACCAGCACCATGAGATCAATGTAGTTAATGAATGAATGAACAAATAAATGAGTGTGTAGCTGTGTGAATTGGTACATAGTGGGCAAGAAAAATTAGAAACAAGCCATTGGATTGAACAGACAAATTGCCCCAGGGTAGCAGGGAACGGGGAGGGACATTAAAGAATAGAGTTAATCAATGAAGTCATGAAAATGCATTTAGGACTGAATGGGGATTAATACTAATATAAGTGCATCATTACCCAAGTGATTAAAAAAATGGAGCAGAAGCAGGTAAACAGTGAGGGCACTGGCCCAGAAATGGATTTAATCTGAACTAACTGAAGTGTGTCAATGTGGAGGAGACTGTGCATATATTAGAAATAATTGCTTTCTGTAAACTAGACTAACAATGAGCAAGAAGTCGAATAGTCATTATTTCATTGGAGATCAACAGATTTGGAAATTTAGTTAGCGTCCAACTACGGCAAATTATTTTATTGTCTACTAGCAGACAGTAGTGACAGATTTTTTTTTCAGGACAATGCGACGTCACTTTTAAAACCCAAGCAATGATATCAAAATCTCACGGAACGATGATATTAAAGGGACAGTGTGCAAACCTTCCGCCATCTAGTGGTCAACTAATGGAGTGCAATAACATGAGTTCGAAGTTTGTACATTTTGAAATGCAAACAGTACAGCGAAATGCCATCACAAACGACGTCAAATATTCCCACAAGTAAAACAGGCTCACGACTCGGAGACCCCTGATATAAAGCTTAAATAAACATTTATCTTTAATACCACTGCATCTCTACAAGCTGCAGATGGATGTCACGGTTGCATAATATTTCAAGATGGAGTAGTGGGAAAGGCCAAAATCTACTGTATGTCCATAAAACATCACCCAACAGAGATCTATTTGTCGCTAGTCCTCTGTCATGAACAAATATATGGACTCAAGTGATGGACACTGGGAATGGTAATAGAAAACTATTCTCTTTTCTTTGACAATAATACGACCAGGCTTGCACAAGGGAATCTTTTTCTCAATTTATAAATTATAGAGAGACAGACACCCTGCTGAGTTGCTGTGAAATATGTTCTCTGTCTTTGTCATGGCCAGCAGATCACTTTGAAATATAATAATATAGGATTCATTTCATCTCAAGTCGCCCGGGATCTTTTATATGTACAGGCGAAAAATACTGGGAACTTTTGAAGGGACTTTCCCCGTACAGTAAGTTCCACGTTTTTTTTTTCTTTTTAAAAACCAACAACTTCATATGACCATTTTCTGTCATAATGCGTCTACTAATCCATTCTCTTCCCCTCCATCTTACTCTCTCCCAAGAACTCTCTCTCCCTCCCTCCCTCCCTCCCAGGAGGTGAGCACAATCTCATTAGCCAGTGCCGGATGAGGCGTCCTCTCCTCTCAGGTTCAAGGTGATGGAAGATTAGGTCGTTTGGCCTCAACTCATTCTGTATTCACACTGCGGTTCTTGCTGCCTGTGAACACCAAATTACATTGAACCTAGGGAGTCTAACTCCATTAATTTTAAATGGAAGATTAATTTGACAATATGCAGCAGATATTTGTTACAAACCCATCATGTAAAAGTGACGTTTGGCTATAAATTTGCGGGAGGCTCAGTCTGGCTGCTGGGTCCACAGCGGAAATAAATCAAAGACGTTTAGAGCTAATCTCTATTTACTATGAACAGTCACACACACATCCCATATTACATTTTAGGTGCATGTATATATACATTCACGTGAAAATGGAAACCAAAAAATAAAAATGCTAATTTTCTCAAGGATGGCATCATAAAGTAATAAAAAACACATTATTTCTAAATAAAAATAATTAAATGCAGAATAATAAAAAAATAAAATAACCAAAGTAATAAAAACACATTATTTCTAAATAAAAATAATAAAATGCATAATCATAAAAAATAAAATAACCAATAATAACAGGAAAGTCATTTAAAATATCCAAGTGGTACTCAGTAAGAGTCCAGGGAATAGTAGGTGCTGTTGTTTTGGTTAGCAACAGGAATCAAAGCAAATGAGCAATAAACCGGTGTCAGAAAAATAGACTGATAAATTACCATTGATTCCATTTTTTTTCCTAAAAGGCCAATATTCATCACTGGCATCTGAAAACGTAACCCAAATGGCCTCAGTGGGACTTCAACATGGCAGCCTGAGATATGTACATTAGTTCTGTGTGACACTAACTCCTGATCGTATTACACACCTCAGCAATGCTCATGTCCCATTACCAACCCGCCAGTCCTGCTTGCTTGCCTCACTCTCATGCACATCCGATCATAGCTATGATGTGTAAATGAAACAGTGCTGGTGTTCTATTAAAATGGCTGCCGGGTTGTGATGAAGTGCAAATCCTCCAGCAGATGGGGTACGATTTATTTTCCTCGGAACACTTCAACCACCCCCATACCTTGCCTGAAAGCATCTTCCGTGTCATACTCATCTTTTGTCTTTATAATGGGAAATTCTTCTGGGAGCATAAAGCCTAATTAGAGAAATTTGTATCTTATTAACAAGGCCAATACATTTCAAAGTCATTAAGATAACCATGGCAATAAGTCTGACTATAAGCATGACTAGCTTTCATAGTCGGTGTGAAGGAGACGAGGGGACAGTAGGGGAGACAAGTCAACTGTAAAAGCTTGGTTATTAGAATCTTTAAAGCAGCCGGGAAAGAGAAAATGACATAGCCAATGGTGATTTTCCTGCGAGTTAATGAAGAATTAAGGTTCCCCTTTGTCACATTAAATGGTTCACAGGGGGTTAGTGCAAAGTGTGCAAAGTGTGTTTGACAATGGTGTCAATTTAGCCACATAGGCCCATAGTGGGGCATCATTCACAACTGTCACAACCACTTATCGTTCTCATTGTCACCAAACCGGCAAAATTCAGGTCAAGAGCCGTTTTTTTTTTTTTTTACCCACACTTGCCTTTTTTCATTAGGATTTTCCACACTATGTTGGAGCCAAATGGCTGTGGAGACAACCTATTGCTAAAAGATCTTGACAGATTTTCCACTACTTTCAGCTAGACTGATATTAAATGTATAATTTAGTGAAGAACTTCTCAACAGGGAATTGGAAAACGGATTGACAGTCCATTACATGTACTCTAATGATACCTTCCTCTTCTAATAATAGATGTCAGATACATCATAGCCAAAATGGCTACAGATGATCGAGTTAAGACTTTACATACCGTATTTTCCGAACCATAAGGCACACCTAAAAACCTCAAATTTTCTCAAAAGCCGACTGTGCCTTATAGTCCAGTGCGCCTTATATATGGAACAAATTCCGTCCCGTGGGCTAAAAGTGTTGTGTAATATTAACATTATTGATCTATTGTTTTCACCATTTCAAGTTATTATATTGTGATTGCATTAATGGTGCGCCTTATATATGGACAAAGTTTTAAAATGGGCCATTCATTGAAGGTGCGCCTTATAGTCCGGTAGGCCCTATAGTTCGGAAAATACGGTATTTTAAATCAAGACACACATGAAAGGTTGAGTGGTTATCAGGTCCACCTCACAGTGCAGAGGTTGTGGGTTCGATTCTGGCTCTACATATAAAACATATTGGAATTAAAACTGATCAATATTACATCAGTCCAGTCCTAATTGTTGGTCACTGTGAAAAGTTCACCAAGTTGACAAGCGTTCAGTCCACCGCCAAAGGGCATCTGCTTGGTTTTTTGTACTGCTCATCTGGAGGGCAAGCTTCACTGCCACTTTATTATAGCTACTGTGCCTATCATCTGGCTGGAGGTAGAGCCAAGTAGTTTGGCGTCAGTGTTTTCAAGGTCAGTCAGATAGTCGTTGCCAAATGACACACTCGGGACCTGTTGGGTCATCTCACGGTACGACTCTGGGTTTTTACCAACCAACAGCGAGGTCCGGCAATGCTCTGACTGTGCCAGACCTAAAAATATCTTTCAAGGTGTTACCCTGATTTTAAAATCAATGTAAGAAAAAAAATAGCTATTGATATATTTGTGCAAGTCCTTGAGTACTTCACCAGTCAGTTGCAGAGAGTTCCTTTTCCTGTTACTCTAATAAGATGTAAGAGCAGCACGCCATGAGTTGTAATTAATCAAGGCAACTAAAGAATCCTGTCTGTATTGGACATCCACAATAGATAATTAGCCTCATTACAATAAGCCACAATGGGGTTTCAGTAGATTACGGTAAAGCACCTTCTATGTTCTTCATTCAGTAATCAATCACAACACATCACGGAGGTTAGAAAAGGAAATCGAATAGAATGACAATGTAGAGGTTCACATAAGGCTATTATGTTAAAAAAAAAAAAAAAAGTAGATGGAATTCAACCAAATTATTAAAACCATCCAGTATTTACTATTTTATGTCTTATTGAACTGCTGAAAGAAATTCTGCTGCGACAAAAACGGCGTTTTCATCTTAAATCCTCCTCAGTTGAGTTCCAATTATGGCCACAAATCAAAGTGGCAACATTTTCCTTTCAAATCGGAGAATAATATGCTTTCCACCAATAGTTTGGCCCTAACTGGGTCTCTGGAGGATCTCTGGTTCTTTCCCTCCATCCATAACGGAACACAGCCTTGTGGGAGCGGCACTCCACGTTTTTAACCTCCGAGCTCATTATCAGAAGTCTCTTGGGCACTCTGCTAAGCAGTGTAAAGAATTAGGGTTCAGTACGAACACTTGCAACCAGAAAAAAGGATGATACAGTACCAGGCAGAGAGATCAGTAGTGCAGCAAGCCCGTGAGAATACTTGCAGAGTAAGCTAGTTTTAGATTGTACGCTAAACTGTGTGATATGCTCCAAAAACCCTTTTAGGTGTCTTATCGAAATGAGCGGTAATTTCTATCTGCCTTTTGGAATAAATGGAGGGACTCCGAGACTTTGCATTGGACTGAAGGTATTCTTTAAAATTCAGACAAACTACCATATTTTCCGGACTATAAGGCACACCGGACTATAAGGCGCACCTTCAATGAATGGCCCATTTTAAAACTTTGTTCTTATATAAGGCGCACTGGATTATAAAGCGCACCATTAATGCATCATGTCAGATTTTTAATCCAAATCAAATCATTCTCCATTTTATCTTTTTTATTTCAACTTCAGACGCAACAAATTACTTTATAATCACAAAATAATGATCCATAGTCTTTTTGAGTGATGATTCATAGACTTCAGTGGGCTACTTATGATTGATTTCATGACACAATGCTTCGGGCCAGTTTAAATTTAGGAATTTGGTCCATATATAAGGCGCACCGGAGACTATAAAGCGCACTGTCGGCTTTTGAGAAAATTTGAGGTTTTTAGGTGCGCCTTATAGGCCGGAAAATACGGTACTTGAGATAAACTGGCCTTTGAAATGATGCGCGCTGGTAGACGTTAATAACTTTTAAATGAAACAGACAATGCTCTAATTATTTGGGCAGCGAAATGGCTTTGACGCATTCAACGGAATCATTATCTTCTTTTGAAGATGAGTAGCGTTGTATCTTACGCTCTTATTAAAAAAAAAAGTGTGTTGCTAATGAAAACGACGGTGAGAGTACGCATATGCTCAGATTCCTATCTTTGAACGTCGCAAATTAAATTCCCTCACCAAAACTCCAATCACTCACAGCAGATGAGAGCTGATGCTGTTTTCAATCGGCGGGAATTCCAACGGTTGTCGTTTGTGTTTAAATAGCGAGATTATTGCATTTTAATAAGTCCTCCGTGGGATTGGCTGAAACAATGGAGAGCTGCAAAATACGTACTGCAGATAGCGATTACTGCTTGCAGAGGGACGAATCAAGTTAGTAAGTGTGGCAAGCTGCTCTTCCTCCCACCCACCCAGCCAGCCTTCCTTCATGTAATGGCTCCAAGTGTATTTACTAGCGAATTAAGACTGTGCCGTGGGAATAATATTTTCATCCGACAGAGTGGAAAGGGGGAAAGGAGCTTGGCTGTGGATTTTCATTAAAGTGACACATCTGTTCAGCAATTTGGGCAAAGTAATTCTGCTGAAAGTTTTATCAGCTAATTTTAATTATTCACTCCACTGACTTGAATACATGATTCATCATGTTGAATTAATACATTTGGCGCCATTATTTTTCTTTCCCTTTTCCTTGCGAAAAAGAGAAGAGGCAAAAAGGGGGTGGATGCAATCAACAAATTGAATTGTCATGCTCTGTGGACTAAATTATGTTTTTGTAATTACAAAACTATACGGGCTTCCATATTTTAAAGAATTAAGAGGCTTAGAGGATTCAGCAGGAAGGATTAAATGGCACAGCTATTAGTGAGCGTGGACCTTGTGTCAATCACTATGCTGCCAAATATGATATTGAAGAAATGAAGTCAACATTTTGCAAGAGTTCACTCTCCAGGTGAAAACGTATATATGCAAAATATAAACACTTGTAGCGCAGAATCAAAAATTTGTCAAGAGATTTCAAATAGACATCTAACACTCCAAGGCGAAGTAACTGGATAATGTTTTTAATAACTTTGATTATTTTGCTATTAATGCATTGATACATTTGCGTCCAGTTGGAACAATTGAAATATCCTAAGGTTGCACAACATCTTATCTCAGCAGGTAACTTCCCTTTACAACTTGTCCCTTAAGACTTTCACCTTGCCAGGAGCTCCGTACACGAGCCAACAGAACAAATGATCTACCAGAACAGTGACATGTGCGGATCACAAAGTGATACATCTCATGTGTGGCTTTGTGGCTACAGTTCTCGCCCCCCCACCACTTTTCAAAGTTGTGTGAAGTGTCCCACAGGAGCTCTGCTAAGTCTAAGAGGGCACGGGGGGTGGGAGGTTCCTGGACAAAGGGAGGAAAGCGAGAACAATACAGATGTATAAAAATAATAGCCTGAGGGAACAAAATTGGTCGGAACCCTCTTTGCCTGCCTGAGACCAAAAAGAGCCTGTCAGCCAACCAATTACCGTATTTTCCGTACTATAAGGCGCACCTAAAGGCGCACCTAAAAACCTCCAATTTTCTCAAGAGCCGACAGTGCGCCTTATAATCAGATGCGCCTTATATAAGGACCAATATTGAGCCACTACAGCAGGCGTGTCCAAAGTCCGGCCCGCGGGCCAAATATATATATCATATATATGGACAAAGTTTTAAAATGGGTCATTCATTGAAGGTGCGCCTTATAATCCGGTGTGCCTTATAGTGCGGAAAATACGGTAGCTTACTTTCATTTGACCATTTCTCATATACGTGGAAGTAATTCAAAGTTGAAACACTATTTGAATTAGATTCAGATAATGCATTAATGATAATTTTAGTCTTGTTGACACAGTCTTGATGTACGATATTTGTGTTTGGACCTTTTTATAGATGTACTGTATTGTGCACCTCAACTATAAGAACAGTCTACAAATTCCATCACGTCTGGGGTCGCTGACTTTTAAAAACATACGTGTGTACCTCGCTTAAGGAGATGAAAACATTACAAAAACCATATGAGAGGGTCAGCGGTTCAGTCTATTTTAAGACAAACACAGTATTAGAAAAATGAAGCTCATGGGAGAGATGCCTACAATTACACTTGACAAGTGATGAGAAGGATAACTTTGAGGGATCTTCACCATATTCTCCTATTTCCAAAATGACATGCAGCAGAATGTTTCGGGGCTCTCTGGAGACCTGTACCGGTTATCAAATTTAATAAATAAAGTAGATGGAATCTGTCTACTCTTCATCTTCCTTGCTCTCCTAGGATTTACTCATGCTGGCAAATTACCATTTCCAGGCACAACTATTCCCAAGACACTGTGGTGCTTTTCTCATTTTTTTCCTGATGGAATCAGATGAGCACAGTGTGGGACTCGTTATCCACTTGCAAGTTTCCTGAAGAAAAAAAAATAAATGTGACAGCAGGTACTGACAGACACCAATAAGAAAAGCATCTTTAGACAGGAGCTGGAGGCGAGAGGCTGAGTTTAATTGGACGTGTTTGCTTTGTCTTACAATACGGCGCACTATAGAAATTGCAAACTATTTCACTTGCATTCTATCGGCAAGAACTACTTCATAGGTTAAATGAAATGTTCTGCACCCATTCAGAGGACACTTTAATACAACAACGTTATGTGCCTTTTGACCTTAGCAGTACAAAGCCTCTTTTCGAAGCAATTCCGGAGAAATTCAACCTTGGTGTTAGCGAGGCTGCATTTTTCGACGTATAATAGACCGACGACTACGCTCTCATGTATACAAAGAACACTTAGAGAAAAGGTGTCAAACTCAAGGACCCGGGGGCCAGATGCGGCCCACCACATCATTTTACGTGGTCCGCAAAGACAAATTGTGCATCGACTTCATGTGTCAAAAATTCCACATTGTCTTCACATCAAGTGTACCTACGGCTAATATTTATTCACCCGACCATCCTTGTGTGGGTAGTTTGAATTTCCACACACACTCATCCAATAACAAATGTCACTGTCTGAAACGCTATTAAAGTAGAGCGTGTCAATTATTGGATTGGACTTTTGGATGTTTGCTAGTCGTGGAAGGGCTCTGTCCTTATCCCTCTACATAAATGAAGAGTTTAGATCAAAAGATTAACAGAATCAGCAATTAAAAGAGTCTGGAAGGTGGAGAGTAAGCTAAAGGAGTTAGATTTTGGACGATACGAGCTGATTTTTTTTGGAGGTGGGGGGTAAGTGGATTAACATCTAGTTGGAAGGCACAGGAGCAAGATCCTATAGACTCCACCTGGTGTGCTGGAAATTGGGATTGGAGGTTACTTGCTGCACCCTCAATCCAATCAAACAGGATAATTGGGCACTGCCACAATCCAATACAACATTCTAAACTGCTTGTAATCCACTCAGTGGAACTGTCACAGCAACAATGAAGGAACACCTTCATAGCGTGTACCTGGCCTCCTACTGGATGCATTATGCCACTGATCCAAACCCAAGTTGATTATTTAAGTCGTTTTAAAAGAATTTGAAAAAAGACTTTCACTGGTCAGAACATGTATTATCAATGTTTGTCACTCTGACAAATGGTAAATTAATTGAGTCAACATCACAAGATGGATATGTTGAAAAAAAAATAAAGAATTGGATAATTGCAGGTCTGCAAAGCTCAATCACAACACAGGAAGTGACAACATATTTAACCAAAACCTGTTTTAGCTCAAACTCACAAGAGATGCATGCAAATAAATCCAGACTCAGTTGGAAAATGTGTGTTGAGGGTAACTGAGGGTTGGAGAGTGACATGAGCCACTCTATGAGGCCAATATGCCCAAGAGGGGATGGTAGCGGTGATACTATAAAAAAAAAAAAAAAAAAAAAGGACACATTCAATGCAAAATGATTACATCTCTGCACGGACACTTCAAATAGCTGGCCTCTTTTGCTTTTTACCTTCCATTTGAGCTATTCTTTACAACCAATTCCCTTCTTCTTCCATCAAAGGAGCTGTCAAGGGCTCTTTCTTCAGGGTGACAGACAGGTCAGGGGTGGAAGGTTGAGGTGGGTTGTGCCCTTTGAGGCTGAGCCTCGGAGCGGCTACCGGGGATGTACATATAGAGGTCTGTCTTTAAGCTGCTGATAACATTCTCGGGGACGTTCCCCAGAGGTGCACAAATGTCAACACTCTCCAGTTATGGGCATATAACTCTATGAACCAACAAAGGAGGCAATACTTTGTCACCTCTGACAACTTAATGTAGAGCAGATGATTTTAACAAAGGAAAAGGGATAGACTATAAATTATAAAACCTTAGGATACCTTTTTCAGGTTCATTTTTTTTTTTCATATATATCTGCGAAGCAAAATGGCAAAGGGAGACAAAACACAAAGGCCCATGTTCTCATTTTCCATCCAAGAGGCCCACTAGGACCGCTGAAACTTGCTTGATTTCCCTAGTCCAATTATATCTCCGTGCCCAATCCTTCCAGAATAGAAACATCACACCAAGGGACGCTGTCTGTCTAAGCGCAGCATGCCTAATGGAGTCCCTGAAGTTGACTCCATTTCATTGCTCCTAACTAATGGGCTGTGATATTTTCCCAAACTGACTGCAGCTCTCCTCCCTTGGAAGCTAATCTAGTCAGTGCTGCGCTGGGCCCAACGGTGGCTGCCTTCCTAATAACACCCCCACAATCATAGCCACCATTGTATTGTCTGAACGTACGCTGCCAACACCCTGTCTACCCCTCCCTGTGCTCATTAGTGCTTTCGAGCTGGCCACTGATTGTCAGAGGGCCGCGCCGATGCCAGCTCTCCCAGTGCACCCAGCCGGCTGCAATGGATTTAACAGGACTTTAATCTAACCGGGCTGTGGAGATGAGGATCCACTTGGGACAGGTATGCTGTGGGGCTCGGGGGGAACATTATGCAGAGACTACAGGTTTATAGGAGATGTAGAATTACACCCCAAGAGCTGATGGCGGTCTTTCAGTGCTCTCCAATGGCTATCTGTGCCTCGAACAAAAACACAGGAAGAAATAGTCGAGCATTCATTTCTAAGAATGGGTCCCTCTCGGACTATATTGTGGGCACGGAACAGTTGGCCAGATGGCTAAGGGGTGGCCCAGAGCTGCAAAACAATCACCGCTATGGTACAAGTGTGATTTACATAGTGTAAATCTGAAGAAGGGCTTTACGAGGTGAGTCAGAAAAGTTCCAGGACTGATGTCACAAAAGTCATTCTGTAGACTCTACAGACATCTTTTTTTTTTTGTGGGCCGCATTGTAGTCATAGTTTCTTTCGGAGGGCCATGATGACTGTCGACCCAAATAAATGTATGAGCACCTCATATTATATACAGTAAAAGCTACAAAACGAAAGGGCAAATAACTCGTTTTCAAATCAGACGAGTAAAAACTGGTCAAATATTTAAAAAAAAAGATATTAAAAGTGAAGACAATTTGGAATTCTAGTAATGACACACGAATTTGATGGACAATTTGCCTTCGCGGGCCACATAAAATGATTTGGCGGGCCGTATCTGGCCCCCGGGCCTTGAGTTTGACACGTGCTGTTGAGTAATAGAATGGATTGGTAAATATCGTAAATGTTGGAAAATGTCTGGCAACATAAGGAACTACTTTGATATGGTTAGCAGTGAAAAGAGAGGAAAATACCTTTTTTTAATGGAACGCAGTTTAATTATTTTCGTAATTATGCTGGCAACCATTTTTTCCCCCCTCTCCAATTGACAAAAGAATTGCAGACGATATTAGCTGCACTTGGTTGTTTTAACCACTTGTGAATGCTTAAAAGCAGTTTTCATATGCAATGCATATTAGAGAAATTATGCGATTTTTACCCACAGTGGTACCTTTTAGCCAGTTTAATCAGCAGGGTAGATACACCAAGGATAAGAGGTAAAACTCTAATTATGCACATTATTCACTTTCCTAAGTGCTGCGCTTCAGCACAAAAAGTTAAGATCCCTCAATGCACAACACCGTGTCGTCCTCACGCAAAGTGCAGGTCAGGATCCAGCCGACACGAGCAGTTAATGGCAGCGAAGGGAGCTCCTAACACATGCTCTGGCTCTTCCAAGAATACGGTGCTCCAGACTTGCTGATTATTGCACCTTGGCCAACCAGCCGGGTCTCCATGCCCAGTACGCATTGATCTCATTTGGCCAGGAGATAAGGCAGTAATTGGATGACCGCTTGGAATCACATGAATCTGCCTGGTTTAGCTAATTCCACTCTCTCTGACCATGTCTCAGTCAGGGCCAAAGGGGAGGGCAAAGGTTAATCTCACCCAATCCCCTGTACAACGTGGCCCTATGCTGCCCTCTGACCTCTTAGTGAAATACAAACACAGCTGATGTGATTCCCTTTAACCAGGCCAGATCCAATGGTCTGATTAGTTTACTGAGAATTGTATACCAGGGTGCTATGAATAATCCATACATGCAAACTGGAGCCTTTCTTTGCATATTTTGAGAGAGCTGCAGAAACACCCTATACTGATCACCAATTTGTCACACTTACTTTCAATTTATCATAATATAATCATTGATGCACCTATTTCTATGCCACTTATTAAGGTACGGAATAAGGTAGACCAATTCCAGCAAACTGCAGGAATAAATGCTGTTGGGTTTTTATTTCGTACATTTATTCAATGCTAAAGTGATTAACAACAACATTCAAAATGGGCCTTGTGACAAATGCTTAACTGATACAGGATGACGGGACATAGACGTAATCACCTGGGAGTACATCAATACTGACAGCTCTGGATCAAAGTGTTGTTGGTGCAGATTAATCATAGATTTTAATGCAGCACGTAAAGAACTTGAGTGGAGAGCTACCGTGCATCCAGGCATTGATGAGACACGCGGGAGTCGACATCTGCGGTTTACGAGACGGGAAGTAATCTCCTTACAATCCCCCAAAAATCTATCTGAAGCCTGACAACGCTCAGCCAAGACAATCACCTGCGACCATTCATCAAAGTAATAAAATATGAGAGGAAAAAAAAAAGTCACTGCATAGGTAAAATTGATACACCGGAGAAAGAAAAATGGGGAGGGATATAAATTACCAGGCCATACTATATCAACCTCTACTTCACTCCCGTATTTTCCGGATTAGACGGCGCACTTAAAAACCTAAAATTTTCTCAAAAGCCGACAATGCGCCTAAAAGTCCGGTGCACCTTAGGACCAAATTCCTAAATTTAAACTGGCCTGAAGCATTGTGTCATGAAATGACACGAATTGGCCCGCTGAGGACTATGAATCATGAATCAAAAAGACGATGGATCATTATTTTGTGATTATAAAGTAATTTGTTGCGTCTGAAGTTGAAATAAAAAGATAAAATGGAGAATGATTTGATTTGGATTAAAAATCTGACATGATGCCTTAATGGTGCACCTTACAGTCCGGTGCACCTTTTGTAAGGACACAGTTTTAAAACGGGCCATTCATTGAAGGTGCTATAGACCAGTGCGCCTTATAGTCCGGAAAATACGGTACTTCTTTAGTACCATGTTCTGCATTTGAAGGATAAAACCAGTGCACATCAGAAACCATAGTAGCTTTCATATTTTGACAAAAAGTCTACATTTCAGAAATTTTCAGCCAACCGTTCCGAACAAAGACATCTTAAAAACAGAAGCGTGTTGAGGACAAAATCTCCAGTGAAAATGGGACACTAACAGCCAATTGGAGTCAAGATGAGGCAAACACTTGTGTGTTATAAAGACAGCAGTAGAATGGCCATCCAGCGCTTTCCTGGGGCCTGACATCTAGATTGCAGATGGATAAGTGCGCGTTAAAACAATATCCTGCTGACCAAAAAAATCATTTCTCATAGCTGCTTCTATTTACTGAAAGGCTCCTTGTCTCCCATCGGGGCCCAGACAAATGAAAATGTTATTTCTCTACTCATGAACTCCTACCAAGTCTGCTTCTTCACTGCTGGCAATTTCATTTCTCTTCCAAATTTGAGTTAAGCCCACGACTTCAGGGAAATAATGTCTCTCGAATAATCTTCTGTAGCTGTAATTCCGGGGTGATGTGTCTTGTCTTTCTTTTTTGAATCCAGCTGCCCATTTATATTCTGTATATTTTTTTATATACGTATATTGTACAGGTAATTTGGTGACGCATTAAGAGAATGTACAAGACTGCAATTACACAAAGTATTATCAAATGTTACAATGCAATCCAGTTTTAAATGTATTAAATATATTATAGCATGGACTCAATTCCAAATCCAACGTTTTGCCGTGTACCTTACTTGTGTTTGTGTGCTTTAGGCTAAATTTGCGTATTCTGAGTTTAGAGAAAGTAGCTTGGCAAGTGTTTTTTTTTTTTTTTTAAAGAGTGTACTGCACAATCCCACAAGTTTGTATCTTCAAGCCTGGAGATATACAATACAGGCATTTTGTAACTTTCAATTAGTTATTGTTTTAACCAATTCCAGATCTATTTTTTTTGAATCAATACACACATTTGAAGTTGTTCACTTTAAAATAATGTATAAAACTATTTGGTGCATGTGTGTGTCTTGTTTTAGGCTGTGTGTATGTGTGGCTTGCAGCCACTGCAGAATTTATATTGTTGTCTGTGCTGTAAATGGCGACTTCGGTTTTCTGTCTGGTCAGTCAAGACATCCATATTCCATTTTCAACAGCGCTTATCCTGTACAGGGTCACAGGGGTCGCTGGAGCCTATACCAGCTGACATGGGGCAAAGGGTAGACGACACCCCAAACTGAAAAATAAAATGAAATTGATAGAGCGCTTTAAGAACAATACAGTTGGATCATTAAGTATGATTATAAAAGTGGGATTTTTATTTAATGTCTGCATAAATAGAATTGGCGGACAGCAACCTACGTATACATTATTTTAAGAATCCCTCGTGGAGCTGCATGAATCCAAACATGGGTTGCACATAATATTTAACTGCTGTTCCTATTCATTCTACAGTACAGGTTGGATTGTGTTTATGAAGCAGCAAGCTTTTGTGTGTTATCCACATGCAGCCGTGTCTGCCCCTTGTGTCTCTCAACCAAACCCAACAAGACTTGATACCACACACAGACGCACAACACAAGCCTCCCACGCAACTCCTTTACCCCGAAGCTAAGCTCCCTGCTCGGTGCACACAACACACAATGCACATACACACACCAGGGATTCACATATACTCAAACACAAACATGTGTTCCTTGGAGATGTTTACATCAATCTTCGGATAGTCTTGTTGTCTGAAAATTATGGGTAAAAGCTTTCGCTTAAGTCGGGCAGGGATTCAAGGCACAATACATAAGCTAGTAAGACAGATAAGCGGGTAAGGATGATTTGTTAGAGCTGCACCACCGAATAGGCAGTAATCATCTGAGAGGGAGGTTGTTCGGGACTCCTAGTGTCTCAAATTATGGTTTCCTTGGCTCCCATTGTTGGGCCTGACAGGCTATTGTGATTTAGATACTATGAGGCTGCCTACGATAGTCTTCTGGTGTAATAAATAAAAAAACAAATAAAGAAAGAAAAAAAAAAAAAAAAATAAAATATATAGTATATATATTATATACATACATATATACATACATATATTTATCTTATATATATATTATATATTTTCTAATAATTATATGTTATTATATTTGTATTATATATACCACGTATATTATATATTTTCTAATAATTATATATTATATTTGCCTATATATATATATATATATATATGTTTTCATGTGCTACGATAGTCTTCTGGTGTAGTAAATAAAAAAAGAAAAAAGAAAAAAAAGAAACTAAATAAATAAATGAATATATACATGTTAGGTTGTGTGTTTTTTCATGTGTTCAGCTTGTTGGACAGTGTGCATTTATAGAGTAGAAATGTCGGTCAGTAGAGACCTCCCATCACAAAAGAAAGCACCACTTCCCCTTCCTTCTTCTCCTTCATGCAGCTATAGTTCCCACATTCCTCTCATTGCTATGGCAACTGGCGCTCTCTCCTTGGGCTCTGCATGCATCTAATCAGAGTGAGACCTCTGTGGAGACTCCTCTGGGCTCCACTTATTCAACTTACCCCCACTGAAACGGCCCCACGCTAAAAAAGCTGGAACAAAGAGAGGAGTGACTCCCTTGGGGGGGGGGGGGTCTGTATGAAATCAGAAATTTGGGTTAAAGGGTTGGGTTACGGGAAATGGAATAGGTAGCCAAAAGCCGTAAGATGCGCAGCCTAAAAACAGGGAGGTAGTGTGTGTGTGGCTGTGGCAAATTTCAGTGGAAATTAGACTATGTGGAAAGGGATTTGTTATTGGAAGCCAAGGAGCCTGAATGCTTGGCAAGTATCACTTGGCTCTGGCACCGCTTTAAGCTTGATAAGTCAAAATGGATTCTGGCTGAGCCTATTTATGTCATTCCTGAAAACATATGGATAGGATTCAGGCGCTCAATACTTTCAACCTTCAACAATGACATTCAACACCACTTCTTCAGTCCATTAATCTTCCATGAGAATAGATTTACCATCCCCAACAGAGAGGAACTGCATTCAGCCAAAGCAGTATTTACCACTTCAACTCACTCTGTATCACTTTCAACGGTTAAAGAACCCCCAGTTTACTGGATAAACAGTAACTTAATAACTACAGTTAGTAAGGTCACAATGTTCAGCCAATAAGTCAAATTCTATTTTATCTTCATGGCCTCTGGGTGTAGTAAATAATTAGCGGAGATAAACTAGTAACATCTATTGTCAACCTGAGGGCTTCTCAGAGGTCACTGCACACAATTCTAATTATATTCCTACAGACCCAGGCAAGCCTGACTAAAACATTTGTGAATGCATGAAGGCAGGCGTGCCCCTAGCATTTTTGAGACAAGCCATCCAAGGGGACCTCTCACAGTCCCCTGACAGACATTTGGCTGTTGAGATTTTGGCAGGGCAATTGAGACCAAGCGTAATTTTGCCCGACTGCCATGACACAATGTGTCACAATCTGTTCATAACAAGCTGACTGCGGGCGATGAAAAAGGAGAAAGGGACAGCTAAATAAAAGCTAGTTTGAGGAGAGAGAAAAGTGAACTTGTTTTAATGCCAGGCTAGTGATGTCGGACTATTTCCTGGGAGACAGACTATTCATCAGGTTGATTTGAGGGCTGTTTAGCTTGGGCCAATCTAGCTCAAAAATAAGTCTCGTTGGACACTTATTTGGAGAACAGATATGACCTGGCGACTAAAATGGCTACATTGGATGATTCAACAAATTGCAAAATCTCCAAATACTTCAGTAGGGCTGTAACGGGAAAATTCCAGAACAAAATAGAGGAGCATCGAAATTCCTACACTGAACATCTGAGGGATAGAAAATGGACAGTACTGTATTTTCCGCACTATAAGGCGCACCTAAAAACCTCTCAAAAGTCGACAATGCGCCTTATAATCAGGTCCGCCTTATATATGGATCAATATTGAGCCACTACAGCAGGCGTGTCCAAAGTCCGGCACGCGGGCCAGATGTATATATGGACAAAGTTTTAAAATGGGCCATTCATTGAAGGTGCGCCTTATAATCCGGTGCGCCTTATAGTGCGGAAAATACGGTAACTGCCTCAAATCTACTCGAAAACAAAAAGTCTATCTCGGCCATTTTATAGCATCATAAACATATCATTTTGTGGCTTGTCATTTCTTCCAGTAGACTTACATCTTGATAGGAGATAATACAGTAAAAAAAGAAGAGTAATTGTTTCATAGCTTTTATTCTGCCTTGGCTTGGAAAATTATCACTTAAAAAAAAATCTATCAAAAAGTCGAAAAGACTAATGCTGTCACGGCACACCAAAGTCACCCACACACACCATTATTCACAAGATATTCAACGATAATGAGCTCATTATAGGTACAATGATCCTACTTCCATATCTTGTCTTTAATAGGAAACATTTCAAATCAGTTAGAGGCAGACAGACAAAGTGATAATTGATGCAAGCAATTACAAGTTCTGTGTCGCAGCAAATTGTCCAACATATCTGGGCACGCAGGGTGACTGTGACCTCATTTACATCTGAGTGTCAAACAATAATTGGAGAATGTATTGAGGAGGTGGGATGGAGCTCCATTTATATTCCCTAAACAGGTCTGGGATTGTGAAATCAACCCAGACATGAAACATGTGGAAAGGTTCATATAAGCAAAGTTTTAACAAAATGAAAAAATAAATAAAGGGTATGTTTTGTAGGCACAGGCAAATCTCATCAAAATAGTGATCTTTACAACAACAAATATACTTTATGACAGTAATTGGTTTCTAAAAGCTGTAATTTCAGCATTTAGAATGGTTTTACCACATGCACACTGAATTCCGCAGAGGCTGTCATGTTTTGACCAGAACGCCAGTAATAACTAGGTCCAGTTTCAAGAACCGTGGCAGGAGACTTTGGCAGTGTTTAGGGTTGAAACCACTTCAAACGCACCAGAAGATGATGTGCTTGACTTTAAACAACATCACTTCCAGATGTTTCATTACAAAGCAGCCTTCCAAGACCTCAGTGAAAGCAAACTCTCTGAGAAGACTGGGAGGGATTTTAACAACGAGCATTTTACATTTTGTGGGGAAAAAGCGTGTCGTCTGGTGGTAAATTCATTATACAATTAAACAACGTACTCAAGTGCGGCGACTGATGTGTGTTAGAAAAGTAATAAAATTTCATCAGTGTGTTTGTTTTTGCTTGCAGACGAGTCATTGAAGACATCTGCAATGAACCACTCGCATTAACAAAATTGACACTTTGGGTTGTGGCGGGGAAATATTTGAATTACCGTATTTTATGCACTATAAGGCGCACCTAAAAACCTCCAATTTTCTCAAAAGCCGACAGTGCGCCTTATAATCAGGTGCGCCTTATATATGGAGCAATATTGAGCCACTACAGCAGGCGTGTCCAAAGTCTGGCCCACGCGCCAAATGTATACATCTTATATATGGACAAAGTTTTAAAATGGGACCATTCATTGAAGGTGTGCCTTATAGTTCGGTGTGCCTTATACATGGACAAAGTTTTAAAATGGGCCATTCATTGAAGGTGCGCCTTATAATCCGGTGCGCCTTATAGTGCGGAAAATACGGTAATAATATGAAACTACACGTGTCATTTAAGGTTTCCACAAAAGGCTCAGCTAGTAAGTGTTCCTTCTAAGTTACATCTCACGGATTTGTATCGATATATTTTGAATTGGAACCATTTGATTCTTGCATCTCTCAGAAAATGGGTCAGACTGGTTTTTGTACACCCCTACCATGGAGGTCCGGTCTTGACTGGATTCAACCAGATACGTGCATCACAGCATGCCATAAATACAAAATCTAAGCCGAGAGAGGTCAAAACGATACAACAGCTGAGCTCAAGTCAATTGTTCCAAAGAGGCCTAACCTACCAATGATATACTGTGCGTAATTAAGGGAGGGAACAACAAATATTTTTCAGTAGGTTGCCAAAGGACATTTATTCTTGGAATGGGTGCACACACAGCCATGTGTCTTGAATAATTTACCACAAATTGAGAATTTGTAAAAAAAATTTGGAACTGCTCTAAAATGTCAACTTATACCTAGAGTCTTCTTTATTATCGTCTGCCTTTTGTGGGCTCTGACCCAGCACTCCAGAGCTTCTTCTCTTATCAAGAATCTTGGGTAGAAAAAACACACGCACCAAAAAAAAAAAAAAATGGAGTAACACGCTGTTTACTTGGGATCCCAGGCCCGTAATTGCCAATTTATTTGATAGGCAGCTGGGTAATGATGGCATTTCACCCCTTGCCACAGAGACTAAACAGAAGTGATTCATCCCCTTCCCTCCCTGATCCAAACGACTCCCTCTGCTTGGGACCGCTGCTTGCCTCAATGCCTGCCACCCAGACCGAAAGGGGTGGGGTGTGCTGGGGGGGATGGCGGCCATGTCGGCTTCAAACAAACCCAAAAGGGAACCCGGCACTTCAGAGGAAATGCAGCTAAGCCTGCCAATTTAGCTGGGCTTTTGAGGGTTGAGGCAAACACAGCAGACCTGATATGCCATTTGTACGCCTTAATAAGCTGGCAGAATCGGGTGGAAAAAGGAAGGCAAGTGAGGAACAAGAGGCTGCCATACCTGACCCCCTTCGACCTGTATTGTCCTGCCAGCCAGGGCCAGGTCAGAAAAATCAGTTCATCTGCTTCATTGGAGCATTATGGCAATATGAGGGCAAGGGGGGGGCGGGAAGCAAATGGACTTGCTCAGGAACCTGGGCTAATCTGAAATGAAGACCCACACAGCCTGACGGGGGACTGATGTCGGTCAGGGTGTCTTCATGCTTGCCAGTTTTCGGCAGCTCTTCTGGCAGCACGCTAAGTGTCCTGCAAGGTGTTTTGGGGCGAGGGGAGAAAAGGGCTATGCCTCCCGAGAGCCTCAAATGGCAGTCCAAGTGGAAGTGATTATAGAGAGGGTGACAGATGTTTCTTGAGAACAAGCCAGAGTGTGAATTGTGGTGTTTCTGCTTGAGGAAGCCTTCAATTTTCTCCAAAAATAATAGATACTCATGGTATTTTTTGTTATTGCCAAAAACAAACAAAATAATATACTGTTATCATTCCAATTCAGGTCAAGTATGACCTTAAATGTTTATAAGTAAATACTGTATTTTACGGACTATAAGGCGCACTTAAAAACCTAAAAATTTCTCAAAAGCCGACAGTGCGCCTTATAGTCCGGTGCGCCTTATATATGGACCAAATTTCTAAATTCAAACTGGCCCGAAGCATTGTGTCATGAAATCAATCATAAGTGGTCCGCTGAAGACTATGAATCATGAATCAAAAAGACTATGGATCATTATTTTGTGATTATAAAGTAATTTGTTGCGTCTGAATGATTTGATTTGGATTAAAAATCTGACATGATGCATTAATGGTGCACTTTATAGTCCAGTGCACCTCATATAAGGACAAAGTTTTAAAATGGGCCATTCATTGAAGGTGCGCCTTATAGTCCGGTGCGCCTTATAGTCCGCAAAATACGGTAATATTAAATTAAGGGTTTATTTTGAAATAATTTCTCATTCACTTTGAATTACTTTGAAATACGTAGTTGCAGTCCGCTGACATTTGGGCTAATACTCTCTTGTTAGAGTCTCAAAAGATGACACGTCTGGTTTCACGATTGTACACGGCATTACAACGATGATAGTCGTTCGCAAGTTTGCACCACAGTGCAGGCTGACATAAATCAGCAACCATCATTTCAATTTCAACATCAAATTACTTATTTCATTTCATGCCCAGTCAAGCGTCAAAGCTACATGCAGAATCGGTTTTGCTCCAGTTGTTAAGCCATGTCTTTCTCAAAGACTAGCTCGTCTCGCTTCTGACAGCTTTAATTATGACCAGATATCTGATTGCTACACTGTAGATTCTTCACACGAATAAAAATCACGTGTGGCCACTCCACTATTGTCCTGAGCGTCTCCTAAAGAAAGGTAGACCTGGCTCAAAGGTAAATCATGTGTGCACTGCTAATCAAAAGTATTGAAACAGTGAGCCTCTGTGACTTGTTAGCATTAGCAACAAATGTTTTATTCATCCTGTATTTGGGTTTACTTACCAATCTGTGGAGAGGAATTGTGAAAGGATTTCATAATGATGCATTTTTGACTGGTAGACCAAAAATATGACATTAACATCATACCTTTTGATCACATCAGACAATGGCTGGTCCCTTTCTGCATCCCATAATTATACAGACCATATTTGAAGCCATACTGGTACTCACATCTGTCAGCCGGTCTCTGGAGCTGCTCCTCATGGAAGGTTTGGACTCTCCACTTACGCTCTCACTGTCGCTGTCTTTGCGTTTGTTCTGTCCTGGCTTCAACTGCTTGAACACAAAATGAGAGCACAGGTTAACAACGTGAAGATAAACTCGCTCCAGCTATACTGTACACAAGCTGTTGGCCTCCTGCAGAATTCAGATCATAAATATGTGGGAACTGGCAGGAGCCGTCTAAGGACTTCTCGGTCCTTTCAACGGCCGTCACAACGCTTGCCAATGAAAGACGAGCCATCTGATATTGCAGCGTGAAGCTACTCGCAGCTCATGAAACAGAGAACGGGGACAAAACCCGCTCCAGAACCTTTAAATGGAGCCTCTTTGCTTTCCAAGTAGACACCACATGCTGAGACAGCAGGAGCTCCGCAAGTGTTATTCTCCAGACACTCGGTTGGAAATGCCACAAAATGAGTAGAATGACGAGGACGAGCGAGCCAATCCGCAAGCATCTGAAGCTCTTCAAAATATGGAGAACAATAAAAGACTCTCTCGAGAGAGAGAGCCGAGCTGAGTGGAATGAGGTGGTTGTATACTCCCTGTCCAAGTGTGTGATTGAAGTCCACCAAAAGTGTCTGCGCTGTCCCTTGCAGACCAGACAAACACTGCAGCTTTCATTTCAAAGCACATAAAAAAAAAAAAAAAAAAGCTGCTTTTATGGGACAGTGCAGTAAAGTGGCAGCTCAGACACTTAATAGGAAAAGTAGAGAGATGCTGGCTTGGACACGAAGATGATAGCCCATTTTTCCTGCCATTTGAAAGGAGGTGTGGGGCTCCCAAGCCGTATAAACAGTATATTTTCCACCCACTTCTTTTGCTGCGATTAAAGGCCACAAGGCAAGGGAATAGTGACAAAACTCTCGAGTTGAGCAGATAATTAAAATGATCCCCTCCATATTCTGTCGCCATTAGTCGTGTGAAAGGAATTCTATTCCTTGAGAGAATTGCATGACGGGTGGATTCGCCAGAGCATGATAAAGAGACTCCTATGTGACTATTTGGCTGTGTGCGGATGGTCCGAGAGAATCAAAAGCATTAAGAGCAAAGACCCAAGGCCGCCAATGCCCTGCGCTGTGATAGCGCTAATTACATAACACATTTAATTCCCAACAAAACCAGAGCGCATTACACTCTTTTTTTTGTGGAAACGCCAAATTGTCCAAGGGGAGTTTATGGGCCGTTACAAAAAAATATATTATCAGCGAGTGAGGCATTGAGCTGATTATGTGATGGACCCTTTGGCATAATCTATTTGCCTTACCGTATTTATTCTTATGCTTGTGATGTAAGAACGTATTCTGTTTGGCCGGCTAATGACCATTAAATTAAAACTTTTTGGCAATCAGTCAATATAGCCCATTCAAGCAGTGTATCAATATAAATATAAATGATGCTGCAGTATTAAAAGTACCTTATTTCCCGCACTATAAGTGCACCTAAAAACCTCCAATTTTCTCAAAAGCTGACAGTGCGCCTTATAACCAGGTGCGCCTTATATATGGACCAATATTAAGCCACTACAACAGGCGTGTCCAAAGTCCGTCCCGCGGGCCAAATGTATATATCTTATATATGAACAAAGTTTTAAAATGGGCCATTCATTGAAGATGCGCTTTATAATCCGGTGCACCTTATAGTGCGGAAAATACGGTACTCCATCAAATCTATGTACGATTCCAAAATAACTTGTCCAATTAAGACATCTTAATAAAGTGTGGTTCATCTTTCAAGGATATTAAATATCCACGGACCTGATTACACAGCTATTTGAACACATATCCCTCTCTTTAATTTAACCCTGAGCGCCATTAAATGACTTGACAGAATACATTTGACTTGTTTTTTTATTCACTTTTCAAATGCCCAGATGATGAATTCATTTATTTATTATTTATTCTCGGAACACAATAAAAAGGAAATTCTGGAGGTCACTGCAATTAAAATGCCCTTCTATGTGACAATATATCAGAATAAGAAGCCTATGCGTCTCTTATTAACAACTCTGATGTGATTATTCCCACAAGGCAGGTAGGTCTTTTAAACATAGCCACAATTTTATCGGTAATAACGAACAGTGTTGCTACTGCCCTTTATTGAAAGCGAGCCTTATCTAAAAAGCAGAGGAAATGACTTTGTCTGCATAATGTTTTCTAATTTCTTCATGGTGAGAATGAAATACTGTATAGGGGTCAAACAAGCATGCTCTGATTAAACCATTTTTTTTAATCATTAATAATCTACTTATATTTGCTAATATACAGGAATATGTATCAAAATTAAACATGTATTTGAACGCCTTTTTTAGGTTATTCACTAATCGAGAGGTTCATTTTGCACATCATTGGAAATAAAACTTTTCGAAACTAAAGTGACAATGTTGCTTAATTTTAAAAGGCAACATTTATAAATGAACTCACAATGGCTCTTTACTGCACTGTGCCTCTGCTGTAGTGTTTAGATTCAAGTTGAGTTCAATACATGCACCCAAAAATATTAATGATGCCTTCTCTTACATTTTATAATGCATATAGTCGATTATTTACATCGTGAGATTTGACCAAAGCATTTAAACTTATTCCCAAGGGATTTGAGGCAATCAACCTAAAGTAGGCTTCGCTAAAATTTCTTACCACAAAAATACTTTAGACCGAGACACGCACAACCAACCTAGCAAACCCACCAAGCTCACGATCCACATCAGAAGAAGGCAGTAAGTTCTCGGTGGGATTCACATCTTGGTTTCCCTTAGTTACGCTCGGCGGCGGCAGCTGCAGAGCTCGGCAGTCATAAAACCGAGAACAGTTTAACATCTTTTATTGTTCTTGTGCGGCTCTCCGAACAGCTAACCTGTACTCGTAGGATCTGGCAGTGAGAATTCCACTAGGGCGGCAATGAAAGAGGATCTCATTTACCTAAAAGCGCTTATGAATTTTTAATTTGCTTTAACAAGTAAATTAACAAGTCCCTCATTTGGGAAGTTTTATGGCTGCTTGCCACTGAGGGAGAACCATGAAAGTTTTATAGATAATCCACTCGCTGGGAAGCATCGCTGATAATAAATTGTCTATTTCCTGGGGCATTGTCAGACCCGTTGGTTTCCACCGACTACGCTTTGAATATCTCTTTTTATGCTGCCTTCAGAGGTCTATATACTACGGTTATTAAACTGCTTGCAAGGATCGCCACTCTGCAGTTAAAATGAACAACTTGAGGAATTCGAGTGGACTTCACACAGGTGCTTATATGTGGCCTTCGGGGGGCCCTATAGCCATACATTACAAAACGTTAACCAAAGCTAATTATGGGCCTTAAAGCCTTTATATAAAATATCCACACAAGACAAAGCCCCTCCATTGCTCCATTGTTCCTTATTTGCAGTCCCACTATTAATATTTCTACAATTAATAGCTCGTTTTTGGTCTAAGGTGATTGTGATTCCACGTTTGACCACTAGATGGCAGTATGTGTATTTAATTTGAGGCGTAAATATGAAAGAAGAAGAATGAAACACTATTACCGTATTTCCTCACAACGTAGTTTTTGTTGCAAACATTATATGCTGTAATCCCGCTTTTTAAATCTACAAATGAACAACTTTGGGAAAAAAAAGATTTGTTTACTATAAACACAAAAGGATTGTATACTGTTACATTGCTTGTAAAATATGTGTTATCCATATCTGTCAATACAAATGTTCAAAACTGTTTTCATAATTTAAGTGTTTGCAGACCTTAATCACCAAATTATGTGGCATAAAATGTGACTATAGAGCAATTAAATAAGGTAAGATTTTACTTATTACAGGGTTGTTCTAGACCAGGGGTGTCAAACTCATTTTTGTCGCGGGCCGCATCGCAGTCATAGTTTTCCTCGGAGGGCCATTATGACTGTCAACGCCTTTTATTATATACAATATCGGCTGCACAACAAACTGATGAATAACTAGGTTTGAAACTGGAGACTAAAACTGTTCAAATATTTTTAAAAGACGAATGGTAACAAAAAGAATGATTTCTTTAAAAGTGAAGACGATTTGTAGTTTTAGTATTGAAACATGAAGTTGATGCACAATTTGTCTTCAGGGGCGGCATTAAATGATCTGGTGGGCCGTATCTGGCCCCCGGGCCTGGAGTTTGACACCTATGTTCTAGACGGTAACCCCCGCGATGCCTGTTGGTTTATCGCATACTGTAAAATCACCTTGACTTACTTGACAACAGCAGTTGGAACGTGCTGCTCCCGTTTAACTCCCAGCAAGCTTTATCAGATTAGACTGGAAAGTGAAAAGGGGACCTAAGGGTTCGTCAGGGTCAGTAAGAAAGCTGACAAGAGGATCTACAACATCTTTTCTGACAGCGGCTGTGAGGAGAGCCCACCAGCATGGCCGGACGCTGACCCGGTGCTTTGCTCCGAGGCCCGGCTTGCTCTAACAGCCACAGACAGCAGTCCCGCCTGGCCTTCGTGTCACCCATAAGTCCTTGTGCCACGCTTCGTCGTAGCCTGTCACTAAGCATCAGCCCTATGCTTCCATTGCCCCAGATTTGTTTATTGTTAGCTCTGCACGGGGGGCAAAAGGGTCACACAGGCAGCCAGTGTAAAAAGAATCCTTAATAGCACTCTAAGGTAATCATAGTGACTACCGTATTTTCCGGACTATAAGGCGCACCGGACTATAAGGCGCATCTTCAATGGCCCATTTTAAAACTTTGTCCTTATATAAGGCGCACCGGACTATAATGCATCATGTCAGATTTTTAATCCAAATCAAATCATTCTCCATTTTATCTTTTTTATTTCAACTACAGATGCAACAAATTACTTTATAATCACAAAATAATGATCCATAGTCTTTTTGATTCATGATTCATAGTCTTCAGCGAGCCACTTATGATTGATTTCATGACACAATGCTTCGGGCCAGTTTGAATTTAGGAATTCGGTCCATATATAAGGCGCAACAGACTTGCACTGTCGGCTTTTAAGAAAATTTTAGGTTTTTAGGTGCGCGTTATAGTCCGGAAAATACGGTAAATGACATATCAGACTTTCTAGTCAGTTGTTAGTTTGTGGTTAAGATGTCATTCGCAACTGGCCATTTCCTCTCATTTTCAATCTTCTGGCATCATTGTGAGGAAGCAATCTCTGGAGATCTTGTCAGACATCATTTTCCAAGCAAGGGATAGATCAGTAAGGCTACAGAGGTGGCTTTTCTAGCTTCTGTGCTGGAATGTGAAGCCATACGAGCCACAGAGGACTAGTCACAGTAGCCTCAGGGTAAAAGCATCTCGAGCAGACAGGCAAATGGAAGCTTTGGGGGGGGGGACAAGAGGATGGGAGGGGGGGAATGCATGGCTGAGAGCACTGCCTTGATCTCATCAGTCATACTAAGGACTCCATTTCCTCCACCGCAAGCTGGAGGCTACTGAAGTTTGCGGCTGCATTTATCTATTGCCATAAATCCTTGATTTATGACGACATTACAGACAAATCAATATGCTTTTAACATCCATCCTCTGGCCTGCGTCACAAGCACCCCACTCCTCTCTCACAAATGGTCATATAATGCTGTAGTCTGGTGCATTGAGTTATGGGGACAATTCCCAGATTTAATAATGAAAGGCGCTAGTGGGGAAAAGTTAGTGCTGAGAAGAGGGCAGCAGGAGACATATACTCTCAGATCATATCCGAACATCTTGTTATAGAGGCCAAGCACGGCAATAAAATAAACCCCCCTGCCCACTTTACACACCTTCAATTCCCTTAAATAGGAGGGGGAAGGATGGGGATGAGAGCAGATGAATGCTCATCACCACGTAACTACTCATCAAAAAATGTGTGCGCAATTAATTGCATGGCTCCCCAGCTCTTCAATCTGTGCTACAAAGTTATTACTTCAATATTGGCTTTCAGAGACCAATCCAACTGTAGCCACAACTAGCTGCAAAAAAAAAAAAAAAGAGTAAGAAACTTAAAAAATAAAAAACAGCTCCCAGAGTATGGTCGGCTTCAATAAAAAGCGGTGCGGGGAAAAAAAAGACAACAGAGAAAAAGACCTCTCCTAACGGCTTGCAGGGGCTATCATTTCTCTTTTTTATTGCCATTTATTTTCCTCCAGGAATTCACTGCCAGTATATTGGCAGGCCTTCCAGTAGATGGATGCAATGAAATTTAGCGCAGACACTTAACACTGGGTCAAGCCTTATGTGCAGCTCATGTGCAGTAAGAATATGATAGACAATGGCGTTACAAAACCCCAATACATATTTTGAATGTTACATAAATAGCAGCAGCATGCTACGTATGTCAAAGGTGCTCTGGTGACTTTTAGACATGGTGATTATTTTGTTAAAAAAAGCAATGCACCACTTATGTATACCGTAAATGGCCCATTTTAAAACTTTGAACATATATATGATATATACATTTGGCCCGCGGGCCGGACTTTGGACACGCCTGCTGTAGTGACTCAAAATTGGTCTATATATAAGGCGCACCTGATTATAAGGCCCACTGTCTGCTTTTGAGAAAATTGGAGGTTTTTAGGTGCGCCTTATAGTGTGGAAAATACGGTAATTGGTTTAGACTGACTACAGGAGCACCAAAAAAAAGACAAAAATTGATTAATGAAAACAATGCTGTCTTTTAGACATGGTGACTATTTTGTTAAAAAATAAATAAAAAAGCAATGGGCCACTTATAATTGGTTCAGAATGACAACAGGAGCAAAAAAAAAAAGACAAAAATTGGTTTAGTGAAAACAATGTTTGCCGTGGTAATTGAGCAATTAAGATTTGAACATGATTGCTGATGAAATCTTTGTAGTCACGCTGGCACTTTTTCATTACAAAGTAGCCAGGATGGTAAGTGAAGGTTACGAGGTCATTCATGTTAGCAGGTGGATATTGAGGACAGACGGTCGGTGATGTGCGGCGAGTGGCAGTATTAACCAAAATGAATGATATTATCTCACCTTAGCTGCATTTGGCTCCATCTGCACGACTATTCAGGGGATTAGGGGGAGGCTGTAAAAATAATGGCAGGATATACATTTCCGATTCGCCTGACCTGAGTGCATGCCCAAGGCCAACTCTATCATCAGTAATCTCTGCAGTAAATGTCCTCATCTAGCCACCATCCCTACATTCCCATCTGCCATTATTAAGTCATAAAAGTATCATAAAATAAGCAGAGTTTGTCTGCGTTGTGAGGATCACGGTAGCAAACATCTGCTTCACAAACCAGTAATGGGTGACAACAAAATGGCAAACCACAATTGCAGTTGAAACGACCATCTCGGGAGGTTATTCAGCTTAAAAAGCACATTCTTTCATTCTACTACAAGTACCGTATTTTCTGCACTACAAGGCGCAACTAAAAAACTCAAATTTTCTGCCTTATAATCCGGTGCGCCTTATATATGGACCAATATTGAGCAGGCGTGTCCAAAGTCAGGCCCGTGGGCCAAATGTATATATCTTATATATGGACAAAGTTTTAAAATGGGCCATTCATTGAAGGTGCGCCTTATAATCCGGTGCGCCTTATATATAGACAAAGTTTTAAAATGGGCCATACATTGAAGGTGCGCCTTATAATCCGGTGCGCCTTATAGTGCGGAAAATACGGTATCTGATTTTATATGATTGACCTCCAAAATCTAAATTTTGGATGTCCGCATTATGTTTTTTGAGAATATTTCATTTGCATGCATTCACCTCCTGATTAAACTACTTAAAGAGTACTTTGTAGTCTTGATTTGAAAAAAAATATATTATCACATGCTTCAGCTAATGTGAGTTTGTACCGTAATTTAAGATTATACAGCTTTGAGGAAAGCTACTGGCCACGCAAGACCTCACAGCATTCAGTCGTATAAAAAGCTGCCCCTTGTGTGTCACAAATTCCAACACACAAGGGAGCAGTTATAGCTGAGCCAAGTTCTACATCACATGTACTATGCTCAGTGCTCTTTATTTATACGCTTGTTTTTCCCTTCTGTAGTACTGTTAGCGTCTTTCAGCAACCATTAGAGAAGAGGCAGAGCAAAGCTATTACTTCTCTTCGCCGTGCCCATATTCTATTTGTGTTTTTGTCTGGGAGAGTAATGGTGTTCCTTTACCGCATAAATCAGGTTTACCCCATTTTTGGTTTTGTTATTATTTTTTGCAACATGTTTTATTTAGCGCACTACATCTTGTTCTATGTCAAGCTATTTTTTGGCGACAAAAAGCTTTCTAAGTTCTTGGAGAGGCATCCGAGGTTACGAATCGACCTTTAGAAGGCAATTTTGCCAGTAAAATGACTTCTTTACTGTTATCAATTGATCGCCTGGACCTGGGGATTGGTTAAAAGCCACCAGGAAATGGAATATAGTTTCAGTTTTCAGCAGGGTCCAAGACAAGGCTTGCTGACCTTAGCCTCCAACAAGCTTTGTCATCTGCGGAATGCCAAGATCGATGCTCTCTAGGTCATCACCGGTGACAAGGTTCCAACTAATAACACAGCTTTTGCTGCCTCTGCAACGTAAATGCCACAATATTTCTGAGCAGCTTTTTCGATTTGGATGGAGAAACCAAGATATGGAATGTGGGAGCCATCAGATGAAGTGGTGGTGGGCTGATGAAGAATGGTTATGTCTTTGCACCGATGCTGGGCTTAGAGAGAGAGAGGTAGGAGAAAAAAAAAACACGATGTGCTACAGAGGGAGTGTGGGGGTGGGGAGGGGGTCTGATAAATCGAAAATGACTGGCTGCCGAGTTGTAATCTGCCAGCGCCAAGCCCCCTGTAGCAACAAGCCAAATGAAAAAGCACGCTGACAGGCCAGAGAGATGAAGGGCCTGCGGTAGATTACGGAGAGGAGATGGCGCAAGGTGCAGAAAAAAAGAGGTGGGGGGGAGGAGGAAGGAGGACAGCTCCAACATGGGGTGGGACAGTTTGTTCTTGTTTACAAAGGTGTTCAGAGGACAAAGACAGGAATTAGTCATGTCTACCTATACATAAAACAACACACAGACTCAATTTTCTTTTCTGCAAAGTTCCATGTAGATTGGACGTGTTCTTATCATGTACTGTTAAGTGTCGAATGATTTTCAGCACCACGGAGAGCTTTGGCGTAAAGACATATTTTGTAAGTTAGTGACTAAATGGTGAGATGCTAATACTAATAAAAGACGAAATATAATAAATAAATAAATAAATAAACAGTTATGGTTATTTAATTTCCCTTCAGGGATGGTAATTAGTTTAATTTAAAAAAAAAAAAATGCATGCCTCTGCTGGTTACAATTAAGCAGCGAGTTTCCACACGACAAATGTGTTTTGTTCCAATAAGCAAGTAAATGTCACAAAGAAAGAAATATAGGCGCTTTTCTATCTCACTTCATGTTTCTTTTAAATTACAGTGTGATGGGCTGCTAAAATGTCACAGTATTTACGTGTATCTGACACAGCCATCATAATGCCATCTAGCTTACAAAGCTGCAAACCAGATCAGCTTTTAAGTGTCCTCTGGAAAATGTGTGATCATCTGAAAATAATGTCCCACAATTTGATGCTCTTCTCACATGTGATCTTTGCATTTTGACTAAATGCCAGTAGGCTGGGGGGGGGGGAGGAGGTGGCGGTCAGAGGACCCAAGGAGCCAATTGTCCTTCACAAAGCAGGTGAATCAAGCTGCGGCATTCAAATCCGACACAAGAGCTCCACCTACTGCAAGAGCCTCCAACGTTCCTCTGTTAAGACAGCAAGGCTGACTGAAAAGGAAACAACATTGCACACGACATTTATTTATTTATAATTCATAACACGACCAAGTCGCAAGGAGCTAAAAAGGCCCGTTCACCCTTTGACAGTATTAAAGGTGAAAGTCTCCTATATGGAAGGTCTAGTTTGTCTAACAGGACTCCTCACCTTAATACTCAACAAAGCTCTCTGGCAAGAAATGCAAGGTCATTTGAGCAGCAGCCCAGGACACGACCACTGGCATCCTAAGTGGGCACTCAGTGGAAAATAACAAAACATGGTACAGGCAGAGCCCACCCAGTCGTACCAAAGCAAATAGCGTGTCTGCACTATCCACAGTTTACACATCGACATCAGATGAGCTGCATATATTTAGAAATCACCCGTGGCTCAGCGTGGGGTCTGATGAATTCACACAGCAGGAAGCGGCGGCGGCGGCGTGCTTTCAACGGCATTATCAGCAACTCTTTGTTGTTTATCCATTGATGCTTTTTTTTTTTTTCCCCCCAACCCCACTCTGCCTCACCACTGCAGCAGACATGCCCAGGAAAGCAACTGGGGCTTTAAAGATGGAAAGACTGGATCTGGATCCCCCCCCTTCTTCTCTTGTTTCATTTGTAAAGCCCATGGATCACAGTGGGACAGTCACGGAGAAAAGCCATCTCTCTCACAGCATGGCCGCTGTTTCACTGCAACACCGATCGGCTGCATGCACCCTCACTTCCCGCATTCCCGCTGAGCTATTCAGGAAATCATGACTGAAACTGAACTGTTTCTATGCTTATCGTCATTCTTAGCTGAGGCTCTGCAAAAATAAAAAATAACACTCCAAACTCAGAAGAAAAATGAGGTTGACAGTTAAGCTGCACAAAAAATTGCTTTCACTGCGTCAAAATGATGACAAAATAAATTATTTGGACGCCCTTTTACCCTTTTCTGTGTTTATCGTAAAATATTACTTTGACGCGACACTTCCTGGGAATAAATTCACTTATCTCAATGAATTAGTCACTATGTAAATACAATTCTTGTCAGAGCAAAAATAAGTTCATCACTTTAATCTACAGGCAATTTCCAAAATAAAATTTCGAGTACGAGATAAAGCTTTCGCAGAAGCAGAGTGAGACGGACGGCGCTGACACTTAATCAAAGAAATACTGAGTGAAGTCATGTCACTTAGTTCCACCGTGGCAGCTTTTGCATGAAATAGCTTTGAGCTATGCAGTCATCCGGCACCACGTTATCGAACAGCCATTGAGGAATCTTAAGTGGAAGAAGAAGAAAGCGTTTTTTCTCACGCTGGTATGTAGCAGACATTACTTATCAGCCACTGGCCAAAAAGTAGTTAATGAAATATTAAATTGGGGGACAACTTAAGTTAAAAGGCCTTTTCCTACATATTGGCGAATATAAGTCTGACTCCATTAAAAAAAAAAAAAATTACAAGCTGTGACTGCTCCAACCTTGACAGCAAAACTGCATTTTGTCTCCAAGATAAGACTTCCTTGTATTCCATGTCTTAAGAACTCACAATAGTCCTGAGACAGACAAAACAGAAGCCTCGTGAAATGCGCACGAGTCAGCACACGGGCGAGTTCCCACATATTGACAACTGTGCTGAGTGCAAAATAAAACGAAGCCAAGGTTGTGAAGTATTGTGCTACAATGATTCATGACCTCCAAGCATTTTTATTCCCAGACTCAATAAAGTTCATTATGTTTTGACTCTTCATAAACATCTGTAAAGTGATCATGTAGCTCTACAGTCAAAGAAAGACATGGCAATAAGTCGAAAAAACAATTAAAAAAGCCCCATTAAACAAGTCCGTCTATCTTTTTTTCCCCCCCAAGAAAACTTTTCATTTAAAATTGCCTTTTCAATTCATATACTTTATAAAAGCATATCTTTATAAGATCCGAAGAAAGACAGCAAAGGCCCGATTCCCCCGTGGGACATCTTTTAAACACACGAGTAAATAATTTAGCAGCGCCTGAACAAAGACTGAATCTGAATCTTGCTTCTCTCATGTATGCTGCACTTTCTTTCCCCGTCCCACAAGAAGTGCCAATGACACTTTTCCCTGTGTTCGAGTATCCCCCCCGCCCCCCAAGATTTCCGAGGTGATTTTCATTGCTACAGCCAGAAGGTTTGTTTGCTGCTGCTGCTTAAGTTCAGACACCACTGACTTTTTTTCCCCCCCCTAGACAGCTAGTTTCAAGGCATCAGCTTGTCGCCCTCTTATTGACCTGTTGGTGGTGCTACATGACAACATATCAGGATGATGAATCCAAAGGGGACTCAATTTTACTCATCAATCATTATCATTTAAGAATTATCATTTCACCCCATAACACTCCAATAAAAAATCATTCTTCTACTCCCAACCACTTTCAGATGTGGGAACAACTTGTTTCCCATCAACTTAGAAACTATGTACCATTTTATGCCAGAAACATTTTTCTGTGCGACAGGGAAAATTGATATGTTTGCTCGGAGGTCACTTATATATTTATGATTGATGTTTAATGGCAAAAGCAGTTGGACAGAACTAGTAAGTTTGAGAGGAGGCAGATGGAGAAAAAAAAAGCTAAAAAGTAACACTATATATACTAAATATACTATATATATTAAATATAAATAAATATATACATATAAATAAATATATATTTAAATATATATATATATATATTTTGTGTATATATATATATATATATATATATATATAAATAACACAATCTAGAAAGAGCGCAAAATTCCCATTTGAAAGAGAAGCTGACTGCCAAGGGGTTCACTGACTGAAGCTTGTACCTGTCTCTTCTCTCACTTTGTCTGTGTCTAGCTGCTAATTACAACTATTTTCCATAGTTATTATTAAAAACAGACAAGCTGCGTTTTGCCGCTCGCCGCGGGCCTGTAACACCGGGAGCGCCTGCGCATCCTAATGACTGCAATCAGGCTCCGGGTGAGCGAGGAGACGCCTTTGTTTTCTCAGACGCTGTGGAATGAAGCGGAAAAAAGATGTGCACGGATACACAACACACTTCATACACCTGAAGAGGACAATGCATTGTGATTGCATTCTTTTCATTGCTATAAACAGAGGCAAGCAGCTATCAAAGGAAATGTTATTTTAACATGCATCATTACACCATGTTTTATTTACACTCTAGCTATGTGTCAAGGGACTTTGCAGATAAAGTGCTTAGTACCTGTGCTCTAAGTAAGGGGAGAATGATAATGTGTAGCGTCTTTAAGCTTGGTTATTTGGTTTAAGTGCTACACAATTAGTCAATACAACATGAGACACATGATGATGTATGCAATCAGGCTTCATTCAAGTAGCATATTTCCAACCTTGAGAGTTTTACAATGCATTATGCCATTCGCTGCAGAATAAATGCTATCACGAGTTAAGATGTTTGTAGTATTATTATTATTATTACCGTATTTTCTGGACGATAAGGCGCACTGGACTATAAGGCCCACCTTCAATGAATGGCCCATTTTAAAACTTTGTCCTTATATAAGGCGCACCGGACGATAAGGCGCAGCATAAATGCATCGTGTCAGATTTTTAATCCAAATCAAATCATTCTCCATTTTATCTTTATTTCAACTTCCGACGCAACAAATTACTTTATAATCACAAAATAATGATCCATAGTCTTTTTGATTCATGATTCATAGTCTTCAGCGGGCCACTTGTGATTGATTTCATGACACACTGCTTCGGGCCAGTTTAAATTTAGGAATTTGGTCCATATATATGGCGCACTGGACTATAAGGCGCACTGTCGGCTTTTGAGAAAATTCTAGGTTTGTAAGTGCGCCTTATAGTCCTGGAAATACGATAAGCATGTTTGATTGTGGCAATTTGATATTTTGACTTCTAATATTACAGGGGAAAGGTTTTGATTTGAATTAGAAGGTGCATGTATGTTACGTAACACTTGACAAGTGAGACAATTGTTCCCACAGACCATCTAGCGACAAAAAGTACTTTGACGGAGACTCTACAATTAACTCTAATATGAATTCACCCTACTGGAAAAAAACACGTGTGATTTTTGCTGTTTGTACATGCCTGTGTGATGACACTTCACTAGAAATTAAATTGAATATAATTTCTATGCATGGCTGATCACTCCTGAAAATGGTTTCCATTTCTCTGGCCGCTAATGACTTAGTAGACATGCACGGACACACACACACACAAATTAGCGCTTAGAGCGCTAACAGTGTGAATCATCAGCATGTATCACAGATTCAACAGTGTGATTAATTAAGTTATAACTCAATCGATTGTAATTATATGGGTGTTGGTTCTGCTACAAAGGAGCAGGCAGCATAATGACCAACAACAAAAACAGTTAATTCAATATAAATATAACACATTTCAATCAGCACAAAATATCTGACACATATTTCTCACTTACAGCATTAGGTGGGTTCCAAGCTAGTCAATATTTTGAGGATCTGCTGAGTAGGGATGTATTATAATAGCATGAGGATTAAAAGAGGGGAAAAAATAAACATAATTAAGCTATGGTACATCGATCTAACTTCTTGTTGAAAACACAACTGCAGCCACAAAGCCATCGATCACAGAGGTGATGTGGAGTCGAGCTTTGACTTGATCAATCAGCACCACTTCTGACCAAATGACTCCAAAATGTCAACTTAAGCCAGCCAGGGGTCAAGATTTACTACGTATCTGTATTTTCCCTCGAAAACCCTTGTTGGTTTTCTTGGAAAAAAACAAATTTGTCTTGGTGACCCGAAACTTCTGAACAGAAGGAGGGAGTCAGAAAACTTTTTTTGAATACTGTTGGGTAGAATCTGATGTGCATGCTTGTATTTCTGTACTATTAAGTATCAACAAATATAAATATTACAGGTCATTCTAGAGAACATAAAAGGTCACATAACACAATGTTCTTATTATGATAAATGTTTCGAATTTGTATTTTGATTCACTTACAATCACATAGTCATGAATCGGACCAATCCCTTTCGACCAATAAATGGATTGCTGTTTTTAGCACAATATCAGCATCCCAGTGGAACTAGTGGTAATACGGATCATTTATTTTAGTACCCTTAACAACTTCTAGTAATGGAAAACCACCAATAGAAATTTTCTGGATACTACCACTTAAGTGCTTAAGGAACTGCAAAGTGCTACAATACTGTTTATGATCAAAAAAAAAAAAAAAATGTGTGTGTGTGGGGGGGGCGGGGGTTATTTAACTTTACATTCAAAGCAGCTCCCCTCAGCAATTACAAATGATTAGAGACTCATAAAAATACCTGCCAATCTCAGCCAGACACTCAAAGATACTCGGCAGTGTTGTCTGATGTGACTTTGCATTCCGCTATGGGGGGGGCAAGGTAGCGAGTGGAAAGCGTGGCGTGTCTACATTCAAATCACCTCACACCAAAAAAAAAAAAAAAGAAAGAAAACACAAGACCTTCGGGCAGAGGGTCCTCTCCAACAACGTAGCCTCCTCCTCCCCGCAGATGCATAATGCATGAGAACATGTAAATACGTTATCCCGCACATGCATTAATAATCACGGAGAACCTTACGGTCTCAGCACCAAGCCAATTAATAAAAGATGACGGACGGATAAAGCCCCCCCCATCTTCAAAAACCGAATCCCCCCCACCCCCATCACTTGATCCACTGAGACACATTCCTTGCCAATTTTTAACCTTGTTTTATTTCTGTGCTGCTTCGGGGGTTGCGCCGCAGCCCGAGCACGGCTGAATAATGAATGGAGGTTAGGAGAGCGCCCGACAACCGTATAGAAAGTCTGCTCCACACAAGTAGCAAGGATTCACACACATATGAACACAAACAACTGCTGTGGTCCTCAGCGGAGCCCCTGGGGAGGAAATGTGAGGTTAACTGGTCTCTGGGGAGTCGGGAAATGAGGCCTTCATAGCCTGGAGATGGTGCATAAAACATCAACGCAAAAAAAAAAAAAACCTCAGACTCAAACATTGATCTCCAAGGCACAAACAGTGCAAATAGAGACTTGAAATGCAAGTTTCTCTGCTGTATCCGCCCTTAGTCCGAGTTTGGCTAAGCCATAAAGACAGATATATAAAATAATAAAAAATAGGGGGAGTTGGGAAGAGAGAGGAGAAATGAGTGTCTGTGATTAAAAAACAGCCCAAGGTGCAGTGTCACTGAATCACCTTGCAAACTTTTTATTACAGTGACTGTAAAAAACAACATTATTAAATTCACTAGGATGAGCAAACATTATAGTTGCCATAAACACTGGCTGCTGTGATGCCTCTGATGGCAAGCAACAGAGGGATTATTGATAATAAAAATGTAATCTCCAGTAAGGAACTTTCTTTTTTACACAAAAAAGACAAAATTTTAGTTGTAGGCAGTTGTATTTGACATTCCTCAACTATCCTATCAAGAATGGAAAAAAAAAAATTACCATGTGAACGTTATTTACTGAAATATAGCATCTTTAATTACTCGTAAAAAAGAGTGGTGACATTAGTGGTGAAACAGTTTTCAGAATTGAGTATTGGATGATCAGAGTGTATGAAATTATGATTTAGAGAGATCACCGTGCACCTTTTAACTGACAATAATTTCAGTGAAAAAAAAGAAAGAAAAAAAAATCACACACACCTAGCATGAGAGGAAGAAGTGAACCTCTGCCTCGTCGCCTCTTTCTTCCACCGAGTACAAGCCGCCTCGTTTGACAGCTTGTCAATCCGAACCAACGTAAGGCAGAAAAACCAGGAGAAGACAGCTCTTTTCTTTTTTAAATACCTCTCCCCCTGTCATTCCATCACTTCTGTGCAAGCACCATCTGACCTTTCACCTCCGCCGCCACCAAGCTTCCCTTCTCTGTCAAGCACAAAATACCCAAGAGGGAGGACGAAGAGGGGGCTAAATTCCACCACCTCTGTGTGCCGACTTCAAATGACAGTAATGACTGTTTATTAGCTCACTTTGCCCTTGTCATGTCCAGGAGCAGCAGCCCCATATTAGTGTGATTAGATAATTAGGGCCATTACAGTATTACACCGGCCAATGTCACACATCATGCAGCGGATAACCAACGGTGACAAAAGCTCTCACGCTTTCC
Source organism: Syngnathus floridae (assembly GCF_059516105.1). Taxonomy (NCBI): domain Eukaryota; kingdom Metazoa; phylum Chordata; class Actinopteri; order Syngnathiformes; family Syngnathidae; genus Syngnathus; species Syngnathus floridae. The sequence continues at coordinate 8,050,138 of NC_142427.1, read as the reverse complement.
CTCCATTTACGGGCGTTTCAACGACTATAAACCGGCAGAAAATGGCCTTAGTGATTACAGCGAGTCTGCACCATTGGCCTATTGAAAAGCAGATGGAATTTTCTGTTTAAATTAACAACGCGGTGCAAAAAAGCCACAAAGGGGAACAGACTGCGTAAAGTAGAGAACGCAAAGCTAACCCGAGGCTAATTAACATAAGGCCCTGCGTGCTAATTTCCTAAAAATGTACTTAACACCACTCACTGAGCTTCATTTATCTGCGCTAATAAGCGGAGAGATGTGTATCTACTTAAGATGCGGAAGGTCAATTTATTAAAGCGGAATAATTCACTAAATGGAATATCTAGGTCACACAAAAAAACAGTCTAAAAACATACGCGGAGGAAATGTAATCATAATTAGTATAATTACGCAATCTGTGTTTTAATGCTTTTCATGCTCGCTTCTAATAGAAATTATTTGCCTGCATTTTTTTCTGATTGAATCCACCAGATATGCAAATGAGGAATAAATTGGGTAAAAATACAAGATGACGGAGAGATCGCAAGTTAACAAAGCCGGTATTTCTGATGAGGCTGTCAAAGGAGAAGCCTGGAAGGGCAGGATGGCAAGAAGACGAGGGGAGAAAAGATGAGACGAGAGAAGGTAGGCAGCATCTGGAGACTGGCAGAAATCTGATGGTCAGACTCTCCAGCATGAGGAGTAAAAATCTGTTTCCTGTCATCTTCCATCTTGTTAGTCTTTGTTCAAACTTCTTGCATCTTCTCAAGCAGCTGTTTGCTGTCTGCACTGACAGATGGTAGGTTGTCTTTGATATGCATGTGCCTCTGGTCTGCCCTTCCCTTCCCGACGTAACCGCCACATAACCTCCCCCCCATTACTCGTAAAGTTTTAGGTGAGAGAAAAGTCAGGCTGACCAATGTACACCAATGTACTGACATCATTAACTTCAATATTTAATATTTGATGGCATCTTTTGAAATGCTTTTTACAGATTTTGAGCAAACAACACAGATCTCTCGAGAAGAGATGGCTATGACCTGAGCCGACAGCAGACGGACGGCATTCCGAGGGTATTAGAACAGAAGGTAATGATCTCGAGAGGAATGATTCTCAACAGGGAGATGTATTGTCTGCGTGGAGCTTATGATAAGATAGAGCAAAGTTCTACTGAACATCATTCTCAGGGCAACACTCAGTCAAAGTCTCTTAAGTCAATAAAATGCATTTGTGTCCAGGCTGCTCAATTCAATACATACAAATCCAGATTTAAACCTTTATGAGGCAAAATGGTAAACATCTGTGTTTAGGAATAAGCAGTTCAGACAATGGATAAATGGACTTAGATTCTTCGCTTTCAGCAATTGCTTATCCTAACTAATTGGAGGTCAACCAGAGTTCTGACATGGATTGTGTTTGACCCTGGAGGAGCGACAAAGCTGCATGTGTGTACTTACATACGCCATAAAGCTTCTGTCTGGAGTGCAATGGGAAATCTAGTCAAATCAATCAGTGATTGGGAAAAGTTAATAGACCTACAGTCATGGGAACTAAGTTTTAATCACATTCATCCATCCTTTTCAGATTACGCTTAAACTCTACAGGCAGAGACCCTGGACCAATGGTCAGTCAATCACAGGGCATTTATTGAGAGACATACAAACTACCGGATTCTCCGGACGATAAGGCGCAACGAAGAACCTAAAATTTTCTCAAAAGCCGACAGTGCGCCTTATAGTCGGGTGCGCCTTATATATGGACCAAATTCCTAAATTTAAACTGGCCCGAAGGATTGTGTCATGAAATCAAGCATAAGTGGCCCGCTGAAGACTATGAATCAAAAAGACTATGGATCATTATTTTGTGATTATAAAGTAATTTGTTGCATCTGAAGTTGAAATAAAAAAGATAAAATGGAGAATGATTTGATTTGGATTAAAAATCTGACAATGCATTAATGGTGCGCCTTATAGTCCGGTGCGCCTAATATAAGGACAAAGTTTTGAAATTGGCCATTCATTGAAGGTGCGCCTTATAGTCCGGTGCGTCTTATGGTCTGGAAAATACGGTAATATGCACACTATGACTGAGGAGGTAAAGCTGCCAGTAGAAATAAAAAAGACACTACGACCCAATATAATTACATTTAAAAGAAAAATCACATTTTCTCAAGCTTGGTTCAATTTAGAAAATTTGACAAGTGTCATATTTTCCATATAAATCTCGGTTGAATAACAGGAGTTTTCTCCTCCGTGTCTGGGTGAAAGTTGCCTTTCCAGTCGGCTAGGCACGCATCCATTCGCTGCATCCATCTGTCAGGCCTGTCCCTAGTGGCTACCCAGACGGCTCTCTCGGTCTCTCTGGTCTGCAATTATCCAGTGATCCGGACACTGGTCAGCACCTCCTCTCTCCAAGTTGGAAAACCACACGGCAATCAATGCCCTCTTCTGCCTAATAATATCCTTATCATAGCCCCTTTCAACAAAGCCTCATCATGCTGGGGTGGTCCCAGGGTTCCACTTTGGTGTGCCGTGTAAATTGCAGTGAGAGAGAGGTTAAATAAAACGTGATGCCAATTAGCCAAGAGCAGAGGTATCACATATTGATGTGGTAATGGGACAGTTGGACCTTTGGAGGTTAAGAACGTTTGAAAATCCACATTGCTCTCCTATGTGTAAGCAAGCAAAGATGACGGGCTGGTTTAGATTATTTATATTTTTGTCCTTATCATTGCCCTGCTAAATATTTGGTGACGCACATGACACTCATCCATTTTAAAGCTGGCACACGAGATGCTTGGCATGAACAAAATCTAAGACTGAGTCAAGCCACTTTTCTTCTAAGCTTCTGTTGTCTGCTCTGTCTTCAAGGTTTTGTCAGACAGATGTTTACAGGGGATGGGGCTATGTTCCCTCGCTGCGCTCTGCCTGGGAAAACATCTGGAGTTTGCAGGGATTTATCTGTAATCCTCTCGGCAAGCTGCGGAGCACCCCACTGGAATTTGGATGCGTCTGTAAAGTAAGTAAGCGTTTCTGGAGGGGAGGGTGGAGGGGATGACGGATCCCACTTTGTGACAAGCATCCCGAGGGTCAAGAGTCCTGTAAGCCTCTTACAGCTCCAGCTTTTAAGCATAAATCATTTAAACTGCCTTGGCTAAAATGGCTCCAATAAACTCTCATTTAAGTCCTTCATGCGTGGATGGATTGGCAAAGCTTTCATGCAGATCAACACATAGTATGCCATTTTGCCAGTAGGCCGGGATAACATAAGCTACTCGGATGGCAATGATGGAAAAACCTCTGAAGCGGCAAACGCATTCACACTTGAGCTATATACCTCCAGGCAAAGTATCTCCGACAGTCTCCCTATGGAAAAGTTTCGTCAAGACTTTCCTTGAGCAGAATGGGACATGAAGATCAACATGGACGATAAAGTGAGCAGAACTGTTGTTGTTGTAGTCCGAGGAATGCGGCCAAACTTCCAGACACCCTGTCCACTCACTTCAACACAGAAGCCCACACACAGGGATAGCAATTACTCTTTCCCCAGACACGATGACCCAGAGTTCTTGACCCAGAAGCCACCCAGCTTTGAGCCCCCTTTCACCCTTTGCCTTCAGCGAAGGGGAGGGAGGACCAACAGGAAAGACAAGCATTCAGTCAGAAATGGCAGTGCTTGTTTAAGGTCACTTCCTACTGGCATGCTGCTGAAAGCGTGCTTGTCAATCACACACAATTACACAGACTGGCTGCTCCTGAAGCCAGACAGCTTGGAGCAGGAGAAGCAGATGGTTGCATAAATGTTCCTTCTCCTCTGATGTATTCAAACCCATACAAATAGATAATTCCATGTCAAACGTCCCGTTCCGATCTTTTTCCGATCAAATGTGAAATGGAAAAGGTTTTCAGAGTTAACTTAAACCAGATGGGAATACGCAGTGATTGGAAGGAATGCACGCATGACACTAAGCTCCATCTTCTACTTTTACATCCAGCAAGCACTTGTAGTGTCGTCATGGTTGCTTTGACTTATCTTCCAACTGCCGTTACTTGGCCGAGTTTCTTTCGAATGGGACATTTCCGCTTTGGCAAAGGGAACTAGTGCAAAACTCATCTGCTGATCGTCCTTGCAGAAATGCTTCCCTTACCAGAGCTGGATTATATAAAAGCAGAGAATCTCAGAGTCTCATTAGGTCAATTAACCTACACTTAGTAAAACAGTAAATGAGGCCAGCCAAATGCTTTCCACTGACCCGAATTCTTCAACTTTGTGAGGTCAGGCATGAACAAAGATCCACCCTGGCCTGTTTTATTGAAGAAGATAACTGATGCTAAGGCCTAATTGAATGAGTAGAAGGGGTCATGACCAAAACCGTTAGTCATGTTACAAAGAGATTAGAGGCATGAGCAGCAGCTGGAATTAATGACAGCTCGATGACGGACTAGATGGTTGCTAGTGGCGGTTGTTGGGTTGATTAACTGCCTGAATGGTAACATGACTGGCTAGCAGTCTTAATATGTGAAAATCGTCGCTATCTTCATCATTAACACCGCATCGAATATGAAGAAACGGCCAACGGCGCTCATGATGTCATGTCATCAAATTGCTACTCGATCTCAAATTTATACAAGTCGATGACTTGTCAACACGTATCGTGTTCATAACACAAAAACATGTGCAGTGTTTAAAGATGGATTCTTATGAAGGTAATATATAAAAAAAAAAGTAAAAAAAAAGCACTGACGGCCCGGAGAGTTACTGTTCCCATGGGTGAAATAATTTTTTTTTTACCACAGGCCTATAAATCTCTGCTAAGAATAAACAGGCACGGACAAAAATAAAAGACTACACATGCTCGATTACATCTTTCAACATTTTTATGCTCCCTTAATAGTCGATGGATCCATAATGGCCAAGACAGTGAGCTTAAAAGATATGAAAAAAAAGAACATATGGACTTACCTTCTCGTTATATTTGAACTTGACATAAAACCAACTGGACTTTATCATCCTTCTCTCCAGCGTAAGCGAGTGATTAAGTATCCCGAGAGAAAATCTCTTCCAAATGCAAATGTCGACTGTGCAGTATTGCTGGCTGCTCCTTGTGCTCTCTTTATCTGACTGTGTCCGACTTCAAGCCTGAAACTGTTTCTCCTCTTGCCTATTCTTGTGCGTGTGTGTGTGGGAGTGTGTGGCTGTGCGATTTGTGTGGCAGGTTTGGATGAGTGACAGAAGAGCTCCACAGATAGTGGTGGTGGCAGATGCCAGGAGAGGTGAATGTTTGCCTCCTGACTGCACAAAGTCTCAAGGCTAGAGCTCCGACCTCCCTCACTTGTTTCTCCCTCTCTACTTTTGGATTTTTTTTCTGTCTTTAATATTCTACTGCAGTGTTAAACTCCACCAGTTTGACCTTATTTAAGGTCCTTGTTGTCATTATTTCAACAGACAGGAGTAGCCTCTTTTGCTAGGACCCGCAGTCCCACCGAACAAACGCGGGGTGACAGTTGAACAAATGTGTCAACAGAATGCTCACGGTTATATTTCACAACTTTCACCAAGTAGAATTAATGAGTAGTCCACAGACCAATGGATGCGGAGTAGGGAGGGCTGTGCCCCTATAGAGCTTTATGCCTAGCGACGCCCCTGCACCACACAATTGTAATCCTGGATAATATATTTCCAAGGTCTTTGACAGCGGAAAGCTATAAACAAAAGAATAAACACAAGCTTGGAGTATCAATGGATCATTAATAATGTGCTCAGGACTTGAAATGGGCTGCTTGTTGATTATTAGGATTTTCATGAGCTGTGTATTCCAAGAAATGCACACAGCTTGCAAGTAGATCATATCACAACAATTATCTTCAGGAGCAAAAGAGTGAGAGAACAAGAAGCTCATTGTTTGGTGAACAAGGAAGATTTAGTGCTCTGGATCGGGGATAACTCGGATTTTTTTTTCATCTGGGTTATTGGTTTCCATTCGTTTTCTGCTTTTTGGGATTCCTCCAAGATACGCTGGAACCTCATGCACATGCAATACACTTAAGATTGTGCCCATTATTTAATGATGATGTCATAAAAAAGAACTATAAATGTACAATCGCATTGTTAATTACCATTAACGCTTTTCTATTTATGAACACACAATTCCCTTTATGAAGAAGATAAATTTTAGATTTATGACCTCACCACAATTGAGTTGATTGCAGCGTAGACAAAGATATGACATTTAAAGTTTTTTACAAATTCCTCTACCGCTCACTACTTTCCAAAACTCACAGCCTCTAATTGAAACATTTCTTCTTTTACATTGGACATACTTACAAAATGTTTTAAATTCTTTTTCAAACAAGCTCTACCAGAGCCAAAACAAAAGTTTAACTCGTAAATTTACAAATACTTTCACACAATATGTCAGAACAGATTGGAATTCTGTTCTACAACATATTTTACCATAAGCACACATCCATTATAAATATATTGGATACCATTTGCTATGTGAACGTTGGCTCGGAAAATGCAATAGCAAGTTTCATCTGATCAGCTCCAGATTGCACATTTGGCAACCATTTCATTGGAAAATTCCATTAAATGTTCTTTCAAATCTTATTAGATTAAAAGGTGGATTGGTATTTGAAAGTAATAACACATTTTGTGTTTTTAAGTGTATGAGCACCATCTTATCCAATGTTCCTATGAAGTATATTTGGCAAGAGAAGGAAATGAACTGATCATGTCGTCTTTCTTGTCTCTGCACCGCATACTTTGAGAGGCGGCAAGCTAACACGGCTCGACACAGTGCATGTTGTGCCTCTTCCGCTCCGCAGGCTGTATTGGCCGCTAGCACAAAGGCTATTTCCTGCTCACTACACACAAACAGATATTAGTGATGAAGCTGACTCTTGCTGATGGCCAGATAATATAGTTCCCATCCAGTCCAAAGGCAGGAAATAACATTAACCCCCGCAACTCTCTCCTCCTGCTAACATTACGGCAGCGGACTGTTTCATATAAAGCCACTGGTAGCTTTTATTATTTCGCGTTGTACATTAAGGAGATGAAAGATGATACGGTTTGAATTGACCCAAGTCTGGGACCTTGCTAAGGATGGATATTCGCAACAAATATTTAAGGCCAAAGTCTCGGATCGTCGTAAAAACTGCTCAAATATATTAAAAAGATGAATGGTAATAAAAATTACGAGAAGTATCTCTATTTTTTTAAAAGTGAAGACAATTTGTAATTTTAATATTGACATATGAAGACCATGAACAGTTTGTCTTTGCGGGCCACATAAAATGTCGTGGTGGGCCGTATCTGGCCCCCGAACCTTACATTTGGCACCATTGCTATTTATTTATCTGTTTGTTATTACTTTTGACTTGTTGGACATTTTGTAGTGTTTTAATGTCTTTGTGTTTTTGCAGTCTGGAATGTATTAAGGAGGATTTTTTGTGATGAGCAATCACTAAGGGGAACTATGATGTAGTGTGTTTACATGCATCCGACCTTGAAAAGATCCCTCGGGGTTTCAAACAGGTGAATGCACATGCAGACTTTTACAAACACACACACAATGACTCAATTTGGAAGCCATACTGAGACTAACTCAGCGGGTCGTTTCGACAGAGGTCTGGTTGAAGAGGTGAAAATGGTTGCGGAAAGTAGCAGGAGGTGAAATAGTTCCATAATTCAATGACTTTCAGATGAATGAAACTGTGCCAGTTTTTGAATGTCTTTGCACGCATTCCTCTCTTCTTCAGTACTGGGAAAATAGTCAGGAACCCCAGCTGTCCCAGGATTGGCTAGCTGGACGGGATGAAAGCAGGAAAGAGATATAAACATTGACTAATTGCTTACGGACAGGACAAGCGGTGCAAGGAGAGGTAGGGGGTAAGAAAAAGGATTGCTGGAAGATCTCACTGATGTGAACCAGGACATTTCCATGTACACAGAACAGTTAAAAAGAAAAATACCTCAGGGCAGATATGGGGAAGTGGGCCCAATCACAACACCAATTTCATGTTAATGACTTTGTTCCTCTCTTTAATTCATAACACACGTACAAAGAATAGTGAGTCAGCCAAGACTGCATTGTCCAATCAGATAGCAGTGTTGTAATTTCTAATGCGTCTGTAGTTTTTGTGGGAAATTTATGTACGTATATAAATAATTTCTCGATTATAAAATGATTGGTTTAATTGTTCTTCTGGACCAAAACATATTTAAAATGTCAATTGATCCAGCGCTATGTTATTCCATTCATTATAAAATTTATTTTTGTTCAGATTTGTTTAATGCCTGGAACGGATTAATTCAGTTTACATAATTTCTTATGGGAAATTTTGCTTTGGATTCTACAAGTGTTGGTTTTAGTTTCATCAGGAACTGATTATTGTGCAAAGTATTGATTGTAAATGAGAACTACATGCAGAGAAGACAGAAGAAAATGTATATATCTTCTGTGGCCTCAGTCTAACATTGTTCTTATGTAATTTGCTTGGAAAGAGAAGTTGCAGCAAAGTTAAAAAAGACACAAAACTGAACTCAGTATGATCCCTGACATGCATTTCACACCGAGCTGCCAAGTTATTCGTGAGATTTTTTTTAACCATCGAGTGTATTATTGTTCAGCTGGAGGCAAGTGAAAAGATACGGCAGCTTTAGAATACTGGCATCAAAGCAGCCGTTTCCACTCTCGTTCTGAACAGGTCAACGGAACAAATATTAGGATCAAATGAGGAGTGTAAAACTCTCATTAATATATCGGAGCCTCACCTTTGCAAAAAAAAATTAAATGAATGAAGTGGGCTTAAACATACTCCAATGTATGAAACAAAAAAGTAGAAAATATAAATATAAAAGATCAAAAATTAGATAAAAATATAATATAAAACATTTCTGTGGTGAGAAACTAAAACAGTGGCTTCTCATGAATCAGCATTACAGCCCAGTGACTTTTTGTGTAGATTTGATTTTAGTGTTACGTAAAATTGCGACTTGTTATTCAAGTACCTGCCAACATCACGGCTGCTACACGATGTCGAATGTTCGACAACATTATAAAGAATCCAACTTTTGCTCATTAAAGTTTGTTCGGGTGTCTCCACGCACACACGTATTGGAAAGACACTTCAGCTAACTCCTCTAACAGGGCTACATATTTTTCCACATGATAAATGACTGGCGTGTGAGGCAGGCACTTGTTTGGAGACATCCCTACTCGGTTGTATTGTGTCGCTGGATAATAAGCAAGAGTTATTTTAGCTTCATTATCACCCACCAGGTCTCCTGCATCAGGGAACATCACAGCAAATTGGCTCTGCGAGCATAATAAGACACTGAGGTAGAATCTATCAGTATATCATTAAAGCAAGTACAGAGATAAATCATCTTGGGATAATCCTGGTATCATTCTCCGTTCATGAATTTGTGGATTTGTCCTGAACATGTTTTTTTTTTTTTTTTTTATCCATTTAATTCTGCTTCTTTTGATGTGCATTTTTTTAAATGTTAACACACTTCAGCTAATGATCATCAGCTCAGTCACGCTTGCTTTGTCTTGAAATGGAAAAAGCTCGATGTTGCCCAGTGAAGCCAATTAGGATGAGGACAGTTTTTCCAGAGATGATCTGACTGAGCATCAAATGTGAAAAGGAGGGCTGCTATGTTGAAGCAGCACATCCTAGAGGAGGGTCCTCCACCATTTCAAGTATTCTCCTTACCTAGCAGCAGAGGGTGCCACCAGCTCACAAAAATATTCCGGCAAGTCACATGACTGAAGGACCTGTTTACTGGAGTGGCAATTTGCTACCTTCTTGTGCATCAAATAATATTCAAATTATGTTTTGACAATTGATAATTATTATTGTTAGTAACATCATCATCATTATTATTATCATAATTATGACAATTACTAAATATCTGTCTTATAATGGCATCAAATTTCTTTCTTTTTGAGGAGCCTCGGCTTTCATGTGTATTATTAGCAAGACATGACAAATCGTGTTGACAAAGCCAAACACATACATTTGTCAAAGCACTGTTCAAGCAGATATCTATCTAGGGATGGCATGACGTTTCTCAGGAGGATTTATTGTTTCTTCGATTTCCTCGGGCCTGTTGTTGCAGGCAAATCCCAGTTGGGTAAATCACAGATGGCTATTTCTCTGTTTCCGCCTTGGGGCTACGGGGAAAACAGGCGGAGAAGGCCACCTCCTCAGCCTGCGGTGGTCAAGAGCTGGCACCGTCATGAGGGAGAAGAGACGAGGCGAGAGTCTAGCTTCCCTGTGGGTTCCTCGGAGAAACCGTCTCCATCTGCTCATCTGGGCCAAAGCTGTCACTATTTCCTTCATCTAGCTGAACATACAGCATGTCCAACCAATACAAGATGTTGTCCTGAACAGCAGCACTATTATTTATTTCTTTTTTGGAATGCATTATTTAGGAGCGGCTTATACTCAAGAGGTTCTAGGTCCAAATCCCAACTGAGCTCCGCTTTCATGTTCTCCCCGTGCTTGCTCAAAGTTCTCCCATATTCCAAAAAAATACAAGTTAGTTTAATTAATGTTTTGTTTGTCAATGTAGCCCACAATTTGTTGGCAACCGGTTTTAGCTAAGTAATTTGAGACAAGGACAGCAACCCTAATGAGGACAATTAATTAAAAATAAAAATAGATGGATGGATTTAGACTGTTTTCCTGGAAGGCTTAAGATATCTGAATAAAATCAGTCTTCACTCGATTACAGAGAGAGACAGTAGATATTGGGTTTAAGATACGGGAACAATAACTATTATCTCCTTCCCACTCGAGATTTGTCTGGATTGAAGTAGAGGAGCAACATTGAGTTCACTGAGTCAGTGGTGAATGTGTAATGAGCAGTGCCAACTGGATAATCGTATCTTGCCGCAGGGTGGATGCATTGTGAGTGCAACGTAATGCAACGAAACGGAAAGAATGTGTTGTGATGCTATCTAGCAGATGTCAAGCTCTCATATCTGGCTCCATTCAATGTATTGTAACAGCTTGTTCATCCTCACCCATGAAACTGGAATGCCAGACGGTATAGATAACAGACCGATTCTGGGTCTTTTGTCCTTTTTATTACGACATTGGTCTTGCTATGGTCATCAGTCAAGGGGGGAAATCCAGGGCACTGGATCAGACTACATTCCTCTGCAGGAACAGTTGGTGGGACATAATAAAATAATAAACGGATAGTTAAGGATAAGCAGATGCTAAAGTATGCTATATCTTGAAGCCATCTGTGTCCGGGCTATTTCATTTTCAAGTGGACCGCTTATATGCACACTTTTAGTGATGCAAAATTGTCTGGATAAATGTGTTAAATTTAATGAAGCACAATACTCCCAACATTCCAAATTAGCAGATTTGTATGTGGGTTAATTCAAATTTCTAAATACAGGATTTTTTTTTTTGCTAAATCTTTAAACCTACCGAATTTTCCGCATTATAAGGTGCACCTAAAAACCTCCAATTTTTCTCAAAAGCCGACAGTGGGCCTTATAATCAGGTGTGCCTTATATATGGACCAATATTGAGCCACTACAGCAGGCGTGTCCAAAGTCCGGCCCGCGGGCCAAATGTATATCTCATATCTGAACAAAGTTTTAAAATGGGCCATTCATTGAAGGTGCGCCTTATAATCCGGTGCGCCTTATCTATGGACAAAGTTTTAAAATGGACCATTCATTGAAGGTGCGCCTTATAATCCTGCGCGCTTTATCGTGCGGAAAATACGGTAATTCACTATTTACACGGTTCACAAAAATTCTGCTCCTTCACCAAGTGGAAGCTTTTTTTCCTCTTCAAATCTCTAAAAGCAAAGGCAAGGACTCTCCGAGTTAAACAAACACATTTGATAGTTCCCTTGGTGAGATGAAAAACAAAAAGAGAAAAATAAATGGGAATCCAGAAGGATACTTCAGTAACCGTTTGTGTAAACACAAACGGATCAAAGATGGAAGTGGGACTATTGTTGATAGTGGCTGGACAGCAAATGGAAAACGCTTCCTCAAACAACTCTGGCCTGCTGCCCAGGATTTGACTGACAGCTGAAAGGGGTCTAGGCTTTTAAGTGGCCGACACTTTGCTAAAAGTGCAGACACTTAATTTTTCACAAATTGACTCTGAGGGTTGTCAGGAATGAGAGTAAGCAGCAAGGTTGGAGGACAGCGACTGCTTCAAGTAGATTCCGTCTGACTGACTTTGATTTGGGAGCGTGTTCCTTCGCCTGAGAGCATCGAAATGGCTCCGTTTAACGACGCAAAGTGCTACGACACATCCTCCTTAACTTAGCTCCCTTACAGAAAAATGACACTTCAAAAGAAAATGTTTCTCCAAGCAGTTCAATAGTCGTACAAAAAAAAGAAAGAAAAAAAAATGATGCACTTTTTGAAGATGTCATGGCTTAGACTTGTCAACTAAACCTTCGAGTCATTCAAATACCGTATTTTCCGCACTATAGGGCGCACCGGACTATACGGCGCACCTTCAATGAATGGCCCATTTTAAAACTTTGTCTATATATAAAGTGCACCGGGTTATAAGGCACACTTTCAATGAATGGCCCATTTTAAAACTTTGTCCATATATAAGCTATATACATTTGGCCCGCGGGCTGGACTTTGGACACACCTGTGGCTCAATATTGGTCCATATATAAGGGGCACCCGATTATAAGGCGCAGTGTCGGCTTTTGAGAAAATTGGAGGTTTTTGGGTGCGCCTTATAGTGCGAAAAATACGGTAGTACATTGTAGCATATAATACGGCAAAAAAATTAAATCTGCACAATTACACACACCTTATCAGGCACACATTGTTGTTGTTGATGTGTCCCAAGCAACACAAAGCCAAGCGTAACATTACAACTGGATTTGATTTCACCCAGCCTGCTAGCAAGCTTCGCTGTGACGGCAACAATTATCCACACAAGTGATGCCCCAAAGGAATGGATTTAGCATCTTATCTGACAATCATGACATTGCTTTACTTGAAATCTCACGGGCTAAGCGGATATGCTGATAAAGGGCCAACATATTCATTGGAGATTAGGAAGCATCATACTCTTCCCATCTGACAATCTCCAGCCTTTTTTAAATGGAAGTGAGAGCGGGGGGGGGCTCTCCAATTCGGATTTCAATCATTGGGGAAAAACAAAACCTTTGAAGACCATCATGGCAGACAGATACAAGAAAGAGAGGCAGAAGGTTAGACTAAGACGTGGGGGTGAAGGTCTTCTCCTAATTCACCTAGTGCCAGAGAGCAGATGGTCTTCACAGCACGTCGCTGTGTATACTCGAGCCACTGTACAAAGCAGCACACAAACCGCAGGCCCTCACGTTCGGTGAGCAAAAAGAACAACACGGCAGACTCACAACAGAAACAACTACACAAACAATCCAGCCTTGAACCACAATGCGACCATGGGATTTAAGAACATTAAAAAGCATGTTTGAGGCAAATCACGATTGCTAAAAATAACGGCAAATTTTCTCTCAGCATTTCTTTCGCTTGCACCTCAAAATAAAAGCTAAGCACAGGTTGTTGATAAGCGATTCAGTCTTTTCAGTCTATAGAGTTTCTTAATGGAGAAGTTAAACTTGACATTTCAAATGTAACCTTGTGGGAGGACAATGTCTTAACATTTATGTGTGCATAGTGAAGCCAAAGAAAATGCTTCTAGAAGATAAGAGAATCTTGTTCTACTTCAGAAAGGACAAAATTGTGGTGTCGGGGGTTCAGCTGAGCTTTTTAATTATGTATGTCATAAAGTCTGACACTCAAGGCTTTTACGGTGCAATAGAGATGATCACGTTATCTATGTATAATTATATACAGTATACACAGCAGCGGAGAGCTGCCAGAAGTTTAAAATTCCAATATTTCTTCCATGAAACTATTAGAATTGAACTTTTATGTATTTATAAATTAAAAGTTATGTATTAAAACTCACCATTGTGCGTTTCTTGCTCAGGCGTTTCTTCTTTCTGCTTCGTGTGTGCGCCAGACGGGGATTGTTCTCCTGGTCCGACGGCTGGTGATGATGATAGTTGTTCTTAAAGGGCTCCAGGCTCAGGCCATTGGGGCCTCTGGTTGACTTTTTCTTAGGTAAGTTCACAGCCTGGTTCACTCTGCGTTCTTGGGGCTTCAGAGTCAGGTTTTTCTGCAGGACAGAAAAAAAGAAAGAAGTTAGACAAAACCTAAAAAAATTCCTGCATATGTTATGAAGTGAATGGAGGGCGACCAAATGTACCTCGGACCAGGGTTTATTGAAGAACTCAAAAGACAAACTATAGATGCTCAACTAGGGACGTGAATAACTGAACAGAAAAGCTAGAACAGAACAGACTGGAGACACGCAGACAGGACTTAAATACATGACAGGTAACGAGAGGAAGGTGACGGCCATTACATAGATTGGGAGCAGACACAGGAGGGGAGGGGCGAGCACACAGACACATGAACTGAAATTAAGACTTTAAAACAAGGAAACAAACTGTGACAGAGCTTGACAGTATTGGTACTTTTTAAACTCATCACATGTGGGATGCCCCAAGGGTCAATTCTTGGCCCACTGGAATCTAATCTTCACCTGCTTTGTAGTGTTCAAAAGGGATGGGGGGTAGGACTGAAATTTTATTTTTAAGTATGTGGAAAAAATGTCCTGTGTGACTTCTTGTGTCGGTCAATTTGCCACATAACTACTAGCAACACTAGTAGTCAACACACCTTAGCGTTAGTCTAGTACAGTTGAAATAGAATCTAAAGACCTACTGGGTTTATAATTCAACGAGCTCTTCAATGAGAGAGCAATATTATAGCGTGTAGTGTTGGAATTTTATGAATGCACTTCAGAAACACTCCATAAACTGTTTCTCAAAGCGTCACTCGTATTGAAAGAGGCGAATGCTCCACTTAATATTTTTTGCCTTTTTCATTCACACTCAAAGCCGACACAATGTGATGTGGATTGTGCACATCGTAAGACATGATTGGGCTGACCGAATTCCTTGAGCCAGCATTTTGCATGCCTCAAAGTGAGCAAACCAAAATGATTGCTGGAAATAAATTATGCAAAATATGTTTTGCCGGCTCATTGAACAATAGCAAGATAAATCCCTTATTTCAGCGCTTTGTGGAGATGCTGGAAGAAAAATAATTACTCAATATGGCTCTCTCTTCAATATTGTGATTGTCTGCCAGTATCCAAAGCAATTTTCTAATATTCTGAAGCGCATGTTTGCAGGTAAATGTGAACGTGCGTCATACGCCATGACTCATTTTGTGTCTATATACGATAATGAAAAATGGACGAGAAGATAAAACAGGTTTTTTTTCCCATCCATCCATCCCTCCCTCCATCCATCCATCCATCCATCCATCCATCCAGAATAATCCCTCCATGTACGACAAATGGCAGGAGATTAACTCAAACCACACCTTTTCCGCTAGCTTAATAAAAAAAAAAAGGCTGGAGTGATGTAGAAGGATGCAACAACAGTCCCGCGATACTTGCTACCACATGCACAAACAACCTTACATGCACCAACACCCTTCGAATCATCAGCACTGATTTAATCATCATAATAACACTGAAATGCTCTTCACAACAACCAACAGTGTAAACAATTACTGGTGATCTAATAGGGGCTAATAAAGAGAATAAAGAGGGATAAGTGAAAGTACTCCTTGTGGGGTGCTCCTGGACAACAGCACATATTAATCTTGAGCTACCTTGCTTGTTAAGTGGAGCTGTGAATTGTCTCTCCTTCTTAAGGGAGCCCTTGACCTGATTATCACATTCTCGGTACATGTGAATCCGCTCTGTGTCTACTGGAACTAATTTGCCATTGCTCTTTACAGTCATGCAGCCAATTATAGGTGTGATTGCAGACGTTCAACTGTGGTTTAATTGTGAGGATACCACCGACAATCTTAAAGTGACCAAGTACTGAAAAATTCCAGGGATGGTCACTCATTATTTAACAATTAGAACCAGAGAACCAGTGCAAGCACAAAGACAACATATTTCCATGTTAGTAGCAATAATTTTGATTTGTCAAACTAAATTAGCGTGTTTTCCGGACTATAAGGCGCACCCAAAAACCTAATATTTTCTCAAAAGCCAACAGTGCGCCTATAAGTGCGCCTTATATATGGACCAAATTCCTAAATTTAAACTGTCCCGAAGCATTGTGTGAAATCAATCATAAGTGGCCCTCTGAAGACGATGAATCATGAATCAATAAGACTATGGATCATTATTTTGTGATTATAAAGTAATTTGTTGTATCTGAAGTTGAAAAAAAAAAAGATAAAATGGAGAATGATTTGATTTGGATTAAAAATCTGACATGATGCATTAATGGTGTGCCTTATAGTCCGGTGCGCCTTATATAAGAACAAAGTTTTAAAATGGGCCATTCATTGAAGGTGCACCTTATAGTCCGGTGCGCCTCATAGTCCGGAAAATACGGTAGCCAGAGCTTGACATTAACACTCGCCAACTCCAACTAGCCACGTCGGCTAAGAAAAAAAAAAAACTATTATGACAAAATTAAGCCATTCCACGTAACCATACTGAGTTCAGAAGTTCAGTTCGGAAAATAACCGATAAAGGTGACAATCTAAAAATGTGTCCTGTAAAGCACCCTCATAACTTTGGACCTAATCCAAAAGCTAAAACACATTTGACTGAGTCACACATTTGAGTGTGTGACTCCGGAAGCATCCGAGCATAAGGTGTACGCGTGGGATGGATTTAGATTGGATTAAGATATTGTGATGGAAGCCATTAATAAAGCTTATTGGACCAAAGGTAATTGAAATGAGGGTCAAATTGAAAAGTCCATACAATGTCACCAAATGTCACATGGTATGGTAGATTCATGATTATGTAGGATCGCTTTACTTATTATGGTCATAGTCTGCTTGTTGAAGTGGTAAATGAATGAATTGACACAATTTATGAAACCTGAGATTGGGATTGACCGGCACGGAAATCCATTTGCCCTGTCAGCAGTCATGGGCTGCTCCCCTTTTTGTGACATTGAACAGAATAAGCGCTAAGTAGTATGGAAAATTGGTGGATGTCAGATACTCCATTTTGCTCCCAACTAATGGCGCTCAAATTAGCTCAGATTCAGGGTGAATCTGCAGCCTCAGAAAGGATTTCCATTTACACACTTTATGCCCATCTCAAATAGGATTTAAGAAGAGATGTGTTAGCAAAATGTATTCTCTGCCATTTACTGGAAGCCATGCATCATGCATCCCAATTTAGCAATTTTTGTAATCCCCTCCTCTTTTCGCTGATGAGAGAACAAGTGTTAATGGTACTAGAACAAAAGAGGTTCCCATCCAGGATGTTTGATTCGCTCAAATGCCTTCCACAATTGGCTTAACTACTCCAACTGAAAAAGTCTTGCTTGAACCACCAAGTAGGAAATGATGAACACACTCCAAATGCTGCGAGGTATTTGTTACATTGGAATTCTTTAAATCCAAGCAGGAGGGCTGTAAAAAACATCTTTGTGAAAGTTCACATCTTCTAGTTTTAACCTCAACGATTTTGCAAACCCCGCTATCATTTCTTAGCTCTTCATATCAATGACGTAATGTTTCTTTTGGGATGTGAGGCGACAGAAAAAAAAAAATGGTGCATGTTGCTAAGCAACTGGGCACGTAGAAGAAGAATATCATTAAATTGAGCCAATGCTTTTCGAGTGCTTTGCTTTGTGTCTGAGAACTTGTTGCTCAGTGAATAAACTGTTGCTTGGCTATACAAAATATATCATAAAAAGCCCCAAAAGTGCATCTTAGCATCGAGACAGTGTATAAAAAAGTATTTTAAAAAAGTGAACCAGAGAGAAATGTAAGAGATGAGTCAGAAAAGTTTCAGGACTGGTGTCATAAAATATATATTTGAACCACTCGATGCAGGTCAGAGATGAGACCCTGCAGACTCACCATGCTGGAGCAAACTCACCTGAGTAATTTGTATCTTTCCCAACCTTAAGAAAGGTCATCAAGGCGCCCCGTTGTGAAAATTCAAGATGACAGTGATGACAGAGCAGCAGAGGTTCCCAGAAGAAAGTCATTTGGATTCCAAATATATTTTGCGACACCAGTCTTGGATTTTTTCTGACACACCTATGTACATAGAACTAAGGACCTTAGTTCTATGTACATACATAAAAAAAAAGTGAGACAGGGACTCACCTAAGCAACAACACCTCAACATAAATTGAAACCAAGAGTGCTGAAATACGTGACAAAGTCGATTAGAAAACAAAGATTTAGGTCCCTTTATTTACCTTATAATATATTCTACTGTTCAAATCTCTTAATGTGTGTTATGCAGTGCATAAATGAGGTTATTTGGGGTAATTCCATTTTCCCATGCTGTATTTAAATCTCCATCAGGAAAGGAACAACAGTGCATAAAATTCTTCCCATGAGTAAAATTAATTGCATAAATGTAACAGCATAGCTCTACCCAGTTAAGAAAAATAAAAGATGTATACTGCATGAACTCAATTTCCTTCCTTCGTGTGCAGAGGCTGCTGCCCACCGGAAAGCCAATCCTGGCACGATTTATTGGCTGCACACATTAAGGCTAACAGTGTAACAAGAGAGCCCAGACTTGGCCCTTCACTGGTAATTAGAAATCAAATGAAAGCTGGCCACTTTCACAATAGGCAGCAAAAAGGACCACCACTCTTGGAAAGTGCCAGAAAGACCCCCTCAACTAGTTCTACATTGCAGATTTGTTCTGTGTTTGTTTGAGGATTAATGAAGTGAAACTCTGGGACTTGAGGATTTGGAACCATTGGAAGGACTTATGTAAGAAATAAACTAATGCCGCCAGATTATTGTTGCAGCTATTGCGAGAAAGTCATGAACAAAAAATCATCTTCTGTGTGTTTCTTAAAAAAAACGACTCGATAAAAATCTTCTGGAACATTATCATAGCACAACAGGATTAGTTTCAATGGATGCTTGAAACAGAGTTGACAAAGTCACCTGACAGTACGCAAGTTTAAAGATCATAAGACGGGACAAAAATAAAGAACCCGATTTTTGTCTCCTCAGATATTTTTCTGGCCCATTTGGAGGACAGTGTGACAACACTCTGAGTCTAAAAGCACAGATAAGAAGCTTATCCGCTCAGTGACACAAACATGGCAATATTGTGCTCCAGACCTCGCCAGAGCTTTTTATCCTTCAACACCAAAATACAGAAAAATATAATTACCAGAACACATTGTGTTCTACTTTAGGTTGACAGTTGACGCGTTGTGAAGAGCAATACTGAATAAATAAATTCCATGATTAATGTACGTCTAAAATCCACTCGACAAACCTAAGAAGCATTACGCATCAAAGCAGATTTTGAAAATGAGACTTGTAGCGTATATGAGGAAAAATGTGTGCAGTACTAAGAAGTCGTATTAGAGCACTACTCAAGACTCTTGACTCGCTTACTTTTAAAGTATTGTATTTTCCGCACTATAAGGCGCACCTAAAAACCTCTAATTTTCTCAAAAGCCGACAGTGCGCCTTATAATCAGGTGCGACTTATATATGGACCAATATTGAGCCACTACAGCAGGCTTGTCCAAAGTCCGGCCCGTGAGCCAAATGTATATATCTTGTATATGGACAAAGTTTTAAAATGGGCCATTCATTGAAGGTGCGCCTTATAATCGGGTGCACCTTCTATATGGACAAAGTTTTAAAATCGTCCATTCATTGAAGGTGCGCCTTATAATCCGGTGCCCTTTATAATCCGGTCCGCCTTATAGTGAGGAAAATACGGTATTTGCTTTGTATTCCAATCCTTGATTGAATATGTTTCAGTATAATAATGGTATGTCCACTTTCAAAACAGAGTTCCATTGCAATGGGCCACATTGCATTTATCTTGCAGGGGGAGCCAACATTCATTCCAAATTCATCCGTGCACAAATCTACTCTCATAAAATTGCGCACACATAGCGAGCGGCCGTGGCAGCACCGGAATTTTTCATTCTGATTTACACTGTACAAAATAGTGCGTTATTAAATAGTCTCACTAGACACAGTTGAAGATCATATTCACCAGTCCCATACTGGTGTGGTCTTTATCTTCAGTGGACCGCAGAGAATTACGGTAAGATACGTTCAAGTAGCTCAACTCGGAGAGCAAAATGCACAGGCAATAACCTTCCCTGTGGCTCTACTATTCCTGGCAGCTTGATTTACCTCAAAGCACTAATGTTCAAGGGAGTCTGCTAGCAATATAAGGCAAACTGAGCAGTGGCACTGAAATTGCAGCTTTTACAGCTTACAAGACACTCCTTGGAGATGCACTAAAGGCCCGACCGACAAAGAGTGCACTGGCAGGAAATATGAGCTTTGCGCTCTTATTACCGCTAACTTGTTGGTTCGATGTCGTTAAAGAAGTGCAGAGAGTTCAGTCTCGAGGAGTTGTTGGTTGCTTGAATATGCGGCGCTTCGTGATTGTCTTTGAGGCAGACCAGAGTTGGAAAGGTATGTTCTGGTCTTTTCACCTGTCTGACAAAGTTTGTTCTCGTGCACAAGCCGATGTCGCACTTGAGGGCTATTAAATTATCCACATGTAGCTGATGGTGTCAGCACGTTTTGTAAGACCATGACTAATGGCTTGTCAGGGCATTGACTCCTCCCATACATCAGTGGGGAGGGAGCACTTTGCAGTCGTGACACTGTCGCCGTAAAATCTGTCACCTGTCACACTTGCCCCGTCAGATACTTTGACAGGAAACGGTGATAACAGGAAAGAGGAAATACTGCATCGATAAGGCGCACCTAAAAACCTCCAATTTTCTCAAAAGCCAACAGTGCGCCTTATAATCTGGTGCGCCTTATAAATGGACCAATATGGATTCATGGATGAGGACTAATTTATTAAAGTAAGCTTCACGTGTTTATTTTTCGTGTGTGTGATATTAACGTTTGAGCAACGTTGAGTTATTTCTTCTATGCGCCTTATAATCCGGTGCGCATTATATATAGACAAAGTTTTCAAATGGGCCATTCATTGAAGGTGCGCTTTATAATCTGGTGTGCCTTATAGTGTGGAAAATACGGTACACTGATCCTTTTGAGTGATGCCCGCTAAGCTCCACCGCAGATGATCCTTCTTGATCCACCACTAGAACAGCAAAATATTTATTAACTTGTGAGGTGCATCATCCTATAAATGTCGACTATCTGAGTCGCAAAAAAATATATATACAAGACCTGAATTGAGAAGTCACACGGCTGACTTTTTTTTTTTTTTTTAGCATCGCCTGTCAGAGTCTAGACACCGAGCACACAATCACCACCACAAAATTGATTTGCAAATAAACACGAACATCTTAAAATATCCACTGGCTGGCTGCTTTGTATGCAGCCAGGCGTTCTTCGTCATGGTGTTGTAGACAGATGAATGATGGAGCCTTTCAAGCCGCATACAGACAGACCGCTATGAGCCTGTCATGTGACGATCAAAGCCAGCCAAAGCGCCGTGAAGGCAGGGAACACTGGAAGGGAGACAAATGTGACCAAAAAGGTTCTTGGAACACATAACACTTGAAAGCCAAATCGCTTAGTGCTTCATGGAGGAGGGAGGACGTCCAATCATTGTCCCGGCGTGTCAGACATAACAGGATGCACGCCACTCGGTGAAAACACATGCACGTCCTGTCGTCTCGGACACAGGCTGAGCTTTGCAGTTTTTTTTTTTTTTTGTGCCACTGTGTGTGTGTTTATAATACTGCAGCACAGTACCCGAGCTGCTTGTGTGGAACAATGGATATGCTTTGACAAAAAACACCTCCGCTGTTCTCACACACAAAAACAGATCTGAGTAAATGTGTCCAAACGCGCCCATAGAGGCCTGGGAGCAGGCCAAGGATACGGACAGAAGGGAGAAAAAAATGCTCAAATCACATTCCAAGGTGTTTCAAGGACACAGGAGAAATCATACTTCACATGTGTTAATAGTATCATAGCACGAGCGATTGTGAAGCCTCACATACGTAAGAATAATGGGAACAATTTTGTGGCTTATTTCATCATTCTGACCATCAGATTTTCCGAGTGCTGCCTATGGGCGGATTTTAGTCTGTTTATAGTTGTAATGTCTTATTTTATTGGAAATCCTTGAACACACCACACACAAGGTGAAGCTGAGATTGTGGTTTTGTTTACTTTCCTTTCACTTTATTGCCACACGGCGAGACCGAAGACGTTGACATTGTATCGTAGTTACAGTAAGTGCTTTTACGTAGATCTCTTCACTTATCTCTACTCCTTTTGTGCCCTTTAAGAATAACCCTAGCTGTTACAAAGTGCTTTTTATAAAGGACTAGAAAAATAATAATATACTAGATATTTACAAAACTGTCCAGAAAGATCAATTTAATCCATACGGCATATTCAATGACTCGTTCAACTCGGTTTAATGTATTCAGTCAGTTGGATATCTTTGTTCAAGCTACAAAAAAAATAATATAGCTATCATTAGTACAGAAATGTAGAACCCCATGTAATTTTATTCACGACATTCACAGTGCTGTGGCGTAACAATACATTAAGTGTTTAATTAAGGCAACTGTTAACTGCCTCGTTTGATAAAGAAGAGCTTCAATCAATTATGAAAAATGCTTTTCTAATGGCTTTACAGAAATATGAGCGACTCGGGGAAGCCTGAACAAGGAATCATTTAATTCAGTCTTTAGAGGTGAATCCTCTTCTTAAAGGTCCCGCTGGTCCATAGAAGTAAGCAATGCAGTGTTATTTAGTCATTCAACAGTTCTTTTGAAAAACTATTGATAGCCTTTGTGTCTTTTTCTGCTAAATGTAAAAACTCCGATATTCAGCTGGCTAAACTGTAAATAAGAACAGCTTGTACCAAACACCCTTTGTGTTCCAGCATATTGGTGCTATTTGTAATACAATTTGAATCGTCAAAAGAAGACTTAATAATGAGCTACAAACAAAAGCAATCAGAGATGTGCACAGTCAATAATGTTTGCAAAGAAATGAAAGGCTGCTTTGCCTTGCCTACGCAATCATTTCCCCTGAAAGACAGCTTGAGGTGAATTAACGGAATGATTTCTCATCCCGTGAACACATCGTTAACTTTGGCACCCATTGAAAGCTCTCACAAAAGGGAGCGTGTAGGAACAGCGAGAGAGCCACCACGCTCCTGCTTTCTGCTGGATGGAGCTCATTACCTGTGTTTGTCTTGGAACCCAGAGCAATTTACATCGAGTCAAGCCTGTAAAATCACTTGAACCCGAGTAGCGAGGGTTCACCCGGCGGAGCCGACAAACACAATAGCAGAGATTTTAATGGAAAAGATTCACATTCAATGTGGGGAAGGAGGTGGTCGTCTCTTTAAGCAGGCTTCTTTTTCTGATTAGCCGCCATGAAATGGGCAGGTCGCGACCTTTGCGGAAAGATGATGATACTCGCTATGCTCTCAAGCATGTGTTCATGCTGGGCCTGGATACTTGCCTATGGTAAATGTCAATGTCAGAATGTTAACATTGTCACGCTGTTAATAAGGCTACAAGGTTTTAATGACCTGCTATATAACATTAAAACCACAATATGAAGTATTTTTCCACGCTTATATGACACGTTGACATTAAAATGGCTTATAATGAGAATGGTGGCTCTGTGGTTGTCATGGTGACCCAAAATTACCTACTTTTGCTATCTTCAATATTGGTGGACCAGCCTGGACTTTTTGCGTTACGTTAGAATGACTTTGCTAACATGGTGTGTTGTGCTTGTATAAACTTTGCTCCATGTGAAAATCTTTAAACATGTCAATTTTTTTTTTTATAAAATATGTCATGTCATCAAATTTTGGTTGAAATTATTATGCCTTCAATGGATTGACTAAATTTAAACGCACAGCAGTGGCGCTGGAAAAAAAACAGTTAATTATTACTCTTGCTTTTAAGAGTTACTTATTGTTTCCACCGCTAATGTAGATGTGTCACGTATAATTATTGTAATTTGTAAGTATTACCCTTTCCAGCTATTAATTATAACTATAACTTTGCATAATGGAAAAAAATAAAAATATGCATGAAAGAAATACAGAAAAAAATAAATTTTATAACAAAACGGTATTAGATGTGAGTCATGGGAATAAATAAGTTATTTAATTTATATAATGGCTCTTCATTTTGTAATTCTGCTGATTTGTCTTGACTGATGTGTTTGTGAAGGGTTTAAGATTGCACGATGCGACGTCTCTAATTAAGCAATACTTCCAATGTCATCATGTGGGCTCAGTCTCTGATGAAGACAAACAGGCGGCCCTCCTACAAATGGAGACTGTCAGGTCCTATCAGCCTGCAGCTCTGCCAGAGTAAACACAAACATAGCGCCGCCACCATAGAACAACCGATGCCAGCCAGAGGGCCGGCGCTCACTGGCTACTTTTGAGAAAAGCCACAAAGGCTTGGGCAAGGTCATGGCTTTTTACAACAATACAAAATTTAGAAATTATTTTCTAAATTTTCTTTCTCCGTGCTGTGCCATTGTAATAAGTCATCAGAGCTGAGAACTAATATTTAGAAGATAAATATAAAGCAATCAAACAAACACATTCATCAAAACAGGAGTTCAGAACATCCATTGAAACAATATTTGGAAAATAACACTCACTCAAATGATTCTTTCCGAAAGACGCAGAGAAAAATTTCCACTTCTTGTTTCCACCTCCCCGCCCGTTGCCGTCACAAGCCATATTTCCTCTGACTTGTTTCTGTCATCGTTATCTAAGCAAATCTGAAACACTGCTCTCTTCCCACAATAAAGCTGTCAGCCGAGCAACTGGCAGCCTGATTGATTTGAACTCTGCAAGTCATCATGTGGCAAAGCCTCCTACACCGCTGAATACATTAAAGTGCTGTTGACATTACAATTCTCCAGAGGGGAAACCCCCTTGGACGCAAACGTACACGATGCAATTGAAATATACAAATGATGCTATCAAAAAGAATGGCACTAAAGAACTATTTTGCCCTTTGTAATATAACATACGAATAAAGGTCAGGTGTAAACAGCACTCATGTATTATCAACTAGATGTACCACAGTGCTCATATTTATTGTTAAAGGGGTCCAGTGGTGTGAAGTGCATTATTTATATGTCTCTGCTCTTTGTGGCTCAACATATCCGAGATGAATGAAGAGCAAGATGAAATGCTGTGTTGTGACTGCCAGAGGTGAAAGGCTCAATGAAAAATCTACCCATGTTCCCTCGCACGAGTATCTTTCGTTCCCCTGCCATCTCCGAGCCTATTTGAAGGTGACATGTAGGAGGAGATGGATGTGTGGTTTGCAGCCATTAAAGGCAAAGAAGCTATTTGTGGCTTGAGAAGCGTTACAGAGCCTGGAGTGATGCAGAAACAGGAGACTCATGCTGCTGCGCTGTTTTCCTCATAACACAATGACCTTTTGCAATGGCTGCAGAATAAAATACTTTGTAATCTTAGAGAAAGGGAAAAAAGGTGCTATAACAATGATGACAACTTCTGCTCACAGCTGTCACCCAAAATTGCCATTAAAGCACAATGGTAGCAATGAAATTACCGTATTTTCCGGACGATAAGGCGCACCTAAAAACCTAAAATGTTCTCAAAAGCCGACAGTGCGCCTTATAGTCCGGTGCGCCTTATATATGGACCAAATTCCTAAATTTAAACTGGCCCGAAGCATTGTGTCATGAAATCAATCATAAGTGGCCCGCTGAAGACTATGAATCATGAATCGAAAAGACGATGGATCATTATTTTGTGATTATAAAGTAATTTGCTGCATCTGAAGTTGAAATAAAAAAGATAAAATGGAGAATGATTTGATTTGGATTAAAAATCTGACATGATGCATTAATGGTGCGCCTTATAGTCCGGTGCGCCTTATATAAGGACAAAGTTTCATAATGGGCCATTACGGTACATATATGTATATCATTTATATATATACATTTATATACGTATATATAAATATATGCTAAAAGATGGTTAGCATTATTCCTTGTAGACATAATTAAAGCTAACCCCAGAGGATCATCACCTGATGATCACGCGCATAAAAATGCATCTGCATATTCATGCAGTATGCCAAGAAAACACAGCAGCAATGTAACGAGGCAAACCAAATGCTTATCATAAAAAGAAACAGCTACAGTACTCAGGGATTATGGGCTCTTAATGATGACAGCGCCGCCAATAAATATGCAGTTTAATCTTAGTGCCTTGTTTGTACAATACCTGATGGGAGCATTTAGAGATGAAGAGAGTGATGGAAATTGAAGGAGAGGAAAAAGAAGTCAGCCCACAATTGATGACAGTGCTAGAACAAGTTGTGATTGCGTGCGTGCTGAATGATAAGCAAAGCCAAGTTGGCTTAAGATACTGGCTGAAGTGAATGTTTGCTTTTGAAAGGAGCATTTTTAGAATAACGGCCACAGAAAAAGATGCACGTATAGTAATTTATCGCATGATCAAATCTGAAAGGCCTTTCATTAATAACTGAATATCATTTTGCAGTTTCAGATGCATTAAGGCTCCAGACTTGTCAGTTCAAGTATGCTGATTGTGAAATTGATCCTAATGATTACTTAATGATGCTAGATTGATGATTAAAAGCAAAGCTATTAGAGTTGCAAAAAAAAAAATCGAAAGCAAAAGATACTTTCAGACTCAGCGAGGGAGGGTGTGATTATTCATTCCCCTGCCTTTGGTGCAAGCAGCGGGAATTCAGTTCACACTCAGTGATCATGTGAATGAGAGTGTGAAATTCTCTTTATACCGTCTCCTATGATTGACTGGTGACCAGTCCAGGGGTTAGTCTGTCTTTTTTAATCGTAATCGTTCTGCCAATTAAATCGGCCAGGTCTCGGTAACAATAAGCAGGGTAAAAAAAAAAAAAAAAAAAGAGGACATTAATCTAATTTTGAGACTTCAAATAGATGAATAGATCAAGGACAAGTGGTGGCATCATACACAAAGTAGGAACACAATGATCTGTACAATCCTCTGACCTCATTTTCCGTGAATGGAACTAATTATTGCAATATTCTCTACGGAGGTTATGAGGGTGGGAGGGGGATACTAAAATTGGAGAGACTCCCACAAGTTGACATTAAGCCTGTTATAAACATCTGGTAATGTGCGAGACATCATTACAGCCAAACCATATGTGGACTAATTCCGGCGTAATCACAACCAAATGTGCTGCACACTGAATATTCGTAGCTGTGAAGCAAAGCTCATTTTAGATTCCACACATATCTTATAAAAACAACATCAGTCCCTCAGATATTACAATTACCTCGACGGCTGCAAGAAAATCCACATTCACGACAAGGTGATGTTTTCACTTTGTGTCAGTAACTAGAATGTACTGTATTTTCCGCACTATAAGGCGCACCGGATTATAAGGCGCACCTTCAATGAATGCCCCATTTTAAAACTTTGTCCATATATAAGGCGCACTGGATTATAAGGCACACCTTCAATGAATGGCCCATTTTAAAACTTTGTCCATATATAAGATATATATATTTGGCACGCGGGCCGGACTTTGGACATGCCTGCTGTAGTGGCTCAATATTGGTTCATATATAAGGCGCACCTGATTATAAGGCGCACTGTCGGCTTTTGAGAAAATTTGAGGGTTTTTTGGTGCGTGTTATAGTGCGGAAAATACGGTATAAAAAGTATTTGTTGGATTGGAGAACAAGCATATTGTTGCAAATCCATCTTCAGCAACTGTGCAGAAAAGCATCCATGGCTCCTCTGATTATCAAAAGTGTTGCCTGTTCTTTCTGCTCAGCTTCTGTCTCGCCACCTAACTCTCTCGCTCGTTGACCCATCTCACTAAATCGGCACTGAGGAAAACAAACACCCCCCCTTCTCGATTCCCTCAGGACACCTCAGTGCCTCTTTCCACAAAGCAAATAATGTTGTGTTACACAGTGAACCATTTTTTGCCTTCCCATTTTCCTGTCTTTTACTTCAAACGCTGTCCCCGCAACAACAATCTGTTGACCGAACTCGGAAAAACAAAAGCCCTTCATTAATATCCTAATGTGTGAACATCAGTCGAGAAAGAGTTGAATTTGTTTCCTAAATCGTAATCACAGCCTTGTGTAATTCGCTCCCCCCTCCCGATTTAACAGGAGCCATTCCACTAAAAGCAGATTAGCACCTGAGGGTTGACAAAGAGGTGATTTAATTAACCTCAGCCTATTAGTGTGAGAACAGCGCTTTTGTTTCAGAGGAACTCAACAAGCCGCAATAAACTTGCACATGAATAATGATGCAAAGGACTCAAATACAGATTAGTAGGCCATGACAAACTTGTCTTTGTACACGCTCCATCACCTAAGGCCATGATATTTGCCAGATTAATCAATCTCATATACTGGGGATACGCTAATCTGTTAAAGTGATGATGATAATTTAGCTCATTTAAATGCAAATGAGTTTGGTTGAATTAAAATAATCAAATAAAAAAATAAAAATAAAATAATACTTCTCAATTTAGGTAACATTTAAGTCATAAATGAGTTTGGTTGAATTTAAATAATTAAATAAAAATTAAAAAATGAACAATTATTTCTCAATTTATGGAACATTTATGACAAATCACTTGCTCACCTAAAAAAAAATATTCTTGAGCACCACTGCTACCTTCCAAGTTGTAGATCAAAATCAAGATGTGCAAATAAAATGTCAAACTAAAACTGTGTCAGTTACGATAAAGTGCCCTTAAAAAATTAATTTAAGCGCGGCGCCGTTTCAACCAACGTGTGAAAAGCAACTCAACGCGATTGTGTGTGAGCTTCACACTGAATGGAAAATGCTCTCAATTGAAGCATTAGTAGAGTGCACTGAATATCAATCATATTTCTAAACATATGCAGCTACTATATGAATTCATCAAAACCTGTCCACCTGTGAAATTCCTCCACTCCCAAGGAGCCATCCTAATTTCTAATCAGCTGCAGATTGAAAGCACACATAAGTAATAACAGGTTGAAGGGAAGCGAGGTCTTACATCAGAAGCCCTTCATCAATCAATCCTGTCGGAGCGACCCAGCAGGAGTGAGCTGCAACATTACATCATTAAAGGCGGCAGGTTCTTATTCACGCATAACTCCCACCACATGGAAACAAGTCAAGCGTCAAGCTTTGATTTAATGCCACTTCCTGCAGCAAGCATCAATATCAATTACTGTTGCTAACGGATGTATTTTGTAAGGAGTGGGTAATATCAGCCCCACATTTATTTGGTTTATTTTCAACCTGTTATGAAAATTGTAGGGCAACAGCCACCGTGACAAAAGACTTGTAGTCGTTTCTGGAAATGAAATGAGAAAATGACCATATTGGTTTGGAAGTTTTCTTGAGGTTGACAAGCCGGGAGTTGAACTGTATTCCTAATTTGTGTTGAACATTACAAAAAGAACAATTGCAACCCAATTCAGAAGTCTATTTTTCACCCAGAATTGGAATTCCTCGTTCCTCAAGGCTCAGCACCTTGCGAAACTACGACTGTGGGTCACCACAGTACACACAATCATTTTGTGTACCGTATTTTTCGCACTATAAAGCGCACCGGATTATAAGGCGCACCTTCAATGAATGGCCCATTTTAAAATTTTATCCATATATAAGATGCACCAAATTAAAAGGGGTGTATACGGGAGTATAATCTGGCTAGTTTGCGAGGTTTTTTTTCCTCCACTATGTATCATCACTCATTGAGATTAATTATTTTCTGTGGTTCAAGAGTTCTGTCACACAAAAAAAAAAGAGAATGGTGATATGTAGGAGTCTTGTCTTTTTACTGATTCACTGTGAGAAGCCTCCTAAAACTATTCATGACAGCACACAAAATGTGGGCAGGCATGCTTCAGGAAAGCTAACAAGTGCCAAATCCACAGTCTGATTGTCTTTTACAGATCTAGCTGCCAAAAACACATTTGCAAAACAGCTTCCCCCCCCCCCCCCAGATGAATGACAAGATAATGAAGAAGCAAAGTGAACTTTGCAGGATTTGACATTGTGCATGTAAACGCATTTGTACTTGATGTAAACATCATTTATGACATCTTCCCCACAGTTACTTCATCATAGTTGTGCTCGTAAAAACAATTTATACCTTAACTGAATTTTAAAACCTCGTGACTGTCACTGACTTACAGCATAATAAAACTTGCACTCCTAATTGAAATATACAATACCGGCAGACACACTCACACACATCTCTCCCTTCTCGGAATGTTTTTTTTTTTTTTTTAATATATAAAATAAAGCTCCTCCGTTTATTCTACTTTAAGAAAGCTGCCATGCTTTGACCTATCATGGATTTGATTTAAGTCTTGTGGGTAATACACCAGAGAACTTCCCTGTCAGTAAAGCTGTTTGTTTTTGTGGTACACACAAAAAGATGAGTTGATGTGGTGGTGATTTGTTGGCTGCCACCCTTTATCACATCCAATAGGAGAAAAAGCAGCAGCTAAACTGATAAATCCTCTCGGTGCTTTCAACTCCTGCTGTTGTTTTTAAACTATTAATCTCTACACGTCGCTCTGCTTCGGCTCTATTGGATTTACCAGAACCTGCCCGTAGCCTTAAACGCAACATTTTAGTTTTATTTGTGAACATTCTGTCAAAGCAGATATGTCTATTTCAACGCTGGGGTATACATAATTCATCCGCCTTTGTCAGCGATCATTATCGGGAAATCTCACCGCACCCTTCCTCTGTTGCTTGATATGTGTCGGTGTACAAAACTGCATGTGTCGACACGAAGCTTTGCGTTGTTGAGGCAAAGGCAGCTGGCATAGCTCCACAAGCCCTGAAAGTTAGTTAATGCTGACACTGCAGTTTGTGAAAGAAACACAGAGGAGAGCATAAACAGGACAGTCGGCCATCACTTATCGTGTGATCTCCATTTGTTCTTGTCCAGTCTTCTACAAAAAGTTATTGTAATGTGTTGAATAACTCGTGAGCGCAACTAAGTGAGCCCCACACTCGAGTTGACTCAAGTCGCTGATTTTATGACTAGCCAATTGCTAACACCTCCCAAAAAAAAAAAAAAATTTTACAGATGCGCTAATTTATGGGGGTCAAAGTTAAGGCTCAGGGGCCAGATCCGGCCCGTCAGATCATTCTATGTGGCCCGTGAAAGCAAATCATGTATGTCGACTTAAGTGATCCTGGCTAAAATCTGTGCCAAAATATCTTTCATGTGTATTAAATAACCTTTTTATTTTTATAGTAACTTGAACAATAAGTAAACAAACTGATGTACTAGACATGTGATGGTAAATCTTATACTCTATTATATCAATATATAAATAAACTGTTTACCTTTAATTCATTTCCACTGTTTCGTACAGGATCTTAAATTGTATTCAATGTATTTGCCCTCAGTACGGATTACAGAACATTAATTATGTAAAACCTTGCTTTGCCGGTTATTCTTACATCAAGAAACCTTCCGGGCACTTGTGAAAAAGGAATAATTATGATTATTACTGTTGTTGTTATTACCAGAACTAGATACCAGCAGTGATTTGGAGACAACTTAATGAGGTCTTTACAAGATTTTTGATTTTCTTTCGAAAACTAATCTGTTTTGATTATGCACTATTCACTTGTTAATGCTTTCAGTTCAGTCACAACGTTCCTGTCTGATTAAGCTGTGCTCCGTTAAAATTGATTGAAAATCTTGTATTCGCTGCAATCAAACTGCAAATGCTTTTAAAAAAGTGACAGAAGAGAATTACTCGAAAAATATGAACTCTCTCAGTGTGAATTAATTTCATTTGATTTCCTTAATGTACCCGTTTTAATAAATGTCCATTTGCGAGATAAATCGTGTTGAGCTATTTTAATGGGTCCGGAATGCTGGCTCATAGCCAACTACTTTAATATTATAACCTTTACGCAGATATATCAAGTTGTTTTAATTTTAACACGAGTATCCTTGTATTGGCATCAATTTATTCTAACACTTGCATTTCAATTCATTATAAGTGTTTGTTGTGGTGTGTAGCTGAATGGCAGCCAACAGCTTTGTTAAATAGATTTCAGACTGCTCCAGCGAGAGGGAGTGGAGCTCCCGAGGACATGTCTAAAAATGTGTTAATGATATACAGCATGGAAAAAAACACACAGACACACACACACTGAGCGTGCAAATCATCGCAGGCATATTAAATGCCAAGTCCAAGACCTGTAAAAGTACTTCACTTCCCCATTCTTACACTGCATTCATTTTTAAACTCAATGAGATGATTGATTTATTTGTTAGTTTGGGCATGGGAGAAAATATTTGGGTCAACTAGCTGTGTTGATACACTTTTTTTTGTTTTTATACTTGAAACAGTCTGAGGTTTGAGGAGCTGGCTTACTTCGACTTGACAACCACATAGTTTTACCACAGCAGTAGTTTTGCTGTAACCACTATCATACTTTTGGTTTGAGTGTAAAAAGATGTAAAAACTTCAGTGGAATCATTTTGTTGAGAAAAGTCTTCCCCTTGGATTATTCGTTGTATTTATTATAGAATAACAAAATGTGGGATAATGAGGTTGATTCAAGCGTGCTTTCCCGAGACTCCAGATTTGAATCGTTTGAGGTGTGAAGATGTTTTGAAGATTTTTAAATTGTGTTTATTAGCCATGCTTTCATGGTTTGTATTTGGATAGGATTTTTCAAATCAGTTCCGAGTTAGATATTTTCAAGCCCTAATTTTTTATCCCTATGCGCTCTTGTTTCTGTAATCTCACATTTTTCAAACAAACACACATAAGAAGTTTATTATCGGACTAGAAACCATAAAAACAGATTGGACTAAATCCATCAAGTCAAACAACTTCTCTTGCACTATAACACCAGATTTATCTCAAGAACTTCGATGGAGAGCTTTTGAGAGATCAATATTACTGCGAGACCTTCAGTGAGAGGACCAAAGAGTGAAAAAGGGATGATCCTACACAACAGTTGAATAACTGCACTCATACCGACAGTCCTCAAAAATTAAGAGTGGAAGCCTGCATGACTCAGCCTATTTTTTTTTTTTTTGTCCAAATCCATCACTTTGGCTCCAGTACTGGATCGCTCTCAGTATTTTAAAGCTGGCGGATGCGGTGCGAAGGGGCTTTAGCAGCGCTAACAAATTTGTTCTGTGTAATTGGCAGCCTTGGGTTATTATGGCACACGCTCCAGGGAAAGTGCAAAAAGCTGGAGTAAACACAGCAGGCTATTGTGAAAACATAATACCTTATCATGGGGTCTGCTTATAGAGTGATAAGGCCAAGTGGTTACTCCACAGGCTGTTTCCATCCACAGCCTGCACAACACAGACAAAGCCCCGCTTTTAGAATAACTAAATCAATCTTATGAGTGTGTGCTCTCACTTGTACACGCCAGAGATGTACTGAACTGGTTGAACAAATAACATGGTGCATTTACGTAAGCATGTTTCTCAATATTAAACTGGAAAGATTCATTTCTAAATACACAACCGTATTTTCCGGACTATAAGGCACACCTTAAATGAATGGCCCATTTTAAAACTTTGTCCTTATATAAGGCGGACTATAAGTGCACCATTAATGCATCATGTCAGATTTTTAATCCAAATCAAATCATTCTCCATTTTATCTTTTTTATTTCAACTTCAGACGCAACAAATTACTTTATAATCACAAAATAATGATTCAGAGTCTTTTTGATTCATGATTCATAGTTTTCAGCGGGCCACTTATGATTGATTTCATGACACAATGCTTCGGGCCAGTTTAAATTTAGGAATTCGGTCCATATATAAGGCGCACTGAGGTTTTTAGGTGTGCCTTATAGTCCGGAAAATACGGTATATATGTTTGAAGATGACAATATATCTTCCCTATCTTAGAGTTTCAATTGTACGTCATTAAAATCTGTTTAACTAACACATACGGTATCATTTGTTTATTTCCGAGCAAAATCCAGGAACATCTGTTTCGCACATTTTAATCATGTGCAATTGAGTTTTTTTTCAGACGTCACAATTTTACAGTTCATCTTGGTATCATTTAAATTCCCATATGTTTTTTATTTTGTGGTATTCAGGCTATCATAAGATGTCGGAACACAAAGCGTTGCGCGTATCTACGCAAACTATGGCAAGGACAGTTGAGATTTGCCAGTTGGTTTTCCAGCCTTATTGAAGTCTGTTAGCGTTTGTCATTTTGATCACGGCGTTCAGTGTGTTGAGATTGGCGCAGTTTCCAGCTGTACTCATATAACGAGGAAAACAGACCGCGCCAAAATGGCAAGCATAGCATTGTGCAGGAAAAATTGTGGAATTACATTAAAGATCAATTTGTGCTTCTGAATTATTTAAAAATATTCCTTATATAATTACAAGCTAGTCATTTTCCATCATGTGAAGTCAGCCAAATGTGAAATCTGGTTGACATTACCTCTGTATGTGGATAGTAAATTTAGATAAGATTTCACAGAAAAATAAATATTTTAATACTTGACGTTTATGTGCTTAACATGTGCCACAAAAGTCTAGGAACGGGTTGTACCGAGAAAACACAACTACATGTTCCATCTCCCTTGACCTGGGTCAGGCAAGACACCAGAAGGCCTGACCAGGATTTTTACTGCATCCGAATCACACCAGACAGATAAAATGTTTCGCCTTCATCAAGTATTCTCATAAACATCAAAACCGCAATGATTTAACCGGATGCTTTTTTCATGTTTACTAATTAAGCTTGTCTTACTTAGTCAAGCGTGAATGTTTGCAATGTTGCTCCAGGCACATTACACATTACAGCAATGCTAATTAGGATGCAAAATGTATGTCACAATCAATTTGATTGCTCATCCTGTTATTTATTGAAAAATAACTGCCTTAAAAAAAACACACAAATGATTTCACAATCCTGATGTTTGCTCATGCATTTGAACACGCAACATAAATAGTTTCATGATAACACCTTAGTCTGAGTTGAGCATTTAAGTTGACCACAGGGTATGATTTGTCATCAGTGATCAATCAAAGCGAATAGCTCAAAACCACTTTAACGCTTGCTGAAGACAGAGTACACATGGCTGATTGGAAAGCTCTCTAGTGAACTGAAATGACACATCTAAAAGCACATGAAGCCCTCCGACTGAGAGTCGACAGCAGTTACTTTCACAGCAAAGTGGGGGCGGTGCTATCATTGAATCTATCAGAGATTAGTGATTATTACCGTATTTGCCGGTGTATTGGTCGACCTTTTTCGATCCAAAATCGACCGAAAAAAATCGACCTCGACTTATACACCGAGTCATAAAATTTAACTTCGTATTCATCGCTTCAAATGTGATGGTAACCAAGGCCGTTTCTCATGCATCTCATTGTGCGTTGCACTTAGAAAATTTGAACCGGGCGGCGTGCGCGAGTGCGCGGCCCGCTGGAAGTCGAATGAGGCGCCGCCACCACCTCCGCGGTGCTTATAAACAGCCGATCCGCTCGGCGGGGGCTATTTTCGGCCACTTGGCTCGTGCGCACGGCCTCCCGGATGTGCCGGGCGGGTGCGCGAGCTCGCCGGTGTTGTGCTCGATTTGGTTCCCCCGTGAGATTTTGTTCCCCCTGCCGCGGGAGCGCGCACGCCTTGTTTGGAAAGCGAAAAACCGATCCCGTACGGCGTCGTACGGCGTCAGCACTATGTTGTTTTCAATAAAAACATGAAGAATTCACGTTTGCGTCAGTCAATTTTAATTTTTATAAAGGATTATTCTCATTTGATGTCTTTAAATTCATCCGCGTTCTGCCATTGAAGCGGGGTGCATTCAAAGACCAGTCGTAAAGACGGAACACTCACTCACTTCACCAAAAAGCAACGATATAATTACGTGAGCTCTTTGCATAAACCTCGATGCAAAGAAACTCCTCCTTTTGGGTACCGTTACATGCTACAAGGAGTATATATTACAAAGGAGACTTTATTCTTAATTGTAATCATCATTCATCCATCCATTTTATTACTCAGGTATTTTCAAAGCGAATTAATATTGTTGCATTTATTAATTTGCTTTAAAATGACAGCGCAATATAATTAAAAGCTGACACTCTAGCAATGTCAAACGTTTTCATTGAAGAAAAAGCCACACACGTTTTGTGATCAAATCTTTCATAACGACAATGATTTGAGTGAATTGATTTGAATGAATAATTGAGAAGAAATTTCAGTTCTGAAGGCTCCTTTTGTCCCAAGCAAAGTGAAAGGTGGTGGGATAAAAATTGTAACAGAAACGCTATAAAAAATGTCAAGGCGTGAATATTTGTGCCCCCCTCCCATTTTGAGAACGGTGAGTCCTGGACATCGACTGGCTTTTTTTCTGTCTTCCTGGGGGTCTGCTCAGGTAGTGTGGCAAATTTGAACAGGTTCCCTCATTCCTGGCCCAAATTACAGGGGGGGAACATATCCTCACGGGTGGCCCGTGAGGATATGTCCCCCCCCCCCCTTATTTTGAGAACGGTGAGTCCTAGACTCCAGCTGTTTTTTTTCTGTCTTCCTGGGGGTCTGCTCAGGTAGTGTGGCAAATTTGAACAGGTACTCCTTGTAGCATGTAACGGTACCCAAAAGGAGGAGTTTCTTTGCATCGAGGTTTATGCAAAGAGCTCACGTAATTATATCGTTGCTTTTTGGTGAAGTGAGTGAGTGTTCCGTCTTTACGACTGGTCTTTGAATGCACCCCGCTTCAATGGCAGAACGCGGATGAATTTAAAGACATCAAATGAGAATAATCCTTTATAAAAATTAAAATTGACTGACGCAAACGTGAATTCTTCATGTTTTTATTGAAAACAACATAGTGCTGACGCCGTACGACGCCGTACGGGATCGGTTTTTCGCTTTCCAAACAAGGCGTGCGCGCTCCCGCGGCAGGGGGAACAAAATCTCACGGGGGAACCAAATCGAGCACAACACCTGCCTCCCGTTGGTGCCGGGTGGCGTGCGCGAGCTCGCCGGCCGCGATCTCCTCCGCGGTGCTTATAAACAGCCGCATGCGCACGGCCTCCCGGAATTTGAACACATTTCGTCAATAAATTTCGCATATTGAATTTTGAAGTTTAATATAATGCAACAATTGAGCTCGACTTATACAAAGGATATATCATAAAATCGTAAATTTCCGTCGAATTTTAGGGGGTCGACTTATACACCGAGTCGACCTGTACACCGGCAAATACGGTAATTACTATATTTTAGTAATGGGCTTTGGTAAACAACTTTCTAGTGCCAATAATTTGCTCAGCTTGTGTAGAAATAGCAGGAGTGGAAGCCAGTGGAAAAATCAGCATGCTCACTTTAAACCACAGGTGTCAAACTCAAGGCCCGGGGGCCAGATACGGCCCGCCACATAATTTTATGTGGCCCGCGAAGACAAATTGTGCATCAAATTTGCGTGTCATTACAGGAATCGCAAATTGTCTTCACTTTTAACATTTTTTTTTTTAATATTTGACCAGTTTTTACTCGTCTGATTTGAAAACGAGTAATTTGTCAGTTTGTTTTGTAGCTTTTACTGTATATAATATGAGGTGGTCATACATTTATTTCATAATGGCCCTCCGAAAGAAGCTATGACTACAATGCGGCCCGCGAAAAAAAATGAGTTTGACACCCCTGCTTTAAACCATTTACTACATTGACAGCTATAGACGTCAACAATTAATATTAATACAGCTGGCAGTGAATGAGTTAAAAGAATTATTATGGAAGGGAAGAGTAATTAGAGATCCACATCAGTTTGAGATTTCAGCCGGAGGATTTTCTCCAAACTATTGAAAAGACAAATACAGAAAAAAGATTTCCTGCTTCCCTGCAATTAGTATGGACTGTGCAGTTAACCACAAAATAGTCTGGTCTCAATTGAAAAAAAATAAATAAACAAATCTTCGTGAGTGCATCATCATGGGAGCCATTACACACAACAGAGACCAAGTGATTACAGCCATGGCTCCACTTCAGGGATACCATTTTACAATCAACACCCGCAAACATTTATCTCTCTCTATCACCAGGAGCTTCCCAAGTAAAGACAAAGATGAGGAGGCAAAAAATATGGCTAGTCTGATGGCCACATGTAGGCTGGGGATGTGTATTCATATTCCCAGATGAGGCGGCATTCATGTGTGCCAATGTAAGGACTACGATTTACAAATGGTATGGTGCAGTGGAGCACTTTAGAAGTTCTGGTTTCATCTTTCTCTAGTCCAGGGGTGTCATTTTTTTCGCGGGCCGCATTGTAGTCATAGCTTCTTTCAGAGGGCCATTATGACTGTCAACCCAAATAAATATATGATCACCTCATATTATATACAGTAAAAGCTCCAAAACAAACTGACAAATAACTCATTTTCAAATCAGATGAGTAAAAACTGGTCAAATATTATTAAAAGTGAAGACAATTTGCAATTCTCGTAATGACACTCGAATTTGATGCACAATTTGTCTTCGTGGGCCACATAAAATTATCTGGCGGGCCGTATCTGGCCCCCGGGCCTTGAGTTTGACACCTGTGCTGTAAGAAATTTCATATTCTTGCCATATGACTTGTCTTCATATAGTCTCTCCAACATTACCAAGCTCCAAATACTTCCATAGCTCAAATATCAGACATAAATGTTGAATAATTTGAATAGCCTGAATGCTCCCATCCGGCTCCAACATCCCAAGGTCCCAATTCTTCTGTTTTACGTCAACTCGGAACATTGATGCAAGTCCCTTGCTACATACCTATTTGTTTTGCCTGAGTTCACGTGAATACACAACTGTCAGTCCCCGCCCCCCTCCATGACTGACATGAGTGGGCGATGTACGTAGAGCGTTTATGAGCCGTGATTATCCTCCCGTGCAGTATTCTATCCGACATAACAATAATGAGAAGCTGTGCAGAATATACATTCTCTTTTTCTCCATGAAAGCTAAAACGTGTTTATGGCCTGCTGCTCTTTGCTGTTAGAATCCAATCACCCAACCGCATGTTTGTAACAGATGAAGAGGTTTTCAACTGAGGCGGCAAAATAACAAACCTGAAGGGAAAGATAACACCTGTGTTGTAAAACACGCAACACAGCCCAGTGATGGCAATAGAGGAAGTTGTACCATTTAGTCAGCATCTGTGGTCAAACTGGTGCATCAACACTTAATAAAATAGCTGATGTTGGATCTGAGCGGTCGCCGATCAATAAGGTTGCCGAAAGACCAACTGAGAGTTTCAATCACGGTAATAAAATAAATTGATAGATTTTGAAATAGATGCATGCATACATCAAAATGTTTGAAAAGAAAATAGAAATTCCTAAAGTTGCCCCAAAAGTTGTATAATTTGGATAAATTAAATAAATAAATTAGGAAAGTAAAAAAAAATGCACACTGCAAAAAGTCTATGTTAATTATTTGAATTAAAAACGTATAAAAAAAATGCACACTGCAAAAGGTCTATGTAAAGTATTTGACTTTCACAAAAATCTTGATAATTTCTTGCTGCTGTCAGTTTATTTTTTCCCATGTGAGTCTCATTTTTATAAACAAATTTTATTCTGTCATAAGAAATAAAAGGTTTTTTTTTTTATTTTCCTTGATTGGTTATGTTTCTTCTTAGCTTTTTAATCTTCTTGCTTGAATAAAAATAAAATTGGCAGTGCTCATGACGCATTCTTGCAGATCATACATCACTGACTCAGTTTGTCTTAAAAGCTACTAAATAAATATTAGATAGTATTACTGTCAAGAAACAGAAAATATGGCTCTGTACAAGTGGCATTCAGAAAACTCGGCCTGATCTTTATGTAACTTAATTGAAATGTGTCCCCGCCCCCCCATCATATTAAAAAAAAACAAGCTGTGAATACATTTGATTTCACATTATCCCCCTTCTTACACTGAAACATCAATCAATGTGCTTCCGTGCCTGCACAAGTTCTCCCTCAGGCAGCTTTCTTGGAGCTGTGCAGAGAAAATCAATTGTTTTTGAAATGCTACGTTTTGAATTGTTGCCAACAGTATCAGACTACGGGCTAACGTCGGTGAACAAAATAGCAGACTGTTCAATTGCAATTCATCATCTTCATGAGGATGTATGAGAAGGGGGGAAAGCCTTTATTGAAATAATTACAGCAGTTGATTCTCACAGCAGAGG
Source organism: Syngnathus floridae (assembly GCF_059516105.1). Classification (NCBI taxonomy): domain Eukaryota; kingdom Metazoa; phylum Chordata; class Actinopteri; order Syngnathiformes; family Syngnathidae; genus Syngnathus; species Syngnathus floridae. The sequence goes on along the minus strand of NC_142427.1, from coordinate 8,009,858 downwards.
TGGAGGATTCCCGCTGTACTTTAAATGTCAATAGGTATCAATTAAAAAGCCAATATGTGTTATTTGAAGGTCTGGCAAGACAATGCACCTATTATCAGCGCTTCACTTGATACTTCCCACATGCCCTGCGATGACTCAGCTTTAATCGAGCATGGGGATGCGATTGTTTGAAAATTCCCAGGTTGAGTGCACCTTTGGCCTAGATGTAAAACCCATAACTCGCATAAAATGACTGCTGGCAAGAAAACTGAAGGAGAAACATTGGAGGAAATGAGTGTGGTATTTGTTAAAGACATAAAATCATTTTGTGATTTGTTATTTTGTTCAAGTGGATGTGTGTGCAATTGTGCATAGCTTATTTTCTTTACAGTCTTACGGTTTATGGTTCTTGATCTTCGGGCACTACCATCATCCTTCATTTCAAAGTATTTCTTAGTCCTCATGTTATATTGTAGGGAGCTGACCAATTGTAAATATTTTATTACCGTATTTTCCAGAGTATAAGGCGCACCGGACCATAAGGCACCTTCAATGAATGGCCCATTTTAAAACTTTGTCCTTATATAAGGCGCACTGGACTGTAAGGCGCACCATTAATGCATCATGTCAGATTTTTAATCCAAATCAAATCATTCTCCATTTTATCTTTTTTATTTCAACTTCAGACGCAACAAATTACTTTATAATCACAAAATAATGATCCATAGTCTTTTTGATTCATGATTGATAGTCTTCAGCAGGCCACTTGTGATTGATTTCATGACACAATGCTTCGGGCCAGTTTAAATTTGGGAATTTAGTCCATATATAAGGCACACTTTAGGTTTTTAGGTGCGCCTTATAGTTCGGAAAATACGGTATTCAGTTTATCTTCTACTTGTATAGTTGGATTTTCTGTTTATTACTATTTTAGGCAACCACCTCTGAGTTAGTTTTTATATCACGCTGACCTCTTGTCGAAGTTTTTAGTTGGTCTTCTTTCTCACTTGTAATGTGCTTTTTGTCCTCCTCAATTTGAATAAAGTAAAAATATGAAAAACAAGTGTGCATCATTTGGTTACAAGAGGTTTAAAGTGTTGCTTCTAAGGCCAAAAATGGTTTTCCAGGCCAGCTGCAGCTGTGTGCTCATGTGAGAGGAATAAAAACTCACTCCTGCATGTATCTTTATCATTTCATTGTTAAGATTTTTAAAAATTGGGTGTTTGCAACAATTTTGCCAACTTTGTGTTGACATTATTTCGTTATTCCTGCAACAGTCATCGTTCCTAACCCGCGTGACAAAAGGTTGCACTGATTACATAACTAAACTATGTGTACTCATCCTTGAACAAATGTACCATGCTCCAGCTAAACTCTTCCAGCCCGCTGCTATTAACAAGCAAGACTTTAGGTGTCAAGCATGCACAAGCACAGCACGGATTTTCTCGCCCGAGTGCACCCATAGACATTTCACTTTGGCATTACTTGTGGTAAATAGTATTTAACCACTGTAGGGCTGGTAGCCAAGCAATGATGCGCTAGCTTCATTAGCAATCCATTCAATAATAATGACAGTCATTAAGAGCTGTTATAGACTGTTAAGGGTCAGAGGTCAAGTTCCACGAAGCTCTTTGTAGACTATAGAAGCATTTTCTGTACAGACATTGCGATGTATAGCAAAACAACCAATTTGCATTTGCAGCGCACAAAAGTCAATAATAAAATGTAGGGAAGCGGATTTCACTAAAATCCCTGCGAGCTATTCCTGGTTAGAAATAATGTAATGTTGATGTCAGAATGAGATAGTGTGCAAATAATGGTAGGCCATCAGGGGAAAAACAAACAGCAGTAAAGTACTTCCTTGCAGGCAAACAGAAGACAAGTTCCAATATTCAGCTGGAGTCCAATAAATAAAGACTTAGTCAAAACAATAACTTGCATCACTTACTAATTGAATATCAACAAGTTTCTTGGATGAGGCAATTCAAAGTGACTAAACTGAAAATTTCTAGGGATAATATATTACAACACGAAAAGCAGGCCTGGGAGCAATGTCCCTCCAGCATGGTGAAAAACACGAGCATGTTCCTCAAGGGGTCTGACCTCATCAGAATTTAACTTCATCCAAACAGGAACTACTGATGCCGTGATGTGCTCAAGAACATTTACAACATAACCTGTTTTCGTTGCCTTTCCGAAACTGCACTACTTAAGCAACCCTGGAAAACCCACGCAAAGAAAATGTCACCCATGTTAATTCAGCTACTAAAATAACAATAATAAAATGTCAAATTTAACACCAAGAGCCTGTTCTATCAGGAAGTATGAGCGCTTCCTTCACAGGACAGGAAAAGTGTTCTGTTAGACAAGTATCGGAGCAATTTGAAGATGATGGTGGTGATTTAGGCGCTAAATTGGACAATGATAGCGTTTCGGATAAATTGTTTCAACTGCATAAGAGTGATGGCGGTAAATCTTCTTTCCAAAGCAGAGACACATTCAATGACTTGTCCACTGATGCTGTTCGGCCACAGTTAGAGCCAAATTGTGCCACAAAAACTAACAAGAGGCTAAAAAAAGGCTTTGAGTTACCTGTTGTGTACTTTCAAGGAGAACTTTCAAGGATGCCACAACGGACATTACTTTTGTGCTTTGTTTCCCTTGATATGTTTGAAAATATTGTTGACCCTACCATTTAACAGTTTCCAAAATGTGTAGACACTGATAAATAGGATAGAACAAATTCCAGGAATGTATTCCAGGATGGGAATAATTCAAATGTTAGGACTCCTTTGGCCAAAGTGTGACATACAATTCCACAAAAACAAAATAAGCCCAAAAAAACCCATCACATGTATCTTTTTAAATCAGTCTTGATTAGATGAATTCATTAAACATCATTTGACTGAAAGCCTTCAACATCCACAGTTTGATCTTTTCTGTTCTATTATAATACTGAGAATGAACTGTGGCTTTTTCAACGACTGGAAATCGACACCAGACGACAATGATGTTGGGGAGGTAAAGTGAAGCATTGAAGCGTAAAAGAAAATCTGATTTTGTGATAAAACATGCCCTTTCTAACTAAAATACCGCTCACTAAATCCACTCCTGTCTGTCATTAAACTCTGACAAGAAAGAATTAAAAGGCTAAAAACATCCACAGAGAGAACTTTTGAAACAAGGTCACACAAAAGCAAGTGGCGGACAGAGGTCTACGACTTGAAAGGGAAATTTTAAAAAGCCTCTTGAGCTATGAAAATATCCTAATCTGACAATCCAAATGATACAATAAGGACAAATGCTAATGCACAGATCCCGGAGATTTGCTCACACCAATAAAACAAGAGATTGGTATCTCGCAGCAGTGATAAGGAAATGCAAGTCAGACTGTGTCATCCATAGAAACTGGACCAAGTCCATAAATTGTTTGAATTTACCCACATGCAAATGTAAATGTTCTGGATCAAACATGGTGATGTCACGCCATCTTTGATGATCTAAGTCATAATTCAGAAGTGTGTCATTGGAAGGCAGCCCGTGTCGTTCAAAGGAGAAGCCAGATAAATATAAATCACTGCCGCAACATAGTTCAAATGTCTTTCTCAGTTATGAGCGAATAAACGCAAAGCTGGAGTGCCACTTTGTTGTCCAGAACTGAACACATGCCTCTCAGAAGCACTGAGAGTCGTCATCTCTAGTTTCATTTATAGCCAGGACTGTTGAACTCCACAACCTCACCATAGGTAGATCGGACCAGCCCCGAGCCACACCAGATAGACACCAAATATATTCAAGAGTTGATAAGATTATCATTGTGTAACTCAGCACTCACCTCAAGAGCCTCCAAGGTCACGAACCCCGTGATAGAAAAACCATCAATGACGTCCTCCTCGGCAGAGGTAGACTCCTTTCGTTTTCTCCGCGGGGGTCTCGGACGAGACGAGGAGGGTTCCCTCTTGCCTTCCCGTTCCGAGTCAGATGAGAAGTGAAAGACAGAGCCTTTAACACGATTGTTGCTTATCCCATTTGATCTCCTTTCCCGATTCCTTTCCGACCTCGACTTCTTCTTGCGCAGGCCACTAGTTTGAGGTCCATCCATGTCCTTCATGGAGGAAAGATCCAGATAAACCTTGCTCTTAATGGAAAGCAAAGTCTTCAAGGATCAAATAGCGGAGGTGCTCCAAATCCACTTGAGTGGGATATCCCGGTTAATATTCTCAATACATTGGATCCAAGTTAACCTTGTAATATCCAGCAGATGACACCTTTTACACGTAACTGCATTGAGTTACTAAATGGAGCTGGATTCCAAGAACGGTAACGATCCCTCCCGATGGCGAGCCATCAAATCCTACAATGATGTTGTAAAATCATTGATTAACCAGCGTTCTGGCAAAGATGTCTGTTTTCAAGATAAAGCAAAAGTCTGCTGAGGGAGCAGGAGCCGCCATGGCGAGTCCGGCATGTGACGTGGCATCTTTCCTCCGCTCTCCTGTTCTTCTTACGCAAACACAGCAAACCTGTCAAATAAAGAGAAAGTTATTTGCAACATGATCGCTCAGCAGATGTGAACCTTTGAGTTTGTGATGCTATTTTCCAAAAGGTGTGGCAGACTCTACAGAAGGCTTGTGCCCTTCTCCATAATGCAAGATTAATGTTTGATGAGGGTAGCTATCATCTCATCTGGTTCCTTCATCTGCCAGGCTGTAAAATCTCATACATCATTAAGTCTTTAAAGATTATGTTTGTCTCGATGAGAGCTACTGTCAGATAATTATCAATATTAACCGTGTTTACCATTGGGATTGTAATTGGTATAGAACCGCAGTGTTTGGTTAGCAACATGAGGGTCACAATATTAGAAACAGCATTCGCTATAGTTAAAATCTAATTCTATCAAATTCGTGAATAGCAGTCTTGTAGAAAATATGAGATCTTCATTGTGCAGGTGTATCGAATGTGTCCAGTCAGATTGAATCAAATCGATAAATGGAAAAAATAAACTCGCATTACAGCACTTTTTAGAGATGAGCAATCATTACTGAGATGGGAAAGTCATTTGTAAGGATTAATATAAATATGGCACAATATAACCATTATGAAGTAATAAATCTGACAATTTAAAGACTGTTTTGCCCACACAGTGCCAAGAATCTATCAACTATTAGGGTTGTGATCTCAATTCTCCTCTTCTGGCTACACTCAATCTGGGCTCAGTTAACACATCCAGCAGTTATCAAGACTAGATTTATTGAAACCATATTGCCGCCCGGAACCCCAACAACTATATTAAACTGAAAATGAATGTCATGAACATAGAGCTAATGATTTTTTTTTTTTTTTTACAGTGGTGAGTCTAGTGCTGTAACTATTCAATGTTACTCAATCGAATTATTCACTGGTTAATCAAATAAAAATGTATTTTGCACAATAAAGTTTATCGCTAAATATTTGTTTTCTGATTACTGTAAAATAGGGATGATGTTGATCAATGGATATTTGCAAATATATCATTTTAATTACTCGGTCGGTTTTCATGAAGGACTATATAAATCAGAGAATATTTACGATTGTGAGGATGAAATCAGGGGATTTGCACAATTTTAAGTTAGACAATGGCTCGAAACGACATGATTATCGAGTAATTGATTTTAGGTGACCACTCAGCTGGTCATCAGCCATGGTAAATATGTATTTCCCACCAATATTTAATTTGTATATACACAGCCACTTTTTGTGTTATTTCCAACCAGACAATACATGTTGAATCAATTAAAAAAAAAAAAAAAAATCTTTTTAAAATGGCCAGGATATGAATCATGTTGGAGCTGTGTCACTGTCATAGGCAGCAATTCAAACACATCCAAAGCATGAACTTAAGTGTAGGCCTAACTCAATATGTGTGTCAATACATGACATCATAGGACATGAGATGCATTTAATAAAGTATAACTTGAAACAAGCACACCTTAGAGGGTGCAGCACACAGATGTACGTTGCACCTTAAATGCATCACTAAACACACCAGAACCAATTTGTCACCACGTTCAACTTTACATTGTCTCCTTGGACACAGGTTGTCATGTAATCTGGTGGCCTTTTCCTCATTTGCATATGTAGTGGAGCATAGCAATCCTGCAAAGTGATTTAAACCTGTTTTTTTTTTTTTTTTGGTGTGGTGGGGGGGGGCAAACAAAATATATGTTTTTGTGTGGATGTCCATAAGATTCCTGCATGAAAGCACTTAACTGCAGCAAACAACACAATATATCCAAATATATATGTGATGCACCTTTATCACAATAATAATTCAAAATCAGTGCATTCAGCCTGATGCCCATTAAGCCACTCATGAGATGACACACATATACTGCACAAATACCTCCACAAAAAAAGAAAGAGGAGAAAAAAAACGCTCTCTCGTAGAAAACTGATCTAGCTTTCGCCGTTTCTTTTTTCTTCCTCTAGTCTAGTAAAAGATTTGTTCTCCTTGTCTTCGCTCAGAGTGTCTTTTTTGTCTGCCTGGTGCTGTCAATAGAAATCTGTAATCCAGTGCAGCCCCACAGCAGCAGCGGGCTGGCACTGCCTCTTGCCTGGGCTCTCCAAGCTGCATTTTCCACTACAACACATACAAGCACACGCAACAAAAGCATGCCTCTTTTTTTTTTTTTTTTTTTTTTTTTCCTCTCTCTCCAAGACACGTCATGCAAAACCAAGAAATGCAAAACCTTGCGAATGGGGGAGGGACCGTCCGGCTAAGTTGCAGTCTGTCGGTCAATTATTATTTAAAAAAAAAAAAAAAAAAGAATATAGCACGGGTAGGTTTGGAGCTGGCAAAATAGATCCTGCAAAGGAAAGGCACCCTCCGCTCCGCTCTTCCCCAGCTTAGACTTCCAGGATCCCGGAGACTCGGGGACCGGAGCGCAGGGATACGGCGGTGCCGCAGTGCCGCTTTACATGCTACACGCTTCCTCCTCGACGCAAATAGTGCTGTCTCACTTGCTTGGTGCGCGGCTCTTTTTTTCAAAGAGGGAGCATGGGTGTTTTTTGGGGGGGGGAGGAGGAATTGTATTGCAACATTAAAGTAACACTAAGAAAATGACAATGAGCTCAATGAGAGATGGGCTCCTGACAGTCTTGGAAAGTTTTGCATGGATTATAGATTATACTATAGCACCTTGAAGGAATTGCATCATAGTTGGTGTTTCCATTTGACTTCCTGAGCAATTAAAAATGAAAAGACACTTAAGTGCACCACTTGAAAGAAAATTGAAACTAATAAAGCGTCATCCAAGACAGCCATTCATAAACCGAACACTCAATCCTCAATTGTAGGGTCAATTTATGAAAATACGTTTGGTAAGGTTATGAACTATTAACAAGTCGAGAGACTTAATTTGGATCTTTTTCTCCACTTCAGGCAAACTGTCCCAGCCGTATGTGTCATTAAAACCAGCATCCCCAGTGAAACTGCTGCTTCAAGCACTATTTTACACAGCTCTGAAAAACATGCAGAGCTGGAAAGTGTAAAAGTGAGAGCAATTAATTGGCTCGGAAGGTTGAAACTATGCTTTAGTGACTTTTGGGATGATGCAGCACAGTCAACGTTGCCATTATTTTATAACGACCATCATCTTGTTTGCTCAATAAGATGGAAGAGCCATTTTTTTTCTACTGGGAGATAATCATTTAAGGATTTAAAATTCCCAAAAACTGTAAAGAAGGGCAACAGGTACACAGCAGTGGTGTGTAAAAAGCAAAAAGAAAAATCAAATGATGTCACTGATGCTGATTAAAATGAAACATTTGAGGAACTGCTTCTGCCTCACCACAAGCTCAGGTGTCAAATTATCATTTGCAAAACTGTCACCTCGGGGACACCCAAAGCTAACTAGCAGCTTTTTCAACTGGCAAGCGGCACCCGCTGCTAATCAAATACTCTTTAATGATTACGCTTTACGACATCACTGCGTACTCTTCCAAGTATCTCTGATGAAACGTGATACAAACAAATTATGTTCTGTTTCTGAAAACTCTAATTGCCGATTTGGAATACATGTACCCATTATTTTTTTTCAAATGAATTTCCTTTGTCACTCCATATTTTTTCTTGCACAGTCAACATCTGCAGGGGTGGAAGTTGGCAACATACAACGAAGTTGAAAAATATATAATTATTAGTGCAGCTGCACTGTTTTCCAAGTCAGGTCTATCTATCCATTTTCTACCATGTTTACCCTCAACTAAGAAGTATCGGTGAGAAACGAATGGATCCTTCATGGGTGGTGCTTGCTTCTGTCCCAGTTGTCCTGCAAAAGGAAGAGAGGAAGCCGCCATGCCTGCAAGAATAATTCAGGAGGGACAGGCATGCACTTGACCTTGTCTCGTCTTTCCAAGAGGAGTGTCCCTGTGACAAATGGCACGGCGGCAAAGAGACAACAGCTAGGCAGCTATTTCCGCTTACCCGCCCTCTACTCATTAGACCAGGAAGACAAATCTGCTGCTCCCCTTTGCAGTGCCATTATTAGCTTTAATTACACCGTCGCCCTAACTTTCCTCCGCCTGCACGGCTTTATCCACTCAACACTCGGGAACCGATGACTCTACCCGTTATGAATATATGACCCCTGAAAGAAATAAATGCATGACTTCTATTGGTATTTTAGTACAGCTAAAATGTTTACGCGCTAAACAAAATACAGGCAATTCCCCCAAAACAAACAAACAAAGCTCTTGTAGCCTTTAAATCCGAGTTAAATAAACACGTCAGTCATGCAGCGTGTAGTGAGAAAATGCAATGGAGGTATACCGAGAGGGTTGCCGCTTGTCGGTTTCATGAACAGAATGCTGGGATGTTTTCCAATTACTGCATCCCTGCACCCTTCAGTCTCGCAAGGCAGAGAAGGCAAAGTCGATGCTTTTTATTTGTATTAGGGGCTTGCTCGCAACCCCCTTGGCTTGCTCCCCCTGCAGCAAATGCACACAAAATAGCATCTCATAAAACCTTCAAATGAAGTGAATTGTAAAAGACAATATGGCAAGAATGGTTCCTGGATGAATAACAGGACACAGCGAGGGAGGTGGACTCTATTTGATTCTCATTTGTCTTCTAGCACGATGACGTATTACAGATGAGTCATTAATTTTTGGACCACCCACAGCAAGTAGCCCCAATATGGAAGGAAACCACAAGAAAACCTCAAGGGTGCCTCTACTTTTACAAGTTGCTTCATTTCAGTAACCATAAGCACACGTTGTAATGTAAATATGCAAACTGTTCGCGGTGGCAATAAAAATAAGCAACAATTGAATAATGTAGAATAATAGCCCCCCTCCCTCGGGGAATAATTTGTTCCATTGCTGTTTTATATTTTCATAAAGGAGAGTCATTGTACAAAAGGATTTGTACAGATTATATGGATCAGGAGGATGATCTCACCACACTGTATTCCTCTTCTAAAGATGGATTGTGTTCAGCGCCAGAGTGAGACAGTTGCTCATTATCAAATGTGAACAGGAAAGACATGTAAACAAAACTAAGTGGAACTATGTGGAACAATATCCTCATCTGCTTCTTCCATTGTTCTTGTTTGTGTTACAATGGAAGCTCTAAAGATGAATAATGTTTGCTACATCGGAAAAATACATAGAAATAATTGTTTTAAAAAAAGTTAATTCCAAGCATTATTTTACCATTTAAAAAAAAACTGAGTCAAAATTAATCCTGTGTTAAATAATATTCCAACTTCAACTACAATTGAGTACAGAATTAAAAATCAACAACTGTGTAGTGTGTTTTATTTTCATACTGGCCGTCTTGGATGGAGTTATCAGCTATGAGATTCAAGTCCTCAGTTCAGCTCTCACCTTGAGAAGTTTAATCAATAAGACACAAATACACTTTTGTCTCAAGGTGGAGAAATGTACAAGATTTGATCCAAACTAATCTGAGTGTGTTTGTTGCAAATGTTGTGTGTGAGATTAAAATCTTTGCAGTCACACCCTGGATTGGTCACACACTTGGAAAAAATTGATTCAATCGGCTTTTTTGTGAAAGACATAATGCGTAAAATCTTGAACCAGCCTAATCCATGACATCGGAAAGAGGAATGGCGTAATGACTACCATAGAAGCTTAAGTGGCAATTTCCACGATACAGAGGTTGTTTTTTTTTCTTGACCATGTGTTCCTTCTTCAATGATTGAAAAAGTGCAATGAAACTCTAACTCATGAAAGATTTGCAAATATTTTTGTTGGGGATCACAGATCAGCCAATGTGAAATAAACTGAGAAAGAGAATTGTGTTTCCCACAATGTGAAAGCAAAGACAATTGAGATGAGTTACTTTTATATACATTGATGGATAATAGAAAACCATGCCGGCCCAAAAACTTGGACAAAATCCGACGTACAGAATTTGTCCTTTAACGTTGTTTATTGAAACTTCTTGTTGTTCCATCTCCTTCTGTATCGCACTGATTCTTGATCGACAGTGTGTTATCCCCAGAGACGTCCGCCTTTCAGCCTGCGGCTCTCCCTCTCTTTATGAAGGATTATAATCAGATTTTTCAATGTTGTCCTCAATACTGCCTTTCCAAACTCTTGGCTGGTCTCAGAAAAACAGCAGATGAATGATAGTGCTTTTTATAGCCCTGTGAGCACAACCACTGTATGGCTTAGTTCAGGTGCATGTAAGCTTTGTCAAACTAATCGTAAAAATCAATATAAATAACAACAAATCATCAAATAATAAAATGCATTTTCTGGTTAAAATACATTTGATTGCTCTCAAACAGGGCTAATAATGTAACAGTGTCCCTATTTAAAACTTCTCTCTGAGCTAAAACTATAATTAGGCTCCACACGGCAAGTGAGTTTCACATTAGGCTTAGAGCTAAAATCGTTTTAGGGCACGCTAATGAGATCCATTAGTGTCAGGTCTGCTTTCTTAAATTTGCACAGAGTATATTTGAATAAATTGTTACATGTCTAGATGTCGATACACCTTAATATGTGGGTAAAGAGTTGCCCGAGTGATGTCACTCATTTGACGTTTTAAGTGGCTAAGCCACATGTAGTAGCTTCAAAATACAATGTGGAGGTGATACGATAATTGGATTTAACTGTCACGATTATTATTATTATTAGTTGGCACACTGATATTTAATTTTTTGAATTATTAGGTGCTGTTATTTTCAATCCACCTGTCACGTGCATTTGCTTAGGCTACGATGACACAATATTCCGACGCATTTAAGTCTTCGTGGGCAAAACGGAATGATCAGAAGCCAATGCGGATGGGCAGACTGGACAAACTTGACAGGCTGTAATTGAGAATGTTGAAATGGTCAAAATATTTGAAGTCACGGCACGAATGATAATCCTAATATGCCGTAGTGAAATGGGGTGAACAGCGCATGAGATCCCGTCTGTAGTGGGCTGGTAATCATATTCATTCCCTTGGATCTCACACTTATGTATACTACTTAACGTTGAAGGTATTTGTGTGAAATAGCGAGAGCCGACAGCAAGTACATCACTTGCTTAGCCTATCAACGGGAGCTACGCTTAAATACTGCACGGATACAATTAATCACGCACAATCATTCTCATGAGCACGTCGGTGGGAGTCAAGAGAAATCGATCTCCTGCTGTTCTTTTAATTGAAGCAATCTCACTTGTAAGGTCAGGAACATAGCTTGGAGCGAAATCATATTACTATACTGCGCTTGAGTATCGGATAAGATAGGCGGTACCTTACGAAATAATGATGCAATGCGTTGCAAAATCAATTTTGTCCCGTTGTATTGTGATGTATGGATGATAACCTACTGTAGCTGCTATCTAGCGATGTCACACTCAGTCATGAGGCCACTAGGTCAAACAATCTGCGATTCAACAATCCACTTCAAGCTGAGAGTCTGAGGTTGACAGGTTAAAGTGTGTTAAACACGACTTACGGAGATTAGTTTGGGAAAGGCTGGCGGTGGAAGGAGAGATAACACAAGGAAAAGATCAGCGTTGGATCAAGATCAGAAGATTACTCTGTGATTACTGAGATATCATTACTATTAAAAGAGCGCCAACAAGGCTGGGTACTTGCCAGAGTCATCAAAAGATCAGTCGTTTTATTATATGGGCTTAAGGAACCGGTGGAGGTCTCTGTTCCTTCACTAAGCACTTTTGATGATGCTCAATAGTTGAAATGGATTGCGACATCTTTGGGTGTAAGTAAATGTCAGCCATGTCTTACAAGCATATCTTTCAGGAAGCATCCACAGGTAAAAATACAAGACAACTTTATTTCCGCAAGAAATGGAAAGACAATCTGCGGTGTCTGGTTGACACAGACAATTATTTTTTTCCACAGGCAATTGTAGACAGTGATACCACTTCAAATATATAAATGTCTACCAATGTGATAAAAAAAAAAAAAATGCAGTTCTGTGAAAAATGTTCTGTCGGTGTCATCAATTTTCAAATTTATTCTGCCGCCAGGAATAAATAGAGCCTTCCCTCAGATGACAAAAGACAATCATATTGATTGTTTAAAATACATTGAGTGGAAATGAATCCCATCGCAGCTTCATGAAAAGTCAACTGAATGACTAAACCACCAACAACCTTATTTCTATCCATCTTTCCATCCAGATGGAAAAAAAAAAACCTAACATATTCGGAGCATTGCATTGCTCTAAGCATACTAGGAGAAGATTATCCATACTTTTATCTCCTCTACACTTGAAAATTGTTCAGATCTTCTGTCAGGACTCCTTCAAAAGACTATCAAACAGCTGCAGCTCATGAAAAACACTGTAACTTGAGTTCTAACCAGAAAGAAGGGATCAGAATTTTTCACTCCAGCCCTAACGGCTTACACTGGCTCCTTCCATCCATTTTCTGAACCGGATTTAAGAAGCTGGGAAAAAACTGAGCTCTCCAATTGCGTTCCAAAACTTGTCAGTCAAGAAATAGCCTGCTGTCGCCTGTCAAACCTTCACCCACCTGCCCTCGTGCTTGTCAGCGGTATGTCAATAGTCCTATTAACCAATTAATGACTAGATCAGCTAATGAAAGGGATTATGTCACTGGAAGACAGTAGACAATCCCAGCAGCAGGAGAATTGCATCCTTGGAGTTGTAGAAAAACAATAACTTTATATTTGGAAGAGGATGTTAGATCCAAATGTTTATTTAACTCCCCCTTTTCACAAACATTCCAGCAGAGCATTAATTAGGCAGTTCAGTGTTGCTTAGCAAGTCGTTCCAGCCGTAAAACACTAATGTTCCAAAACATCTCGACTGCATGGGAGCTGTCGTGGAAATAAAGCACCGCCGTGTGTTTTTCGCTGCCAAGCAAACATTGAGTAATGCCGCCGCGGCTCACGAAAATGCTCAGCTCATTTTATGAGTCAGGCCAGGGAATGATGTCATTGTTGCACCGTTTACTCTGCTTGTCAAATAAAATAAAAATATAAGAAGATAGCTGCTGCTGTTTTCTTTCATTTGATTGTCTGGCCCACCTTGGAGGTTGCAGTTTGGTTTTGAATTTAACAAATTTGCAATTAAGATATTTAGCTATATGAGAGGCACGTTAAAGTGCAAGTCTAGCAAGTAATGGAAATACGCAAAATAACCCGTGCTGATATCAGCATGCAAACGAATTTGACCTGTAAGTGTACAGTTCAAAGTGATTATCAACAAACTCTCTCTCTCTCTCCCTGATGAAATTCTCCCACGCTCCCACTTCATGCATCTAAATGATTATCTTTCCACTTGAATGCAGTAAAGGTCCCTGGGCATTTTTCATAGCTGCATAAACTCTGAAGTATGCATTGATGTAGATGTACATTGTTAGATTGGAGATTTTTTTTTTTTCTTTGTGCATCAAGTGCCTACATGTGTCCTTAATAAAATGAAAAGTATGCTGTATTGACTTATCATGACTGGGAAATGGACATGATTACATGAGTACAAAGTCAAGGTCAAATATTGAATTCTTGAAAAAAAAAATAGAATACCGGGAGCTTAACCTTGTAGTTTTATTTGAATATATAAATATAAACCAAAAGGTCCTTCAAAGCCTCACAAAGAGAATGAATGCTTTACTTTTTGATGAAGCAATATGTTTAAAAGATTAGCACTTTGAGATTCCTCTGAATGTAAAGTGCGTTACAAATATAATTTATTATCATTATTATTATTATAAAAGGCCAAAGCTTTACGTATGAACTGCAGCAGACAGGAGCACTATCCTATTCAGATCCAGTTCGGCTAATAGCTTCACGTGACCCCGAGTGTAATGCGTGCTGTTGTTGTTTAATGGCAGATTCAAGCCTTTGGGATTTTATTTTCAGATCAGGTCGAGAGTGAATCATTAGGGACACGCAGAGGAGACGTCTGCCAAAGCTTAAAGGCTGAAGGTAGAGAGCTATCAGTCGAGCTCATGCATACTAAACATCTGCGAGGTCTTCTGAAGCATATGGCGCTGACGGTAGCACCCGTTTATGTGGGCCGCCGGGCGAGCTGATCGAGATTAGAGCGCGGCTGACTTTGAGGAGGACGCTGGAGGTGATGATGATAGAGACGATGATGGCACTGATGGCCATCAACTGTCCTCATCCATAGCTATGCTTCAAAAACACACGTGTGTTGACCTCCAATTTATCTATAACTTTTGAGGTACATTTTTATTGGAATATTTGTATATATTTATTTAATTTAATTTCATTTAATTTCATTTTATTTCATTTATCTATATCTTCATTTTATTTTAGTGGAATATTAGTGGAATATTTCTAAATTGCCTCCTGGATAAGTTCATTAAAATTAAAATGATGATGCAAGTGATGATTTTTGCTGAAATAAGTAAAGTCTTGTTTTCTGTTTCTTTGTGTGTGCAAAATGTTGTTTTCTTTAAGCACACTGGAGCTCCCTGAAAACAGAATAAAAACAAGAAATACTATTGATTCATCATGGCCCATGGGCCCAATTCATGAATTATTGACGCCATCTCCTGCCTTGTGGCTATTTGCATTTTGCTTTAACGAGATATTTGCACTTTGATTCAGGTACTTTCATAATATGTCACTCTTCCCTTTCAATCTCGGTGATGTAGTTACATTTTATTAGCTTCTAGTACTCATGTAGGACATTTTGGGGCCATATTACAGCTACATAATTTACCTGGAGGTATGGTGTGAGAGGTTAGATGATGAATCACCCAAAGCTAGAAAGATGAAAAGAAACCCCCTAGCGGGCCTACAGCTCAAACCGCAATCACGCCTTGCCTAAATGTGCAAAGATTAATAGTTTGCTGCAGCTCACATCGCTCCCACCTTAGGGAACTATTTGCAGAAGAATCTCTCCCCACACTTTCCCAGATTATCTCCTGGAGCATCAACACAGAGCCCAACTTATTCACTTTTCAGGCACCATCTACACTATCTCCAGAGGAAGATGATGGGGCCTGTGTACCCACCTGCCTGTCTCTCCCGAGACACATTAAAGAGCTCAGAGTTTAAATCTTCTTCCTGGAGATCACTCAGAACTCCCTGTCGATGCTTGTGAAGCTTCACACAGATCCTGAGCGCCGCCGCCGGGCTAGCCCCCCCTCCGCCCCTGTACGGTGGGTAAGCCCATGGTGCACTGAGGCCTTCGAATAGCGAGAGAAACCAAGAGACTGAGAAACGAGGGGGGGTGAACATGCATCCTTCACAGTGAATAAATCCTCTTAAGCTACCGAAAGGTAAAAGAAATGAAAGACACTTAAATAAGCGTATAGCAGTGGAAAAGTCAAGTACTCGACATACACAACAGCTTTTTATCCATTTGTCAGCGAGCAGTCATACCACGATCCGGTTGAGGGTCTCGGGTGAGCTGGACTCAAATTTAGATTTGCAGCTCGAGTCGGAGAGTATCAATCACTCCTACTCGGGTTGCACCAAAGTGCCAGATTGCTAATATTGTTTATATTTCATTACAAAAATCGTTGAATGAGAAGTGTAAGGATATGTAGGTTTGCTCTTCCTAAAAATGAGAGCTGTGAGGGATTGCTACAAAAACAGCAGTCGTCAGCAGTGACTAATCTGGAGCACCGGGAGAATTCCTGCTGGGATATTTTTTATTTTTTTTATGGTCTGCTAAAGTTGCTATTTGTCTGTTTGTTTGTTTATTTTCATATACAAAAACATTTAAAATGCACATGGATTAAATAAATGTGATGGAGAATGTCTAAAAAACCCTCCAGGGCATTCTCCAGAAATATGAGTACATTTAAGGTAAAATTTCAATGGATAGAGAAATATGCATCCTGATATATGTCATACAGATGAAAGAAAAAAAGGAAAAATTAATAACAGGGATAAAGCATACAACATACAACAATAGGGTAAAAACACACCAAAACTATAACTAATGAGAATAATGAATGGATCCAGGTTCATTTAGTATACCATATGGAAAGTATTGAGTGTCTCTGAGAAGTGATTTCAGAACCTTCTTAAATTGGTGAGAAGACAAGTCCCCTAGAAATACTGGCAGCGAATTGTAAATCTTTGACCCTCCGTAGCCTATTCTGCATACACTCGCCAGGAATGGATACAGGTTTTCACAAAGTATTTTTCTCTCAACTCTCAGCGACTTTCATCTTGGTCATGAATTCGAGGAAGTCCATCATAATCCATTCAGTAAAGTATAATGGTTACCATGCTAACTACAGCCAATCACACAGATGAGTCATAGATAGAATAAAAGATGGAGAATAAAAAGGGTGGAAGAGAAAAAGTAAGAATTAAAAAAAAAAAAAAAACTGTGCATGTTTTTGACATGATGCTGCATTACAGGCCTTGATAGATTATTATTTTTTTGCACTATGAACGTAGCTCCGTACCAATTGTAATTTAATACAAAGTGGTTTAAAGCTTTTATTGCAAATCATCTGCTTCGCTCTTGCTGCTCAGTTATAATGAGCATGTATTGGCCATAAACATTGTTTTGCTTTGAAACACTAATGGAAATCATTGCCCTTGGCACTCCATGCTAACTGCAACAATGAATGCTGTTTCGGACTAATGCATACAAAAGAAATAAGATTGCAGTCAGATAAATTAAGCGTATTCAATACTTTGCTTCAACGGGATGATTGCTTGCTAGCTGGTTTCGGTTTAGGCTATTCACATTCCAGACGTCACTGCACTCCGTGGATTCACTGAATATGACCATCAAAGCTGTTTTTGCCATGATAAAGAAAAATCAATCAAATGAGCCAAGCCGTGCTCAGTGCTTATTCATTCTCAGATTAGGAAAAAAAAAAAAAACCTTTCAAACATGTTCACTTACAGAAGTGCAACCAGCATGGTGTGCTCTTTGTGTTGAGTTGAGCTGACTGAAATTGATTTGTTAAACAGTTTTGCTCTTCTCAACACATGATTATGTCACCAGCTCTGTAGAAATAAAAAGAGAGAGCAGAATGTTTGTGCAATGGGGGATGCGGGGATGCCAGATCGCTGTATAAATTTACAAGCAAGAAAACGTTTTACTGGTGTTGACAGGTTCTGTCTAAACAAGCACAATCATGATCGGTTCATTTTACACAAAGATGAAGACGTCTGCTGAAAAAAAAAGACTTCCCTCTTATGCTATTTTGAATTTGTGTCGATTGTTGCTGAATTATCCCCGACCTCAGGGTAAAAACATTTGGCTCGTATTTTGTCAGCTTTTGCGATCAATGCAGGTCGTTGACCTTTTAGTGTCTTAGTGGGGTGGCCATCTAACCTTTAATTACACAAAGCTGCAAAGTTTCTATTTAGATGAGCATGGAAACAATCTGAAATGGAAGCCCGATTGTAAATCACTGTATGTTGAATTGGGTCATTTCACACAGCGGACCATAAGTTTGAATGTGCAGATCGATTTCTGTTGCCCTGAAGAAGATTGATTGATTGAATGATTGATATCTTTATTTCGAACACATCCAAAACAAAAAAAGAGATAAAAAAAACAAAACAAAAAAAATTACACTTTAAAGTGCCATATATAAGTTTTTACAACAAACAAAAAATAAACTGAAAAAAATCAATCAATCAATCAATCAATCAATCAATAAAGAATGCTCAAAAAGGAGTAGGGGGAAGCATAGCTTTTTAGATTCCTACCCCTTTCTTACTTTATCCATTAAACTAATGATGCAACATATAAATCTACAACAGAACACGAATAGATATACTTTCAAACTTAATTTTGTGTTTCATTTTTGCTTTTGTGTAGCCATTTGGCATTTTTAGTCCTTGTACCCGCTAATCAACATATTTTTGTACCTTTTTTTTAAGATAAGCGGATGAAAGTAGATTGACCGATAAATAAATGCTCATCAGGTCCATCAGATATAACAAATTCAAAAGATTGAGGTAAACTCGGACAAGAGATGAAAAGTGGCATGGAGTTACTGTTTATTTTGTTGAACTGTCCTTTTTCTCACCATAAAAATAACAACATGCCAAGGTCATGTGATCATAAGCCACCCGGCAACTTTGTCCTGCACGTCTTAAGGCTGAGAGAAAGGAAAGCGCGGTAGGTGTGCTATCAAGTGTCAGGTGCCCTTGTTGTGCCTTAAGCTCACACTGTGAACAAGCCCTCAGTTGTCACCCTTATAAAACATGAAAGGACTTGACATGTGTACAACACACATGCACGATTTCCGCCTTAAGCTGACAAGGACACAGACATGCAAGTAGAATTTTTTGTAAAAACACAAAATAAATTTCCACTCCAATAACAGGCACCATGCCTACAGGAAGGACAACACGGTCAAATGAACAAGTTACATTTTTCTAACAACAGTGTATGATTGATGTGAGACATGCATTTTTTTTAAAAAACAAATCTGACCAGGGCTCTTTTGTATGCAGTCTTATATAGGATATATACTAAATGTTTTAAAATACAGTCTCAGCCTGAATGGCAATGTCCTTTTCCATCATCACAATGTGCAATGGCGGAGGCAAGACAGCCAGTACACAACTCGATTGTGCTCGACATATGACTCGACAATCCAACCGCTCCTGGCTCCAAGTCGCAATCACAAATAGTCCTCCCTAAAAAACATCATGATCATTTGCTCATAGGTTCAAAATTTTCCATTGAATCAACAATGGCTTCGATTATGTACATAATTTCTTTGATTCGATCAGAGTTCAGATTAGAATTATAATTGGATGTTTTCATGGACACTAAAAATATTGATGTTCATGCGTCATACTTTTGATCCTGTAGTGACTTCCGTGTCAAAAATTGCTCCGCCCACTTTGACGTTATTTATTTTGCGTATTTTTCCCATCCGCGTTGTTACGTCGAGTTAACACTGTTCCAGCAACCCTGTGACCCTGAGAAGGATAAATGATGATAAAAAATGGATAATGAGGAAAAAAATACAACTCCAGCATTAGAAGCTGTGTTAATGTAATTTTTGAAACAGCATCTGGGGAGCAGTCAGTCATTTTTTTTGCATAAGCTCCGTACTGGCAAAGAGGATCAATAAGCTGCTTCGGCTTTAATTGCATGACAGACAGCGACGCCTCTTGAAAGAGACTATGGGAATGGGGTGTCACAATTTCGCTATCAAGGGGTGATTGCTTGTTTGATAAGCAGCGCAGTAACAAATTGCCTGTAATCTTTCCATTGCCTTTTGACTGATGTCACGGTTTGTTGACATGTCGTTGGCTAAGCATCTATTATGCAAAGTGTTGACTGTAGAGAACCTAATAAACTGAGCTCTGTTGAACTTAACAAAGTTGACAGAAGGTTAAATTAAATAGAGTTGATCTCCTGGCATTTAGAAGACATGTTGGCACATGTGCCCGGTAAACTGGATTCATCTGAATAGCCCTTCTGTCACTATATCGGCAGTTCCCCTTTTAAATTATTCATTTTTTTTGCCTTCCATCTGTCACGTATCGCAGTGTAAACTCTCCTTGACCTTTTTCTGCAATCCGCTGCACATTCATTTTTGCAATGCATTATTAATACTCATGCCACCGCGTCAAAGTTATTGTTTACATTTGGCAGCGGCTTCCATTGAGATGGGACGAACGTGTTCTCCTATAACTCACGCTTATGAAGGGACAAGGAAGCAGCAGATCTTGGGTGACTCAGATGCACTTACATGGCACCGGAGGGGGAAGTCACCCACCCACCCGCCTGCTCTGAGGCGTGCAACATGACAACATCAACAAGCACTAAATATGTCTGTTATGTCCAACACCAGATGTTACTTTCATATGTTACACGCCAGTCTGCCTGAGTGGTGGCCAAGCTGTCTTGTGTGGGTGATGTACAAATACGGTTTGGAATTTCTTCTCAGTGATAACAGTGACGGTAATACAAAGAGCTAAAAAAAAATCTGACAGGCAAAATTAGAATGTTTCTTATAGTCGGTTTAATTCACCGTATTTTCCGGACTATAAGGCGCACCGAACTATAAGGCGCACCTTCAATTAATGGCCCGTTTTAAAACTTACTATAAACGGACGATAAGGCGCACTATTAATGCATCATGTCAGATTTTTAAACCAAATCAAATCATTCTCCATTTTACCTTTTTTATTTCAACTCCAGACGCAACAAATTACTTTATAATCACAAAATAATGATCCATAGTCTTTTTGATTCATGATTCACAGTCTTCAGCGGGCCACTTATGATTGATTTCATGACACAATGCTTCGGGCCAGTTTAAATTTAGGAATTTGGTCCATATATAAGGCGCACTGGACTATAAGGCGCACTGTCGGCTTTTGAGAAAATGTTAGGTTTTTAGGTGCGCCTTATAGTCCGGAAAATACGGTACCCTGGTAGGAATGATGCAATTTAAATGAATTGATCCCTCTTTTGTGTTCATTTATTCAATTTAGCATGAGAGGAAAAACAAAACAATATTCCCAGTGTTTGTCCTCACATAATGACTTGCTTCTTATTTACAAAAGGTGCTTTCAAAGCTGCATAGCTCAAGGGAACTTGAGAAATCAACGCGCCGCTTGGGAGGGCAGCTCGAACTCTAACTGGTCTTCCAGGCAGGATCTAAAGGTTCTATCGAAACAGACAAAAACAACCCCCACCTCAAACCTCAGCTCCTCAGGGACCTTTAGTTTTATTCATAACTGTTTGTTTATTTGTTTGTTTCAGCACACAGCCTGTCACTTTGAATATTTGGAACATAACGATGAGTGTTGCATTGTGCTATTGTGTTATACGGCACGCTCAGAAATGTTTGCAAAATAAATATTTTGGAATAACAGTGTCCTTTTGTTGGTTAGGGTTTTAAGTACAGGCTACATTTGTAAAGGATTGACAACGGCCAGTGTCAACGAGTTTGCTGAAGTCAGCAAGAGCAAAAACAGTCAATAGATGGCGGCTCAATATGGAGCTTGAGGAGATACGACTGTCTGCATACTTGAAAGCTAAGGAAATTTCTTTTGTTCCTCTTTCAGAAGATTCAGGCTGAATGAATATATACTTAGTCTCCATCTAATAATGACATCACATCTATTAAATTAAAACACTCAATTAGGTTTCATAGTTCCTTCACTCACTATTTACGGTTTATTAGCTTAATTGTGTTCAATGTGTTTTAAAGGTCTATTAAATACGACGCTTTATGGTTGTACTGTCAATGGAGATACGTATTAAAAATCCACTACTATTTATACAAAAGTGCACTTAGAAATATTGACTGTCCACTGCACACTTATAAATACTCCAATATATCAAAATTAAATATTCCAAACAAAGCAATGTGGCTTTTATCATCGCAAAATGACATTATAATATGAACTGATTTCCTACAGGACAGACCATCTCAAAGCCACTTAGCTTCCTCCTATTTGATTTCGACATCCTCCTGTCTCTGGCGTCTGATTTGCACATCATGCCACAGCGAACAAACAGAGCCCCCCTCTCATCCCATTTCCTGCTTGGCGGCCATAATGAATCTTTTATGATTTCATAATACATCCAATTATTCTCCCCCCTTGTTAAAATCACAGTGCACCACCTGGAACCACTTTGGCTTCCTTTTATTCTAATATACCTGCCTCATTTGCCTGAATATTCTCGCCACTTATGTTAATCCAAATACCCAATCTAACAATGTCTTTAACGAGGGGAGAATATTTTGCTTTCTTTTCGCAACAGAGACGATTTTGTTAAAACACTTGTTACAACTAACCATTGTTGAAATGGTCTATGCTAATCCCTCAAGTACTCAACTAATGACGTCTTCAGAAATGTTCCGATGGATTAAAGATGCATCGTTGAGAAGCTGCTTCACGATAAAATAAAAACAACTATCAGCAGAAGGGCCGTCTTGCCAATAGAGAAAGAAAACAATATTTTGTCTGCTGTATAATTTGAGCCATTAGTCAGCATTTTTTTTAATCCAAACTCTAATTGATGAAATCTTTAATCCAAACTCTTATTTTATTTTAATAAAACACAGAATTGGCCTAAAAAAAATTGGCCTAGAATTAAAAAAGTTAGCATTTTCTATTTTATCAATTCATTTTTAAGAAATAATAAAATAACCCTTACCATTTCATACATCAATTATTTTAGCCCATTTCAATGTGACTAAAGAAGCAACACTGCCCCACCCCCCACCCCGCAATAAAAATTGATTAGTGTTCTGCACATAATAAATATTTCCACAACATAGTCTAATATATCCTTCCAGGCAATCAAAAAACAATGTGCATGAACCGTGAAAATGATCTGTCCATGGTGATTTATACGCCTGAAGAGGCACCGTGGAAATTTTCTAGAACCTTGTTTTCTAATCCCAATCATGATGTTTAGTGATTTTTAGTCACATAGTAATTGCTAAAATGATATTATACTTTATGATAAAAGGCCACTTGTAGGGGAGGAAACTATTGTGATCACAATTTCTCACGAGGTGCATCACGTCTCCTTTGGATAGAGTCGATCAGGCTGTTGAATGTGCCAAGTTGCTGAATATTGGCAGAAAGTGGAACAGGCTGTGCTATGCGCCGTTCCAGAGCATCCTCAAACATGCTCGATGGGCGACACATCCAACATGTAAGAAATGAGATGTTTATGCTTTCCAGGAATTGTTTATAGTCCTTGCGAGAAACGAGACCTGGCATTATCATGCTGGCACGAGAAGTGTTTGCTCTTATGGTTTTGTGTACTCACCATACCTGCTCTGAAAATCCACTGCTATAATTCCAAATCTTGCCATTTTACGCAACACAATATTTGATTACCGTATTGGCCAGAATATAAGATGAGGTTTTTGCATTGAAATAAAACAGAATAGGTGGGGGGGGGGGGGGGTCGTCTTACATTCGGGGTCTAGACAAAGACTTTTTTCAAGTCTTGAAAAAGAGGGGGACGTCTTATAATCGGCGTCGTCTTATATTCGGGCCAATACGGTACATTTTCATCTAAACACTTGGGGGTTCTTGTCCCGAAATTTCCAGTGAAAGCTAATACAAGGAGTGTTTAATAAAAGACTCCACAAGGTTTGTTTGTGCGATAATTCATAATTGGCGAATGAAACTATGCATGCCCTCAAGCTGCTTGCACGATAAAATTCCGAAACACTATCTCCTCTGTGCCATTTTTTTTTTAAATGGATTACTTCACTTCGCTCCAATGCATCCTATTTGAGATCCTACCAAAGCTTTCATTTCATCTCAATAAACACTGAGGTGGAGGTAAAGCAAGCATAGCGGAATGAACACAATATTATGATGAACTCCCATTTGACACCAGAGCTGTACAATTAGAGCTGGTCAAAGTGAATAATACATATCAAACACTGTAATCATAATACACCTACCGACTTCCATTAACGAGGCTATTATCAAAGGAGTATTTATCTCCAATATAAATTGGCCCATAGGGGGCGATTTACCGCTCATATAGACAACAATATAATTACACTATGAACTATCTGTTTAGATGCACCTGGGGGTTGCTTTTGGCTGTGTGTCTTGCTTGGCCCGAAACTAGAGGAGATTGAAGACGAGAGAGGAAGGCTGAGCTACTGGGAGTCGTTTTTCACTGTGTCTGCTGGCCAGATTACCTGTCAGATTACAAAACTCTCCCATCAGATGCTTTGACAGGTGGTTGGCCCAGATGCATTGTGATGGCACTCAGATCCAATACAACATAGACAGAATACACTGGCACATTGGGAGAATATATCAAGAGACACACATTATAGTACTTGAGTAATGTTAGCTGCTGAATAAAAATTACCGTATTTTCTGGACTATAAAGCGCACCGGAATATAAGGCCCACCTTCAATGAATGGCCCATTTTAAAACTTTCTCCTTATATAAGGCGCACCGGACTATAAGGCACACCATTAATGCACCATGTCAGATTTTTAATCCAAATCAAATCATTCTCCATTTTATCTTTTTTATTTCAACTTCAGATGCAACAAATTATTTTATAATCACAAAATAATGATCCATAGACTTTTTGATACATGATTCATAGTCTTCAGCAGGCCACTTATGATTGATTTCATGACACAATGCTTCAGTTTAATGTAGGAATTTCGTCCATATATAAGGTGCACCGGACTACAAGGCGCACTGTCAGCGTTTGAGAACATTTTAGGTTTTTAGGTGCGTTTTATAGTCCAGAAAATACGGTAAACCACAACAACAAGACTACCGTAATTTTCGGACTATAAACCGCACCGGACTATAAACCACACCAACTAAAACTCTTGAGTCCGGGTTCAAAATTTGCGAAAAAAGTCACGGCTTGTCGTACGAAATTTACGTTCATAAACACAGTTTACCATCAAAGTCTGCTAAACCAGTTTGAATGCATAACTAAAAACCCCAGGAGAAGAGTAAGTGCCCCACAAAAACCTTTCTTTCAATGGGCCACTGTTCTATGATAAACTCGCCACATTTCCCAGCATTCATTACTCTAGCTCTATTGTTTTCTATAATGGATGGTGGAATCCCCCATCTGTTGAAGCATCTACTTTGTCTCCCCTCGCAAAAGCCTAAATGAAACAAATAAAAATGTAATTGCTTTGGATTGCTTTTACTATCCCCAGGAAAGACAACAGTGGACTCTAACCTCGTAACAACAAACAATTTCCACAACATCTGCTGTCACTCTGCCAATGGATGAATAGAATTGTCCAAAACACACAATGCACTAAGACACTTTATTTTCCACTAAAGGGGAAAGTCATCTTTGGCTGAGTCAGAGCTGTAAACAGTTTCTTTTGTGAAACGTGATTTGTGCTTGACTGACCAATACAAGCAGACCGGAGGAATGAAATGCTGTTTTTCATGATGTCACTCAAAGACATTCCCATTTTAAACCGGTGACGTAAGCTGTTGACCTTCAAAGTCATAATAAAATGGTTTTGTGGCATAGTGAGAGATGAACCGGCATTTGAAAGCTCGCATTAGTTCAGTGGGCAGGTTGTGAGATGGTTCAGTGACTGTGGAAGAATTCATCGCATTCATACTTGACTGCGTTTGCTGGCACATTGCTGTGACATGAAACGCTAACTATATCATGTCGCTAACACACCTCAATGAAGAGTCATTCTGCTTGCTGTCAAAATGGCAGCTTGACAGTGTGTTTCACTTTGACTCTGCAAGGGTGTGAATACATTCGAGGCTGTGGACAAGCCGTTGCATGTGTGTGATGGTAAAACGTGAGCTCTGCTACACACACTACCATGTGTCTTATTAAATAATTCAAACGAGTGCGACACTCCTGCTTCCATGCAGGGAGAGGCTTGATTAATTAGCTGGTAAGGTGAGGAGCTCAGATTATGTTCATCATGATTTAAGGTTATTAATTTCTTGCTTTTGCACACACAAACACACCAGTGTTTACGTAACACAATATGTAATTTGACTATTTTATTCTTGCGATGTTTGGTAATTGATTATTTCGGTCGATTATCTTCGATGACGAGTAATAAATTCTGAAGAAAATGTCAGTAACAAAATCAACTTGCCTATTAATAATACAGTATGCAAAAATAACATCAACTGAGCACCAGTTGAGGGTTAAATCCACATTTTTTTTTTTTAATATCTTGTCAAATGTACACATTTACCAGAATGTAAAATTGAATGTATATGAGCTACCGCATCTCATTCAGTCATCCATTATTCATTCATCTTCAACTGTACAGGGTCCAAAGGTTCATCCAGTCATGTTAAATTAAAATGTGCTATATTGTGGCTTCCACAGTCAAACTCTCGGCGGATGGCTGGTAAAGACAGGAAGCCATGTTTAAACAGGGCCTAATCCGATAATTGAATGCAGATTTATTCAAGCCCTTGCGCTCGGACTGGATTTAACACTCTGTTGAGAGCAGGGACGGGTGGGGGTGGGGGGGGGGGGGGGACGCTTTCTGCCACTGGGGGTCAGATCAGGCGTCTGCATATTGAAAATTGATTCTCACTGCTTTTCAGGAAACCACTGTCATTTACGTGTCACATTAACGCTCGCTTGGCTGTCCCAGTGAGCAGCGATGGGATTAACCTTGCACATTCCGGCTGTCAACGTGTGGCCTGACTCAAGTGTGAAAATGCCCTTCTTCATCACCTTTGCTGTGTAAATGAATTTCATATTAAGGCAATCAAATTATCGTCCCGTCAGTTACATCAGGGTTCCATCTCGGTTACAAAGACAACACAGCCTGAGGCTGAGCGAAGAACTCTGTCCGTGTCCCATTACAAGTGTGAGCCTTTATTGTCATTCTACTGTGGCTGTTCTGATACGTTTATGATGATGACGGCCATGCCTGAGGTGACACCGTCTCAGCAATGCTTGTATTTTATGTGTTCAGGGAAAAAGACTTGGAATATATTTTCACACCGGGTGTATAACCAATGGGGATTTACTCGAGGAGCCGTAATTGTTTTGCATTTATGAGAAGAGCAGCAAGCAGCTCAGGGGGAAAACACTAAATGCATAAAAACATAATATTGTTACATAAGCGCTTGTGTTTTGGGGATATACTGCATCTCAGGAGGACTTTGAGTATTTCCTGTCGCGAAAAGTGATTTTTGCAGTATTTGCACCAGGCTTTCTGTAACAGGAAAACTATTAGCAATTTACCATATTTTCCAGACTATAAGGCGCACCTAAGAACCTCACATTTTCTCAAAAGCCGACAGTGCGCCTTATAGTCCGGTG
Source organism: Syngnathus floridae (assembly GCF_059516105.1). Lineage (NCBI taxonomy): Eukaryota > Metazoa > Chordata > Actinopteri > Syngnathiformes > Syngnathidae > Syngnathus > Syngnathus floridae. Next base: position 7,982,660 of record NC_142427.1, on the reverse strand, counting down.
CGCCTTATATATGGACCAAATGGAGAATGATGGATGGATGGATGGAACTTTAATTTTTAAAGTTTACTGATCTACCTGACTGTTTTGTTTTGTACTTATTAAAGTAAGCTTTACATGTTTATTTTGTGTGTTGTGTGATATTGACATTATTGATATATTGTTATTGTTTTCACTATTTCAAGTTATTCTATTGTGATTGCATTAATGGTGCACCTTATAGTCCGGTGCGCCTTATATATGGACAAAGTTTTAAAATGGGTCATTCATTGAAGGTGCGCCTTATAGTCCGGTGCGCCTTACAGTCCGGAAAATACGGTAAATTAATTTCACCAAAGTATAAATAAGCCATCCAGCAAACACAAGAAATGAATTCTTCGTGTATATGAACAATTCGGTTCATGTTAACACGAAAAAATGAGTGTCTCATCAACAAGAGAATGGCAAAATTATTAGCTGCTCTTTGCTCATCATTTCCTGCAATAATCAAACTGAATAATGGAGCAGTGGTAAATGATTTAGCCTTGCTCTTATTAATCAGCCACCGAGGGCTTGTAGTCTGAGTCTGCAAATTAGCTGATAAACCGGAATATTTGAATATATATATATCTACGATCAGCTTTATCAATATCATTTATCTACTCTTGAATATTAACAATGACAATGTCAGACATAATGACAAAATCTTGTGATAACAGATCTACCATCTGCTTGAGAGCAGAAAAGTACCACGTCTGACAAGTTGCTTTTATGTTAGCTCTGCTCCAGTGCCAAACCTTCATCATTCTTGGTCGCACAAGCTCTTACACATCACACCTGTGCCTCCAGAGAGAGGCGTAGCCTGAGGCAAAAGAACAGAAGCTAGACTGGGAGAGACGGGGGACATCAAGAAACTACCGCAGCACAGATGAGACATCAAGGCAGGAAAAAATGGGCTTTTACTAAAACTGATGCCCAGCCATGAATACAGATTGCAGCCAAGTCAAAAAAGTATGTCTGAGAACTTGCACTGATATCGGTAGAAGTAGCCAAATGATTATTAGTATTACTGTCTGGAAGAAGATTTACCGTAATTTCCAGACTATAAAGTGCACTGGAATATAAGGCACACCATAATCGTGTTAACCCACTGGACAAAAATTTCTCTTTAAAATTAAATCCTTGCACAATTTACTATCTCTGCTTAAACCTACTCTTACATGGGGAAACACTCGTCCATGCACTGCTACACAAGGAAGCCATATACTATATTTGCATATTTCCCAAGCACCTTTATTAAGGCCGCCCTCTGGATGGTAAAACCTTTTTTACACTTATAAACAGTGTGTTGCATTTCAATGAATATGGCAGAGGAGTTGAAATTCAGTAGCCGTCGTGTAAATCTCTGCTGGCCAAATTGCTTCCCGGTGTACCAAGTGAGGAACATTGGCAGATAAAATTATAATTGCCAAAGTCCTTTTTCTCTCGCTCTCTCTGTGCAAATGTATTTGTGTTCAACGAAACAAATCATGCATTCAAACAAGACGACTATAATCTATTATTTGCATTTGGCCACATTTTAATCAGGTAAACAGAAGAGTAATCAAATATTTCTTGGATTGACTTTTTAATACTAACGAGCTCCGACACAATTAATAAACGCCGTCGGCAAAGAGATGAAACGATAAGTACTAATCATCTCGTCTGAGGAAAAGACAATGTTCAGGCATCCTGTAGGTTTCTACAAGCAGGGGTGAGCCATGTGATGGATGGCAAGCTCAACGCACCAGATTCATCACTTGCCAGTTTCCCAGGCCCTAAGCATGCTCACATTTCATTAACATCATTAATTATCCCCTCTGAGGATGTTAGGTGGCCTCAGACAGAGACCTCTTCCATGTGACTGCCGGAGCGCCCACTGAGATATTGTCACTGTTAATGTCCCTGGCCTACAAACACAGAGCTTCCCGTGGTGTTCCATTGACAGGCACATCGTGTAACATTAGGTTCCGTCGTGTCCGAAAAGTCTGTTGATAATATGCAGCTGGGATCTGCAAACTCCATCAGAATGAAATAAACTGCAATACAGGAAGCAAACATCCATATACTGCATAAATTAATAATAGACATCCATCCATATCCTATACCTTTATATATCTTATATATATATATATCTTTTAAAAATAGAGATATTGCTCGCATTTTTTTATTGCCATACATCTTTTTAAACTATTTGAACTGTTTTTACAAGTCTCTGATTTCAAAACTAGTTATTCATCAGTTTGTCCACCCAAAAGCAGATTACACCCTAAACATCTCGAGACCAAAAACCATTCACACACATCATCACTAAGGGGAAATTGATCCCACAATATCAGGCAAGTGGATCACACTGTCTTTGAATAAATAATAAATAAACATACTATACATTATGTGAACGTGACAATAAGCAGAAGAGGGAGTGTAAGTGCTACATAAATCAGCCGTGCTAGCGTGTAATAAAATGAATGCAACCTATAATATCGGCTTTGAGTGACAACTACGAATGAATGAATAATACATTAATACTTGCAACCAGGGGGTTGGTAGAATTTGTAATGGCCCGTGAAAAAATGAAATCATGCTTCTTTAGCCAGCAAACGAGCTAATACTGAAGCCCACCGTGTTATTAAAAGACCAAAGCCTTATACCTGACCACCTGTAACTCGCAGACAAGAGAGCAAGTGGAAGCAACGGATATAAAAAGTGTGTTTTTATCTGGAGGAACAATCTCAATATGTAAAAAGGTTTAATGGGCTAGAAAAGCGTCTCATAGAACTGATGGCGGTACCTTTCCGCGCAAACATAATGTAGCCAAATAAATCTTTTACTGAGCCAAAAATGACTCAGGAGAGCTGCTGAGGGTTTAATGACCCTCTGTTTGTGTAAATAAGTAGTCTGCAGTCTATTTGCAATGTTATGCAACTGTGGTTCAGGAGAAGATTTTTCTTGCTGCAGGAAATAGCTGTATTTATAATGCAATACTTTCCAGGAGCTTTTCTAGTTATTGATTTCACTTTCACCCCCTGTAGTCGTTCACTGGGAAATGAGTTCTAATTCCATCTCACTTGCACTATTTCATATTTTGTAGAGTGTAAAAGTCCTGGGTGAGAAAGTTCAGACCAGGGTCAGGCATTATTTATATCCCTGTTAATATCACGTATTGGTGCTAAGGAGGGGGGGGGGTGCAATTTGTTCTTATGACACGATGGTCATACACTAAAATAAATAAATAAATGAAATATATGAAATAAATAAGACAAATAAGAAATAAATAAATGAATAAATATTTTTTTTTAAAAACTTGGACACAGGTCAGCACTTTCTAACAAAAAATTACAATATATACATACATAATATCCAATATTCCACCTCATCAACAGTTATTGCAAGGCGATCCTCGTAAGAGCCGAAGCTATCTTTATGTAGCTGGAATTTTTATGAGGTGCCATGTTGAACTTCTCGTGGCCAGTGTGGGAGTGTGCTGCAAACAACCAATTTTAACACACCTGCTCCCAATGAACACCTGAGACCTTGTAAAAGCTTTTTATACAACATTTATCTTGCCCGCGGTCACCGCACGAGAGACGGCAAGGCGCAGGTACAACACGAGTGTGTCCGTGTTCGGCAGTTGGCCACATTCTCCTTGATTTGGACACAAAGAAGCTTCAATAAAAATCTCTGGATTTGCTTATAATTTGAAGGAGCAAAGCTGTATTTTATTTTTTAATTTTTAATTTTAAAAATACTAAAAAAACCACACGTTTGAACTACTTTCAACCAACACGTTATATTCAATATGGTGGAGAGTGCGAAAACAACTTAACGCTTAACGAATCACACGACAACGAGGAGGGGAAGACTTAATTGGGCCAATTTGGATATTTTCACTTTGGTGATTACTCAGTTTTGTTGCCAACATTTCAGACACGGATGGCTGGGGAATGTACTTTTCCATTCTTGAAGGTTTATTAAACCGCACTTCAATTCAATAATTCTGCAGCATATTGCCGTGAAATGGATTAAGGCATCATCTTTGTTTAACAGAAGGCATTGCAGCATATAATGGAGGAAGAAGTCTTTTTCCTAGCAGAGAGAAAAAAATAAAATATCCATTCCGCCTTGGATTATTCTCACAGAGGCACTTTGAAAAACAACATCAAATGTCAAGCATCATTTTGCTGCTGTTTCACCAGACTGTAATGGGATCACTCGCCTTCCCTGCAGATATGTAAAGTTTTGTCAGCTATTTCCGCACGGTTCTTCATGCACATCAATTCTCAGCAAGTGTCAGCACAGCGGCCGCCAGGGTTAATGATGAGCACTGGGACAGATGTTTTTGGTAGTTAACTGAAGTGATGGCGTCTAGCCTGGTCTCCATCGCTCAAGTGAGACACAAACAGAATGGCAGCCGTTTTTATGCTTGTAGCTGGTTTGATGACCTTTGCAAAATAACAAGTATGCTCTCTTGCTTTTTTGCTCAAGCAGAACAAATTACTTTTTTTTTTTTTGGTGGATGTTTGTTGGAAAGAGGATGGTAATGAAAAATTCTGTGAACATAATTTGCTTTTCAAAAGAAGACAGCTGAAAGAACAAAGTAGCGGACTTGAGGAAAAAGGCTTAAGCACTTAGACTTGATCATTCATTTTTCACAAAAGGATTTCTACAGAGTGAAACTTAAATGGGGTCTTAATTGACAAAATCCTTCCTTTAGATATCGGCGAGAAATGGAAAAAAAACCTCAAAGAAAAAGGGGGTCATTATAAAATGCTTCCATTACTGTGCTTCTGAAATGCTAATTTATTGGTTAGCATTTGTTGTGATACACTTGTTTAATTAATCCTCAACATGTCAACAGAGAGATGAAACTGTAAAAAGAAACCTGCAGGGAAACTCATTTGCTCCCATTTTGGCATCAGCGAGTGTGTAAATGTGGCAGCAAGAATTTTGTAGCTATTCAAATCACTCACTCAATAACAACTTGGAGTTAGTTTTTCTCTTTTGTAGTTGAATGAATCACAAAATGCCAGTGGGGAGAAAAAGAGAAAGCCTTGTGATTGTAACCACGTATTTTGGACTTTCCACCCAGCAGTCCATCAATATGTGTGGGCACTTAAACCAAATCGATGTCTCCCGGAAGGGAACTAATTCCCGAGGCCTTGCGCTTTGTCTAGGAACCAGCACCTTTTGTTACTTAACATCAATCTGCCATGGTGAGAATAAAAGGAGCACAATCAGGTTAGTGACAGGTACACTTCCCTGAGATAACATTATTTACTTCCAGATGAGGTCAACTGTTGCCCCTGCACATATCTGGGAGATCAAATTTATGGAATATTTCATATTCCCAATGCTACTAAATTGACATCCATAGCATCCATATTTTTTTTAACGTGCTTTTTACATTTTATTACTAATTGCTATTGTTTGAATTTGTTTTTAAATCTTTGCAAAGTGACCTTGAGTGACCTGAAAGGTGCTTCTAAATAAAATATATTATTATTATTGTGCTTTTTTTTTTTTTTTTTTTTAATTACTTCACTTTTTTTCCCTTCCTTAAATAAGACCTCAAAATTGTTTACTTTGAATATCGGCATGCCTGCCAAGATGTGACATTGGCTCTCAATTTTCAAGTTATTTGGCAGGAGACCCAACAGAAAGCTTCAGTGAGCCACTCAGTTGTTGTTGTTATTTTAATAAATGCTTTAATTTGCATATAAAGAGTGAAAAATGAAGTGGAATATCGCTGGAATCAATTCGACAGGAGACTAAAGGTTGTGAAAAGCTTGTTACATGTAAGCAAAGCTAATGTGACAGAAAAGTCCCCAAGCGCAATACCTATTAAGCCATGACAACATCTGTCGTTTAGCATATGTCCTCTAACTTGATCTCAATAATGTATCCAGGGCTTAGAATACATTTACATAAAACTTGTTTGAGATTGGGTCACTGCTAGGCACACTCAAGATCGTGATTCGCCTGGCTGCTTATGAATATTAAACACCACATGATCTCCACGAAGTGCTCTTGGGATTAAAACTGCAATTCTCGCTGGATCAAAGTAGAACAAGATGTGTTCTGAACCGAAACAAGGCGAGCTGATTGTCAATACTCGTGACAGCTAGGGGTCATTTTGTGGGTCTCACGGTTTTTCCTTTCATGTGATCAAGAGTCACTGCATTTTTTTCTAATTAATCGACAAATAGATCCAAAGCATTTGGACAATCCTGAGAATCCATCCATGAGGTTCTAGGGTAGCGGTTCTTAATCTACCATATTTTCCGCACTATAAGGCGCACCGGATTATAAGGCGCACCTTCAATGAATGGCCCATTTTAAAATTTTGTCTATATATAAGGCGCACCGGATTATAAGGCGCACCTTGAATGAATGGCCCATTTTAAAACTTTGCCCATATATAAGATATATACATTTGGCCCGCGGGCCGGACTTTGGATACGCCTGCTGTAGTGACTCAATATTGGTCCATATAAAAGCCGCACCTGATTATAAGGCGCACTGTCGGCTTTTGAGAAAATTGGAGGTTTTTAGGTGCGCCTTACAGTGCGGAAAATACGGTAGGTTCGCCGAAATACTGAGTTTCCACCGAAGAAACCAAAGAACAGTTTCTCAGTAATTATTCTGTATGCTGACTGTATAAACAATTGTGATGGGACCATGAATAGCATTAGATCCATTTTAGCGACGTTGCTTTTCATTTTAACACTCCATTTCACATCTCGCCTTCATTACCTGTGGCAATCTGTTTCACGCTGCTGCGATTACACAAAACTAATTGTTGTTGTTGTATTTACACATTTAGCAGGGTATCCAGTGGAGCAGAACAAGCAGAGAAAAAATGTAAGGCAGGGAAAAGTGCACATCTTCATCATACTGCACTTTTATCCGAGGACTCGCGAGTGCCAAGTGTTTTCATAAAGCAAGTTAATCCATCACACTTCAGAATCCCCCACGGGACAACACGAGCACAGCAGAGAGAATTGCTAAGTCATATCTCGCTTCAGCAAAAGCTTCCTACAATTCAAAACTGGATGCATCATACATGAGCTTAAAAAAGAAATAAAATGCATAACAATGGAAAATAAAATCTGTCATCCATGTTTAATATTCATTCTCTCATTAATTGCAAAAAGCTTTTTTTCCATTGATACCTCCTGAGACAGACAGGATGGACAGCAGTGGGCTTTTATTTTGTCGGGTTCAGCAGCCTGGGGCGATTAAACCTTCAGCCAGGATTGATTTGGTCAGAAGGTGCTTCACCCTGTGTTGTTATAATTTATTGACCAGAATCTGATTCAATAGTAACATTGTGAGGGTTTCACCGTTATCACCTCAGTCCATGAGAAGAACATCTCATTACGGTCGTCTAGCCTCCGACCGAGGCTTCCCTTTGGACACATTTCCGCTGACAGCCTGTGGCCCCAGTCAGCGTTTTATTGGCAAACAATCCGAGTTGTTTCCTCGTAGGTAATTTCATATGACACTCGTTGAACGTGATATATCATTTCGACGGTGCCATCTGCGCAAGATCTCACTTCAAAGTGACAGACGAGGGAAATTGAAAAGAATTGAGCCAAGCAACGAGAGTCTGTAAAGTGTAATTGGGTGGCTCGCTCTTAGCGCAAGAAGGGAAATTACAGCGCCATGACTGTATCAAGCCGCCATGTAGACGGTCAGCAGAAAAGTGGATTTTTGCAGAGTGCGCCATTCAGCCTGCTGAGCTGCTCCTGTTCATTGACCGGAACTGAGGCTTTATCAAGACACATGCGGTCGATGGATTTTCTCTTTAAACACTTATGCGGTTATCTCAGGCAAGCTTTTCTGCAGACTATGACTAATGAAAAATACCACAGGGCAAAAAAAAACAACAAACACATGAAATCTTTAAAAGTTTTACCAACAAGTGGCCATTATAAATTAACGGCTGTGAAATATTTTGGTGTGGAGTTTTACAGGCTTTGAAATTGGAAATTAAAGTTTAAATTTCGCATGGGCACCGTATTTTCCGGACTGTAAGGCGCACCTTCAATGAATGGCCCAGTTTAAAACTTTGTCCTTATATAAGGCGCACCGGACTATAAGGCGCACCATTAATGCATCATGTCAGATTTGTAATCTAAATTAAATCATTCTCCATTTTATCTTTTTTATTTCAACTTCAGACGCAACAAATTACTTTATAATCACAAAATAATGATCCATAGTCTTTTTGATTCATGATTCATAGTCTTCAGCGGGCCACTTATGATTGATTTCATGACACAATGCTTTGGGCCAGTTTAAATTTAGTCCATATATAAGGCGCACCGGACTATAAGGCGCGCTGTCGGCTTTGGAGAAAATTTTAGGTTTTCAGGTGCAGTTTATAGTTGGGAAAATACGGTATATCAGATATAAAATCTGCCATTATTTGACTGCGGTTTCTGTAGTAGGCTTTAGCTTGACACATTTTACGAAATTCATTAACGTAGTCATTCCTCTCTCTTTTGCCCTTTCATCTCCGAAAGATCTGCAATTAATCTCCATTATTTTATGAGCGATTTTATGTATTAATATGGCAACCACTATCACTTTATTGCCCTTTTACGGCACCCTTTCAAATTACATTTTTCCTGACTTTTGCTTGGGCAAATTAAATAAAATAAGCCTTAATTCAAGGTCATTGGCAGGGTTAACATTCATATGATGAGTTCTATGGACGCTTTCAACCACCGTGACCTCCACCAGCCACAGATACTTAAATCTCACCACTTTACTTAAAATAGAGCCGTCAATGTGAATTGCTTTCCACTGCAAATTCAATTCTATTGCTCCTGCGGTCATTAAACAACAGGTCGAGGAATATTTATCCACACACTTGTTCATTTAGTAGGCTCAATATTTTTCACATAGAGGTGCTCTGTTGGCTTTGTCCTGACAGATTGGGGCTAGAGTAGCCTCTGAAAGGCCAAAGCTCCAATTACACACAGCCTTTGCTCCTTAAATGTCAAGCTACTTTACATTAGCTATCGTGCAATGGCATTCAAATCGCATTAGCCCCAATCTAGCCGCAATCTATCAGATGCCTTTGTGCGGCTCTTAAGTTAAAACATCGATGGTTCATTGCGTTCTTTTTTGTGTTCACGTTGTCAAAACTATGATTTACTTGATTACAAGAAATTGCAATAATTTCAAGTGAGAGCATTTTTCTTCTAGTACAGTGTGTGTTACAGTGCCTAAAAAATAAATATTCAAACTGAAAAGAAAAGTCCTACTGGTTTTAAAAAATCATTTTAAAGATTTGGTTCAGTGTTTGCCCCATGGTTGATAACAATTCACCCTGACACAAAATTCTATCTCTGTTTCAAATGCTATTTTAAGTACAAATTAAACTACAGTAATTTCAAGGTTGTGATTTTCTGAGGGGTAAGAAAAACTTTTAAAGGTCAATAGATTCCGAAGCCTCTCGTAGGGTGTAAGAAATAATCAATTAGATGAGTTTGTTCGCTCATCTTCCTCATTTCTTTTGTAAATCACCTAAACTAGTCTCGTATCTTTGGGTCCAAATAATTTCCCTCCTACACCAAAATGACATTCTCCATGAGACTTGCTGTCCATTTCGAATGTTACATTTCAGTCACATTCCACACTGGCCTATCAAAGATGTTATCAATGTTAAACTATGTAAAATTGCTTCACAAGCGCATCTGTCCTTGACTATCTGAAATGATCTCCTATCTGCCACTTAAAGGTTAAACATTGTGTTATCTCAAGGTTGTGGAATTCATCCAATTCTAGGGATGCACAATCATGCATCCCTAGAAACCAAAAAGTCATTTATCTTCACATTCAGTTTTTATCTTTACATTACATTTATTTATTTAGGATTAATGGCATGCAATTACAATATTCTAAATAAATAAAAAGTCCAATAATGACGACAGGAGGAAATGCATCAACATCTGCAACATGTTATCGCTAAATACCAGGCAGAAGCTTCAACTTGTTGACCTAATGTGATAATTGTTGGAAATGACTCCACTCAACCAGAGGTTGAGAGGTTGAGTAAATGAAATAAACCCAAGGCAGCTGACTTTCACTGGTGTCACGCTTATAGAAACATAAGGAGGACGATAATGAACAGCACTAAACCTCGCTATCTATATTTAGCATTCGGCTGTTAGTTCAATACAGCACGCATAAACGTGTCTGCGTGTGTTGTCAAAGACGGCATAAGTGAGATTACATTAAATGTGAGCGTAATATTCAAATATTCAACTCTCTCGTGAAAGTAAAAAATGCTTTAAAAACAACACAGCTCATTAAATAACAAAGTCATGAATGATGCTCCATTAATATTCATGTTCTTCTTGACAGTATAAAATTCCAGGGAGTGCCTAAATTCTCACGACTGCCTCGTAACATTTCAGTACAACCCAACGTCTGACCAGATTAATTTAAATAATCCAAAAATCAGTGAGTTAACAATACAGACAATCTTCATTAAGTACATCACATCCCAAGGAGCAAACACTACAACATCGCATTTGATATAAAGATCTAATAACTTTGGAATTAAGCAGACTGTGTTTCGAAGAGGGCCTCTAATTGTTAATGATGTCGACGCGATTCTCCTTTATGTCTGTCAATCCAGAGATTGGTTGTAACAACAAATGAGCGTTAATGAATGAGAAAAGATGATTAAATTGGGGCGTTTAATAATATCAACAGATAAGGCACAGGTCTCCTCTGCAGTTATTTCACTCCACATTGTGCACAGGGTTAGCGATAAAGACCCACCAGCAGGTATCATTCATCTCCCAATTTAATCAGATTACTGATGAGTGTAGCTAATTAAAGAACTACACATTTCATTATCCATTTGGTTAATTGGATTGACTTCTTATTGGCCGTAAAGGAAATGTCACATTTCATTTCACGCATATTGACATGCGGCTGATGACATTGTGACATTCATAAAATGGAAAATTAGGAGACTTCGGTTTTTTTTTATTATGGTTTAGGCCCGCCTCCTCATTTAAATAACGTTTTTTTTCTTTCCACTGCTTGCAATTAATTCTTATTGATTTTAAATCAGTAGAAACCTTAATGGTGATGACTAATCAATAGATTTAAATCACATCGCTACACGTCATCTGGAACCATTCAAAAGTCTAAGAGTAATAAATGATCATTTAATGTCTGATGCTACAGAACATGAAAGATTTCACGCAGGCAGCAGTTTGAGACGAGAGGATGATAGTGCTGATGTAATAATTAGCTCGGCAATGGAGGTGATGAAGGTTTTCATTGTGTTCACTTTTATGGAACAGACAGACAACTCCTGGGGGATTGAGAGGTCTGTTAGCTTTCATTCCTTATACTAAAATTTTAATCTGATAGGAGTGGTGGCACAATAAGTGACCAAAAGGTGGTCAGATGATTAATACGGTCATTTTTTTTTCCAAGGCGCAAGAGGATTTATCTTATCGATATGTATGTGCCCCATTGAAGGTAACAATGTCTGTTTACACAAAAATCTCTCACCACAAAATCCATTTCAGATATTTAATATCGAGAATATTCTTGAATGGCTACGTAAGACTTTAAATGAGATTTCCTGCTGAGGTTTTTTTTATTTCTTCTAACTTGTATTTCTTGTCGGTGAAGCTTTCTGCAAATTCACCTTGTCTTCCCCTCTAGCTCTGGCAAGAAAATAAATGAACTGCTGCTCTTGCTTTCTGTACACCCGCCATGCCTCTTCCACATTGCACCGGGGTTATGTTTAATGAAACAAACATCAACCCTTCTGCACAGGCGATGTGCTGCGGTCATCTTGCAATGTGCTTGTCCTCGGATGACTGGGTTGAGGGAGAGTAAGAAGCCGACAAATAGGAGAAAGCGAGCTGCTCCAGCCTACGCTAGACAGCATTTGCTAACAAATCAATGAGTACTTTTAAATTAAAAGCTAATTGGGCACGTGTAATTCAATTACCCAGTCCAGGTGGGGGTTTAAGTCATTCACGACATATTTGACGTCTGTAGGCGTCATTGGCAGTGAATGAGTGAGTTGGGAGCTTCAGATCAGGGGATGCTTTGAGAATAATTCTCAATTTGTTTTGTATATGTGAAGCCCTTTGAGACTGCTTGTGATTTAGGGCTATATAAATAAACTTGACTTGAAATGAGTCACTTGATTAGAAATGATCTGCATACTAGACAGAAAATGGAATTTTAAATACATATTTAACAGTCAATTGAATCTTTCATAGGCCTAGCATTTGATTGACAGCAGCTTGAGTGTTTCACGGCTTGCTGTTGATACATTCAATGCACACTTGGTGCTTTTAAGTACTTTTGGCTCTTGAGATGATTTTTTTTTTTTTTAAAGAAGCAAAAATGACCCAGGGGGAAAGACTACATGCCTCTGCATGAAATGTAGTATGTGAAGAAAATCAACAGGCCGGAGATGACAGGAGGCGCAACACTGCCCCCATGTGAGAGCTGTTGCTGTATATCGCAGCTCATCCTTTTCTTTATCTCTTCTGGCAGCCTTCTATCAGCAAAAATCCATTACATGCATCATCCGTGTTTGACACCTGCTACTGCGAGCAGGACTCTTTTATGGCAAAGGGCTTTATGTGGCTTTCTGTTGTCAAGCTTAAATCCCCATGACTCAAGCCCCTGACACATTCCCTCCTTGTTTACAGCGAGGAGCCTGCTGCCAGTACATTTCATGTCAGTCAGCAAAAGCACGACAATCCCGGTGACAAAAGTATGTCAGGCGAGTCAGACTGAAGAGCTCTCCCTCAAAGAGTGGACTAGAGGAACAGATTTTGCTGTTTGTCTTACGTAAGAGGGTTGGCTGGTTGGAGTTGGTAAAATGGGATTTTGTATTTTTAATGTTATTCATCTTACTGACCTTTCGCGTGTTATGTGGCCGTTTTAAAAGAGCAACCTCAGGAAAAAAAATAGGAACTAAAGTACAGTATTTTCCAGACTATAAGGCGCACCGGACTATAAGGTGCACCTTCAATGAATGGCCCATTTTAAAACTTTGTCCTTATATAAGGCGCACCGGACTATAAGGCGCAGCATTAATGCATCATGTCAGATTTTTAATCCAAATCAAATCATTCTCCAGTTTATCTTTTTTATTTCAACTTCAGATGCAACAAATTACTTTATAATCACAAAATAATGATCCATAGTCTTTTTGATTCATGATTCATAGTCTTCAGCGGGCCACTTATGATTGATTTCATCACGCAATGCTTCGGGCCGATTATAAGGCGCGCTGTCGGCTTTTGAGAAAATTTTAGGTTTTTAGGTGCGCCTTATAGTCCGGAAAATACGGTAAAGTAATACTGTAACGCATTTCTACAGTGAGATTTTTTTTTCACAAATATTCCCCGGATATTAGCCTGCGTGGGGAATAAAAGCAAGCTCTACATTTCCTTGTTTTAGCACGATAGCGGCTTTTGTTCTTAAAATAGTCCGTCTTGTGATTCAAAGTCAGGGCGGAATAGTGAGAACAATGAGACACCATCAAAGCGGTCTCTTCAGACTCACTTAAGGTAGAATAAAGGTAGTGAGAGGAGGATAGCGTTGAGAAAATTTAAGTCTTGCTGGATCACACGGGGGAAATTGTTCCTTGCATATTTTTCAGTAAATTATGTTAGATTGAGTCACTGTGGCAAGCACTGAAAGATAAGCTCCCTTAATGACTTGGAAAATGTTTGTCTCAAGTGATTGCAGAGCTCACCGTGCAAATAATATTGAAATCGGCTCACTAGTGTGTGTGTGCTCTTAATAGGTGGCTGAGGGATAGCACTCAATTAGTATTTAGACTGACATAATGAGAACTCCTCGTTCTACACATTTACCATTATGTAAAAGACAAATGACTGTCATTATAAAGACCCCCAAAAAGGCAATAATGCGTATTAATTCGGTCTGATTTTGACTAATCTTCAATCCACTTCTTTTCAATGCCGACATCTTTCTACCCTGCTTCCACAGGAAATCACAATGTCATTTGCCAACGTCATATTCTATTGGGATTCCAGTCGAACCTCATCTGGCAACTATTCTAACACACTTCTTTCTCGCACTCTCGGCTTCTAAAGCAATGCCGCAGTTCCGCTTCGGGTGCCAAGTCATTAGCTTTGTCCAAATCTACAAGGACAAAATTCTGATCTTAACCGTACTACTTCACCAATGCCCGAAAAGCAAATAATGCATACGCAAATTTGCCATTCTGTCCTGAGCGTAGTGTCTAACTCCATTGTGTGACTCATATTTATTCTCTCCTCTACACTTTCCACAACTCTGCACATTTCGCTTACACAATACAACTGCATCAGCAACAACGTGACATATAATAATCGTGTCATCGCTATTTATTCACCACATAAAAAATGCCAGCCGCCTCATCTGTCCGCAGTTTAAAGTTGTGTATGAAAACGTTCCTTTTTCACAATCACACCAGAGTTTTTTCTTATTCATCAGCAAACGCATTTGCTCCAAATTTAGTCTTCAGCGGGTTGTAATTATTCCAAAAGATTTGCGGAAATTTGTTCGAAAGATCTGCATAAGCTGAGATAAACATTGTTACAAAACTGTGGCAATTAAAGCCTTTTCACAAGGCTAATTAAGGATCTTCAGCTGCTGTGTTAATTGTTTTAGTTTTCATATATATGGTGCAAATGAATGTAATTTGGAAAAATAAACATCTAGTCAAACAAATCTGCAGGGATAAGAGACTATGGTTTCAAAACGTGGATTCACCTCATGACATTTTCTTTTTTTTTTATATAAATTAAAGCCTTTTCCTGGTACGCCATCATGGTTAGCTTTAATTACAAGCTGCTTAAACGTGTCTGAGCAGTTTGCAGCGTGACAGCCGCCTTGCCTGCCTGCGTAGTTTATTGAACAGGAGGATGTCAGTGAATTTGGCTTGGTGGGTGACAACGTAGGCCCCTCAAGATAATGCTTCATGATATTCTCTCCTCCACACTAGCAGAGATGATTAACGGCAAGCTGTCAACGCAGCGTGAAATCGATGCCTTATATACTCTTTTGTCTTTCCCTGACTTCCTCATTTACAAATTTACAACCATTTAACACCCAACTGTGTCACGTTGGACAAAAGAGAGGTGCATTCATCTCCAGAGGACAAAGACCGCCACAAATGGGTCGACTCGTCAGGATCTGTCGGCGTGAGTCGAATGACTTATTTAGAATGTCTCGATGGAGATGGTGGACAGTAGAGAAAATATAGCTGAACGTTCTCGCTGGAGTATATTGCTGGGAGTTTCCATCAAATAGTGATGGTGCAATGTTATTTAAGTCCGACTCAGTTGTTGTCAGGCTAACATCTTTCCATTTTCTGTACTGCTTCCATCCGTCCATCTGATATCGGATGTCAGTCTGGAGAGATTACTTGTCAATCACCACGCTTGCAGACAACAAGTGACAAGTACCGGAAGAGTCTCTATCCATCCATTGTACGAATCTAAATCTTGCAGTTTCCTGTCTACGCACAATCATGCCGTCAATTACATGAATTACCGTATTTTCCACACTATAAGGTGCACCTAAAAACCTCAAATTTTCTCAAAAGCCGACAGTGCGCCTTATAATCAGGTGCGCCT
The DNA here is from genome assembly GCF_059516105.1 of Syngnathus floridae. NCBI lineage: Eukaryota > Metazoa > Chordata > Actinopteri > Syngnathiformes > Syngnathidae > Syngnathus > Syngnathus floridae. Next base: position 7,966,989 of record NC_142427.1, on the reverse strand, counting down.
TTTATATGGACCAATATTGAGCCACTACGGCAGGCGTGTCCAAAGTCCGGCCCGCGGGCCAAATGTATATATCTTATACATGGACAAAGTTTTAAAATGGGCCATTCATTGAAGGTGCGCCTTATAATCCGGTGCGCCTTATATATGGACAAAGTTTTAAAATGGGCCATTCATTGAAGGTGCGCCTTGTAATCCAGTGCACCTTAGAGTGCAGAAAATATGGTAGTGATGATCCTCCACGCAGTCTATCTTCATTAGATTCTGCCTCACTTTTGTAAATGTTGGACTACAAATAAAACGTGGGCGTAAGTTTGTTAAAATGCACACGAGATCATTCACCACTAAAAATATATTTTCCAGAGGCCATTTCGATAACAACCTCTTGTCTGCTATTGAGCCAAAATATGATCATTAAAAATTCATAGTGTCTGTTTAAGCACTGTATCAGATTTTGATCGCCTGCTCAAGAGGTGTCCAAAAGTGAAAAACTGTTACTTTCCTAATAGCCGAACTTATTACGGCTTAAATGAATCTCATCGGGCCAGCAGATTTAGCCATCACTATTGATAATATCCGCCTTTTATAAAGCTAGCGATTTCTTTTATTTGCACTTTGTCGTTTCTGCCGTCTGCAAGTGGAAAGCTGGCCTCGGTAATCACCAGTAATAAATTAAGCCCCATACAGCTGTCACATCTCATTTAGACTCATTTGCACATCATTGTGTTTGTTTATGTTCACCATGGTCGAGGGGAGGAAAGAAAAGCTTTGACTGGCAAATTGCTGGAATTAATGGATTTTTGCTGACATCCTTATTCCCCTGGAATAAAATGCTTTCTCAATTTCCTCTGGCAGGAAGGCAACACGGTGGACGGATCCAAAAGCCCCAAACACAGCTGTCACGCTTCAACACACATGGTTAATACACAGCTTAGTTATGTGTGTGTGTGTGGGGGGGGGGGGTTTGGACACACTTCCACTTTCACGTTGCCCCCAAGTGACGGACTCTGAACAGGTGCAGCCATACTGTTTGCCCTCCAGCTCACTGTTAACGTCTTGAGATTACTCCCACTCTTGCTTCCCTCCACCAAGCAAACCTCAAACAGTAACAAAATTAGTGGGACAATTATGTGCAATAACAAGCTTCTTGTCAGGAACTCAGTCCATCTGGTTTAGTGGTTTAACTGCAAGTCCAAAGGCTATCAACTGTGTCGGCTAGCTGGCACTGACCTGACCAAGAAATCTGGCAGGAAAGGCCATGCCGCTCGCTTTCATCAATCACTCGTGCGCCATCATCACACATCTCACAAATCAGTGCTCTGCTCTGGAAGTCATTTAGCTCCCAGCTAGGCACATTAATCCAGTCCTGATGACACGTTGACAGTAAACACAGTAGATCGCATTCTGTTTGTTAAGAAAATGACACAAGTCCAGTTTCCGTGTCTCATCTAGAGCACCAATGTTAAACCCAAGGCTCGGGGGCCAGATACGGCCCGCCATGTCATTTCATGTGGCCCGCAAAATCATGACTGTCAACTCAACGTTTCGTGTTAAAATACCAAAACTCTCAATTGTATTTCCAAGTAAATTTCCCCGCTGTGGAATGAATAAAGCTCTATCATCATCATCATCATCAAGTCAAGTCAAGTCAAGTCAAGTCAAGTCAAGTCATTTGTATTACCCTAAATCACAAGGAGTCTCAAAGGGCTTTACATGTACACACCAAAAAAAAAAAAATTGACAATTATTCTCAAAGCATCCCCTGATCTTAAGCTCCCAAAGGGGCAAGGAAAAACTCAAAAAAACCCTACCAGGGGAAAAATGAGAAACCTTGAGAAGGGACCACAGATGGGATCAGGATCATCAGGCTGCAATGGATGCAATAATGATCATCATCATTTTAACAGCAGGGAGATATTGCGATTTTTTGTTATAATCCCAATTTCAAAATAAATTAGAAAATTGTTGAACTTTTCTGTTATGTGTGTGATAATCACCATTTCTATTTAAGTCATTAATGCCGCCATAACTCGGATGAGGCCCGCAACAAAAAATGACTTTGACACCTCTAGAGCTTTGAAAACTTCTACCTGGAAAGAAGCTTGCTGTAACCTGCCTTGTTTCTTGTCTGGTTAACATGGCTTTCTTTGATAGTCTTGCTTTTTCACTATAGGTCTCACGCTGTTGTAACATCTTCCTACACAGCACCTCACTGACGCCTCCGCACAAAAGATTAAAGAGGCCAGGAGGGAGAGGAAACACCGTTTTCCCTTCAAGGAAGAAAAAGATCTGTTAATGAGTAGAGACAAGGCAGGGGATGCTAATTAGGATGCCGGATCCGTTGTCGTTTCTCAAGCCCTGCACGCGAGCTGTACTTCACAAAAGCTTCTCTCTTCACCTTGTCTGCCTTCCTGCTATTTGAGTTACTATGCTGTTTAAGGTGTCACAACACCATTAAACAATTGATTTTACTCAACGGAGCAACGAAGCAGAATCCAATACGTCTTAAAACATTTCAAGCTGATAAATGTAAGCTAACAGGGTAAAGCTAGCCAGGCAATGTAATGAGTGAATTGTTTGAATCGACTTAATGAGAAGCAGATTAAAAAAAACAATAATAAATAATATTAAAGCTAATTATAACTTGCATAGACGTTTCAACGTACTGAAGCTTCGTTCAATTTCTTGTTGCAAAGTTGTTCAATATCGTGAACGCCCACCCTGTGCCATAGCATCCGTCACAAGGACAAAGTGATCTTTGATTAAACTGCTGCAAGCAATGCATTACACTTGATAAATGGCCTTCCTCTTATTCCTTGGCAGAGCACAGAGATAAAGCTCCATCCTCACACCAAGCTTAATAGGAGGCACCATCACACATAATATTGAATGACATCAACTGGGCGAAAGGGAAAGAGGTCTCATCTGTTTTTATAATGTGAACTTTAATTTTCCTTTTTCAATACCGCTTGTCCTCATTAGTGAGGTGTACGCTTTATTATTAACTGACAATATTCTGTCTATATAAAACTATAAGTCACAGGGTTCAAAGCGTGTGCAAAACAAAAAGTAGCGGCTTATAGTTCAGAAATTACGGTCATTACCAAAGTGACCCAAAACAACCAAAATGAAAATATTTCCTTATACAGCTGATGCAAATGATTGCCCTGTGGAATTTGAACCATGTCAAATTTAAGCAAGTCCAATTTCTGACACAGAAAAGAGGGTGAGTTGATATCAGTCACTCTGTCATTGAGCCACAGGTGAAGACAGCTGTCATCCTGATATATCGCCCCCGCAGCCTCAGTAATGTCGGCCAAATTGCCTGGATGGCTCCAAATGATCCAGTCATTGTAGAGGAAATTGGAAATCAATTCTGGCCATCACTGAACATTTTAAAAGAGAGCCAAGGCTCAAAAGTATTTTCGACAAGACACCGATGTTGGTGATAAAAGATGAAAGTGAGCATGACAGATGAATGAAAAGAAAAAAATAGCAGGTAAGCTTGGAGGACACTTTCTAGATAAAAAAAAAATGTGACGAATGTAAAATAAACTCAATTATGGATGATGATGTATATTTACGTAGGACTGGCGCCTGCCTATACATATCCAATAAATCAAGTCAAATTATCGTTTACAGGCTTGAAGTGTACACTAAGTCGTATCGTGACTCGGTTGAATCTATCCTGAGCTGTGACAATAATCCCAAGGGTGCTTGGACTCAATAAGCAGGACCCGACACTAACAATATGCCTTGGCACTATTCCATCCTCACTTGCACAAGCGCAGAGTCAGCCTCCATCCATTATGCATCAAAACCAGCCTTGCAAATCTTTTCAAATAGTACAACGTGTCAAGCATGATAAAGAACAATCATCCAAGCGGGGGACTTTGGGAGAATCAAAGCGTGTAAATTCCCAGGATGAAATATATTCCACTTTGCTCTCTGATGTTGTTCTTTGTTTGTGTTGTTATTCAACTTGTATGTTCATGTCTCCCGTGGGGTGCTTTGCACGATGCGAGTCATCCGTCATCCTAATTGTTTGTGTTTAGAGAGCGACTGGTGTGTTTGATGGAGAAGCTATTCCACTCCTCCTGGTCAAAACAAAACCGGGGCTTTACTATCAAGGAGAAACGGTTATGGCGATCAATGTGATTATTTCTATCTGCCTCGGTGTGTTCAACTACAGTGGGACCGCATTCATTAAAAATGATAATAATAAATGGTGAGGAAAATCTCACAGGGTCACTACCAATTTGGGCATCATTATTGAAAGGTTCGTTTACAATTAAGTCTTTAACTAGTTTTTTATCTGGTATTTTTTTTGCTGTCCAAAGACTATAAGTATATAATTTGTCTAAGAGATAATTACCGTATTTTCCGCACTATAAGGCACCGGATTATAAGGCGCACCTTCAATGAATGGCCCATTTGAAAACTTTGTCCATATATAAGGCGCACCAGATTATAAGGCGCGCCTTCGATGAATGGCCCATTTTAAAACTTTGTCCATATATAAGATATATATATAAATTTGGCCCATGGGCCGGACTTTGGACACGACTGCAGTAGTGGCTCAATATTGGTCCATATATAAGGCGCACCTGATTATAAGGCGCACTGTCGACTTTTGAGAAAATTGGAGGTTTTTAGGTGCGCCTTATAGTGCGGAAATACGGTACTTTTTTGTAGCAAATATTGTGTGCCTTACGTCAGCCAATCAAAACAAAGCAACATGATTTTATCCACTTCTGTCGTCACTTTGTTTTTCTTTCTTTAGCTTAGGTGTGAGGTGTGTGTGTATCTCAAAATAATGAGGCTCTGCATATGTAAAGATGAACATGAGGGAATCCTTACTAACTCAGTTCAGTGCAGCAGATGTGAGGGGGAAAAAATGCACATATAGAGGAGCAATAGGGGTCAGGGTCTCTTTCAATCCAGGTTGAACGTTTGAGGTGCAGTCGGCCTTTACACAGCTGCAGCAAAGAAGCACAGCTGTTTCAACTGGACATCTCAACCAAGGTCTTCCTTTCATCTCCAACTTTAAAGGGCCTGGTGGCACCTATACTGTAACTCAGATACCTGATATGCAATTAGAATGAAATACAGGACTCACTAACTCTGTTTCCCTGTAGATGTAAAATTGTAATATCCTTGGGTGAATTAATAAAACGGAAAATTCCACACGAAAGGAAAAGTAGCTCATCTTTGCGGTAAAATCTGTCCGTCACTGAATACTCTCGTTGATTAAACCGAAGACGTTTGAGATGGTCTTTTAAACACTAAAGGCCTTTTTCAGCCCAAGTAAATGGGAGTCTAGGTTAGGCATTCAGTTGTGAAAAGACTGAGGAATGTTAAGTGCCTTGAGTGCCCTCTGCTGAAGATCAAATACCACTGACTGGATCATATTTTCTTCATTCAAACAAAGCTTTGACGTGTCGAACACGAAACTATTGAGGAACGCGGTTTATAGGCGGTAAAAAGTACGGCGTGAAACCAAAGCCAGTGGGAGCCAAACAGAAGATTTAAAAAAAAAAAAAAATGAAATGGATGCTTAAATAAATAAATGGAAAATTATAATCCTATTAGTACATTTAACCGCTCAAGGCAGAATGTGATTGAGTGCCTGGCGTCCCCGGAGGAGATGATGATTGTCAATGTGTCCGTCAAGCCGATGTGATGAAGCACATCTTCCATTTTTTTTTTTATTGCAGCTAATTGAAGCTCCTCTGCGCTAATTAAATCAAGGAACCACCTGGCATGCAACGATGATGAAAATCTGCCACTCCTGTTTATCCCGCCACTCCATATGATTTTTTTTTATTTCCTCCATATGCTCAGGTCAACGCTCCCTTGACTCGTTTAAAAGCGACTGATAAAATAAGAACCCCGGCTGCCGGGGTGACCTGAGTGTTGCGACGATCAGGACCGTTTGAAAATGTCAGACTCCCTTGTTTGCAATATACGCAGGCAAAGAGGCAATTATTACATTTTCATGTTCCCGGAGAGGCCTCGCTGCCGTCGCCACATCTCTGACACTACGCCCTTGTGTTTTAACACACGGCACATTACATTCCGGCGCTTCTATGAAAAACTCAGCAAGCCATATTAATGTCGGCCCTCCAATTCCGCCTCCCGTCCCCCTGGCCCCTCTCCTATCTCTCTCAATCACCCTTATCTCTCCCTCTCCAGCCCTCACCTCCTCTTTCATTTCCGAGACAGTCTATCATTTGGGCAACACTGCGGCGTGATTGTGGCTTCCGCCGGAGGGTAAAAGCTGAATACTATCATCACTCCCAGGGCCATAATCAATAGTGTCAGTAATGGCAATGGTGGGAGCAGCAATGCTAGATTGTTCCACGGTTCGGAGCAGATCAGAGCGGCCCGACCTCTCAAGTCTGTTTATTTTCTGGCCATTTAGGCTACGGGATTTGAGATACGGTGATCCCTTGCTACTTCGCGGCTTCACTACGTCGCAGATTTTTTTTTCCAAATTAAAAAACATTTAAAAGTCAAAATATAACTTCCAAATTGAGGAAACGTGTGTAACCTTTCGGACAATGTGGTATTGCTCCAAATGTTCGTTTACATTCCGTTTTGTGAGCACGATCACGAATAAGCATCTTTCCGCTAACTCGTTAGCCTGCCCGGTACTTGTACTTTGCGGATTTCACTTATCGCGGGTGGATTTTGGAACCAATTATCCGCGATAAACAAGGGATTACTGTATTCCCATTTCCTCTTGTTTCATATATACTGAAAGAACATTTTATGACATAGCAAGTGAATTCATACTGGAGAAAACATGCCTGTAAGTAAATTTATTGAAATTATGCCCAGAATAATAAACATCCCCCAAAGCAGCTTGGCAGGCTTAAGATCTGTCCACCATTTCAACCAATGGTCTGATTTTAAAACCAAAAGGTAAGCAGAGCTGCAGTGTTACAACAGTTTGTTACTAGTGATCTTTTGTGTTTACTAAACTGCAGACGTTAGTAGATCTTGTCAGTTAAAGCGATGACCTCCCCGTCGATGAACTAATGCTAATGAAGACTCCTGAGGGTGACACATTACACTTCAGTATATGCCATTGCAAAGGCCAGCACGGTAGATCTATAAAGTCCCGGACTAACTGCAGAATTGTTTTCCCACAGGGGAAAAATAGGGCAACGCTGTCACAACACTGGAGATGCAACAAAGAACCTGCACGGCAGGCGAAGGAGATGAGCCCCAAGGTGCTGGCTACACTAGCTCGACATCACTTAAACATGTGCTCAAACCGCCTTGCCGTGTTAACAGATGGCGTATTTTTCTTCGAGCCTTACTTGCGTCTCAATTTCAAAAAAAAAAAATCCCCAGATGGAGCATTTTGGCGTGGGGATTATTTCCTCTGGGTACCCTCACAAAAAATTAGCTCAGTCATTCGGTAATGTGGCAAATCATCAGTCAGACATTAGCCGAAAGCTGTATTGAGGTGCTTTAAGGCAATTTATTATAAAGCGATGTGATTATTCAGTGGCAAGTGTTGAATTTTTACACCACTCTGTTGAGTGTTTACTTTCTGAGCAGAAGCGAATAAGATTACATTTCACAGCTTCCGCACTGTGAACAGGCAAAGTCAAAACAAAGCGGCGGAAGACAGATCAAATTCTTAGAACCGCTACTAGCCGTGTTTCATTTCATTAAGGAAGACGATATTGCATGAGACATGGTGCTCTTATATTAACTTGACTGTCTTCTGTATGTCTCTTTGAATAGTAGACTTAAAAAAAAGACAGACAATTCTCAATTTTGAAGCAATAGGGCACAGGTGTCAAACTAAAGGCCCGGGGGCCAGATACGGCCCGCCACATCATTTTATGTGGCCCACGAAAACAAATTTTGCATCAAATTCGTGTGTCATTCCTAGAATTGCAAATTATCTTCAGTTGTAATATCTTTTTGCCTTTTAAATATTTGTCCAGTTTTTACTCGTCTGATTTGAAAACAAGTTATTTATCAGCTTGTTTTGTAGCTTTTACTGTATATAATAAGGTGCTCATACATTTATTTAGGTTGACGGTCATAAAGGCCCTCCGAGAGAAGACTACAATGCAGCCCACAAAAAAATTAGTTTGACACCCCTGCAATAGGGAATGAGATTAATTTTTAAATTCAATCCATAAAATCCACTCAAAGATGACGCATGGCATCAATCACAATATTTCAATATATTTTTAGTATCGAACCAACAATGAGCGCCTAATGGTCCAAACAGCATCTTCATACACATCTACATTGTAATGCGGAAGCCGTTTTAGCTCATTAAGTGTCAGTCACTCATGATAAGCTGCCAAATGCCGCAGATATCGCTCAAGGCCCAATGGCAATGACAAACCAATACACATACACACAATAAGCAAGTGAGAAGGATGATCACAAGCTATAATTGCTTCTTGAATCCCAATGTTAATGACAAGATCTCTTGATTGTAACCACGGCATTAATATGGATAGGACTGCAGCTTCGGGAGCCATCTGTTTGTCTGCCACGCCGTGCTGCACAACAGCCAAATTTATTTCAAGGACGGTCTTTGAGCCATGGGACTGCATGATCAATTCAAATACTGTCACCGGATTTAAGAACTAAAAGCCCCAAATTGTTCCATCAAACAGAAACTTGGATTATTTAGTGTCGCCATACTTTATTCACATGTGAAGATGAAAGAGACAGACACTGGAGAATTTTTTTTTTTTTTTTTGCGAAGATAGGTGATTGCCTAAGGTTACCTCTGGGTGGAATCAATTATAGACGTTTTTTAAAAGACCGACTTTGGTCTTCACAGGATTGCACGAAGCGAGCAGGTTCCCGAGATAACTTCTTATTTCTATTTAATGTTCTCACATCAAACTTGCTCTTTATTCACAAACTTTTGCAGACTTGCAGCTAGAGAAAGAATATGAGGCATTTGAGATGTTATTGCTAAACTTCAATTGGACCATCCCTTATCTCCTTTGCTTTATGACTAATATATTTCGGGTACAAAAAGCATATGTTGCTTTTAAAGAAATTCTTCAGGGCTCTCTGTTTGTAGTTGTTGAGAAAAGTGGAAGGAAATAAAATACTCTTCCAAGACGGCATGGTCGAGTGTGCCAAATAAAAGAATTTGACGAGTCTATAAAAAGAGTGTAACATTATTTTTGGCCGTCAAGTGCCCTATGATGTCGTTTAAGAGTGACAGTTATTGTGCTGTGTTATTTACAGAAACCTGACTGACATTTGTGAGAGGGTCACTGGGCAACTTCTGTAAATCCTAAAAAAAGTACCGTATTTTCCGGACTATAAGGCGCACCTTCAATGATTGGCCCATTTTAAAACTTTGTCCTTATATATGGCGCACCGGACTATAAGGCGCACCATTAATGCATCATGTCAGATTTTTAATCCAAATTAAATCATTCTCCAGTTTATCTTTTTTATTTCAACTTCAGACGCAACTAATTACTTTATAATCACAAAATAATGATCCATAATCTTTTTGATTCATGATTCATAGTCTTCAGCGGGCCACTTATGATTGATTTCATGACACAATGCTTCGGGCTAGTTTAAATTTAGGAATTTGGTTCATATAATAAAGCGCACCGGACTATAAGGCGCACTGTCGGCTTTTGAGAAAATTTTAGGTTTTTAGGTGCGCCTTATAGTCCGGAAAATACGGTACAAAGTATTTGTAATTCACGACTTCCAAGCACCGTTGGAGACTTGTATATCCACCATACAACCTAATTGCAAATTTCAGTTCGTTTTGTTTCGTTTCATCTTCCAAGGCCAACCACTTGATAGCAACTCTTGTATTCCCTGCCAGGCAATTCAAAAGTGGGCCATTTTACCTGCTGAAACATTTGCTTCTTTTACTCTTTGGTTAATTGGCAGCATGCCTAAAACCCCCTCAGAGTAGAGGATGGTCTGCGGGGAAGAATCCAACGCATGAATCACTTCACTTTGCAGATTTCTTCATCTGCAGTAATTAAGCTTCTTTTTACAAGAAAAAAAAAAAGTGAAAAAAACAACACTGACAAGCTGCCAATTAATTTCCTCACGCCATCATCTTGACGTTTTCTGCATACCCTGGGGGAGAATGAAAAGTTTTACAGGGTGTTGGGAAAGCTTTAATCGTGTCCTTTTGTTCTTCCTAACACATGTTGAAAAATGCAACAATGGCTGTGAAATGGCTCCTTCCCACTCCGTTTAATCAATTCCCTCCGCTTTTTCCAGCAGAAGGAATGATGGGAAGATGTGAGAAAAATAGCATGGGGTAAATCTTATGTTTGCTATTTTGGGGTTGACAATTATTCTTTATTCACAATGAGAATAACAAATTTGAAAATGACAATATTTCTGCCTCAAAGCCAAGAGCTTCTTGGCTCCATCATATTTTATGTGCACTTGACATATGAGCATATTCATTCAGCCATGCTTAACATCTTGTAGTCACTACAGTAGTCACTACAGTTTAAAACTAAAATTAAAATGCAACACTGGAAAAAAATTGAATATTTATATAGTTCTGTCCAAGAAAACCCACAAGTGACCTTTCTTGAAACTTTCTAAATAAACAAAAAGTCAAACACTCAGAAAGCTTAATCTCTGCATCAATGCATTTAATAGCCAGCGGGGAGAACACACTCTCCGAACCTTGATGACGCTACCCAGAGACCAAGACAAATTTTCTGCCTCTTTAGGGCTTGTCGTCTATTCGTAGCACAAGTTTGGTATACAGTACAAGCGATGTGGGTTTAAAAAATATATATAAATAAAAAGCCATGGGGAGGGGGAGGGGGGGGTTCTAAGACATGAGCTAGGCCAAGCTAAGTGCATTGAGGATCCGATTTAAGTGCTTGCCAACAGCAGTCTTGTGGGAGATATCTTAAGAGGCAAGGGCATTGTTGTGAAAGAGTGTTCCACAAGATTGCTGTTTACACATTCTTGGCTACACTGCAAATAAAGGCAAAGAGATTAAAAAGACACTCTGCCCTCCATTGCAACAAATCGCATCTTGAGAGAATTCACAATGAACGATCCTGTTGACCTTCAAGCAATCACAAACAGGATTTATTTCAAATCTAGGTTCGATCAACTTTAATTAGGTTCCAATTTGGATGATGTTTGACTTTGCAGTGTTTATGTCTAAAGGGAAATAAAATTTGAAACTATCGTTACTCGGCTAGAATGTCGCCGCGGCTACGGCCCTGGCCGTCACACACAGCCCGAGGAGAGCTTAATAAGTTTTATTTGGACTTGAGTGAAGGAAGCGGAGGTTGTCATTTGAGTGCTTAAAAGCAAAGTGAGCTTGCGCTGTGATTTCACCCTCGCTCGCCTCGAGCATCTCTCACTGCATCAAGAAAAGTGTGGCAACATGACAAACTGCTGCTGAACAGAAATTCATCCACACAGCCAAAAGCAAAGTAACATGATTAAAAACTGTGCGGCAATAATTCACAAACCATATACTGGTAACACATTCATCAAAAAATAAATCCTTTAAATCCCTTTTGAGGGTTTTTGTTCTACTTCATCACTCACTAATTTAATCAACTATTTTATGCAGTGCAGATTTAAATTGGCTGTAAAACAAACCCTTAATTATTAGCTTAAACATTTGGGATATTTTCACCTTTCTGTAGATGTTGATATTTATTTCTAAATAGTGTTTTTTAGTGATTTAGTTAAGTTAAACAGAGAGGAACTGTTATATTTTCTAAGGCAAGATTGCCCTCTGGTGAATTACCTGGATATAGCTAGGAGGACGCAATAATTTAGCAAGCAACCACATTAAGAAAATAATTGCGCATTTCTTTGTTTTATTACAAACAAATACATTATGACACAGTACTAAAACACATTTACATGCGTTAAAAAAAGCAGTCATCAAAATTGGCCCTTAGCATTTCAGTGTGTCACTTTCTACATAATTTAACCTGTTGTACAACTCATTATTAATTTACAGAATGTAAAAATAAAGACCGATGGTGCCCCTCAAGATGGAGCATTGATCAATTCTAACAATCTTTACTTACGTGTATAGCCCTTCGATACCTTCATGGTAATCAAAGCGCTTTTTTTTTACGTCACCTCATTCTCATGTCGATTATTGTTGGTTGTACGTGAAGCGCTTCCTCACACGTCGAGAATGATCACCTGAGCCATCAGATTAAACAAGATTGTCCGTCTGATTTATAGCCCGTGAAGGGTGGAGCCGATAATGTCCATGAATGTCGCTTCGACACAGTAACAGATCTGAACATCCGGGTCGGCTCCTCCGAGTTCCTCTGCTGTTCTTTGGGGTAAAGCCAGTTTGCTGGCTCCTTCTACTGACACATCCCGAGGCTTCTCTTTTAGATACTGCAAACCTAAGGATGAAATAGAAATAGTCATCTATCAAGGAAAATGTGTGTCTGCTAAATATATTTCTGGAATTTTGACAGCTCGGCATTCATGTGTACTTACGAGCGATGAGAGGGTCGATGTCCCTGGCTTTGGTGGCCACATCAGAGGCACAAACTTGCCCTACTTGTACAAGCAGGGCGGTCACATCTTCATAGAGTGGCGGAAAGGCCTGACAGAAGGCCACTAGGCACGGCAGAGTGGGCATGAAGAAGGCAAAGCGCTTGGCGCGGGTCAGCACTGATGAGAAGAAAACACAAACCGTTATAGACCTGTAATGTTGCACTACGTGACAATGACCAGATGGTGGCAGCAAATTGCACAGAATGATTTCAGGACAGCCTTATGTGGGCAAAATGTAATTTATGTGTGTGACATGGGGAAGAAAAATTGTTTTCTGACCTGTAAGAAGCGTGCCCATGACGCTGACGGCCAATCTCGCCACACTGAGCGATTTGGGCAGTGCATATTGGATACACAGATATGATAGCAACTGGATTGCAAAGATCTGTGAGAAGATAACATTCACAACTGATAAGACACATATTTGATATGTTTTCTGAAGTATTCATGTAATATGCAAACAGATGGCATAAGCCAGGCCAAGGCCCCATGGGATGTCTCACCTGCTTTTCCAGTTGGGGCTGGGCCAAAAGTTCTGGGATGAAGTCCAGACAGATATGCATGGAAGGGATGCCTGACACTGTTAGAGGCAGCAGAGGTTGAGGATAGCCCTGGAAGAGACCACATATGTAAAATATATATTGCTCATGTGGCATCTAATAGGCCCTTCATAGTTTCTAAACAATGTGACATCATTTATAGGGTGCAGCTTAGCTGGAGGCAAAAACATTCTATGCGCTCGCTCGAAAATGCAGGTTAGCATATTTCAACCGAATGTTGATGTGGCAAATGTGAAAGGCACTCTCCGTGAGAATAAATATTAAAATATAATAACTTGTGTGTTGCTACAGCTGTATGAAATGAAAACAGATATAATTATGAATGGAAAGAACAAAAACATGTGAGCTATAAAGATTCACATTTAGGCAGCATGTGAAAATAAAATAAATAACATTTAAATGGGTGACATGTGCTTTAAATAAAAAAAAAATGTGCAAACAAATATGCCTACTTACTCAGGCAATACTGAGGGAGCCAAAGTTGGCCATAAACACCATGCAGTGCTTCTGCAGCAGATAGTGGAAGAAGTTGGAAGTGCTTCGGCCTTTTGAAGAAACTTGCTTGTGGCATGTTTTGCAAAAAAATTGTTGATCTTCGTCCACAATTTGAAATCCAAAATAGCTCCAAATTACAGAGCCATTGTTTTTTTTTTTGAACTCGCTCTTCCTCTCTAACACCGTAGCCGTTTGTTGTGTTGTTGTGCGTCAGAGAAGGCTACGTAAACACCGGGTTGAACCAAAGAGGACACAAAAAGAAAATCGTGCCCTATGCAGAAGAGCAAACGGCCGTAACGAAGGCAGCACCTAAATATATTATTATATCCCGATATCAATTTCAACATTTTATGACTGACAGAGGCAGTTGTTTTTGCTTTTATAGTTTTGGCAACCAAAACCTCAACAAGATGACATTTGTGTACATAAAATTAGCTGTGGCTTCCCTTCTTTGGCCTCCAGCTAAAACATGACATCACATGAAGGGGTCCATAGAAGTGCAAAATTAGAGATGATATTTGTAATAATATCCAGAATATGACAATAGTTTTAGGTATTGTCATATTCTGGATATTACTGAAAATATCAATAGTTTTTGGGAATGTTTTACCCCCCAAAAATAAAACAACACATGACTGATGTCTTGTGCATGGACTTACCTGAAAGTGGACGAGTTTGGCAATATTGGGGTCAGCGATGAACATCTGATGCAGCAGACAACAGATAAGACACTGCACCTCCCTCAAATCACTGAGCAGGCCTCCCTCTGGCTCAGCATCTCTCACAGCCTCCTTGGCTCTGAGCAGCAGGCTTTTTTGTTCGGCTTTTGCTGGCACGGGGCCACCGATGGCCCTCAGAAGGCTCCCCGTGCTGCATCCCAGCTGCTGCTCCTCGGAGGTTGGCAAACACACCTCCAGGAGAATCTGGACAGCTGCACTATCCTGGATTTAACAAAGAACGATCAGGAAATCACAACCAAACCTACTGAGAATAGAATTAGTCTTGATGATATAAGAAATACCTGAGCAGCTAAAAGGGCATTCTTGAGCTCCTCCCTGGTGACCTCAGGCGTATCTGGCTGTCCAGGCACACCCAGGTTGGAGACCGTCTGGCTCTGTCTATCAAAATCTGCCGTCTCTTTTAAATGGCTGTGCAGGTAGGCTTTGGATGCTAGCAGATAGCCGTTCAGCATGTGAAGGACGATGTCCATTAACGGAGGACATCTAAAAAGAGCAGAAGTTAGAATGCGCTAAATTGTCTGGCACTTTTTTTTGGAAAATGGCTGCCATTCAAAAAGTTAATGAGGGTGGATAATTCGGGTCTAATTTGTCTCGTACCTGTACACTCTGTGATCGCAGCGTAGAACAATGAGGGGATCCACCATGAGGTCGTTCTGAGTGTACGTCTGCTGCCTGAGCAGCTTCGCCGAAGGTTGGAGAGCATTCACCGTCATCACCCACAACCTGAAACACAGGGAGCAATATCCCACTGCTGTTTGGAATACATTTTATTTGACAGTGTGTAACATTTATCGATTCTATAAACACTCTCTTTTAAGAAATAGAACAGTATGAAGTGACAAAACGGTTGCTTCACTGGGGTTTAATAGAATAATCCATAAACGGTGAGCTCCAGACTCCTGAGGGTGTACAAGCGACAAACACAAAGTCAGACATTGCTGTGTTTTCCTCCTGAATTAATAAAAGCTGTCATTGGCAACAATCCGTTACTTCCTCCTTTCAGAAAATCTACCTCAGTTTTCCTGTAGAGACCCATTTGGATCAATAGGATGTCTGCTCAGTTCTCCTGTCAGGCCAGAGGTCGTGGAGAGTGACCCTCTACTGTCGAGAGCTTTAGGTGAGGGCCGACAAGACTCGCTTTGCTGTGTACCTCTGATCTATTCTCACAATCATCTATGAGCAAGCGGCTCCAGGTCAAAGGTGAAACAACTCTTGTTCCGCAGGTCTTCCTTTAATCCACTTATTGTGTCTCATGGCAACTTAACGCTGCTTTAAAAGAAATGCCACTGACTCAAGAGGAGGTGATAACCTTTCACTGAAACAAGAGACAGTTCTAACCATACCATGGGCCCAAAATCCAGATTTTTTTTTCACCCCCCTAATAAAAAAATCACGAGTATAATTCAAACTATGACAAAGCAAGCTTATGGTAAAAGACAAAAAGAATGACATCATTAGCAAATGCAGAGACACTCTGCTCCACTTTCAAAATCTCCCGCAGCGTTATATTTGGAATTCATGGGGTCATCCCAGTATTTTCTCTCCAACATAATAGTGCAGCCTTGACAATTGTATTCATTTCACATAGTGTACCTGCGGGGCATCACGGTGTTGAGCCCCATCCAGAGCTTGTTGAGCGTCTGCAGGGTGCGGCGAGGAACGGCGGGTTCCAGCAGAAGAGCCATACTGGCAGTCAGGGACTCGGAATAAGGGATAAGGTCTCCCGGGGTGAGAAGTGTCAACTGCTCCAAGATTCGCATCAACCTCGGACTACTGGATGGCAACTTCTGGAAGGCTTGGGTGGGAGAAGAAAAAAGAAGTTGTGTTTCCTTGAATGCATAAAAGCATCTACCAGACAAATACGTTAATAATAATTATGAGAGGGTGCGCACCCTGGTGGAGCTGGCTCTGAGTGTATCTGCACGTCTTGCTGGGGAGCATCATTTTCCTCAGCAGGGGAAGAGTGCCCGTCACCTCCTCTTCACACACCCAGTCTTCCACAAGACACAGGTGAGGGTAGTTGATGGCCAGCAACCTCAACAAGGCAGAGTGCAGACCTGGCAACGTGGAACAAGAAAGGCACATTTTAAACCCCGTCTGCTTTACTATGCAATCATAAAAAAGAATATTCAGAGTCATTGTGATCAAATCTTGTGCTGACTCACCCCCGAGCTCTTGTTGCAACCCCTGAGCTTGGGTAACTAAGTACTTTATGGGGATCTGATCCATCAGTGCTGCTGAATACGACTTGGGCTTCTTCTGCATTAGGGCTGTCAAAAGATGAAAAAGGATTTAAAGTACGACAGACAACATCGACTACGTTTTAGTCTCATGAAGAGCTGGTGCACATAATAGAGGTGACTTTCTATTGACACAATTTCAGTAGCGCTCCTGATGGCTTCCATTACTCTTTCCTTGAAGGCTGTGGGAGCACTTAGGTAAACAGACCAATTAAAGGGATGGGCATAAACTCTCATAAATCTGCTCTAATGAAGGGCAAGCTTGTCATGAAAAGGAAATGCATACTTGCTCGACGAACTGCTAATGTTACGATCTAACCTCAAGCTGCGCTAGTTATCTCCCAGAGTCATTTCACTTGGCTGTTTGTCAGGCCACCATTTATTTTCTACGGAGCTGGCAACACACTGGAAAGGATAAGTGGCTGCATGTCCGGAGAGAGAAACGAAGAGGACAAAGAGTGCCGCTGAAAGTTTACACACCCAATTGTTTGGTGCTCGCCAACAGATTCTCCTCGTAAGACAGGATGTAGTAAAGGATAAGGAGTTGGGTCGTGATGGAGTTGCGCTGTCGTCCTCCTCGACTACTGTCCCCTTGCTAAGAGAAAGAAAACAAAAAAAATGACATTATAATTTCTCTTCAGTTGGTCATCATAATGTGAACAGAGGAACGAGACGACTCGTGCCTTAAATTTAGCTACCGTATTTCCTTTCTGTTGAATAAGGTCATAAAATCGAATGGGCTCTTGTAAAGTACTCGGGATGACTTACGACAGAAGAGCCCTGGTAGATGCTGAGGATTTCTTGCTCTGTGATTGGTTGGTTGGTGGCCTCAGGGTTGGCCTTTGACGCCGGAGTGAGGATTGAGTTGATGTAAACGTCAACCAGGGGTATTAGCTGAGTGTGGATGGGGGTGTTTGTCTCACAAAGCTGACGGTAGATCCAGTCCTTAAAAGCCAAAGAAGTCAACATGAAAGCTTGGACACAATTATTTGCCGCAAGATGTCTACCTTGATGGACACTTTGTGCTTAGTGAAGGCTCGGCTTCGGAGAAGCTGGTAGATGCAGTGAATGGGGAGGAACCCTGTGATGTTGGCACTTAGATTGTTGGTCACTGCAACCCTTACTGCATGGGCTGTAACCACCTGCACACCAAACACATGCTGTCAATGACCCAGCCAATGCAAATGACCGTATTTTCCGGACTATAAGGCGCACATTCAATGAATGGCCCATTTTATAACTTTGTTCTTATATAAAGGCGCACCGGACTATAAGGTGCACCATTAATGCATCATGTCAGATTTTAAATCCAAATCAAATCATTCTCCATCTTATCTATTTCATTTCAACTTCAGACGCAACAAATTACTTTATAATCACAGAATAATGAGCCATAGTCTTTTTGATTCATGATTCATAGACTTCAGCGGGCCACTTATGATTGATTTCATGACACAATGCTTTGGGCCAGTTTAAATTTAGGAATTTGGTCCATATATAAAGCGCACCGGACTATAAGGTGCACTGTCGGCTTTTGAGAAAATTTTAGGTTTTTAGGTGCGCCTTGTAGTCCGGAAAATGCGGTAACAGACAATTTAAAAATGATACTTAATCACTTGAGCCTGCAAAAATGAGGTATTAAAATGTTCATGAGATTACAAAAGCACCTGTTCTGTGAAGATCTCTTGCGTGAAGATGGTCTTCATCTTACTCAGAGAGCTCGGTTTGATGGCAATCTATGGAAGAAAAAGATGAAACGTGGCAGCTTTACTACGAGTGAAAACAACCCGGAGGCATCGATGGAGGTATTGCAATTTTTCAATTTCCTCTTTTCATATTTCATAAAAAAAAAAAAAAAAACACTTCTTGGCAGGCACAATGGGGAATTGATAGGGTTGCCCTGGGGGCGGAAACAAACAGACTCTAAATCCAATTACATTGCACATCTTAGTGGAACATACACTGAGACGGGAAAACCACTTAGCACACATGAGGGAGAAAATAGTACACTTAATAAGTTATAAAAGGGGCAAAACTGCTGCAAGGGACGTCGGAATGTCTTGAAAGACACAGTATGTGTATGCTCAAAGTGTTTCATCAGTGCTTTAGTCTTTACATGTGCCACTGCAGCAGTGGGGGGGGGGGGGGGGGGTATTCGGTCAGACACACTAACGTATTGATCACTGTCCTCATCCTACCTATCATCTTACCTTCATCCCCAAAGTAGAACACACCAACTCAATAATGGAGCTGAGCTGGTTGCTGTGGAAATACATGGCCACTAGTAATAGCATCTCTCCGAAAGAAGCAGATACACCTGCAGCACTGAATGGGGGGCGGGCACACACATAGGAGAAACTGGTTCTTAAGCTGGCATTTTACAGGACATCTATTTGAAACGTTGAAAAAAAAAATTGATGGAATGACATCAGCAAACAATGTAAACAATCCGCTTTTTATGATTTGTGAGTTATTGCTTCAGGATAAGATTCCAAAGCGCCAGCAAAGAATACAGCATTATCTTTTGAGGGCAACCATAAAATTCGACGAGTGTATTGGCAAATAAATAATAGACACAACAGCAAGGGGATCATTATTGTCTTTCTCAAAGCCCAATAAAAACTCGTATGGGTTTATTTTTATTTAACATATAGGGCAATGTTATTATCGTTAATTCTATTAAACACCGGACAGAAGTTACGCAGCGAGTATTTCCAATTTCCCAATAATGTTACAATTGACTTTTTCCACACAACAAAGTTTACAATTAGAAAATGACTGATGTGGGCATCATAGCTCAATTTGACTTATTGAACTTGTGCTTGATAAAACATCACCCAAGAAACAAGATACACAAATATGGGTGGAGGTAACCATAAAGTAAAATTGACGTTCTTACCTCTCAAAGTACTCCTCTTCTTTGATCATCCAGCTGAGCCACATGACCATGAGCTGCTCCTGCTCAGGTGTGCTAGAGGCAAGCGAGACACAAGACGTGTTATACATCAAGAATATAAAACAGGACAGGAAGACCAAAAAAAAAAAGAAATGTGCTTCATTTCGGGATCAGTGATTTGAACATGGTGTACCTGACCAGGGTGGGAAAGGCTAATAGTTTGCAGAAGGACAAGGAGACAAAGCGAACGCCGGCGGGAGTGGCTGGAGGTCGGCTCGTCATCAGTTGCAGAAGTTGCTCGGCCTCCTCGTCTGTTGGTCTGGGACAGGAACACAATCAAACCCGCTCGTTTCCCATCAGATCGAGTACTACGTTCCCTTACCTGAGACCAGCGATGCCCATGAGAGCACAGTAGAGTCGGAGTAGAGCGCTGGCCTTCACCACGTGTTCTTCTCTGAGGCCCGAGTAGCCGAAGCCACCTTCGTCATCCGTGTCGCCGTCGTTGGGAACGTGCGTGCTGCGCGAGCGAGGCAAGATAGCGACCAACTCCAGCAGCAGTTGCCTCCGCATCTGCCACAGCACCGAGCTGCTCTCTCGCTTTCTCTAGTGGGAGAGAAAAAAAAACAAAAAAAAACCCACAAGAGATGATGAGTAATCGTCCCGTTAGCTCATTGCTTTCCTCATCTTACAAATCAGAGCAACAAATTCATTCAAATGCAATTGAGAATTTAGAGTCGAATGCTAAGAAGGCTACACCTTATTATAAAACGTTTCCCTGCGACAACAGAGCCTTTTTCTTCACGGCTGAGAAAAGGCTCAATGGCATCTTTTCAAAAGGGATACGATACGCGATGGCATTTCGAGAGAAGAGCTCCTGCCTCTCCATAACCGAGAAGAAATGTCAGGAGATGGAAAGATAAGCAAGGCCATTTGAAGCTGTTGTGCCATTTTAAACGCATACTTCTATTTGGGAAAATTACCGTTTCCCCATTTCAATGGGGACGATAAGGCGGGCACAAAACAAAAGGTCACACACGTTGGAGAATCCAAAAAGGGATGATGGCTACATGAGAATGTCAAGGCGTGCGAGTGACTTCAACGATGGCCTTTGTTATCGTGAATCAAAAACAAAGGAACTCACCTGTTGCCCATTGCGGATGAACATGCTGAACCACGTGCGGACTTTGCTGTTAGTACCAAGCAGAAGACCGCTGACATAAGAAACCAGGGGGCTGACGGCTTCATCTGCTGTGTCTGGTTTGTAATCCAGAGTCAGAGCCACGCCCAGGCCAGGAAGATGACATTCCTCCACCTAAGAAAAATACAAATAGAAAACTTTATTTTACTCCGCTGGTCATGTCAAAAGTAATTTGTAGTACAACTGACTGATCCTAATACATTCTTTTCTGTAGGTATTCAAAAAACGGTGTTCTGTCAAAATGTTTTTTTTCCACTGACCACCATGGCTCTGATGTTGAGAGCCTGTGAAGGGTTCATCTGACACAGCTGCCTAAGGGCTTCGGTCCTGCGCCGACCGCCAACGCTCTCTTCATCCTGACGCTCTCCGTTCTTGATCAAACCTCTGCACACTGCAAACACAAGCGCACACATTTCCAGTAGGCTCGCTCGCTTTGTGTGATTATCGGACATTATACTTGTGTCACGGTCACACTCGGTTTATTCTTAAATAAAGTCATGCCTGAAATCACAACATTGAGTATGTACATATTTTATTAGGCTCACTGGAGAAAAGCATCTCATTGATTTTTTTTAGATTAAGCATGTTCTTTTGCAATCTTTGTTAAATAGCAACTCACCAAATCTCTATTTGGAGCGACCAGCGTACAATGTGTGAAATTGACTTTACTTAAAGCGGTTAAACAAAACTCGGATGGGTTTATTGTAGATGAAGTAAACCTGGGTCGCGTTGTCAGAAATTTAAGACGGAGCATTTACCTTCATTGAAGCTGTCAGGCACATTGGCAACCAGAAGACAAAGAAACCAATCTCCATTGCGAACATGCAGCAAAGCCTCTGCCACGTCCACGATTGGCAGCAAGGAAGGCAGTTCTGTCCAGACAAAATGCACAGGAGAGGATGATTTTTATTTATTTATTTTGCAGTATATTTAACAGATTTACATACCTGCTTGTAGAATGCAAAGTACGTCGGCAACCTCTTCCAAGTACACCGGGCTTTCAAACAGTTCTGATGACTTCAGAAAGAATTCTCCATTGGAATCGACCACCTAAGAGACACAGATAAACAACTCTTTGACTACCTGCTTTGATAAACAGCCTAATAATTTAGTTTGAGTATGACGATGATGTTTGTACCTTACTCATGATTGCCAAAAGCTCACTGAGGGTCAGACGAAGTCTCCTGAGCGGATCGCTATGTTCAAACTCCAAGGTGAGCCCATGTTGTAGCTGTGACACCAGGATACTCTCCACATTGGAACCACCTGCTTTGTGCCTGGCGCACATCATAAAAATGTTCAGAAATAAAACTTCCTTATTTGACAGAACCGAAGTGACGAGGGGATTACCTTAGCTGCTGCTCCTTCCTGGCATCCTGCTCCAAGGCGTGAAAGTCAACAGACAGCAGCGCCACAATGGAGTTGACAGCTTCCACTCCCGAGAGCAGCCGGAGGATGAGCTTCTTGTCCTCGGCCCAAGCCGGGCTCTGGTCAGCTGGAGCACACAAAGCCATCCTCACCAGGCAGGGAAGCAGTAACCTCAGTTCGGGGTCACTGAGAGCTGCCAGGCGTTGCACATCCACCTTCTGCATGGCTTCAAATGCAAAAGGGCTGACAAACTGCAGCCCTGCACTGTCTGTCATCTCTGAAACGGTCAGAACAAAAACGAGAGACATCAGAACCACGTGAACACCAAAGTAGCTGGATCGGTCTTACAAGCTCATTTGATCCCTTCAATAATATATTGCATTTAATAGAAGACGATCAAATATATTAGTGGTGGGGAAAACTTGTAGTCAGCTTATCTTCACTAACAATGACAGCTCGGCTAAACGCTAACACGTATGTGGAGAGGGAGTGTTATAAATATTCCAGCTCATAACATTAACACCAAAGCAGCGATCAAACATGTTGGGCATGGTTTTAATTCAACTTATAACGCGTATTCCCACTTTTCGCCACTTTTAGGGTGACTTAGCTTGCTACTAGCCGGAGAGCTAATAGCAAAAGCTAACGCTCCTGCAGAGCCAAACAACGCGGTTGCTAAGCGTTGCAAAAATAGCGTACTTCGGACATTATAAAATGCAACAGTAATTATCTTACCTTAATTAGTTGCAATATTGCAGCGCAATCGGTTAAGGTTAAGGTGGGAGGCCTCCGGACCTCGGACTTGACTGAGCACCAAAGCTAAGATGTGTCCGAGAAAGTACCCTTCCTTAGCGGTCACTGAGTTCTCAAAATGCGTTGCATTTCCCACACCCTGAGCACTAAAGTGTTGCCATTTCCACTCGGACTGGTCCGCAAAGAGAGAAAAATTTGTTAGATTATGTGCAAGGAGCTCAAACAGACTGCGAAAGCCGGAGCAGTCTCGAACTGCGGAGACCGGTGGAAGGCTACCTATGAGCCGCTGCTGTATGGGCTGACTCCCATTATCATACATTTGCAGGAATAATAGGAGATATTAGTTGATCTTCGTGTTTATTTATGTTAATTTCATTACTTATATCTTGCTAATATATGCAAAGTAATTTTAGTTTTTAATCTAAAAAAAAAAAAAGTGAGCAAACAACTAATAAAAAAAATAAGTGAGCGTTGCTCGACACGTGAACGCACCATCAAGTGCTTTCACGTACTTTTGGTAAAGTATACATGACAGCAAAAATTAAATCATTACATAAATAAATAGGAAAACTGAATCAATCCATTTGCACTGTACAAAAAGGACACTGTCTCCAATGGTCCTAAGTACAAAAGTAAACATGCATTTTTAATTTTTAAAGAAGGAAATAGATGCTTTTCCAAATCTGGTGCATTACACTGATTTAAGTGTTCCTCCGTGGAACTGCTGTCCTTATTTTTCTCTCTAACCTTACAAGTTCAGACAATTTTTTAATTTTTTTTTATTTGGACTAAATTGTCCATAGGTGTGACATGACTGAGGTTGTGAATGTTTTGTGAAATTCACCTGGAATGAACCCCAATTGTTTTTGCAGTGGTGTAGACCTTGATGATAAGAATGGAAAATTAATAAAGCAGAATATTTTGTTTAATATACGGATTTGAAATAAAATCCAGTTATATTATGTTTTCCACTTGACTAGTCACTGTCAAATTGCAAGTTCCACAATCTTGCCAAAAAGCATACTGGGAAAAGTTGCAGAGTGACGACAGTCGACAATAGGACCACTGCGTATTTATAAAGGTCGTTGACAACAAGAAGCAATGATGGACATGGAATGGACTGCCAGCTGCTCCCAAACAACCTTCGGGCACGTAAACAGTTTGCAAGTCAAATGCAGGAATTCACCATAAATGGAATTTGGTGGTCTTACACCACTGGAAAGACCAGCAACTAAATTGCACATAGAAACAAACATGATAATTATATAATTGTTAATAATTTTCCTACCTTTCTATTGGTGTCCTCTACCAAATGCACAACCAGTCTTCCCGCCTCTATGCAATAAACACAACAAGCACGAGGAAAATCTGTTGACACATTTTATTCCTAAAACAGAAGCCACAGCACCAACTGCTGGCATGGCATTCATATATATAATTATCTATATAGATAGCCGTTTGGTTTTTGTGTCTAAATGTGTGGTATAAAATACTATATACAACAATGTACCTCTTTATTAGAACACAGTGAAGTTCATTGCTGTACAATTCCTATGTAGCTACAGCTTTGCTGTAATTCACAATTCTCCACTTCTTCTGTACATTGTGACAATACAAATAGTCTCTTTCTCCATTACAAAAAATAATACTCTGAAAGCAACCGACTGGGACTTTCTTTCCTTTTTCTGCAATAGTTTCTCCATTTTGTTTTTTTTAACGCAAGATGATTACATATATCTTAGACCAATTGCTTTAAAGCAAGAAGGTGTTATAAACCTTCTCCATTTATATATTTCTCTATATATATTTATAAAAGCGGTTAAGAAATAATACATTTGAAAAGATACAATAAATAAGATAGACGCAGGCTTTTCATTTGGATATAATTCCATCCAAAGGAATAAAAAGGAATTTTAGGTTGTCACACCAAAAATCCATTCTTTAAAAGTTATTTTCTTGATCAAGTACATCCCTTTATCTCTTTTCCGTCTTTCCCAAAACAGACTGGCCAGTGCATGTGCTGCCATGTTAAAAAGAAACATGACGACCAATCTGTGGCTCTCCCACGTTCCTTTACTCTGATCTTCCCATAATTTTTTTCATTTATTCCCGCATCTATGAGTGCATGTCTTTGCGCCAAGGGGACAACCAACCATGAAAAACTGATCTTGGAATGAGATCCAACGCTGTGCTTCGTTCGCTCTGGTGTCATGAAACCCCTACGGAGTTATCGCTTTGGACTTCTCTTCTTGAAATGTCTCTCCTGTGGCGGGCTACAACATGTTTGTGATAAAGTTGTACATCTGGTTCAGCACCACAAAGTGAATGGGCAGGCATGATCGTCTGTCTTGTGTCGCCGGGTCACATGTAAGCCAGGAGAGGGCGTTGTACTGCTCCAGCACAAATCTAGCAGGGTACAAAATACAAGTATTGGAGTCACGGATAGTACTCAATCACTATTCATAGTTTTAAAAAAAAAAGTGTATAATCTGCAGTGTCCTCATTCACATTTAGAAATCAAGAATCAGGACTGGGGTAAAAACAGTAATGACCTGTGACCTCAAGTCATAAAATCACAGCGCAATTGCAGCCGTACGTATGGACGTGTTTGCTTGCTGTTTACCGTAGTACATCTGAGGTCTGATTGGAGTCAAGAGGGTGGGAGTGTTTGCTGTGCAGAAGCTCATCGGACTGCACTGAAGACACGTGGAGGTGCAAAGAGGCCTGGGGGGGAGCGAGAAAAAAAGAGCTGGTGTCAAATAGACTGACTGCAATAAAGCCGTTCACCTCTGTCCCAAATTAAGCTTCCACAAGCAAGCAAGATCTTTCTTGCAAATACATGTTCTTATGTACATTTCTTTTGACATATATTAACAGCTTTAATACCTTGAGGAAAAGTGGACACTGGTTCTGAGCCTGCGGACAGGGTGACCAGAACCAGTCAGGCAGTGGGCCGGCTTTGGCCGTGGATACAAAGTAGCCGAGAGCAAGGGGTTGCTGCAGGAGGTTTGGCACCTCCTCGCGAGACTCCATGCGGTCTGCACTCTGGCCCTGCAAAATGAACATCGTTAGTTTTATGGGTGACTTGAGACTTCAAAAAAAAAAGCTAGCAAGAAAGATTCAAGAGTCCTACCTTACTGTCATCGCCTCCATGGTGGTAGTGGGATCCCGGGGAATGCACCGGTGACGTATTGGGCGAGATGTTGATGATGTCGGGATCCACCAGCTCGTTCTCAGGGTCCAGAAGATCAAAAATGCCCATACCGTCAGATCCATCTGAGTAGAAGAGAAAGAAAATGAGGTCCTAATTCATTTCTCTACAATCTTAGAAGGAGCAGAATATAAAGATATAAATGAACTCCAGAGAACAGCAAAGGGCATCTGACCTGTGGTGGCATTAAGGATGTCGATGTTGGTGTCGATGTTGGTGTAATTGGAGCTGGCAACTTGGACAATGGCAGAGGTGGGGAAGACTAAGATGTGAGTGCAGGAGGTGTCCTGGGGAGTGTTCAACTGGGGCGTCTGCATGTTGAGGGTAGTGCTGCGGCCAAAAACGGAGCCCGTCGACACGGAGTCTAACAGAAGAGACAAACAGAATAAAACAATGTATTAATTTAATGTATAATTGCAACAGGTTTTAACCGACTCTTGCAGCTGTTAATATGTAAATATGTTGTTATATTGTATAGTTTTATTGTTCTTGTTCTTTATTTTTGATTGTGTATTTATATAACCTTGTTTTACGTATTTATTTTTTAGCACTCCATCCCCCACCCCCCTCAAAGAGCCATTGTTCTTTGGGTCAGGCCGCAGTTGTAAATAAAAACTTGTTCCTAATTGTTAAAGATTAAATTTTTTGTTTTTTTTAATTTATGAAATTGTATAGAAAATGTACGCCTGTTGTTGCCCCGCTGGAAGCTGGTGAGAGAAAAAAACAAACCATTTGCACTCACATATACACTTGTGGGCAATTTAGAGTCTTCAATGAACATCATGTTTTGGGAATGCAGTTAAAAAAAAAAAAAAGAAGAAAGATTACAAAAGAAAATAAACCCCAGGATAGTTTCTTGGATAACAAATTGGCTGGCGTTACATATCATATGGAAACCATTGATTTCCACTGACTGCGGCCCGGCGTTCATCTCACATTTAAGCGATCGTAAATTTGAACACGAGGCAATGACAGCTGTATTTGATCTTAAAGAGATTGGAAGCAAGTAGGTCTCTTCATTCCGACAACACTCCGTCACACAATCCCGCTATGATGCGCCGACAATCCCCCACTCGCTTGTTTCCCAAAATAAACTCATTGATCGAGCTCTCTATCACACGGCATTGAGATCAATTGGGCGTCGGAGAGCTTGTGCTTTATGAGCGAAAAAGGTACACCGTCTTTCCTGCCATCAATCCGCTCCGGACTAGGAGGTGACAAGCATGGTGACACGCTGCTGCCATCCATCACGTAAGACTCACACACACACAGGGATGGAGAAGACAAGCTGAAAGAGAGAAGTGAATTCATAGACTAGGTTGTATGTACCTGGCATTATGATGAAGGAGCCCTGGGGCTCCATGGCAACTAAGCACACACTGAGGATGCCAGGAGTATCCGAGGCGGAGATGCCGCACATTCGACACATATCCTTCAGCCGGCGACTGAGTGACTGAAGGTTTCTTCTGCTTAGCACTATACTCCAGTCTGACACAAAAGCAGAAGAGCACAATCGGGTCACACTTGTCGACAATTTTGTAAGGGCACCGACGTTCTTACCTTTCAACTCTCCGTGTCCTATCCTCCCCAGCCGTCCAATTACCACTCTCCAGGGTACTGATGTCATCTGGACTAATCCCAAGCACCAATCCCACAATTTTTGTAGACCGAGGCGCCGAACAGAGCCTTTTTTCCTCCTGGCCCTGAGTGACATTTTTCATAAATGTGTCAAAGTTGAGTATGAAAACAGCCGTTTTAGTCAAAACGCATACTTACAGGAATATGTGCAGTAAGTGTGATTGATAGCTATGTGCTTTGTAGCGCAGAAGAAAAAAAAAAAAAAAAAAAAAGGCTATTCTGACTACGTTGATGTAATTGATGGGGGAAATCATAGTATTTATATAAAACTGGTGACAATAGAAGCCGGTGGCGGGAAAGGGGGATTGGAACTGGTATAAAAGTTTGACAGCGCTTTTACCTGTTGGGCACGTCGATGTTGATGATGCAGGTCTCCAGGAGCTCCCCGTATTGGTCGGTGCACGTGGCGAGGAGCCAGCGCTGGTCGTGGGAGAGACAGTATCCCACAAACAGTACGTTGTATTTCTGCGACGCCTCCCCGAACGTCTCCCCGAGTTCCGTCTGCTTGTCCTTAACCGGTGCGAGGATAAACGGAGGCGTGTACAGACGCACACACTCGGGTCTCTGCACAAAAGCGAATCGTTTGAATTAATGAACTTGAAGAGATTATGCAGGTGCAGGAAATAGAGACAACGGTAGGAACAAAACGGTCATGTCATCCTATTCATGTTTTTCCAAGCGTGGCATCTTGAGCTTTGCAAGTGCAATAAAGAGAAAATGTAGCAGTGGCTACAAGGGAGGAAGGAAGGAAATCATCCCAATTGGAGCCTGACTTCAAGTGCTCCTTTGTTTAAAGCTGGAATCAAGACCTCGTTTAGGAGTTCTTGTGAAGCGAGCCAAGCAGATAATGGAAAGAAAACTCTGGAGTCGCACAGGGTTACAAGTTCGCTCTGTCTTGTTCCAACAAATAAAAAACAGGTTGAGCTCAAAAGATTGGACTGCACACGGGTGAAAGGATCATTTTAGGTCAGGTCATGTCTCCAGAGAAATGAAAAAAAACAACAACAACAATACCACCCCCGTAGAAATACTGTAAATGATCAAAAGTAAGTAAAAAATGTTAAAATATATTTCTCGTACCTCTGAGCTTTTAAGTGCTGTGTCGATGGCTAAGCCCGGGCCGAAACCCGTCAGCGACTTGACGTTGGTGGAAATGGGCAGAGGCCGCCTGCACTGAGCGAAGACGGAGAAAGCTAAAGACTTGAGGTGCTGAACGTAGATGTGGCGCTCTTCGCCTCTCACAGGCTGAAGCAGGTACTGGCAGGGGACAATCTGAAGGATGAAAAAAAAAAAAAAAGATTAAGGTTTTATAATTTAACACAAATTCATTCATGATAGAAATTGACGCACCTGTACAAAAATGGAATTGCGGATATGTGCGGGAAGCAACTGAAGCATCTCAAGGTAGCAGCGTAATAAACCCAGCGTCCAGACACTGGAGTGGGTCGGCATCGCCCCGGGACCACCTTCGCAATCTTCGTAGCTGAACGGGTCCACAATGTAAACAACGATGGCCGGTGGATAGGTGATGGCGTGAGAGTCGCCATCTGTGGGTACGCCGACCTTGTCCCGTTCCAAAGTGCTGTGGGCACCGAACAATTTTGTTTTATTAAACAAGTCAAAATAATTCATTCTTTCAGTTCAGATCTTTGGAGCAGAAGCGATGAAACGAGGAATGCCATACCTTTCTGGGGGCTCGGTGGGGGTCTGGCTGTCCCCCGAGGTACTCTGGCTTCCGGCCTGCTGTCCCGGCTGTCCGCCTCCCTGGCTTTGGCTGCCCATGCTCCCAAAGGGGGTAAAGGAGCTGGCCTTGGCAGACTGCGTCCCGCTGTTCGTCTGTCCGGATGATGTCATCAGGCCGGCGGACGATACCGAGCCACCGTTGCTGTTGGGGACCGAGGAGCCGTGCATTGCGCCCTGCTGGCCGGCTGAGCCCGTAGATGAAGGCTGCTTGGATATCGACGGGGGGCTCGGTTGCGTGAGGAGAGAACTATCCAACGGTTGCGATGCGAGGTATGGAGCTAAGAAGAGAAAAAAGGGATACGTTGCTAAGCGAATATCTTTGCACTTTAGAAAATAAAAGAGCGAGCGCTGAACACTCTGCGTTCACATTTTTTCAATTCGCCTTTTTCCGACAAGAAAGAAGTGAGGTCAAGAGCGGAAATGTCAGAATAAAGAGCAGTCGAAGCCAAGGAGCGGAGAACACAAGTCTCGCCTTACCGAGGTTGTGTCGGCACACTTGTGCATAGAGTTTGAGCTTAGCGAAGGCGTCGTCGTTGCTGCTGGCGGCCTTGAGGAACCAATCGCTGACGGGCTGATCCGCAAGACTTTTAGCTCCGCTGCCACCGACGAGAACGATTCCATCTGGGTAGCCTTTGGATATGGGCCGATGCTGGCCGAGTCGACACATCTTTGGAGAAACGTAGAAAGAAAAAGATTGAGCTTTTATTCACATTCAAGAGGGGACAAAAAAAGATCAACAAGATAACGAAAAAAAAAACGGTGACATTCAGGGGATGTACATTTTATCATCTCCATCGGTGAAGGAACACGTAAATAAACATTTGTCCAGTGCAACAACTGATGCATACCTCATAGACCGCTGTGAGGTCCCTAAAGAGACTCTTGGCGCCGCCGAGCAGAGTCTCGTTGTCAGGACACACCACCAAATAGCCCACGTCCCGCTGGGCGCCAAAGGGATCCAACAACAGCTTCTCCCAGTAGGGTAAACCAAAGGGAGACAGCACCACAAAGTCATATTCGTAACCCACCAGGAAGGTGGGGATGGGCAGTGGCTCAGGGGACTCGTCTGTGCCTGTGAGAGCAAAACAGAAAAGGACAGCACAGGACCACACAGAGAGGGGGGAAAAAAAAAAACATTAAAAGGTGACATTTTTCCCCTTCTGCTGTATGGCAGCTTTTCACAATATTAGCACGTTACGTTGCCAAATGAGTGAATTAATGTAATTCTGAGTTTATTATTTAAATGAAATGAGTCAAGCTTCAAAATAATAGTTATTGCGTACTGTTTCCAGGCAATAACGCAACAACCCATCATTATATTGAGTGATTTACCGTATGAGCCCCGCCCAGCCATCTTGTGAAATTGCTGCCAGGTGAGCGGGCCCTGAACACCCCAGGAACGCACAGTCCTTTTCTTCTGTATGGCATCTTGAAGCACAGGCTGTAAGGACATCAATACTCGGAGCACGTCCTGAGAGCACAGCGCGCTCACGTCGACTGCTGGAAGAATAAAAAAAAGCAATGACTATTAAAAGACAGGACAATTTTTCAGTTGGACAGCAAATTAAGGACAGTATCTGTCTCACCGTTTTGTTTGGACCATTGGTGTAGACAAGTGCTTTTGACCAGAGCTTCGTCCACCTTTCCACCTGACATGTTATCCATAAACTGCCTGCCGTGCTCTAGGGCCATGTAGCAGTCGCTGTGAAAATCCCTCTCCTCTACCCTAACACAGGGTGGCACGGGGCCACCCTTGGCTCCACGCGCCGGTGCTACGTCGTCCAGCCCCGAAATGGGTGAAAAGGGGTTGGTGCACTGATCCTGCAGCAGGAGAATCAGCTCATCCGGGACACGTTCTCCCCTCCCCACGCCGGAGAGCCGTAGCTCCTCAAAGCGCCTTTCCGCCTCACGGCTGACGTCGGAGCCACGGCCGATGATATCCAGCTCGTCCTCCAGGAAGAGGCCCGAGCCGTTGCCGTAGCGCCTGTTGACCACGGCGCTGAAACCGCAACTGCAGGCTTCCTGGGCTTCGCTGATGGGGTCGCTCAGGTAGACGCCCACGTCGGCTCCTTTAATGTTCATGTTACACACGCAGATGCAACAGCTGTCAAAGTTGCAGTCCTTGAAGAGGTTCATGACCGACTCGGAGAGAATGAGGGTGACGTAGAGGCTGTGAGCCTCCGGGATGGAAGGAACGGTCGCCGGTTCCACCGAGTTGAGCGGTCGGCAGGTGGAAGGGGTGGACGCTGGCGAGTACAGGTCCGAGTTCTCGTACTTGAGTGATCCCTGGACGCTGGAGGGTCCTCGAGGGGTGCGTGGAGTGCGTGGCGTACGTGGGGTAGGGGCTGAAAATCGCGGGGTGGCGGGGGAAGGCAAAATGCCCGTGCCGCTGTTACTTGGTGGAGCGCTGTTGGACATGAAGGGGGTGTGAGTTTGTGGCGTGTAAGTCTGGTTGTAGTCCTGGTCCAGGGTGCTGCCCACACTTGGGATATTACTGGGGAGAAGAGGAACACATTCAAAATAAGCGGACGTCAATGTGGACACACTGAGGATTATGGAAGTAAAAATAAATGAATAAATCCCCCTCAAATGTGTTCAGAGGGAGATGTTTTATAAAGATTTCCTCAAGCGCCCCACTGAGGTAAGTTTTATTTTTAGGCTGGCGACGAACCGCAAGGAAGCAGTTAGGAGAGTGAGGGGAGCTCATTGTTTCCCCCCCAGCAGTGAGCAACCACACCTGGCACCGGCCCATTGCGAGGAAGTCCCGGCGTTACTGCAGCCAGGACAGGACGTGACCTCAAAGGCACCACCGACACATTGTTACAAGATTGTTAACTATGATTATTTGGATGCTGGCCAAATATTTTCCCTCCATGAACAGCTTTACGTCAGCAGCGACATATATCGTAATGTCTCAAGGTCACATCATTAGGAAAATGTGAGGTGGCACAAGAATAGGTTCTAAAAACAATACAGAATCTTTTAACAAATGTACCAGGCTGCTTCTAAAATCTGTACTTTGTGTGATCTAAATTCAGGCGCAAACTACTTTGTTTGTTTACGAGTTATGCTTCCCTCCCCAAAAACAAATCACGGCAGTGTTTTCCAACAAGCACCAAAACAAAGTACTTCTGTTAAATATGTAGTGGACGTTCAGAGGTTTTAAAATGAAATGTAGGTAGGAGAGGTAGTGTGACAATAACTACATAAACTCCAAGCTGTTGGTGCTCAAGCCTCTGGAATCGCTCTCCAGTGATAAACACCTTTTCACGACAGAGCTTCATGTACTAAGTTCCTTAAGGAAGTGTCCAGGGAGAGACCAAATGAATGACAACGTAAATGCAAATTGCACAGCAACACAACTGCACGGTAGAAATGAGCGATTAACATTCATTGCCACCCTGTGGCATTTATAAAAAATTCTGCACGCGTTCTCTATTTCACATCAGTCAGCGTGGCTAAAAAAAAAAAAAAAAAAAAAAAAAATCGAAGTGATTTGGAAATAGGGATGATTGTGAGGGCACAGATGGTACCAGCTTGAGTCACAAAAAAATGTTTCACCGGCTGAGTGAGTCAATATGAGCAGTGACTAAAGTGACGTGTGCATTTTGGATCTATGAAAAAGACATCAGTGCACATTTGAGGGCTGGATAGCTCATCTATTTGCGCGGGATGTGAATAACAATATCGTTGAGTGGCCCTCAGTTGACTGGGAAGGTTAATTTGATTAAGATGAATCCAATCTAATTCACTTTGTGCAACTATTCAGGTAGGAAATGAAGCTAAGCTAATATCTGACAAACAGTAGCATTTTTTTAAACAAATACGAGCCAGTCCCAATCTAATTCTCATTACAATGGACTTTTGTTATATCGTGTTCAAATAAAATAGTTGATAAAAATGTGAAATGCAAAAAAAAAAAAAAATAAGCGCTATACCTGTCTTTGTTGAGGATGGACATGACAGGCATGGGATTGAGCATCTCCCTCCCCATGGACCAGCTTGGTCTATAGATGCAATCCTCTGGTAGTTTAATGGGCGGCAGACAATGGCTGGGTAATGACTTCAACGGTGCAAACATGGAGCAGCCGACAAATGTCTGGCAAAGCTCTGGTTTGTACACGAACGAATAGTCCTGCAAAAATAGACCGAATAGTCAAGTCAAATGCTGGAGAAAGCAGATGAATGACATTACTGGCTTTCACAATACCGTATTTTCCAGACAATAAGGCCCACCTTCAATGAATGGCCCATTTTAAAACTTTGTCCTTATATAAGGTGCACCGGACTATAAGGCGCTCCATTAATCATGGCAGATTTTTAATCCAAATCAAATCATTCTCCATCTTATCTTTTTTATTTCAACTTCAGACGAAACAAATTGCTTTAATATCACAAAATAATGATCCACAGTCTTTTTGATTCATGATTCATAGTCTTCAGCGGGCCACTTATGATTGATTTCATGATAGAATGCTTCGGGCCAGTTTAAATTGAGTCCATATATAAGGCGCACCGGACTATAAGGCGCACTGTCGGCTTTTGAGAGATTTTTATGTTTTTTGGTGCGCCCTATAGTCCGGAAAATACGGTAGTTGTCGCTTCCTAAGCAATCTCATAAAATAAGTTTTGGATTCTGCTGAAGGCTCACCTTGATCTCAGAAGGCTTTGGGCTACAGAAACTCTCCTCCACCTCAATCTTGAAGTGACCCGCCAGAGATGACGGTCCATCCAGCGTGGTCATGCCAGGAGGTGGCTCCATGCTGCCGTAGTCTTTGCTACACATATTCATCGGAGAGTAGCCCATAATGTGCTGCTCCAGGGAGGGAGGAGTGGGAAACATCTGGTGCAGGTCTGCCGAGCCTGGGGGGGATGGAGTGAACATTGTACAGTCACTCAACAATCTAAAATGCCTCCATGTGCAAAAAAAAAAAAAAATGTTCCCCCCACTGCCGCTATGCTCTCATAATATGAGATAGACAGATTTTACTATGTCTACCTTAAAGGTGAATCATTATGATTATTATTATTAGTACTAGGAACATTGATAAGTCAAGGAAATAAGTGAATAAGTCACAGGATGCTCAGTGGTGTGAGGCCTGTAATCTTTATCGTTACGATAGCATCGTTCTAAGACAATAACGACCTGACAAATACAAAATACAAATTGTCCGAATTACAACTTTAAAAAGACAGCAAAGAATGCATAAACACTGTATAGAGCACAGCAGAACAATAAAAAGAGCGATAAAAAGGGATTGTAAAATTGAAAAGTCAACTTAATAAAAGGCAAAGAACCCCTGGGTTTACCTACATTAACTGCTTAATAATAATAAAAAAAATCTAAAAGTCACTTAAATTAAATTATTACTTGCACTGCAATTAATTGAAATCCTCTATCATTTACAGCTAAATGGCACGTTATTATATCTGTTTAAAAATGTTATTATAATGTTCCATTTTAGTTGAATTGAAAAGGGGAAGTAAAAGATACTTACTAATACAGGATACTGGGTCCAAAGTAGATGACTTTGGTTCCTTGTTGCCAAATTTTTCATCTGTTCCATTTACGGGCCGTCTGGAGCCGGGCTGTAAGCAAGACCAAAAAAAATGAGCACCTCAGTACCAGACAAAAAACACATTTGTGAGTTATAAATAAGGAAACTGTCTAACTAACCCCCAGTTCGTCTTCATCCGAGTTGAAGAGGTTGTCAAGGTCATTGATGGAAACCACCAGGTCGGTCTCATGGATCAGGCTCGTGCGGTTGTTAGCGCCTGCCCGCTGAGGATCTGCAGGCAGAATTAAAAATGCCAGGTTTAGAATGTAAACAAGAAGCGAAAATCTTTGAGTGATTATTTACGCTAGCTTACATCTGAGGTTTAAATTGAAAAGAATACGAAAGCAAAACAAATTTTTTGCCAATGCGTACAGTAATAATACTGCCAAGTTGCATTCCTCAGATGTGAAGAGAAAGCAAGATGCTGTGTTATTTAAAGATTTGGAGGTCGCCCGGGTGATTATGTGTCTGTGTAACAGCGGCCAAGTCATGCAAATAAACAAGAAGGCGACTCGGAGAAAAAAAAAAAAAAAAAAAAGAAATCAGCCTTACCATCGGATGTACCCGATCCTCCATCTTCACCCTGTTAGAATAAGCAAACAAAAAAGGTGAGTGTTAAAAAAATAAAATACAGTAATACAGTTACAGGACACACACACAACTTATTAGCCATGAAACAATATTTGATTGTAAATCATCTGCAAAACAACAAATCCATTAAGAGGGCGCAAAACAGATTTTCTTTTCAAATCAATACACAGCGTAATCAAATTAGATCGTGCTATAATAGCAAGAATGAAAATCTAGGAGAATTATGCAAACAGTTAAATAAGGGGGAAAGGACAACTTTGCCTCTGCTGTGGCAAATGAGATTTCCAGTGTGGATCAGAGGGAAATGGAGATCCAAGGAATGGCCTCCTGGGCTCCCACCCAGACGTCAATATCTACGAGGGCCAGTGTGTGCTGAATAGTTCTTGCTGGGAATGGGAATGTTATGTTCTAGCTATTGATTCCCTCATGCTAGAAGGCTTTTTCCTGCGTAAAACAGGATTTAATCAGTCTCCCTTTAAGAACCAGTGCAGAATAGTGCACAAAACTTGCTTAACCGTGCACCTTGAGTAAGCCGATATGGAGATAGGCAGTTTGAATTTATCAAATTGCTAGCTCGTTAAGTATGTGAACTTCCCAAACGATGAAACAGTAAATGTTTTGGCACGTCGAAAGAAAGAGCAGTTAATATTTGACAGATCTCTACCGGGAGACAGCAGGTACTTGTCTCGGACTGTTGCTTTTACGATTTGTGTGGGAACTCGTGAAAATTATGACTTTATTCTGGTCAAACTAACAGCTTCTCTTTCGAGAAACAATATTATCCTCCTAACGGTTTGTTTTCGCCCCATGAAGTAAATGTGACTTTTAACTGAAGTTGAAGTTTATTTTTGAACATGAGATCGACCAAACGCAAAATAATTTTTTTCACATTTTCACATAATTTCATGTTATGCCAATAAGACAAATAAATCAACATGTTCAAAAAAGGAGGAGGAAGAAGCTATTGCTTACTGGAACATCATAGCTTTGTTTTCATAAGATTGCAATTTTCTTTTTTTTAGCCCTAATAACAAAAAATACATAGAAACTCAATATATGGAAAAATAGGGGGAAAATATTAATCTTGGTGTAAATATCAGCAACGACCTTCAAGATGCCTTTCAACTTTATTTGGCTGGACACAACACATTTAATGGTTGACCGAATCATATTCCGCTTTGTGTTTGGGCGACAGTTTGCAAAGCCCTGCGGCACGCAAGCATAGTCGCACGTGCGGCCAGCCGTTCAATAAAACACCGTGGTCCCTGTCTAGCAGCCAGGCGATGACGCTTCCTGTATGTTTAAAACGGGAAGGAGACAGAGGCCAGATCAAATAGGAAAAACAAACTGAAGGAAACCTGGACAGGCAAAGCAATTGGCGTTCCTCTGGGCTCAACTTACAATGGGGATTTTTGGACAGCTTCCTGTTACAATAGACATAGGCAGTGAAAGCGGATGAGGAAAGCAAGCGGTTATTTTTAGGGCAGTATTGCTCGCCATGATGATGAGGATGATATTTTTTCTCTTGGTTCCTGCCCTCTTGTCTACCTCTGCCAAGGTGGCCACGGATCAAGTGGTTTCTCTTGTGACCTTCCACAAAGGCTCGACAAAACATTTTTTTTTTTCATCGCGATAAACCACTTTTTCGTGTTTTGAGTTTGAATATCAGCAATTTGACCTGTCACCTGAGAAAGTGTATGGAATAGAAATAAATCATAACGCTGGGAAGACTCGAGAGAAGAACACTGGGCGGCAAATCAAAAGAAAGGCAGAGGTCACCCGTCAAAAAGCGGGGTCATGTGGGAAAAAATTAAGGGGTCCATTTTGTTAGCAGCATCAAAGAGTTTTCCATCTTTCTTGAAACTTTTGCTAAGGTCTAAACAAAATGTTTTGATAGAACACAAAAGTGACTTTCAGCTTTTCGAGTCTAATCTGTTGTGTGAAATCATAAAGTCAAGATACAGAAGGATGTCGTTGTTATGGTAACAAGTTGCAATTGTGGTTCAGGGTTAATCTGTACAGCAATTAGCCCATGGCACAAGCAGAGAAGAAAATCAAATCTATTTAATGTGACTGGACTTTTTTTTTTTCTCCTAATGCTCTCTCCCTGAGCAACAGAACAAGAGCAAAAAGGTTCAGGAGGACATTTTAACAAAGAGGACAAATACATCCATTAGTTGCAGCTAGCCCTCAAGCCTTACCTTATGTTTCTTGCCTGGCTCACGCTCCCCGCCTGCCTTATCCTTTTTGTTGGAAAATGTGAATTTCACATCTCCTTCCTCAAAGGCATAAGGGTCCACCTCGGGTTCGTGATCTCCGTCCGTGATGGCGGCAACCAGGTACTGGCTTTTCCTGGCGCGATACATCTGAATGCGCTCATCAGAGACCTTCAGAGGGAATTTCGATGTAGACATCTCCCTGTAGGAGGAGGAGGCAGAAAATTTCCCGAAGGACTGAGAACAGAAATCCAAGACCCCACATCATGGCTATTTACTGCTAATGTCAATTTGAAAAGCTTTATTTTCAACTGTGCACCAACAATAAAGATTGTATTTGATTAGCGAGGAAATAGAAAAAAAAATGTGGATGCTGTGCCGCCGCTTGATAATGCTTGTCAGCAGTGCTTTGTGTTTATCAGCAGTAAATGCAATGGCAGCGACTGCAAACAACTCTGACAGCTGTCTGGGAGCTGCATGGTGTTTGTTGTCAGACAACTACATTTTGAAACAGATTAACGAGAACATGGCCACTCCGCCGCGGACTGTTCATACATTTACAGACACATTGATCACTTGTGACTGCGAGGTGGCTCATCAGAATCTTTTATGTGGCGGTGGCCTCATTGTTTTTCTGCCGGTGGTGCGCCATAGGTTACCCCCCCCCCTTCCCTCACACGTACGTATGTCCTCTCGTCACGCTTGTCCTGTTCTGGGGTGAGGTGATGGAATGCGGTGGACTGGACCGCAGATTAGCCGTCATTCAGGGCCATAGCCGGGAGGATTATAGCTCACTAGAATAGCCCGTCCAAGCGTTTGCTCCGTCGGGATTGCAGAACTCCACTGATAATTTCCACTGTGCCCCGCCCCCCGCCCAGGTTGCTCTCTTCCATCCATCCACGGCTCCCTCCCTCACTTATTTCAGCCTCTTCGGGGTAAATGTCTTAGCCAAAAGGCAAGCAATATTATAGCCATAGCTTTGACTCCATTATAACAGCAGTTCATCTTTATCTAACCTGACTATTACTCTTGCTCTCTCCTGGCTGCGTGTGTGCAGGAATCAATGAGTAGTGCTGGCCGTGCACATCGGTGATATATGATGTCAAAAGGGCACATAGCGAGAGATTAACATGCTGTGTGCGCCTAAGCGCTACCCTCAACGTTCGAAAGCTGAAGAATAAAAAGGGGGGGGGGGGGGGGAGAGCAAATGTCTAAAAGTGTGTAGCTGTTTGGAAGAGATCGCCAGACCAATTAATTTAACAATTCATTGATCATTTTTTTCTAAACTGATTAATTTTTGATTAATCTTGAATCTAAATCTTTTTTTTTCCACTTCACTTAATATCTGAGGTTCGCCACAATTTTGGCTCACAAAACAAAGACTTGTAAGTCAAGGTACACCGCAGTAGAAAATAATAATACAAAATAATTTAAAAAAAACACGCTGGCACAAAATTATTCTGCTCAACACTTCAGATGAGTTATTTTTTTTTACGAGATATTTATGAGAATATTTGGTCCTATCAATCGCTTGATAAACATTCTACGCAGATCATCATTGAATTGCCCATCCTCAGCGGTTGAAACAGGAAGCGCTGATTATCGATTGCTACTTACTCGGTCACAGACACAAGGTTGTCCTGGGAGGTGAAAGCATCTTCCCGAAACCTTTCCCCCGGCAGCTGTGGCGTGGGCAGCTCCGCTTCTTTCCTGCAGGATAGGTTGAATAACCTCCACGGTGAGTGAGTGCTGTCATCTTCTAAGTGGACCCCTCGGCCTGTATACACAGTAGGTTCTGGGGGGTCTGAACAAGCAGAGGCTGAAGAGTTGGGGTGGTGTGAGGAGAAGTGCTGGGTCAGACCCTCCGGGCCTGCGGGTTCCTCGTTGCCACCCTTTGCTCCGCCCAGGCATGGCTCCAGAGGTGTCTGGTAAAAGTGTTGGTTGTTGGGGGTGGAAGGGTTCTTCAAAGCCTCCCTGGGATCGTCACCACGTTCACATGGGTGGGGGCTGAGTGGTGGGGGTTGGGGGGAGTCGGCCGGCCCTCCCGTGCTAACCGCCCCACTGTTAAGCTGAGGTGTTTTTTGGATGCTTGACACATCTGCCGAACGGATGCTGGAGAATCTTCCTCCGTCCTGACTCCTCATTGTAAGTCTTTGGCCGGCCGTTGCCTCCGTCTCCATCGAGGCGTCTTCGCTGGTCAAATTTCGATGATGGAAAGGTGTCTGGGGTCTTTTCTGCTGCTTATCACTCTTGTCTGGCTTTTCTCCTCCGGCTTTGTGCTTGGTAGGAGTCTGAGAGGCTTGGCCCGCTGACTGAGCTTGGCCCGCACTTGCGCCTGTTCGCTGCTTCACCGATTTATGTCTGGAGGAAAGAAGACAAACATGAAAATACGATGAGACTTTAATGTAATGGAGACGCAGACCAAAAGCCAGCAGAGAACTGAGCAATGGAAGCAAATCAACGGTCGGACCATAAATATCAAGAAAAAAAGATTTTGGCGAGCTTTAAAAGGCACAAATGTCTTTTCCACCCGACGCATATTTGACAGATCATATTTCCTAACAAATGTCTGTAATGTCATCCACATCTATTAATGTAAAATCAATTAACAAAAATGTGGGTCAATTACTGCGAAAATCTTCAACGAGGCACTCGGTAGGTTTTTACCTTTTAAAAAAAGGAAAAGATATAAAAAGACTCACAACCACAAGAGATATGATATCAGGGTGTGCCCAGGTGGTTGCGTAACATACGGCAAAACCTGATTGGTGGGTGACGGAGATCCACAATTTACCTGGAACAGCTACAGTATGAGCGTTTTGAAGGCCCCACAAAATCCCAGGTTCCCACTCTTTCAGTCCGGTCCTCCTCACAGGTACCGTTGGTTGCCGCTGAGTATTTCCGCCTGTTGTGGAAGCAAACAAGATTTTTACTTTTGTAGCTCCTCATATTTGTACTGATACTGTACGAGTTGATTTTATTGGATCATCTCCGACATTATACAATGGTAAATGCAGTTTGCTGCCGAGACTGACTTTCTAACCCTGCTCGGAGCAATAGTATTTTGGGTGACACGCTAATAGCTAACTACTGCTGACATTTTGTGCTTGCGCAGGGGCAACAGAACTCTCGATGCTCCCAATGTGTCAGATTCACTGATAGTGAATAATTCACAAGACCGTGGGACAACATTGCAATATATACTGTTTTAATGCTGGTGTGCACGGTTTGCTTCCATCCTATCCATCTGTGTGTTCTGTGTTTATTTCATTCATCCAAATGAGTTTAAACAGTGGAAAGCAAATCCACCACTAGCCTTTGAAGATGTTAAATGTAGTTTTCATCTTATTTTGTGGCTTGTTGCTTGACAAGGCATGGGACCATCCAAGCGAGAGGAATACTGCTTTATTGTGCACTCTTGTCGTCGACAATAATCTAACTTCAGTTCTCCGCTGCCGAGATGACTGAAAAGTTTTTTTTTATTGTTGCACAGAAAGCGATTTTCACATTTAGAATAAGGCGAGAAGCATCTTTGCACCTCTTATTGAAGGACTGAGATCAGCATTCAGCAGCGATTCATAAATCCTGCATTTCAGATAGCTGGTGGGCATGAAGTGATTTCAACTTGTGTAACACTGAAATTTATTAATTAATATTGACATATCTTTTCTATTTAATTAATATAAAATCACCTTCAGGGAGGTTGTTTGTTTAAAAAAAAAAAAAAGTAAATGAAAAAAGTTATCTGGCATCACAAGACAAAATTCAGATAAAACTGAAGAGTGAAGAAAAATCGTACTTGTTCTGGGCTCGGTTGATATTGCACTCCTGCCAGACACGCTCGGCAACCTGACTGGCGAGCTGGCGAGGAATTTTCCCTCCGTGGTGGCTTGATGTGTCCACACTGAACATGTCGCACGAAGAAGGCATCCTCAACCACTTCTGGGCAGAATGAGTGTCCACTACGGAGACAAAAAGATCCAGTGCTTAAGAAAAAACACTTGACTGATTGAATGAGTGAGCTTAATTCAAAAGACAAGATCCCGTTGATAAAGTCAAGTGTTGCAAATCCTCCTTTGACTACCTGAGTGCACCTCCTCAGGCGACGTGGGAGGGGTGAGGGTCACCAATGACATGGCAGGCTCTCGCTGGGATGCAGGCACTTGGTGACCACCCGGATAGACGGCAGTACATTGGGAGGACCCCACGGGGGCCACGACGGGGATGTCTGACTGGGGCACGAGCACGAGGCAGGCTGGGTACACCATTCGCACACCACCTAAACAAAAAGTCGTACAAAAAGTCAATCCAACATAAAACAGATTATCAACATGATGAAAAAAAAAAAAAACTGACCAACAAGGACCTCTACAGAGGCCAGAGAATCATCTTCCCAATCCATATCTTCCATCTTGTCTTCTAACACTCCATCCTTGGCACCGGGACTGATGGGATAAAACTGGTTCCAGTCCTCAATCAACTTCCGGGTGGGTGGGTCGGACATCTTGAACGATTGGCCGGTCAGAGTTCCATTCAGCCCAAAAGGGCTCAGGATGACTATTGAGACAGGAACAGTTGGTTAGTTATAGCCATTTTATTGCTTTTGCTAACATCTTGACTCTTTCCACATTAATCTGCATAATACTATAAATAATATCCTACTTTGCCGTAATACCTTGCTTTCCTTTTTCCCCCCAAATTATTTCAGCTTGATCTACTTTACCTCCTCATAATGTTTCCTTTCTTTTATTCTTTGCTTTCCTCATCATTCTGTCATCTCCGGCCTACTCGGGAGCATGTTGACCTTTTCCATAGCAATGCTGGACTCAGCCAGTCCCGGCGGAGTTGCCAAATACTTACAGAGCAATCCAGACGTCAATTATTGGCAAGCGGCGGCCTCTCGGAGGCCATAAACAGAAGCTTATAAAAAGGAGGCCATTCCTCGACAAACACACTTGACTGCACAGACATATGGAGTCACAAAGAGCCCATCAGTCTGCTTATAGAACAGACCTTCATCCATCAGCAAATGGAGATACAGCTATAAAGGAACATGCATAATGCATACATGAAAACCGTATGGATATCATCGTATCGGCTTTTTATGCATCCGCTCCCTCTGCATCTATCATACGCTGGAAGTGACGAGGGCTTATATTAATGCTTGGACTGGCCGTGTGGGTGTGTGAGTGAGCATTTGTTAATGCCCCACACTTTTTCATTAAGCGACGAGATGGCCTCCAGACCAAAGTATCGATCCTGTGACTGGACGGTCGAAAAAGCTTGGAGGGTGCCAACATTGGCTGGAGATAATGAGAAGAAAAATTAGGATGAAGAAAAGGTGTGTCCTTTCAAATCTTTTAAGCACAGATGTTTCGGGTGTGAGATCCCTTTCTCACATCTGACACTTTAATTATTCGGCAAAAGGAAAAGTGTAGCATCTCCAGGTGAGTCGGAAAAGTGACTGGCAGCTGGGGTTGGAAGATAGCAAGTATTATCAAGCTACCGGAGCAGATCCACACCAGACTCAGACATCCAACCAATATTTTCGGACAATTCTTGTCAGTTATTATCCATCAGTTATTTCCAGATTTTTTTTCCCCAGGCCTACTTTTCTGGTGATTATAAATGTAGTCAGGGGGGAAATGTTAAAAATAAATATTGACAGTAGGAGAAGTCATGTGACACGAAATTCCGCTTACAAAAATGTCCGTGGACTCGACCACTTTGAATATGACGTAACCTACATTCATAACTACTGAGACCTTAAAACATCTCGTCTGCCTTTCCGGAATGCCCTCCAAGCTTAGCGTTCCACATCAGCTGACAGCAAAGTCAGCAGATACGACCTGTATCATTGAAGACGCACAAGGTCAGGTTTCTGTTCGTATCCGACAAAACGGGAGCGAGGGTTGATCGTATTAAACCCTAATTGAATCCAAGCACTTAAATCTCTCTGTTTTCTCCACACGGTGGCCACGAGACTCGGAGGCGAGTCGTGGAAAACAAGATGAAATTCAGCACAATTATGGAGATGCTTTACCATCTTGCACTCAATGCATCCTGCAACCTTTTCTGCACTTGGAGTGTATCTCTGGCTCCCTGAAGACTGTCAAAAGTTCTCAGATCAGTGTAATGTACTGAGAGTTCATTCCATTCACTCTACGCCCTTTAATGGGGTCACATCCTGGAGAGATCTGCTTTGTTCAACAGTAAACTGAGCTTGGCAGAGGTGAGGGGACAAGGGGGGGTTGTGCGAGGAGAGTGAAGATGGATAGACCGAGGTTGATGGAAGTCAGTTCTTCCCTGACACGACGCTTAGTTAGCTTCTGGGAGAGGCACTGCAGCAGTGAAACACAGCTGGATGTCAAATAATATCGCAGTGTGTATCCATTATAAATATTGAATATATT
The DNA here is from genome assembly GCF_059516105.1 of Syngnathus floridae. Classification (NCBI taxonomy): domain Eukaryota; kingdom Metazoa; phylum Chordata; class Actinopteri; order Syngnathiformes; family Syngnathidae; genus Syngnathus; species Syngnathus floridae. The sequence goes on along the minus strand of NC_142427.1, from coordinate 7,922,820 downwards.
ACGCAGAGATACAAAGTACCAAATTATTCTTCCACTGGGCAGATTGTGAAATTTTATCGGGTGAATGGGTCTTTAACTGGCAATGAAGGAGAGAAGAAAATTGCAAAAATTGAAGTTGTGTTAAAGAGTTTCAATTTAAAAAAGACATCCTTGACAATGGGTTCATAGTCTGATATCAAGGATAGCCACCAACACATACCGTATTTTCCACACTATAAGGCGCACCTAAAAACCTCCAATTTTCTCAAGCGCCTTATAATCCGGTGTGCCTTATATATGGACCAATATGTATTCATGGATGAGGACTAATTTATTAAAGTAAGCTTTACGTGTTTATTTTGTGTTGTGTGATATTAACGTTTGAGCAACGTTGAGTTATCGATGTATTGTTATTGTTTTCACTATTTCGAGTGTTACTATATTGTGATTGCATTAACGTTTGCGCAATGTTGAGTTATTTATTCTATGTGTCTTATATATGAACAAAGTTTTAAAATGGGCCATTCATTGAAGGTGCGCTTTATAATCCCAGTGCGGCTTATAGTGCGGAAAACACGGTACTTGAACTCAAACAGTACTTATCATTTTTGGTCTTAACGGTTCATAAAATGAACACCTCTCACAATATTACGCATTGTAGTTGATCCAATCAAAAATGATGACTTTCATTCCAATATAGCAACAGTAAAAGACTGACAAGGCGGCAATCACAGAAACAGACGGTGTCATTTAATCCAAGTTCTCACAATGGACATGGTTGAGCTATGTGAGACACTGTGACATTTATTTATAGTCTAATAAAATGACATCATTAGTGAATGAACAACTGAATGAATCCCTATGGGTGAGTGAGGCGACGCAGTTTTGCCACAGTAAGTGATTACAGCTCATGTCACAAGTCTCCGTACCTTAAAATGAATTAAAAAAAAAAAGTCAAATGGTTTATTGTAACCTTCTGTCGAGAGGGACTGGATTTATTTGAATTACAGTTGTGCCTCGTGAACATTGTTATTGCACTGGAGTGGCAGCATAAAGATGGGGGCGGGTTGGGGGTTGTCTGCTTTTCTCCGAGGCTTAAAATTAAGCAGTGTATTTGAATTTTGAAATAACACAGGCAGGTTAGGTACATGGGAGTAAAAATAGCCCTGGAATACATTTCTGATTAGATCTGTCATGTAAATTAGATTACATTTTAGAGGCTTGTGATGACTAATTAATTTTTTTTTTTTCATAACTAAAGAGACTTTCACTTCTGACATATGTCCTTTGAATTATACTGGAGCAATTAACTCACTCGCAGAAGTGTCATAACACGAGGAATCAACTTTTTCAACAATTTAAATTATCCATTAAAAACGATTACGCCATATTTTTTTTTTAAATAATAAAAGTAAAACAGAAAAGGATCATTTATAACTAATTCAACCTCCACTACTCCACACAAATAAAATGTGCATTAAACATTTTTTTTTTTTGCTGGAACTCTTAGCTCCACCCACCTTGGAAGGGGTTCGACGCCTGCTGAGCCAGAGTGAGATGCTCCTCGGTCAGATGGTAAACGGGCTGGTGCTGGTTGATCTCCACGCTGGTACATACGTTGCTCTCGCCGTGCAAGAAGAAGGTGAAGGCGCAAGACAGGTGTTCGCTGTAAGCAAGACAGAGATACAAATGAGTCTTCTTGGAAGCATCGTTGAAGTGCAAGAACGTGACCAAAGTGGAAGGGGAGGGGCAGGCAGTCTGTGAATTCATCTCTAAAATGGTGTTATGTAAAAAATATTAATCATATATATATATATATATATATAATTGTATTATAGGATAGGGCAAAGAAAATGCTGTCCATTGTCTGCATAGTTTTCCGCTTTCTTCCAGCCCCATCTTGGTCGCTATACAAATACGTGAAGTGAAAGCGAGCGACGGAAGGACAGCTCACTGAAAGTGAACACGGTGCGCTTGGAAGTGGATCAAAAGAGGGTTGCTTCTTTAGAGGATTTGATTAAGAAAATATCAGTCTTCTGCCTTCCGACTCTCGCATACCTACTCTGCAGAGGATTAAGAAAAGGAGCAGATAGGCAGGCGCCGACCCAGGCGCGATGAAGATGGAGCGAGAGCACTTCAAATAAGATAATACCGACTACATAGTAGCGAGATGCCCTGAGCTGGTACCCGCCGAGACTGGCGTTCAATCTTATAATCATTTTCCTCGGAAAAAATGAAGGAATGCTCATTAGTGAATGCCTGATATTCATATTTTGTGTGTGTGTCTTCACTCACGATAAGAGTGATGAAGGTGAGCTACAGACTTATGAATCTACTGAAGTACTTTTACGTCAACTCAATATACCGAAAGAGCAAAGAATTGTACAAAAATATTCTGCCTTAGGAAAGATAAGAATTGTATCCTTGTAGATGGCATCTGGATTTTCGGAATTTCCAATACGACTGGTTCTATATTTTTGTTCATAATGAGATTTGAACATTCAGCCCTTAGGTCCCAAAGTCTTTGAGGAAAACGTGCACGGGGTTTCGTGACGTTACTTCTAATGTCGCCAGCGATCGGGAAATTAGTTCTGGTTAATTTCCCGCTCAATTAACAATGGCAGGAAAAGGAACGGACAGAACAAGTCCTATAACTGCCAGAAAAATTTACATGAGGGATACTTTTAAATTCCATAGCTCCAGCAGTAATTGATGTTCGCCTTCAAAGTGAAAAAGAAATAAAGTTTTCATCACAGAGGCCATACAATCTGTTTGAATAAATCATTTCTTCCCCTTCCCAACTATTTTCAAAAGTGATCCCCTGAATCAACATCATCGCACATATATCTTGAGATAAGAGGTTCAGATGATGATTTTAAAATATGTTTTCAGCATTTCCTCAAGATGACAATAACTGCTCATTCACCAGGCTATCTTATCCAAGTCTTTCCTGGCTGACTGGAATACTTATCATCCTTATCAGATGGCCAAACCACTTCAACTCATTGGTGGTGTAATGGAGCAGAGGGCTGGACTCGATGCTCCTTCCAAAATACCTCTGCTCCTCACCTCAACGCTCAGCCAAGCCAACCTGTGCAGGAAACGTGCTTGAGCCACTTAGAGCTCATTCGCAGTCATTAGCCTAAGCTTATAACCGTCGGCGGGGCTCGGGACATCGATTCAAAGCTTTGCCTTGCAGCTCGGCTTCTTCTTAATCATTACGAAGCGTTGCACGGCCACCCGGCCGTTTAAGCTCGTTTACGGAGAAGACTTTTCTCACTAGGGGTTACGCCTTCGACCAGAAAGGAGTAGTTCCAAAATGAAATGAACAGTGGCTTTGCTTACTTGGGGTTGTTACTTTTACACAGACCATCTAACGCTATATTTCAATTCATCAACGGATTCCAGAGGGGTAATGTATAGTTTCATGACGTCGTTTCTTCGGTATCGAGGGCCTAAGTGGGAACAACCGGGAAATAATTGCTCTTTTCATCATCGGGTAGTTACAGCCGTGATGAACGGAGAAAAGGTGGAGGGTTGAGGCTGTGAAAAAAAGAACATTACGAAATAAGGCCATATGGTGCAACCCCCCAAAAAATGGAGCCTTTGTTTAAGGAAGTGTGATATGACAGCTCTGGTCATAGAGCAGTAAATTAAACTTGGCTTTTTTTTTGACTGCCGTTTAAGTCTTATTGGAACCACTTGGGAAACGGATGAAGTCAAAGGCCTAAATTGTTGGACAGTATAAATGTATACAAGCACTTTATATAAGTGCAATAAAATGGATGTGCTTTTAACACCATGTGCATGGAATTAAAACAAGATGGGAAATGGAAGGGAATGGAGAAATGGTTTGTGTTGTATTGTGCACACCTCAACAGAAAAACACGGAATACCTTACACAACACGTTCGTATGCGTAAAGTGCTTGAGGGAGCCGGTTGCCATCTGTGGCTCAGCACATTCAAATTGCCGACTAGCATAAATAGCATGTGAAAGATGCGCCGACATGATTACCAATTATATTACTACCTGTGGAAACGTAAAAGTCTTTTACTTACTGTCTGCCTGTATGTATTTGAAATGTATTTGTTATTGTGAAGTGAAGCAGCTGAGCACAGTCGCTGCTGGGTCAACAGGTGTACGCTTAGCATTTGACAAAGAGACGACAAAAACAACAACATCACATGGCGTGTCTTTACAAATGGCTGTCACCGATAAAGAAAAACAATCCCTTCGCAAACTGTTGCGCAATCCTTTAATATCTATGTGTGATCTCTGATTATCTTATGGTACTTTCGGCAGTAGTGTCCCACAAACTCATTTTAGTGAGTACAGGAAATGACTGTTGTGTTACCTATTTAATGATGAGTGGTGTCACAATTACAATATAATCATTTGTTAAGAATCCTGCAAAAAAAAAAAAATTCTATATACCCAATGATCATCCCCATTCCCATTGGGCAACAGCTAAATTCACAGTCTTAAGTCTCAGATGCAAAGGGTCAAAGGCCAAGAATAAAATATAATCCGGTGAGTATTTGGAGAAGTGCGACAAGATGGGAAGGTGGCTACATTTGCTGTCAGCTGCCAAGTGATGGAAATGAGGTGCCAAAGGCCAGCAGCAAGTTGTGTGGCAGCGGGAAGACATCAGAGAGACTGAATGGGGCTGATAGCCACCACCGTCGTCACGTGGATAGGTTGCTGATGACCAACCAAAATTAAAATAGCTTTGGTTCATATTAAATAAAAAGGACATGCATATCCCTGTCAGTGACTTTGTCAAACATAAAATATTGGAATAAAGTGTAACTGCTGACGCAAACTACTTCTAAATGCCTCCCAGTGGGTGCGTCTATAATTTGTTGTTGCAACATTTGTTCAAGTAAACCTGAACCGATGGAGCATCCTAATCCAACAATCCACCGTCTAATCTGCTGTAAATGAACACTGTATTTATATTTTTTGTCTCGCGGGATCACTGCTTTATTGGCAAACGAGACGCATTTTCCCTACGCTCCATCTTTAGAATGCTTTGGCTCCCATTTGCTTGCATTTTTTAGATGCAAACACCAGAAAGCAAAGCCCGTCTGTGTCCCAATGTGATACGAATTTTGTTTGCTAATGTGAAGAATTAATACAAGCCTCACAGGGGAGCTTTAATGGGGACGAGAAGCATAATGAGGAGATTCCAGGTAACGTTTTGCCACACACTTGCAAGGACGATATGAAACTTGTCAAGTCAAGAGAGTCTCAAGGTAGTGACGGCGGACAATGGGGGGACGGGAGCATGAAAAGACGGGAGGAAAAAACAAGGAGACTGCAGTGCTGTGACATTCCTCAAATGCTTGGTGTGTTCACAGCTAAGAGTTGCGCTTCCGCTAAGATGAAGCCAACAACTTGCACTGGAAAGAGCCAGACATCCATCTCTTGACATTTTGTCACCTCTGCTTTGACATGTCCATTTGCTTGCTAATAACAAGGAAATATGGTTTGCGTGGTGTGGTGACTGTTTCTGGAATTAAAGTTGCTAATTCTTGACAAATAAAAACGACAGCAAGTTGTCAGCCCTCTTGAAATGTCATCATTCTTCTTTGGGCTACATTGTAGACGCTACAATATGAGGGGTTTCCCATACTGCAAAAAAAATAATCCTGTTGAAAATGCATGCCATGTTAGGAACCCAACATGACCCTTCGGGATTAGAACAGTTGTCCTCTGAATTCCAAATGTCAGCACTGAAATGTCTATCATGGGAAAAAAAAATTCTTAAGTCACAGCCTATAAAAAAACAGGTGTCGTTTAAAATTTAAAGTGTCAAAAATTGCATACCATGTGGACCGAGCATAGCAGTATATTTTGCTTTTTTTTTTTTTTTGAGTAATACATTTTTATGAGTAATAGATGCCCCGAAACTCAGAGGTGCCCCTTGCTGGCAGAAACTAATAAATACTCCGAGTCCCTTTCAACAACTATCGTCGCAATCTCAGCCCAGGGCACATCACCATTCTCATTTCATGGCTTTAATTTAGGTTTGGAATGACCGTAACACAATGCGAAACCTGTCCTTTGATTTTAGCCCAAATAAAATATACACGGGCACCTGTCCAAGATGATATAAGCTCCCCTACTGTCAAGCCACCTGACCACTGGGAAACACGTTGCTGCCAACATAGCACAAACACACACCACAAGAGCCATGCCTGCGTCTGGCTGCACTCCGTGTTTACACAAGAGAGCGAGCGGACAAAACAATAAGCTAAAACTCTTAAGGCCAGCAGGTTTCAACACACATACACACACAAATCTTGATTACTTGGAATTGATTTCCCTCAGCCACAAATGCAGGAGAGCCTCTTTACACATGTCAGATTAAAGCTGGAAGGCATGAGAGGTCTATGAAAAGAGAAGATCATACAAAAATAGAGGTAACACAGAGACAACCCCAAAAATGCACGTCAGATTCCAGATTGTTCCCGTCACACCCAAACACACGTTGTACATTTTCAAATAACTCACCAGCCAGTGTGTTTGCAATCAGCTTCTCACTCATGCAGACGGGAGTTCTTATATTAAAAATATAAATCAATAAATGAATTTATTCTCACGCTGCGTAAAATCTTCAATTTCATTTTGATAATAGGAGTATAAAGTAAGAATCAATTTCAGACTATACGTCATCCCTTTTTTTTTTTTTACATTTGGAAGCGGTATAGAAAATGGATGGATGGATTATTATTATTAATATTATTATTATTATTATTAAGATGATTATTATTATTATGAATACTATTTGAATGATGAGTCTTCTATTTTAAAAGACAAACCTATGAGAACAATCACAGTAATGGCACAGAAAGCACTGCATTATAATTCAAGTATTTACACCATTAAAAAGCCTCCTGTAGGAAATTTAATATGTATATGAAATACGAGACATACTATATTAGAGGAAAGAGCCATAAATATATAGAGAGCAGCAAGTCATGTGCTCCTGTTGCTGCAAAGACTAATGAATTATAAGAAACAGCCAGGGGTAAAGATATGTGACCCTTTCCCGGAGGTCTACATGTGTTGTGATTGTTTCAAAGCACATTATTCCTTGCTCTTGTTGGCATCTCTTGCAGACTGCATGCTGGCTGTTGACACACACACACAAACACACACACAAGCTTCTATGCACGTCGTCTCCCTGTGTGTTTGTCTTATGCTCCGAGCATGGAGGAGATAAATTTAGCGCTTTAGCCCCAGACTGGAGGCAGTGGCCCTTTATCCCGCACTGTCCTACTTAACAAGAGTGCTGCTTGCCGCGGTGGTGCACTGGGACTCACACACAAACACACACCTACCTCCCAACACTGGACACAACAATGCCGAACGAATGTTCTCAGACACAACAGTGACACTCATCATGTGCTTGAATTGTTGATCCAAAGGAACATAAAGATGAAAAGAAAAACAGATTTGATTTGAACACTCTTATGATTGCAGTACTGCACATCTTATAAAGCTTTAAAAACGATATCCCTTCATCCTGATCAAAATTGAAGCATCAAAGACGTCCGACCGGGTGTAACGCCGTACTAGTTTTCGGAAACGGGGCCAATTAGGAGCAAGTTGACAAGTCGACTTTGACCAATAGTACGCAAGCATCCCGCTTCACCTAGGAAACACGCGATCCCAGGGTGCATTTCTCTGCTGCCATGACAACCAAGATGAGCTCTCCCTTGTCCGTTCCCTCTCTCCATCGCTCTCAGGCTCTCCCTCTTTTTTTCTCTCCCGCTGTTTTCCAAAGCCAGTCTAGCTCACAGCGTCACCAGAACAACCTGCTTGCACTTCTTGAAGACAAAGAAAGATTCTCACTTGTAAACACATGTTGGATTTTTTTTTTTTTTTTTTGCAAACAATGACAAAATATAAAAATAATAGAAATGGTAAATAGGAGCCAGAGGAAGCAAAAAGCTTTTTTATAATATTTAAGAATGCTAAAAAAATAAAGGAGGCTAGTGTGTGTGTGTGTGTGTGTGTTGGGGGGGTGTAAGCATTTCAATCCAGGCTCTGAGGGCGAGGGTTGAGGTTATGAACACTGTCAGCTGGCTCCAGCCTCCACCAACTGGAGACTTGGGATGATTAACAGGGAGGTGTGGGCTTGGGGTGGAGGGAGGGGGGGGGGGGGGGGGGTCTTTTTAGCTTTTTCCATCAGCAGATGGCAACTGAGCAGTCCAACCAAAATCTTAAGTCTATTTTTACTTTCCAAAACAGGGAAAGCTACATCAAATAGAATCAATGCTACAATATTTAGCGCTAAATAAAGACATTACACCAATATGACCACTAACATTCAACAATTAACTGTGCCAATTGTGCAGGCATTTGAGGAGAGAATATGATGTGAAGGAATTTAAAAGCAAAACAACAAATGGAGGCGTTGTGTCTGTTCAAATTCCAGTGTGGCTGAAACGCATAAAAGGAAATCGCAACAACGTCCCTGACAACAAGTAAAATTCAGGGTGGTTGCACCACTATTTATAACCTGCCCAGTCTGTTCTGAGACAGCATAAGGGGGGGTGGAGGGAAGGCTGCGGAGTGAAAGAGAGACATAGAAGGAGAGCAAATGAGAAACAGAGAGAGAGAGTGTGTGTGTGTTCCACAGAAGAAGAAGAAAAGAGGAAAGGATTCATTTTTTCCTCTTGGCTGGACGGGGCTAGTCACTCCTCGCTTTGCAATGTAACCGAGCTAAACAAGTCATGAATGTCGCAGCGAGTTCTACTTTGCATTATTTTGCTCCTCTTATGTTTTGGAGTGACAGCAGAGGGACAATAAAATGATGTACCAAAAAAAAAAAAAAAAATGATACTGTTGTGTGTGGCCCTCTGGTTTCTTAACTGGGAAATTTGACAACACAATAACAGCTTTAGGATCCAATTACATATGTGAGCTGGAATTTTGCACCCATTAAATAATAATAATCATAACAATAATAATAATAATTGTAAGACCAAAAAAAAAAATATCTGCTCTTCTTTCTCCCATCAAAAAAAAAAAAATCTAATATTTGTGTGCGTCCAAAATTACATATGTGAGCTGGAATTTTACACCCATTAAAGATAATAATAATAATAATAATGATAATAATCATAATAATAATAATAATTGTAAGAACAAAAAAAAAAATCTGCTCTTCTTTCTCCCATCAAAAAAAAAAAAAAATCTAATATTTGTGTGCGTCCAAAATTACATATGTGAGCTGGAATTTTGCACCCATTAAAGATAATAATAATAATGATAATAATCATAATAATAATAATAATAATTGTAAGAACAAAAAAAAAAAAATCTGCTCTTCTTTCTCCCATCAAAAAAAAAAAAATCTGATATTTGTGTGCGTCCAAAATTACATAATATGTGAGCTGGAATTTTGCACCCATTAAAGATAATAATAATAATAATGATAGTAATAATAATAATAATAATAATAATAATAATAATAATAATTGTAAGACCAAAACAAAATATCTGCTCTTCTTTCTCCCATCAAAAAAAAACATCTGATGTTTGTGTGCGTCCAAAGATGACCCTAGTGTATCAGCATTGGGGCCAAAACCTTTTCCAGTGACATCAATGTTCTATACAGCCTGATCCATTCCTAATCCTGTTGTTTACTTTCGAGCGCTGCTGCTTTCAAGAATACATTACTGCACCACAAACAACCTGCAGGCGAGTGGCATAATGTGCACACATGATTGATATCAACCGACAAGCTACGAGTAATTGCAGACACTTAACCATTCAAATAAATCATTCTTGAGATGAGCGAGTAAACAATGCAATTGTTTTAAAATGCATTTCGACCGTGTGTATTTGTAGGATTGAAAAAAAAAAATCACTGTATGCTTCGATCTGAGCCAGGTGCTCACTCCGCAGCTTATCCTTAAACAAACAATTAAACTTTGCATCATCGAAAGCCTCGCGCAACCCGCTGGGCCGCATCCGACCACCAGATACAAATGTAAACGGGAAATAAATGCTGACACTAACCTCTTGTTGATAGGCTTCTCATCCTTCTCGTAAGGTTTGACAAACCACTTGCCGATGCGCACAAAGCTGCGATTCATGAGGCAGCGCTCCAGCAGGTTGTGGATGGCTTTGAACAGCAGCGTGCGGCACTCGTAGGAAAGACCATTCTCCCAGAGTCCATCGTCCTCGGCTGGAGGGCAGAGAAGAAAAAACTTATGAGGTCATAAGGTATTCATTTAAAAGATGAAATGGAGGTCCGACGGCATCAAACGTATTTTGCGATGACATCATCATGTTAAGGAAGAGTCATTCCTTTTTTGTCACTGCGCACGAATTAAATCAGTGTCATGAAATTGAAACGTGCATGCCTTCACTAAAGCGGGATTAAAAATTCAGAAGTATGGTGATATTTTAAAGCAGCATGAAATGATTATTTATTCAACTTCCATGACTTAGATGGCACTTTGTACACGCTAATAAATATGAACAGAAGGGAAATGTTGAAAAGGTTGCTCAGGGGCAAGATGGCGATGAGAGCGTCACACCTTTTCCAAGGAACCAGACACTTGAGACTGAACACACCCAGACAAACCAATTCTTAGAAATGCAAAGCTGTGAGCCGTGTCTCAAGTGACAAGACATAAAAATGCAAGGTGTGCTCACTCTGACTGACAGACAGACAGCTCCAGGAGACACCTGCTGCTCCCTGCTTTTAGGCTGTGGAAGTTCCAGTTGATCCCCTCAGTGTCTATTTTTTTTTTTTCTTACTGTCTATATTGTGTATTTTATGCATCAGTGAAGCTGATGCATTGCGCATTTCAATACAGCGCCTGCACGAGCTGGCAAGAAGCAACAATGGCGAAATGAAGATGTTGGAAGAGGAGAGAAAACACGCAGCTTAAAGAACAAAGGAGTTTATCACAGACTTTTTTTTTCACAGCAAATGCTGAATGAAATGTATAACCTCAAAAAGCAATAAATAAATAAAAACTCCACTTGTGCGCTCGAATCGGAATTCGACCGATGCGATTGAAGATGACTTTTAGATGACATGACATGCAAGAGTAAAAAAAAAATAATAACCAGATGAGCTCTTCCACTGTGTTGAAAATGAATACATATCAGCAGAAGCATATCACAAGGACAAACAGGCTGCACCGGACTTGGCTACTGGATAAGCCATTGCTCACATCTGACAGGATTTGCTGTCCTTTGAGTCAAGTCTCCAACAAACATGAGCATCCAAGAACGTTGCTGTCTCTGCATGAGCACCGTGACCCACTCTTCAAGTCAGCTTAGGAAGCCCTAACCGCATGAATCAAAATCTCCTGAATTATTAACTGAAATTGTGGCTTGCCGCTGTAATGCATCAAATATTTCAAATGTCAATGATGGAAATAAAAAAAAAAAATACAATGTTACCGATGCCAGGCAGCTTTTCCGTTTTAAAGGAGAGTTCAAAGCTTTATGAGCATCATTTCGACAGCTCGGAGAAACACTAGAATTTAAAATACGACAAATGTTCAACAGCCTCGCTTGAACTGCCAAGTAAGGAGGGCAATGAATTTGATGGCGACGTTATTTTATCAGGCAACTCCGGGGATACGCGCGGGAATGCAGAAAGCAGGGTAGAAAAGACAAAACACTTGGGGTGAGTGACACAATTGATTTTTATGAGGATGGGGAGTTGCCTTGAGTTTATATACCTGTATGTTTTGCTATTTTGCAGGATGAATAATGGTGGTGAACTGTGCTTGATGCCATTGTGACTCATAATTTAATATTATGATTATTATTATTATCATTAGTCTTCATTGGCTAATCAAATATTTTTGTTATTTTAATTACCTTATTTTCCACACTATAAGGCGCACCTAAAAACCTTCCTCAAAAGCCGACAGTGCGCCTTATAATCAGGTGCGCCTTATATATGGACCAATATAGAGCCACTACAGCAGGCGTGGCCAAAATCCGGCCCACGGGCCAAATGTATATATCTTATATATGGACAAAGTTTTAAAATGGGCCATTCATTGAAGGTGCGCCTTATAATCCGGTGCGCCTTATATATGGACAAAGTTTTAAAATGTGCCATCCATTGAAAGTGCGCCTTATAATCCGGTGCGCCTTATAGTGCGGAAAATACGGTATTCATACTCCTCATAATAGCAATGGTGTTAAATGCACATGCAGCATTCAAAACTTATTTTGACTGAGGCCAAAACCTTTGATGGCATGTTATGTTCCAAAAGATAAGTGGCCTCTTTGAGACAAAGATTTATTGGGCCAGCTGATGGCCGGGGCACTTTTATGTTGCTGCCTCCTGTGTCCTGTGGCAGGCCCATATGAGGTGACCTTTATAAAAGCTCTTAAGCGGATGCATAGTAGCTCTGTTCAAAACACCGCCACCTATTGTACCAAGAAGCCAAGGACACAAATTGAGCAGCATTGGCAGTTGACTCATCCAAAATTCTTGACTCGCTCACCAAATGATGTGTATGGATCGGTTTAAGGAACGTGAGAAAATCATGGGGAATTATTTTTAAGAGGCGAGGATCCATACTCATTTGCTCATTTGTGTATATTCACTTAGCTGCAGCGGTCATTAAACAGCAAGATTAATGCTTAGTGATCGAGCGAGCTCGTGGGGATTCTACCCAGCCTGGCCACAAGGTTTCTCCTCGCCTTTATTTCCTACTTATCTGCGAGTGGAGGGGAGAAACCAGTACGGCTCTACAGTCTCCATTACTAATTAATGAATATTTCCTGAGCAGAGAACAGGGACTGCGAGACAGAGAGGGGAGAGACTGCACCCGTGGACCAGCACGCCACGCATGGACTGGTCCAAGCGCTACGTCAGTCAAGAAAGATCCATCGGAGAGGGAGCAGAAAATGAATTCCAGTGTATAAATGACTAATTATGATCGCGATCATTTAACAGAGCTGACAGGGAATTTAAAGACCATGGCTGAACCGGAGAGAATTACCGTATTTTCCGGACTATAAGGCGCACCTAAAAACCTAAAATTTTCTCAAAAACCGACAGTGCGCCTTATAGTCCTGTGCGCCTTATATATGCACCAAATTCCTCAATTTAAACTGGCCCGAAGCATTGTGTCATGAAATCAATCATAAGTGGCCCGCTAAAGACTATGAATCATCAATCAAAAAGACTATGGATCATTATTTTGTGATATTAAAGCAATTTGTTTCGTCTGAAGTTGAAATCAAAAAGATAAAATGGATAATGATTTGATTTGGATTAGAAATCTGACATGAGGTATTAATGGTGCGCCTTATAGTCCGGTCTGCCTTATATAAGGGCAACGTTTTAAAATGGGCCATTCATTGAAGGTGCGCCTTATAGTCCGGTGCGCCTTATAGTCCGGAAAATACGGTAGCAGAATGTGTCTTTTCACTTGAAGATGCTGAAAATGATATCAAATTGGTGAATATGTTTGCTAAAATGTGTGACCTCGAGCCACTTCAATCTTTGTTTATGATGTGTAAAAAACAAAATTGCTCCTGCTGGGCTCAAGCGGGAAATTATCATAAGAGTGAAACATGAAGCCTCCTTAACACAAACATTTATTCACTTCACCAATTATATGGAAGTGTGTCCATTGTAAATATTTAAATACCATGAGTAATTAACTCTTAACACAATTAGACAACTCGGGATAATTAGTATTGTTTGCTTTCTTGCGCTCATACTTGGGGAACATTCACAAAGATTGATCCGACCCTGCCTCACAGGATGTAAAGAAATTTCCATTTGGAAAAAAATTGTCGAAAAAGAATAGCGTATGATTAAAGTGCACTTTTTCTTTCCTCAATCACCACAAGCAGTTCAAGTAATCAGTTCATCACAATCTTCTCCGTCTCACATTCTCTTCAAATGATCAGCCATCCATGAAGGGAAAAAAAATGTGTGCTAAAACACCCATTATTTTCTACATGGTGAAGTAACCACACCCTCGCATTAAATTTAAACTAAAAAAAAAAAATGTGACAACATGCGGGTTGTACAAGTGTAGAAGCTGTTTGTTGCCTTGTGGCTAAGTGGAATGGAATGAGGGGAAGAGCTCAGTGCAGCCCAGCGTGGCAAAGCAGAGCTGGTTGTTAGAAGCAACGATCCATGTGAAGCTGCAGTTAGACTATGTCTGCATTGCAAAGACAGCCAGTCCACTCCAGTATAGATTTGTCAATAACTGGAAGCACATCCGTGGCCTTTTGATAACATTTCTGCGTGGTTGCCTCCATGAGCTAAAAATGTAAAGGATGCTGCTGAAGTTTACGTGGCTCATGGAAGTACGTATATAGCCCTCCAGCCCTGTGGCTGTGGCTGGCTCCAGCACTTAGCGTTACTGTGCATCAGCCCAGAACATATTATTAAGATATAGTGAGGAGGATCATTGAAAAGTTCATTTGTGGGTTGTTTTTTTTGCAATCATTTGCATGTTATTGAGTTATGCAGACGGCTGAGAAAAGGCCCAAAGCTTTTAGATTGACTTGTAATTTGTCAAAACAAAGAAAAATAGACAGTAATTATTTAAGTGCAAAGTAGACTCGGGATCTACTTTTTCTAATTGAGCCGAATAATATTGTGATTTGTATGGAGTGTATTTTACAAACCATAAATAAATGACATAAATTAAGAACCAACCAAAAAAAAAACACGTCAGTGTTGGAAACGAAGATGTTACTGTAAGCTTTTTATCCATTTCGTCACAAGCACAAAAATATTCCGAATTTTGATCTTGACTAAACAAAACTTTGGTTAAATCCTTGTACGTATTTTTTGACAAATAAATATTTAGTTTTGCTAATATTTCCCTGCTGTGTACTCATTTTTGCAACACAATTTATTTGTATGTGTGTGCGGACATAAACCTCAGTTGCAATCAATATCCGTATTTATGTAACGTATGGCATACAAAATATTGATTGTGAAAATAAATAGCTTGGTTTTCCCGACAAATCTACACTCGTTGATGTTGAGCACCGCACAACCACTAATGTCGACCATAATCAAACGTTGTCTAAATGCCACTGGGATTGGAGTGGAGTGTAAAAAAAAAGGGCCCGAGCAAACTACTATGAATTTAGGTGACATGAAACTATTCCCACCAAGAAAACATCCATGGCGAATTCCTATGCTGAAAAAAAGATCAGTGTGTCTTTAGAGAGGAGGAGGAGACGGCAGCCATTTATCTTTTGCTTTAGATGCCCCTGGTCAGAAGATTTGAAGAGTGCACGGGTATTTGCATAAGAATACACGCATATTCCCAACCTACAGGAGGGGGAGGGTTGCCATTTAATCCAGCGAGGGTATTTACTTTTTGGGGAAAATTTTTAGTGCAAGGCCAGGGAAAGATTAGAATGATTTTTTTCATTGTGTCCAGTTTTGGTTGTCCAAAAAAAAAAAAAGTTGAGAAGGTGCTTGGCCAGTTGTTAGCCTCAATAGTGATGAAATGTCAGACATTAAAAGATTCCTCAAATTTCCGCCCTTCGCTACACTCAATCACCCCCCCATGTCCCTGGAGAGAGGGGATTACTGGCACACTGGTTTACAGAAATGGCACTTGGTCAAAATTAAAAGACTTTCACAGGGCGCTAATCTAATGAGGGTTGAAGAGAGGGAGAGGGAGGGGTGTGATTTCAGCTTGCCAAAATTCAAGGAAAGCTGCACATTTGCCCGGTAACCAGCAAAATTGCACTAAAACCCGACATCGTACTGGAAGTACACACGAAAAATATTTTAACTCTTAAACCACACACCAAACGGTATTTATTAATTTATTTAATTGTATTTAGCTGTATTTAATTTAATTGTATGTTATTTTATTTATTTATTAGACTTGACACGGTCGGGATTTTAGCGTCCGATCACCAATTAGCGATTTTAAATGACTGATCTGATCACAAGATGGAAAAAAATGTGTACTCAAATAAATAATTTTATCGTTTATTGTTTTGAAGTATGCAAGCATTTTTGCCTGAGTTGAATCATCTTTTCCATTCCCCAAGGAAGGAACAAGGGGGAAAAAAATGAGTGAAGTGCATTGGATGAAAATTATGGGCACATTTTTGCTATTAGTGGGTCGGCACATATTTTAAATTGTATCTTTGCCACACATGTGGTTAAGAATTGTGTGGTCCCCCTCTATGTGGTCCCTCCAGCACCGCTAATGAAAAATAGTGGGCGCCTCTCCATCATTTAAATTGTCCATTCCAGTGGTTGATAGTATTTAGCACACAAAAAGTAATTTGCCCACTTCTGGCACATTGCAGAAACTCACAAATGGCAACTAAAAAAATCTGCAATCAGGTACACAACCACATTCACTTGAGAGTTTTAAGTTAGGTGAACCTCAGCTGGAGGAACAGAAATTGCATCAGGTACCATCAAAAGTACTGATAATTTCTTTTTTCAAAATAATGATTTATCTATTTTAAAAAGCACATCAAAAGTCCTTAAAAGGATGATTCATCATTTCCAATTCCCAAAAGGTACAGCTGCTCTTGGCGATATTCAATCATTCCATTTTTTTGGGGTGAACCTGCTTGGCCGGAGTATGTAACAAGACCCTCGCCGAGGTTTTACCATTTTCCCTAACGCCCTCTTGTAAAATTCGTACTCACTATTCGACCCGAGCCATACGTTTTACAAAAAACTGAACGCTTCACCCTTCGAAGCCTTTCATTCGGAGTCCGCTTCGGGCACGATAATGAAGAGGAGTCATCGAAAGGTTTTGCAGAGCTCGACCTCCAAAGTTCAATCAACATGGCAGGGAGAATGAATAAAAATGGCCTCTTCCAGCCCTTAGCACGAAGGTTACTGTGGGCTGCATTTTTCTTCTTTCCGCATGCTTGCACACCTGCGAGCTGCGATGCGCTCGAGTTAAGATGGAGCTGAGCTCACTTTTACACCCGCATCATTTCTTGCCCATTCTCTGTAGAATAGCTACACATGCTCTGGTTTAGTGTGCTGCATGGCGGTACTCACCCCACACACACACTCCGAGACTAATGTGAAAATGAGCCCACATGATAGCTGCTGTCTCCACGGAGACAGTGGTGCCCTACAGGTGCTGGCACTACCAGTGTGGCTGGGCTGGCTCATCAGTCACCGAATTTTTTTTTTTTTTTACATTTCCCCAGGGTGCCGACTTGCAGGCTATCCCCTGTGCCCACCTGACAGCCACGGAAACCTGTATCATTTTTCATAGTCCAACCAATAACATGTTATGACAGCGTGATTTATCTTCACGTTTTTATTATACAGAAAACTGCAAAAAGCCTTTCGACTTTCCGTTATCTTTTACAGCTATCACTCTGTTGGCTTGAGTGACTCCGACAAATGGTGTTAATTTTGTATTCCGAGATTATATTTCTTGCCAGGACGCTTAATCATGTTTATAGTATGTGTCTTTTTTTAATCATCTCATTTGCAAATGCAAGTCAAATTGATTTGGTTAAAAGGGTCGCACTTTTTGCGTCACAGTCAAAACACACAGAGTTGATTTTTAAAAAAAGCCACCAATTGGATTGCTTTTTTTTTTTTTTTGCAAAACATGAGTGCTACATTACACATAAAAGTGTCTCAGGTACACTCATTTTTTTTGGCACGGTTGCAACTAAAAGCTAAACTCACTTTCAAGTCAACGTTCATAACCCCAGATTTTCTTTTTTGAAGCCAACATCATCTTTTCGGGATTCCAATGGAGCCGTAAAAGACTCATCGCAGATGCGGTTGCACTTCCCAAGACGTGTAAACAGACTTTGATGTGATATGAACTGCAAAGTGCTTTATACACTCCGCCCGCTCTCTCTCTCTCTCTCGTGCACTCAAAAACCTGTCGGGATGTCAAAAGGAACAACACCGTGTGTGCGTGTACGCCCGACCACCACTCACCGGCAAGCTCGGGGTGGATGAGATCAGCAAAGTTGGGGTCTTCCCCCCACCAGAAGAGCCAAATTTCCCGCCGCCCCTGCCGCTGGCAGCGTCGCCATACGCTCAACACGTCGGCCTTCAGACAGCGGCTGAAGCTGCACAGGATGGGGTCCTCCTCCGTCACCGGGAACAGGATGGGGGCAGAGGTGGGACCCTGCCACACAAACTTCTTCCATTTGATTCCTGTCAAGTCAGCCTGTAAGACAAGGCAGGGGGGAGAATAAAAAAATGACTATAAATACCAATAATGTTTATAAATCTCCCATGACTTGCTGGGATAAAAAAAAAAAAAAAAAAAAAAAAATCACACAACTTTAATCCTCATCATTGGCCAGTATTGAGGAGCTCTTGTAGTTTGGAAAAAAAAAATGCAGCCAGGCTTTAACAGAGTGAACAAAACACATGAAAGCATCTCACGGGACGTAAAGCACCAACGGGGTCATTAGGTGGTTAAAGTTGGAACGTACAGCTAGATCCATTGCGGCTCAACGGCCCATATCTATCTGGCAAAAGTAAAAAGTCACCCATAGAACATCTTATCTCCTTCAGCTCTCCATTCCCATTTTGACTCATCCGTGCCAGTACGGCCGGTTCATTTCCATGCCGTTGGGTTTGAGTTAGCGGGCGGGTTGTCCCCTCTGTATATACGAGCAATTAATCTATTATAATTCTGGGGATATATTAACTCAAGTGCAAAAGCAGAGGGCCTGAACAAGCTATTAGCTGTGCCAAAGCGGTGCTCGTTCCTGGCTAGGGATAAGCTAGGGAGATTTGCAGTGTTAGCTGTGATGGTGGGAGCGGAGGGCTAAATTAAGGACCGTTGAAAAAGAACTCACAGATTGGGAAACATTATTAGCACACAAAAAATGAGTGACGACATTCACCACCGGCGTTACGAATGTTTTATTCGTCAAGTGGCAGTGTATCGCTTTTGACACAAGTGGATGTGTTGAAAAAGATTTAAGGGTGCTATAACGCTTTATTTCAGTAATAGTTCTGAATAACGCACATTTATGATTTGGGCTACAAAGTCGATGCAGGGATCATGTCAGGACGAGAGCCTGACAAATAGGCGCTGCAGATCCTACCGAGATTTTGAGTAGTACGGCACTTGGAAATAAAATCTAAAGTAAATCAAAATGTTTCTGCTTGAGCCGTCTGCTCGCATAAACTTTAGGAATATTTGTTGCGTGTTGTTTGTAAGCCGAAAAAAACCCGAGTCGACTAAGGCGCTCTCGTTTATGCAGCTCCGTATCCCTAAATGAGGTGTAAAGTAAACAGTGCGGGTTTATTTGAACCTTTTCTCCTCCGGATTGTTTACACAGAATGTTGACGAGCAACATCGCTAGCCTAAAAGCGCTTTGTAAACTATCTTAAGGGAGTACAGCAAATATAAACAATGCCACCTAGGTTCATAAACATTTGTGTACAGTACACATTTTCTGCTATCACCAATTATATGCTATTATTAACATTAATTCAACTTAGCATTAAATGTATTGCATCTTTTGGAAAAGCAAAACCTAAAGCCCAGATTCCAAAAGTTCCCTTCGGCTGACACTTTAAGCTGAATCTTGCTGAAATGATGAAGCACACAGGGTCATAACACTTGTGCAAACAATGCACGAGTGTAAAGACAAATATACAAAGCCGTATGCTTGCCACATTTAAATTACACACAGAAACCTGCTGAGCCTGATTTGGAAGAATAAGGCCCAAAAACATTGGAAGTCACTGCTGCACTACCACAATCAATTTCAGTTCACCCCAGATATCTGTTCAGTGACAATAATGATCAAAAAGGCAAAAATCTTATATTATTGGTAACAATGACGCTGTATGTGCAAAAGTGTCTTTCTCCCATGATGAGCGCCTTGCTAAAAAACGTGTTTGTGTACACGGTCGTGTACGGCAAAGCCGGCTGTCTTGCAGCCGTATTCGGATGGAATATCAAGCCAAATCCACTGGATAGAGAGGCAAGAAGTGTTCCAGGAGTGACGCAAACTTGAGGTTTACGACTCGATTTTGCCAGCTGCTCACCTTCCCCCTGGCCACTTTGCTGCCAATCTCAACGGGGGGGAGGAAGAGGCACTGTGTGTTCAAACAGCTGCCTTTCAAGATGACACGAGCAACAGGTGATGCTTACCAAACTGGACCCCTACTAGACTTCAGAGATGAAGCAAAAAATAATAAATCTTTTTATTGGCAGTTAAGAATGATGTCAAGTCAAATTTGTCCATATTGCTCTTAACCAGAAAAGCTTCTCGCAAGCCGCACGGTTGACAAATAATGACATCGCCAGTGACTGCAGATTATTTGACCTCAAAGCAATTGAGACAAAATGAGGATGCAATAGCTATCAATCAAATTGAAATTGCACATGTCCTAATTGGGGTTGAAGGTGAGTTGCTCCACAACATGTCAGAAAAAAGTCAAAACGGGCGATCGTCATTTCCCAAAGTCAAAGCAAACGTGTTATTTAAATTCAACACAAAAGCACAGAGAACTTATTTTTACACTTTGAATTCAACAACTGCACTATTTTCACAGCTTCTACAAACTGCCAAGTGAAGTACTGTGCTGTTATCCTGCTGAATTAAAAGTAGTCACTAAAGAGGGGGGGGGGGGCACAATGTGTATGCATTCTTTCGTCATGAAACCACAAAGCAGAGTGTGTTCCGTGCACGAGTCATAACAGTAGAGGTGTTATGCTTAGTCTCGGTGTGCAGGAAAACGTCAGGCAGACAGGCATCTACCAGCCTGGACCTCGCCTGTCCACTGTATGCAGTGCTGCAACCTTCTAGTGCTGTCATAAACATTGTAATTACGAGTTCAGTGCACACCGCACGCCCAACGGAGTAGAACTGAAAGTGGGGATTTTCTTGCAATGAAATGTTACCTTCTAGGTGGGTGGACAGCTTTGGCCCTGAGTCAATTGGTGGTAAAAGACTGTGCTATTATAACACTACAATGTTTGGAATATTATGAGTACTGTACACTTTTGCATTTTCTGCTCACTGGCTGCTGCTTTTATAGCGCTGGAGGAAGAGCGGCTTCCAATAAGAACCTTTGCAGAAGCACGTAAAAGGTCGCTAATTTACAAGCGAATCAGTTCAAGCCCGAGACAAGTCAATTAGCCGCAAAATAAAAGCTAAACAAATACAGATCATTATTAATATCCAGCGAGAGAGGAAGACCTTTTCCACTTGCTGTCGATTGTGTGCAGCTAAGAAAGCAAGCAGCTGAAATACTAATGTCAACTGACAACACACTGCTACAATTTAGAGCGAGCGATGAGGAGAAAAGATATTGAGAGACAGATAAACACATTGGATGCCAAAGACAACTCCCAGTAGCTTTTTAGTATGCAAAAGAAAAAGCTGGGAACTGTAGCAACCTGGATGTTTGTACTGTCTAGAAAGGCATGCCAGAGATTATATAATAATCAGGCCTCTGTGTCCTAGTTGGTGTGAATACTCGAGAATGTAGAGATTAAGACGCATGCAAAGATTGACAGATTACATCAATTATTATATTTTGACAATAATCGCTTGGACGGAAAACAATCAAATGTTTATTTTTTTTGGGGGGGGCTGTCAAAACAATTAGCAGCGTGTCACTCTCAACTATTTGTGTGTTGATTTTCCCCGACTTAAAGCAGCAGTTGATGCGCTTGTTGTGCAAGTCGACACTTTGCAGAAAGTGAATGGAAATAGTTCATAACACGCACCATGTTAAGGGGAAAAAGAATTTCCGAGAAAGTGAAACTTTACAGACAAGGAGCGGCGCTTGCATTTCATTTCCTTGCTAATTTCTTGCCATGTGTACTTTGGCAAATAATGTAAATAAAAACAGCAAACGTACAAGTGGCGTGACCACAACAGTTTAGTAAAGTGACATCCGGCGGAGGAGGCGTAGTAACGAGTAGTGTGACACATGAGACGAGACCAAGTGTTTGATCGCTGGAAACATTATCTTGTAACATTGGCAGAGTGTGGAAATCTCGTTGTCCCGAAATGATGTCAGCTTGACGGGCCGTAAGCCTTTGCTAAGCTGCTATCAAACTGATGCCTCTGAGGCTAACGTTAGCTTAGCCGCTGCTCAGCTAGTTAAAAATGGCTGCTTTCCTTTAGTTTTAAATCTCTTACCAGACAGAATAGATTGGAATGGCAATCCTCCAAGCTGGCCCCGTTTGGTACAAAACAAGAACTCATCCTTTCTTTCACTCCGAGGTCCAACTCGCCATCATTTCACTTCCCGGGAAATAAAAGGGCAATGTTCAGATTTGTCTTGTCTGATGTGTTCAAGCTTAATCAGCGAGTAATAATTTCTGCAACATTTGGCTGGAGGATAGTTAATTTAACAACCTTCCAATTGCAGTTCGCCCGCCGGGGTTTTAAAAAAGCGGATAAAATTGGTTATGTTAATCTTTAGGGCGACATCTCAAAAGCATCCCAAGTTCAATCAATTTCCAGGAGGCAAAAATGTTCATAAAACAAAAAGAAAAGGAGAGCAAAGAAGCAACTCTCCCCCTCCCCCTTAGCCCTAAAAACGGTCTCAGCTTAAAAAATAAAAAATATTCCGTCGCACTCCACCGCGACAAAATTCATTCTAAAAACAAAATACATCCCCGTAAGAGCCGGTAAAAATGGCATCAGCCTCGATTCGAACAATGATTACGATCATGATTTCTGTCTCGGTTCCTGTTGGTTTCCATTTGAATTCATGGATTCCTTTCTTTAATGGCGGCCACAGGGACAATTCTGCCTTCCACAGCCGATTGGCTCGTTCGTGGTCAAAGATTTATCAAGTTTGCGGGACTTAACCACATTGGACCGATACATTGTTAAAACATCCGGTTAAAATAAATGTTTGGCTTACATTTTTCCCTTCATAGTGATTTATGTTTCCAAAGCAATCCCATCAAAATAAAACATTTTATGCAACACCAACCTTCACCACCATATTTGATCATTTTAACGCATTCTTATTTATTAGTCAGGCTGTCTTGAGGTGTCCGCCTTTAGTATACATTTTATTTTGAAAGTCAAAACACGAGCTTCTGTTCTGAGTCTGGCAAGCTTGACACTGTCGTGGTCATGAGGGCTGTAAAAACAGTGTGCTGGTGTGTGTTGCCACTGGGCCGGCGTGAGTGGCGCTACTGAGCAACAGATTTTGTTACTGAATATCATCGCCTTCAAAGTTGCTCACTTTACACAGTGCACCACCTAGCGCATTTAATGTTGCAATTGAAATTGTGCACCCGAGATGCATCGATCGGTTCTTTGTGTTGTTTTCATTCATTTAAATCACTCACATTCATTTGACCCCCGATTAATTTGGTGATCTTTAACAACGCTACGAATCTAGATAAGTAAACTGCATGCATTAATGAAATGGCTGTCTCAGTATGATTATCACAATTAGTCTTCAATGCTTGCTCTTATATTTGCAAATGGTTAACGATGAGGTAAATAATGATAATTACTTAATAATACGTGTGTCACGTCGCAGTGTTGACGAGTGGGATCTTGTAATTTCCCTGAAGATATCACTCAACCATGTTTAAACTGTGTTGCACAGCAGAAATCAATTCAGCTGCTCACTTCTTTTTTTTTGCCACCCCCTTCATTATTTGACACAGTAAATTAGAATTTGTCTCTCATTTGTTTGTCACCAAGGGCGGCAATTATGCAAACACATTGTTTCTGGTGGAAATTTCTGCTGGTTGAGCCACACGTTTGGCCGGGAGAAGCGCCATGATAGGAATGAAAAATAATTGCAGGTATCTCTGTCCAGTTGTGTTTGCATGACTAATGTGCAAACTGTATTTCGGAATCTGAATACAAGCAATTATTGCAGGGAAATACAAACTGTTCTAATTGTGTATTTAGAACTCTATGGCACTGGGGAAATATCATTCATAATATTTTATTGAAAACTGTTATGCACAATCAGTGCTGCAAAACTTTGAGCGACATGAATGGGCTCATTGCTTTGCTCAAGGGTCCCTTGACAAAAGTTAGAAAGAATTTCTTAACATTGCCAGTTTATCATTATTATTATTATTATTTTATTATTATTATTATTATTATTATTATTATTATTATTATGCACAAAGGCTCATACTGTACATCTCTTGTTCCAAAGCTTCAAATGAACCACACGTTTAAATTACCCCGGAAGTGTCATTGGCAAGATACAATGGTGGCTTTGAACAATACAATACAAAACATCTTTATTTATATAGCGGTTTTACAATGACTTTCGCCATAACAATGGGCTTTACAAATACATAAAATAACAATACAACAGAAAATATCACATGAAACAATGGTAATAATAAAAACATAATAAATATGCATAAATGTCAATGAAATTATTACTGCTTGACTTCATAAATGCTACAATAAATGTCTCCATCATGTTCCCATAAACTAAAGCCGAGTAAGCTGATGCACGTTTTATTTTTACTAGTAACCTTTAAAGTGTATGCATGCCCGGATCGGCCAGGTCAGAAAACAGCTGGGGAAATCTGGACAGTATGTCAAGAGATTCCAAGTATTTGCTGCAAAAAAGATCAAATTTATGACTTGATGTTGACAACACCAACTGAATATATTTATGACTTATCCTATGCACCTTAAAGTGATCATCTGTCAATCACAGAGTTGACAGAGTCCATTCACACTCACTCTTTTTTTTTGCACTGCGGAAGGAAGTGTTAGAAGCCATGAAAAGGATGCACATAAAGTCCCAAGCCACTTTTACAAGCAAATAAAATGTTCAGCCACTACATTCAGTTGCAAACATAGCAGCCCGCGCTGTCTGAGTATGAATAGAACTGGTGCTTGTTGTGAAATAAGCTCTCAATACAAAGAATTCTAAAAAAGGGAGGGGGGGATCTGAAGAAACATTCTACTTTGAAATGATGTGATGATTGAATGATGAAGGATCCTTCTTGGAATGATCCCGCTTAAATATGCGGCGTAAATGATGGCATCATGAGCACAATGCACAAACGGGAACTTTGTGCTCTCATTGAGCAATCTCGGCGGTCTCACAATATCAGCTTTATGATCCCATCTGATCCTCGTTGAGGGATTGAGCAGCTTTCTCAAGCTTAAATCTCCCCGCAGGAAAATGAGTGGTAATCACTTACAGCGACTGTCATCCTTTATTTGCGCTCTACTTGATCTGTAAACAAGTGATACTATCTTGTATAAGACTGTTAAACAGCCAGTTGTCTTTGCATGGAGAACTAATGCGTGACGTAGATTGATATCATGTCTGCTGATTTTCATTATCTCCATATCTCTGTTATCTTTAAACCATGGAGAAATATACTCTAATATTGGAGAGCAAGACGACACAAGATCGTTTGGAGTTGGCAACTGATCCAAAACATAAATAGTGCTACTTAACTATGTTCATCAAATCTAGCCTAAAGTGCAAACTGGATGGAGTTTCCTTTTATTGGTATTTTTTAGACGGGCGCAGTTAGAAATGGGCGTTTGCGCTGCTGTGGGTGTGAACAATGCTTGTTTTCCAGCCAATCGAAGCAGCTCCAGTCATTCTCTTTAAATTTAACACAGGAGAGCTACGTAAATGTCTATAAGGTACTGTGCAGGAAACTGCGGATTAGAAGAAACTTCCAGAAGATGTAAAGATGGTCACTGAGACGTGGGGACTTGGAGCTTGTGCATGAGTCCGTCGATGAAACCTCATGACAGTTTTAGTTAGATTTTCTTTGAAATCAATCAGCTTGATCAGAAATGGACCCTTTTCGCTCGGCGACCTAGCTGAAGAATTCCCAGGTCTAAGTAGTAATAACCCATGTTTAGCCTTGATGGCTATACCTGCATGTTTGTTCAAATAAAACCACCCACCTCCCCTAAAATGCACATATATGTGTCGTTGACCTTTAAAATGAGCAGCGCCTGATGAGAAACGCCTCCGATCCAATTTAAACAACCGGATTGTCGACTTGCCAATCGCAAGGTAGCTCAAGCGCAATGCACGCAAATAAAAGGTTATTTATACGAGCGGGTGTATTTTATTGAAAAAGACCATTTGACATTTGCGTCAAAATATTAAATAATACCATGTGACACAAAAGCTTTCTAATAGGGAAATTGATATCGAAGTTAACTACAGCATTTGTGTCAGATGACAAAAAAGTAACCGACCGGCCTGCTACAATATCAAACGATGTTAGCTGCTCTTTGTTCACTCACCTCTTGTTAAAAAGTGTGAAGTGCTTGTCAGCTCAGTTGGTCCAACAATGCATGAGGGGAGGGGGGGTCTGGCGGTGGCAGAGGTTAGCGCCACGTTCCCTCCATAAATGGAACTGAGGGGTTATAGTTGATGAGGTTCTGCCCCCCCACCCCCCCCCCCACACACGGGAACATTCCAGTTCCACAAATACAAGCATTGCTGCTGTGCCTTTGTTGCAACGCTGACTGGACAAGAGAATGTCTGCAGGGCTGCTGCAAAAAGACCAAAGTCTTGCATCCCTGCTGCTAAATGATCTGACACACTTTTTCCTGCTGCAGTCTTTTCTCAAGTCCTTGTTGTCAGGCTGTTGCCACTCTTTCCTCCCACATTGCAAACAGATGGAGGGTGGCTGTATCATTTCCCCCCGCCCGACCCCAAAGAGATTAATATATTCAATATGAACTGAAAGAAAATGTGCACCGCCACGCCGATAAAGTAGGCAGAGCACGAAGTTTCCCGAGATCTGAGAGAGAATGAATGAGATCATTGTCGGAATGACTCCCATCAAAAGCGGCAGTCAGCAAAAGCATAAAACCGGCCCGCTATCAGGATTTCGGACCTGGGTGGCGGGCAACAACATGCCCAGCATTCCTCGGTGACACCACGCTTTGTCATCTTCTGGCACCGAGCCACCGAGCCAGTCCAGAAAGGCGCCGCTTGCGTTTTATTTACGAATCACTTGGATTGTCTGCCTGCGCGGTGCCTTTCTCATTGTGAAATGACTTTTCCAGAAACACCATGATTAAAGCCACGACTGGCGTCACGCGGCGAGCCACCTTGCAGCGGCTGCGATGAATTCCTTGCTTGCGGAATAATGTCATTCTCTCCATATTACAAGGAACCATATGGACTCCCACACAGAATAGATCTTGGCTTTTTAGGAGGTGGGGGGTTGCTTTTGTGAGACAGAGAGCAATAGGGATGTCAAGAGTTCAACTCAAGGGCGTGTCGAGAGGGCGGGGAAAGGTTGCCGAAGGGCCGCTGTTGTCACAGAGCCACGCAACAGGCCCGGCAGGCCACGGTTCCAATTAGAGCGGCCTAATTGTTTAACTGGGAGTAAGATGGAGGATCCATAAAAATGGCTACCAACACATTGACTTTGCACAATAGATTGTACCGTATTTTCCGGACTATAAGGCGCACCTAAAAACCTAAAATTTTCTCAAAAGCCGACAGTGCGCCTTATAGTCCGGTGTGCCCTATATAAGGACCAAATTCCTCAATTTAAACTGGCCCGAAGTATTGTGTCAAGAAATCAATCATAAGTGGCCCATTGAACACTATGAATCATGAATCAAAAAGACTATGGATCATTACTTTGTGATTATAAAGTAATTTGTTGCATCTGAAGTTAAAATAAAAAAGATAAACTGGAGAATGATTTGATTTGGATTAAAAATCTGACATGATGCATTAATGGTGCGCCTTATAGTCCAGTGCGCCTTATGTAAGGACAAAGTTTTAAAATGGGCCATTCATTGAAGGTGCGCCTTATAGTCCGGTGCGCCTTATAGTCCGGAAAATACGGTAATTATTTGAGGGGGAAAAAAAGCAGCATTAAAAGGTTCTGCTCTGTTTCCTGAATATAATGCATGCAATTATATTGTGAACTATTACATACTTGCCATCATCGCTCTCATTTGCTTAGCACACGGTGGCAAACAGGTTGCGCCGAGGACACGGGCACCTCGGCTGCTGCCAGAGATGAACGATATCGCTCAGCGTGATGACTCGCAAATGCACGTGACTGGAAAAGCACGTGCCTACATGTGTGTTGGAAGATATTATTCACAGAGCAATATGCCATAACACTTTCAACATGCTCATACTGACACCGTTGCTCATGTATAATGCATATCTGGATGCTTGTGTGTCTTGTGCAGAGTTTTGTTCACATGAGCAACACGGCAAGATTTCGCCAAACCATAATATTCACTTGACTCAGGCAAACTTTTTTTGTTAGTATGCAAATGTTTTGTTTTTATATTTTTGGTATAGTTAATTTAGTTCATTTTATGTTAGCATTTTTATTTTATTTCAATAACATAAATTATCTTTAGTTCATTCGTGAGCTGATCAAACATCGGTATCGTCTTTATCGTCAGAAAAACCCAACAGTGGTTGACAATTGTAGATTTCACCCCAAAACTTTATTCTGGATTATTCAGTTTCATGCTAACATCTCCAGTACAGTATCATCCATTGTAGCTGTGTTGACATTTTGCTCATCGAGGGCATATCAAGGCCTTTGGTTGTATTCCGCCACCTCAACCTGCTCACACATGCAGGGTGCACGGATTGCTCCCTCGGGCTTTTTTTCTCTGATTCATGGGGGAGAGAGAGATGACTGCCCCCTGGAAGATGTTTTGCATATTCATCTTTCTCTATCCATGTGGAAAATGCATCGACGTACAGTATTTTCCATAGAAAACACTGCGTGCTTAACAAAACGGGACCTAAGGCCGAATGTGCAAAGTCTTGCGTGGCTTTCGTACCAAAACACAACGTACAGCCAAATCCAGAAAAAGATTTATCAATCTGTGCGTGCAAGCACATTCCGTCAATGTTGGATTATCAGACTGTTCCCTCTTCACGTCTCCATATAAATATGTAAATTAATATAAACAGCGTTTGCCGGTGGAAACAATCACTCTTCGTGATCAAATAATCTGATTATCAAGCCACGAGTCACAAATGAAAAAAGAAGAAAATATGAGCTGGACACCAGGCCTAAATTATTTGATTAAATAAACTAATTATAATAATAATTAAGTTAATTATTAAATGTAATTAGTAAATTAATTAAAAAATAATAATTAAATGATATAATAATAATTTTTTTTTTTTTAAATGCACATTTTTTCGCTGTCCTATGGAGTCAACAAAAATCGAAAGGCAAGTGAGTGTGCCTCGCAAACACTCTCACGCTTCTACAGATTTATTGAATTTACATTTATATCCAATTACAATCACCTGTGTGTGTTAATTTTTCATCTGTATAGCTCTTATGTGCAGGTCACACTTAGAAATGACCTTTTTCACATTAGCCTTTTTCCAACAATGCTACTGCAATCATAGATAATTAAATTTTTATCTTCTCATTAAAGTATACAATAGTTGTCTGAACAAAAAGAATGCAGGAGGTGCACTTTTATTCTCTCTCCGCACATTGTGGCCGCAGTGCATGATTTTTGTTCGGCATAACAAGCGGCATTATAAGGGGAAATGCAAATACATCTATAATAAATAAATAATGTAAATATGCAAGTAAAACGGTGTTTTTTAAGCATTTGGCCTACATTATACCAATATGTTAAAGATTGAGTAAATGTATTTCTTTGTAATTTTATGCAACGGGCTTTTTACTTCTGTAAATATGCATGAACATATTTATGAATATTTTGGCATACACTTAAAAGAGTTTGCTGCAACTGTACTTGGCCCAATTGTGATGACAAAAATCCACTTTCAGCAATTTATGTACTTCCTGCCTGAAGCTCTTCAAATGACTGTTGTATGTTGATTTGGACATTCCCCTCAACGATGTCATCTTCCACATGCAGAATAGACTTTTGTCTCAAGGTCACGAAAAAAAAAAAAAGAGAATTGGGCATTTCATGCAAGTCAACTTGCATCTTATCTCTTTCTTGTGTAGCACTGCTGGTGGGGGAATTAATGTCTATGCCTCCGCTATCAAGAATTTCTCTGTGTATTACGGCTCAAAGTGATACATGCCCCTACAGAAATATGCTTATTCAAGTCTGCATATATTATATTAGATTTATACCGACATTATGTACTGTATATCCACATCCAGTGGACTTTTGATGGAGTAGATGAGCCCAACGTTGATTTTGGAATCAGTGTCCTTGATGTTGCTATGGGCATAGAAATAGAAAAGCTCACAGTTCCCCAGCTCCATCCTAATCTGACCTTTACTCCATTGAGAGAGTTCAGAGCATCCTCAAGGAAAAGATCTATGAGCATGGGAGACAGTTGCAAAAAAAAAAAAAAAATCTATGAGGATGAGTAAGCTCACATCAAAGCAGCTAGTTGCTCTGGGAGGCGATTTTTGACGTCAGAGAAATAAATACAAGTAAAAAAAAAAAAAAATCAGAAACAAATTCAATAAATGCAATTGTGAAGCTGCTTAAAATTTAACTTGACCTGTTAAAATATTTTGGATTGGAATAGCTGTTAAGTAAATGAAGGAAGGAAGGAAGGAAGGAAGGAAGGAAGGAAGGAAGGAAGGAAGGAAGGAAGGAAGGAAGGAAGGAAGGAAGGAAGGAAGGTCGGAGGGAGGGAGGGAGGGAGGGAGGGTTAGGGAAGGAAGGAAGGAAGGAAGGAAGGAAGGAAGGAAGGAAGGAAGGAAGGAAGGAAGGTCGAAGGGAGGGAGGGAGGGAGCGAGGGAGGGAGGGACGGACGGACGGACGGACGGACGGACGGACGGAAGGAAGGAAGGAAGGAAGGAAGGAAGGAAGGAAGGAAGGAAGGAAGGAAGGAAGGAAGGAAGGAAGGAAGGAAGGAAGGAAGGTCGGAGGGAGGGAGGGAGGGAGCGAGGGAGGGAGGGAGGGACGGACGGACGGACGGAAGGAAGGAAGGAAGGAAGGAAGGAAGAAAGGAAGGAAGGAAGGTCGGAGGGAGGGAGGGAGCGAGGGAGGGAGGGACGGACGGAAGGAAGGAAGGAAGGAAGGAAGGAAGGAAGGAAGGAAGGAAGGAAGGAAGGAAGGAAGGAAGGAAGGAAGGAAGGAAGGAAGGAAGGAAGGAAGGAAGGAAGGAAGGAAGGGAGTTTGACATACAGAATGAATGCAGTATATTTTGAATGTGTCATTGAATCATGTCTCGCTCTCCAGTCATGTTTCCGCTGACACAAAAGTTTGCTTGTGTTTATACTAAATGAAGCTTTTGTGTCACTCCCCTCACAATATCAAGGCAAAATTAGATTTACATTTATTTGCTCTATTTGCCCTCAGCAACTGATTCGTCTCCCATGGCCAGCGGGTTTCATGCCAAGCTCATAGCATTTCCATTCAGAAGACATCTAACTAACTTTATCCTGGAGCCAAATAAGTGGCTGCCTCCAGTTGAAGTTTCAGTCCATAAATGCGCAACGAGGAGGAGGAGGAGGTGTCTGGAGAAGGCAAGAGAATGAAAAAAAAAAAATGCTGCACGCTCACTGATGATGATGAAGAACAATGAAAAATGACAATGAGGCATGGCCTCAGCGGTGGAAAGGTCTTCCGGTTTTGGCAGCAATGAAATTAAAGCAGACAAACTGGTCAGGGCAGAAGACGTGGTTATCTTTTCTCCATTTTCCACTGTGCTCAACAATATAAGCAGCAAGAGCAGCACTTTTGAGCTGAAGTGAAGAAAGAGGCAATTTGGAACAGGAAAATAGCTAACCAACACATCTTAATGACACTTGACAAATGAGAATCAAACTGGACTGGATTAACCCTTGTTCATAAATCAAAGCAAAGTGCAAACTGATACACGCTACATTGGTTTGGTCACTACTCCAGAACCGACCCAAATGAGCAAGCAATTTAAATCGTGCAAGTAAGCATGGTTAGTGTACTTAATTTTTTTGTGTGTGTCTGGACATTTCTTTTCTAAAAGCACCTATTTTTTTTTTTACTGTTCCCTCTGCCCTGTGTTGGATGAGACCGATGCTTTTTCCAGCACTTTCCATTTGCCAAGTAGCTTGGCAGAGGAATAATTACCTGTCTCTATGATCAATTACCTGATTACTCACCAGAGACACACAAGACATCTGAAGAGCTGCGTCTTGGGCTGTGTACCACACACACACACATGTAACTCCCAACACTGTACGTCACAATGTGAGGTCATCAAGAGACAAACATGTATACATACATAAATGTACTGCGTTAGCACTCTGTGTCTCGTCGATCGATACGTACAAAATCGAACAGCGGTGAGAGTAGAGTCAAGGACACACTGCCATTAAAAAAACACAAAGATCATTAAGAACAATCCCTGACCTACATCAGTGCAACAAAGTCTCCCTGTGCAGGGTAAAATCATTTAAATGACCCTGCTAAGATGATAAATGTCATCCTGAGGAGAATGGACCAGGAGAAAATAAGCTTTGAACAAGGAGATCATTCTCTGATATTCATAGAGTGGAAAAGGTGATATCAGAGCACATATTAAAAAAATTCTAAAACACAAACATCAGGGAGTGCCTACACGCAGACACCATTCTTTGAGCTGACCCCCCCTAAAAAAAAAAACACGCAGAAAATTAAATTTAAAGCTAACTAATATATATATATATATATATATATATATATATATATATATATATATATAAATAAATATGTGCTCAAAATGAATTGTTAATTTATTGTGGGCCAAAAATAATGGTATCCTCAAAATTCCTGAGACTCAGTATTTATATTCTGATCTCAGATTATTTAACCACATTATCTGGCAAATCATGCTATAACCAACCAACCGCCTTGTGTACAGTAAACAGCAGCGATGCCGCCAGGGATTTGAGGCGTCTGGAAAAAAAATTCAAGCCCCTTCGTTCAGCACCACAGATTGAAAATATAATTTTCTCAGGCCTCTTGTCATTTCTGTGCACTTTGAATCATCATTTCTTCTCTAGGACTTTTTGTGCCCGAGACTATAAGATAAAGAGTGAGTGGCAAAAAAAAATAATATTCCTCCATAGTCCTTTGGAAGTGGAGATAGCACATTAGCATAATACAGCCTGTCTGTGAGCAATTTAAAATTCTCATTTACGTAGACTCTATTTCAATGCTAATCGATAAATCCACTAAAGCGAGTTAGCAGCGTGCTCTGGGGCTCTCTGGCAGATATACACAGCTAATGATCTAGAAGTTCTCTAGCCATTGACCTTTTTCCAGTCCTTGCACGTGTCACTGCAAATAACAACAAAGTAGTGACTTGGCAGTGAGACAGTCCACTGCAGGCATAGCAGGGGGGGTTGCCACAATGGGCCACGTGAGAAAAGTTCAACCTCCCTGACAATACAAGGGGTTCTCATCCAATCTATTGGATCCGCAAAACCTTCCTTTGCTAAATTAAAATGCGTTTATTATACCGTATTTTCCGCACTATAAGGTGCACCGGATTACAAAGCGCACCTTCAATGAATGGCCCATTTTAAAACTTTGTCCATATATAAGGTGCACCGGATTATAAGGCGCACCTTCAATGAATGGCCCATTTTAAAACTTTGTCCATTTTTGAGAAAATTGGAGGTTTTTAAGTACGCCTTATAGTGCGGAAAATACGGTAATCAATATTATGACACATTGATTGCTAAAGTAGCACATCTGCCCTGAAGTCAAAATAACAGACGTGAATAAATAAATATTATTCAAAATAGGTATTTTAATGATCATAACAGGATGGTGGAAAGAATTGACAGCTTCAGGGTTTTCTTTAAACACAAGCTGTTGATCCAAGTAAACCAACGTACAAGCTACATTATGAATTATTCATGAAATCTATGTTTGAGCAGCTACAATAGATTGTGAAGAATGACTGGCAAGAAAGCATAATGCCAAATAGAATAACAATACTCTGGAATTCATTGATTTAATTTGCCGTGTGAGCCTTTTCTGATCATTTTAGATTTTTCACAATTTCTTAATAATCTGCCTGTTTGTAATGAGTCTACATTTCCTGACAGCTCTTTTGATCACGCTGGGCATTTTCTGTCTACGTCATTTCAATTCCCATCATTTCAAAGTGGTTGCTTTCATATGTGCACATCTTAACCAGATAGTCCCCATATTCTCCAATAAGCAACCTCACTATGAGAGCGAAGCACACACGTGCCCGTGTGGCTCATATATAATCGTCGGGATAGTGGTGTTCTACTAATGGAGGCTCTGCACGCTAACAGTGTGAGTCATTGCATTCCCACTGTGAAGGAGGTGATGCTTGATTATACAGAGATCCATGCAGGGGGAAGAGGAGAGGTGTGGCCATATGCCTTTTTTCTGGGAGCTTTCCACTCCCTTTCATTCCTGACAATGCAGTCACAGGCTGCCATTGGGATGGACAAAGTGAGGAGAGACAGAAAAAAGAGGGGAGGGGTCAGGAGAAGAGAGGAAAGGACAGGTGAGAAGAAGGGGGGAGAGATGAAACAAGTAAACAAGACAGGGAGGAGGAAGATACTAGGAGAATTTTTTTGTTTTTGTTTATTTGATATTATTTGGTGATTTAAAAAAACAATTAACGTATTTTCCGGACTATAAGGCGCACCGGACTATAAGGCGCACCTTCAATGAATGGCCCATTTTAAAACTTTGTCCTTATATAAGGCGCACCGGACTATAAGGCGCATCATTAATGCATCATGTCAGATTTTTAATCCAAATCAAATCATTCTCCATTTTATCTTTTTTATTTCAACTTCAGACGCAACAGATTACTTTATAATCACAAAATAATGATCCATAGTCGTTTTGATTCATGATTCATAATCTTCAGCGGGCCACTTATGATTGATTTCATGACAATTCTTCGGGCCAGTTTAAATTTAGGAATTTGGTCCATATATAAGGCGCACCGGACTACAAGGCGCACTGTCGGCTTTTGAGAAAATGTTAGGTTTTTAGGTGTGCCTTATAGTCCAGAAAATACGGTAAGCAATATCACGCAAGAAAGATTGATGGTCACCGTTTTCCAAAGTCTTATTTTGACTAAACGCAAAAGATAAATCATTTTATGAAGGACAAGAGAAATCAGACAAATATTACTTTCAGACAGTGCTACCTAATAATTGTTTCCTCTTTGACTACCGAGCTGATGTTGCACGACTACCCTAAGTCCATTTTCAATTCCTGCAACTGGGCCATCGGCGAAGACACTAGGTGCTTTCGATTGAGCATGCAGAGGAAGGAGACAGCGGGAAGGCTGAATGATTGCACAAGCCAACCCAGCCATATAAACAACACATGCAGATTTCCCCCCGGCACTGTTGGTTCTGCCTGATTATTTAACAGGAGCAACTGGAAGTGGTTGACATGGTTTCATGGGCTTTGTGCAGTGTGCACTCCTCAATTATGGATAGGAAAAGTGACACGGTGACAGCTGTAGCTCTCAGGGGGTCGGTCGGAGAGAGCGAAAAGCAAGAGAGTCACTCGTCCCTCTTTTAGCGGGGAAGACAGGAGACGGTCTTCGACGAAGATGTGACAGGCAGAAGAAGAAGGAAAAAAAAAAAAACCCTGCTCAAGCGCACATTTCCTCTCTCGCTTCTTGTTAAATTAAATATGCTCTGAAAATGACAAGAGGGTGGGGGTAATGAGGAAATTATTCAGAATCCTTGACATGCTTTAAATCAGATTATGTTCCTCCCTTGCTTCACCGGGCCTGCTTTAAAAGACGCAGAGTGATCCACTCCTTGCTTCAGGCGGCCCTGCCTCCTACTCACACGCTCACAAACCCAGACAACATTTTCAGTGATATAAAAAAAAAAAAAAAGCTTCAGTAAGACACAGAGCAGCAAGGAGAGGTGAATTATCCTCAGCTTTCTATGCAAAGCCAAACAGTAGGCTCGGACCTGCTGCCATCTTGGAGAATCATCACATCCAAATGCTGGAGGTGTGGAATGCGGGCGGTGAACCAAAAGAGCGTGCGTGACTCATTGCCGGATGGCCTGGCAAATAAAATGCATGTACAATTGCACTCAGAAATTTACATACATACATGTGCATGAATGTCATTTAATGTTTAAAATGTTCTTTTACAATTAAGATTTCTTCATTAAAATTCATATTCTTATTAATATATTTTGTAATACCTAAACGTTTGATTCAAAAAGTTTTAATTATGCATTCCGACTGGAAACTTGAGGCATCCCACGTGTAGTTCCTCTAACAACCATTAGGGTTACCAAAGATTTTTATTTCATCCAACCTCTTTGCTATTCTACATACTTATATCTTTATTTAGCAATAAGGACTCTTATGCTAACAGAGGCATATTTACAAGGGCACCCATGCAATTACGTGACTATAATGTTTATGCATACTTGAGTGGCTGAAAGGATCTTATAGGAGGAAATACACATACTAGATACAATCGGAGCTTGTAAATGTATAAGAGCAATCTTATCCTCCAATGTGGAGAAGAGTATCTGCATGCAATGACCTTGCGCCATGATCTATGGTAATATATGCAAATTAAGATCAGTGATTGCATAAATGAGGACTTAAAATGTGTGTTTAGTGATATACAGTAAGCGCTAAGTGAATGTGTGGAGTCGTCTTCATTGAGAATTGTGATTCTTTTTCCGCAAACGCATCACGTCGGTTGAATTCTTTTTACTTCAGACCAATTGTGATAAAAGTGCTCCTTTGGCAGTGTCCATGGCAATTTTCGCCATTATTTTTGACAACTTTGCAGTTGCTTGGCACTTTCTGATGGACTACAACTATACTCGTCTAAATTAGAGGACAGATATGTAAGATTATGTCATGTTTTCATATGTCTCCAGCTGCCTAGTGAGGATTTAGAGAGAGAAGATGAATGGTTGTCAGCAGATGTCCAATATTGCAGATGCTCCAGGGGGCAAGAAACAGATGTGGATACAGTTTTTAGGTACCGGGAAAAAAATAAAATGAAGATCCCTACAGACTGTTTGAATGCATTCAGTAATATGTTTGTTTCGAACCCGTTTTTATCCAAGGGGTCACCATCTTCCTTCCGCCTTGTAGTTATCTGTCTCCCCTTTTTGTTCGCTTGCAGGTGAAGCCGGAGGTCATTTATCATATTAACATTTTTGTGAGAACAGACTGGAGGAGCAAGGGCACAGACATATTTTATGTTTCACGTGAAGCATAAAGGGTGTTTGCTCTTTACAAGGTTATCAACCTTTTTTTTCCAACTAGGCTTTTATTATCCATTTAAATTGAGTGAAAGAATTTAACAATGATATCATCTAACAAAATGGTGTCAGGCCCTCCTCCATTTTGAAGCTTTTACTTACCGTAAATACCGAGACTTGTCATAATACTGTTTTTACACGAGAGATCGTAAATAGTTGATGTTACCGCAATGTTTTATTCTGTTTCCTCACGCGACGACAAATGAAGTGTCGTCCCAGTTCACAAATTGACGATGTGCAGAAAATGAAGTGTTTCTTGTTTTCATTGTGCACCGTTTATGGGCAATATACAAAAACAAGATGTGTGAAAAGGGAGCAGCGGGGTATGCGTGTTAAAAGCCCTCCAATGTACCTGTGCAGCTGTGCAGCTTCTCTGCTGCATTGAACTCCCGCCATGGTTATTGTAATTAGCTTTTGGCAATCAACACAAGATTATCTGCTTAATGACTAGGGGTGGGGGGGCAAAGTGTATCCGTCCGTCCTCCTAGTGGAGGAGCTTTAGAGTGATCAAACACACGGCATCATTAAGAATCCTGCTTTACAAATTAGCACTGAAGATAATCAAGTTGAGGTCCACTGGGACAGAAGCTTTTTTTTTTTTAACAACATATTTAATTATTAATGCAACTTTTATTGACTTGCTGCAGATATTTGAGGTTCACTTGTTTTCCATAGAAATTTCATCAAGGGCTAAAAGAGTAACTCCTTGAAATTGCATGAAAAGTGTTTATAAAAAATGTATTATGATGTTAACGCTCATTTCCATTCATATTAGGAACATGTATGTCCCCTCCAAAGTCATCTGCATGCCAATCGTGCAATAAAACCGCTTTCATGCTGTGGTGGCTTGACAGCTTGGGTGTTAAATGCACCTTGTTATCATGATTTAAAGCAAAGGTAGAGGATGGCGTGCACCCATCGGGACCTTGGGATAGATAGGACAGTGAGGGAGAGAGTATGAGGCACACACACATTGGGTAGATCCAGAAAGTGTATATCAGACAGAGCTCAGACTCATTTGCATTCTCCACAGACTGAGAGCAGCAGCATCAAGCATCACCACCGCCACCGTGCCCCGAGGGAGCTGCTGCTGATGCTGCTGCTGCTGCTGCTCTCGCCCTCTAAGAGGAGACGCCCAGGCTGCTCTGCTGATGAGCAAGCACGATGGGACTTAAACCAAACACAAAAACAGATAAGGGCAACCGGGGTAATGTGTTTGGATGGAGAATATGGATTCTTGAATGAACGCAATCAAATAGGGCACTCCAAGTGACAAAACACTTGTTATTCAGATGTTCTAAAACTTTTGGCCGCATGAGGGGAAAAAATGGTAAGACGTTCTAGCTTGCTGAAATAAAAGCTGACATGGTTAATTTTCATTTTCGCCGAGGTTTTTGATCTCTACTATACATATAAAATCATTAGTGTTCCAATACTTTTGGAGGAAAGTTTTCTCATCTCTCAGGTGATTCCACTTTTATATGACTGAATCTGAGAAACAAAAACATCCAAAACTGAAATATTTTTGATCATCCAATTCAATAAAAAAAAAAAAAAGTTAAAAAAATCATTTTACTAACACCAACATTTTAAATATGAATTAAATACAGCTGAATTCTTTCCTGAAGGACAAACAACTACAAATCCAATGTGGACTACACTAATGACAAAGCAACTCCGATTTCAACCTTCTAAACGATGATGAATGATCGCCAACAAACAAATGAGCCGGTTAATTAAATGGAATTTTCCAAACTTGCAAATTAACACTGAAAATACTCATGCTAAATTATTATTTGTCACCTGCAATGTTGTGACCCACTTTTTAACCAAATCTTTCCTTTCTACTATCTTTATTTCAAATGTACTGCACATTCTTTCTACCTTCCAAACCGCAGAGCTCGCTTAAGAGCTCATCACGCAAGGTCAAACCGTGAAATCCAGAGTGTTAAGGTGAAAACACTGCAGAGCAGCCCTGAAGTCTGGACAGGAAGGTATTAGGTTAAGTCCTGGCACGGAAACACACAGGAACGTGGAGTCAGATGCCAAGCACAGTTGTGGATGCTCCCATTTCTGCAGAGCCCCGCTGGGCCTCACAATATTCGTGTGCTACTGTAATTAAACACGGACCACCCGTACACACACACACACACACGCGTGCTAATTGCAGGCAGGGGGCATTCCAATCATTATAGGCTAAATTAAAGCAATCAATTGAAAGGGGAGACCAGCAGAGAGGAATCCATTCATGGTTCTCCTCGCCCCGCACACCGACATGTGTCATCCATTTAATCGCACAAAACCTTTGCTATTTAGGACACCAGCACCCTTTTAATCACCTTGATAGTTCTCTAGAAGCGTGCACATAAAAAAGACACACACAAACAAATGTCAGCTAATCCCGCAGCAACAAAAAGTCCTTGGCTGACATGACTACATTGCTGTGCACATCTGCAAGGCATTTCCTCTCCTCTCAGTTTTCTCAGACAGAGCTAAATGTCCTTAAAATGGGGCAGGTAATCTTCTGTTTTTGCCAAAATCTGCCTCTGCATCCATACAGCGAGGTCTTAGGGGAACGTCAATGTACGAGTGGATCCAATTCCAACATTCCTGGCGTTTACATCATGCTCCCTGTCACCAGGGAGCTCTCGCTTGCTCTCTCCCACTTCCATCCAGCTTGGGATTTATTAGGAATGGTGCTCCAGCACTGGCTTGTGGTGTAGAAACAGAAAACATTGTGATCATGAATTCATTTTGAGGCCTTGTTAACACTGCCGCGTTCCCGGTAAGCAGGTGGTTTTATTTAGAGGAGAGTTTCAGAGAATAGAACATTAAGGAGCTCTAAATCACTAAGATCTGTCGCTATTGGATGCCATTACCCAAACCATTGAATTCACTCCCAGAAGCATTTGACATTGTGACGGTAAATCAATGTTTCAGGTCATGAGCTTAGAGATGAACAAAGGAACAAGATATGAGCAGTGATGGGATAGTGAGGAGAAAGGAAACGCCATAGCAAATAAAACAATCTCACTCTATCCTGCAAACATTGATCACATGGACAACAAGTGAGCAGATGGCTTTTTTCCCCCTCTCATGTCAAGTCATTTTCATTTGTCATTTGGTGAGATGGCTTTCAGATGTTATCATAAAGCGCCACCTGGTGGATAATATAAATCCTGTCCAACACGTTTTAAAATTTGATTTGATTTTGTACATCTTCAGAGCGCTTCCTGGGGATCAGAGGGATTACATATCGTTCAAAGGTAATATTAGGCAGGATAAAAATACAGAAGAATTTCCAACATATTAAATATAGACTATTATTCTACTATGCTATTATACTACTATTTAATATACATATTTGTAATACTTTGCAAAAACCCTGTTGAACCTCTTCAGCTACTCTTTGAGCTCTTCTGGTAAAATGAGAAAACATCCTTTTACTTTAGCAACCATTATTGCTTTGTTTTTTCCCATCAACAAAAACAACTTTGTTCAAACAAAAAACCTTTAGAA
Source organism: Syngnathus floridae (assembly GCF_059516105.1). Taxonomy (NCBI): domain Eukaryota; kingdom Metazoa; phylum Chordata; class Actinopteri; order Syngnathiformes; family Syngnathidae; genus Syngnathus; species Syngnathus floridae. The sequence continues at coordinate 7,882,178 of NC_142427.1, read as the reverse complement.
ACCATGAAATCATTATCTTTTGCCAAAACTGCCACATTTGAAATTACAAAACATGCGTGTCTACAAACAGACCGCTAGATGGCAGTAATGTAACACAAAAGAAACTACGGAGGAAAAATGCTGTGACGTCATATCCGGGTTTATGGCAGAGCTGGAAAGTCAACAGCTTAAGTATTTTTCCTTTTGCTGATGTTTCGCTTGGCGTTTCGGCGTTGTCGTTAAATGGCGACTAAAGGGTTACAATGAAACTTCGGTTGCAGAATGACAGGTGAGTGGACATACTCGTCGCTGCTCAATTGGCCTATCACAAAACATCTGCGAGCTAATGCTAACATTTGTCTGTCATCAGCTGTCAAACTCCCCAGGTATAAAGAAATACACAAATAGTCATAATTCATCTTCATGGCTTGTGTTTGTCGTTTTGATTCCTGAAATACAACATCTCCGTTTGAAGTAGCTAGATTATGTGTGACAACATGGCTACTAAACGTACAATAAATCTCAACATATTCTATAATAATTATAACAGTTATAATAATAGAAAGAGGCCATTATTATACGTGTGCTCCCCCAGGTGCCTTAATAACATGGTTGTTACATAGTTGTATCAAAAGTACCCAAATGGTTAGAATTTTGAGTATACTTATCACACACCCTCCTCTTCTCTTGCTGAAATCAACCCACTTTTAGGAGCTCTTCCATGCAAGTGAGCAATCTGTTCTAAAGAGTAGCATACTGGGAAGGGGAAGTTGTTTACTCAGATGGAGAGTTGAAGAAGTTGAGAAAAGTTTTTCTTTTGTGCCCAGAAGAGCTGTGAAAGTGAGGGAGTCTTCAACTGTCATGCAGCCTATTTCCAGCCAGGAGGGCACTCACGTGAGAAATGGTTTGTCCCTTACTCTGCAAGCAGAGCTTCCCAGCAGGACCACGCTTCCTGGTGCTGCGGGCTCCGACACCGGTGAGGTGCACGTATCCATGAGCGGCGGCACATCGAGCGATTCCGCCTCGGCTAGGAGGTCCAGAGTCAACCCTCACGGCCACTCCCATTCTCACGGGCCTACTCGCGGGCAGCGACGCCCCGCTTCCGATGCCGACCAGACAGACCCTGGAGACCCGGACTCTGGAGAGCCCAGTAGCTCTCTTTCGGAGCTCCGCTGCTTGTTTCGCTGGCTCCAAAAGAGTCTTCCTTTTCTCGTCATTTTGAGCGCCAAACTGGTCATCCAGCATGCGTTAGGTGAGTGTAAACAGACTCACAGGTTTTACGCTGCAGGTCCGAGTGGACAAGACCAATTTTGGCTGAATAGGGTTGCAAAGCGGTTTTAAAATTCAATTACATTTCCATGGGTATAATCCAAATTGGGAAGTTTCCTTGGGAATCAAGTGTAAATTAATGCATTACAGTGAAGCATAATTAGGGCCTGACCAATTAATCATGGAATTAAAACATTTCCATCACCGATTAGTTTGCAGATTAAATCATGCAGTTCATATTCAACTGGTTTACGTATCGACTTTTCTTTCACAAGGGCTCGCGGTTGGTGTTGGCCTCTTCACAACTTTTCTCTATGTGAATAAAAGCATCCAAGCCCAAGTGTTTCTTCAGGTAAGAGCTCGTTCATTCCAAAAGGAGCGAGTAGAATCATGCTTGCTTGGAAATGATGGTCACAAATGTTTTGTCCTCAGGGCCGCCATGCAAAGCTACATTGTGTATGGCTGCTCCTGCTCCTGGTCTCCTCCACCCTCCTGCTTTACTACACCTTCCTCCCTCAGACGCTTTACAACTGGTAATGTCTGTAGGAGCAGCAGATGAGCAACAACTGTTGTGCATATTTTAATCATTGCCGTTTTTCGATCCTCAGCCTCGTGTTCCTCAGTCCAACTATTGAGCCTCTGGGATTCTGGGAGGTCCTTTGGGCAGTTGGCATCACCAACTTTGTCATCAAATTCCTCTTTATGGGGATCAAGTGCCTTGTCTTGTTGCCGCCTCCTTCGCTGCTCAACTACAGAGCACAGGTGAGAGCAACTGATTCTCTTCTTTGGGCTGATGAGCTCTTGGCCAAAGTCAGCTGGGATTGGTCCAATCATTATTTCATGCGCAGGGACGCTGGCTGCTGTTAAGCGAGGAGCTGGCTCAGGTCCACCAGGCTGTGGCGCCCGTGCCGCTCTGGTTCCGCTACCTGGTCACCTACCAGGAAGCCGACGGCGCCCCGGCGCTCACTGTCGGCATTTTGCTGGCTCTGCTCTACCTCATACTGAAGGTACGAGATTGAGCAAAATCAAACAAGATGTCATCTTCTCATTATTCGTTCTTTCTCTTGCAGCTTTTGGGATTGTACGGGCAGTGGATGTCTTTACTGAAAAGCGTGAGGGTCTTTCTTAAGAGCGAGGTCAGTTGAGCGAGTTGATGGACCCCAATTAAATATTGTTCCTCCTCTCGCCCCAAGAGCTGCTTGTACTGAATGGAGTGTTATTCTTTTCAGCATACAGGGACTGCGGCCACGAGGAGTCAGTGCGTGGAGGCTGGAGACGTGTGTCCCATTTGTCAGGGAGAGTACAGAGACCCTCAGGCTCTCATCTGCCAGGTAAAACATTCGTCATTGCTATCCTTAAGTTATACAAAGATAGGTACGAGCCTCACCAGATAAGACAAACATGATTCAGTTGATTCAGAAGCACGTGCAAGATCAAAATAAATTGTATCGCTGTCTTTGACTACGCAGCACATATTCTGTGACGAGTGCATCGCTCTGTGGTTCAACCGGGAGAAAAGCTGCCCCCTCTGCCGAACAGTGATCACAGAAAAGGTGTACAAGTGGAGGGATGGAGCCACATCCCCTCACCTGCAGATTTACTGATCACACACGTTTGGGAGCGTGATGAATGTGACTACGTTTGATTGTCAAATGTGTGCAACACTGGTCAGGTAATTTTATGAAGCCACCCATTGTCATTAAATTCAAAGTTATTCTGTAGTTTGTTCATATCCTGAAGTATACCCCCCCCCCCCCCCCCCATTTCACTTGTTTTTGCATTGTACTGTATTTTTTGTCATACACCTGCATGTTGCCCTTCTCCCAAATTATTCTTCTATTGTAAATACAAGAAAATATTTTTCAACAATTTGCAGGAAGTCAGGTTTCAAGAGATTATGTAAAAAAAAAAAAAAGAATTTTTTTATCCAGCATTCATGTCAGTTGTGAGGTAAGAAAAAGTACATGTACCTCTGACCGGCAGTGACTGCTGTAGACTCTTTGGTCTTTAAGGTTTAAAGTTAATTTGAGACTGCTAGCAAATTGCACACTGCAATGCCATTGGATGAGGTTCTACTAAACCCAACAGCAGCCTGTATCAGGCACAATGGACATATGAATTCTAAAATTTCTATTTTTCTAGTTCATACCCTAAAACGGGTACAGCTAAGTTCAAAAGATTTTACAAGTTTTTTTGAATATTTTTACCAAGACGAGATAGCTTCCGAGTAAAAACACCAAAGAACCTATTAGACCCTTCTACTGTGACGTCACGTTTGCACGCTGTGTGCTAAGGCGAATCCTTCATTGACGTATTACAAGACAAGTTCATCTGGAAACAAACGATTTAATGAATCAAGTTTTATAACATTAAAGTAATGGTCAAAGTAGAATGTAAATTAAAAGCAACGTACCTTTGCTTTTCCTATTCGAATAAGACTCCAGGCTCTTGTCCTTCCAAGTGTTGGCACTCTTCTTTACAAGAAAATAATTTGTCATGTTATGGTAGCTCACTTCATGGAAAAAACTGGCTTCATTTGACTGGTCTCAAAGTTTTATCCAACAAGTTGTAGTAGTTGGTGTTTCCCCAAGGGCTCCCCCTCCAACCAACTTAAGTTTTTCTATATATTGTCTTCGAACAATGGCTTACAATTTGGACTTGTAATAGACAAGTGTCCTAAAAGGGACCTTTTCACAAAACTAGACTGATTGATTACAAACAAGGCTTTGCCTAGTTTGTAATTATTGCATGCATGTCCTTTGCATTGTGGGTAAAATGACGTCTGGGAGAAGGACCTAATATATTTTACCTAATGAAATAAAGCCTCTGCTCTTGTCCGTTTCACTCCAAGAACTATCCCAATAAAATGCATTTGAAAAAGTTACCTTGTATTTGTTTGTTGTATTCTTCAAACATGTCGATTTAGCGTCCTCTGCTGTCTAAATTTGGGATTACAACAAAGCCAATTTGAATTTGCCTGGGAAAAACCCATTACACAATTATGACCAGTAGATGGCAGCAAAAACCCTTTAAACGTGAAAGATATTTCCAAACATTTTTATAATTATTGTACAGTGCAATAACCCCCCACACATTTTTAAGACTTTATTAATAACTCAAGCTACAACAAAACTGTTATTGCTTGTCATATACATACACCCCCACCAAAAATAATTATTCACAGATTCAAGATAAGATATAAATAAGCATTTATGAATATAAAATCCATACATACTTTTGAATCACTGTCAATCGCTGCCTTCTTACTTCACAATCCTTGGACGAAGATGTTATAATGGTTATTTCCTATTTAGAAAATAAATTGTTCAAACCTCGTTGATCCACATCTGACAAAAACAAATTACACACAAATGTCATGAAATGAATGTCCTACTCAATGCCATCAAAATAAATAAAAATGTAATTTTCCTTCAATTTAATTCAAGCACATGTCTAGGTTTAAAACTTACAATTATTATTTTATTATTAAATTACCAAAGACATTTGTTTCGGGAGTCATTCCAGTCAGACTCAATTGTTTGGATTTATAATTATTCAGACTTATTTTTATTTGTGTTTTTCTTGCGTTACCTGTAAAATTTCAAATGTTGTGATTTAATGCACAATATGTCGACTACAATATGCGAAGCAGTTTCCAAGCTATCTCTGTGAAAAGTGTTTTGTAAATAAAATGTACTACTTATCACTATCAGAGGACTACCATCATGTGTAATGTTCTGAACTCAACCATCCGAGGCAGATGGCCACCCAACAATGACTTAAAGGTTTCTTTATGAAAACGTGTTCTTGCTCAGATGTGATTGTTTTTAGTCCTCTTTAAGAGGCTCAATCCTGGACCTGGTCCATATATGTAAAAATCCCTTGACATGTATCGAATAAATGTAATCATTTCTGCCCATGAGTCAGCAGGACATCTCAGCAGTGGCTCAATCCAAAACACTCGAGTTGAAATCTCAAACCTTGGCTTCTCGTCATTGCTTTTTTAGCCCTCAGCGTGTGTGAGAGTACAGCCTTTTTTTTTCTAGTTAATGACTCGTTTTATATGATTGAGCCATAATCAAAATCTGCCAGCAAGTCGGAAGGTGAATTTAAGAGTCGACAGGTTTACAAGGGAGGTGATTCTCACGCACCAAACCGACATTGTAATTACTCATTCAAGGGATCTATATAAATTCTTGATGCTATTGACATTCCTTGCATCAGTAAAGCTATGACGCATATGGCTGAAGCATATTTGTGCAATGACATCATGCCATGAAGCATTTATTCTAAAAGGTTTATTCCTGCTTGAGTTTTAAGCGAGCTTAGATTGGAGGGTAGCGCTCTTATAAAATAGGTCAAACTCAAGGTGTGTGTGTGTGTGTCAGGTACATAGTTGGTTTTGTACGCCCACTCTGTTGCCTCATTGTTCCCTAATCTCACTGGTTTTTACGTCCCGTGTGTTCAGGACACACCTGAGTGACGCAGGTTCCTTGGCAATACTCCTGGAACAACAAAAGAACGAAGGAGAAATGAAGAAGCAACGTCAGGCTTCACTTGGGCCTTCTTGCCAATTGGTTATCGAGCGGAGACGCACCTTTTGTGTTTAGCTAACGATATAATCAACATTTGTGAGTCATCGTAACCTAACAAGGGTGCAGGATGTTTAAACATTCATATTAAGGTATCAAGAGTACGTGAGTGACAAACAAGACGCAACAAACCGATGTTTCCCAACCCTTGTTGAGTCACGGCACATATTTAACATGATGAAAAAAATCATAGAAAAAATCTCTCAACACGCCACCAAATATATATGTCATGAAAAGTGGATACTCATGACAAGGTATAATTATGTACATTCTGCTATCATATTGTGGGAAAACATTTCCGTTTACTACATTGCTGACAGATGAACAAAGATACGTTCGTGGTAGTAAAGAAGTCTTACCAATTAGAAATTTCCGTCACCACGCACGGTTTACTCACACACACCCATGCTGAGAATCACTGCAAAAAAGGGGGGAAAAAACGAATTAAACTTTATTTGAAAGTTAAAAAATAAACTGTCATGTTACACGCACGAGTGATATTCAAAACAAGCTCTGTGTGAAATATTTTGAATGTCATTACAATTTACATTTGGAATTATTATTGGAATTATTAACAAATCGTCAACCAAAAATATGTGAATAAAGAAATATATATATATATAAATATATATTTATTTATATATATATATATACACACACACACACACACACACACATATAATCTGTATTTTCCCTCAAGAAGGGAACTCAAGAACAAATGTTAACACCATCATTTAGAAATCCAATATTGACTTTTATGCAAAAGCAGGAAACCTTCAGGCGAGGTGTGTCATTGTCAGCAGTTAAATATTTACATTTGCATATGTTAATGAGGAACAGACAAAGTTATAAAAAAACAGCAAGTCAGACTGCTTCAACATATTTTGGTAGTTTACAAATAGTACAAAAACAACTTCGGTATTACTTATAGATAAGAGAAAGAACCTTTCATTGAGGAATATTAAAAAGTGCCCTGCACGTTAACAGTTAATTCACAGAAAAGCAAATGAAGAGAAGGCTAAAACGTGACTTGTTCTGAGGTCACGAAAGTATTTTAGCATGTCTCGGACTGCGAGACTCCAAGAGCACATGGGGAGAGTGGGTCAGTGTGCCAACAATTCAAATCAAGTTCAAATTAGTATACCGTAAATGTACGCTACTGATAAGTGAACCATGTTAAGTTTTGCTCTCTGTTTGTTGGACTAGACGTATGTTGCACACAAAAATACTGTATATTTTTATTCAAATAAACCGAAAAAAAATGAGTTAAAATATATTTTAATCTAATATATTGTAAAGCATTTATTTTTTACTACTTTTTATGGGGTCTCAAAGTCAAGTGGTGTGCTACTAACATATTTGAAGGAAGCATAAGTGCTATAAACAAGATTTTGCTTGCAATCCAAAATGGAGATGATGTCAGCATGGAGAGAGCAAATCAGTAATGTGATAAGCGCTTGAATGTGAAACATTAGATGTGACTATCTAAGTGGTGATGGATCCTCCTCGTCCTCTCTTGGCTGACATGTGAGATTCTTGAGAGGCTTCAGGGTCACCCACCGTCTGGCTCTGTGTGGTCAACGCTTGAAGCAAAATCAAAATGACACTTTTTTTTTTTTTTAAAGTATACTTTATTAGAAAAAAAAACAATACAGCCTTCAGCAATAATTCAGGTACAGACAGTAGTGCAACATGCTTTTACAGAATATAAAACGGATCAAATGTGGACATATTTATAAAGGCCGAGGGAGGCTCATCACAAAAGAAAAGCAGTCTGAGCCATCCAACATGCTTTTATGATCAGAAAAAGTCTGCTTTAAAATAAATCACCAGAGATTGACTGACTTTTTCGCCTTTCTCCAAAATGCCCTTAAAAGTTGTCCCGATAGTGTAAAAAAAAAAAAAAAGATTTAGCAAGAGTAGAGAGTTGAGGACAGGGAAGTGTAAAAGGGAAGAGTGCGTGCGTACTATACTGTCACAATAGCGTGTGTTGCAACCATGTGTGTGCGCTGTCTGGATTCTCTGGAAATTCAAGAGTACGCAGTCTCCTCACAAACGCACAAATGACGTGAGTTCATCTGCGCTCGCGCACATGAATGCATTCGAGTTGGAGAAATCAATCAAAGCATCATTTGCATGCGGACGGTTGGGATAAAGGGAAGTATCACGGTAGCGCACCCACCCTGAAATGGGAACTGAGACAAAGAGAGGAGTAGTACGACGAGGAGGAGGAGGAGGAGGAGGAGGAGGACATAACAGGATGCTGGTCAGATGAAAGAGCCCGGAATGTCAGACAGCCTACAGACTGTTGTCGCCTTGTAATCTTAACAGCCAACACCAGTCTGATAAGCTATGTGACAGGCCGGGAGAGTGACCAGCGCACGCCGATGACGCCCCCGACAGAACAAAAGCCGAATAATCCCACTTACCGTGACAGTGGCGAGCGGTAACGTCGGGTGGCGAGCCGGATCCCGGCGCAGGCTTCACCCCGTCCAACAGTACCGCTCTGTTTCCAATCTACTCGAGTGATTCGTCTCTTGGCGCTGCGACCGAAGGCAGTGCAACGGGTTCATTGGCGGGTTCAGCTGAGGTAACGGCACAGACGCTTTTCACTGTGCGCTCGATTGAGGCTTTTTTTTTTTCCTCCCCTCCCTCCCTCCTCCTCGCCTTTCTCGCTTGTGCCGGCTCGAGCGCCTGCTGCGCTCAATCCGGCGCAGCGTGGCGGCGGTACAAAAGAAAATAGAACCCTTCACCGACACATATGAGAAACAAAAATAGACACACACAAAAGAGACATTTTCGATCAATGCCGAGCACAAGGTTACAGTCGTCGTGCGGGGGGGGTCAAAGGTTACAAGAGAAACACTTACCGGTAGCTCCATGCACAATCCAGAGATAAAAGGCGGCACGCATGCAACGACGATACATCAATACTGCTAGCTGACTCATGCTCCCTTCCCGCGGGCACAACAATAAGGGCAGACAAAAAAGGGCGACACGGGGCCGTGTTTTATCATTTGGGCTCGGAAGGCGGCGAGACGAGCGCCAGAAGAGGCGCGCGGCATCGTCTCGAACAATAACGCCGTCACGGCAGCTCGTGAAACGACTCGGGCTCAGCGGAAAATGACAGAAGTGGAAAAGAATGAATTTGAAGAATGAATCAACTCCCAGTAGTTCTAGGAACAACACAGCGGCTCGAACGCACTCACGAGGACGAGCGGCAAAGTCCAGACGCAACTTGAACTTGAAAGTCGGAAAGCCTCCGTGGTGAGGTGATCCTCGGCTCCGATGACAACGCAACGCGGCCACCATCCAGCCCTCGGCGGAAAGACCACGAGTTGGCCCCTGTTGCCGTAAGCCGGCGAGCCATCTAGCTCCGTGTGCAGGACAGATAAAGATCAGGGGTAATAAAACACGTCGCAACCCCCACCGTCCTCCCTCCGAACGCCCCTGCTGACCCCAGCCCGCCCGCCCGCGAGTAAAATTGCCTCGCCGCTCTCCTGTAACTGCGTCGGGCTCGAGTTACAAGAAAAAAGGAACATTGTTCTTGAAACTCCTTAATCTGTCTTTATGCCACTTAAAGTCTTTCCTTCTTCCCATTCCACGTAAGCCCAGAAAAAAAAAAAAAAAAATCGTGTTCTCAATGAATCACTCGCAACAACAGAGTGAAAAGGGAAAAAAAAAATAGAGATGGACAAGACATGGGCTAGAGCTGCAACTGGCTCTTTTTGTTCCAGACAGGGAGGTTTTGATAGATTGTCACTAGTGGAAGGGGGGGGGGGGGGGGGGGGGCGGGTGTGTGTGTGTGTGGGGGGGGGTTGTGCTCGCTACCCCCGCCCCAGTCTACAGTCAGTGCTGAGTTCAGGCGGGGCACAGAGTGCAATTGCGCATGTGAGACACACAGGGGAGTGACCACACTCACGCACGCACTCACATGCTCCCAATTGGTAAGATGGAGCATGAGTCAGCACGCTACAGTTGTACACTTCAATACTGAGGGGAGCCAGACCCCACAGTGGCCCCTCTCCATCTAACCCCCCACCCCACCCCTCACGCTCCCCTTCAGCCCGCCCGGTGCAGCGTCTAAACAAGCCGCTGTGATCCAGCTGACAACTAATAAACACTATCGATAACATCTGATTATCATTCCGACGTGTCCATGAGACTCATTTGGAAAAGGAACAGAACTGCCAATGTGCAAAGAAGGAGGAGGAGGAGGAGGAAAAAGAAGAAGAAAGGAGCAAAAAAGACACAAGTGGAGAGAGGGAGCGTGCGTGAAAGAGGCAAAAGTGAGGGGGCAACATTCCTTCCTCGGTGCGCACATGTGAATGAATAGAGGCAGTGAGCTGGGGGGTTTTGGGGGTGAGGTGGGGAGGGAGGGAAGGGGAGGGTCTGAGGCCCCTGTACTTACAGTTGGGATCCCCTCTCCGGTGCGGCTTGGCCCTCCGGGGGCCTCCCAGCGCTCCCCTGAAGGAAGGCGCGCTGCAGTGCCGCACCCAGCATAGGAGCAAGTCTGCAACCACCGACACTCGGGAGGAAGCGGGAGAGAGGGGGGGGGGGAGGTATGGGGGGGGGGGGCACAAATCACGTCACATCTTTGTTACTCACCGGCCCAAGGGCAGCCACAAAGGGGAGGCACGCTGTCCTAGCCGTCCGTCTCGGCAGCTTCCATGTGGAGGAAGACGAGGGGGCAACGAGTGCAGCCCCATCGCATGGCCGCGCGCACACTGACACAAAGACACACACATGTACAATAGAAAAGAAAGCAACATCACAAATTCAAAAAAAAAAGAAGGAAAATGAAAGTTGTCTGGTCTTCAGATGGCGCCTGCGACAGCTGTAGTCGGCCAGATTCTCCCACTCCTCGCTCAGCTTCCTCCCGCTCTCTCGCTCTCTCGCTCGCTCACACTCACTCACGGATGAACCCGTTCAACTCCCTCGCAGTGCCGCCTCTGCCGCTGCAGCGAGGAGAAATGAATGACTTCTCAGAACTCTCACATTTATCACAGGCGGTTCCTGTAAGAACTGGTTTCAGCCAATTAATGGGGAAGTGAGTCGTACCGAGCTGTGTCATCACTGGCTGAAACCTGGGGGGGTGGCCCGCGGGGGGGAGGGTGCTCTTGTAAGACGGCCCATATTAGGAAACCCTTTACAACATTCAGCCATCAAGTACAGGCTCAAAACACTCCCTCACCATTGTCATAAAAAAAAAAGAGAAAAAAACGCGGTAAGAAGCTGCGGAGAATTCCCTCGAATCATCGGCCCATCCCTGAGATGCAGTTAGTGACTAATCAATAAACAAATAGATCCTTAAGACAAGCTCTGAAGCTATCCACATATAACATCTTACACGGCTTCCATCTTTTGTTCCTTCCCTGCCAGCAGTAGAAGCATCAAACATTCTATACGGCAAATCTGCGTGGGCAGTGGCGTCACAAACGGTTGACTTTCGAGCTGATAACTTTCTCTTGAAGGAGGCAACTCATTTCCGTCCCTTCCCACGTCCTCCAACACGCACAAACATCATATAACCCAACTTTATAAATAGAGCACTCTTAATAAAAAAAAAAAAAAAAAAAAACACCAGGTAGTAATTCTAACATTTCACAAAAGAACACAAGGAATCAACAGTGCAAGTGAACCTCGGTCAACAAATTCCTGGGATCTTCACACAAACTAAAACCAAAAATGACATCAGCCAAACTGAAATTTAGCCAAGCACAAATAAGATTATAAAACAAGTGTGAAATACAACAGCTAAGCGGACGGCGGAGAACAAAGAGCTGGAGAAAGGCTTTTCAGAAACGGCGGGCGACTCATCGCCGACTCGATGAGCAACACTGAGTCATGAGCTCGGCCATATTCGTCAGTTAACGCCGCAAAAAATGCTCAGTCTCGAAGTTGATCATGCCCAAGGAGCCACAGGACCACCAAAAAAGATTTGGAGCCTTTTTTGTTTTTGTATGGGGAATATACTTGAAGCTACTTTAGTGGATATAAAAATATGGGATTCAATGTTCAATGCTAACCTGTGAGTAGGACTGATCTTGGGAAAATTTCTCTTTGTGTAATTTGTTTCTTTATTTGCATAACTTGATATAAATATCGTTTGTTACTGCTGAGCTTTAAGTGTTGTAAAAGTTTGGAATTGCTGAGCAAGATTGAGAACATGAGAGAAGAAATGGTCTTCTTGTGGTGGTCATAAGATGGAATTTGGGTATGAGCTATTTCCAGCAGCTACTGATCAAAGTAACAGGTTTCGTCAAAAACCCGAGCTCTGACTGACAATACAGCCACAAAGCTAACTAGAGCAGTTATAAAAAAGATTGTGTAACATTAATATCAATGGAAGAAATTTGTAAAGCAAAATTTAGATTTGTTGTAACTATATCATACAAAAAATATCCTATATTAATGGTGATTTACAAAATATGAGTCATGATATGTATTATGATTATACGGTATATGTACACATTTGTCATCTATTTTCAATATTTTAAAATCTATTTTAGCATATATACTGTAAATGTTAAATGGTAGAAAATATTGGAACTGTCACAATATTTAAAAAGCAAAAAAAAAAAAACTTGCTCACTAAATATGTTTTGATTTGGGTTTTTTTGTCCATGTAGAATCTCCGTCTTCCATTTTGCAAAAATGCGCATTGTGGCAAATGGATTCTTCTAATTTGCTGAATTTGCTGTTTTTTCTTGCCTTTCAAAAAGACTAAATCCCAAAAAATTGATGAATAATGCGTGTGGCAGTGGCAAACGTACCATCACATATAAATTTTATTTATTTATATATTGTATAGGCATTGTGTATGTAATATTTGCACAAGAATCCATTAAAGCTTCTCAACTCTGCAGGGTGTGTTCCTTTGTTCAAGCTTGTGCTTTCAATGCATAGTAAAGAACTAAATAGTGAAAATGCAAAGTGTGAACAGACTAGTAAAAATATATTTAATTTTGTAAAAAAGACATTGGCATTTTAATGAATGGTGGAAAAATATGGAAAATGGCTTTTTAGGGTTTGGGATGACGGCAGATCATATTTTATAGCTGAACCAACATCAGGTTGAGCTGAAGAAAAAAAAAAAGCCAATTGATACTATTTCCATTCTTTACTGTGGGTATTTTTTTTTTTTTTTTAAATCTTCCCAAACAAACATTTGAAAAGCTTGAAAAGATTCATATTAGTTTAGTGCTGCATTATCCATTATACAGGCCAATTAATATAAAATGGATAGGTACAGGCACAGTCAAAACTACGAATAGGTGATTGACGGTTTCCTTCATTATTTTAATGATTAAATATGAATTTTATTTTTAAAAAATTGCATTACTCCTTTACATTACTCCTCCCTCACTCTCTCTCTCACACACACACACACACACACACACACACACACACACACACACACAGACACACACACACACACACACGCTCCTCTCTAGTTAACACATAACAGCAACTAGAAATTGACTTACTTAACTACACATGATTTCATAACAATCAATATGCATATTTGTTAAAACAAAAGCACAAAGGAATTTTTTAAACACAGCTTGATGTTTACACACACAACCCCACAATGATCATTTTACGCATGATAAATATTATTTACAAATCTATGTTTGCAACTAAATTGACACTGAGAACTGTAGTATGTAACGGTGCATTTAAGCATCAAGAAAAATAGCTTATTAGTGAGACAAACTTAGTCGATCAACAGTAAGGAACAAGTCGAGAACAAAGACTTATTGGGGGGAAACCCCCAAATGTCGCAACTTCCTGGAACCCGGATGCTCGCTGCCGATTAACTAACTGGAGAACACTATCTTGTCTCCCGCCACCCCCCCCCCCCCCTCATAAATGAGCATTTCCTGCTGCTGTTTGCGCATGTGTATTTGATGCTTCGGCATCCTGTGTTTATTTTGTAATAAATAAATAAATACATAAATAAATCAATAAATAAAATAAACAGGCCATAAATCAGAGATTACCTGAGTACACCTTCTGAAGGCTGCCACCTCAAACGGTATTCTCACACACACGAACACACTCACGCACGCACACAACCCGGGGATGATCGAGAACAAGGGCTCACATGACATCTTGGCTGGGTCCAACTGGTTACGACACCTTCACAACAACTAGCTTAGGCAAGACTGTTACCCAACACTCCACAAGGCCACAGTTCACACCTATCAAAACAGCACCAACAACAAGACACTGGGATTTGGCACAGTAGATAACTCCCCGAAAAGTTCCACCATGCTGGTAGATGATTACCATTTAGGTTTACTGAGCGAATACAGCAAAATAGGAGGAAATACTTCACTTCAGGAAAATGATGAGTCACGTGCAATTGCAGTAACGTAATATCTGCATGGCTTCCTGCATCATTTCAAGTGGGCTTTTTCCCAATGACCTCATCCCGAAAGCATTGAGAGTCCACTCCTGGATGGAGATCCCCCTGCCTGGAGTGTTTATCACATCCGTGTTCCACAGCCAGCTCTGTATACATAAGCTCAGACACATACTATCCTCATGGGTACCGGCTCTACTGCCAGGAAGTCCGGCGGCAACCATGATCTTTTATTCCTCTTTTCATATCACAAAATGGAACCCAAAAGCAGGTTCTCCATCCTGGGAGATGGACGGATGAGCAGTAGTTGGTTCACCAGAAAGGACAATTGCACAATAACCCTCGAATATATTTTTGCTGGTCTTGATTATATTCTATGTTTTCACATGTTCAGACTATCCAAATCAGCATAATTTTCCATGGTAAACAGCACGTCGCCACGGCAACAGCGTTTGACGACAGAACTGCATTAGCCTATATACGAGTTATTTTTTTTTCCATTGAAACCTCTTGTGACATTGTTTTCCCTTGTATTAAAAAAAAAAAAAAACACCTGTGTTTTGATGAATCTGACTCAAACTACAACTTAATAAAAAGTATAAAACGTTTAAAAAAAAAAAGTCTATTTTTTATTTGGGGGGTTTTTCTTCATAGTATCTAACATGCGAGACAATCCCGCATCTGTGCAGTCCATCGAGACTGAAACCAACTGCTAGACGTTTTCATTTATCTAATGCTTTTTTTTAAATCTGATACCCTAACCCTAACACCAACAACATAATCCATTATATTTGAGGAGTGCAATTATACTATTCTGATAATACTATTCTGGCTAAACTGCATTGATTCTATAGATTTGAGGCAATCATAAAAAAGGGAAGGATTTCACGTTGGACTATAAATTGCGACAGTGTGTTACTGTGGCTGCAACATACAGAAAAGCGGAATCTAGCAAATATTTATGAATGAACAGTGCGTGAAACTCAAACGGCGAGAAATGACATAAGCAAATCCTGTTTGTAAACAAATGCACAGTAGCGACGCCTCATCGTAATGAAATCGGTTTCCCGTTCATGTCTATTAAGTTGGTAACAGAATAAGGGTTTACAGTAATGGGTGAAAATGACCCCTCCCTGCCTTTGTTGAGGATGGATGGGTGACAAAGTGTCTGTTTTGACTAAAGCAGGGTGGGGAGCAAAGGGTTTTGGATGGCTGACCGGCTAGCTGGCTTATGACTCACATCTCGTCGTACAGTTGTACAGACACGTACGGATGACTACTGATGAAACACTTTTATGATATTCACAGCATTTACTAACTCCCTAAATGAGTGTTTCCGGTATGGGAGTTCATTGTGAAGGGGGAAAAAAAAATTAAATGGTGCTACTTGATACTAAAATACAGTTGTTGCCATGATGACTACGTATAGAGGCATCATCAGATCATTTGATGAGCAAGCAGCAGACTACGCTGAACGCAAAAGCAGAGGAAAAGAAAAAATCTAAAAAAAAAAAAAAAAGACAAATCAGCCCGTCAACATGACACCAGACATGAAACACACGTGACCTCTCCCTTCTTTGTCTCTCTCACCAAAGCTAAAATTACATTACGCTCAGTTTAGAAATTCTCAGCGTGTCGTTAAGTTTCTTTCACTCCCAAAATCTTTCGGCTAAGGCCAAATGGAAATTGATCAATGGCATCATTGTCAAGGTGCTTTTCAGGTGACCGGGCACTGCTAGTGACTAATAGGATGACAAATCCTGCATATTGGGTTAACTGGAAGCTTTTGCTCATAGGGGGACTATTTATAGGAGCCGTGACGGTCAAACAGACATTTTTCCCCCCATTTATTTACCACTTATTCTCGAAAGTATGTGTAAATCTGTCGATGGGCAATTATTTACACGGATATCTCGAAAGCAAATGGGAGGGGGCAAGGTTAAACTAACAAGGGGACGTAGTCTCACTACCTGGTTTGCAGCTATCTTTTCATTCTTGTCCCAAAAATATTTTGAAAAGTATTTATGCCGCATTTCCCTGTTGAAAGGCAAATTCTGGAATGATCCAGCCAGCCAGGCCTCGGTGACCTGCCCTGACCCATAACTCTCCTCTGGCCTCCTTGTGAGCAGGGCTGCCTGCTGTGATCCCCTCATGCCAGAAGCCCTGTGAGATAGGAATAGCCATCTGCAGGCCCATTGTGCTGGTAATGAACTCCCGCCTTAAAGATGGGCTCACATGGAAATGAATGCATTCTCATGGAGACGTGGAAGATCCCCCCCCCCATGGTCCGGCACACCGGTTAATACTGGCTAACCTTTTCAGAACCTTGCATGTCAATGACGCTCTCCCTCCGTGAGCATGCCACCTTGCTTGACGCAGGAGTCGGAAGGATTAGTCAAAGACAATATACAAGACACGCTGATTTGATCAAGATGGATGAGTGAAAGCAGTCAGTTCAAATGAGCTGAAAAGCACAATAAAAAGCTGCTTCATACTGATGATTGCATCAAAAAGAAAATAAATATCCTTTTTCATACTAATTCATTGCACTGTATTTGAACAGCTAACCTAAGAGACAAAAAGTATGTATAATAAATCAGATTTTACTGTAATGCAGATTAATTATTGCTTTGTTGAACATATGGAATGAGGAACTTAAAAAAAAAATAGCATATTAAATCCTAATCGTTATACCGTGGGAGAAAAATATCGAAATATATTATTTTTCCATCGCCATGTTCTCGGTACTTTTTGTTTGAATGTTTTTTTTTTTTTTTACATGTAGACAGAAACTATGATAGTCCTTGTGCAGTCACAGCAGACAAAGACTACAATACTGCACAAGGTGAATCATAGCAATACAAAACTCCTCATTGTCGGGAAAAGTATCAAATCTCCGCAGCTTCATCTTAAACATACACAAGCTAAAGGAGAGCAAGATGTGCAAGCCATGTGATTTGCAGATCTAAAAAATTAGGATTAAGAAGATTTCCAATTATGATTGAAAAAAAAAAAAGAAAAAAAAAAGGCTATCAATGAATATTTCCAGCTTTTTTTTTTTTGGGCTTCCTTAATGTGGCTAAAGGCAGACGTGAGACTACATTAGAACCCCGTGGTGTGTGACTGCTTCAGATGTTGATCAAAGCTGTTTTGCTTGGGACTTTGCAGTACATTTCCTGAGCGTAGCGATGAGTGCGCACGCACGGACGCTCTTCAAGAGGAGACAAGTACATTAGTCACAGGATGCAAGTCTGATCAGACACAGGGCTCCGTCCGCCATGGCTCCATCAGCACAAAAGGCTTATGAGGAGACTTTCGTTGCAAACAGTTCAAAGCAAAATTATCTTTATTACCATCAAGGCATTGCTGATGGAAGGTTTTCAGATGATTACCTTACATATTGTACAAAAGAGCTTTTTTTTAAATCCCATATGGTGTAAAAATGTTGCCATAGTAGATAATGCACATAGGGGAAGTTTTTTTTTCCCCCCTCCTCAGATTTTGTTTCTTTTTTGACAAAAAAAAAGTTTCATTGCCTGATTGGGGGTGGGGGGGAAAATCACACTTTCCCCTCATTATGTTTGGTGACAAAAATACTTTAATATGTTAATCATGTTAGTAAGTTCCAGACTTACCCCCATCTGGAAACATTCAAAAAAAAAAAATTAACTAAAAACCACTGAAACTTTGTTGACAGTTTTGGAGTGTTTGTGAGATGAAAATATCTGAGTAGGACTGGTTTCAGGGATTAATATGATTTCCATTAAATATAAGCAAACAAGGAAGGAGGAAGCTGCCTGTTCCGTAAGAATGAATTGCAAGTTCAAAAGTCCAAGGTTATTTTTTTACCAAAAACAAAAGACTGATGGCATTGCTTGCTTTCCTGACAACAACCTATTGAATTGAAAAGATACGGCATTCTATAATTTGGCAAAACTATAATAATCTGAATTAATTTCAATGTAAAGATGTTGAAATCCCACAATTAATTGAAATTAAAGGATGAATTGCTTTAAATGAAAAGGGACTGTTGGAAAACTGTTTGTGTGTGTCTGTGTCTGCAAGCTTAATGAATTGTTGATGTGCAAGGTAGGCGGATGCGGCTGCAATACGTACAAGGTGCTGGCCTTTTTTTCCAGCACCTGCACGTAAGCCGACACGCAACTAAGCTAAAGGGTTAAATATGAATGGCTGGCACCCAAGATTTGCGGTTAAGGGTGAGAGCGGCGGCGGCATCATCAATGGTGTGGCAGATGGTTTATTGAGGGGAAGGAGTGAAACTTCCCGTCGAGCCACAGCAGGAAGTGAGTCAGAGTGGAACTGTCAATAACCAATCAACTGTCACTTCAGCTCAATGAACTGCAGCTAACCAGCTAACCGGTTTATTTTCAACTCGAGTAACAATTTGAGGTCAAAATAGTTTTGATGCAGATCACAAAAAAAAAAAAATTCAGATGCAGCTATTGTATACGCAATGGTCGTCTATTTCAAATATTGACTGAATGACAACGCAAATGCGAGAAATGCCCATTCCAAAAAAGAAAGCAGCTGCATTGGTTCCGTGTGTGTGTGTTGTGTGTGCAGGAGTGCATGTCACTCCCACCCGCAGGTGTGTCAAAGGCAGTTTCCAAGCTGCTGGCCCTGGCATTTCTTCAAGGATATCAGTCATGGCAGCAACGAGCCCCCACAGCCATTATCAAGGCTACAATTTGATTGCGTAAAAAAGAAAAAAAAAAAAAAAAAACTTTCACTCATCTTGAGCTGTGTCTGTGCAGGGGGATTTTTCCCTATTTTGCATTTCTGTTGAGCTGATTTTCAATTTCACCAGTTTGGGTAGAACCTGTGACAGCTCGGTGCATCGTAACGGCACAAAGCTACGGGCCGATTGTTCAGACCAGTCAGTCATCCCGATTCGGCGACAGACAAAATACGGCTTTTTTTGCTTCAAAAGGTCACACAAAGGCATTCCATCTGAGGACAAAGAAACACAGCCCTTTTTTCTTTTTTGGGCTGGATCTTCCCTTAGAGAAGAAGCTAAGAGAGTAACGGCAATGTCTCGTGAGAGATAAAACAGAGATGAGGCCTCTTCTAAAGAACCGAGAGCATCTAATCTCGTGAAGCAGACAGAAAATGTTCAGTCATTCAGTGGAAAAATCCAAGTCATCAATCACCTAGCACGCTATTGCGGCGCCAAAGAAGAACGCAACACGACCAAAAAAAAAAAAAAAAAAACACCAATGTTCAGTTCAAAGCCGCTCCTTACCCTGCGTGACCTTTACGGCTTACAAAGAAGAAGAACATAAATTACCTGAATGCCACACGGACTCAAAAAGGTCCTGTCACGCTCAACACCAGACTAGGTACTTTTTTCGGAAAGCACACACAGACAAAATCCAAAATACTCATTTCTGCACACTACATAACAAACACAATTAGCAAGTCAGAGGATGAGTAGCAGGACGAGGTCACCGTTACATGACTCCGACCGCTTGATCTTTCAAAAATATGATGACGCCCTTTTGCCCAGCAAGCGAGAAGTAAAAGCTTTGGGATGTATGACACACATTGGGGGGGGGGCACACTGGCCGTATATCATGTCACACTTTGCCCATACTACTAGGATGGAGCGCAGGATGTGTCATTGCTGCAGAGGGGGTCTGGAGGCCAACTCCTGTCTGGTCTGATTCCTGCTTAGTCACCAAGCCAGTCAGGACAGAAAGGCGACCAGTGAGCCAAGCTGGGAGTTTTGTTTAAGGAAAAAAATCACAACAAGTGACAACAAGGTCTTCACAAACACATGGACAGCAACCTCAGCTCCCAAAGTCAAGTTGTGCAAAAAAAAAAAAAAAAAGGAGCCCTCGGAACCCACAAGAACTTATTTTGAATTGGAGTCCAGAACCCAGGCTTTCCAGCGATACTAAATATATACCGACGAATTACAGGGACAAGTGTATTAAATGACACACAAGACATCGAGAATTTTCCATTTTATGTAATGATGGTGCAAAAAAAAAAAAAAAAAACAGCTAAGCAGAACATCTAATCGTGCTTCGTTGGAATTTGATAAAGTAACGTGTAGTTCTTTCATTTCTTTGCGTGATTCTTCTATGAAAGCTACAAATCAATATTTTCCCTGACTCAACACAAAACAACAATTTGAAATCCACATTAGCATTACGACCGCCCGGAGGAAATTTCATTATTTATTGGTAACATTAGTACACAGCTTTCTAGACAACCTTTTACTTTCTTAATCTCACCGGGGACTTTCACTAAACAATATTTTGTTATAGCAAATAAATCACATTGATCCACTGCCACACAAACGCATGAGTGACTCAAGATGAATAAGCATTTACACTCTCATAGCGTAATATCAATCTTTTTTTTTTTTTTTTTTAACCAGTAGAACCAAACATAGGCGGAACAAGCAAACTGTCAAAATGAACGCCAAGAGTTGCAAAATCAAAAAGTTACTCACGCAGTTTCTTTCATGACACCTTGCCAAAAATGCTGAGCACAAACAAATCGGGAGATCAAAAACAATAACAAATCGTACTTTTAGGCAAGTTGATTTTTTTTCCTTTTCTTTTAAAGCTCCAGGTCCATTGAAGGACCTTATGAATAAATTTCATGATCAATATTTAAGGATACAAGATTAGAGTAGATGATAAACGATGAGCAGGTAAAAACATCAGGACGATGTTTGAAGGGCTGTAACTGGCCGGATAATTTTTTTTCGAGATCGTGACGCTATAATGAAACAGCTTTCCAGAACGAGGTCGCTCCAAAACACAGGTCGAGCACGACTGAATGGGGCCGTGACATCACTGTCTTCCGATTAGTCGGCACAGCTATCATTTCGTACGTACACCGCCATTTCTTGATTTTAAAGCCAGCCAGACAAACACAGCTGGAATTTTATTTACAAATCAAACATTAACTGTATGAACTGGACAAGATTTTGCTTTCTTATGATTCTGAACTAATATATGGCCACCACATGTGAGATGAGAAGACACTTCGACGTACAGACCTGCCTCCTTCCTGTACAACTGCCCGTTCTTTTTGTTTTGAGGTGAAAATAGTGGAATTTCACACTTTGAATCGAAACAAGCAGCATCCTAAAAATCAGGAGAAATGCGAGGCCCGGGGAGAGACGTTCAACAAAGTCCCCTCCTCAGTATTATTGTACTCCTGAGGTGTCAAAAGGCACATAAACAACTCATAAGTGGCTTTTTATTGGATGGCCTTGTATAATCAATTATTATTTAGTGAATTTAACTTTCGAAGACATCAAAATCAACTCTGCTCTGATTATCTTGAATAAAGCTGGCAAGTGATGGTGACAATCATTCGCCGATGCGCTTTACTGACGATAATAATAAAACCACTCATCACTCTGGCACACACACAATGAAGTATCGCATCCGTACTTTTTTTGCTGAAATGACAATAAGGTGGCCACAGAGCTATTCAATTCCACAGCGCATTAAAATGGAGACAAAAGTTCCAGGGAGGATTACGTTTCGGAGAGCCATATCGGATGCGTCTCTGCCACACCTCACAGCCATCCCAAAAAGTCGATTTCCATGACATCACCCATTCCCATGGCATTTAAGAAGGAGAAGAGGTGGAGCAAACGCGTAACAAAAACGGGGCACACCTGAAGCAGGTACAAAAGCAAACTTTGGTGGATTTAGAACCAGAGCGTGAGGAAAAGGAACATCAGCAGACACGTTGGAGAGCGTCTTTCTTTCCATGAGACAGAAAGGGGCACACCTCGGGTATAATCTCCTCTCATACAGTATGATGAAGCATGATGAGCGTGCATGACTAGCACTTCCTCCCTCCCTTTCTCCATCACCTCCCACAAACAATGTTCCTCCGCATCAGCTCTTGTTGATGAAGTTCACCCATTCACCCCGGCCCCGTACTCAGGACCAGCACAATATCTTCTGCCGGTGATGATGAATAAGGCAAATATGTTCAACTTTTCTCAACCCGCGACAATGAACAAAGTCCAGCCCAAGAAACACGGTTAAATTCCTGACGGTCATCAGACATACTGCAAATACTTTACGGATAATCCCAGATTAGATCTATCAAGGCAATTCGTCTTTGTCAGCACTTTCTTTAAAGGGTAAGTTTGAATATATTTCTTTCCTAGACGTTTCACAATCTGGAGTCTGACCAGTGCAGTGAGCAATGCACAAAATGGCTGACTTCTTAGCCTTCGACAAAATGGCAGCCTTACAACGGGTCTCTACGTGACGGAAGTGGAGTGAGCAACTTTGATTTACAATTTAACCCCTACCTACCACTACAACAACTTTAAATATGGATGCAAAATGGCAGAAAAATCAGCAAAAAGTCCTGCCACTTCTAAAACATCATTCCTCTCTGCTATACATTGATGTTTGCTGAAGATTTTTTTTTTTTACTCTTAACATGATACATTTTTTAGACTAAATGTGGGCCTTGAATATGAAAGCATCATTTTTATACATTCCACACTAAAGATGGTAAGAAGGAAAATACTTTTTCTTTTTTTTTTGAAGAAGAAGAAGAAGATTGGATTTTAGTTTTACTGACCTTCTCGATGACTTTCTACCTGGTTGCTTCAATTTGCAGTGCAAAGTCCTGAAAAGAAGAAAGTGTCAAACTGTGAGGATATTTTAAACTTTACATTCATATTTTAGGAGAATTTAATGACATGGCTTTTGATCACAGAATCTTTATTGCAGAGAATATGAGTTTCAAATGATCTTTAAAATAACTTGGGGAGCTAAATAAAAAAAAAATTCAGCCAGAAAACCGGTAATACTAATAAATGCTAACATTTTATTAGATACTTATAAATAAATGTTTTTCATACATCAATTTTTAGTTTTGTTTAGTTTCATCAGCAGTCAGTAACAATACAATATGTATGAAGAGCAAAAGGTGACAAGGGTGGAATTCAAGGCTTATTCCCGGCTACAATTTCCTCTGCTGTTTATTTGCAGTTTAAAGGTTCTAAACCAATATTAAAGCTCTCTATTTTATTTCTAAAAACACTCACATAACATGATGAAACGAATAATGGCAGAAAATTTGAAATGCACACAGACATCTTTCTATTTTAATCTAGGAAAGATTAGATTCTCCTCTCCAAAAAGAGGAAAGACATGAAAACTAAAATATTAAATCGTTTATGGAAGTTAATGCTGTCTTGTCTTTTTGTTGACTATTTTTAAGGATTCTTTTTCAGTCTGACTAAAAGACTCCTTAAAAATGGTAACTGAAGATTGTCAATATTTATGTTTCAAAAACATCTGAAAAATATTGCTTTGATATGATTAAGTCCACTAAAATGAAGAAAAAATTGGACTAAATCATTCAGACTATTATAGATAATTTTCCACATTTTCAAATGTAAATTTTTGTTCAAGAAGGTCAAACAAAATGGCAAGGGAATGCAAAATGAATGAATTTAGATCTGAATAAATTAATGAACAATTATTTTCATTTGTTCAAATACATCAGTTTCTGCTTTTTGTGCTTAAATGATGTCAATCAAAAGAAATGATCCTAGACATGTTTTGTAATCACTTATTAAGCTTTGGGGCAGTTGATTGAATTGATGAACATGATACGTTATTGTACTCGAATAATTAATCGTGTTTATCACACATCTTTTTTACCTCCTGTGCCAATGTTTAATTGCAAGGTTGCGGGAATGAAACAAAAGACTTTTGTCATTAGACTGACTCACAAATTCTTCTGGTATGAAATGTCTGATTTCCTCTGACAGCTCCACAAAGCCTCTTTTCACAGCAATGACACAGATCTTTCCCCAATATACCTTTTTTTCTGGGAAAGGGAGCCTTAATCTTTTTGGATTTGACTCATATTAGTTCTGGGAACACAGGTGGCCTTGCACTAAGAGACAATTGCCAACATTCTTTTTTTTGGATCATTCCGTCAACATGAAGGTAAATAAAATTGATTATTCATGAAATATTAAAATTATGCTGTTCATTTTAGGCTACTAAATTTATTTTTTTACTGCCATTATTGATAAAATCCTTTTAAAAACTGCATCCCAAATACAATTTAGTTGGTGATTTTTTTTTTCATGAAATAAATGTACAGATCTAATTTTCACCATAAAAATAGATACTACAAAGTTAAATACAGAAAATTGATTTTCTGAAAGTGCTAATTAAAGTAGACAGGTAATAATACAGTGTGCACTAGTTCATTAAAATTAAATGTGGAATATGACTATAATATATAGATCTTATTTTTTAAAGTGACTTTTTTGTTATGTTTAGCAACATATTTTTTCAAACAAAGAACAAGAGATTAGTAGTCATGTTTTTGAGTTTTTAAATTGTTTTTAGGCAGCAAATATGTGTTTGTTGATTTAGAACATTACAAAATGAACTGAACAGTTTGCGGTGCTTGGCTGGAGTGATTGAATTTATATAAACACATTTTACATGGAACAACAGCACAACAAAGACACTATAAAAGGAAGAGATGGAAAAACAACTTTTATAGAAGACAAGAATGTTTTATATAAAGGTCAGGGAAAACAAATTGATTTTGTTTTTGTTCAAAATCGAAGGCCTCAGCCTCCGAAGCATCAAGTTAATTAAAAAAAAAAAAAAAAGGGGAGGGGGCTGGCAATACAAGATCTGACCTAATATGGTCAACAAAACCAGTACAGTACTGATGACACGGTACACAGGGTGCAACCCAGTGGAGAGGAAATCTGACAGACATGGGAGGTCGCCTAATAAGGTTATGGAAGGGGGGGGAGCAAATGGACACGGCATTTCATTGGTTTGCGATTTGAATTTCAGACGCCGCTCGTGTCCAATGGAGATGCTTTCTCCTCCGACAGGCATATCATTTGAATTTCAGCCTGTCCCCTTTTGTGCGTGCGCGAGTCAATATGTGTGTGCTCGCATGTATTTTGGTGTGTTTGTGAGCGAGCAAGAAAGAAAGGGAGCGAGCAGCGTTCAGCTGGCGGACGAGGAAGGAAGGAATGTGCATGGGTGGTTTACAGCTGAACCAATGAGGACGGTGCCTGGCTCCAAAACACCTTGACAAGTGCTGCAGAACCAATCCGTGTTGTGGTGACACCATTGGCACCCCATTTTGTTTCCTGACACATGCGTGGCTGGCATTCAGCGTGGGACTTTTTGGCTCATACCAAGAGCATGAATGTATTGCCTCAGGCATGTGTGTATGACATGGTGATTTACTGGGGAGGGATTTCTCTCTGTCTCCCTCCCTGAAGAAGCCTCTCTCTATCTTTGATGGCTCTGGTTCAGACATCCAGACTCTGTGGTTAGAAAATCACCATCTTAGCCAGGCCGTTTGCCAAACTTGCCTAAAATCCGCCCCCCTCTTTCCGCACCCTGACACCCCATCACGAGTGGCTTGCGGGTTAGCAGTCACATCTGCATTGTCATTAAAATGATAATGGTTTTGGTTCAAGCTCGGACGAAGATGATACGCTCAGCAAAATGGCGTAGTCATCAAACGGGGATGACACACGTGGTGGACGCAGGCGATGGTCTTTTTTTCCTCCCCCAAGCTTCTCCTAAAACGATTATCCAACAATTAATCATGTGAGTAGATACCACATCATGCCATTTTGTCTCTTCGTAGCCACGAGGCAATATTACCTTTTGACGACATGGGGAGAGGCAAGTCCCATATTAAATTTGTGAGGGCGCAAGAGAGGGGGAACATTACTTTTAATACCGTCTGAACATCTGTGTTGCCAAGTGACGACAGTTGATAAAAACAAAATCCCCAGGGAGGAATCAGAGTTTTATGAACCTGAAGCGGCGGTAACCACAAAGCATTAATAAGAAAAAGGTGTCTTTATTTCAAAAAGTGGCAGCTTGTCATCATCATGCATCAAGATTCTCAATGTGATATTAGGCATCTTTTTTTTTTTTCAATTGCATACCAGAAAGTGCTTCCTGTAGACTCTTTATGGTTACATCATACAAATATTTTTGAGGAGAAAGATTGATAAGCAGTAGCTAGACAAGAATCCATGTGGAAAACATAAGTGGGAGACAAGGAAAAATCTATGCATAACCTACACACACACACAAGTCAACACCCACACACAATTTCCTCGCCCTCACTGTGCTTTTTTTTTTTTTTCTCAATGAAAGTCTTTCACACGGACGACACACGTCTCGGCAGCAGTTGCGTGCGCCCGCCGCAAAGACGACAAAAGTTCATCTTATTAACTCCTGACAAGCCTGCTCTCGCTCGCTCTCTCTGGCGCAGGAAGTGGCGTGATTAAGCACTCCTGACGCAATCTAATTGTCTGTCCCGTTTCCCAAAAAAAAAAAAAAAAAAAAAAGGAAGAAAAGAAAATGAGAAGCCCTATCACTCCCTCCCACAAAAAATGTACCCCTGAGTCCACGTTGACAAATTCTTTAACAAGCTGTGGTTAAAAGGAAGCTGGTTTTACTCTGAGTCACCCCCCTCCTTTCAAACGGTTTACTGGAAATAAAGAGGGAGGAGGAGGGAGGGGGCACTTTCAGAGAAGTCACGTGACCCAGTCGGGCAAACCACAGCACAGTGAGCCTTTGACTTGCACTAGGCCAGGGGGGGAAGGCAGGCAGGCAGGCAGGCAAGCAGGCAGGCGGGCAGGCAGGCAAGCATACGCCCAGCCCAGTGCAGATGGCCCTGATTTGGGTTACAGGAGATACAATCCTGGGAGTTGGCAATCAACATTTCACAGCCTCTTAACCCTTTCGCAACCGGACTCCACACAGGAAATTCCTAGATTTCATATTCTTGACTCTCGCCGCCGTCACACATTCCCATCTGGGGATGACGCTGAACTTCGGCACATTTTTAGAGCCACTGATATAAGCAAGCGGCTGGCTGGAGCCTTCGCGAAAAAGACATGACTTCACTATTCCTAAATAGACGTGGTGAAAAAATAAACCCGAGCGAACGCTGGGCATCGCACATGGCGGGAAGTTGGCACGTGGAGGCTAGCAGAAACACCGTAAGATGCTGCCACCTAACAAAAAAAAGGGACAAAGCAGTTGTGGGCAATTGACGTGAGGACACAAAGTTGGTGCTACGCAAAAAGCGTCCCACTACTCTTAATCCGGTAGAGTCTGAGATCAAAGATTTGTGTCCAAATCCATCATCCACGGATGAATTCCTCCGTTCCCCCCTCAAACGTGGCGGAAAAAAGGTAACGCACGGAGTGGTGCTCCGAGATGTCCTTGGAAAAGATGGAAACATACGAATCGTGTAAACGCGCATCCAGATGCCGTCCAATCAAACGAGGAGAACGCTCGGGCGGGCGCGGGGGCTGCCCTGCTGCCACACATCATCAGCGAGCCAGTAATGCACAGTGGGAGATGAACACAGTGCGTGAGAAAGAATAGGCGCATAGGAAGAGTGGGACAAAAAAAAAAAAAAAAAAGAATGAGAGGAAGAGGGAGAGCGAGACGACGGGTGTGTTTTAAGACGGCAGCATGCAACGTCACTTCAAATCTGCTCTCGCTTGGATGCGCAAAAGATGCTGTTGTTGCATCACGACAAGAGTGCGACCAAAGTCACGCCGTTAAAAAAAAATATCTCTTACACTTTCCTGTGTGATGTCATTGTTCGGATTAATAAAGTTAATTAGCAGGACCGTACGCCAACCATGCAAAATTGTTTTGAAGCCAATTCTAACACAATGATGCTCTTTTTTTTTTTGGTTAACATTACATTTTTGTCGAGTTTTTTATTTTATTGTAGATTAATTGCTACATACAGTACATACATGAATGTATATAAATGAGTGGTGTCAGTTCAATTGAATTCCAGAACTTTCTCGCTGAGTCATAAGTTGTGAAAGCACACAGCAGTCACGTGCCGAGGTGTGGCTGGCTAAAGCTTTTGTCCGCAAGCGGGCTTACTTAAGATCAATGTTTGATTGCTTACAAAATAACAATGGAATGCGGAATGAGCAGACGGCTGATGCCAAAATAAAGGAACGTGAGAAGGAGAAGATGGAAAAATAGAGATGAAGATGATGATGGGCTGAAAAGGCACGCTATCACCTACGCCAGCAGAGTTTGGCTCCGAATAACTCAGTATTGAGTCATTGTCTGTCCGGGTCATAAAGTGAGGCGGAAGCTTTTGTAGAAATTAATGCTCGACTGTTTATCCTTAACTTAGCGCTGACTGACATCATGTGCAGACAATACGCACTCTCCGTGTCGATAAATCTCAATTCAAAAGGCAGATGTGACCTACTGAGCAGGAGGCTCAAAAAGAATGGCCAGATATAACAGAAAAACAGAACGGACCGGCAGATTTCAAACGTGTGAATCAAAACGTCAAGCAAATCGTCAATCTGCTATGCACGTGTGGAATGTCGCATCCCTGCTTTTAGAGTTTTAAAGTTCAAGTTTAGGAAGTGCTAACAAGCCCAGTTGGGTGTGAAGGCACCAAGGTTCTGATACACTAAAAGGAGCTCGTAGCTATAAAAATAAAAAAAGGAGCCGCTGTGATTTTGGGGAGGCTTCCTTCGTACGAGGGCAAAAAGAGGAAGTGATTTGAGGGGGACTAAATCTTTACAGGAGGAGGAGGGGTGTTAAAGGTGAGAAGGTGAGAGCGAGGGGCCTCAATTAACACAATGAAAAGAGCCGCCAAGAAATGAAGGTCCGCGTCCACCTCATTACTTTGATGTTTCCTGCCACAGCGGAGCTGTAAAACGGGGGGGTGAGCGCTACGACCCACCAACAATGTTACCATGATATTCTTACGTACGTGGACAGAAATGAAGAAAAGACATTCAAGCTTGCATTTCCATACCAGGAGAACCCAACAGTTGTATGGAGATGGAGAACTTGAGGGACCTCCCCAAAACTTGTTGTTTCCACAGGTGTCGAGAAGGTGACCTGTTTTTAATTGGATTTAATTTGAATTGTTTTGAATTCGAGCAGCACCGTCTCGTGTGTGATGACAATACAAAGGATTTTCTTTCTTTGATTTGATAATGATGAACACATTGTGGCTGTAAATCAAACATACGCTGACATTTAGTATAGGATCAGTGTTGTCTGCACACGGGGAAACATGAGATTTGGATTTATTGTACTTGTGTGGCTCAAAAAGCTCAAATGGAGTTTTAGCAAGCGCCTTTGAAAGTGACAAAAAACAAAAATTATTTGAGAATCAGAACTCTCCAGCCACTTACATCCACTCAAGTATTTTTTTTTTAATGTATTTTCACTTTTTTTTAGTTATTCCCTGTGACCATTATGTTTTTTTGTTTCTTCTTCTCACGAAACAACAATTATTTATGCATGCAGCTATCACCATCGTGTGGAGCTCCCGAAAACCTCGTCATCAGACTTGTTCTGAAGAAAACCACAGCTGATGGGACATGGTCATTTCCCAGTAATGTTGTGATCATTTGAAACTGTTAACATTTGCAGGGAGCTGGAGAACATTCAACATGGCTCAAAATTACGGGCAATATAAATGAACTGGCAAAAATCCTCATTTGCTGCTGATGCAAATGCAACAATTGGTTAAAAGTGAGAAACCACTTGGGGGAAACTCTTAGCACCTTTTGGGTTTTCCCTTGAATCTTAAAGCTACACTTGCACACACATCTGCCTCTGTGACCAAAATAAACTTTTTAAATAATTTTTTTTTTTAATCTGTGTGCTTCTTGAAGGGCAAGCATAATGACACTTGGATTAGTTGTTGTCTGCAAACTTTACTAAGTATAACTGGCAAGAGGTACTCACCCGCATAAACACTTGCAGACTGATGATATCACACACACAGACACACACACACACACACACACACACGCACACAGATACAGTTAGTCGGTGGATTTCTTCCTCTGCCTTCATGCTCAAACTTCAGCGTTGCTTGGCAGGAGCAGCTTGGGAGAATTCAAGAATAAAAACTGTGTGGAGAGACACAGAAGAAGGGAAAGTGGTGAGAAAATAAACAACAACAAAAACATTACAGGAGTGAATCCGCTAGTAAAAATAGTTTTGAGTCAGCGAAGGACCATCCTGCCATCATGCTCACAGTGACACAGAGTCAGATTGTGAAAACTGACAACAAAACAGAAAAAAAATGCAGTTTATTAGGGTCAGACTAAGTACGTGTTTGGGGGCAAACACAGACGATAGCTGGACTTAAACGACAGCAAGGGTGAAATTAATGATCATGATGGAGAATAAAAAACTAAAATATTGAATATTCATAGATTTTTTTAGCATATTAAAAATGTGCTTCACTTTTATTCCTCCTTTTTTTTAACGAGGATACAGTAATAATGTAAAAATGATCTTTAGTCACGACACCAGATGAGACATACTTGAATCATACATTGAGAGGTCCGGTTCAAATCATATCGATGGCCCTTTTGTAATTATAGTTGTGCGTGAGAAAGCGACAGGAAAGAGGCGTGGGATGGATTTCTTACGCAAGTTGTGGACTTGCCAGCTTTGTGATCTTGACCTGATAAACCTTTCCGACTTATTTCAATGCTGCTTGCACATATTTTCTATCCAAGTCAGAGAGGAGATGAACACATGATTTGTAACAGCGTGGCTAGCTTGACGTGTTATTTCATACATATATATTTAAAAAAGCTAGCTGGCTTTATTTAAAAGAGGTTCAATTCTGACTAAATGCTAGAATGTGATTCATATAAAAAAAATGATAAAAAGGTCAAACTGTGCAAAGTTTGGTTGAAGTACAATTAGGCACAATGACAATGAATCAAGTGAGATGATGAACGTGATCAGGCTGTAATTTTGCAAGTCCCTTCCACACTGTACAGTCATTTGAATGGATTTGGATGATTGACGGATGTAATCAAACAGGTTAGTAACAGTTGACTGGGCCACAAAGGGGGCCAGTGTAACTCTGCAATCCGTTTGTTTAAGCTCATGCACACATGCGCGCCTCCAAAGGGTGCTTGTGACGCACTTGGGGCAGTTTGGCATTACGCAACGGAGCGCCAAAGCAATCTGGCTAAACTGGGCTGGAGAAAGAACCAAGTACCGGACTTAAATTAGGCGAGGCAGGACAAGACTTGACAGATGTGGGAGGGGAGAGCAATGGTGTGTGAGCAATGTCTTTGGACAGACAGGCAACTCCTTTTGATGACACACACATTGGTCTCTGGATTTACACTTAAGGGAGACTCGCACCTACAAACATTCAGACAAAAAAAAAATCTGAAATGTATTTTTGTGTGACCTTTACAATGCAGACTTAAAAAGGGGAAACGTGCTGCTTGATTATGGAAGAAAACAGTCATCACGATTATTTCGGGAGTAATTGAAAGTACGATTATTCAAATGATCATTAGGTTAGTGGTAGAAAAGAAGAAAATGTTTAAAGGTCAAATTAAATTCCTTTCAAACATTAGAATAACGTTGTTTTGCAACCAAAAAAAAAAAAATACAATTGGATTTTTGTTTTCTTCACTAGTAGTGCCAGAATAGTTTTGGTGAGCACTATATCATGTAATATATTTACATATTTTAAGCACAGTTCAATATAAATATTAAAGATGCTAGTATTGCGTTTCTGTTGTGTGCACATTATGGAAACAAGATAACTAGAAAATCAAAACAAAGATCACTTTACGCTTCAAAATATTGACAACTTTCATGAAGGCTGTTGTGTCAAGATTAGATTGATTCGTTGAGTTCTCCGTTGATTTTTCACGACGGATCCAGGCTGCATTGTTCCACTAAATTGTGTCCGTTTACCATGCGTGCCTAATTAGGGCAGGGTTTTCCCCACTTTGTGCCATTTTGTGGAGTTTCCAACATTTCACGTTTTGAGCAAGTCTTGAACTTTGATTTTTTTGTAACAATTAAACTTTTGAAAATTTGGGCGTTGCAGCATTCTGGGGGGATTTTTTTTTTTTGTTACAAGCGTGCCAGTGAAAATGAACCTGCCCTACCTTTTTTTCTCCACCAGAGTTGTACAGTACATATGCCCCCCTCTCAGAGGTTGCTGTTAATATGATAAAATATTACTGTATCAAGTATAACATTATTAAAACTCATTTGTTTCACTAAAACACATACACAGAGACACGCACTCACTCATAAATTTCAGTTGGAAACGACAGTCTTCAAATATTTGACGTTTAAAAAAAAAAAAAAAAGATAATCTGTTCTGATCTGGTTCAACTTGATTTTTCTGGACTAACAAAGACGGACAATTAAGTGTGCCTTATGTTTTTGCTCCCTTTCTCTTTCTTTCGCTCATCTGTGTGTGCATGAGCGGGCATGCGGTAATAAGGACGGCGAGGCAGACATGCTTGGGATGCCCGAGATGTTATATTTGCAAAGCCATGAATCCAATGAATGGATGAGAGCTTGGTGCAGATGCGTAAGACATTTAGGCAGCTCTATGACAGGATGAAGACGAAAAAGTCATGAACGTGAATGATAGCAATTTTGCCTCTTATCTATTTTCTTTTTTTTTTTTTTTACAGAAAAAAATACAAATAAAACGACTTTTAATACTGAGAGCTGCAATTGACAACAATCAATGCCTAAATTTAGGAGTGAGCTGTGGAAAAATCTAACTAATGTAACTTGTGAGTTAGCAAGGCTTAATTATCTGTAGAGGTTTGTAAAAAAAATAATAATAATAAAAAAATATATAAGAACGTCCTTATTCCCAAGATGCTTCCAAAGAAATGCTTGAACGCAGAAATAACGATGTACAGGAACAAGGTTCCTGTACAAGTGAGCTTTCAAGCTCTGTGGGGCCCCAAAGTGAAACAAGATCCCGGCAGTGCTCTTGCTCTATTTTATCGTTTTCACGGTCTGTAAATTAAGCATTCACTACCCACGAACCTCCTCCCTGGGAAACAGCAGGTTAAAATACACTTGATGTAATGCCAATAAGTGTGCTTTTTCTTTCGCTACGCATGAATGCATGTTTGTTTTTTGTTTTTTTTTTAAATCTCTTTCTAAGAACCTGTTTGGCCCATGTACAATCATCTCCAGCAGTCTCAGCAGGATGCACGGACCATAGACTTCACAAGTCAAGGAAGAAGACAAGTGGCACCACACTGTCCACTTAGGTAATTCAGGATTTGCAACGCCCTCTACTGGAGAAATGTCAACACTTTACGACACAAAAATCTGGGCTGTAATGGGTGATGGATGTGTCATCAGTTAGGGATGGGTTTTCTTCTCATCCTTAAACTAATTGATTTATTTGGTAGCCTTCTCTTTGATATATCGATTAATAAGATCAATAAGATCCCACTGATGCTGTGGAAGCTCGAATCAGGAACAAAACAGAGCTGTGCAGACATTTTTATATTTTACAACAACTATCAATTTGAGCATACCACGACAATATTGTTTTGCGAGATCCTTTATCTCCCCTTTCCATGAAATGTCCTTAGATTGAGAAGGGTTCACGAGTCAACAGGTCAGAGAGACAGGTCAAGTTGCCATGGTGATCGCACCCTGCTTGGATAACCCTCATCACCCATTTGAAGCTCTCTGGCACCCTCTACTGATCAAGTAGGAACATAGCACTGACACGCCACACCGAATAAACAATTATTATATAATACGGTGGGTATTGAAATTTTCTTTTCATATCACACTATTGTATTAAGTAGATTGTAAAAACAATAAAAGTCCAATTGCAATAAATTAGTAAATGACATACATTTAATTTTTTCTGCTAATTGCCTTCAGTTTATATCATGGATTGCACTTGGCGATATTTAAGCTATTTTATTGATTCATTGTTACACAGTGCATGCATTTCTAACGGAGGAGAAAAAGATCTCTGAAGGTTCGGAACTCCTGTTTTCAAGCCAGTGTGACATTGAGTGCAATAACGTTGCCTGAAAGGCATGGATGTTGCTCAACTTCTCATAGCTCGCCTGTTCTTAATAATTCTTCCTAAGACCACAAACTGAGGCTGTATCTTAGTTACAGCCAATTACAAATAAGTAGTGTAAGGGTTGGTTTTTAATTCCACTCAATCGACAAAATTCTTCAGATAATTGATTCTGACTTACTTTAGAAAATAGCCTCATTAAAACACCAGACCCATATGTAAGTTAATCAATTTGAATATATTTAATCTATCCAAACAATTGTAACTGTGTCTAAATGGACAAAAATATCTCCAAAATGTTGACTCAATTTCAGGCAAAAATGCAATAAAACGCAATGAAAACATCCACATAAACCTGATCTATTGGAGGATCAAACGAAAAAAAAAAATCTTGCTTTAAAAACAATCCAATTCATAAAAAATGCATGAGGGCGGCCCCAGCAAGGAGCACAGAGTTTCATCATGAACCCAATGACACCAAAAGCTGCAGTAGCAACAACACTCGCTAGACGGCGACATTCTGCTTTGAAATCTCCAAAAGTCAGCCAGCCTCGACTCCGATTGCATGTGGGAGGGAATTATTTATTTGGGCATTTAAAAAGAGCAAACAGCACGTCGTGGTTTCACTTCAGGTCTAGCGGGCGAGGCTACATAAGTCTGACAGCTTTAATGACAGATGGAGCCAGAGCAGCAAACACAAGCAGATGTCTGTGCTCACTTGATCTAATCAACAGTGCAAGACCTCCTTTGCTATAAAGAGCAAAAAAAAAAACTCTCAGGAGATGGAGAAAGTAGAGATGGAACACAGAAAGGAGGGTGAGTGAGTGACAGGGGTTGGGGGGGGCAGAATTGTGGGAGGCGGGCGCCAGAGTCATTTTATCCTCGTGCGCATTCAGTCAGAGGGGTCAGCGAGTGCGATTGTTCTAGAACTGCCTGTCAAAACAGTGCAGCCCCGACTCACGTGTGCCCCCCACTCTGAAATTCATGCACGCGGCAAAAGCACCACCACCACCATGACCTTGTTTCGAGAGCTGCGTCACAGCAGCAACATCACACGCAGAAGCAAGTGAACGACATCACACAACACGTTGAGGAGAAAAATGTTGTCTTACCGAAAGAGCCCGAGCGAGGTCGTGCCAAAAAAGGAAGGGGGATGCCGAGGCCAACCTCTCGTCTTCACGTAGAGCGCAAACTGTCGAGGCCAGAGAGAGGGACAGTCAAGCACATGGCAGGGACACGCTATCAGAGTGAGAGCAAAACAAGGAAGACAAGAAAAAGAGGGGTGGGGGTACCACTGAGAGAAAGGGAGGGACAGAGACGGAGGAGTGCGAGAAGGTAGAGTGAAAGTGTACCAAACGGAACTTTAAAGGCTGGGAGAGGGCAAGTGAGTGGTGGAGAAAAAGAGAGAGAGAGGGAGTGAGTGAGAGACCTTAGGAGACAGAGGTTGTTGTTGTTTTTGAATTTAAAGGACAGGGCCGTAGGCTACGAGTGTTCAACCCACTGACACAAGAACAGCTCCATTATTCTGTCTACTGACAGATGAGATTACACAACTCATGAAGGCATAATATATATGACATAATAACACAAGCAAAGAGCTCTGCTTCCCTGGAATATGATCACTGCCATCTATATCTTTGTTTACATCGCTTGCTCGCGTGGGATTATTGGAAGTGAGGTGGCCGGGTTGGAAATGGGCTCTGACGGGAGAAGATCAACTTCCCGGGAAACCCAGCAAAACAAAAACAATACGTCCAGGCTCGCTCTCTGCTGGCCGGCTACTGGAAAATATCATGCCAACAATAAGAGTGTGGTCGCTAAGAAGCCGTTGCACAACATCTCCGAGGAAGGAAGGGGGGAGCATAAAAGTTTCAAAGTGTGACAGGTTTTGGCAAGGAAAAAAAAGTAGGTGAGGCCAGCCGGAGGGTTTTCATTCACTCTCTGATATTAATGTCTCCGGTAATTTATTTTGACCATTAAAAGCAAAAGATAGGCAAGCCCAAACTTTGTAAAAAGTTAAACATTAACTCTATGGCTCATCGAAAAAGCAAAGGAACACTCATTTGCGAGGACTGTTCTGTTGAATAAGTATAAAGTTTTCAGCAATTCAATAATCAAACTGGTGATTGTTTTTTCTATCACATAATCAAAGTGTGATTATCACAGAGGTCTAATTTGGGGTGTTCAATAGCATCCATCACTACTTTTCACCGTGCAAGCGTCAAACATTCAGTAAAATAAGAACAAACAAAATGAGAAAAAAAAAAGTTTGGAGTTGGTCTCAGGTGCGCTTGTAATAAAACACCCCACAATGGAAACTTTCATTTCGACAATCATTTATCAATATGCTAGAGTGACGTATCTTTATGCAAGCATCAAATTCGCCCTCAAATTAATAGCAATATCCCTTAATGATTTCATATGGATACATATTTGGTTTTGTTTTAACGCTTCATTCGCTTGCGGGACGCCAGAACACCTGTTGCACGTAAAAGTCGTTGAACAGCAGGTAGATATAAATGTTTGCAAAACAAATACGTCAGTACTCACCAGTAACAAAGTTGATTTGATTTGGAAATAGCGTGGTTCCCCTTACGGTGTGCATTATAATAATATACGATATGCAAGCAGAAGTCGAGGTGTTTCCGTGTTTACCGAGTTGGTCGTCTGATAATTAACTTGACTGATTTCAACCGGTTTGAACTGGCCATTGAGGGCTGTCAAAATGGACCTCAATTTAATTTTAAACATACTGCAGGGTTTTTTTTTTTCAATTGAGAAAAAAAACATATTTTTACTCAGTGACAGACAAAACTAAAAGGTGAAGTATATATATATATATATACATATATATATATATATGTATATATATATATATATGTATATATATATATACACTATAAATTAATCTGCAAAATTTTACCAAGCAGATGTGGATATTACATATCAAAAGATTTAATCTGTTCCAGAACTATCCTTCACATCTTCAGCCTGTACATGTGTTAGAAATTGTAAAGCTATACAACAACAGATGCCTCGAATTCTCTCGAGTAACCTGTTGTGTTCTCACGTATCCTTGAGAAGCACACGTGATTGAAAATGTTGCCTCTCTCAGAGTACGCTGCTCGCGGTGCTTGTGGCTCACCACATCCTCTTGTCGTTTACAAAATAAACACTTTGTCGTCACACACTTAGAGGAGGCCTCCCCGAGCGCACGCGCTGACCTTCCCGGGGGCCTCACAATGTTGTAAAATACTTGCCGTGCAGCCCGGGAAATTTCTTTAGTCTGCTGACCTCCAACGGCATCTCTAATGGAGAAAACACAAGTCCTATCAGTATGCAAGATGAAGCGTAATGACAGGAAAATGATAAGCGTGTCCTCAGATTCCTCTC
The DNA here is from genome assembly GCF_059516105.1 of Syngnathus floridae. Lineage (NCBI taxonomy): Eukaryota > Metazoa > Chordata > Actinopteri > Syngnathiformes > Syngnathidae > Syngnathus > Syngnathus floridae. Next base: position 7,844,672 of record NC_142427.1, on the reverse strand, counting down.
CTGCGCAGGATTAAATATTTCATGAGGAAGACTAAACAATGAACCAGAAGGTCTTATGAGTTGACAGCGCCAAAACCGTCAAGGTCAACCCTTGTCTATCTGTAATGTGAGTCTTTTTTTTTCCCCGGCTGGGTATGTGATTGTGAAAGCAAACAAAATGAACACTTTTGTCTGGCAGAGGTACGATTTTTCTTTGGGGAGTAGTCATATCAAGAAGGCTGCAAAACAATAAAGAGCACAAACAAACCCCCCAAACTGCTGATAAACATTCACTATACTATACTAAATATTGCCTGAAAAATTGGGATAGACTCAAAAGTCATTTATCTGGCCTGACACTTGGGGGACCAAGCATATTTCAGGGGAGGCAGAGCCCCCATGGCCCCCCCTTTAGCTCTGTCAGTGGTACAAACTAGCAATTCCAGATTAGACTTTATCTTTAGTTTGAATTAAAGTAGTTTTTTCAGCACAAGTTAACATAATTTAGTTATTCAAGATTTCTGTTGCAGTTCTTTTACCCCCAAAACAATAAACTCCATAAAGATAGCACTTTACAGGAAATTCATATTTATTGGTTTGTTTTGCTTAATATTCACAAGTAATTTTTAGTACCGCTCTTCATTCTTTATCACTTTTGTAAATCAATCCCATTCCAGCCTTGTAGCTGAATGTGCTATGCTTTGAGATTCAAAGCCAGGCTCAGGTTGTGCCATAAATATATTTTTAAAAATAAATAACTCCACAAGGTCAGATGTGTGCTCAATGTCCCATACCAAAGGAATTGGTGGGAGAAATTTATATGTTCAAACAATTCAACGTGAGTCGGGACAGAGCTGTCCCTTTAATGTCCAAAACTTTTGCAAAAATTATTTATTTAGCGTTAATGGGCAAAGTGGTCTCATTCGAATCGCATGCGTTACTGCAATGGCATGCCTTTGAAGCAAGCTCTTGGCATTTAAAACATGCCACCACTTGAACTGTCAACAAGAAAGGAGCTATTCATTTGATGCAAGCGGATTTGTGCACACAAAACACACACGTCAACAACAAATCTAGTTAATGTGCTTCATCATACTGCGGTAGACAGTTTCACTGTTAAATTACTGTCTGTATATTGAAAACAGATCCATGTCAACATGCGTGATGCAGCGCAGCACGAATCTAGCACTTGATTGCGCAACTGCTTTCTACCAAAACAACTCAGACCTGATGAGTAACTACTCAGAGAAAAAGAGAGAGAGAGCGAGAGAGAGAGGAAAGCTAATACAGGGCACATAAACCTCAGGCTGAGAGGTCTAATGCGTGGCAGAAAGCTTTCATAGTTGAAGATAAGCATGGAACACTTAATTAATTATGAAATCATGGCACAATACAACGTTTTTAGATAAATGTGTTATGGAGTCACAGGCACATTGAGAGCAGTGGGCCAAATCTCTAAATGTTGGGGTGTGGCGATGGAGGAGATAAGGCACATATGCCAAAAAAACCCAAAAAAACCCTCAAGCTTTCCATTGGGAGGGGTGTGGAGCTGGAGCAGGCTGCAAAAAGACATAAAACAAGACAAAAGGTTCATATTAGGCTGGCACGAAACACACGAGACAGTTCAATTAAAGCTCTATAAATAAGCAGACTACTTGCCCTGGGGCGGTTCTGAGAGTTGGGAGTTCTCCATGGGTTTTGCCTAACAAAAATACATTTGTCCAAAAAGCAATCCAAGATAAAGTTCTGAGAATAAAGTCAGAATTCTGAGAATAAAGTCAGAATTCTGACTTTGAAGTCAGAATTCTGATTTTATTCTCGTTAGATTACTCTCCAGTACGATAGATAGCGCTGTTCTGCCCGTCAAAGATTAGGAAAAGAAGAAGGGTAAGACCTCCAATACACGAGGTGGCGCTAGCATGTCTTTCTACGATTCAAAAGAACAGAGGAAGAAACCCGGCTCATGCCTATTTGGTAGTTAATACGTGGAGCAGATTTGAGTGAGTAACTTTTCGAATGTCCTGTGAATAAATGTTTACGAGCGAGTTTAACGTCGGCGCCACTGTCATAGAGACCGATGTGCTACTGACGAAATGTTTGTAAGCGCTAACAGAAGCTAACGTTAGCTCGCGGAGTTGACCGCCATTCAACGGAAGAGACTATCTAAATTCATTAACCGTATACAGTGAATAATTTTAGTCTCATTGAGACAACTTTTTAGAACAAGATCTCTGCAATGATAATATAAGTGTGCGATTCCATTAAGAAATACAAGATGAACTGGAGTCAACTGTGAGTAGGGTTGAAAAATGTTCTGTACGTGGGCAACTCGTATGTGAAAAGAAACTTTTTGGGATAATTTATAAACATTGCAAGATCCAAAATAGTATAATTTTTTAGATAAATATTGCTCCTTTCGCTGAAAATTGCACAGCCATGACTCATCCATCCTAAAAGGTCCAATTCCAAACTCTCTTAACCCCAATGTTTGTTAATTATTAAGAGACAACTTTCATTGTTGTACATCCTCCTATTTCCACAATTTCCCATGACGAGTGTCCAACTAAAATATTTTATGAGGGTCTGACTAATATTGAAATGTTCCTGCAGAAAAGTGAGTTTGAGAAACTAATGCATGTATTCATTTGCTGTACCCCAGGTTTAACATGGACATCCTCCAGCGTCCATTGGACATGCTCAAAAGTCCACTGGGCATGGGTGTCGCTGCAGGACTGGGTTGCGGGCTCCTCCTGGGTTGGCAGCTGGGTGGCCACTTGGGTCCATTCCCCAAATGTCTGTTTGGCGGCAAGGGGTCCGGCTCGACCGAAGCGTTGGAGATGGGTGAAGGAGGGGAGTTCAAGATGATCATGGTGGTACGCAATGACTTGAAGATGGGCAAAGGGAAGGTGGCAGCCCAGTGTGCCCACGCGGCCGTAGCGGCCTACAAGCAAGTGCAGCGTAGGAACCCTGAGCTCCTTAAGATGTGGGAGTACTGCGGCCAGCCTAAAGTGGTGGTGAAGGCCCCGGACGAGGACACCCTGATTCAGCTCCTGGGGCTCGCCAAGGAGATGAAGCTGCCTGTCAGCCTGATACAGGATGCGGGCAGGACACAAATCTCCCCTGGCTCCCGCACGGTGCTCGGCATCGGTCCTGGTCCTGCTGCGCTTATTGACTCAGTCAGTGGAGATTTGAAGCTTTACTAAAGCTCCCTCACAACCATTAAATACAAAGGAAATGCAATGACATTACCTGTTGGTATAAATCACTGGCACAGATAAGTGAACAAAGTTGCATTGGTTTTTTTTTTTTGTAAAGAAATATTCTGACAAATAAAGTGAAATTGAATTAGTGCTGAATCTCACACTGGTCTAATGTAACCAAGATTTCAGTGGTTGTGATGTGGCCACTTGCAGTTAAATATTTTTAAAATGTGTTAATATATGGCCATGCAAAATGACACTTTTACATTTAAGACAAAAATACTTTTTGACAAACCAGAAGCCTTTATTTTTTTTAGTGGAAAACAAAACCGCTGCTTCATACATTATGATCCTGATTATGCACAATCAAGTATCGTAAGTGCACAATTTCATCGTGGATAATTTAGGCAGGATTATAAATTCAAAAAGGAATGAATGATTTTCTGTATAGATGAAAACGTTTCGCTCTATATATATATCTATATATACTTCAAATTACCACATGTCCTGTGACAATTCTGAACCACTAGAGTATATTTGTTTTGAGAATTTCCGCAGTGACCCAGACTAAAATGTGCAGAAATGAGCTGCAGCATATGAAGGGTACATTAACCCTCCTGTGTTGGAATGGTCCTCCGTCATGGCATTTAAGCACAACGGAATCTTATCTGGATGTTGTACAAAGTCCTGCATAGACTAGAAAAAGTCAACCTCTCCTTTGACATTCAGCCCTGAAGAGTTTTGCGGGGGACATGACCGAGACGACAATGTAGTGTTTCCGGACTGGCGGTCACACGATCAAAAGAAAGGGAGCGCTAGCGGGTTTTGTGACGGAATATACAATATTGAATGCAGTCAGGAAGCTGTTCTCACACACACGAATAGGAAAAGAGTCTACATTAATTTCTTCTCACTGCTGTGTGCAAATCAGAAGCTTCTCAACGGAGAAGAGAACTAGCTCTTCCCCCGGCCCTCGCCCACCCTATTGTACATAAACCACATACCATTCAAATAAAATAGAAGAAATTAATCTAGTCAATAGGGAATGTGAGAAAATTAATCTGTTGTGATTAAATCTTTGAAAACAAATAAAACAATATAGTCCTTCATGAAAGCTTGTAAGGGAGAAAAGTACAAAAAAGGATGGGGGGGTTCTTTGCATGATCCCTAATTTGCTCCGTGTTGCGGGCAGGGAGGGACCATAATGGTCTGCTGAAGGACTTTTGGACCTCGGATGGATGCTAGCTCCAGTCAGCACATAAACAGGACAAAAGGATCTTTTACATGCCGTAGCCAAATCCTGGCGCGGCGGCGGGCTGACCGTAAGGGGCAGCGGGCGCCTGGTAGCCGTAGCCGTATGCTTGCTGGGGGGGCACAGGTACGCTGGGGCCTGCTGTCAGCATCAACTGTGGTGTGCCTGCAAAAATAGACATGAAAAAAGCTTCAGGAAAAGACAAGTGGGGGAAAAGGGCCAATAGAACCTGGCCTGAATTGTATTTTTATTCCATATTTGAGTTTTGTCCAAATGAGGATTGACACTTACCATAGACGATGGGTTGCGTCTCTGTTGCTTGTTCCTCTTCTTTTCTTAGTGATTCTGAGGTTTCGAGCTTGTCCACCTGCCAAAGCAAAACAATAAAGGTTAAGTGCCACATACAAACCACACAAACTTGTTAAACACACCAAAAGCGAACACAAATGTTTCCATTTAAAACATCCAAAATGGTTACACAGAAAAGTAAAATCTCGAATCTCAAATTAGATGACTGTCACTGATTTCATACTTTTACAGTTCCATCCGTGAGGACATGCACTGACATAAAAAAATAAATGACATACCTTAGTGAGGTGTTCTCTCATGACCTGAATGAAATATGGCATAGAAAAGTCCATGATGTTGTGCCTCCAGGAGGTCTCGAGCACCACATCGGGCCGCAGCAGGTCGTAGCAGGAGAACAAGCACGCCGCAAAACATTCATTCTTGTTCTGCTGCAGGAACCAGGACAGCAGCTCCTCGGCCAGCTCCGTGTCCTTTGACTCTGCTGCGTACTGCATGGCATCCTGCAGGGAGCACACGGCAAGCACATGAGTGAGGTTTGCAATAAGTCACAATCTCACACCCACCCAAAAAAAAAAGAGAACCGCACCTTGTAAAGCCTGTCCTTCTTACAGAGCTCCACACTCTGTTTCCAGCGGTTGTTGCCCTTGAAAAGATACGCGGCAATTCTTCGGAACTCAATCAGCTCGTGGTTTTCCAAACGCTGCGCAAGCGAAATGTTGTCAAAGTTGTCGTAGGCGTCTATTGATGTCCTCAAAGCCTAAGAGAGATTTGAAATAACATGAATATTTTCCCAGCAAAAATGAAGTCAATGACAAAAGCAGCTTGCTTACCTGATAGTCCTCTTCTGTGATGAAGAGGTTGTTAAGTGCTTCATTGACTGACTTGTTGTTGTGGTTCTGCACTGAGCGCAGGTAGGGCTTAACAAGAGGCAGCTGTTTCACCTGCGGAACGGAAAAACAACACATGGATGCGTGCACTCCACTATAATTTGCGGTGAGAAGCTAAAATGTACCTTGCTAAAGAAGTTGACGGCACGAGAGTGGTCCAGTCTTGGAGACAGCACGATGAGGAGATCATTCAATAACAGGGGCTTGAACTCCAAATAGAACTGAGTGGCTTTGTAGTACAGTTCCACATTGGCCACCTACAGGGTTAAAAGAGAACGAGAACATGTTAAACTAGAATTCACGTCATAAATGAATGCCCTCCTTCTTCCTTTATGACACAAATTCAAAATCTACCTTCGTGACGATGTCTTTGAACTGTCCTTCCTTCCAAGCATCTGTCGGGTGGTTCATCATGGTGATGATAGCGTTGTCAAACTCCTCATACTTGTCATATAGGAAAACCAGCTCGGCCCATAGGTGTGCTTGTTCCGCTGCTCTCAGGACCTTGGGGATGTTCACTCTTGACCAGAACAGTTCCAGGTGCTCCCTCATCTTCTGGGGTTTGAACTTGGAGTAAAGGATGGCCAGCTCGGTGAACATGCCCATGTGTGCGCGCTCCAGGCCCAGAGCTGCCTCCAGCATGGTGATCAGCTCCTCGAAGTAACCGCGGTCCTGCAGGGGAAAGTGGAGGACGGCTTCAGGTCACTCAGTGGTAAAAGCTGATTTTACTTCATGTCAAGTGTTAAAATGACTGGTTATAATTAATCAACTTGTATTGCGCTTAACAGTAATGGAAATCATTCTTACTTGGTAGTAATTGATCAGCTCTTCCAGTTCATCGGCATGCACCACAATGTGGAGGCCGCACATCTGAGCCAGTCGGAATTCCTGTCCATCTACGCAGGCAAAGCAGACTTCCTTCCAAGTACGGGTGCTGTTGGCTTTGCGGGCGCCATCGACAGCAGCCTGGTATTCCCCCAGGTGCACGAGGGTAGAGGCCAGTCGACCAAAGTTGGAGACGTTGTTGTACAACAACTTGGCAGCCTCGTACATCTTCTCGTCGTAGCAGCGGTCGCCGACCTATGAGATCGTAAACGTATTTAGAAAGGTTGCGTATTGAACAGGTACAACATTGGCATAAGGCAGCGAGAACACAGCTTGCCTGCTGAATGTGAGCATTGTTGGGTCCGTTGATGAACTCTTCCAATTCGGCTAGGCGGTTGGTCTTGGCCAAAGCAAAGATCAGCTCTGTCTCCACATAGGACTCACGGGCCTTCTTACGGGCCATCTGGAGGAATTTGACCAAGTCCTCCCAGTTGCCTAAAACAACGTACAGTTAGCAAACACAAATCCTCCAATTCTTGGGACAATCACAACCCAAAGTCAAGTAAAGTTCGATGGTCTCTTGCACCTGCCACTGGAGGATTCTTTTGAAACTGTTGAACCTAATCCTCTAAAACACCTTAATTATTCAATGTCTGTCCACCAGATGGCATCACTGTTTATGACTTTGTTTTATGACCTAGGAGGTTTGCTCAAAAATTGGTGGCCCTTTCTCTTTACCGCTCTTATCAGCAGCCTGGACGACCTCCATGTATGCAGAGGGGTCATCGGCTTTGATGTAGGAGTCTATGGCCTCTTTGACGAGACCCTGTTGGAGTTGAGCCTTGGCCAGCTGGCTCCACACTGCAGGTTCATTGCAGCGCTCGGCAAACTCGTAGGCCCGGTCCAGGTTGCTAATGTGTTCAATCAGCACCTAGAGACAAAAAAAAAAAAAAAAAAGTTAAGTTAAATGCTTGAGCTTCCTGCACAAAGCAATAACGACTTACCTGCACGGCCGATGTATTGACGTCAAACTTTTTGAAGATGGCAAAGGCCTCCTCAAAGAGTTCGTTGCTGATGGCGATGTTGGCGATATCGGGAGCGTCGTAGTTGTCCAGTCTGTTGATGTACTCCATCACACGGGTGCGGTCAGCTTTGATCGCGGTCAAGATCAGCAGATTCTGCAGATTTCTGCAGGCAAGAATCGAGACACACACTTTCAGCACCATTTTTTTTTAACATTTGTCAGAAATAGAAATATCACTCGAGGCTGCAATTGAATGAATACCTGTGTTCACTGAAAACAGAGTTGTCCAACACAATCTTCTCCAGTAGCTCAATGAGCTCGTTGGGCAAGTCAGCAGTCATGAAGGCCTTGACTGTGACCGACACCTCTTCTGGGTCCTGCGTTTCTGACAGTGCTGTCTGCACCACCTGAGAGACATCAAAAGCTTAGAGACGTACAGTCGACAAGGCACGGACCATCATCTCGGGAATACCTGGTCGATAAGTGGTCGTCGGTAGGGGTTTGTTTCCAGCAGCACGCTGGCCCAGAGCTCAGGATCCTTGCGACGCACCAGGTAACGAGATAAGCTCTTGAACAGAGAGTTCTCATTGCAGACCTGTGTGGAAAGAAACAATTTATGCCATTACAATTTGTCTCCCTCCCAATATTCCGACTATACAATTTCATATGCATTCTCTTCCTCTTAATTAAATGCCTTACATTGATCAACTCCTGGTCACACTGCCCCCTCTCGTAGGCCACACAGGCTAGGTGTGGGTCTCTCTTCTCGCAGTACTTGCCCACCACGCGGCTATCGTAGAATGGGTTTTCCCTCAGGAAGCGTTCTGGGTTGTTGTTGCTGTCGATGTAGATCTTGGCCAGGGCATTGTGGGTAGCTGGCTCCTCGCAGCCCTCGTGGATGCGAGACTCCAGCCATGGCAGCAGCAGCTTCAGTCTTTAAAAACACAATAGAAACAGTTTGTTGTTAGATGTGAGAGGCTGGTTCCCGATCTTCATAGTATCCCCTGTGTTTAACATAGTTTTGTTTCACACTATACCTGTTTCTCTTTTCCACCTCAGCCACAAGTTCATCAGTTGAAAACTGTCCCCTGACTACCAGAATCAGGCTCTTAATGACATCTTCTGAGCAGTCCACATCCAAGAGACCCCCGACCACCACAGGCAGACGACTTGGGTTTACCTATAATACAGATGAGGCTCAAGTTTGCATCACAAGCCTGCCAAGTAGCATCTCCATTTTATTTTTAGCCTTACCTTCTGAACATAGATCTCAATGTACTTCTGCAGGTTGTTGCGGTACAAGTACAGGACCAAGTCGTGGACAAAGTCAAAACGGTCACAAACGATGATGAGGGGAAGCTGGTCGGTCAATTTTGCTTCCTGTCCATGACAAAGAGAGAGAGAAAGGTGCTTTATTGCCACTGCAACCAACTACACAAGACAGTGAAGCAACAACTATTTTGTATTACCACCACACTGAATTGTGCACAGAGACCCAAACGCAGCTCAATGATTTCATCAAACTTTATGAGATATGTTGACCCAGCACGTGTGATGCAGTGTTTGCAATTTTAACATCCTCGTAGTAGCCGCTTCCCTATTTCAGAGGCCAATGCTGGTCCTCTGAACCATGATGCACTGGTGCGTGCTTGACACATTGCACCCGTCCACACAGGATTAACAAAGTGGGATTGTGCAATCGGTATAATCCAATAACATGCTGCACAGACTTGAGGCTCTACTGAAGAACTAGGCACTGATACGTACCAGACAATTTCATTCACAAAAGGAGTGCAGGGAACTAGCTCGTACGCCAATAACTGCAGTCATAAGGGACAGACAGCTAAGAGCAACTCAAGATATGCGAGAACTTGCTGCATCCCTGTGCGTGGATGGATTTATGGTGCACGAGATCATACACTAAGGTCCAAATGTCAGTTTCAATTCTTTGCCCCAAGTTTAAAGAGATCAGGGCTGATAACAAAAAAAAAGGAATAGATGCTTTACTATGTGGGAAGACAGATTTACCTGACACATGTCCTGTCATTCCAAAGACAGGGGAAAAGCACATAAAAAAATAATTCACCACTATAGGGGTAATTAGTTTAACACCAATAAAAACATAAAACACTCGATAGGGTTGAGTGCCATCATCAGAAGCTACTGAGGTTTAAAAATCACTTGTACCATATAACTGAAAGGAGAAGAGGTGACTTATTGTACTAAATAAAAACGAAATTATCAATCATGACAAATTTGTAGTCTCCCTCTGCTGTGTGTGCCCCTGCCAGCAGAGGGCAATATAATACAGCCATGGCAAAACAACTGTCACAACTGCTGGTCACCTGCATTTTGAGTAAACCCTATATTATACCGGTGAGTAAAGTTAGGTAAAGTCTGTCAAAATGTGTGTCTGCACCATTTGAGGAGTGTTCTAAGGTCAAGTTCACAAAAAAAGTGATGAAAGCTATTTAAGCAATCTTGAGACAAAGGTGTAATAACCTTCAGGAAATTCTTGACACGCTCAGGGTCGTAACAGTTGCTCTCTCGACAGATGCGCTCCACTTCTTTGATCTGGCCTGTCTTGCAAGCAGCCTGGATGTACTTGAAATGAACCTCGGGGTCTTGGCTGAAGTTGACAATGGAGCCCAAAAAGTAGAAGAGACCTGAAAGACAGGACAGTTTACATGAAACAACGTGACATTTTTCTGATGAATTTCATAGTAGTAGCAATAAATGATGGAAAAGGTCTCATGCCATCAATATCTTTTTTCCCCTCCAAGCCAAATTATCTTGAAAACATGTTATAAGACTGACAAAAGATGATTTAAAATGATCTCACCTTCAAAGCTCTTGAAAGATTCAAAGAGCTCTGTGAGAGACTGTGTGGTAAGTTGCTCGTGGTACTTGGAGGCCACCTGCACGCATATCTGCAGATTCTGCCGTATGTTGGCTGACAGCATGGCCCTGAGGCATTCCAAAGAGTCCTCCACAGACAGTGAGCCAAAGAAATTCACCAGCCACTGGAATTTGGAGAGGGTACAGCAGTTTTTGTCATGTTCATACTGCCTTGGAAATAATGACATTGAACAGTAGCAGATGGAGTAGTTCTACCTCAGGGTTGAGAAGGTGTGTGTGCACCACAGCCCGCTTAATGTCATACAGGTCCGTGTAGTGCTCCAATGCCCTTTGCAGCAGTCCGGCCTTCTCACAAAGTTGGGCAATGTGTGCTCGGTCATAGTTGGTGAACATTTGGTTGCCCAGGATAGCATCAGCAACCTAGAGACGACGACACAAAAGCAATAAAAGGTTAACTTGGAAGTACATTCTTTCTTCAAACCATGTATCCATCCATCCACCCACCTGAGGGGCATGCATGAGGTTCATCTCCAGCAGGCGGGTCTGCAGAGGTCCCTCTGATGGTCTGTTGTTCTTAAGGGCATCCAGCAGGAATGAGGTGCACTGCTGGATTAGATTGTATTCCATGAACACGTCCACGATCTGAGCAAACACAAATGGGAGATGACAACTGGAATTAGAGAACAGATTACCTGCACCTCATGTCTGGCGAATTCTAGTTAGAAAAAAAGCTTTTAGTCACACGGAAAATTGAAGGAATCATTCCAAATTGAACCTTGTCATTAATTCTAACCTGTGTGATGTCAGCCAGGGGCTCTTCATCCTGCACCAGCATCTGGGCAAACTGTAGGCCTTGTTCTGGGTTGATCCGCATGACGTTCCTAAGAAGAAATATCCAGTCTGGAGTGTAGCCCACCTGTAAAAATAAGGGGGGGTATTAATTGTCACTTCAGTGGGGCTATTCGTAATTGAATGAATTAGCCAGCTCAACATACCTTTTTGGCATAAAGGACAATCTTGGGGAACTGGCCAGTCTCTGCAAAACACTGAATGACCTTGTTGGGAACGTTGGCCCTAAGGTAGACACTAAGCGCCAAGGTGGGATCCACTGCCTTCACCAGGTCCCCAAGCTCCTCAGAGCACTCCAACTAAAAACAACAAGTAGGAAGGGCACATTACTTGGCGAGTTTCCCTTGGTGGACATAAATTCATCCAGACATTAAATACCTTGTCTTCCTTGAGCCACTTTTCCAAAAGCTGCTTTCTTCCCTGCTGGAGAACAGGCCTGCAAAGCTCCAGGGATTCAAATTTGTTAAGCTGGCCTTGGTCCAACAAGATCCCAAAGTACTGCAGCAGAGGAGAAGTCTGTCCTGCTTGAGTGGGCACGCCTTGGAAGCGGCGGATGGTGTCCGGGGTTCGCAAAATACCCTGACAAGAAAAAAAAAAAAGGAAGCGCAGCAACTTGGTCATGGAATCCTTCCTTCTAATTATGATGAATGCAACCTGTCAAGGAGAATACCTTTGGTGCGTTGGCAGCCACCTTAGCAGCTTCGGAGTAGTTGCCAGCCGCAAACAGGTTGTTGAATTTGCGGGCAAAGAGTTCTTCGGCACCAGCGAGGTTGTTGCGGACGGCCAACCGGAGAGCCAGATCTGGATTCTGCAGCACATTGGTGATGTATGGTATGATGTTTTCTTCCTCCACACAGACAGACAGCACCTGTTTCAAATGGACGTCGAAGGAACATTTCAGTCAAATCTCTTGGTATACAAGGGGCGTATTTGATTATCCAACTTAAAGGAAAATTCTACAACATGCATTTTCCGTTGCCTTCCACAGAGTCCGATCCGTACCGGATGGCCTTTGGACAAACCTTGCAAGCATATGACAAATACCTTAATAACACTCTAAAGCAAACTGTGCTGAATCTCACAGTGGGTCACATTAAATCTCTGTCTGGCCTTGGGCTTTGGCTCCTGAATACAAATGTATTCTGAGTGGGTCAGTGTCACGCACACTTTTATGTGAGCAGTCTGGCATCTGAATGAAAGGGGAGTAGAAAGAAGTAGTGGTATAAGGGAGGTGGGGGAGGGGGTGTCAAAGAGAAAGACTGTCTGTGTTGGACCCCCCCCTCTGCAAACAAGCTCAGCAGGTCAGACCTCCAGCCCATTACCATAGTGGATTAGACCTCATTCTTCTCACCACCAATGCAGCCTCTGTTGCTTCTATTGAGAGGTGAACGCCAAATGCATCAGGTTACCAATATTTCTCTCAAGCTATTTCCAAAACTGAGAGTCCAATATTTTCCAGATCACAGCTATCCACACAGACACGCATCCAGAACCACCACTGCCTTCGGATCAGTTTTCCTCGCTCCCCTCAATTATTCATGTGCTACATAGGCTGAGTGGAATATTCTTCATCAGCTGCCTGGATCCAGTTCTCCTTTACACTAACACTGAAACAACACACGACTCCCTCCCTGTGTGTGAAACGCTACACCTTGCATAATTTACACTGCTGTCATGCATGCTGAGGCTTCGAGAAGATACTGTCATTGAGAACAGAAGCAAACGCTTATGCATGTCAAATGGAAGGGCTTTCGAGGTTTTGAAAAGCAACTGTTTGTTTCGGTAATTTAAAGTTGAACATTTTTCCTAATCAATTAAGATAATGCTATTAATGATCGCACCTTGGTGCACTTACCTGTCCCTTTCTGTTGACCCCAATGATACCTGAGGTGGCCTCATGGGGAGCTGTGACAAAGATGGTCTCTCCACTGATGCGGTTCATATAGATGCAGGTGCCCGTTTCCAAGTCATACAGGTGAATGTAGCCATATTTAGTGATGAGGAAAACGACATCTTGCTTGGAGCTTATCTGGGTTTAAAAAAAAAAAAAAAAATGTAAGGAGAAAACTGGATCAAATTCAGATTTGTTCCATAATATGAAATAGGATATCACTTTTATACTAAAGCAATCCAAAATGTAGGTGCATAATAAAACCATGCATTTCATTCGACAAACATATCACCTGCATGGCGACAGGGAAGTCGTTCTGGGCCTCTGGAGGGAAGAAGACATCCACTGCTTTCTTTGGAAATGGTTGGTTGCCAGTTGGTGGGATTCCCACTTCAATGATGTGCAACTACACAAGTACGGGGGGAAAAAAAATTGACAATGGAAATGCCAACTGAATGGCAATCATTTTTCCATAATGCCTGCCCACTTACCTTCCCACCAGCCTGACTTCTGACAGCAAAACAGAAAAGTGTAGACTCCTCAGTATTGCCCTCCATCTTGAACTGGGCAAAGCTGGCAGCGTGGCCTTCAATGGGCTGAGAAACCTTCCTATCCACAGAATACAACTGCATGGCTCCCACCACCCGATTTTGCTAGTTAGGATGAAAGAGAACCACAAATTATTTGCTCAACAGGTTTAGGACCAATTGTCTCCTTTCAGACTTTAATAAATACTTCTAAAAATGTCCCTACTGAACTACAATGGACCATAGTAATGTTCAGATGTGCAAATTAGCCAAGTGTCATTATTGCAAGGGAAATAAATGGTTGGAATGTCTGCTGGTTTTGGTCCGCATTGTTCGGTAGCACTCGTCTGAGTGGGCGGCAACCAGTTCTGGGAGTACCACGCCTTCACCTCAAAGCCTGCTCGGACAGGAAATGGACGGATGTTCGATAGCAACTACCAGAAAGTAGTAGAGCTGGAACATCATGCTTGCGAATGAAACCAAATTGAGATGAGAAATTACCTGTGCGGAAATACCAATGAGCAGAAGCCACTTCTGCTTGGCATCAGTGCGGTAGTTGATAATCTGGCAGCCTGCCAGGCTGGAGTGGCGGTCAAAGACTTTGACGGGCTGCGAGTCACCCTCCATGCTCCAATGATAGACGGCCGTGTCAGTCACAAGTGCAACTGTATTGAGGGAAATCCACTTCCAAAAGGTGACGTCATCCGTCATGGTGTGCGCTTTCATTTTGCTCTTCATTTCAATGTTGAAAATCTGAAGGGTTTTGGCAGCTAAACACGGGAGGGAAAAAAAGCCACACCCAAAAGGTCGTTAGATTTGAAAGGCACAAATTCATACAAGAGGAAAGACAAAACTGCAACAGTAAAGGACAATGAAATTAAAAGAACTTTTGATCAGGCAACAACGGCCATACATGCTGCAGTCAGAAATAGCATCCAGTATGAATGAAATGTTACACGATCAAAATAAATAGAACAAGTCAATCACGTTCTGCTGCAAATTGCCTAAGGGAAGATGAATTTAAAATCCACATGGGGATCATTTTCGGCACGCCGTTTGAAAAAAGAAAACCCACCAGGGTCATTGAAATAACGAATTGGTCATTTGGAAAAAAACACTTGGATAAAGTTGTTGGTGCCGTTAGCTTAGTATTTTGTCGCAGGACCTTTCAGGGAAAATCGCTACGATTTCTGTAACGGTAAATGAAATTTCGGCACCTTGACCTTGGTAGTTCACCTTGAATCCACCTGCCCTGTTGCAACTCAGAACATGATTCCCTTATTTGTATTACTGCATTCAACAATAACAGATACCGGAATTATGATGCCATTAAAATGTTTGTAGATTTAAAAGCCCAAACCAAATTTGATCATTTTACAAAAGTTTGTGCATTGCTCACAAAATGATTTGCACCCAAATATTATGTCCAACATTGTGTCAGACAATGCAGTTAAGCGGGTAGGGGAATATTAAAAAAAAAAAAAAAAAAAAAAAAAAAATTAAAGGATCTTTCCGGAAAAAATTCAAGGAACACTTTCCAGCATTTAATTTCTTCGATAAATTGCTTAAAATGACAGGCCGCGTGGTAAAATGTCAAATTTACTCACCTGCATTGTGTTTAATTAGTTGGGTGTTAATTCAGTGAGTTCAAGCTTTATTAAGAAGCAGTGTGACGTCCTTTTTTGATCACAACTCATTACAGGTGAAAGAACGCAAAAGACCAAGGTGAAACAGCACAACCGTCACAATCACTTTGCCATCGCTAAGCCCTGACGGTCAAACAATTTGCAGCAGCAGCAGCCAAATTTCAATGAGCAAGCGCGGGGCAATAGAGTGAATCGCGGGCTCGTGTGAGGATTGTGACTATTCCTAGTTTGATGGTGTCAAATGAAAGTTGTAAAGAATTGTTAATGATGCAACAGCAAGAACTAGTGGGTGGACGAATGGCGAGTGCTTGACTTGTTTATGATACAAAGATCAGTACTGACTACAAATTGAAGCAATGTGAAGCGCTACATGCGGATTAGGGCTCTCTTGACATCAAACACTCCAACTGACTGATTTGTCATTTTATAGTACCGGTTTGGT
Source organism: Syngnathus floridae (assembly GCF_059516105.1). Classification (NCBI taxonomy): domain Eukaryota; kingdom Metazoa; phylum Chordata; class Actinopteri; order Syngnathiformes; family Syngnathidae; genus Syngnathus; species Syngnathus floridae. Next base: position 7,828,982 of record NC_142427.1, on the reverse strand, counting down.
CATGTTGGTACCCTAAAGAATGTATTTAAAAAATAAAAAAATAAAAGGTATATATTATATTGGTGTCACTATGCTTCTTGCTTGCAAGTGTACTCTAATTTATGAAGACTGTATTCCTTCGACTCAACTCTCGGTGTTGTCAAAAAAATGCAAAATTAGGATATCAAACACAATCAGGAAAAGCCAACATATTGGAAAGACAGCATGGATTTAAAATGAAAATTAAGAAGAAATAAATTAACATAACGGCATATGTAAAATAGGTTCAATCAATCACTTTTATATTGAAGGAAAAAAAAAAAAAATGATGGAATGCCAGCAAGCTATAAGTCATGAAAGATAAATCCTGTTTAGTTAGATGGAACTCTGACAAAAAGGTCCAAACATGAATAGGGCAAATTAGGAGGGTTGGTGCTGGTCGGTCCACCTTGGAAAAAATTGGACCAAAACCTCACCATGTCTTTCTGTTCAGTTATACTTCTGCTGGGTTGACTGAATTGATTGCATCATTCAGAAGTCTCTTTCAAAACAGGATTTGACTTCCATAGTATGAAAGTGTAATTTTAACTCACCGTCTGCAAACACAAGAAAGCGGTAAAGAAAAACAAAGAGCACAAAAAGACAACACAAAAAAAGTCAAAGCAATCATGGATGCTTAACAAAGGAATTTAAAAAAAATATATGCTACTTCTAACAGTTCTAGGACAAATGTTCATTAAACATACCTACTGATTTAAAGGGAAAGCTAAATTAGCTGACAAAAAAAAAGCTTTGCTTCCATATTGAAACACTACTAGGAAATACATCAAGGCTGAATAACACCTGATAACGCAGCACTGTATTGTAAATATTAGGTCTTACCTTTGAGTGCAATGACCTTGCTCGCTGGATTCATAATGGCGCTGTCCGCTGAGATAGGCCTGCGGATTGGTGTGTTTGGATCGGCCATGTCAATGATCACCACCTGAGTTTGCTCGCCAACTTTCTCCCGGATGCAGATGAATTTATCCGACTCCATGGTTAGGGTGCTGAAGCCTATGTTGGATGGGTTGATTCCCAGATTTTGGAGCTACGAAGGCGGGGGGAAAAAAGTATTGAAACAAAAGAAAAGCAACAAGTTCCAAATTCAACCGTTTCCACCACCGATAAGCACTGACAGTTGTTATCATTTATTCGGAAAGCGGTCTGTTAAAACGACTTTCCTCTCAACAGTTAAGTTCAATAGCATGGCTGGGGGGGGATTGTGCACTTGCGTGTGGTAAAGTAATTATCCAAGCGAGAAGCCACAAGTGGTTATTCAAGAGGATCTTTTCTGACACCTCCAGTGTCAGTTGGAGTGCCGGATAGAACCTGCTTACCATTTCCTTCAAAGGAAAACACCATCTTACTCAGCACAAAAAAAAAAAATCGTCGTGTGTATGATCATCACATGTAAAAGTTCAAGGAAGGGCAGGGGGGGAGGGCTATGTAATGTGCTGAGCCTTGCACCGCTTCATCGCCATATTCCACAACAGGAAACTTGGGACCATTGTCCATCGAGATTGAAACAACAGGCCTGCCAAGTTCAGCCTCCTCCACTACACCATGTGACAATGGTGGGTGACATGTGAGCAGCTCAAGAGCGTGGAGCAAAAATGCTGCACAAAATGCAAAGGAGAGGAACATTTGTTCATTCATCTCGTCCTCTGAAAACCTCAAAAAGGGGAATGTTGTGGCTACTCCGTTTCCTTTTTCTCCCAAACACAATCTCTCTCACACTTAAAACAACGCTGCAGAATGTCAAAGTCTTGAGCATAGCTGTCTGTATCCTTGCCAGCAAGTCACGGGACACCAGCAGGCCTGTTACAAGCAAAGTTCAAATGCCACGGTACAATAAACTCTTACAACAAAAGGAAAATGTCTATTTGAAAAAGGTCTGAGTGGTGGCTTTTTTTTTTTTTTTAAACATTTTCCAAATCCACTTGCTGGGTGCAGTTGAACTTAAGCCATTTATAAGACTACCATTGCAGATCACAGTTAAACCAGCGACCAATGAGAACAAAGCATGCATGTAAATCATGTGACAAACACCTTATTTGACATCCAGGCAATTTAAAGTTCACTTAACAGAAGTTGGCACCATTCTACAAAAATGGATGATGTATGAAAATGCAAGCTTAGCATGACAACTCATGCTTGTTAAGACTGAAAAGGGGAAGATTTATAACTGCTGGGTGAGAAACTCTTTCACGACATCCACTTGGTTTGCGTACCAACTAGGGTTGGGCATAAAAATCCATGCATCAATTAAGATTTTATCATTTGGACAGGGCCTTCCATTTGGAAGGAAGTGTGGTTGCTTGAAGCTGTTCTCTGCACTCCCACTCACGTATACACGCATTTGTGTTGGACCAATTAAGTGTATTGATCCATTTTTATCCATATCATGGGGTGACCATTTTGACACAGGTGAGACAGGTGTTCATCGCCCAGGTAATGACCAATCACGGCTCAACTTGTGAATGTCACCTGACCAAACGGAGAGAACAGGTGTCACCTTGTTACCTGATCAGCAATCCACTCGTGTCATTTTTAATTGACAGAAAGCTGCAAAATGGATGAAATTGGGTGGATTTTGCTGCTAAATTCATATCACACTAACACAATACTAACCACAATACCATGTTTAGACAAGTGGGGCTGCATAGAACAGTTTTAGGAACAGTTTTTACTTCCTCCTTATCTTAAGGACCAAGAGAATTGTCAAAAATGCAGTACCATTCACCCCTACATTTTTAAATCTGACATTAAATACATTCGTGTTATATCAAAGGATAATAATTTACTCCTACGCTGAGCACAAAGTGTAAAGACATCACATGACTCATTCTACCAATACAACTCTGCATGTTTTAAGGCGTTCCAATGTTACACCGATACTTTGTAAGGCATTCAAGTAACGTTAATATTCCCTTGACGGTCATACAATTTCGGGATGAAAAAATATTTCAAAGCAAAGTAAACAGGTAGACGTAACACAATCATTAGAATCAATTATTGTGTGTTGTAGACACACAGTAGTATGAGTACATGCTTTTAACACAGTCAACTTTCCAAAATACTAGTGCTCTACGTGCTTTGCGTATCGACCCCGTCAAGTACAGTAAATGCTCAGCTTAAATCAGCCATATCATTTCAAATCGACAAGCATTAATAATAAAGGCCACATTAAAGCGAACAAGGGCGGCTCACGAAACTGTTAGCAAGATTGCTAGATGCTAAGCCAGATAAACGTCATCCACCCAGCTTGGCTAGTTAGCATAGCTTGCGAGGCTAACTTTACTTGTTAGCAATGTTTGCCTTAGATCAGAAAGTCTCAACGCCACAAGAGAATTCAAAGTGATTGAGGATGAATGAAAGCCACAAATAAACCAAGGGATTAATTCATCAATGTACCTGCAGGTGCTCCTGAAAACGAATTGGCAGGATCTGAGCCATGGCGGGTTCTCTCCCTCTCCTCCGCTTTCCTCGAACGCTAACAAACTACGGTGTCTCTCAGATCCTAGCCGAACAGCCAGGAAACCTAAATTCAGAGGTTCCAAAGAGAAATGAAAGTGCTGTCGTTGTGATGGTACGTTTAGAATCGCTCGAGTCTAGCGAGCTTCCCTTGACCAACGGCGGGCTGCCACTATACCGACTCAGTGGATCCGCAATGGCGGTGGAGGTTAGCAAGCCTAGAAAACATCCCGGAAATGGAAGTGCTCAGCCTGGCGGATGAATACAAATTAACATTTTCTAAAAAGTGCATTTTTGTCAGTCACGTACGCTCTTTCATTGGTATTTCAGCAGTATTAATAATAAGTTAATCGATCAAATCAACGAATTCAAAAATATAGGACAAAAGGAAGTTACAGAACACAGATAAATCTAGGGAACTATTTCTTTTTCTTCGCGCCTTGATTTTTGCCACATCATTCGTCTGTGTAAAAGGACGTTACGTGTTAAGCACTTGTTCCTGCCGACCAATTAGAAATAACAGCATGAATTGTATTCCAAATGATTACTTGTAGTAGTTTTTAAGTAGTCGGTGGAGTAAGTCTGCAGCAACATGGCTGGCAAGAGCCCAAAAGAAAGTTGCCATTGCCCCATATCAAAGACAAAATAATGGCACTGCTTTAGACACAGCAATTGTAGTGTGTCAAGAATCCCCCACATTTAGGGCTCCTTAATAGCTGTTACGGGCTGGTCTCTTGGAGGGGGGGCCCCAGAGAGACGTCTGATACTGATCTGTATCAACGACCCCCAAAAGACACTTCAATGGAGTCAGGAATTTCGAAATGGGGGCTATACCCTAATTAGTTACGTTTTTATCATTCTGAAATTGATCCAGCACAGACAATCATTGAAATGTATAATATTATATCATGACTATAAGGGGCCAGTACTATTTCTGTCTGGGCCACTACAACTTGGCTCATGGTGGGTCACCACTAAAAAGGCTCGTCAGATCTGTATGTTTACTTTATGTATGTATGTTATTCATTTGCATGTTAATTATTGAATACAATCTATTTTTGCCTTTGCATCATGGTGTTTTGGTTTTTGGGGGGGTGGATCCATGGTCCCTCTGTAAACAGACAAACAAAGAAAGAAAGTTTTGGGTCAGTTCAGTGTAGTAAGTCAGCCACAGCGAGTACCCAAGTCCTCATTTCCCCTTTTAACATCCACAATTTCTTTGACCAGAGGATGTTACCTTCATTGCTCAATGTAAAACAAACTGCTGGGTAAGCAAGCTGAAATTTTTACAGATTTGTTCTTTTTTCCTTGTTCTTCTTTTTTGCTGAGTTATCATATATGTTAATCTGTTCTAAAACTCAAATTGTTTTAATATTGTTTGTTAGCAGGATAGACATCCTTGTCTTGACCTTTTGCGTGCGTCTTCAAAACAAAAAATTTTCTCGTAGCGATCTAAAGATGTAACTATAGTTTGTTGGCGGCTTCCTTTAAATGAAGGTTCTTAATCTCAATTTTATTTTTCTTGATTAAATAAAGGCTAAAAGAAATTGCAGCACACAGTATAGTGCACACATACCCCATGATTTGTTTGTATTTTGTTTTATGTAATGATTGTGACAAGGCGTAATACGTTGCCTTGAACACTACAGCCATGACACTCATAAAGAGAAGTGAAGTATGTCACAATTGTGGCCTTCGGACTTAAGGATATCATATAGGAGGTCATAGTCTTGGGCTATTACAAAAAAAAAAAAAAAACAGCAGTAGTTTCTTTTTCCATGTTCCCTCTTCTAATAAATGTTCTCATCCCACATTTTACACATCATCTGCAGCATTACACAAAAGTGTCAAATGACTTGCAGCTGACAAAACCTTTCCCTCGCACATTTTGACCGTTAGTGCACTCCGGTGCTTTGGCGAGGATTGTGGTACAGATGGGAGCTCTGTCTTCCTCTGGGTGGGTCCATCTCAGAGACTCAGAAAGGCTGCCAACTTGCATCCGGAAGTCTCCATGGACTCCTCTGCTCTCTTTCTGTCTCTTTTCGTGCTTTCCTTGAAACACAGGAGAAAAATAAGAATAACAAGATTTTTTTTCTTAGTGTCTTTGTTTGAGATGTATCTTTGTTCCACTCTGGGGGAATTTTTTTTTCCCCTAAAAAACATTTATCATTGCTTTTAAATGGCCAAACAAACATGTCTGCCTGATAGCTGTAACATTTAATTCCAAGTCTCTGCTTGCACCTCCATTTTCTCAAATAAATCTTTACTGGCATTCAGGAAACTACAACCCGAACCTTTGAACCACTTCTGGCATAAAGTTACTATTTGACTACCATAGAGAGTTTGCTTCCTGTATGCAAGTGAAGTTTAATTTGAATTATGACGCCCTCTCGTGGCCGCAAGCTTCAATTGAAACTTTATGGACTTGAAGGTTTTCAGTTAAGATACTCATAATCCACTTAAGACTTTTTTTATAAATTAATACAAATTCACTTTCCTATGCCACGGTAGTTCCACAAAAATGTACTCAAGTTGGGAAGAAATATTACTAAAGAAATGATAATTATTTGAGTAAGAACAAGCATTCAGTGGGGGGGGGAACTACTCAAGAAGCCTGCTAAGTAAATAACAGGGCATGAACGCCAAATAGACAAAAATATGAATTAATATGCATTAATGCAAAAATAAATTCAGGACATTCATTACTCAAATGATAATAAAAGTACTTTATGTTTCAAGGACTGGAAGATCTGGCAACACATGAAATATACAAATACAAATTATTCCTTACTTTAAAATTGGTGCCTATTCATACGATTGACATGACTTTTCACAAGGACACCCAATTATGTTAACACAAAAAGTCACAACACACTGAAGGTGTGCACAAATTTCATCATGATTAGACATTGCCCCTGCCTGGTGCCTGGGAGGAGGAGCCACAAAGATCAGAATAAATGTTTGGGTTGGGATTACTCACTGTTACATCTCCTTCTGTGCAGCACAACATGAAATCAAGTACAGGTATGACATTTCAAATATTTTACCATATTTTGTTGTTGTTGTTTGGGCAGCAGTCCCTTATTTACTATACCATCCATTTTACAAGTGTTTTTATTCTTGAGTTTTTGGATGCCTTGTTTTGTGCCTCCAAACTATTTGAATGGGCAACAACATCCTGACTCTCATTCATAATTCAACCTTAAAACTATCCTTAAATTCAACATGGTGTCTCAGTAGAAAATTATTAGCTACTCCAATGAGTACTGTAATCCCCCCCAAAAAAGTTTTATGATGGGAAAAGCAAACAGTGATCCATTAGTCGAGCACCAAAATAAGTTGCATGGTCACATGCTTTCTGTGAAGAATTTCATGTTACTAAATTGTACTGTTACATTTATCTTATCGAAGTGGAAAAGAACAGTGACATTGAGTCACTTACTGTATTTTGTTAATGTAACACTATGTGACGCCGACTCAATCTCAGATTGCGATGAAAAGCTGTGAGACATTCATGGTTAACAATTTGAGCACAACATTATTATATACACAAAAAGAAAAATATTTATAATTATATCCGTATTCTTGATTGATAACAAAGAAGAGTTACAGTAAAGCTTTCCTGTTATGATTCCAGAGACATTAAATTGTTACTAACTACCATTTACAGTACACACTATCTTTGTTTCAGTGAGACTGGAGATTACAGAAGGGTTCATGCTGACCCTCCTTGAAAGAGAGCAAAGATTAAGATCATTCACAGGAAGTTGAACTCTATTTTATGGTCCTTGCAAAAGAGTGCAAAACACTCTTTTTAATGCTGATGCCTGAGTTCAGTAGATCGAAGCGACTTTCACAGAGTTCAAAGTTCAACATGATGGACTTCTCCCATAACTGATTTATTAGTGTTTCTTTCGGCTCCATGTTAAGGAAATGAGATTGTTTTAAATATTCACATTACTGCATGCTAGTAAGAGCAGACTAAATATACTTTTTTCCTATCTGTTTAATCCAATTTTATTGTGAACAGAGAACAGCTACATCAGCCAGCCTCCCAATGAAAAAAGGTCAAGTATATCATAAAATCTCATTTATTTTATTTATTTTTTGCTTTTTTGCTCAGCTTGACATTTTGAGTTTAGGAACACTGTAATCTTGAATCCCGTGGGACCAAGATAAGATAAGATTTTACTGTGACATCGTGACAGTCTTAATGAGGATTTTTTTAACTACACTGAAATCATTGAATGAAAATGACATCTCGTCTCTCATTTCTTCCTGTGAAGGCAATTTCGATTTAATCCGAAAGAAGGAATAGACAACCCAATGATGGTCATAGAAGGTACGTTCTTAGGACCTTCTCATCATATAAACAGTAGGCATTTAAGTTCCGTTCCATCTCTTGACTTCCAGAATGGACACCCAGAGCACGTCTGTGTGTGCTAAAAAAGGACGAAGGGGAGACCTTTGGCTTCCATCTGAGAGCGGAGTGGGAACAACAAGGTCACATTATCAGAAGGGTGCTTTCTGGGGGGATTGCAGCTCGCTGTGGACTTGAAGATGGAGACAGGCTTCTTGAAGTCAACAACATCTATATCGATGACGCTCCTCACCAGGAGGTAAATCAGTCCAAATTTTCTATTCTATACTATTTGTGAGTGCTATGGTTGTCTTTTTTTTTTTTGAGCTGAAGTTGTTTTGGGTCAGGTCTCCAGGAGAATAAGGCTAAGTGGACATCACGTATGCTTACTGGTTCTGGATGGGGAGGCGTACGAAAAGACAATCTCCATGGGACGTGACCTCCGTGACATTGCTAAAGCCTTTAAGGGTGAAGACTTTAAAGCACCAAGACTGTGTCACATCACACGGGATCCTGTCTTGGGTCTCGGCATCAATTTCACACCTGTTGGAGGTACGCCACTCTTGCCGCTCACATGTTGGAGAAGACCGTGCAGGACATGTTGATTTTTGTCACGTAGCTGAAAAGGGCTGCTTCTCTGTCAACCCCGTGGACGGAGGGCCGGCTGAAAAGGCCGGCGTACTTAAAGGGGATCGCCTGGTGTGGATGAATGGAGCCCTGCTTTCAGATCTCACACACTCGGCACTTAGTAGAATGGTACAAACAGATTGCTACCGAAAGAGCAAGGTCCAGAACTATTTGGACAATCAAGATGGAATATTTCCTTTGAGGAAATTTTTTGATTCCTAAATATTTTAATTCAAGAGGAAAGTTTCGAATTAAAATTAGTACCCACCAAAAAATATTGTCCAATTACTTCTAGACTGACCTGTATGAGCAAGATGCCATCTTCCAGTAATTTTTCTTTGCAGATGAAAAAATGTGGAAAATACATCACCATCCTGGTGATTGACAGCAAGAGTGAGAAAACGTACACTGCACTACGGATGCCCATCCTCCCTTCTATGGCGGTTCCACACAATCTGCCTTATCGACCACGAAAGCTAGATTTGGATTTGGCACCTGAGGGATACGGTTTTTTCCTTCGCTTTGAGAAAGCTCCTTCGGGTCGTACAGGTGAGAGCTCACAATTGTGCTCAACGTAGAGATTGCATTTTGGCCTTTTTTTTTCTTTTTTTATATATATAAACGACAGCTCATGTCCTGCGTGAGGTGGACACCGACAGTCCAGCAGAGAGGGCTGGGATGCAAGACGGCGATGTGCTGCTGGAGGTCAACGGAGAGTCCACAGAGTTGCTCCATCACAATGAGATTGTGACAAGAGTGAGAGAGAGCGGCCAACATATTTCACTTAGCACCATCACTCCACAGGGCCATGATTTTTACACGCAGGTTGGCGTCGCTATTTTTCTCGTCTGTAAATTTCAGTCGGGCCTGGAAGTAAAGCCTGGTCGATTTTTGCAGTTAGGTCTATCACCACTCCTCTTCTGTGAGGATGACGCTATTCAAATGGAAAGCGGGGAAGCATCAGAAGACAGCCCACAAGCTGAAGAAGGACCATTAGGCTTCAACCTTGACTGTACACCACAGTGTCCCGAGACCTTCATCAGTCAAGTAGGGTTGAAAATACCATTTTTCAATTCACCTCTCCATGAAGTTAACATTTGCTCTCTTGTTTAGGTGGCCCCAGGGAGCCCGGGAAAGAAATCAGGACTAATTGTGGGTGATATAGTGACGGAAGTTAAACGACAAAATGTGAGGGACCAATACCTGGAAGATGTCGTTGTGCTTGAGAAGGAAGACTCTGACAACAGTGGAGCACTTTCTATCACCACCTGCGAGGTGACAGAATATTTTAGAAAAAATAAAAATAAGCATTCTATAACGGTATACAATATTTACATTGCATTTCTGTCTCATTCTTAACAGGACACAGAGGTTTCCCGCCTGTGAAATGACTTGATCGCCACGACCACACTCCAACTATTCAGACTGCATACATTTATTATTTGTGTAAATAAACAAATCTCATAATAATTTTGTGCAGTATTTGTTTCGACAAATGTGCTCACTTAAGTACTGAGTTGCAGTAATTATGGAAAGTGAGGATACAAACACAAACAGTTCTACTAATCTTATGAGAAGATGAGGAATTTCATTTCAATGGTTTTAAACTAATTATAAGGAATACATGACAACTTTTCAATTATTACTCCTAAGAATTTCTAATCCTTAACACGTTCTAGTTATACACTAACTGCCAATCCAGTGTACCCTTTAGTTTATTGCGTAATAATATCAAAAATATAACACGAACATTATTTAAAGAAAAGCAATTCAGACACTGTATGACAACAGTTGGGTTACTTTTGGGACTGAATAAAGCTAACGGCACGTAATGAAACGTCACGAACCTCTGGCTCAAATTTCGACGACTCTATGAATCAAACACCAAGGGTTACATTCGTTCGTCTTTAATTTTTATGACGATATAGGTGACGAACGTATAAAATAGCGACACATTAGCACAGATGGGGTTAAAGGACATTCTCGCCTTACCTTGTCAGGAGGAGGACTGGTTCTTATGAAAATAATTCTACCTTTTCCTGTCTGGAAACGAGTCCGGTATTGACTGTAAGTGCGACACAAACTTTTTGAGAAAAACTACATTTTAATATACAGCGTATTGTATTGACATACAATTTGAATATATACAGTAATCCCTCGTTTATCGCGGATAATTGGTTCCGAAAACCACCCGCGATAAGTGAAATCCGCGAAGTACGGTCACCATCAAGAAGTACTGGGCAGGCTAACGAGTTAGCGGAAAGATGCTAATTCGCGATCGTGCTAATACGTGAAAATTGACTTCTAAAGGAATGTAAACAAACATATGGAGCAATACTATTGTCCTAAAGGTTAGACACATGTTTACTCAATTTAGAAGTTTTATTTTGACTTTTAAATGTTTTTTTTATTTGGAAAAAAAATCCGCCATGTCGTGAAGCCGCGATAAACGAAGCGCGAAGTAGCGAGGGATCACTGTATACACAATATGCCTCTTTAAGGGCGAGCGTAAAATAGTTTTTTTTTTTTTTTCTCAGGTGCAAACATGCAAATCTTTGTGAAGACTTTGACTGGCAAGACTATCACCCTTGAAGTTGAGGCCAGTGACACTGTTGAGAATGTGAAGGCCAAAATTCAGGACAAGGAAGGTATTCCCCCTGACCAGCAGAGGTTGATCTTTGCTGGCAAGCAGCTAGAAGATGGCCGCACCCTGTCCGACTACAACATCCAGAAGGAGTCCACCCTCCACCTCGTCCTGCGTTTGCGAGGTGGAATGCAGATATTTGTGAAGACCCTTACCGGCAAGACCATTACGCTTGAGGTTGAAGGCAGTGACACGGTTGAGAATGTAAAAGCTAAAATCCAGGACAAAGAAGGCATTCCCCCTGATCAACAGAGGTTGATATTCACTGGAAAACAACTAGAAGATGGCCGTATGCTCTCTGACTACAATATCCAGAAGGAGTCCACCCTCCACCTTGTACTGCGTTTGAGAGGAGGAATGCAGATCTTTGTGAATCTGCTATTGGGCAAGATCATCACTTTTGAGAACGAGGGCAGTGCTGCCATTGAGAGTCTCAGACCCAAAATCCATGTCAAATCAGGTATTCTGCCTCATCAGGTGAAGCTCATCCTTGCTGCCAAACTTCTAGAAGATGGCCACTACCTGTCTGACCACAACTTCTAGCAGCATTGTGTACTTTTGGTTGTCTTGCGTCTGCGAGGTGGCATGCTGATCTTTGTGAAGACTCTCACTGGCAAAACCATCTTGAGGTTGAAGACAGTGACACAATTCAGAATAAAGCCAAAATCCAGGACAAGGAAGGAATTCCCCATGATCAGCAGAGGTTGATATATGCTGGCAAGCAATTAGAAGATGGCCGCACCCTGTCCGACTAAAGCATCCAGAAAGAGTCAACCCTCCATCTTGTCCTGAGACTGCGAGGTGGGCTCGAGGGCAACACAGTATTACATGGTTAAACCTCTCAAGCTAATATTATGTCTGATTTGTTAAATTTGAATGAATAAAAGACTAAACCAACCTAATTTGTTGTTTGTGAGAACACTGGTGGCTTCTTCTGCCCTTCAAAAGAAACATGGGTTTTATTAACCTTTTAAAAATAGGGCATACATTCTCGAGTCACGTAGTCAATATGAAGCATATTTGTAACCTGTACGAACCATTGAAGGGGTTGTAATGTTTTTCCTTACCAATGTACATTACACTCTATGAATGAAATTCAAAACTTAGATGCACAATTTTAAAAATATAAATTAGTAGCATGATTTTTTTCATATAATTTTATTATATTAAGAGTATTTATTAAGCAATTGGTGTCGTACTCACTGTTGACAATTTGGAAAATAAGAATATATTTTGGAATTACCTTTTTGGGACGATTGATGGTAGGAATCGCATCAAAAGACACGAATTATTTATTGATAGCTAATATATTTGACCTTGTAAAGATAATTTATGTACAGGCAGTTGTTTGGGCAGCTCTCTCGAGAAGGGTCCTTTTGCTGGGGGTGACATTCAGTTGGCTAGCCGAGCAGCAACCGGACGAACAGCGTGCCTCGATTACCGTCTCAAAATGGCACAGGCAGTGCAAAAACTGGTCGCCAAAGTTCCATCTTTGGTTGGTGGTGAGTTTTTTTGTTGTTGCAATTGAATAACGCATGATCGGTAAGGACTTGCTATTTCTTTGAAGGGTTCACTCTGTTGAGTTAGCACGTCCTAGATTAGCTGGCTGCTAACTGAATAAAATGAATAGATCTGTGGTAGTTATTGCTAGTTGACGCACCTACTATCTTGTTGCCGTAACAAGTGTTTATTGTTGCCGTAAAAAGTATATATTATGCTATAAATCTAGCTGCTGGTCTATGGGGCGATCATTTGTTGTAGGAAGCTCAACGCTAACATTAGCATTAGCTGTTGTAGTGTTTGCTAATTTTATGTCCTCATTTTAGCCGCTGTCACCTACTCCAAACCTCGGCTAGCAACCTTTTGGCATTACGCCCGCGTTGAACTTGTTCCACCAAGTCCAGCCGAGATCCCCAAGGCCATCGAGGGGGCATCCAACCTCATCAAGGGTTTCCAGACTGGACGTCTTGGTCAAACAACAGTGAAGGTGCGTTAACGTGCTTATTTAATTTAATGATTAAATGTGATGGGTTAATGAAAGCTGCTATTGCATGTAGTCTTGGTTTTAATTGTGGAAATAATCCATTTTGCCATCTCCACTATCTGTAGCAGACGTTTTGTGAAAGCGTTTTAATATTATTTCATCTGGTATTTAGTTTGAAACCATTAGATTAGTTCAGTTACAAAAAAGTGAGCAATAATTTGTTAATCTGAATGTGTTTTTCTCTCTACAGGATGCTCTAAGGAATGGACTGGTGGCGACTGAAGTACTGATGTGGTTTTACATTGGCGAGTGCATTGGAAAAGGAGGAATTATTGGTTATGATGTCTGAACTTTTGGACAATCATTATTTTTCTTTTCCTCTTGAGCATTGTATGCTTTACGTCCTACTAAATGTTTGGGAACAATAAACAGATGTCTATTATTAAAAAGACAAAGGTTTTCTCCACATGATCTCACTGTGTTTTAGTGCCTACTAAAAATGGTAAAAGATATTTGACTTTTCAACTTCAAGGCATACAGAATAAATTAGAAAGCATACCACTTTGTGTCCTAAACAAATAGTTTGCATGTACAGTTCCTGCCAAAAGTCTTGTTGATTTTCTAAATTGTAGGAACAAAATCAAACAGCTGCAGTACTAATCCATTTCAAGCCAATACTGCTTAAAACCACTTGGAATGTCGTGCAAAGAGGCGGCTTTGCTTTGCAGGTTTTTATTGCTTCTCATTAACCGCTAGAGGGCGCTATTGTTACGTACACGCCTAATTTATCACGTATATGTTGCCTTAAGAGTGAAAAAAAACGAATCGAAACTAACTTTTTTCATTTAGCTCTTTATTCAAAACTATAAATCTGTCCAAAATATGAAATAAAACAGTCCTGGATAACAATTATCTTCAGGGTTTTCATTAAAGAGTGGCCTATGTAAGTAAACGTGCATAACATTAAATAAAGGTTAGTTGAACTGTGGGTGGGTTGGGGATAGGAGAACATGAGAATAAAATATATTTCTACAGAAAAAAGAAAAATGTGACAATGCTTCCAGTTATGTTTGAATTATGAAAGAACATTTGCCACATCCTTTCAAACAAGATGAATATGAAATATCAGGATATGACATACTATTTTTGGCAGTGATCTTTGGAAGTGTGAACGTAATTAGATTTTGCAAAATACAGTATGTGATGGTTAAAACTGAGTGTAACATCAATTTCAAAGTTATGCAAAAAATATATATCCCAAAAGAATGATATAAGACGTTATCAAAATGTAAGTGTTGGCACAAATATATCACATTGATGTTCACTTCATGTTGCAAATTTTGACCGATGTTCCAACTCCAAAGCCCGGGTAAAGGGGCTCGGTGAATGTGGTCTCGAACCTGTGCAGGAGCGTCATGCTACTTCCGATACTGTAGAACGCCAGCACACCTGCATTATGGTCCAAATACACGCCTATTCTCGGTGAGTGCGGGCCGCTCACGGCTTTATCGACTCTATTATGCCAGGCTGAGTAGCCGGTGTCGGAGCAGAGAAGACTCCAGGATTTATCGTTATAGCCCAGCAGACACAATGAGCCTTTGCCCTTCCGGCTGATACCCCTGTAGGCCGCTCCGATGGAGAACTCCCCGCTCCACTCGATCTCCCAGTAGAAGCGGCCTCCGGACAGCCCCTCCCGGCACAGGACCTGAGCAAAACTGTCAAACCTCTCTGGGTTGTCTCCATAGGGCTGCAGGTCCCTGGTTCGGATGACTTTTCTGCTGTGCTCAGAGATGGACAGCTCTTTGTAGGCTGTGACCGGATCCAACTTGAGCTGGCAGAAGTCTGACAAGCAATGCACTTTTATTTTCTGAGCTGTCTTTAAACATTGTTGATATTTTGAGGACTTACATTTGATAAAATCTGCTCTGCTCCTTGGTTCTGGGTTAGCATGACTCCTGTCCACTGTGGTCATGTTGTGGTCTTGACCTGCAAATTAAAAGTTTTAAAAATCTGACATTGGTGTTGTTTGACCTCATACATTGAAGGTCAAGCTTGGAACTGGGTCATCTGGACAATAAGCTAAAAAATAAATCGTATCAGCTCACCTTTGCTCCTTCTGTCCAGGGTTCGACTTTCTGTTGTGTACACCGGAACATCATTCACTGTAACGTACAGCACATTTATTTCCTTTTGTGTTTACTATGAGGAATTGATACACTTATATTCCTAAAACAAAACAAACCTGTCTTGGAGATCATCATTAGCTCTTCCCTGCCAAACTCTTCCAGACGCTCCTTGATGGCAGCAACAGCTTTCCTGACAGCTCCAAAAGAAAAGTCGGGGTTCACGGTGACCTTTGGTATGAAGCCGTCATCAGTGGGGGTGCACAGGTAGTTGAAGTTCTGAGGGAAGCAAATTTGGACAAATAATTCCTAATATGCCCTAATTCGCCGTGGACGTGTTTCTCTCCGCAACGGAATACCTGCAAAAAATGGATGTGGTCATCTGTACTATAAAGCTGCTTCAAGCCTGACTCCTTTTTCTTCAGTTCATCAATCTCCTGTTCCAGACGTTCGACCAAAGCCTCGGCTTGGTTCAATGCAGCTTTCTCGTTGATCCCGATCAGCTTGGTCACCTCTGACCTCATCCTCTCAATGGAACGAATCATGTCCTCAAACATCTTCTGACTCTCCACCATGGCTCGCTGGGCCGAGTTCTGCGGGAAAAGTGTGTTTTACTGGAGGTAATATGATTCGAGAAAACCCCCTTGAGACTAAACACTTTTTTTTTTAACAATGTAAACCATAAGAAAAAAAAGAATACTATTTAGTTGCCATCACAAACTTTGTAATGTAACCTTACCTTTAATGAATCTACTGCAGTCTTCAACTCCTCCAACTCCTTCACACGTTCTTGACATTTTTGTCTTATCTCAGATGTGGAGATTCCCAAAAGTTTCTGTAATGAAAAGTTTCATGTTAGTAAATGTAACAAAAGTTGCCCAGCTTGATTGTTATTGTTGGGGGGGAAAAAAATGGAAGCTTAGTGCAGACATCCAACTCAGCATGTCTAATAAAGCCTATTCAAAGGGACTCCAAGTTTGATCTCTGACGGGGGGTCCGTCATGGAATTCAGGCCACGTCAGGAATGTGAAAGCCAACCCTGACTGACTTTTTAAAAAGATGTTTCAAGGTGCACGCCATAGTGACATTCAGAAACGAGGGCTTTTCTAATTCAGCTTTATTCTCCAACTCACCAAGCCATTCTTCAAGATAAGCTGGTGGAATGTGGGGAATCTGGCAGGGGGAGGGGGGGAGGGAAGATGGTGTGAGATTTTGGGAAACTCTGATTGTAAATGTCCTGATTAGAGTTACCAGACTCTTGGGAGGAAATGAGAGGGGGGCATAAAGTTTAATAAACAATGTGGAGCTATACGCAACATGATCTGTGTTTTCTCACAGCTTGATTGTACAGTATTTTGGCTTTGATTCCTGAAAGCCTTGACTCCCTGACATTCCAGTATCACTCCTCCCACAGGTGGGAAATGGCACAGGAAGACAGTTTCAGTGTAGATGGAACACCGCATTCTCTGAAAAGCAACTTTCGGTGGAGATAAGCGAACCCCCCCACCTCCCACACAGCTAATCAGAAAGTTTGTTTTGGCGGGTGAATGCATAGCATTATCTTTGGGAAAATAGGTCAAAGTACGTGCGACAGAAAATATATGATTATATAAACAAGAGCTACATGAGTACACACTTTAGTTCTCGGAGGCCCTTTGAAAGTGATCTAACAGGTAGTTGTGTGGTTGAACAACAAAGTCAAGCCATTTTTACTCTCCTACCTGTTTCTCACTCCTCTCGGCCTCAGCGGAGACAATGTCGTGGCCTTTGTGTTCACTGACCGTGCAGATGGCACAGATACACATTTGGTCGGTTCGACAGAAGAGCTCCAAGGATTTCTGGTGCTGCGGGCAGATCTTCCTGTCCAGGTTTCCCAACTCGTCCACTAACTTGTGCCTTTTGAATGTGGCTGACTCATAGTGGGGCTTCAGGTGTTTCTCACAGTAGGACGCCAGACAGTTCAGGCACGACTTGACGGCCTTGAGTTTCTTCCCGGAGCAGAAGTCGCAGGGGACGTCGCTCGGCCCGGCGTAGCCGTTCCCTTGGGGTACGTGGACGTTGAGGTTCAGTCCGCTCTTCTTGATCTTCTCGGCCACCATGCTGAGAGTGGCGTTGGGACGCAACACGGGCCTCTGGGTGAAGGTGATCTTGCACTGGGGGCAAATGTAAATCCCCGTGTAGTCCGCCTCGTTCCAGTAGCCGCTGATGCAGTCCATACAAAAACTGTGACCGCAAGGAATAGCCACCGGGTCCCTCAGGAGATTCACGCATAAGGTACAGCTAAAGTAATCTGGAGATGTGTGATCGGCCATCGTGGCGGGCACGCAAAACACTTTGAGTGGAGGAAAAAAATGCCGGGAGCAAAGCGCCGCTGAGTGGAGTCTGTGGGAGCCCGCCCTCCTCGCTGTGGTACAGCCTGCCAGAGACAGGACCTACTTGTATTTCTGAATTCCAGAGGTTATTGATTGAAAGCAGACAAGGCCCGCCTCCTGCACTCTGAGTGTGTGGAGCCCTGCCCTGCTCAGATAAGCAGGTTGAGCAAGGGTGGAGAGAACCAACAAGGGAGGGAGGGAGGGAGGGAGGGAGCCTTGTAGGCAGGAAAAAGAGGAAACCAAAAAGTCTGCAGAGAGAATGAATGAAATGTGCAAAGCTCAAAACGAGAAAAGAAATATGTTTCAAAACGCCTCGATTTCCGCCCCCCCTTACCGCCGCACCTTACTTCCAATTCCTCTCGTGGCTCATCGAGGGACGAATTGCGCGGACTTCTCAGCAGCTGTATTTCCACCTATTGTTGTCCGACAGAATCGCCATTGTCTTAAACCGGTTGCGCTCCAACAAAACACAAAACGGTGGGCTAGCTACGGCTGGAATTTAAGGGACCACCCAATAAACAAACAGCAAGCTTGAGTATTTTCAGGAAAAACATCCCTTTCTGTCTCTTTTGATCCTAGTTCCACTTTTTAACTAGTCAAATGGAGTCAATATGTAACTGCAGATATGCAGATAGCATCTGTTTGTTCAGCAGAAGGAGCCACATACAAGCAGCCATGCGCAAACAGAACATTCCTGTGAGATGCAGGTGCGTGTAGATGTTTGACATACTTGCACGTTACATCATGCGGAAAGCCGGCCAGCTACTCAAACCAGCCTCGACGTGAAGCCAAACGTAGGCTGACATCATGAACAGTCATTAGCATTTCTACCCGAGTGGTTTTATATTAAAGGTGCTCAATCAAGCATGCTTAAAATCTTTACTTTCCTCACTGCAATTGGAAAGCAAATACACAAAAAAGACATTTGACAGTACAGTATCCGCTTTTTTTACTCTGCATCCTGCATGACTTCATACGTATTGCTTCACCATATTAGGTCAGGTTGTGATAAGGCACTTTTTCCTTTTCCTTCCTCCAGAGTAGAGGCCAAGCTGTGATTACAGATTAACTACCTCGACCTGTTGCAGAGAGGAAAAAACATTTAACACATTTCTGATATCATAAAAAGGGAAGAATAATGTCATTGTTGGACTCTTTTTATCATATTTGGGATACTTAGCTTTAATGACAAGGGCCTGCAAAAAAGAGCCACTTGTTGTGGATTGAAGAGTTCTGTTTTGAGCCAAACAGATACTCCACAGTCATCCATAGCTGAAACCAAGTTCAAGGTGAAAGGTCAGCCTCGCTTATGATAGATTCGGCTGTGCAGGCGAACACACACGGCTATTTCATCCGAGGAAGCAAAGTACGAGTTCACTCAGGGTGTGTCGTAAAAACAGGAAGACGCCATTCTAAACACGTGACGCTGGAAAGACTGATTTGCTAGGGAGTCAAAGTAAAGACCGATATGGGGCAAATGTGATTGGCATGCTTTGATAATGCACAAATATTTGAGCCACACTAAAAAGGACAATATAATAATAATAGTTGTACTACGTTCATTTTGTCTTCATTTATAGATTATTTTACTGTTTCTTTTATCGTAGGTAAATCAACCTAAATAATTTGCCTGTGATAAAAGAACCAGTGAAATAATAATAATAATAATAATAATAATAATAATAATAATAATAATAATAATAATAATGATAATAATAATAATAAACAGAGTTAAACAAACATCAGAGTTGAGTCTATGTCCAAGTCATCTTTGTGACAGCGAGCATTGGCTAACAGATTCCTCTTCTCCATAAAAACGGTATATTTTTGTTTTATGGAAGCAAAGTCCATTTACTGTCCAAACGAAGGCCATTTATATTGGCAGAACAAAGTACAGAGCCCGTTTCCAAATCAAAACCTTCACAGTATCAATTTACAGCTTGCAGAGGAATTGTGGCTCTGAAGAACTGAAATGAATGTTTATAAAAACATTTACATTTTGTTTCAAAAATCATATTGAATATAAAATAATCAGAATTGGGACCATCACTATATATTCTGCTTTCCTCCAAAATAATATTTATATTTTGCCACCTTTGAAAGGTACTGTTGTTGTTGCCTTTCTTTTTTGGCATATGGTCTATTTATTTCATATCAGCTGTTGTTGATGGACAACAGAAGCAAGTGTGCAAGTGGCCATCTTGGCTCTTTAACAATGGAATCTGTTAGCCCCGCTCTTATCTGGGCTATCAAGTGGAGTCGCATTCCTCTCCATTCCAACAACCCCGAAACTCCATCCTTGCCTATGTTTGTATGCTCACTGTAAAATGAAACAATTTTTTTGAGTCGGAAGAGAAAACATTCTTGCGAGGGTTTCTGCAGCAACATCAGTCGAAAAATTCAATTGCTGGCTAACTAAGATTGGAGTTGGAACTGGTGGAACATACGGCGAGATAAATTAATCTGATCAAAGCAATTAAACGAGCATGAGTGGAAGACAATCACTTTTGATTTGATGGATGGGTGCAGACAATGTGCACAATGACTTGAATGGAGATCATTACATAATGTCACGCTCTGAATTACAAACTGTGACACACCTAAATTGTTTCATAGGCCTCATTGCCCTAATCATTTAAATGCAAATAAAGTCCATTCAGTCACATTTGAGTTGATCTTTCCTTTTCATTTGACTTAAAGCAATTTCATTCAGAGAAATGATGAAACTACTCAACTCCCACGTCATCGTACATTTCAGTCATTCTCCAACTGATGAAGACGTTCGCTGTGCCCTTGCCTCGCCCCGCCCTTGTTTTACTGGTTTCGGCTTAACCAGTTTAGCCTCTCCCTCTGTTTACTCAGTATAACTTCACGACCAGTAGTCAGGTTGGGATCACTTTTGCTGCTGTGCTGACACGAGTCACTGACTGCCACAGCATCAATCCCGTCCATGGCATCTGAGCAAGAAAACTGCCACCTATGTAAGGAATACCTCAGGGATGCTGTATCCATTCCCTGTGGGCATATTTTCTGCTCCATTTGCTTGAAGACGTACTGGGATCACGCAGACCACACGGGCTCGTACCTGTGCCCGCAGTGCCGGGTTAACTACAACAAGAGGCCCACGCCGAGACGCATCGGAAGTTCTCGCCACTCTACCATGCAACGCAACTCGGACAACTTCCCGCCGCCGCCTCCGTCCCCTGACTATAACGTCGCCGGCCCGCAGGATGTGGGCTGCGACATCTGCGTGGGCAAGAAGAACAAAGCTGTCAAGACCTGCTTGATGTGCCTGGCATCCTACTGCGACAGGCATCTGAAGCCTCATTACGAGTCGGCGACTTTTAAACGGCACAAGCTGGTGGATGAAATCGGCCATTTGGATCGGCAGATTTGTCCCCAGCATCAGAAGGGTCTGGAGCTCTTCTGTCGCACGGACCAAATGTGTATTTGCGTGCTGTGTACGGTGAAAGAACACAAAGGTCACGACATGGTGTCTGCTGAGCAGGAGAGGGCGGAAGAACAGGTAAGCAAAAATAGTCACAATGTGGAATACAATCATATCATGCTATTTTAATAATCGATTCATCTGTCTTTTTTTGTTGATTCATCGGTGAATCGGATTTAAGAATGATCAGGTTTTAATTTCTATGGCTTTCTTGCAAAACAGTGCAGAAAATGTACAAATATGAAAGAATTATGATTCAGTCACTGGTTTGATCTGTAAAATGTCAGAAAATAGGCACAAATCGAGATCATTGTTTTTCAAAGTAAAAGCAAATGTTTTATCTTGATTCAACACAAACATTAGGACACCAGAAAAGTTCAAATTGATTTTTTTTAGTTATTAAAGGTATCTAAACGATTCATTGATTGTCAGAAATAATTCTCGATTAATTTGATAATCGATGAATTGCCGATTAATCGTTGCCCCACTAAATATCAACATTTTATTATTCTGCCTTCCTAAATTGTACTGAACCTTCCTGACAGTTTGTGATCTATTAATCCAATCAATGCCTTTCATTGTCGCTTGTACAGCAACGACTAGGTGGCACCCAGGCTGAGATCCAGGAGAAGATTCACGATCGACTTAAACAGATGGAGGAACTGAAACAAGCAGTAGATGTACTCAAGGTATGTAAGTCAAGATTATGAGATCTGAATGAGATGTTAAATCAATGCTTGACATTCCTTCATGCTGGGAGCGATGAAAAAAAAGTGACACCCACTAGATTTACGCCCTGCCTCCTGTTTCCTGCACAGAACTCAGCCCAGAGAGCAATGCAAGAATGCGAGAAGATGTTTGGCGACATGATCCGCTCCATTGAGAGGATGCAGCAAGAGATGGCCAAGATGATCTCCACCAATAAGCGAGCGGCGCTCAACAACGCAGAGGGTCATTTGGAACGTCTGACCCATGAGATCACTGACCTGAAGAGGAGAGACAATGAAATCACTCAGCTGTCCCGCACGGAAGACCACATCCACTTCATTCAGGTAATTACTTTGGATTTTTTTTATTTCTATCTCTATATGGTGACATTGAAAGACTTTAATTTTTTCCCCATCAGAGCTACCACATGCTGATAGCCCAGACTGAGGCTGAGGAGCTTCCCACCGTGTCCGTGAACCCTTACTTCACCTTTGACACAGTTACTAAGGCCGTGTCTGAGATGAAACAGCACATGAACGAATTTAGCAACGAAGAACTGGTTAAAGTCGCCAAGTCAGGTGAATGGGTTGGCTTTATTGTGATTCATTACTATTTTACCAGCTCACTAACACATATTTTTATTTACAGTTAACAAAATGACCTTTTGTCAACTGGAGGATGGCAAAAAGAAACATGTATATAAAGGTGAGTCATCTGAATGGCCTTTTTTTTTATTATTATTATTTTTTAAACATGGACAGTCAAAGTGAGGGATGACTACTACAAATGCAATCCCCAAAAAAAGATACTTCTGGAAAATTGAGTTCCTCCAGATTTAAAAAAAGAAAGAAAATTCCCATTGGAAATAAGGCAATGAGAAATAATCCTACTCAGGGTCAAACTATTATCATCCTAAAACTTTATTATGAATAGATATCTTTAAAACATGTTCGAAATAAAGATTCATTCATTCATTCATACATTCATTCATATATTTTAAAACACCAAAACATTCATTCACCAAGAACAGTGACGGCGCTTGGCAAATGCCGACTCTGCATATTAGGGTTGGGCAATTATGAAGAAATTTGTAATCACGATTATATTAATTCATATTGACATCACGGTGAAGAAAAACGATTATTCAATTACGTTCCCATCCAAAACAATGAATTTAATTTGCACCCATTGGGTGACTTTTGCATAACTCGGCCTGAAAAATTAAATCTGTCCCTTATCGATTTGTTCAGTCGAATATTTTTCCACTGCTGTGGTAGTATATTATTAAAATGGTATAATTCAAAGGCACTTGATAGCCAGACGCTTTTTCAAATGTTTACTTTGACAACGATGTGAGTCATGTGACACACCTATTGTCCTTTGAATCCAGCCATATTGTTTGCCTTGACTCAATAAATGGGATAATACCATGACCATTGTGCTTATCTGCTTTAACAGCACCAATGTAATATTAAATGACGCAACATGTTCTTAATCAGGATATGATTTTGTTGTTTTTGATTCCACTACAGATGAGGCTCCCATGTACAAATCTGTGCAAGTCCAGGAACCACAGCACAGGGACGACTTCCTGAAATGTGAGTGTCAGCTAATTTGTTTCCGTTGATTCCTGTTTTTTTTTTTTTTTTTTTTTCCTTTCTCGCTCATTTCAATTGTTAGACCCTGTGGCTGCTCACATACTCAACATACAGTATTTTCTTTAAATAATATCACAGATAATATGACTAAAAAGTTAGGGAAAGAATCAAAACGGCTTGTTATTATTTGAAATAATGCATGCCTGTAGCTGGAGCCTCAAATCACAATATTCGAGTTATGTTACGGCAAATTTCTGTTTGTGGTCAAACACTTACAAGCAGTGTTGATACCTCTGGCATTCCAGATAATAAGCCGGGCAGAACTAGCAGGGGCCGCCGGGTGTCCCACCAACTGTGATCTGCAGAGGGAGGGAGAGAGAGAGGGACATAGCAGGCAGGTGACATCTGACCCCTGCGATCTTGTTTGTTTGATGTGTAAAGCCAGAGGGTCTCACACTTTTCCACAGTTGCCCCCTTTCTCTGCTCAGAACACACTTTATTTAAACTGGTGTGTTGTGTCTCCCACTAGATGCTTGCCCACTTACTCTCGACCCCAACACGGCCTACCGACAGCTCCACCTCTCTCGAGGGAACAAGAAAGCTGCCCTCAAAAGAGACCCCCAGTCTTATGGCGACAACGCCGCCAGGTTTGACTCTTTACCCCAAGTCCTGTGCATGGAGGCCCTTTCAGGTGGCGCCTACTACTGGGAGGTGGAGTGGAGTGGGGAGGGGGCCGCCATGGGGGTCACCTACAGAGGCATCAAGAGGTCAGGTTACGGGGACAGCTGCCGCATCGGCTACAATCGCAAGTCTTGGAGCCTCTTCTGCTCTGACTCCAGCTACTCTGCACGCCACAACAAGGACCAGATAGAAGTCAACGCGCCATACTCGCCTCGAATCGGGGTCTTCCTGGACCACCCTGGGGGAACGCTGTCTTTTTACTCTCTTGGGGAAACAATGTCTCTCATTCACCGCTTTAAGGCGTCATTTAATGAACCTGTCTATCCGGGCTTCTGGGTTTGGTACGAGTCAGCCATCACTCTCATCCCGCTCTAATTGGAACATGAAGATCTATCTGGAATAGTCAGTTCTCTATTCGAAAAGAAAGATGTTTTGATTACATGTAAAGCAGTAAAAATGATACATTTATTTGGGAAGTTGGGGAAACTGCATTGTTGATGACTATGAATATTCTACCAATGTGTGGATTGTGCAATCAGATGACCCAAGTGTACTGCATAAATCTGCATTTAAGTGTGTTAAGTACTTGATTGAAATATCAGATGTGATTTTTATATGCCATTTATACAACATATTTTTCATTATTTTTGTCAATAAACATTTTATGATTATGAGTCAAGTAATTGTGGTTTGTGCTGATGATTTTTTATTATTCTTTTTTTGTTAAAAGTCTCAAAAAAGCCTGATCCTGGAGCTGGAATAGTTTTCCTTTAATAATATGAAACTATAAATAGATATACCACTCAAATTGTTTGACCTGCCGTTTGCGTGTTCGCAGTACAACCTGGTGGACAAATTATAGAATGACACCATTTTACAGCGGTACATTCTGCGGGCTGCAGATTATTGTTCGATTATTCGAGCGTCTTCCTCTTAAATGGAGTTTACTTATCATAAAACAAAAATATGTGCATGAAAATGTAGACATAATGTTTTAAATAAGATGCTAAACAAAGGGAGGTTATATCAGTGAAGTTTCCGTAGTGTAGTGGTTATCACGTTCGCCTAACACGCGAAAGGTCCCCGGTTCGAGACCGGGCGGAAACAGTTTTCTATTTTTTATTTCTCCTTCCTCTTACAAATTGTAAAAATATCATCATTGACAATGTAATGCACAATGGAGCAAATGAAAATATTTAAATGAAATGATTTGATTGTACTCCAAATGGCTTCAGGCAGTGGGCAGTCCACTTCCTGTTTCACAAAGGAACCAACACTTGTTTCTTTCCGGACTTATTTAGCTTGTGCACTTAACAGAAAGAAGCGCCGCATTCTCACGTTTTGAGAAGTACTCCCGTGGAGGTGAGCTTTACGTTCATGCTGGGAATTGCTTTACTTTCCCTTAGTAACACGTCAGTTTTCATATTAATAAGAAATCTCTGACGAGCAACAGCGCTTCTTAATTAAATGAAACGCATTATAAACAAATGAATGAAGCTAACTTGGCTAGTCCGCTAACATAGCTAACGTGAGAACCGTATTCCGTAAGCTAACGTTGTCGAGTAACGTCAATACTCAGGAGTCAATAGTTAATAATTTCCTGTCTTCTATTTTAATGTAAAACTAAAACACATATGTAATTTCATTTTTGGAAGAAGTGCAACGAATAAACGCTATACCCACTTGTGTTGGGACGATTAATAGAACAGTTTCTATGGCAACCACAGTGGACAAAGAAAACATCGAAATACTCGACACATACTTGGACAATATTTGTGCTCAAAAGTTCGTAAAGTCGCAAATTTTTAGTTAACTATGAATATTTGACATTCACATGTTCAAATGAGCTTACAGTCGTCACAGACATGAGATCGTTTAGGTTGGGCACATCAAAATAAGCTTGACAAAGACTCCATGTCAGTTTACGTTATGACACTATGAATTCAGTTATTACTGTTAAATTCTAGTGTTACTGATGCTTTGGTTACTTTAGTTGTATTAGAACACCCCTCAGAATAAAACAGCACATAAACATGTAGTAAGACTAATAACTCCAACCAAAAGAAGGCTTTTTCTTTGTGAAGGCAGACATTTTGGTTCAGTCGTTGCTTTAAGCCTCATAATTGTATCTTGAATAAGTGTTTCAGTCCTTGAGTCAGAGCTAAACTTTGTCATCTTGAACTTCCTGTTTGTCACTTTATCTTTTGCACATCTTTCTCAGTTGGCCTTTATACTTATTACAGATGGCAACGACTAAAGTTCCAGAAGTTCGTGACATCACTCGGATTGAGAGAATCGGTAAGAATGTGCATTCCCACAGATACTTGGTTCAAGAGGTTATGCCTGAACTATAGTTTAACAGCCTTTTGTGACCATATTTTATCTGTGGTAATTGTATTTTGCTTTTAGGTGCACATTCTCACAT
The DNA here is from genome assembly GCF_059516105.1 of Syngnathus floridae. Classification (NCBI taxonomy): domain Eukaryota; kingdom Metazoa; phylum Chordata; class Actinopteri; order Syngnathiformes; family Syngnathidae; genus Syngnathus; species Syngnathus floridae. The sequence continues at coordinate 7,802,517 of NC_142427.1, read as the reverse complement.
ACGTGGCCTTGGTTTGGATGATGCTTTGGAACCAAGACAAGTGAGAACATTACACACGACATTATCACAATCCTCAACAAAGGGAGTAGTCAGGCATGAATAGACTAACTATTAATGTTTCTCTAAAGGTGTCTCAGGGGATGGTTGGCCAGCTGGCCTCCAGACGGGCAGCAGGGGTCATCCTGGAGATGATCAAAGATGGCCACATCGCCGGCAGGGCAGTCTTGATTGCAGGCCAGCCCGGCACTGGAAAGACTGCCATCGCAATGGGTGAGAGCTTAAAAGAAGAACGAGCGTTTTGCTCTCCCATTGCACTTGTACAACCAATCTAAATAAAAGGTAATGCACAGGTATTGCACAGAGCCTCGGCCCTGACACTCCCTTCACAGCCTTGGCTGGCAGCGAGATCTTCTCTCTGGAGATGAGCAAGACTGAGGCGCTCAGCCAAGCTTTTAGAAAAGCCATCGGCGTGCGGATCAAGTGAGTGGGCAAACAGCCATCTCTGTTGTTTGAAATAAAGTTGTTATGCATAGCTGGCTTTCTTTTACAGGGAAGAGACGGAGATTATTGAAGGAGAAGTCGTTGAAATCCAGATTGATCGACCTGCCACTGGAACGGTACGGCACTGAAGCTCATAAAGAGCAAATAATAAAAATAAAAATTGCGGTAGTAAATGAGCACCTGATCTAATAGGGTGCCAAGGTGGGCAAGTTGACTTTAAAGACTACTGAGATGGAGACGATATATGACCTGGGCAACAAGATGATTGACAGTCTCAGCAAAGAGAAGGTTCAAGCGGGGTAAGGGTTTTTTTTTTTTTTTAAATTATAAAATCCTCTGGTTACAATAGTTTGTCGAATCCCCCCCCCTCCGGCCTCTTTCTCCCAGTGATGTAATCACCATTGACAAAGCCACTGGCAAGATCAGCAAGTTGGGCCGCTCGTTCACCAGAGCCAGAGACTATGATGCCATGGGAGCTCAGGTACTCAACCATTTGAAATTCAGCTCCCTATGTCATTGTTTTTATGAAGCACAGCCATCTTCTTTCAACCGTAATGTTTTCTTTGCAGACCCAGTTTGTGCAATGTCCCGAGGGTGAGCTGCAGAAAAGAAAGGAGGTCGTGCACACGGTGTCCCTGCACGAGATCGACGTCATCAACAGCCGCACGCAGGGCTTCCTCGCTCTTTTCTCCGGAGACACGGGCGAGATCAAGGCGGAAGTCCGCGAGCAGATCAATGCCAAAGTTTGCGAATGGCGCGAAGAGGGAAAAGCGGAGATCATCCCTGGGGTACGTGTGAGACTGCACTTTTTCTTAATAACTTTTTTAATATCGTAAGTTCCCCCCCTCCTCTCTCTTTTTTCCAGGTGTTGTTTATTGACGAAGTACACATGCTGGACATGGAATGTTTTTCCTTCCTTAACCGTGCCTTGGAAAGTGACCTGTCCCCAGTTCTCATTATGGCCACCAACAGAGGCATCACTCGGTATGTTTGTTTTTCAACCTTTTTCCTCATCGTCTAATTGTACAAAACAGATGAACGGTACAATGTAATTTTCGCCCGGTTTGATGCTTCTTGCTTTTTTCCATCCCAGCATTCGTGGCACAAACTACCAGAGCCCTCATGGCCTCCCCCTGGATCTGTTGGACCGCCTGCTCATCATCGCCACCTCACCTTACACTGAAAAAGAGACAAAGCAAATCTTAAAGATCCGGTGAGGATCTTTGCTTATAATTCCTCAGCAATTTAGCGTCAGCTATCAAGTAAGTGCTCATTTTCTCTTTCCCAGATGTGAGGAGGAGGACGTGGAGCTGAGCGAGGAAGCTCACTCGGTCCTGACTCGCATCGGCATGGAGACATCACTGCGATACGCCATGCAGCTCATCAGCACGGCAGGTTTGGTGTGTCGCAAACGCAAGGTGAGCCCACCTCGGGCTTCTCTAAACTTTTGAATATGTGATTGTTCACTCACTCAATCAGTCTGTTCGTTGGATTAATTGTGTTGTTTTGTCATTCCTAGGGCACCGAAGTACAAGTGGAGGACATAAAGAAGGTTTACTCTCTCTTCTTGGATGAGGCCAGGTCTTCTCAGTACATGAAAGAGTACCAGGAATCCTTCCTCTTCAATGAAACACGTGAGTAACATGCCAGCATCGGGTAATTTTTAATTGAATTTAATTTATATTTTTCCTTATCCTTGTTATAGATAATGGTTGGTTGTCCAAATGAAATATGTGAGAAGTTAATCATACACATTTTGTTCTGTTCACTCCCAGAAACGACTCAAATGGAAACCTCGTAATGAAGAACACGTGTTTTCTTTCTGTGTGCATTTTTAGTCGTCCATCTTCCAACTTTTCTTAGGATTTGAAATAAAACAAGTGAATAACTTGCAATATTATGGCTTTGTTTACATATCTACACATGCCTAATGTAAGATATGAAGAAAAAAAAAATCTAAGTAAGCAAGATAAAATGTTCTTCTTAAACAAGTCAAGTAAGTAGCAATCACTTGCTGGATTTCTCTATACTTGTGTTCCAAATTCTCCTTTTTACTTTTTTGTTTGAGCATGTTGCCTTCATGTTAATCTGCGAGGCCTTGTGGCAGGGAGAACATTTTGTCTACGTTGAATTGTCATGACATGCTTTTTATTTCTCATTAAAATGATTTAACTGTTTTTTACTAACTCTGTATTCTCTTATTTCACAGCCAAACCACCAATTTACACCTACTTTGTTCAAATATATATATATAGAGAGAGATAATTTTGCAGTGCTATTGTTAATAGTTCCTCAAAATGGACCGCAAATTATAATTAGTATAATCCCATATATAGCGCAATACTGCAATTGTTGTGACGAAAACTGTAGTTTGAATTGACCGCCACAAGAGGGCAGTCATAGACTGCTGAAACAATGGGGAACGCCTTCAATGATACATACTCATTAAAATCGTATGAAATAAAAATGCACTAAAATAAAAAGCATATTTAAACAACATTGACATTCATATTACTGTATTCATGTCAACATTTTGGGGAAATCTATTAAAATCATCTATATTTACTGTATTCATAACATTTGGGGAAAATATATTAATATAATGTGTGTGTAGGCTCACTAACCCAGGACTAGATCTCATTCATTCCCAATTATAAAATGAACCAGTCTTGTCTGAGTGTAGGCAGGCTGTCTCCAACACGGAAGTTAATATTTAATGTTTAGTGCTTGCTGTGCTGTTTATGTCCCATAAATCCCACTCGGTCCCACAAGGCTACTATTGGCTACACAGCCTGCACCACTTGGCCCAGTTGAGGGATTGATTGCTTGTCTAATGAAGGAAATGTGTGTGTATGTGTGTGTATAATAAAATCAACAGTTTTTGTTCTTTCTGCATTCACAGCACTTTAGGACGACTCAATAAACGGTCAATCAATCATAAATGTTAAACCTGTTAAGTAGTAACAATCAATCAATCACACAGTCACACCATGTTGATATTGTTTCATTCTCATGTGAGTAAATATATGTATCTGAATTTCACACATCACTATAGGTTGCCTGTCCATTATTTTTTTTTTTTTTATATAGCATCACTATCATCGTTTAAAACTGGAGCATGTTTGTTAGCATCTCTTTGTGTCAGTGTCTGCAGGCCACAAGGCATGCACAGCATGCTAACACATGGTGGCACTTTGCCTACTGAACACATTCGGGAGAGCTTTTTCTGCACCACAGGCTGGCCTCTGCAACATCTTGGGTGCATTCTGCCTCTCGACCAATTTTCGCTGGACTCCATCCACCTCATATGTGACATGAGGACAAGCAGGTTGGAGAAATAATCTTTATTCATTGATGAATTGTCATAGAATTTAAATGGTTATATTTGGTTGTTTTTGCTCGGAATACAGAATATGCAATATAATGAAAGCTGCGACGACCCTTAAGAAGCTTTTAAAATGAAAAAAAAAAACTTTTCGCTCATAACTCTGACATTTTACAACCTTTCATCACTTTCTTATGTCATTTCCAGTTCGAATTCACATGAACTCAGATTGTGGCAAAGTATACGAATAATTTTGGCTTCACTTTAAAATTGAATTCATTCCAGCAGATGTAGTGTGGTTAGTGTGGGATTAAAACTAGTGATTACATTTTCTGTGAAGTTAGATCTAGAAGGCCAAGTGAGCCTGGGAACAGCCTCGCACCCAGTTCACACTTGACTTTTTGTTATTTTAAACCTGTCTGTAATTTAAAATGACATTTCATTCTCCTCCGAAACGCAGAGGTGGACTTCCTAAAAGACACATCGTTAACTTAAAATGACTTCTATTAAATCTGACATGAATGGAAGCATTCAATACTTCGGTATCGACTCACTTTTAACATATAGTTCCCGTATCACGAGTTTATTATTATATCCCTCTTGCCATATTTTCATTTTCAATGTCATGTTCCTTAAATGAGAATAAATGAGCGAGTGGAATGTGGCGCTCATGAATGGTGAGATGTCTGAGCTCATATCCTGACTTTGAAACTACAAATAAATCTCATTTCTCTTGATTCCATATGTGAATGCTGATTTGAGTCACATTTTTTTTTGTATGATAAGTACTATATAAATAAAGTTTGTTATTCTGGAAAATAATGTCAAGCTGAATTTAAAGGAGGTGTTTGTGTCTCTTCTTCCATTCATGCAAAGTTCTTACCATTCATGACCTCAGTCATTCACAAAGCCTCCATCTCGCTCACGTGTGAAATGCACGAACGCAGATGCTGCCATGCATACAGCCATGGGCACATTTATAAATAGCTCCCGGATTATTTTTTTTCTAAATCAGTGAATGCTGCGAAGGAAACATCGGTTCTAAAAATGGAAGCACGAGAGCTAAAGTTGGAAACAAATGCCAGCTGACATCATTCGCTGTTTGCCAAGTCGAGCAAAAAGTGCTCATGCTTAATTCAGATAACGAGGCGTCGCCATTCAGATGTTGAACCCACTGTGACTTGTTACGGCGTCCTTGATGATCGACATCCTTGTTGGTAAGCGTGGAAATGAAAAAGCCCAGTATGAAATGAAGGCCGTACTGACGAGCATGATGAGAGATCAGTGTGAGCCCTCCCAACAAGCTTGAGGGCAGGTGAGGGGTGAAGTCTTTTGCAACTAAGACCACGGGCCTAACTATCACTAGCCATTCTTGTCTTTGCCTGCCTTTTGGCCCTCAACGATATTGCTCAACCCAGCACGAAGCACAACTCTTATTCCACATGAGCTGACAGCATCGAGGAGGATGTCCCGGTCTCCTTCGGAACATGTGTCAGCTCCGTTAACGTATGTGGAGCCTTGCATTAATGTGCATGCTGACATCTGAAGCTTATTTCATGCATTGGATTTTACTCAAGTGCAATAAAACAACAAAAACACAATAAAATAGGATTAATTAAATAATATAATGTTCTGATTTCTGTAATTGTTAAATTGTTTTCCCAGCCTAAACGTTTCAATTCCTAAATTTAGTTTTTTTATTTTTCTTGTGGTTTGTTTTATTTGATGTCTTTCTGTTTGTACCTGTTCCAGTCAGCCCCGCCCCTCGTTTCCACCAATCGGCTTCCTCGGCCATTCGTGACTTGTCCAGGTGCTCCTCATTGTCTTTTCAGTTTGTTTGTATGGTGGAAACTCGGAAGTCAACCACCTCAGCACTCAACATATGCGGTTTTCCACACAAAAGCTTTGACCCAGTTCTAGGTCAAAGTCGGTGATGATTGCCATTGTTGCTGCACTCCAAGAGAATAAACATGGCTCTGGAGAAAACCAGAAGAGAAAAGTGGTGAGAAGAAAGTGCAGAATTCAAAGTTTTGAGGAATAGAGAGGCGATAAAAACTTGCCAAGGGGCTTACGAGGTCTTACCGGCCAGATCCCAGTGGAAAAAACAAAGAAAGGAAAAAACTGACTGATTCCACTCCAACCATCTCCTCCATGTTCATAGATTGAGCACCTCATCAATGTCAAGGTATGTAGATCTTACTCATTTAAAGCTGTGTTTCTTTTTTGAATTTATATTTCATATTAAAATTGCAATTGTGGTATAAAAAAGGCAAGCTTAGGGTAAAAACTGAAGAATCATGTCCTGTGCTTGAGGTGATTGGCTTTCAGGCCAGAGCAGTAGACGGGTGTGGAGAAAGCAAGGTGAGACATTCACAGTACAAGTGTGATTATCGAGAGCAGATGATTCGGAAATATCTGCCAACTTGTCATGTCAGCTTTTTTTAAGAAACTGACAAAATATTTGCTCATTCATGTGACCCCTGTGAGAGTTTGAAAGGATTTGCATATTATGAGGATTAATTTAAGGACTCTCAGAAATGATGACAGGTCCTATCTCAAACAGCTCCTCATGAGCTCCTTAAGTGTCCTTAAGCGTTAATGATTCTTTTTCCAAGGGTTGGCCCAAACAACGTTGCCTTTGAACCCGAAACTTGACATTGCCAGGCAGGGACATTCCCGCCTCACTTGCCCTTCCACTAAATTGCCAGTTCAAGTGGCGATGTGTAAATGGAAATTCCAGCGCTCCCGAGAATGGCTAGGCTTTTCCTGCCTACGCCCCAGTGTTTCCTGCCCATGTTTGAGATCCCAGGGCTTGACTTTGGGGTGCATATTTGCCTGCATATCTGTGGGAAAGGGTGTGGCTTGGTGTGGGTCATCCACCAACCAAACACTGATTCTCTCCACTTGGAGTTTCCTGTGGCTGCTATGTAATCATCCTCTTTTTTTCAAGCCGACACATTTCAAATGCAACGCCGTCTAATGAAAGACTCCAAAATCCCTGACTTCTTTTGTCACTAATGCAGTATATAGTTAGTTTAGAGTTTGTGCAGACCTGTCATAGAGCATCCATTAGTGCTATTTGCATTTACGTTAAATTACTCCGTCCTCTGTAATGAACATCAACCCAAAGAGTTGCACTTCTTTTTTACACTACTGCCAAGAGTGTGTGTGTGTGTGTGTGTGTGTGTGTGTGTGTGTGTGTGTGTGTGTGTCTGTACACCACTCAGGAGACTTATTTTACAAAACAGGGCCTCTCTGAGCCCTGCTTCATTGCACCTGAACAATATACTAGTTCATTCCTGAACTAAGTGTAGCATTGTGGCGCTTCAATTAAAAACAAGGCTTTGTGAGTCGACAAAGATGTGTAGGTTTATATGCATATAAAGAATGGTTACTTAAATTTAGCACTTTCAAGTTGATTTGAATGCATGTGTAAAAAAAAAAAAAAAGTTTTGTAATTGTCATAGATGTTTCCTTGCTTTTATACTGTTTTTATATTTAATTGTGTATGCAATTTCATCTATGTACGGCGACCTTGAAAGGTGCCTTACAAATAAAATGTATTGTTATTATTAATATTATACAACTACCAGAAACAAAAGCAATAACCTTGTTATAAAAAAAAAAAATCAGTAATTTTTTGTTTTTTTTGGTAATGGCTTTTATTAGAACAAAAGTGTCCAGTGACTCTATGGGTGTGTCAAGGCAAATGACAAATGGCCTAATTTTACTTGAATGAAAGGAAGCTGTGGGTCAATTGGTCATCTTATTTGAAGCACTTTAAAGTCGAAACTGTGCCGCCGATCTCTTTACTAGCCATTTTATTTGTTTTTTGAAATGTGTGATTTGCTGTATAAATACATAGACAAAATATAAGGTGATTAAATATTGTAGGTTTATTTGAATTACAGATGTGTACATTTTTTAACAACCCATGGCGGGAGCATCACAGTTCAGTTCTAGAATAATATCAATTCACACTTCTCGCGGGTAAGCCTGCCTGAAAATAAAAATAACCTTTTTGTTTTCTGCTTGAACATCAGAAATACTGCAGGTTTCTTTAATGTATTTACAAGATTCTTGTATAACAAGAAAGAATGCATTCTCAACACATCACCAAGGTGATGGTTAACATTGACTTAGTAGATACAGAGACATACTTAAGGACTGATACTAAACTAAATTTGGCAAATCAATTCACGATCCACTTTTTGATGGATGCCTTGACGTGAGCATGAAATGACCTCTGGGATAGAGATGGATGCTACGCTATTGTTGAAATAAATCCCTGAATGTTAATGTGCAAAATGGTTCAACCAGTTGTTCCTAAAAAAAAAAAAAAATACAAAATGAAGCCTTCTGTGTTTAAAATGCATGAGATAAGCCTCAGTCAAAAAAAATCTTACATAGAAAAGGGAGACCAAGCCGGTGTCTAAAAATCAACGACATGAATTAAAGTGTAATTTACACAAACTTAACAATTCCCTTCATCATTATGCTAAACAAATAAATACATTGCATCCAAGCCATCACTTTACAATATATTACCATTGCTGCGCATATATATATAAAATTTCAAATAATTCATTAAAACATTTGGTGATAATAAAAATTCAGGACAGTAAGAAGCTTACCGGTCGATTATTAAGAGGATGCAAGTTTCGAAATGCATCAGGTTGCACACAATCACATTCAGTGAGCTCCACATGGAGAGAAGCTAAAGCTAATCATCCGCCGCCGAGGTCGCGACCCCCGCGCATGCTCAGTGCGAGAAGGACTCTTTCATCCCTCCCTCCACCAAGGTCAACTCATCCTTGTCACGTCTATTTCCTTGCAAGCCTGAAAAGTGCTTTTCCTTTCTCCCTTTCATGCATCTATTTCAAAACTTGGACTTTTATTTGTAGCTTTAAGGTTTCAGCAAATTGCATCCACTTCTTTTAAACGGAATGCAATCAAATTTGTTTTTCTCATGATTGAAATTTAAAATTTTGTCTTCAACTGCATGTTTGAAACTATTTGAGACGGAGGGATCCTCGCTTATCTGTTGGAACATTTCCTTTTCCTGTCAGGGATTCCGATTTCCTCCAGCAATAAACTAATAGCTGCAACCGCAGCTCATGTCAAAGGTTCTTTTCTGGTCAAGGCATGAGATTGCTAAAATATAGACAGAGGGTAGATGTTATTCTATCCAGTGTGGGCTGGACTTAAAGTCTGTCTTTAAAAAGAGCTTCTGTGAGAGCATTTTGTCTCCAGAAATTCAAAACCAAAGCATCAGAGAGTGAGAAAGCCAGCTCACTGATAAGGCCACACTGCCTAAAAAGCTTCCACAAAAAAAATAAAAACTATTGCTTCCCATGTACATCAAAACAACCCTTATACAAGTCACAATAATATGTCATTTCTTTTTTTATAAGGGCAAAACCATATATACATAGTATAAATTATAAAATATATAATCCAGTGTTTTTTTTTTGTTTTTTTTTTGAACCACCCAGCTTATAACGTGTTGATCCCTCAGAAACAGGCAGCATCCTCCAACTTTTAAAACGGACCTCACATTAAAATAAAGATTGTGAAATAGAATTATCAGAAGCATCCCCTCGTGTTGTGATTTCCGAACTTAAAAAGGATCGGTGGAAACAGCTGCTTTGCTCTACGGACAGGAGAACTTTAAGGCTGATTCACTGACCCGTGCACGGTAAAATTTTTGGCTCTCGGATGAAGACTATGTTTACACGCATGACCTCGTTTGTGACGCGATGGTGGCAGGTAAACGCGCCTTTGCATTTGAGCACTTGCAGGTTTTCCTGCAGCATTCCGGAAGTTTGCGGCTTTGGTCTGTTTACAGGAATCCACAAAACGGGTTTGTGTTATCTTTCCGTTTGAGCGGCTGAGTCGTGCATGTAAACATAGTCGGTGGTGATGTCATGAGGGTGGTCAGTGCAAAGTCGGAAGGAATGTAATGACACTATGTATGGCACTTGGTGCAGATTGACGGCCAACAGACAGGCAAAGACAGACAGACAGACAGACAGGGCAGGTTCATGGTCAGCATTCAGTAGTATGGCATCAAGAGATGTCACGGAGGTCATCTCCTCCTCCTCCTCGGAGTAAAAGTTCAGTGGATCCTCTCGGGCAGAGGTGAGGAGGACACCAGTTGTCAGGTTGGCACGCCGCTGTGCGTCTTCTCACCAGCTTGCCATTTCGGAGGCGTCTCCAAGGAGGGGCAAGACGCTCCCTCCCCTCGTGCTCAAGTTAAGACGAGGAGCAGCAACGGAGGATGCCGGCCGTCCAACGAGGGCACGGACGGGCTTGAGATTGAGCTCCACTTTGTGGTCCCGGCTGCTGCTTCATCGCTTGGGTGTCACCTGAAAGGAGGAGAGGAGACACATCGCGTGGTAAGTGCGTGTCCTCAACATGGCTATGTAATTAATGTTGAGGTCCAAAGCTTTTAGGCCATCTGTTAGAACCTTCCGGATACAGCTAGCACCAGCCTGTGACCTAAATATTTTCCCTGCATCCATACCAACACATGATTTCATGACTCCCCCCTCCCCCAAACAACAATACCACACACACGTGCAAACATAAGAATATTACCGTATTTTCCGGACTAGAAGGCGCACCTAAAAACCTAAAATTTTCTCAAAAGCCTCAAAATTTTCTTATAGTCCGGTGCCTTATATAAGGACAACGTTTAAATATAGGCCATTCATTGAAGGTGCGCCTTATAGTCCGGTGCGCCTTATAGTCCGGAAAATACGGTATTACTATTATTTTTTTCAAGGTGTCTTTGCTGTGACGTGTCCAGACTGGATGAGAAAGAAAGTGACGTGACCCCCGTTGTCTATTCATTGGTGCCTTGAGTGCCCCCATACACAAATGACAAGTGCTGCTACAATGGGATTAGTGCCCCCGGCCGGGATCTTGGCACAGCTTCGCTCTTGCTCATATTCACCATACAAGTGGGACATTTAATCATCTTACTATTTAAACAGAGCGAACAAAACCCCAAGGTCTTTTGGGACACACACAGAAACAAAAAAAACGCCATGTTTTCCTGCCTAAATTATTTTGAGGCAGCAGATTGGATTGAAGATTTTATTTGGGCTGCTGCTTTCCATTTTTTGTAGTAAAGTTGAAATTTAATGTGCCGTATTTTCCACACTATAAGGCGCACCTAAAAACCTCCAATTTTCTCAAAAGCCGACATTGCGCCTTATAATCAGGTGCGCCTTATATACGGACCACTACAGCAGGCGTGTCCAAAGTCCGGCCCGCGGGCCAAATGTATATATCTTATATATGGACAAAGTTTTAAGATGGGCCATTCATTGAAGGTGCGCCTTATAGTGCAGAAAATACGGTAACACTCTTATAGAAAACATAAATTGGGGCTATAAATAGATGTAACGATTCCATCATCATAAGGCAGGTTTCCCTGCCCTACCCCCTTCACAGCTTTCCTCTTCCTGAGCTAATGGAGGCTGGCCAGGGAATAAAGTCCAATCAAGTTGATTGAGCGCTTTGGGACTGACAGGATGCAGCTCACGATTAAAGCGGTTCCTGCCTTCACACTTGGGCACGAGTGGAAGTGTCTACAAAAGGAGGTCAAATATTTCATCACTGGCACAGTGTGTGACGCACGTCTCTGTGTCTTCCTCTCTAGTTTCGACTCAATGAATGGCCTGCACCTGTATAAACACTTCATTTTGGACAGCAGGTAGCAAATGCGAGTTTCACTTCAAGATGTGATTCCTTTCACGAGCTGCGTGAAGTTCTGCTGTCGGATCTCACGCTGACCCATTTGACAGGCTCAATCTTCCCGCCAAGAATATTAATTGGCTCACTGGTGGAGCTAGGATTTTTTTTTTTCCCGTTTTTCTGCAAAACGTATTAATTCTTCAAAAAATGCTAATTGTATGATCCCTTCGACGGACGGGTGGAAGAAAAAAATTCGGAAAATATCCAAAAGTCAATTAGCTGACATTTTGGAACTGTTGGTTGAATATGATAACCTTTAAAATTTATCCTTATGTTGTACCGGCGACTACATTCGCTCCTCATTGTTCTACTGTGTAAACTTGGCTGCTGCATTGTCATTTTTTTTTTTCTTCCTCTCTCTCCTTGGTTAATAATTAGCAAGCTGTGTACATCTGATAAAAAAAAAAAAAAGAAAAAAAGCCAGGAACTGGGGAAGGCTGCAAGCCCGGCTCTTGATAAGATGTTAAGTTATAGGTCAAATAACCACGCCAAGAATGTTGGACACTCTTTCAGCACAATGCTACTGTAAGCAATCAGTCGCGTGTATTAAAAGTCTGGATAACCTCACGTCAAAGGAAATATGCTACTCCATGCCAGATAGTTTGGTATTCTTCCAGCCATCCATTTTCTTTACCGCTTATCTTTTTTTCGGAGTCAAGGGGAGTTGGAGCCTAACCCACCCGAGGACAATGCCCTGAACTCATCGCCTCTTAATCAGAGTAGACAAGCATTCCTGCTCACACTGAACCAAAATATGATCACTTTGGTGTTAATATTAAAAAAATTAAATTACCTGATCACATCTTGACGGAAGTCGAGGGCCGAGAGAGCTGGCTCAACCTGACGAGACAAGACATTTAAGAATTTAGATGCCAGAAAACAAGATGAAATGCAAACCTACTGAAAAAGTCATGTGGTTGCATCGTCACAAAATTAGTAGTGTCGCCATGGCAATCAAAAAGCCAACTCTTCTAATTACAAACTCCATCAAATGTGAGATCAACTCAGGACGCATTTGTTCCTAAAGCTGCTGCAGACTTCCTGCACCCCCCTAAAAGGGGTCAACCCTGGCACGGCAGATGAGAACCATCTGCTCACTCATCACATCAGCGAGTGTAAATGTAGATTGGGCAAAATGCGGGGGGTCACGCAATAAGCCTGAGCTATTTATAGAAACGGTGTTGCCAAAAAAAGACAGCAGTAGCCGAGAAATAAAAATAAAAAATTCTCCTCCAAGCTGGAAATAGACGCGAGTTTGGTTCTTATAAATACTCAAAGAAGGGGAAACAGTCAGTTGGAATTTATACATCGGAGGCTTCATAGCGTGAATGTAATCTATAAATATCAGGCGTGGAACAAGCCCCGTTGTACAAAGTCGTACACGTTGTCACTGTTCTTAGTCCCTGAGGAGACCATGTTATGTAAGAACTGCTGCTCAACTTTTTTTTTTTCTTCATTGACAAGTCTTGTAGAAATTTGTGAAGTGAGTTACGATTTAGCTTAATGAGACCTAAAAAAAAATTCTATTCCAGCATTTCTGCTTATTTTTAGAGAATGCAGTACTGGACCACAGACGAATACTTTAGTGCCTATAGGGGGTGATTTTTCTGGATTTGTTGCTTTTTTTTTCCAGGAGCAGAGCCCCACAAAAACCACATCACAGCCGCTCGACGGCCTCTGTAAAATCATACATTTAACAATACTCAGGAGGCAGATTAACAGCTTGGCCTCAAGATTTCAAAGTACTGTACAGATTTCCATGATCCCTTCCCAAACCTTTCCCTCTAGTGTTACTTTTCAACTTCTTTGAATTGCTAATAGAATTTTTTTCCGCTTAAACGATAGCAAATGTTGCATTTCTGTTCATGAGGTGTGGGAAGAACTATCAAATGGCCCAAAAAAAAAAAAAAGAGGCGAAGTGACGTCAGGCATCAGACGTACTGCCACCCCGTCTAAAAATGTCCCTCGACTTTTACAGGAAGGAAGTCATTTCTGAGAATGTCGGTGTGATACAAAATGGGACAACACAAAAGAAGGTGTTGGAAAAATATAAAGCAAGTGAGATAAATAGATACAAATAAGCCAACACGCATTTTGATTTCCACTCAGATGGTGACTAAAATGCTTAAAGCGGATTTAAGCCCATATTGCAACATTGCCAGGAGTCAGCCACTTACTGATTCTGAGCTTTGTCTCGGTCATCCAGAAAGAAGAGCGCAGTGGCCAGGAAGAACATACCCCCCAGGACGATGATGAAGGGACATAGCATGAGGGCGTAGCCCAGACTGAGGAAGCGCCATAGCGCCGACGTCGTGTAGCTCTCGCGTAGGCTGTCGGAGATCTGCAACACAGAAAGGAGATAGAATCAGATATTTGCAAAGTAGTCTTGTCTGCACCATTGCTCATGTGAATATATTTAAATCAACCTCCAGTATAAACCATAAGGATAAAACTATTGGGTCTTAAGAAAACCAAAGCAAAATTTCCCACACAATCGAGTATTCCAAAATGTCTGGCTCTGATGAAAAAGTAGAATTCAACTGAGAGTGATAAATATTTGTCCATATAGTGTAATGTCATGGGAATACTTTGCAGTCAAAGAATAACACCAAGAGGAGAACAGGCCTCAGTGTAGATCCATTCATATCTCAAAGCCAGCGACAAATGGCACGGGGAGGTTCGTTGCTTTAAATAGACTGCTAATTATTCCGAGGCGTAAGGAAGGACAAGAGCTTCTTGTCTGAGAGTGAAAGACTCGGAGGTCAAAAGTTACCCCTGATTTTTCTGTTCACAGCTGCTGAGATGTATTGGTAGAATTTGATGAGCAGAAATCCAAAAAGCTGTTGAGTTGCAACCTTCTCCTGTGTACTGTGTGCCTGTGCTGGCTAAGCGTCACTATGACTGCATTGCACTTGTATGCGAAAGCTCACTTTAGGAACTGAGGCAGTGAGCAGTGACGCACTTGGAGCATTGTGGCTCCTCTTGGTCAGCACTGTGAAACCCTGGGACTGCCCAGGCCAGATGGGAAACTTTGGTTGAGAGTGCTGATACACAGTTTAGGTTAAGTAGAATTGTTTCTGCTAACTCAAGTGATCGCAAAATTCAATTTATGTACCGTATTTTCCGCACTATAAGGCGCACCGGATTATAGGGCGCACCTTCAATGAATGGCCCATTTTAAAACTTTGTCAATATGTAAAGTGCACTGGATTTTAAGGCGCACCTTCAATGAATGGCCCATTTTAAAACTTTGTCCATATATAAGATGTATACCTTTTGGACACGCCTGTTGTAGTGGCTCAATATTAGTCCATATATAAGGCGCACCTGATTATAAGGCGCACTGTCGGCTTTTGAGAAAATTTGAGGTTTTTAGGTGTGCCTTATAGTGCGGAAAATACGGTAGCTTCCCAAAGTAGCTGCTGATGTTCAAAATGGTTGAAACGTGCGAGCAGGGCTTTTCTTCAGTGTCGAGCGAGCCATCATTATGATTCTATTCCTGGTATTCGAGTGACTTTTGTCTTTTGACAAGCTCGTCAGTAGTGGCTTCATTCTTTTTTGTTCAGCATCAAGAAAAGGAATGAAAAGGGGAGCGCCACAACGGCTCGACAGCTGTGGTTAAGAATCAGTCAAAGACTTCCTGACCGAGCCCCTTGTGAACATTCCATACAATTTCACAATACGCCGTGTACATCCGTCAGGAAGTTGATAAACAAAGTGGACTTTGATATCCTTAATGTCACTGCAGCATTAGCGGTTGGTGACTCATGTTTTTGTGTTTTGTCATGAAAACATCTCCAGCGTTCTTCCTGGTGGAGTTACATAGTTACTTTAGTTTCGGTCACCTCTTTGACCTCTGAAATTTCTTTGGGATACCAAAACGTCTCTTAGCTGAGTGGCAAACTCCCGACTCTCGTTTTGCACATTCCATCAATTTCTAACTTAACTTACCAGGCCTATTAGGTACGGACTTCCTGCATCACCCAGTAGGTGAGAGGTGAAGCTCTGGAAGGCCACCGCCGTTGCTCTCCGTGTGGGAATAACCACAAACTGCAAAGAGAAGGTCACAAGAAGCCAATTGGAAAAATGGATTTTGCTCCTTTGGCGCACACCGTTTGTCATCACTCTAAGTGACATAACCGCGAAGGAAAATTTTCAGTCAGTCAAGTTTGAGCTAGGATGAAAAATAGATTTGAAAAAAGAAGCCGTGTTCGTGCCGACATCTCATCAGCTTTCACGACTGAAAATACAACATGCGTATTTGTAATTAAATCGGTAAAATAACAGAATTCCCGGAGACGCCGAGGATAAGTATAGGTTAGGAATACTCACCATTAAAATGTCGGCTGTTATGGCCCAGTTCAGAAAGAGCAGCGTCTCTCCTATGAAGATGCAGACCTAAATAAAGACAACAACATTTAGCATGATATAGCGGCGACCGACCGGTTTCCATCGTGTGGTTAGGAGACACAAAGCCACAAAGAAGATTTGAACATTATAGCTGCTGCTGTGTGTGGGCATGCACTGCCGAATACAACTGCTTGCCTTGCTGCGGTTGAAAAACATGTCATTAAGATTTGGCTCAATTGTACGCTCTTCAGTTTGATTCCGACGAGACGAAAAACTGCATGGACCAGAAAGATTATATGTCTATATTATTTTTATATATTTTAATTTTTTTTTCCATAGTTTGGTTCTAGCTACGAGATCCTACTTGATGTTTTTTTTTTGGGTGTGGTAGTAAACTTTGAATAGCTTGTTGTGGTCGTATGTACATGAAAGGTGCGGTAGAAGCCGCAATTTCTATTTGGCTATTTTTTTAAAAACAACCCCCATTGGGATTTGCTTGTAACAGATCTATACGGGCCGCCGCTTTTGTGTGGCGTATTTAAAGAGTGTTGACGTCGACTTCCCGTTGAGGAAATACCCTTTTGCTTATACCGCACAGAGAGAGATGGAGACGTGGTTGCTGTGAAAGAGCGAGGAAGAAAGGCTTCTCATCTGATTAGCTATATCTTGATGATACAACCGTGTCACCATCCATAATATGACAGATTTGTCCGTCAGTGCCACGCCGACATATATGAGCTGACCACTTACAAGAGGCGAGTTCAAATTTGAACAAATGAGAGGTGTGAGAACATTTCAAATTCCCAAAGGAGTTGAATCACCTGTTTTGCTATCTTGGCACATTTGCAGATTTTCGAGGCTGTTTTGAAAAAACAAACGTCTTTCTAACATTATTAGCCAGCAACGTGTTGAAAATAATTTCCTGTTCCTTTGTTCCTGATAAGCTTGAGAAATAAGTCTGGCCTGCCACAGTTCATTGTTTCATGCGAGCTGCACCCTTTCCGATGTGTTAATTCTGTCTTTAGGCTTTAAGACGCATAACCTTTGGTCCGTTCTCTGGAATCAACAATTTTTTTGTGTGCCAAGAGTTTTAATTGCCAACTGCACTAAAATATGAATATTTATCTTGCTATCTGTTTAACAGATGCAAATACAACGGTGCAAATACAAGCAACTATTTTCTTTCCCCACACGTTGCACGAGACTCTTACGTAAGCTCCTATGATGTTCTTCTTCGCCACCACAAAAATAAGGCAGATGAAAATGGCCGAGCCCAGCATGCTGACGGCGCACACCAGGGGGTCGGCCCGCTCCGTCTTCTTCCGACATAGACGCGTGGTGGCGGCCCCGATCAGCACGCCTAACAGGCCCGTGATGCACGTGATTGCCCCAAAGATGAGACTGGTTGACAGAAGAAGATTATTGATTATTGATTCTGCTCAGGAACATTTCTTTTTTTGTCTTTCACCTCTCGGTGCTGCTGCAGATTTCTTTGTTGTCGCACGGTTCTGCAGTCGCGGTCTTCTGCACCACCTGAGCTCTGGCAAGGTAGATGGGAATCCACATCCCGAATGCGCCCGTAGCAAAGGAAACGGCGGCAGACGCCAAGGATGAGAACACGTAGCTCCGACTGGACATTTAAAAAAAAAAAAAAAGAAAAGCACACACAAAGAGACAGGTCAACAATTTTAGTGTCTATGAAAACAGTGCGTTACAGTCAAATTGCCGTATTTTCTGGACTATAAGGCGCACCTAAAAACCTAAAATTTTCTCAAAAGCCGACAGTGCGCCTTATAGTCCGGTGCACCTTATATAGGGACCAAATTCCTCAATTTAAACTGGCCCGAAGCATTGTGTCATGAAATCAATCATAAGTGGCCCGCTGAAGACTATGAATCATGAATCAAAAAGACTATGGATCATTATTTTGTGATTATGAAGTAATTTGTTGCGTCTGAAGTTTAAATAAAAAAGATAAAATGGAGAATGATTTGGATTAAAAATCTGACATGATGCATTAATGGTGCGCCTTATAGTCCGGTGCGCCTTATAGTCCGGAAAATACGGTATTAGAGAGTAATTTTGATGAATATTTTTTAGGTTTAATAAGTGTCTATGTTAAGTAGTAATAAAATGAAACGCGACTCCTCTTGACAGTTTAATGTTGGAGGCAAAAATAACATGCTATTAAAAACACCTTCCAGAGTTACTGAATCGAAGATTGTGTCAGCCAACACTTAAACTCTTGCTCCGATCAAGAATAAGGTGCTTCACCTGCAATAAACCCCCATGGCAAAGTCAACTTTATGTCTTGGAAAAAGCTATTTTAAGAAATGTGCCCAGCAAAGGTCAAGCCATGACAAAAGTGCACACATCCCGAGCGAGCGAGAGGCTGAGCGGCCTTCACTCACAGTCGAGCAGTGTTGCTGAATGGCGGCAAGTGATTGACAAAGACTCACTGTGTCTGTCTGCTGTTGACATTTCTAACAGCTTCTATATTGCAAAAATGTATATTTTCATTTAAAACAGGCGATCCGAGTCATCTTACTTCTTAGCCAGCGCCTTCATGTCACACAACCATGACGTCCGGGTTTTGATTCGTCCTCCCATCTGGTCGGCACTTCCTCGCTTTGGCTCAGGCACAAAGAGCAGGATCAGGGTTGCTGCAGTCATCCCCAAAACCGGAGACACCTATGGGAACACTTGTATAAGGCCTCGCGGGATGCATAGTGAAGGCAGGATGGTTGCAGGACAAGGAATTGTGTGTTTAAAAGCTGAATGGATGCCCGCTGTGTTTGCCGATACGCTTGACATTCTAACTTTGAACACACGCTGCTTTTCTCTCTTAGTGCTGTCTGTGTGTTTGGCGACGTTTACATGGCTGCATTGAAAGCCTGATCAGAATAAAAAAGATTCTTGACACACCCAATTGGGAATATTCTAATCGGATTGAGCCCGTTACAATCAAGATATTGCGGATGAGAGGCCGATTAATACGATCGGCGTGCATAAAAACACAAATAATTGTAAATAGAAATGATGTTGTCATTCTGTGTTGATTCAGATTCAAACGTAGGCATCTAACATGCAAAATCTTTTATTTATTTTTCCCGACGACTGTATTTTTCTTCCTATTTTATTTACACTACAATAAGCTACAATGCTTGTATACTGAATAATACAATGAATTTTTACTTACGCTCCACATGTATAATATAGCATAGTCTGCAGTTATATTCATCAATTATGTAGCAGATGCGCGGGCGAGATTTACTCGACTGATGCAAAAGCAATTTAATCTTCCAGAGCAAATATTGTTTATATGATATAAGTAGCTCATGAAATGGCTTTCTAGGCATAAATTGTGTGGCGTGAAAAAGTGAGCATCTCCGAGGCGGATGTAATGTGCTTTATTTTTTATTTTTTTCCCATCTCGGAGGTGTGAGGATTACATACATTGATTATTTCCTTCTTTTGCGTCTTGTCATATCTGCAATTTTCACTGCAGCAGGAATATTAATGAGGGGAATTTTATATGAGATATCCTCATGGACTAAGCCTGGATTTAATCAATTTTATACTTTGTATTTAATTTTTCTGCTGCTAAATTCTGATGTATGAATTCAAAAATTGTCTTTAGAATTATTCAGCAAGGCGCAGCAAAATCTTGAATCCCAAAGGGCCCATTTCACGTTTCCTGTACGTACGTATGGATGGTTGGCAATCCCACGTACGAGCGAGTTCCCTCCCCCCGCCCTCCTTTTTGCCGACCATCATTTAGCCAAACAAGGAAGGTCGCAGGAACACGGCGGGCAAAAACAAGCGGAAGCTCTGTCGAGTCATTTTTTACCGACAGCAGGATAGCGCCGTTGTTTCATGCCTTCATATTTGTTTTCCTCCCACATGCCGAGCCACTGACTAATTGGCTTTTGAATTGTTGTGTTAGAATGTCACTGTGGCCACAGTGGAACAAACTGCCCTTTTTATTGTTATGTTTTTAACGTTCCACCAAGACCGGTTAGTATTGACTTCCTGTTTCCCTCCCCAAAGCCAGCAAACTACCTGTCATGTCCAGGAATCCGAAGAAATCCTTTGTGACCCGCCGAAGGAATGTTTCTTTTCCGCCTTTAAATGTCATTTGCTTCATTAGAGGAGTCACGGCCTTACATTGTTTGGGCTTTTTTAAAAAATGACCTCCAAAGTCAGCCTCACCTAGGGAATCCTGTTTCACATTTAACCAGTTTTTCTCTTTTGAGTTGAGGTGAAGTAAAAAAAAAAAGCAAATGTTTACAGTGTAAACTTTACACTGTCATTCCCACAGAATTTCTATTCGGACGGTCTGTATTTTTTAAAGAAGTTATTATAATGTCATTTCTATTAGCCCCTCCCCCCTCCTAAAAATATTTTACATTACAAGTTTGTTGACCCCGTGAGAATTTGTAGCATAGATGCCAATTTAAATCTTTCAGATTCAATTTTGCAAACTTTTCTGAAGGATCGGCGGTGACGTCAACGCGTGAGTGACTTATTTTGCCTTTAGCGCGGTTTGCCCTGTCACTTCCTCACAACGTCCAGCCTTGTGTGCCCCCACTGTGTTTTTGACCCCTCTGAACCCGGATCTACGCCGGCCCCAACCACAGCCCCGCAGGAGGGGCACTAAATCCGTCCTTGTGTGGGTTTGTTTGTGTGTATAATGCAGCAGTTGATGGCCTTACCCTCAATGCCCAGTGCCAGTCTCCTGCAGCTACCTTGGCGCTGGTGCCCAGGATGTAACCCAATCCGCTGCAGGAAAAAAACACAAGTGCCGATGATGCCACTGACACATGGATGTCATTTCTATATCAAGTGTATGACTCATCGGTCTGACTTTGCTCAGTGTTTGTTTTCCATCCTTTCAATTTAGCAATAAACACAGACTGTATTTGAAGTTGGGGACGCTAGTTGCAACTGGGCTGATTGGCTAATTGCTCTATTTGTAGGGAGTCTTAAATAGCTCAGGAGAACATACAAAATTAATGGAATGAATGCCAATCAGTGTTTAATGGGAAAAATAACCTCCAAATTCATTGAGGACAAACGACCAATGTAATTCTAGAGAGCATACAACACGATCAATAAACTATAAATCAAGACCCGGTACGAGAAGGTCCACTTAAAAAAGATGGATTTGAATGACGTTGTGTTATTTCAATGAAATATTACAGCATACGGTTCTCCTTCTTTGAGCGACTTTTCCATTTCTCGGCATTCTGCTCCGCACTGTTCTGTTCATAATGTTAAACCTCAAAGGGGTTTTTCGGTGCTCCATCCACCGGTCCATTCATCTTTTATCACTCAGCTTTGTTTACTCTCTCCCTGTGGTCCTTTTTCTCATTGAGGGCTGCAGATTTGCGCTTAAAATGTCTCCAATTCCCACACCCACCTCAATATATTTAAAGTACTGCATTCTTGTGTGGGAGATGTTAGTGCAGCTGTATCTAGGTAAAACATTTTATTTTGAGTCGGACCTTCATGACATGTCCTAATTGATCCCTGGACACAAGAGAGTGAGATGTTTCTGCTGCTCACCTTCCCAAGGGAATGGCCAGGTAGAAGAAAGAGAGCATCATGGTACGCTTATTATTGGTGAACAAGTCTCCGATAATGGTGGGGGAGATGGACGAGTAGCTGGACTCTCCAATGCCCACCAGGCCGCGGGAGAGCACAAACAACCAGTAGTACTGCACAGAGACAATAAAAATGGAAGAAATGATTCATTTGTTCTTGAAAAGGGATCTCAGAATATTGCATCCATGTGGAAATGGCATAATATCAAATATTTCCTAGATGTAGAGTCGCTATTGGCCACCTCCATGTAGCTCCGCCCCTGGAGAATAAGCTGTAAAATAATTTGACTGTCCTGTAATCATTGGCACACTTTCAGACATTGTAATTTGTAATTAAATGGCTTAAGGAGTGGTCATAGGGGCATCTGTGTGGGCAGCTGTTTCCATGGCAACGCACTATCTGGAAAGATATAGTACTTCTGCGTCTGTAATACAAAAATAAATCCTTTCTAATGTCACTCATCTAATCAAATGATTAAGATTGAGAGAGAAATTTAATTTTGCAGTGCTGCTACAATATTAGCATTAGGTGTCGTTAGGAATTGAAGTGGCTTAAGCATACTCCAAAAATGTGCTTGAAGAGACTGAGGAGTACTTCCTCAATTCAACAGCAGTACTTCATTTCATCTCAGCCCCTTAAGTCGCCTGGCTGCATTTCCCCGCTCAGGCAAATAAAAGACTGCCATCTTGTCTCCACCCTCCTGAGACGTCTATGCTGTCATTCCTTTCTGACCAGCTCCCACTCAAAGCGGTGCAGCCAATAATGCTGGTCGGCAGAATTTGAGTGCTTCAGCTTTTCAAGCTGTGTGTGGCTGCCAGTCAAATGGCACACATTAGCTCTTTTCAATACCTTGAATCTTGGCGGTGATGTATTCATCAATGCCGATTTGCTTGGGTGACCTTCCTCCCGTCTGCAGTTTCCGATATACTACTTTGTATCATTTCAAATGTTGTGACTTTCATTTTCATTAGCTACGATTTTTATCGTGTGGTCAGTTTGTATTGATGCTATTTGATTTGCCATATGATTAAGCCTTGGTGGAGGTCTTGCACATTTATTTCCAAGCGCTCCTAGTACAATGTTGTCTACATGCACATGAAGCCTTTTGCTCTAGAACTTAATCTCCCCATGTAATTGCTCCTGAGAGTAATGTTATTGTTGAATGCACACAAAGGTTTTTAAAGATATCAAAACAAGCTGTCAAGGGGTGGTTAAACTGCCGTCTTATCTTCTAAAGTCTCGTAACCGAGACCAAGCTTCGGCCTTGCTTAATTGGATGGAGGGCGAAGATGTAAAAACTGCCAACGCGGTTACGGCAAGCGTGACATTTCATTTCCGTGCTTTCAATAAAAGCGTATCCACGATAATGAGCTTGTCTGCGATACAAGCTAACATGTCCCGCCATTGTTATGTCCCGCCATTGTTTTGTCGTACCTCTTTGCTGATGAAGGAGCTCAACAGCGTAACGGTGGACCAAAAAAAAATGCCGCAGCTCAGGATGGCCTTTCTGTTGAAACGGTCGCCCAGGTAACCGAAGATGGGAGCTGCCACCATGAAGCTGCAGATGAACACTGTGACAGGAAACGACAAAGAAATGACACATTACAAAATATTGCTTTGTGCCCCGCGGCTTATTTCCCACTGGTCATAAATAATTCCTCCAACTTTTTACAACTTCCCAGTCAAGGTCCCATTAGTGCTTTAAAACGTGTTGACTAATTGCTCAGCTGCAGTGAGGCCGCCCTCATTTTCTGGCTTTTTCGTCAATATTTACGGGCAGGACCAGACGGACGCAAATAGATCTTGCGGATTTTGCATTTTTAATCCACTCACGCTGACTTTGGGAGTCTTTGTGGTGCAGAAAGGACAGAGAGGTTGCTCTTGACAGCAGTGGGAGAGCAAAGGAGGCAGGCTGCTGTTTTGACACATTGTCAGCATAAAGATGTGGTGGGTGGGGGGGGTGGGGGTGGGGGGACGTTATATAAGAGCCACGCATCCTAGCCGCACAGGATAAGGGGAGGAATCCGATTATGTCAACATGTGATATGGCAGAAAGAGAAATGGATGTCCTTTTACCTTTTATGAAAAAAAAAAGCATTCATTCATTCATTCTCCCAACCACTTTTCCTCAGGGTCAAAGGTGAGCCGGATTAAAATATAAAACTATCAGAAAAAAATACTGTTTTGATGAAGTGTAATTAGAATGAGAGTCACGTACACACACTCCTGTCCCATGTGAGATTTTACTAAACGGCGGGCAGAAAGTGTTCAACCCAGTTTAGCAGCTTGTCAAAAAACACACACCTGATCATCAATGGAGAATCCTTGCGTCTTCATTCCCTGCGACTTTGTGATATGTTGATGAGATGATTAGATAAGCTATTCATAACGCCTCATTATCACCTTGTTGCAATGTCCGCACATTGGAGAAGACTCAAGCACCTTGACACGGCTCTCACAATTATTCAGTGTTAACCTCGTTGCTTGTTTTCAAAGCACACCTCAAAGCTTTTAATGTGTGGAAAAGGAATTGAACGACGCTGTCTGCACCAGAGTCGATTTGGATTGATTTCAGTCGACGTGTACCTGAATCCAACGTGCTCATTTTCACACTGGGGTTATTTGGAAATAAAAGTAGTTTCTGTTGTTAGCTTAGTACTGAAAAGATCAGGTACACATTAATAAAAAAATGAATAAAATATATATATTACAGTTTGACAAGGCAGATTAATTTTTTTTTACAGCAGAAATTGAGCAATTAATAAAAAATATATATATGTATATATATATTAAAGTTTGACAAGGCAGATTATTTTTTTTACAGCAGAAATTGAGCAATTTATTAAAAATATATATATATATTACAGTTTGACAAGGCAGATTATTTTTTTTTTGACAGCTGAAATTGAGCAGGTCTTAATAATATTCAAAATTGATTTATAGTATTTTAGAAATGACCAGTTTAGGTGTACACAGCTAATTCAACTCCGATAAACAAGTGTAAAGTTAGTTTAATTTTTACAATAGCATAAGCCCATTTGTTGACAGCGCCACATTCTCTCAGTGGATGACGTATGACGTCAAATAAGCAAGAACCCTCAAATGGTTAACACGCATAAAATGCTGCCCGTCCGCCCAAACCACATTCCACCTTGTCCACCAGTGCTTTTCCTGTTTACTCAATCTAACGGGACACATCCACATTTTTGTTTGATCTTAACAAAGCTTTTAGAGATACATCCCCAAGTAAAAATAGTAAACGTGTAATGTAAATGTGGTCGCAAAACCCAAACAGTTGTGTGGATGTTTATACAGCTGCCCTGATGAGAGAGAGAACATTTTTGATCATCTCAAAAGTCTTCATTATAATTTAAGGTGAGCATGATTGGTGGAGAATCTTACGCGCAAAAATATGGGAAATCCTGTTCTTGTTTTAATTACTATAATTACTATTTAACTATAAAACCTCAGGAGGTGCCTCACCCTTATATACAATGCAAGCCACAGATGATCAGATCTTTCTATTTATGAGTGTGTCAAGGTGTGTTCTGTTTATTCACCAAACCTTGTGCAAACACATTTGCCTGTGAAACATGAGACTCACCTGTATTTGCACTAAAAGAGAGCAGTTTAGTTTGATAAAAGTGGAACTAGCAAACATAAAGGGGACAGACGGCATTATGTCTGCCACTTTTCTCATTCCCAAACAGGCCTCTGAAGTAAAAAAGATTTGTGTTTCTGTTCAGCTGCTTTTCTGGTGTTTTTATTAGAGCTGGCCAAACTGCTTTGGATACTCATTTGATTATGTACAAAGGCCATCACAGTTAGAGTGAATAAAAAAAGAATGCCAACAATTATAGCACGAAACTGGAACTGGTTCTAAGATTGTGATCTGAATAATTTTTCTTATTTTTTAAATCGTTTTTTAATGTTTGTATTTATTTTTTTATTGTATTTGATATGTATATTTTGTTACTTTTATTTCCATATATTTTTTAATAATTTTTTTCAAATATATATTTTATATATATATATTTATATCTATATATAGATAGATAAATATTTTTGAATCATTTTTTAATGTTAATATATATCTTTTATTCTATTTGATATGTATATTTTGTTCTTTTTATTTCCATATATATATTTTTTTAAATTAAAATTTTCAAATATATACATTTGAGACTTGCTTTTATATTTTCACTTTTATTTTGTATTTTGAATTTTAGCAGTTTTGGTTCTGCAATGCAGAAGAAAATATTAAATGTATGTATGGTCCTCGATACTCATGCAGTTCATACCGTGTGGTAACATGCAAGTGAGACCATAATATTTTAAATCAGAGAAGGACAGACAAATTGAGAGCTAACAGTAAGGGGCGAAAAATTCCTTTAGCCACATTTTCCATCCCATATTTTACTTTTTAGAACCACAGTGACATTTAATAGGTCCCAGCTAGGGAAATGCCACCTATCCACAAAGTTGAAAGTACTTTGGATCTTTTAGCTGCGTAACCTGACAATCAAGACGGTCAAAGTGAGGGCGGACAGCTGAAGGAATTTGACCAGAGAGGAGTAAAGAAAGACACATGCAATAATACAAAGGTCCGTACATGTCTGCAGGCTAGGCGCCGTCAATCAGTGCCATTTTTAGTCACATTGTCCTGTTCACAGCCTGTTTTTGTGTCACCGCTTATCCCGTCACAAATTCTTCCGTGAATACCGAAGCTTTCCACTCTCGCAGTCATGACGAGGTTATCAGCATGCTGCAGCGGGAGTTGTTTGGATGACGAGAAAATGATGTGTGTGTCTTGTTTGTATAATGAGATGTGCGACTGCTTTCACTTTTGTATTTATTTTAAAAAATGAAAAATGTATAACAGGGATGGGCAACTGTTGGCGTGCGATTGATTTTCAATTTTCAGGTGATTATTTTTACCTACTACGGTTTGATACCATTTTCAAGGATTTTCAATATATATATATATTTTTAATTTAGTCCACGCTATACTTTAAGTTGTAATATCACCTTTCACCACTAGCTGGCTTAGTTGGACTTGCACCGGGTGCTACACTGCCCTAACGTTATAAGATCTAATAATTTCTTGCAGATTTGACCATTTTTATAAAAGACAGGCCATTGCAGTGGAAAAAAAAATCAATGTGGTTATTTTGTTGTTTGCTTCAAACCCTTTGTTGCTCAATAGTGGATCTGATCCACATGTATTAAGGAATGTACTCTGAGAAATGAAATATATGAAAAGCATTTTGCATATTTGACACAGTCAATGAAACAAGATTCCACTATTGCTATTCTGGGCGACATCTGCTTGTAACCATGGCGACGCTTTGTAAAGCTGTTAACTTTTACACAGGCCTTGAAAAGCACGCTTATTATCACCCCCGTCAATACTGTGCAAACAAAAGGGATGTTCTGAAGCAGAAATTCTGCAGGCACCTTGATCAATTTAAAAAACTCGTACAAGCAACACACATTGAACTTTGGTGTGAATTTGCGTGTGAATGCTCGTGTGTGTGCGGAAAGTTCCAGATGGCACTATAAACGAGAAGACACAGCGGGCAATTTTATACGCATGGGCATTTTGAATGAAATCAAAATAGCCAAGTAGGTTTCCCGCTACTGCTCTTGTGAAACGTAGCTTGACTGAAGGGTGTGTAAATATATTGCTGCTTATTTTGGGTCCGGGGCCTCATAAAATCCACCGTGGTTTTTCTCTTTGCCTTTTTTCACGGTAAAATTAGCATGAAGCCATTGCAAATGTTTAATTCTGTGAGTTTATATATCATATGAACAAAAGGTGTGCAATGAGCGTGTTGTCAAGTGTACAGCTGGGAGTATATTTCTTCCTCTAATGATTAATGGGACTGCCCATGGCGGCTGTGACACTTCCATTTGGACATTCACACATATCAGGCTACTGCCTTGGGGATTCCCCTTCATGTGGCGCCCCATGTATTCCTACATTCCTCAAATTTCTGATTACCACAAATTTACCCCTCAGTCCCCCTCTGCTCAGTCTCGAGCGGTGTTGGATTACCAATCTGGGAAGCCTGGGAAATACCTCTCTCTCGCCTGGATCTGAACAGTTAATTCCGAACAGAAGCCGCAGCCAAATACAGGCAAACTCCCACTTAAACCCTTTTTGATTGTATCCCATCTCGATGATTCTCCGAGCGGATAGTCGGTGCGTGTCGCAGCTGCCTGACTACCTGCTGCAGCTGGGGAGAATTACACGGCGCTCCGAAAAAGAAAAGCGTCTGGCTGCAACATCATCTTTTGCTTATTAGCAAGCACATATTGGAAGCAAATACACATGTGCTAAGAATAAAGAAAAAAAGCTGCTGACAGGAAGTGAGATTCAATTCAAGTCCAGACTGCTATTCAAGGCTAGAGGAAGGCTGGCGTGGCAGAGAATAAAAAAAATATGCACTTAGGTGCAGCATGAGGAGTAAAAAAAAATATTCCCCGTAATGCACATTGGAGCAGCCGGCGTAATGACGGCAGGCGACCCTGCTTGTCTGAATTTGTGCAATCCTTGTTGTTACGCTAATGGATTATGAAACACACACAGACGATCCTTGACCTTCACTGTGCATTATAAAAGTCAAGTCCACGATTAACGAGAACGTTCTTGCGCGTGTGTTGGAAATTGATGTCTCAATGGTGGGAAAGAATTGATCGGTTCTCTTTTCAAGAGAAAAAGAAGTGGAATAGTGATTAGCAGGTTGGTGTTACGGTTCTCATATTTCTGAGTTTCTATCTCGGTTGTGGGTTAGCACGTTCTCCTCATTTTCAATCTGAACTGGGTGGTCAATCACCAGGTTTGTTATTGATTTGTCGACACAAAGTGAAAGGCGTTCCAATCATGGCCGACAGCTGCCTTCCCTTGAGACGTGGCCTAGAAAAATATAGACACATGCACGCAGGGTGATGTCTGTGAATCATCGGGTCATCGTTCTATTTTAGGCTCCGCCAAATAAATAAAAATAATGCCGACAATTAAGGTACATGTTTCTTGTACGCTCCTTTTGCCGTCATCACTGCAGCTCTCAAACTCTTCTAAGGTGACAACATGGCAAAGGACAGCTGCCAAACTGCTGATAGAGAAAGAGGGGGTACCAAGGGATAGTGACTGAAGCAAGAGACAAAATAGAAGCAGCTGTGATCCCTCAAAACAGCTGATCAAGCACAAGAGAAGCTACAGGAATAACTTATTTTTTGCAAGTGAGTAACGAAAAGATTCCGAGAGCTTCTGATGACGCGTAGATCGGATGTGCACGGATGAGCGTTCATCTAATCCAATTTATATCAATATATGAAAATAAATAATAAGTAAAATTAAAAAAAATATATACTGTATTTTCCGCACTATAAGGCGCACCGGATTATAAGGCGCACCTTCAATGAATGGCCCATTTTAAAACTTTGTCCATATATAAGGCGCACCAGATTATAAGGCGCACCTTCAATGAATGGCCCATTTTAAATTTTTGTCCACATATAAGATATATACATTTGGCCCGCGGGCCGGACTTTGGATACGCCTGCTGTAATGGCTAAATTTTGGTCCATATATAAGGCGCACCTGATTATAAGGCGCACTGAGAAAATTTGAGGTTTTTAGGTGCGCCTTATAGTATGGAAAATACGGTATTCAGAATATATTCCGAATATTTTTTTATTTTTATTCATCCAAAAATTCCATTTTCACGTCACAGTTTCTCAACGGCGCCTAAGTCTTAATATTTGGGCAGAGCTGGAGTGGCGAGTCGCCCCGAGCACCTGTGGCCTCATTCCTTAAGCTCACATAGCAGCCCAATGACAGACTGACACCATGTTATGAGCGGAGGGGCTTGTCATGTCATTTCGTGCGAGTGTGTGTGTGTAAATGAGCGCGCTAGTGTGGCTATCGCATTACCGACAAGGTGGGCAGCCACACAGAATATGGCACAGACAGAATGTGAGCTGTTTTGAGCTGTGGCTCCTCATTAGGATTCTTCACATCCAGAATTGCTGAGCCCGATATTGCTTTCATGCTCCACCAGTTGAGGATAATGACATCGTCGCCTTCTATTATGACGGTTTATTTCGGAATTGCCTCAAAGCATAAAATGTAGAAAGTCAGTCTGGTTAGGCTGGAAAGTCGTTTAAGTAAAGGTAATATCATCCAGGTGAACAAGCTTTTGCATTAACCTTTGGTGCCCTCCGTGCCCTCGGGACCGGGCCGGTTCACAGCTGCGCGAGTGCGTCACTCACCTCAGGCAGCCGGAGGGGCCATTAGAGCAGACCTGACATTTGCAGCGGGAGAGCTAAGAGCTCGTGCTGTTGTCTGACAAGTCCGGTGGGCTCAGGTGAGAGCATCTCGGGATTGTGACGGGCCTGAGAGCTCCAGGCTTAAACATCAACTTTTTAACTAACTCTCACAAGAGATCTGAGCTCCCCCCCTGGTAATATTTACACATGTTTACAAATATTTAAAAAAAAATGGCTGCCAACCTCTTGTCAATGTTTGGTCTCTTTTGGCAGAATAACAAAAAAGGAGAACTGCATCATCTCGTCATATTGTTGTAGCAAGTTATCGGGATCCTTCTTGTTAGTGATCACCAAGGGGAAATTCTCTTTTCACTAGGAGGAGAGATATCATCGCAAATGTCTAGTTGAGGATTGGGTGTCTTGCTCAAGGGCACTTTAGCAACTCTCCTCTCTCCATCCTCTCAAATTCCCAAAGTCATTACAACGTACAAGGAAATGACTCGTACGCTATGTTTGACTCTGAGAGCCTCCAAAAAGTCTGCAGGTTCTCCAGCATTCTCTTTTTTCCGTTTCCTTTTTATTGAATCAACTTGCGGCGGAAATTAGAGTCAATACCTCAGTGGAAATGTTTGAATAGTTACTTAAGACTTATTTTTACAGTCTGGAATTTAGTTGAATGAGACATCGCGTCCTTTCCTGCTTGGTGGTGGTTGAACCTCAGGTTCTTGCTCTATGACTGACTGGAACAAGATCTGTGGCAGGAACAAGAACTTTCCCGAAGGCATATCTGCCATTTCAGCTCATTAAATGGACATGTACTGTTTTAGTTTGAATTGCATCATATGCATGTTCATTTTGTAGCCTGTCCAAGTAGCTGTCTAACACCTCCACGGTAGTTTGTGGTCCAAAGTGGGCGGAAGCTGCCATGACGGAGGTAGTGAGGAAGGAAAAAAGGCAGAACGTTTCTGGCTTGCAGGTGCTTACAGAGACTTGGATTGTTCTCTCAGGGGATAAAAAGTTGGGTGGACTGAACCAGAGGGACGTGAAAATACTGTAAACATATGCAGCGTGTATACACGTCCATGCTGGGAGTCGACTCATGACATCACCTTCACACTTAGGCTCCCCTCAGATTACAAACATGAAGCATTCCACAGTCTGTTGTGAGAAAAGGTCGTCTGGGGATCAGGGGCCAAGCGGAGTCTGAGCTACCACAGGTCCAGGCAGGTCTTCTACTTTTAGACCGGTCGAGAGAGGTGAAGGGCAAATCAGGCATCTCTTTTTCACTCATGAAGAATGTGAGGCGTGTGTGTGCACAAGTGTGGATGTGTCAATAACCCCAATTATGGTCCAAAGTAAACAGAATTAAGAATAAAAAGCTGCAGTGTTTTCCGCTTTCCTGTCACGATTTCATCCAAATGTGAAGCGGTGTGTTATTTTATTGAGGTTTGAAAAATGGTAGCGGCAAAGCAATAAAAAAAAAAATCGGGAGGCTAGAATGGAATTGGGTGAAAATTAGATTTAGAGGTGATGAAATGGCCCTTTCAGTAGGGGGAAAAAAATAACAGACATGACCTAAGTGTTTTTTTCCTGGAGGATATTTTTGTCTTTAAGACACCATTCAGGTCACTCTCAGTTAGCTTAGGGAACATCAAGCATGGGAGGAAACACTGGGCTGTATTCTTGGCCTCAACGGGCCTTTGTGTACCCAAGTGATGGTGTTGAAATGACTCGGAGGCCACGCTGAGACAAGACTGGCTCCTGTCCTCCAATAAGCGGGCTTTGCATGCTATCTCCCGAAAAAAGGGGGATTCATTAGGACTGGAGGAAACCCTGCCCTAAACCCAAATGTGCACACATCAAGGTTGCAAGCAGACTCCCAATTTGTGTTTTCCTTTCTTGCCATGAAGTGCGGCAATGCAATGCGCTAATCGCAAAACACCCTATTAAAGCCACATGATGTAATATTTTCTTTCAAATCAAACCTTTAGGCTGAAGGACACATACCTGTTTGCAACAAGGCGACCACGCTGTCGGATAACTCGAAATCCTTCTGGATGTCAAGCGCCACGCCTGCAAATAGGAAAATTTCGTTTCAATAATTTGAAAAGCGATAGACATTTGGATGGATAGATAGCCTTAATTACGGGATTAATAGATGAGCAGAAATAGCGCTTGAGTAATGAAGTGCTCGCTTAATGGACACAAACATCATTAGCGGTGGCCTGTGATAATTGGACAATTTGCGTTTTATGTCACTACACACGACAAGACGGCTCTGCAGGCGTCTGCGTGAGGTTAAATATAGCCGCCGGCTTCTATCGAGCCCACAGATGAACAGGCGTAACAGCCTTGTAGGTCTTTGAAGGCATCTTAAGACACTTTTGCAGAAATGGAGAAAATTCCAATAGTGTGCACCTCATCTCATCTCATCTGCAGCAAAGGCATGAACACCTTCTGACATGAAATATTTTTCCCTACGGTCTTCTAAAGCTCAAGTGAGGATTGCAACATGATTGCACCAAAATGAAACAGAGGCATGACTAACATTTTTAAAAAGCTGTCAGCTTGTGATCTTTCCCAGCTTCACCGTGTATAACCTGACCTCAAGTCTCCTGCAATAAATTACTTTTAAGCAGCAGCGGCTTGCTAATGGTCATCTCCAGAGAAGGTGTGCAGGTCAACAACCAAGATCATAACCAAGAGCGGTGATGTTGCTATTCTCAGCATTGACTTTGCTTCGTCATGCTTTGAAGAACTTCGAAAATACGTGGGCAGGTGCATTGTACGTTTGACTTCCTTCTCGAGTGACCTTATTTAACCCCGCTGCTCACATCCGGATTGTCGAAAGTGTATCTGAAACTTTACAAGAGTGTTTATCAGTACAGAGTCCCAAAATTTATTTGTACTTGTCAGTAATTAGGCCAGAAGAAGCCTTCGAAGTCGCTAGGGGGGGCGTGAGGGGGGGGTTTCCTACACCAGATGGTGGAGTGTCTCTCTTGGATGCAGTCTACAGAAAATATTACAGGTAGGACTGGTTAATTGTAAGAAGCTGGAATGGAAACCAAAACTGCTGTGAATGAATGCGCTGTGTAAACATCTAGTGAAACCTGTTCAAAAAGGGAAATTGTTAATAATGGACGTGAATTTTTTTGAGTGGTGTTTTTGCAGCAGATTCAAGTGCACCGAGCTGTGTAATCAACTGCGCTAATCTGTAACAGATTACAGAGAGCAAGTCGCTGTGGGTTCGGATCTCTGCTCTCACCGTAAAGAAAAAAATCTGGCATTCCCTTTGTTCAACTCGCTCCCTCTTAAGTTATTTGATCAATTTTTTCCAGATCGATAGAAATGGATGACTTGTAAAACGTGATGAGGTAATACAAAGATGAACGGTAGCAGAGTACAGTTGCCATGGCGACGCTTGGTGCTCCAAAAAAGATAAAGGTCAAGTATCCACGGTGGAATTGAACTGTCTTTTTTTTTCTTTTCAATCCTTTCTGTTCAAGATTTGCTTATTCTTTCATCAACTGCCTCCCGTTATAAAGGTTAGCTGAATGTGAGAAACTATCAAAACATTTTTGACACATTTTCAAACAGTATCAAATAACCACAAATCTCATTCAAGCTAAATTAGTTTCTCACAGCTTGTGGGGTTTCTCGTGTGTAAGCATGACGCAAAGCTAAAGCCATTGTAGGAATGTGGATCCACCTGATTGAACAGGAACTCCCATCTTTATTTTACACAGCAATGTACACTAACCAGCCATGATCAAATCTGTCATTTCCATCTTGTGTATTTTTCAGAAAAATATCAAATAGATTTATGTTAAAATGTTTCGCAGGATGGTATATGATTTTGTTTTGATTTTAGAATTTAGTTTCATGTTTTGTATGTGTGCAAGTTATTTGCAACTTGTAAAATCTCTTTGTGAGTGAGCGGAAAGGACAAATTGGTAAACATAACGCTGCATTGACACACTTGCAGACTTGCAAACAAATATTTTATTATAATTGTCAAATGACATAACAGGCAGCATGTGGGCTGATTTCATATTGGAACCCCAACTGGTCCAGGTTCTATTTCTGCCTCGAGAAAGTAGGTTAAAAGGAAGCAAAAAATAGCTGTCCAATTTAAGCTCAGTGAGATGCATTAACAAATAGGTGATGGCCTTAAAAAGTCAGACGACTGACTGAAGCTTTTTTTTCCCCCCTTGTTTACATCTATCTAGAGTGTGTGTGCTCCCTGTCTGTGTGTGTGCCCACACGAGTGTAAGTGAAAGGGAAGCAGTGGATGGAAGTCATTCATTCTGGCCCGATTTTGGCGTGCAGCGGTAAACCACCGTGCTGATGTGGCTCCGTCCTCCCCCCTCTTCCATTCCGGCAAAGGGGGTGATCACCCCACTCAGTATAAATAGAGAGACCAAAGCAGGGGATATAATAAGGCAGGAGAAAGTGCATGTTTGGTTTTGTTCTGGGTTTGATCAGTTTTTAGATGCGAGCATGAGATAAACGCAAACAACAACGGCCGCCGTGAAGAGAAGTTCAGACTCAAGCGAGGAGAAGTCAACCGCAAATATGTCCGACTGTGGCCGGTGGGCTGCCGAGCGACCGACTGTTCTCCTCCCTGGCCATGTGGCCACAGTGGGCGAGGAAGCCTTTCTTTTTTTTCTCTTTTTCAATTCTTTCCTCTGTCACACAGAAAGGAAATGTACTGCAGATGTCCGAGAAACAGCGTGGAGCTGCCTTCATGCTCAGACTAGAGAGCATGTTGAGGTGGATTTAGCCGCAAAAAAATAACAAGGGCTAGAAATTGAAAAATTTAATGTCCTCTTGTATCACATTCCAAAAATAATGGAGGGGTAATAAATGGAAAGGAAACCTCATATTTCCATCCAACATTTTAAATGAGCTTGAGGAATTTTCTTGATAATATTGTCATCGTCATGTGGCTCATTTGCATGAGACAGGTCCGCCCCTCAAAACATGATAAGTCTGACGCAAAATCTCCTTTATGACTTCTAGACTTGCCACTTTGATTCATAGGCTCTTTTTACGAAACACAATTTTCTAATTCAAGTTTATTTATATAGCCCTAAATCACAAGCAGTCTCAAAGAGCTTCCCATATACAAAACTAATTGACAATTATTCTCAAAGCATCCCCTGATCTGAAGCTCCCAAGAGGGCAAGGAAAAACTCAAAAAAAAAAAACCTGCTAGTAATCAACAGGTTAAATTCAGCCCATTAGTCCCAGCCTGTACGTGCTAAATATTTCATGTCTGGAGCGGGAATACACGCTGAACCTATAGCTCTTCAATAATAAATTCGGAAGGGCTACCCCGCTTGTTCGGGAGATCATGTATTAGTTGGAATATGGAATTGAAAGAGGGAGAAGATGATTGACAAGCATGGTGGTCTGTCTCGTAAAGTTATAGCAAAGTCATTGTGTAGCTTGGTTATGGTTCTGTGTTTTAATTAGCATAACTTTAATTAGTGCTGGATTAGGCTGTGTATATCTTGTGAAAATAATTGATTAAGATGAAGTCTTGAAGTCTTTTTTTGGCTGCTATAACGTCCACGGCTTTTCTGGGCCTCTTTACTGTGTTGACATGTGAGACGGGGAGAGGAATGAGAATCTATTTTCAATTTAGCATCAAATCACTTCCAACACTCCACCATCATAAAATACCGACTCATTGGAAGACTTTCGGACAAATTAGGATCAAAATTGGTTTGGAAAAAGCCATTATTTAGGAAAATCTTTATTTTTGGGTTTGGGAAAAAAAGGCAAATCATATGTCTTTTTAATAGGCGCAGGCCATCAAACACAAAATGCGGCTTTGGTTTTTTGGACTCGCCGTTGAACTGGAATGTCAGCACGTCTCGTCCGTGCGACGTCTGCAAAATAAAAACACCACTTCCACTTCACGACATCAAAAAGGATTCCCATTGGGCAGCCATAACTACTACATTTTGGTCATAAATAATAACATATCTGTCATTCCCATCGCGTGTAATTGAACTAAGTGGAGACATTTATTTTTATTCTAGAAGTTCCGAGATAAATATGAGAGTGGAACATGTTATTACCGTGACCAGACTTCCGTCTGGCTTTTCATCCAAATCGCACACATCGACACATTTATACCGACCGAGAATCTGTCATTTAAATCAACTCAATTTCAATCAAGTATCAGATTAGCTTTGTCTCATCTTTCCTCTTCTCAGAAGTTAGATATCCATCTCATGACTTCCTCCCCGATTTCATCACACTCGCAGAAACCCAAATATGCTTTTTGACTCAAATCTGCATTCTTCAAGTATTTAATATTAAAAAATAATGTGACCCATTTCTAAATCCAAGCTGCATTATTTACAGCTCGCAATGAAATCAGAGATTGGCCTCGTTTGCTTATCATTAAACGCTATGAAATTAACCTTTGACCTACACTTGGATATCAACTAATCAAACGTTTAAAAAAAAAGAAGGGTGATGAAATTAGAGGACCGCCAACACACACAAAGCTTACCGGTCATCTGATATGAGCGATGACGTAATCCCGCCGCTATCACATGTAAATGGAGCGAAAGATTATCTTTTATTCCTGAAGCTCGGCTCTTCAAACACCGCTGTAAATAAATAGCGTACATGAGAATGAGAAAACTACTGCGACTTGATGTTCAAGACCAAAATTTGACAAATGTATTCCTTCCCGGAAAATCAAGCATACAAAAAAAGGTCAGCGACTTGACTGGAGCAAAAAAAATCTGCCAGTGATGTGAAGAAATGGAATGCGGGGAGTCCATATTTTAAGCAGGCTTGAGCTTTGACTTGACAGCGTGTCTGACACGGCAATGTTCCCAAACCGTTGCCTATCTCGCCGCTTCCTTCCTGTGATCTTGCTGTCTGCCAGCAGGTAAACACCACAATCTTCAAAGATAATCAAGCGGGAAAGGATGTTGCACTTTTAATGTGGGAGTAGAGAATGAAGGATGGTTACTTGGATGCTCCTTCCACTTGTGACTCATCTTTTGCTTCCCACTCCAACATGCCTTGAAATCTGGACGTATTTAGCTCCTAGTTGTGATTCCCTAACACGTTGGATGGAGGATGTGACGCCGAAGAAACGATAGCACTTTGCTGTTCTTTCCACACGTCCTCCCTGCCACGATGACAGGGGAGGATGACGATTATCGGGTTGCTGCTTGGGGTGTCAAAGATCAACAGGCAGCTTGAGAAAGTTGTTGACTCCGCAAGCTACTGGACGTTAAAAAGATAACCAGCTGACAATTGTCAAGTCCGGCAGTTTCAAGCATAATTTGGTTTTGGCTCGGTTGTTCTCGAAGTACTTTCCGGACTATAAGGCGCACCTCAAAACCTAAAATTTTCTCAAAAGCCGACAGTGCGTCTTAAACATGGACCAAATTCCTAAATTTAAACTGGCCCGAAGTATTGTGTCATGAAATCAGTCATAAGTGGCCCGCTGAAGTCTATGAATCATGAATCAAAAAGACTATGGATCATTATTTTGCGATTATAAAGTAATTTGTTGCGTCTGAAGTTGAAATAAAAAAGATAAAATGGAGAATGATTTGATTTGGATTAAAAATCTGACATGATGCATTAATGGTGCACCTTATAGCCCGGTGCGGCTTATATAAGGACAAAGTTTTAAAATGGGCCATTCATTGAAGGTGCGCCTTATAGTCCAGTGCGCCTTATAGTCGGGAAAATACGGTAATTAAAATAATACAATACAAAAATCAAGGTTTGATTTGGATTAAAAATCTGACATGATGCATTAATGGTGCGCCTTATAGTCTGGTGCGCTTTATAGTCCGGAAAATACGGTAGACAAAAATATGAATACCGTAATCTGAAAATGCCTAGAATCACCAAAGTGGCTTTTCATTGTTTTTTTGGAGTTCCTGTGCAGGGGTAACTTGATGAAAAATCTGGGTTGGCCACATGAAAGAATCTGGAGGATTCTAATTCCATTGGTTACTATTACAGACGTCAGCTAAATTGGAGCCTTAGGAACACATAGACTGTTTTCACACGCTAGGATATAGAAATAAAGACATGATTGAAAATTCTGTGGGAAACCAGGCTGGAAAAAAACAACATGCCATTGATCTGTGTTAAAATTCAGCTACTAAATAGGACATTTTGTGGACATAGGTAAATAAACCCAATTTAATTTAGATGTCGGATTGAAAAGAGCAAAGCAAGAAAGCATCTTTTTTGAATTCCCTCTGCTGTTACAAAGTCTTTCATGTTTTGCTGTAAAAGAAATCAAACAAGCACCCGCAGAAGGTTCACACAGCATCAAAACGTAACTAAAGCTATGTGGTGATGTAAGCAGCCACATCAACTTTTGGATATTATTCTTTGCTTGATTGCAGCAGACACCTCCGCTTTCTTTCCTCACTTCCTTTCCTTTCCTTTCCAGCCACCGTGGAACTGAAACTATTTGCCGTTCTTGTACTTCCACGCCAGACTGTTGTGGCTAGTGACATCACACAGGAAATCATGTAGCGGCATGGAAATACATGCCACATTTACCCCCGTAACCACGTAAAGCGCGAGAGGTACGATGATGATCAGAAAACGGAGAAGCACATGGAAGACAAAGTGGCCGCATCTTTGCCACTGCGTGACAAAGAGCTGGTCCGCCTTAAGAGGATTATCTAAGATGCAAGAGGCCAAAAGTATACAAGTGCTTGTCCAAGAGGATGCATCTTTGTTTTGGGGCATTCCTGGAGTGACAGCTTGACACGTATGACGCAAGCATTAATCTGCACACCCCCTCCCACCCTCAGCATGCGATTATCTGGCAGCCTTCAAATTACCACTATGTGGGGGGGCCGGCGGCTATAAAAGAGATCAAGGTTGACTTACTGATCAAGCAAATAACTTTAAGTGCCCAGCGTCTGCCTCATATTCTCTGGAAAAAAAAAATACATTTAATCCCCTCTTTATCATAAACTCTTGTGGTGTGGAACCAACTCAAGGATTTAAGGTTTCAAAGCTAACTCAAATTGAATTAGTGGAACACAAAATAATAAAAAAAAAGCAAATTGAATAAAGGTGTGCTCTCCTCTTCCGGTAATTTTGAGCTCAAATTGCTTTTTAGTACAGGGAAATAAGAAAAGAGCCTCATATGTCGCAGCGCACAGTAACACTGCAGCCTTGTCTGCGTCACATTCTCAGTCGTAAAAAAAAAAAAAAAAAAAACGGGTCGTCAGCTGAGCTGAAATGAAAGTGGCTATTGGCATTTACCACCTCCTCCCTTCAGCAAACACCATTTATATACAAAGTGTGTGTATTGAAAGGCATATTTAAAAAACACTTGATTTGGAGGCCCGCAATTACAAAATAATGTTCCTGCTTGATCGTGCTGTGTGCAATTTCATTGTTGTGAGGCAGAATAGCTCCGGTCGGTGTCTGGGATGGTCACCCTCCGTCTCACTGACAATGCTTTAGTGATCCATGCACACACAACACACACACTACAGTCATGGCTATTGGTACAAAGCCCTTTTGACGTTCAGGAGCAAGGGGTGAGGGGGTGTGGCGTTTTAACGCTGCTTGCATTCTCCATCTACTTTCTTCAAACTCCCCTTCCTCTGCTGCAGCCCCCCTCTGCTTACAACTCTCATTCATCCCTGGAAGGGTGGTCGGGTGTGTGTGTGTGTGGGGGGGGGACCCATTTATTTTGTGTGTTTGCTTTTTCTATGGGTGTGCACTCATGCCTGCTTAATTGACATTAAGATCTACGACTTGGGATTAGGTACCTGCTACTGAGTGAGAAAATGACTTCAGGACAGAAAGTAAAAATAAAACCCATCAAGATTCGTGATGGAGACACTGCTGGTAAGATTCCACCATCTAATTATGTCGCTTAGCCAGCAGGGGAGAAGAGAGAAAGGCTTGTAGATAAGCTCATGCTGTATGTTTGGTGCACATAAATTCTTTCCATGCACATTATGACCATGCATAATGCAAAACAGCTCGGCCGAGTTCAGGTGACCGCACCCACCAAGTGCACTTGACCCATCATCACCTGCTAGTTTAGATTTTTTCACCTATGAATTTTTCGAGGTGATGGTGAGACTGATGTGGGCATCTCCGTATGGATGTTGCTAACTGCAGCGATCATCACCCTCTTAAGGCTCCGCCTCTTTACAGCTAACAGATTGGACCCGGAGCCCTCAGGATGCTGAGGCCACTTAGCAAGTGCACACCGTGTAGGACACACTCCTCCTTCGTGCTTGCTTTCTGTTGGAATCTCAAAATCCTCTTGCTTAGACTGCATTGATAACATCTCCATGTAACAATGTAGCATTGTTTTTAGCGGTGACTGCAAAAAGGGTAAATCAAAACTCAGGAATGAATTCCTTTATACGGCTAAACCTACAATTACACTTCCCTCCATTCTTTGGTGCTGCAGCAATATTGTTAACTCATTCACTGCCAAGAATACAATGTCCGATTACGGAATTTATTATTTGGGTGGGAAAAAGTGGACTTTGATTCCATTTTATAACCACCAATTCACCACAATAAAAAAAATCACATCCTTTATATTAATTTCTGTTTAAATTTCAGTTTTGGTTTCACAATGAGCATTCCAGTGACCATGAAGGCTTATCACCACATGGCTTCATCTCATCATCATCTCACAGCAAGCTGCAGGACATAATATTGAACTGCCACCTCCATCCCCCCTCAAGAACATTTATCCCCCCTCCTTCAGATCCATCTTAAACATTTATCAACCATCATCGACGTGCCACACACGGTTGTGCATGGCCACAGTGGATCGATCAGTGATTATCTGCGGAATATCAGTGATCACTGTGGAGCGTTTCCTTGAGAAATAACGAAGGAGCGGCAGTTTGATTGAATCAGCGCAAAGTCCACGAGCGAGGAAATAACACGGCAAGTGGATGTCCACTACGCCGAGGCGATCCCATTGTTCCGCCCGTCTGAGCTTGAGATGATGACTCAAGATACTCAAGACGCTTCCAGCCAATTAACGCACGGAGCAAAAAAAAAAATGATGAGTAGAGTATGATCCATAATATTTAATAAATAAATAAAAGAAGCTCTTACCGGCTACTGTGCATCTGTCCATGTAATTGAGGACGTTCCCGAAACTGAGGATCACAGCAGCGACCACCGGCGAGCGACATCGGAGCAGCGCAGCGCGAAATTTCTGTCCGGGTTTGCAGGCGTGGAGGTCCGGGTTGGATTTGAGTGCGGGGCTCATGCTGCCCGACAGCGTGCGCACTTCATCCAAATTACTGCAGCCTTCCTGCTCGCATCCATCACCTTCCACGCACATTCTGGTGCAAAGTGGCTTGAGGAAAAAAAAAAAAAAAAAACTCAAGAGGGAGGGGAGGGATACTTGAACAGCGACCACAGTGAGCGGTGAAATTAGTCGCTGTGGAAGTGTTGTCTGGAAAGCTGGAGCGCAGGATGAGCTCTTCTCGGGATCATATTTTTCCACCAGTGTGTAGTGACTGAGGGCCAGTGCGCTCCTGAGTTGTCTTTTTTTTCTCCCCTGTCAACGAGTCGAGCGCAAGGGCGTGGCCACGCAAGTAAACTGCGCCCCTCTGCGCCCTTCAGCCAATGATAGAAGCGCACCTGATTGAGCTGCAGATGCACAAGAAACAACTGCAAACCCGAGTGAGGATGGGCTGGAGAAGATAACCGAAGCTTGAGTGTGCATGAGTGGGTGTGACTTCATTTGTTAAATGATTAACGTTGCTGTCACATTTTATGAAAAGAAATGAGGTCAGCGTCACCTGTGGCGATATTCGACCCGCACTAATTTGTCAATATTCAAACTTCATCTTGCGGTCTTGGTGGAGACTTCAAATTTATTCCCGTCTTTTGTTGACAAATTAGGGAATAAGATGCTGGACCGTCTTGTATGCATTGTAAATGCTTTTTTTGAGTATTTTAATGAGAAAATGTTGTTTTCGGTTGATTGATTCCGGCCAAATGTAGCCAGTGAGTGTTTTGTGGATGATTTAAACCACAGGTGTCAAACTCAAGGCCCGGGGGCCAGATACGGACCGCCACATCATTTTATGTGGCCCGTGAAGACAAATTGTGCATCAAATTCGTGTGTCCTGACTAGAATTGCAAATTGTTTTTAAATATTTGACCAGTTTTTACTTGTCTGATTTGAAAACGAGTTATTTGTCAGTTTGTTTTGTAGCTTTTACTGTATATAATATGAGGCGCTCATACATTTATTTCATAATGGCCCTCCGAAAGAAGCTATGACTACAATGAAAAAAATGAGTTTGACACCACTGATTTAAATGCATCTAAAGTGGAGACATTGAATCTTGGCATCTTTCAGCCATGAAGGCTTAGTCTTTGGGTGGTTGCCTTGCTCTGTCCTGCAGGCTTTTGGCATTGTCTGGCCTGCACAGTTGAGGTCTGAATGATTCCCCCAAGAACTCATCATTGTAATTTAGTCTTGTGATGACTCTGAACTGTATGTACTGCTATTAGGTCATAATGATTTTTTAAATGGTTAACTCAGCAGACTGACTAAGGGAAAATTCAAGAAGCCCAAAGCAGACAGTCGTCTCATGTGGAAAGCTTAGGAGGGAGCCCCTCAAGCACAGTTGTTCCACTACTCTCCCTCTGCACCCCCTTTTTTTTTTCTTTCTTTGAGTTGTTTGATATGCTGCTCGTGTCTTTGGGATCCAGTGTGTTTTTCCCTTCAAACAGAATAGCTTGGTGGACCTGGACCTACCTCAGGCATTTTTTCTGCTATGTGGCCCAAAGCCACCCAGCACTCATTCTCTGAAGCTTTCCTTCCTGTCTGTGCTCAGGGCCGAGCCTCCAGTGCAGGATGGGAGATAACTCGGCTAATCGTCGGGCACAGCGGGTGCGAGGCGATAAGGCCCGAGTCTTGGTGCATTCTAAATTAAAAATGCAAGTGAAGTTTCAAAAATGTCCTGACGCATGTCTTACAGATGAATCGGCCTTTTGGTGTACAGAACAATGTGTGCAGTAGTGATATGTCATCGGTTCATATTTGGAGGCTGGGCGGGGCACAACAAAAAAAATAAATGACTCTTGAGAGGATTCCTTTTTCGGTAATCCACAAAGGGAGAATATTTTCTATGAAAAATGACTGTGGAATTAGTAAGCCATTCATCTAACTTAAAATTACTTTTGCAATAATAATAATAATGATAATAATAATAATAATAATAAGTTGCGAAAATATCAAAAAACATTTCAGTTTCCTCAGAATATTCAAAACTCCTGCAAATAGTACGTAATCAGCAACGTGGGGAAAATGAGCAACAGTAAAA
Organism: Syngnathus floridae; assembly: GCF_059516105.1. Classification (NCBI taxonomy): domain Eukaryota; kingdom Metazoa; phylum Chordata; class Actinopteri; order Syngnathiformes; family Syngnathidae; genus Syngnathus; species Syngnathus floridae. The sequence continues at coordinate 7,759,347 of NC_142427.1, read as the reverse complement.
GTAATTTCAATTGCGCAATATGCTTTACGATAGAAAAAATATCAGCAAAATCAAGACCATATTGCTCATACACAGCATTTTCTTTCAAATTCCCTTTTTTGGTAATTTCAGGTGATTTAATTCTTGGAATCCTGTACAGTCGACCAAACAATAGTTTCCCCCCCCAAATATTCTCATAATAACACAGCAGGATTGTTCCCTTGTTGTTTCAATGAGTCATGTATACAGTCACTTTAATGCACACATTTCCCCTTCCTGCATTCATGGAACAAACTTTGGACCAAACGTGCTATTTTTCCCGGGAACACAATGTACACTGAAGATGTAGGAGAAGTGACTGTACAGACTTCATAAATATTAACTAACTGGACTTGTTTTGCAAGACATGACAGGTTTACTCCATTCAACAAAGTGAAGGGTCTCGCAAAACCCTGATTAAGTGATTGATTGATCTTTGTGTACGTTTGTAGGTACTGAGCAGTGCAAAGTACAAAATACATGATTTCGAGCGGCATCCCACTTTTGTTCTCCTCCATTGCATTTGTATTTAAAGACGGAGCCGTCTGGGCTTGGATCAGCCTTGAGGTGTGGGCTGTGCCATGTTGACCTTTTCTCATCCAACGTGCCCTCCCGACCTCTGTGTTGTCTGTGCCTGGTTGGAGCTCGCGAGAGCAACTGCTAAACTGAAGCTGGCTGGGGGCAAAGCAGCTGAGGATTTCATCCGTACAGCGGCTAAACGTGCTGCTCACGGGCAGACAGCATTTTTTATTGGTCATTTGAATTATTCATTGGACAGCTCTCGCCATGCTGGCCGTGGGTCATCCGTCTGAGTTGATACATCTGCTGCGGTATAATAATTTACACCCCCGAACCCGAATAATTCCCCTTGAGTTGAATTCTGAAACTGAACGAAAACAATGGATATTTATTTATCTCACATGATCAGAATCGAAGGTCAGAACCATGTGGCGGTGCAGTTCTTATTTATAGTCTTCATGGCTCTTGGTAATTACCACATTGCCCTTGGTTGCGTCTGTGAATCAGCTCCCGTCCGGCCCAGTGGCCAGCAGGCCTCTGGAAGAGGAATGCTAAATACATAGGAGCAGACGGCATGCGCCCGCCATTGTAGAACAGACCGCAGAGTTGGCGGTCATTTGCAATCCACACTGTGACTGCAAGTCATTTGTGTGACACTTGGATGATCTCGAGGTATTTGATAAACATCGGTAAGAAGCAGAAATGTGCCAATGCTGTGGATTGCTGTCCCAGAATGTGGGGGGAAAATATGAAGTGAGGCATGTTTATTTTTTTTTTATCGCTCTTTTTTTTCTCATTCCATTGTCCCCTCTCAAAGCTCGTTCTATCTGACTTCTTTTCCAATAAAATATCCACGGCTATACAAATAACCGCAGAGGGGAGTGTATTAAAATCCAATGTTGCCCAGAAAAACTGTTCCAAATGGCCCAACATTCTGCACGACCCAGGAGCCGACCACACGGAGAAAAAAAAAAGCTGTGTTAAATTTACTCAACTTTCTATCATCAAGTGGTTGCTTTTTAAGAGGAGAAGTAGTCCACTTATAAAACTTATTGGATCTAGATAATCTCGGTTTGTGTGACAATGTGACAAAATGGATTGATAAAAATAAAATCATCCGGATGTTGATACATTTTACAAGCCTACCTTCTGCTGACATCTGCTTTTAGATTAAAATTTTACATTTATATGGATATACTGTATTTTCCGCACTATAAGGCGCACCTAAAAACCTCCAATTTTCTCAAAAGCCGACAGTGCGCCTTATAATCAGGTGCGCCTTATATATGGACCAGTATTGAGCCACTACAGCAGGCGTGTCCAAAGTCCAGTCCGCGGGCCAAATGTATATATCTTATATATGGACAAAGTTTTAAAATGGGGCATTCATTGAAGATGCACCTTATAATCCAGTGCGCCTTATAGTGCGGAAAATACGGTTATTAATTTCTTTGTACGTTTCCTGCACTGAAGAGTTTTTAAAATCAGATGAATCAATCAATCCCCCAAATAATAGCAAGAGAATAATCAATAGTTGCATCTCTTTGGTGAGAGATTTGTAAAATAAACTGCAACGCCATAGACGCCAAGCTGATGTTATGGTCCAAAGAGGCCCCACTGAGGTGGATGGGTGGAGAAGGTCTCTTCCTCAATGATGTCATGTCACTGCAGCAGTGTCCTAGTGATAAGCAACATCATATCCACAAATGTTTGCCTTCTTCTCTTATGATGGTCAAGGCAGGAAAAAACCTGCAAATGGAACAAATCACTGTGGATGAACATGCTGCTTCATGGAAGTGCATTCCAAGCTGTTTTCATGTCCAAATGCTCCCCGTCCTTGAGTAAACAGCGAGCATATCCGTTCTCCCTCATTGATCGACCCGGACAATTTATTAGCCATTGTGACAGTTTCCTGTGCTGCCACGGTCAACAGGGGAAACCAAGAGGTATGCAGATAAAGTACTTCGAAACATGCTGCACAATGTCCATTGTGTTTTAATTGCAGGTCATACTGTTACCTCTGCAATGTTTTCCACATACCTTTTGCTGTGCGTGTGTGTTTGCTTGTTTTTGCACATACGTGTCTGTCTGCTCGCCGTTTCCTCAGCACTGTGGTGAGTAATCACGTAACGTCTCGAAAATGACAAAAGTTTCAAGCGCAGAAATGTAAAAACAGGATATTCCGTGACTAAGCAGTTAGACTTTGAACAATTGCTTGGCACCGACAAATTGTAACTTGAGTGAAATGGGCTCTTTATGAATATTATTTGTACACAAACAATTATGGATGGATGGATGGATGGATGGATGGATGGATGGATGGATGGATGGATGGATGGATGGATGGATGGATGGATGGATGGATGGATGGATGGATGGATGGATGGATGGATGGATGGATGGATGGATGGATGGATGGATGGATGGATGGATGGATGGCAGCACAACTGAGGTGCACCTGAACACACTTTCATCCATTATTATTTTTTTATTGGATCTGCAATTGGAACCCCCAGCAGCTTCATGCTAATCAATAAACCACCGTGAATGTAAAAAAAAAAAAAAAAAGGCTGTGTGTTTTCATGGTGGGGGTGCAAAAAAAAAATCTACAAAGCTGATATTTTTTTTTTTTGGTCACATCTGCTTACTAGAGAGAAATAATTATGTTTAATGGAGCTGCTCAAAGCACACATGGTCCATACAGAAGAATAATGGACAATGGATCAGCTCAACCCAGAAGGGCATTGCATTTTTAACAATAAAGTAGCAGCGTCATCTAGTGGACACTACAGTCACACAACAATTTTGCATCTGTTCAGACAGACAGGGATGATTTTTGAGTGCCAAAGATGCATACATAATGGTCCACCCTGACAGAGGTCATTCGGAGGTCACTGCTGCTGATGTTCTTTTTCTTAACACTCAGCATTATCTGCCTAGGGAAGGGATTTTCACATTTTGTTCAATGTCAGCAGAACTGGAAGGGTCTTATTTAGATGAGAAAGGCAAGATGTGATGATCGTGTGGAAATGAATGGACTATTATGAGATGGTAGTGTCAGCTTATTTCAAATTGGGGGGGTGCATGATCATTGGAGAGTAATTAGGTTTAATTGACATGTTTTTATTTATGGTTTATTCTATTTTTTCCTCATAATTTGTTTTATGGTCAAATAAAAGACTCAATATTTTTTTGCTCAATTTATTGAAAATGCAGAATATTTAAAAACATGTTCCGTATCAATGATATGCAGTCTTACTGTTGTGCAACGTGACAGAATGGAAGTCAACAGGGTAAAATGATGGTGCAAGCACATCGTTCTTGTTTCTGCAGCCCTTTGGGAAAAAAAATAAAACTCTTCTTGCCATTTTCCAAATCCATCGTCAGACCAATAGCTTTTGATTAAATTGGCAGGACTGCATTGTCCCACGTTAGATATTCTGGACATTGTTCATCTCCACGGTGGGCTCTGGTGAAGGAACTTGCGGGGAAGTATCTACTCGTTATACACAAGAAAGAAAAAAAAAACAGTGGTCAAGAGAAAAGGCAACAAATATAAATATAATTTATTATTATTATTATTATGTGATGTGAACAAAGTTGGGAGATCTCCCTCACAACATGCAATCGAAATGGTGATGGGAATGTGGCAAATGCAGATCCAATCTAGGTGGACAATGATCCATTTATTTCTGCTTAAGTTAATTTTTGACTCCGTCATAGAATTAGACTGACTGTCAATTGTTGAGTGAAGGAATTTCATTTCCATGACCATATACAACAACAATGTAGGTCCAGAGTATTTGGAGAGTGATTTATCATTTAATCTTAAAATTATTTTGACTGTCGTGCATAAAAAAAAAGATCAAATACCTTCAACCAGCTGTTGAGCTATCATTCTGTCATCATTGATGTAAAGCGCAGTCATGAGGAAGAAAATCCCTCCGACGATACCAACAAAAGGGCAAATCAAGAAGCTATACTGAAGACTCGGGAAGCTCCAATCAGTGGATGGAGGCTTGCTTTTCTGTATTGCGTCGGATATCTAGCACAACAACACTTTGAGTTACTAAAGCTGCTGTTAATTCAATTCAGAAGTTGTCTAATTGTTCCGACTCACTATTCCGATGAGATAAGGACTCCCGGCATCTCCTAGAAGATGGCAGACTGTAATCTGGAGAGCTTCTGCTGTGGCTCTTCTGGTGGGTACAACTACATACTACATCCAAAAAAAAAAAAAAAAATTAAATCTTCAAGTATAATTTCATTGTGTCTCGTTTGGACTGCCGCACTTACAAGTAACATATCAGCCAGAAGAGGCCAGTTGAGGGATAATAAGACCTCAGCTAAGAAAATGAACACCTAAAACGAGATGGTGATGAGAAGAATTATTTTGAAAAAGACTTGGGAATATTTCGATTTTGACTTACATAAGTGGCTGGAATGCTTGCTGTAGCCACGAAGATGCTGATGAAGAGACACGGGACTGATCCGAGCATGCCACCAGCACAGATGAGTGGATCTGCATTTGGCACTTTGTCCCGCAACCATCTGGCTAAACCCGTGCCGATAAACACTCCGAGAATACCCGAGACCACTGTAATGGCGCCAAAGATAAGACTGTACTGGGAGTAGAGGAAGACAACAATGTTGAAAAGCTGCACGGGGTTTTGGGATTGAAAGATAACACGCAGAGGGTATTGCACACTGCACCTGTCGATGGCGTTGCAGGATCCTTGAGTGCATGGCGCTAGAAGGCCCTGAGATACCTGAGCCCTGAACAGAAAGGTGGGCATCCAGAAAGCCAAAGCTCCAGTAAGGAAGGCCATCGCAGTCACTCCCAGAGATGACCAGATGTAACTTTTACTTGGGAGAAAGTAGAAAAAAAAAATTGTCACCAATAATCAACCAGAGCATTTTTTATTTTTTCACGTCCTACTTTTTCAGAAGATACTTGACATCCTCCAAGTAAGAGCTCTGGTGATTGTTTTCTGCAACCCCCCTAGGTGGATCCGGGCATAAGAGCACCACTAAAATGAGCCCCACAAGACCGAAAACGGGAGTGAGCTGTCAAAACAGTAACCAGACATGTGATCATTGTCAGTGCTCTATTGATTATTTCCAGTTTGAAGTTCTTACCCTGAGAGACCAGTGCCAGTCACCAGTCAGGCTCGCTATTGATGATCCGGTTATATAGCCAAGGCCGCTAGAGAGACACAAAAGAGCGACAGGGTAAATAGATATTCAACATCATGGATTCTGAATATCCCACCTCCCAACAGGGATGAAGATGTAGAAAGCAGCAATCATGATGGTCCGTTGTCCTCCAATGAAAAGGTCCCCAATAATGGTAGGAGCGATAGTGGAGTAACTAGCCTCGCCTATCCCGACCATGCCTCGTAACAGCACCAGAAGCCAAAAGTACTTGACAGTACATAGAAGCACATGATTAGTCTGGCATGCTGTTACATAACAATATGTCTCAGTTCGTTTCTCGAACTTTTGAAGATTTTGCACATACCGACTCGGTAACAAAAGAGCTGCCGATCGCTGTCACCAGCCACACAGTCAAGCCGACAGCCATGATGTGTACTCGGTTGTAGCGGTCGCCGAGGTAACCGAAGAGAGGGGCCGTCAGCAGGAAGCTGCAGATAAAAACTGTAAGTCTTTTAGTATATCATGTTAAGAATGGAGTCTTTGTGTGAAGATAGTACCGTATTTTCCGGACTATAAGGTGCACCTAAAAACCTAGAATTTTCTCAAAAGCCGACAGTGCGCCTTATAGTCCGTTGCGCCTTATATATGGACCAAATTCCTAAATTTAAACTGGCCCAAAGCATTGTGTCATGAAATCAATCATAAGTGGCCCGCTGAAGACTATGAATCATTAATCAAAAAGACTATGGATCATTATTTTGTGATGATAAAGTAATTTGTTGCGTCTGAAGTTGAAATAAAAAAGATAAAAGGGAGAATGATTTGATTTGGATTAAAAATCTGACATGATGCATTAATGGTGCGCTTTATAGTCCGGTGCGCCTTATATAAGGACAAAGTTTTACAATGGGCCATTCATTGAAGGTGCGCCTTATAGTCCGGTGCGCCTTATAGTCCGGAAAATACGGTAATTAAAATAATACAATACAAAAATCAAGGTGGGAAATTTTATATGGTGTTGTTAGTCAACTCAAGGCCATCTTCACCTCACATTCCGCTTTTTGCTTACAGCACTTGAGTGACGACATCTGACATCTAGATAGTCTCACTTCGTTTCCTAAATATCACCCCCCCCCCTCCCCCCAAACCACTCATGGTATCTTTCATGCTGTGAGATGGCCACTGTAGTTCAAATTGATGCAATCGCAAGCTGCAAGTGAATTGCAGCATTTCCTTGTGAAGCAATGGGCCGCTTTCAAAATCTGCACTTAGTTAAGGACCTTCAAAAAGATCATTTTACCTGTCTGCAGAAGTCCAGCTGTACTGTCTTTTATATCAAAGAACGTCTGTATGTTGAGAAGGACACCTAGGGGTAAGAAAAAGTTATTTGCACTTATTTGCACTCACTGACAAAGAGGAAAAATTGTCTTGTGTGCAAAAACCTGCAATTGTGTATCGCTCCATGTAGTTGAGTAAGTTGACATAGCAAAGCACAGCCACTGCGATGTGGGCTCGTCGACGTGATATGGCGGGTCTCTCGTCCAGTTTGGGTGTAAGTGAAGAAAGACTGTTGACGAATGAGCCATATTGGAGACCAGAACTGGAACCCAGACTTCGCCGAGGTGCTGGTACATCTCGCTGGGACTTGACTGATCCCCTCAGCTCCATGGTGAGCAGGTTTCTCCTCACCTGGACTAGAAGGGATTGTAGGTTCCTGGTTTCAGAAGACTCCAATACCTTGAACTTGTTTTCAGTGGTAAAAATGAATATGCAGTATTGACTAGTTTTAACACACGACGATATGAATATTGAAATTCATGCTTTTTTTTTCTTGCTTCCTGTAGACGCTAGTGTACTTAGCCAAAGTTGCATTTATTGCAAGGTTGATTTTAAAAATGACAAGACAGTCATACAAGTGAGGTGAAACCATTCGGGAAAACAGTTTGACATTTCACAACATAAACAAATGAAAGCAAATCTATTTCCAATTATTTAAACCAACAGAAATCTTTGATCAAATAAGGTACATTTGTTTTTTGATTAGTTACAAGAGACATAATTGACAACTTTCAACATCTTTTTTATAAGCTTGACTAACAATCGAAAGCAATGTAACATACTTGTTGCTGACCGAGCTTGTTCATTCCATGATGGCAGTATACTCAGATGACTTTGGAGCTCTCTGTTGGTCTCTAAGGCATGAGGAAGCCCAATGTAGCCCATGGTCTTATATTGAGTTTGTGAGGGACAGCCCATTTGGGGGGTGGCCAAATGTTTTCACAGGGTTCTTCACTGCCTCACACTGCTGTAAACATTACATGTATCGCTTTCATTTCCTCCCATTTCTTTCTTGAGAAACGAGATGACAACAACTAAACTGGTTAACTATTACCTTACTTTTTTTTCCCGTGTCTTTGTTCATCTGCAAAACCTGTTTCTCTGTTTTCCAGTTTTTCACATTCACAGAAGACGACAAGAACATTTCATATTCACCACAAAGGCTTTGTTTTTGTTTTTTTACAGCTCAAAACTTAGAGATCAGTTTTAACAATCAATATATAATGGCTACTAGCTTTAAGCAAACACAATTCCTATAACATGTGGCTGTCAGGTGATGAAGGCTAAATAAATGTGTTGTGACTTGTACTTTGTCAAAATGAGCACATTACTACTTAACATTACTTAGAGTAGAATTGTGAGTACTTTTGCCACTTCTGGAGTAAACCACCGAGACATATTAACAACTATGTTGTTGTAATATAAAACAAGGTTTTATCGTCGGCCTTCATTTTGACAACGTGACCATTGACCCAAACCCCCCTGAGCAATCATTAAAGTCACATGAGTACTAGTTCAGTGGCTTTTCAAAACAAAATTCATGACGACTGTATGACATAAAGACTATATTTGGATACATCATGGGTTTTTGTACTGTCTTCATTATCACAGCTAAAGAAGTTTGAGAAAAGATGTATATTGGATAATTTGATGTTAAGTGTACAATAATTATCAAATAAACGTAATTCTGTGATTGTTCTTGTGTTTTAAGAGAAAAAAAGTGGTAAATAAACAATGCAAATCAACCACATTTCAGGGGGGCTTGTCAATTGCTGCCATCTGGTGTTTATGTAAATATTACAGTACAAACTGTCCAAATATTCTTTTCATTACATCGTTAATAATACAGGCGATCTGCGTCCTATTGTTACCTATTCAATTAAATCGCTTAATTTCAAACTAGTTAGATTTACGCGCGTGCCCATAATAAATCTACACTACTTGAAATGTAAGTATTTTTCCACCAGAGGGCAGCAACGTAGTTATGACATCAGCTGCCAGGAAACCAACGAAGAAGAAGCGGAACCAGTCCTCCCCAGAGCAGAGACAGATCTGCAGCAAAAGGCGACGAAGAAGAAGCGATGTCGCGAATGCTAAACGGAAAATAGAGGAGACGTTGGACTGTGCAGTAAACGAGAATATAACGCTGTTACCTCGCCATAATTACTGTTCACAATAGCTGCATCAAATTGGCCAAACTATGACAGAGCCTCAATCAGCGCTGTTACTCAGGAGACAGCTCGCAGGTAATGAAATATTTGGCGTTAGCTGTTACTGCCTGTCTTGCTAATGAACGTTTTAGCTGGGACTCAACCGATGGTACGGGCGCAAAATGTTTGCACGAATGATCCACATTAATGCGAATGGCCCATTATGGATTGAATAAACTGCGGGAAGATTGGTAAGGCGATTGTTGACTGACAGAACGTTCATGCAGGTAGAGATGAAGACAACGCTTTCATGGTGCATACAGACAAGTTGTACGTTCGCTGTCAGACGTCAGGAACATAATTCAGGATTACCCCTTACATAAAATATAAAAGACTCTTATTAGCACCAGTGAAACGCTCCTAGTTACATACAGTAGTTACAATACACTGTTAAACGCTACTGTAACGCTCCCACTCACTACTGAAACATTCAGTACAGTAACCCCCCGGTTAACACGGGGTTACGTTCCAGATCGCCCTCATCATCAGCGAAACCTTAAAAGTAGCCATCAACTATTTATGGTGTTAGAAGAAGAAGAATCTTTATTTATGGCGTCACTTGAGACCATCGACACTTGAGTTGTACCACTATCTACTGTATGGCCCACAATTTACCCTTACTGGTGATATTGGGCGATCTTCAATAAATAACAATGTTTACTTAACCAGAGGCATGTTATGCAAAACAAAATTGGCGATGGGTGCTGGGTGAGCATTGATTTATGGACACGCCAGCACTTTTACCCCAAGAAGAAACTTGACACTGCATTTTTACCATCACAGATTTAGGACCTCAAAAAATATACCAAGTATCATCTGACATAGTCTATAAGTGAACGTGACTTGTGTTGGATTAAGCGCACCCTAATAAATAATCTTTTTAATAGCCTCATTTATAACAAGTCCTCAGATATTTTCTTGATACTTTTGCTAAACTTTGATTAATTGTGTAGCTTTCCCAGCCACACCCATTGTTGCTGTGTAATTATGACACTGCTGCTTAATACAGTTAATAGGCGCCAAATAATTGTGGTTTTGCTGAATTTGAATGGTATGACCTTAACTTACCATTTGTTTTGTTCTCCAGAGCTCAATAAAAACCCAGTAGAAGGATTCTCAGCCGGCTTGATTGAGGATAATGATCTGTACAGATGGGAAGTTCTTATCATTGGGCCACCAGACACGCTTTAGTAAGTTCTCCATTTCCATTATTCGGTCTTGAATTCTTGCCAACTCTTGTCACTAACAGGTTTGAATGTATTTCAATGTGATCGTAGTATTGACGTTTGTTGTCTTTGACCTTTTTTAATGTTCACAGTGAAGGTGGTGTGTTTAAAGCTCATCTGACGTTTCCCAAAGACTACCCTCTCAGGCCACCTAAAATGAAATTTATCACAGATATTTGGCACCCTAATGGTAGGTACAGGTGGGGAGATTCACAATGTTTTCACTAAAATACCTGAAATTATATTATTTGATTTTTTTGTTGTTGTTGTAGTTGACAAGAACGGAGATGTATGCATTTCTATTTTACACGAACCCGGGGAGGACAAGTATGGCTATGAAAAACCAGAAGAACGTTGGCTTCCCATCCATACCGTTGAAACTATCATGATTAGTGTTATCTCCATGTTGGCAGACCCAAATGGTGACTCGCCGGCCAACGTAGATGCAGCAGTAAGTTTGTTTGTTTAACACATAAGGAATGATGAATGGGAAAAACAGCCTTCAAAATAAATAATGTCTTTTTTTTTTTTTCTTCCATAGAAAGAGTGGCGGGAGGACAGGCATGGAGCTTTCAAAAGAAAAGTTGCACGCTGTGTACGGAAAAGCCAAGAAACTGCGTTTGAGTGATATTTAGCAAGGATCGCAATTCATGTTTTCAGGGCAAGTATGTTAAAACTGAAGTGAACATTAGTTTTTGTTCTACTGCTGTTTTGGAGAACTGCTTCACATTTTCATTGCATTGAGTCAACCGACATCTTTGTAACCGCTGCCCCTAAACCTAAGAAGAACAATCTGGCCTTGAGCGGTCGTCGTAATGTTGCGGCAGGAAATTTGGAACCTCTTCAGTGCCCCCCCAAAACCATTGTTATTTATGAAGGCTTCTTGCCCGTAGCCTCAGTTGGCATCTTGGAGAAATGCAGAGGAATTTTACAATGTATTCTAATTCTCCATTGAATGGACCATGCGGTGCATCTTCATGAATTTGGCATTGGCTGTTTTTATTCTCAGGCCAAAATCAACAACAGTGTTGCTTTGTCGCCATCTAGTGGTCATCTGATTCATCTTGCTAAATTCTGTTCTGTGTTGTGTGCCCCCCGCCAGGTCTCCAATTGAATCTCAACATGGCACTGTTTTCCTGCACTCTTCCACCGTTTTGCCAGGCTCCTCCTCCTTTTATTTTGGCAGGAAGACTATGACTGGCTCCTCTAAGCTGCAATAGAACATTACAGTGACTACCATGGCTGACAGACAACCACCAAGCAAGTGCCAACTGAACATAAAAAACAACCCAGAAGAAAAAAACCAACACTTTGCAAGTCAATGAACTGCTTCAGGAAGATATTGTAAAGACATGTATATAGCACAGACTAAACCAGATAATATATAAGATCCCTCTCCTTACGTTATGCACTTAGTCTCAATTTATTGCGCTGGCTCTGATTTATTTCTTCCCTTTTCCCCCGCTCCAACATGTGCAGTTTTTTTATTCTTCAGCAGAAGGTCTTAAATTGAGGATCAGAATGTTTTTGTGAAGAGCTTGATTGGGTCAAGCCCGCTATGACTGACAAATTTTGTCATTTCTAGATTGGGCCATATTTGATGTTTGTTGTGGATTCTTATAACCCAACTTCAAATCTCTTCCATAGTCATTTTGGATTTTATTTAGCTATTAACTCTTATCATCCCATTCTTTTATCAACAAACAAATCAACATGACTTGGTTTTGTGCATGCACAATTTTTTTTTTGTCTTTTTGCAAAAGTGCCTCCAGATACAAATGCTCGATCATGTCATTCTGCATTGCTTAAGTAGTAATAATGCTATAGTAACATACTATAATGCTATTGTTCCCAATTTAATGTAGCAATAAATCTCCTCTGGTGTGTATTCTTATACACATACAAATGAAGGTCCTCCAAAAATCTGCTGATTTAGTAGCTGTTCTTATTTTTTTTTGTCAATGTTGTCCATGGTAGGAATTGTTACTATGCATGCTTATCTTTGTTTTTTTTTTCCCTCCAATTTATTTCTGGCATTTTGTTTGTGAATGTTTGTCCATACAGTATATGTGCCCATATTGTGCTGTTCTATCATCACATCCAACCATCTCGTTATGTTCACTGAACGGTTGCAGTTTTTGGCTAATGTACAAAGACAAAAATACTGATGTATATTTTTCATGTTATGAAATCTGTTATCTGTAATGAGTTCTTCTATTATATTGTGTTTTTTCCGATATGTGCGTGTGTTAAAATCATTTTGTGTACTGGGCCTCGCATAAAACGCACATCAATCCTGAGAAGGTTTGCTGAACCATTTGCTGCAAGAAAATGTAAATGCACTTGCCTGCTTTTCCAATTACAATTACTCTGCAGATATTTTAAAAAAATAATAATCAAACCAAAGTAATATTTTCTTCTACAAAGAACAAAGCAGTTGTATTATTGTTTACTATCTTAAGTGTAAGACAAAATTACATTTAATTGACATATTGCGCCACGTTCAAGTGGTTAGTCGCGTTCACGAGAAAACACTATAATTGACGCGCCCACCGACGCGCCTTGAACGCAACACTTCCGCCCCCTCTCAGCCGTGTTCGTCTTATCGCGAGAACGCCGCCCGGTCACGAAGCCAACGCAGAGCAACATGGCGGAAGGTATGAGATTGAATTTTTTGGTGGTCTTCCCTGTCCACTCCCTTCTATTTACGTGGGCGTGTTGCGATATATGACCCTACCAAGTTCGGAGTATTGTACATTTCCATGTATATGTCTTTTTGAAACAACACGACATTGTTCTTGCCTTGTTCGGCTTGTAAGTGAGCAGCAAGCTTTTATCAGTAGCTCTCGTTGATATTGCTAGCAGATATTTTTGCCGTTTCTATTTAACTCAATTAGCTGAAACTGACAGTCGTCTATAGTGCTGCAACAGATGCCTCGTGTGCTTGTGCAAAAAAATTACTTTCATGTACCATTCGTGACGATAAAGTTCTAATCAAATAATCAACAAAAAAACGATCGTAGCTGTTAGAAAATAAAGATCACGTGCTTCTAAATTGAGCATAGTGACATTTTACAAGCACAATGCATTTATTTGGCATCAGTTCTGTTCCTGTTGAATAAATAAGGGCACAAAATTCTTCTGTGTACTTACTGTCAGTTCCTCCCCATGAGTATTGGCACCGCCTTTACAAATGTCATGACCACCAACAGAAAGAAAGGCTGTTAAAAACAACCAAACAACATACAGAATACAAACACTCATGTCAACATTACCTGCTAAAAGGGCCTTAACTGCATATGTTTTTGTCTTTTCTTCAATTAGTTCAGATTGCATGAGAAGTTCTTTGTAGTACAAATTCTTTAGCCCATATTTTTCTCTTTTAGTCTGACAAAAAATGACTTGCATTGTTTTTGTGGTCATCACTATACTTGGTTTTAAGAATGCATATGCACGTCTGGCAAATATTTTCTTATTGAAGCCCTCAGTTTTGCAGAATAAAGTCCAAAAGCTGTTCCGGTGTAACACGGTTCTTGTGTGGGGCTCAAACTGTGTCACATGACTTGCAGCATTGCCGCTTACAGTTTACAAGGCAGGACAAAGTAACTAGCCTGCTCAGCACTTTTATCCCCTTTACAAATACTTTAGTGCTTTAAAGGAAGGAAATGGGCCCCAGTGGAACTTGGTGGACTTGGCTGAGTCATGATTTAGAATTTCAACATCAAGAGCTGTAGAGAAAGTCATCCCTAAAGGAAGCACCATTTATGCACGCCTTTTGATTCATCTGGTATCTTTTTTTTTTTTTTTTCTCTGAATAATTGGTCACAACATTAGGTGCTTCTGTAAAACAAATGGATCGACATGCAACTATTAAATGAATGCCATGCGTATTTGTTTGTGTCTGCATGACAACAACGTGGCGCAGAGGAGGTGGCCAAGCTGCAGAAGCATCTGGCCCTGCTGCGGCAGGAGTACGTGAAGATGCAGCAGAAGCTGGCTGACACGGAGCGACGCTGTGCCGTCCTTGCTGCTCAGGTGTCGGTCCAAGGCCCAACCAGCCCAGCATCTGCGGACACTTTTATTAGCCGTCTTCTAGACATTGTGTCGGACCTGTATCAGCAGGAACAATACAGGTGGGCGTCTTGATTTGCGTAAGAGAATACTTTCATTTCATGGTTCTGTATTTTATTTTTGCACCGGCAGTGATTTGAGAGTGAAAATCGCGGGGAGTCAACTCTGTGCCCATAAGTTTGTGCTGGCTGCACGCAGTGATGTTTGGAGTCTCGCCAATATGGCCGCCACCTCAGAACTGGACCTGTCTGGTAAGTGAGTGTGATATGGCTTTGCCGTTATAAAGCCGTGGACAGTCTCCTCAACTCATGACATGTTTGCAGACTGCAAAGCCGAGGTTGCTACGGCAATGTTGCGCTGGGCATACACGGACGACTTGGAGCTCAGTGAGGACGATGCATTTCTTATTGACTTGATGAAGTTGGCCAACCGCTTTCAGCTTCAGATGCTCAGAGAAAGGTCAGCCTGTCACCAATGCAGCGGGTCTTCGGTTTACAACGTTGTGAAAAGAGTGGAACGAACTAATTTGGGCAGAATGTGAAAATAGTTGCTTAATTGCTATTGCACATTTTTCTTCTGATTGTTTTGTATTTACGGAATGGGTTTTTTGCAATTATGACGACTGCATCATTCATTTAGTTTACGTTACTGTCTTCGTACACACATTAGATCTTTCACTTTGCATATGTGACATAGCCACCTGACGCTATATTGGCTTCCTGTGCATGGGGTGGGTCAGGTGCGAAAAAGGTGTCATGTCATCGGTGAACGTCAGGAACTGCATTCGCTTCTACCAAACGGCCGAGGAGCTAAACGCCACGACTCTAATGAACTACTGTGGAGAGATCATAGCTAGTCACTGGGTGAGTTTCTTATTTTAAAACTGTGATTTTGTTCCAGCAGTATCGGCGGCCTCTAATTAATTCCTCGTCTTTTCTAGGATGATCTCAGAAAAGAAGATTTCAGCACCATGAGTGCTCAACTTTTGTACAAGATGATCAAGTCTAAAACGGACTATCCTCTCCACAAAGCCATCAAAGTTGAGCGAGAGGATGTGGTGTTCCTCTATCTCATTGAGATGGACGCTCAGGTCCGTTGCCATCTTCTAATCCATGCTAAGCTATTAATAACTCTTCATTTTTGTGAGCTGAACGAAACATTTATATATTTTTCTTGTTGTTAGTTGCCAGGGAAGCTGAATGAACTGGATAACAACGGCGATCTGGCTCTCGACCTGGCACTGCATCGAAAATTGGAAAGTATCGCCACCACTTTAGTTAACAACAAAGCTGATGTAGATATGGTGGATCAGAGTGGATGGAGTCTTCTGCATAAAGCCATCCAAAGAGGTATGAAGTTACTATCCAATCTTGATTTCATGCGAACAGTTAAGCTTCGGCGTACCAAACAGGAAGCTTTTCTTGTCGTTCTCTTCTTCCAGGTGATGAATTCGCCTCCGTCTTCCTAATTCGTCACTCCGCTCAGGTCAACGCCGCCACCGTGGGAGCGGTGGAAACGCCTCTTCACCTCGTCTGTTCTTTTAGCCCCAAGAAACACTCGACCGAAGTGATGAGTGGCATGGCGCAGATTGCGGAGGCTCTGCTCAAAGCCGGCGCCAATCCCAACATGCAAAACAGCAAGGGCAGGTTAGTCACATTATTTTTTTTTAGGAAATTTGGCAAACTATCATTGCACAAGACTGACATTTTTTGGGGGGGTTTCTGGCTTTGTTAGAACTCCCTTGCATGAAGCTGTGTCTTCGGGGAACGAGCCAGTGTTCAACCAGCTGCTCCAATGCAAACAGTGAGTTCCTCTCAACTTGAATACTTGGCTTGATTTCAATTTGCAATGATTAAACTGTCCCCCTTTAGGCTCGACCTGGAACTGAAAGACCACGAGGGCAGCACGGCTTTGTGGTTGGCTTTGCAGTATATCACCGTGTCCGCTGACACCTCTGTAAATCCATTTGAGGATGATGCGCCAGTTGAGAACGGCACCTCATTTGACGAGAACAGCTTTGCGGCACAGTTAATCCAGAGAGGGAGTAATCCCGACGCGCCCGACACATCAACAGGTGTGCATTGATTTTCTCCTTTCGTTGTCTTGTAATTTGTCATTTTCATCGCTTTTCATATTTTTGCTTCTACAGGAAACTGCTTGATGCAGAGAGCAGCTTGTGCGGCCAATGAGGCAGCTGCTCTTTTCTTAGCCACTCACGGGGCTAAAGTCAACCATATTAACAAATGGGTGCGTACGACATGTTATGTGGAATCGCAGTATCACAAATATTTTTGTATATCATATCATTGACTGACAATTAGGGGCTTGAGTTTCAAACATAAGCTGAAAATGGATTTGATGTCCTTTCAGGGGGAAAGCCCTCTTCACACAGCCTGCCGCTTTGGCCTTGCAAGCTTGACGGCGGAGCTGCTCCAGCAGGGTGCAAACCCCAACCTGCAGACCCTCAAGTCTCTGCCTGATGACACCCTTGGTGTGGCTGCACAGACCCCTCTTCATATGGCCATTGCTCATAACCATCCAGATGTGGTCTCTGTTATCCTCGAGCAAAAAGGTTGGCAATTTTCCACGCTTAAATGCAAGAGGAACATGTTTGAGTGGATTAACTGTTTTTTTCCTTCTTTGTCTGTGTTGCAGCAAATGCAATTCATGCCTCCAATAATTTCCAGATCATTCCTGACTTCAGTCTCAAAGACTCTATGGACCAAACTGTTTTGGGCTTGGCCCTCTGGACAGGTACATCATGAGAGCGCAGTTATAACTGAACGTTTTATGAGTGGCCTGTTTTTTATGCATATGTTGACTGTTATCGTCGAGTAAGCTGTGGACGGACTGCATTTAATTTGTGATGTTTTAATTTGGTCAATTTGCCCCTGTTAGGTATGCACACCATCGCAGCTCAGCTTCTGGGGTCCGGAGCGTCTATCAATGACACCATGTCCAGTGGACAAACCCTACTTCACATGGCCATCCAAAGACAGGACAGCAAGAGCGCCCTGTTTCTTCTTGAGCACCAGGCAGACATCAATATTAGGTAACTACTTCATCATCAAGTGTTTGTGACGCTTTGACTTTCATCTACTTTTTCCATTTTCCTTTTGGACACGTCGCGGTTTATCAAAGATTCCTGGCCAACTAAATGTTTTAGTAGGGTGTTTAAATTTTTTTTTTTTTTTTTTGTGTGGCTATTAGGACCCAGGAAGGCCAAACAGCACTGCAGTTGGCCATCAGTAATCAGTTGCCACTGGTGGTCGACGCTATATGCACAAGAGGAGCTGACATGTCGGTGGTGGATGACAAAGGGGACCCTCCCTTATGGCTTGCTCTGGAGAACGGCATGGAGGATATTGCATCCACGCTGGTGAGACATTAAAAAAAAAAAAAAGATGCATTTTCATCCAAGTTATTCCACACGTATTGTGGTTACAAGGAGAAAAAGTTTGTCATTGTAATATTCACCTTTTCGCTTCCTCCAAGGTTCGTCATGGCTGCGATGCGACATGTTGGAGCAAAGGCCCCTCTGGCTGCCAACAGACCCTCTTGCACCGAGCCGTTGATGAGAACAATGAGGTCTCAGCTTGCTTTCTCATCCGAAGGTCTGAAACCACATTACAAACTCAATGCATTACTGTAGGATCTCATTAGAAACACTGTGCCCTAGTGGTGGGTTGTCTGCCTTGCAGTTCTGAATTTTTTTCCCCCCCTTACCCATGATTCATTGTATCTTATGTCTGCGTAGTGGTTGCGACGTGAACAGCCCGAGGCGGCCAGGCCCAAATGGAGAAGGAGAAGAAGAAGCCAGAGATGGGCAAATGCCTCTCCACCTAGCAAGCAGTTGGGGACTGGAGGAGGTGGTACAGTGCCTTCTAGAATTTGGAGCTAATGTTAATACGCAGGTCAGTCTCATCACAGCTGCAGCAACTTTGACTACTTGTAGATATTTATTCACAACATTGGCTCTCTCACTTTTTTTTTTTCCAGGATGCAGAGGGTAGAACGCCTATCCACGCTGCCATTAGTAACCAGCACAGCGTAATTATACAACTCCTAATTTCCCATCCGGACATCCGTCTTAACATCCGCGACCGGCAAGGGATGACACCATTTGCCTGTGCCATGACGCACAAGAACAACAAAGCAGCAGAAGCCATCCTCAAAAGGGAGCCAGGTGCCGCAGAACAGGTGAGGAACGAGAACAGCAGGAGAAACCCCCAACGTTTGTCTCTTGTGACCTCTAACTTTTTGCATCTCTCCAGGTTGATAATAAAGGGCGTAATTTCCTCCACGTGGCTGTGCAGAATTCCGATATCGAAAGTGTTCTTTTCCTCATAAGTGTCCAAGCTAACGTGAACTCCAGGGTTCAGGATGCCGCTAAGCTCACCCCACTTCACTTGGCCGTGCAAGCTGGATCTGAGATCATCGTTCGAAACTTGGTATAGCCTACGTTCTTTTCTTTTTGTCTGTTTTATTTTCATTCATATTGCCCCGTTATATTTTTGTTTTTCATTTTCCAAAAGAGCATTTTTCTTTCCTATGTGACTCACCAGCTGCTTGCCGGGGCCCAAGTAAATGAGTTGACCAAACATCGGCAGACTGCCCTGCATTTAGCCGCTCAACAGGATTTGGCCACCATTTGCTCCGTGCTGTTGGAGAACGGCATTGACTTTGCTGCTGAGGATGAGAATGGCAATAACGGTAAATTTCATTTCTGAAACTCAGATTTAATGGGTATTATCTGTTCCCGTTTTATTTTGTTATGGGTTGATACTATTGGTGTATATAAGTACCGCAGCTTGTGATTGGCTGACATAAAATTGGGATCACGTCATCTTATCTTCACTGTGTACAAAACTAGCTTAGGAGTTTCATGTGTCTGCAGTTTTGCTGAGTAATTATTTTTGCAGCAATTCGCTCCAAAAACTGTTTTCCTGTTGCATCCGCAGCTCTTCATCTGGCAGTGATGCACGGCCGCCTTAACAATATCAGATCCCTTCTCACAGAGTCCAACGTCGATGCTGAGGCCTTCAATCTCAGGTACATTTCACCTTTTGAGGATTTTTTTTTTTTAAATGACAAAGATTTTTGCAGGTCATTGAATTAATTTTTTTATTGGCTTATTGAAATAATTCAGGGGTCAGTCACCAATGCACGTTTTAGGCCACTATGGTAAAGAAAACGCCGCTGCCATTTTTGAATTGTTTCTGGAGTGTATGCCTGAATACCCTTTGGACAAACCAGATAATGAAGGGAACACAGGTACTTGAAAATGCATTTTTTTTTTTCTTATTTGTAGAGCAACTCCATACTTTGAATGACACCGATATATCATTTTTATTTCCAGTTTTGCTCCTGGCCTACATGAAAGGGAATGCTAACCTGTGCCGTGCTATTGTGAGGGCTGGTGCTCGCCTGGGCATCAATAATAATCAGGGCATTAACATTTTCAACTACCAAGTAGCAACAAAACAGCTGCTTTTTCGCCTTCTTGGTAAGCTGATTTTTTTTTTTTGCCCAGTGCTTTTTTGGTCCATCCAATCAGTGTATTAGCTAAAATTAGCAAATTAATTTTCCCCAAAGAAATGATTTTTTTATTTCCTGGTAGATATGCTGTCCAAAGAGCCCCCTTGGTGTGATGGGTCCAACTGCTATGAGTGTGTGGCCAAGTTTGGAGTCACAACAAGGAAACATCACTGGTTAGTACCTTGACCGTTCTGCAATATTTTTCCTGTCCGTGTTGTGCTTCATTATGAATCCTGTCTCCGCAGCCGTCATTGCGGGCGCCTCTTGTGCCACAAGTGCTCGATCAAGGAGATCCCCATCATCAAGTTTGACTTGAACAAGCCGGTGAGGGTGTGTGACATCTGCTTCGATGTACTAACTCTGGGTGGAGTGTCATAATGCAGCAGCCCGGGATATTCCCCACCTACTAATAACGTTCATCGGGTCGGGGTCCGACTTAGTTACTGGGCACATCATAAGGGACAGCAGGAGCAGGACATACTAGCAAGAGATTGGACAATTCTGGACCGTTGTCTTTATATTATGCCAGTCTTGTGAAAAAGCATTTGAGACGTTTCTTCATTTTGTTGTCGATCAAAGATATAAATGAATAGAAAGCAGTTTAGGGACTGCCGGACTGAGTGAGGTAACTTCTTAAGCTCTATGTTGTTTCCAATGGTTAGCTTGTTTTTCAATAAAATAGTTGCTTCTCTTGGTCATTGCAATTCAATGATAAACATCTCAAAAACAATGTTGGAAAGATGTTGATCTGTGGTTAAGTCATTTCATCATCTGCAGGTTGTGCTACCTGCTCTGAGACAAATGTTTCATGCATCATGATTCATATACTCGAACCATCAAAATGAGAATCAAATGATTGTTATCAATTGAACTCTTGTGACTGTAGACTGTATTCCATGTATAAACGATTAAATCATTACGTTTTGTTAGACCCCAAAGCAAAAACAAGCACATTTTAATTTCACTTGTGTGGTGAAAAAAAACTGCCCAGCAATATGAAAACATTGATTAGCAGGGTGTGAACCATTATTGATCCATATAATACATATTTAGTATGTATTAGTACTGACGAGCAACTATATGCCTGCATGTACTATAATTTGTAGCATTTCATAATCATGTCCTCTTTTTTTTTTTTAATCAGTCAGCATGAGTACATTCCAGTTTTGACTTGGCCATGAGGTCCTTGTCAGTTGCGATGACGATAATGCCTCAAGTCGAGTTGTCTCGACCTGACACATTTACTGCTTTGTTGATTTTTCTAAATCCAACAGGTGCACTTTATAAAGATCACATGACATGTCCAATGGTTTTGGGGAGTGGGAATGATAGACATGGCCGACCATTGTTAAATTGTACAGATAAATGTGTGATATTTTTGACCACTGCTACCATTTTTGTACTTAATGCAGTTTGTGATTGCCATTGTGACAGACTTAAATCTTGCCTCTGTTAATCTTTTATGCACATTGTAAAATCTTTTATGCACATTGTATCGTATCTGTATGCTCAGATATCTAGCCCGTCTCTTCCAAGTGTATCCTTATACAGACAACTTTACATAAAGATCATTTAAAACAATCTTTTCCTCACCCCCCCACCCCTTTGTCGCTTTTGTGAAGTATGTCCCAGTTATGCTCGTTGTCCATTTTTGAAACTATTCAAGTGAAGAGCAGGAGACTGCATGCATTGAGCAGTCATCATACTCCTGCAGGTTGGGGTTCTCCCTGGCTGCAGATGGATCTTCCACACAAACACAACGGTACCCACTAGCACCTGCAGAAAATAGTTTTCGAGGAACACCTGTCCAGCTTCTTTCAACTCCACCACTAGTGAAAAGAGAAAAGGTCCATAATAATATTGCATCTAAGTAATATTTGTACATGCTCAAAAGTGTTTATTTACCTTTTGGTGGAGCACCAGACCCTCCCGCCCCTTGCAGAGCTCCACTCCGAGTTACAGGCAGGAAAGCGAAGCATGTCCGCCTCTGTCTTGGCTTTGAGTTGCTGGCCCGTTGCAAGCAATGACTCAACGTGTAATAGAAACTCTGTGGGCTTTCCACTTTCAGAATAGAACCGTCCTATGAGCAAACCTGAAAACATGGAGAAGTCAGTGGGTGCATTCACATTTGAAAATATGAGTTGTTTCATTTGTTGTCAATGACAAAACTGTTATTGGAACGAGGAAGCTATAAAATTGGTCTGGCTAGTGAGAGTAATTGATTATTTCTGTAACCACTAATCTTGCATTGGATGAAAATTAGACAAGCTTGCAGTCTTAGGTTTTCCTGGCGCCCCACTAACTGCCCTAATGCCAAGCTCCATCTGGAGTGCTGCTTTGCTAAGTAGAAGAAGGAGACAAAATGAGGTGTTTCATTATCTGCAAAAGCCTTTACAGAAATAGATTTTTTTAAATATATATTCAAATTTCTAGACACATCTATGATGGACAAAACATGCACAATCACTCGAGCAATTACACACCTACATTTTGGTAGGTCTTCTGATAGAAGAGCAGCCAGTCAAACAGGGCTACCACCTGCAATGGTGACAAACTGGACACATCATCTGTCAAGCCATTTTCTGTAAAATCGCCCGTGATGAAGGCCAGTGATGCATCTTTACCTGGGTGGAATAAACAGCCAGCATACTGTATAAACATCATTTTGACCAATTTAATGGAATTTCATACAATAATAGCATGACAAAAAAAACATGTAGTACTAAATATAGGGAAATACAGTTGGTTAGATCTTTTTGATAGTCAATGTTTATCCAACACAGTATATAAAACTGGAATATATAGTTTTGCAAGCAATTATTACTATGTGCATTATAGGCACAGGAAACAAGGAAATTTGAAATCACCTGCCATAAAATGATATGTACCACCAGGGCCATAATGTTTGAGACCACTATGCACGTCAAATACCTGGCCTAATATTGCCAGGTAAATACCCTTGCTTCCTTCTCCGCCGTTGTATAACGCCAATTCTTGACTGTTCAAAAGTCGCGTAGGTGGCCCTTGAGTTGATTTGCTTTCTGAATATAAAGACCACTGGCGAGGGAAAAAAAACACAGCCAAGAACGCCGATAACAACGCCAGAAATGCGTAGCAGAGCATATTGTTTTATTTGCCGTGCAGCATTTTTCTTAAAAATAAAAAACCCATCGTCTCCCTTGCAGGTGCTTCCGTAAACGAAGAAGAAATCGCGCATGCGCAAACGACTAAACAACGTTTCAGGCAAGCTCACGAATTACTGTACGTCAATGCGGTAGTAGTCTAGGCTAGTAGAGAGAATTGTTCGCAAATTGCCCCTCTGTGGGCCGTAAGGATTAAATCGGTAAAATCTAAACCGAAGCAATCATGGGCAACGCAGAGAGCGGCGGAGGTGGAGGCAGCTGCGACGACGAAGACATGGGAACGGAGAGCCCCGGATTGGCGGAAGACAGCCCGGCCTCTGCAGCCACTGGTGTCGGAGGCACCGGTCCGGGGAGAGGCGGAAAACGATTAGCGAAGAATATCTCTGTGCCCACCGTTGGGCCGCCGAGCCCCGACGTGTTCTTCGAACAAGCGAAACTAAGAGAAGCGGCGGCTCGTATTAGCGACTCGGGAGTCGTCATCCGAGAGTCTATTCTGGCTGGGAACGAGGGAGTCCTGGTCCGATGGCTGGAGGAGCGGTTAAACCGTGGAGAAGAATCCGTCAATGTTGAACAGTTTTGTGAGATGTTGGAAAGCAGAGATGCCCCCAGAGATGAATGCGAAGAGGTATAAGCTAACACATCAAATGACATGGCTGCATATCTGCACTGGGTCTTTCACATACTGTACTTTATCACGGCATGTGCACTCAGCAAAATCAATATTGAAACTATATAACTACTTTCTGTTGACTGTCAGAGAGGATTACTTTTGAATAACTGGATTGCATGCAGAAACACCTCCCAGTTCATGACACCATGAGCTGATTCTGTTTTTTGTTTTTTTTCATGCAGGAAACCAAAATATAACAATCACATCTAATGATTTATGTAGTGCATGCCATCCCTGTAATCACAGATTGTTACATGAGTACTACACTTATAATGTCAATCAAAACTTTGGTTGTCATTGACATAGTTTTGTATTTACAGTCGCTTTCAAAACTCTTTTATAATAACTTTCTTTCAGTTAAAATGTCATCACGCCTTTTAATTAACTTAAGAGTGGAATCTACCCTGTTTTTTATCCAAAGTTTGGAATGAATGCAGTATTGTTGTCATTGCCACTTTTACGAAGCAGGTTCATTGTCAGTGCTGTTTGAACTTTGACCGCTTTTATTCAAACAAAGAATGTGAATGAATGGTCCTACTGGTAAATGAGTTCTTTGGTCTAAAAGTAGCTTTGTTGGCGTGTACTGTAGTTGGAATGCCAGTGTTGCTTCAAAGGATGGTTGTCAAAGCCATCTACCACTTTCTAGATCATCCCTTTTTTGTCAACATGGATATTATTTAGTAAGGTAGATTAGATTTATGATGCACCTTACTACTGATATAAAATCTCACCAAGTGCTCTGCTTATCTCCGTCTTAGGCCTTTGGACAGTTTGATGCCGAGGGGGATGGGGTGGTGGATGTCGAGAGCATGCTGATTACTCTTAAGAACTCCAATGGAGCTAATCTACGGGGAGAGCTGAGTCATGTGATAAGGCAGCTGCAGGCGTGCTCCCTAACCCCAGGTATGTTCACCCGTGTACGCCATTCAACACAAACAAAAACCGGATTTAAATATGATGCCTTTGTATTGCACAGGTTTTGTTGACATATTCTCCAAGACCAAAGACAGGTTGGGGGCACATGCTTTCAAGATCCTGAAATTTTTGCACAGGAATCATATTCCCAGCAGTGCTATCCCTTTCCCCATTTTAGACGGCTACAACAGTATCTGCACCATGAGGTCCAGTGTGGTCCAAGACTTCTTGGAGTTCCTCTTGCAACGGGAAAAAGGTGAACAGCACCCGTTGATGAGAAGCGTTTGGAGAAATTTAATCATATTAATCCTCACACACACATCCAGATCTAGATATTCAGTACAGAGCAGAACTGGACCGTGACCCAGATGTGGACAAGGTGAAGGTGGTCACACAGTGCTACAGCACGATAGAAGCTTCGTCCAACGTTGCCGATGTTTACAAAATGACAAACGGAGAAACGTCATCTTTCTGGCAGTCTGACGGCAGCGCACGCTCACACTGGATAAGGCAAGCACATTGAATTCCGTTCAAGGCTTTCCACATGATTTGACTTGGCACGTTTAGATGTTGACGTTTGTCGCCGTTCGGGTTCTCAGATTGAAACTGAAACCGGACGTGGTTTTGAGGCGGCTGGCCGTCGCCGTGGCAGCCAACGACCACAGTTACATGCCTCAGCTGATCTCAGTCATGGTGGGAAAAAATCTGCACTCCTTAGACAAGATCAGAGACGTCCGCATCCCCAGCAATGTGACGGGTTACGTGGCACTCTTGGAGAATGCCAACATCACACACCCATGTGAGTCGTCATACCTGTCGGATGAGCTCATGTCGCAATCGCTGAATGCCCTTTTAGAAAACCTATTTTGGAGAATGCGATTCAGAATGGCACCTTTGTTCTTAATGCCAACTGGCCACAAAATCATGTGTTTAGTAAGCGCAAGCTGAGTGAGGACACGATGAAGGCAGACTGGAATGAGGTGGTTGGAAGCAAGAGCAATCACGCCGTTTTGAAAAGAACTTTGCAGGGCTCTTGATATTCCATCATTTGTTATGTGCCTGTAACTGATTTGTTAACTAACGATCCGAAGCCTGACTTTTGCAAAGACTCATCATTCTCAATTGCCGAAGTATAATGTTTGATTTGCTAAGCTTCATTTGGCACGGTGAATGTCAAAGCAGTTAAGCATCTCTACATTGCACGTTCCATCATCAGTGTGTTGACAGCGTCTTGTGTTCCTCAACCTGCAGACATCCAAATTAACATTAAGCGGTGCCTGAGCGATGGCTGTGACACACGGATTCATGGTTTGAAGACGCTGGGCTATCAGATTACCAAGAATAAAGAGGTGTCTGTCTCAGATGCTTCAGCCATCTGGTACCTGTCACTCCTCACCTCCTTGGTCACAGCCTCGATGGAGACCAACCCTGCACTGGCTCAGACCGTGCTTCAGAGCACTCAGTAAGACACTATTTTATTTTTATTTATTGGGAATTTATTGAATGGAGTATGTTGTTCTTTTTCCCAGGAAAGCATTACAACACATGCCACCATTATCCCTTACACCATCATCCACCAAGTTCCCCAAGTTCTTCTCATCGAACATCTTAGAGGAGGTGGATGCTTTTCTCCTCAGGATAGCAGAGTAAGGCCCACGCTGATACATCCATCATCACACTCGCGGAACACGACCTCATCGAGCTGATGAAGCTGATGGCGTCGCACGAGAGAGAGACAGGCTAAAAATCAATACTGTGCCTTAGTGGGTTGATGAGCCACTCCATCAATTGCACATACAGTATTGTTGCATCACCCAAAAGGCCTCATGGATTTTTAGACTTATGTTATACACATAATATATTCCAGTATACGCTGTATCTGTGATGACTTCAATTTTGATGTGCTGGAATAATTATTTCTGCTATTCTTTAAACATCTAAGCTTTTACAAACCACATCAGGCAATAACTAACTTTTTTTTTTTTCTAACTAAATGCCCGTATTTCTCATTTTGAACCTGGATAGTTGCTGTGTGAGTCCTGACGCAGAGCAGACCCTCCTCGCCTTCGCTCTGGCCAGAGGCAGCGTGGCCAAAGTCCTCCAAGCTCTTTCCTGCATCAGTGACCACTTGGAGACAGAATACAAGGCCTCCTCCCTCATCGCGTCAATGGCCACCGTTCGTCTGCAACTCCTATATCGAAATGGTAATGTGAATTCAGTGGGTGTCAAAAAAAAAATATATCCATCCATATTTTAATTTTTTTGAATTCACAGGGAAGCCCCTGCAGCTCCACTTACAAGCATGTGACGCAAAGAGTAAAGAGGAGAAATCAGGACCAGAAAATATGCTTTCGGAATCCTCCACTGGAGATGGTAATCATCTCATGAGAAAATAAGAACATATTTTCTAATGTCGGTATGACCGCTACGATAAAACACAATTGATGCCCTTAAGGTTTTCTCACCGAAAGTGGCAAGAAGAAAGCCAGTGTGATCCTGTCAACTGAAGACCAGAGCAACTTTCAAGTCACTCAGATGAAAATCAACGTGAGTGTCCTTAATTGTTTTCTTCATTTTGGGCAATTAATGCATAACCAAGCGTGTCCCTCTGGATTTACGCCACAAGGTCCGAAAAGGGGCCATCGGGGCAAAATGCGGCTTGGTGTTTGCCTACAAAGATGACGAACCGTTTGACGCCGCCAAACATTTCAAGAGGTTCAAAAAGTACGACACGTGGGACTACAAAGACTACAAGAAGTTTGTACAAGACAAGTAAGAAGCACGCATGGTTTGATGTTTCCCGAGCTGTCTAAAATCTTGCCTTCGGAGCTTGCCGAAAAAGTCACGATGTAACAAAACACACTGAGATGAATGTGGCGTTCAGTCAGTAATGCAAAACAAGTGGGTGTTTGTTGTGTGTACTATAGATACCCCACAGCAGCTTGGGGCTCTGGCCGGCTGAGTGCGCTTTCACTTAAACGCTGACACATCATGTTGTCACTTGACCTGCAGTGTGAGGATTCCACCGCTGTCCGAGGATGAGCCCATCGGCTGCTTTGAGGTGGAAGAGGACTGGAACGACGTGGAAATCAAGCTGCAGCAGTGTCGTGTTGCAAAGGTACATTTTCTCCACACGTTGGATCCATAAATAATGTTTCACTTCAAATGTATTTAAAAATTTGATTTTTTTTAGTCAAATTGCTTTTACCAATCTTTCACTTTTGTTTCTGTCTTCTTAGTTTGTGATGGTAAAGTTCCTGTGCACCAGGCAGGACACAGCTGAGCGCCTCGGAGTTCAGTCCCTCAGCTTCAGCGGCTACTCGTGTAGCGGAAGCCAAAAGCTTGAAGAGCTCGACGAGCTCAGCTCTACTAGCACTGAGCAGTGCAAAAATTATCCCGTCACCGGCCTTTGTCTTCTCAACAAGACTTTGTTCTTCATTCAACAGCTCACACAAAATATGGTAAGGAAAATTATTTAAAAGCTGATTAAAGTTGTTGTAGTATTTTTTTTTATAATCCCAAAATATCCATATATTTTCTACACACAATGTGACTGGTTTCTCCTAAAGCTTAAGTGTCTTCTGGACTTCACTGGTCTTACCGTGGACCTCTTCTGGAGTTTCTACACTAAGCTGATGGTTATGTGAGTAGAAGCAGCCTCTTTTTTTTTTTTTTTTTCCCCTCTAAATTCCTTCTGGCTCAATTTCACTTGTGGCTTTGTCTCAGTGAGGGAGAAGAAGCGTTGAAAAGCAGAATTCATCTCCTGCAGTTGCTCCAGAACTGTTTCTCCATGCTGCCCAACCCGCTGAGCAGCACAACAAAAGATGGGCCATCCAGTAGTGCAGAGCCTGCTTGCCTCAGTGCTGTCCACCAGTTTTACTCTCACCTCTGCCACAGTATGAATCATGTACCCATAATTCATCAACATCAATATCGCTTTGAGATCCCTGATACAATCATCACCCCGTTTTTTTTTTTAGTTGTCAATGAGCCTGAGGGAACAACATTTATGGAAAAAGCTTTGCACAAGGAGGCCGTGAAAGCCATTCTAAACGGGGCAGCTGTGTTCTTCCCTGATAAACTCATCCGGCGGGACAAGCTGTTCCACATGATGGTGTGTTTACCTCGTCATTCATTCAAATGTATCATTTTATTAATTTTTGATGTTTTTTTTTTCTGCAGAAGAATATCACAGAAGACTATCAACTGCTATCCGTTAAAGTTACATTTGAGTCGCTGTGTAATTACTTCAGGTAGGTAGACCATAAATATGTGAGCACGTCACGTACAGGATGAACTTTCATCTACGTGCTCCGTGTAGTGATCTGGATCCGAGTGGCCTTCTCCTACTCCCGCCCAAAGGAGCTCCCGCTGACTTTGACATCAGCCCGATTCTAGCAGTGATGGAGACGCTTCTGCTAGTGGCAACACAAGAGGTGAGACAAATTTTGGTGATTAAAAGACAATCCAGCAATTAGCAACAGTTGCCTTTTTGGAGTCCAATCTTTCTTTTTTGATTTCAAGTGTGAAGTGATGATGGCAGAGGGCAGTGATGGACCCTGTCAGCAGACAGTGTTGCGGTCCTTGTTCTGGGCTCTTCAAGGAAGCCTCCTCTCTTGGTGCTACCTCCAACTCAAAGGAGGCACCTCCACTGCCGTTAGCATGGAATTGGCCAGAGTCATCCTATTAAAATGTAAGACCTCAAGTTCCAATACAAATGAATTATAAATATTCTAATTCTGCGGATTTATCTGAAGTTTTGCTGTCGAATGAATTAAATGTTGATTTCTGCTCGTTCAACAGATGTGGATCAGTTCTTGGCAAGCATCAAAAGTGTGCTCGGTTCCCTCCTCGAAAAATACACTGGCACTGAGATTACGAACAAATTAGGCAAATCCATTATTGCCACAGTCTTCAGACAACTGGTAATTAGGTCATGATTTGGAATCAGATTGGTTTTTTTTGACTTGACATTGCTGAATTGAATGTAACATTTTCTCTCCGTCAGCTTATTTTCCTCCTGGAACTTTGCTCTTTGGACATTCCTCACTGTCTACTGCTTAAAAGTCTCTCCTCTCTGATTGAGCTCCTCAAAAATCTGTCCAGTGGCACAGGAGACATTTTTTCCAAGGTGAGTGTCATCAGTGTCTTACTTTTCAATACACATGACGTCATTCAAAATATGTGCTCTGAATACATTTTATTTTTAACCACATCATTTTCGATGCCTGTATAAAAGATTCCCCAAGAAAGCATTTCAAAATATATCATTGTTAGGGGGACCAAGAGAGCTGGCACCAACCCCAACAGCCAGTCGTGCTGAGGACCTGGACCATGGAGTCCTCTCATAACTATGAAGATAGCCGTCACGAGACCAACATCTTCACCTTCCCTGGTGCTACGTCATTTGAAGTAGAGTTCGACGAACGCTGTGAGACAGAAAAGAGGTTACGAAAGCAATTTTCTTTCCTGTTTTTTATCTACCCATTCCATATTTATTAAAACCAGATCTAAATTCTTTTGATTTCCGCAGGTATGACTATCTGGAATTCACTGACTCCAGAGGTGGCAAATTTCGCTATGACATGAAGGTTGGAAGCGAAAAGTGGCCAAAGGTAGGAGCTCAGTCATTTCACCACAAAACGCCTTTTTTACGGATTCTACTTTTGACATGCGTATCTTCTTTGTCTTTCTAGAAGGTAACATTTGACACAGGCCCTCAGCTTCAGTTCCTCTTTCACTCTGATAGCAGTAATAACGAGTGGGGTTACAAATTCACCGTAACGGCCATGGGTCTGCCAGACATCACCATTTCGTGGATGTCTGACCTTCAGCTCCTTGTGGCTCGACTCATGGGGCGCCTCGCCTTTAGAACGCTGGCACTCAAATCACCTCATGGTGAGACGCTTGGCCATAACTGTTGTCTCAAACAACTGTCTTGTCTTTTGCAGCAAATCATTTTTCTTGTTTCTATATTTTCAATGACAACAGCATGTATATTATTTTTATATTCAGAGATACGCTCTGTGAAAGAGCTTCCATCCTGGAAGGTGTCCCACGTTCAATCTTCACCTCTGTGGAAACCTATTCTCCGACATGGCTTGCAGGAGTCAAGGGTCACAGATCAAGCAAAGACAATTCAGGTATGCTAAATAAACTATTCTGACCTCACCCACAACGTCGTGATGGTCTCACATTGTGTTTTTTATATGTTAGATGAGCAAGTATAATCATAATGATGTAACAAGGCTCCTGGAGGACTTTGCCAGATGGAACCCTAGCCAGGAATCTTCTGACAGCGGAATCGAGCTGATGCAAAACCTTGTGCAGTCCTGTAAAAAACAGACAATGACGAATGAACTAGCCACCGGCTCAATGGCAGACCATGCTGTGAATGCCATTTGGGCCGCCATGGTGTACCACACACCCGTCCTCATCAATGCCCTCAAGACATACAGTAATGCATAATCTTCTTCTTCCCTTCTTGTTTTTAACTAATACCATATTTCCCGCACTATAAGGCGCACCTAAAAACCTCCAATTTTCTCAAAAGCCGACAGTGCGCCTTATAATCAGGTGCGCCTTATATATGGACCAATATTGAGCCACTACAGCAGGCGTGTCCAAAGTCCGGCCCGCGGGCCAAATGTATATATCTTATATATGGACAAAGTTTTAAAATGGGCCATTCATTGAAGGTGCGTCTTATAATCCGGTGCGCCTTATATGTGGACTAAGTTTTAAAATGGGCCATTCATAGAAGATGCGCCTTATAATCCGGTGCGCCTTATAGTGCGGAAAATACGGTACTTCAATAGAGTAGCTGTCTCACTTTCAATATTCTTTTTCTCATTTTATGAAAAGTCAATCAGGAAGGCAAGTCGTGTCTAAATGAGGAATTTGTGCAGGCGTATTCAATGGCGGATAGCATCAGAACTTGGATGGTAAGTATCTGTCAATGTTGCTGTGGAATTTACAATATCTAAATGCTTAAGTTGTGATCTGTGTCTTCCGTTAGTTGGAGATGAAGCAGCGATATATTGTCGGCAAAATGAATATTCCTGATGAGAAAGAAGGAGGCACTGATGAGGTTACAATCGAGAGTTTGGGTGAGGATCCCCGCTTCTTCTCGTCTTTCATCACTGGATCGTTTGTCTAACGTTTCTTTCTCCGTAGCCGGGATGTGCATCGAGAAGTGCCTCCTGCTCTTCCGATTTTCCCCTTGCGGTACGTCATGCCCCGACGGCGATTCCTCCAAAGCTGCAGAGGGCAGCATTGCTCTGAGTTCAGTCTCAGAAGACGATTTCCAAGCGAGCTCCTCACTCGAACATCGGAGCACGGCACCTACGATTGAATCCAAAGCGGTTGAGAGCCAATCCTCCAATGTCCTCAACCCCTCGTGTACGCACTGCAAGTCAGACCACAAAGGCTCCACGGAAAGTCTCTCTTCCTTGGGAGCCGGCTGTCCAGCCTCCCCTTCCGCCTTAACCCATAAAGCCCCATTCAGTCGGGCACGGCTCCGCCTCCTGTCATGCCGCTCCGTGGAAGAACCCCGCACGTGCCCCTCTATCAAAGAGCGCTACCCGCTTCTCAAGCACATACTCAACTTCATAAAGGACAACGCCCTCACAACAGCAAAGTCAGTCAGTCCGTCCGTCTCTTATTAGAAATTGTTTTGATAAATGATGCCTACTGTTTTTTTTTTCCTTCTGTAGTATCCTGCAAACATTGTCACTGAATAAGGCTCAGGCCGTTAGTGTTTGCAAAGTCCTGGAGCTGGTTCAAGAGTGTTTGCATTCCCTGGGAAAGCCGCACCTCTTTCAAGCTCCTTGCATCCTGTTTCTTCAAGAGCTGTTGACATGTCAGAAAGACTTCACCAGGTACAACATTTGTATTTCTATAAAAGGGAATGAAAATGTAATCCTCTCCATTGTTGACTGCTTGAAGTTGCATATTTTCCATATTTTTTTTAACAGTTGCAAAGTAGCATTTAATTTGTTCTTGTTTTTTGTTTTAGTTATTTCTCTCAGTTGTCAGACAGCGGGCGAGAGCTTGGGGAACAAGTGCGACGTTCCTACCATCAGTTGGTGCTCATTCTGGTTGAAGCAGTGCAAGGATTCAGCAGTCTCAATGACAAGTAAGCATATTTTTATTTTATTTTATTTTAAAAAGCACACAAGTTTATGTTATGAGTGGTAGAACATTAACTTCGTCCTTCCTCCCCAGAGCTCTTCTACCAGCCTTGTCTTGTGTGCAAACCTGCTTGTTGCACCTTCTGGACTTGAATTGGGATGTGCACGACATTCCCCTCTTCCTGAACATCAAGCTTCCAGAACTCTTACTCAGCATGTCCCAGGAGAACATTAGTGTGCATGACATTGCTATCAGGTAAAAAGTACAACCATTTTTCTGTGATTATCAATCTGAAATCTGAACCATGTAAATGTCGTCTTTGTACATTTTTAGCCAATGGACGGAGGAGGATGAAATTGCAGACTACAAGAAGAACCAAGAGTGGATGGACGAGTGCATGGATGGCATGTTTGAGAAGTGGTATGACAAAATTGACGAAGAGGACTCGACGGAGGACAGACGAAAGGTAAGTCCGTAAGAGAGTGATTGAACAATTTTGAAATTTGGAAAAAAAATTCCTGTCCCATCCCCAGATGCACATGTTCATCGCACGCTATTGTGACCTCCTCAACGTTGTGATTTCCTGCGACGGCTGTGAGAGGATGGCACCTTGGCACCGCTACCGATGCCTACAGTGCATGGATATGGACCTCTGCAAAACGTGCTTCCTCAGTAAGCCGCTCGACGAGTTCGATTGAAAGAGCCATCGGCATAAAGGATAAAAACGATTTGATGAAAGCCGAATGTGCATGTGTTAACTAGGCGGTGCCAAGCCTGAAGGCCACGAGGACGAACACGAGATGGTTAACATGGAGTACGCCTGCGACCATTGCCAGGGCCTCATTGTCGGCAGCAGGATCAACTGCAACGTGTGTGAAGACTTTGACTTGTGCTTTGGATGTTACAATGCAAAGAAATATCCCGACAGGTGATGCATTCAACTTCACGTCATTCTCAGTCTTCTACTATGCTCCTAACCCTCACCTTTTTTTTTTTTTAATCCTTCATTCAACCTTTAGCCACCTGCCCACGCATCGGATCACAGTTTACCCGATGGTGACCATCCGAATAAGCGACCGCCATCGTTTGATTCAACCCTACGTCCACAACTACTCCTGGCTTCTATTTGCTGCTTTGGCACTCTACACTTCAGAAGTGATTAGTGAGAAGCAGATCGACGGCCAATCTTTGGATAGCGCCACCTTGAGCCAAGCAGCAATCTTACAGATGTGGTGCTCAAAGCTCATCACTGACTGCTTGCTCAAGGGGCAAACCAGCAAAGGTATCAAACCCATATTTAAATAAAATTAAAAAATCAAAATACTAGAATGGTTATATCATTTTTTTTAATAAATCGTCTACTGTTTCTTAAACTGTTCCTGATTTCCTTTAGGTCTTCGTTGTTCAGCTTTGCTCAATCTGCTGCTGTCCAATGACTCCGCCTCCGACAGCGAGCTGTGTCCAGTCTCTCCAGAGTTCTCCCAGGAGGTCAGTACCGCCACAGACACCTCATCTCTCCCTGGAAGTACTGCGGCAATCTGCTCTCCTTCATCACCCAAAGACAAGGTTGGCAGATATTCAGAGCACAACTGATGTGTGTATTTTTTCCGTTTTTAACACTTGTTGTCATCACACCGATAGATGAAACCATCAGAAGAGCAAAAGTCAAAGGAAGTGAGCTCTCTTCCCTCCGCTCCCGCCGAAACGTTCTTACCAGCGAGCGCCACAGAGACGGAGAAAAAAAAACTTGTCAGCCAAGACACTTTGGAGTCAATCAGCCTCAGCAAGACACCCTCCATGTCTAGCGAGGACCCCCTCTCCCCCGTCATCCGACGTAAGTTTTAATACACTCGCTGATATCGCTACAGATGAAGACATATTCTGATATTTTGAATAGCTTCCGAGTCGAGTCTGGCGGTCAACTCTCCGCCATCAGATACGGTCAAGGAGGCGGGTGATCGGCTTCCTAAGGTCCCCCTCCAGGAGCATGTCTTTGCGGAATGCTCCAGAGAGAGGATCCTGGGACTTCTCGCAGCCATGCTACCGTCCGTCAAACAAGTAAGTTGGGAATTCCTGGGAGGTTTGGACTTTTCTTATGAATAGTTTCTTCTTTCTGTTTTCCTTACTTTTAGGAGAAGACTTTTAGTCTACCCAGTGTCAGCTCCATCCTGCACCAACTTTTCAGGGCAGTCATTTCCAATGCCGGCTCTCTTAACGAGACCTACCATCTTACCCTGGGGCTTCTGGGACAGCTCCTCATGCGAATCCCTCCCGCGGAGGCCGACGGCGCTGTCACTGAAGCCCTCACAGACAAGTATGAGTTGCTGACGCATGGCGAGGCGGCTATTGGTGATACCCATGGATGGAAGACCACCCAGTTGCTCTTCAGCTTGGGAGCTGTTTGTTTAGACAGGTATTGTACTCTTGACTCCACAGACTACTCTTCTCATCTTGATAATTTTTTGCAATGATTGCCAGGATGAAGCCTCCCTTTTTCTTATCTTTTTTTTTTTCCAGTCGTATTGGCTTGGATTGGGCGTGCACCGTCGCGGATATTTTACACGATCTGAACACGTGTCCCGGTTGGAGCACCGTCATCGCCGCCTTCACCGATCATTGTATTCAGCAGCTGCCGCAAACTCTGAAACGCACCAACCTCTTCACCCTACTAGTCTTGGTAGGCTTCCCCGAGGTAAGAAATGCAAACTGCACCACACGTTTGATTTGATTGCCTTGCATAAATGTCAGCTACTCTTGCGCCTCTCAGGTTTTATGCGTTGGCACGCAGACGGTATTTATTGACAACGCCAATGAACACCACACCATGATCTTACTCAAGCACTTCACGGAAACAAACCAGGCAGCAGTGGTGGATGTAAAAACTCGCAAGAGAAAAACAGGTCAGTGGAGGAACAATTCTGCAAAAAAGTGGAACATTGCTAATTGTGGGTTTTCATTTTCTTTTCTAGTCAAAGACTACCAACTCATCCAATCTCAGGATTCTACAACATGCCTCACAGGGCAAAGCGAGGGCCAGTGTTTGCCCAAGACACTCGTCAGCCGCTATCTGAACAACTTCATCTCCATCATCTGCCACCTGCTACAGAGCAGTCAGGAAAATGGCTCTCTTGATGCTGTGGAGGCTTCTTGGGTCCTCTCTTTGGCCCTTAAAGGACTCTACAACACACTGAAGGTACCAAATAACCAAAAATAATGTGCACGCTTAAAAGTTTCATCTTGCCTCCTTCTTTTTTGTAGAAGAACGGCGTGACGGAAGCTCAGGAAGCCGTTCGGCAGTCGGGATTAACCCAGCTGCTTGTGAGCAAGTGCAGCAAGGGAACAGGTTTCAGCAAGCTGTGGCTCTTAAGAGATCTAGAAATTCTTTCCATCATGCTTTACTCGTCCAAGCGGGAAATTCATTCCATGGCTCAGGACCCTGAGCGGGATCAAGGAGAGCAAGACAAGGAACACGACTCGGATCACTCCAGCAGCATAGCCGATGACGGCGATGTCAACAGGCTTGATCCGCTCGAAGGTTTAGATGAGGAAACTAAAACTTGCTTCCAGGTGATGAGGGAAACTCTTTCAGAAAAAGTAAAAATAGTTACATATGAATACATATTTTTTTTTTATTCATGTGTAGATCACCAACAATGTCTTGAACACCCCTCTGCCCATTCTACGAGCCATGTACGAGTTACAGATGAAAAAAACCGACTCCTTCCTTCTGGAGGTGCACAAGAGGTCAGTCTAAAGACATTTTCGATCTTAAGATTCCCCACCCGATGATATGACATTCTCGTTCCTTTCCAGATTTGATGGAGAGGAAATGAAAACCGACGATACCATCCGCACTTTAGCTCAGAAATGGCAACCACCCAGACGGCCTCACTCGGAGGATCGGAACACCAAGGCTGTCGACACGGATATGATTGTGGCGTCTTGCGTTGTGAGTCATTAGCCAAGAAATCATTTTTAAATTCAAATCTCAACAGAAAATAAGCGTCATCATTCCGAATCTTATCATGTTGCAGTCGAAGCCCAGTCAATGTGAAAAGGCCACGGACGAGGTGAACGCCGTGACGCAGAGGCTCATCACCAACTCGGAGAGCGACTTGCAGATCAGTTACGCCAAACAGCGGCGCACAAAAAGCTCGGCGCTGTTGCACAAAGAACTGGACGTTCGCAGCAATAAAGCAGTTCGGCAGTACCTGGTGAAGGTCAACCACGCTATCTCCACGCTGTACGCTCGCCATGTGCTCGCCGCCCTTCTGGCCGACTGGCCCGTCGAAGCGCCGCTGAGCGAGGAGGCCCTGGAATTGAACGGCGCTTCTCACATGGCCTACATCCTGGACATGTTAATGCAGCTGGAGGAGCGGCTACTGTGGGAGAAGGTGAGTCTCAGCAGTGACTGGCAATTGGATTCCACTGAGTCTAAAATATTTTTGTTGTTCAGATTCTCCAAAGGGTCTTGAAAGGCTGCAGCCAAAGTATGCTGTGCAGTCTTTCCCTCACAGCTTGTCAGTTTATGGAAGAACCAGGTATGGCAGTGCAAGTAAGAGAATCCAAGCACCCGTATGACAACAACACCAACTTTGAGGTACGTGGATTTGGCGAGTAGACTTTTTTTTTTTTCATTACACCATCGCCAACATTATCAACCATTTTGAAATCTAATTTTGCATCCATCCTTTGCTCAGGACAAGGTGCACATCCCAGGAGCCATTTACTTGTCCATCAAATTTGACTCCCGCTGCCACACAGAAGAAGGTTGTGATGAATTCATTATGTCCAGCAGCAGCGATTTCCTTCAGGATGTCCACATCTTCAGTGGTTCTCCACAGAAATGGTCTGATTTTGAAATTCCAGGTGAGGCTCCTCTTCCTCCTTGATGAAATTGAACAGCCTTGTCAACTTACTTCTGCGTCCGTCACTTTCTCAGGTGATACTTTGTACTACAAATTCATGTCGGACATGAGCAACACGGAGTGGGGCTACAAGTTTACAATTACAGGAGGTCACAGGGGTCGTTTCCAGACAGGTAGAGATAAACACACCGCTCTTCTTATGATGGGTCATCTTGTTAGCTCTTTCTTTTTCTCACCCTCTGTGTGCTTTTGCGTCAGGTTTTGAGATCCTGAAGCAAATGTTGGCTGATGAGCAAGTCCTCACTCAACTGCCACTGACTGACATATGGGAGTGGCAAGTAGGCGTGGCCTGTCGTCAGACCGGGAACCAGAGACTGAAAGCCATTCACTTGTTGCTCCGCCTCCTGCAGTGTCAATCCCAGACGTGAGTGAAGGGGGTGGGGGGGGTGATCACATTTAAAAATCAATACAATATTAGTAACTTACATCTTCTGGTATGTGGTCATAGCCAATGATTTCAAATTGTAGTCAGTATACAACATCATGAGACTGTCATGTCTCCTTCATGCGGATATTATATCAAAGCTCCTTTGCATTTGTTTGAGCAGACTTTGCATAAAAGCCTTCATAAATGCCTCGTGTTGTCCGTGGTTAAGATTGCGTGTAGGAATTTGCCTGACTGGTTCCATCTGGTCAAAAGTCCAACAGCATACAATCATGATGTGTTCTCAAGGTTAGGGCGGATGTCCTTCAACCAAACAGAGCAGCTGTCTGTTTTTTTTTTGCGAGACACGACACAGCATTGCTTGGTTTGATTGGCAACATATTTTTATTTCTTATAGGACAAATAAGGAAAATACTCGTTGCCTTTATGAGTCTCGATTGTGTGCTAATTACTTGCGTGTTTGATTAAACCACAACTTTTTTGTTTTTGCCTCCTCCTAAATATGGATTTTTTTTTTTTATTTCTCCGCAGAGCTTATGAGCTGACTCTACTTCGACCTCTATGGCAGCTCTTTACGTCCATGGAAAACAATTTGAGCCAGGATCCAACCAGTATTACTGTGCTGCTACCTCTTCATCGAGCTCTCACCGAGCTCTTCTTCATTGCAGAGGCCCGCGCTATCGTGAGTAAACTACAAGCCCTCCCCTGCCATCTGGCAAAGAGCACAGTGCTGCACTGGCTCCCTGCTCACTGTCATCCATCTTCTTGCGCTGAATTATTCATAATAGTAGTCTCATGGATTATGAACGTGCAATGAGCCGGGAGTTTCCTTTTCTTTCAGGCAAGCTTATGAGGTTTGGGGTTGCTGATCTGACATTACAAAGTAATTATATAACTTCACGGATAACAGCTGTCTTATTTGTTAGTATTGAATTCCATCTCGTATTTACAGCCTCTGAGAAGTTAGAATTGAACATTGGTGAAGTACTTGGGACTACCCACCAGAGGGCAGTAGCACAACTTGTTTTTTTTCTGGTTATTTTTCTATTGTTGATGTGTTTAAGAACAAAATTATTTGTAGGATCTCTCTAAATTTCTTGTTTAACTTCATGTTGTGTGGATGGAAGCGTCAGTCCTTGTTCCTTGTGAAGGAAAACATGCACACATGCAACAACCCCTTTGAGAATATATGAACCTTCAACCCCAGGAAGTGTGAGTTATATTTAGGGATGCAAATAGTATGTCACGCACGACTGAGTGTACAAATTGTGCTCGGATGTTTCCCAGCATAAACATTTTGGGAGGCTGTGAGACCGATGGGGGATCGAGGCCTCTGTCTGGACTGTGTCTAAAGGGCATCATATGCTCCATTTAGCCCTGATGTACTCTTATCCGTGTTCCTCAAGCAACTTGCGTCTCTTCCGTAGCGGAATCACACTTCAGTTTGTTTAAGGTTTGCATAAAGTGTCCATCCAACTATGCATCTATTTGAACTGCATCTTTGTCTTTCGCAGGCACAGGGCATCCTCCAGGAGTACTTGTTAGCGATGACCACCGATGAACACCTCTTAAATCATACAGCGCTGGTAAGCTATGAGATTTTTTCTACCCATAGTCATCCATTCAAATTCCAATTGCCCACCGGTTGTTGTCACATTGTACGCTCAATTTCATAAACAACTGCTCAGTTGATTGAACAGTCGAGGCCGAGGTGTCTTTATGGAGTGACTCATCAAGCTGGTGATGTCCAGCAGAGCTCTTGCGCTCCTCCCCCTCCCTCCCTCTTGTTTTGAGTGTGTGGGCAGCACTCAGAGGACTAATGTATTTGGTAACTAATTACAGTCCATTATCATTTGTGTCAGAGCACGCCTCTGCCTTCTCTATATTTAACCTTAAATACAACCTAAGGGGGGACCAAAGGTGCAGAGGTAATGCAGGTAGGGAAAAAAAAACAAAAACAATGTAGGTGGTTCTGTTTATTTGCTTACCTAATACCTGAATTAAAAAAAACAAATCTGATTCATTTCAAATAACAAAAAAAATTTGCAAAATCTTGTGGTAATATTCTCCCTGTGTATTTGATCGGCACACTGATTCCTATTCATTTTGTCATGTAGGCTCTGAAGAACATCGCCGCCATCAGCCTGGCTATCAATTACCCTAATAAATCGACCAAGCTGCTGAACGTGTCCCAGTGAGAGAGATCCTGCCCGAGACATATGAGGGGAGCAGCCTAAGGGAAGAGGGAGTAAATGCTCCCTAAGAAGCCAGTGCTCTTTTTTCCTCTGACAGGAAACGCACCGGTGACTTTTTGCAGTAATCTGGAATGGAGCTGCGTGAGGCAGACTCAAGAAGCACTTTTTACACTTACTCACAACCCCCTTTGCCTTAGATGAAGTCCACATGTGCACGTCACATGTAAATACTGTGGGATTTTTTTTTTTGTTATTATTTTTTTTAAATCACATATTTTTTACTGGATCATGTCACGCTGAAGGACTTGACAAAATCCCAGCTGTCACGAAAACATGCTCCTCTTGCCTTTAAGAAAAACTTTTTTTTTTTTTCAACAAGTAGTTGAAGCGCAACTAATACAAACTAGAAACGGGTCACACTGACGCCTTGGTTGTCTCAGCAGACATGCAGAGCATCCTAAAAATACTGTCCAGGACAGTGAAGCAGGAAAGGGGGGGGGGGGGGGGGGGGCTGTGTCACTATTTTCTTTCCTTTCCAGATAACTGACACAGAGACTACCATAATATATATATATTTTTGGGGGGGGCTTTTGTTCCAAGGTTTAATCAGTGTCTCGTGCCAGATAAACGTGATGCCTTGGCATGGCAAAGAACGGGGATTAGGATTACAGATGAGGGAAAACTTCTATTAGTGTGTTTCTCTCCTAACTTTATTCAAGTGCAGTATCCTCAAGGGACTTCTCAGTCAATTAAGAAAAAGCAACTAATGTCGTATCATGGGAACGAAAAAAAGACTTGAATCTCTTAAAGGTCTTTAGTTTTATCCACAGACTTTAATTTATTGTCATTTTACGACGTGTACCTGAAAGTTTGATAGTCCTGATGTCAGACCAAGCGGGGCCACGATTAACCGTACACAAGACGTTGTGTATAGCAGAGTAAACACTCTTGAAATTAAAAAGAAAGGACAGTCGTCAGAAACAGAAGAAGAAATTGGATGATGGGATAGCTCCTTTTATGAAGATATTTGCAGGAGAGGAGGTTCAATCACGTGACTGGAGTGAGAGGAGTTTGTTAGCCAAATGCAGACAGTATCATGCACTTTTTTTCTCGTTCTCCACAGGGCAGATTTTGGGGTGGTTGTTTTTCATTTCAGATTAGAAAAAAAAATCTTCAGTTGTAAGAAAATTGTTTATGCCAAAGAAATCCACAGCCGCGAGAATCTCCAAATGGGCTCCTAGCTGAGTTCCCTTTAGTTTATTACATATCACTTCAAAACGAGAAGAAGTAACCTTTGTAGAAATGTTTCTTAATTTTTCTTTTTTTTAATTTTTTTTTTTTTTTACTTTTTGGATGACAGAGTGAGTAGGAAAGCGTTGTGCTTTTGTTCACGCCAACATTATCTTGATATAAATGAAGGCAGGAAGAGGTGAGTTAGGCCTCCTCCTGGCTTCCCATAACGCCTCACCAATCTACAACGTGCCTAAGATTAACAATCAAGCAATCATAATTTAACAAGTGGGGCGTATTCATTTGATTACAATGTTTTCTTTTGAAGTTCTACTTTTAATGTCGCATTGTTTTCCTTGAGGATGCTGGATTCTACTCATTTGAATGTACGTACTGTATCTTGTGAATATTAAATAGCTATTCCTTCTAAATATCATCACTATCGGGCACTAACAGATGGACACTTTGACTCGGATTTTGTATGCATGCCACGTTCAAGGCAAAAACAGTACTACTAGGGTTGAGTCGTTTCTAATAATAATGAAAAAAATAAAAGCATAGAAATGACATCAATGCAACCCATACAACGTGCTGTCTTCTTTTTTTTCCATGTGAAGTATTTCTTTGGAGAAATTTATTGATTACTAAGATGGCATCACTTGGACGACAGCGGCTTTTTTCTTGGTGCAAACTAAAAAAAAAAATGCATGCTTGTTTTTGTACACAACCTGGTGTGACCTCTCATCCACCGAGCTTAATGTGTAGCCTCGGAAAATACCGTAATGACGATCGCTGCGGCGATAATGACATCAAATGGAGGAAATACTCAATAAGGCTCCAGATGATTTGGTTCTTCTCTCTATGCTCCCCCACTGGCATGGTGAGTCAGTTCTCCCTCCTCCTCTTGCTACTCCTCGTGTTATCATTTTGAAGAACGATGGGCTCAAATAACTCCATTTAGCTGTAACAATTGGATTTCATTCCACATTTCTTTTCAACCTTTTCCCATCTATTCTTTTATTCTTAGACTAGCACATTGTCAGCTTGTCGTAATGAGACCCACTTCTTCTCACCCGCCTGGGACCGGAGGCCAGTGTGGGTCAGCTCTCATAGCGCTCAGGGATAATTGGGTCGTTTAAATAATCCTCTGAGAGTAAAAGACACTAAAGACCTATGCTCATATTTAGCAGCTTTGGGGATGATGGTGTCACTGCACCTGCAGAACCAAGCTGGCTGCTGTTGATCTCATTTGGAGACAGATCTATCTGGGTTAGGAGTTGGAAGGACCACCTGTGGCCCTGATATAATGGAGGAGCTGGGGAAACGTGGAGGCTTAGACTGTTAACACATTTGCAAGATTAGGAAAAGGGCTGAGGTTGAATAAAAAATGCGAGCTACTCTAATGGGATGGAGGTGAAAGGAGACGCGCCACTCTTGACACAAAGTCGTGTCTAATGGATGCTCACATGATTTAGTCTGACCCCCAAATGCAATGGTCAATTTAGCGAGAAATAGATTGATCAAATGGAAAAATACACTCTGGGTCATCTTGGTAATCCTGTTCTTTTTCATTCCTTGCTTTTTTTAACCTTGTTTTGGGGCTTTGGTCATTTCATATTTTGACTCACCCCAGTATCTTGTTTGCTCTTCTTTTGAAAATAAATGTTTTTTCTCTTTATTTATATTATATTATATTACATTATATTATATATATCACATCATATTATATTATGTTATATTTATTGATGTATTAAAAAAAAAATATATATATATTATAAATATTTTTTTTTCAAGATTACTTCTTCTCCTTGACCTTGCCACCCTGCTTCCCTACATTTGGGCCTCCCACTTGAAAATCACCGCAAAGATCCTCAACCCTGATGGTAAGAAA
Source organism: Syngnathus floridae (assembly GCF_059516105.1). Taxonomy (NCBI): domain Eukaryota; kingdom Metazoa; phylum Chordata; class Actinopteri; order Syngnathiformes; family Syngnathidae; genus Syngnathus; species Syngnathus floridae. The sequence goes on along the minus strand of NC_142427.1, from coordinate 7,715,780 downwards.
TTAAAAAAAGGAAACACCAAGTGAATCTTATGTCAATGAAAATGTCCTTCCCCACTCTTACGGTGATCTTTTTTATGACATTGCAGCTCAGTTGGCTGAAGATCTGAAGCCACTTGAGGTGACAGCTGGAATCAGGCTGCGGGAATACTCTGTTTGAAACACCTTTACTCCAAAGCCAAAAGGTAAGCTGTCTCCATAAGGGAAAATAGAATTAATGCTCTCTTCTGGGGGGCTCAGATGTGCTTGGCAGTCTGCAGCCACTTCTTTAGAACCTGATCTCCAAACGCAAGTTGTCATGGTAATAGAATCTGGACTTGCCATTGGACCAGCAGGGTGGGGGGCCGGCTGGCCGGCTCACATATACGAAACAGGGTTGCCCTCTTAATGGCCTAATATCCTTATTTTAAATTAATTTGAAGATGACACTTGTGCATGAGTAAACTGAATCGCAATATTCAATATCTCTTTTGCAAAAACTTAAGCTTGAGTTATTTATTCCATTGCCTTTAGAATGAGGACACACACTAATACACAACTCTGGGCCGTCCTACTTGTACCATGAACTTGTAACCCTGCCACACAATGCAGTGTCAGTGCTGTCAGTGAAAGATGATATTTTAATTCCCTCATTTGGACAGCACCATGCATGCTTGGTATCCCTCTCAGTTAGTGACAAAGAGCTTTCAGCCCAAATGAATACATGCTGATTAATACTTAATGACCACCTCCATTATTGTTTCAAACCAAAACAACTCCGGTCGTGGAGTTTTGAAATGATTCTAATAGATGGAAAGTTAAAGTAAACCTGAGTCAGCAAGGACCACACTGGAAAGTCATTAAAAATATAAATAAGGAATTCTAGCCAGCGTTTATTTGGGGCTTCCTTTTTCCCCAAACAGTCACTTTGTGGCTTCCTGTCAAAGACAGCTGCTATGTCATCCAGTGTCTCCGCCACCTGTGTGACAGAGAGGTTGAGGGCGCCCCTCAAATGTTCCATGACACATCCACAAAGGAAATCTAAGAGTGTGTTAATGCAGCCATTATCATTTAACAACTTCACGCAGTTTATGTTTCATTTTTATTTCGTCTCCATGCTTTTTCTTGTTTATTTGATCTCGAAGGTAAACATAAAAAGTGAGCACATGCCATGTGACACAGTTTGGACTAATTACAACACTGCCTTCATAATTCAGGCGTCGACTAGTTTGGGTATTCAAAATCACTTCCTTAACCCCCAGTATTTTTTTTTCTCAGTCTAACCACCATAGCACATAGCCACTCTGTGCTATCTTGACCTTGATTCCATCCCTGCTTGCTGTCATTTGTTAGTCAAATACTAAGTCAGGCCGACCTGATATTCCCGAGCGGTTTATTAAAGTTTTTAATAAAGCTAATTCAAAAATCGCCCCTACGTTTGAAAGCATGCAAATTACGGGAAGGTTTCAAGTAGCAATAGACGACCTCAAAATAACTTTAATATTTAATTCAATTTTCAAATTTAAGCCTGGTTGAGGAACATTATAGTAAGTGAGGTCCTAATTCTCTTTTTTGAGTCATTGAGTACCGTATTTTCCGCACTATAAAGCGCACCGGATTATAAGGCGCACCTTCAATGAATGGCCCATTTTAAAACTTTGTCCATATATAAGGCGCACCGGATTATAAGGCGCATAGAATAAATACCTCAACGTTGCTCAAACGTTAATGCAATCACAATATAGTAACACTCGAAAAACAATATATCAATAACTCAACGTTGCTCAAAGTTAATATCACACAACACACAAAATAAACACGTAAAGCTTACTTTAATAAATTTGTCCTCATCCATGAATCCATATTGGTCCATATATAAGACGCACCGGATTATAAGGCGCACTGTCGGCTTTTGAGAAAATTTGAGGTTTTTAGGTGCGCCTTATAGTGCGGAAAATACGGTATATGTTGAATTCCATTTTGGTTGGACTGGACTAGGTTGGGCTTTACATCAAGGCCATGCACGCATCCATCCATGTGTGCCAATGTCAAGCAAGCCTTTGCTGAGAAGAGAGCTGAATAATCAGGCCAGTGTTTTATTTCAAGTCTGAAACGTGGGCAGCGGCTTTTCTCCAGGGCTTCGATGCATCACTGCACAGCACAGCCCTCACGGACGTGAGCAGAGCACCAAAAGCCCAACTTTTAACACCTATGCTAAATTCCCTCAACAATAGCCTCCAGTTGAAAAATATAAATGTGGGTATTTCATCAGCACTGTAAATATGTGGGCGGGCGTGGGTCATTTGCACAGCGGCCATGTGTTGCTTAACATGCCTGCGGAAACATAACAAGTTTGTCATTCATGCGCCAGTGAGATTAATACTCATTTGGCGAAGATCTCATTTTACATGCGCTTGCTAATCCCAATTGTTGTGGCACAATTCACAACCATCCTTCATATCTGTGAGGTCTACTCTAAAAATGAAAGAAGCTATGACTACAATGTGGCCTACGAAAAAAATAAGTTTGACACCCCTGCTATATGGCATCACATCCATCTCAGAATCGACTTAAAAAAGGAATTCATTTCTTCGTCAATATTAAACAAGACCAATGCTCAAGATTATAATTAGCTAAGTCTGATGCTCTCGCATCTTTTGCAAGCACAAATAGGTCGATAGAAATGATGCAATATATTGCCACAGAGACAATTTGTTATACATATTATCGGCAGATAAACATTTAGGCTCTCTAAAATCATTGGTTTATTTTAATAATACACAAACAAAACAATAAAGAAAAAAAACACTATGTATAGATATATAAATATAATAAGAACTATTTACTGCCGACACCTAAATTGGGTTTAGTGCAGTTACAAATGTTGGGTCATACAGCGAGCGCACGCATCTAACTTGTTTTATGTTTATGCGTTCGCTCACTCGCTCGCTCGCTCGCTCGCTCGCTCGCTCGCTCGCTCGGCTGGCCTTGCCGCTGCCTGTTTGATTCGCATTTGGGATTCATGAGGGAAGCTTACTTCGACTTTATCTGTATTCATTAAGGCCGAGGAACGTTTGGTCAGGATTTATATCATATATAAATTGCAAAGTTTTGCACAAAAACATTTTTCTTGATTTCTTGTGGTGTCAAGCAGTGAAATTTTTCAAGCAACCAACATTCATGGCCCTTCAAAGTATGTTTTTTTGCGGCTCGACGACAGCCTAGTTTTGCACACCACCTGCTCCCGTCCCCCGTCTCTCGGCTTGCAGCCATCAGCCGCCGCCAGTGAGTCTATTTCCCAGGTCACTGATTAGTAATTGGAAGTGTCTGACCAAACGTGGCCGCTCCCTTTGTTGCGCTCTGTCTCCTGTGATGGGGACAAATGTGCACGTTGCTCATTTACATAAAAGGCCATTTAAATGAGCCAGGCTGTCCTTGGAGGTGATTATCAAGCTGGTGAAAATGATCACAAGTGACTTTTGATGAGTGAGCATGGACTATGCTGCTGCAGGCTCAAACTTTGTATTATGGTTTTTAATAATAGCTTTTCTCAGTCAGATGAAGGCTAGAACGGAAGAAAAACTTTTTGTACTAATACAAAAAAGGTTCAATCGTGTTTAATGTGGTGTAACAAATAATTAAGGCACTTCTGGCCAAATAAAAGAGAATAACTGCTTTTAAATGTTCTGAATGATTTTTTTTCTTCTCCATGTGTTGATTTAAATGAAAGGACATTTTTTTAAAATATTTTTACATCTGCCCCCCCAGGGTCACCCACTAACTTGCGTCATCACTGCTCCATCTGGAAGTTGACTCCAGCAGCTGTACGGTGGCTTCAAAGGCCAAAGTTCTGAGACGTGTTGACAGCTCTTTCTGCAGGAGTTAATTGGTGAGGAAGATGCATCAAATGAGCCGTGTCTGACGAAGACAGAAGGGCTTGAAGAGGAGGAAGGAGGACTGCCTGGAGGTTGACAACTGCTATTAATAGCCTAAGTTGAGACAGACCAAGTGACAAGTTGCAAAAGAACCCGATATCCATCCTCTGGGTGGATGAACACAGCGTAACCTGGGAACAATTTGTTTTATTTTATTTTATTTTATTTTATTTTACAGTATTGTCCATCTGCATCCTTGCATTTCTTTAACTTGGACAATAATATCAGCTGGGGTTAGATACCTTTCCCCAAATGAGATTTCAGTGGTGTGCATTGAATAGCCCTGGCCAGGCCTACCTTTGCTAAATGGTCATTTTGATTCCATTACAGAGAGACGGACAGTGCGATTCTATTATCGGGATGACTCATCTTGGCTGAAAATGATGGAGCTGCAAGGAGTTTGCTTGGATGCAGTGATAGGGAAGTGCAGACGTACAAACCTGTTTTGAAAGGTTGTTTTGAAAGGTTGTTTTTCCTGATTATATGGCATTTGCACTAAAGTAGCCTTGTCCAATGTGGCTCAACAAAAAGGACAAAGGAACACTGTTGTGAAGAGTATTGATGCTTTCTATAATTGTTATAATTATTAAGAGTCCAAATGCACGGCTCGCTTCTATGTTTGGGATGCACCGCCATGTGCAAGGTGCGAGAAAACATGATGTGCCCCCCTTTACCCTTTGGCAGCTCATTTCCTTTATGCAAATGAATCCTGCATAAAAGGGAACGCAAATTCTGTTGGGGGTCTGGCGGAGCTGTGTAGAAAATGAAAATGGGGCAGACTTGAGAGTCCCCGAAATGTGGGTGAGGGGCTGTGTTTGGGTGGGGATTTCCTTTCCTTTTCCATTCCAGTGTCTTCTTTCAGAATTGATGTCAATGTGAGGGTGATACAAATTTATTTCACCTAAAGTAAATTCTCCTCTGTTTGAAAATGATACTGAAAACTCAATAAAGCATTGTGACACCATTGGTGACATTTTCCAGGAAGTAAACTCACTCAGATAGTAAATGACTTACGAAGGTTGTGGTCTGCACTGAGGTTACTATGTGCAACGGATGCCACAGGCTGCAATTCTATTTAGTATCAAAACTGTCAGAAATGCAGACTGACATCTTTGTGTCTCCATATTTGTTATATACTTCTGTAAATTTTCATTTTGAGATTTTGGAAAATTGAGAATCAGATGTTCATTTGGTCTTATGACAACTAAGGCGTCGTGCAGAATATTTTGCATGTATTTGGGGGATTTTCCCATCACTGCATATGACGTGATCAAAACATGCACGACCTTGTTTTGCTCATGTGCGTCGGGGAGGAAGTCCCTGCGGCCGCCGTGCGTGCGTACAGGTATGCGCAGCCAATAGGAGCGCAGGAGGGAGTGGACAACACACGAGAGAGAGGCGGACGGGCGGCGCACGTCAACCAGCCGGCGTAGCACACCTTCACCAGCAGATGAGGTCCACTTCAGGCGATCATTTGAAGCAGAGTGCGTCACGACGGTCAGGATTGCCGCTTCTTCCTCAGGTGGGCAAAGTTGATCATACAAGGAGACGCTTCTGCGGAAATCCTTTCAGCACCCGACCAGCTGCAGCACCTCGCTCGTCCTCCTTCACCACCACACAAGCGCCTGAGTAGATGTTCAAGTCCATGCATCTCCTCATCTAAGCGCCAAATTGTGTCCGCCGAGATGGAAAACGCGCACACTAAACCAGCGAGTGAAGTTTTAGACTTTTTCGGCGTGAATGAAAACACCGGATTGACTCAGGAGCAAGTTAAAGTGCAATTGGAGAAATATGGACCGAACGGTAAGTCATTTGACTTCTTTACCACCTTCACCTTTATTTATGTGCATTAATTAGTCGAATTAACGCGGCGTTTTAATTGCGTAATTGCGCACAGGCGAGTTTTACCATAAAGATGCATGCATTAGGATTTTCTCATTGTACAATATACAAATGTGACCTATATGCTTAATTATTGGTCTTTCTATGCAAAACAAGAACTTGCATGCTTTATTATTGGAAGTGTCAAGGCTGTAATTCAAAGGGTAAATGACAAGCCTTGGAAGAATGCAGACGTTCAAATAATTAACTCCTTTAATTAGTCTTCTGGTCCCTTCAAGTTCCCTTATGTTGAAGTCAAACAAATCAGCAGCAGCAGCGTACACATCTCTGGTTGTCATTTATGGCAGCAGGAAGTACATGTTAATGAGAATCCAAAAGCTTGATCAACCTGTTTTTACTTTACACACTTGTTCCTCAAATAAAGACTCGTATTTTACTGCTCAAGTCACAAGATAAGATCAAATAACAAATGGCAGCAGCCTGCCAGCAGGAAAATACAAATGGCTAAAAAAAAAAAAAAAAGTGGAATCACGATTTAATGAGCACATTAGAGGAAGGAAGATCTTTTGCAAAAGTATCCAAATTAATAGTAAATAAATGATCAAATTAATTATATTTTTCAATTGAGTAATCATTTAGAGCCATTTTCTAAGTAAGATTGTCCAAATCTTCAGATTTCAGGCTCTCAAAAATAATAATTCTCATTTATCTATTGTATTTATTTCTAATAAGACATTTGCAAACATCTATTTTTACTTTGAAAAACAAGTACGATTAATCCTTGTGTGATATTGCTTAGCTAAATAATACCAAACAAACCAAAATAACTGTTTAATCGTATTCTTTTTTTTTAACTACACATCAGAAACACCAAGGAAAACAAGCTCTGAATTATTTCTATTTTTCTTTTTGCGTACATATATTGACAACACCTCCATCATCTCTTTTATAGTCCAATGGCCTTTTTCTTATTTAGTATCAACCTTCTAGCACTGTAAACATGTATGTATCATGGAGCTGGCTGAGTTGAACGTTCCCGGCCCCACCTTTCCCTCTTAGCCTGTCATTTGCATGTGCGGCCAAGCTGCCGAGTACACGCGAGCGCCATATTGTACAAGTCAAACAGTTGGCCTCTTGTTTGCCGCGCAGCCGCTTTACACCCAGGCCTGCAATGACTTCATGGAAAAAGCAACGTCTCGCCACAGATAACATCGCGTTTCGCTTTCAGCTGTGAACTTCCTGTGCGTGCGTGTGTGTGTGTTTAAGTGTGTATAGATAATAGCTGGTGCAAGGGGATACCCGTTTCCCTTTTTGGACCTGACTTTATTATGCTAGAGCCAAAGTCTTACGTTTTGTTGATGCACAGCTGTTTCTCCTTTTCTTCTCGGAAAGCGCCGACGTTCTAGTCGACTTGCAAGGTGTTTGTTTCCGTGTCATTGTAAAAGTCTTGCAGTGGCTCAATCGCATGCAGAAACGATGAGGCGCTTCCCAGAAAGTCATTAGCATGTTCAACGCAAGTGTTTGCCTTGGTGTGCACATAAGAGGGCAAACAAAAGGGAATCAAACATGAGCTGCACAAGTCAGGAGTCATTCGGGTTGGTTTATCTATAACTTGATGTAACCCATCCAGACCTCCTAATTGGCTCATTTTGGGATGTATTTTTTTGTGCTGTGTCTCACGATTGACTAAAAACTACCAGCGGCTAGTCTTGAGTCCAAAACTTTTGCTTAAAATGGGTTGCTAGTATTTGTGCAGACCAAACTAATTAGCAGAACTCACCAGAGGCGCTCATGTGGAGTTGGTGGTCTAAAGACAAAGATGCAATCATTGATGGGAACTTGAGTTTCCTTCCTGGAAGACTCCCCACTGGGACGTATTATTATGTTCTGGCCTGGCAACTTATTTCATTTTCTCCAAAGACAATCAGTCGTTCCACGACTGACAAATGGATTCTTCTTTTGACATGATCATAAAGCTGCAAAGACAGAATATACTGTATCCTAATTAAAGCTAATTAAAGCTAAAGAGTCGCTAAAGAGTAAGCAGGCCCCACTGATCGGGTCGACCTTGCTCGTTTAATGATGCCTGAAAGCGCATTTATTTTGTCGTCCATATATGGTCGTTTCATTTTTTACTTCATAGGCTCCTGCCGTACTTCATTCACTGCAGGAATCTCACTCGCAGTAAAACACAAACCGGCCTCCGAAAAGTCACTTAATCGCAAATATTCACACAGTGCCTGTGTGTGGGCGCTCAAAGAATGTTTTTGCTGTAACACACTCAATGATTTCCCATCCTGCAAATTCACTGGACTCCTATTTTTAGGTAGGAGGCAAAAAAAAAAAGGCTTTTTTTTTTTCTCAGTATTGCATACACAGTTGTTTTTTTTGTGTGTGTGTCACTCATTGCAAAAGATGTTCCATTGTCTCCTCCTCGTCCTCCTCCACCACGCCAACACACTCCTGAGTGCTCTCCTCAATCAGGCATTTGTTTGCCTTTCACTTTGATTGTCTGACCATTTTCCAGTCGAGATCTTGCATTGTGTAGTTGTCGTTGGATGTGGGCTGAAAATGAAAAGTCGTTCAAGGCCACCGGTTTTTGAGTCACTTCCTGGTTCCGGTGTGCCATCACGTTCCTTCATACATGTCACTTGTGAATCTGTTGATCACAAATGAAGAAGGATTTACACATCTGAAAGAAATCATGACAAATTTTAATGCTGATGTGAAGAATAACAACTTGAACAAAGTTATGGGAAGTTAAAAAAACAGCAAAAAACTCCATTTAGGTTATAGTGTTTAACAAATCTCTCAAAAAAATCTACAATTTCATTCCACTGGAGCATCATGAATAAAATAGCTTTAACATTAACCTGAGCCTGCTGCCATAATATAAAAATAGATAGAACATAGATTTTTCATACACAACAGAATAGACAGCAGGAAAAAGTTGAATTTCCCACAGAAGATACGAACGTGTGTGTTTTTTTGTCATCCATTTATTTGTGTGTATAATCCAGTTTGAGGTTCCTCATTGTGACAAGCAGATTTCCTCGTTTCATTGTGCTGCCTAGAAATGATAAGTGGCTGGGTGACACATGATCTACTCAGCTCCAGTATGTGGACAGAACACTTGAAGGAAGATATTTGCACAAAGGCTTGCTGTAGTTGCATTTTGCTGTTGCGCAATATCCGCGTTGGGAGTAAAACTGTCAACAATTCGATTTTTCTTAATGCATTAAAGCGCTTTTTTTTAATTGGGGTCATTAAAAGAGGAAATATGTGAAGGAAGCTATCATACATTAGCGTGCAATATCTATTAGGGGGTTACCGTCATGATATTTATAGACCTCTTTTACATTCTCACGGCTGATTGGCTAAACTCTGCCAAGGTTTCCTGAAGATGAGCTGACTTAAAAGCTGTTTATTATTCAAGAGAGCAAATTATTCGTAGGCTGAGATGAGAGTCAATAAAAGTACATGTCAAGTTGCATCAACAAATGGGGGTATACTTTGGTTATTTTATTTTATTTTTTTTATATAGTGGCAAAAAAAATCATGCTAGTGCATGTTTTATACCATCAATTAAATAAAGGGTTGGAAAATAAAGCCGATATTTTCAAATCGGAGTCTTGGATGAATTAATTTGACAATTTCCGATTACCATCGTGTGCTTTGGCAATGTTATTTAAAGTGGTAGTGGAAATTTCCACTCCTCTTTCACCTCGTGTTGTTTATTCGGTTTGCCATCATCTGCAGATGTCCGACTGCCGAGGGATGCGCAAAGAGAGTGAAACAATGCAAAGTGGTGAAAGAACCATGTCAGGTTTCCCCTTTTTCCTTCCAACGCTGGAACTCCCTGCTGTTATTGGCAACTGTCTCCATGCAGGAAGTGTTTCCCCTTTTGCTTGGCATTGAACGATTTTTCTGCTGCGTGTAAACAAGCCCTTTTTTTAATTCATTGTCTGGGCCCCGCCATAGGGAGGAGGTGTTGTGGGGACATGGCTCGAGGTGAAGTCAGTATTCAGGAATGTGACCGGGCAAGCCCCGACTGTGAGGGAATCCTCTGCAGCGGGAAGTCGGGGAAACCCGTCCTGCACCTCCAGTCCTTCCTCCCGCTGTCCTTTCAGTCAGTCTGTCTTTTATCTCCCGCACTTGAGCCTCAGCCATCAAAACAAGCGGGGAAGCACAGTAATGGGAGGTCAGTGAAGCGTGGAAAACAGCACTTCTCCATTTTGCTGCTGCTGACATCAGCCATCAAACCTCAAGGCCTGTACAAGACTTTGGAGCTAACCACAGTGACTCAGCACTATTATGCCCAAGCTATTTATATGATCCCGCTTTGCACTGGTAGCAAATGCCCGGACCTGAACTCATCTAGTTGGGAGACACTCCAAGGTCGCTTTTCTGACGTAGTCCCTCCGACATGATTTTGCTTGTGGCTGAACATGCCCAGAACACTTCATGGGGAAAGTGTTTATTTGAGACTCGTGTGGGTGAGGTCACACTCGTCTGTTTGAATCAAACTCGAGTTGTTTTCCTCTCTCGGGTCATCGGATGGTAATCGAGATCAGGTGCAGAGTGTGAAATAAATTGGATCGTTGAAGATGATAGCGTTCGAAGATGAGATGGGCTCCTGCTCGCTTGTGACCATGACGATGGATGGGTGATAAAATCCTGATAAGTTGATAACGGGAACAAGTCAGCTGACTGATCAGCATCACCAATCAGTTTTGGAGCAAATTTATGAATAAATAATTTCATCAATATTGCAAAATAATGAATGACGTATTTGTGACATTGCAATTTTCATCCGTCATCAGAAAAGAAGCCAAAAATCACCGTTGGGTGTGTTGGGAGGGGAATTTTTAGATTTAAGTCCCAAACTATAAAATAAGTTTGGCCAATTACAGGGGCCCTTCAAGTTGTTTCTCTTTCCGCTCGTGTCGAGTGCAAACTGAGTGACTGGGAGAATTTTGTTTTTGGAAGGCGGCGGAGGCTTAGCGTCATGGTTCTCCCCCCTTTCCAACTCCATTCCCCACATGGTCACGTTTCATAATGGTGTAGCCACGTCTGCTCAAAACACGCTGGAGAAACATGGTGCTTATTTCCACTGGACCTTTTAGGGTCAGCGCAATCTACATGTGGCTTCTTTTTCCCCAACATTTGAACTTTTTCTCCATTCATCAGCAGTCAGGAAGATTTTCTTTGTGTTGGACTTGACTGAGCAGATTTTTGGGTGACGTCATTTCTTTCTTAAATGTAACATGGCTGACTTAAGCCATCAAAGACAATATTAACTAGCGTTTGTTTTCTTTGTTCCCCTTCCACTCGGCCTCCACCTCTTCAATTCCTCTACAACCATCGTGACGTGACATCTACAGAGCTCCCTGCTGAAGAAGGTAAATATTGATTTTTCCAATGAGGCTTCTAACCTCCTCCCTTGCATGAGCAGCCATTTTTTTTTTTTTCTGGAGACCAGAGGATAAACTGAACTGCCAAGCTCATACAGATGGATACACTACAAAATATTATTATTGTGATTTTTTTTTTCTGCTTACACATTCTTTCCTCTCCTTGAGTCAACTTTGACTTTTTGTGTTTTAATTGTGTGCAGGAAAGTCCCTGTGGGAACTGGTGTTGGAGCAATTTGAAAACCTTCTGGTCAGGATCCTGCTTCTCGCCGCCTGCGTCTCCTTTGTAAGTAACGCTCCGGCCTCGTGAGCTTTTTCAAATAATGACACTCCAATTGGATTTTGGATTGAAAATTCATACACAAGTTTTTTTTTCCATCCAGTGTTGATAAAGTTTAGTGAGAGGAGCCCACTTGGATCCATCTGCAGCGAGCCCACTAAGAGTGACGCTAGCTGGATTCCTGAATACATCTATTCCAGTTAGTCGTTGGTGTTTTGGAACAAAATTACTCTTGCTATTTCTGAAACGGGGGAGAAAAAATAGCTATTAAAGTGTATATGACGCAATTTGCCCTCGCCGAGTGCAGCCGGGGGTTTTGCCTCAAGTACGAAGTTTACTCTGTAAATGCGGCGAGCTAAGACGAGCTGTAACGTCTTCCACACCCAGACTGCTTTGAGATGTTGGCTTCCACTATTTGCACATGTCGGAGCTGAAGGCAATGTTAAACCTGATTTTCTACCTCAGCAATCTTAAACGACAAATTGTGTAATTGACTTGATAACTTTTTAATGTCTGTTTGCGTTGTATTTTAAGCAGATTGACTAATTTCTTTTTAGTTTTTATTTTTGTTTTCTAATATTCTTTGAGCAAAACACTCCAACAGTTAATTTTAATTTTACTTGACTAAAAAATAAATAAATAAATAAAAAAGTCAAAGAGAGCACTGTTAGTAAATCACTTGCAACACACCAAAAATATCTGTATGAGAGAACGCTCAATTTATTGCTTAATGTTCGGGCTCCGAGTTAAATGGAATGGAAGACTACACAAAAATATATTTTGGACAATGATGAAGGGCAAATGAGAGTTTGAGTCAATTGACAATCTTAATAGACAAATTGTGTAATTGATTACTAACTTTTTACATTGTATTTTGAGCAGATTGACCAATTTTTTTTGTTTTATTCTATTTTTGTTCTCTAATATTCTTTGAGCAAAACACTCCAACAGTTATTAATTTTAATTGACTAAAAAAAAAAAAAAAAAAATTGCACTCTTAGTAAATCATTTGCAACACACCAAAAAGATCAAAACACTCCAACAGTTATTAATTTTACTTGACTAAAAAAAATAAAAATAAAAAAGTGCACTCTTAGTAAATCACTTGCAACGCACCAAAAATATCTGTATGAGAGAACGCTCAATTTATTGCTCAATATTTGGACTCCCAGTTAAATGGAACTGAAGAAAACATAAAAAAATATATTTTTGGACAACGATGAGGGGCAAATGAGAGTTTGAGTCAATCGGCTGTTTAAAGTGCTGCAGTAATTATAGTCTAATGAGGCCGAAAATGCCAAGGTCTTCTTTTTTCTTTTTTTTTTTTTGCAAGCAAGTTTCAGAGTTGTAAAATGAATGGCTGAACGATTCCACTCAAATTTGGTGTCCGCTTGTAATTGTTTATCAATGAGGCATTCAGAGGACTTTTAAAGCAACTTGATTGCACCAGGGAGTCCGACGTGGACTCAATGAGCTGCTCTCCATTTTGTCACGCATTATGAGTTAATTCTCATAACTTGGAGCAAGCTTTTAAAAATAGTATCGTGTTACACGAGTGGAGAGGAAGCCAACCTTTTTTGGATATGTCCACGAATCAATCATAGCGAATGGATTAAGTTCTCTGAACATCTTGAAGGCCATATATAGTCACGCGCTTTGTGCATTATTGAACCTGGATCTTATTACATGCCGTTTTGCTTCGCTTCAATGGCAGTACATTACATTTAAACTTGTCAACTAAAAAAAAAAATAATAGAAACGAGGAAACAAGTCAAGCTGTCTGTGTTATACTTTCCAGATGAACAAACAACACACTGCGACTTTCCTTTTTTGCATTATTGAATTTGTTTTGGCATGTAGTTGAAATAAATAATGGATTTTAGAAATAGGCAGCGTTGTCATGTTCTCACTATGTTGCAATTTGAAATGTTTGCAGACTTTAACTCTATTTACTGTTAGAAAACAAGCCTGTGGCCTTTTTTTTTTTTCCCTTTCCATTCAAATGGGTTAGTGGAACTCTTCTGAATTCACCCACTACATTGACCGCTCTGGGCTAAATATATCACGTAACAGTGATGAACCAGTTATGATGCTTGCACTGTCCTTATTTTCCAAGGGGCATGTGGAAAAATGGATGAATGGCTTTGGGAAATATGAATTTGAAATTAGGATTGGATGATGAAATAATGACAGCATGTTGTTTTGAGTGTTTCCAAGGGATATAGTTTTTTTAAAAAATGGTTGTTGTGTCCCTTTTAATGCACCATGACAGCCAATTCAATTTAATAAAAGAAATATATCTAATATGATTCGAATTAAATGTGACTGGAAAGTGGCAAGGTTAGATTTTATTATCACGTCTCATTGAAGGCACAGCTGTGCTACACAAATGACATTTTTAATTCCATCCTCCATGAGGACATTTTTCCTTTGCGGGATTTAAGTATGATTTGTGTGATGAGGAAGTTGTGTGTTTGTCTAGGTGTTGGCTTTGTTTGAAGAGGGAGAGGAGTCGGCAACCGCCTTTGTCGAGCCTGTTGTCATCCTCCTCATCCTCATCGCTAACGCCGTCATTGGTGTCTGGCAGGTGAGATCTCGCAGTGAAGAAATTCAAAATCATGCTTCTATTTTCGTTCATAAGTTATGAAAGTGTTTCACCTTGCATGACCCGACTCATCTCTCTCTCTCAACAGGAACGAAATGCCGAGAACGCCATCGAAGCGCTTAAGGAGTACGAACCTGAGATGGGTAAAGTCTACCGCATGAACCGGAAGGCCGTGCAGAGAATCAAAGCCAGGGACATCGTTCCGGGTGACATCGTAGAGGTGGCGGGTATGCCAACTCATTTATTCTTATCTGAGATTCAGCTTTTGCTTTTAGCAGCTTGCACAGAAACATGTAGCATTCATGAGTCTGGAAATATCGTAGGAATATCACACAACACCATTACATAACAGTCTTTCCCCCGTATTTGCAGGTGCCGGTATTACGGTTTGAATGTGTGTGTGTGTGGTTCTGTGTAAGTGCTTGTGGTCTTCACTTGTGTTTAAGGTCCAGTTTAACTTTCCACAGCTTTCCACTTCCCTTTGCTTTCCATACTCTCAGTCTCACCACCTGGATGTTTGTCAGGTCTTTACTCATACTACACACTCTCACACACACACACACAGATGCACACACTCATCCATCCCCCGCTATAAAGTCACCCGTGTGTGGGCAGCCCTGTCTAAAAATAGTCATTCTGGGGTCCATGCTGGATTTAATATGCATGACCTCCAACTATTAAGTCCATAACTGGCTGTTTTCTATGAAAATGGATTTTAGATGAATCAATATATTTTGAATAAAGCATAAGGATGATCACACAATGTGTATTAAATAGAAGGAACAGAGGTCATGCGGGGGTCATGAAATAGGCAGAAAACCTGCTGTTAAGTAAATATAAATAAATTTTCCCTCATGATTCATCATCGTCAGTAAGGCCGTTATTCGATTATGGAAAAAAATCTGTAGTTAATTATTAAATTTTAATGAGGCTATTCCTGACCCAGAATAATACTTGGCATAAAAAACACATACAATATGATATAGGTGTAAAACTGCTCCACTTGATTAGTTTGTTGCAATTCGTACATCCTTCTAGTTTACGTGAAAATAAAAGATAAAAAAAAAAAACAGGAACCCACGTTTCGCTTCTTGTTTATGATTAAGTAAGTGATAATACTTTGGAATTCGGGCTTGTTGCAGCTGGTGCGTTTCTTCACACGTGTGTCGTCAACAAGACCCAAAGACAAGCTCACGCAGGTCGTAAAGCATCAAAAGTACTCTGTTGAATTCCCACCTTCATAGTCATCGTCATGACAACAAGTCATGTTCTCTTTTTGCTCATCATGTCTGTGTCATTTCTACGTGTGCTGTTTTGGATTACAGTGTTATCCCACATTGGTGGTTTCGCACTTTATTCTGGCCAGAAGTCTCATGCCGAAGTCCTCCAACAAAAACAGTGCTGGGTACATGGCAGCAAAAAAAAAAAAATAATCGGTATCCTCCTTTAACATGATTGAACTCCCAGGCCCGGCTTTTCCTCTACCTCAGATTACCCGGCGGTGGTTCCACTGGAACTTGATGTGAGGAGGGTAAAATAAACTGTATGGAGGTCTTGGAGAAAAACCACAAAAGAGGAGAGAAAATATAATGGATATATTTACATAAGGTTCCACCCCTGCAGTGTACTTGTAGGTTCCACGCCGTTATGACACACTTGCGTTTTGCGCCTCCACTGGAACTTTCCTTGAGGTTTTTAATGGAGTAACTGTATGAGGGCTCACAGAAGACCCCAAGAGATGGAAACCAAGTGGCATTTACGCTGCCAATTCATTATACAAGGGTGAGATTCTGACTGTCCTGGTTGTGTCAAAAAGCAGACGGCAAACTCAACTACCGTACTTTCCGGACTATAAGGCGCACCTAAAAACCTAAAATTTTCTCAAAAGCTGACAGTGAGGCCTTATAGTCCGGTGCGCCTTATATATGGACCAAATTCCTAAATTTAAACTGGCCCGAAGCATTGTGTCATGAAATCAATCATAAGTGGCCCGCTGAAGACTATGGATCATGAATCAAAAAGACTATGGATCATTATTTTGTGATTATAAAGTAATTTGTTGTGTCTAAAGTTGAAATAAAACAGATAAAAGGGAAATGATTTGATTTGGATTAAAAATCTGACATGATGCATTTATGTCTTATAGTCCGTAGCACTTTATATAAGGGTAAAGTTTTTAAATGGGCCATTCATTGAAGGTGTGCCTTATAGTCCGGTGCGCCTTATAGTCCGGAAAATACGGTAGGCCAATTTGTACTTTGTTTTGAAAAAACACTCTCAATTTAGTACTGAATAATCCAATTGACGCGATAAAAATAAAATCTGCCTTTACAAGGATAATAATTTTTATTGAATGACTGAATAGTCCATATCGGCACGGATGGTCACGTAAAAGAATGATACATTCTGTGACATCCACTCGACCTGTTGTGTTTGTAAATCATATATTTTATTCAGTATAGTCCGATGGAGCGGAGGGAATCTGAAGGTAGGCGTTCTCCGGCCTGGGCCAACTTGAAGCCTGCAGCCATCTCCCACACAAACACAACCCACATTGCACCCGACACCCTGTCTGCATCTCCCGTAGGTGCTACATAGAGAGGCGGAAAGAGTCGCTCGCCTTCTTTGTTTACCCCACCGAGACGAATTTTCAAATGGCTCAATTAAGTCAATGTTGTGATAAACGCAGTGGAGATGCTTTGTTAAAAAAAAAAAAAAATGTCCGTCATTAACAAGTGTCTGAGTGTTTGGAAGTGTCATCGTCTTTTTTACTTTTGCACCATCTGCCGTCAAAATGGTTGCATTTTGTCATTTCAGTTGGTGACAAAGTTCCAGCCGATATCAGATTGACCTCCATTACGTCCACCACGTTGAGAGTGGATCAATCCATCCTCACAGGTACGCTTGACAGTCCCTCAATCCAATTTTGTTTTGCTATTGTTTTAATTTCATTTTGGTTATTTGAACTCCTTCTAGGATATCTAGTGATTTCATTCATTATTTGAATTGAAATATTTATATATTCCTGTACATTTTTTTTTCCCTTCCTTCAGGGGAGTCTGTGTCCATCATCAAGCACACTGACCCGGTTCCTGACCCGAGAGCTGTCAATCAAGACAAGAAGAACATGTTGTTTTCGGTGAGCACAACCTTTGAATTATTCACATTATAATTTTATCTTCTGAACCCACTTTTAAATCTGTTTTATGAATTGAAATGATTCGAAATTGAAACTACTGATTTGAATTTGTCAACAAGCTGCTCTGTCATTCTCAGCCAATTAAAATTGCTACTTGCCTAATAAGTGATAAGCTAATTGCACTTCAAGTAGGATAAAGACTTGGCAGGTACAAATCCACTCGGAGCGGAAAAAAAGTGCCATTTCCAACATGTCTGTGGTGAATCTGACGCTTGTATGTGTAGCTCAGCGGATGGTTTTCCGCTAGCAAGAAATTGGACTTAATTTCAAAACGCTTATTAAAGCCATGCCTGCATGGAAGTACCGTGAATAAGCCAATATTCCATCCAAATAATGCCAAATACCACAAAATAAGCATGTTTGTCTCGAATAAAAAAAGATTATGAGTCAATGTAAATTTTCTGACTGACAGATTTATTAAAACGGGAAAAAAAAAAAGAACCTTCCACCCACATTGATCACATTTTCCGTAGGGCACCAACATCGCTGCCGGTCGGGCCATAGGTGTCGTCGTGGCGACCGGCGTTGCCACGGAAATCGGCAAAATCCGCAATCAGATGGCGTCGACCGAACAGGACAAGACGCCGCTGCAGCAGAAGTTGGATGAATTTGGCGAGCAGCTCTCCAAGGTCATCTCACTCATCTGCGTGGCCGTGTGGGTGATCAATATCGGCCACTTCGGGGACCCGGTCCATGGCGGCTCCTGGATGCGAGGAGCTATCTATTACTTTAAGATAGCCGTGGCTTTGGCCGTGGCCGCCATTCCCGAAGGCCTGCCTGCCGTCATCACCACCTGCCTGGCCCTCGGGACCCGCCGAATGGCCAAGAAGAACGCCATTGTGAGGAGTCTGCCCTCGGTGGAGACCCTGGGCTGCACCTCTGTTATCTGCTCGGACAAGACGGGGACCCTCACCACCAATCAGATGTCTGTCTGTAGAGTAAGTGGCAATTCCTATTCCGTGCCAAATCTGCTTTGGGATTTGACACCAGGAGTGAAAAAGTCATTTTCACACTCTTATGAATCATTCAAACCAGTGGCTAGAATTCCTTCATCTTGTTTTTATTTTCATTTATCTCAATGAAAATGAAAAATGCTTTGTAGCATTTACATTCGTTTTGACATTAAATGTCTTCATGTAGACCACAGGTGTCAAACTCAAGGCCCGGGGGCCAGATACGGCCCGCCACATCATTTTATGTGGCCCGCAAAGACAAATTGTGCATCAAATTTATGTGTCATTACTAGAATTGCAAACTGTCTTCATTTTTAATATCTTTTTTTTGAATATTTGACCAGTTATTTCTCATCTGATTTGAAAACGGGTTATTTGTCAGTTTGTTTTGTAGCTTTTACTGTATATAATATGAATTGATCATATATTTATTTCATAATGGCCCTCCGAAAGAAGCTATGACTACAATGTAGCCCGCAAAAAAAAATGAGTTTGACACCCCTGATGTAGAGTTTCAAAGAGCTTCATAAAGGTTTTGGCTTTAGTTATTCACAAATGATATTATTCTTATTGAGTTTAAACCCACCATAGGCCATCGGCGAAATATTTTTCATGTTGCATACGCTCCTCACCACAAGCTGACGCGCAGTGTGTGTGTGTTTAATTTGTAGCTGCAGGGAGTTCCCTCGAACTTGGCGGATGTGTAGGAGTGACCTCACCGCAAACCTTTAAACCCTCCCAGGCACAGGAAAACTTAGCCCAGCTGACGTTAGCAAATATTGACCTGCATCCACCTAAAGGCCCTTCTTACTCCTTAATAGGGAGCACAATATTTTATATAAGATTTTGACTGCAACTGTGGTCTGAAGAGTTTCAAACACATGCACACACAAATAGTGTTTACTCCCGCAGTGAGTAGATGAATCCAATCTCGCTATTTTGTCACATGGATCACAATGCCTTGTTACCGTGGAGACCGCAGTAGATCAGATTGTGAGGAAAAAGAGGAACAATCTTATTGTATTTCTCTCTGGCTGCTTTGTTTGTACACTTGTGGAAATCACCGAGTTATGGAATTGGGCCTTATGAACTTTTGGAAGATTGAGAAACATCCAAAGCATGTCTGCAGCTTTTAGTTGGCCAAGGTGCAACAAAGTAGTTGCTCATAACATTTGCATCTCGACACTGTGTCAGTTCGACCCAGCTTCTCCGACCAATTGAAATATTGCGGTAACATTTCAAACAAGTCGTAAAACTCGGAGACACTGTCAGCCCTGTGAATTTTCCCTCTTTGGATGAATCGATACAAATGTTTTCCCCTTTTTAATTTTCCAGTAAAATGCAATTTAACAGCTAGAAAATAAAATGATACAATATTTAATACACATCATTATATAGTAACTTTGTTATATTTGGAAAATTTGAAAATGTCATTTAAAATTATTTAAATTATTATTATAGATTATTTTTTATTATGATTCCTAATTTGGAAAATTTAAAAATGTCATTTAAAATCATTTAAATTATTATAATAAATATTTTTATTATTATTCAAAAATGTGTATTTCCACATGCTAATTAATGTTCCACTGAGACAAAGCTTTGCTATAAAGTCAGTTTAATGTCCATTTACCATGCAAAGCTATTTAAATATTTATGTTAACTAATCTCAGCTAATAATAGAAGCAGCACGTTGCAAGAACACAGCTAATTACTTTTGCCCCCCCCCCCTCTCCAGATGTTTGTGGTGGACAAATTGCAGAATTCAAGCTGCACCTTGCACGAGTTCTCGATAACAGGATCCACATATGCACCTGAAGGTCAAATGTGAGTTTCATATCATGAATGTCAACTTATTAGTATGTGCTCATGAATATTGCCTGATGTTTTCCAATTGTGCATCAACGATGGTGTGTTTTCCTTCCCTCCAGACTGAAAGGAGAGCGGGCAGTCCAGTGTGGAGACTATGATGGACTCTTGGAGTTGGCCACCGTGTGTTCCATGTGCAACGACTCCTCATTGGACTACAATGAGGTCATTAAAGACGCATTCTAAATATACTTCTGTTGCTATACAACTAGTAAAAGCAACACACACACATGTGTAGTTTTGTCTCCTTTTTGTTGAAGAGCTAATTTTATCTCGCTCAAAGATACTTATAATTGCTTTTCTCACCTTTTTGTCATCACCACGGTATCTTGGTAACCACAGTGAAGAGAGAGCACAACTTCAATTGCATGTATCATCTGCAGCCCGACTGATCCGGATGTTTTTTTTCCCATCAAAGCTTTCATATATTTTTGGGCTGAGCCGAAAAGAGGAGCAGCTGAGCACGGCAGGGGGATGAGTTTTATTGCTTTGTGCTGTCACACACAAATAAATGATTGGCCAACAGCGCGTCCTCTCCCCGACTTCGCTTTTTAGCACCTTTTAAAGACTCAGCGGCGATGTGGCTATCCAGCAGATCGGAATATTGTCCTTGACGGAATGTTTTGACAACAAAGCAAATGAGTACCCCTTGTAATTTAGAGGAATGCCAGAACGAAGGTCACTGTGACCAAAGAAATGTTTTTTTTTTTTTTTAGCAACTCCATCCTGCAGCATTTCAATGACTGTGCCATTGATGGCAACTCAATTAGGCTGTGCTCACACCCACAACGACGCAAAGGGCCTTTTTCAAACTGCGCCGTGCTATTTCATTTGTGAAAATATCAAAACAAAGTCTAGCCCCGCCCACCCCTGCGTAGGTTTCCACCACATCTTGTGCCAGACTTGAACTGGTCACCAAAACTGAGTTTAGTCTAATACTTCTCATCCCTTTTACGGAGGCTTTTACAATTTACAAAACAAATATGAAAGGTGATTTGTGTTGCATATTTTCCCCTTACTGACTATTCAACTTCTCCTCTCCATGCATGTCTTTTTTTTTGTATTCTCCCAGGCCAAAGGAGTTTACGAGAAAGTGGGGGAAGCCACAGAGACTGCTCTTACCACCTTGGTGGAGAAAATGAACGTCTTCAAAACGGACCTTTCCGGACTCAGCAAGGTGGAACGTGCTGGGGCCTGCAACTCGGTGAGCTTGGGGACAATTTATGGATGTCTCATCATAATCATGATTCTGGAGTAGAGTTTGACCAAGAAGGACATCTAGTGGTAGAAGCAGGTCTGATGGAAACTCCAAGCTACATTTTTTGAAATTGCTAGATTTCTTTCCGTATCTGAGGTTAATATGAATTTGCTGACTCTCCATATCCTTGATAGTCTTTTTTTTTTTTGTTCCATGGTTGCTCCTTTAGGTGATCAGGCAACTGATGAAGAAGGACTTCACATTGGAGTTCTCTCGAGACCGAAAGTCCATGTCAGTTTACTGCACGCCAGTCAAGCCGGGTTCTCAGAGCAAGATGTTCGTCAAGGCACGGAACAATCATACGATTCCAGAATTTTCTTTTCCTTTCTGTCATTTTCTAATGTCTCCTTTTGCCTGTATAGTCAATTGTAGTCTTCTTCAACAGGGCGCCCCGGAAAGCGTCATTGATCGATGTCAATACATGCGGCTGGGAACTGGCAAGGTAGCGCTGACACCGGACTTGCGTGACCAGCTCATGTCCAAGGTCCGGGACTGGGGAACGGGGAGGGACACCCTGCGCTGTCTGGCTCTGGCCACCCGCGATGTTCCACCACGCAAAGAGGACATGGACTTGGAGAATTCCAGCAAGTTTGTGGACTACGAGGTAGGAAACCAGACAAAACATCAGTTGCTTTTTTCAAATCAAATGCAATCAATCCATTCTTGAATATAGTAAATAAAACATTTAAAATAAATAATAAATACATAAAATAAAAATAAGATGATAATACTACTAATAATAAAGATAATATAAATAATGTAAATATAAACAATATAAATAATATAAATAAAATAAGCTAAAATTAAATAAGATTAAATAAGATTAACATTAAATAAATAAATAAATAAATTCAATCTGCCTCCCAGTGCAGTCACCACATCTTCAAATTACTGCTGTATTATTATTTTAGTTTTTGCTGTTTCCAAATAAATAAAATAAATAAAATAAGCTAAAATTAAATAAAACTAAATAACATTAAATAACATTAAATTAATAAATAAATAAATTCAATTCGTCTCCCAGTGCAGTCACCATATCTTCAAACTACTGCTGTATTATTATTTTTGTTTTTGCTGTTTCCATTTAGTTGAGCCTCACGTTCATCGGCTGTGTGGGCATGTTGGACCCCCCGAGGAACGAAGTCATCGGCTCCATCAAACTCTGCAACGAGGCAGGTATTCGTGTGATCATGATCACGGGGGACAACAAGGGCACAGCGGTGGCCATCTGCAGGCGTATCGGCATCTTCGGCGAGAACGAAGAGGTGACGGGAAAGGCCTACACCGGCCGCGAGTTTGATGATCTATCGCCGGAAGCCCAGAAAGAGGCTGTGAAACGGGCACGATGTTTCGCACGCGTGGAGCCGGCTCACAAGTCCAAGATTGTCGCATACCTGCAGTCCTTTGAGGAGATCACTGCCATGGTGAGGACCATGAAGAAAAATGTATTCTTCAGATCACATTCTGGTTGTCCACATATTTTCTCATGTAGCTAAATATCGTCAGATAATTTAAATATGGTATGATGTAGCACAACTTCAATGAGCAACAATATTTGTCATCCCAGACTGGAGATGGTGTGAATGACGCTCCCGCCCTGAAGAAAGCAGAAATTGGCATCGCAATGGGCTCAGGCACAGCCGTGGCCAAATCGGCCTCGGAGATGGTACTTTCTGACGATAACTTCTCCACCATCGTGTCTGCCGTGGAAGAGGGCAGAGCCATCTACAACAACATGAAGCAGTTCATCCGATACCTTATCTCCTCCAACGTGGGCGAAGTCGTATGGTGAGGGAGACGCTCCGAGAACCCTCGGTCAGTTTCATCCTTTTGATGTTTGTCTGTTCTTCAGCATCTTCCTGACAGCCATTCTGGGTCTCCCTGAGGCTCTGATACCAGTCCAGTTGTTGTGGGTCAATCTGGTGACTGATGGTCTGCCTGCCACCGCCTTGGGCTTCAACCCTCCCGACCTGGACATCATGAACAAACCTCCTCGTAATGCCAAAGAACCTCTCATCTCGAGATGGCTTTTCTTCCGCTACTTGGCCATTGGAGGTACTTGAATTGCTTGCATTTTTTTTCACAATTTAAGAAGTCATCCAAAATTCCAAATTTTGAAAAATCCACTTGTGATAAGCGTTGTGAATTCATATTTTGTATTTCTCAGGCTACGTAGGTTTCGGGACAGTGAGCGCCGCCACATGGTGGTACCTATTTGATGAAGAAGGACCACAAGTGACTTTTTATCAGCTGGTGAGTTGCAAATTATTATTATTTTTTCCAATGCAACTTCTTGAGCTCATCTGTTTCCACAGCGACACTTCATGCAGTGCACCGAGGACAACCCCGTGTTTCACGGAATCGATTGTGAGGTCTTTGAATCCCGCTACCCCACCACCATGGCGCTCTCCGTGCTGGTTACCATCGAGATGTTCAACGCGCTCAACAGGTCCATCATGGTCTCCTTTAAATGTCACACATTCCGCAGCCGCCCGCCACATGATTTTCATACCAGAACAACACACCCAGAAAACGACTTGGTTAGGGAAGTCAAATGAGGAAGTTCATAAAGCCAGAGTGTGAAGGCTCTTTTGTTTTTGGTAGTCTCCATAGAAAATATACGAGACATCACAAGATACTATCTCCAAATTGATGTCATTTGTCCACGTGTTCTAATGTAACATTCTTCCCCGACCGACAGTTTGTCTGAGAACCAGTCCCTCCTCAGAATGCCTCCTTGGGTCAATATTTGGTTACTGGGAGCCATTGTCCTTTCTCTCTCCCTCCACTTCTTAATCCTTTATGTCGAGCCAATGCCAGTAAGTACATGAACTTATCAGTTTTACAACTATTATAGATCATGATAAAAAGTCAAGGCATGACTTATTTATTTCTAATTCTTCTGTTGCTTTTATTCAGCTGATCTTCCAGGTGACCCCTCTCCGTTGGTCTCAGTGGATGGTGGTCCTGAAAATTTCAATCCCTGTCATCCTTCTGGATGAGGCACTAAAATTTATATCCAGACATTATCTTGAAGGTAAGTTTTCTCATTGAATGTGTTTGATGGTTTGGTGAGGATGTTCAAATTGACTTTTCTGTCTTTTTCCTCTTCCGCATTTCTAATGCAGCCTAAATTCTTATCTTCCCTTTTATGCCAAGGTACCTCTTCACGCTTTAATAGAACGACGGTAGTCTGCTATCTAACTTTTTTTTCCTCGCTCTGGCAGGTGATGAAGAGACCAAGTACCGGAGGAGATGGCAGAAGGATTAAGTCGTCTCCCTCAAACACGCTTCGACACAGGCCTCTCTTCTTCTATTTTTCATCATTCCCCACTCCTGCGTGTCGGTTGAACCACCACGACACATTTAAGTGGCATGCGTGCCTGAGAACCGACGTGCGAGAAAAAGAAGGCAGCTGCGAGCTTTTGGCTTAAATGTGAGTGAATGCACAAAACGGTTTGAGATGTCTGCAATTTTTTTTTTTTAGTTCAGTACAGTGCAAACTTAGCGGTGCCTTCGCTGGACAAGGCAGGGTGGGTGTTAGAGAAGCCTAAATGAGCACATGGATGGGCGATTGTTGATTGGTGGGAAAAATGTGGCTCGTGTTTGTGTCTGCTTGTGTGTCCACAATAATCTGGTGGTACTGCCCAAGCTTCTGCAAATCTCTTTTCTATCTAGCAGTAATGATCATCACAGTAAAGCTTCCTTGTCATTCTTCATCTTTGCCATCATTATCAAAATTTTGCAGAGATCTGACGCCATTTGTCTTTAGCACTGAGATGATCCAGCTGAAGGTGTGAATAGCTTTAAGCCGCTTCACTGCTTTATTGGCGGGCCCATCCTAAAAATAGCACACTGTAGTTTCATCCTAACATTTCATCCAAAAGCAGGCTTTTTGCAAGTGGTGTATATAAACTTTTTATTTTATTTATACTACAAGCTGGTAGATGTTACAGAGTCCGACAATATAAGTTAAAGAATGGACTGCTCGAAATAATGATTGAATCACGCCATGCCTTATAGAGCCAGCCCCACCGCACCTCCACTTTGAGTAAGTGGTGAAAATGAATGTCTTGCCAGCACTCTAATTATGTTTTTTTTTACTCGCCGCAACCTTTAGTGTGCACCCCCAAAAAGTGAGGTGTTGGTCGTAAGGGTGTCTAAGAAGCTTTTTTGTGCACACTGCTCTTTCGCTTGTTCTCGGTCTTTTAGCAATTGATCTAATTAAATAATGTGTTTGACTGAACGAGCACGCGGGGTTAACATTGTGTCTTTTAGCTCTTAATTATTAATTTCATTTCGGGTCCAGGTGATTGCTTGTCTTTTTTTTTCTTTTTTTTTTTTAAACATCTTTTGCCCACTTGCTGAAAAGTACAGGGAAAGTGTTCCCAATGAATTTTTACATCTGTTAAAAAAAAATAGCGTCAAATTTTCAATAAGAAAAAGTGAAAGGCTCGATGGAGGTCTTCACATGCTTCTCAACTACTGACTCCTCATTTCTGTACAGAAGATAAATATATGATTGCATGGAATCATGTTACTGTAATAATAACAATCCATACAGCATCTAGATTATTTGGGAGGATATTAATGAAACTTTTTTTTCTCCTTTCGGCACTTATTACTTTTTTGTAGACTAGAGGTTTCTTTTGTCATTTCCGTTTGGTTTTTACATTTACTTGCAGGGGTTGATGTGTGACTGTAGGGGAAGAATACGGTATGGATAGCGTTTGAGAATCATGACCTAACTTGATGATGATGCTGTTCATTTCAGTTTGCAAGTGTGAGGTCAGTCAAAAATTTATGTGAACTGAACTGTGGTTTACACTGAGCGAGAAATAGTGGTGGATCTTGGCTCGGGATGTTTTACGGCTGTATAGTGAAGGGCTTATTAGGTTGGACGCAGGCTCTAGAGACTCGACTGTCCTCCGAATTTAGACTCACCCAGCATCTTGGGTAAGCTTGTTTTCTAACAGCAGGGGGCGATGTAGTTGGAATCGGAGGCAGTGAACGATTGATTTTTAAAGAAAAAGTCTCTAGAGCCCGACTTTCACCTGAAAAATGGAAAATTGTCTGTATTGCCTTGTTAATATTGAATGTAGACACATAATTTTATAAATAACAAAGATGTGGAAATAAACATTATTTATCTTCTTTATTCTGAGCTTCTGTTTTGTTTTTACCTTTACAGGTTACGTGTTCAAGAAAATTATTGTCAAAGCTCATCAACTGGGAAATACCATATTTTCCGCACTATAAGGTGCACCGGATTATAAGGCACACCTTCAATGAATGGCCATTTTAAAACTTTGTCCATATATAAGATATATACATTTGGCCCACGGGCTGGACTTTGGACACACCTGCTGTAGTGGCTCAATATTGGTCCATATACAAGGCGCACCTGATTATAAGGCGCACTGTCGGCTTTTGAGAAAATTGGAGGTTTTTACGTGCGCCTTATAGTGCGGAAAATACGGTAAATCTTTGGGATTGAATGAGTTTTCAAATATATTCGAGCTTGGCTAATTGTTTTCTTTGTTGAGCAGAAATTGTATGACTGCTTTGATATCGCGCTTGATTAGGTTCTCGCACTTCATTTCCGTTCCATCTAAATATGCACTGGATCCATACGACCAGCAAGGGGCAATGTTACACCACCTGCGAGGAATTTTGCACCAAGAATCAATTTGGCAGCATCATAAGAAATTTATTGTGGGATGAAGACCAGAGCTTCTCTATTCTAGTCGTGCTCAGGATAGATGTGATGCTTATGTGTGAGGCAAAACGATCATCACATCTTCTTGAGGGGGGCTCGCTGGTGCACAAGTGGAAAGAGTAGGTGCTCCAAAAAAGCCTGTTTGAAATGAACACCCTGAGTGATGAATTCAAGTTTCTCCGGTCACGCACGTTCAAGAAAGCCAGAGATTGATGATGGATCTTGCCGCGACAATAAACAAACGGAAAGGTCACACGCACACACGCGCACACGATAAGGTGATGAAATGAATCTCCTGCCTCGCCAGTGTTTCATGATAGGCCATTAACCAAGGCGCTCTGTTCAAGTCAATACTGCAATACTGCGGCAATGACGCTGCAAAAACACACATTGTACAAAAAGAAATGTGTGCAGTTACAAGTTAAACATGCAAACACAATAAATGGTAGCTTTGTTGTCATAGTAACAAAATCAAATAAATTGAGCTGGTTTGAGAAATGAAATAGAGTGTTTGTTTACTTTTTGCACAAATGCTGTGAAAGATGAACGACGAGGACATGAAACTTAAGCAGGAGGCCCATCTGGCTTTATTTAAGCAAGCGTCCAACATTTCTACATATAAGGCTGTGTTGGGACTGAGCCGCTCAACATAACTCAACTTGTGGGTGCTGTTTGCTGACATCCTGCAGTCAAAGCTACAGGAGAACTTTTTTTTTTCTTTCATTCCAAGAGTGAGCACACTGCTTAACTGCCGCCCTTATGACCTTTTTGTGACCTCAAAGTTGTGAAACCGGATGATAATTCTACCAACTGCTGCAGAATATGTAGGCTGGACGCCAATAACTGTGCCAGCTTTTATGTAGTGTGACATCATGAAAAAGTCTAAGAATCAATTCAGTAAAGTTGGGGCACCCCACTGTTCCATTATGCATTTTGAACATTTAATTTGATTATTCTTCCTTATACCACTAGAGAGAGCCAGCGTACCACGCTTTTAGAATCATTATTAAAATGGATAAAAAAACAAACAAAAGTAGAAATTACATCACCTCGCTTCTATTATTTGTGTTTTTATGTCATATTATCAGTAAACAACAATACATATTTTTTACCATATAGATAACCAGTTAGCATTTCAACTACAAATACTAACATTTGCATTGATTTGCAACCATATTGTAATTAGAAAAAAAAACACTCAAATGAAATTCATATTCAATTCAAACTTAATTTATTCCATTGCAAAAGATGTATTGAATAACATAACTTTTCTAGGTGTCTGTAACATGGTTGCAAATAAATCACAACAGTTGAACAGGATGAATACAATTAAATGTGGTTTATGTTTTTTTTTTTTTTTTGCCCCAGCCACGAAATGACTTGCTCTACCGGTCCAATCCTCCAGGCGTGTCAATTTGTGCTACCTAGGGGGCGCTATCTCCTCATCTTTTAACATAAATGCAAAAAAATAACTAAAACAAAATATCATGGGGAATACATGAGATGTTATGTAAATACAGCATAAAGGGGAAAGTGCGTATTTTGTAAATATGACACAATGGCGCATGCTCGTGACACTGCAGGTAACCTGGCGGATGATAGGACCCGTGGATTCAAGTCAAGGTGAATAAAGTTATGCTTTCCCGTGTGCACTGTGCAGCAGGCTGTGAGACAAAGCGGCGAGTGCTTTTCACGCGTGCGGCTTGCCCCTACAGCGTGCAGGAGCTGGCCGCAGCCGGCGGCTCCCTTGCTGCAGAATCCGAACGCAGTGGGAGGAGGGAAGGTTCGGCGCGGGCTCGCTGTGTCACCGGAAGAAAAGAGAAGGGCGTCAAAACATGGGACGCGTCGCAGGTCTGCAGCCGGAGGTTCTGATTCGTATCTAGCCAGGGTGGACGTGCGTTGTTGTGTGCGCGCCGAGAGGACGGACACGTCCCTGACCGGACACCACCCCGCTTTGGGTCAACGCAAGAAGAGGATCGACGCTTTGGGTGAGTGAAACTTTTGAATTTTCTTTGTCTGGCCCAAAAAAATGGGGAAGTGGATTGTGACATGACAGCTGCGTTTCGCAAGCCTTCTTGAAATAAGACACGTACGCTGATGTGTTGACTTGCGAGTTTGACTGCTTCTGTGATGATGCTCGTAACTCAAAGATACACTGCTTATTGAAATGAATAGAAATACTGTTTATCTGTTCCAGCGTTGAGTTTTTGCTTTCCCTACTTTTTGCAACTGAGCCGACTCATCAAGTATTAAAGAAGAAAAAGCACAACTAATCAAATCTCAATTTTTATCGAACGTTCTTCGGAATGTGAATTCTATTCCTAGCTCATCTCCTTGGTACTTTGCATTCTCCTGCAAAAGTCTGGTTGAGTAATGACATCCGATTTATTCAGCACCACTGTGCTTTCAAAACATGTCAGGGTGCCCCTGTGCTCAGCCAGAAAAAAAAAACATTCCATCTGCTGTTTTTCTTGAGGTTATTTCTTGTTGCAAGCCTTTTTCTTCACAGCAGGAATTGGAAAAGACATGACGAGAAGTGGGTGATAGGGCATTTCCTTCCACTTGTGTGAAGTTCTGCAGCAAGCTAAATGAAGTCTCTCGAAAGACATCATCACACAACTAAAAAAAACATTCCGAAATATATTTGTGATCATCTTGGAGCCACTTGATCAAAACAATGCATGCTTGCCTAAAGTGGAGTGTGACAATTGCTTATTCGTCATTCAGCAGACATTGATGGTTTATTGTGAACAGATGAGCACAAATCAGAATGTCCACTTTAACTCGCAGCCCTGCCCAGTTGCTTTGTGATAATTATTATTAATTGCGTGTTCCAGTATTTGAATGAGCCTGAGGGTGTTTAGCAACAACGTTGCTGAGCAGCTCCGCTTTCCTCTCGAGTGTTCATTATATTTGTGGCCATAAATATACACACAATATAGACTAGACTGTACAATGAGGAGCAAAGGATGCCTGCCGTATTGCGTCCGCATGGTTACTAACAAAAAATGGTGGTTGGCCTATTGACAACAACTTTGCATCTTATTTGTGTACATTTTATTTTCTCTTGAGTCAAATGACCAGCTGTGATTTTGCACCTTACTTTGTTTCACTTTGGCCGTCATGCACAAGTGCAAGGCAGCTACTGAAAAAGAGGCCATGTCAAAATTTTATCATCTCACGACTCCACTGGGAAATTACAAGATGAAGGCGAGCGGGCAGAAATGAGTGCACATGCACACGTGACCGTTTTTTTTCTGTAGTTTGTGTTTTATGTCCTTAATCCAAGTCACATTTTGACTCGTGTAGTAAAATAAAGTACATCTGGTGTGTGAGTCAGAATAGCATCTTTGCTCGATGGCAAAAAAAAAAAAATGTCATATCCTGTTGCTTACTTGATTCTTTTATTGCAAATGTTTTTAAATTTTGGGTTGATCATGAATAAGTGATGCTGATTTCCATCTATTGCTTTCCTCGATAGAGTATAATGCACTTTCATGCAGTCGATTTCCATCCGATTAATCGATAGAATAACAGATTGTAAAAATATTCAAATAAAATACAAAATAAATAAAATAAATGTAATAAATGAAATAAATGAAATAAGATAAAAAAATAAATAAATAAAAATATTTGATAATGATAGCCCTCCTATAAACCGGTCCAGAGTGTAACTCAAAGCTAAGACTTACTCGTGACCCTACTGACAACCATTATAAAAAAAATAAATAAAAAAAAATGGATGGATGGATCTGTAGTGTCCCAAAGGATTATTTGGAAACCACAACAGGTTAGTACAGTAATCCTCCAGGATCTCACAGCTTCATTAATTATTCGTTGATTCCCCAAGATGTTTTGAGCAATGCTTGTCTTAAATTAAATTATCAGCCTGGATTCTCTTAGCAGAATGTAAATGAAAAGTACTTCTGATGACAACTTGAATAAATAGCTCAACTTTGGTTGGATTCAGCACACGCAACATGATCAACACAATTATGTTACATAGTAGGCGACAATGTTGTCGCGTGTGGATACATGGAGACATTTACAAGGCTCATTAGTGGGCCTCATCTGCATGTTAGCCTTCATTATTCAAAGCATGACCAGCAGGGACTCTTAGATCTTTCCCGTTAACCGCAGCTAAATGCTAGTCTGCACTTCACCCCATTTGCACTTTGGTTCTCATTAGCTGCTATCAGGAACAAGATGAGAACTTCTATCCTTTCATATTTTTATATTAGTTGCTTGCTTGATGGGTCATGGAAAAATAATGTCATTGAAGTTTGAAAGGGGCTTTCATTTTCTTCATGGATTTGAATTTCATTAAGCTTCTTTTTGACCAATTTGAAGGAAATTTGTATACCTTAGGTTGTTGAGATTAGATAGATTGATGCTGATATTGTTGCTCTTGCAGCCTGCACAGCTGCTGTTCTTTGTTTCAAAGGTTTTTTTTGGCTTAAATTTGTTTTGCTTGTATGATGGGGCATCTGTGTGGAAGTATGCAAATTAGCTCAATTTATACATAACAATGGCGGGGTAGTGCAAAACAGCTCACGTTGTAATTTCACACTTGATGAATGAACTGTTATCCATTTCTCTTGAAGATAAATTACATTGCCAGATGGTGTGAACACTTTTTGAACTCTGATGCTTCTCCATCTGAAAGTTAAGATGATTGTGCACCAGCGTCATCGCTCTCCTTTTGTGGAAATCCATCTAATTTTTGACCTTAGCTCATAAATCCAATCAGGGGGAATCGACCAACCGTGGCGCCTCTCCACATTTCTCAGAGTAGCTTGTACCACGCTGGTGAATTGATAGGAGTATTGATTTCGGTAGCATGAAATTCTTATTACTTGCTGGGATGAATCTTTGTCTCAAATACGTGTGTTGTATGAAAGCTCTTGATGTTAATCAGTAACAGTTCGAAAATGGATGAAAAACAGAGAATGTAAAAAACAATTGATGACAAATATGACATCATCACATAATCGGTCACATGAATGTTTTTACAAGCTTGCTTTACAAAACCAGAACACTGCTCCTATTTTACGTGTTCTTCCTTTCTGACATTGTCCGTCTTCACTTTACAGAAAGGAAATGATGAGCACATCTTCAAATGGGACTCAACAAGTACAACTTGACACCGCTGATGGTGTTATTTTGAGTTCTCAGTTTTGGCGAAATGACTGAGTGGAATCTTAAAAAGTTCTTTCAGACACTACCAAGTTTTCGGGAAGGTCCTTCTGTTCCATCACTAACTGTGTCGAAATGCACAGAGTCAGGTCCATTATGATAAACCTTAACCCAACCATAATCCACAAATATAAAATAGTTGCAAGTACCACCTTTAACGTTTTCAGTGTTTTCATCAATATGATTTTTTTTTTTTCTTTCCCAAACAACCATCTGTTATCTCACCCAAAAGCTAACATTTGAAAATCCAATATTTGACCACAGATTAGTGCTTGGGCGCCTGTATTTGCTCACTGATGAATCATATGATGACCCCCCCCTTCAACTTGCTCCACCTACTGCCGCTAAATTGTAATTTTTCAGGCTTTATGTAAATAAATGTCTTGTATTTAACAGATAACAAAACAGGTTCAACTATGTGTTGGCCATCAGGTCACAGGTTCGAAGGAGATTTTTATTGAGGAGAGGAGCCAGGGATCAGTGGGATGTTCTGAGGGATTTAGAGGGCACCGTGTTACACACGAAGGGAAGGCTCCTTTCTCATTTCCGCTAGCAACATCATAATCCCCACGCGGGCTCTCGTCTCATCACGATAGACTTCCAGTGATATTGAGAGCTTCTCTCTTAGGGCTGTGTGTGATTACTTTAGCTCCTCAAAGCTCACTGATGATCAACCAGAGGGTCGAGCGAGTGTTTTTCAAACTGTCGGTATTATGTCGAGAAAGATGCAAAGCTCTCTTGGTGAATCATGTGCCTGTTGGAAAAGCTAGGGGGGGTTCTGGCTCTGCTCTGTCCTTGTTAGTGCAGCACCACATCAAGGATTCCAAGGAAGGTCAACCATGTTGGAAGCTGCACTCTCAATTGGTGTGAGCGGAGGAGAAATAATAGGCTCATCCTGCATGTCTGTCTGCACTGTTATATATCCTGTGTAATCCTACAGACAGCCATCGTTCAGTTAATTTCCATTAAAGTAGATTTATTCATAAACGATGAAGCCCCCTTTGTGTCACGTTACACTATATGGTGTGTCTTCGTGTCTCACTAAGGTGTTTAATAGATTTACAAAGTTGTGTCTGCTACAATTGCTTGCTAATCCTGTGGATTAATTTAAGGAGTTCCAGGGATTAGTCTGTGTCAGATGAATACATGTCGAGTGAAAGCATTGCAGGTATCAGGTTCATGCTTCTTCTGTAGTTGGAGGGGCATGGAACAAGTCTATTCTCTATTTTATTTATTTATTTATTTTCTGTGATGATGTCATAGACTATTTGGCATTGCTAATTTTCTCTTAAATTCTACCGATGATGAGGCGGTCTGAAATTCGGTCACAGCCTGTACAAAAAAAAAATTTTTGTCTGACTTGACTTCAATCCATTTTTCATTTTCCATTAGCTTAGTTGATGGGTGATTTGTATGCATCCTCAGTCTCCACAGAAGCCTCGGAGACATTGTGTTCTGGGTTTGTAGAAAGAAAATATCATGTTAAAATCTCAAAGATGATGAGGTGTAATCACTCCCAGCTATTTGCTTACACAATATCTGAGGACATGAGGGGGCATTTATTGCCCCTCTAAAGAAAAAATACAAAAGCTGTTTATATGCAAAATCCATCAGAAGAAGCCAGTTGATGTCCCCAACGTGCTAACGGCATCCATATCTTTCCCTTTTCTTTTTGCTCAGTGACACAGCCACTGTTTGAGCAATATGAAATGTGACAGGTGAAGCAAAATGGAGCCTTGCTACCCCTTAGGATTGGGGACATTGGCGACACACCAAGGAAAAAGTTTTTTTTTTCTCCAAGAAGAGCTCCGGAAGAGGATTAGGGCCAGTAAAGAAAAAAAAAAAAAGTGGGGTGATAGGATTCTGACTTTTTTTACTCAGAATTCTAACTTTATTCTCAGAATTCCTCTTTAATTGGATCCTTTTGAAGCATTTGGGTGTACCTAATGGAGTGTCCAGCGAGTGTACATTTCCAACGTGTACCCAAGGCCTCTGCTCTTACCATTTCCCGCTGTGAAATAAAGATAGACTGTTCATAAAAATGAACTTGAATAAACCTGTGTAGGCTTGCAAGGTTGAATGCTTGCGACAGAAAACATTTTCATCTGTTTTTGTAAAAAAGTAAAAGAAAGCCAATATACTGTAAGTGCTGATGAAGCCCCTCCTTCAAGATTACCTCTGCATTATTATGTTTTTTTCTTTTGTTATGGCCTGGCAAATTGTTTGCCATGAGTATGCAATAGAATGCTGGCATGGACTGATAAAAGCCAGGAACGAGTGAAAGTGCTTCAGTAATGGACTCATTTGTCCAACAAGCCACTCTGGAGCTTTTACCGTTATTGCCTCTCCGGTAGCTAAACATGTGCAAAGATGGTCGCTATTGAAAGCACTTGATATTCGACTGTGGCTTTCACAGCTTTGCTTTAGTCTTCATGAATCAATGTCTGCATTTTTATTGTTTACATTACAGTAAGATATTTTAATGTTGTTTGTGAACTACTGTACATGTTTTGAGGATGTGGGAGGAAACGAGTACCCAGGGGAAAAAAAGCGGATGAGGTGGATGTGCTAACCCAATGCCCTGTTTTCTTATTATTATTATTACCGTATTTTCCGGACTATAAGGCGCACCTAAAAACCTAAAACTTTCTCAAAAGCCGACGCCTTATAGTCCGGTGCGCCTTATATATGGACCAAATTCCTAAATTTAAACTGGCCCGAAGCCTTGTGTCATGAAATCAATCATAAGTGGCCCGCTGAAGACGATGAACCATGAATCGAAAAGACTATGGATCATTATTTTGTGATTATAAAGTAATTTGTTGCGTGTGAAGTTGAAATACAAAAGATAAAATGGAGAATGATTTGATTTGGATTAAAAATCTGACATGATGCATTAATGGTGCGCCTTATAGTCCGGAAAATACGTTATTATTATCATTATTATTATTATCTTGACGTCCATGAGATGAACACAACACCACTGCATATTTTTATAAAACAATGTTGATTAGAGTGCCTTGTAAGAAATGTGACAAATCCTTTTTCCTCTTTTGTGTTTACAGCTCTCGCAAACGCCAGCTGCTCCACTTCTCATTGATGCTGGTGGAGGCTCATCATTTCTCTTCCCGCCAGCACCGAGCCCACCTCTTCTTCCGCCATGGCGACGAGCAGCGAGTCTGGCGTCCAAAGGCTGGAGTCCAGTTCTGAGGGAAAGAGCAGCAGTCTCACGGACATCCTGGCTGCCATGTCCACGGAAGATGTGGGTGGTTCTGTGAGAAATGGATGCGCTCAGCTGGATAGGGATCAGCCCAAAAGGACTCAAGCTTCACGTCCTCAGTTGAGTGGGAGGAAGTTGTCTCTGCAGGAGAGAGGTACTTACCTCTCCTCTGGAGGGGGTTACACACAGATCTCCCCCCGGGTGGCTCGAAGGCCCACGGTGGAGTCCAAACGCGTGTCCATATCAGACTCTCAGGTGAGGATCCAAGTTTTTCTTTTGGTACTTGATAAATGAAATAATAAATGAAATGAATATGAATGAATAAATACATTAAATTAAATATAACTTTTATAATAAGGCCTTATCAAATAGAACCACTGGTGTTATGTTTTTAAACTTTCTTTAATACGGCCGAATGAAAGCAAGTTTTTCTTTTGGTACTTGACTCAATGCAGTCAAATTCGGACATATATATTTTTATAATAAATAAATAAATAATAAATGAATAAATGAATAAATACATCAAATTAAAATACATTTAATTTAATTTAATTAAATAAATATAGCTTTTATAATAAGGCCTTATCAAATAGAACCACTGGTGTTATGTTTTTAAACTTAAGAGTTTGGCCTCTTAATGAGCTTGACCAGACCAAGCTCTTCTTTGTTCTCAACCCTGCCCACACTCCATTACACCATCCCAGTCAGCAACCTCCAACACAAAATCCTCGTCCCAGCTGTGATTTCTTTTATTTTTTTTAGCCCCGCAAGCAACACACATTATATAACCTGCTTCATAATAGTATTTTTTTTCTTCCAGCAACACTAAACCTGGTGGCCTTGCAACATGAGCCGCTGTTGTATTTTTTTATTTTTTTGTCATGCTATTCTTGTCTGTTTTGCACCATCGACAAAATGTTCTTCTCAACCTGGGAACATGAGCCTCAGGCATTGCTCTGGCTCAAGCCGCTGCCGCCGCTGCCACCTACTAACTCTCATCAGAGATGTGCCCCATCCATTTTCACTATGGATCCATCTCCTGATCCTACAATTTGAGCACTCACTGACTTTGGTGTGTGCGTGTGTTCCCATGCGATCCAAAGCCTCTGACCGGGCAGTCGTTTGCTCTCCTCTCGTGGCTGGCTGTCTGACACTGATTTGTAGTGGCGGTGGTTGCTATGGAAGTGCAAAGCAGCCTTTCTAAGCAGGAGCACTCTAATGGACTTGTAGAAAGTAAAAGCAGCAAAGTATTGACTGCAACATTTGCTGCGTCACAAATTAAAACTAACATATTGCTGCTGTTTTTTTAGGCCATCGGTCATGATTGTGTTTCTTCTCTCCTAATTTCTACCCCTCCCTCACAGGATTGTATCCAGTTGAACCAGTATAAGTTGAAGAGTGAAATTGGAAAGGTAAGTTTGGCAAATTGTTTTGCACTCTGATAAGGATTATTTGCCAAAATGTTTTGGATGATCTTTTCGGTTTTGCAGGGTTCTTATGGTGTGGTGAAACTCGCATACA
The DNA here is from genome assembly GCF_059516105.1 of Syngnathus floridae. Lineage (NCBI taxonomy): Eukaryota > Metazoa > Chordata > Actinopteri > Syngnathiformes > Syngnathidae > Syngnathus > Syngnathus floridae. Next base: position 7,678,793 of record NC_142427.1, on the reverse strand, counting down.
ACGAGGATGATGACAAACATTATGTAAGTCAGCAAATGTATTTACTCTGTTGAAGACTCTTTAATTCTTCTGCCTCGGTTGTGTAGACAGAAGGAGCTCCAGAAATTTCCCCTGTGCCATTGATTTATTTATTTTTTTTCCATTTCAGTGACTTTAAACCGCTTTTAGTGCCACTTGCAGTATATGCACACATTTATTGACAAAATGCATCAAGCAGATAACAGTCACCGCAGTCATTCTAAATACAGAATGTACAAGTTTTGTATTTTCTGTCTCCAAAACATATTTCTAAAACACTCTTTGAGATTTTCTTTCCTTCATGTGGCGCAATCACACAGACGTTGCATACCCGCTTGTGCTTTTTACGCCCACCACCAAACCTGAACACCTACCCATGAGTCTAATGCTGGAAAAAAATAAAAAGATGCATTGTGCAGCATTCGATCATCCACGAACATGTCGAACCAAAGAGAAGCACACATTGCCGTCACTCTTAGAAGTGCATTTTTTTTTTTCTAATACATCCTCATTTTTATCTTTTGAAGTATTCACTACTGACACTGATTGTTGACTGTGACAGAAAAGATGGCGGCCTCTTGGGACAGATTGTCTCCGCTGACATTTGAGTATAATCCTAAATAACACTGACAGGAATCAAGAGTGGAGCAGATGAATAAAGACACACTCTATTTCTTGATAATTAGAATTTGATTTGAGCTTTTCTATCTGCAGCTTGAGTTACACATGATTTAATCACATATACATGGCGACACAAAGGCAGGCGTGCAAATTGACGTGCATTTGGTCGACGGCTGGCCGAACTTTTTTTGAAAGTCCCATCTTAAATCTTGCTTGCTTTTTTGCTTTGTAGGCCATGAAAGTGGTGTCCAAGAAGAAGTTAATGAAGCAGTGTGGTTTTCCACGTAAGTCAAGGTCCATTGAGACTGAATTGTCGCATTAGACAGCCTTGTAGAAAAGATCCAATCATTTTCATGAACCTTTTTAATTGCTTGAGAATGTCAAGGGTTATTATTATTTGATTGTCATATATTGTAAATTTGTAAATGTTTGGGATTCTGCAGGTCGTCCACCTCCAAGAGGACCGAAGGCAGTTCAAGGAGAGCAGCCCAAATTCTTGGGACCACTAGAAAGGGTCTACCAAGAGATCGCTATCCTGAAAAAGCTCGATCATGTCAATATTGTGAAACTAGTGGAGGTGAGTTTTTATCCAGGTAAATTTAAAGTTACGTGAACGGGGGCCTAGAAGCTTCTGAAAATAGCCTCCCTCCATAATGTTTGCCCACTTCCTCTCTCTGCACTTATTAGTTGACCGTCATGCTGTGGTTTTACGATTCAATAAAAGTGATCAAGTCCAATATACTGTTTGTGGAGGCTGAACACGCGACAAGGGAGAAATTCTCCTTCGCTTGGATCAAATTTTTATAGTGGGGGTGTAATTCATTTTCCGATGGTCCGCTGTTTTGTAATCCAGGCACTCCCAATCGGTCTCATTAAGGTTTTGATCAAACTCAAGTATTTTCACTCTAAAGTTTGGAGTGTGTTTCATTTTCCATTTGACTTTTACCAAATCCTTTTAGACCCCAATTTCTTGCCTGTTTGTGTCAAAAATTGATTATAAGACTGCATTCCAGTCCAGCATTTTTCTCTGTTTGAATATTGAAGCCCACGCAGTGCAGAACAGATTAAAAGCAATCAATGCGACGTGTCCATTTGTCACGGACGGCTGGGACACAGAGGGATATCATTCATGCTGAGTCATCGAGTAGACACTTTCTTTTCAATCGCAAATCTTCCTTTTCGACACGTCTATAACTTAAGTTACTCTTTTAATTCACACATAACTGAACAAAATAACATCGATGTGTGAAAAGGTCACCGACCTCACAGACAAAATTCCAAATAGATAATATTATCGTGTTTATTTTCCCTGCCGTCATTTGGACCCACAAAGATGTTTTAGCGAGTGGCCTCGCACGGCGACGAGATCTCTGTTTATCAAGCGGAGCATCGGCAAGCTATTACAGCCCTGACATTTTTAAAACGAAAGCTCCTCTGCCCAACTGTAAGCTGCTTTAATGTGCGTCGACAGCAAAGGTCAAATAGTTAAAACGGTTGGGTTTAAAATGACAGCTGCTATGAGAAAACATTTTTTTTTTCAATGATTGTTTCTGTTGGCGTAACAGGTGCTGGATGATCCTTCGGAGGATAATCTTCACATGGGTATCTATCTGCACCTTCTTTTCTTTCTTCCTGCCTTATTTTAGTAACGAGGGTTCATATAAGTTTGTGGACTAACTAAGCCTCATCAGCACTGCTTAATGTTGATGCTGATATTTACTTGTCCATTCTCTTTTTTTTTCCCGATAGTATTCGAGTTGATGCGCAAAGGGTAAGTGCATCGTGTTAATATTTGAAGCCTCTTCCTCATTTGGTCACTCTCTCCCTCCTTTCATCCATCCATCCGCCCTCAGCCTGAGCCTTCTGAGTGTTCTCGCGCCGGGCTTCGGGCCGGCACCGTGCCGGTCTTGGCGCCTTTTGTGGCTTCAAAGGGATTTATAATAAGTTGATGCTTATTAGCAGCAAAACATGCTAGCTTGCCTCCCCCTCAATGCTAAAAATGGGATCAAATGAAATGAGACGACCGCTTGTTATTACATAAGGCTGGGAGGGAAATGTGCTTAAACATAACATGCGTGCATACACTTGAGAAGATTTGCAATTTGACTTTGGAGCACAATATTATTCAAATTTGACTTTATTTATTTCCGAGGATTGTCTGGTCATGCAATCTTTCAATTTCAAATGCTATTTAATCTGTGAAATATTTACAGGCCAGTGATGGAAGTACCCACAGACAATCCGTTGTCAGAGGAGCAAGCAAGGTTATACTTCCGAGACGTCATCCTTGGTATTGAGTATTGTAAGTATCTCTCACGGAGTTTTTCTTTTGGGGCTTTGAGCCCTTCAAGCATGTTTTTTTTAGATGTCGTTCCCTGGTTTGCTGCAGTAGATTGCTTTCTTCAGTGCTACTAATTACAAATCAATGCTGTCTCGCCATTGCAGTCTTCAAGATAAGTCTGCAGAGAGTCCTAGAAAGACCATCACGTGGCACTCGAGGCTTTTGGAGTGAGCGAGAGAAACTGATTGAAAAGCCTGCCTTTAACAACTCCACTTGACATTTAATACTTCAAAAGTCTCAATGTGGATACATATTGGAATCAAAGTGTTGATGACTAATGCTGATGGCAATCTGAATGTATTCATACATTCTTGTTTGTACTTCATTTTTTCGTCTTGATGAGCCGTATGGAGCTAAAATGACTGCTAGCGTGGTGCTAATGAAGTGTGATTTTTGCAACTTCTTTAATAAGGACGCCTCATCAGACAAGGAGGCAACACTTTGCCGTTAAATGAAGCCACCCGGACTTATTAGTTAAGTGGCATTCGTAAGAAAATAGTGAAACAGGAAGTCGGGACTTGATGTTAAATTAAATTGATCTTTCTGCTTGAAAACATTCCACCCAGGGAAATTAAGCATACATTTTTTTTTTAGTTTTTACATAGCGAGAATGAAATTTTGCCCTTCTGATGTTTCAACCATTAAACCTGTCTCCTCAGTGCACTACCAGAAAATTGTACATCGAGACATCAAGCCTTCTAATTTGTTACTGGGGGATGACGGCCATGTGAAGATTGCAGATTTTGGAGTGAGCAACCAGTTTGAGGGCAAAGATGCTTTGCTGTCCAGCACGGCTGGCACTCCTGCATTCATGGCACCGGAGACCTTGTCAGATAAACGCAAAAGCTTCAGTGGGAAAGTGAGTTGGATGGATGCATAAAATTCTTAGACAAGTTTTGGCTTGAATGAAGTTTCTATTTGTAGTATATCATTTAGCTGAAAATGAAATGCAAAGTGGGAAAATATGAGAAGAGCATTTGCGTTAAAAAAAAAAAAAAAAAAGAACAAGGGCGCACTGCGCCGTTGTGGGCGTTACTCCCAAATAGCTTCTGGCATGTGTTCCATGACTGAATTTTAACTATGATTATTTTTTTTCCTTTTTAGATCCACGCTAACGTTCTCATGCCCAATATCGTATCTATCACAAATCGAGTTTTTCTATCATCATACTTTTATTTATTTTTTTTAGGCGCTGGATGTTTGGGCTATGGGAGTCACTCTGTACTGCTTCATCTTTGGAAAGGCAAGTTTGGTTTTCATTTCAACATTTGCTTGCTTTAATAAAAATATATCAGTTTTATCTAGATGAATGTTAATTCCACACATGTTCAGTACTCTACTCAAAGGTACATTCATTTAATTTCGATTATTTATTGCAGAAAAATGCTTTTTAAAACCTTTCCTGTAATCTAGCAAGAGAATAATCCAATGTGTGTTTTTCCTGCAGTGCCCATTTATCGACGAGTACATATTGGCTTTGCACAGTAAGATAAGGACCAAACCTGTGGATTTTCCTGAAATGTAAGTTCACACCACCACTCCATTAAAAAGAGAAACAGCCAGCTAGCCAGTCAGCCACCTCCAGTCGGTTCCCAGCTCGGCTCATTATCTTCACCATTTGCCTTTTATTGCATCAGCAACACGTCAGTGCAATGCCAGCATGCAGTAAATGTCACCTTCATGTGATCAAAACAAGCAGTGAAAAGGCAAACCGATTGGTAATACACAAAGCTTTCTTCTTTTTTGCCTCTTTATTCAATGCACACATCTCCTCGGTGCAAGCGAGAGCTAGACAAGTAAAAGTTGCAAAGTGATGAAGTCGCTTCCCCCCAGCCAACAGAAGGTAATTAAAGGAGACATCACATTTGTCACAATTGATTTGCCATAGCAGCAAATCAGCACCATGCAAATATTCTTTGACGAGGAATTACAATTCCGTCATTGTGCAGCTTTCAAATATGTCTGACAATACTTAATTGAGCTCATCATTAAAAGATTTGAAGACAAAATGTCTACTCAGCTTCCACGGACTTCACAGTCACTCCCACACAGTCAAATTTGAAAGACCCCAATTGTCTTTTCAATAGCTCCTTCCAAAATATCCCTTCAAATCAGCATGTGAGAGATTAGCACAAGCCGGAGAAGAAATTCTACGGCCCGATCTGTGCAGTAAATCGTTTACACCATCCATGAGTCATTATGTCCATCCATTTAGTCCCACTCATTTAAGTCAGTGGTCAGTCAAGCGTGCATTGAACTTGTGAGTGTGCATTTAAAACGAGGCTGCTAATTGTCGCTTGTGTGCTTAACTCTGCTTGATTTAAAGCGGATCTTTTATTTACACCTCACTTGCTCAAATGATACTTATCTGTGCTATCACATTGAGACCATGGTATAATTCCAAAACTTGTCCTAACCTGTACAGCTCTGGTTATTTTGTATAAAATGATCAGGTTGCAAAAGTGTGCACACCCTCTCAGAACTGATGTAGCTGTGTTCGGAACGTGTTTATTTCTTTTGTCTGCATAGCTAGATATAGAATTTTATAAATATAAATCAATAAATAATAATACTCAGTTCTGACTGATGCTATCAGAGATGTAATTTTATTATCATTTTATTTACACCTCACTGCTCAAATGACACTTATCTGTGCTATCACATTGAGACCAAGGTATAATCCCAAAACTTGTCCCAACCTGTACAGCTCTGGTTACTTTGTATGAAATGATTAGGTTGCAAAAGTGTGCACACCCTCTCAGAACTGATGTAGCTGTGTTTGGAACATGTTTATTTCTTTTGTCTGCATAGCTACATAGAAATTTTATAAATAATAATACTCAGTTCTGACTGATGCTGTCAGAGATGTATTTTTATTATCATTTTATTTGTACGTTGGTGACCAACTCCAAGTCTGTCTCTAGTTTTATGAGATGTTCAAGATTTACCGTTGGAGATTTTTTTTTTCTCTTCCTCTCGCTCTAATGCGGAGGGAATATCGTCTTTGCCGCATAGAGGCCATTCAGAACAGTGAATGGCGTCGGTCATCTGACAATGAGCAAGAGTCAACGCTGAGTCTTGGTGTGTTGCTTCTATTCATTGTGTATCGGCTTCTTATCAACCCCGTGTGCAAAAAGATATTCTGCTTTCAAGGTTGTCCCTATCTTGGATGAATTGAGCTTCGTGTACCTTTCAGACCAAAAATCAATGAAGAGTTGCGGACTTTGATCTTGCGGATGTTGGACAAGAACCCAGACACTCGGATCACCATCGCTGAGATCAAGGTAACGTGGAGAAAAAGCAAACACTGTGCCCAGATTTGCACACTTTTGATTTGTGTGTTTAGATGGACCAGTGGGTGACTCAGGGTGGTAGCGACCCCCTACCTTTAGAGGAGGAGCACTGCTCTGTGGTGGAGGTGACAGAAGAAGACATCAAGAACTCGGTCAAGTTTGTTCCCAGCCTCTCCGCTGTGGTAAATAACTAGATCATCCATTTGCAAAACACACATGCTACATTCATCAAATGTGAATTTCAGATCTTGGTGAAAGCCATGTTGAGGAAACGCTCCTTCAGTAATCCATTTGAGTGTCCCAGTCGGAGGGAGGAGAGGTCCATGTCTGCACCCGGAAGTTTGCTCATGTGAGTCCGGACATTAGCTGTTTTTGTGAGCAACGTTTGTCAACTAGATAAGGTTACTGGCAGTCGGGGCTCTCGCCGCTACTTCCCTCCTGTCTCTTCTTTCTATTCTTTTCTGTTAGGTGAGCCGAGCCGCAGCTCGAGCTGCTGCTTTGTCTTGTCACCATAGCGCCATAATTCATCCTATATTTGTATGCAGGGGAGCTTTACCGCTTTTGTAAGGGGTTCTTTGTGTGTTGGTGTCAGACATCAGTGATAAAAAAGCTATGATAGAATAGCAATTTTTACATATGACTCTAAATAATTATATATTTTATTAGAAATTATTCATTCCTGTGTTGTTTTAAAATCTACTTAATTATGGATTTTTTTCCTCAGCACTTGCAGATATAACGAGAAGCTTTTCAGAAGCATTTTTTTTTTTTTAAAGACTAACCATTTTCTCGGAAAGCTTTCGAGCCAATGAAAGCACGCGAGAGGACAAAAAAAAAAAAATCCATTTATAAGCCAAGCGGCTCAGTCGCCACGATAGCTGCAGCATCAGTAACAAAGGGAGTCAGCCAGACAGCCGCCCGCCGTCTTTTTTAGCTTCTGAGGCTTTTGGTTGACAAATGCCTCTTGGTCTTTTCTCCCACTTTGCTGCAGGGACTCTTGGCCTTTCCGGCCATCTTTAAAACTGCACCCATCACTCAGGTAACACGTGCCATATACACTCACCACACACATCATGAGGTACACCTGCTCATATAAAGGGATCAATCACAAAATATTACAGTGTGACATAAAAAATATTTGTAAAAATAGAAATGCTGTAGAGAAACACCCAAGTGTTGAATGTCTCTTTCACTTTTTAAATTGAAATCCAAATTCAGACAATTTTTTTCCGGTAAATCGTAAACTGGATGAAATGGGAGAAATTGTTGTATCATGCAATTACATTCAAAATAGCCAATTAATCGACGGAATAATCAATACTAAAATGTCTCTCAGCCTCTCTGTAATGGTAAAAACACAACTATATTGCCACTGCTTTTGTATTGAGCTCATGCAAGGTGTACCTAATGTTGTGGCCGGTGAATGTAATCTGTCCAACATCCGCTGCACCACCAGCCTCTGCTCGTCTCGTTCTCGAGGCCAATCAGCTGCTCCCTTCCCACCTCTGACTTTCTTTGTCATCTCGCTGCTGCCATTTAATGGTGCCAGATGTCGTCCTTGTGTATTTAAATGCTCATCCTTGCCTTTTTCCTGCTGGAGATGCCTGGATGATGAAAGTCATTCTTATTTCTTGCAGAAAGAGCAGCACCGGTGATGGACCCAGAGAAGGAGAGCTGGAGGACTTGCATGAAGATGAACCCTCCTCTTGAATTTTCTTTTTTTTTTTCTCTTTGCTTCAAGCACTGTGCGCTTGTCACTTTGTCTTCTACGCAGCAGGCACGGAACTTCTATATTTTGCTTTTTATACCGAGACTTGCTTTTATTTGCACTTGTTGGCTTCAGAGAGAGAGACTTCCTTTTTTTATGATTACAGTTTGACCAATTTTCTCTTTATATTTTGGACCATGTGTCTTTGAGGGAATGACGACAGGACTTTTAATTTTTAATCAATGATGGCTTATTTTATTATTGTATGTGGATGTCTAAAGGTTTCCACAATGGTTTACTCATTTATTGCCTTCATAACGACAACCTGCTTTCGAAAGCAGAGCTTTATTTCATTTTAGAATAAATATTCCGTACTTCAGATTTAGTATGTGGACATTTATAAGAATTTAGCATGATTTTGCTATCTTACACCTCCACTGATTTGGAATGAAATAATCAGGCTCAAGTGGAGACTTTCACAAAAATCTGTCATTTAGGAATTCCGACGATTTATGCAGAGTACCTCGTTTGCATTTTAATGCTTGAATGGAAATCATCTGGAGTGAGTGTTTGAGGTCAGAAGCCCATACGTCGCCAAATTCCAACTCATCCCCTAAATCTCATATGAGGATTGGCAGTGAGATTTTTTTTGTTTTTTTTCAAATTGTATTCTGTTGTTTCTATTTTTCCCTTGCATGGAATTCAACTGGAATTATTTCCAATGTTGTCATCGGCTGCTAATAGCAAAGGAGAGTTCCGTTAATGAGGTGTATTTCAAAGTCCCGAATAGACATAGATTTGCACTCTATTAATAATAATAATAATAATAATAATAATACATTTTATTTATAAGGCGCCTTTCAAGGTCCTCAAGGTCGCCGGAAGATTAGAAACAGGGACCGCTTTTCTCACTCCTCCAGTAAAAGATAACGAGGGAGCGATGCTAGAATAGAACGGACATAGGAAAGTGGTTTACATATTTATTCAGTTCACAGAATCATAAATACTGCTCACAGCCGGACCGCTATTGCTTCAAGGCAGACTCATATCTTAATGATTCTGAAAAATGTGGCTGTATCTTAGCGATGAGGGGATTTCTCAAAGAAGGGCTTTTACAATTCTTTTGAAATGGTCGAGCCTGTTTTGTATGCAAAACATTCAATGTAAATAATTTGTGTTGACTTGTTGTGTGCTAGCGCGTCTAGCTAACCCTTTTGTCCGAACACTCAGGCTGCTCATCACACTGCTTGCACTTTACATGACTCCATTTCCATATTTTGACATGAAAGACCTGCTGCATCCGTTCGCAAACAGTCATAGCGTCGATCCCCCTTTAAAATAGATGCTTTACTTATTGCTGCTTATTTGCTTTGAACATCTTTTGTGAGAATATTTCAAGGTTTTCAACTGTAAAATTAGCTATTAAATGTGTCACAAACTACTGAGGCGCTGATGTGTATAAGTGATGATTTTTTAAAATTTATTTGTCAGTAAACCTCTTGAGTCAGGATATATTAGAAGAAGCCTTTGCGGTATTCTGCAGGTCTGAGATGAATAAATAACCTGCATGTTTGCTTTTCTGTGACTCCTTGATAAAATTTTTAATACTTGCGGGAATGCATGTTGTTGACCATTTGTACCCAGCGGCATCTTCTGTACATAGTTAATGTATTCAAAGTATGAAAACAGTGCGTTCAAAGGAGAAAAGAAATAAATGGATGCTGCTTTGAAAGTTTTTTGGGGGTCAACTAAAAGTGTAGGAATATGAGCTTGCTGCTGTGTATTTGACTGTCCTATTATTCCATGTGGAAGATCTGTGTTGTGTCGTTTTGTACATTACTGCATGTACAGCGCTTAACACATTTGTTCGACCACCATCGAGGCTTTTTACATGGTTTGTTTTTACCATTTTTAACAAAGACTTGGAATTTATCAGATCTAAATTTAATCAATCATACCATTCAACCACTAAAATAATTTTCCCCCAGAAAATCAAGAATAAAATTATTTTATTCTTATTTTTTTGGGGGGTAAATTTGAAAATTCAACAATGACAATTACAAGCATATCTTTTTGTTCCTACTGCATTACACAAAGCTGAATTATCATTTTGGTGGTCCAATCCATTTGTTAAGCACTGCATGCACATTGTAAATATGTACTTTATACAGTATATATGCAAACAAAGCTATTTTTGCATGCCTTTTGTACACCTTGATTTAAGAGACAATAAAATTGAAACACATTCCAAAGGTTTTGCTTTAATGCCAAGTGCCATTCTGGTATCAATGTATTTGGGAATTTTATGAGGATCACGCAGGGATGATTTTTCCTCGCCAGCTTATGATGCTCAGTCAGGTAGATGACAAATTGTCCTTTTCAGTTCATTCAGGCGTGTAGACTTCTTTTTGAAGGTTCCGCTGCATTGCATAATGCATCGCAGCCACTTGTGAAATTTCCGCCTTTTTCACGTTCCTCTATGTTGCCGCTGTCCCTGTTAAAGAGCAACATCTCAATCAATCATCGTCTCAACCATGGTTGACTTTAGTTAAACACTTATATTAATATTCCAAATTTTTGCAGTTTACAGATATGAAAGGCCCTTGAATGACAAGAAAAAAAATAATTCCTTACTTTGTATTCATCTGTCTCTGTACTGCCTGCTTCTGAATCTTGGTCCTGCATCAACAGAAGCAGAGGACAACATCCGTTAAGAAGAAAATTCATAATGGGTATGTTAGCATGATACAAATGTTTTAAGGCATAAGATTTATGACTGCAGTGTTGCAGTGAAGCAAATGGATGACCTGTCATATCAATATTAACACCTCAGTGTGTTGCTTCTTTCCAAGTGGACTGTTCTCATTTTTGATCTTTGCTGCCATCTTGCGGTCAAACTAACAAGTTCACTGTTTATAGCACAGGTGGCTTACCTGTTCATGTGTGTCTGTGTACTTGAATTTCATGTTCTTATAAAATTCTCTTTTGGGGAGCAAATACAGCAACACCAAGTCACAGACGATAGTAGCCTGAAAAGAAATTATAACACAATTATTGAGATATCTTTTCATTTCAGGTCAGATAAATAAGAGTGAACACCAACGTACCACTCCAAAGATGCCCACCCCGGAGCCAATTGCTGTCAACGTTGGGATGATATCAAATTTTCTGCCCTGTTAACACAGTAAAAGAGTTTCACATTTAAGAAAATTAATTTACCTGCAGAAGTTCACAATTTAAAAAAAAAAGAAAATAGTTTTTTTTAGCTTAGCACCATCATTCTGATATAGATTTGGCACCTAACACTTTTTTTTTCTCCTAAGTAATCTCAGTAAATCCCCCCCCAATTAATTTGTCAGTGTCCCTATTTAAGTAAATGACTTACCATTGATTGCACAATGATATCTAACCTGATGCCAAAAACCTTTAGTAGGGTTCTTGTTTGTTCCTTGCCCTCCATATAATGTTTTGCATACCTGAAAGAGTTACGGAAATACAACATTATATCCATCCTCCTATTTACTATTTTATGACCAACTTAAATAATCGGTAATGTAAAGAATTATGTGTGCACACCTAAAGTTGTAGCCAACTGATGCTCTGGCCTTGTCCTTCTCTTCAGGGTTTCCATATAGTCCGTGGAAGCTGTATACAGGTCGACAGTGTTTGACATCCACATCAAAGTTGCACGTCCAGTCAATCACAATGCCAATGGCCCCTCCCTTTCAAAGGAGCAACACAAACGTTTGCTGCTTTTATTGTCATGTAACGCAATTTGTGTGGCTTTTGTCAAACTTACCACTTTGGCAATGTTTTGGAATTGAAAGCCAGATTCCTTGACTATGTCTCCCAGTCTTAATATGGGACACAGTGGTGAGTCCGTTTTGTGGTAGAGACATTTGCTGATATATGTCCCATCAATACCCTCTACTAGGTTACTCCTGTAAACACAACAACAATATTTGGGAATTTTATTCTAAATGTTATATTAGAAGTCATCGATTTTCTGTAGCACAGTTTTTTCCCTGAATATTTCTCAATTTTGTATAATTAATTTTGTATTTTGATTGCTTCATGCTCCTCATTTTCCTTATTCTTTGTGATTACTATTTGAGGTTCCTCTTGCTCCCGGTCCTTCCTGCACTCCAAAACCATGAAAAGCAATTTGTGACGGTAAGTGTCAAACAAAACTGAGCATTGTTTATATTTTTATGTTGTTTATATTATCTGAATTGAATTGAAAAGAACTTTTGCCTGCAATAAAACAAAATAAGCTAAGCCATCTATTGATCATATATTTTATGATGCACAATAGCATTTTGTCGATATTTAAAAAACATAATTGATTATGTCGTCCACCATGGTTTGATTTATTTTGGCAGGTAACCTATATTAGTTCTTTTCAATATTTTTGCTTGTTCTGCAAAATGCTTCATTGCATCATCACATTTTGATCATACCTTGTCACACCAAAAATGGGGAATGTTACAGTGTTCTTGATGAACAGTGTGAAGTTCTCCGCAGACATCAACAAGGGAGGGCTGGAGGTGAAGAAGGAATTGGAGAAATGTGATTTCTTTTAACCAGTCTGAAGAAATGGGACAATTCAGGGTTTGAACTTACTCTGGTATGTTGTGATCATTCTCAACAGGGCACCAAGCCAGAACTTCACAAGTCTTTGTGGTGTTATCACACACGCCAGTCATACGACCTTGAAAGAAAAAAAAAATCCATCATTAGTGCAGCACTAACTAGGCACATTTTATTTTGCACGAGGGGCTGCTGGGGGTGGAAACCCAAACATGTTCTGCTTCCACTCGACTTATCTTTAATTAGCATCAACAGCAGCTAGCAAACTGTGAAGCCAAGCAGAGAGTGAATTTGCTATTTCCCTTATCGCACCCTTTTGTGATTTGTCGTGCTTTGGATGAGAATTTTCTGGAAGTCACTCGGCACAATCCTTGGTGTAGACGCTCATATTTATTGTTTTTCTGCCTCAATATCTTGATCATGTGGAAGACAGTTTGCGTTTACTTGCTTAAGGCGGGAATTGAAAGCATGCTTGGATGAGAAGCAAGACAAGCTAGAAGTAAACACAATGTCGCTTGGCAAGCACTAAATTGAGGCCACAAATGTTTGCCAATGATGAGTCGTTTTTGCATGCCTTCCTTCATCTTCTAGCCAAAGCCCATTTTGCAAACACAAGGCTGTCAAACTCTTTATCTCATCCGTCCTGTCAGTATCATCATGGCTTTGAGGTGTTTAAGGAGGGCTAGAAGTCTGAGACTAAATCAAATAGGAGAAGAAAAGCCTGCGATGATCATGCTTTGGTCACAGGCTGTCAGGATTTACCGTGTCCCGTACGTTTGAAACTCCCTTTTTCGCAGTCGGCGTCTGAGCTACAGTTGTGCTTGCCTGGGAGCTGTTAGAAATAAGAAAATGATGTTAGCTTTTTTAAAAAGGAACCAAAAGGAGGTGTCGTCCCCTACTTTGGTTTCTTGTCATAATTAACTCGAAGCGGGTGAAGGAATGACATACCTCAGGACACGTTCCCATCTTTTGTCCTTCAGTTATGATGTAGTTAGTCATCACCACAAATGAGGAATCTCCCTGTGGTTTAAAATGAGAAGACGAATATTTAGTAAAAAAAAAAAAAATCCTGAGTCTTTAAGTTATTTAAAAGTAGCTTTCTAGTCTAAAAAATCAAGCACCTTTGGGGGAATTTATCAAAAGGCTGCAAAACTCGGCCTTCAGGTGGGGACCGTGAGGTCAAATTCAAAAAATCCTACTTTTGCACAAAATGTTTTATCTGTTGAAGACGGTGCTTGCCGGATGACTTTGCCATGAGCTGTCGAGAGTTTCACCTCTACTTCGTTCGAGAGATAGCTGAGAAATGGCTGATGAGTCACTCCAAGCTTCTTACATGAGTTCTTTATAAACAGCCTCTTCTATGTAAGCACTTGATGGAGCAGCTGTCTTTATTGTAAGGTTTATTTTCATGGTTATTGCATATAAAATAAATGCACACGTCGGCCTACTCCAAACAAAATGGCTGTTTTACATAAGCCGGTCCTAAATTGCAAAAGGGTCCACACCCCAACACCTTACACAGCGAGCAAGACAATCACCGAGTCTTTGTTCTTTTTTTCTTGACCTTAACAGGACCCAGGAACATTTTAGGTAAACAAAGACTGTGGTCTTTTCAACGACTGTTTGCTCTGTGTTTTATGGGAAGCATGTAGAGATCATAAAAGACACCTTGATGTGAAACTGAATCTGTGCTCATCTGCTCATGTCCTTGTCATATCTGGCATCAAGTCAAGCCAACGATGATGTGATAAAAAGGCGAAGATGACCCAATTTGTTTCTTAACATTGGATGTGTCTCAACAGTGACCGACCTGCGGTGGGAAGACATATTCGGCCACATCCCACAGTTTCTCCACCCCGCTCACGTTGGTGTAGCCCACTCCTTTCATTTTGGTGAAGACGGAGCTGACGGCCGTGTCTGTGGACTGGTAGCCTTTCTCGTAGATGAACACCCACCTGTACGGGACAAACGGTCATCACCTGAGACTTCAGCTCCACCCTTGGAAAACATCTATGCTCACAAGTAAGAACATGTGTGATGTTGACATGCAACGTTGCTATCCTGGCTATGGCAGCGGCACACCTCACAAGTGATTCATCAGCGTTGCATAATGTCATTTCACTTCTTCGAATGTCCCAATGCTTGGAAAAGCTTGAAAAATGCCAGTCCACTCGTGAAATTGAGATGTGTATCTGCCACCGGCCTCTTGATGTGCTGAGGGCTTTTCTCCCTCTCGGCGTGCTGCGCTGCCGCGATTACCCGTCATTGTTTTCAAAAAATCTGTCCAACAGCTCAAACAATGACTTTTATATTCATTCAAATGTGACATTCCAGGAATTAATTAGTTTTTCTTTTTCTTTGAGGCCATTAATTTACTTCTGGCTTCGTCCACGGATGACGTGTCCTAAGATAAGACATTTTTAAAATATTTCCCTTCAGTAAATCCAAATTGAAGAACTGCAGGCAGGTCAAAACACTGCTCTGTACTGATTGGCAGAGAATCGGGCTGCAGTTCATTGTTATCTTTGCTAGTATATGTCCCAGCCTGTTCATCAAATATAATTCCAGCGAAAAGGTGCACCCCCCCACACACACACACCCACACACACACACACACACACACACACATAACCCAAACAATTTAACATGAATGGACATGCAGTCCTGTCAAGTGGGCCAGAAGAAAGCTGACCTCGATGAGACATTTAGTGAAGTCAACACGTGTGTGTGAGTGTGTGTGGATGCACAAGCAGGTCAGTGCATTACTCATCTTGCATGTTTGTCTCATCTCAAAGAAGAACTAACAACACGACTCACAAGGTCCTTTAGCTTCAGACACTTTTCATATCCGAGATGTCTACGACGACCATAATGAGGAAGGTGTCGAAATTCAGAAGGCCGCTCAGTCTTACTAAACAAAACAAAGTTGTGTAGTCAAGAGTCTTACCCGATGATGTAAGCCAAGACCCCCAGCTGGATGAGGCGACACACCACCCCTACTCTCCTATTCCTCACCAGTACCTGCCGTGGGGTCTCGTACTCGAAGAAGAAGTCAGAGAGAGCGTTGGTGATTTGGCTCTTCATTTTTTGGTGCTTGACCCAAACAGAGGAGAGGAGGGGTCTGCAGCACCCAAAGACTTCTCCTCACCACTGACGAAGATCTTCTGCCTGCTCTTCTCTCACAAGAAATGTCGGATGCGCTTCAAGAGAAGTCTTGACTTCCTCCCTCCCTCCCTCCTTCTCTCTCTCTCTCTTTCTCTTTCTCCCTTCTGCACTGCCTCTCTTTTGCCCCACCAGGATGTGGATCTTTGCATCCATTCCCTTTTTTTTATATCTGGCACATTTTTGTCTGTATTAAAATGTAGCAATAGTTGCCCCCCCATACACACACACACAAAGAGCCTGTACTCCCTTTCAGCAATCAAACCTTATCGTTAGTCTCTTGTCACACACTTCCTGCATGTGAGGCGGAGATAGACGGGAAAAAAAAAACACTGCCTGTTTGCCTATTCCTGAAGACACTATTTCGAGTCATTAAGACTTCTTATCAGGATTTTTGTGCAGTGGCATGCAACAAATGATACAGCCGCATTCTACTTTGCATTTCTAATTTCAGTGCATAAAAGTTGTAGTAAATGTGCAAAAATTATCCCAAAAAAATGCTTTCCACTAGTATAGTTTCTGAAAAAAAGTTTTTCACTTGTTTGGCTGTGATCTTATCGCCAAAGTTTGATTACAAGTGCGTCTAAACAGAGTAGCAGCTGTGTCAACACTGGCTGGCTAATGTTACTGGGACTGTTCTCATAATTTGTTGCATGATATTTCATTTTTATAGCTCCACTGGTATATATATAGTATATGTCAATAAAGGAGATTATGAACTTCATAGCCACCTCAATGAACCATGATTGGTCTTCAAGACTGAGGTGTGACCTGGGATGGACTTTTTGCTTCATACTGCAAACTGGCCATATGAGATGATTACCAGATAATGCCCAAATAAATTCAAAGTATTCATCAGGCCTATACAAATATTGACACAAATGAAAAGTTGCTTGTGTTGGGGAATGAGCAGGGCTGATTGGGTGTCACAGATCAAGTAGAAGTGAACCAAGAATTTGAAAATTAGATAGATGAGGTAGTCAAGGCCGCGATTGGACGACAGGAAGAGGAAAAGGAAGGAGGAGCAATAGAAGTGGGCAATGTCCAGGCAGGAAAAAGGATAAGCTTCTCCGGGGTAAGACTAGAGGTAGAACAACAAGAGGTAGTGGGAGGATGAAGAAGGAAGGGAAACAAAAAAAAAAGTCCCTGGCAACACTTGACCTAGAGGGGACGGTCTTCAGACTGTCTGACTATTTCCTCTTTTCTCTATGAACGCAGCAAACTCTCAAGGTTCTGACACTTTCCCAAGACAATCAGCTAACACAGCAGGATGAGCGACTCAAGCCTGGCTGCCCCACGTTTGACCACCTTAGTCTAAGTTATTGAACTTTGTTATTGTACTTTGTTATTGTCTGCTCTTAAATCCACCTGATTATGATACCTTCTCACATCTTGGCTGACATATAAATGACACTTTATAGACCACAACTAAATGAGGAAGGATGTATAGCACATGTGTCAAAGTCAAGGCCCGGGGGCCAGATACGGCATAATTTTAGGTGGCCCGCAAATACAAATTATGCATCGAATTAAAATTCCAAAATTTCTAATTGTTTTCACTTTTGATATTGATAGCCATTTTTATTACCATTCATTTTTTTAAATAATTTTTATTTTCAAATATTTGATTTCAGTCTTTCATTTTTCAATATTTGAACAGGTTTTATTAGTCTGTTTTGAAAACTAGTATATACATATACAATACATATGAGACGTTCATACGTTTTTTGGGGTTGACAATTTTAATGGCCCTTTGAAGCAAATTATGACGATGATGCGGCCCACGACAAAAATAAGTTTGACACCCCTGATTTATAGCCATATGTCAGCTTTAATATTGTTAGTAAAATAGTCATATTGAGAATAATTAAAAAAAAAAAAAATCCACATTTTTCAGACAGTTTGATCAGCCACAATTATTAGGATGAATGTATTGAAAACAATGCATGCTTATAATTGTTTATGTTCGCGGGTCTGGCATTAGACAGAAAAAAAAAGTTTGGCACTGAGGCCATGCCTAGCAAAGTGGAGCTATTACTCAAGTTAATTGTTTGAATATCAAATGCTTATATAGAAAGACTGGAGAAACATTTGAGGCAGGGAAAGACAAATGCAACAGCCAGACACAAAAGTATTTCTACTAAAAACAAGTGAAGGTTATTTTCTGAGTGATTCCAGAAAAGCTTGGCTTAGATACAAAAGCTTCTTTAATCCCTGACATTAACCTAAGCATGAGAAGGTCGCAATAATAATTCTTGCTTGAAATTGTGGGGGAAAATCAACTTCAAGTCACAGGGTTTTTGTTTTTGTTACAAGTTGCGGCCAGTCTGTGTTTATTTTTAGAAAGCACTGCGGACTGTGTAAATTGCAATTTAATCAGCACACATTTACAACCGCTTTGTTTTTTTTGTTTGTTTTTTTTTCCCCCCCGCCAGCTGACGATGCTCAGTCAGGTCGACGACGAATTGTCCTTTTCAGTCCATTGAGGCGTGTAGACTTCTTTTTGAAGCTTCGGCCGCATTTCATAATGCATCGCAGCCACTTGTAAAACTTCTGCCTCGTTCATGTTCTTCGATGTTTCCGCTGCTGTCCCTGTTAGAGCGCAACATCTCAATCAATCATCATCTCAACCATGGTTGAGTTTACCTCTATTTTTCAGATTCACTTTATGTCGCTCTGGAAATTGTAACACTTTTTAGTTACACGTATAAATTTTAAATATCAAAATGTTAATTAAATATATATATATATATATATAATTAAATATATATATATTATATATATATATATATATATATATAATATAAATATTAAATATTTCAAATCTTTTGCAGTTTACAGATATGGAGAGACCTTGAATGACAATTATTGCTTATGTTAATTGCTTAAATGATAATTGCTTACTTTGGATTCATCTATCTCTGTACTGCATCTTTCTGAATCTCGGTCTTCGTCTTGGTCTTGATCTTGCTCTTCGGCTTCGTCCTGCATCACAGAAGCAGAGGACATCACCCTATATCTACTCGAGATTTGCATTTGACCCTCTTCTGATCTTTGCTGCCATCTTGCGGTCAAACTAATAAATTCAGCATGAGAACGTTCCAGTTAACGGCATACGTGGCTTACCTGTTGCCCATTTCCGGGTGGTGCGGATTTGAATTTCATGTCCTTATAAAATTTTCTTTTGGGTAGCAAATTCAACAGCACCAAGTCACAGACAATAGTAACCTGGAAACATTTTTTTATAGCTGTTGAGATCTTTTAATTTCAGGTCAGATAAATAGGAGTGAGTACCAACATACCACTCCAAAGATGCCCACGCCGGAGCCAATTGCTGTCACTGTTGGGATGACATCAAATTTTCTGCCCTGTTAAAACAGTAACAGTTTCACATTTAAGAAAATAATTTACCTGCAGAAGTGCACAATTAAAAAAAAAAATTTTAAGCTTAGCTTTAGCTTCCCATTCTCAACACTTTAGTCAATAAATTGTAACAATAACGCTAACATTGGCATTACTCACCAATGCTTCCACAATGATATCAATCCTGATACCAAAAATTTTCTTGAGTGTTCTTCTTTGTACATTGTCCACCATATAGTATATTGCATGCCTGAAAGAAATGACAATTTTACGTCTATCCTCCCATTTATCACCCAATGGTAGAGCTGCATGATTCTTTCCATTCTATTATCTTTTTAAGAAATCAGGTCCATATGCACAAAGACTCGAGAAATATGTGTGCATACCTAAAGTTGTAGCCAAGATTGTCTTTTTCTCCATAGTTTCCATATAGTCCATGAAAGCTGTATTCAGGTGTACAGTACTTGATATCGAAATCAAAGTTGCACGACCACTCAATTATAACACCAATGGACCCTCCCTTTCAAAGGAGCAACACAAACGTTTGTTGCTTTTATTGCCATGTAATGCAATTTGTGTGGCTTTTGTTTTAGGCTTAATCAATCCACCCTTTATGTCAAACTTACAATTCTGGCAATGAGTTCGAAATCAAAACCAGATTGCTCGATTAAGTCTCCCAGTCTGAATATAGGACACAATGGAGCGTCCGTTTTGTGGTAGAGACATTTGCTGAGTTTTGTTTCCGACCCTTCATCCACAAGGTTACTCCTGCAAACACAAAAACAACATGTGGAATTTGTATTCTATATTTTGCTGTATTGTATATTAGCAGTCATTACTTCTCTTCAATATTTTTACTTGTTCTGCAAAATGCTTCGATGCATCATCACGTCTCAATTTTGACCATACCTTGTCACGCCAAAATAGGGGAATGTTACAGTGTTCTTGATGAACAGTGTGAAGTTCTCCGCAGACAACAACAAGGGAGGGCTGGAGGTGAACAAGGAATTGGAGAAATTTTACTTCATTTAACCAGTCTGAGGAAATGGAACAATTCAGGGTTTGAACTTACTCTGGTATGGTGTGATCATCCTCAACAGGGCACCAAGCCAGAACTCTACATGTCTTCATGACGGGATCACACTCGCCAGTGAAACGACCTTGAAAGAAAAAAAAAAAATCCATCATTAGTGCAGCACTAAGCAGGCACATTTTATTTTGAGGGGCTGCCGGGGGTGGCAACATTTTCTGCTTCCACTTGTGATCTACTTATCTTTAATTAGCATCAACAGCAGCTAGCAAGATGTGAAGCCAAGCAGAGGCTGAATTTGCTGTTTCCTTTATCGCACCCTTTTGTGATTTGTCGTGCTGTGGATGAATTCACTGAGATTTTTCCAGAAGGCTGCTTTTTGCACGAGTTCATCTTTTAGCCATAGTTTATTTTGCAAATGCAACGTTGTCAAACTCTTTATCTCATCCGTCCTGTCAGAATCATCATGTCTTATAGGTCTGAGACTAAGTCAAATAGGAGAAGCCTGTGGTGATGTTGCTTTGGTCACAGACTTTCAGGATTTACCGTGTCCCGTACGTTTGTAACTCCCTTGTTTGCAGTCGGCGTCTGAGCTACAGTTGCTCTTCCCTGGGTGCTGTTGGAAATAAGGAAATGACGTTAGTTTTTTCCAAAAAGGAGCCAAAAGGCGGTGTCGTCTCCTACATTAGTTTCTTGTCATAATCCCCTCGAAGGGGGTGAAGGAATGACATACCTCAGGACAACTTCCCCTCTTTTGTCCTTCAGTTATGATGTAGTTCGTCATCACCACAAATGAGGGATCTCCCTGTAGTTTAGAATGAGAAGACAAATATTTAACAGTCAATTAAATCGTTGCATATTCATGTGTGTGTGTACAATCTTTTAGATGTTTTCAGTCTGAAAGTCATTTATTTTTATTTTCATAAACCATGACAATTTGATTTACGGAATTAAAAACAATAATGACTTAAGAAAGTAGCCCAAATATATTTGATTAGTATTTACCAATATACATTTGATTATCTACGTTGCATGTGTCACCAACAGTCGTCATCCAGTGACCAACCTGCGGTGGGAACACATAGTCGGCCACATCCCAGACTCTTCCCGAATGGTCCCCTTTTGTGTAGCCTACTCCTTTCACTTTGGTGAAGACAGAGCTTACTCCATATTCTTTGGACTGGTAGCCTTTCTCATAGATGAACACCCACCTGTACAGGTACAGGTGTACAATCGGGCAGGTATGTAAACTTCATCTACACCAGGGGTGTCAAACGTTATACAGTAATCCCTCGTTTATCACGGTTAATTGGTTCCAAAAACCACGCGCGATAGGTGAAATCACCAACAAGAAGTACTGGGCAGGCTAATGAGTTAGCGGAAAGATGTTAATTCCGCGAAAACGGACTTCTAAAGAAATGTAAACGAACATTTGGAGCAATACTACATTGTGCTAAAGGTTAGACATATGTTTCCTCAATTTGGAAGTTTTATTTTGACTTTTAAATGTTTTTTTTAATTTGGAAAAAAAAATCCGCGATGTAGTGAAGCCGCGATAAACGAAACGCAAAGTAGCGAGGGATCACTGTACTTGTATATGCTGTTTTATTTTAATATGTCATTTTTGTTCCCTAAAACTGTGTGTGCGTTTGTGTGATCGTGTGGATGCATGTGCGTCACTCATCTCTTACGTTTGTCTCAGGCCATTCCGAACAAGCTAATAATTTCTGGACAAAGCAAAGTTTTGTAGGAAAGTCTTACCCGATGATGTAAGCAAAGACTCCCACCTGGATGAGGCGACACACCACACCTACTTTTTTATTCTTGACCACCACTTGGCGTGGGGTCTCATACGTGAAGAAGAAGTCAGAGAGGGACTTGAGGAAATGGCTCATCTTCGTTTCATTGCCCATTCTTTCTTGTCTTTCTTTTCCACCTCCGCCTATGTCACATTTTTCTCTGTGTATTCTAATGTTGCAAAAGTTGTTGCTCTCCACGCTCTCATATGTGCACGCAAAGAGCTCGTATGCCCTTTAATGCTGACGTCACCATTGATAATGAGCCGAAAGTTGCGTCACAGATAAATGTAGACGATTTTGTCGTCTTGACGTGATGGGAACACCATGACGAAAAGTACAAAGTTTTGTTCGTCTTGCCGCAGAGAGTGACATGTCCTACGTCCAATGCATGCTTGCTTACAATTTTGTGGAAATTTCCCCTAGATGCTGGGCAAGTTAATGATTTGACTATCAATCAATCAATAAATAAAATAAATGTATTATTAATTGCAGGGCATGACAAATGCAACTGAGTCACAGCCAGAGACAGGAATGCATTTCTACTCAAAACAAGTGAAGGTTATTTACTGAATGATTCCAGAGAAGCTTGGATTCGATACAAAAACTGCTTTAAATAAAAAAAGGGTGTATTTTTCTAATAAATTGTTTCCAAGCACAACTTACAAAACATACTTTCAATATTTAAGATATTTGAAAGGTTTCAAAGCATGAATACAATAATATACATTCATAGTTATGACCGTGCAAATCAAAATCAAACATTGTAGTATTTACAAAAATATAATTTGAAGAAGATTAGAATTTAAATTATTGGAATAATTGAATTAAAAAAGAGATTTAAAATAGTTTCTATGAAATTAAGCTGAAGACGTCATTTGGCGACTCAGGACTTTTTTGACCTGCATATTGATGACGTCAAACATGTGCGACGACGTTTAACACGTCGGCCATTTTTTTTTTTTAGCCTAAGAGTAAACAACCGCGGTGGCACCTGCACGCATCTACGCGTGAGCATGAAAACCATTTTTACTTTCATTTGCTGGCATCGGATCGAGACTTAAAGACGCGACATCGAATGCCCTTAGGAAATCTTGTCTTCTAGATCATGCCCTACGATCCCGACCACCCTCCGGCTAAAAAATTCAAGCCGGGGTCCGTTTTCTTCCGCCTCGACAAGCAGAAACCTGGTATGCTGCTGCCTGGGAAGGCAAAAGCCACCACGCCGATCGATGTTCAGAGGAAACAACTTCCCATCTATCAAGCGAGGACTCCACTTTTGAGCCAACTGAGACAGCTTCACAGTGCTATTTTGATCGGTAACGTGTCCCACAGTAATTCTCAACAAACCTAAAATGAAAAAAAAATGTTCATTTTTTAAGTGCATTCAAAAGTCTGCCCCCCCCCCTCACACACTCACTCCTATGTGATCAAGTACATGAGATGAATTTGACTCTAAGGAAAGTGACTGTGTGTAATGTCAGATGTCCTGATTTTTGACAAGACTCAATCTATTATTAGGTGAGACTGGCTCGGGGAAGACCACCCAGATCCCCCAGTATTTGTATGAGGCAGGGATCGGACGCCAGGGTCTTGTTGCCATCACTCAGCCCCGCCGAGTGGCTGCGATATCACTGGCTGGGAGAGTTGCAGAAGAAAAGGGAACGCAACTTGGGAAGCTGGTATGTCCGCATCATCCATCAAACCATGAACAAACTGATTATTATTATAGTAATACACTTAATTTTACCATTGTTTGTTTTATGATGAATGATTACTTCTACTACCAGTACTTATAACTGCAACTATGTTCAGGTGGGCTACACCGTACGTTTTGAGGATGTCACATCCCCCGAGACAAAGCTGAAGTTTATGACTGATGGAATGCTCCTACGCGAGGCCATTGGCGACCCCTTACTGCTGCGCTACACCGTGGTCGTCCTGGATGAAGCTCACGAGCGCACTGTTCATACAGATGTGCTTTTTGGGGTCGTCAAGACAGCTCAGCGCCGGCGCAAGGAACTTGGCAAGATTCCTCTTAAAGTAGGTTTTATTATGTCCTATTTTAGTTTCTTATTTCTTGTGAATTGTTACCCTTTTGTCTCATTGTTTTTCTTTTTTTTAACCCGCCCAGGTCATAGTGATGTCAGCTACAATGGATGTGGACCTGTTCTCGGAATACTTCAACAAGTCGCCTGTACTATACCTGGAGGGCAGGCAGCATCCCATTCAGATCTTCTACACCAAGCAGACTCAGTCTGACTACCTGCAAGCTGCTCTTGTCACCGTGTTCCAAATACATCAGGTAGTCTCCAAAGAAAAAAAAAACACAAGTAAATAAATGAGTGAATCATTCAAAATATTTTTCATTTGGGAAAAGGGTTACAAAAATTTCAATGCCACACATTACATTTATTAACAAAATTGCCCTTTATGGAGAGTTGCTATTTGTACATCGTGGGAAAAAAAAATGCAATGGGTTAAATATCTGCAAAATTTACAAACCTAAGATAAAAAGTTATCCTCCTATGATACAACAAAAACTGTAACAGTCTCATCTATGCGCAGGAAGCACCTCCATCACATGATATATTGGTCTTCATGACGGGCCAGGAAGAGATCGAGGCTCTAGCAAGGACATGCCGGGACATTGCCAAGCATCTGCCTGACAACTGTGGACCTATGTTGGTCCTCCCTCTGTATGCGTCACTGCCTCCGGCGCAACAACTCAGGGTCTTTCAGGCAGCTCCAAAGGTAAAAAAGAAATCACAAGTCCAGAGTAGACTTTCAATGAGTTTTAAATGCACGGGAAATTTATTTTGCTCCTCTTTCCCCTTACCAAGGGTTGCAGGAAAGTTATCTTATCAACCAACATAGCTGAGACATCAGTTACAATATCGGGGATCAAATATGTCGTTGACACAGGGATGGTGAAGGCCAAACGTTTCAACCCTGGTGAGATCATTATTGTGAGGTCACAAATGAGATTTTGCATAATTAAAAACAGACACTGCATACGAAATAAATGTGTATGTTGGTTTTGAATTGGCTCTCAGAGAGTGGCTTGGAGGTTCTGGCAGTGCAGCGCGTTTCCAAAGCCCAGGCGTGGCAGCGAGCGGGCCGGGCCGGCAGGGAAGACTCAGGAATTTGCTACCGTCTCTACACGGAGCAGGAGTTTGATCATCTCATCCCTATGACTGTGCCTGAGATTCAGAGGTAACCTTAGTCTCGTTTGTTTTTATCGGGTAATTACGTGCTCACCAAATAGCTCGTTGTTTTCTAGGTGTAATTTAGCCAGTGTGATGCTCCAGCTCATGGCTCTCGGGATTCCGGATGTGATGAATTTTGATTTTATGTCCAAGCCCTCCCCGGGTAAGAATTGAAAAGATCACAAACCGTATTTGCCGATCACACCATGAGCTGCAATTTCCACGACAGATGCCATTCGCTCAGCTGTGGAGCATTTGGAGCTGCTTGGGGCTTTGGAGAGGAACAACGGGCAGGTTCTCCTCACTGCTTTGGGGAAGAAGATGTCAAGCTTCCCCCTGGAGCCAAGATATGCCAAGGTAGTATTGTTTGAAATGTTTACACACAAGAAGGAAAAAAAAAGAACCAATCACATCAGTAGGACACTTTGATGCTTTGCAGACCATCCTGCTGTCTCCCAATTATTCCTGTTCCGAAGAGATTTTGAGCATCGTATCGCTGCTGTCAGTGGACACCGTGCTGTACAACCCTCCAGCACGGCGAGATGAGGTTCTCGCCGTGCGCAAGAAGTTCATGTCCAGCGAAGGAGATCACGTGACACTCCTTAGCATTTACAGAGCATTCAAGAAAGTCGGTGGGAATAAGGCAAGTGTTGCACGTTAGTACATCGTTATCACATATCACCATGCGACTTGACGTTTTTTTTTTTTTTTTTTTTGGATAAAGGAATGGTGCCGAGAGAATTTTGTCAACAGCAGGAATATGGGTCTAGTGAAAGACGTCCAAGCCCAACTCAGAGAAATCTGCCTTAAGGTACATCTCCACAAATCCTAATATCACGTCTGCATCTGCTGGGAAAAACTTACTCACGATGGCCGTTCTGCCCAATAAGTGAAGCCATTTTTGAGTTGACGTGAAAACAAAAGAGAACTATTAATTTTTCTGTTTTGCTAATTGTTCCGTCAGCTGAACTTAAAGCTGGAGTCATGTGGAGCAGACACAGGGAAGGTTCGCCAATGCCTCGCCCACGGGATGTTTATCAACGCTGCGGAGCTTCAACCCGACGGCAGCTACTTAGCCCTGGACACCCACCAGTCGGTGGCCATCCACCCTTCGTCTGTCCTTTTCCAGGCTAAGCCGGCATACGTGGTGT
Source organism: Syngnathus floridae (assembly GCF_059516105.1). NCBI lineage: Eukaryota > Metazoa > Chordata > Actinopteri > Syngnathiformes > Syngnathidae > Syngnathus > Syngnathus floridae. Next base: position 7,652,511 of record NC_142427.1, on the reverse strand, counting down.
TCAATGAGCTGCTGCACACCTCGCGCTGTTACATGAGGGACTTGTGCCTGGTGGATCCTGATTGGCTGCTCGATGCAGCGCCCGACTACTTTAGTCGCAAACTGCGCCCCACCAAGAGCTAACCGGGTATGTTTCGTGCACCCTCACTAATCCAGGGATACAAATCCTTGATTTCCTAACAGTAGGATTTCTTTTTTTTATTGTTCTTCACTGATTTTCTATTCATGGTTAAATATGTTCCTGTTACGAACAAAAATCAGACACCGGTAGGAAAGGAACTCTCACATAAACCCAGGACCCCCTCTATGTATGATAGGTTGCATCTTTTGGACTTCTCAAGAAAGCTTATTGTATTTATTGATAGGATACACTACCTCCTAGTAAGTCAAAAGTTTCACCGCGGCATGAATGTGCACATTGATGTCTCACTCCGATTTGTCAATTGGTTCAACAATCCCATTTTGCAACGGTTAAACAGGAGTTTGTTGTGGGATGTTTGAATTCCTTCCAATTTGCGTGCATTTTAAAAGTATATTCTCACCTTGAATACGAATCACAGTTTCTCATTCGTATGTGTATTCTTTGCCGTGAATCTCGGACTAAATAGAAAAATGTTTGGAAACCAAATATTGATTATAAGTTCCAAAGAATGTTCAGGTAGACTCAACTGGGCCTTGTATTGTATTGACTTTATACAAAGTGCGCTTGGGGATATTTTACAGGACACATTCATTGGCTGTACAGTTGACTCGGGCAATAATGTTTTCGAAAGAGTTTCTTTTGACAAAGTATTGCAGCATGTCGACGTGATAAGAATTGCATTTTGTAATATCTGTACCCACTTGTGCATGCTGTTTTGACGCCTTTGCCAAATACAACACTGGCTCGTCAGGGAAAGACGCATGAAAGCATCTCTAGTTTCTACCTTTTGATATTGTCTAGGTAATTCAGAAAATGTATGCTATGCATGGAGAAGGAAATTATATCTCATTTTACTGGTTCTTTTATCAAATTATAATTTGTGATAAAAGAACCAGTAAAATAATTGACAATTGAAAACAGAATGAACAGGAAATTATATAGTTCTTTCACACTTTGCAGAAAGTAAATCACAGATTGGGAAAGAGTTGGAAGCATCTTTTGTGATTTTGTACACTTTGACTCAGGACTGTGCCAGAAATAACTTAAAATATTTTTACACAATGTTGATCATGTTAGAGCAACTGCATGTCATGTTATAATAAAAAATAATGCATTCGAAAAGGTTATTTGAGTTTGACTTTCTAACCCAGCACTGATTCAAACCAATACTGGGTTATTATTCCTAACTCTTGAATTAGGATTTGACCAAGCGGGGTTAAGGGATAAAAACTACCCACACTTTGCATCCATTAAGGCTACCCTTATTAGATTACAAGTTGGTCAGTATAGTGGTGGTTAAATGTAATACTCATTTTACTAAACAACATTTTGTAAGAATAATAAACAACTGTGATTTGCTGTCGACCAGCCTCGGGTGCACCTGTGACCCTAATAAAGACAAATAGTATTCAAAATAGGCCGGCCTTTCTTTTGGGGCCTTGATGACAAACTTCTGTAATATAAGGGTCGAACATTTATTAGACTTCAAAGATGATGCTATTGTGATGTTTTGTAAGTTGGGGGGGGGGATGGTTGAGGGTAAAGGGCCAAAGAGAGCCCAAATAGGCAAAAATTTGCTAGAGTGAGCTGATCAAAATTTAGGTAAGTTATCACTTTATGAACATTGCCTCTGTTCTGTTAGTGTCCATGCTTCTAATGATAACAGACAAGATTATGATTGTTCTGTAGTATCTCGCCATAATGAAGCTACAGGTTGCAGGCAAGCACTAGGAATTGCATAAACCCACCTCATAAAATAACAATACAACTTTATTTATATGGCACATTACAGCTGCTTCACATACAGCAATAAAATAATCACAGACTTTTTCTCCATTATAATAAGTAAATTTCCCATGTGAGCTTTCAGATTTTACAACTTTAAAAAACACGCGAATGTCACATCCAATATGGCGGTTACGCTGACGTACGAATATATGCTAATGATTTATTGCGAAAAGCTTCCCTTACGTCAGACATTACTTCCGGTGCATAGGTCATAGCTACGACAGGTCAATGTGTCCTTCCACACACGTGTGTTGCGGCATCACACTCTAGCAGCCATAAGATACCCGGTCGGAAGTGCTAGCTGTGTCTCCGTTTTCAAACATGCTCAAGTCGGTTGTCCGCGCGGTGGGAGCCGCTCTCCGCCTTCCGAAGGCCTCCACAGCACGGGCTCTGCCGCTTAGTTGCCCGACATTGTGCTCGCCAAGCGCGGCCACAGCCAGACCCTTCACCCGCTCATTCTGGATGATGAACGGCAACGGAGCTTCGGGGTACAGGCCAAAGCTGTTCACTTCCAAACTGTTGAATCCATCGGCGTCGTGTGGATGCGGTGCTATGCACACAGAGGGTATGGTTTTAAAGTTGAATTAGTTACAAACCGGCTTAATGGCGTATTAAGAGTGCATTAGGGTGATCGTGGCTTATTTTAAAACATCCTTTTTCGTTAAGGAACCACACAGGACACTTTTTGGTTGTCTCTCTTGATCTGGAGATCAAGATGACTTGTCTGATGTGTATTTTGTTCTCCTTTTACAGGTGACAAGGCATTTGGGGAGTTTCTATTTGACGAAATCAAAGAGGAGAAAAAGCTTCAGAAAAGCGGGGTTCTACCCAAGATATCCGGAGGTTGGGAACTGTCAATGGATGGCACTGAGGCGCTACTCACAAAACGCCTTGCTGGAGAAAAGTAAGGCACTTTCTCTCTGTGCTCTATTTTGGCAGATCTCTAAATTTTGGGTTTGACTTTTTCTCTTCGTCCCCTTGCAGAATCACAGTCACGTTCAATGTCAATAACAGCATTCTACCAAACTTTGCTGATGACGCGGAGCAAGGAGAGCAAAAACCAGGGGAAGAGGTACAAAAAAAAAGTCCAGAATATTGTTTGAATGACCATCTTAAAATGATAAAAACCCTATTTGTCCTCACAGCCTGAAATTTTGTCGACGCCCAACTTCGTTGTTGAAGTTACAAAAGAGGCTGCAAAAGATACACTGGTGATTGACTGTCAATTCCTTCAAGATGAGGTAAGAACAAAAGTGGCAGCACAACTCGCGACGGCCGTGTGGCTGATCTTGATCTCCTCTGGCTAGTTGTCACATGGTGAAGAGGAGGAGAGCGACATCTTTGGCATCTTTGAGGTCAGCTTCCAGCCAGAAGGGGATACAGACTGGAAAGAAACTAGCTACACACTCACCAAAGACTCTCTGAATGATGTGAGTATTGTCACAATAACCCCGTCCTGATGGATTTCAGTTTCTTTTTGCTGCCTCACATTTTCCCAGAAGTCTGGATTTACACGGCAGATAAATGTGTGTTTTCCCAGGACCTCTATGATCACATGATGGACTATCTGGCCGACCGGGGTGTCGACAACACCTTTGCAGATGAACTGATGGAGCTGAGCACTGCCATCGAACATCAACAGTACATCAAGTTTTTGGAAGAACTCAAAACCTTTGTGAAATGTAACTAATCTATTTATAGAGTCGAGGTGTTCCATTTTTATGTGGTCCACACCAGCCGCAACTAATGCAAATATTTGTAGCACTTACTCAAAGATCATGTTGCGAGTTAGGTTCAATATTGGACAAGATGTGTTCTGGACATTAATTACGTATATTGTTTTTTCAAGGTCAAAATGCGATTAAAACAGTTCATCATATAGTTATCGTGTTGTAATTAATTTTTATGTTTGCTAATTGAGTGTTACACTCATTAAACATTTTTTGGGCAATCTGGCCTAAATAAAAAAATAACAGTCGAAGACTAAAATGAAATATCCAATAAAATAAAAATCCGCCCGAGTTTTCAATCTCCAAACGGGGAGTCGATATAAATAGATAGATTAAAAATATTAATGTCCAGTGAGTGATTCACAATAAAAACTGTAACGATGGTTTATAAAGTTCATATATACACAGGTTCTGTGATTCCCAACTGTTGGGATCTTTATGTAATTTCACTTTAATTATTCCCCCACCGCGGTCACATTGTGTTGTTGCCTTAAAAAAAAAAAAGTCTATTAATAATTACCACCTTGGGCTTCCCTTCGGGACTTTAACACCATCGAAGTGGATAGAATGCCATTGCGCAATCGTGCGCTCAGGAAAAAGTAGTGTGGCCGAAAGAAGCTCCCCAAATCCGTCACTGCATTAAAGGAGTAGCAGAAGTCATGACCGTCGCATTTTGGTGAATTCCAACCAGGGTTATGGCGGATAAAGAAAGACTTGCTTCTGTCCACGACTCCTTCGTTTCCGAGGCTTACCACGCTCGATCGACTGTCAGCGGGCCATCTTACGGGCCTTATACCTACACGCAGGTCATTCACAGCGGACACTTTATGGTATCGTCGCCCCACCGCGACGCGTCGCCGGGCGGCGTGAAAGGTGGACGCTGCCCGAGGTACGACTTCGACACGGTGAATCGAACCTGGTGCCAGACGTACCGCTACGGGCCGCGCAGCTCCGGCAGTCTAAGCATCGACCCCACACTCACGCGCCTGTTTGAGTGCATGTCCTTAGCCTACAGGTACGTAAAACACCACGATTGCTTGTTACTTTGAATTTTAGCAGCCCCAAAATATATTTAAAACTTAGCGGAGGAGAAGTTTTTGCTTTCGTTTGTTGTGCAACAACTTGGAAACTTAGCTGGACTTTGATTCGAGTTGGCTGCACTGGATAGATTTGAGAGTAACTGAACTGTTGTTGCAATGATGACTATTTTTTACTTTTCATAGTGCTTTATTTCCATAAAGTACAATGTAGGCTCATTGGATAAATTATTTATTTACATTCTATGTAGTAATGTAATGTACCTTTGATTTTAAAATGTAAATAATAATGATCAGCCATATATGATTTGATACGAGGTCTGCGAGTTACTTTGGATAATTGTTTGGATCCTCAACTAATGTTTCACCTTTTTTGCTGCATATATTTTTTAATAACGAGACTACACTGTTTTTCCCTCTGTAGCAAATTGCCATTTCGGCTGTTTTGTGAGCGAGAGCTCCTGATGCTCTTCATTCGAAGCATATTCAAATGTGCTCTTTGGCTTGGCTACCTAGCAACTATTGAGTGTCTCACATTAGGAGTCTCTGGAAAACCACAATTAGCGAGATGTAGTCCCATTTGTCAAGATCGAATTACTCCTTAAGGCACGGGTGTCAAACTCAAGGCCCGGGGGCCAGATACGGCCCACCACATCATTTTATGTGGCCCGCAAAGACAAATTGTGGATCAAATTTGTGTGTCATAACTAGAATTCCAAATTGTCTTCACTTTTAACATCTTTTTTTTTTTAAAATATTTGACCAGTTTTTACTCATCTGATTTGAAAACGAGTTATTTGTCAGTTTGTTTTGTAGCTTTTACAGTTTATAATATGAGGTGCTCATGCATTTATTTCATAATAGTCCTCCGAAAGAAGCTATGACTACAATGCGCCCCGCGAAAAAAACGAGTTTGACACCCCTGCCTTAAGGTATGAAAAGGAAAGCAACACCATTGTTTTTCTCTCCCCCCCCCCCTACCTTTTTAGCGGCAAGATTGTATCCCCAAAATGGAAGTCTTTCAAAGGACTGCGGTTACTGTGGAGAGATAAGATTCGTCTAAACAATGCAATTTGGAGAGCATGGTTCATCCAGTGTGAGTCTACCGTCTGTACATGAAATTGACATCATCTACGCAGGACCTGTACAGTGGCATTTTTTTTTTTCTAAATACTATTTAGATGTGAAAAAGGGGAAAAATCCCGTGTGTGGCTTCAACACCCCATTGGAGGGATCTGAGGCAGATGCCCACAGAAAGCCTGAAGTAAGTTATTTCTTTTAATGTGGATTCCTTAATATACACCAATAATTATCTTTTATTCATACAGGCCATTGTATTAGAAGGCAGCTACTGGAAGCGGCGGATTGAGGTGGTCATCAGGGAGTATCACAAGTGGAGGATCTATTACAAGAAAAGAGTGTGTATTATATTTATTAATTAATTTGTTTATCCCCAATTCCACGCTTACCTCTATTTTATTGTTCCTTTGCAGCTTCAGAAAGAGAAGGATGGTATTATATCGATGCTACAAGAGGTAAGTTTTTTAATATGATGCATTCAAAAGCTTAATATATGTAATTTAATGCTAAGAAGAATGAAATTGTTCAATGTAAATACATTGAATTCAAAAGGAGCAATAGCACATTTAGAAAGTTTATCCTTTTTGTTTGATTTCAACTCAAAACAAACCTATTGCACATTTAGCCATCGACATGGAAAAGCAAGACATAAAAAAATTGGGAGTATTTTTCTTCAGTCATGCAGAGGTTTTATCCAGCAGATGTTGTTATCAATAAGGTCATGATGTAGACTCCATTAGGCAGAAATATCCAGTAAGCCTAATGGAAGCAGCAGAAGCTACAATTAATTCAGGCTCATCTATTTTGCCACTTAGCTGTGTAAACTAGCTGCTGGTCAAATCCAAATTCGACAGGAAGTGACGGAGCTTTGTGATTGATGGGGGCCACCAGTCAAGTGGGGAACTAATTCTGAAGGTATAGATAATATTTTGACCAGCTGCAATACAAACATGAAGTTTGACCCTTGAAAAAAAGCTTAATTTTGGCTTTAAGTATTGTACTTGTGAATTCTCTATGATCATTTTTTTTAAAATGTGGGTTCATCATCAGTCAGATAGCTGGTGAGGAAAATGGTGGCTTGAGATAAAAACGTCAACAACAAAACTTGCGTCACGTTTGGGCAATTGACGCAAGTTCATCGTGAGTAGCGACAATAACCCGCACGCTTCTTGAAGCCTCGTTTTTTTTTGTGTAGGGAAAAAAAACTCAGTTTAATCAAATCTGACCTACTTTCTGAAATGACGGATTAAAAAAAAAGTAACCGCACCTTCAGCTGTGGCGTCACATTTGAAAACAAAAGACGGTGAGAGAAAATAGAGGCGAAACAAACCTCATGAGAATGGACACTACCCGAGTGAAAACATAATTTGGTACTTTTCATCCTTTTTTTTAATTTTAATTTTTTTATTTTAATGCATTGCTTTATGCCCAGAAGATTTTTCGGAAGAGTCTATTTAACCAAAAGATGAAAACGATTTAATGTACAACTTTCCTTTTATTTCAGCTTCATACCCGTTTCTACCAACACACACATCACATCTCAATAATATTAAAAAAAAAAATGAATGAAACGTGCATAGAGGAAAATCACTCCAAAAAGCCAATCACCGGAAGTCGGAAATTGCGTCTGTGCTTCCCACTTTAGTTGATGGGGCCTTAAATCCTCCTATTCACCCGCACGTGAGGATGACTACTGTCGTAGAATTAGGTCAGGGACAAAAGATCGCCCTTCTTATTGAAATGATGAGACGTCAAAATAAATGAACAAACCCGGTGTAATGATTACCTGGAAGGGGCTTGTGCTTTTCAACACTATGCCCCACTTTGTATTTTTCATCACACACGCACACATGGTAATATTTACTCTTTTCTACCCGCACATGCATACTATTCTTCAGTGATGGTCAATCAAGGAGCAAAAACAAATTACAGGAGGAAGAGTCGCGTGCGTCAACGTAATCAAAATAGGCCGGCCGTCATACAGTCCGGGCTTCCCTATAAATGTCATCTCTGGTGTGGATGATCAGAATGAACACATCTTGGGCAGAATTCTGGAAAAGCTCTGTACGAATCTTCTTTTAGACGACAGGTTGTTACTGAGGATTTTTTTTTTTCTGCATTAACAATAATGCAAAATGGGCGATTATTTGAATTTGTCTTGTATATTTTGTGTTGTCTGTAATGACTATGTTTTCTTGGCTCATTCTGCTATCCATGTATCCGAAGGGTCAAATCTGCCAGGAAAAGTTGGAGAAATGGTCCAGTCAGATGTATCCAGAGCCTGAGGCAACACCAGGGGAGGCTCCCATGTTTGACCTGGACTACCTCCTGTCTGACATCTCTGACACCCTGTTCACCATGACGCAGAAGCAATGCCCCTGGGCAAGCAGTGAGCGGCACAACAGTAAGTATCAAATGTTTCCAGACCTTCATCAAAATAGATGAATATAACATTTGTGGTGACATCAAAGTTTGTAGTGTTCCCAAAAGCTATTATGAGGATTTTAGTCTTTTTTTTTAACACATTATTATGATTAGAAACATAACTGTACATATTGACCTTAGTATTTTTTTTTCTGTGCTGTATTTTTTTTTTGGAGGGGGGCAAAGAAGCAGTTTGGTTTAAGCCCTGTGAAATCTGCCTAGTGACAAATGGCTGTTAATATTATAACATGAGCATCAAATTTGCTTTCCATTTCTAATTCTGAATCAGTTGGAAACACAACATTCTTTTATCCAATTCATTACAATCTTTTCTCCCTCCTCAGCATACACAACAAATGCTGATATGATTCAACCAGGCCTGACTCCTCTGCAGCCCAACTTGGATGATTTCATGGATATACCAGGTACCTACATGTCATTTTACTCCCCCCCCCCTCCTTCAGAATAAAACTAAATGATGATATTAAACTGTTTCATGCATGGAGATGCCAACATTTAAAAAGGTATCTCTTTTTGCTGTGCCTTTTCACAGATATCTTCATGAACTCTGGTGTTCAGCCATGTGATCAGATGGCTTTTGCAGACTCTGGCTATTTTGAAAGTTCATCCAGCATTACCCCCGTTGGAGCCACCATGCACACAGCTCCTCAATTACTCGGTGACAGCGAGCTCTCACAGGTACTTGCGCAGGATATGCTCCATCGCAGTTTGGTCCATCAAATCACAAGTGACTTTTTCTGCAGGCTACTTTGTCATCCAGCAGTTTGCCACATGCTTCATCATCTCAAACGGAAGGGCTTAACCAGGACTGCAGCGGCTACCACCCGAGCTCGCTACCATATGGACCCCAGTCGTACGCCGATCCCGTTCTTCCCTTCCCCGGCGACGTTGAGCAGGGCTTCTCCTCAGCCGTTCCATTTTTTTACCCACTCCCGTGTCACAAGTTCGGCTACCACACCAGCGCCGGCGTGACGCCGACCGTCATCACTCACACTGCTTCCACAGTGAGCGCTACGCAGCAAGCTCACAGATACCCGTACCACCAAGGTTATGTGTCCGACCCGGTTCAAGCAGCCCAGCCTTCGGGAGGCGCATCACACTGCTTTGCGGTTCCTGAACAAGTGTCTGCTGGACCAGTGCGAGGGAAACATAAGCAGAAGAAAGAAAGCGAGAGGACATTTGGTCCAACTGTGGGGCTATCTTCTGCTTCCTTCACTGCACCCACGAGCTGCCTGGCTAAGCTGCTCTCAACAGGTGCCCCCCACCCCCTTTTCTTTTTTTTTTATGGCTAAATTGTTTTTTCTTACAGGGAAGACATCGGTGGGGTTTGGAACTACTCACGTAACAGTCAAAGGTCAAAAGTCCTCATCTCCCGGTGCTTCGGTGAGCACGCCTTCAGCAGTAAACAATCTAGATCAACTATCTCACCAACGTTGCTGTAGAAACACATAATTAAGCTACAGCTACTCTCGCAATGTTCTGTCTCGCTCTTTGATTTGTTCCTTTAATAGAGGAAAAGTGCTAAAGATGTTAGATGAGACATAAGTAGAAAATGTAAGCGTGAGGATTTTATTTTGAAGATTCCTTAGTGTGTAAAATGTCTTGGCAGCAGGCTTCCTCCTCCAGAGCAGCTTCATCTCAAGTGCAACATGGAGCTATTTGGCACGGAGTCATCCCAGCGCAGCACAAGCAGAGTTCAGCTCAGGGTCAGAGTCAAAGCTCCAAAAGCTCAACAGCGCCGGCCACCCTGCTGGTTGATGACACTGCACACAACAGCGCAGCCCTTCTCGTTCCTAAGACTGAGAAACTGTCACCTGTCCAGCTTTATGGCACAGACAGAAGTAGCTTAACAGGTAAGCACACTCAAGTGAGATGGATTTTCTTCTCACACTGTTGTGGGCTGTTGTAAAGCAAATATATATGTGTGGTGCTGAAGTGGACAGCTCACCGGTAATTTCAATTTGTCAAAATTTGCGGAGATTAAATAAATAAACAATCGGAAATTGACAGATTTGATTTTCCAGGTTACACAGGCCAGACATCACCTCCAAACCTCCTCGAGAAATCTTCTAATCCTGAATCTCCACATTCAGGCTTCCTGGGGTATGGAATGATAGAAATGAGTAAGGTAAAGTACATCAGATGTTCTTTAATAGGAAGAGGTGGTGCTGAATCTGTAGAAATGCAAGGTGTGATGTTCAACGTCTACTCCAGCAAACAGAGACCAGGAGGATGACTCACATATCAGCTGAACAGAAGAGACGTTTCAACATCAAAATGGGCTTTGACACTTTACACGACCTGGTGTCAACACTTAGTTCCCAGCCGAGCATCAAGGTACATTGAAAGGACGCACGGGATTATTCAACTGTCATTCCAAATCATACAGCGTTTTATCCGCCTCAGATTAGCAAAGCCACCACCTTGCAGAAGACCGCCGAGTACATCAGTAAGATGCAGCAGGAGAGAGCTCTGCTCCACGAAGAAGCTCAGAGACTCCGAGATGAGATCCAGCTCCTGAATTCTGCCATTAAGTGAGACCTTTAGTTGACTTGGAGGCCTCTTTGGGATATTTGAATGGAGTCCAACACACCAAAGCCAAGTTAAGATCGTCTTCATTATTTTATTTTTTTTGCAGTGCGTGCCAACAGCAACTACCGGCCACGGGTGTGCCCATCACACGACAGCGATTTGACCACATGAGGCAAAAGTTCCGGGAATACGTCCAGGCCCAAACTCTGCAAAACTGGAAGTTCTGGATCGTATCCTTAACTGTGAGCGTACAGGGAGGAAACAAGTCATTTGTCCGCTTGTGTGACACAGAAAAATTGGACACATCATTCTTGAAAATACCAAAACAATACATTTGTTTCAGAAAGCAAACTATCATAGTGATTTATTTCCTCAACTTGGTGTCAGTTCAGCATCATCATCGAGCCACTGTTTGAGTCCTATAATGGAATGGTGTCCACTGCCAGTGTGGAACAACTGTGCCAATCCACTTTGTCCTGGCTGGACCAACACTGTTCTCTGCCTTCTCTAAGACCCAGTCAGTCTTTTTTTTTTTATTGTTGATCTTGACCTTTGCACTTGTCTGATTATTTGCGTCTCCATCCGCAGTGGTCCTGAGTTCACTCCGTCTCCTGAGCACAACGACGTCCATCCTAACTGAGCCAAGACTGCTGCCTGAGCAGGCCACCCTCGCTGTCACACAGGGTGACCCCTCTACTACCTTAGACCACTCCATACAGCAACCTGCTCAAGACCATATGCGCAACATGTGATGAAAAAAAAGACTGAAATAATTAGAAGCAGTTATTCAAAATAGAAAAACAACCCGTTATTTCATTTTCATTCAAATATAAAAATACCAAAATTGAAATGCAGCTTGATTTTGCCATTCATTACAACGGCTCAGAGCTGCTAGCATTTTTCGTATTGACCAGCAGATGGCGACAGAAAACAGTCTTCTGTAATGATCCATTAAGACAAAAATTAAAAAACATATATTGCCTTTGAATTGTGGTTCAGCAAGCATTTTGTGTCCGTATATATTGTGACCAACAATTAAAGAAAAAAAAATCCCATGTTGTGTTTGGAGCTCCTTGGTTTGTGGAAGATATTTTTTTGAAAACACTTCTCAGTCTTGATGTAGTTGTTGTATTTTGTTATTTTTAGGCCAAGGAAACACCGGCACGTCTTAATTCCTCCAATAGAGGTCGCTATCACAGAGGTACGTATTCCCCTTCTACTGAACCTCCCCTTCGACAGAGGGCGCTGTCGGGACTATCTGGGGAAAACGTTCAATTCCCCTTCTTTTGCCTTGCCCTCAGCTCCACGGTGAGCTGTCCACTTCAGCACCACAAGCCGAGCACAGGCAGCGGGGACGCGCTAATGCCGCAAAGGAAGAACGAAGAGGATCAAGCCACGGCTGAACATCAGGACCCGGTTTACAAGATTGCCGAACGCACGTCGATTGCGGCTGGGGACGCCTGCGACTCCGTAGCCGAAGACTGCAGGAAAGGTAAGAGTTTTTCCGAAGAAGCTTAAATTGGATCAAGTGTATTGTGGCATCACCGGAGGAAGGATAATGATCGCGTGTTACCGAAGGAGGCATTAGCTTCTTTCTTTTGAGCAGTTTGTTTTATTTGACAAAAGGCGACACGGAAACGCGTTATTGTTGCCCCAGCTTCCCCTCGTTGTGCAGATGGTGCGGTTCTATCGCTCGTCCATGTTTCGCAGCCTCCCCGCGGCCAGCTGCCGCTTCATTGTCAACACGCCCGCCCCCTCCCCTTTCGTCCCCCGTCTGCCTCCCCCTTCGCCTCCAGCTACGGGACAACATGTCACATCTTTCTTTTTGGCCGAGTTAAATAAAATCAGCCCGTGCGGTTGCAAATCTCTACAAACGCACCCCCACTCTGCACTCAAAATAGTGCCGATACTGTAATAATAATAATAATAATTATTATTAGCTGGAATATAAATTTTTGAATAGGGTTACGTCAAAATATCACAGCTTTATGGGGCTCGTACTTTAATTTAATTGAGTAATAGTTTAGATCACAGGTGTCAAACTCAAGGCCCGGGGGCCAGATACGGCCCGCCAGATCATTTTATGTGGTCCGCGAAGACAAATTGTGCATCAAATTCGTGTGTCATTACTAGAATTGCAAATTGTGTTCACTTTTGATATTTTTTTTTTAAATATTTGACCAGTTATTACTCGTCTGGTTTGAAAACGAGTTATTTGTCAGTTTGTTTTGTAGCTTTTACTATATATAACATGAGGCGCTCATACATTTATTTGGGTTGACAGTCATAATGACCCTCCGAAAGAAGCTATGACTACAATGCGGCCCGCGAAAAAAATGAGTTTGACACCCCTTTTTCATCTATATTTTAATTTATCTATAATATAGATTAACCTGAGATCAGCAGCAATGCAAACCTCCCCCGAGCACTTCTGTAGTGTCTCCAGTTGTTCTCCTGCATTCAAGCATCATTCTGGCAGCCTCAAACTGCTCCTCCTCCTGTCCTACTTCCCTTCTCTCAGGAAAGGGAGGTCATAGGGAACATTTAAGCAGCTGACATTGGAGGAACAGCAGGAGAGCTCTCTGCTAATACAAATAGATGGAGATGTGTGGGGAACATTTGTCAGCTCAGCCTCTACATAAATCTACAACGGAGTGCCACGGGGCTTTATGCCTTCACATCAGGTGGCAGCTTCTTTAGATTTTGTCTGAAAGGATTGTCGGTATGTGGGAGAGGATGGAGGACAATATTTTTAGTGCTGTGTGAGTGTAAAGGTTGTATTTAAGGTGTTTATTATCTTTCCTGATGGCATCAAAATAGGATTTTTGTATCTGGAGAAAACTAAATTTCACACACCGACGAGCTATGTGATTTCATTGTTCTGTCTCGTTGCTGCCGAAAATCCAACACTGTTCTTCTTGCAAGCTTGTCTCATAGGCTGACAAAATAGCAAGGCAATCTTTCCGTGTTCAGACGTTCCCATATTTTCTGAAGTCGTCACCCAAACGCACGCAGGCGCTTTCTCTGCTGCCACAGTGTGTTTTTGATGTTGATGTTATCTTACTTCAGACCGTTTTACTTTGCACTGCATCTGAGTATAGGCTGGTAAATGGGAACTTACAGCCATTTTTTTTTCAGACTAAATGTCCAAAAATAGAACAGACGCTCAGATACTAAATATGTATACCAGAAACTGAGTATTAATATTTAAGTTGTTTTAGTCAGCACATCTTTATTTTCCTATTTATTATTATTATAATTATTATGTGAACACATCTTTACTGGTTAGCATTCTGTTTACCTTTATGCTCCCCTGAATATAATTTATATTCAATATACTGCTTATGTTTATCTAGTGTCATGAATATCTAATTTTACTTCCAAGCTTGATAAACAATTCACTCAATCAAGAAAACACGAGTCTCAGTGGTCTATTGGTCAATGTATATCTCTTTTGTCTTTGATTGAAAACATTGAAATGAGCAAATCCCTAATTAACATGCCACGCTGAATAGCAGTTACGAGTCCAGCATGAGTGTAATTGCTCCGGACGATCGGTGCCGTCTGACTTAATGAGTGACACTTTCTCGTCGAGTGAAAGCAGCAGAAAGCAGCAGATGACAAAATGTCATCAGAGCTGAGTAGCGCTGTGGGATACAATTCTATTTATTCATCCACGAGACAGAAAATAGGACAGGCTGAAAAGTGATGCTGTGAGTGAAAAAAAAATATGATGGAGACTGTTGACCTTTCCTTTGCAGAACAAAACAAATACAGTATACATAGTATATTGACCAAACATGTTTATATCAATTTGTCAGCTATGTTTTTTATTAAATGGGAGCAACCAGCCTCCACTCAGACATGCCTCTGGTTAACAACAACTTCCTAATATTTTTGGAAATATTTGAAGCATGGGTCACTCGAGCGCGACTCAAACTGCACAGTAGCCTGTATCTATGGCAACCCTACACTTCAGGAGGAGTGTTAGCAGGTAATAGACATGAATAGTGGCTTGTGAATTATTTAGAAGCTTGATCAGGCAGACGCAGCCTGACTGGCCCGAGAGGGAGGACATGAGCTGGCATCCCCCAAGGGAGTCTCGGTCTCTTCTTGGACTAAGAACAGTGAATTTATGCTTGCTTTGCAGTTTATTATATGAAGTGAGGAAAGGTAAGAATGGTTGTTTTCTGTTGAGCAATTTCACGTAGAATCCTTTAATGTGTGTCAATACATTCGAACAGATAAAGATATTCGAAGGGTTTTTTTTCCTGTAAAATGTTCAATTGGAAGAAAATGAGGATAATCCAATAAATAGACAAAACAGCATTTTTGTGATAGAGTTGTTTTTCCCTTCAGCTCATCTGCCTTTTTTATATCTGTGTTCTGCTCTTCATCCATTAGCCTCCGCAGATGCTGTAGCTATGTCGTGTTTGAAGGATTCTGTTGTCAAGGGAAATTTCATGCCCTGTGCTTTTTTCCATCAGAGGAAAAAAAAAGGAAGAATCTATCTATCTCTTTGAGGGTGCAAAGCTAAAAAGTGTGTTGAGTGAGTTTCACATGCTAAGTCCTAACCTTCAAGTTTCCAGAAAGTTACTGTCAAGCGAGACATCAAATTTCAAGCAGCTCAAGTCATTTCTCAGTTCGAGCAAGTTGTAAGTCAAGTCGTTGAAAGCCCAAATAGGTGAAATGGTTGAATTTGATTTCCCTATGTCAATTATTCTTATACATATATGAATACAAGATGTAGAAAAAAAAATCTTATTGGCTTAATTATTTCAAAATATGCTGTATTGCTTTCTTGATACCCCCTATCAGCTGTTATGGGATGCAATGATTACAAAATGTTTAAAAAAAACAAAAAAACGATAAAGCTGAAGTTACTGGCTCTGCAGGGACGTATGCCAGAATGCTGTGCAGGAAACAGATGGTGATGGGGGGAGGGAAAGGGCGCTGCATAGTTAGGTGCGCTGCCTGCCTGCCTGCCTGGCCAGAGGATATTACTTACGGCAAGCCAGCATGGACACACTTCCCAGAGGATTAATCCACTGTCTGAAGAAGGGCAAAGACGAGCACTGGTAGATTAGGGGGATGGGATTATGGTAGTTATTATGTGATCCATTTTTATCATCTTCTAATGTTACAATTTAATTAATTTTAGGGTTTATCCATTAATAGAAAGAACTGTTTGGGACAGAATAAGGCACAATTTAGGTGATTTAAGATTCACGCATTGTCCTATAGAAAGAGACGACAGTTGTCCTTTCTAAAATACAGACTTTTTTTTTTTTTTTTTTTACACTGTAGTAGCTTTCTCAATCCAGAGATTATTTGCTCTTGGTGATATTTCTTTCTTGTGTCTGGCCAAAGGTATTGTGTGACCTTTGAGGCGTGAGCCCACTGGAGTAGCCGCAACTCACCTGACCTTTTCTTGTGTCTACTTTCACCCTGGGCAGCCAATTTTCAGGACGCTACCGCCTCTACGGTCAGATGCGCTCCCCGGAGGACCAGCTCGCCTCAATCAAAGCAGCATACTGGGCGAGCTGACATTGTTAGTTGACTTTCAGGGACATGCTGTGGATGATTTGATTGCAAATAGCTGGTCTACCATCTGTCAGATTTCTCTCTGTGGAGATATCTTCTAGTTCATAGTGCCTGTGTATGTCACATCATCTGTCACAACAGCTTTCAAATTTAATTCTTTGGGGTGAAAATTACTTAAAAGGGAAAAGATCAGTGACTTTCAGCTCCCTGCGAACGTTGACAGTATAAAAAATGAAATTTTAATGATCCGAATGGATCAAAACATTCGCCAGATGATTGAATGGGGCTCTTGTTATTTGTGTGAAATATCAAATCAGCTTAGGTCACTGATGGGATAAATAAAATCGAAATCTACTGGAACAAAAACAATCATGGTGACACCTCTTGGTGGTATACTGTTGAAATAGAAAATTGAGAAGGCAGCAAGGTCGAGAGGTGCTTGATTGGTTCACGGCCAGTTTTAGAAAGCTCAACAAAACATTTTCATGTATTTTTAAATTTCTGAACAAATAGGATATCTTGGAATTTGTCTCCAACTCTATTTTACAGACTCCAATATTGATTTGTCATTGTAATGTGAAGCGATGTTGCATTATCTTCTCTGATCTGATCCACCACAACTTCCTTTGCCTTCTTTTGGAAAGCAACTTTATTTGCACAGTGGCTAGGATTATTGCAGGATGCCTTCTCTGAAAGATGTCTTAATCCTTCGCCTCCCTCGCAGATTAGAGAAGCTTCAGCTTTTTGAAGATCTCTCTCTCTCTCTTTCTATCGACTCTCTCCCCTGGCATGTAAACACATTTGAACACTGATTAGCTCCGAAATGTTGCTTTAGTCCGTCACATCCAAACCCCTAAAAATACACACGCGGCCTTCCCGAAGCAAAGCGCTTCCTTATATTTGTGCCTGCGTCGTCTCTGGAGGCAGCGCAGCGCAGAGCGGCGCCGGTTTGTTGTTACTGCGGCAGCAGCTTCAAATCCCAAGAGCACGTAGTTCTTCCTTGACAGATGGCTGAAGGAGAAAGCTGAACTCCCAGAGAGAGGTGCAATGTCCATAGTGAATTATTTATTATTTATTATTTATTATTTATTATTTATTATTTATTATTTATTATTTATTTATTTTATTATTTATTATTTATGTTATTATTTATTTTATTATTTATTATTTATTATCTATTTTACGTTATTGCTCTTTTTCACGCATGACCTTCGACACAAGAGTCAGGCATTATTTAGATGGAACAGAACAGGAACAGGAGCAACATACCAAATAAGGGAGAAGTGAGCAACCATCTCACCTTCAGCACCCAAATCTTATTTTTTTTCCAGGAGATACGTAAACTATGCAGCCCCTACCCCCACCCCACCTATCTGGATCAGAATCCATGGATGTGTTAAGGTCATGGCAGAGCTGAGAGGACAATTGATCCAAGCTCACGTGGCATCAGTCGATTGGTTTTTCTTTTGGTCGGTATTCCTAGCTCGCCTGCTAACAATCTTCCTGTTTCAACATCATCTAGTCTCAATTGGGGGAAAAAATGGGGAAAAAAATGACATAACCTTGGTGTAATCTTTCTCCTTGGGTGCAGCCGCGTTTCTGGGCTGTCAGCAAACTCAATTGCAGCTCTCTCTAAGTTGTCGATATAACACCGTATTGAATACGCTAATGATGCACCGAGGGAAGCAGGATTTGAAGGGCAGTTGACAGAAGCCTTCTCATAACTGTCCGGGATTGCTGCATTATTGTTGTCATGGAGAGAGAGGGCATATTCAAGGACATCCAATATATAATGAAATACCAGCTTTCTACAATATTTCGAACATTAAAAGAAATACAAGAAAAAAATACGGAAAATCATAACTCCATAGTACAATAGAACATTAAAAAAAAGAAAAAATTATATTGCATTATAATTTTTCCTTTATAGTATATTCATATTTGTTCAAAAGGGAGTAGAAGGAAGCCTAAGCTTATCTGACTTTATCCCTTGTAACTACATATCTTTGATTCTGTCAAGATTTGACCATAGTCAAATATATTAAATAAATAAAAAAATTAAATAAATAGGTATCCCGTCAATATTTTGTCCTTATACATTTTTTTAAACTTAGGTAAGGTACTACAGTTCTTTAGTTCTTCACTACTGGTGTTCCATAATTCCACACCTTTAACTGTTATACAATGTAACTTTAAGTTTGTTCTCACCAAATCTCTTTTAAACATAAGTATTCCTCTTAAATAATAGGCTTTCCCTCCACTCGAACAACCTCTGGATACTGTTTGGCAATTTATTATTTTTTATTTTGTACATGAGTTTTAAAGTCGACTAGGTCGTTGTATTTTAGTGAGTTCAGTTTAATAAAGTAATCAAGTATTAGAGCTCTATTTGTTTCTAATTGTTCAGAAACACAAGAGCAAAAAAAAAAAAAAGAATTCACAGTGCAGGACCGAATTTTATTGGAGGACATTTTAGCTTGTGTCTCTTTTCCCTTCAGACTATATAGTTAATTTTTAAGAGCACCGCTGCACTCAATTCAATTTAAAAGCGGAGGTTACCTTGGAGACATGTTGAGGCAATAGTCTGACATTCTAACTCAACTGAGCAGAACAAGTGTTGGATGAAATTAAATATTCACTTTCTCCTATTAATTTTCTTCAACGCTTTTCCTTATTTGGGTAGAGTGAGCCATTTCAAGATTTGCTCCATTTCAATATATCAGGCCAAGAAAAGTGCAGGGTGACAAATTGTAGAAAATTGTAGACTGACACACAAACACATGGGACAAAGCTGAAGCATCAAGCCCTCTTGAAATAGAGCTTTGACACACTTTGTAGTAAAAACACAGATGGCTCTTAAAGGAATGAATCCATTTGTGCTGCCAAATGAATCATAGCGTCTAAATCTTAATGAGCTTATTGTTGTCTTTGACTGGCTCAGCGCTCACTCTTAATTAAGTGCAATTGCAAGTTCAGCATGGTTGAGAGCTCCAATTTGGACAATGCTTCCATTCTCCATGTTTCAGTCTTATCTGGGCTCACTCTTCATCCTACTATGTGGAACGCCGGCCGGCCGCCCGCCGCCGTGTCTTCCAGCTGGCTTGTTCCGCCTTCATCCACTTAAGTAGCTTTCCACCGGCATCGTGTGTGGATTGTTCCGTATTCCATCCAAACGGGACTTTTGCCATTCTGTTAAAATAACGTTTAGAAAGACAACCGATGATGAATTGGGATGTTAATATGACTGAGTGCTCCAAATGATTGCACTGATGAAGCTGGGGAATTTTTTTTCTGCTTTCCCCCAAAACCCCTGAACACTTTCATTTTGTCAACAACAAAAATCCCTTAAGGGATATTTCTGTTTTATCGCTTCATCAAATATTTGCAATCTTTTTTCTTGAATGTAACATAACCAAAACAAATATACGGACGGATAGAGTATGATGTTGCAGATTTTGCAGTTCGAGTTGAAATCTAATGAATCGTATTTTTGGAGGCTCTCATTAGAGCCTGCAGTCGTATCTGTGAGCTTGGCATGTTTTAATGTTGCAATTTATAAATCTAAATGTGGTCGTTTGTCAAATCCCACAGGAAAGACTTTGTTAGCTTTTTTTGACTCAACGAAAATGAGTCACTCGTGGAAATTTAACCACATCATTTGAGTCATTTGCCTGAAGCAAAGTGACGGAGGGACTTCCCATAATTAAAACACAAGTGAATCATAAATCATCATCTCGCCCCCGAGTTTTATTTTACCTAAAATTGTGCATTGCCGCTTCCTGCTGGAAATCTCAAATTTTAAAGGTAGGCATTGTGATCCCACTTACCGTGAACTGACATGCGTCCGTCTGTCCGTCCCTTTAAATCTGTCAGCTGATCTGGCTGCTCTCTCCGATGCTGTGCCAGCATAAGTGGGCCCAAAAGAGGACAGCATCCTCTTAGTGCTGCAGTCAGCTGACATTGGCCTCCTTTTCCTTGCTGCTCTTGACTTTCTCTCGCCTGCAAGCAGAGAGATTCCATTCTATTTCCACTTATTCTGTGACAATAATGGCCGCCTTCTGGAAATATACACCCACATTGAGCTGTTGGACATTCAGATTTTAGATCATATCAAATTAATATCTGTTACGGTTATATAGTGCATTTTAGTTTCATCCTTAATTATTTTTTCATTTAAATTTAATTTAACCCTAACCCACATTACTAATAAACAGCCTCTTGCTTTAGCCATTCTTAACTTAAAATGGCACTTTTTTTTTTTTGCCACTCTCTGCCAAGGTCAAAAGACGATTCCTTCCGCCCAGCAGCGATGGCCATCGTTCAAACACTGTAATTCAATCACAGAAGCCCAGAGTGAGTAAGCACTCGCGCTCTGACAAAAGGACAATGCGGAGAGTCCGATTGAAGCTTTAAGACTTGGCCTTAATGGAAGAAAATGCTTCAAGTCATGTCTGCTTTTTGTCCCGTCAGAGTGGCAATCAAAAATAGAGTGCACTTAAACAAGGCTATATAATAAAAGCGCTTTCGTTCTGTTATAATAATGTCGAATTGGTGGGACCCCATTCGAATTATAATTTTTCTTCTGTTTTGTACAAACAAAGCAACAGATATATTTTAGTTTGTTAAGACTTGATAGACAGATGGCCGTGCATATGTATGCTCCATGCTGACACTGCCCTGCTGTGTATGATTCAAAATGATATAATAAAATAAAAATACAGAGCAATGGATATGGCTATTTAGACCGTCGTATATTGTGTAAAAAATGTCTTGCAACATGATTGTTTCCTTTATGAAAAAATCTGACAAAATTAAATTAAATTAAATTAAATTAATAAATCTGACTTTGTAATGGATGACCATAAGTGGGCTTTTCAGTCATGTTTAAGAAAAGAAATTATGTACAGTCTAATGCCATGGAGATGTTTTCATGATTATATATTTAGATTGGAAAAAAAAAAAGTCCTTACCGTATATTCCCATCATGTCCATCAGTCCCTTCTCTTCTAACTCATTAGCAGATGCAAATGAGTTTTTCCTCGCTCGCAGGTTGTCCATTATGTATATGTTTCACTTTATAATTGAACAGAAGCATTTTGTCCATCCAGCATTTGCGTCACAACACACAAATCCGACCATTGTCTCCACTCTTTTTTTTTTTCTTCAGTATTTTATTCTACTTTATATCCAAACTTGGATGACACAGCAGGAGGCACTCACAGTGACTAAACAGGATTTTAACAAAATAAAAAGGTTGAAGCCTCCATGAATGCAGCACTGCAGATAACCTTCAGTCCCTCCAAAGGACTTTCAGCTCACGCAAGCACACTTCTCATTTCTGCGAGAAAAAACTATTTGTGATGATCACATTCACATGAGAAAACATTGTCACAGAATATCAAGTCCTAATTTCTGGTGTCATCCATCCTGCTCTTCTGTCTCATGACTCAACTGCATTCAGCATGGCACTCAGCATCGCTAGCAAACCAGTCATGCAGACGCAACATAAACTAGCCGAGATAATAATGTCTGGTGTCTTCCGGTCTGAGCTCGAACGCTCTACGACAGTGATGAAGTGCCTCGGTTTCTCATTTGTGGCTCCCCAATGAAAAATGAAGCCATGTTGTGGGACTCCCGAGTACTGGAAGGCCTTTCTCCAATCACCATCTTCCACTCTGGACTTAATAGGACAATTCATCTTGATCAAAATGTCTTTGTGCCACTTAGAACAGATGAATTTGTGTTCCTGGAAAAAAAACAAAAAACTTTTTAATCTAATGAGCAACCGAGTTGGAAAATAAACTCTGTCAAGAGCGTGGGAGAATAAGCGCTTATTTATGTGTAGATTTTCCGAAGTAGAAGTTGAGCCAAAAACCGCAACAATTATTTAGTCAACGCCGCCAATGAGAACTTTGAAAATAACCCTTATCTTAACTTTTTTTTTTTTTCTGAAATTGTTTCCGGGATAACTGCTGACTCGACTCATCTTTAGACGTTTATTTTTAGGAAGAGCACAGTCGCTGCCAGCGCTGTCGTGAGTCACGTCGGTCAACATCATCGCATCGCCTCAATCCAGTCTTATTTGTCGTTGATGTGCTGCTCAATTGGAACGCAAATCCCGCAGCTTGTCGTGACGTGACATCAAATGACAAACGATCTGCTTCTGGGCTCTTGTTTGGCGTTGAACTTTTTTTTTTGTGGGGCCATTTGCAATTCATGTGTCCTTCATAAAATACCTCTGCCAAGGTTATCATTATACAACCAATTCTTTGGAGATCTGCTCTATATTTAGTCGCAAACAAAATGTAACATGAAAAAAATCTGTTCAATATGCACTTATATAAGCTTCTATCTCTGTAATAGCTTTGCAGATCACGTAATTTATTTGCCTGTCTAAGAGTATATTTTGATCAGAGAAGATTGTGAAGCTTTTGGATTGTAGCCATTCATTTTGCATTTGACAAATATCTTAGCCTTGGCAGATGGCTGCTTTCCTCTACGTTTTTGTATTATCATAAAAGTCTTTAGGAAAGAATCCCTCAGAACTCAACAACGTGTATCTTCATAAATAAATCATTTTGCTGAGTCAACAATCTGTCCTCTTTTGTTCCCTCAGACGAAAGTCATCATGTATGATGCAGCAAGGGTGCCATCTCCCAAGGATGGTACAAACGGGGTGAGCAAGCCACTGGTCCCCGTGGCACGACCAGAGATGGGGGCAACCACGGAAGCGACGGGCGCTACGCCGACAACAGCCCTACAAGCAAAAAGTGAAGATGCACAACCAGGTGAAGAAGAAGAAGAAGAGCCTAAATCACAGCCAGTCTTGGTGAAAAAGCCACGGAGGGAGATATTGGACCATGACAGGAAAAGGAGGGTAGAACTTAAATGTATGGAGCTCCAAGAGATGATGGAAGAACAAGGGTAAGTCTCACACAATTGTTAGCTGTCCTCAAACCACCTCCTCCCAAATTATACTCATGTGCTCTTGTAACAGAGAGCGAATACAGGATTATGGGATGGAGAAGTAGAGACGTGGGGAAATTTGAGACACAATTAAAAGGATGGTTGGAGCCTAATTGGCATGTCGGAGTCATTGTCACTGAGTCACACATGCCTTCAGTTCATTTTGCTTGTAGACTTACAATTATAGAAAACATTCGGCGCAAGAAGCCATGAAAAATAATTACTGTTTCTTAACTAGCAGGTTAATATTTAACCTCAAACTTTTTTTGTTTTTGGTTGGAGCCACCAATTATTTACCGTGTTTCCCGCACTATAAGACGCACCGGATTATAAGGCGCACCTTCAATGAATGGCCCATTTCAAAACTTTGTTCATATTTAAGGCGCACCGGATTATAAGGCGCATAGAATAAACAACTCAAACATTAATGCAATCACAATATAGTAACACTCGAAATAGTGAAATCTATAACAATATATCAATTACTCAACGTTGCTCAAATGTTGATATTACCCATCACAAAATAAACACGTAAACCTTACTTTATTAAATTAGTCCTCATCCACGAATCCACATTGGTCCATATATAAAGCGCACCGGATTATAAGGCGCACTTTTGAGAAAATTTGAGGTTTTTAGGTGCGCCTTATAGTGCGGAAAATACGGTAATACAAGATTGTGGAAAACTTGCTCCAAGTGCCAAATTCAAAGCAGAAAAAAATAGCTCTCCATTTAAGAGTTAAAGCATTTCACAATAGCACTCTGTTGCTTCTTTGAACTGGTCCACCCTGAAATAGAAACGTGGGGGTGTTCATATTGTGCTCCTGTCTTTCTTCCCACTGCCTCTCAATCTCACTTACTCCACTGCGGCAGAATTGATGGTCGCACGATTTAATGGATGCGCAACAGTCCCTGAGCTCGACTTATGGAAGCCATGTTTTCCAGCGACAAACACACAGATAACACACGAACACTTAATGGAGGGATAATGGTTGCATTTCTTCTTCCTGTTTGTAAATCGTGATGGAATGTACAAATGTCAAATGACTGCAATCACAATTCTTTAAACATGCTCATTTGTATAAACATATATAAAGTACAAGCAGCGAGCATGCAAGGGCGATTGTAATATGTCAAGAAGCAGCTAACGCATGGTAATGTGTCATGTGCTGGTTGTGGAAGCCATGAATATAAAGTGCATGTTTCCATTGTGCTGAGGTGACAGCCGCTCAGTTGAGAGATTGGCCAAGAGCAAGACTCGATGGTGCTGTCAAAGCCGCTGGGCCGTCTTCTAGCTATTGCAACGCTCCATCACACTCGTACTAATCTCTTTCTCCACACTGTCAATATGCTGATGGAGGCAGCTACTGTAAGAAGAAATGCTTATTTTTAAATCTCTGGAAAGTAAACACCCATTTTCTAGCGTAAAATGAACCACTGTTTTTTTTCATACGAGCTCGTCCTGCCACAGTTGGGTTGTCACAGCAGGTCGAAGTGCCTGACTTGTTTTTGCAGGTCTTTATACGCACGATTTGTTTTGCTAACATAATCATTTGAATAAAACAGTACTGGTTTTACAAGATCGATGCCATGTACCGTATTTTCTCAAAAGCCGACAGTGCGCCTTATAGTCCGATGCGCCTTATAAATGGACTAAATTTAAACTGGCCCGAAGCATTGTGTCATGAAATCAATCATAAGTGGCCCGCTGAAGACTATGAATCATGAATCAAAAAGACTATAGATCATTATTTTGTGATTATAAAGTAATTTGTTGCGTCTGAAGTTGAAATAAAAAGATATAATGGAGAATGATTTGATTTGGATTAAAAATCTGACATGATGCATTAATGGTGCGCTTTATAGTCCGGTGCGCCTTATATAAGGACAAAGTTTTAAAATGGGCCATTCATTGAAGGTGCGCCTTATAGTCCGGTGCGCCTTATCGTCCGGAAAATACGGTAAATGAACTTGTAAAGTTATTTGCGCCCCAAAACCGATCCCATCTTTCTTCATCTCCACAGGAGTCATATTGTGTGCATTGCTTCTCATTGGCCAATATTTGTGTGATCATGTTTGGAAATGACGGATTATTGAAACCACCCAGAAATGACATTTTAAAACCTTTCTTAATACCTTTAATAAAAGTGGAACAAGCAAAACCCATAGACAGAATCAGTCCCGCTTAGTTGCAAATCCCTGCAGCCAGATTGTAAATCCAAAATCCTCCACAATTAAAATCATGTAAATGCACAGTACTAAATTAATACGGAATTCTATCAAAGCAATGTCATGTACACTTAACAAATGAAACACTAAGGTCAACAAAAAAGATGGCTTGACACACTGAAGCCCTTTCCCGCTTTGTTTTCTTTTTTCTCATGTAAAAGAGCTACAGAGGAGTTCATGCTTCATAAAGCTGATAGCCATCAGCCATTACTCCGCCCCCTCGAAGTCATTGTGTAATATCTGGCCATATTTCTATAATAATTATTTCTTGGAGCTCATTGGAGCTGCTCATTACTGCAGCCATAAGGGCAGAATGTGAGCAGGACGAAATTATTCTTGCAGTCGCAATACATTGAAAATATGATGACCATTGCCATGCTACATGCTACTGCTCCTGCACAGATCGATTAACCTTCTCCAGATGTTTTCAGCACTGACTTCTTGTTGTACCTGCTCAGGTACACCGAGGAGGAGATTCGTCAGAAAGTCAGCACATTCCGACAAATGCTGATGGACAAAGAGGGGGTCATCACCAGAGATGGATCACAACCAGTGTAAGTTTTTTTTTTGCCTACTCAGCCTACTTAGCAGTACCGAGCAAAAAAATGACTCCAACACAAATGACACGACAGAGCTATGGTCCAAATGAGAAATCTTTTTTTTTTTTTTTTTAGCTTTTCTCCTTTCTGAGTTTATGTTGCTGTTTCAGGACTTGATTAAGTGCAACTTTACTTCTCCACCAATGCATTAGTGTGGAAAATTGAGGAGAGGGTAATTCACACTCACTTGAGGCTTCCATAATAGTATCCAAAGAGGTGACTGCTTTTATTACTTGAAATAAAAAATAAACCATATGAAAGTTTTGTTTTGTGCCCTGTAAATCAAATGTCAGCGAACGTCTTGCAATGAGCTCGCTGCCCGACACCATAAGGTCAGCCTCAGTGTGTTTGAGCCTCCATACCTTTGGCGAATTTTTTTTTTTTTAGACTCCCATATTTTACACAGGAACTATTGACAGTGGAAACCTCTCAGCTGTGGCTTAATACATGTCTACACTAGCAAGGAAATGGCTCGGAGCAAACATGGAGGTGCTAGTACATCAATCACTTTGCCCATATCCGCAATATAAATATAATTGCCTTGCCGAATGAGGGCAGCCGATTGTATTAGAACCCAAAAAAGGACCCTGGGTGTTCATTTTGATGACATGTTTTTCAGTTGGAACACAATATGAGAAATTTGATATATTTCAATCATGGTTTTCCGTGAGGGACATTGGCTGCTTCTCTTAATTCTGCAGTATATTTGGAAAAATGGCACAAAATACTCCTAGTTAATAACCCAATTGACACAAAAGCCAAGATATTCCCGAAAGCTGTTTTTCTTGCTACCCAATATGCGTACCTCATTGGTCTGCTCATGCACTTAATGAAATCCAAAAATAAATTGCCTTGATGGTGAGTCCCCTCGTGTATTTGCTTTCACCCTCCTTTACTTTAATAGCTTCTTTTTGTGTTTTCCCTCCATCCCTCCACCCTTTCTTTAATCAGTTCCCCAAATGGAGGATAACAGATCAACCAGAATTACTCGAATTTAAATAAGTCGGTTATATATAAATTTTTGGTCACAGTGCCACAGGGTGGGAGGTTAGGTCAATAACATTGAATTGCATGAGGCAAACAATCAGTGCAATATTTTTTTTACCCCTGCTACCTTTTATTTTGCACCTGTGGTGCCAGCAAGGTCAGATCTAATGCGCAATTGGGGAAAAAAAAATAAGTCAAGCAGGACCGTATCTCCTGCTATAAAGTAAACGTAGTACTTGGGTAGCGTAATTTCCCCGCAGACACTTTTTGTCTTTACTTATTTTTATTGTTCCTTCCTGGTGCAAATCCCGGAATACATAAAAGTAAAATAAACACTCATCAGATTTTTTTCTTTCTATTCTAAGCATGTGCTGCCATGTTTCAGGATCAACCACACACACTACTACCCTGAGGATGACGGTGAATTGGCTGGTGATGAAGACTACTATGCCGATGACTATCAGAGTGACAACAGGTCGATACACACTTTGGTTGAGATCAAAAACTGCATTCCAAATATCCTCACTAAATTCAGCAAAAAATAAAGATGTACTCATGCAGCATTAATTGAAGCTTCATTCTCCATCAGCAATTAATGAGACCTCAAATCAAATATTAAATTGTTCCCTCTAATTGGCACTTAGTGTTGAAATAAGTTACGTAAAAAAATGTCGTGCATTTAAAAGGAAGTGTTCTGAATTTGACCCTTGTTAGATATTTCAAAAAGTCTCTCACTATTTCAGAGTCAAGAGGAAATCAAGCAGCTCTCCATCCCCTCGTCGAAAGAAAAGAAAGAAGAAAAAATCTGGACGTCGAAGAAGTCGGTGAGTGGAAATACGTAGGCTCATTGATTGAGACATGAATAAAGTAAATCATCCAAGCGTTTAATTGTTCTGCATGTCACTATACATCGCTGGCATAGATAGACGAACAACAATGGATTTTGGAACGGTGGTTGGATATCTGACTAAAAGTGACAGAAGCAATTTTTTACAGCTGGCCACATTTCTTTTCTTCTTTCCGCTGTTAGGTTTGGCAGCTCATCTCCGAGCCGCAAGGAGAAGAAGAAAAAGAGTAGCAAGAAACACAAGCGTGACAGGTGTGTGTATTGATAAAGCATGCAGAAAGGCAGCTATTAATGTTCAGGGATTTGAAATCTCACTTGCTATCCAAGGGCAGTCGATTGCCACTACAATGGCCTTTCATGCATTTACCATATGTTGCTTCCATTTGCCTTGGCAGAGAAGACAAGAGAAAGTTGCTAAGAAAGGAAGGAATGAAAGAAAAGAAAAAGAGGCAAGACAGGAAGGAAGGTGCAGATAAATAGTCAGAAGAAATGAGAGAAGGTAAGACAGGAGGGAAATTTGTGAAAGGAGCCGTTGTGAATGTGAATAAAGTCACTCGTGTTCACGCCCACAATGGCGCACATGCCCCTTTTTAACTGCACCAATGCTAAAACGCAGCGCTTTTGCAGATTTCGCTAGACCAAACTTGTGATAAAACTTGACTGGGTTTTATTTTTCATGCATAGCTGAGGCATCCACAACAATACGGGATTATTACGATGCCATAAAATTCATAGAACGACTTGTTTGTGAGAAAAGGCTTTTGGAAAACAGTTGAGATTTGTGTAATGGGGCCATGCACTTGCCCTCAATCGTGCAATCCCACAACAATGAGTTTCCTCAGATCCGCTCGTTCCCTGGTGGTTGCTGCAATAATTCACATATCAGCAGCCTGTGACAGTTTGATTAGGCCTTCTTCACCTTTCTAGTGCTGCCACAATCAGCAGGGGAGGATGTGGCTCTCCTCTGCAAAATAGTAAACTCCCACACTGACCCATTTCCATTGAAACTCTAATGAGGCAGGCAGTGAGAAAATTCATACTGGTCATCAATTGAGACTAAAGATTTGAAAGTCGTTTGCTGCTAAACGAAGGTCAGTCTCCATCATAAATTGCAACATGGAATTATGAGATTTTCTACTATCTTTTCTCGAGCACACGCATGAATAATTCAGTTGTCTAATAATAACCATGTTTACTTTTCTAGGTCGCCATCAGGCTCCAGCAAAAAGAGGAGGTACAGGTATGTGTGGGGGGGCGGGAAGACTGTAAATGATCACATCGTTGTACAAATACAAAATCAGCATGAGGTGTTTCATTTTTTTCCCCCCATCATGATCTAAAAGCTTGATGAGGACCAAAATTCCGAATCTTCTCAGAAATATGAATTCTCAGTACTTGTGTTCTCAAACATCTTCAATGGTCCAAATCTACACAAAATTTGGCACATTTTATTTGGTTTTGGAATTTGGGATCGGTTAGTAAAGAAAGTTAATTATTCCATTGGTTCTTTAGCGGACTCTCACTTTTGTTTCAGGTCGGGCAGTCCAAAGGACAAACATAAAGACAAGAATAAACAGAAAAAGAGGTGAGAACTACATTCTGTTACTATTTTTGAATATCGTAGGTTGGATTCAGCGTTACACAGAATGTTAGAGTGTGAAACACCACTTCTTTTTTTTTTCCAGCTTGGCACAATCTAAAAGTATTCAGCTGTGCCTGACCCGCTTTACATAGAGTCCAATGCATTCGACATTTGTGTCCCTGCGGCGTACTCATCCATACAAATTCTTTCCCATTTATGCACGTGTGTTTGCGTCCGTCGGTGTAGGTCCCCCGCCGAGACCCCCAGAAGGAGTGCACAGCGCCAAGGCAGCTGCGACAGCAGCCGCAGCGCGTCTCTATCATCCACCGGGAGCACCTCCAAATCTCCCAGCAGGTACGTTCCACAAATTACGCACATCTGCATGATTTTTTTTTTTTTCTAACACAGCGGTCGGTCTCACCAGCAGCACGTTTATTTTCCATCCTCTGTGGAGGATTAAAATAAAAATGCCACTCCTTGACCTCCATGCTTGGCATTTCTTCTCAGTCCCTCAAATGTGGACTGTGCACCTAAAATGCATTTTGTGGCTTTGCTCTTCCAGACACAAGAAGGGTGGAAAGAAGGCAGCGAGCGCTTCGCTATCACCGGGCCCCGACAGCCCCACGGCTTGTCATAATGGCGACCCCACCCAGCGTACTCACAATTGCCACAAAAGCAGCAGCAGCAGACTCAACCACACAGAGGGTGATAAGGTGCAAGATGTATGTCATCTCCTCTATTCTACTCACTTAATCCTCCCCTACCCTAACCTGCCCACAGTTTCTAACGTGAAATTCGATTTCTTCTTTTCATCAGTAATTCCAAGGTCACATGGTTGTCCTTGTATGTGATATGTAGAAAAAGCTGCCGCTTTGCAGCTGGCTTTTTTTTTTTTTGACTACTCTCCATCTTGTCCATTGTTCTTGTTTGGTGGCAGCACAGACGACGGGTCTTTGTAGGGATGTGTGTGTTCCACGTTGATGTTCTGAGCGGAGAATTAGCATACTTTTCTCACATGCCATTAAGAAACAACATGATGCCGGAATTGTCACCAAAACAGCTTGTGGTTCCCTACATGTGGTCGCTTGCTGACAGATATGAAGATAATAAAAGGGGAGGGGAGGGGGGAGTAGCAGGTATGACTGGCACCGCAGACCTTTTCAGGTCAAAAGACGATTGTGATTTCAATAATTTTTTTTTCCTAAATCAAGGCAATATTTGTTATGTACAGCAACATTTAGAGTTTTAAAACTGGATCAGTAAAACAAGAAGTATGTGTAATAATATATGCAAAAAAATTATTTTGGATGAAAAATATTATCTTTGACACTAATTTTTATTGTAGAAAGAAAATACATCCAATTTTGTGATGGACTAAACTGCTTCAAATGGAGACTGAGGGCAAAAAGTCATATAATAATATAAATTGAAGAAATTACATGAGAATTTGCTCTGTACCACTTTATTGTGGTTCGAGCCATCTTTTTTTCCAGTATTTATCTTAATACTCTCATAATTTAGTAGTACAAGTAGCATTTTTTGAAAAACACTCATTAAACTAAACTAGGATGACGTCTTTTTTTTTTTTGACACACTGCTGCCTCGTGTTTTGTATTCTTGCATGCGTCTTCCGAGGCCTCATCTGATCTCTGTCTGCTTCTGCCATTCATTCTTCTTTCTTTTCTTAGTCCTCAATCAATCTAAATGGTATTGAACAATTAATAAATGCCCCAATGTCTCTCCTGTTTTATATAAAAAGCACTCAAATGCTTTGGAGCTGCACCAAGTAGGTTAACTGGGTACGTGGAATCGTTTCTTCTTGTCAATCCAGTTGTCTTTCTGTCCAAAAAACAAGCTCTGCTCACTCATTGATCCTCCTCTCCTCCCTCTGGGGGGCATTACAGCAGGATTTTATTGATTAGGCTCCTTTCCATGTCAGTGTGCATGTTGCCTCTAGGTGGCAGTCAGTATCTTCTCTGTTTCTCGCCGATTTTTTCTGGCTGGAGAATGGCAAAGTTTTGTCAACTTTTGGGATGTAGTAAAGAGCCATTGGGAGAGCCTTTCAATATTTCGAGCATCGTCGGTGTTGTTAATCTCCAACAAAAAGTTGTGTGAGCATTCCGGGATGAAATGAATTTATTACTGCAGCTGTGTGGTTTTGCAACCATTCTGTTTGTTTGTAGACAGTTTCAGGTTTTTTTTTTTTTTGCCCCCTGACCAATGTTTGGCTCTGTCTCACTCCAAGAAATTGCTGGATGCTTCTTAGTTGGGGCTGCTCTTGACCAGCGATAGGGAAATGAAGATTCTAGAAATTGGTAACTAATCAATGAATTTGTTATTGGGAAAAATAAAATTAACAATCTTAGTTTTTCCCTCCCTCATTACAGTTGCTGTTATACAGGCTATAAATCACACTGATGGTCTTTATGATTTTCATTTTTATGTCACAGAATCAAAAAAATAATTGAAATGCAACATTAAAGGAATGAATACCTTAATTTTGCAAGAATTTTGTACAGATCGTGCTTAACTCTGATAAAACGAAAGCATCCAGGGATGAAAATGAGACAGTACCAAACAAACAAATGATGCGGGTCAACTTGTCAACACACACTTTTATTATTAATATGGATTTTGTATTATAAAGGGACCCAAGCCATTTTAAATGTGTTTCTCTGTCACCTACATTTAAAAGCATTGGCTGAATTTGTTTGGAATCATTTCCTTCGTAGTGGATAGGCAGTGATTCCAAAAATATTCCATTTAACGTTTTGATTTTAAAAAAAATGATAAAGACACATGATTTAAAAATAGGAGCTGACATCAAAACAGAACTGATGGTAGTATTAATAGTCGTCGTCGCAGTCGTAGAAGATGTAGGGCCAAATATGACTGGGGTCCCTTTACAATGTACCGACTTGCGCAAGCTCATATTAGCAGCGACACTTTTCCTCCTCCTCATCTGTGCCATGTGACTCATTTTTTTTCCCTCCCACATATCTTTCACATTTGCCAGCTCTGCATGCACACCTTACCTCACCTTGACTTACCTTACCTTACCTTACCTCACCTCCCTTCACCCTTCCACTACAATAATAATGAACTACTTTCTATCCCCTCCCTTATTTGGATACAAATATGGCTGCATTTGTACAAGCGAAAAAGACAAAGCAAATCATGTAGTTTCCAGAATCATCCTAATTTTCCATCTGGATTTTTATTTCTCTTCATTTTGTTTTGGGTTTTTTGGGGGGGCTGGTGTTGAGTTGTCGTGAGTCTCTGGTGGAAAATGTAGCTTTGATACTAAAAGAGGTCATTGTCTTTTTCCCATATCGCTGCGGAGAACATTCCCTCCTCCTGTGTTTTTTTTTTCTTTGTTTCCTTGTTTTGTTGATATTGCATCCGTGTCACTGATTGAAACGGAAGGTAGGTAACGCTTTGCCTACGCTACGCACGTGATCTTAATGCAGATGAGAATGTGACAAGCACCCTAGCCTGAGTGACGTCAATGTTTCTCTCTTTCTCTCTGTTGTTTACGAGTGGCCTTTCAAAAACTTTTTTTTACTTCATCGATTATGATTTCACTCTTGAAGGTTTTATTATGTACTAAAAGGTGTGATTTTTTTTCTTTTTCTTTCTGCGCCTCAATTTCATTGGCAAGCCTGGTATTTTGGTCGCGCCCCCTGGTCCATTTTCTCTTTCTCCATTTTTTAGATTACAGTATTTTATTTGTTTTCTGTCTGGAGGACAGAGGGATCACACAGAAATAATCCAATGAGATCCAATACAAGGGCTGTAAAGAAAAAAAAAAAAAAAAAAAAGCATCCAACATATGTAAGGTTTTGTTTTGATTGTCTTTTGCTAATTAGTCAGAATCGTGGTACTTTGACTTTCCGGTTGAATTCATTTATTCAAAGCAAGACAAAAAAAATGGATGAAAAACTTGCAGGTTGGGGCACTCGCTGTTATTGTGGTTCTATATATTTAGAATTAATAAAGTAGAATCTTAATTGAATGCAATGAGGGCAGGGTTTTTCTGTGACCTACTTTTTGTGGCCTTAAGAACAACCAATAGGGTGCAAATGATTCTTTTGTACTTTTTTTAAAAGTACAAATGTTTTAAAGTTAATGTTTTAAATTTTATTCAAACTGACCTTTTTTTTCTCTCCATTACTCCAATTGGATTCCATTGACCAAAAAAAAAAAAAGTATAATAGACCAAAAATAGCATGCATAAGAGAAAGCTGGGTTCATAAATATGAAAAGATAGATGTGATATTTCGAGCTGCATGCTTACGGCTGTTCTATGCTTTCCATTATCTCTGATAGGACCTTAATTGTGAAATTGCTAATGTTAATGTGAAATTGTGACATTTCCCTTTTTTGTTTTGTTTTCTTTGTTTACAAACAGCATGCAATGGAGTAGTGTGAGTAGCCGTATAAGAATGTGTCATCACACGACACACAATTTGCTCTTTTTTTATTGTTTTTATGGACACAGGGTGTTTTTTATGCAATTGTAACAATATTATTAAGTTAGCACGCTCTACTTACATCCAAATCTAGGAACGTAAACGTAAGACAGCATGTAGCTGTAAATGTGTCTTGTTGACAGATATTTCTATGCCCAACAGAAAAAAATATTTAGATTTGAAATTTTTCAAACATTTCTTTTGTATGTTTAATAGCGCTCTTGTGTTGGATCTCACATGTGCCCAATAGTGTCAACATTTGATAATTATTTCATTTTTGTCTTTGGTCTTGAGATTTTACTTTGGCTTTTAAGATCCAGGTGGTCCTGGAAAAGGTCGTACATTCAAGTCATTTAAATGATCTCTTCGTGAATAATCCAAAACTTAAACATGAGCTCATCGCATTTGTTGTTTAAAGAGGCCGATATATTTCCAAGAACCGAAAATCAACGCGTTCCGACGGTAAATGTTTGTAATGACATAACAAAACAGTTTTTACTGGTTGTATCGCAGAAGCTCCCTGGAGACATCAAATTTGACACAAACACACGGAATTCAAAAGTTGTCCGAGTGAATGAGCAAATTGGGGAAAACGGTCAAAAGTGCCGTGCCGTTCCCGGATGAGGAAAGTCTCCACGTGTGAGGGAGGCCGTCATGGTTTTCCTCTTTGCTTTGACTTCTTTTCCATTGATGTCCATGCACACACACACACGCACACACACTAACAGACACACACCATATCAGGGAAGGCTTTTGTGTCTTTTTCTCTTGCATTTTGTGAATCTAATGATGCACTTATGTTGCCCCACTTTTCCCTTTTCTTCATACCTTACCTACTAAAGGAGGGAATACCACTTTATTGGTAAGTGGATGCTAACCAGAAGGGAGTTAAACAAGAATAACCATTTAAAAAAAAAAAAAAAAAAATGGGTCGCTGTTCACATGTCAGCACTTGTCCTCAGGGGGAAAAAAAATCCAGAAAGAGAAAATTGAGTAGCAGATGATTTTTGTTTCTGATTCGACTGATTGAATAATTGTGATCTTTATTTTGTTCCCTCCATTTCTGTGATGTTCCGTCCAGTTGTCTTCTCTTTCTGTTTACTTTCATTTCTTTGACATCATGACTTTAAAATATAAACAAGTCCTCGTTGTTTTTTTTCCTCTCTCTCTACACTATCTGTAGCTCTTTACTTTCTCTCTCTCTCTCTTTTTTTTGGGTTCACTTCTTTGGTATTTCTTCCTTTCCTCCTTCTCCTAGTTTTGTTTAGTTTGTTTTTGCGGTTATGATTTCTTCAACTCATTATGGTTTTGCATGCCAAGTATTGCATGCGCTGCACCATAGAGGACTATCTATCTATCTATTTATCTATCTATCAATCTATCTATCTATAAGCCATACGGAGAAAACTTTAGATCTTTTTCTTTCTGATGTTACCTTCTTTTGGTACACCGTAGCACGCAGTAAATTGAAAATGCATAATTATTCTAATGCTCCTTTGTCCTTTTCTCCCCTTTTTTTTTTTTATTTTCTCATCATTTCTTTCCAGAAGCTCCGGATAGCGGCCACCGGCTCTGCGAGCATCCAGTCCACTTTATCCAAAGAGCAGAAGCTCCATAGCGCCTCCAGCAGGAGCAAATCGGTGCAGATGTGCACCACAGGTGAAGGTGGAAGCGAGGACAGCGTGAGCTCCAGGAGAGCCGCTCAGCGAGGACGCAATAAGAGCTGCCACTCTCCTGCTCACAGCAGCGACTCGGCACGTTCGCACCACAACCACACTCACAGAGGAGGGAGGAGCGGCCGCCATCAGAGAAAGTAAGAAGCAAGTTTGAAGCATCAATCTGCCCTTCCACATACACACAAAGGTCTCTTCATGATTGCACATTGTCGTTGAGCTCAATGTTTTCAGATGCTTGCTTGACTTTATTTTCAGATGATTACCTTGAAAACTAAATACATAAATTCCAAGATCTGGATTAAAAAAAATAAATAAAATAGTGACGCATTAGAGTTAAAATTTATGCAGAAAATATAACCTATCACTTGTATGCATAATTATATATCATAGACATCATGAAAGTGATTTAAATGTAAAGATTTGTCCATCCATTTGCCTACACGGAGATCTTTTTCTGGGGTTGTGGAGAACTGCGGCCCATTCTGGAACTAAAGGTACGGCGTTTGGAATGGACTAGACACTATTTTCTGCCCGATATTATCCGCCACGCTTTGCTTCCGTGGTCCATGAAACGGAGGTCCTGCTCTACCTACACAAAACTGTGTGCTTTCCTTCCTCAGGACGAAAAGCAGTCATTCCTCCAAGCGTCACCATCGCTCCGGTCGAGGTCAAGCGCACAACCGCAGCCCATCGGCCTCGCCGGGCCGCCGCTCTCGTACGTCCAGCAGAAAGAAAGAAGTGTCGAGAAGCAAACAGAGACATCGCAGCAGCTCTTGGAGCAGCGGGCACTCGTCGCTTGCGCACAGGGACCGAGGAGTCAGCAAAATCAAATCTCCTCACAACAGACAGAACACCTCCAGGTGAGCACACCTCTCTCCTCATTTGTTTTTTCTTGTCACGCTGATCGGGCTCCACGTGTCGTGTAGAGAGAGGGACAGCCCCAACCGCTGCGACAGCGACGCTGACAGCCGGGCCCGCCGCCGTTCTCGCAGTTACTCACCCATTCGCAAACGGAGGAGAGATTCCCCCAGTTTCATGGAGGCTCGCAGGATTACCAGGTAATGCAAATCTTCTGGATGTGCCTGGACAATCCACAAGATGTGCTTCAACTGAAGCCTCTCGGGTTTTATTGCGTTTTATTTATGTTTGTAAGGTGCCAAAAGTAATGGGACAGTTGACCTGAATAGAAATGAAATCAAAGTGGAAAGGCTCCTGTGAAAGCGCATCGTGTCGGTTTCATTTCAGATCCATTGTGCTGATTTTTACAGCTAAAAAGATGATGGATTTTATGGATGGGTTCACGAGCTACAAAAATGGTTTACATTTATTTTAAACTTCCCCACAGACTTCATGTACTTCAATTTGTTAGTGGGAGCTGACGTATAAGTTTACATGACTCACAAAAAAGGGATTGCGTTGTGAAATATTTTTTATTCAGCTGGTTGTTGGAGAACAGCTAGTTATATATAAAGTAGCGAGCAGCAAGATTGGTCAAATTAAGTTCAAGTAAAGGTTATAGTGTATTTTAGGTTCATCCTGAAATTTCACCCCTGACTTTTTGTCTTATGTTTGATCTCCATCAAATAAAAATATCAGCAGGGAAATTAACCTTCAAATATATTTGTTTACAGATCAAACGGCCAGCGGAGCAATTCTAATTTGAAAATATGTGCTTTTCTTGCTTTTTCAACTGTAAAACAATTTCAGATTGCAGAAACTTGATCGAGTAAAGCTATTACACAAACTAAACATACACTTTGTTTTATTTCAAATAAATGAGGCCGACGAACTGTAAGTATTTTTATTATGGAGTCAAACTAGGCCCCTGCTGTTAGCGAGTCTAAATGCACTTGTTATTATTATTATTATTATTATTATATTATTATTATTATTATTATTATTATTATTAGAAGCTAGCTGTGCCAGCCCTCAGTGTAAGTGCACAAATATCAATGAATGTAAAAAAAAAAAAAAAAGTCAAATATGCTGTCATTTTTCACTCCAGCCCTTAAAGGTTCCGATGCCAAAACAACGAGATGCTGCTGGCCAGTTGCCGTGGTAACTGTTGCCGTGCAGTAGGACCCTGCTAGTCTGACTCCTGAAGCTTGACTGAGCAGTAAAGCACCTCCAGAGTAAACCTGGCTTCCTCCTGTTTTTTTTTTCTCTCTCCTCCTCCTCCTCCTCCACATTCTTTGTGAAATTCACAGCAACTCTGCCCACTCACTAATATCAATCAGAAATGCTATCAAGGTTCTTTCTCGCTCTTGCTTGTGCGTTGCCATGACGGATTTGACAAATTGATTTGCAAGTGCTTTATAGGAGCAATACCTTGATAGCGTTCTACTAACCAAGTTGCGGGTTGTGGATTTGGTGGCTGGGCCTTCTTAATCCAACCACGATCATGTCACAAAAGGCAAAATAAAATCACACAAGGGTGTCATCTTAATCATCTGAAGCAAATAAGACTAACCACGCTATTGTTGACTACTGGTGTTCTTTTGGGTGACAATTCGCTATTAACGAGTTAACTAACGAGCTTTTCTCTTCTGAGTGTGAGCTTGTTTTAACCCACATTGCTGCTCTCTTTTAGCTCCCGACCTGGTCACAACCATCTAACAATGATTTTGCTTGAGCAATTATTAACAATAAATGGTTTTGATTTGATGATTATTTTTGACATGCACTTTCCGCTCGCCCTCTTCCCCAGTGCTCGGAAACGTCCCATCCCGTACTACCGGCCGAGCCCGTCGACGTCCAGCTACGACAGCAGCCCCTCGCGCTCTAGCCGCAGTCGCAGCTACAGCAGCTACAGTGCGAGTCGCAGCAGGAGTCGAAGCAGGAGCAGGAGTCGAAGTCGTAGTCGCAGCTGGAGTCGAAGTCGCAGCTGGAGTCGCAGTCGATCTCGCAGTTATTCCAGCCACAGCAGCTACGACAGTCCAGGCTTCTGAGGGTAACCTTGGGAGGGGGGGGGGGGGGGGTCATGTCCAGAGTCCAATTCCGTTTTACCCTTCTATAATGTGATCGAATCATTTCCAAATATTTGGCCAACGACTAAAAAATTAAAATAAAAACATTGAAATTGAGCACTAAATTTAAGAAGCTTCAAAAACAAATGCATTTAGCTTTTCCCAATTATAGACAGTATATTTGTAATTGCCTCCGACACACCAATGATAATGAAAATCAGTTCAAAATAACCACATATTTTATAGCTCTATCCCCTTTATCTTTTAAATTTCAAATCCATTACTGTGGTGTTTAAATATTTCCTCCAAATCAGTTCATACATCAAATCTAGATTTGGTAGAGCCCTTGAACAAATCTTGCTATTTTCAGCATGTTCTTTCACTTCTTTAAAAAAAAATAACCAAAAGTAAATAGGTACTTTCATATATATAGATATTGTATGTATACATTAAAAATAAGTGCCGACTATCCAACACATGATATGAAAAAGCCACCATTTATTCCCCCCCCCTCCTAAAATGAGCAGTAAGATCAATGAAAGAACAAAAGAGAACAAAATAACTTTTTTTATGCTTAAAAGTTACATTTTATGTTTGTCTGTATAGATTTCTTCTGGCTTTGTAAACTATGCACTGTATACTCCATTAAGTTGCAAAAATCCAGGTGACACACTATAGCATGGCCAATCGGGAAGCCTTTTGTCATGGGATGGGATGTGGCCCTAATGAATCTTTTAGGATATTACTATTATGGTATGCCAGCCAGCCACAAGCAAATTAGATGAAATGTATTTCAAGATGTCGCTTTCCATGTAAGTACCAATGAGGCTGGCCTGGCACTGTACAGGAAAAACCTACTGCAAAACTTTCCATGCACATGTTTTGTGAGATGACTATTTAATGTATTTATTTATTTATTGACATTGATTTATTAATGTATTTATTTATTTATTGGACTATTTATTATTTGAAGTTATTGAACCTGTTTTTAGCCGCAAAGCTGGTCGAATCACACTTCGGCTGTTGTGAAAATGGACTGTATGCATCCATGTTGCTTAGGTGGAAGATTTCCACATAAGCCATCTGGCTGAAGATGCACTCTTCTATGTTAAAAGATTGTTCAATTGAACCCCCGTCATTATTTCATGGAGTGGTTCAATACATGACTAATAGTCTCCTTCCAAAGTCTACATTCCATTGTATCCCACATTTTACCCATTTAGACAGTTGCATCCTCAAAATAGAATTTTCATGCTTTGGTGCAAAATCCAGACCTCAACTCCATTTTAAAAGCACCTGAGAAGTTGAAACGTAGTCCACATTTTCATCATTTGTCATCCTTGGCAAAGTGTCCCAATACTTTTGCCTATAAAGCATAAAAGCCAAGTTGAGAAGAGACTTAGTCAGGATCTGTCCTAACTGGTCCATGTTCATTTACAGAAGTAAATCGAGTCATTTACAGAAGCAAATTGAGTCAGGCTCCACCACAAAGTCTTCCTCCCACTTTTTCATGTCATCAACACTTTGTTCCCATTCCGTGTAAAACCCCGAATGAAAAAAAAAAGCCCGTCCTTAATTTATCCCGAATATAACACTGCCCCTTTTCATCCATTGACGCCTTCTTTGTAGTGTACAACTTCATATTCCTGACAATAAATTGAAACAAATGGGCGACACAAATCCTGTTTGTTGTCTCCTTTCAGCAGATAAGGAGGGAGGGAGGGTTAGCAGCGGTCAGCTGTCATTTGGGGAGGGCCTTTCTGCTGGATTCCATTGCAGTGCTCCCCTCTGCCACAAATAGATGTTCTGGTAACTTCCACCAATGTGTAGAGGGGAGTGGAAAGAGGAGGCCCGTCATATAAATACCAGGTGGCCAAACATTGTCAGCGAGGGAGGCCAAAGTGCACCGACCATAACAGAAGCAGCTCTTCTCGGTTCATCATGGCAGAGAGACGCATTCCTTTCACTCTGGTCCGCACCCCAAGCTGGGACCCCTTCCGCGACTGGCACAGCCGCATCTTCGACCAGACCTTCGGCATGCCCGCCCCGATGGAAGACTTGGTTTCCTACCCCAGCACCCACTGGCCGGGCTACATGCGGCCCGCTGCCATGATGACCCCCGAGATGATGTACCCCGGCGCCGTGATGGCCCAGCAGGCCCGCGCTCTGTCCCGCCAGATGAGCACGGGTATGTCGGAGATCAAGCAGACCCAAGACAACTGGAAAGTCTCTCTGGACGTCAACCACTTCTCACCTGAAGAGCTGGTGATCAAGACCAAGGATGGAGTGGTGGAGATTACTGGTAAGCTACACACATCTTTGCATGCATTACTTTTATTCAGTTTGTCCCTTGCGTTGGTTTTCATTAGATTGTGCAGGACCAGCCCCCCAAATCCATGCTTCTCCTAACAGCTTAACTGTTCTAGAATGTTACATAACGCCTTGGAACAATGTAATGCTGTTTTCCAGTGTACTCGTGGGTGTGGGCTTTTCGCTGAAACAAAAAACGTGTAGGGGTGGATGACTTCCCTATCTCTGACTTCACACTTTTTGACACAATGCTCTTGGATGAAGGTTTAAAAGAACACTTGGATCTTGTCCAGGTTTTGACATCTGACACACTCCACATAGTCGGCCGGGGCACCAAATATAAACAAAGCCACAATGGAATTTGCAGCCTTCTGTTCACTTATGTCAAAAGAAAACAAAGACCATCTGCTTCAATGTTAACCATGCTGAAAGGTGATCGGTGACTTTGACAAGGCTTGAGTCGGTCCTTTTTAGGATAAGTGCCCATGAGAGCCAATCACAGTGCATCATCTGCTTGTTGCCACAACAAACACTCAAGCACATTGATCGAATGTTAGTTGTTAGAGTCATTTTCAATTGAGTTGACCTGAAGGGAACACCTGTCCTGAAATGATGTCCTTCATGAGAGCTGAATCCATCTCAGTTGACTGCAGAGGAGGGTCACCAACCCAAATGCAGGGCTGCCCAACATTGTTGGAGATTCCAGTCCAGTCATTGGGGTTCTTGAAGTGGAACACAAAGACACTATGCAGACTATAAATACAGAAACATGAAGAGAATGCAGCATTGGTGGTAGATGAGCTCATGATCTCACATTACGTCATAAGTGGAGCATTCATGCATATTTGCAGGAAAACATCATTTGCAGTCTCAATCAGAATGTATTATTATTATCATTAATCATCTTCTTCTTGTTTGATCCATAGGCAAACATGAGGAGCGAAAAGATGAACATGGTTTTGTATCTAGATGTTTCACCAGGAAATACACGTAAGTAGTTTATGCATATCCTCCTTTTTGGAACCTGAAAAATAGGAAGGTTTTTAATTGCTATGGGAAAGGGGGTTTGATTATAGGAATGAAGTGCTATTTTTTGAAAATGAAAAAAACTATTCCTCCATGATCAAAAATAGTTTTTTGCTTTGGTTTTGCTGCCATCCAGAGGCCACACCGTCAACTGAACTGAAGGCGTCAACCTTTTTTATCTTCTTTTTTTCAAATTGACAATTTACTTTAGAACGTTTAATAAAGTAAAGATAATAATAGTAATGATAATTAAAAATATATATATTCATCTATAGTTATTAATGGCTATTCTACTCATCATATATTTTGCTATGACCAAAGAAAAAGGCAGCGCTCAAGAACTATTCGGGATTTTAAATATTCACAAATATATTTTACGACAGCAGAGTGATTGTCATTTACACAAGAGAATTTTTCTATATTTTTCTCAGGAGTATTTGAAGCTTATTGTTGGGAGGAGCAGTAAATAACCTCATGTCAGTTTTTCTCTTTTCTTATAATAGACTACGCCTTAATAATAATGATATTTTTTTTCTGGCAGCCTCCCTTCCAGCGCCAACGTAGAAAAGGTCACCTCCTCGCTGTCTCCCGATGGCGTGCTGACCGTGGAGGCCCCACTAGCCAAGCTGGCCATCGGGGCCGCAGAGACCTCAATACCTGTCACTGTGGACACCAAAAGTGGCGTGGTGAAGAAATGAGACTCGCTCGCTTGTGTCCAAACAAAATAATTTCAATGGCAACATCTGGACTCACTGAGCTAAGCCACGGCGAGAGCACCTTTACTGCATGTGTGTGTTTCCTGCTGTACTTGTTCTCCTGTAGCTCACATACTTTGTTCTCCTTTCCTTATTTCTGCTGAGCACCTCTCCTCTCCTCTCACGCAAGCTGTTATATATCAAGTCTCTAGAGAGCATGCTCTTCAAAAACACCCAAAAGCAGAACAATGCCTGTTACAAGTCTGCAAATAGGCTGCTTTTATCCTCAGTTGATTTCAAAATGTCAACAGAGAATAAAGACAAAATTGCATACACGATGTCTCTCTTTTGGGCTATTTTATTTCTACCGAGCTCATTTTCTAAA
This sequence comes from Syngnathus floridae, assembly GCF_059516105.1. NCBI lineage: Eukaryota > Metazoa > Chordata > Actinopteri > Syngnathiformes > Syngnathidae > Syngnathus > Syngnathus floridae. The sequence goes on along the minus strand of NC_142427.1, from coordinate 7,609,474 downwards.
AATAAAATCCCTGATATTTCTCATTTTTCATGCACACGTCGTACAACTTTACACTGCTACTCGTTCTTGTCCATTCCGTGGCACCATGTGTGCGTTATTCTTCGCACATATGTTGCTTACACACGTTCATGTGTCAGGTCGTCATGGAAACAGAGCGCTGACGTCGTCAAAGAGCTGCAGGCCGTCACAAAACACATTCAAATGGTGGAGTGAAAAGCCTGCAAGAGAAGCCGGGGGGCTGATTAAAAGACACTGGAGAACATTTTGGATAGACACTTCGGAATCAGACATTTTTCTTAAGTATCAGTAATTTGCCACTTTAATATAAAACACATTCAAATATTTACATAATTTTTCTCACTTCCATAATGTCTGAAGACGTCATCATCTCTTCAAACCTTCCCGTACATAAAACACACGAATGAAGCAATGTTCAGATGACTCATTGTGAAGAGTATGGAGGTCATCCAGTGCAGTGGTCTGTCAGAGGCGGATCAAATGAAAGATGTATCAGCACAACTGGTGATGGAGTGTCCCGCCACGCCCGCCGCGGCGTCGTACGTTCTCTTCCTTCTGTGTTCATATTGCGTGCCAGTCCACTAATGCACATGCTAACCCCACTCTTGACTCGGAAGCTGCAGGCCAGCGCTATTTATAGAGCGCTCTGCTATGCACTCAGCCTCCAGCATGTTGTATAGTTACACAGGGCAGATAACACATGATTCATGGCCTCTGAGTCTCCACTTTTATTTTCTTTAGGCTTTCAGAGTCTAACCTATTCATTCCCCAGAATTAGAACGGGCACCACCCATCTTCTCAACCACAATCCAAACTAATGAACGTAAATTTTGATCGCTGAATCGCTCATGAAATCGGTCAGAATAACAAACGTAAGACTCCTTCGGTAACATCGGAACCACAAAATATATAATTGATTGCAGTGTGAAATTTTAACAAGACATGGAATAGGTTTGAGGAGTAACAATCCAGCGCTCTTGTGGTGAACTGGTCGGCTGTCTCCAAAGCACTTAGCATTTCAACATTTCCTCTGAGTCACTTCTCCCTTCCACTTAAATTCAGGCATAAATGATTCATATGGCTTCCCATCAAACCAGCACCTCTCAACCAACCAGGGAAATGCTTCTTCACATGAAGAAGCAATGACCTGTTTCTTCTTCTCCTCCCTCTCGACCATTGCATGTTCCTTTCCTGTATTTGCTATTGTGACAGTATTGAGAAATATCTTGATTTTCTCTGTTCTCCGGAGGGAAATAATGCTGCTGACACCTGGTGGTGGATCATTTGCACTCTACTCGAGTCATCAATCTCCTTCTTTGATTTAAACTGCTTTATATTTGTATACTCGAAAGCATTGAGTTGGATTTTTTATTTTTGCAACAAGTCATACAAGCACAAAATGTCATCTTCTCCGAAACACCATTCAAGAATGGCCAAGTCTCATTTTGTTTAGGAAGAAATCTGGATTGGCTAATAGAATTTACCTTAAAGGGCAAAGGTCGTCCAATGGAAGGCCCAGTCTTGATTAGCTTCCAACTAGGAAGCTTTGAGCAGCTGTTTTCAAATTGTCTGGTGGAAGAAGTGGAGAACATTTCTTTGTCTTGGTTTTTTTTTTTTCTTTCCAGTTCATTCATTGCAGTAATGGATAAATATGGCTTCTGTTGTTTTATTTTCTCATCATTGCTATTGTTATTATTTTATTGCTCACCTCTGTGGAATATAAAAAGAAAGATTGATTTCATCCATCTTTTCTTCCCAGTTTCAAGGTAAGAACAGCCGTTACTTTTTTTGGTTTGAGTTTTAGTGTTGGGGCTCATTGGATAGGCGAGCATGCATAACATTTTCTTTTCCTTTTAATGTTTAACTTTGCATTTCTAAACGCGATGGACACATCAAAACGGCATGCTGTTTCTAAATTTTGATTGACAAATTGGACTCTGATATTCCCTGAGATTGCAATCAATATGAATTGAAGGATGAGATGATTGAATTGATTTACTATTATTGCAGATTAAATATTGTATGTTTAAAATTAGTTTTTAAATAGTCAGCCTTGATGGAGTCTTCCAATTTTTAATAGTATGCCCCCCCCCTTCACTTTAATATGCAATACAACATTTTTATTAATTTTGTATTAAAGAAATATAGAAATGGCTCATGCATGGATATATTCTTGGTTGATCGCGTGAATATATCTTGCATATCTTAATATTTATTTTAGTTCATTTCCTGTGAGAGGTTTTAGTGTAGTTGTGCTTTGTGATGCATTTAATGACGGCACCTTTTTTTTTGTCCTTACCAAGAAGTGCATGTGACCATAGTAATGTCTGTAACAGATCAATTTATTGGTAACAATTACTGATTTGGTATAGCGTACTTCAGCAAATGGAGTAAAGAAAAGACATTTGAAAATCAAATCTAGCTAACAATTGCCATAAAAAGAAATAAATAGAAAATCATCTGAAATAAGGTCTAATATTTTCCCATATCCTATGAATACATAACATCTACAATATAAGTTAATCAATTGAAGCTACTCTATAAATACATCACCAGCATGCACAATACTGTAATATGGAGAATACTGGAGCAGTTCTCATCTTACACCCAAGAAACAAAATACTGTCATAGGCAAAAGAAACTGCAGATAGTGAAGTGAGGTGAATTCACAAAGCCCAAAGGGAGCCTTCTGCTAACAACCGTGGCTTCAGCTGCTCTCGTGCTTCCACAAGCCATTTCAGACGAGTAAGGCTGGAACCGTTTCTTGCAATCTACTTTTTTTTTTTGCTATGTGACTTCTGTGAATATAATCGCCGGCTCCAAACGGGAGCCCGTTGAGGTTATTATAGTGACCACAATACTGACACTAAGGATTAGGTGTCCAAAAACAGTTAATTTATTCAATAAAGCACATCATCAGCACATGATAGGGACAAGCTGCACTAAGTTTACTTGATGAACTTCTATTTAGTTACAGTATGACTGTGTGGCTTAGCTGGACACACACACCTGACACAAAGCAAAACAAAAGAACACTTTTGATTTTTTTTTTTTTCCTCTTCTCCATGTTATGCTCAATAACGGAGACAACCTGCTTTTCACTCAACGACCGTAGTGTGCTGCAACTAAAGATGTCACGTCAATACGCACGTATGTGGACAGACACCCCGAGAAGCCGCCGCCGCCGCCGCCGCATTTGTCAGCAGTATGCAAGCAAGGCCGTGACATTCAAGGTTACTGAAATTTTCCCTGTTTCGCGTCAAACTCAATTTCGGAATACTTCTGCCTTCCCTCGCTCGATGCAATTGAGACACCTCCGCTTCATTTGCACAATGACGCCCGCCGTCTCCGGCAGCCGTCTGGACGCTGGCTGGCGCCAAAGACGCGCCGCTTTCTCAATGGCGTTCAAGCAAATGCTGCAGAGGCTACCAAGAAGGAGAATTTTTTTTCTTTTTTTTCTTTTTTTTAAATAACTGTAGTTTATACCTCAAGCTAAGATCTTCTTTTCTCCTACTCGTTTCACTTTTAGTTTGTGGAAAAATAAAGAGCAGCGGCAGCCGCGTTAGTACCATTGGCTGCCATTGGATGTTCCACCTCTTCCCCCCCCACCCGCCGTTTAGCTTTAATTTCTAACTTTTTCAGTATTATTTTATTTTTGTCATTTGTGAGCGCGACTGTTGTGGTGTTTTTGGCAGAACGAGGTTGCAGGCTTCTTAGTTGTTGCCCTCGCCGCCCTCGTCGTCCTGCTGGTCGCTTGTCCACAGCGTCAAGTTGTCTCGTAGCAGCTGCATGATGAGAGTGGAGTCTTTGTAGGAGTCCTCGTTGAGGGTGTCCAGCTCGGCGATGGCGTCGTCGAAGGCGGTCTTGGCCAGGTGGCACGCTTGCTCCGGGGCGTTCTGGATCTCGTAGTAGAAGACGGAGTAGTTGAGAGCCAAGCCCAGGCGGATGGGGTGAGTGGGCTGCATGTGCTCCTTGCTGATCTCGTGGGCCTCGTTGTAGGACTTCTCGGAGGATTCCACCACGGCGGCTCGCTTCTCGCCGGTGGCCACCTCGGCCAGGTAGCGGTAGTAGTCGCCCTTCATCTTCAGGTAGAACACCTTGCTCTCGTGCTGCGTCTCGTTGCAGTTCTTGATCAGGAAGTTGTCGAGGAGGTTGAGCACATCCTGGCAAACCGTCTCCAGCTCCTTCTCGATTTTTTCCCGGTAGGCCCGCACCATCTCGATCTTCTTCTCGTTACCGTCGGCGGACGTCTTCTGCTCGATGCTAGAAATGACGCGCCAGGACGAGCGCCTGGCGCCGACCACGTTCTTGTAGGCCACGGAGAGAAGGTTCCTCTCTTCGTTGGAAAGTGCTTCGTTCAGTTCTGTGACCTGACAGACAAAATGAGTTGGATGAGTTGAGCAGGAGCAAATTGAGTATTTTTTATTTATTTTGTTTTTTCAAATGCTCTTTCAAGCCACCGGAAACCACGCCTTCCGTTTCACTGACATCATCGTCTGTGATGAATGCTGATTGGCTGTCGTCATCGTTCTCCGCTTGTTTTGTGCTGTTTTGACGGATGGGCCCGTCCGTGTCTGTCTAAGGGATTTAATCCTTTATAGCCTACTGGGACCTCGCCACAGAGGAGTCTTTAGACCTTTTCAGAGTGTAAAGCCTTTCTTTTTTCACCACCAAATTCTGTTCCATTAGCAAAGCGGGAAAGGGGAGGGGGGTGAACTTTGCTCTTTAGGTCTATACTCGAAACAATGTTACCCAAAACAACTTGGTGCTTTTACTGGTATTGTGTTAATGGAAAAGCACATGTTTGTGACTTCAGAGATGACAAGTGGGGTTTTCTTTTCTCTCAATGTCAAGCCATGAGTCTTCACATTTGTCCATCTGATTCTCTTCTTAAGACAAATATGTGTAACGTGATTGAAGTCTTTGCTAAGAAGGTAAAGGCTTTTGTCTGCTGGCTGAGCTGTGCTTTGCAGTGACGGTACCTGTAACCGAGCGAAAGTAGGAGGAAAAGGTAATCTGATGCTACGAGCGCCTGTTTCCATAGCAACTGCAAAATCTTATCCCTGATCTAATCTCTAGTGGAAAGGATGCTGACATGGCTGTCGGTGTGGACAAAGCTGCAGCGGGCAGCCGTGTGGGTGGGAATCCCTGCAAATCAACCAATTTCAGATTTTTTGTCATATTGGCTTTTTCAGGATTCAGATGCTAAAGCTCGAGAAACCTGAAAGCCAAAATGTGGTGGAGAATCAAAGTAAATATACATTGTATGTTCCTATTGAACACAATTTAGATTGCATTAGTACTCAAATAATGCAGACTGCTACATTATTTTTTTTTTTTTTAATGCTTTATTTCAATACCAACACGTGCGTTAGCATATCAAAAACCATTTTGGTTCCTTTCCTTTTAGTTAAACATTAACTTGGAGAGGCAGGTTTATCCAGTAATAAGTCAACTATTGTTCACTTTGGCATTGCGTTACATAAAACTCAAGATAGACCTAAACCACAGGTGTCAAACTCAAGGCCCGGGGGCCAGATACGGCCCACCACATCATTTTATGTGGCCCGCGAAGACAAATTGTGCATCAAATTCGTGTGTCATTACTAGAATTGTAAATTGTCTTCACTTTTAATAATATCTGTTTTTTTAAATCTTTGACCAGTTTTTACTCATCCGATTTGAAAACGAGTTATTTGTCAGTTTGTTTTTTAGCTTTTACTGTATATAATATTAGGTGCTCATAATGGCCCTCCGAAAGAAGCTATGACTACAATGCGGCCCGCAAAAAAAATGTTTGACACCCCTGACCTAAACTCTTAAATATTTTATAAATCCGTGACAAAACTGATGACTCTGTTTTTAATAGTACCATTTTTATCTTTCAACGCAATATGACGTTCCTTTGTGCAGAGCCTTATCAATAATCCGAATGACCTCTATACTGCAAGAATATAAAGGCAGGAAAACAATAAAATGACATCAATTCCATAATGAACTGACTTCCGAGCAGAGAGGAAAGTCACCCAACCCCCCATCGCTCATTGTGGAAGCACATCAACATCATACTGCCCTTAAATTACAAATCACAGAAATACGGAAAGAATGAGCCGGCGCTGAAGCCGCGAGCTTTAGAAAAAACAACATGGCGAGGGTGAGCAGGAAGCCACGCTGCCTCTATGACAATAGCGCTCTGTCTGTCTACCCATAATGCTCATCAATTGTGCCTGCTCTCGTCCTTACACACCCGAATCTCCAAACAACCAAGGATAATTGATAACTTTTTGACAGCTCTCTTTGGTCATTAATGTATACTGGAAACACTGACCAGCGTTTCACGTTTCATTCATTGAGGTTTTGATTCACATAGCAAAGGCGTGGAAAGGTCTTCCAACTCTGCCATTTCTGTCTTCTTACTCTGTGGCCTTCCTTGCTCATTTGCTCCAAGTCTGGAGGCTCTTCTAAGTTGATGTGACAAGCCCCCCTGCTGACCCTCTTTTCAAGCAGCAGAGCACAAAGGCGCAGCGGACTACCTGACGTCACTGGCGGCGTGAATAGGGATTGTTGCTTTAGCCACAAAGAGCGAAGAAGAGGGGAGGGGCGGAGCACACCAGAGTTGGGATGCTGCTCAAGTGTCACTTTGTTGCCATGTACAACGCTAGTATAGTTGTTGGGCAGATCAAATATTTTAAATGTGTGTAGGAAAGGAGAGGAAGTCTCGGTCAAGAGGATCACAAACACTTGCATACAAGGTCGGATTATTACTTTATATGAGTCACGACTTTAAAGAAATTAGATTAGTGCGGAAATCAGTGTACTGCTTGCAGTCTGAAGAAAGAGGGAGATGTGGGAGGAAAAAAAAAAGCTGAGATTCAAACCCAGATCTTCTGACTATGAGGGAATTACTTCTGGATATGTTCATTATGCGTCAGCAAATTTTCATTTGAGATGGCTTTGTGTTTTTCATTCCAAAAACGTCTTGTGTTTTTCAGATATTCATTTTTTATCTAGAAAAGCTTGCACAATATGGAGTATGTGAATGTCTAATTGAAATTTTATTGGTGTATTTTTTATTTTTTTTAGCTCATTTGTGGCTTAAAATTTTCCATCATTGCTTTATTTCAAGTTCTCTTCGCGCCGTTTGTGTAAAGATGTGCTAAATCAAGATATGAATGCTACCATTGATTCCTTTTGGACTTTTGAATTTCTGTTGGACTTTGTTTGCTTTAAGGGCGTGCCGGGTGAATTTATTGTTTCTTTATCATCCATTGTGTGTCTGCATTTTGCAACTGTTCAATTTCAAGACTGTTTATGATCTTAGTACCAAATTGAGCTATCAGGAGGGCAGCCAAAAAAGGGTCTGCATGGGGTCTTTGTCCCCACACCACTGAACCTCAATAGAAGTTCAATTGCATGCATGAAAGAATACGTAATTTGTGCAATCATCTGAAAACACATAGCGGTAAAGCTTGCCTTGTTATGCCTTCTTCTTCGAGGAAATTGTGTTCTGTTCTGTAATTGTCCCTAAAACACAGCCAATGTCATTAGACAAGTAGCCAACAGATGAACATAGTTTGCGGCTCTTGTCCCTGAATCCCAAAGTTGACCAGCCTCAGTTTTTGTTTTGAGTAAAGGCGGTTGCCATGTCCACAGCGGCAAGGGATTCCCCACTTTAAATGATGGGTGAGGCTGCAGAGTGCAGACACACCCCTTCCTTCTGCCCATGCAGTGCTGCAGAGAAGACACTGGCACACCGACCGCTTTCACTCTGACTCTGCATAAATGGGACGGGGTGGAGCCACAGTCCTTGGAACGTTATGGACAATTACCATAGCAACACCTGACATGCTGAAGATAGGCTTTTTTTTTTTCTTCCCATATATTAGGTTCTTGTACTAGCAGGGTTGCTGTAGGATTAAAAAAAAATAATAATAATAAATATATTCACAGGAATAATAAAGCATGCCTATCTGCATTTATCTACTTCCTTCAAAATCCTTGCAAGTACAGTAGCTACTGTAGTCGCCCAGACAATATGCTGCTCGTGAAATGGTGCACTACGGATGAGCCTGTGCTGCATCTTGCCAGATGCTGCGGCACGCCTCTGTGCGGACCTACTGAATGGCTGCAGGGCCGAGAAAGGCCGAAGGTGCACGAATATGCGGTTGCCGAATCCGCCAAATCGATGATTAATGCAGTTGCGCTTTTCGTCATGCGACAGTTCGACCGTTTTTGCTGCAATATGACAATTAAGAGAGCTGGAGGTGGGGAGGGAGGGAGGGGGTGCTGCGCGTCCAGCGGTCCACCAACACCCACGTCTACAAAAAAAAAAGGGGCGCTTATCTTGCGCGCATCTGCGCCAGAATCGATTGCGATCAACCTTGAGCCAAAATTGCGCTTCGTAATGCGTCAAACCCGCACCCGTCGTGAAAAAGCGCTAAATCCTATTTAATCGATACACGTAAACGCGATTCTTTGACGCGGTATTGGTGATCGGCGCACCAGCACCTCTAACGATATTCGATGAGGTGTCATTGTAAAAAATTACATTAGACGTCGATTCATGTTGTCACTATTGGGTGGTGATGGTTTGAAAGTGAGCGTGGGGGGGCGGGGGGGTGCTGCCTACACGACCACGCACGCACACAGACCGTAAAAAGGGAGCCTGGCAGAAAGGCACCGCCCCAAGATCAAGCGGTCCGCATTCTCACGACCACAGACCGCTACCAGAACTATTAATACTCCAAATGAATGACTGAACCCCAAATGAGCCAAATCGTAGCGCGGTGTTCTCCCCTTCTAGAATTATGACAAGAGTAGAATCCGAACGGGGTCTTCATGGGCCTTGCAAGCCCCCCTTATCCAAATAACATTATCCAAATCGTAATTTTTCCGCATGCTCACGTTTTTTATTTAAATCATTATTAAAATTGCGTTTTTTAATTGTAACCTTCATCCACTAATTGTGTGTGGGTTATTCCGTTATGTCTGATCATGACAAGACACCTTGCGCTCTTGCCCAGCCAGGCAAGATCTTTCATGGGCGTGCTTTTGCTCCAATGCGCATGCACATGTATGCGTACGGGGAAAATGAATGACATATCAAGCAAAGGAAAAAAAAGTAAAGGTCAATTCCGAGAAGGGCTACTTACCGACTTCATGGCAGCTGCCATATCGTCATATCGCTCAGCTTGCTCGGCCAGCCTGGCCTTCTGCACCAGTTGCTCGCGGTCCACCATGTTGGATGTTGAGCTTGCTGTCGTTATATGGAACGTATTTCTATAGCTTACAAATGTGTCGCTGTGTGAGTGTGTCTTTTTTTTTCTTTTAAATGGAGACTGTAACGTTATGCGCTCCTCACGTCGCAGCTGCCGCCTGCCGTCTGACTGTGTGGGCCTTGCGGACGGGACACCCCTCCCACTCGAAGCACTTTCTACGGACTTGTCACCGCCCACCTGGGCGTGTCCTCGTGTCGTGATGTAACGGGCCTGGCATGGCAACCCCCCCCCCCCTCCCCTCCGCGCTACGTTACAATTCGTACAAGGTAACGAGAGCATTCCATGGTCAACCATCAAGAAGATAGTACAGGGTGTATTTAAAAATAAGATTTATTTTGACCAACTTCTTTTTATTGTTTTTGCAATACATGCATATTTGAGATTTAAAAAAAAAAAAGTATAATTTAATTTTCAAGGGAGGGAGCGATACACTATATTCACAAGCCAGTTATTTCTGCGTGCTTATACTTGCTCTTAGCATTGTTGTTATTCTTCTTTGCCCTTTTACATTCTTCCATGTGGTACATTCGCTGTCATTTATAGTTTTAGAGAGAAATATCGAATTTGAAAACTAGGGCGGATACAAAAACTTTTCTTCTCCTAGTGAATTGTAAAGTGCTTAATAGACATTGGACGTTACCATTCCGAGGTGTCGTTTTATTTTATCGTATATTGTCACTAGTTATTACGTGATGCATGAATTCCAACGGTAGCGGAATATTCCCGTTGCCACGTTACCGCTGTTATTTACATTTTGTACACAAGTCCAGTATTGCTGCAATGACTCGACCTATTCGGTTATGATTTAAAATCATAATGGTGAACAGGTGACACCGGCATCTTCTGAGTGGTCACAGTTGTGCACGTTCCAGGATATATGAGAGCAATTCCTCAGGGAGACTTCGCTACCGTTGCACTTGAGATTGTCCAATAGGATTGTTCCCGTTCCTTGACCAAAGTGGGCTTCCCCCCACGCCGCAATGGCCTCCCCACACCCGAGCTGGCGGCACACGACCTTGGCATCGGGGATGTCCCATGCATCGTCACACACGGTGCCCCATCCAGAATTTAAGTACATCTCCAAGCGACCTTCGCATTCATGCTGACCATCGACCAGCCTCAGTGTTCCTACAGAAAGAAAAATAGTTTAATAGTCAAGCATTAATATTTTTTCTTTATACTATGTCAATGAAATGTAGACTTGCCTTCAGGCATGGAGGTGGTGGGGTCGTCGGTGGCTGTGTCATCTATTATGCTAAAATCACGGGCAAATCCACTGAAGGGTATAGCCGCTGGAAAAAAGAACAGATGTGCAAACATTGAGTGTTGATCTCTCATCTCCCTGACCAATTTTATTTGCAGTTTCTTTTAAACACATTTGATTTAAAGTCAAGCCTTACGTGTACAAATAACTCCAGCATCCTCATGATGGCCACAGTTGTGTTGCCCCACACCGGAATGGATGCACCTAGACAGATGTGTTTCTTCACCAGTACAATGTACATTATCCAGCAGGATGGGACCGGAACCGTAGCCAAAATAGGCCTGTGATTTGGCTTCAAGAGCCATGCCGCAGCCCAGCTGCCTACATACCACTACAGCATTGGCCATATGCCAGCCATCATCGCAAACTGTGCCCCATACGTTATTGTACTGCACTTCCACGCGACCCTGGCAGCTGTCGTATCCATTCACCACACGAATAGCCATTGGAGCTGCACAGAAACACAAATCTTTTTTAATTGTAATTCAGCGGGTACAGTTAAAATTAAGCATATCGTCACACCAGCTAGACAAGTACCTTTTGTTTGAGGAGCAGTCTGAATACTTGTCATGAGTTCTGTAGCTGTGACATCAACATTTGTTGCTGGAAAAAAAAAAGATCCAAATATAACAGCATAGTGTTATGTTTATACAGTGCAAGAAACTTAGGGGAGAAATGTCTCCCTCTGTTGGTCACCAACATCATGCACATCATTCTAGTTCATTCTTCGTTCATAGCTGCGTGGGCACTACCGATGCGATTAAAGAAATATAATTTTTTGCTGCACTACACTTTATCACTTTTGTACATGTAACATTTTTGCTTGCCATTGTCTTGTGATCACCTGTATTGTAGTTGAATAATCTTTGGCAGAATTCAGTTAAAATTATTTTCATATGGAACATGCTCATACTGTGCATCATAGTAAATGCAATGTATTGAAATACACTATAATTGTGCACGCAAATATTATACCTGCTGTTTCCTGCGTGGTCCGGGTGGACCCAAGACTTTCAGTGAATGGGTAAACTGGAGGCACAGTTGGGGTGGGTCCTGTACCTAAGTAGGCAACAGTTTTAAGTATTTATAAATGTATGATAAGTTATTACATACATTTTGTGATATTGTACATGCAAGATGTGTAATAACATACCAGAGCAGGTGATGCCAGCATCTTCATGATGCCCACAGTTGTGGTTGCTCCAACCAAGGTTTGCACATTGAGCAAGTTGCTCCTCACTGCCAATGCAGTTGATGTTGTCCAGAAGAATATGGCCGGTGCCGTAACCAAAGTAGGAGTTGGTGTGAGCCGACACGACTTGGCCACAACCTAACTGGCGGCAAACGACTTCAGCCTCCCTGGCATCCCAATCATCATCGCACACTGTCCCCCAGCGTCCCTTGTAGTAGATCTCCACCCGGCCCTGGCAGGAGTCCTTTCCCTCCACAAGACGTACGGTGCCATCTAAAGCCGAGAACAGTTTTAGTGGGTGGGATATGTTTCGTGAAGAATTTGCAAAGTCATCACAAAACGATATCATAAAAATATTTTTTATGCCGCAGCGAATTTAATATAGGTAAGGCATTGCTTACCTAAGATTGCATTCTTGGGAGGTGCTGTTGTAATACCCCCTGATGCTTTTGCTCCTACCACCAGTGGTTCTAACAGCAAAATAAAAAAAAAAATTAAAAAATCACATTTCATTCTCACAGCTCTGACGCTTCAACGTCACCATACTTTACCTCGACATTTGATGGACACATCCTCATAATGGTAACAGTTGTGTACGCCCCAGCCCAGACTGTCACAGTGACCCAGGTTTGTTTCCCAACCCTGGCAGTCCACATTATCCAGCACGATAGGTAGATAGGTTTGTCCATAGTGAGAGGTGCTACCCATAGCCACAGCCACTCCGCAGTCCAGCTGATGACACACAACTTGGGCATCCAGCATGTCCCAGTCATCGTCACACACGGTGCCCCAGTTCTCATTGTAGTAGACTTCCACGCGACCCTCGCACCTGTTAGGCCCATCTGTCAGTCGCACTTTGGACCAAAAAAAATAATAATTAGATCCCCTGTTTATGAGGATTATTCCAAATCGGGAAAATGAGCTCATCGAAATTCCTGTTGTCTGATATCATTCTTTTTATAATAAAAAAAAAAGCTGTCACCTGCATGCAAGTATTTTCTCCCTATGCAAACACCAACAACGATGTCTCATTTATCAACAAAAGTGTAACATATATTATTTTTGTTGGTAAAACAAAATTGTATCATGCTAAATGAAAAAAAATTAAGAAGGTGGATATTTTTCCATAACGAATTATTTGACTGGCTTGACAAAAAAAAAATTCTTGTCTTGTTATACTTTATCAATATTCTCCTGTATCTTATCCCGTGAAAAATGCTTCGTAAAATAGTGTTGAGCACATTTGGAAAGCCCAAGGCACTTTTTTAACCTAGCTGTTAACACTGACAGATAATATTCAGTATTCTATAGCATGGCCTAGATGTCGACACTTCCTTCCAGAACATGAGACTTGGTGGCAGGAGCATCTTGCATGCTTACCTTGGTAATGCTTCCTCATTGGGTATTGCTGCTCATTGGCTGAAAAAGAAATGAGGCAGTGAAAATATGAGCATTTTTTTTTTTGCTTTGTTATTTTGTTAGCGAAGATGTTTTTGCGTCCACCAATGAGATAACGCCTGAAGGCTTGTTTGGTTCCAACACCTCACAAAGACTTTCGAAGCATATTTGTATAGATCACATGATTCACACTCAATCTAGGTCATTTCACAGGCGTCTCCCTTTTGTTTACTCAGTGAAACTTGGATTTCACTTTTCACCACTGAGTATTCAAATTTCATAGGTGCGGAGAGTTTTTTTTTTTCAGGCAACAGCAATTTTGCATTTTGCATCATTTATATTCCACAAACGAAAGATTAATCAGATCATATAAATTGGGCTGCATACAACATATTATTACAAATATATTTTTTTTTTGGTTTGACTTCCCCTTTAATAAACACCAGAATATTATCAAGTTACTTACTAGGTGCAGCACGTCTACTTATTTTGATGTCTCCTGAAAATAGAGTACAGCACATGTCAACAAATTAGAAATATAACAAGCATAATGAATATTTGGCACGTACTCACCTAATCGCGAGAGCACACCGAGCGCCACCAAAACAAGCGATCCAAGCAAGGTCACCAGCAGACACAAAGTCGGGTTCCAGCACTTGCATAGGCTCTCCACAACACGCTGTCCTCGCATGGCTGCCTGAATGACCATCCGATGCCTGCAATACATTCATACGGACACTGTCCCTCTCAGAAATCAACAAAGTATATCATACAGCAAACAGGTCTTTATGGCCTAGTTCCATTGTAGTCTAATTATAGTATTGGATTGTTTTCTCTAATGAGCCTGCAGCAATATTGATGGTGGGCTGACGAATGGAAATGTGCTCCAAAAACCAGTCATCCCATAAAATGCAAAGGGGGTGGAGGGAAATTAATGCAAATGTTTAGTTTAGCTTTAGGGAGGGGGGGGCAGGTGGCACCTGTGTTGTGGATTTCCGTATTGAAGGGGGATTCCCTTGAGACAAAGAATTTTGGGATTCACAGACAATCACTCAGTAATCGCAGGGAGATAGTGACAATGTGATGACTGACCATTGCTCAAATCATCTTTTCATGCAAGTAGAAAGTGACAAAGGGAAACATATGCAATCTGACTTTTCCATTTGTCTTGACAGAAGAGTTCCTTTGGTCCATGAAATGTTTGTTGGCATCACGAGCTCACAATGTGGTGTGTCTCATCTTCAGGACACTTGGTAGATTTCCCCCCTGACCTTACACAGGAATGCGTATTAGAGGAGAATTTGATATTGGTCCCTGGAGATAGTGGACATTCCGAGCCAAGGGGGCACAAAAAGACATTTCTGCTTTCTATGGCTCCCATGCTCAGGCCTAAAGACTGCTTCCTGTAATCTGTCACTAAAACGCTTGAGCAGCCGATGACACGGCAGGGCTGCCTCTCATCTCCTCTTAAGCCACTCTCTCCCTCATCTCAAGTATGTTTTGGACAATTGCGAGGACAAGAGTTGGCCACTACGCGAGTCAAACATGAGTCTGGTGATCATTTTTATTTAATGTTCATTCCAATATTATTTGCAAAAACGAACCGTCACGTGGGACAATTGTTTTAGTTATGAAAGAGGAAAAATGTCTCGTCATAATAGGATATACGATGCATCCACTTGGGAATAATGTTACCTTTTGTGTCACCTGTGCTTCCCCTCCCTTCTCATTTCCCAATCCTGAGAAATAGCTAGAAAATCTCATCACGACAAACAATTCATTGAATTGTCAATACGGAGGAATTCAAATAAATAATAAGCATCTTAATGGAACTTTACCAACCATATCATGTAAAATGTGCATTTATTAAAAAAAAAAAAAAAATCAACCGCTGTTCTGTGTTAAAAAAAGAAAGAGTCAATATGATTATACTTTTATAACCTTGACAAATTGTAAGTAATTTAAAGAGCACATACCTGTTGTGAGAATCTATGGGGTCACTCAAGTTTTCTGAAAATGCAAATAGTTGTCCACCCGCAAAATACTTTTGAAGAATATTTTAAGGCTCAGTTGGCATTCCCAAATTGTGCTTTGTCTAAAAAGTGGCTCGACAATGTTCAAACCATCAGCAGTTTATGTTTTAGGTCTTTCATCTCCTCAGCTTGGTCTCACAATAAAAATCTGGCTTCAATGACAGATTACATGAAACAATAAATAGCTCATCATGTCCAACACCCCGCCTATGCGCCTATGGTTAAAAAGCAGGAGGGGCAAAAAAAAAAAGACAAAGAATGGAAGCTCAAGCTTCATTGATGTCCCTGCATCTCCTGTTTCAGGTAAAGCTCCGTCATAGTCATGTCCCACTCACTTGTGTACAATCCCATTGGGAGATTGCAGTTCCATCCTGTGGTGGGTGTGTCTTTCTTCTCTTGCATGTTGATGTACAGTATGTGTGTGATGGGCTGGCTTTCAGATTCATTTAGGAATAATTTCTACTTCAGACTTCATTTCCCAAACTGCCCCACAGTTTTTTAATTAAGAGCAATTTAATTTGGAAATTGGATTCTTCCATGAATTCGGTAGTTTTTATGGCTATATATTTTATGAAAGGAATTTCACTAGAGAATCAGTCAAAGCTTTATGTCATGACTTGTCCTCCTCCCAACGCATTCAGAACTTTTGTTACCAGGTTTGGAAGGTCTTGAGTTGAAATTTGACATGTCCAGTAGTTGCGCAACTTCCTGACACCTTTTGTCATTGCATAGCTGGGTCATAGTAAAAAGATGCAGTGAAATAACATGTGTGACACAGATTACTTTATCTGTTCTGCAAGAAATTTGATACCTGACTCTCCTCAAATCCCTGGACACACACCTTATTTTAGAATATGGTGACGTTACTGTTATGTAACAGCTAGGATATTATGTTTATGTTGAACTTGAAACATTAAAAAACATTGCTGGTTTATTTTTTAAATTATAGCTACAGTAATAAATATTTTTGTATATTGTGAATGAAGAATAACCTGCACTGACATCTTATCAACACTAGTGGTCCTCATTCTCCACACGTCGCCTGAATTTATGTTGCCTTCAGGATAATCGGTAATATAAACTTCCGAGAAGGCTGGGGGCTCTCCTAAACGCCGGAGGGTACCTGAAGGCAGCACTGCCCCTGGACGGTCCAGACGGTTGACATGTTCCTTACGGATAAACAAATGTATGGTTCCAAGGATCTTTTTGAGTTAACTGTGTCACTTGTGCACATAGTTTGAATGTCGGCGAATTTATCCAAAGCCAAGTAACGTATCCGCTATGAGGTAAGTTTGCTTGAACTTGCGGTCAGACAATTCTGACAATTGGCTAATCAACGCATTAAAGTTAGCTCGGAATTCCTACTTCCATAGTCCCAAGAGCGTTATCGTTCTCTTTATTTCATTTGTAAAATCCAATAGTTTATCTTGATATAGTTTTGCTACTCGTGTAAGCTAATTAAATAGCAGACGACAAATGGCGATGTAATACGAAGCGTCTCCGTCTGTCTGGATGTTGCAAACCATTCTGACGTTTACAGTCGCACTGTTGTTCATTACATTGTTTTTTTGAATATCTTATTACTTTGCATCATCACCTGTTGCATTTATGGATTAACATTAGTTCGACGTTTGTGTTAGTTAAATTAACTCACTTTTGTCTTCATCGGCTAGTAAACTAGTTGGGCATGGCTTTCAGCTGCAGAAAAAAAAATCATCCTGAAAAATTCCTTTTAAATTAATTGGTAATATTTTCAATCATTTCATTTGTGGTAACTGGAACATCAGACATTTGTAAAGGAAAAATAGTTGCTACAGCTCATGAATTTGAGATCATTCTAATGTGTAAATTGTAATATTGTCTTCTTACCCGTCATAAATTCTTTTATAAATAGCACTTATTGTCATACCATTTTTCTGTACTCTACATTCTTCTCTCTCATCATTCCAGTGTCCTGCTGTGACAACTGCATGCTGCATGTCTCATATAAAGTGTCCATCACCCACCTCTTTAAAGATTTGCCTGTGAATGCTGTGCCGTGACATAATGAGAAAAGGCGGCGATAACCCTCTGCTATTATCGTCCAAGAAACCTTACCACGGCCAGACAAACTATGGACCACATCTAGAAACAGCACATTCTGTCTTGGAAGTGGAGGATGAAGAGATAAGGCAGGAGGTGACTTCCAGACGTGCATGGCGAAAAAACACACACTCCAGCACACCGCAGTTTCTCTTTCAAGACAGTGGGCCATACAGTAAGATTGAGGCCAAGAGCTCTGCACGCAAAACACGATTGAATCTGGAGCAGCTGCTGCTGATGCTGTCTGGGAAGATAAATAGTGAGCAGGGAGTCTATAAATTGCATAGGCAGGAATTGGAGCTGGAAAAAGCCATCATCCTCTGCCACCTGCTAGAAACCCACCAAGATTTTATACATAAAAGACACATTGCAAGACAATTAACCCAAGATGGCGGGAGCTTCCATGTAAATCACTCCAGGACCTCCAAAATTGACCCTTGTTTATCCAAGAAGAACAGCAAACTGGACCACCCGGTACAATCTGCAGCAAGCAGTGACTTGTGTTTAGATGACACCACCAGTGGAGCAGTGGACACCTGTTGGAGCAGTGCTCTAAAAATTCAGCACCCTCCAAACACTCCTTGTGCACATTGCAACGACCAGGCCCCCTACCACACAGAGTCAACTGGCGCAAATGGGTCCCCTCCCTCCAAATGCATGGACGGAAACATGGAGGTAAGTGTCTTCATATTTTCACATTGCACCATGAGCTATTTGATTGATGATGTAAGTCTGAATAGTAGTCTGACTTAAAATAAAATAAGCAAATAATTTAACATTCCAAAGAAGTGGCTTGAATTGCCTAATGAGGGCGCTCGTACAATTTTAGAGTTGTGCTTTGACGTTGAGGTCCTGTGGTCATGTGGTCAGAGTTTTCCCAAAGTGGACTTTTGCTCTCGGTCACGTCTGGCCAGTCATAACAACATAACTGGGAGGAGCAATGTTGCAAAGTGTCTATTTTTATGTGCCAGCTCGCTTTACGGATTGTGCATGATAAAGCGCTTTTGCTAAAAACAAATCTTGCCCAAAGGTCTCTAAAAGGGTCTTAGAATTGCTACACACAGGAAAAAAAAAAAAAATATATATATATATATATATATATTAATGATAACATTTGATTTGATCTGATGACATTACATTTATTTGGCTGCTATACATATTTTCATAATTATTTTTATATATTCCAATAGACAAACATATTGCCCATTCATATTGTGAGAAACAATGTAATCATAATTAATTTTCACCAGAGCGGTCTTAAAAAAAAACTTCTTTCTAATCACAAAGACTCAGCGCCTTGGCAGGCGTACTAATTAATTTTCCACGTGTGAAACGGCAGCTACACATTAGAATTAGTTCCACTTGCTAAAGTGCGTGTCGCATGCAACCTCCCTCCTCTGCGTTGCAGTCCGTGTTGCCTCTTGAACAATCAATAGGGAGCCAACATCATTCCAGCGTCATCTCCATGGAAACGCGCTATAGTGGCTCTTATGATTGGGCACTGGCTGAACGCTTGCCTTTTTGTGATAGGGTGAGGAGGACGTCTTCCCTCCCTTCCTCGCCACCCCCTCCTCTCAATGACAACCCCCCCGTTTCATATGCTCATTTTTCCAATCGTCCTTTTTCTTCACCTTTATGGCGCTGGAAACAACACGAGTTGTGTGGTCTGGCAGCAGGAGGCAGCCCCGATGCGCACGGATTCTTAACGGACTAGCTCAACTACCACGGACAGCTCAGCCTTCCGCACTAGGGACCTGTTAGTTCGGGTCCGCTTGTATTTTCGATCTTGTTTGCTGTTTTATTCTGGACCTATATGCAACGTTTAAACATGACATGCCGGTCTTGTTTTTTGGGAGGCTATTAGGCCAAAGATGCTAAGGTATGGGTGGAGAATTTTAGCACAGCGTTACTCCAAGAATATTTTGGAGTCCGTAATCAATTTGCCATTGGAAACCAATGCCAAATAATGTTTCTGAAGACGTCATTACTCGGAGAAGGACAACACCTTTTGTCTTTAAATGACGTGATACGGGAATTGTAAGCATCATCTGTTCTTTTTGACGGAGAGCGATGTATGATCTGTGGGCTCGGCCAGAGCCGCCCGAGCAGACGTTTGTAAATACGCAGTGCCGCCAGGAGAGCCAAACTCTCGAGCAAACGCAACAAGAGTTGAGGAAATCGGAAGAGCAGAAAGATTCGGGTCAAGGAGACAAGAGCGTGCCCGCCTCCGTTTGTGTCCCGTCAAAGTCGTTATTAGGAAAGAGGCACCACTCGCTCTATGAAAACCTAAATGGTTTTGGAGCAGAAGGAGATCACAAGGTATGTACTTTTGGTGTTGTCTTGCCCTCCAATTTTAGTGGACAGCAAAAAATGTTAGCTTTTGGTTTAGCTGTTTATCAAAAACTTCTGATTTTTATCAAATGTAACTGTTGTCCCAAACTCTGGGAATGGACCTTTACAAATTACTCTTGGCCCACATTTGCTAGAAGAAGAGCATTTCAAAGAAACCAAATTGGCCTGCAATTGATAGAGCAGAGTGTCACATGGCGCCAGAGTCATTTCAAGATGGATATTTTCTCCAGCCTCATATGATCTGGATACAAGTGGTGGCCGTGTTCCTACAGGACAATCGTGTCGTGACATCATTAACAACCTTGTGTAACGATTGAGTGCAACAATATTCTTTGAGTTGGCTACCAAGCTCATGTTGAGACCCTTGTTTCAAGAGTTTATTTACATAAACTAGCTTGTTCCCACAATCCAGCTTTTACTGGATAGGTCAAAGGTAGAGACAAATAAATGCCAGCACTGCACATCTCAATTTGACCTACTTTGTACCTTTGAGAGCAGAAAGTGGATCATTCTAGTTTTGTATAGAAGCTCATTATCACACTTTACCCTTTTTTTTTTTTTGCTCGAACTGTCTAACACAAATCTAAAAGCACGTGTTGTTTCAAATATTTAGTGAATACATTTTATTTATTTCCCAAATGGTTTTACGCCCACATGGTTCGTGCATATTTACATGTTATGACATTATGAATAATTGATAGATGAAGGTGCGGCTATTCTCTGGCGTATTTAAATGTCTCAACCAGCAGCCCCCAAGTCACCCCACTGTCTAGCTGTCTGCTTACAAAGCCTATCCATGGTCTCAACGGAACAGAGGTCATGCACTGCTTTCATTGTCCAATGCAAATGCAGTCATGGTGTCAACGTCATAGTGTAGTTATTTACAAGTGTATGTACTACTACCACTCATCCCTTTTTAGATTGGTCTACTTTTTTTTAAAGCACTGCTTAAAAAAAGAGCATTTTATATTTACTGTAGGAGTTGGACGTAGCACAGTGTAGCTTTCTATTTCTTTTTGTCTGGCAACGTAATTGCTGGAGCAGGCCACCATTTTTCATCTGTGCTCCTGGGTGGTGTGGAATTCTTCCTTTTTTTTAACACTTCTCTAAAAGGAGTAATCTGACGCCTATTTATTTATCTATTTATGTTTTTATTTTTTTTACTTATTTATTATTTATAACAAGCTAACGCCTTAATAATAATAATAATAATCCCAGGAGGCCTCAGGGGAATTTTTAATGTTTTTAATCAAGGTACCCTGCAGATGTGCTAATGGTTTGTAATGACTTTCTGCCAATAGTTTGGTGTAAAATGGGCTCAACTGCCTGTAGTAGAGATATCCACACTATATATCATAGATAGATAAAGACACTAAAACCAGATAACATATTTTATTTCTTTATTTATTATTTAGTAGGTGCTTGCAGGGGATGGAGGTTGCTTACCTCTTGGGGGGATAAAAGCAATCTGTTATGTTGGCTCTTTGTTCTCTTGCTGCTTTAAGCAGACCCCCCATCATTCGATAGCACCCCAGGCAGGGCTAGGAAATGCAGGAGATGACACCTCAATTGAGCCCCTGCACTAGAGCCACAGCTGATGCAAAGCTGACTTGAGATTTTTTTTTTCTCCCAGAAGTAAATGTCCCTCTTAGGCCTCATCAGTAAAATCATTAAGCTGCCAACGCTAGCACAGCAAAGTCAGGGCAGTGAAAAATGTGCAAATTGTATTCTTTGCTGAGTCACTCCACACACATTCTAATGAAGCTTGGAAATTAACTTTTTATGGCCATTGCTTTTCTGTCACAGTCACAACTACTGAGATTCTCTGTAAAATGTTAACCCCATTATTGTGATGAGTGACTCTATTCTTCCAAACCATGGCAAAATATCACACCCTCGAAAACCACCCCATGTTTTTTTTTTTTTTTTTTTTTTTAAATCCCTTTCCTACATTATACCTGATCTCATTGCTCGGTGATTCAGCGCTCTCCGTCGTTGCAGCGTGGGTGCAAAGCTCTTCTTGCTGTTATGCTGACAGAGTGTGATCAGCCTATTGAGTCCATCTAATGAAAAGCCTGTCCAGTGATGATGCGTCAACTCCCCTTACTTAGCAAGTGTCATGGATGGATGCAGGGAAAAAAGCATTCATACCTCATTAAAAAAAAAAAAAAAAAAAAAATGCTTGTGATTATTGTGTACTCATATTTATTTCACAATATTTGTTCCAGAATGGTGCAGACTACCGCTTTCTGGTACGTCAGAACTTTGAACTATTGCGAGCGTTGGATGAACTTAAGAAGACATGCAGCATACTGAGGGAGGAAAATTGCCTTTTGGTAAGTTTTAATGACTGAAGATGACATAGCACATTGTATTAACACTTATTTTTGGATGTAGGCGTTGTGTGATGTCATTTGTTACGCCCATGTGTTTAGCGGAAGAGCAGTGCTCCAGAAACAGAGGAGAAGGTCCGACGCTTGAGGAGGAAGAACACGGAACTGGCAGTGCTTGCCAAAAGACTGGAGGAGAGGGCGCGCAAATTGCAGGAGGCTAACCTCAAAATGGTACGCTGCACAAATTTAACAGTCATGAACAGCCGCTTTGTCCTCACTCTCAACCAAAACGTCAAAATGGACTCCGAATCGACCTTGCGACCTCCTGTCGATATTCTGGAATTTAGAAGACAAGCACAATACCTTAATACTTGATCCTCGTAGGTGAGCGCTCCATCGCTGATAAGGCCCGGATCAGTGGAACACTACAAGAGGGCATTTGCACGACAACGAGCACGTGACCTGGCCCAGCATGCCGACGCACTCTTGTGCAAGGAGAAGGAGATTGCTGCGCTGCAGCAGAACTTCAGAGATCTGGAAGCACAACTTGGCACTGCTAACGTACTATGTCTCTTTTTATTTGCAATTTATTACCAACCATTCTTTCAACCATGATTGTTGTAATTAATCATTTTTTAATATTGTCAGCTCTTTTTTTTATTATATAATAATCGCATCTTGGAAAGTTGTACCCTGTTCTAACTCACCAGCCAGCACAGCCTCTGCTTTATGTAGACTCAAGTACGCCCTCTGCTGGACATTAATTGTACTGCTGTCAAAACTCACCATTAGGAGGAAAAAAAAACAGTTTCTTCCAAAAGTATTGGAACATTTTTATCTATTTCTTTACTTTTGCTGTGGACTGAAATCATCAGGGTTTGGTATTAAAACGTATTATTATTATGTATATTTATTTGTTTATTTTAGCCATGCATGTGTCTGTGCAGGGTTCTCCCGTCCCATCGGTCAGAGTGGAATTTGAGAAATTGCTCAGGGAGTCTCAGAGAGAAGTTCTCCGGCTTCAAAGGCAACTAGCCGTCACCTCAACCACCCAGCACCAAAATCAAAATCCCGATCCTGGTGGCCCGGAGAGGTGTGAGACACCTGCTCAGATGGTGGATGAAGAAGGGAAGGTAAAATAAAAAAAAAAAATCACTCCTTACAGTCCATACACGGCACAACTCTGCAAAATTGTGTTCCCAAGCTACTGCCATCGATTTGATTCTGTGGGATATGACATCATTCAAAAAATATTATGTCCGTCCTCCTGATGTGCTGTCCCAAAAGCATATTTCCAACCTCCAAATGAAAGCGAGGAAAGCGTATAACATTCAGGCCTGAATGTTTACGCTGGCATGCATGCTGTTTTGCCGCGTTATATAATGGCTTGTCGTTTGAGCCGATACTAATCTGCCACAAGCCATAATGAGATGATTCCCTTTCTCCAACTTGGACTTGATCAAAGATGCAAAACTCACACACGCTCTTGATCCTCACTACATTTCAGTCTATTCTATTCCTCAAACCCGTAGAATTGACGATATGTTGTCCACTGATTTTAGGAATCCGTTACATAATGTGGGCTTGGTGTGATTTACTATAGCAAAGTTAGTCAATGACACTACTTAACTATCTTTTTGTGACTTGTGGGGGGAAAAAAACTTCTGTGACTGAATAGAATTTTTTTTTTTTTTTTCTATGTTAGGTTTAGCATAGCATTAGGTCCTACATATGATATTCTTTTGACAGCGCACGTGTGTGTGTGATGTCCAGTCCCTCCCGGGAAGCTCAAATGAGAATGCCGATTGTGGTAATCTCTCCTTTTGTGGGCCGCATGCACACACGCACTGGCAGTGACACACGAACACCCAGAACGGGGCCATGTTGTGTGAACTCTAATCCCCTCTAACAACAGAATGGTACAGTCCAGTAATCCGCTCTCTGTTGCTGTGGCAGCGGTGAGAGGGGTTTTGGGTGCTAGGTAAGACTCCGGCCGCACCAAAGAGCCCTGCTCTGGATAACTAGCAGGCCCAGCGACAGGCTTGATGTTGCCTCCCATCACGCAAAAGGGGTAGGTCATCACATCGCTTTCTATTTCCATGCCAATTCTTCTCGGCTTACCTCCTTTTTGCTTCTCGGAGGTGACGTTTAAGTCATGCAAAAGTTCAAATTGCCATGACACATATCCGTGTCGCTATTGCTTAATGGGTGTTATTAAAGGCTGTCTCTCATGTTGGTCTCGTAGCTCATCCAACGTGAATTCCTGCAGAGCTGCTTGATTCAGGATTGACAACATTTTTGTGCATGTAAATGACACTTCAAATGCACAAGGGCAGTCAACAATCCAGTTCGATATCAATCCTTGAGACGTCAGTGATCGGGCATGTATATGCTCTGTATTAAAAAGAAAATCAACGGGCAGGCCAATCCATTAAGGTGCTTTTAAAAGAAGTGATCCAGTTACCCGTTTCAGTAGTCTGCAGGGATTACACCAATGTGCTTATGGCACTCGGGGACTGCTGAATGGTGGATGCACCAGGGCCCAGGTTGTTCTTGATCCTTTCCTTTGCATGGACCTCCTCCCCAGGGCGGACTGGAGTGAAGTGGAGACAGCCACTGCTGTGCGTCCAGAGATTTGGTTATGATCCTTTGGTTGTGTGGATGGACCAAAGCCCTTAGTAATGTTAATGTGGAGCATCATCATGACGTAAGGGCGAGAACGTGACAAGCCTCCAAACATTTCAGGCCCGTACAAATGGATCCACTTGAATGGATGAAGCCATTTTACACATTGTGTGATTCTTCGGACATCGGGTTAAATTTTTCACACGTGCAAGGACTGGAAATAAATACTGGAATCAGCAGTCTCAAAGGATTTTCATTCATTAATTTTGTTGAATTGTAAATCTTTGCTGGAAGTTGCTCAATGGCAACCTGCAGAATTGATCTCCTAAAAGCAAGAGACGAAGTACTGTTAAATCCATTCCTCTGCAGTGTTCTAAAAGCCGGAGGAGGAGCAGCAAAGTAGTAGCGATGTTGTGTGATCTGCTTTTTCCTACAAAATCAAACAACCGAAAGAAAGGCTTTGGAAAGTGGTGATTCTGCAATTTTTTTGCCTGGGGTTGTATTTAATCTGTTAGGTATTACGTAACCTTCTGCCTGCGTAGCCTTTTTGACAAACGGTGTCATTATTAGAAATGACATGGATGCTGATGGTATTTTGACAGTCTGCTCTTTTAAACAATTTGATCTTTTGGCTCATATGATGTGGCGTTGTAAATTTCTGCGTTCTTAATGGGGCTCACCACGGGGTTACAACAAAATCCATCATATTTAGATATTATTGAAATAAGCATCACATACATAGACATAAAGTTTTCCAAATGATTCAATCTAATATTAAATCTGATAATCAGTCACCCAAGATATGGGGGGGAAAGATAATTGATCATTTTGGTTAAATATGGTATGCTTCATACTTCTATTCTGACCCGATTTAGCTGTGTCTTGTATAGTGGATTCATTTTGGAACCCTTTCCACTTTTTTCTCATACAATTTGAGTAAATTTAATCTGCTGATTGATTGTAAAGGAAAGAAAATATTGATTCTTGAAGTGGGTCGGACCATATATCCTGAGAACCACCCATGTCAAAAGGCTGATCCTTGGCATCCCTTCTTCAGCGCTTGACCATTAGTAGCTTTAAACTCAAATCAGTGATTCTCATCTCCTGACAGCCTGAGAAGACAATTGTATAGTTTTATGGAAAGACCTGTCAGCAATTGCTGTCATTAAATGCTATCCCTCCTAATTCCAATGTAAACGCAGTCATGTTTCATGCTTGAGGGAATCCCTGTGGATTATTCATTGATTCCAGCCAGACAGCGGCTAAGGAGGCAAAGCTGATAATCTGTCACTCACAAATTGTGGGGTGTCATGTGTAGTGGAACTACACTTGGACACTTACTTCGGTGCTTTCAATTCATCATTCAAATACGTACGATGGATTTTTGTAATACTGTCAAAACCCTATTGAAGAAATTGATGAATGTGACCAATGGATGCTTCTCGTGTCAGGTTGTAGGAGAGACCCCGCCGCGTGTGCCGTTAGATGAATCTCCATCTAGGTGTGAGAAGACTCCCGGAGAGGAGGAGGAGGAGTCGGGGCTGCCAGTGACGCCCCCCCACCCGGGCCTCAGCCCGACTCCCTCCCAGGAGGAGAAAAATTCCCAGAAGCATCTTCACTATCTGGTCAGTAATTCCGATATCATAGATGTGTTTGTCAAATAAATGATTGAAGTCCCATGGCCTTAAAATAAGCTGATTTCTGCATTGCTGGCACTACATCTAAGCTGCATTTAGAATAATTAAATCATGCTAAGCTATCATGTGAGAATTCTAAAAGCAAATTGTAAATGAATTCTCATATATGATCCATGTTATTTGAATTGTGTTTTGTTTGTTGCCATTTTAGGAGAGTGAGCTGACAAAGAAGAGAAAAGAATGTGAAAATCTTGAGCATGAAGCAAAGAAGCGGCAGAAGAAATGCCTGGATTTGGTAAGTCATCTTTTTTTTTTTTTTTCTGACTTTCTGAAAGCTTTCAATCTGCATAATGCATTGAACCTAAAGTGAGATTGTTTGATTTGAGCCCTACCTGGTGTTTCTGTGGCAGGAGAGCCAGCTTGAGGATGAGCAGGGCAAAAATGAGAAGCTAGAGGAGGAGACATATCTCCTCAGGAGGAAGGCGCAGCTGCTCGACCAGGTTGGTGTCCGTCAAGTGTGGTATGATGCAATCCAGGTTAAGCAATAAATGGTGGAATTCTGTTTTCCAGACTCGAGTTGAGAATGACGATTTGAAGGAAGAACTCTCCAAAGTGAGCGCTCAACACAATTCAGTTCTCGAGGAGAACCAGAGACTCTGTGCCAAACTGGAGAACCTAGAGCAGGTCCTAAAGGTGTTCAGCGGGCCTTGAATTTTTTTTTTTTTAATAATTAAATTTGAATTGCTTTTTCACTGCTCACCACTAGTATATTTTGTCTCTCTGAGCAGCATATGCGAGAGGTCGCTGAGCGAAGGCAGCAGTTGGAATTGGAACATGAGCAGGCTCTGGCTATCCTTAAGTTCAAGCAGGATGAAATCAAACGCTTACAGCGAGTAAGAACTGTTGTTTTTGAAAAAGAGCTTTTGCCCACCAGGAGGCAACCTTTGGGCACTTGTAGTTGCCTTGAAGCACTTTTGATGGTGTTTCTATTCAAAAAGTGCTGTGATTTTATTCTCATTATTTGATCTTTTTTTTTTTCAGGCTCAGTTATTTGCCAAGAGGGAGCATGAAGGAGTGGTCCAGATGTTGGAGGTGAGCTTGTAGTCCACATCTCTGGCAGCTGCGTTAACCTTTAACCCAATTGCTGTTTTCGACGTGTATTTCATTAAAGCACAAATGGACTATAGAGGATTTTATCTCGCCAGGCAGCACCAAGCAAAAAAAATTATTGAAATGAAATTTACATCCTGCACTCTGCACCATCCAAAACAACCACAGAGTAACCATAGCAACAGCTGCTTCGCCAATAACACGATGGTTGTCATCGGCCAGCTTATTTTGCTGACATGTTATTTTGCCCTATCAGACTTTGTTTTGAAATGAATTGTGTATTTGATTTTAGGAGTTGGTTGAACTGGTGTTGCGGAGGGAGCTGGTAGAGTATAGCTGTCCCTCTTCCTGTTGCTTGGCTTCTTTGTCCAACATACTGTCTCCTTAACTCAAAAGCGTCACAATAGAAAGTCTCGCTCCTGAAATTGGCCGTTATAAAACCCAATGAATGCTAATAGACAATCTGCAACCTGACGAGATTTTCGACTCTGGCTCTTTAAGCTACTGTTGTTGTTTCAGAAGCATGGATTTGAATTTCTTTATTCATTTTTTCTCCCCCCTTTTTCTGATATCTGTGCTAACCAGAGTACACTGGACTGCATGCAGGTACTGTTGACCTTTAACCTGCTTAATCCCCTGAACCGCATATTAATCTTCCCTTACACAAAATCCCGTCCAGCCCCTCTATAACCTTTGTCTACTTTCATTCCGACCCAATATTTTTGGCTTATCCGTGTGAATTGTGACAGTTCCCTTGTATTTTGAAATGAATGTGATTGTTGTTGATTGACAGCTCTTTAAATTGTTAATATATTGCATCTTCATCTTGCTGCATCTCGGTAAGAAATCATATTTGTGTAGGTGTTGCAGACAGGAAGTGTTGAGACTGTTGAATGTAAATGCAAGCAGGAAACCGGCACCGCAAGCACAACCTTCATGCACGTGTGTGTGTGTGAGTGTGTGTGTGTGTGGCAAATAAATAGTAATAGGGATGAAGAATGTGTATGGGACCTTTTCTGCTTGCCATTGCTCATTTGTAATCAAAATTTCACCCACGTTGCAAGTACAGGGAAAATCAAATTAAACATGAATATTTTAAGCAGATTTGATTTGTTTCATGAGATTGAATTAAAAAAAAAAATGCATTAAATGCAATATGGTCGACAATGTGCTTTTGTGCAGTCAAAGGTGCGAGACCTGGAGGAGAAGTGTCGCAGCCAGAGTGAACAGTTTGGCTTGTTGTCCCGAGAGTTGGAGAAGTTTCGACTGCAGGCCTCAAAGTCGGACCTGGCTGGCGCCGCCCTTCTCAACCACCCTGGCCTCTCTGTTTTGACAAATGGAGTGGGCCTTTCTACAGATCGAGGTAAAACAGAAAAGCCACCCAAGTTTTTTTTATTTAAATAACTGTACCTAATTGAAATAGTGACTTTATTTTTAGAAACAATAGCGACTTTAGATTTTCTGCCACTTATTCAACAGACGTGTTCTTTCCATCCAAATACTGTACTTGAAAATACTAACCTGATTAGTATGCAGCATGATTTATTTTTTTCTGCTTGTGGTCACAAACAAGCCCGTGCACATGCACTTGGCTTCCTCCTCTTGACTTGTGAGTCATCTGCTGTTCCAGTCAGCCAAGCAGAAAACTGCCGCCGTCATGTGAGGGAGAGAAAAAATAAAAACAAACAATAAAATAACAATTAATACTATATTTTAGCTTTTTACATCAGTATAAATACTAGGAATACATAGGTCTCCTTTCTGCATGTGAAAGTGCTTCTGGCCTATCCAGCTGGCATTTAACAAGTTGTGGGCCAATCTAACATCTCGCCCGTACATCCGACATCTTGTTCGTGTGTTTTAGACTGCACAGATGGCTCATGGGATATGGAGTCTCTGAGCGAAATAGCCTTCTGGAGTCTCGAGGGAGGTGACACTCTCTCCTGCCCCGAGGGTAACGGTACGCCTTAGGCCTTTTCACAAAAAGCATGGCATGTTCTCATCAGTAACGCAACTTGCATGAGACTGAGGTGAAAAGTGTCTGTGGAAAGAGTTAAGCCCCTTAGTGATGCTGGAGTGACACATGCTACCACAAGGTAGTGTGACCTCTGACTACAGACAGATGGAGGCAGGATTTCTCTCCGCTGTTTAATCAGTCAGGTTCAACCTTGAGCTTTCTGCATGTTGACCTCTGACCTCACCCACCTAGCCACAGTGAGAGCGATCCTGGATTGTGTATTAGCGCTCTCTCGCCTCTTTTCAGATGTGGCTGCGGCACTTCGCAGCATGGGGAGCACCCCGCACGCCGCCGGGCTGTCCAGAGCAGAACGCTCGCCGCTCACCAAGCATCGAGAGCTTCCCACCATCAGTGTCAGCAAGTCGGCCAACTCCTCCAGCAAGTCTGAAACTGCAAACCTCACCCCAAAGTCTGAGGGCCACCTTAGTCCGCACAAATCAAGCCCAACACACGAGGTATGAGAAGATGGATGATTTACTTACTTTGGCATCTCTATCAGATGGGAGCAAACACTAAAAAGCTATTTTTGCATTTGCAGATTAGAATATGAAACTCTTGATTACCTGTAAATGCAGTTGGGGGTAAAAAAAATCCAATAATAGGGTTATATAATCACATTAAATCTCATGTGGGGACATTAGCTGAATATACTATATAAGCTTTTCCATTCATTAAGTTAGGTACAGGCTCTTGTGTGTTGTGTGACCGACAGGTTTGGTCAGAGGTCTTATCATGCAGGCCTCTCCTTCAATTCAATAAAGATCGTGTTTGGTCAAATAATCCAGCCGCCACTGGATTATGTGGGTCAAATGGTCGTAGTTGTAAAATGCTTTAAAGGGAAGCTATAAATATACTTTTGAGATGAATGGATTTGACATACTCGAACAGCTTGTCACTTTTTTTAGTGTTAAGGATAAAGCACATTTTGATATCTTGCTTTACTTTGAGCGTTAATGACGTGCTATTTTTAGGAATGAGCTCGGCTGGCTTTAGCGGTTGAGTTTCACGCCACGTTTGTGATGTTCTCAGGTTGACACAGCCAGTGAGGTGGAGGAGCTGGACGTGGACTTGGCCCCTGCACCTTACGCTGCCAGCAGAGGGGCATCAAAGCTGCAGGTTTTTATTGCACGATACAGGTTTGTACATTTTTGATTGACACAAAAGAACGATGATTTAATCATGAGCTAACGTTCTGGCGAATGCACGTCAAACAGCTATAATCCTTACGATGGGCCCAATGACAACCCTGAAATGGAGCTACCACTCACTGCAGGAGAATACATCTATGTGTACGGAGGCATGGATGATGACGGCTTCTATGAAGGTAGGTTGACACTATATTTTTGTATACAATTTCATATTTATTGTTTTTTTTCCTCCCCCAGGCGAGTTGGTAGACGGAAGGAGAGGGCTGGTCCCCTCCAATTTTGTGGAACCCGTGTCAGATGACGACGTCATGGGTGCGGATCCGCCTGAGACTATTGAGCTAAGCCACAACAGCAGTTTGCACAGTGCCAGCCACCAGCATCACCTCCACGCAAGTGTCCGCGCCTCCGATAGAAGCGAGCTCTCTTCTGTCTGCGGCCCCGCCTCCGCCTCTTCCAATTCGGCCTTGGCTGTCTCAGCCCCCCTCACCAATGGCCTGGACTTGGATTTGGAGGAAGTGGGAGCGGACACTGTGCCTTACCCACGTAAGCTCACCCTCATCAAGCAGCTCGCCAAGAGCATCATCATCAGCTGGGACCCGCCGTCGGTGCCGGCCGGGTGGGGCAACGTGTGGAGTTACAACGTCTACGTGGACCAGGAGCTCCGGCTCAACGTGCCCTTCGGCGCCCAGACCAAGGCGGTGCTGGAGAGACTGGACATCAACCTCAAGACTTACCGCGTGTCCGTGCAAAGCCTGACGGAAAAGGGACTTTCGGACCAGCTGCGCTGCAGCATGCTCATCGGCAGGGACGTTTGCGTGGCCCCGACGCAGCTGCGCGTGGACCGGGTCACGGCTACGTCCGCCAACCTGTCGTGGCTTCCCAGCAACAGCAACTACGTGCACATTGTGTTCTTGAATGAGGAGGAGTGCGAGCTGGTCAAGGCTGGCTGCTATTCGCTGTGCCTCAATAACCTCTTACCCAGCCTGCAGTACAGCGTCAAAGTGGAGGCGCGGCCGCACCGCACGCCTTGGGAGTTACCCGTGGAGCGACGTCAACGCACAAGTGCCACCATCAACTTCAGCACGCTCATGGCAGGTCAGGATCTGATAGTTTCTCATCTGATTACATTTACCCGTGAGTTTTGAATAGTTTTTCCATTCAAGTGAAATGGACTACCCTACAAAACTACAGAGTTGGACCAGTCAAGCTGAAGAACATTTGGCTTTGACAGTTTTCCATTTGTAGATGTTTTAGCAAAGTAGTGATTAGATAGTTTTTTTTAGGAATTTAGAATAGTGACTAGTGTAATGTCGTTTGATTAAGTTCATTAAATGACGGCCTCAACTTTGCTTAAGTTTCATGCCCACAGTCTGGGAACGCAGGTACATATTGTTTTTGAATGTCTCTTGGAGGATTGTAGTTGTGATTGCCATTCCACCACCAAGACTGGCTGTGATTTTCTGCAGGCCCCCCTGACGCTCCTTTAGATGTACAGTTGGAGCACGGTCCTTCACCAGGTATCGCTCTCATCAGCTGGCTGCCCGTCACCATTGATTGTGCCGGGACCTCCAACGGAGTCCGTGTCACTGGATACACCATATATGCAGATAAGAAGAAGGTATGACCCCCCCCGTTTGTGAAATGTCCATCAACTGGAAATCAGCCCTTATTCTGATCGGATTGTTTTCCAAACAAAGGTGCTGGAGGTGTCTTCTCCAACAGCCGGCAGCGCTCTGCTGGGACCCTCCCAGATCCAGTCCCTACAGGCAGCTCAGGAGCTCACTGTTCGCACCATGTCAGCACACGGGGAATCTTGTGACTCTTTCCCAGTCAACGTGCCGTCCAAAATGGCCGCCATTATGGCCGGCTCGCTCGCAAGCGCCCCGGTGGCGCCGCCCCACGCCTGCGAGCCCGTCGGAACAACAAACCTGCCCTCGTTACTGTCTTTGGGAAAGTCCGCTGCCAATGCCTCCCCAGTCTGCCCGTCACCTCCGAACAGAGACATTTCTAGCCTCACAGCGGAGGCCGCTGCCAACTCTCCCCAAGTCCCACACTCACCAGCCTCATTTGTAAAGGCCTGGGCCGACCCCACGTCCGCTCCCGAGGCCACGTCGCCCGTTACGTCGCTCGTCACCCCAGTGGTAATCAACCAGATTCTATTCTTCCAGTTAAATCCGTTCGATTGACTGTTCTGTTCTTTCAGCAGATGAACCCTAACCCCAGTTGGTCGGCTCCCCAAGCACCTCCTGTAATGGCGGTCGCACAAACACCAGAGGCACCACCGCCGGCGGCACCTACGACGGATCAACGCAGAGATGCCGATAGCCCCGGAACGATACGTCCCTTCCCATCCATTACAGATTTCATCGAAGATCCCTGTGCCAAACTGGAAGCGCCGGAGCGCGTCCCAACACCGCCCAAAGCCCCAATCACAGACCTCCTTAACCCTTCGGACACTTTAATCCTTCGACCCCCGAGTACTTCACCGCTGGACTCTGAGGTTGAGGAGGAACAAGAGAACAAACGCTTAGTGTCAATTGAGGAGTTTTTGAGACAAGACAAGGACCCAGCGTACACAAAGGGACAACAGGTTAGCTCTCGCCCGTTGAATATCATTTCCAAGTGCTTTGAATCTAATCAACTGTTTCCAAGAAGCCTTGACGGGAATATTTGTGTCATTGCAGAGCTTTGGCACAGAGCTCCCCAATGACTACCTGGCTGACAACAGCCGCTCAGACCTGTCTGACATCCTAGAAGAGGAAGAAGAAGTTTACTCCGACCACCTGGTGGAAGCGCCCAACAGGGGATACACAATTACAGCTGGCAGAGTACGTATCCACGTGTCATTTTCTTTGCCCGAGTCATGTATATATTGAAAATAGCTTTTTTTGATTGTCATTCCTGTTTCATTTCTTTTTATTTTGCATGACTCTTTTTTCCTGCTTTATTTCACCATCTTTCTCGCTGGGTAACGGATACGATCGTAGGTAACCAAATCTGAGCCTTCAGACAGTGATGAAGATGTTCTTGAGAGGATCCTTAAGTTACCCCCTCAGCCGTATCGTGACAAGCAGCTATTTAGTATTCCCGAGGTGACAGAGGAAGAAGACGGTCATCACATACAGATTCAGCAGAGGCCCGGACACCTTCAACCCAGAGGCTTCCTTCATCAGTGTCACCACCAGCAGCACCACTTCAACGTGGATCCCGGATCCCTCACTAAAGAGCCTTTAACGAAGCAAGTCAAGCCCAAAATGCAGCACAGAGTTCACTATTCGGATGCGACCGACGCTGTCGGTTATCCCGAAGAAAAAGAAGTGCGTGGATGCGAAGGTCCGGCCACCAGGCGAGGTCCCGTCCGCTGTCCTGCCCCCAACAAAGACAGAGTACTACTTCGAGGGTTAGGGGACCGCCTTAGGAGGGAGGCCATGCTCAGGAGTCAGAAGGCTGCAACGGCGGCAGCGGCAGCATCTAACCCGGGCCATGACCCTACCCCGCCGCCAAGAACCTACCCAGTAAGCAAAACAGTACGCACGGTCAAATCACCAATCGGGCGTCGGATGGAGATTGACGTGGACTACGGGACGGATGACAGTGAGGAAGCAGATGCCACAGGGGAAGTGGTGCTAGAACAGATGAGCTCAGAGTGGTGGATCGAAAGCGCTCCAATGGAGCACAGAGGACCTTCGTACCGCCAAGGAAGAAAGACCTTGGTAAAAAGTTGATTTCCCCTTTCAGCTTTGCCCCAGCCCCATTTTTACCCCTTTTTAGCAGTTGGCCCTTCCCTGTACTGTAGCTCCATAAACACGAATCCCTCTTCAATCATCAACCCCTGTCGTTTGCTAAAGGCACGAATTCGATACGTTTTTTTGACATTGTAGCTCATCTTCATTGAGGCTTTGCATCTCCATGTTTGTGATCTGGTTCTTGGTGGTGTGCAACAAAAAATGTACTGCCGAGTGTTGCGTAAAATTCCCCTTCAATGAACTCATGAGCAAAAAAATAAAAAATAATATCAGTGTGTAAGCTGGAAGCCACAATCAGGGTGTGAAATTTAACACCGGAAAATTGTTAATAATGTCGCCTTATTGGAGAAAAGATTCTTTCAATTAAGTGAGAAAGAGAATTTGCTTTTTCCTGTGCTTTTTCCCCCCTTTGTTGTGCTTCCCCTGTAAATTGCTGCTGTCCATCCTTCCCTTGTATTTGAGATGCTTTCCTTATTCCTATTTTCTGTTTGGTGCCCAGGAGCCCAGTCAACTAACAAGATTGGAGGCGGGTCCATCATGGGGGCCAGACTCCAAATCAGTGGCTTTGCAAAGCCAGCAGCTGAAAGGTCAGAGACTCTCTTGGTTTTTTTCTTTTTTCCCCCTGCAGCGGGAATGTTGAAGTGATGCCGGCCCACCTGTGCTTCCCTCCGTCCCTCCCTCCCACCCACACGCCGCTAGTCAGATTAGCAGCATGTGTGGCTAGGGAGGAGTGCCAGCAGTGATGGAGAAGTGGGAGCAGCCCACTAAGCTGAGAACAAGCTTACCGTAACCTAAAGTGGCTTGTCATGACAGGGGGAAGTGACAATCTTAAAATAGTCACATTGATTAGCTGACAAAACCAGCAATGTTCCTCTTGCTTTCTCCTTTTTATTTTATTATTTTTTTTAATTTAATGAGACTCACTTTTTTGCTAGATCCGATTATTCAACACGCATTCAAGTCGATGCCAATTTTACCGTGCGGCCTGTCAGACTTTGTCTCTAGCATTCATCAGTAAGGATGTGAAACCGCAAGTTCTCTGTCCATGCTTCTCGCCAGCCACAGATGGCCTCCATAATGAGATAGAGAGCAGCTTCTCTTCGGAGCAGCTTAAGTCTCACTACAGCTCTTCAAATTTCTCTCACTTTGTCAAATTGGATCGACACGGTCACGGCAGCATTATGTACGCCTCGCCACTGCAATGCAGAGGCGGCCCCCAAATGTTTTCCTTTTTTTTTTAATTCAGTCACTAATGTAACAGAGCATACGAATTATGAAAGTCCTTGTTTCGTGGGGGGGGAAAAAAAAGTAGCATGCAATAAATTGCACTTGCGTGCGTGTTGCAAGTTGTTTGATCTAGATGAGATTGTGTCAAGCGGCACAGTTTCCCTTTCTTGCTGGCTTGGCTGTTGCAGATCATGAACGGGTGTGTGTTTGTCAAACAGCTCACACAGCTTAGGATCAGTGCTTTAGCTTGATTACCTCTTTTAAGGACACGCCTGAGCTAAGTGAGGAGCAATCTCCAGCAACTCGGCCTTGCAAGCATTTGTACAATATGTCAAGAACGTGAATAAATGATTTATTTTTGAATGATTTATTCTCCACGCACTTCTTGCAGGTTCTTTTGACTCAGCCAAGAAAAAAGGAGATCCCAGCCAATTGCGCATCTTTGTGGCCCTCTTCCCTTATGAGCCTGCCACCATGTCACCTAACCCGGACGCCGCTGAGGAGGAACTGCCCTTTCGAGAAGGACAGATTATCACAGTATGCACAATAGCAACAACAGAAGAAATATTTCACCCTATTAGCATTTCTGCTATTTGAATCCAGTGAAGATGAACAAATTAGTGATGCCAGCATCTCCTGAATTAAGAGTTGTTTTTCTACTCAGGTTTACGGTGATAAAGATTCCGACGGGTTCTACCGAGGAGAGTCCGCTGGTCGTTCGGGCTACGTGCCTTGCAACATGGTGTCTGAGATCCAGGTGGAGGATGAAGAAACCCGGCAGCAGCTTCTGCAGCAGGGCTTCTTATCAACCCCAGCGCCCGTAGAGAAGATAGGTATGGAATTTGTTTCAAATATGGATTGATGACTTGAAATTGAATTGCTCTTGGGCATCCGTACTAAAATATTTCATGTGCATAGTCTCACCCTTGTTCATGATTTAATGCAACAGGAATATGGCTACCTACTAATGCAAAAACTTAAACCCGCTTTGCAAAGTTAGTGGGCCTTATGCAGCAGATTTTTAGATCCATTTTGAACACGGCAAGGGAGGGGGGGAGTAGTAAGTTTTCATTAGCAGACAGCCTGGCCAAAGATCAAATCACATTGAAAGTGCACAAGTGTGAAAAAGTGGGTGCTGATATAATCAACATGTGACAGCTAGCGCCATACTCAGTTTTTCCATTTTCAATGGAGAGATTTTCTACTCTTGTGATTTCACTGAGCATAACGTACAGTGTAAGGAAAGTCACATGATCGCAGCTAAATGCTAATCATCATGACACTTACTTGAACAATCAAACGTCATCGACTGTTCCTGCATGAGGCCCACTTTTTTTTTTTTTTTAATGTCTCTTCAATATAAATGTGTGCTATAAGGGTACTTATTGTTTTTTTTTAATTCGACTGTGTTGCTGTTATGGAAATCATAACCATCAGTTCAATGGCTGTTTTTGTTGCCTTGCAAATTCAAGCTGACACTTTGCTTGCG
Organism: Syngnathus floridae; assembly: GCF_059516105.1. Taxonomy (NCBI): domain Eukaryota; kingdom Metazoa; phylum Chordata; class Actinopteri; order Syngnathiformes; family Syngnathidae; genus Syngnathus; species Syngnathus floridae. The sequence continues at coordinate 7,572,525 of NC_142427.1, read as the reverse complement.
TTTCCTGCTTTGTCGCCAGCGCCGAGCACCGAGTCATCGTTAACGCTCCAAAACCTTTTTCACTTCCACTGGCACTCGACTTTCACGATGTCTGCTGCTTGCTGCTTTGTTACTGGCTTTTCGTTGGCTCTTTGTTTGCACCCCCTGTTCTTTTTGCTCTGATTTTTTTATTTTTTTATTTTGGTGTCACCTATTTTGGTTTTCTATTCTAAAATCCCATGAAGGCACTCGTACACATGCACAGCTCCCACGTCGCCCTGTTCCACCGGCCAAACCGAGACGATCCAAGAAAGGTGTGTCCCATTCCCGCTGCCCTCCTTTTTTGGCTCTTCTCTGCTTTGCGTCTCTTTTTGTCTCTTTCGCCTCATCAATTACATTTCACACAGTGACCAGAGGGGATTTAGAATAGCTCCGTTACTTTCATATTCTGCCACTAAAGCTGTTTTGTAGCGTACATTGAAAATTCTAAAATCTAAAAATCAGAAAAGATCGTTTCTTACTTCTTGTAGTCGGCACATTTACCAGGCTCCTAATCCCTTCTGATCATTATCTGTGAGTTTGTACCGACTTTAAATTCAAAATCACTTTTTTAGCCTACGAGGTGTCATTTCCAGTATGTTTCTACAAACAAATATTTCCATTTTATCCCACGTCTCGTCTCTTCCAGTGGAGTCGGCAACACTCTGGGAGGAGAGTGTAGACTCCTCCAGGCAAGGTTTGTCATTTGCCCTTTGACCCTTAAACTCCTCTGCATGATGACATCTGTGGACGGACAGACGTTCTGTCAACAACTTGCATGTGCAGTGTTCATCTTGTATTTTTATGTCACTTTCCATTGTTGGTTATGTCAAAGTTAGCATCTTCATCCATCAGAACAAAAATTTTAATTAATTTTTTGATTTCCTAAAACATAATAGAGTGTAAGTGGTTGTCTGTGTTGGCCATTTTGTTGACAATCCATTTTTTTCCACCCACCCAATGCAATGAATTATGACAATATGTTTTTCATTAATTCTTCATTAACACCTTGACGTTAGCGATTGCAAGCATCCTAACTCTTCTTCCCTCAGGGCGCACCATTTTTTTTAACTCATCTTTTTCTTCACATTCTCTTGCAGTGGTGCTTCGTTCTGCATTCTGGTTGTCACCCTGAACATGGACGAACCTGTCTTATGATATATTTTCCTCCATGTGTAGATGCAAGGAGCCAGGCAGCTGCTGCACCTGCAGCAAACTCCGCCCCAGGATCTCGCCGGATGGTGGCCATCTTTGATTACGATCCGCGGGAGAGCTCACCCAACACCGATATCGAGGTCAGACACGCTGAGAAGTAATCGTTGTTGCTTGCGTGCGTTTATCTGACTTTAATCATTTGAATTAGGCTGAGTTGACCTTCAGCGCTGGAGACATCATCCATGTGATTGGGGATATGGATGAAGATGGTTTCTTCTATGTAAATATTGTATTAAAAAAAATGAGGGTGGCTTCTGATTCTGGAAACAAAAGTGCATTTTTTGTACTTTTCTGTTTGTGTTAGGGTGACTTGAATGGACAACGAGGCTTGGTGCCGTCCAATTTCCTGCAAGCTTTAACAGAAGATGCTCCAGCCGAGCATGTTTCCGCTCAGCCTGCACCAGAACACAAGAAAGAATCACAGGTAGCAAAGTACTTGCAGTTTGCGGCCTGACTTTTGCTTTTTTAACTCATTTCCTCCTCATCTTTTGTCTTTTTTTTTCAAACTGTCAATTGCTGTCTTACACTATTCTGTTTCTATTTCTCAAACTTGGTTGCTTTTTTTTTCTTTTCCACCCTCCGCTCTGCCATTTCCTGCATGACCTTTTTGCAGAAGCAGAAACGAACAGTGCACTTTGAGACTTGATTGTAAGTGTTGTCTGAAGGGGAGCCAGTGTCTTCTCCATTTACTCCCTGTTTGTTCATGTTCTTCCACTGTAGATCCACATTGCCCCCTGGATTCAATCCAAATGTGCTTTTAGTTACGTGCTCCCTCCGTCTGCACTATGAATGTGCTCTCGTACCTCAATTAGTGCAAAAGAACTTTATCACCAAACGCTTTTCTTCAATATTTTTTTTTGCCTCCCCCTGAAGGGAAGCTCCTCTATAGATCAACAAGATCCCAGGCCCTCAACAAACCACGATACTTTGATCCCTCAAGAAGAACCTCCATGCCCCCAGCCAACAGAAGACTCAGAACCACTGGCCGTAAGCAACACATTAGAACCGGACCCCGCCTCTCCTCCAGCTCCTCACCCAGCGCTGGCCCACTGCTCTGCAGCAGGCAAAAAGAAGAAAGGCTTCTTCTCCAAAGGCAAGAAACTGTTCAAAAGGTTTGGATCCAGCAAGAAAGAATGAAAGGCAGGACCTGATACTTGATACCATTTTTATTTTTAATTGAAGCACTTTCTTTCTCTTCACGATTCAGTCAGTGGCAATCACAGCTGGTAACGTTCAGTCATTTATTCAATTTAATCAATAAGTACATTTGCCTTAGAAAACTGCTAGACAAGCTTGGAATGAAATGTGCAATCTCGCTACTCCAGCAATAGCTAATTATCAAAGCAGCAGCTCCTTCTGTAGTTGTCACAGTAGAAACTGAAAGGTGTGGCGTCGCTCCACGACAGAAGGCCTCATGGAGCTTTAACTAAACGAAAGCTAACTTGTAGAAGCAGCAGCAGTCTTCCTCATCTGTCGGATGATTATTCACACATTCATTTTATCCCAAATGTGTTTCCGATGTTTGTCGTAATGATTATGTTCTGTATTGTAGACTCGCTGGAGTGTGCATGCAGTCGTCGAGTGGCACTAAAGACGGGGATGTGTGTGTGTGTGTTTGCGCTGTGTGTGTAAGTGTGCGTGCGCGCTATCCAAAGCAAATGCCTTTTTCCGATATTAGCACCGGAGCTCTCGAATTTGTCGCCACTGGCCTAATCGATGCATCCAAGCTAGCTTTGTAAAAAGAGCTTTTGAATTGAACAACTGCAATAATAACGTTTATTTCGATGCCCTCCTGATATTTTTTCACGGTTGTGGATAGTGTGCAGAAAGAGTGACATCTCCATGTGGAAAATGCCAAAATCTTGAGGTGCTTTTCCTGTTTGAAAACGCTGCAAAGAACTTCTAGCTTGCAGCCATTTTTAACCTGGAACTGTTACAAGCTAACTACTTAAGTAATTAGTCATTGTTAGTCAGAGAGAGCGGAGTCAATGGGGGTGGGGAATTTGAAAACGAGCCAGCACGTAGGTAAGGCTGAGTCCGCAATTAACCATCTCCACCCCCTTTTTTTTTTTTTTTTAGAGGCCAGAAGTTGTCGGAGTGTACAAAAACTCTTTGTGTTGTTGGATTTTATTTACGGCCTTGAATGCACAAGTATTACGTAACTGCAAATAGACTGCAAATGTAGTAAACAGTATTTAGCCTTACATGATATTGTTTAGTCTTCATATGTTGTTGTTTACAGCATATTTATTGATTGCATGAATACCAATATTATGCCCATATTATGCCTTATTTATTCATTTCATATTTATATTTTCTGTCTGATAATTTGAGGTGGAGATTGTCCAAATGCAGTGAAAAGATCGTTGTGTATATATGAGGAACAGTGTTTGGATCCGTTTTCCTGTATTTATATTGTAAAAACCTTTTTATATGGCATAAAAATGTTTTTATTACCGATTCGCAAGCTCATCTGTAAATATTTTTTGCATGTCCATGCGGCATCCATGCGGTAAAGGCTTAGTATGCAAAAGAATTGAAAGGTGGGTCTTTTGATACAAAAGAAAGTGTCTATTTTCACATTAAACAAAAAGTGCATTGAGCATGTGAATTTCTCTGTTTTGTGCAAGAATGGAAGCAAAGTAGGTCATCACTTCTTTATTTCATACTTAAGACATTTTACTTTAGGTAACTACAATTTTTTTTTTTTCTAGAAATGGAGGAAAGAGTTTGCAGGCTTTGCTCCGAGCCACACGGCACCCATGTGAACTAGCACAAACCACACTCTGGGTAACGTGGAGCCTCGCAAGACATACTAAGCCGCTTCCTCTTTTTTTTTTTTGACTTCCGGAGAGAGGCCGCACTGTCCCCGAAGCCAACAGTACACTCATCCATAAAGTAGGAAACACTACACTGTGGCGAGGAGTTTAGTAGTGCTTTCTACTTTATGGATGACTGCACTGTATATCTGTTGGTGGTCTTCCAGCATCTGTGGTCTTCTCTTCTGCACCTGCACAGGAACACACTGCAACCCCCCCTCCCCATTCCACCATCGACACTTCGATCACCACACAGTTAACATTCCCCCGTCGAGCCGTTTCTGCTCTTGAAAAGTCAATTTGGTTAGTTTGCTCGCTAATGAAAATTATTTTTTTCTTTTTCCTCCACAAGTTCGAAAAATGTCCCTTTCTTGTGTTTCCATGTCTAAAAGTCCTGCCACAGGAAGCGCTATCTTGAAGAAGCCATTTTGGCTGGCGTGAGTAAGCTTTTTTTTTTTATCATTCACAAATTGCGTCAAAAAAAAAAGCAAACTTGTCATTAAAGTCGGAATCACATTGATGTAAACATACAATCATTAAAAATAACACACGTAACCGTTTCAGAGCAAAGAAAAAACATTTTGAATCGCAGCGGCACTTGTTTCGCCGATCCCGAATTTCAAAATTTCTATCATGATTCTAAAAAAACAAAAAGTCTGCCTTTCACACTTTACCTGGACTTTTTCCTCTTTGTGTTTAAAGCGAGTCTTCCGCCATGGTCGCAGGTACCGTCGCCCGCCCAGCCGGCCAGAGAAGTGAACGAAGAAGAAGTCGTCGTCTCCTTTTGAAGCCCCTTGGACCACGTGATGAAACCACAGGAAGAGGTCTAACAGTCACAGCCGCTCTCCTTCTCTTCCGTCTTAACACTGTGCCTCCTACAGATGGTTTGAAAAAGAACCAAAAAAAAGAAGCATCCCAAATCCAAAGTAAGACGATTCACCCAAAAGTCACAATTACTATGTACACTTGCACAATACTGAATGAGGTCACAGCATTAGAAGTTTGTTAAAAACTGCAACACAGAATTTAGTCATTCAAGAGATTGTTTTTATCTCTTTTATCTTATGACATTTTTTATCTTTGAAAAGGCAGATTTATTCAATTTTAGATTTTGCCAGTGGACTTAACATGCATTGGCATTATCGTGTTCAAGGTACTCGAGTGGTACTGGAGAAATTAGGTCGCGAACCCCACATACTGAAAAAATAGTCTCATCTGAAAATACGCATATGACACACTTTTTGTTATTATTAGCTAGTCAAGTATTTTTGGTTACATATTCAAAAGGTTAGTTGATCTGCTAGCGTAAAAGTCGATACAATAAAAGTCAGGACAAAAAGGAGAAAATATTTTTTTCCGTGCAGTTTTTTGTTAACAAACAGGGCTGTCGATTTTTGGCTGGTCTCTTAATTCCTCACTCGAATTACAAATTAAATTTAAATTTGGTCCTTTTACCTTTGCTTCAATATTTAAGTCTGGGGTTTTTTTTCTCCCCCCTTCTTCACTCATCTTGACATCTACTTTCATATCAAGTGAGTAAAACGAGAGCGCAATTTGCTTTGGGTAAATTTCCGCTTCTGGTAGGTGTCATGACGAGCATGTCCCAACACCTTAGGGGAAATGCTAGCAACACAAAACAAGTACGGATCCCCTTTCCCACCAATCTCAATTCACTTTTTGTTGTTACTATTTAACACAACTAGGTGTGAGTACATCTTGCACGTCTTTGCACGAGTGCACCAGTAAGGAAGTGATCCTAAAGAGTTGCATGAAGCCCAGGCCTTTCCTGAGGAGCCCTGACTGCTTCTAGTGATAGACCTTATCTGGACAGGCAGCAAGCTCCCCTCCCCTCCGTCCCTTGTGCTCACTCGAGCGAACATTTCGTATTCAATTCACACGTGTCCCCTGAAGTTGGCATTCGTTGTAAAAGGAAGCGAAATCCTCATGAGCATCTGCTTGTGCGCTCAATAGAGGAAGTCTTCATGAAACACAGCATGGTCTTCTATCAATACTGTCCAGCCTCCTTAGAAATGACACCCTCGTTTCCTTTTTCTTTCACATCTCTCCGATGATGAAAGTGTTCAACGTTTGGTCATCTGAGATGCCCCACAAGTTAGCTTCAAACGAGACCTTTGCTTTTGCAGCTCGGTACGTTGCTAACATATCCAAATAAGGGCAAAAGCGACAGTTGCAAGGAGCAAGTAGGCCGCCCGCGGTGTGCTCGAAAAGAAGGCCACGCTCAGCTGCGCCTGGCAGTCGCTGGCGTCGGCTTTCCTGTTTGACAAGGCGTGCGGTCGAGGAAGTCTTGCAGCATGCAGCTCAGTTCTCGCTTTTGCTCACAAGGAAGCACTTTGCTCACATGAAGCTAAACGGGCGCTGGTAATAAGGGTCAAGAGAGAAAATTCATCAGAGATGGCTTTATGTGCCTAGAAATTTCAGGAACAAATGGAAAATAAAGTAAATGATCTCCATTTGTCTGGGAATATGATGTGCTGTGATTGATGAATTTACCAGAAAATTCTTAGCCATCAAGTTGTGACCTCAACCTGAAGCACATTTGGGTCTTGCAGCACAACAACGATGCACTTAATGGCTTTAAATAGATAGTAATGTTTTATTAGTGGCCTAACCAAAGTTAGTACCTGAATTCCATAGAAATGTTGTGACTTTCAAAAGTCCATTCAACACTCCTGTGTTGCTGAATAAAAGCAATTCTGAAAGGACCATTGAAGCAAAAAAGCTTTGAATAGTCTCCTTTCCCATATTAAATAAAATCAGTCGCCATTTAAAATCTCAATTTTATAATTGCTTGTCGGATCGTAACATTTCGATTTCTTTTCTCTCAGACATTTAAGCGGGGAAACGATGCAAAAAAAAAAATTTAAAATGGCATTAAGTCTATCATCGCTACTAATTTACCGACTCGTTCTAGCGGAAGTGGCAAAACCACATAACACCCACAAACCCAGTATAAAAAAAATTGAGCGCGAAGCAGACGGTGTGATTTTGTATGTAGAAGTATAATTTAGTAAAACTTGCAGAATTAATCTGTTCGTGTCTTTTTTATTATATTATTTCAAAGTTGTTACTAAAGGTGGTACTGCTTAATTTAGGAGCCTTAATTTAGTCCAAACATGCACAATCTTGTCATTCTATCACCTTTTTAAATATTTTTGTTCTTTGTGTTGCAGTGCATTAAATTTTAAGTGTTAGTGATGTAAATCTCGCCCCCCACCCGTTTATCTCGGACTGCGAAATTGGAGGGTTTAACTTTCCAGTCCTTACTTTGCATCTTTGTGACCTGGATTTATCAAGTTACAATGAAAAGAACACCACAAGCTTCAACAATAAGCATAAAAAGTAAATTGGTCTTTCCCTAACAGTAATATAATCTAGTCTAGGCTACATTTCCCCGACAGCTATATCCCAAACCTACATATTATATTTTGTACAGACGCCCTTTAAAAGAAAATATATAGGTTGTGAATTTGGTGATATGCTTTGCTGTTGATCAGTGACTGTCAACCGGTGGTTCGCGCTCTCTAGTGGCCTGTGGTGGTATTGCAGGTGGTCCGCGAAATTGGAATTGGAAAATAACATTTTGAAAAATAAAATGGATTTATTATTTAGACTTGATTTATTTTCCAACTAATTTTGAGAATCATTTACCCATCCAAATTATGTCAAATATAGCTGATATTCCCAAAATAGATGCAAATAAATAGCCCGTATAGGTCTATCCTATTTTGGTGCAGAATAAAATAATATTCCGCCAAAGCAGTGGTCCCCGAGTTACTTCTTGTTTATAATGGTGGTCCCTTGAACAAAACCAGTTGAAAACGCCTGGAGTTGACGGCCAAATGACCTCAGTTGATTGTTGCAGAAAAGCCGTCTTATAGTTCCCCCTGTTGGTAGTTCGTGGGATTGCATTAGGTAGTGTGGAGCGTATCTAGTGTCTTACAAGTTTGAGTGACGTGGCAAAAAAAATTACTGTCGGAACTCCCAAGTCACGCCCCACCCTTCTACGCCGCTGTTCCTGTCAATCATCCTAAAAATAGCCCCCCCTGCTGACACCCCGCGTGACCGCGCATCCCTACTTGAGTCAGCGCGGAAACTCCAAAAGTCGCCTTCAGGCGTGCCCGCGCATGGCAGAAGAGCGTGTGTCAGGATCAAAGTCTGGCGTGGACGTGGAGATTAAGGCACTTGACGGCGCTTTGTGCGTGTGAGGGTGCGTGTGTCTGAAAGTCCACGCCAATTGGAAAAAAAAAGGACGCGGGCACGCGCCTCGCCTAACCTTCGTGGGACTTGAGGAAGAGTGAAGCGAGTCTATCACACCGGCGCGTGTGCGCGCTAACAGAAGAACTTTACAGACGCTTGGAACCACGCAGACGTGTTGTCCACGATGACGTCAGTGTGGAAGAGACTTCAGCGTGTGGGCAAGAAAGCTTCCAAGTTTCAATTTGTTGCTTCCTACCAGGAGTTGCTTCTCGAATGCAAAGACAAATGGTGAGTGGACGGACACAGATCTTTAAGATACTGCGTGCGTTTTTTTGCCACCTCCGGGGAGGATGTCGGCGAGGGTCGCGCGCATGCGTGTGTCCGCGTCAGCTGTCAATGCGGTGATCTCCTTTTCTTGCGGCTGATACAATGCAGAAAACTCGCCATAAAAGAGAAAGGTCAAAGATTATTTCTAAAGGTTGAAACCAATTCAAATCATTTAAATATTCTCTAGCACATATTGTTACTCTTAAAATGACAACAAAAATTATTAGTCATTTGCTATGTAGCAGGAACTGAGTTGAGTCATGAACTTTGAAGTCAACCAAGAGTCTTCAATATTCAACACCTTTTGCGTGCAAGTTAATAAACAACACGCCCGTGAGCAGCATAAGAATCACTTTTGGAATGCGACCTCGCCACCGTTTAGCGATCCTTCAACAGTCTACTGATATTTGCACTGTGTTGTGCGCAGTATATTGTTGTGACTTCCCTTCCTGACAACAGTTGTGCTTGTGGGTCAGATGACTGCGGCGCAACTTCCTCTTTCACTGGCGGACAATACAGCACACAAACGCCAAGTGTCCACATGACCCTCATGAGTTGGTGCCTTAAGACGCTTCTGGAAAGTGTACACACAACATATGTCTATTATACACACTCAAATCTTGTGTGTTTGCAGGCAACCAGACAAATTGCGTGTGGTTTGGACCAGGAGGAATCGGCGCATGTGCTCCAAGGTGGAACAACTCGGCACACGTAGCAGGAAATGTGTCAGGATTAGTCACAATTTCAGAAAGACCAACCTTTGTGTGTGTGTAGCTGCACAGCTGGCAGCCTGGAATCAAGAACCCGTACAGAGGGATGGTTCTGTGGCCTGTCCCGGAGAATGTGGACATCTCTGTGACCCTCTTCAAGGTAGCTAGCAGGCTCCAAAGATTTTGTTGCTTTTCAGATTGTGATGCCTTGTGTTGTGTCTGCAGGAAGCGGGTGCTGATGTTTTTGAGGACAAGGAGTGGACCTTCGTCATTGAGGGTGTGAGTTCTCTGCACAGGGCGAGTGGTTCCTGCTTAGGTTCCTTGCTCTGACTGTAGCGTGTGATCCAACAGGAGTGCAAAGGTCACCGGAAGGTTCTGGCGTCTGCTGCGGTCAACTTGAAGAATTATGCCAGCCTGACGCCGACGCAGACGGACCTCAGGTTGCCGCTCAAGCCGCTGTCGGTCAAAGTGGTGGAGGCGGAGCTTAAGCTGTCGCTGTCCTGTATTTTCGTGCGTGAGGGAAAAGCCACGTGAGTAGATATGCAGTTAGCTTTAGCCAGTTGCAGCTACGTTACGCTAACGCTGGCTGCGTTTAGTGACGAAGACATGCAGAGCCTCGCCAGCCTGATGAGCGTCAAACCCGACGTGGCCAACATGGACGACTTCAACGAAAGCGACGATGACGGCGACGGCAAGTCCACCAACAGCGCAGCAGGTAAAGGAAGGCCAGCATCAAAACGCCGCCTATTCCTGTTTCCTTGAACTCACCGCCTCTTTCTTTCCTCCGGCCGACGCAGCCGCGCCGCGCTCTCTTACGCGTCCCAATCGCCCCGCCCCTCCACCACCTGAAACCACAGGTAGGTGTGCCAGGTAGCTTTTTACGGGCACATGTTCCTCTGACTGTCCCACTTCCGGTTCCTGTGACCAATCTCCACTCTAACAATCATTTAACTGTTCCTCTGCCCGTTCCTGTGAATGCTTCTCTTCTTGAGACTGTCCTTCTCACTGTGAAATAGTTTCTCAAACTGTTCCTCTGACTGTTCCTGTGCACGCCACGTTATTCCTCAGCATGTTGAATGAGTGAAACGTTGGATGTCTCAGGAAACTCTTGATGCTTATTTTCCCATCTTCCCTTTCTTTCTTTTTCCTGATCACTCATCCATCCATCATTCATCCATCAGTCATCCAAGGGGGCGGTCCATCCAACATCCTCATGGCTCCGCCTCCGCCACGACTGCCTGCCATCTTCCAGGCAAAAGGTAGCCTGGAGGCTGGCCTTCTCACACTCACAAACATCTGCCCTTACTTACTTTGCCTCTTCGGACTGAGATAGTGCCTAAAAAGTCCACCAAGCATGCCTCCTTCTCCTCCTCCTCTTCCTCCACCTTCTCATACCTCCTGTTTCTTCCCCTGCTCCTTTTCATTTTCCTCCTTCACTTGCAAGTGATGGAAATATTATTATTTATACAAATCATTTGCAAATGTTTGCAAACTGTTTATTTCCCCCCCTTAGTGCTGCCCTCTGCCGCTCCTCCCGTCCCGCTGTTGAGTCGCCCGGACCTGGACGCCCTTGGTTCCTCCCTGCTGCCGGCCTTCCCCCCTCTTCCCACAGGTACAGCCTCCCAAAAAGTGGTTGCCACGGAGACGACGTCAAGCGCAAGCCAAAGTGCCACGGCTGCTTATGACATCACGGCATCTGAGCGACCAATCACAGTAAAGGACTCCAAGACGGCCAGCCCGGAGGAGCTACTGAGGGCCAGGTGGGGCCACAAAAACACACACTCTCACACACACACACGCACACCGAGTGTGATCTCCACCCTGTCTCTGTGCTTAACGTCCATGCTAACGTCACGCTAACATGCACTAACAGTGTTGGTGAGCTGGTCCGCCCCCTACTGGATGTTTCATTGGCATTTTGCTGCATTCCTCCTCCCGCCTGGAATGTCTCCATTTGGCTGAACTAAAGGAGCGCGGGTCAAACCCGATATCCGCTTTTTATTCCCCCCAGTTCCGGCCAATCGCAATCAGAGCTGATCATAGCCCCGCCCCCTCCGTGGCCCTTTGCCAGCTGTGAGAGTTCCGCCCCCCAGCGGCCTTCCACCAGCGTTCTGGCAGCTTTTATCACCCCCAAGCAGAAGTGTCTCCATGGCGACGAGGAGGCCGACAACCTTGGACGCTGTGTGGAGGCGGAACGGGAGCCATCCCGTGATAGCGTCACTAGGATGCGCGAGAGCCAATCAGGAAGCTGCTTTCCGGAGTGGGACTCGGGCGGGTGAGTTTGGGGTGAGGGGAAAAGAGAGGAAGGGAAGGAGGAAAGAGAAAAGATCAACGGAAGTGCGGGAAAGAGGAAATTAAGGGGAGGAACAAAGAGAAAAAAAATGAGCCATGTTCTTTCCCCTCTGCAGCCTCCTGCTGAAGGAGCCTTCCAACAGGTTCCCTGCCCAGGAGAAGAAGAAAGAGCAAGAAGAAAAGGAGAAGGAGAGGAAGCGGATGAAACATGAGGAGGAGAAGAGGATACTGCTGGAGGAGGAGAAGAGGCGACTCTTTGAGGAGCAGGAGGAGATGAGGAAGTTGAAGGAGAGGAGAAGGCACGAGGAGGAGAGACTTCTCCAGGAGAAGCGAGAGAGGCTGCGCAAAGAGGAGGAGCGCAAGAGGAAGAGAGAGGAGGAGGCCGAGAGGAGAGCGGAAAAGGAGAAGAGACTCCAGCAGGCCCAAGAGGAGCAGGCCAGACTTTTGAGAATGAAGCTGGAGGAGGAGGAGGAGCAAAGGAGAATGAAGGAGGAACACCGGCGCAAGAGGGAGGAGGAGACACGGCAGATGCTGGAACGGGAGGAGGAGGAGGAGAAGAAACGCCTACGACAGCAGGAGCAGGATGAGGAGAGGAGCAAGAGGCGGAGGAGAGAGGAGGAAGCAAAAGAGGAGAGAAAGAGGAGGGTGGAGGAAGAAAAGGAGGCTCAACAAAGATTAGGAGAAGAGAGTGACAGGATAAAAAGGGAGGAGGAAGAGATAAAGCTAAAAGCAGAGGAGAAAGAGAGGCAGGTGCAGAGATTGAGGGAAGAGTGTGAAAGGACGGAGAGAGCAGAAAGGGAGGAAGAGGAGAAGAGGAAAGAGGAGGAACAAAAACAAAAGGAGGAGGAGGGAAAGAGGAGGGAAGAGCAGGAACAGCGAGTCAAAGCTGAGAAGGAGGTGCAGAGGTTGAGGGAGGAGAAAGAAAGGATGGAAGAGGAGGGGAGGAAGGAGGAACAAAGGAGACAGGAGGATGAGGAGAGAAAGAGGGATAAAGAGGGGAGAGTTCAGAAGATGCAGAGACTGAAAGAAGAAAATGAAAGGATGGCGAGGATAAAAATGGAGGAAGAGGAGAGGAGGAAGGAGGAGGAACAAAAGAGACAGGAAGATGAGGAGAGAAAGAGGGAAGAGGAGGAGCAGAGGGTCAAGGCGGAGAAGGAGGTGCAGAGATTGAAAGCAGAAAAAGAAAGGATGGAGAGGATGAAAAGGGAGGAAGAGGAGAGGAGGAAGGAGGAGGAACAAAAGAGACAGGAGGATGAGGAGAGAAAGAGGAGGGAAGAGGAGGAGCAGAGGGTCAAGGCAGAGGAGGAGGTGCAGAGATTGAAAGAAGAAAAAGAAAGGATGGAGAGGATGAAAAGGGAGGAAGAGGAGAGGAGGAAGGAGGAGGAACAAAAGAAACAGGAGGAGAAAAAGAGGAGGGAAGAGGAGGAACAGAGGGTCAACATGGAGAAGGAGATGCAGAGATTGAAAGAAGAAAAAGAAATGATGGAGAGGATGAAAAGGGCGGAAGAGGAGAGGAGGAAGGAGGAGGAACAAAAGAAACAGGAGGAGAAAAAGAGGAGGGAAGAGGAGGAACAGAGGGTCAAGGCGGAGAAGGAGATGCAGAGATTGAAAGAAGAAAAAGAAAGGATGGAGAGGATGAAAAGGGAGGAAGAGGAGAGGAGGAAGGAGGAGGAACAAAAGAAACAGGAGGAGAAAAAGAGGAGGGAAGAGGAGGAACAGAGGGTTAAGGCGGAGAAGGAGATGCAGAGATTGAAAGAAGAAAAAGAAAGGATGGAGAGGATGAAAAGGGAGGAAGAGGAGAGGAGGAGGGAGGAGGAACAAAAGAAACAGGAGGAGAGAAAGAGGAGGGAAGAGGAGGAACAGAGGGTCAAGGCAGAGAAGGAGATGCAGAGATTGAAAGAAGAAAAAGAAAGGATGGAGAGGATGAAAAGGGAGGAAGAGGAGAGGAGGAAGGAGGAGGAACAAAAGAAACAGGAGGAGAGAAAGAGGAGGGAAGAGGAGGAACAGAGGGTCATGGCAGCGAAGGAGGTGCAGAGGTTGAGGGAAGAGAAAGAGAGAAAGAAAATAGAGGCGGAGGAAGAAGACAAGAGGTGGAAAGAGGTGGAACAAGAGGAACGTCAAGAGGAGGGGATGGCAAAGGTGCAAATGGAGAGATTGAAGGAGGAGGAGAAGGAGGAGAGGAGAACAAGGAATGAGAAAGAAGAGGAGACGGTGAAGCAGGAGATGTTTAGTTCACCCTGGCTCCCTCGAGTGGACACTGATTGCCTTAAAGCCCCGAGTCTCAGCCAATCAGAAGAGACGCCAGCAGCCAACCAGAGGTGAGTTTGGCCTTGAGCTGAGCTCTCCATGCATCGGCCTCAATTCCAGACTGGGAAGATGGGCCCGTCCAGCTCTATCTTTATTTCTTTATTTCTATCCTCACAAGAAGAAGTCTGGCCGCCAAGTTCTGGTTCCACTTCTCTCCTTTTGTCTTCCACAGTGAAAGCGCCGATGCTCCCGTTGGGCCAATGGTGACCGAGGCCCCGCCTCCTATCGTTCCTGCTATGTTAGAAGATGAACAAGCGAGAGAAGAGCAGGCGAACCGAGAGACTTCAAGACTTCCGGGAGAAACCGTGCAGGTGCCCAGATTTGAGGAGCTGGCGGAGGAACGCGTGGAACAGAGGTGACTGCTGGCCTGGTGTGGTTGCATTTGATTTGAAAAAAACAAATTCTGTATGCATCCTATAGTTAGGTTTGTCTCATCTAACTTGATGGCACATGATGAGGTCATGTGACGGCAAGCGGGTCACGTGACCGGGCTTCCACAACCCTACGTGTGGCTCCCAACGGGACCGGCTAACTCGTGCTGTCCCTCGCCTTTGTTTTGTCCAGCAGTTGCGAGACGGTGGCCGAACAGAACCGACAATGTTCTACCCGGGTCGCGTCCTCGGGTGGGATCGCGGAACCGGAGCCTGGCCCCGCAGACTCACAGCGCCTCACTTTTGTCGCGAGCCTGCGCCTGGCCGCAAAGGAGCAGGAGGAGGAACGAGAGGAGAGGCGCAGGAGAGAAGAACAAAGAAAGGAGAAGTTGCAAGTGGATGAGGAACTAGAGCAGAAAAGGAAAGGAGAAGAAGAAAGGAGGGTGGAGCAGGAAGGCAAGACGGAAGAAAAGGAGCAACAAGAGAAGAGAGAAGAAGGGAAAAGAAAGGAAGGCAGAGAGGAAGACAAGGAAGGAGGCCAAGAATGTCAAATGAAGAAGAGACAAGAGAAAGTGAAGCGCATTAAGGAGAAGAAAGGGCAACACCACCAGGAAGTCACTAACAGCCAATCGGAGATCGGACCACTTCTCAAAGTGGCGGAGCTTCATGACATTGCCTCTGAGGAGGAGCAGTGTGAATATGATGAGGAGGTCACCTCACAGCTTGCATCACCTGGGATGATAAATCCTGCTGATCCTGGTCCTCTTCCCGGTCCTCTTGGTCTTCCTGATTGTTTTGCTTCTCCTGGTCCTCCTGATGTTCCTGCTTCTCCCATTTCTCTTGGTCCTCCTGGCCCCCCTGGCCTTCCTAGTCCTCCAAGTCTAGGCTCAGTTGTCCATGGGGAGGCTGGTGCCGACGTGGAGGAGGTTGAATTTGAGCCAGGTCACGAGGATCTGGGCTCCATTTGGTTGGCCGAGCTCTACATGGGCGGCCGCGTGGCAGGGTGAGTGTGAGTGTGTGTGATGGTTGGACTCTGGCCTGCCTGCACGTGGCGCTGCCGTCCTGCGTGGCCTTCATGATGTCTGCCCTGCATGAACGCTGGCATGCAGGTTGAGGGAGATCATGCAACACTCTGCTCTCCTCAGTTGGAACCAACACAGCTGGATGACAATTGGCGACCTTCTCGGCCTCTAGCGGAGCATTTGATGACCTTGTCAACCCTTGTCTTTTCATTGCAGACTATCTGGTGGCTGTCACGGTGGTGATGATGTCACACCGAATGGCGGCGCGGGGCAAAGCGGTCCGGCCGCTGTCGTCTCCCAGCACGACGATGCAAAGGACCGTGTCAGCAAAGAGCAACATTTGCAAGAGGAAGAGCGTCTCTTATTGGATAGAATCCAGGTGATGTCATCGTACACGCCCCCCAATGCCAGGAAGCTTCTGGTTCCCGCCCCGGAGGAGATCAGCGATACAGAGGCAGAACAAAGGCCGAGCTCGTCGGAAGAATGCGCGTAAGTCCACGTCGTTACGCCGACTGGAGTTGAGCAACTGCATGAGAGGATGAGGAGTATGATGCCGATGTTGTTCTTCATCTTCGTCAGGCCTTCAGAGTGGTGCGCACCCTCACAAGTTCCGCCAATCAGAGAAGATGCAGACGGAAAGGACGACGACGGCGGCGGCGAGGTAAAAGCCGCAACAGCCATGACAGCCAGCCAAAGGCTAACGTGCTAATGCGCTAACGTGCGGCCTCCTGCAAGGGCGTGATGACCACTGGCCAGTCGCTGCTGCGCTGGTGTCAGGAAGTGACGGCGGGCTACGCGGGCGTCCAGGTCAACGACTTCAGCGCGTCCTGGAGGGACGGCCTGGCCTTCTGCGCCCTGTTGCATCACTTCCACCCCGAGCTCATGTACGACACGTCCGTCCATCCGTCTGTCTGTGCGTGTCAGCCAGCATCCTCTTTTTGTCCCTTCAGAGATTTTCAGCAATTGAAAGCTCACCAAATGGAAAGCAACAACAAAAAGGTGAGCTGATGATGTCATCACAGCGTCAACATCCTTACCTGTCTGCGTCCTCGCCGCCAGGCCTTCGCCGCCTTGGAGTCGGTAGGCGTGCCGCGCCTCCTGGAGCCCTCCGACATGGCGGCGCTTCCGCTTCCCGACCGCCTCATGGTGATGACGTACGCCAGCCAGCTGCGCACTCACTTCACGCGTGTCGCGAGTCGCCCCGACGAGGGAGGGGCCGCCGAGCCGGTCCCCCCGCCGAGAGCCAGGAGGCCGCTTCAAGGTTGGTCTGAACAATTTCAATCCAAAGGTCCAGACCTTCATGAGTCATTGCACTTTGTTCCCTTGCAGAAGAGGCCATGCCTCCTCTTCCAAAGGTGAGCGCCGTACACCTCCTCCTCCTTCTCCTCTTCTTGCCTGATTGTTTGATGTTGTGTTCAGGATGAAGGCAAACTCCTCATCGAGTCTGCAGCAACCACACAGGAACACGGTTAGAACCTCAAGTCACACACACGCAATATAAAATCAATTGATTTGAGTGCGCGTGTGTCGGTGTGTGCGCAGAGTCCCAGCTTGCCAAAGAAGACGACAAGATAACGGTGAGTTTTCTTTTGTCTCTCAGTTTTGAACTTTGACGCCGTCAAGTGAGCAGATCATCCTGTTTGGAGACATGTGATGATGTCATCAGCAGGTCTACAACAATCACAGCTCATTTTTGGACCTTCCTGCTGGCTTTCTTTCCTCCCCATTTCCCTCCTTGCTTCCTTTTTATCCATCCTCGCTTCCTTCTTCCCTGGCTCCTCGGTCAGCGTCTTCAGGACACGAGTCAGTACGTGCTGAGCGAAATGGCGACGTTGGAGGCGGAGCAAAAACACGTCGACAGCAGGGCGACGGTGGTGGAGCGACGCCTCAGGAGCCTCATGGAGAGCGGTGTGGTGCACGCACTCAAGCGCAAACGCACCCTCGCGTTCACTCGACACCACCTAAGGCGTGTAATGTGACAGGAAGCGACCGAGCTGAGGAGGAGCGGCTGATTCAGGAGTGGTTCACGCTGGTCAACAAGAAGAACGCCTTGATCCGGAGACAGGACCACCTGGAGCTGCTGTAGGTCACATGATCATGCCGAGCAAAATGATGATGATGATTATGATGATGACGACAGGCAAGAGGAGCAGGACCTGGAGAGACGCTTCCAGCTGCTGAACCAAGAACTGCGAGTCACCATGGCCTTAGAAGGTCAGCCGAGTGGACTCGCCTCACCCGGCTCGTGTCATGTGACCCTTCTGACAACTCGTGTGTGTGCAGACTGGCAGAAGTCAAACGCCCAGCGAGAGCACGAGCAGCGACTCCTGCAACAGTTGGTGTCGCTGGTCAACCAGCGTGATGATGTCATCCGAAACCTGGACGCCAAGGAGCGAGGGTGCGTGTGAGCCGCTTTTGGTGTTTTTGTGCCTGTCTGTGTGCGACTTTGTGTTGTTTTTGCGATGTAGGGCGGTGGAAGAGGACGAACGTCTGGAGCGCGGCCTGGCGATGAGGAGACGGAAGTACAACGATAAGGAGAAGTGTGTAATGCAGTGACGCACACGCCCACATTGACGTGCACTTTTTATTTATTTATTGTCGTGTAGGTTGTTTTCTTCTGCTCAGTGTGTTTGTGTGTGTGTGTGTGTGGTAGCTGTCCAAATTGTCCAGACTCACAAAAACAGCCTTATGAGTGTCAAAAGAATTATTTTACTGTTTTAGTCTTTTTTTTTTAATTTTCTAGTGTTTTTTTATTTGAGACTTGATTTGACTTGACTAGCCAAACGATGTTTGACGTTACCATCCACCAGGGGGCGCAGCCACGATTATGCCACCAAGATTGTAATACTTTTTATTATTGAAATAATAAATTATTATAATAACTCTAACAGGCAAGTTATTTGCTTGGTGAATTTTACACGAGTTGCTTGTTAGTGAGTAGAGACCAGCAGGGGTCGCCGTGCAGAAATGTTTTTTTTTTTTTAACTTGTGGTTGTTATTTGCGTGCGTGAGATACCGCAAAAAGACAAAAGCAAGAAGAGTTTGCAGTGCCAGAAGCAAGAAGCGAATCCTCAACATGCCTGAGGGAAATATGGAAGCAAAGTCAGCACCAGGCCTTGAGAAGATGACGAAGGCAGAAAAGGAGGCAAGGGAGGACGGGTGAAAGGGTCGACGAGAAAGGACTCATGAACTCTTAATGTAAATAACGCTGTGAACATTAATCTTGCAAGACCCTCTCTGGTCTCCATGATGACTTCTTGCACATCTGGGCCCGCCAACAAACACAAAAACTCAACTGCACCCAAGTGGACGTGATTGGCCGAACTGGATAGGATTCGATTTGACTGGATCCAACTGGCAATGACTTGATCGAATAAACGGATTTGACTAGACCAAATATGAGCTGACTGGACCTGAAGCAACTGGAAGTCACCGGTCTTGACCGTTCCCAAATGAAAACAGTGGCTGGCAGGACTAAATAGAGACCAGACCCAAATGCATCAAAATAGAACTAACGACACCCGACGGAATCTAAGTGGACCTGACGTAGCTGAACTGGAACTCGCTCGACCTGATTGAATCGGGCTGGGTCCAATTAAATCTACGGTAACTCGACCTAACTGGAACTGAGAAGAACTGGGCTTAATTCTACCTAATTGAAGCAATCTGGATCTAACTGGACCTGATATAATCAAATTGGACCTGACTAACTGGAGGTACTGGACCTGACTGAATCGAATTGGACCCACCTAACGGGAAGCCATGGACCTCGCTGATTTGAATTGGATGGAAGTGGATCACACGCATGTGCTTGGCTTGGCTTGGCTTTGCAGAAAAGTTCTTCCTTCTCCAGTCAGCTCTTTCCACGCTTTTAGTTTCTTCCAAGTCAGCAGCTTTCTGCGGCTTCTGTTTGTCACCCGAGCGCTGACGCCGTCTTCTTCTAGACTCCCCCCGCCCCCCACCCGAAACCCAACACCCCCAACCTCATTCGTTCACTCACCCCTTCGTTCTCTCACCCCTTCACTCCCATGTCAGCTTCCACGCTGTCCTACTTTTCCACATGCTCTCTGCTTTCTTCATTTCTCAAACTTTCCATGACTTGGAGCTCTGCTCCCTCTCGGTCTGCGTGTGTGTATGTGCGTGTCTGCTTCACTTCACAACTCCTGCAAGAGGGAAGGTCAAAGTGGAAGGGGTCACTTTAAGAAGGTATTTCCTCCCCATAGTCCAGGGAGCGGATGCATGCCATGGCTTGCATCGTTTTCGGTCCGGTGCAGGGAATCGAACCTGCGCACACACACATCCTCAACAGGAATGCATACGCACACACAAGGCCAAAGTTAATTGCTCCAGTGTGTGCATACAATCAGTGCGTGTGCGTGTTTGCGCGCATGCTCGTGTGTGACATAGGACACCCGCGGTTGGGAAGAGTTAACGATTGTTTGATCTGGCGCGCACGCAGGCACACATGTTGGGTCGGTAGATTCTGTTCCGACCCAAAACAAACATGAGCGCTGCTCGCTTCGCATAAAATGAATTCTTTTTTTCCTTTCTTTCGAACTTGAGCTGAATGTCATAGCGGTCGCCGTTTTGCTGTCATGTGACTCATCGGTATCTCAGGTATGATTGGGAGTAGGTGTGTTTCATTTCAGGATCTTGCTCGTGGGTGAAATGAGCGAAAGAAAAGAAGCATGAGAAGTTCATGGCGTTTATGACACGTCTGCTGCACTTTGGGCAAGACTTCCTGCCCATAGGCAAGCCCATACCTTGATGAACTTCCTGTATGGGGGCGGGGCTTGGGCTTCACCTTCGAAAAGGGAGATCCAGAGGTGGATTTCTGCGAGATCCATCGCGGGCGCTGGAATGTTTGAGGGGGCCGGGCCAGCGCAGGTCCTGCAGGGCCAGCGCCTGCAGGTCCAGCGCTAATGGCCAAAGCAGACGGCGACGCGACTGCGCGCTTTGAGCTGGAGGTGATGACGAGGACAAGGAGTGAGAAGCCCATGCGAGGGAGAAGACGAGGACGAGGAGGGGGAGGGAAGCAAGACCAGAAGGCTCTTCGGGAGCCGAAGGTTTTCTTCTTTCCTTCTTTCTGCTCTTGTGCTGCTGCTGCTGCTGTTGTCCTACTGAACGCTTCCACACACGCGCGTGCACGCACACACACTCCACTCAGGTGGTCCAGTTTGAAGGTAACCCCAAAATATACTCCTGAGAGACCATCCTCATGCACATCTGGCATTTCCTATTTCCTCTCCTGCACCCCCGTCCAACACACACAAAACGCACACACACAGATGATAAAGATTTTCCAGTGTGTGTGTGTGTATGTATGTAGTATGTGTGTGTATAATGATTGGGGGGGGGTTCATATGGTTTTCATAACACCCCCCCCCCAAATGCCAGCCCACTGAGTGAAGGTCCTCCTGGCTTTACTGCATTTCTTTAAAAAAAAAAAAAAACTTTTTTTCCCCTCGACGTCGCAAATGAAGCCCCTCTCTTCTCCTCCTCTTCCTACCGCCCCCCCCCCCCCCCCCCCCCCCCACACACACACACACACGCCCCCACTTTCAGAGCTGCATCTTCTCCTTCAGTCGCTGGTGAAACTCTCAGCAGAAGCGATACGTGAAGTCTTCACCTGATTTGGAAAACAAACAAAACAAACAAACGGGTGTCCTCCACATCCAATTTGGCTGCAGTGAAGCTCTACGTCCGGTCCTGCGTCTGCAACAGACTGACTAGTCTACTTTGAAGAAGGATCTTCTTTTTTCTTCATTTCATCAGCAGTGACCTTTGCAATGTGGCCACTTTTGAAGCGCTTTTACGCGCTGTGCACCTCGAAGACGGCGCACGCCAGCTGGCTGCTGATGCTGCTGCTGTGCCTGGCGCAGGCCACCTCCGGTGCCGCCCCCACCGACGCCGAGGGCGCTGAGCTGCGGGAGAAGGATGCACTGTGCCACCCGCGCGGATGCCTGGCCGTCTTCATGCAGCGGAGAACCTTCCGAGAGGCGGGACGTGGCTGTCGGGAGCATGGTGGAACCCTAGCCACGATGCACGACCGCCAGACAGCCGACTACGTCCACCAGTTGCTGGCGGAGGCCGAGCCGCGCGGCGCCCGCCTGCGCCTGCGCCTCTGGATCGGCTTGCACCGCGCGCCGCGCCAGTGCTCCGCCACGCGCCCACTGAGGGGATTCGTCTGGGTCACCGGTAAATTGGGCCGGGTCAGGTCGGGTCGGCTTACTTGGCCACATATGAACCTATCAAAATTGAGTGTATGGAATCAATCATTTGTATTTAAAAATAGAAAAAACACAATTGCGGAAAATATTTAGCGGAAACTTCAAAATGGAAATGCAGATGTAAATTTATACGAGCATTTCTGCTCAAATCCTAAAACACTGGAGTAGAAAAGGCAAGTGAGCGCCTGATGTAACTAACGTAAGCCCACAACACTTGCTGCATTTTAGTGACCTCTAGTGGCCATAAATTGAACACCATCTTTATATTACATTAGGTTAATTCAATCACCCATCAACCGAACCACCTAACCTCACGAGTATGTCTGCGGTGCACCCTGGCCTGGTAGCCAGCAAATTGCAGGGCGCAGATTAAATTAAATGTAAAATTCTCAAATCTGATGGAATCTGGGAAGGTTCATCTAGATTTGATTACATTTGAGTAGATTCAATTGGATTAGAGTGGATTGATTTAGGTGATGTTAAATGACAGATGAGAGTATATTTTATTGGACTGGATTGGTTTCCATGTATTCATTGAGTTATGGCCTTGGCGAGATGAACGTGGATGCAAATGGCATGACCTTTTGGTATTTGTTGCGCCCCCTGCAGGTGACCAGGAAGGCCAGTTCACCAACTGGATGCGCGAGGAGGCGGTGGGCACGTGCGCGGCACCGCGCTGCGTGGCCATGGCCATGACTGTGAGCACGGCTGATGGGACCCGCCTCAACACCGACGACACCGACAACTTCAAGTGGTTGGACGGCTCTTGTGGCCTGGCGCTGGACGGCTACGTGTGTCAGTACCCCTCCAAGGGCATGTGCCCACCAGTGGAGGATGAGGGGTACGGCCCGGCCTTCTACTCGACGCCCTTTAAGCTGACCAGCCGGTTTCTAAGCCACGTGCCGTTGGGCTCGGTGGCCGCCCTCACGTGTCCGGCCGGGACCTCGGACAGCGCTACCGGCGAGCAGACGGTGCTGTGCATGCAGAGAGATGACGGCTCGGTGGGCTGGTCTCGGGACGCGCCCCTGTGCGGGGTTAGCGCGGCACCGCCCAACCAGGACTTGTGCAGCGGCGACCACGGGTGCCAGCAGCACTGCCAAAACACCGACTCAGACTATTACTGTTACTGCTCGGAAGGTTACACGCTTGCCGAGGATGGCTACAACTGCGAGCTGGACCAGGTAGCCCCCACCGACCTTCCAGAGCTTTCCTCTCCAGATCAGCCCAGCGAGGCGCCAAGCGTCAAAGCAGCGTGCGTGGCCATGGGCTGCGAGCACGACTGCGTGGAGACGCCCCGAGGGGTCCGCTGCACGTGTCCCCCGGGGTACCAAATGGGCCCAGATGGACGTCGGTGCTCTGACGTGGACGAGTGTCAACAGCGGCCGTGCTCGCAGGCGTGCGTCAACGTGCCCGGAACCTTCCACTGCGCGTGCCACGCCGGCTACCAGGCCGACGACGAGGGCGAGTGCGTGGATGTGGACGAGTGCGAGGATGAGAGCAGCTGTGAGGGCGCCTGCCAGAACACCCAGGGCTCCTTCACCTGCGCCTGCCGCTACGGTTACCAGCTATCGGAAGACGGCACATGCCAGGACGTGGATGAGTGCGTGGGGGCGTCGCCCTGCCAGCAGCAGTGTCTCAACTACTTAGGCAGCTACCAGTGTTACTGCGACGTCGGCTATGAACTACAGGTTGACGGACTCAACTGTCGGCCGATGCCCGCCGACGAAGAATACTCCACTTTGACCCCGGACCCCACCGACCCGGCCCATGGATCGGACTGGGACCGTGACGCCTCACACAACGCTGGCCCGCACTTTGACGTCCAGTGGCTAACGACCGCCTCCAATGAGCGCCTGAACGACCGGTACCCTTCGTCGAGGCGGTACCGGACGGAGCGTCCGCCCGAGGCGGGGCGAAGCGACGGCGAAGGACTACGCCCCACAGCCGGAGGTCAAGAAGGTGAAGACGAAAGTGGCCGTGATAAGAGCAAACAAGACAAGAGCTGGCTGCTGGTGGCGCTGTTGGTACCGTTGTGCGTGTTCCTGGTGGTGATGTTGGCCCTGGGCATAGTCTACTGCACCAGCTGCGCCGTGGACAAGAGCATGGGTGTGTCGGAATGCTGCCGCTGGATCCTCCCCAGGCCACAGCCCGAAAACGTTCAGCCTGAAGCGCGAGCGTGACGCTGATGGGGAACACTGTCCTGTAATATGGTCACATGTCACATGTCACACGCCTCACGCGTGACACATGACGATGTTTCATGAACACATCGCAGGAGCATTTTCCATGACCATGTCACAAGGTCAGGTGACAAGTCCTATGGCATGTTGATGATATGTGGTTATGTGATGTGGTCATGTGCCAATATTGGTGATGAGACAAGACCATAGCACTTGTGGAACACTGGTTGTGAGAGATTGGTCACGTGACATGGTCCCGTCGCAAGGTCATATGTTGTTGGTCTCTAAACATTTGTCATGTAACATGGTCAAGTCATTCATGGCACATCACATTGTCATGTAAAAGTGGTTATGTGACTCGTCATTAGTCATGTAGCATGGTGACGTGACATTGGTTAAGTGACAATGGTCTTTTGACATGGTCACGTAACATGTGCCACGTTACATGATCATGTGACATGACCATCATAAAGCCAGCACTAATTTTCTGTCTCTCCCACAATTTTTGTAAATAAATCATTTCCATTTCATTTCGAAACACAATAAAAGTGACTTTAAGAAAACCACCTGGTTACAGTTATTGTGATACATTTTTGAAACTTCTGGGATTCACAAATTATATGAACAGTACAGTATATGGATTCAGCATGACATCACTGCCGCTCGTGACGTCACCGTTGTTAAATCATTATTTGTTTGCCATGTAAGGGTTAGGCGTGGGGATGTAGCTCAGTGGTAGAGCGCATGCTTCGCATGTATGAGGTCCCGGGTTCAATCCCCGGCATCTCCATTTTGGCCAATTTTGAGCAATTGAAAACAAGACAAGTTTGACTATAGAGTACACTCAAATACAAACGTAATCGTTGGATATTGAATGTGGGCTTTCTGCAAATATTAATGTAATGCATAATAGTTAATAGTTCGATCGTGGGCGTTGGTCATGCAGTAGTTTTCCGTGGCATCAGAGTACCGATTGCGAAAAATACGTGCCGACACGTAAAAACGATTCTGGTTCCACTGGGGCTCGAACCCAGGACCTTCTGCGTGTAAAGCAGACGTGATAACCGCTACACTATGGAACCATCTGACAGTCCTCGGCATGATTTTGTCAATTCATAGATGTATTCATCATCTGAAAAGCCGATCTGAATTCAAGGTTTTGGCAATGTAATTCGTCAAGTAATCTGTTTCGGTTACGTTAAGTCAAAGTGCAAAGTCTGTTAGTTCCGGAATTGGCCCTTGTTTCCTGGCGCTGTGGCGCAAGTTCGAAGAGAGTATTTCCGTATATGCACATGTATTTCCGGGTCGTGTCACTCGGCTAGGCTATCAGACGCGCATACGCGGTCATGTTGGTAGGGGCGGTTTCCTTGCTAATGCTTAGGGAAAAACAATGATATGATAAACAGGAGGGAAATGACAGGGTTGGAAACTTATTTTGATCTTGTGATTATTTTGAAGTGCTGACTTAGAACTCTTATTTCTGCTTGTGCTTGCTGTAAACTTTGTTGGGCTCCACCCGCGAATGTAAACATCTCTAGCTGACCATTGTAAAGATAAAGAGGTAGGACCACATCTGCAACTTGCTGGAACCAGTTTGCAGAGACGACCCTAGCTGAAGCTTTCCACAAGTTAAAGACATGTTCTGCACACCCCACCTTCCTTGTTGAGAATAAATACGATTGTTGCGGGAGCAGAGTTCGGAGTTGCTTTCAAGCACTTGTGATGCTGGCTCTCCTCGCTTGCAAGCGGAAAATGGGCAAACTGTTTATTCAAGTTTATTCAAGTTGATACTGATGTAGAGTGATAACACTGGAAAAAATGTAAGATGGTTGCAAGCTGAAGCTCCACAACTCATGTCAACATAGTTCCTTGGCACCAAGATGTCAGAATGTGTCCCCCAAAGTAAGCGCATTTGTCCTGACCAAACATTGTCCTTTGAGGGGTGGTCAGCATTCTCCCGCATGTCCTCCTAGATGTTCTCCCTGCGTCCCGGATCCACCACCAGAACTTTGCACTCTCGCTTGGCGATCTTGTCCAGCGACAGAAGGCTTTTGTCCTGCGGTGGTAAGTAGAGCGGCCGACCCACTGGAGAACCCACCGGGGGTGTGATGGCGCGCCGCTCCATGGCGCTGCCCGTCCTGAGTCGCACATGAACATGCAGTCAGGTCCAAGACATCCACACAATTCATCATCATTCATCATCAGTTGCTACATCTAAACAAAAAAATGCTTGATGTTTATTTGGAGCAGGAGAGTGAGAAACAAGCGAGTGAGGTTGCGTTCTCACCTCATGATGTGCGAGCGAGACGGCTGCTGGTGGGAGAAAGACTGGGAACGACCCAAACTGGCCTGGTGGCGGTCTAGCAGGTCTCGCATTGCCGGGCTGGATGGGCTGTTCTTACCTGAGTGCATTCAGACTCAAGAATCAGATGACATGATTGACGCCGCAGTTCGCAGAAGGTAAGAGGTCACGTTCAAGCAGAAGCACCAAACGTCATCTGCCTAACTTCTACTCTGTGTCTTCTTCAGATCTTCTGAATTCCTCCTCAAAGTCTACGCAAGGTGCACTTACGTGAGAGTGGCCTGGCGTCAGGTGGCGGGTTGGACACGGATGCCGTGAACTGCAGCTTGAGCTTCATGTGCTGACTCAGCTGAGGAGGCAAAAAGGAGGGCCAGGTAGGTCATCCAGCTCTCTCTCATTTCCAACTCGCTAATTTTAATTCCTTTCAACATAGTAAACATAAATTTGGTTTGGGAATCCAGATGGAATTTGTAAAGCAATGAGCGTGACGGTGTCCCCGACAGGCGGTACCTCGTAAAGTCCCGGTCGGAGGATCTGGAAGGCTACGCTGAAGGTCAGCGTGCTGCCTTTGCGACAGTGGCCCAGGTTGCTGAGGGGTGTGTGACACACCACCGCAGAAAGCGTGGAGTCCTCGCTCTGACCGCGCCCTGAAAACACAAACGACAAGGACTACATAGTCCATTTTCCAATCATCCATTTGGTTAAGAACCGGACCACAGCAGAAACCCACCTTCGGGGGTCCAGACCAGGCGCACGGACAGGAAGTCCTGCAGGTTGTTGAGCAGCACATATTTGACCTTGAAGTGCTCTTTGACCTCGACGGTGCTGGGACAGCTTGCTGTCATCACGAAGCGCGGCCGGTCCAGGCGGACGCTTGGCAACCTGGCGGATGCGCAGCGCTGGCAAGTAAGCCGCTATACATACTGAGAATATTTTGTATTAATATAGAAATATAATAAGTGAAATATGACCTGTAGTGGGTGTAGATGCAGTTGGTGAAGGGCATCTTGGCAGTTGACCACTGCAGCACAGCAACCAGAGGGACTTCCATCCCCTGAGCAGAAGGACGCAAACATTAGGGGGAGCACATTTTGGATCCAAAACGCTTTCCAAACACACCTCATTGGACTCGTCCAGCGGCATGTCATTAAGGTGCAGCTGGAACAGGAAGTCGTGTTCCTCCAAGGCACCGAGCATGCTGGGAAGGCGGCAGGCGGCGCTGTCCACTTTGCAGAAAGACGCCATGCCCACCTCGCCCGAGTGGTGGCTACGATGCCACGAGCATATTAAAGCAGAGCTTCCTCCAACCACCTCCTGAAAAATGCTTTTCCTACGCACCAAACGTTGTCCACCAACAGCACTGAGCCGTCGGGCATGACGGGCAAGTAGGAGGCGTTGAGGTCCGGCAGAATACGAAGGTCCCGCACGCTCACTTCCTCCTGCGACGACTTGTTTAGTACTGAGCACGAGCAGAAGAAGAACGTCACTTCGGCTTTTGATGGCAGCGGCTCGACATGTTGATGCGCTTTACCTTTGAGCACAGCCAGGTGGCGCCCCGAAACGCTCATCAGCTTACAGCGCACGGAGGGAGGCGGCAGGACGGTCAAGGTGGTACTCACTAAGTCAAGACAAGTTTGAGGGACACAGTTGCCCACCCTTCAAAGCTTTGAGCACGGAACGCAAACCTTGAGCCTTGAAGGTGTTCAGGTCCTGTCTGAAGGTGAGTGATGGCTCTCGTTGCTGCAGCACGCTCAGGTAGCCCAACTCCTGCACCTCCGCTTGCTCCGCCTCCTTCTTCCACACTGTGACCATGACCTGAGGCCACACACAATTTGGACATTGAGGATGCACGAGGACGAGTGTGGCAGGAACATGGCTGGGGACTTGAATGTGAAGCTAAGGATCTACTATTTTCTGAGATGCTGACATGTGAGGGACCACCTTGACTTTGACGGTGCTGACGGGGAGTTTGTCCAAGGAGACGGTGAGCGGAAAGATGACCTCGTCCTCCAGAACCATCGGCTCATCCAGAGGAGACTGCACAACGTGGAGGACAAATGTAAAGAGGAGCTCTCAGCCCACGCCACGCATTCCGCACTGACCTGGAACGGAGGCCTGCGGAAGTCTCGGCCGGTTGACCCACAAGAGTTGTGAATGAGCAGCGGCTTGCAGTCCCGGAAGGTCCGACATCGTGAGTCCACTCGGCTGCCCAGCGCCGCGATGGCCGCCTCCGCCGCCGCCATGTAGTCATCCCCGGCGTCATCGCCGCCCTCGTCCCCACTGCTGCCGTAGTCGTGGTGGTGCTGGCCGGCCCGGTGGCGACCGCTCTCGCCCGGACTCACGCTGGCCACGGCGCACAGTGAGCCCGCCAGCTCGCGCCAGGCACGACCGCTGCATGTTTCGGTCCCGAAACCGTCCCCTGATGAAGAACAAGCAGTACTGTCAGCTCAGAAATAATTATTGATGATCATTGATGTGATATTTCACTCATGAAACTGTTGGAGCAATGACAGAGAGGATGTATTGCAGTCAATTAACATAGAGCATCTGCTTCCTCCTACTCCACCCCCCTAACTCCTCCTCCTCCGTCCTTACCGGGGCCTGTCTCGGTCGGCGTCGCCCTTCCGGCGTCCCTGCAGCGCAGTACCAGCAGGAAACGGACCGTCTCTCCCAGGTAGAGATGGCTCCTGCGCGGTAGGGTGCGGTATTGGGCCGGCTCGGACAGGTCCGTGATGGGCACCGCCGGGAAATACATGAAGTACTCGCACTGAGACTCCATCATCTGCACCATGGCGACGGGCGGATGCGGAGGAAGAAGAGGAGGAAGAGGAACAATGGTACACCAGCGCTGCCCAGGCCTGACTTGGAGCGCCATCTGTTGGAGGTGGTGCTGCTACTGCAGGCCTTGGATGCCACAGAAGTTGACTTATCATGTCTGGCCTCTCGGCTATGTTGCCCGTTATAATTAACTGTATTTTTTTTTAATAATAATAATTCAGGCTCCTGTGCCTCTTGGCCAGTGAGATCCAAACAAATGGCATATTGATGTACTTATAGCACGTACTGTATTTAAATTCGACGCTGAAAAGTGACGTTTTTACCCGAAGTGATCTTATTGGCCGAGGCAGAATGATGTCATTATTACGCGTCGCTGCTTCTGAAGCAGTAAACGTGAGACAGGCAATTTAAAAGACTGTCGACCTTCCAAATTACAACGGGGAAGCGGAGATAGAGTCGCATCAAAGAAGCAAACATTTCTGTTAACTGCTGCCATTTTAGGCCCAATGGAAAAAGTAGGAGGAGAACGAGGAAGGAAAAGGGGCGCTTCCGGTGTAGCAGCATGATAAGGCTCCTTACCGACACGCTTGCTGGAGGAGGAGGCAAAAATGTGGACTGGTATCTACTGACATTCTCGGACTGAACACGGTCGTGTGAATCAATGGTGTGAAACTTCTATTTAAGAGAAGCCTGCTGATTACCTTAAGGTAAGATTCTTTGATGCCAGACACGACTGGGAAAGACAGAAAAAGAAAATATCTTGTTTAGCTTCCATTACTGGAGACATTCTATCCAGCAAGAGAATCTTCAACAGTCCCAGTAATTAGAATCACGAGACATTCTTGAGTGATTTGGACCATGGTCTCTCTAATCAGCCAGGACACTAATTCCTGTACATGTCTCTTTTATAATCTTACAGTGCTGTCAAGTAATGGAGGCCCAAGCAGATGAAAAGATATGTGGGAAATTGAGGCTAGCCTGCGGTCTCTACAATTACAAGCTGAGGGACGTCTTCACGTGGTGAGTGCTTGGATTACCGACTTGTTTTTGTTGGAAAGTCATCCGAGGTAGTGGGGGGCTTGATCCACCCGTGCTCTCTTTTTCCCAGGGATCTGTTGAAGACCTTGGTCATGGGCCAGGTCTTGTCTTTGATGATCTGCGGCACTGCGGTAAGCTGCCAGTACCTGGCCGACGCCGGCGCGGAGGTGCCCATGTTGCAGAGCTTCCTCAACTATGCCCTACTGCTGCTGGCATACTCCCCCTTCCTCTGCACTCACAAAGGAGGTATAAACAGTTCATCTTAGTCTGACTCCATTATCTAGACTATTTTTCCTCCAGTCATACTGTTGTTATAGTTCAAGGTGACTTTACATGATAATAAAAAACTGTTTTTATAAGCAAGCATTTATGCCAGAGGCCAACGTTCCACCCAGGCCACATACTCTCAAGTGATCAATACATACAAGTGTAAATCATATTCAAAAATCTGAAGTACACTTATTGCATATATGTGTGTGTGTGTGTGTACAGGAGAGCAAACCTTCTCGCAAGTGTTGAAGTCCAAGTGGTGGAAGTACCTGCTGATGGGTCTGGCCGACGTGGAGGCCAACTACACGGTCGTCATGGCCTACCGCTACACCACGCTGACCAGCATCCAGGTGAGACACAACAGCAAGTAGTACAGTGTTGTTGTGTACCCCGTTTTAATGAATAATAATTAAGGATTATGGATGTTTTATCAAATTAGCCTGCAGCCATTTCGTAAATATGTTGATTGGTATCATATCAATACTGCCCCGTGTGTTTCGCAGCTGCTGGACTGCTTCGTGGTGCCGGTGCTGATGGTCATGTCCTGCTTCCTGCTGAAGACTCGCTACAGGCCGCTACACTACGTCGCCGTGACCGTTTGCCTGCTCGGCGTGGGCGCCATGGTGGGCGCCGACATGATGGCCGGAAGAGACCAGGGATCCAGTAAGGAGGCCGTCCGTCGTCATTCTCCTTTCTATGCTGTCCGTGCCATCTTCTATTAATGGAACGACTCCACAGGCAGCGATGTCTTGTTGGGCGACAGCTTGGTGCTGATTAGCGCCGTCCTTTACGCCGTGTCCAACATGTGCCAGGAGTTCACCGTGAAGAACCACACCCGGGTGGAGTTCTTGGCAATGATGGGCTTCTTCGGGACGATCATCAGCGGGATTCAACTGTGAGCTTTCTACCCTGCAAACAATTTTATTAGAAAAAGACAAAGAACAAACTCAGGTGGAACCTGTTGTTGTCTTTTGCAGAGCTGCACTGGAAGTTAGTGCGCTCAAGAAAATCAAGTGGAACTTTCACATTGGTGAGTTCATTGAATCATTATTCAAACAATGTTTTTGGGAAAAATATTTCATGAGCCTAATGTTACAATGGTGTAGAAGTTTTTTTGAGAACCCCTACTCTAACCTATCTCCATTGTTTTTTGTGTGTGTGTGGCACAGCCATGCTTTTTGTTGTCTATGTGGTGTGCATGTTCACACTGTACAGCTTAATGCCGGTGGTGGTGAAGAAGACAAGCGCCACCGCTGTCAACCTGTCACTTCTCACTGCTGACCTCTTCAGCCTTTTCTGTGGGCTCTTCCTGTTCCATTACACGGTAGGAGGGTGGGGGTGGAGAAATAATGTCTGCCTTAGTCACCATTAGGGGGCGCTCCATACCCCCACGAATAATCGAGGCCTGCATAAAAGAGATTTGTAATTGTGTCAAGATGCCACAAGATGGCTGTAAAACACCAAGGCCGTGCTTCTAGTTGAGGTACAAATTTTGGAACACTTCTCATTAATGCAACATTTTTGTTTCCAGTTCTCAGCGCTGTACATCATGGCGTTCATCTTTATCATGGTGGGCTTTGTCACTTTCAACGCCGTGCCCACGTATTCTGCTCAGCCCGAGCCTGAGCCCGACTCCGGCAACTCGTCGGACCAGGAGGCCCGAAGCGCATCGGACCGCCTGTTGCCAGCTGACACAGTCAGACAAAGTCATGTGACATTGGTCTCTGCACTCTGACGGCAGAAGAAGATGCAAGTCTTTCTGTTTTAAGAAAGGCAGCTCAAATGTTGTCTTCCATCATACTGTTACAAAAACAGTAACAAGGCTGTTTACGTTGATTCAAAAAAAGCTACTGTTCATTTGTTTTGTTACTTTTGCCTACGTGGTTTTGTTGATTCACACTTCCAAAAGTGTTCTTGATCCAGAAGTGTTCTTTTCTGCTGCTAGACCTTTTATACCCATTGATTTGACGGCATTTGTAGTTCTGCAGTGCATTACCAATGTATCATCTTTGGTTTTGATATCCTCCTTTCAAAACATTTTGTAGAAAAGTCAACTTTTGACGAGTACCAAAAATGGAAGAATATTAAATATTGTCAGTTTGTTAATCGTTGGCTTTGGGATCAATGCTTTTTGTTTGCAAAAACAAAATCCGATTATCTTTTGTTTTCTATGAAACTAATTTTTGGAAAATAATTTTTAAGAATGATATATTGAATAATACTGTACATCACAAAACATGTATTGAAATAACTCCCTCCCCAAATTTGACCATTCATTTAATCACATATATTGTTACTTTATGCTTTCTCTCAAGCATTAGTAACAGCTCCAGTTACCGAATATTGTGAAGTCTCGAGAGCTATTTTTGTGCAGTTTTGAGCACCACTCTCCATTAAGCACGTTACGTCACTTATCTGCTCTCTTGCATTTTGGCGACCCCTGTCGACTGCATCCTGACACACTGGCGGCGTCATCATGGAGGAGAAGCGGACGTCTAGTGCCGAGTGACGGGAGGGAAACGAAGCCGCACGTCGCCTGCCTTTTACTCCCTTTGAAAGATTAGAAAACGGTAAGATTTGCTTTTTAAGACGCATTTGGTGACGCACTGACCTTGCAAGGCGGAGGGCAATGCTGCGCATGGTTGCGGATTATGCAAATGTACCGCGTTGCTTTTGCTAATCATCCAGCAGATTCTTTAAAAAATCACATGATTTTACTATTTTTTTTTATTTCACCACGGTTTGATTGTGTCGTGGATTTGAAACGGTGGCGCCTTGTAAGGGGTAATTTAGGAGAGAAGAGCCGTAAATGCAACGGCTCGCGCAGTCATGTCTTCGCACCATGGACAGTTCCTCAGATGCAGGCCTGCAGCGGTGGGGGACAACAGAGGGTCCGCGGTCCCAATGCGAACCACTAGTATGCAAGAGTATTGTACCTACACTGAGGAAAAAAACAATATTACAATAATTATTTTTCAATATGTCTTGATTAAAATATTTTTTTTGTGTAGCAAAAAAATGCAATGTTATGAGTATTCTGAGGAATTGTCTCCTCTCAAAAAGCTTAAATGTTCGTCATCTACAATCACAAACATTTGATTGTAGATTTTCATACATGTCATATGGTTCACCTTGCAGGTCATCCCGCAGTTTTATCTCCAGCGAAGAAGACACCAGGCATCATGAAGCACTTCCTGAAGTAAGGCGAGCCCCATTTTATCTGATGATGGAATTTATTTGTGATGCTGTTTAGTTGTCCTGATTATTATTGATCACGTAGAGGTTTTGGAGAATCTACTTTGGTTTATCTGTGCATAATTCTTTTGAACCTCGTTCAGGTGCAAACCGCCCCTTGTCTATTTTTGTAAAGGCACAATATGTGACTTTCTTACTCGTGTTCTCCACGTCAGAGTGTTGACCCAGTTCTTCGTGTTCCTCTACTGCAAATGTCTGTGGCGAGGCCTCAAGTTTGTGGCACGCAAATTCACGGGACGCTGTGAGCTACAACGGATCTGCTACAACAACAAACACGGTGCCCGCAGGACGCTCAAGATCGGTGAGAGGCTAAAATTCGTCAACTTACAATTATCAATTATTTGCCAATTCGTCGATTGGTACTATCTAATCTTTTTCAACTTTGCAATGTTTTTCTTGCAGAGTCGTCTCTGAAGTATTCCAAAAATGAGGTAAATGTCCAAGTTTAGCAATTAATGATGCAATCTGATTGGCTATTTTGAAAGAAATGTACAGTACACCATATTTTATTTGCAGTTGCTGCAGTCCGCCCTTAGCGCTCATCCTGACAAAGTAGAAAAAATCATTGATGACATCATGGCTCTGAAGAAAATCAACCCCGATACCAACCCTCAGTAAGACCACACACACCTCTGTTTCTTGGAAAAGTTAACTCATAAGCTTCTTCCACCAGGTTGGGCATCTCCTTGCAGGCCACCTTGCTCCAAATTGTAGGCTACAGGAATTTGGTGGCCGAGGTGGAGAAGCTTCGGCGGGAGCCTTATGACTGTGAGAATGAACAACACGAGGAAATGCTAATGAAGGTGAGCCGTTCATCAATCCATTAAACTCATCTCATATGTTAGTATGTTGTGTTCTCTCCACAAGATGGCCGCCCAATTCACCCTTGTTGATTTTTGGTATAGTTGTGGAAGGAGCTGCGTCCCGACACTCCCTTGACCGGACGGATTTCCAAGCAGTGGTGTGAAATCGGATTCCAAGGCAGCGATCCCAAGACGGATTTCCGTGGCATGGGCCTTCTGGGTCTCCACAATCTGCTGTAAGATAAGCTCCCAGTTTACATGCATGTGCTAAAGATGCTATGCTAATTTTGCCTTTCTCCATAGGTACTTTGCAGAACATGACAAGGCTGCAGCTTTGCAGATGCTCCACGACTCTCTTCTACCCAAGCACAAGTATGTCAGAAGACTTCACGCAGGCGCTCTCTCGATTTCTAGCATCAGTGTCGTTTCCACGATAACACAAGTGACCTCATTTGTGCATCATGCTCACTGTCGGCGACTCAAACACTGCTTCACGGCGTATGGACAAAAGTATTTCACACACTCACCTTTCTTTGACAAATGAAAAAAACCTTTCAGTGAAAATGTGTCAGAATGATCATTACTAGAGGAGAACATTTCAACCTTGGAGGGGATTTAAAACGCTTCCCTGAGGAACTCCTCTCCAAATTGTTACTTGAGAGTTCAACTTGAAAAAAAAAATTCTGGGATTTTCTCTAAGCATTTACTCAAAAGTCAACGGCTAGAGAAAAAGGTGTGTCGGTGTACTTTTGTCCATAGAACGTGGTCTCTTCTCAGCTGGACCAGGTCACTCAGTGCCTCCTCATCTTGTGTTGATTGCATCACTGCTTTGTATTGCTTTGCCATCAGCATCTCAGTGAGCTTCTTCTGTCTGTTTCGACACACGCTTCCCTCCTCTGTGTCGCTCCCACGCCCGCCGCCGCAGGAATGCACAAGGGAGTCGAAGGTACTCCATTTATGGTCACCCTCATTCACCCGCTTTGTCAGCCACATGCCGTGAATGCGCCATTGTTCCAATTCCAAGCCGTCAAGTCCGTTTAGAGAAGAGCTGGGGGAACCGTTTTATACCTCATTTGTGAATTGCACAAGCAGTCTCGTCTGGTCGTGCTGCAAGTGTCTGTTTTAGAGCACCACGGCTACGACCCTTGATTTTTATCGGTGTGTCCTTCACAGCGAGGCCAACATGTTGGAATTTGAGCCCAAGAACGTTGACAAAGCCATTGGGTAAGGTTCCAAAAAAATTAAATGATTACAAAACAATTTAAAATCACATTCTGAAATGTTGTGAACTACCGCAGCTATTCCTTCGCCATCGTGGGCATCAACATCACGGACCTGGCCTACTCGCTGCTGGTGAGCGGCGCCCTGAAGACGCACCTCTACAACGTGGCCCCCGAAATGGCCACCCTGCTGCACCTCCAGCAGACCTTCTGTGAGTCGACATACGACCAATGGCGAGACGGCCTTTGGTTACCTTGACAACCATAGGCAGAGCCTCGGAGCCCAGATTTCTCTTAAGGTTGTTCTTGCGTGTTTGTCAGGCTACCTGATGCAAGAGTTCCACCGCTTCTGGATAGAGGAGGACCCCAGCGACATCATGGAGTTCAACCGCGTGCGTGCCAAGTTCCACCGGCGAGTCCTGCGGCAGCTCCGGGACCCTGACATGGCGCTGTGCCCCCGCTTCGCCGCCTCCGACCTCCACCTGGTCAATCTGTAGGCACAACTCCCTCCCTGCCTTTCCATCACCCCCCACCATCACCATCTGACGTCCCGGTAGGCCTGGCCGGTCAGTAAAAATCCTCGGGCTCATGTCACGTGCCCTACACATGCAGTAGCAGTCAAAAAGTTTGGAAACATCTTCCATTCTTAGCTGTGCATATCAAGTTAATATCTTGAAATTCTTTTAATGTGAATTTTTTAGGGGGTTTCCACAATTTTGACTCGCAGTGTATAAATACACACCACCGGCGTAGCGTCAGACATCACCATAGCAATTCTTGCACCATCTTCGTGCCACTTTTTATTTTCATGATTGTATGGCACTCGAATCATCAGCCCAAAATCTATTCAGACCTGATTTAGGCTTTGTTGTTCTTTACAAATCGGAAGCGATCAAAAAATAGTAAAAATGTACCGTATATAAATAATATATATGACACTGCAAGCTGTCAAATTTCTGTATGCGTTCCATCACCTCCTTGCCAATATTTTGAATGTGTATATTTGACGTGGTGTCTTTATAGCAATAGAATGCTTCTCATTTGCCTTTATTCACACAAAAAAAATCACTTTCTATCATGAATGTTTCTCACATCAACGATTGTTTCAGTTAAAATCCATGGAATGTGACACTTTTAATGTCCACCATCAGCCAAAGCAATAATTCCGCCTCATTTGGTGTAGACGAGTTGCAATGTGCTTGTTTTGACGTTTTTTATTAGTAGTGCTCCGTTTACAGCTTAGTTACATCCCCGAACGATGAAGTGATAACAAAAGATTGCAAAAAAAAAAAATGAACGTAGTCTCACCGCAGGGCTGTGAGCCACGCGCTGCTTCACCAAAACACGATATATTCCATTAGCTTTGTTTACTACCCCGTTCAGCAGCACTGTTTGCCTTTTGACGTTTTCCCGCCTGTACTCTTAAGTGGTGGCGTTTCACTGCTTTCTTGATGATCTTCGACATGTCCCGAGTAGATATTGTGACACTGTACTTTAGTTGTCTGTGCTGTGCAACACAAATCAATAAAAAAAAACAATGTAAAAGACAGTTAAGGGATGGCTCAGTTTTTTTTGGGCACATTCAAAAGACTGATGACGGACAGGTGATATAAAATGACCTTTGGGCATTCGATTTAGGGTGTGTAGACTTTTTATAAGCAATGCTTTCAGGAGGCAATGAATGCTGATGAGGATTGCAAGTTAAGCACAACATGAACATCAAAGCATGAAAAGCATCCGGATTAGTGCGGATCAGCTGCAGACAAACACAAAATTGCAACTGTGAAAAGCTGAGTCAGCACTTTTGAAGATATTTTGTCTGGACAGTAAACAACACTTAACTTTTCAATAATGTACTTAAAATGTCAATTTAATTTCAAAAATTTTAAATTTAAAAATGTCCAGTAGTTTAGGAAAAAGTAGAGAACAAGAGGGCTTTAATATGCGCAATTTGTAGGGTAGCCACATGGGGGCGCCAGTTGCTAACATGATGAGTTCTTTTTGGGAAAACTCACGTCACAAACTCGCTCATCTGCCATTCACAGCTCGTCATTTCGTTTTGATTATATCAGTTAATACATTTGTGGCTGTGACAATGATGGCAATTAATTTTTCTCTTTTTAAAGGTCTTATTTCAAGTGATGAATTCAAAACGTCGTATGTTTTGGTGAC
Organism: Syngnathus floridae; assembly: GCF_059516105.1. Classification (NCBI taxonomy): domain Eukaryota; kingdom Metazoa; phylum Chordata; class Actinopteri; order Syngnathiformes; family Syngnathidae; genus Syngnathus; species Syngnathus floridae. Next base: position 7,534,978 of record NC_142427.1, on the reverse strand, counting down.
AGAGCACTGACAACCGTGGAATAGGAATGTTGAAATGGCAGGCTTTTTGGCATGCAAAAATGATGTCAGTTCTGTTTGATTTTCAAAAAATATATTTTTAAGAAAAGTAAACAATTTGAGCTCATGTGGTTGCACTAGTGTAAATTTACAGTCATTGCTAACTGAGCTGCATTTCGGATGTTGTCACGTGACAGAGCACGCTCGGCTGTCAACTTCCCTTAGCCACACCCCTTCGTTATCGTCAGGTCTGTCACCTGCTCCCTCTTGTTACCTGATGTATTCAAATGATGTCTTCCTCCTTGTCGGTGTCTTCTGTTGTGTTCCGTCCCTGTCCCTGCCCAGTCTTCCTGTCGTCTGGTTCTCCCCCGGTCTGTCTGGAGGCTCACGGTCAGAATTTTAACCTTGTCCAAGTGGACTTCTGTGTCTTCGGTTCCCCACCTACCTCCCTTCCAACTCCCTTTCCCTTCAATAAATCCTGGTTCAAGCTGCATTTGGTCGCCCTGGCATTCCTGACAGATGTAGTCAAACGCCAGCTTTTGAGATACCCTTTGATACGTGTGTATTTTACAGCATGTGCAATTTTCGTTTGCGCAGGAACAAGAAGATGTGAAGCTCATACAAAAAAAGTAAGTCATTTCCAACTTCCCTACACTCCTCACTGAGGTAGGTGGTGGTGGCGGCATACTTGTGTAAAATTCACTTTGATCCTTTACTTCTTGCTCTTCCTTTCCGTTCTTGTTCCTGCACACCAATTTTATTTATACTCTGTTTGTTGCTGTGCTGTGAGTCACCATTTATCCCGCTGAAAACTTTCCACTTGCTCATTTTGCCACCTTTTTTTACTCACTGTACCTTCATATATTAATGAAAGCCCCCCCCCCCATTTCCTCATTCCTCCAACTTCAGCAGGATTAGGCACTGCACTAATTCTATGCACAGCGCTGGCCGCTTTGAAGTCAACTGGCAGGCTAAAAACATCCTCCTCCTCCTCAATTGGTTTATTTGCATAATCCCGCCGGCTGAGCTAGTACATGGCGGCGTCATAATCTGGCAGCATCCAATCAATATCCTTATGGATCAATGGCTGTCCCTCAACTGCTCTTATCGCGGTTAGCATGCTCAACACGCCAACAGCGGTTATGTGCGTTATCTGCACGATCTGCTGCATGCGCTCTCATAGCGGCTGTAAATGTATAATTAGTCCTATTTTATTTCATAATTCACCAGTCAGCTCCCACGGCAGCCATTTTGTGACCAACTCATTTCAGGCTTGATTGCTGGAGACATCCTTCGCTGATGAGGCGAGGTCAGGAAAAAAAACCTGACAGGTACAAAAATATCTCGTATTTGAGAAAGTTGAGTCGGGCTCAGATGATAAATAATGAATTAGTATTTATGAGAACTCATTAATTGTATAAGCCCTAAAGGCTGTGATGGCCGTGTATGTATTTCAAGCCTTTTCAGTCGAGCTTGCTTCCTTCCACTGTTAGCATTTGCATTTGGCTCAAAGCGCCGCATTTGCTGAGGGCATAGCCTCGGGCATCAAGTGTTTTGCTTCAGGACACATTGCAGTTCAAAGTTTCTGATCTCTGATAACTTACGTTTTTTTCCGACTGTTTAACTCGAATGAATTATTTGCGACACCAGCCTGCCAAAAAGGGTCAAAATGTCACGATCTGTAAAATTTGCTTATTTCATATACTTCCAAACCTTGAGCCACATTGTTGCTCCAATATTATTGATATATGCAGTTGATTTTAATTTGGACTCTGGACAAAGAATGTGTGCAAATGAAATAGATGGATCTGCCTACTGGGAACTCATTAGCATTCCGGACAAACACGCGCTCAGAGCCGCACTCCGTCACCATTGACATTTTATGACAAAAGCGTAATGGGAGAAAAACAGGTGATGTTTGCTGCATGTCATGTTTATGACGAAGATAAAATAAGAAACCAGAATGGGGGGGGGGTTATTGCTAGCCACACCCATAAAAAGATAAAACAGATTGATCTTCTGTTTGTTTCTCCTTTTGTCCCTGGAATAAATGAATGCAACAGAATGTTGACCCAAATGCGTCCCAATGATGGTGGTTCTTATTTCAAGGAGGAAATATTTCCAAGGAACCTCTTTATAATGCCAATTCATGAAGGCGGACAGCGGGATACTTGCATTCAAAAAGTTTAAAGGAGCTTCTAATACATCCTAAAATTTCCCCTAAAGGCTGAATAGCTCCAACGTTACGAGTAAGGCAAGGTGCTTAAGGGTTTGATTGTCAAACAAAAAGCCAGACATAGGGACGAGTATCTGGTGTTTGCATGCGGTGACGGGGCTTTTTGTGGAGTCTCTTGCAGCCATGACACTTTCTTGGCACCGCTTTCACACCTTTCATCTGATTAAACGGCCAGTTTAGCCTCCCGCTAGCGCCTGTCGGCTTGACAAGCGATGTCATAAGGAGGTGCGGTGGAAGGCGGGGGTGGGAGTTGTTGTTGTTTTATATGCGGAAGGAACAGCAGCGCTGACATTTTGGAGGTATAATTGGAAAGATGGATGGATTTATAGACAGACAACTCAAGTGACCAACTGACTGCTTGGTGATTTTCTATGCTATTCTCGAGCCCTGAGAGATTGTTAACAAAATCGCACATGGAATGGATTCATGCGTGCGTACCCAAAGATATCGCTTGTCATCTGTGTTCATAACCAAGATGAGTTGGCTGTCAGCCTCAGAGCACTTAGCCCTCTCACTCTGTTAGCATAGCGACACAAGTCACCTCAGCCGCCACCGCCGCGTTTGGAATATCTTTTTTTTCTCGTACTTGAAATGCAGAATCAGAACCTTTTCAAAGCCCCCCCCCCAAGAAGATAAGAGCACCTAGGCGTGGCATGTCTGGAATACAAAATGGCTTCCTTAGCATAGCGAGGTGAAAAGGGAAAGATAACGGGCCGAGGTACGAGCGTGCATAATGGCCAGATAAGAAAATCCACGGCCACGAGATTCTTAGCATGAACCATCCGGAGATAAAAAGCGAAGTGTCAGTCATGCCGTGGCTCGTCGGGGTACGTTTCCTTCTCTGGTTCTCTTTATTTCACAAAGTATAATTCATTCCATGAGTTTCTACACTTGTTTTGCTTCATCACATTGGTTTCGTTCTCTCTTTTTCTATTTTATATGCCGTAAAGTACGGTATTAGGATTAAGGTGCTCCGGGGCCCCTGAGGATAAGCGTTGACCCTATAACCGATGAAGCTCATTTTGTCAGGAACAAAAAGAGGAGTCATAAATTGAACGAGAGGATCAGGGTCGGAAGTAAGAAAAAAAAAAGGTCCTTTACCGTACGCTCGCTCGCCTGGTGAAATTCGACCCCATTGATCCCTCTCCATCTTTCCTTTCCTTCTACCCGCTCATCAGGCAGTCACATGACTCGTATTAAATCAGCGCGTGAATGATGAAGCTTATCTGGCTTAAATTAGAGCGACATGGCAAAGAATCCCCTTCGGGTTCGGTCGCCATGAATATTAAAGGCAAACTCGCAAGGTTACGCAGACGGAAGAGAAGAAGTAGCGGATGATGATGATGAAGAAAGACGAAGGACAAAGAAAGCAGATGAAACGAATGGAGGAGGAAGGACGAATGTCGTTATAAATTAATATGGACGCTAATCATTTTGCTCACATGAAAAAGAGGCTTTCAAAGTGGGATAATTGAATTCCAGCATGCCACAAATTGGACAAAAAAGAAGCTTGGCAAAGTGTAGACTTCTTTTTCTGAAGTGATTGTCTTAACGTAGGCTGGTGACGAACAACTTTGCTGTGAACTGAGGGGACCGTGATCGTTAGATACTGGCGGTGTTCCACAAAGCTCTTTTCTCAGTCCGCAGACTTTCACAGTACCGATTTATATTCAAATTCGGGATGGGAAATTCCGTTGTAACCCGACCCAGTCCCTTTCTGTCATATTTAAAGCCTGTAGCGCTTAATCCTAATCAACAGTGCCTATTTCTACCATCTGCTATATCACTGCAGCTTTATTGATATATAAATTTGTCGACAGAGAGAAAGTCTTCCAGGGTTTCTTTTTTATTGTGATTAATTAAAGTCGGTTCCCTGACAGAATACTAATGCACGCGTCTTTGCTTACGCGATGAGCAAGGAGTGGACACGTTTGGGGTTCTTCCCACATGCGAGCAGGGTCTGTCTCACTGCAATAAAAGCAAGCCTCCCGCTCAGGAGCTCGTCATCCTCGACGAGGAGAACTCGCTAACGGGCATTAGCGCCGCCGCGTCCTCCGTGAATCACTCGGCGACATCCCGTTGCCTGGATTTGGCAGATGACTGGAGGCTGCCATGTGACATAGCCCGGAAGATAACGCTCTTAGTCAGCCGTTGTGTGTATTTCCTGTGCTAAACACCCCTGATGTGTCCTGCTAAAAGCACTCATGTGGACAGCTTTGTTTAAATGTGTCCCATGACTCATCTTATTATTTGTGCTGCATATTCAACCCTCTCTGTTTTTATGCTTTCCAAGCTGAATTATGATGCACCACTTTGTCATTGTCCTACAAGCAAACATCATTGAGGAGGGACAAGTAAAAACACAAGGGAGCTAATCACCGACGGTTGGTTCGTCAGAGTCTCGTCTCACTCGGCCTTTTCCTCGCGTCGGCGGGCGCAGCTGTGTTCCTGTTATCCGATAAACACGCCGTTTGACACTGTTTAAATTCGCCGTCCCACCTCTGTCTTCTCAACATGACGGCAGAAAATTAGCAAATTAACAGAGCATAAGCATTTTTGGGGATTTTTTTTTCCTACTTCGTCTTTCGCCCATAGTTAAAAAGAAATTCAAACGTTTTAATCACGAAGCGGTTCATTTTTACTTGTGCACAAATCTTTGCCCATTGACTTCAATGCTATAGATAGGACCAAGGTGGGGTGCAACATTCCAATACGGATTATGAGGGGCCCCCTAAGTAAGATATCGCTGATTGCCATGATGTTTAATCGTTAGCAGTATGATTGTTAACCGTATTTGTGACTGTACATCATGATTAGTGCGAGTGTGTGTGTGGTGGCCTGTTCCAAATCCGTCAGCATGATCTTTTTTTCTTCCTCCTCCAGCCACAGCCAATTGATTCTCCACAGGCTGCTGGGCCGAGAAACGTCGCTTCCTGTCAGAGCCTGGAATAAGCGGGTGGGCGAATGGATTACTCCATTGTGGCGCCGAGACCACGCGGTGAGAGATTTCACATTATATTCAATTAAAACCCGCAATTAGCTAAACAATGGCCCAAGGATGGAAAAAAAAAAAAAAAGTCCTGGCGTGGAGAGTTTGATTTTCCGATTCAAGTGAGAGTGCAGAAAATAAATGGGGAAAATCAAAGGCGTTTGAATCCAACATGCACTTGAAAATAAGACTTGGTCATGCGCAGCTGTGATGGCGTGAGGAGTGTCGACTCGGTGGGGGCGGCAAACGCGGGCATGCCAGATGGAGACGAGAACGCCATTAGATGCAAGAGTCCAGCCAGTGGATACTTGCTCATCTTCATAATGCCTCAGTGGGATACCGGTGAAATTTGTGCTAGTTTCTGATTTGGGGATGCAGTGACTAGTGATGCTGACCGGCTAACGATTTGCATAATGAAAGTGTTTGAAAGCACCGTTCATAGACATGTGACTATCATGCATTCGTTTATTTGAGTCATATACACCCCCCCCCCCCACCACCTTGAAAACGCTAAATGACTTTCTTAAATTACTATACTGCCCAAATCTTGAAACGTTACTTCAAAACATTGCCTCTGCAGTTGATGATGATTCTGTGATGGTGACCGTGACAAAAAGAGGAATATTTCTATTTCCTGGGGGACAAAAAGCTAAAATGAAAGCCATTTTTTAAAAAAAATGCTGCTTTTTACAGAGAATCGCAGATCGTTAAATGCCGGTCGTGACTGAATGTTCACATTAGATTGTGCAAACGGGTCAAGTGTGAAAACGACCTCCAGCAGACGCTCAAGGGAAGAATTTGGACGTGAGCATCAATAAATGCGCTGCACGTAAACAATGTGCAGCGCAGGTACACTTGCATGCTCTTGTAATGAAGGCTTTGCCAGCGCAAAGGAAATCAGTGCAAATCTGTCAATCCTATGAAAGGGGGAATTATTCGCCAGCGTCTTATTGGCTCGCCGGGCGCTCCCAGGCCACATTTGCAACTCCCCGCTTGTTATCTCGCCGCAGTTAATTAAGAGCGCTGAACTAAAGAGCCCGGGAACGGGATTTCTCTCGGAATTAAATGCACACACTTGTGAAAGGAGCTCGTGGTAGACTTCTTTTTCGCTCCATTTTAAACGAGAAGAGGCAGACATTTTGTTTGTCCTCTGGGAATGCCAATCTAGTTCTCATCTGTAGGATTGAAGAACATTGGACAAGCTTAAGCAAAAATACGGCCCATTTTCACGCACGGTTACAGTGTCAAAATGTGTTGCCATCTAGTGGCCGACAGTGAAATTACATACAAATCTGTGAAATCACATGACCACAATGGAACCTAACAAAACAGGAAAATGAGACTTGGTAATATTTCATAAAGAGGATCCCTCCTTTGCATAAATTAGTGTTCCATATAAAATTGAAAATGGCATTATTGAAAAGTAATTGCTTTTTCTACACCAAAGCAAAGCCTGTTCATTTCACAGCTTAGGAAGTTTTTTTGCAAAAGCGTCAGACTTTTCCACTTCCTTTAGCTCTGATATTTGCAAGGGGCCAACGCAGGGTTTAAAAGTACATGATGAGGCCGTGGAGGCAGCAAGCTGACAGACTGGCTGACGGCTGACACAAACGATGACATCAGCTGCCACTCGGACCACTGCTGATGATCATCAAAGACGTGCATGTGAAAAAGAAAGACGGGCTGGAATATTTTTTTCTTAACCCCCCTCGTGACTTTTCGTCACGCATAGAAAGTTGTTGAGCTCAAACCTTCAGTGACATCTTTCACACCGATGGACCATAAAGACAGAAGTGTGTTTAAATTGGACTAAGCGGATGAAATTGAGATTAATGGCGAAAAGATCCTGAGCAAGAAAAACAGCCCCCCCCCCACACACACACGATGATAAATGAACACAATGTACACAACGTGTAGAACTTAAATTAAGTGCTCGGCTCGGAAGGTGGCTGCACTTCTGATGACTCATTTACTGCAGAGCTGCTTAAATCACCTCGCTACACTTTTGCTTCTGCTCTGGTATTTTAAATGATGCCGTTCATTTTCACCTATGCCAATATTTGTGCAATAGCAGAAACTCTACATAAACAATTTAGGGGGGGGGGAAGTCCTCGACAGATGGTTCAAGGCCAAATCTAAAATTGTCGTGCTTCTTGGTGCAACCTTTCTTCTGCCCTCTGCTGTAGCGGAGAAGATTAATTGTGACAAGGTGACTGACTCCGATGAAAACATTTCAAAACTCTTGTTGGACAACCTCAGGCCGCGTCACAACGACAATCCTGACAGGAAAAGCCATTTCCACTGGATTTCATGAAAGCTAGCTTTGAACTGCAGGTCCCTCCCAATATTTCAGGCAGTCTTCGAATAGTTCCCCTAGGAGACCCTTGGAATTGAAAATTCCCTCGGGACCAACAATATAACTCTCGGTCAAGTCATTCCTTTTTTTTTTTAATGGCCGATACTGCGCCATTCGACTTCTTAGGGCAGATGCTTCCCGACAATGTGTGTTTACCTTCTGGAGAACCTAAACATGCTCTTTGCTTTCAATTTACACCCGATGATGATAATAATAATAGGCTGCGCTCAATCATCCACATCAGTCTGGCTGTGTTGCAAATCATCAAGGCGTGCCATTTCCCACAAGCCACTTGAGCTTTTCCAGTCCTCTTCTGCCTCCTCTCATCGCACGGGAGTGGCGAGCCTGAGGCAGGGGAAGGGCGGCGGCGGCGAGTCACTTGACAGCCGCATCCTGACATGCGCTGCATCTTCTCTGCAGCTGCAACACAGCGTGAATAATGATTGAGCACGTATTGACGATGCTAACAGGCAAGAAAAGGGGGAACGTATGCTCCGGTCCTGCGGCCAGCCGGCGGCGATGTTAGCCCGACGGCGCCGTGGGAGTCGTTAGCAATCATGTAAAAAGAAGTCATTTGCAAGAAAACTAACAGTGATGTTGAGCAGAGTTGGTGTACTTGTTTTTTTTTTTAATCTCTTGCCAGTGGCAGCATCAACACAACCCCCCCTAACCCTTGTCTCTCAAAGTTATTAGGGTGTTTTGCCCCCCCCTTCCCCCCACCCCCCTGCACAGATAACAAGCTGCTGCTGACTCCTCTTCACCCAAACCGGCACTGGCTTATCATCCTTAAACACACCCAGCGCTCCCCTGAAACTAATTATAATGCTGCCAGTACAGTCCAAGAATTTTATCCCAACCCAAATGCTCCTCGCTTGGTCCCCTCTTCCTTCCCCCCCCCTTAAAGTCCGGGCCACCTCAGGTGACAATCCCCGAATTGGCGCACTTTGATTCAAAACATTGATAGAAGGAATGCTGCCATTTTTTTTCCAGTTGACGGTCCCTGTCAAACGATAGCAAAATTATTTATCTATGGAACATTTACAGTGGAAAAAAAAAAATTGCATAGATAATGGGGTACAGCCAATGAGTTTCACCTGTGCCGTTGACAATAGGTATTCTGAAAAATGGCACTCAAGGAATATTTTGTGGCTGTACTTTTTGCATTATAGACGACCAGGCAGCCGATTGAAACCTGATGGATAATTTATGTTCTGGAGGTAAGCCTGTAATTTTCAGGGTTGGGCGAATGGGATAGGCCACTATGAATGATTTATAGGTCAACATTCTCCGTAACTTTGCCTCGTAAATTCAGCCGCTCGTTAATCCGGGGCAAATGCCACACCGCACCAGGGACGAATTGGATGACTTCGACAGGCGCTGAGGCTGGAGAATTTAGCAATCGTGTGGGTGATGCTGCTGACAGTTTGTTTGCAGCGCTTTGAGTTAATTAGCTTCTAATTAGCATACGCCCTCCCCAGAGCGTTACAGCTCAACAGAGATGTGTGTCCACAACTTCCCGTGGCAAGAAATTCTGAGTGTACGGAAAATACTTTGGAACAAGCCATGTGACGTCACTCTCTTCTCTTATTGGTCACATAAATGTAAACAGGAAGTCTATATGTACGCAATAGCCAATGGTAGGAACTTTAGATTGCCATCTCATACTCTGTAGCGGTAATGTGCCATTAGGTTGCCAAATGCCGGAAAGTCCAAGAAAAAGAAGGAAATTATTTTTCCGTTGCATCACAAATGAAAAATGGCGCTTAAATTGATGGACTACAGCACGGCTGCACACTGAAATGTATGCACACAAACAGAATTAGTCACAAACAGGTTTCATTTTTCCAGCAGGGCTTTTGTGCTTCTCCCGTCCACCAATCAATACACACGCACGGCCTCCAACTTGGAGCGCCAATAAATAAGCCCGGTGTGAGGTTTGGCTAATTCATTTTTTTGGTCAAGGCTTGAAAAAGATCAACACTCCGGGGTGAACTGGCAAATGTTTCCCGAGACCAGGCTGCCAGAATGATTTCAAAGCAATTGAATGTGACATTTTATAGGGTGACACGGGAAAGTTACACGTTCAATCCCGACTTTCCTTAACCATTGCTTGACTTTTAAGTGACTTTGCGCCAGGCGGTTTTGTTATCAGTGCTCCTTCCACCTTGGTCCTCCAAAAGTGCTGACTCCAGCATCATGGCCACTTTTTGCATTAGCACTTTAAAGCGCATCTGTTGCCGACCAAGTCAATTACTGCTGCTGATTTGATATTTCCACACCAACATTCCTCCTAATCATATTGAAAATGAGGTTGGAATCTTGAATGGAAACGACTCCTGGCATAGGGAACGGAATGAAGGTACCGGTGGGTTGTGGGGACTTTTTTTTTTTTTTTTTCCCCACGTGGGGGTGACCCACATTTTCCCCGCCTCGGAGGACTTGGCTCTGTTTTGGGGTTTGCATCTCTCCGTCTGGCTGTTTTCAAATATGCAAGGCGTACTTTAAACAAAGCCATATGTTGTGTGGACACACAAACATTGCATTCCGCGCAACTCATGTTTGAAGAGACTCAATACATTGGCCAAGAGGACAGGTGCTGAAAGAACTGATTTTTTTTCAGAAAACATGGCTCCATGACTTTTAGTCAGTTGCAATCTTTGTTTTTAAATATGTTTTGGTTCGAACAGTGGTTGCATTGTTATTTGAGACGACACAAGAGGCTGTGCAACACTTGCTGTTTGTGTCGAGTGACTCGGGGTGGGGGGGAGCATCCTTGTGGATTTGGCCGCAACGGAACAGAGTGTCTGAAAAGTTGGCAGCCTCTGCAGCTTAATTCTCGACAATTTTTTTTTTCTCCCAGAACAGGCAGCTGCCAATTCGGAGCGGATGGCTTCACCTCGCCGCTCCTCCTCGACGGTGATGGATGAGCCTGTCTCGTCCTCTCACCTTGCTGCCGTAATTGAGGCTTCACTTCACAGTCGCCGCTTCGCACGGTCGACACAAAAACGGTAAGAGTTCTCTCACTTTTTCCTCAAATGAGCCACCAGACAATAAATCCCACCTTAAAAAAAAAAAAAGTCATTGGAATACTTGAGAAAATCCACAAGATGCTCAGCAGCGGCTTTCAATTTCCTTTCTGCAATATTTCAGGATATTTTTTTGCTTGCTGAGGAGGGTGTGGGAAGGGAGGGTGGCGAATGTTTGTGAAGGTGTTTGGCACATGAAAGTCGTCCTTGGTTGCAAGGTCTTGGCAAAGGCTCCGGAGGGATCAGGTGCCTTCCAAGTGGCTGGAGTTCTGAGAGCGCTCGCTCGCGCAAATGATGACATCTGCCATCTTCAAAACATCCGCACCTTTAAGCGCAGCTGCGACAACCTCTCGTGATCCTTTGGGTTTTCCACTTTTTCCTCAATCTGTTCCAGGTATTCAACCGGTGGTGCCTTGATATGCGAGAAACCAGACTTGAACGTTTTTTCGAGATACGACCCGTCAACTCAAACTCTTCTAAAAAAAAAAAAAACAACATACAAATCTGTGTCACATGATCTCTCTTTTGCCAACTAAATCCGGCGGGTATTGGAGGACACGGGAACAATGCGAAACAAGCCATTGCGGGAGATTGAGGCCGGCGGAGGGCGGAAGCGTGTCATACTTGTCGTTTAGTCGCCCTTTTTGCGGTAGATCAAAGCGTTGGCCGCTGCCCCTCGCTCGCTCGCTCGCTCGCTCGCTCGCAATACGCCTGCTTGCTGAGCTCGGCGCTGGATTATACCAAGCCGTGAATGTAAAAGAGAGGCGGTTGAGGGGTGGGGGGGAATGTTGGCCTACAGGGGGTGGCATGTTGCTATTTATGGCTAGAGTCGCATAAACTACAGCTCCAAAGTCTTGCTCGCAGGCATCCAATTGTGCCTTGGCCCGCTTTTGAACGAAATTCTGCCGCCATAACACAACTTTAAGCGTGCAGTAGCTTTTCCATGAGTCATTGATTTGGTCCCTCGGCGCGATGTGTTTCGTTAAGTCTTCATACTTGTTCAAGTGAGACAATTTGAATTGGTTTTCTCCTGTGTCGCCTTGGTAAAACGTTTATTTAATGCCCATCGATGACCCTAACACTTAACGAGTATGAAATCATGCAAATTGTCCAAGTTCAAATTAGTGCGATGTATGACGTTGGGAAAATGTCAAGAAAGTAAATTCCTTTTCCTGCGGCCTAAAGCATTATCCAATCACAACCGGCCAGCGCTCAGTTTGGCCAATCAGATGGCAGCTGTGCAGACGCCGGCGCCGCGTCAAAAAAGCTCACAGGTGACGTCACGGGAAAAGCTCTCTGATCCGAGCAATTTTGACGGCAATGGCATTTTCCCGTGGCTATTAATAGTTCCGCCGAGTGAGTCAGTTGGCTGGCAAGCGAGCGGGCGATGCCACGTCATTTTTTTCCTCTCAAATAATCTCATTTTATTCTTGATAACTTCATTCCTGGCCATCACTCCCACACCGCTGGAGGCGCCCCATTTAAACATTAATGCCCAGGTTCTCCTCTGCTCGATAAATAAGCACTTAATAAACTGCCACTTAATATTTAATAGCCTCATTGTGCATTATTAAAAAAACATAAGTCAGTTAGGCGTTTCCTGTTCTGTTTTGCTAATTAAGCATGTGGATGTCCCTTCAAATTAAAGTGGCCACATTGGAATACAAATTTCCATTGAAAAACTTTTCTGCGTCTTTTCCCGAGTGCTTAGATAACTGAGAAAGTTTTGTTCCGATTTCTTGGCTTGTTATTTTCAAATCGGTGCCAGGGAAGTAAGTTGACAAGCTTCATTTAGACAAAAGTAGTGCTTGACCCCCCCCTCCTCAAGCCAAAGAAAAAGAAAAAGACAGTGCTTTTGGTGGTTCAACTGTCAAAGCGAAGCAACATTGAGTTGATTTCTTTTTTTCCCTCTCCTCCAAGTGAGTAATTGAGGAGCGTTTTGGATTTTTGCGCTGGCGTGTCTGCCAGAGAGGCTAATGTGCTGGAAAGTGACCCGATGTGTATTCCAGCCTTCACTGGTGGGGTAATGATTTAGAAAACGACACTTGCTTCTTAACAAAGGCACAATACAGTGAAAGATGGCATCAAAATACAAAACTTTCCCGACCACGATTATCAAATCAGTGGATGACAATTGTTTTTCCGGGACATGGCAAAATGGCCGCCCTCAGGTGCATTTTGGCTTTTTTTCTTCATTTTTACAGTAATCACAACACTGTTTTGATTAGTTGGGCGGCACATAACATATTTTTTGGGCTGATAGATTTTTAAAAATATATTCACTATTATCATCATCACTATTGCTTCCTCCTATTTAACGGCCCGCACTGGGGGAAAAAAAAAAAAACCGCATTAATTAGAAGAAAATGGCTCAACTCTCGATTTAGTGCCCGTCGGCCGCTCTTATTTGAACACGTTGCTGCGGGAAGTAGCCAAAGTAACGCGTGGAAAATCACTTTGCAACGTGTGAAATGATCTAATTGGCATGAGTTAATGTGAATGAACACACGCACACACGCACGCTAAAATTAGAGAGCTCGCCGGAAGGAACACTCGGCTGCCCGTCCAGACAGGGCACGCATCAATGCAAGCTTGGTTCTTCTGTGTAATCCTGCTAATGCGCTTAAATAAACACATAAACAAAAAATTGGAACGCCATCCAATGACGAGTCCAAATAAACACTTTGCAAAGTGTGTTTAGCAATTTGGATAAACATTTGACATAATGTACAACAAGCTGCTAGCTACTCTGAGCCCGCCTATTTTCGGTCTGCGTTGTCATGGCTCGCCTTTGCCTGTTGTGGCCTCTGCGTGTCAAAAGCGAGAAATTAGAAGAGGGTGAGGGAGGAAGCGGCGTGCATCTCCTGACAGGCGCGAAACTACGCCTTTAATCACGGCGGCCATTTGTGCCGTCAGCACACAAAAAAAAAGTCACAGGGTGAAGAGTCAGTATATACCGTATATTGACACACAAGGCAGGGGTGTATGGACTTGTGCAGGCAAAAGGTGCCGGCACGCAAGTCGTTGACCTATTTGTAAAAGTCACCGGCTACTGTTGTTCTTCTTCTTGGTCAGCTTGTGTGCCTAGCTGATGACTCACCGTTTTGTGATTCAGCTGATAACTGCCGGCGCTTTTTTCTTTTCTTCTTCTCCTCACCTCTGCTGCAAATACGGAGAAATGCACAAAGGTCACATTTTGTATTCAAGATGACATGAAAAATTGTCCAAAAATGAAGCTCTTTTTGACACTTTAATTGTGTTTGAAGATATGGTATTTTCATTTTTGCAAAGCTACCTCAACTGGCTTGTTTACTCTGAGGTCAAGGTTATGCGAAGGAAGCGGACGGGCCAATCGAAAGCCTTCTTGTAAAAATGGCCGATTTAAAAGGCCGGATGCTAAAAATACGTCATTAGAGCTTCGTCGCGTTCAAGCATCAGTAAAGTCCACTAAATGCTTCGTATTGGACTTAATAATATCTTGAGGATGGATAATAGGAGGCGCTGGCTGGCTGGCTAGCCAACAAAATGCAGTGCTGCGGCATAAAACAAGTGTGTGGCGAAGGGAGGGCTGCGAGAACGGGGATGGCGGCTTGGCGGCACAAGGAGAAAACAGTATTTATCAGCAAAAGGCAGCATGCGTTTGCCACTTCCATCTCCGAGTAATCCCGCCCGCAGCGTCTGCCGAGATCTCAAACGGCACACGGGCGCACAACGCTATTCGTATGGCACACGCACATGCACACACATACACGCACACACATAGACACACTATCCTGAGGGGTGAGTGCTTCCACTTGCACATAAGATGATGGTCCTACAGGATCATTCATTGTGGTGGTTGAGTAATATGACCTTTATCCAAATAATACACTTATGCGCCCGATAGCTTTAATAGAGGCGCACACGTATGTGGGGTTCAGCTATATGAATGTTTTTCACTCGTGGAACCTTAGAAACACGCCTTCTTTATGAGGACTGGCCAATCTTTCACTGGAGCAAATAAGAGGAAGCACATAATGGTCTGGCCATTGGTGGAGCTAGGTTTCTTTTTCCCCCAGAGGGGGGGGCAAGGGGCGGTGGTCAAAGACAGATCGAGGGTCTGTAAAAAAAAAAAAAGTTCCCCAGTCCTGATTTGTCAACGCCATCTGAACAAAATGAAAAACATTAAACAATGAAAGTCTTGAGGCGCAAGATTGTAACCTTCCCTCTCAGGAAAACTCGATTCATTAACTTTTATTGTCAGCTCATTCAGCGTGCACTGTGGGAATTCATTCAAGGTATATATATATATATAAAAACTAAGCTTTACAAAAAAAACAAATCTGACTGTCTTGTTCTAGAGAGTAGGGAACGCTTGCCTCGAGTCATATTGCTCACATCTTGACAAAGTCGCTTTGAGCCAGCTGACACTTTTTGCTCGTCTCATCAAATCATGAGTAACTTTAGTGAATGGATTAGTTTGTCTGTTGAACATGAATGTACTGGAAGAGAAAAAAGTAGCAAAGAAGTTATCATGTGGACTAATTTGCCCACCTATGCTACGCTCTGTCCAAAATATTGAGTAGAATGCAAACGAGCGAACACTTTTCATGGCAATTTTCGAGGACGTGGCTGCTAAAGCGTGTCGGAGCTTTTGATTATACTTTGTTCTAATTGCGTAGCCATCAATCACCAGGCGTGTACTTGTGGAATTAATTAGCTCCTGCAAACACTGCAGAGGTCAAACAGAGAGCCTGTCCCACGCATGTTTTCTCAAGATGGAGACTTGAATTGTAAAAATTGTTTATGGGACATGCAGGCAGCCTCCCCCGACTGCTTTCACTCCGGTGCTGCTCCTCTCTGCCTCCCTGGACCTCAGCCGTTCCATTTGACGTTTGATTTAGTCATTGATGTGAAGGAGATGATACAGTCCGCTTCGTCAAACTCCTTACTTCTGGACTAAATTGCCCTTTGGGATCTTTGTAAGCTCACGGAATCAACAACCATGTCTTCGAATTCAAAACGGAGAGTCCTGATCGTAAAGGACAACAATGGCGGACATCTGGTCGGATTCATTAAAAGCTGATTTTTCCTGGCAAAAGCTTCTGCTGCTGCCAGCCAGAGGAAAGACCCTGGCTCTGGGCCATGACAAAGGACATGGAAGCTCCTTTCCAGCTCTGGCTGAAGCACCCCCATCAAGAAAAAGGCCTACGTAGCCTTAAGTGGGCATTAGCAGCTGTTGGATGGATTCACATCTCCTTCTTTCACCCCACTTCCACTCTAAATGCTTTCAAATGGAATGGTTGCATCATAAAGCAATGTATCTGCCATCATACGCTTTTAATACCACGTGGATTATGCAACTGGGAGTGTCCAAAATGGGATTGATGCAATTGGCTTGCTTTTCGCCTCACTTTTGAGGAAATTAATACTTCTTTGAGGATTTTAAGCTCAAAGATTTACCACTTGCAAGGCATATTTTCTTAATGATCTTTGCTTTTATATATATATTTTTTTTTTTCATCCGACACACACACACATTGTCCTTTAACGACAACAGTGTGTGCGGGATTCCTTCCCAAAAGAGTCGCTGAACAACACGACATGATGTGAGCTGGGAAAACCTGCGTGGGATTCCCATCTGTTCAGCACCAAAGTCATGGCTGCCGTCCATTTTGCAAAAAAATGTGCAAACCACTATCCTCTAACTTAACGTGACTATTTTAGTACTAGTAGCTTACTTTAGTAAGCTGCAACAGGATTGGAATATTAACGCATTTCTAATCAATTATCGATGGCCAGCAGCTTTATTGATCTTGGTGCCGTACAGAAGACGGAATATTAAGTTAGTATGGAAATTCTTTTTTTTTTTTTTGGACCTTGGCACAGAACCTTGCAAAGGGTTCCCTTGAGAGGATGCAGATATTTCCTTTTTAATTTTAGTCCATTAATTCCACAGACATCAAAGCAAAGGCGTTGCTAAAAGTAGCTGTTCTTTTCTCATTAAATTCATGAAATATGAATTGGAACTTGCTAAAAGAATCAATAGGCATCAGTTTTAATATTGCGCTCTTTTATCTCGCTATTTCTCCATCCATCTATCCAGTCTATCACATCCAAAATAAATGTGATGGGTCACATGACCCACCTGCCCGGTTCTGGATGCTGGAAAAGCGAAAGGGCGCATCAGCCGCATCCAGACTCACTGGCCGCCTCTGGCTGATGCCCCCCCTCCCCATCCCCATCCTCTTCTCCCCTCCCCTCCCGCTCTGCCTCCCTCCCTCCCTCTCTCATTTTGGTGGCGCTGTGCGCAAAGCTCCAGCGCCGGACTGGACGCAGTTTTGACGGTCCAGAACGCTGGTGGAGATTTCTAAAGGAGCAAGAAGGTGGGGGAGGGAAAAAAAGACAGCCAAATATGGATATTTAAATAATGCCTGACAGTGTTTTTATTTTTGATTTTTCTTAGGATGATTTCTCTCCTTCCATGTAGATGTTGCCCCGTGGGCTGTTGAAGGCGAAGCCGCTGCTTCAAATGTCTCCAATCAGTTTGTAAGGGACACAAGATGAGGATTTCTTCTGGCCGCTGCTTTTTGTTGATATTTGGGTGCTTGTGGGGACTGGCGCTGGCTGCTTTCCCCAGCAGCGTCCAGATCGGTAAGTGCGAGCGAGTGTTTTTTTTTTTTTTTCCTCTTATATTCCAAGAAGGGACCGTGAATGAATGCATGCGCGCGGAGTCTCAAATGTTGATTCCAACACATTTTCTTAGCGGTGTGCGCGCAAATCTTGGGGATGTGCACGTAAGCGCACGCTTACTCCGCATGTGTGTGTGTGTGTGAGCGGGTACTAGTAGAGGCGAGTGTGTGCATCCATCCCATCAGCGCACTGCAGCAAAGTGACTGCTTTTCTCCATGCAGCTTACATGTGCACACAATGTGCGTGTGTGCAGAGCAATTAAACTCCACGCAGATTGGCGGGATGGGTCCAATGACGAGCAAGGGTGGGAAACAAACGGTGGGCGGGCTGTTTGTGGTTTGGTGCACTACTGGCCTGACCTAAGGGCTCAGAGAGATGCCTTGAGATATGATTATTTCAAGATCCAAGCAGTCATTCAACTGCTTATTTTTTTTTTTTTGTTACCTTGGGTGCAGACATGAGATATGCACACTGTATTGTGACGGTAAACTCAACTCACTTGAAAACAAGCAGCAGTTTGGTACATACAATCAGTGAAAAATCTTCAAGAAGGGCGTGTTCAAGAGGTCTGTCGCCACTCCCAATTGGAGTAAAACTAAAGCTAAAACAAAGAAAATGACACCCTGACTGTTTAAAAACTCTCTGCTAAGTCATCTATTCTTTATCCTCTGTGTAGAATGACAAATATTCGTATCACCATACTGTTGAGACAGCTAAAGAAAGTGTATAGCAATTGGCTAACCCAATCTCTCGCACCCAAAGTCATCTGGGATAGACTCGAGCTCACCCATGACCTGAAAATCGCTATAGAAAATGGATGGATGGATTTTTATTTTATGGCGTTGACACGTCGCGCAGCCTCCAATCTGATGCGAAATGACAGGCTGTTCCAGTGATTGTGCTTGTCGCTTTATATTATGTGATACACTATAGCACCCTCAGGGAGTTCAGAGGTCGGCTTCTGTTATGAAAGCGCGCCGTTGGACCGGCGGCGGCGACGTGCCATCGTGCTGACATAAAAATGGCCATCCATCCACTACCGCAACAGGGCTTGCATAGTGTTTTTGGGCTTGGCGTTTTTAAAAGTCATTCACTGCCATTGACGGCCATAGACATTTTTTTTCAAGACCAAGATGGGCTTTCCCAACATACATTGCCTCACATGGGATGGGGAGGGAAATCAATCCATTACATCCACAAAAGCTTCAAGTATCCTTCGATCCAACATAAAAAAATAGATTGGAAATAGATCTTGTATAGGTTGATTGAACTTTATGCCTTGAAGGTTGGCAGTCGTCAAAACACACTTCTTCAACTCTTCTTTTCTTTTTTCTGTCTTTCACTCACAACCCATTGCATTTAAAAAAAAAAAAAAAGTCCATTGTGACTCATCGGATGGTTTGTTCTCTCGTCGGGAATTAATGCAGACTGCATGCATTTGCTAACAAATTTAGGTTCAAGGGAGGTCAACCGTTCAAAAAAAAAAACCAGACACTGACATTTTGCTTTAAAGGACATTTATGCACATGAAATATGGCCCAGAGGTACGCTTTGAAAATGTGAAACAAACTGCCTGCAACGTAAAATACCTTTGACATTTGAACAAGCATGAACAGCCATAATGAGAAGCTTTGGACATGAATTAGGTGCTAATGCCAAGACGGCTGAGTAGAACCAAGAGTTGAATTTGATGCTAAGCTAAGCTCGTAGTTGGATGAATGACAATTTGCCTTATTTTCTATTTGTTAGCAACATCTGTAATGCTACATGGGGAAAATCTGGAGCTCTATTCAAATTGGAACATCTCCGGCACAAACTGTGTGGATGGATTGGCATAGTTGACAGAAGCATTCATCTTTTCCCCTGTTGATGCATTGGCCCATGACTTTAGTGATCCCCTAATATTCCCTGCTGGCTTCTGCCGCTGCTTTGACATTCATCGTTCCCGCTGAACGGACAAAAGCAGGACGGGATGGATTGCTCTGACATGTGGCACAGATGTTCACGAGTACCTTGGGGTGTTGTGGTGATCCCCTCGGACTTTGCGAGGCCAAAACAAAAAACTGTTGATGAATAAACCGGGGATGACATTCCGAATTCGACCGCTGTCTACCTGGATGAACTGCTGAATGATGAACTGCTGAATCGAGACATGCAGTTAGAATTCCTTGGGCTCATATGACTTAGCGAGTGTACCCGAGAACCTCAAGCAAGCCTTCTTTTTTCCTCCTCAGGCGGCTTGTTCATCCGAAACACGGATCAGGAGTACACTGCCTTTCGCTTGGCCATCTTTCTGCACAACACCAGCCCCAATGCCTCCGAAGCGCCCTTCAACCTGGTGCCTCACGTGGACAACATCGAGACGGCAAACAGCTTCGCCGTCACCAACGCCTGTAAGTCGCTTTCGTTTTGCTCTGACTTTTGTCGTACAATAGAATCCGAGCCATCTTTATTTATATGGCAAGGTGACAGCCTCCTTGAAACATGTCCAGGCGGACGGGAAATGGCCGCTCTAAGCTCCTCTCAGCCAGCAAAGGCAGCAGGGGGTCCAAAAGTGAATGGGATGGTCCCGTCCCCTATATATGTATGTAATCCCGAGAATGGTGTGATTGCTCACCTCGGCTCTAATGGCCGCCACGCAGTGACAGGAAGCCGCTCTGCGGCTCATTGATTGGACGAGGTAAATCAGAGCAGAATTACATGAGCCAATCAATGGCTGTGATAGCTCAGGGGCCAGCGAGGGGGAGAATCTGCTATCGAACCACACGGCTTGTTCCGACGCTTATTTTACACTCTTTTATTCATTTTTCTGCCGCTTCATCCTTGTGCTGTTTTTTTCTTTCCGGGGTGGATCATTGGCTTGGATGTTACAGTTGTTTCAATGACTTCTCTAGATGATTGATGTCAAATGTTCTATCCTTCGTTACGCAAAAGTGATATTTTATTGCAGATGTTGACGCCATCACATTACGACATACATGAATCGAGGCTAACCGCTAGAAAAATATTCAGGGTTGTTTTCTTCGTTTTTTTTTTTTTTTTTTTTGCAGCTGATCCCCGAATGTTTAGAGGGCTTATTTTGACCTCCATCGAAACATCTTCATCTGCGCCGAGTCGTTTTTACGCCACGTCTGCCAGTGCGGCATAGGCGAGCGACGCTCCTTTGTGTGTCCTTGGATGGCAAAAAACTACATGTATGTATGTATGTATGCGTGTGTGTTGGCCTTATTGAAGTCTAATATCTCCTGCACGGGCTTTCATTCAGAGGACTCTTTCCCCCCATACTCTTTCCTCATTTGTGAGGATTCTTCGTGGAAAATGTATAAAAGGCCCTTTTGCTGCCTGTTCGGCTAAATGGCTGGCGAAAAAAAAAAAAAAAGGATGATGCGGAATAGAGGGGGGGCAGTGGAAGGGGGTAATGAGAGATTAATGTGGTGAAGCTGGCAGGAAGGTGCTGTGAAAGAAGGGAGGGGAAGATAATGCTAATACGCTCAACCACCACCTTCAGTGGATAGAATAAGTCGACACACCCCGGTGAAATGCAAAATGTCTGTAATATTCCAAAGCCAGACTGACATCAATCCCTTCCAAGATTTGATATTGTGAATGTGATCTAGATGGCAATGGCAATAAAGACGTGGAAAAGTTTTAGTAGCTGTCAAGGTTTGACCTCATAGCTATTGGAGTCATTAATGTGTAGCGATGCTGCTTTGCTTTGTTTGCTAAGGTCATATGCAAAATAAGAGTCTGACGACAGTGAAGCTAATACAGTCAAATTGGAGCCCTATTTTTAAAACAGTAAACTCGGCCAAATTAGCTTCACCTGAACCATCTAATCAGATTATTCTCTGTTGTTATTAATGTCTTAAAATGGCAATATGGATGATGACTCAAAAAGATTGGCAAACTATGACGTGGAGACTCTCGAGTGAATGATCGCTTTATGAACTTTGACTCGTCCCCTTTCTTCCTCGGCCCGTCCCTCCCCCTCTTCATCTGTGTGCTGGTTATGTAAGTGCCCCCCCGAGGCGTGTGTATGCAGCCGTCCGCGTGTGTGTGTGCGTGTGTGTGTGTTCAGGTCACACAGTTCGAGAAAGAACTCCGGGGAGGCAATTTGCACCAACCAACAATTTACTGTTGCTTCCTGATACTGTTTGATGAGTGACATCACTCTTATGTACTTCACAGAATATTTAAATTCAACAGTTTAGCTTTTTCTTTGGCTTTTTCTGCCACGCTTGGTCGAACGGTGAGGCATCCTCATCTCATCCCTGATTAAATAGCTTCAGAGAGAGCTCATTTCTACCAGTGTTAATTTCTGTAGAGGATAAAGATTTTATTGGCAGGCTACATGTGTTGCTGCACCGGTTGTGTTCTGATGCAACGTTAATGCCAGTTTCATCAACCCGTTTCATCAGATGGCGTTTTTTTTTCAAAAGTTCTTTTCTTCCACAAAAAGTAGCGTTGATGAATCATCAATCAGAACGACAATTATTTACCTGCTTCAGTTGTCCGTGCCGTCTTCACTCCATTAAAACAACAAACAAACGAAAAAAGGCTATTTTCGGGGATGTTCGGAAAGATTCTCTCTCAAAACTAGGACAGGAAATCATGTCGAACTCTCTGTGTTGAGCGCTTTCCTCTCAAATTCCACTATCTTGCTGCGATATGTAAATATGGGAAACACTGCTTGGTAAACAGGCAAATTGAAAAAAAAATTAAATGCTGAAACAGTTGCATCTGGAGCTGCGGGGGTCCAAAATTTAATACGATTGTCACGTTGCCTTCAAATGCAAACTTCCCCTATTACTTTGAAATGAGTCCTTTTGACCCGCGACATGCTCAGATAATGAGAATCAAAAAAAAAAAATCATCAAATACCTGGAACGGATGCGCGTGTTAATAATAATGTCGCCTGAGTTGGCGCTGACCTTGAAGCGCTAATATCAACAATGTTCATGCAACATTAGCGATAATGAAAGCCCAACGGATTGAAGGGACAGAGACGCTCTTTGAAGAAGGACAGACAAATGAATCAAAACTGTCACTACGGCTAAGTGACATGCCGGACCTGCAAAAAAAATGTTAAACAAGAGCAAGAGGGATTCATTCTCTTGCATCCATTGGGAAAGTAACAAAGGTCATGTCAGGTTGCCCCCCCACCCCCCCCCCCCCCTCCCTTCCTGTGGGGCCGGCCACATTGACGTGGAACTAATGAAGAGCGCGCATAATTCACAGCGTCCATGACAGCTTTCTCCATCAAAGCTGGAAATTTAACGAGCGTGTAATCAGCAGGCTAATTGTTTGGACACGCCGGCACGTTCAACACGGATGATTTCTTTGTCTCCAGGTGAGCGCACGTGTCGCCTACTGGCCATCAGATAGACGGAATTAGCTGCTTTTCTTCATTTTCCACCACTCCAATATCTCGATGCTATCTTGATTTTAATGCCGGTCTTCTCAATTATTTGGACTGTATAATGAAGTACTTTTTAATGAACGCCTGCCATTTTCTAATGTTTAGTTGTTAACCTCGCTATCATAAAAGCCAATGAAACCAAAATAAAGTCAAACGACTCGCGTTTCTGACATGGCGTGTTTGAAATCAATTTTGGCGGGCGCTGCTTTTTTTGTTGGCCTTCATAGCAAATGTACTGTAGCATCTGATCAAGGCAGACTCCATCCCAGTGGCTCTCTATTGCTATTGCGTGCACGCATGTGCTGACACACTTTAACCTTTCACCTTATGCTACTCCTGCTCCATCAAATGATGACTGTTATTAGCACAGATCATTACAAAGTTATCTGCTCCCTGCGCGCGTGTGTGGGGGGGCTTTATCTCTACAAAGCAGGCGATGGACGGCCTTGCCGTTTCAACTCTCTCCAGCGGGCCAGCGTGGAAAAGCGGCCTGATTGTAAGTTGATTGGCCAATTATTGCACTTTTATTGAGCGCGTCGATAAAACTTCTCAGCGGTGGTCTGTGGATGGAGGCACAAGTGAGGGAGAGGCGGGGGTTAGGGGATGTAATGATTGCAACATCTCGGCCCGCACGTGTACTCTGCTGAAGCGCTGTAGTGACTGCGATTTGGGTTTTTTAATTCGAGATTTTTTTTAAAACACAGTAAAAATAATTAAAATAGAACTAAACAATTTGTACACCATGATTTAATACTTCTGGGTACTAGGTGGCAGTATAATATAGACACACTTAATACACGAAGAAGAGTTTCACAACTAAGGGCTCAAAAAGATGAAATAATAGTTTTTTTGTTTTTTCAAATTGAATGTTGAGTCAAATATGCCCGCTGGCCACCAAAACTGTCATCCAAAAGTCTTTTGTCTTTTGTTTTAAGAAAGCAAGTGTGGACAATCTCTGCTAATAGATGAGTTTTATAATGTTGAGGTGGGAAAAAAAAAGTAGCTTTGCTTTGCGAGAAACAACAAAGCAGCTGCATTCTCCAATTCTTTTTTGGCACATTTACACACAGCTGATGTCAGGGCTTATTTTTCAAGCGCTGCAGAGGATTTAGAGGGGGGGGCGCTTTTTATTTCTTCTTGCTTTCACATCGCCTGCCCTTGACATTTTGCAGTCCGCCACTCTGGCTCACTAAGAGACTCAACGCGTCGGATTGTTGACTAGCCACCCCGCTACAATTTCCCGCCTTAATTTACCACGTCGCAAATGATAATGAATTGTCCTTGAAAGCTGGCTGGGGATCTGAGACCCCCCCCGTCCCCCGACCCAGCCCTTCGCCACTTCTATTTGAGTAAATCCGCTGACTTGCAGGATCCTGTGGGAACAGACTGCATGATGATGCACATTAACAGCCCGCAGAGAAAACACATTTTACGAGCCGGATGTGATTCTAGTCGAGAAACAAGGAGAAAATGAAGCCATTGATCATATTATTAGCGATGCTGGTGCACAGATAATGGACAGATACTTTTTATTAATAAACACCTTGACTCTCCAAAGTGGATCTAGTCTTGCGTAACAATTTTGGCTATTTGACTCACTCGTGGAAACAAAATGTGAATGCATGATTGCATTTTGAACTCCAAGTTTGTCCGTATTTGACTTTGAAAGTTCAAAGGTCATTCCCTCATCCCGATCTTGTGGCATCCAAATTGCAGGCGGCTTTGTTTTGCGAGAGCTTTGACATTAAATCTGAGACCGACCGACCGCGTGCAAGCAAGCGAGCGCTAAGTGTCACAATCAGGGCGTTTGTTATTAAGTCGACTCATCTCTCCTTGCTCTTTTAAATCCTGCAAACAAACATTGCTCACGCTGAGTTGTGCGTCGTGCCCAGATCCCCCCCGGAATTATTTCCCAACTCCACAGGGGTGCTCTGGTGGGTTAACGAGGCAGACAGGCCAGATGATTTTCTTCTTTGGTGACGTCCAGCGTTCCCTCAACATGCATAATGCAAGCGTCCATTTCCCGGAAGAAATGGAATGAAAACCACTTGAAGTGTCATCTCCGTTTTGAACACGGAATGTGAAGCGAGTATGACGTCTTGGCGACAGCTCACTACCTGTTTTGTCAAGCGGCAACTTTCGCCTTCACCGTCCGTCCGCAGTTAAGGAAATAAGGACGTATAGTCTCCCGTCCGTCTGGTTCTGCACTTCAGGTCACCTTGCAAGCGTATCGACTCAATAGCATTGTACTCGAGTGCAAATAAGAGCCCATGGTTGGTCTCCGAGAAGATAAATCCCCAGCCCAAGCGCTGTTGCGCACACTTGTTAGCGCCTGTAATGAGGTCAGAGTTAGCGCCGACTCACTCCTCCGAAGATTTATACAGAGATGAAGAGGTCCAGCTGTCTTGCAGTGGCCCTGCCATGAAGATCCATGTACCATCCGCTCCGGCAGCTTAACAGTGGAAAATGCTGCGGGGTTATGTAGGCAACTCTGGAGAGTCACGGCTCAGTCGGCGAATCCTTGTGATTTATTTACAGCTGGCGGCGCAAAGGGGGGGTCCACCAGGGCACTGTCCCCCTGAAATATGCTTTGACTTATGGGTATTTTATTTTTCCTGGAATTTTTCCCCAGATTTCCACCTGACCCCGTAGAAATCACAGCGTTATTCTTGACCGGCATTTTTTGAAGAATTTTTCAAGTTTGTGATTTTTTTTTTTTCAATTTTGTTTTGTAGACCCTGTGAGGAAAATAATTCTAGCTAGCTCTGCCAGTGGTTTGTGAGGTATTTATTTGATTGGAGTTCCCTCACTGTTTGAGTTCGATCAGCTTTGGAGGATCCACTATCTTCTCAACCGCTCAGCAGGTTGCACATTTGTTACGGAAAGGTGGGGGCGAGTAACACTTCCTGCTAATAAGAGTCAACAAACGCTCATCTTAGGAGGTCACGCTTGTTTTTACGCCAGGGGGGAATACAACTCACATCGCTGCACCAAGCCTGCGAACGTAACAATATTTCTCGATTATTCATGTTCACGTTGAATAATGCAAAGTGTTTACGTTTGCTGACTGCCTATTTCACAATAACAAGTGCGCCGGCCGGCCGCAAATGCATGGGAACGCTTGCCTCGCTTGTTTGCCAATTCCCAGGAGTGAGCGATGGCGGCACAGACGGAGAAGAAATTGGGCGTCCGAACCCAGATGATGTTTGCTTTTGTCGTAGACTTTAGCGCCCAACTTGGACACACACACACACACGTTTACACAAAGTACAGAGTCCCCAATGACTCTGAGATGTGACTTTCCCATCTTGTTTATATTCTAATATAATTTTGGATGTAGAATGAATTTATGTTGGAGGTGTTCTTCTCTCATGCCTTAGGTGACCGCTTGGCCATTTTATTCCGTGCGCGCCTTTGGATGTTTTCTGCCCATCTGAGCGGCTTTCAGCGCTTTCTAAAAATAGGGCAAACGTCTCGGTGGCGGTCAGCGCAAGCTAGCGCACACAGCATGTCACTTATGGTAGGTCATTGTAGATTACATTTGTTGCATTTATTTGTAATGGTGCCATTCTGTTTTCCTGGCACGACTCAATTTTTTCCTCTTAAATGAGATTAGCACTAAAAGTTGCACCATCTAGTTTGGTCCAGTCTGAGCCTCATTGATATTCAAACAGTAAAGTGCAGCACTGCTATCTTCAATTGTGACATGACAAAAGACAGATTAACACCAGCGACGACGCATTGATGAATGGAAGCGGGAACGAGCGTGACGTAAAGAGGAAGGTTGGCGAGGGCGGGCCAACATATTAGCCATCTTCATCCGAGCTGGCTCCTTCTGTCCTCGTTTTGCCCTCAACCTGTCCGCCCTCTCATGGCATTTTTTCTGAGTCCCGCCTCCGCCCACTTGACAGGCGCACATGAGTAAAGAAGAATACATCTGGTGACGGAGCTGGATGAAGGCCCAGCCCGAGCGAGCCTGTGTCTTTAAATTGCACTCAACTCCACACATGTGTGACGCTGAGCCGATCTGACAGCATCGAGGGAAGAGAAGAAAAAAAAAAAACTGTTGTCCTCAGACCAAAAGTCCTCCAAGCTCTGCCACGGTTTAAGTGTGGCTGGGTGGACACAAGGCGCTGTCTGAAAACTCAGTGAGGCAGAGTGCGCTTTATCCTTCCCAACATGGAGATGACTCCAGGCGTGCATGCATGCATGCGCAAGCGTGTATGTAATATGTGCGCTCTTTCTCATGTGACTCCTTCAACGATGCTGGATCTCACCAACAGTACTTGAATGACTCGAATGTTCATCCCGCAGCTCTTTTCGAGGCCGACGTTGTGCCGCCAGTCGCGAAGGCTGTGATGATGTGTTAGGTGAGACCAAAGACTTTGACAGTTAAGACTAAAGACTTTGGTTGAAACTGAATAATTTGGTAGCTTTGAGAGCAATCTGCAAGACTGACCCCAAATTTGTATTCTTGAGACTTCCATTCAGTTTCAGTTAGCAGATGTGTTGTTTAGGCTCAGTCGGCTCCAATAACATGTATGTTGCTTCCCAATCAATTTCCCATATCCCCCCCCACCTCCATTTCTGGTTATCTCATGTTTTATGTATGCTAAGTGGTTACAAGGAGTTTGGTTCACACGTCCCTCGGTAGTTAAAATATTCATTTTTTTGAGGCGCTCCAGGCAATCTCCTCAAGCGAGCTTCTCGGCGACATTATTAGCGCTTATATTTGTTGTGTTTTGATGCCTCGAGACGTAAATGTGTTTCGGCTCGAGCGGATTCCTGATTGGTGGGGGGAGGCTTTGGGTGCGCCTGGTGTCTGCGTGCGGTCATAACTATATTTTACCCTTCTGTCACATGCCCCCCCCCCCCCCACAACGGGCTCATACGGGTTCGCCACTTAGTGTAATTGTGTCGCTCCACTTCAGTTCTGATTTTATGCAACACTTTGCCAATAGTCTCCCTGTATGATGGATGCCAGGCTTTTTTTTTTATTGAATCTATTCACCCAACTGTATTCAGGCATCCCACTGCATTTATTTCACAAATACCCAAGAAGATTTTACTCCTGGATTGGGCTAATGATGAGCAATTATTAACTCATTAGGCAGCAGGATGTGTCCTATATGACACTTTTTTTTTCTAAGAGGAAGGAGAAAACACAGTCAATAAGAAAACACATCATTAACAGTTGTGTTAGACAGCTTTATCACCGGAAATAGCACTTTGTCAAAGTCGTTTAGAAATTAGCTTGCTAACAGCCGCTAGCAACCTTCACGGACTCTTTAACGTTGTGGTATTTTTATTTAAATTGAGCATTTATTTCTTTTTTAGAGCTGTCGTAAAATTTTGTTGATGTTAAAAATCAGTTTTACACAATATGTCCTCTTATAAGATGATTGATCACTCCATTTTATTGCGAGTTCAACTTGACGAATTGTAACGTATGAGTACGTTGTTAATATGCTGCCTCGAGCTCACTCTGCTTGGATGCCACTATTTGCCATTTCCTTCTTGTTTTTTTCTGTCATTTCAACGCCACTCTGATTTAAAAGTGCGCTTTAATTAGAGGCGAGCGAGGCCTTATAATATAATAGCCACGTGCTGCGTAAAAGGTGAGCGCTAATGCTTTTCAACATGCAGTGTCAGGCTGCCTGATTGGAAGACGGCCTCGTGTGGAAATGATGAGTGCGCTTGCCCCCCCCCCTCCCACATCCCCCCTCCCCTCCCTCTGAGCCATCACTTTGAAAGCTAAGGCACGCTGGGAGACAAAATCAAGCTGACACAAGTGCACCGTACACGTGTGTGTGTTCTTGCAATATGTGTGTGTGTGCAGTTATGCTCTTTCAGTAGCCGTCATGCATTATGAGAAAATGTGTTGCCTTGATGTCCAATGGGACCCCCCCCCCCCCTTCCTCCTCTGTCTCTTGGATCTTTTTTCCCCCCTTCGTTTGTGTATGTGAATGTGCGGACACGCGTGCACTTGAGTGCACACGTGCTTTATTCAAGCTGACACACACACGTACACGTGTGCACATACGGAGCTGTGCGGTACACTGCATTATTTCCGTAAGGACGTGATGCCCTCTGTTCTCTTGCTTCCCATGTTGCTCATCTTACAAGGATTTGACTTCAGCAGTGGCAAGTCAAAGGTTCCCACATAGTTAATCCCAAGGTCATATTTCAATGATCAAAAAGTTGATTCGCTATTGCGATTATGATACGATATTGTCGTTATAAATATCGTCGAATAGTATTTATGCCCTTTCCTGCATTGCGTCTGTCATACAAGTCGTATTTTATTCGTGCTGGCTTCCTTTTCACGGCTCCCTCATTGGAGGGCGACGTTATCGACGTTGAAGCCCGCAGACGCCTCCACAAAAGGGACTCTTCTATTGTTTGTCTTTGCGTGCCTCTCGCTGCTCCATTCTCAACCAGTCAATGGAGACGTTTTTGTGCAGTTGATCTCGCGTTGTGAAAGGATGTCATTAAAAGCATCTAGCGCTCATTTCGAGCCATTAGATCTCACTCGATAGAAGATAGAAATGTCATTGAAAGAAAAATAATGTCCATAGGTGGGAATGGGAGTGCGAAAAGTAGTTTGTCTATTCGTGCTCTTCACGGAGCAGCCTCAAAATGAAATTGCCTGTAGGTGTAGGTGGCTCTGGACCGTGAATGGATTTACTTTTTTTTTTTTTTCCTTCTTTTTTCACCTTAAAATTCTAGACTTGCTTGATACATTTTTGCCCCGGTCGACAAAATTTCACCCAATGCACATAACAGAGCAGCTAAGCGCTCCGAAATCATGCCAGGCCAGCACAGAAGAAAAAAAAAAAAAGATTTCACTTTTATCTCACTGAAAGTAGTAGTATATAAACTCTTGATGACGACAAAAACGCAGTTTTTTTTTACCCCACAGAAATGACGTGCTTCAGTCCCGTTTGTGTGTCACACGCATGCAAGTCTGAACCATTGATCAGCTGCTGCACAATGTGTGTGTGTGTTGTGTGTGACCTGTTTGTGCAGTGGAGTGTAAGGCTAGCGGATGCGCTTTCAGGGTCACCGCTGGTGTGGGCCTAAATGGACCAGTCCAGGATTCCGTGGGACCGCCCACGAGGTCACAACGGTGCACGCCGTGTGAGCCGCCGTGACACTGATGGATCGCCCGCTATCGGCTTTTGTGCGGCGGCGGCGAGTCTACCTCCTGGAATGATTAAAAATTATCCCTGAAGGTGTTAATAGTACAATCAAAGAGCTGTGCTGCTAGTTTGAAAGCCTCCCTTAATACTAGTTTCATTTCATTTGGTGGGCATGTTCATCTTAACAAGACACCAGTAGTGGAGCTAGAGGGGGGTCCGCAGGGGCACTGCCCCCCTCAGAAAAATGCCAGATGATTGACATTTTGGCTATTTTCTGAGATATCCTTTGCCATGTGTGTGTGTGTATGTGTGTGTGTGAAGCCCCAGAGAGGACATGAATGGGCTGTGAGCATTTTCAACCTGCTTTCTTGCTCGAGCAGAGCCGCTCTCAAGCGCAACACCACTGCTCCCGAGGGCCCGTCATCTTTCAATGTGGACGGCATGCACAGCCGTTATTCAGCCTTGTGGCTTTGGACTCTACTGCGAGGCTTTCTGCGAACATGGCTTGCTAGAAGACGGATTTGTAAAAGGCGCTAAAGAAACAATGGTTGCATTATAAAAGCAAAAGTTGCTGACATCACGCGTGACGCCCCTCTCGTTTATAGC
This sequence comes from Syngnathus floridae, assembly GCF_059516105.1. Lineage (NCBI taxonomy): Eukaryota > Metazoa > Chordata > Actinopteri > Syngnathiformes > Syngnathidae > Syngnathus > Syngnathus floridae. The sequence goes on along the minus strand of NC_142427.1, from coordinate 7,504,535 downwards.
AAGGAGTTAAAGGACCCTCCGGAGCTTCTTTCAGTAGGTTGGCCGAGGAGGACGATGCTCATTATCTTCCCATTGCGTTGGGCAATTACAGTAGACAGGCACAGTCTTACCATAATGAGATCTCCCTTAAGCTGTCCACCAGTCGTTTTTGGAATTCAAAGTGTGGCCAACAAAACGCCTCGTGCAGCCTTTTCGCATTTTGCATACTAAATAGTCTTTCTCTGTAGAAGGAAAGGAAAATATTTTCCTTAACTCCATTTGGACAAATGTCTGAATCTGCGTTTTGATGAGAAAATCAAATTTATTAGCATTAGCATTGAGCTAATGTAGCAGTTACAGAAGATCCAAAATGACTCCTTAGCTGTGACCTTAAATGAGATGGAGTGATTCTCCTAGCATTATTGATTTTTTTTTTATTTTTTTTTTTATTCTGGCCCCACAGTTTGCTCCCAGTACTCCCGAGGTGTCTTCGCCATCTTCGGCCTCTACGACAAGCGCTCGGTCCACACGTTGACGTCCTTCTGCAGCGCTCTGCACATCTCCCTCATCACGCCCAGCTTCCCCACCGAGGGCGAGAGCCAGTTCACCCTGCAACTCCGGCCGTCCATCCGGGGGGCGCTCTTGTCCTTGCTGGACCACTACGACTGGAACAAGTTTGTCTTTCTCTACGACACCGATCGGGGTGAGTTTCCCACTTGGCTTTCTTCTTTTTTTTTTTTTTTTGTTAATCATGACATAAGAAAATCTCAAGAACCCATTTCTAAAAACACACTCTGTTATGGTAAAAACGTGACCAAATGTTCTACATTCATTTTTGAGATGTCTTTTTTTTTAATAAAAAAAAAAAAAGGAATCATTGAATCCCAAACAATTGCAGCGGACAGGTGTAAATGGCGTTATCATCGTTGTCCAGGGCCATTTGATTAATACTGGCTCATTTCCTGTATGGCTTCTGCCCCTGAAATTGCACACACCACGGCGTAAAATAATGGCGCTACTTTGTCCGCAGCATGCCGCCGGGTGGAGAAGGCCGATCGATATCGCAGTGCAGCTCTTGGTCCAAATGTTGCGGCTCGTGTTCCACCCCCGCCGGCTCCCTCACCTGAAGTCCCTTTTGTGTCTTTCAGGGACTTTTCTTTTCCTTTTTATAGTCTGGCATCCAATCTTATGCCTCTGCCGCATTTTATGTATGCCGGAGAGAGTCAATAGTGTCACATTTCCATGACAAGGCTGGATCACATCTCACTTTTCAGATTTTCCAGAACGCATTCAAATGTTTTTCATTACCTCTGCAGAGGTTGCGGAGTAAAGACGGTGTCAGGACAGATTCACATTTGTTCATCAGACACCCCTCCCTCACTTTTTCCCTTCTCTTACTTTCACGCTCGGCAGTGTTGAAAAGCCATTCGACTCGCTCCGCAAACATGATGTCTTTTTTAATGAGTCAAGGCTTGTCCGTCAAAAGCGGACATAGGTTTCAAAAATAGAATGCCGCTTGCAGAAAAAAAAAAAGAAACGAGCATGTGAAAAATGAGGACAGGCCGGTCGGGCTGTAAACAAAACAATATTTCTTCCCTGGCTAGCGGCTGCTCGTACACGTTGTGATGGATGGCTCGTTTTTTGGGAAAACATAATATTTCCTATCTGCTGTCTAAAAGCATAACGCAAGAAGGAGGCGACACACATGCAGAAAATCTCCGATCAACAACCGGATTGGCGTCGTGTTGTGTGAATTCAAGATTTTCAACATTTCAACCTTGTTTCGGACATAACTGAACAGGTGCAGGCGTACCTAATATTATGACTTGGATGTGTGCAATCTCCCTCTGCGCCGTCTTCTCCCGAGTGGCTTAGTAGTGTTTGAAGAGGTCCAGGTGGGAAGGAAGGAGTGTGTGGGTGGGTTGCCAGAGTGCAGGTTAAGCCACTAATTGGTAGCAAAGGGAGTCAGGTTGCCAGACTGTGATGGCCACTAGGAGGGGCCGTTTAAAGGGGGACATCTGTTCCTGCCGGCGAACAGCCGCTGCCCTCGCAGCTCGCCGCAGTCAGCGCTCTACCTTTCAAAGCAACTTGACAAGGTGGCCAACCCCCCCCACCCGACGACAGCATGTGCACGCAGGATCCATTCATGAAAGTCGACACCAAGTCAGCCATTTTGCTTCAAAGCACCCATTTTGGACCAATTCCAAGAATTGTTTGATTTTCTTCCACTGGTGCACGGACGTGATTTGACACGAGTCACCTTTTGTTTCAGGCTACGCCATCTTGCAGGCCATCATGGAGAGAGCGGGGCAAAACAACTGGCAGGTGAGCGCCATCTGCGTGGAAAACTTCAACGACGCCAACTACCGACGACTCCTGGAAGACCTGGACCGGCGGCAGGAGAAGAAGTTTGTGATCGACCTGGAGGCCGAGAGGCTGCAGAACATGCTGGAACAGGTCATGGCGCTAAATGGGCCAAAGTCACACTTTGTTCTTGATCATGAGTGATATTTTGCCAATGATAGCCAGATTGTTTGTCCAGACTGTGCATTTTCTTAATATGGTGTTTTTAAGCGCTAATGGAATGCATATATTCATGTCTTTCTCAGTGCGTACGCCTTTCATCGATATTTGTCTCGCAGTCTTTGAGCGGGCTAATAGAAAAAGATTGTTCTGATCTGGAGTAATGTTCTACTTTGGCGTAAACACGCTCACCTTCCCGAGCCCCCCCTTCACATCTTTCTGCAGGGGCAACTGGTGTCTGTTCAATTATTCACCCAATCTCCACTCTTGACATCTGCCACACCATTTACGCTTTACACTCTGTTATGCCCCCCGAGACGCGGTGTATGTCGCTGAACACACTGTGCTGAGATTTTAGTGCATGTGCTCAAATTTCACCTTTTAGTTTGGATCCATTCAAAATGGCATCGTTCGTATTTTCAAAGTGCAATTCGCGGTTAAAAAAAGCTTTTTTTATCAACATTTATGTCCAAAACTGACAGAAAATTGGGATATTGATTGATAACACAATAATATTGTTGCAAAATTGCGCTTCCTGATTGATAGTATAAGCATATTTTTTCTGTAGCTCAGTAGTGTCATCTTTCTTCCAGTCGCCCTATGAAGTTTTTTTTTTTTTTTTTTACATCATCTCCCTTACAAACTCTCTGGAGAAATTTAAATTGTTTCTTTCTTTTTTTTTTTTTCGCTGCTTAGTTCACACTCCCAGTAAGTGCTTGTCCAGTGGGATTTTCCGGCAGATGTCAGCTTTCAAAATCACTTTTTATCAACACGTGGCTTGTGTGTGTGTGCGTCACACCATTGTGTGCGCTTTGTCTGAACATATTTACGTCTGGACACGCTAGCTAGCTTCCCCGTCACGCGCATGGCTTAATGCAATTAACGTGTGATGATGTCACGCTGTCAATTTTAACGCTGTACCCCCCACCACCACATTGTCTCTTTGCAGATTGTCAGCGTGGGAAAACACGTCAAAGGCTACCACTACATCATGGCCAACCTGGTGAGGACCAAAATAAAAAAAAATCTTCTTTATGTGTGAAGTGAGGCTCGCTATAAATCTTGCTAGCTGCATCAAGACTTGACCTTTCAGCTCACCTGCTGTGAAACATGGACCATTTTGGGTTCTGTTCTTCAGCCACACTATTCCATGAAGTCAATTTCACTCCATTTCTGTATTAATTCAAGCTATTTCAGTCCTAATAGCAGAAGCGACATATCATTTCACGCGCTATTCCAACATATTTGAGGCCACGCAATCAGCGCACGCCGCACATCTGCAATTTCTGCCGTGACGAGTCTTTGTGCTCGTGGTCCCCTCAAGGGTTTCAAGGACATCAATCTGGAGCGCTTCATGCATGGCGGTGCCAACGTGACGGGTTTCCAGCTGGTGGACTTCAGCAATCCCATGGTTATCAAATTGATGCAGCGCTGGAACAAGCTGGATCAAAGAGAGTACCCGGGCTCCGATGCGCCGCCTAAGGTATAGCACGCACGCTTGCTGGGCTCGCTGCTATATGTAGCACAATGTAGCGCAAAGCATTCGTGGGCCCGGCGGTAGCGCCACGGTCGGCTTGGCAGCGGCCCATCATCCGCCGCGATGTGACAGACTGACCCACTTTGCTGCACGGACAGCGAATGGCAGTAGGGCAAGTGGGCGGTCAGAAAACGCCCGCAAATCTTGAGCAAATCTTTACTCTTATATTTATGAAGCAGCTGCAGCGGTGTGGAAAAAGTGTACCTCACGCTTGGGAATCTTCAGCAGAGTTCCTTGCTGAATTACTATAGCTTAACCTCCAACCATTCTGCAAATAAAAGGAAAGTTCTACATTTGAATATAGTTTTAATAATAATAATAATCCTCATACTCATAGCTTACAAAATATCCAACTACAAAAGTTAGCTAAAAAGTGTCCAAATTGCTAACAAGTTTTATTTGCATCCTTGTTTATGTGTACTCGTTTTGCTACTAATGGCAACGGTCCAATGAATCCTGCTGGTGCTGCAAAAAAAAAAAAAAGAAAAAGTGTTTGTACAACTAAAGGCCTGCGTGCGGGGTATGTAAGTAGACGCTGCAGGCCTCTTGTCAGCGTGAAGAAAAGGACGAGGACGACGGCCGTGCTAAAAGAACAATAGCGCGGCGGCGAACTAATGAATAGGAGGAAGCCAAGCTGATGAACTCCCGCTAGTCACAATGATTAAAGTCAGGCTGTTTGCGCCCCGTGCGGGCTAAACACTCACTCTTCATCTTTGCACCAGTCCCCGCAATTGCTCTAATAGATGTATAGGAGAGGTAAACACAAATATTCATCCAGTCTTTAGGTGAACGAGAAACAACTTGTTAGCTGCAAATGATTTGCGCTGAAGAATAAAGCTAGCATCCTACCTCGCAGTACACTTCGGCGTTGACGTACGACGGCGTGATGGTGATGGCCGAGGCGTTCAGGAACCTGCGCAGGCAAAAGGTGGACATTTCCCGCCGGGGGAACGCCGGCGATTGCCTGGCCAACCCCGCCGCCCCGTGGAACCAGGGCATGGACATGGAGCGTACTCTAAAACAGGTGGACTTCCACGCGCCTCTCATTTGCAAAGTCCTTTTCCTCGTCACGTCAATTGATTGCCATGCTTTTGTGTTTAGGTGCGGCTGCAGGGATTAACAGGTAATGTCCAGTTTGACCACTATGGCCGCAGGGTCAACTACACGATGGACGTGTTTGAGCTGAAGAATAATGGACCCAGACGGGTAAAGCATCACACCGTGCTTCGTTCATTCCGACATCACGCTGTTTCTTTCGTACACCTGAATCACTTCAATTCATACCCTACTTCAAATACATTTGCTTCAATACATGCCTGACTTCAAAATGACTCCAAATAAACCTACCTGACTTCCTCCAAATAAATGCCTTACTCTAAATGAACACCTTAACGCAAAAACGTCTGACTAAAGCGCTTACTGTGAATAAACGTTTGACTTTAAGCTTAACTCCAAATAAATAGCTTACTTCCAATAAATGGCTGATTTGAAAGAAACGCCTGACTTCCAAAGAAGCTGTCAGCCACTTTTCTCTGAGTCGTCAACAATGAATGGCTTCGAGAATTGAGGATGGCATTGTGGGGAAAAGCAGGAATTGGGTCAAATGATGGAAGTGGCCATCAATCACGCTTTGGCCTCTCATGCAAGGAACGGAAGGTGCCGTAAGGACACACATCTTGCTTTCCCTCCTATTTGACGTGTTTTTCAATCATCTGATCGAGCTGGAGGTGGCGGACACTCTCAGCCCCTTTGCGCTCTTCTTTCGGCCCCATCCATCCATCCATCCATCCATCCATCCATCCATCCATCCATCCATCCATCCATCCATCCATCCATCCATCCATCCATCCATCCATCCATCCATCCATCCATCCATCCATCCATCCATCCATCCATCCATCCATCCATCCATCCATCCATCCATCCATCCATCCATCCATCCATCCATCCATCCATCCATCCATCCATCCATCCATCCATCCATCCATCCATCCAACAGATGCTAGTCTTGACGCTTCAAGTAAACACCTTACTCGGAAAAAATCCGAATAAAAATAAAGCGCCAGTAATGTGTGTACATAAAGTCTGTCCATGAGGGTTCTTAGCCTGGTCTGGTTGTCCCTCCAGATCGGCTACTGGAACGACGGCGACAAACTGGTGCTGATCCAGGACTCGCCGCTCCTCCCCAACGACACGTCTGGCATGGAGAACCGCACGGTGGTGGTCACCACCATCATGGTAAGACCACAACCTCATTTGACTCATTCTTGCTCACTTGCACTCACACGACAGACAACAAGGATGTGCTTGCAATTTTGCCACCTGCACCTTTGTAATATGATCACTATTGAAAGGAGACGGCAACAAAACAGCTTGATAGCCACATTTGCAAGTCCCGCAAACTCAAATCCAGCCAAGATTAAATGTTTCAACTCAGCGACGCAAAAATGATTTTTTTGTCCGAGTATTTCACCTCCTTGCTAATCTTAATAAATGACCGGTAGTGAGATTTTATCAATTGTATTTGTTTGATGAGTTTGAAGGTGACATTGCAGGGTTTTTGAAAGTGGCTATAAAGACGTAAGCTTATGATTGTTTGGCTTGAGACTCTCCCAGTTCTCCAAATAAGACGCAAAGTGTGCTTGAGAAGTGCTCACCTGCCAGAAAGTTTCTGGCCTCATTTTTACGGCGGGTGAAATTTGCGGAGCTGCATCAATGGCGGCGGCGGCGCTTTGGGGGTCAACGGCTCAGCACAATCCTCCCCTCTTTTCAGCCCCCGCTGAGGAAGGCCATTTTACGAAACTGAGCCCCGAGCCGGACTGCAAGCAGGATATGACACCACAAGACGAGCCCTAACCGCACAAAGGACGCTCCCCCCCACCCCCCATTTAGAAAGGAATCTGCTTGAGAGGAGAGTGAAATGCAAAAGAGGATACACACGCCGCTCGCTTTGTCCTTATGTGTCACGCATTTCACGCTCCGTGTTGTGATCACAACGTGATTTCCCGTTTTGACGTAAATTAGCGCAGACGACCTTGGGCCTTGCTCAGTTCCACCAGACGATTGTCCGTTGGTTAGCGTCACGTAACGTGTGTTTATTCATTTATTTATTTGTTTGTTTGTTTATTTATTTATGTAATTATTTATTTAATTATTTATTTTTGTCAGCGGGGATTGCGTGAGATGAATCGCGTAATCGTGAATTTATTGAAATAAGATGTAAAATGTCCATTAATACTTATATGTATATAGAAAATAAGAATTATTATATCATTAATAATTATTAATGATGATAATAATGAATTATTATCAAAATGTCCATTAATAATTATATGTATATATAAAATAAGAATTATTATATTATATCATTAATAATTATTAGATGTGAATAATTATTCTATATAAAATAATCAATTCATTGAGTCCTAGTTATGAAGTTGAAAAAAAACAGTCTCATCGCAAGGCGTGATTCATTTAAGGCGATTACGAGGGAAACGGGGAAGAATCTCTGCGACTAAACCCGCCTTTGCATTTTTGCTCTTTGTCTTGATATCCCCGTGAAATCAGCCGGATTTACCCTTTGTCTTCCAGTGTTTTGCCGATCACAATGAGATTGTTCTCCCAGCAGACATGAAGCAACATTTGTAAATATTCCTAGCTAGTATACTGTAACCACTAACAGGAAGCGCCCAAGTTCAATTTTGTTTGGCACAAAGCAAGGCCAGCGTTCCATTGGGAGGACTTGTGGATTGCGTTGATCCAGAACCTTCAGCACCAAACGTCTGGCAGCTCATTTTTCATTTGCCATCAGCTTTACCACCGCTTTGCGCTTAGTCATGCTCCCCTCCTCTCTCTTTGATTCTGTGTATCATCCTTCCGCATTACCATTTTGATGAGTTTTTTTTTTTTTGTATGCCCAAAATGTGGTGCACATCACCGGGATTACTCGCGCATGCAAGGCTTTTTCTTTTTCTTTTTGTTGTACCTCGGTGGGAAGAAGAAGAAGAAAAAAAAAAGTGCATCCCACAGCAGGACGTGAGCGTTTTAAAATGCAAGAGTCTGAGCTGTTTCCCTGTCTGTGTTCATTTCGGTAATTGTCCGCTTGACGTGTAGCTTTAAATCAACCCGGCGGGGGCACGACGACATTACACACATTTGAAACAGTTGTCGGGGTCACATGCCCGCAGAACGTGCTGCCACATATAAATCAGTGGTCGCTCCACGGGCCATTTGGTACCTGACCGCGTAGAAATCTTGTGCCCCCAGCCACAACCCACCTAAATGTTATTGATGACTGTTTTGAAAAATAAAGATGTACTTGATGACTACTAAAAGATACGGTCTCCATTTACTGACGAGCTTTTGTAAACATTTGCGCGCCATTCTGTCGTCTGCTGCTGCTGCTGTGTGACATCTGTCTGTCAATGTGTCCGTCTGACGGTGCGCTTCACTGGTTGTGCTCCCCCTCCCATCCCTTTTTTTTTCGTAGGAGGGTCCCTATGTGATGCTCAAGAAGAACTGGGAGATGTACGAGGGCAACGACCAGTACGAAGGCTATTGCGTGGACCTGGCCTCCGAAATTGCCAAACACATCGGCATCAAGTACAAGATCTCCATCGTGCCCGACGGCAAGTACGGCGCCCGGGACCCGGAGACTAAGATCTGGAACGGCATGGTCGGGGAGCTGGTGTACGGGGTGAGTAACTCCTGAGTAAACAAATGGCTCACTCCTTTTGAGCTGCGTGCTTGTGGTAATGCTTTCCATTGGTCGCCCCTCCCAATATGGCCGCCACGGATGTACCAGGGCCTAACCTTGGTATGTTCGAGCATACCAACATGCCAACATGGCCGCAACATTGGCACGCCTGCTCTAGTCTACTGTACTCAAGTAAATAAAAATCAAAAAAGCTACTTTTATTGTGGTGGCCGTCACTGGGGTCACTTTGAAAGCTGATCATGTTTATTCATACAAATGACTCAAATGCGCTTCCAATGCTTTTTGGTTAAACAAGTAGCAAAGTGAAATCGATGTTTGTTCCTCCGCCGTCGGGCTGATAGCGTTAATCCATCACTGTCTCGGTGTCTTTCCATAATGAAGCGCTTTAAGTTTCCATCAGGGCTCATGCAAAATTAAACACCGCGTCACGCCATCATTAAATTCTTCCTCGACCACGTTTGCTCACGCTCGGCCATTTTGTGTGTATTTGAGCGCCCGCCACATCCAAATTAGTTTCAGTAATTCAAGGCGCCGGGCGCAATTACGGGTAGGTCCGAGTGTAATCGAGTTGGAGTGCAGCGAGGAGGAGATTTATCTGCACTCTGGACTTTAACGGCCACTGTGCAACCAAACATGTCCGCTTCAAGTTCTCCTTAAAGGAAGCTCATCCATACTATGGGACGCAATTAAGTTACACTGACGTTTTTTTTTTTTTCTTCACTGTTAATCTTCCTTCTACTGGCTTTGAAATGAGCATAATACAGTCATGCAGCATATTTCAAACGGGGGCAGTGCCCTCGCATCCCCCGCTTAGCGCCACTGGTGGTGCCGACCAAAAATCAGTTTAAGTGTAAATTCTTGGAATTTAAGGTGTCTGACTGTTATTTGAAACGCTGTGTGTGACAGCAGAGGTTACATGTGAAGGTGTAGGCCACCAACCAGAACGTCTGAGGACATGGAAGCTGTCAGCGGGAAGCCTCTGCTCAGGGGTGCCTCCTGTTCCGTGGCGTTTCTCCCAAATGCCGAGCACAAAACGCTTGACTGCTTTTCACCCCGCCAAGTCTTTTAACACCGGCTGTCATCTATTTTGCCGAGGATAAGAGAACTTTAGATCTCTTTCATCGGCGCGTCGAGCTCGGAAATGTCTTTGTTTCCCCCAGTAGATCAGATGAGGCCAGGGGAAACGCCGCCATTAGTCTTCAACTGTAATCTGCCGTGTGGATAAAAGAACGTGTTTACGCCGGCCGGCGCAGAAATTGGACCGAGCAAAATGGCTAACCTGTTTTGCTTTGCTTGTCACCTTGACAGAAAGCGGAAATCGCTGTGGCCCCTTTGACAATCACGTTGGTCCGGGAGGAGGTGATCGACTTCTCCAAGCCCTTCATGTCTCTGGGCATTTCCATCATGATCAAAAAGCCCCAAAAATCTAAACCGGGGGTCTTCTCCTTCCTGGACCCGTTGGCCTACGAGATCTGGATGTGCATCGTGTTCGCCTACATCGGCGTGAGCGTGGTGCTCTTCCTGGTCAGCCGCTTCAGCCCGTACGAGTGGCACACCGAGGAGCCCGAAGAGGGCACCGACGGTCCGCCTAGTGACCAGCCCCCCAATGAGTTTGGCATCTTCAACTCCCTCTGGTTCTCCCTGGGCGCCTTCATGCAACAGGGCTGCGACATCTCGCCCAGGTAAGACCAGCAAAATTCAAGCGGGTGCATAATCCAGTCAAATAGAGGATTTAAAAAAAAAAAAAATAGCGTGCCCAATTTATTCAAACGGCAAGCCAACACCTGACTCACAACACATGATAAAATCATCGATTATTTTTAGCCTGTCCAAACTCTGTTTTGGCCCACTTTGGTTTTCTACAGATTTTTTTTAGGAAGTTAGAAATAGCCAGTAATCTCTGTCTTTCACCGTGTCTTTTAATAAGGGTTAATGCCATTCTTGCTCTCCCTCCAGGCGGCCCGTAATAATGAATTTGGTGATTAATAATGGTGCTCTCTGGTGGTAATGTCTCCGTGGAAACGGGGAGATTAAATAAAACGCTCGACACAATAGCCACTCTCATTGACGGGGATGTTGACGTTTTTCGGGTCAGGTGTCACACTTGCTAACATTGCGGAGGTGTCTGCATGCGTCACAGAGCTTTTACAGTTAAATGCGATGTTATCGTCATTTTAAATGGCAGGAGTTTTTTTTTTTTGTAGTTCTTTGCGTATTTAAGGTGTCAAAGCATCTCCCGGGATGCAAACATTGAAATTTGCCAGTTTCCGCTTGGCCAAACAGAAGCTGTCAAGCATCCTGCTCATCTATAGGCTTCCCATTATTCCCAAGCCCCTGCGCCAATTGGTTCTCTCATCCAGCCGGAACGCCGCACAGCTGTTCTTTTTCCCCGCCGTTTTATTTTCACTCCCCATCAGCAGTACTCAAGTCTTTTTGTCTCGCAAGCTGCCGGCGTAGCGCACCGTCAATAGCTTTAAAGCCGAGAAGCAATTGCGTACGCCAATTGGGAGGCTTTTCATCAAGATTTGTATTCTTTGCGGAGCTATTGTTAAACGGGCTCCGAAAAAACGGTTTGTGCCGCAAAACGACAGCGTGGCATCGGCCTCCGGGTGTCACCTCGGGGCCAAACAAGTACCTTTTCATTTATTTAGCTCCTCGCTCGACACCTTTGTGGTGTAAGCGCTGGCAAGTGTGATTGTTTTTAATTCGGGTAGAGCGCAGAGTTCAGCCAACGTTAAATTTTGCCATACAAGAAAGATGATGTACGTCGAGCACATCAATTGGGTGGATCAACATTGGGTGGCAGCTTCCCAGCACTGCTTTCGAAAAAGTCACAATGCAGGGCGCAGTCGGAGCAAAAGTGGCGGCGGCTCTGCAGAGGTCTCTCTCTCTCTCTCCCTCTCTCTCTGTCTCTCTCTCTCTGTCTTTTTCTCTTTCTATCTCTCTCTCTCTCTCGGCTGTCTCAGTGCGCTGGCTCCATCTGACAGGCGGAGCCTAGAGGGGGTTTTTATATCCGCCGGTATTTGATTTGCACAGAGGGGAGGTCTTGTTTGTTCTCCTCAATGCAGCATTTACACTTTAAGATTCTGCTCACGCACCGGTGCCGGCGCTCCTCGGCAGCCTGCTATTTGTCTCCCCCGAGTGTGCGAAGCAGGGTAGCGCCGCCGTGGGGGTCTGGCAGCTCTTTTCTGTCGGATAAAATCACTTTGTTTGCACAGCCCAATCAGCAATAATGGATGGAAATGGTTTTGACTGTCCGCTACTTGTCCATTTTGTTCCAGCAGCTTAAACAGAGAATTCCAGATTTTCCTCTTACTACCGCGCCCTTGTCTAGCACCTCAAATGTGGGGAGTAAATATATAGATGAGGGGAAAAAAATCCACTTAAGTTGAGTAAGGAAGTATTTGTAGTTGTTTACTTCCCTCAATCCCCCTTCTTATTTGTCTCCAAGGTCATTATCCGGTCGCATCGTGGGCGGGGTGTGGTGGTTCTTCACTCTCATCATCATCTCGTCCTACACGGCCAACCTGGCTGCTTTCCTCACTGTGGAGAGGATGGTGTCGCCCATCGAGAGCGCCGAGGACCTGGCCAAGCAGACGGACATCGCCTACGGCACTTTGGACTCGGGTTCCACCAAGGAGTTCTTCAGGGTGAGTTGGGCGTTCCTCAGGGATCCGTTCTAGAAACCCTTTATGTTCTGAACCACTTTATTTTACTTCTCGGTTGAAAACCTTCTTCAGTGATTTGGATTTGGGTTCCCTAATCCAGTCTGAAGAACCCAAACTTGGCAACCTAATGCCTTTTTTCTACTGCTCTATTCAGGTTGGCATTCTTGCCATACCGTTGGAGTTTAAGGGATATAAACCTCGTTTGCCACTTTCTCACTTGATCAAAAAGAAGAATAAAATTCAACTGCTTCCACTTGCTGATAAATTCTCTCTGCTTTGAATCTCCAACCCGCCCCAGCGCTCCAAGATCGCCGTCTACGAGAAGATGTGGGGCTACATGAAGTCAGCCGAGCCCACCGTCTTCACCAAGACCACGGCGGAGGGTGTTGCGCGCGTGCGCAAGTCCAAGGGGAAGTACGCCTTCCTGCTGGAGTCCACCATGAACGAGTACACGGAGCAGCGCAAGCCCTGCGACACCATGAAAGTGGGCGGGAACCTGGACTCCAAAGGCTACGGCGTAGCCACGCCCAAGGGTTCACAGTTAAGGTGGGTGGAATAATGTAACAATATGGCCGACGTGTTGTTATAGTATTCCACCTTCCCTGGTGTGCCGCCTTTTTTCCACCATTCTGGCTTTGGTTTGGACGGGTGGGGCTTTTTCCTGCGTGGATGTTTTGAAGGCAATTTTTACATTTGTGTTTGCTGCACGTGGGTTTTCATTGCGGTCTAATCTGCCGTATTTCCTCCAATAGTGTTGTTCTGGGTTTGCACGATGCTACTTTTTTTTTTTCATGAGCTGTGACGTCTGATAGCCACAGGTCGAGCAGCTCTGTAGTTGACCATAGCAGCTAATGCCGTCTAGAAATAGAGACCAGCACCCTCTGCAGTTGAGTAAATAAATAGCAGCAACCACTATATGAGGAAATAAGGTATTTTCTCCATAGGTGATCCTGCTCAGGTAAATTGTGTGTTTGCATGGCATGCGTCACTTATTAGTTTTTAAAGAGGACATATTATGAAATTTTGATCTTTGATGTTCCGTGGTCAAAATAAACAAAGGCTAAGAATTTCCAGCGAACTGGTTGAAATGAGCGATAATGGGCCGATACTAGCCCTATCTTGAGACCGCCGATACCAGTCACCGATACTAGAATGTTAGAGTAAGTCCTCCACTGCAGTAGTTGGCAGTATACTGTTTGACACATTCGTGCGTTTGAGAGAGAGAGGGATAAGAATGCTGAGAATATATTATTAGAATTGGAATGGAACAAATATTAGATTAGGTAACTGACTTTGCATAATATGTCCCCTTTAAATTAATGAGCACATCCACATGGGATACATCAGACTGTCATAATTGTCTTCATTTCTTTGAACAAAAAAGGTTTTGAAGCTTTTTCTTCTGCGGTGTCACACAAACACGAAGCCTTGACGCCGACACCGCCTCCTCGCAAAGGCAGGCCCGGAGGAATTTACCGATGTGGAAATGGCTCAGCGCAGACCAAGCGGGACAATGCGCAAACTATCTATTGACAGGCAGTTGCGTAATTGTTTGTATCCACTTGCAACTTCTGTTAATTCCTCCCATGGCGTAGAACAGCTGCTGCTGTATTTTTATTTATTTTTTTCGCCAAGGGGGAGAGAGCCCCTGACAGATCACTGTAGTTCCTTACCAAGGTTCCATCTTGTTATTCCAAGGGATTATCGTCTTCTGCCAGTCACTTGTCCCCACATGACAAAATCCAAACGAGCAGACGGCGTCGTCGTACAAGGCTTCGACTTTATCGACCTGTTTTGTGGCTCCGTGGCTGACTGGATCAAAGCACAGGCTAAGCCAAATCTACACCTAAACCAAATGTCCATCATGGCTTTGTAGGGTTCACCTCCAGTCCTGTAGGTGGCAGTAGTTCCTCCCACTACAAAGTGTTAAATGATAAAAAAAAAAAAACTCTATTTTGACTCAACAAAGTGAGACTTGGCTTTGAGTGTGTTGTGGTTCAGAAATTGCATTTACTGCACTGTCTCCACCGTTGCTCTTTCTTGCTTTTCCTCTCTCTCTCTCTCTCTCTTTCTCTCTTCCCCTTTGCCCAATTGGAAGTACACACTCACCCTTTTCACCCAATTTCTCTGTATGATTCTTAAGAAGCGCCGTTAACCTGGCCGTGTTAAAGCTCAATGAGCAGGGCCTCTTGGACAAATTGAAAAACAAGTGGTGGTACGACAAAGGAGAGTGTGGAAGCGGCGGCGGCGGCGAGAAGGTTAGCCGCTCACGTGGGCCGCACGCTCACCTCTTTCTTCTGATGTGTTGTGCTGGCAAACGGGCGCATCTGCAGGGACCTACTCTGAACATCTGGATTTTTTTTTTTTTTTTTTTAAAGCATGTGGGCCATATGGGAGCATTTACATGTTTGAAATTAGTGTCAAAAATACTTTTAGCAACACGCGGAGCCATCTGATTGAAATTTGCTCTCGCCATTAGTTCAATAAAAAGATTTCAAAATGTTAAGTGCAATGCAAATGCTCATCACCAAAAGCAAAAAGGTCCCAGCAGTATACGCTCGTTCCTGATATACGATGTGACCGGGGCCCCACAAATATATATGTCTGTTAGCGCCCACCCCACTTAGCTAGCAGACATGTAACATCAGTGGGGCCCCTTTTTGGCAGCGCCCCACATTTAACGGGGGGGCCAGGTTTTGATTGAATAACATAAAATAACATGTCCTATGATGTTATTTATGTTATTTCCCCTTCCCCCCAACCCTTTGGTTTGAAGAACGCCGGTAAACCTTGCCGTATTGAAACTGAGCGAAGCGGGCGTCTTAGACAAACTGAAAAACAAATGGTGGTACGATAAAGGGGAGTGCGGACCCAAGGACTCGGGAAGTAAGGTCAGTCCATCAGGGGAGCCTCCACATGTTTTATGTCTGTCTTTGTGCACACTCTCACATGGCGACCGTGAGTTGCGGTGTTGCGTTAATCACGACACGGCGTACTTATAATGAGAAGCGTGACGGCCGGGCGGGGCATGATGGCCTCATTGCTTTGGCTATTCCAACATGCATGGCAATCAGAGCTTTTAAAAAAAAAAAATTGGAGGAAGATGACGTCAGCGCAGATTGAGTTGGGAAGTATTTTTGAAGTCTTTGGGGTGGGGTATTGACTTTGGAGTGCGTAAAACGGGTCTTGACGTGCAATCTGAAGCATGCTGACGAGTAGAAAGATGTCAAGGTGATGCATGGGAGAGGTTCATCTGACGGAGGGGGCAGCAGGAAAAGATGATCTTCAACATCATTTCGGCATGATGGACGCAAAGCATGGCGCTGACTGAATGGCGGGGCATGCGCAGACCTTAATCCACTCGGATTTCAGTTGCGCGCACATTGGAGAAGCATGCGAGAAGAGCGACGCAACGAAAGAATGAGAGCAAGCGTGACGGGCAGATGCTTGCGTCTAGGTGCGATGGGGATTCATTTGACAGGGCGGAGCAGAAAAAGATGAAAGAAATTAGACGGAGGCAGCCACACTCACGACTCTCACTCGCTACTTTTTGCAGGCTCAATGTTTGTTTGCAGCCACCTTGAAATTCCTGCTTCACCTCGACGTTCTCTTTGAGACACACACTGAGCAATTTCAAATGGACTTAATGTCTGCGTAAATAGCAGTGTATGAAAAAGTAGCGGAGTGACAGAAGTGAGCAACGATTCGAATTACTATTATTGATTCGTATTTGACACTTTTGATCTTTGAATGTTTCTCGTGAGCATGGCTAAGGTTAGCGTGCTGAAGAACGTGTGTGAGCGTTCTCATGTCTGCGTGTTTGTGTTTGCATGAGATGGCCACTCACCCGTTGCCACGCTAACGCTTCTTCTTCTTCCTCACCCCACAAGGACAAATCATCGCAGGCCCTCAGCCTGAGCAACGTAGCAGGGGTCTTCTACATCCTGGTTGGGGGCCTGGGCCTGGCCATGCTGGTGGCCCTCATCGAGTTCTGCTACAAGTCCCGCAACGAGGCCAAGAGAATGAAGGTGGACCCCCCGTTGCGCCCCTCCCCTAGCCCTCCCACCCCGAGGCCCAGCGTCCCCGATTTAGCCCAAGTTAGCGAGGCGTTCGCTGGCTACGTCTTCAATGATGAGTAGTCAGATTTCTGGTAGAAGACACCCCCACCCCACCCCCTCACCTCATTTCACCCCTCCTAGCTTCCCTTTCAAGGCGACTGTAAGTGACACCTGCCTGTATACGCCCTGACCTTTGACCCCTGCGCTATCTTAGCTATGCTACGTGCCTGTGGTGACCAGTTAGCCTGGCAAGCCAGACCAATTCTAATGATCACGTGATGTCAAGGAAAAAAATCCATATTGTCTTTTAAAATATTTGAAAATACGTCACAGCAAGTAAATTTGATTTGTCAGTACATTTTGTGCCGTGCCGAGCAGAGCCACGAAGAATGGCTCTCCCCACCAGACCCAATCCTTAGTACAGCATTGGGTCTGGCTTGCCAGGCTAGTGACCAGTGGCTTTGTCCGCCTGTGGTCATGTGGCGTCTTAGTGGTCCATATAGTAAGGCTCTTTCCTCTTAAAAAAGTCTGACCCGAATATGATCATGTATCGTAAGGTTTTATTTTTATTTTTAAACAATGAGAAAGTATTAGTATGACCATGTATAGTAAGAGCTTTAAAATGACCATGTATAGTATGGCTCTTTTTTTTTAAAGGAACGACCAGACAGAAAAATAACAGCTAAGAGAGAAAGAGTGAGACATTTTTTTTCCTAGAAAACGACCATGTATAGTAAGGCTTTTGTTTTTATTACAAAAATGACCATGTAAAATTATGTAGACTTTTTTTTTTTTTTTTTTTTTTTTTTTTTTTTTTAACAACTTTTGGCTGCATTTGTCCCACGTGTGTCTTTGTGTCCCCCATCAAGCAGCGAAAAGCGTCTTCATTAGCTTCACTGTCGCCAAGTCAGCTTCTCAGTTTTGCCTCCCCAGTCTGCAACTGTGCAATAATGCGTGCGTTGCAATGCTGCAGAGACCATCCTATCATCTGAAAACTGTTTAGTCCACCTTGAAAGCAGATTGGAGTTTGACAAGTCAGCCAAGACGGCTCAGATTTCAGGCTGGTGATATGCTGCCCCCTGCCGATCAAAAATGCAAACTTATTGAGCTATTTTTTGTGTCATTGTCAAGTAGTGTAATTGATTCAAATCCTCCATTTAACTTCTATAATCTTCTTTTAAAAAAAAAAAAAAATTGAAATGTTTTAGAATAACGTATGATTCAGCTTTTGTTTGTCAAATTGTTTTTTTCAAACTCCAGTCTGCATCATCAAAGCTTTTGATTCACGTAATGAAATCGCAAGCTTTACGCCTTTGTTTTTTGTTTTTGTTGCAGCTGACATTTACTGAAGCCATGAGGAACAAGGCCCGGCTGTCCATCACGGGCAGCGTAGGCGAGAACGGCCGCGTGCTGACGCCCGACTGCCCCAAGGCCGTCCATGCCGGGCCGCCCCTCCGCCAGAGCTCGGGCCTCGCCCTCGTCTCCTCGGAGCTCCCGTGAAAGCCAAAAACCTCTTAAGTGCCTTAAATTTCCAGGAGCAGGGTGCCTCACAACCACCCGGGAACACTGTTCGAGGTTTTTGCTTCAAACTAGCACCAACACTGTTTCAATCCCAATGGGGCCCAGATGCACTCCAGGGTGGGGACACCTGGGATATGATATCATTATGAATAAAGAAAACTGCTTTTTGGATCATTTTACCAGGACAAGCCGTTCCAAGGACTCGATATCAACAAGTGGGAAACGGCGCCCTATTTCAGATTTGTATCCATAGTACAAATAATTAAAAAAAAAACTATTGATAATGAATATAGGAAACTGTGAACATACAATGTATATTGAGTTAGGTGTACATAAGCTTGCTTGCTTTTTAAACCGTGTACAAAAGATTGTGAAGTGTCCACATTTGTTTTGTTTTTTCTAATGGCAATAATGACAAAAAGGTAGCTGCCTCATGTTAATTGATCCATTTCAAAGAGGAATGTCCAATCCCCTTCTCCTTAAACCCACACTGTGTAGAATTAAAAAAAAGAACAAAGAACCTGTGGGGTGGGAATAACTATTTTTTTCATTCTTTAATCTATTTTTTCTACAAAAAGTGAACGGATTAAAAAGAAAAAAAATCAAGTGTTAACCTTGTAGATCAGGGGTGTCAAACTCATTTTTTTCACGGGCCACATTGTAGTCATAGCTTCTTTCGGAGGGCCATTATGACTGTCAACCCAAATAAATGTATGAGCACCTCATATTATATACATTAAAAGCTACAAAACAAAATGACAAATAACTCGTTTTCAAATCAGACGAGTTGTTTGAACCCCTAACCCTAGCTTCCAGGGGTGTCAACCTCCAGTCCTCAGGGGCCGCGTTCCAGCGGCCTGTTATTAGGTACACTTGAAAATGGCGGTGTACCTAATGGAGTGTCTGTGAGATTCCCTCGTTAAGTGCAGGTGCGTGAAAACTTTTAGCTCCTTTTGAACGTGAAAGAAGCTAAAACTTTTCACGCAGGTGGGCTTAACGAGGGTCACTTGGAAAACATGTTGGAACGCGGCCCGAAGACTAGAGCTTGATACCTGTGACCTTTGACCATGATATTTCCTTAATAAAGTGGCCTGTTATTAGGTACACTTGAAAATGGCGGTGTACCTAATGCAGTGTCCGTGTGATTCCCTCGTTAAGTGCAGGTGCGTGAAAACTTTTAGCTCCTTTTGAACGTGAAAGAAGCTAAAACTTTTCACGCAGGTGCGCTTAACGAGGGTCACTTGGAAAACATGTTGGAACGCGGCCCGAAGACTAGAGCTTGATACCTGTGACCTTTGACCATGATATTTCCTTAATAAAGTGGCCTGTTATTAGGTACACTTGAAAATGGCGGTGTACCTAATGGAGTGTCCGTGTGATTCCCTCGTTAAGTGCAGGTGCGTGAAAACTTTTAGCTCCTTTTGAACGTGAAAGAAGCTAAAACTTTTCACGCAGGTGCGCTTAACGAGGGTCACTTGGAAAACATGTTGGAACGCGGCCCGAAGACTAGAGCTTGATACCTGTGACCTTTGACCATGATATTTCCTTAATAAAGTGGCCTGTTATTAGGTACACTTGAAAATGGCGGTGTACCTAATGCAGTGTCCGTGTGATTCCCTCGTTAAGTGCAGGTGCGTGAAAACTTTTAGCTCCTTTTGAACGTGAAAGAAGCTAAAACTTTTCACGCAGGTGCGCTTAACGAGGGTCACTTGGAAAACATGTTGGAACGCGGCCCGAAGACTAGAGCTTGATACCTGTGACCTTTGACCATGATATATCCTTAATAAAGTGGCCTGTTATTAGGTACACTTGAAAATGGCGGTGTACCTAATGGAGTGTCCGTGTGATTCCCTCGTTAAGTGCAGGTGCGTGAAAACTTTTAGCTCCTTTTGAACGTGAAAGAAGCTAAAACTTTTCACGCAGGTGCGCTTAACGAGGGTCACTTGGAAAACATGTTGGAACGCGGCCCGAAGACTAGAGGTTGTACCTGTGACCTTTGATCATGATATTTCCTTAATAAAGTGGCCTGTTATTAGGTACACTTGAAAATGGCGGTGTACCTAATGGAGTGTCCGTGTGATTCCCTCGTTAAGTGCAGGTGCGTGAAAACTTTTAGCTCCTTTTGAACGTGAAAGAAGCTAAAACTTTTCACGCAGGTGCGCTTAACGAGGGTCACTTGGAAAACATGTTGGAACGCGGCCCGAAGACTAGAGGTTGTACCTGTGACCTTTGATCATGATATTTCCTTAATAAAGTGGCCTGTTATTAGGTACACTTGAAAATGGCGGTGTACCTAATGGAGCGTCCGTGTGATTCCCTCGTTAAGTGCAGGTGCGTGAAAACTTTTAGCTCCTTTTGAACGTGAAAGAAGCTAAAACTTTTCACGCAGGTGCGCTTAACGAGGGTCACTTGGAAAACATGTTGGAACGCGGCCCGAAGACTAGAGGTTGTACCTGTGACCTTTGATCATGATATTTCCTTAATAAAGTGGCCTGTTATTAGGTACACTTGAAAATGGCGGTGTACCTAATGGAGCGTCCGTGTGATTCCCTCGTTAAGTGCAGGTGCGTGAAAACTTTTAGCTCCTTTTGAACGTGAAAGAAGCTAAAACTTTTCACGCAGGTGCGCTTAACGAGGGTCACTTGGAAAACATGTTGGAACGCGGCCCGAAGACTAGAGCTTGATACCTGTGACCTTTGACCATGATATTTCCTTAATAAAGTGGCCTGTTATTAGGTACACTTGAAAATGGCGGTGTACCTAATGGAGTGTCCGTGTGATTCCCTCGTTAAGTGCAGGTGCGTGAAAACTTTTAGCTCCTTTTGAACGTGAAAGAAGCTAAAACTTTTCACGCAGGTGCGCTTAACGAGGGTCACTTGGAAAACATGTTGGAACGCGGCCCGAAGACTAGAGCTTGATACCTGTGACCTTTGACCATGATATTTCCTTAATAAAGTGGCCTGATATTAGGTACACTTGAAAATGGCGGTGTACCTAATGGAGTGTCCGTGTGATTCCCTCGTTAAGTGCAGGTGCGTGAAAACTTTTAGCTCCTTTTGAACGTGAAAGAAGCTAAAACTTTTCACGCAGGTGCGCTTAACGAGGGTCACTTGGAAAACACATGTAGGTTAGGGGGCTCAATCTCATCTTTTTCACGGGCCGCATTGTCGTCATAGCTTCTTTCAGAGAGCCATTATGACTGTCAACCCAAATAAATGTATGAGCACCTCATAAGACACACAAATTTGATGCACAATTTGTCTTTGTGTGCCACATAAAATGATGTGGCGGGCTGTATCTGGCCCCCGGGCCTTGAGTTTGACACCTGTGTTGTAGATCTTTTTATATTTGTGTGGCGAGTCCAAACAATAATGCTAATCGATCGCCATTTCCTCTTAAATGTGGTTTGAAAATCTTTCATCAAAACGTGTTGGAACATTTAACGGGTTGAAACGCGGGTGATCAGTGTTTACCGTTTCCACTCTCGTTGCCTTTTTGTCCTCGCGTCCATCTTCAAACCTGATGACATTGTCGGGTTCCAATTGTACGTTTTTATTTTGGATCTTTTATAAGTAAAAACAAATCTTTCTGAATTCTGTCACGTGTCATTATTGTGTTAGTGTATTCCCTGTGTCAGTTTTCACCAATCCCACCTACGCCCCCTAGTGACCACAGGTCAGCATGACATTCTTTCAGTTTGAAGTTTAATGTTAATTCCATGCTGTGTTTTCAGTAAGAATACAGATGGTACTTGTGGCTCCGGTGACAATATCCAGTAGTACAAATCAGATTCACGTAACACACACACCGACAGGGAGGAAGAGAAGGTGGTAAATAATAACAAAGCAAAAGAAAGAAAAAGAAAAAAGACGAGGCAACCTAAAAAAAAAGTCGTTCTGGGGATTTAAGATACAGCAGGCCTCCATTTCCCAAACTTTATTTTTGTCCCTGTGCCCATGCAAAACTCTTTTCCGATACAATCAAAAGTGTTGGTTGGGTCGCCGACACTACACAAAGATATCATCGCCTAGTTAGCGCAACTACAGAACTTTGCCTTGAGCGCGACGGTTGGTCTGAGCAGTCAAGAGCGAGGAGAGTTTGTCATGATTAGAAACTCAATGGGGGTGTAAAAAGAAAACTCCTGTTGGAGGTGGTTCTATAGAGGGCACTTGAGTTGTTCTGCGCTTCCCTTTTGTTGCGTCTCTTTGCTAAACGAAGCGCTCGGTAACAGCACACACACGCACTCATCTTTTAAATAAACTCTTCACATGCGTGTGTCTGCGTGTAAGTGTGTGCGTGCGTGCGTGTGTGTGTGTTACAAAGACAGGCAAGCATACTTGGCAACAACATGAAGCATAAAACTAAAAGGACGTAGACCTTAAAGGGCATAATCTTGCAAATGAGACATCAGGGGAAAAAAATGAATAAAATAAGGATAGCTCCCAAACCCTGAAGGATTAAACCCAGAGTGGGGGTTCTGATGAGGTCGGTGGGAGTGAAAAGGAGAAATGGACGAGGAAGAGTCGCCGGATGGAGAAGGGGGCTTGTGGGCTCGTGGCATCGCGTTTGGGGTCTCACTGGGCCTCTTCCTCCGCTTCTGGCGGTGCTTCTGTGTTCTGTTCGTCACCTGGAAGATAAAAAGCGTTTAGCATCAAACTTCTGTGGGAGAGGGAAGAAGAGAAAACACACTGACAAACTCCAGAAAGATGGCATAGGAAGACACACATTCACACAAAGAGCAAGACACACAAACACAGAAAAGCACACAAACCAGAACGATAGAGACAAATGTCCACATGCACACAAATGCATAAAATCTAAAACGAGGACAAAAGCGAAAATAGAATCATCCACACACCCACACACACAGACAGACACACAGACACACACAGACACACACACACACAAACAAACAAACAGTGAGACTGTGCAGGTGTGTTCAAGCCATAGACAACCATGTTACTGGTTGGAAGGTTCTCATTGTGACCAACCAGGATAATGCGGACAAGCTTGGAAGGGTTGCCATGGTGACAACAAAAAAAAAAGGAGGAATTGGAGGATGCGCAAAGAAAGGGTGAGCAAATCGAGTGAGGAGCTCATTAGCAGCGACGTCCGCCACACACGCACTCCTCTCGCCATAATGTAACAAGCTGCTGTTAATAAGGTGCACGTTGTACATTTGGTTGGAGTGAGGCTCACGAGCTGGTGGAGGATGTGACATTGCAACTTCTTTGACAAGGAAATCTTTCTTTAGACAGATTGCGTCTGAGAGACAAATTCCAAGAGTGGTGTTTGAGAGAGAGAGAGGACATTTCAGGACACAAGTTAAGAAAACGAGGTGATAAAGCAGGGTAACAGGAGTGAGCAAGGAGACAAGGGGAGGTAAGGAGTAGGCAAGTTAGTTTTGCAAGATGTCGGGGGAGTGGTAGTGGAAGCAACGCAGAGGAGAAAGAGAAACTTACAAAACAACGTTTATTAAGGACGGAGCATGAATGGCCCCTTTAAGAATCTACGAGGAAGAGATGGTAGGTTAGGATGAGGACAGACAGGAAGTGGATCCCGTGGAGGGCTTAAAGGAGGGGAGGGGCTAACAGAGGCGTGTCTCACCATCTCCCTGCAAGTCTGAGGTCCAAAGTGTCAAGTTGTCACGTAGCAGCTGCATGATGAGCGTGGAGTCCTTGTAGCTCTCCTCGCTCAGAGTGTCCAGTTCGGCGATGGCGCTGTCAAACGCCTCCTTTGCCAACCTGCCCCAATGTCGGCAAGCGGGTCACAACGGTCGTCTCCGGAGAAGGTGCAAAGGCGGCGTGGGTACCTGCAGGCGCGGTCCGGCGAGTTGAGGATTTCGTAGTAGAAAACAGAGAAGTTGAGGGCCAGTCCGAGGCGGATGGGGTGCGTAGGCGCCAGCTCGTTGAGGGCGATGTCGCTGGCGGCTTTGTAGGCCACCAGGCTGTTCTCGGCCGCCTCCTTCCTGTCGTTGCCGCTGGCGAACTCCGCCAGGTACCTGTGGTAGTCTCCCTTCCTGCGGGAGAGGTTTTGGAGGGAATGCATTTATTGGAGCCCACCATAAGCGACACCCTGCCTAAAAACTGCCAGGAAAGGAAACATATAAAAGAAAATCAAAAAGCCAACATACATTTTGTAATAGAAAACCTTGGACTCTCCTGAGGTGGACGCCGGGATGAGGTGCTGGTCCAGAACTTCCAGGATGTCTTTGCAGATTGACTTCAGCTCTTTCTCAACCTGCAAATAACAGAAAGTCAGTATGCCGAGGTGATCCCAACGTAAACAAGGTGGGAGGCGTGCGCTCTGACCAGCTTGCGGTAGTCCCTGTACATAGTCAGCTTCTCCTCGCTGGCTTTGCTCTCCTCCTTCTGCTCGAGGCTGCTGATTATCCGCCACGAGGCTCTCCGCGCGCCGATCACATTCTTGTAGGCCACCGACAGGAGGTTCCGCTCCTCAACCGTCAGCTCCGTGTCCAAGCTCGCCACTTGCTTCATCGACTCCACCATTTCTAACCGCGAGAGCGGACACCGTTTGTTAGAGTGACAATAATGACGTCAGACTCAAGTCTGGAGGTAAGAGTAACTTTCTGACAAAAAGGCTCAGGAGAAGCAGTTTCACAGCGTTCGGCAGGCGAGAGGCGCAAAGGTCAAGTCGGGAAACTGCTTCAGCCTTACTTAAGTTTATTTTCTAGTTTGCGAAGACGAACTTGACTCGCTGGCCAAGGGCGGTCAATGCAAACGTTAGCGCCAGTGACGTCCATTTCATTAAAGAAAAAACATTCAGCACGACAAAAACATGATCAGGGCGATCTGGAAAAGAGCCAGAGCTTTTCCCGTTAACAACAGGTTTACAAACCCAGCAAGTTTTTATGCTGAGGTGGGCATTTTTTTTAATGGAGCTGCCAAATTGCGCCGCCGCGCGCGTGGGCCATCGACTGACTTGGTGAGGTGCTGGGAAGAGGGCCAGAAACGGTTTCACAGCCTCAAGGTGATTCACTGCAAAGCAATAGCAACAAATGGCTGCGCAATCCAGAGAGCAAGTGTGACAAAAAATTAAAGTACCGATTTAAATTCAATTAGCTGTTCATGGATATCAAAGTATGAATCACCAGACAGGTTTAAACAAGAGTTAGGGGTTCAATTTAGGGTTTTCGGGGAAGTGTTGGGGTATAAATGTTTTAGACCAGATTGGTTTGGGTGTCAAAATTAGGGTTCCTAGCCTCGGTTAGGGTTTGTAGTTTTTCCAAGTAAGGTTTGGGTTTCACAATAGGATTTCGAAGCCAGGGATTCGAATCATACTTTCAGGGAAAAAGCTTGGGGTGTTAATGTTAGGATTTCAGGGACAGCGCTAGGATATCAAAGTAAGGGTTCTCGACGGTTCCGTTGGCTAGAACTGCAAAGGGCCCTTGCCAAGCAAATGTGACTGTAAACTTTGATGGGTACAATCAAATGCAAATAAGGAGCTGTGAATCAAAGAACCCAACCACCACCACCGCCGCCACCCTAAGTCGATGCTAAGTAGCCAGCTAGCTCAAAGCATACAGAGTCAACGTTACAACACAATTTACAACCCTCATTTGGAATTTGAATCAGTCCGACGAGTTATGGCGTATTTTCGTCGAGGTGGAGGTGAAACTTGTAGGCGTATTCCCCGGGCGGCGCTCGCGTGACGAGGGTGAAGAAAGGCTAGCAGGCTAATTAGCTAGCTCGGTTAGCGGCTAATCAGTTAGCTACTGAGAAGGGAGGGGGGCTTTTGAGTTATCAGTTTAAATGTTATAAACTATGCCAAATGGTCATGGAACACATAGATGTTTAATTGACAGCGCACCTTCCCCCCTACAAGTCGCGAATATTTTTTTTTTTACCGTGTTATATCCAATTGGAATGACTATGTTCGCCATTTTGTTTCCACCATACCCGCAGATCCATGTGAACGGCGGCACCTACGCTGGGGGTGGGGGGCGACCCGGCTAGGGAGGAGGAAAGCCGGGGGGTTCGTGCCTCGAGCGAGGTGAGAGGCCGATGCCGAAAAAAAAAGAACAAAACAAAACTTACCATCGTATCGCTCCGCTTGCTCGGCAAGCTTCGCTTGGTAAACTGCGTCCACTCTGTCTGCCATGGTGCTCGGCTATGCGGTGGTGGAGGGGAAGGGGGTGCTCTTCGAAAAAAGGAAAAGTCCCGGAGGGGGGGAAGAGAGAGAGAGAGACAAAAAGGGAGGACTTGTCGGGGCCACTTGGTGGTTTCTGGCGACGGAGTAGCAACAAGCAGCACGGTCCCACGGTAAATATGGCGTCGGAGCAACATCCGGGAACCCTGCGCGTCTCCACCCTCCTCGGCATGAAACAAACGCGACACTCCCCGGCATCCACATGACCACACTGCATTATAAAAATGCGAAATCAATCGATAAATGTCGTATTAATGACGCCACACCGCAACGAGTGAATACATCGTATGATTTCAAAGAAACTCTACAATTCGGCTTTTGTAGTTTAGGAGAAAAGTGACCATTAAATGCGTGAGACTGTAAGTACAATTTGCGTCGAAAATGCTTTCGTGCGCCATTGTCTTCTAGTTATGACGTCACGTTTTAGGGGCGTTTAAAGCCAGGGTTAGGTGATCAAAATGGGTTATCTAGCCAGAGTTTCCGTTTACTGTGTTACACATGTTTCAAGAGCTTTAAGGACAGAGTTAAAATGTTTCAAGACCATTGTTTGGTTGTAACAAAGTAAGCTTTTAAGTCAAAAATAGGGTTTCTGTCACCACTAGAAAAACAACAAAAACAAGATCAAACTATCCATATCTTGGTACATTGACTTTTTTATTGACTAGGTATATTATTAACACATAACACATACAGAAAAATAAAACATAACCTGAAATATATTTTCATAACATTTTGACATAATGTACAAAATAAAATGGGAAATCTGTCTGTGGTCCTTAAACAGTGGTGTGGAATGGTACAAATCATTTAGTTCTCTGCAGGAAAAGATTTTTTGATCTTTTTGGGGGGCCTTAAAAACTTTCGGAAGGAGTGAAGGACTTAAGGTGCATGTCAACAGTTTCATAAGTGGTTGCTTCGGCATTCACGTGTGAGTTACAATAATCCCATTTAAGATGTTTTACCCAAGGCTACTATGAAAGTTTAGGAATCAGAGCTTGTTTTTTTCCCGTTTTTTTTTTTTAACACTTTCAGCATTTAGCAGCATGTCTACCTCTGGAAATACACAAAGCAGTATTATGGCCACACCTTATACATCTTTCAGTGTAAAGTTACAAGTTTACTCTTCCAATATCAGGTATATCCTCGCAATATGGCTTACTTCGCATAAAAGGAAGACTCTTGACAGATAACCAACATGTTTTTAAATCGTATTTTCTTTTTCAAAGATTCAATTACCATACATGATTTATCATTCATTCTATGAAATGACTTATTACATTTTTGTTTTTTGCAAAAAGGCAATTAGCACATACGTCTTGAATGTAGTGTAGCTTTCTGCTCATTTGTAGTGTGGCCCGCAATATTTGGGTCAGAAATGTCTCAGATGGTTCACAGTCTTAACGCAATGTTTGTAGATTTGATTAAGTTTAAAAAAAAAAAAAACATACACACAAACATAAAGATAGAGCAATACTGAGCGGAAAGTAAACAGTAAAGTGTAGTCTCAGATCTTGAGGTCAAGTTTGCTTTTTTCATTGTTGCTACCAGAACATTGGCAACCATTTGGGAATACTTCCCAGATTTTTTTGTTCATTTGAAATGAAAGCAGCTAATGCTAAATAGCTCAAATAGTTAATGAGCCTCATTTGGTTTCTGGCTAAATGCGGGATTGACATTTGACTACATTTACTTGATCAAAACAGAAAAAGAAAAGGGACTAAATTTGGCATCACACATCTCAAGCAGTCACAGAGAAATTTGACATCAAGATGCATAAATGAACTGCTACCACTTCCCAGATTATTTAGCGTAGCAAGATAATGCTAGGACAGTTCATGCAACATTTTTTGCTTTTTTGTTTTAGCCAGATGACGCATTTCCATGATCAAATACAGTGGAAGACAGCAGATAAAACCCAGACATAAGAATGTCATTTGGAAAAGTTTCAAAATTTACATCTCAAGGTATCAAGCCTCAACTCGCAGATTTTTGTTCAGTTATTTTAACACAGCGAGGAAACGCTGGGTAGCTCAGATAGTCAGCCCAACTTTTTCTGGTTCCAGTTGGGTGCTAAGAGAATTGTAAAACGTAAGACTAAAGTTTGGCTAGAATGCTTCATATTTGGTGTCACAAAGAAAAGGAAATTTAGAAAAAAATTCAGATTGCTTCTGTTCATTTAACTGAGAAAGCTAATGCGAGAAAGCTAAGACAATTAACACTAGTTTGGGTTCTGGTCTGACAAGGCAGTGGCATTTCACCACATTCCACAAAATGTAACAATTTGAGAATTGTTAATAAATGTTGTGAACTCCTTTTCCAATCCAGTTGTATTAAGCCAAATAATGTAATGCCACTACATCGCTGTTTGTTTGTATGGATGCAGCAGCATGGGCTAGTTTCCTTCAGACCATCAAAATTCAATAAATCGGCTATCAATAATCGATCAGCCATCCCTAAGATGGATGTGTAAACATTCACTTTTTGGTTTGCACATGTAATCAAGGCTTAATACGACATTACGGGCAGTTTGGGTTGAGAATTAATCATGGGGGAACGTAACCTAAAAATAAAATAGGTTCATTCATATACCTTATCAATAAAAAAACACGTACAAAATTAAAGTGTTATCTCATTTTGGGTTTGACTGTTAACCACAACAACCACAGTAATCGGGAATAATTTTCGCTGTTGTCATTCCAATGAGCTTTGGAGTCCATCAAAGAAGAAGGCGTTCAATCTCAGCTCGTCCGCGTTGGCCTTTAGGGCCTACGACCAGTTTAGCTTGTAGGTTTGCTTTGTAGGTGTGTGCTTCTGTAGTTTGGTGCGTGTGTGTGTGTGTGTCCCTCCACTGACACAAAAATACACAAGAGGCGGGTCCCCGGCGATGAGCTTTCCTCAGCTCTCGTCATCCGGCTGGTGTTGTTCCAGCAGTCGCACGTGGGTGAAGGGGAAGTGGCCGCGCTTGCCTTTGCACTCGCCCTCCCACTGGCCGTTCACGTTGATCTTGGTCACTTTCACCATGTCACCCACCTGAGGGAACAAAGGACAAAAAACATGCATCATCTGACATGATTGCAAGGCTAAAGATGTGCTCGAGTGTCTGTACAATTGTCTTGGTGAGGCAATGCAGTAGCGTAAATCTACATGATCACCCACACGGTGTCATTTCGCCGGTGGCCAAAATGCATTCAAGTTGCAGACCAAGCACACTTAGCAGTGTTTGATTTCACCATCACGCCAGCCGAATGAGTTATGCTCTCGGGCCGTGGCCAGTTTCATCCACAGTGAATGGCAACTTAATGGTCAGGCTTGTCAATCTGTGATGGGACCGCAAATCATTGCAACTGCAGAGCTCATTAAGCGATTGAGAGGTGGCTGTATGCAAAGCAGGGACAGGAAGAGAATCATTCAGGGAACTATTGGGTCCCAGAATGCTTTGCTCCCCTGGGCTGCACAATGAGATGCTCCCGTTACAATGTACAGAGTGTCGCATTCATACGCTCATCAACAGCTCGCATTTGTAAAGCCACTTTTGTGCGAGTGCACACAGGCGTGACGAGGCCGTCTAGCGGGCGACGCGATCTCTGCTTGAGGCGAACAAGGTCAACGGTGAAAGTCAGGGATGGCCCGCACTTTGAGGGACGGATACTTTGACGGACAACATAAAAAAAAAACGTTACCTCCAGAGCCAGTGCCGTCTTGTCGTAGGCGTTGGGCACCCTCTTCTGAATGGCCCGGGCGTAAACTGGCCCGTTCTGTAGGTTAGGCAGCTGGGTGGCGACCACCGGTTGGGCGTACTGGCCCGGGTCGCCCAGGGCTTGAGGCGGCCCCGTTCCATCAGCGCCGACCACCGTGCCCCCAACCTGACCCGCTTGTCCCGTGCCCCCAAGCGGGGCACCGGGGCCAGCCGCCGTGGGCGAGGCGGGCCGGTACTTCTCCACGTAGGGGACGGGGATCATCCCGGCACGTCCCTCCTGGTTGGCAGCGCTCCACCACTGCTCCTCCGGCTTCTCCAGCACACGCAAGATGTCGCCCTTGCGGAACGGGAGGTCCTCGTCGTCGTTACCGTGGAAGTCGAAGAGCGCCCGGACAAACTCCACCTCCTCACTCTGCTGCGGGGGTGCACCGGCGGAAGAGATGAATCCCATGTGCTTGGATTTGGTGATGGGCTCGATAAGGGTGGTAGTGTCCAAGTAATGGATCTTGTAGAACTCCAACAGGGCCGGCAGGGCCTCGAACTCCTGATCCCCGATGCGATACCGTGGAGGAGCCACACCTGGCAAACAAATGGTGGCTTGGTTAAGAACGTAAAAACATAAAATGTTGGGAAAGCAGAACATGAGCAAGAAAAAGGGCAAAGGTTGTGTAATAAAGAGCCTTGAGTGTGGTGGCGTTAATAGTCAGAAGCCGGGCTGTGCGAGTGCGCGACGAGGCCGGATGACAGACATTCCACGGAGGCCGATGTGAGCAATCATCCCCCACACTCTATTCCGGTTGTGACTGAACAGCCTGCCCTTTTCCATTCAAAAAAAAAAAAAAAAAAAAAGGGGAAGCTTGCAGCAGTTAGCAAAGCAGGCTGCCCAGCCCACATCCCGAATTTTGCTTGCCTCCGTTCCGTCCATTCATTTCCTCATGAGGGCTAAGAGGGGAGGTACACCCGGGACTGGTCACCAGCCCATCACTGGGCGAACGCAAGCATTCACAATTTAGCATCTTAAATTGGCAGCGTGACCAAATTGCCACTTTAGCATATAGTCTAATTTTATTACAATTCAAAACACAGTATGATTGCTTAGTTCATGCTCAAGTCTACAGGCGATCATAAATAAATTCTTGATTGGTTGCCGGCAGAAGTAACCAAAACTGCATTAAGAAATTGACCAAATCTAACTTTTCACAATTCACAGATGACGCAATTTACTTTTTGTGCATCTTGTATTCAAGTACGCAAGTGACCACAATGCCTTTAAATTTTACTATTACCATTATATTTACATTTGTACAATTTACTTTCCCCCCCTTGCCATGCTAATGTCGGCTACAAGCTAGGTCCCCCAAATCGCCACCTACAACTTCTCGTTTATATTGTACTTGTGCAATTAACGTGATTTTACAGGATCCGAATTGTAAACAACACACTTAAAAAACAATATGACAGTGCCTTCGGGAAATATAGGGGCTCCGGCGGTATTAAGTAGTCAAACGTGTTAAATCGGACTTTCCACTACGGCGGTTTCGTCCCGAAGGCGGAGCGACGGGGGCCACAGCCTAGCAAGTCAGACGGCATTTTAAAAATAGTTAAGAGTAGATCAGGAAAAGAGGGAGTTGGAAGCACAAAACACAAGGAAGTAGCGTTACCTGAGCCGGATAGTCTGTTAGTACTGATGCTGTTGATGATATAATGGGACACTTTGGAGTTTTCGGACACGGACAGCACGTAGTCCCCGGGGCTGGTTATGGAGTCCCTCACCAGGAAAACGCCGTGCCTCTGCCCCTGCAAGAGAGAAACGGCTTCCTGGCGGCTCAGCCTGCCCCAGAACCAACTCGCACGGTCTTCGGCGTCAAAATTACCGGCCATGACTGAACAATGAACGCCCCGAGGCTTGAGGCCCTGTTCCCCCCTTCGCCTCTATCGCTCACTCTCTTTTTTTATCCGCAACTCATACAAAAAACTTTGGGTCAGGGACGCTCCCCCGGCATTGAAAAACGGTGGACTATCACGACTTGAGGCGGGTTTTCGCGAGCAACGAAGACGCAGGAAGGCTTTCTGCGCTGTCTCAAGGCTTGTAGACGAGTGTTTGGTGTGATAAATGACCCAAAAAAGCCCCAAACTAATGTGCAACAAGAAAACTCCCGGACTGAAATGGCGGATCTAGGGAAAAGTTGACCTCATCTACCGGAAGGGATGCCTGGTCAATGGGAAGGGGTGCGTTCACGAGCCTCTAGAAATATCGGAAAATACACATAATTCGTCCAAATTGACTATTTAAAATGAAAACTCCACACTATGGGGTTTTGGTTGCGTCAACCAAAACGTGTACATCACCTTTCCAAAAGCATATTAAAATCACTAATATATGGTGCATGTGTACCTAATGAAGTGACCTGCAAGGGCACAATTGAAGACACGCCCGTGTAAACGGCAATGTTTTAATTTGGCCAGTAGGTGGCGACACGCAAGCTGTAATCAGTCTGCCTCACAATAATGAAGCTCTGGGTTTGAATCTCAGCTGCGATCTTCCCTAGATAGGCTCTCGTGATTCCGTGACTGTAACATTAAGCGCAATAGAAAATGGATAGATGGATAAAAAAAAAAAAATCTAGAATGGAAAACTGAAAATAGCTTTATTTTGACACACTGCAAAATGCATCTCATGCTATTCTAGAGCATGTCCATGTTGGATTTGCACATCCGCATCAGCAGTTGTGACAATTGTATTGTTAAATAGCGGGCCTTAGCTTCAAAAGTCCCTTTTGTAAACACCGCAACAGCATATGAGACCTACCAAACGTGAACACTTGCGTATTTCCTTATTCTTCGTTATGATTATATGGCAACAGCAATGTGTGTCTTTGCAGTCTTCTCTGATACAGAGTTACTCAAAGGTCTTCAGGTGGTTGTAAAGGGATTGGACGTAGGTGAACACACACATGGGGTCCGGTTTGTCGCCCATCTCCAGCATGTCGTCCACCTCGATCAGACGGAGACAGTCGGCCTGGGTTCTGAGAGGTCAATGGTGGTTGAGTCAATAAAGACCAGGAATTGGTTGGAATAGTGCCAGCCGTGTTCCTACATCCAAACCAAGATGATGAAATAACTTACTCTGCTGTGGTGAAAGCCAGCTGCAGGTTTTGCTTGCGGTTGGCGGGGTTCAGCGTGTTGTATTCGAACTCCAGCGGGAAAAAGGAATGGACCAGGGCGCAGAAGGCCATGCCGTCGCACCAGCTCGAGGAGAAGTTCTGGATGTCGATGTTCTGCACGATGAACATTTATTTGCAAGAGTTTCCAAAGATGAATTACAATTACTGACTTTTGTGTGAGTGTTTTGTGAAATCGGGGAATTAAATCAGAACCATCTCAACGGAGCATCCCGATTTTTGTACCTTGTAGCCGATGGTTTTTGAGCGGCACCACTCCAACAGGATCTGCTTGATACCGCTGGCGCTGGAGGGACCAAAGCTCTGGGAACGCTTCAGCTTAGGCTTGGAATCCTTGGGCCTATCCGATCAAAATGCAAATACCCTGGTGTCATAAAAATCACAGACAACCATCACCAGCTAGCTATATGTCGTCAATGTTACAAACTTGATGGGCTCGGAGTTCATCCTCTCGAAGAGGGCGCGTTTGGCTTGCGCTCCGCCAGCACGGGGAAGCGTGTTGGACTTGCTCACATCTTGCTTCGCCTCCACTGGAGGGGAATTGGCTTTCCTGGAGAGAATGAAAAACAACCACGTCGACTGGAGATACAAACAGCAGCAGAGGAAATTGACATCAGTCAACTTACTTTTCGAAACTTGGTGCGCAACCTGGTTTTATAATTGATTTGGAGGGAAGTAACTTTTCTAAAGAGGGAAAAAAAAGTATTTACTGTTCAGGAACAATCAAATCCAAAAGCAGTAGATACAAAAGAGAGATCCAGATGATGAGGATGGGATTGCCTGCCCGCTTTTTACCTGCCGGTTGAGGAAAGCTGACACTTCTCTTCAGACTCGGACTTGGCGTCTTGAGAACTGGAGCTGCAAAGCAAAACGTGAGAGGAGGCCTTCTTTGAAGATGGGCTGGGAGCTACCTCTCTTGAAGGGGTATTCCCCAGGTTTCACAGGTTCCTGGGATGCAATGGCTGAAGAAATGGGTGGCGATTCTACGCCGCTTTGAACCGAGGTGGAGAAACTCGATTGGGACTTGACCTCGCTCACATCTAATCATAGGAGATCTAATCAGAAAGAAAACCAACAACTCATACGGGATAGTGTTTTGGTATGGACCACTCACCGCGTCGAAATGGATACTCTCCTGCTTTTTGGGACAAAGATGAAGTCTGAACACTTTTGGGTGCAGGAGATGTGTCGGGGTTGCTTCTGCTCACAGCTGTGAGAGGAAGATGGGATGCAATCTCCTTTGTGCCACCTTACAGAGGAAATACAAATGGCGTCATTTCATTTTGACTTTAGTTGTGAACATTGATCGTTCGAAACGATTTGGAGCAGTAGGAGTGAAGAAAATCAAACTCACTACTTCTACTTTTGACTGTGGTTTCTGTCGTGGTTTTAAGCACGACCGGAGCTTCAGAGCTGACTCGAGTCACTGCGCTGATGGGAAGATGAGGTTCGGTAGGGCTGTCAAAGTTTTCCTGGACTGGATGCATCCAAAGATGGATTTAATCAACAAATATCTTCAAAGTGGTGGGAGTGGGAACTCACCTGACATGACACTGGTTCTGGAAGTGACAGACACGTGGGACTGGGCCACACATTCTAAAAATGATAAGCAAAGTTGAGGATGTTAATGTGACTATGGATTAAAAAAAAAAAAAGAGGGAGGGTGCTCACCTTGCTTCCTGTTCTGTAGTTCCGCGGAACCAACGTGCTTCTCTGCCGAGGCCCCCATTCCCTATTTTGGGAGACAACATAACATCCCAAATTTGGATTTTGTTTCCACACAAGGCTATGAAATTCATGATGGCAATCGATTTTACAAGCAAGCAACCTGCCCGCCTGTGTGATGATCGTTTTGCAGCTGTCGTGCTGTCTATTTGCGTGCAGGCCTTAGCAACGCGACGAGGCGACTATTGTTGACTGTTTACGTTCCGGGGTGTATCCCCTGTCATTGTGGACCACCGTGGCATTTTAAAACCACTTGTGCAAAAATAAACTCAGAGATGACAGCAATGAAGCCCACCGGACGTCCGTCATAGTTCATGTTGTTATCTGACACGGTTCAAGGAAGAAACCACTGAAAAGATTTTGATTTTCTTTTTGTTGTTACTACATCAAAATTAGATTTTTTTTGGCTCATACTGAGCATATTGAATGCAGCTGAAAGATTTTCCGAGCTGACAGCTGAGGCCATGCAAAAACGAGAGACTATTTTCGATGTGGTAATCGGCCCCGTTTGCAAGAGTTTCCTTTCTGTCCATGCGTCCCGATATAGCCCTAAATGGATGCTTTGCAAAATCAGCAGGGAGCAAGCGCCTAAGTATGTCACCCTGAAACGCGGCCTTTATTTGCATCCCCCTCAGCCTGCTCCCCTTTTTTTGCTTTCTGGCAGATGTCATAAGCAGACCCCCAATCTGTCAACTCGCCACCGGGATGGGAGATTAGCGCCTGGTTGATGTGTGGGCTTGGCGCTAGCCTCAGTAGGATATCACACTCTGACATCTGTAATCCATTTAAAACCCGAGCCCGGTCCACCTCTGTGAACTTCTTGGAAGCGCATAAACGCCAGTGTGCCCTCTTTATGCGTCTCATACGCACGGACGGCGTTTGGGAAGGAATACAGGGGAAACCGATACGGAGCACATGCCCAGCCCGACCAGGACGCTCTGGACTGCAAAGCGTGGAACCAAAAATAGCCCTGACCTTTTGGCGGCGATAATAAATCGGGCGCAAGCGGTGGTAGGGAAGAGTGTCAGGATATAATCGCGTGAAATGATATTACTGATGAGAAGAATGACAACTTCAAAGAGGTGACGTTTCACGTCCTCCCAGTCGTACTAAATTGTTCTACACCACTGGACCTGGTTTCAATTGGGTGAGCGGGATTACCTTTGAATACTTACATTAAGTTCCTTTGCTCTCCATGGTGGTAGGGTTCCAGATGTAGCCAGAGCCACCTGGCCCCTCTGGCCTCCCTGGTTCCCATGGCGCATCTCCTCCTCCACGAGCCCATTTCCCAAACCTTGGTCTTTCTTCTTCGCATTGGTGGGGGAGTTTTTGTCAATTTGCACCCCAGCGAGAGACTCTACCAGGCGGCTGAGGGCCTCTAGTTTGGAGCGGAGCTGCAGGTTTTCCTCCTGAAGCCTGCCCACCGCCTCGGCCATGGGCCCGCTGGAGGCGCTCATCTCCTCAATGCGCCGTTCCATGCGCTGTTTGAACGCACTCACGTCCATGTGGACTTCCTTTACGGCCGCCTGCAAGGTAGCATTGAATTCATCCAGGGCCTTGCTGACCATTTTCTCCTCGGCACCCTTTGCGCCTTGGTCCATGGCTGTCTAGTAGTATCGGGTTGGAGTCCAGAAACAAGAGTTCTCTTGATGTTCTTTTCTTCTCCAATGGAAATTCTCAACAGATACCTGCAGTGTCCATAATAATAATCCAGC
The DNA here is from genome assembly GCF_059516105.1 of Syngnathus floridae. NCBI lineage: Eukaryota > Metazoa > Chordata > Actinopteri > Syngnathiformes > Syngnathidae > Syngnathus > Syngnathus floridae. The sequence continues at coordinate 7,468,044 of NC_142427.1, read as the reverse complement.
AAGGACACTTTAGAAAGATCACAAGGAGTCCTTACCCATTAAGGACCCTGGACGTCTCTCAAAATAAGTCCTCTCTTTCTCCTCTAACTTGATCTTCCGTCTCTGTAATGGAGAAAGGTGCAGATAAATAAGTGTCACCGGGAGGGCGACGACAAGGTCTGGCAATCAAATCAGGTTTGCAACCGGGTATGATATTAACAAACCTTCGGAAAGAATCTGGTTGTTGTCCCATCCTCTTCCAGGCTCTGCTAGTGAGTCTTTCTCTCAGTTCCGCCAGACACTTGTGCCATCTGTGCTTGAGCGCAACAGGTTTGGCTATGTATTTTGGGACGTTAAGGGGGGGGGGGGGGGGGGGGTAGTTGTTAGGAGGGGCTTGTATTATTTGTGTGGGGGTACTATTAGCAACTGGTGATAAGACACTAGATGATTACAATTTTTTAAACACAAGGTGAAAAATGTGAACATATGAGAATTTCTTTGGTGCTTGATGATTGCTCACCATCTCTATTGTAGTTCATATGGATTCCTGGATCTTGTTTAAAGGACTGGGAAGAAAAAAGGCCTTGCCCGAAGCATACAATTGTCCAAAATAAAGTTAGGTGTATTGATGAATATGTTAAATGGGACGTGCATTAGTGTTGGCTCGTGAGTGAACGACTCGTTCAAAAGAACGAATCTTTTCAGTGAACGAGAGTGAACGAATCACTTCCTAAAATGATTCGTCCTTTTGTCAGTTCATATGACTTCAATCAGTAGGTGACAGTAATGCCCATTGAAGCTGGTGCCACCTCGTCTTTGGGTAATCTTGATTTTATAACACTTATAGTAGTTTTTAAATAACGTGTATGCATATATACGCCTAAATATTGTTATCCAATATATCTATTGCAATTTCAAATTAGATTGCTGGTTTGAAATGTACTTTTATTATTATTATTATTATTTTAATAATCATTAAAACCTGTTAAAACTTGAAAAAGTATCCGAGATTCAGTTCACTTAAAAGAACTGGAATGCACATCACTAACGTGTATCCCATTTACGATGCTCCACGGCTTCAGTTTGAATCAACAGTGTCCCTTAGTGGCGGGGATGTCAAACTACAACATGAACAAAACGTCAGAATATGTGAAGAATCGTTCGTTTCAAGTGACGAGCGTCCTTAACTTTTTTTTAAATATATAATTTCATGATTGATGTCGAATGACAAAATGAGGCACACACATGGTCAAAAGACTATCAAATCAATTTATTGATTTTTTTAAAGGGGTGCCCAAGTTGAAACGGTATCTCTCACATTTGTTTTTTTCTCACATTTTCTCATAATGCAATCCAGTCCCCAAAAATATCAAGCTACAAAAAAGGTCAAAGTTTTCCATTGACCAGTGAAAATTAAAGAAAATATTAGAACGCAATCAAAAATAAAGCAGGGGGTCGTCGGGGCAGGAAGTGATAAAAAGTTTGTGCCGGCGGTGCGTTCACTGACCCCGAGTGTGTGTGGGAAACAAAGTTAATTCTGAGAACGCTACAAATAGTCAAAACAACAGGAGCACAGCAACCAAATGTAAGACTTTGATAAATTGAGTAAGTATATCATTTCCATCAATTAAATTAAACACCAAATAGATCAAAAATCCTAAAATTGTAGCTTAAATGTCAATAAATTAACCGGGGTCAGGTGTCAAAAGTTAATTCCACATATTTTTAAAATATGCTATTGAAATGATTGCCAAGTGTATGCATAATCCAGGATATGCTGGTGATGATAAACACAAAGCAACAACCTGTAAATGCCGCCTACCGACTTCATTCCTTTTTTTCACAAGGCACCGGGAACCAATTTTGGCTCGCTGTCTGCGGATCCCCCTTTCCTCACATTACAGCTCCGATAGTTGTGCATTTTTCTCAGAACATCTGCATGCACATCATATCATAAAACAGTAATGCCGTTGCATTGTTAAAATGCATGAAACTCAGATACTCAATGCAAACATTTTAGCGCGCAGGCGACTAAAATGGAAGAACGAGCGCTGAGGTGATAGTTGACAAAATGGAAGGGCTTGACAATCACAATCCCCAGAATCAGGATGTTAGCATCAGTCGATAGTTGACAACACAGCATAGGCCCCCGCGTTAGCTGGTCTAGCATCAGCTAACCGTGATTTATTTGTAATTAGCTTGTCACTACTGAAGGTTATTGAATATTTTCATTAATGCTAACACCTATCACGCCGCCCTGTAGCTGCCCTAAAGCCAATGACATCATTTTTCATGTTCATTTTGACATAAATGGGAGGATCCAGGGGTGGAAAAAAAACAAAACAACCAAACACCTGTATGTATTGTTAGCAGCCTTTTGAAGAGATGGTTTACTGATATTACACAAAAGCTACAATTGCTATAAATATAAGCATGTTCTCCACATTACTACCATGCTAGGATGAACTAAAGTGCCCAACAGTCTTTGGTTTGCCAACCAGTAGAATGACTTTAGGAAGAAGTAGAAGACTGTGTGATGATAGTTTCCCATCTGTGTTGTCACAGTGGCATGATACACTATCAACTTCCGAAGTTATCTTCTTCAAACCCTGAGCAGATAGGTCAACTTAAGACGATCGACAAGAAAGGATTAATATGTGTTACACTATTCAGATTTGTGATTTAAAGTCAGCGCTTGGACTAATGTATACAAATATCTGTATTATGTTGCATAAATAAAAGATTGAGGGCCTTTTCGACAAGCTTTGCCGAAAGGCTGTATGGAAAAACTCAAGATCGGCGATTATCTTTGTTCAAAACAAATATCGAAATTACGGCAAATAAGGCTACTCGACGGCAAATCTGCGTCGAGATTTCGCCGCCGGCATTCAATAACTAATAAGAGCAATATTTCGCCTGGAATGCAACGTGGTAAAAGGACCGGAAATGCCGTCAACAAATTGCTAAACGATACAAACCAGGGCAAGACTTAAATCAAATGAACTTGACATTGGTCTTGTAAACATGCGTCGTTAACATTGTTTTGCATAGATTCTAGCTTTCTGAAGGGGGGGGGGGGGGGTTTAATACAGAGCCCGTTAATGCATTGAGTCAGTTTGTCATCTATAAAGCTTTTACAGTATACGACAGAATCCAAGCGAATTGGTCGTGTAACTATCAAACAGTGCAGCATTCTGAAAATAAAAGTTGTAATCTACGATATGATTAGCGGTAGCTACGAGTCGCTGATAACCCGCATCGGAGTCAAAACAGAATGTGCCTTTTCTGCACAACCCGGCAGGATATTGCTCTGTTAGGGCTCCGATTGAAATATTGCTGAGTCGGCTTCATCGCCCCCCCCCCCCAATTCCAGAACAGCGACGTAGGGCGGGCTTAGGGTAAAAGGGGCTAATGATGATAGATTCTGCTTGTGTCAAGTAGTTTAAAGGTTAAGATATATTTGTGATCATGTAAATCTCTAAAAACCTGAAAGTGTATAAAGCCCTCAAAGTCTTGCCAGTGGCTTGCACTAACCAGCTAACACTAGCTCACCTTATTGCTCTTCTGAGGCACCGGCTTGGCTTATCTTAGGGCAAAAACTTTTTAAATATTAGCTATCCAGTGGATCATTCACGTTAAAATCGATTATTCCTCATCTAAATATATGGATGACAGAAACGCCTAGCATACAGTGCTAATACTGTATATACCCTGGATGCTAGCATTGAGTCATCTTCGCTTAATACTGCTTATCACATTTCAAAGAAACCCTTCTCTTGTCTGTGCGATTAAAATCTGTTTATAATTAGTCTTCTCTGGATTCAACTAGAAAATCCATTTACAGATTTTTCAAAATTTGAATTTTAGGCTCAGATCTATGTATTTTTAGAGGAAAGAAATGCAAATTACCTGCAATCCTGTTTCAACTATTGCGTATTGGACAAGCTAATGTATCTTCCATACATTTTCGATACGACTTGAGTTTTTATATATCATTCATTTTCTGCTGTATGTCTTATTTTTGATCTGAGCCCACAATCTGTAGCTTTTCTAGTATTTTGTGCAACTTTGATTAACCTCCCAAAAAACCCCAAATGAGTCACTTTTTCTTTTTTGGAAATCCAATTGGTAACGAAACTAACGACTGATGCACAGATTGATAAAGTGAGTCGGCGGGAAGACGACGACAGAGTCGCCACTCTTTCCAAAGAAAACGATACAAATAAATACCTGTCGTAGCGTCCGCATGTTCGCACTGTAACAGACCTTCACTGCAAATGGATAAAGATTGTGTCCATCACGCGTTTGCTCCACAGCCGGCTGGACCAGGCTTGAAATGCCAAAGATCAGTAGTAGTTGCTTGAGAGAAAGAGAGAGAGGTCCGCTGTACGCAGCAGATTCCAAACTTGAAGGGTGAAATTGTGCAAGGTGGGGTTAGACGCCGCCGGTCTTCCTGGGCTACAGTACAATGGTGGGCGCTCAGATAGGAGAAGTACAGTAGTTGTGTTAAGAATGCGTGTCGACGCTGGCCGGAGATCACTGCTTCTTAACCGAGGGCGAGGGCGGCTGCCGACTGCGCTGGTACAGCCGGTAGCCCTTTCGGCAAAGCAGGACGAACCAGTAGACCTGCGGCGCCAAGATGCAGGAGTTGCCCAGGTTGGAGGCCAGTGACAGGTGGAAGGGCACAGCGTAGAGCGGGATGCCGTAGTGGCGCCCGTAAGCCCAGTACATGTAAGGGAAGAGTGCGATGCGGCACGCGAAGAAGGTGAGCAGCACCATGCCGCCGTTGTATTTGTGCAGCCAGCCCTCCTGCAGGCCCAGCTGGAGGGAGGAGAGGAGAGTACATTTGTTCCCACTTCAAATTAGGACGTGTTCATAGTCTTGCTAAGATATTAGCCAGACTCAACCGTCCACATGATCCAAACTTTTGTAGAAGATAAAGCAGACAAAAGATGGTGTGCCCGTGCCGCCTCACCTGAATTAATATCTTGCCCAGGGAGACAAAGGGCGTGCTGAGCTCGGTTAGAAACAAGCAGCCGATGAAGAAATCTCCCTGGTCCTTACGGAAGAACTGAGGAATGGAAAGAAAAGTAGAGAAGTGGAAGGAGGGACGCAAGGGGGGGCATCACACGCCGGTCAGGAAAAGCAAACATAAGCTTGGTTGGTGGAAAATAAACACAGCTGGCATCCAAGGACAAGCTCTGGGAGCATTGAGTACATATCTCATGAAACACTTGATTCGGGATTGAAAATAATAAAAAACAACATCATGGCATCTAACATCTCTTTTCCATTGAAGCCTTTAACACAACATCCCAGCGAATAAATCTGGGCTCCATTAAGACGGCTCGCTTTCTAACGACGGTCGTACTTCCTCGGGTTTATAAGCTTTCTCGCGCCATTAGGACGCCATCCAAGACTTCATACCGGGAAAACCAATCTGGCTTTTATGCGGACAGACTGCTTAGACGTAATTAGCTGTACTATAAGTCGGACAACAAACACATGTTTGTTTTTTTTGCTGTTGTGCCCTGAAACATTAGCATGTGTTCCTCTGCTAATTGTCTAACTTCACTTTAACTGTTCCTAAAACTCTGAATGGGTCCTTGATCATCCATTTATTAACCCGAGGGCTCCTGAACAGTGATTATTCTGGAGGTGGTTGCTGCTTGCGATATATGTCGCTTTCTATTGTTTGTTTTGTGCCGCCGCTCTTGAAGCGAGCACGCTTGGCCTCTTGTCTGGAGAACAGCGCAAGCAATTGAAGCAGTGACACTGAACACTGAATTGAATAAAGCCCCCCATATGGCTCAAGCATGAGACGCTTTTCAAATATTGACCACCGTGGTTAGCGACGCCATCTGACGAGACGGAGACAAGGGACAAAAGCTAGTCAGCTAGCTAGCTCACTGCAGATGAATAAAAGATGAGCTTACTCTGTCATCTGCCCATGAAAAGACTGCCGGGAACTTAACGCCGCAGCTACCTGGGTGGACTACCTCACCCTCCCCCCCCAGGCAGAAGTAGTCCAACCGTGGCCTTCGAAGACGGGTGAAATTCATACGGCGCCTTTAATTATGAGCTAGTTTGCCTGCGGTCTTGGAGAAGAAAAGGATATTTGCGGATTGATGCTGGCCATCTGTGTGTTTGTTTTCCCAGCACGCTAGTTAACCTGTGTGCCAGCCAGTAAGATGCGTGACACGCTTCATACTCTCACAAAAAGACTGAAACGCTCACCTATTTTAATATGGCTCTCCTTTTAAGGTGAGCCAGGCGACGATTGGTAAATCTCTCGCACGCGTGACTTAACTCGGGGTAACCTGGCGAGATGCCATGTTGTCCAGCAAAAATGTCTGAGACCTTTTCTGGGCAAGGAATTTTTGAGAGCGTGCTATGACGTTTCAAACCTGACACTTTTCAAATGATGCCAAGTTTGACCAGTTTGAATTGGGTGACGAGTTAAGAGAGAACGATTGCAGCTGCAACTAAATTATGTAGCGTAATGCGATCGCTCTGCTCTTCTTTACGCACTCCGACAAGCAAGCATGTTTCCATCTGCCCGACGCTTCCCTCCGCAAAATGACTCAATGCTCATTTTGCAATCAAGTGTTTTGTTTTTTCCCTGAGCTTTGATTCTTTGGCGGGAAGCGCATTCACACACTTGAATAGCAACGCTTTTCTTCTGGAGGAGCGACTTCCTGTCCATTCTTAGAGCATCCATCTCCGGGAGCGTTACAATTGTAGGGCGGCGTTTTTGTTCCCCGAAAGAATCTTATCAAGAATCAAATCCATTTCTGCCGTGTTTCGCAAATAAAATGTGGTTAAGAATTGGGCCGCTTGGCTCACCAGCGCGAACGGCAGCAGGATGGTGAGCAGGGCGATGTGATGCAGCACCAGCAGCGACTCCCGCCGCACGAAGGCCTTGATCGTCGTCAGGGAGTGGCGCTTGAACTCCTCGTGCCCTTTGACCCGGAAGCGGTGGTAGTGGCTGAGGTACATGGCCAGGAGGTCGTACGTCATGTAGGGCACGCCGTACCAGATGACAAAGTGGGTGGCTAGCCAGTGCCTGGAAAAAGAAAACGCGTTTGGGACACTCGCCTCATATTCCATATGAATGAAAACGTCTTTGTGGGAAGGTCAGCGGCGGTTTTACGAGTCGGACTCGCTTGCGGATGGATGAGTGCTGCTTGGCTGCTAACTTGACATTTGACGGCGAGGTTGGAGCGTGTGCCCTTGCCGCGGCAACCTTACATAAGCGCATAAGGCGGCATAATAAACAGCTCCCATGACCTAACGAGCGCCGACTGACTATGGGCACGGTTAATTACGCGGACAGTAAAGCCGCAGGGGCAGAGCCGGGTCGCTGCCCTCTGACCTTTGCCGGGGTTCTTTAGCTCTTAAGGTCATCGGGTGGCGATTCCGAGCGTGGTCAGGTACAACAAACAACGCGGCTCGGTAGGACTCGATTGGCCGAGCCGACGCCACTATCGCTTTGGCTCAACTTAGCCTAAAGCTGCTGTTGCCAATATCTTCAAGCCAAATGCATCTTTCACGATCATCCTTTAGGTCTATTTTTTTTTCTTGAGGTCGTCGTGATGTGGAGTAAAGTGTTACGCCCAAGGCCGGAGGCAGCGACAGATTGTGATAGGGTATTAAGCGTAGTCGGACTGCAGAGCATGTGTTTGATAAGCCCCCCCCAACACACACACACCGGCCTTGTGCGCGTCACAGGACAGCAGAACTGAGCAGCGCTGTGAAGGAATTAAGCCCACAAGGGGAGGGCAGGAGAGAGGAGGGGCCTGTGGAGATTAGAGGCCTGAAACTGGGACTGCCCGGGTCTGGCCGCTGACTCAGTAGGATTACCAGGCTAGCATTACCTTACATTCACACTTTCCTAAAAAAGAAAAAAAAAAAACAGGGCCCGGCCTGCTTCAAGCCAAGCATGAAGTTTACAAACAAGCTAGCTGGCACAAAGACAGCCGGAACAATCCGATTAATGTTACACGTTGCGGGCAGCTGTTGCGTGACTCGACAACTAACTAACCAACCTGTCATCGATGACGTTGCCCCTGCACGACGACACCACGACCACTCCCGCTGTGGTTGCCATGACGGCATGGATGGACGACACCAACCTGAGGAGGAAAAAAAGACACACGATAGTGATGAGTCTACAAATTCTGAAGGGTCTTACAGCAGCCGCGCTAAGGAGATTTGAGACATTCCTAGCAATATTGTCACCTTTTCGCTACAGACTCCAAAAACTATGGCGAGATGTTGAAACAATGGCCAGTTTGTCGTTTGGTGAGCTGAAGCTGCCGTGCTAATAATCTGTATTGGCGCGCCGCCACTGTGGTCACGTGACGGCCCGACGACCAAGACCTCGAACCTGATCCCAAGTCGACCAACACTTAACATGCTTTTGTTTACATTTAACCCTCAACGAGAACCAGATTTGTGCACAGTCCATTCATTGTGTGCGCGCCAGCCACCCTGCCCTGCCAGCATGACCACAAAGCAGCGAGAGTGGAGGGGAACAGGAAAAGGGCAAAGAATTCCTCGCCGCCTTGCTGGGTAATTCGCTCTTTCCTGCCACGCAAACCTCGGCTCGGCGTTCACTCGTGGCGTGCCGCTTGCTATTTCACGTGCCGTCACACTCAGAATATGTGTGGGGGGCAAGGCAGCCAAGCAAAGAGTACATCGGAGTACAATCAAGCCAATCGAGCTATTCCCATCGAGAAAATCCACATAACTGACTTTCACACAGAATCTTTGGAAACGGAAAAAATATGTTCATGAGAAATTGCGCTATATATGAACGGTCCCATCCAAATGTAATGTATATATTGATTTCTTTGTTTTGGTTGTTCAAGAATCTAGACAACAGCGCTATCAGAGATGTAAAGGCCAGCGGTATTCTGGAGATGCCAAGGAGACCCACATTTGCGTGTTCCAAGGATTACACAAGATGAAACCAGAACCACTTGTGGTTTGTTCCGTTTGGGAAGTGGTCAAACCTTTGGGGCCATCAAAGCACACAATGACTCCAGGGCAAGAACGTCAGGGTTAACATTTTGTTTCTCGCCCGATAAAACAAGCAGCGTGACATGGCCCTCGGCGGGAACGCTCGGCGAGAGAGAGCGTTTTCCCGTCAGATGAGCATTAGTGGAAATAGGGAAGCATTATTCAGGGAGGAGGAGGACACAGCTAACTCAGCAGCAGCAGTGAGCCCAGGCTTGGCTCGGAAGAGGATTAAAGCAGGGTGACTGCGGACCAATGAGCGCTCGAGTGCACGCACCAGTGTGCAATATGAGAGCTTGTCATTCGACGATTATTCTTTAAAGTCGTGATCGTGGCAATCTCAGATTCAATTGCAGATATCCGCTTCATATTGACTTGGATGACCACTTTAAAGCAGGGAGAGGGAGGGAGGGGGTTACTTAATTCAGAGCCATACAAAATGAATTTGTATGCTGAAAAGAAAACACATGAGCTCTGTTAGAAGACAAGCAGTACAGAAAACGGATGGGTGGATTTATTATTTTCTTTGGCCATTATGAGCTTTTTAAACAGTTGTACTGCATGAGAATTACATAAGTGAGGTGCAGCCGGGGACCCCACGTAACTCACGGGCTAGGCTACCTCTTTCAGGTCTTTAACGTAAGCAAAGAAGCCGTCACAGAGATAACTTTAGTTTTTTCGATGAACGCATACGGTCACGAGACTTGAAAGGCAACGTTCCTAAACAGCACCGAGTTGGAACACAAAACAATGGAGGAGAAACAAGCTAGCTGAGAACGAACGCTCGTTGGACAGCGACCAGAGCAGACCAGACCAAAACCCACCGGCCCCCCCTTCCAAAAAACAACAACAACCATAAACCCCGCAATGAATGAAGCAAGAAAACACTCCACACTTAGCAACATAAGAAAGGGTTTTTTTTTCCCTCACCTTTCGCTAACGAGCACCACGTCGGCATCACTCCAATTTTTGAACACTCGAGGCAGGATCTTCCTGAAGGCGAAGAACAAGCCGGGGAAAACTACGGCGCCACAAGCTAGCACTTGCAACATCTTGACCCTTTTTTATATTGATTCGGGTTTTTTGGATTGTGTGTTTGTTTTGGGGTCGTCGCTTTAGAAAATAAAAATCCCGACTCGACTAAACCCTTCTGCTTTTCGACGACGCTTCACATGACACGCTGATGCATTCCGTCGTCTGGCCCGAGCTGGTGGTGCTGGTGGCGAGTTTTTAGTCCACCACCATCCGGGACGAGGTTCTCCTACTTGCTTCGCAGTAGCAGCAGCACCGCTACTGTGAAGTTAACGGGCGGAAGTACATCACGCTTCCTCTCGGGGTTTCAGAATAAAAGTATAGTACATTTCCGGTGAAGTGATTTGGCATTTTGACAAATGGCCACTCGATGGCGCTAAAGTACAGAAAGCACAAAGGCAAATTTGAAGTCATAACTTATTTCTAGTCATTTCTCGGGCAGTTTAACTGCAACTGATTCACAAAATAAAAAATAAACAAGTGAATAAAAAATGTGCAAGTGTGTTCGGCTTTTACATCTGCCAAAGGTGGCTACTTAATTAATGAGTCAAAATATTCAGGTTTATAGATTATAGATTCCATGATGATTTTAATTGCTTTTTGTTTTTGTGTGTTCATTTAAGAGTGCATTGAGACACATTTAATTGTATTAATCTCAATTAAAAATGGAATAAGCAAAGTGGCCTTATTAAATAATAGAAACCAAAAACATACAACTATCAACAAATTTCACATTCATATTATATAAATGACATTTAAAAAATAACAAAACACAACCAAGTATAAATAAAAAAAAGTACTGGAAATTTTAAACATGACTACCTGATGTACGATAACAATTTTGGGTTAAAAATTGAGCAATCACCAGGTAGGTAATATGTTGTACAGTTTTTATGATAGCAGCTTCTTTCTCAGTAAACTTAGATAGTGCAGTACATTTATTTCTTTATTGCTTTCTTATTGGCTTTCATCAAGTGTTAGATGAACAAGGCTAAAGTGAACTTTATTCATTTTGTGTCCGATTATTTTTGATACAGCTCTTCCATTAGATCGATCGGTCTACTCAATGAAGTGTCCGCTAAACGTGTCCCATCAGTTTCATTTTCAACAAACCAACATTTTTATGGTTCATGGGGAAAGAGGTCCATCCTCCATCAACTTGAGCTTACCAGTGTGTTTATCAGTACTACTGGAAAACGAAACTCTGTGTGCTTTATCTGTGACCAGCCTGGAAAGCAAACAAGTTCTTAAATGACTCAAGTTCACATTTTTCTTACTTTATTATTTTTACTTCAATGTTGGCATAGATTTTCATCTATATCCTCACAAATCACATGAGACATCTTTACAAAAAAAATACATAAATAAATAAATTCAGATGAGATGATACAGTAAAATGGTTTCCATTTACTTCTTTTTTTTTTAAAAAAAACTTAAAAGTTATCTTGTGCCAACATACAGCAGCAATGAGGAAGCCATAAAAATCCAGGGGGGGGGGCTGGGTAACATGATGACGGTACAATAAGGGGAGAGTCCTGGGTAGTGGCTGTTGATAAAAAGAGCCTCGCATAGTGGCAACCATGGTCATCCTGGTGTCAAAACCAAGAATCTCAGGTGAGCTAACCTTCCCTTGGGGATGCTTTAGGGTTCTGGGTTTTGCCAGAACCCACATGGCTTCTACATTGCAAGGGTTTCATCATTTTGATGAATCTGCAACTGTAACTAATATCGTAGACTAGCAGAAGAAATTTTGGATATGCTAAAAGATTTGGGTTTAATTTTCCACAGCAGGTTGTAAATATCTCAGAATTACCTGGTGAGTGATTGTTTGTAGGTTATTATACCAATTTGTAAAGAGATTTTTCAGGTGTCGTTTCTTCTCCTACAGAATTTTTCTTCTAGACTTCTCCTTGGTTTTCTTTCCCCCAAGACTCTGAACAGGATGAAATTGGATCTCCTCACCCTGACCTTATGCCTCCTCTGTACAGGTACGATAATACCAAAATATTTCTTTAGAAATCTGAAAAAAGAAATTGACCAATCTTTACATTCAAGAATGTTAAAAATGACGTCCATTTCAAGGAAAGGTCAAGAGCAAAGGTTGGTAGCATTTCCTCAAGCCAAATCATAAAAATTCCAACGCTTATCATGTTGTAAATATCAAGATTGTTTTGTCAAAAAAGGGTTTGTCCTTTTCAAGAATTCAATAATAGTCATATATTAAGCCATGCGTGGGATCAATGCCTCACTCACATATTTCCTATACTCACGATACTGACATGAGTGGCGTCCCACAGGAGTCATGCATGAGTACTCCCACTATTTCTCCAAACAAATGAAAGTAATGAATAATTGCAATGAGCTGTGCTCTTAGCGGAAAAAAAATAATAAATTTACAACTGCTCCACAAATTTGCGTCAACAGCCATGCTGTGCAGAGGGCAGACCACACCTACTCCTGGAACGAAACCAACTACACCCAGTCCAGGTCCAACTACACCCCTTCCAGGATCTAGCAAGCCTACTCCGGGCTCGACAACACCCATTCCAGGATCTCGCACGCCTGCTCCGGGCTCGACAACACCAAGTCCAGGTTTAACGACACCCGTTCCAGGCGCTAGCACGACTCCATCAACGGCCGGACCTACGCCACCAAAAGAGACTAGCCCCGCCACTGAGGGTAAAGGGCCGGAGGGATCCGAGGGGCTCTCAGACGGCGCCATCGCAGGCATCACAATCGGTTCTATTGCAGGCGTGGCTGCTATCGGTGAGTCCAGTTTGAACTGAAATGCTTTCTTTGCTTCCTCAAGGACATGTGATTGAGCTAAGGGATTTCCAAATTTCAGAAAAAGTTTAGATTGATAAGAGAAGCGCATCAGGAAGTAAAAAAAAAAAAGCCATATTTAATAGGTCAATACTTATGAGCAGACTATGATAATAAATGTTCTTCTTTCAGGCGGTGGTATCTTTGGAGTCCTCAAGTACACTGGGAGAGTGTGAGAAGTTAAGATTGCTACATCACTTCTTATTTTCTATTGATTATTTGCTAATGAGAGAAAAAATTGAATTCCATTTATACAGGATGTATTCAGGACATTTATTTACACTTGTACATTCGAATTAAAAGGGCTACTTGTGCACGACTGTGTTTTTAAAAAAATAAATATTCCTTAAACTCGTGTTTGCCTCATTATTAAGCATGACATTTTGGCTACCATCACAAATTTGAGTTAGCAGGCTAAAGTCCAGCTGTACATACTATAAAATCTTTCCTATAAAGACATAGAACACACATATCGAAACCTTATTAAAATCGGTAAGTGCAATATAAGACCATTAGATGAGGCGAGCCTTCGTCACTCGTGTGTTGGTTGGGTGGAGATGGACTTTACCCTCCGTCAAAAAGCTCTTTTGGAGTTTATGGTCGCTAAGGCCATTAGATCGTGTGTCAACACAGTTGCACTTAAGTCAAATCAATGTGTATTATGTTTTATTTTAGCCCAAAAATGTTTTTCAAAAATACAAGCATATGCATTTTGGGGAGTCATATTCATTTTCAGAAATAAAAAGTAAAGACAGGTAAGTTCGTAATGGCTTTTAATTGTTAATAAAAACAAACATGCACACACGCACGCACTGAGCACCATTTTTTTCCTTGTTGCGCTGCGTTTGGTGTTGTACGTTAACCGCGCTGTACAAAAATAAAGCATCATCTCTCCAGCTTGGTGATGAGCTTTACAAAGTACTGTCAAGTTACCTTACCTCTCGTCTCTGACAAAATAAATAAAAACACGGCAGTCAAGTTTGACACCTTTTTGTGTCTCCAAATGTCCGTGTTTGGAGTGCATAGAAAAAAAAAACCTCCTCAATCATGGTTCATGGATTCCAGTTCATCCCATGACCCGTCTGTCACAGTCTGAGCCGCAAGGTGGCGCTCTCCTCCAGCAGTGAACAATTTATGTCGCTTGTTTTTTTTTTTTGTTCTTTTTTGTAACTGGGGCCGTCTACAGGTGAAACGTCTGGTTTTTGGCAACTTCGTAGAAGAGGATGTAGGCATTGCTGCTGCGCACTTGGCTGGAGGACATGTGGCTCACCCTACACACACGGGGGGGGGGGGGGGGGGGGGGAACAATTTCGATAAGTTTGCGTAAACAAGCTAAGCGGAACTTTATGAGTATTCCAGGTTGATTAGTTTAATGCCTAATTTAATAGAAAATGGACAATAAGGGCAAAGGTTGATTAATTAATCTCTATACCCCTGCTCAATACCTTATGTCCATAACCCTAATTTTATAGCACGTTTGTTCACTGATAAAATGTTGACATGAAATTCGTTAGACGCCAGTGCCCCTCAGATCTCCACCACTCGATGGCGGTACACACCAGCCCAATGATTATTGACCCTACTGAAGTTCCGTGGCAAAGCAAAGAAGGACAAACCATTAGGTACAGTCAGGTTTTGTGCCTGAGTTTATGGTCTTTGCAATTAAGGTGGAGAGCAAATATATCTTTTATTTTAAATATGTGTGTACTTTTGTGCAGTGATTTGTGAGATTAAACTTGTCGATTCATCGCTTTTGCTTTCAATTCTGCAATTTGTGATAATAATGTAACACAGTTTAACAAGACACATTGAGAATAGAAAATGTATCTGGGTTTTTTTCTTACTTTTATATAAAAAAAATACATTGATATCTTTGTTTTTATAGGAAACTGACCTGCAGTCATTGAAGCCGTACCATTCGCCAACAATGGCATTTTTGCAGTAGGATGTGTAATGGCCGCCCAGCGTGTTCCCCCAGTGGTTGGACACGGCGTAGAGGTTATACATGGCACGGTCTGCAGGGGAAGACAAACAATTAAAAACGAGCAAAGTAGCCAGAAGGTTCTCTAGGAGGCCGCGGCACGTACCGCTGCCGTCGGACGCAAACTCCCTGAGGTCCAGCTCTTTGAGGGGAAAGTTGACGTACGTGGACAGCTTACTGGCTCGGACATTGGAGTCAGAGAAACGCTTGAGGTCTGAAGATGGGGGGGTGAGTCAAGGAGGTCATGCCGGTGTATGAAGTTATTGATTAAGATAGTTTTTTTTTTTTTTTTTTTTTAAGGATACGAAGCACAAGTATCTGAGGGAACTTCTGAATACTGAATCGTTTGGTGCATTTCTGCCTGCTTTTGCATCCGTTGCAAGTCTGCGTGGGAGAAAAAAAAGAAGTGAGGGCCTGAACATTCTCTCGAACCACAAAAATGAGGCATCAAGATCTTACCGGTCTCTCGTCGCCGTCCAACACGTCCTCCTTGGTGAAGAGCCTCAAACAATCTTTCAGAGTCACCTCGCCGGAGGTCATCTGCATGTGGATGCAACACAGGTGAGACAACACATCTTATCCACGTGGGAAAATGTTTGTGCGGTTCTGACCGATGCGATGGGGATTGAAAGGTCCCAGAAGGGCTCGAAGACGTCGGAGCGGAAGCCGCATACGGTGCAGGTCAGGGAGCTTTTCAGTTGCCCGACAAACAGATCTACAACATACAACAGTAATCAATTTAGTCATGACAGCATCCCCAGGATGCTAATTTCCAGGCTAATGCTAAACCAAGGCTTACCCACAACTTTGCTGTCCTCCCGCTCCAAATACATGCTCCACATTCGTTTGGCTTTGTCCTCGTCACTGGGAAAAGAATATTTAAAAGTCAACTTTGAAGAGTTTTACCTGTTTGAGCAAAACACGTCTTGCTGTTTGACTGAGAAAAAAATGAGGCAGAAAAATGCTGAGGTCGTTTTAAAAAATAGGTTGACACGATGTTCAAGAAAGCGATCGTAAAATTCCGTTTTGGTTTTATTGTCATTGAGTGACTTATTGGGAGCAGAGGTGACCCACGTTCAGACTTACGAGAGGTGGTCAAAGTCCTCGACAGACGCTCCGGGGCACTCCGTCACTCGGTTCACCTCGTTGTGGAGGGCGTCCAGTAGGAAACGCAGAAACTCCTGGGCGTCTTGCTGACTGCAGTAGACAGACAACAGGTGGAGGTCAGCGAGTTGACTCCAAAAGGGGGAAAAAAAAAAAGTTGTGGCAAGAACTGCACTTACTTGCAACCTGCAAATTTGGGAGCGCAAATCTGAACTTGGCTCCGGAAATCGGAGGGGATGAAAGTCTCATTGTTGACTGACGTCCACAAGCTCTGAATCAGCTTGGCGAACTCTAAGAGGCAACAAAAATGGTTGACAAAAGCAATATTTGCCTTCAATGACTAACAAAAACACCTTCGATGGTTTTTTATCAAAGGTCATCTAATCTCTTGTAAGTTAATGCAAACACAAGAACAAAACCTACATTTGACCTACTGTACTTGGGCGTCATAAAATGCGTCAGTGCCCTTATGCAACCAATGCCTCATATGCTTGCTTGTCAAAATATCAGGCTGCATGATAAGAGCCAAGTACTGCAGAAAATTTTATCGTCTTGTACAGGAAACAAGAGCCTACTTAGGTAACGTTCAACGATAATGTTGGGATGTTTTCTTATGATAGTCGAAGGTGAATGACAGTAGGCCTAGATATGATCTCTGTGGGACTCCATGACTGTAGGACAGTGGAAATGCTATAAAACGTTGGGAGCTTTTCTAATGATAGGATAAGAATGAATAACATGGCACCTATCTGGAATTCCTAAACATCTCACAAAATGTCCAGAAACCAACATGGGCATGTTACCTTCGACAAGGGCTGAATTGGTCCTGTCGTTGTTCAGGTCTGTTCGATGGACCTCCCTCAGGCAGTAGTCCCTCAACTCTGGAGTGTTACTCAAACACTGGAGGATGGAGTTCATAAAACACTACAAATACACACAGAGAAAAACAAATATGAGATAAATGGAACTTGTGTGTGTAGTGAGAGGCATTCAGGGACACTTACCGTGTTTCCCAGGTTCTTCAGTCCCACCAAGCCTTGTGGACTCTGCTTCTGCTCCCAGAGAAAGAGTTTAGGTTATTTTCTGTGGATTGGATTGTAAGATTCTGGGAATTTTCAAAGTTGTACAATTCTCCAGGGAATTATAGAGAAGTTATGGGAATAAAGCAGGAATTTACTAAATTGAAGTTTGACCACATTTACAGTAAAATCCCAGACCAATCATTCATCCAGCGTGACCGCAAGCCAGAGGGCAATGCAGTTGGTCACGCATTCTGCAGGCGGCCGATTTCCACATCCTTGGTTAAAGCGTCTCGGTACACGCTGATCCGTCGCCAGGACAACCGTGACATCACCAAAAACACGGGACGCGGGTACAGCCAGGAACATGACGCGGTGTCAAATTGCATCAGGTTCCGAATTCATCAACTTACTATAAGCCACAGAAGCGGCTTACTTTTCTGTTTCACTTGTTGTTATACAGTTGGAAAGCAGGGCTTTTATTATTACTATTATTATTATTATTATTATTATTATTATTATTATTATTATTATTATTATCATTAGCGCAGCTGATAAGATTAGCCTGCCCTTCGTATCGAGAGTTATCGGGTCTTGTTATGAATTGTTGTTTTCGAGCGTGTTACGTAGTTAAGATACAGGACGGACCGACCACTTCAGATTACAAAAGGTTTCTTGTTTTGTCAATCCATCTAAAAGGCCAAAACAAAAGATAAAATTTATACAAGAACAGAATAGGTGCAAACAAATGAGTTTTGTGTGCGTGTGCATAATAATAATAATAATAATAATAATAATAATAATAATAATAATAATAATAATAATAATAATAATAATAATAATAATAATAAATGTACGCTCCCGAGAGTAATGCTGACAAATTGTAGATATCATTCAGAAGCACTCACCTTGGCTTGGTTGATGATGAGACCCATGAAGGTGGACATCAGCTTAGAACGAGACAAGGACGGAGCCATACGTCGCACGTTGGATTTCCCCGCCGATAGAGCGACAGCCGGCTTCTCCGGTGCCGTCACCGTGTACGAGTATCTTGGGGATGGCATGGTGTGCAAAGCTCCAAAACAAAATAAAAATGACAAAAACAAAAAAGTCCAATGGTTTTAAAGACGCGTACACGATGAAGGAGGGAGTCGTATGTGAGACGTTGCGAAGCTACCAAGCATATTAAAACATGGCCGAATAACGAGCGCCTCTGTCGGTTTTACTGTGGACTTGAACGCCTCTTCGCCCTCCCCTCCTGGCTAGAGGGACGGCACAGTGCTGCCTTCAGGGATCGTAGGAAACAAGTTTAAACATATATAGTTTTATTTCTCGTCCTTTTTTTGAAATAAGAAAAATAAAAATGTTCTTTCATTTGTCTAATTTATTACAAATTACTCATAACAAAAAAAGCATGCACGGTGTGTCCAAATTTTGTTTCATTTACAACTGTAGCCACACTAAAAAGTAAAGTTACATGGTTCCAATGTTGTCCATCTTCTTTCTTTTGCCATAATGTTGAAATCAAAAATATAACACAGCCACAAACCAATGAAAAGAAAACAAATGTTCGGAAATGACATCTGCCTTTGACTCTAGCTATATAAATCAGAGCAAGTAATAATAAAATTAACGACTCTTGCATAACAGTGTTTCGAGGATGCCATAACAGCCCAGATAACATTATTGTCTTTTCCTTCAGCAGGTGAATGTTGGGAGTGATAGATTCGGAATCCATTTTAAATCTCCAAATCCGCCCGCTTTCCTTTTCAACTGTCTTTTGCAATCCTTGGTGAAATTTTAATTGTATATTTCAGACAGTAGCTGAGTTTTTTGCAATATTTTTCCAACAGAAAATGAATTAAAGTATGCAAAGCGAGAGGCATTCCAAACACACACAAAGACACACACACGCACGACAATATTATGTAACCACGGATACATAAACAGCTCAACAATGACCAACAAAGGTCAGTCCTTCGGTGTGTTGGCATGATAACGTTTTGAGTGTTTTATTTTTATTAACTTGTGAGCGAGACAAGTGCAGCCCTGTGTATGTATATATATATATATATATATATATATATATATATATATATATATATACACCTACATGAATAAGAATGTTTGTTTCTTGAAGAAAAAAACTAACCTTGCTACAGATTCAGTATCCTCAGGAAAAAAAAAGTCAATAGCTGGTCAACAGGCTAAGTCCACTTGAGTTATGTAAAAGGCTTTGCTGAGTTGGTGACATAACTCGATCGGTATGCTTGTTTTCTTACTGTTTGTATATGGACAAAAGAATTGGGACATACATTTCAATCATCCGTTCAGGGTGCGTCTACACTTTCATTGCCGGATGAGTTTGGTGCAAAAGAAGAACGAGTCAACAAATGAGTGGAAGTAATACATTTTCAAGAATTAGGTCACATAGCTATGAGAATAGCTATGAGAATAAAGTTGTAATATTACAATAGGAAAGCAGCGTGTTAAAAATTAGAGGGGAAATGTTATTAGGATTAACTTGTAATATTATCATATGTAGTTTTAATGTTCCGGAAAAAATACTGAAAGTTGACACTGATAATTTTAAGATTGCATGTATGTGCTTGCTCATTAATTCTCAGTAAATAAAAGCGTGTAACCTTACAAAATGAAAACACACAACCTCATGCGAGTAGGCGAAAAGAAAAGCAGACTAGACGTCGTCATACGCCATGTTTAGACAACACAGCGGAAGTCATGCATGATGGAAGATCCTGAAGTACGTGTTACTAGACTGTCGTCTGTACAATCCCTCGACAAATCAGGGCAGTAGAACCTTGTTATAATTGGGGGTTGAATGTGAGCCACTTTATACTTGCAAAATTACAACTGTTTTCTTCTTGTAAAATAATGACTTTTGGAATGCTACGACTTTACGCTCACATTTGAAATTTGTTCTCCAAATGTTGCAACTTAATTGTATAATTTTTTTTAAATTCAAGTCCCTGAAAATGAGAACTTTAAAAGCGTTCGGTGCCACCTTAGTTCCCCCACTTTTCTGTTGCTAGACATGTGAAGACTAAAACATTCGTCCTACAGCGCCGTCTAGTGGTGATAACAGAAAACACACCAGTGAGATGACATTAAAAATTGACTTCTTAACAGTGAAGGAAAAAATGAGGTGGAAGTAATGAATCAAACCGACAGTCTTTTGCGTGTTCAAGTCTTTTCTGGTTGTGCGTCAGCGAAGGAGAAGCAGCTGCACGCAAACAGCGGCGCTCAGCAGAAGGAGCGCAGGTGAGAGTCTGCAACTCGAACTTGGAGCTAGGACACAAAAACAACAACAAAAAACATCAAATGATGCTGCAGTTTTCCTCAATTTATGCACTTTTATTAGGGCTGGGGTTGTTTTGTATGCTCTAAGTTGTGAGCAAAATTTGAATCCTGCCAAGGCTTCAAGAATATCTCAGGGGCTCCACAAAACTTATGATTTTTTTTTTTTTAAATAATTCTTCAAAGAATGCTGATATTGATTCATTATAGGTTCTCCTCGGGGTACAGATGGAAATGTAAAAAAATATAGCCGATTTCAGGGGGCACTGCCCACACGGCCCCCCCTCTAGCTCCGCCAGTGGCACCAATTCAAGGGTCAGAAAATCAGAGTTGATCCTGACTTACTCCGACAGGTCTTCCTGTCTGCTTGCAGCATCCCGGTGACGCAGCTACACACTGGAGCGGTCGCCTTACTGGTGCACATCTGCTCACAGCCGCCGTTGTCCTCCTCGCACCAGTCCGAAACTGAGACAATTTCACAAGCACAAATTAATACGTTACAAGTGCACGGAAAATCCGTATAAACGATGGAGTAAAAAAAAGAAATCATTGAGATACCTTTCTCAAAAGCTGCCAGTGGCTTACCTTGTCTTCGAATGGGCCCAACACTGAGTATGTGATCTTGTAGCATCTTATCCTTAGATGACATCCTCCGCTTGGGCGGACAATTCTGCATGTACAAATATTGTTTGAACACAAAACAAGTTGCGAGAGGGTCGCTCGAGGGGGGATTAGGCGACGTTATCTTCTCACCACTTTGCAGACGTGCCTTTCGGAGTCGCATAGCGAAACGTCGCAGTGTAGGTGCACCTCGTCGTAGTCGCCGATAAACTTGAAGACGGTGACGTGGAAACGGCAGGTGAGCGACACGCCGTTCTCCACCATGCCGATGGTGGTGTCCTTGATATTGGGACACCTAAGGTGTAGAAATAATAATATTAATCAATAAAATTTGAAATAAATGGAAGGAAATGAAAAGGGGCCCACCCTCGCTCTATGATGACATAGCGCAGCCGGTCGCTGCTGTTGCGCGACGGTGTGGCCCAGCACATGTTGACGACCAGGATGAGCTGGTTTTCGTCAGCGCCCTCCACAAAGACGCCCACGTACAGGACGTCCCTAGTGCTGAGGACCACCTCACCCTCCCTGTACGGCTGGCGGTACGAGGCGTTCTTGTACAACGCCATCTTGGTGATGAAATTGCCCGCTTGGGTGGCCAGGGTGAGGTTGATCACGCTGGGGAGGAAAGCCAAGGTGAGCCCAAAACGCCCGGATTTGTGTTTACGAGCTGACCGACCCACCTGAGTATAGGTTTGAGGACCGTCTCCAGCGAGATCTTCAGGTCCAGCTCGTAGGCGCAGGAGAACTCCACGTTAATGGTTTTGTCCCGAGTGATGACGTTGCCCGTGTTGTTGACACTCTCGATCCACACGGTGTTTTTGTACATGATGTGAGTACCGTTTGACTGCAAGCAGTGACAAAGTAGAACATTTTTGAGATGGCATCATTGCAGAGGATGGACTCTCAACAGCTGACTGACATGCACAATGGAGCCGCAGTGTCCTTTGGTGTTGTTGATGTGGAACGCGATGTAGTCTTCTCCCTCCAAGCCGGCGCAGCTTTGGTCATTGACGCGGACATCGCCGCGCTGAAAGCCCAGCTGGAAGAGCTTGCACTTGGAAATGGACACCTCCATCACGGCGGGCTTGCACGTCACCTCCGCCTCGATGACATCGTCATCGCCTGACAAATTGTTTTGCTTTTAGAGCGTGTTGGCCCTCTTCGGGGTCACAACCTCACCTTCATGGCTGGCGGGCATCTCAGGGCAACCGCACAAGTCGCCATCATTCTCCAGCTCGCATGTGAAGTTGGTGCAGGTCTCTGTTGCGCAGGGGTCGTAGATCCATTCTGCTAAAAAACAGGGTCCGACGTGCAATGTTAGCTGCCACGCGTCGGCAAAAACAGAAATGCGCAGGTGGTGCTTCTTACAGCAGTTCTCTTGGGCGATCCAACTGGTGGTGAGGGCGCCCATGGAGCGACAGGCCTCGGCGTAGGCGGCCAGCGAGCCGCACACTTGTGCACCGCGCCGGTTGTAGCAGCCGTCCAGGTAGCAGGAGCGGTAGAAAGGCCGCGGGTCCAGCAGACCGTGGCACGGCTGAAAGAATCCCTTGGGCTCAGTCAGCTTCAGGCACGTGTCCTCGCGCTGCAGCGCCAACACGGCAGCATTGCCGCACGACTGGGCCAGGGCCACGTATTGAGTCTCGTCGCACCTGGGGTTGGAGGAGTGGGGGAGAAGATAAGAAAATGCAAGTTCTCAAAACCTGCTCTGAGGTGCCACTTTTAACCAAGCTTTTTGAAAATGTACATTTTGGAATCAACTTTAAGAGACTCACCTGTCTTGCATACCGTTGGTCTTCCAGCTCTGGGCCAGTTCCAGAGCGCTGGCAGCCGCCCTCCCCGTTGAGGTGATGTAGTCGTCGCCGGGGTCGCCGTTGAAGTTGCCGCACAAGCCGCACAGCTTGTCCTGCAGCCGCGTGCCCATGCTGACGCTCAGCGTGTTGAAGCGGTTGTAGCGCACACGGATATCCTGCGGCGAGTCGATGTCGACGAAGCCTTCCGACGACGACAGGCGTGTCATCAGACCCGTCACGAACGGCACCGACACCGGCGTGCCATTCACCTGCGCCGATCCGTTGACTGTAAGCTGTCGTCGCTACGTGAAGAAAGGCGCTGTTCGGCGACCCACCTTGACCGTGTTGCCCGAGATGAGGATGTTCTCCTCGTTGATGTAGAGGTAGACGTGAGAGATGGTAGTGAGGTTGGGCGAGCTCCACTTGTCAAAGTTGGCAATGAGCTGGAAGGAGAGGTCGGGCAGCTTGTGGCAGTTAGTGGACAGCACGAAGGAGCAGGAGGCGGGCAGGCGAAGTGAGGCGCCGTCAAAGGTTTTGAATACGCCGCCGCCCGACGCCAGGCACTGCTGGGAGCGCCGCGCAAAGCAACCGCGCACGCCGTGGCGCAGGCCGCACTCCTCGTCTGCTTTGCAGCGCCGCGGGTCACACTGGACCAGGTTGCGACCGATGCACTGGCAACGTTTGGTGCAATCGCCGTTCCAGAACAGCTGTTTGGGCTAGAAAAAAGCGGCAAACAACACAACAAAAAATAAGTAAATAATCACAAAATTAAATCCGCATCACACTGACCTCATAATATTTGCCGTCGGTGTAGCAGCCACAGTCTTGAGGCAGGATGCAGCTCTTCCCGTTGAGGACGTAGCCCTGGTCGCAGTGGCAGCCCTCAGCGCATTCCTGGCTGCAGTCCCTCTGGCTGCGGGCGGGGGCGCACTGGGGCGGGCAGACCGGCACGCATCTGGAGTAATGGCTGTTGGGCGGACACCTCTGGACTGGGACATGTGGTATGATATGGACAGATATGAAAGATGACATTTACAGCAATTTATAGTGTGTCTGAAGATTAGTAGCTATTCACCACATGGTGCATCGCCCCTCCAGCCGGTGGTAGGAACCCCTTGTGTCTGACAGGTGGTGGCGTAGGCCTGCAGCCAGCTGCAAACAGTTTCTTGAGCCCCTCCATCCAAGCAGACATCCCGCAGGCAGCCTTGGTAAAAGAACTCAGGCACCACCTTGCTGTGACAGCGTGCAAACGCGCCCTCTCGAGCCACTATCAGGGCGCACAGCCTGGCCGCCTCTGGCTCCGCAAACGCGTAAAGACCATCTCCCAGGTGGAAGCGGAGTTCGGCGGCGCGGTCGTCTTCCGTGCTGTCGTCGTCATCCGCCGAAGCAATGGCGCCATCGTCCGGTGGATTTTTATCCCCCGCGGGGCCGCACCTCGGGCATGAATCACCGCAGCCCACCCGGCAGAAAGCGTCCCTCTCGGCCCAGGTCGCGCCCCAGTCGTCAGAGTTGCGGATGGCCGGGACTGAGTGAAAGCCCCCACAGAGGCCGCAGGAAGCGTTGTACAGCTGACGGGGTAATGTCAACAGAAGCAGGGTGTTCCAGTTGAACACCACCTTAAGACCAAAGTCCGTCTCCAGGACCACGAGCAGCACGCCCAAAGTGAAGATGTTGATCTTCCCCAGGCCGAGCTTTATGGGAAAGTGCAAGCGCTCTTTATTTACCTATAAATGAACAAAAAGGTAGAAAGCACATACCTATGTTAAATATGATAGATTGCCCCATAAGTCAAAAAATGTGATCGCTCCACAGCTTGAGAACAAATCTATTAACTTTGTTTGGATCCCTGAAGTATCATGATGAATATAGACATTGACTCACCATGGCGGTGTTCTTGTAACTTCGAGACACCTCGATCTCAAAGTCATAAACCTCCAGCACGAAGCCTCTCACCCAAACCGCTTGCCCGGTGTCCCTCTCCTCATTAAGAGCTAACAGTTTAAACGGAGGTAAGGTGCCAGCCATGCTTGTGCTGTTGCTGATCCCGCAGTGGCTGGTGGCCAAGCTCAGGCTACAAGAACTTTGCAACACAAACATGTTGCCACTGAACGGCAGAAAGTGGCCATAACCGACCACCACGCAAAGCGCCTCGCTGCGAGGCTGGCAGTAGTACAACCCGTTGTCCTCCTGGCAGTACTCCTCGGGGTGGCATGGCGCCGCCAGGCAATACACGCCGTTGTCCGAAGCGTTGCAGTAGCAGCGCTCCAGGCAGTCCCGGTCCGTCCAGAAAGTGTGATTGGCGGGTATCCGACGGTCAAGGTCGGGGCCGGCGCAGCCGCAGTCGCCGCGGGACACGCACAGGCCGTTCCGCAGGACAAAGCCGTCCTTACAGCGGCAACCTTCGCCACATGGCAACGGGCACGGCATATCCAGCTCGTCCAGGCCGGCGCACGTCAGGGGGCAAGCGCTCGTGCACTCGTCAAAATGGCTGTTGGCTGGGCAGGGAAGCGCTGGAACATGATAGGAAGAGAGAAAGCAATCACTCCACGTGGGAATGGGAACCACCAAATTCAGTGTGATGTCTTGGCTCAAGGTCTTCTACTTACGACAGTTGGTGGCCATTCTCCAAGAAGCGAGGACCACCTGAGCATCCTGGCAGGCGGCGGCGTAAGCTTGCAGCGAGGAGCACAGGGCAGAGCGGTTGCCGCCCTTGACGCACATGTTGTACAAGCAGTTCCGGAAAAATGGTGAAGGATTGACCACACTGTGGCACGCCAAGAAAGAACTATTCCCAGGGTCGTTGATGTTCCCGCACATCCACGGACTCTGGTAGAGGCGCAGGTCGGTGCACGTACGGTACAAGTCGTCGCAGTCTCCGTTGCAGGTGATGTCATCGGCGATAGAGCGCCAGCCCTCTGAGAACTGGGAGGCCGACTCGGCCAGGCGTCCGTTGGGGAGGCGGAAGTCGTCGGCGGGGTCGCCGTTGAAGACTCCGCACAGACCGCACGTGACGTTGTAGAATGCAGTAGAGAGAGAGATGTTGATGGATCCCGCTTGCGTGTAATGAACACGAAGATGGTCACGGAATTCCACCACGGTGGCGTTCGCAGATGTTCGGTAAACCTTTACGGTTTGCGTCGGATGCACGTAGGGGAGGGCGACGGGTTCTCCGTTGACCTAGGACACAAAAAAATCATCAGGTGGAGAAGTACACTCGAGAGCAGGGGCTATCAAAGTTTTTTGGCCCAGGATTTTCCTCATAATCATAATGCGGAAACAGCGACAGTAATCTGTATGGCTTTTATGGAGAGGACGCCCTTTAGTATTTGGAACCTGCCACGAAGCGCCAGTACCCTTAGAAATGGTTTCAAGTGGAAGTCAGCACACGACTTACCTTGACTGTTTCTAAATCCAGCCCTCCCACGTGAACCTCCAGGCTAGAAACCGTAACTACCACAGGTCTTTTCCAAGCAAGGCCTTTGTTCACCAGCCGTCTGCCTATCTTCACCTCCACCATTGAGCCATTAGCTGGCACATCGCCACACAGCTTCAGCAGGTAGTAGGAGCTGTCATCTGGGAACAGCAGGAAGGCGCCGTCAAAGGATGATGTCACAGCGTTCTGAGCCATTGAACACAGCCCCTCCCGGCGGGGGTAGCAACCCAGCGCGCCCACCTCCGCCGTGCACACCTCGCCCTCCTTGCAAGAGCCGTTGAAGCAAGAGATTTCACCCGCGGCCGCACAGGTGCAGCGGAGGCTACATTCGCCTTCTTCGCCGTCGGGGCTGGCCCAAAAAGAGTCATTGAGCGGGTAATAGAGGCCGTTGTGCTCGCAGCCACAGTCGTCACGCTGTACGCAGTGACTGCCGCTTAACAGGTAGTCTCGGTCGCACTGGCAGCCCTCGGTGCAAGGGTGGGCGCAGTACAAGGGAGCGGTGACGTCCGAGCAGGAGGCTGGGCAGGCGCTGGTGCACACTTGGTAGTGGCTGAACGGTGGACACGGCAGGGCTGAGGTCCAACAAGAGAGGAAGGAGACGTCAGGTCAGAAAGATGCCAGCGAGACAATGTCATGGCCCAAGAGTTGACAGTGGTTTTTGAGAAACGGAAATTACATATCTGCAACTCACCGCAGAAAGTACGAGACCTCCAGGGACGAATGGTGACTCCGAGTGCCTGACAGGCCAGAGCGTAAGCCTGAATGGCCTGGCAGAGTGTGGTGATGTTGTCCTTGTTGCTACACATATCGTAGACGCAACTAAACACAAAGGCGGTAGGATCCACCACAGCTCTGCAGTCCCGGAACGGTCCATCCGTTTTGTTAATGAATCCGCAGTAGTCTGGGCCAAAGAAGAAGGCCTCCGTCGAGGCGTCGCACACGGTGCAGTTGTCCACACAACCGTCAGTGCAATGCCAGTCTGCGCCCTCTGCCCGCCAGCCGCCGCCCAATTGGGCTACAGTTTCCGCAAGGGTGCCGTCGGGAAGGACGGGATCGTCAGCGGGGTCGTCGTTGTAGTTCCCGCAGAGGCCGCACGTGTTGTTGAAATAAGAGCTCGGCAGGGAGATGGAAGCGTAATGCTGGCCGTCGTACGTCACCAGTAGTCCAAAGTCTGTTTCCAAAGCAACAGCCACCCCTGACTGGTAGACCCTAACAGCGCCCAGCTGAAGATGAACCGGTAAAGTCTTCACTAAACCATTCACCTAGAGAGATCAGAGATTATCGTCAAACATTGCAACATGACACGGCATTTTGGGATTATCAATGGCTCACCTTAACAGTTCCCAAGCTTCCTTTCGGCAAGGTTACTCTGTGACCGTAGACCTCCACGGTTACGTCTCTCAGCCAGGAGACGGCGGACACGCCGCGGTCCTCGTTTTTGGCTTCCACACTGAAGAAGGGCGGCCCTGCCGCTTCCCAGCATGGCCGAGCCAGGAGGTAGGTACAGGTCCCTTGAAAGTGGTAGAGCAGACCATCGAAGGTGTGGTAGTGGGGATCGCCGAACACCACGCAGGTACTGCTACGAGTGGGCTGGCAATAGAATGCTCCATCCTGCTGCTCGCAGGTCTCCATTTGGCCACACTCAGCATCTTGGCAGATCACCTCGTTGTCGATGTCCAGACAGCGGCATCGTTGCGAGCAGCGTTCCGACAGCCAGAAGATCTCACCTCGTCTGTAAAAACGACCTAAGGAAGTTGAAGAATAAAGATGTTTTAAAGAGCGCTAGACAAGTGCCCGTCGGTACTGTCGTTGTATTCTGTCTGTGGCCCAACTTGCCGTTGTAGCTGCAGCCGTTGGCGGGATCGATCAGTTCCGGGTCAACGCGGAAGAACCAGCGTCCTGGAAGGTTCACGTTGGTAGTCTGTTCAATGTTGACCACGTCATTGGACCGCGATCCTGGCAGGTTCAAGAAGTGTCCAATTTCTCCGCCATTAAATCCTGACTGGAAAGGAAGGACAACTAACTGTGGTCAACCGAGGAGCCTTCCTGTACGGTGCTATCCAATCAAATCAAGTTTACCTGAGCTGTGGTGCCACCCAGTCCAGTTAGAGGATCTCCACCACTGGCCGTCCCAGTGCTCCAAGTGATTTCCTCATAGTTGAACAAGACGAAGGACACTGCACCATCTGAGATTAGCACAGTTTGGAATGTGTTCACCTTTTAATCAAACAAGAGGAGTGAAACAGTTTTACAAAAGAGAGAAACAGACCAAACACTGTGCATCAACTAAAACAACAAAGTGTCTGGAAATCATGCAATGATTCATCTAGTTAGTTAAAAAATGTAGACATAAAATTCCAAGAACTTTCACAATTATGCAATGTAGCTTTTGGGTTTTTACCGGGGTGGTCTGGCTCCCGCCGTAGAAGGTGACCTGGTGCCAAGTGGCGATGAATGCCCAGGTGGCTGTGAAGTTGGGGATGTTCTTGAAATGCCGGCGGACGTCACGCGTGGCCCTCTCTAGTATCTGCGGCAGGGTGGTCTCCCTATAGTAGATGTCTCCGCGGATCCCGTTGTGCACGTCTGCCCAGAGCGGGGCGATGAAGGACCGGCTGTCGCTGAGAGGGAACGCTTCCGGCGTGAACTGGCTCACGTGCTCGTTGAAGGATATCACGCCATTGTTGTTGACCTGGGAAGGCAATTTGCATGGGTAACTGTGGAAAAAAAATTCTGCCAAAGGGGGAAGAGTTCCCGGTCACTTCTTACGTAGATGGTGCGGTAGGGTGTGCTGAAGAAAACAAATGGCACAAGCAGAGGAATCTCAGGGGTGCTCCCGTCATCCATCTTGGGGGTCTCCAGATCCATGTGGGCGGGTCCGAAAGGATACAGGACATCCCGAGTACCAACTAAAAGGAGGGACCAAATTGAAAAACACCTCTTATTAGGTGTGCCCAAAGTTGCCTTTTGTGATCTCATACCTGTCGTGCCAGCAGGTGCACTGCTGTAGAAGAAGAGAAGAACCAGAATAACTGGCCTCACCATCCTACCAAAATGAGGAGGGAATCCAGAATTAGAGACATTGGACAGATGTCACATTCTGTTTTAGCCTTTAGTTCAAGTCCAACTACTACTTCTTAAAGTGCGGGCTCCCAGGTGTCCCTTGAGGAACGCCTTGAAAAGAACCCATTATGCGTGTCGGGACAATGTGACAGGATCACATTAGCCTTACGGTCCCATGCGAGGAGGCACCGGTGGATTACAGGCTTGTTTTCTGCTTCTCCGACTCGATTGCCACAAGGCCACCTTAGACCGCATTACCATTGAGGGCGCTGGGGGATGGGGGGGGGGGTTTAAGATTCACGAAGGTGGGTTGCTGCATGACAATGACCTGAAACTTCTAGACTAGAGATTCTCAAGATTCAGGAGTGGCCGAGGCATTCTCCAAAGCACAAACCAGTTTACGGGGATGAAATGGCAAAATCTGAAAGATCTGGAGAATATCTGGAGAATATCTGGAATGGCGAGTGCGCCAACATCCCTGTTGCAATATGCGCACACTTGAAATGTTTAATTCCCGTCTCCGTTTTTCTATTTTATCCTTGTGTCAAATACTGATTTTATGCAATAACTTTTTTTTTTTTAGTTTCACAAAACAAATCATAAAATCTTTTCCCCATTAAAATCAGTAAAAGAGTAATTTTACTCTTGAAACATGATGATCTGTCATTTTTTCCCAATGATTTCACTTCTCTGGAATTCACATTGAAGGATATTATTGTGGCATAACGTAAAGGCTGCACTCACCTGCCTTCAAGAGATGGGCATGGAGCACGTCGCTAGTCCAACCTGGCAACCTCCACGCAGCGCAGCCCCATCCAGTGGACCAGCATCCACGGCTCAAACAGCTCGACAGCGTCCGTCCGATTTCCAACTTGCACAACTCAAACACAGTCCGCCCGAAGCCTCGGCCGTCCGTTTGTCATATGCGTACACTTCGCGTTAGGCGACTTAAGCGGGATTGACTTCAATTTAACAGGAGATGAGAATTTGGGGAGGAGAGGCGGGGTGGCCAAGGGGAGGGGAGGGGCAGGGGAGGGGAGGAGCAAGAATGTCAAGAGGTTGGAGATGGGGAATAATGATGGAGAGAAGTCAATGTAAAAGGATATGTTGGTAAAAGTCCTCTTTAGAGACTACATACACTTTTATTACACACAATGATTACACTTAATAAATAATAAAAACAGAAACTCAACAAGTATTATGTATTGTTTTTATCCCTGTGCAATAAATAATTTACATATATATATACATATATATATATATTTATATATATATATATATATATATATATATATATATTTATTTATTTATTTATTTATTTATTTATTTATTTATTTATTTATTCTTCCTAGTAATGGTAGTACCTCATGAAGAAAAGCCACTGTCCTGAAATGGGGTCTTTTCGACGATAGTCAGCTCAAGTTACGAAATTTACATGAGTCACTTTGTCTCTCTTTGATTTTTTTTTTAACAAGGCAATGCATCATTTTCGAGGATTCGCAAGCCAAGTAGTCTCCGGAGATATTCGCCCGATAGCGGGTGGGGGAAATCTCGGGTGGACGTGTCCTGATGGGGTCTGGGAAAGTAGTTTGGAGGGCGCTGAGTCGGGGCTTTGTTGCGGTAGGACAGCGGGGAGTAACTGGAGAGGTGGATTGGGAAGGAGGAAGAGGAGGGGTGGGGGGGTCAAGACATGTGAAAGGCTCCAGGAGAGAGGCCAGGAGCCTTCCTACCATTAGGACACACCGATGCGCTCTCAGCTGAGGCTTCTTTTATGAACCCCCTCAAGACTGAGCTTAAATGGACGCACAGTGATGGGTGAAAGCCGGAATCGCACAAAGGCTGAGGATATCAAGAGTTACCGATGGTGACCAGGTGGCCAAGGAGAGGGGGGGTGACATTATCCTTTCTGCTCGCATCAGAACTATTGTCAGAAGATCATTGGATGTATGTTCCTAATTGCATGATAGATTTCATAAGTGAAATATTAGACAGATGGGAACATCCCTTCAGCTGGAGTGGAAACAAACGGTTTCGATATCTAGGCAACAACCAAGAGAGGCCTGAAGTCTTTCAATTTGTTATCCGATGCGGTCCCGGTCAGCATCGTGTCTTGGAGGGAACCCATCAAGCCTGACCTTCACAATGAAGGTCCACGACCGGAGTCACCTAATCCAAAGAGCGGGGGAACGGGCCACCTCTGATCCCCGGCAGTTACCCTTGGCCTTTTAGCGCTATCATTCAAGATGAAGCCTACCTTCTTCCAGAAACTCAAACCTTCTTCTCCTCATGACTGCTTCTTTGAAGAGCTGGGTTAAATCCCTCCCTACACCACTGCACTTTAATTGGAAAGGACTATCCCGGAAACATGACCCCTGACACGTACGGAATGGGTGACATTGCAGCTTTGCCAAAAGTCTTAGACCAGCTAGAATGAAAGGCCAGAATCCTGGAAGACCTGAGAGCGACTTCCTCATTGGTTGCCCACCTGAAACATCTCGAAGGCTCAAAGATGAAAAGACAAACATCACAGAGGACAAGATTATAATTTATTTCTTCAGAAGAAACCAAAGCAAAATGATACACAGAGCTGTAAAAGGGGCACATCACTGACAACATCCATTCCCCACGTAGAAATTACTACACTACGACAACACAAGGCCATATTTCCAATCGTCCTCAAAGTCAGGCTGTAAAAATGTCATCAAAACTTATACTCAAAGGTAAGCAAACATTTCAGAGCAGCGGTTTATTTTCACAATAGTAATTAATTAAAACACTACAAATCTGGGTCAAGTGTGTCTTTTTTTTGTGGAGGGGGGCACGAGTACACATTAAGATTCGTATAAAATCGTACTAAATTCTCAGTGTTGTGAGCGTCACGATTTATCCACGTTTACAAACAAATGTCAGAATGTATGAAAACCAACACCCAGTGAAAAACAATGATAGTGTTAACCAAATATGGACCAAAATGTCCACCAGAGCTGCCCGAAATTTTCACTTTCCTGCCATTTCAGGGAGTCTTCAAACTCAAAGGTAAACGGAACTTTTTTCCAACGTCAACGTGAGCCAGTGGGAGAGGTCATGACCCTACATCCTGTGAAAGAGCGGACACTCGAGGTGTCAGGTTTGTGAGGGCTACGGAAGAAGGGCGGCATTGAGTTTGGTCGCCGCCCCTCCCGCTACACACCAAGTCACCTGACACTACATCAGGTGTTTGCTTACCATTTAGTCCGCGAGACGCACAAATTGTGGACCGGATGCTTTTGCAATTAATTTGATCACGTGGCTGCGTCATTGAGGTTGAGCGTAATCAGTAGCTTTGTACACATGCAAACAAAAACATGTCAAACAGCCACCTGAGCCCAAATCTCAAAAAACGTCCATCTTGGTTGGTGCCATAAGTTTCCACAATGTAAACTGCTTCATTTAGCCAAAGCAACAAAAACTTGCGAGGCTTGACTCTTTGCAGTTTTTGCTTCACACGCTGCCTTACAAAACCCGTTCAGATTCCTTTGTCCCGAGCTAAGGCTGCTTCCCAGCGAGATAAGCTTGCTTGCTAACCCAAGTAGCTCTTGAATTAGCGCCAACATTTTCTTGTACATGACAAATTCAGGTTCTGCCAATCCCCAACACAAACAAACCAACCAATCCCAAAACCCAGAAGTCCTACATCAAAGATGTGAGGAGCTACAGCGGCTTTTCACCTTTGGCACGACGAGGATCTCGTCTCCATCTCGAATTCTGTACGAGTGGAGCGCCCGGAAGCCGCACTTCAACTCCTCCGGTCCCACGACGGCAGCCATTTCCCGGCTGATGTAGAAGAGCCTAATCCCGTTGTTGGGCAGCTGAAGAAGCGCCCTCAGCTGCTTCCTCAGGTTGCCCACCGTCCACTCCAGGCGGAGGCTTACCGCCTCCACTCGGTCGCCCCAGCGGACGTCCACCGTTGTGCAACGGGGACTCAGATCCACGTCGGCCAATGGGGCCAGTTGACCGTACTTGGATACCAGCTCGTTGTACCTGTAGGAGTCAGACCGGTGAGGCTCAACATTTTGGTGCAAACAGCGATCAGCTTTATATGTATGTGACTAATACTTCAGATTTTTTTTTCTGATTAATGATGAATCTCTGACAGAGCAGTCCAGTCTGACAAATATGAGATCATCGGGTTTGTTTGTGTCTTTAGTATGTCAAACATGAAGACGCGGGGGAACCGATTCAATGGCTTTGCGGTGCCTGATCAAAATTTGCCTTAAAGGTTAAAAATGTCAACGTTGCCACCTCTTCTTATCTGACTAGAACACTCAATATTCCCTCCCCGCTGTCTCCTTTCAATTTCCTTTCAGTCCCTCCGCTTGAGACTCGCATTTCATTTTGAGTCTGGTCACTCCTCTTGCAACTAATCCTTCCTGTACAGCTCGCTGGACTCTTTTCATGCTACGCCTGTTTCTCAATGACTTGCAATGTCACACAAGACATTCAAGCAGCGCTGAACGTCTGATGGACAGATTAACTCAACTCCTACGTCAATCACTCAACACCATCACCAAGCGATCCGATTCAGTGTGGGTCGTCCACAAGGTGGTGCTGTTTGTATTTACGTACTTCCAGCAGTTATTCAAATGAATGTTTTTGGTCAGCATCCAGAATGAAGAAAAAAAAAAAAACTTCCCACTTAAGTTTTCAGAACTAAGAAAATTTAAAAAGCTATAAATATCTACTCGCTAGCTGGTGTATCCGTTTTCCGTGTATCAGAGAAGTCCCAGTACAAAGAAGTCATTGAGCAGGGAGAGAGTGGTGGCATTGTCCCCACACCAAAGGTTAGTCCTGCCCACTCAACTAAACATTTTCTCCAGACCAACTCGAGGAAGCTAAAATATGGAGTTCTCACTGTTTTCGCCAAGTTAGTTCATTTTTTTTTGTCGTAAAGGTTAGCGTCTGCTGAATTGTGTTGCCTTCTACTCAGCTACTTGTTCTTCATTCATCAGCTGTGGCAAAGCTCATTTCTTTATTTAAGTCTTCCTTTGCACCTGTTCAGCTAGCATTAGCATCTTATAGGCCGCTCTGTACTCGGCAGGATGGATATTTCGAATTGTTTTGACTGTTTTTCCTAAACGGTTGGACATGACGGCAACTTGACCGAAGCCCGACATTTCATTTCTTGGTCAAACCTGTGCGGACGTTCCAGCTCC
The DNA here is from genome assembly GCF_059516105.1 of Syngnathus floridae. Taxonomy (NCBI): domain Eukaryota; kingdom Metazoa; phylum Chordata; class Actinopteri; order Syngnathiformes; family Syngnathidae; genus Syngnathus; species Syngnathus floridae. Next base: position 7,433,671 of record NC_142427.1, on the reverse strand, counting down.
GGACACTCCTGGTAGTAACGGATGAAGAACCTCTCAGCAGCTTCCCTGTCGTTGTCAGACACCGCACCCCCGTTCAGCACCGCCACATTTGGCAACCTGCAGAGCGGAGGCACTAAGTTAGAAACAAAATTTAGAAACTGGCATTGGCACCAAAGCTCGGCCTTACTGTGCTAAAAGTAGGCTGCGGCGCTCTTGCGTGTTGTACGGCTTAAACAGCGGAATCCCCATCACTTTCACTTCTTGCAGCTTGGGGAAGAAATTCAGCTTCTCGATATCCTCCCACTCACTCAGCCCTGAGCCACGGAACACGGTGGCCATTCAGAAGGGCAATATGCTGATAGCGCTCCGTCGCTTCTCTCCTGACCTGAGTTGTTGAGGTTGACGCAGCGTAAGTTGGGGAAGAGGCGCTGCAGCGCTTCCCGGGTGTCGCCCACGTGCTCCACGCTGTTGTTGGCCAGCACCAGTTCGCTGAGGCTGGGGTACATCTGCCCGAACTTGCGTACCTCCGCCCAGTCGCGCAGGTGATTGTCGGTGATCTGCAGCAGGTGGAGGGACGGGCAGGTCGTGCAGGAAAGGGACACCTTGTGGTAGTCGTTCAGGCACAAAAAAAGCTCCGCCAGCCTGGGGGAGAAATCAGGAGCACAAATGAAAGGCAGCTTAGGGACACAGTTGTGTGCTCATCGTTCTACTTACTCGGGCGTGTTTCGTGTGAGCGCGTGCACGGTGTCCCAGCTGACGTGCGTGTTGATGAGGACGAGCCGCCGCACCCGAGCAAACACCTCGGCCATGGGCGGCTCCAGCGCGGCGCCGCTCAGCGGGTTCATGCTCAGGTTGAGGAAGTCCAGGTGGGGGACGTTGGAAACAATGGCGCAGATCTGGCAAACCCGAGAAAAATCACATTGACGTGTTGTAATCCATGAAAGTCGTTTGGCTCACCTCGGCCCAGTCGTGGATTTCATTGTAGGACAGGTCCAGCTCCACCACATGGGCACAGAAAGCGGCGATGTCGGACCTGTCGCCCGCTTTTTTGATGCCGCAGTCGTTCAGAACCAGCACGTTGGGCAAGAATAGGTGACCTGCAGATGGGGCGCGCCGGCATTAGGATGAAAAGTGCCTCGGAATCGACCGCCGCTAACCTTTGGTGGGCGAGCCGGGTGGGGAAGGCAGCACCACGACGCCCAGGCCTTGGCCGTACGGGAAGTTTTCCGTGTTGTACTTGTCGCTGATGACCTGCACGAAGGTGCGAGCCACCTCTTCATCACAGGACTGGTCCATTGTCTCAGCCCTAAAACATAGTGACCCTTATTATTTCATGTCTCATTTGAGCACTTTTTATGCACTTGTCAAGTTCATTTCCTCTGAGAAAACTTCATTTGAACTTTCATTGTATGGAGCTCATATTACATTTGGGTTCACGAGGGCCTCTAGGGAGAAGCGAGCTCACGCGGGCCCCAACGCTGGCAGAGAAAAGGGCTCTAAAAATAGCCCATCAGCGTGATCGCATGAGTGACAAGGAAGTTGAAACGTGAGGAGAAGCAAGCGGGCCACGGTAACGCCGCTCGATGACCTTCGACCGGCCACGTGCCCATTTACAGAACTTGTTGAGAGCAAGCCCAACACAAACCCTAACCCTAACCCTAAGCACAGCAAGAGCAAGCCTAACCCTAAGCCTTAGCACAGCAAAAGCGAGAGCAAGCCTAACACAAACCCTAACCCTAAGCACAGCAAGGGCAAGCCTAACCCTAAGCCTTAGCAGAGCAAAAGCGAGGGCAAGCCTAACACAAACCCTAACCCTAACCCTAAGCACAGCAAGAGCAAGCCTAACCCTAAGCCTTAGCACAGCAAAAGCCAGAGCAAGCCTAACACAAACCCTAACCCTAAGCACAGCAAGAGCAAGCCTAACCCTAAGCCTTAGCACAGCAAAAGCGAGAGCAAGCCTAACACAAACCCTAACCCTAAGCACAGCAAGGGCAAGCCTAACCCTAAGCCTTAGCAGAGCAAAAGCGAGGGCAAGCCTAACACAAACCCTAACCCTAACCCTAAGCACAGCAAGAGCAAGCCTAACCCTAAGCCTTAGCACAGCAAAAGCCAGAGCAAGCCTAACACAAACCCTAACCCTAAGCACAGCAAGAGCAAGCCTAACCCTAAGCCTTAGCACAGCAAAAGCTAGAGCAAGCCTAACACAAACCCTAACCCTAACCCCCCCCCCCCAAATAAGCAAAGACATTTTACAAAATATATCCACCGACCTGGAATACAAACAGGCAATGAAGCCAGTAAAAATGAATTACTGTTCATTTGTGCAACTCACTCACTGTGTGAATATTTGAATCTTTTTGACAGTGCGATGACATCACTCAAAGTCCCTCTCTCTTATCCACCATGATCAGGACTATCGGTTTCAGACAAATCATCTCGCAACGCTCGAATAGCTCGAGTTTGATGTTCCCGTCGGCCAAATCTTACCTTTGATGTGTGCAGAGCAAAAAGCAAAGCTGCTTTTCAACGGCGCATCTGATCACATAACCCTGCTGAGAAAAGAAACAGAAAAGTGAAGAAAATCAGGGAATGGGAAAATATGCGCAAACTTGCATACACCCGCCACAAGGCGGCGACATCCATCTTGCACTTGGCATCTTGTCTCTATTTATTGCCTAGATGTGTTTCTCATACAAACGTTCATTTTGACTATGACTTATGAGTGTCATAGTGGAGGTCATTTAACGACGACAGGTCCCGACTTACGCACACGTTTGGGTTGCGTCACCGCTGTCGTAAACCGAAGACTCAAGGGGAAAATAAAACAATTCGTTTTTTTGGACAAAGTCGTTGTTTATGCCGAATTGAAACACGAGTCTGACACGTTTGAGGGGAAAAACACATTTCTCGTTTACACGCAAAAATAATCAAGGCCACGTTAAAAAAAAAAAAAAAAAAAAAAGAACTGGGTTCGGCAGAAGTCAATCTAATGGTGCGATAATCGAACACCAAGACCTGCGCGGTGTTGATAAATATAGTCAAAAGATAAGACAGTCTTCCAATGTGCCTGCTTTCTCAATCAAGAAAAACGACGTAAAAATCTATACTGCTGTTTTGAATTGTGGTGCTTAAAACTACCTTTTCCCGTCATGACATGCAGTGAAATCATCTAATATTCGGCAAGTGCTCTCGAGTCAACGATGTCAACTTTTTAGCTTCGTACTTTGAAAGCGAAATGGTTATTTTTGTGGACATTATGACTGCACTCACCGTGAGCCCCCCGGAAGACACTCGCTATGTTATGTTTGTGTTTTTCTTTTCGCTGGTGGGCTGTCAGTGGAGAACGGAAGTGACGTTGTTTAAATGGCTTTAAACTTAAACGGGGCTCCTCCTCGCGCAATTTTAAAACAGAACAAAACAACCAAAAAACGTGGTTAATGTAACTAAAGTTATGCTAACTAGAATAAATGAATAAATATACCCAAATATATGTTTATAGCCAAATTGTATTTGTTGTTTTTCTTTTCACGAGGCGCGTGTCAGCGTAAAGCCACGCCCACCAGAAATAATGGGCCACAAGCATCACGAAATTTACAAACAAAAGGGAAAAAAAAGACGTGTGCTGATGAGAAAAAAATATATATAAAAAAGAAACATTTAGAGACGGTGTTTTATGTTTGTCTGCTGAGAGTTAGGGTTTATTTGTCCACTGTTGTGGAAATGACGTCATGTATTTTCTAATAGGAGTTTCCTTCCTCCTCGCGTTTAATCAAAACAAAACTAAAAAATGTGTTTTTGCAAGCATTAGTTAATATTAAATCAAAAAATGTTTTCCAACAGCTCTAAAACAGTGACTTCATTTTTGCTGCCGATGTAAACACTGTACCGGAAATACAAAATTTAAAACGGATTTAAACTCGCAAGGTTCTCCTCCTCCCTCAACTTCAAAACAAAACATAAATTCTTGCGCAAGACACAATACATTAACATAAAACAGTGTAACAGCGAAGACTTGCATGCATACTTGGAATAGTCGTGTAATTGACATTTAGAAATAGGCTAATCCTGGTGTTATGTCATTTTATATACTATATTCTGTCACAACAATATCGTCAATAAAACATAAGACATACTACTTTGACTGGTTGTGTCACAAGAATATTTTATCCAAGTTTGTGTGTTGGTTTAGAGGAAATTAATCCAGGTGAAAATGAAGCGAAAAAGTGGGGGTGCCCGAGCAAGCGCTCGCCTAATCCAGAATTATCCTGTGACTCAATCGAGACAGGAGAAAGGATAATCTGTCAGACGCAAAATAAACAAGCAGGGGAACACTATCTGTTCCATTGTAGGTAAAAAGAAAGAATATTTTGTTCCTGTTCCTCTAGCTGTATTTGGACCACAGGTGACAAACATGGCACTCATGAGGTCAGGCTGGCTTTGGAGACAGAGTGAGTACATTGGGTGCTGATGATAACAAACCAAGCGTTACTTATTCTTGGAATGTTCCGTCATGCTTCCCACCGTGTAGCGTCTGTGCTGAAGCGCTGGAAGTTGAACTGGTGTGACCTCTGGGTGGATGGCAGCTTTTGCTTCTACAAGAGCGACAGCCGTCGAGAGCTGGTGCACCGCGTCAACCTCAAGCTCACATGCGCAGATGTGCGCTGCGGCCTAGAATGTCAAGGTAGAGCATTATCGTTTGTCCTTAATGGCAACATGATGCTAAAAGTGTTTTTTTTTTTTTTTTACTTGTCGGGGTGACGCCACCTGAGACTAACCCCCGCGAGAACATCATCGTGGTGCAATTCAAGGACAGCTCAACGATGAACCTGTGCGCCAACAGCGAGGATGAGTCCATGTAGGTATCGCAGAGTTCACCGCAGAGCCCCTTTGACCTCTGTTGCTAACCTAAGCAGCAGCAGCACCTATTGAAACACAAGCAAACTGTCTCGAAGACAGAGATACATTATCGTTCTCGTAGAATGCAAACCGACACAAGAGTTGACTGCTCATTCGAACCTGGTTGCTAAACAAAACAGCAGCACCTACCCCCCAAAAAACAACACCAACTAACATCAAGTATCATCTTAAAATAATGTGCAATAAAATCAGCAAACTATCACCATTTTGTGCTGTTGCTCTTGTTCCCTTTTTTCAGCGCTTGGAAACTGACTATGCTGGAAACCAGAAGGAACCCGGTAAGCTCTACGTTCTTAAGTTTGCTTTTTTAGGGTGTATAAAAAGCGTAACTTGAGATTGCGTTTTTTTCTCCGACAGGTGTTCATGTACGATCCCTACAATGATTCCTATGAGGCCATACCCCTTAACCACTTTCACACATTCTACGTGACGCCAGGAGCAGGAACAGGTACAGTCTGCTCTGTTGAGAGTTCAGAGTCAAAAGTTCTGATGTTCCTACTTCCAAGCAGTCTGAAATGCAGCATTAAAGGCCGGTTTAGCCCAATAAAGTGATTATCATTGCCGTCTGCTCCCCAGGCACCCACCAGTTGATCGTCCAGAGGGACAATGCGTTTGACCACATCGCCATGGGGTTACTGGCAGGCATAGCAACGGGAGCGGCCATGCGCTCCTTCCTCTGGGCGCCCATGTTCTTCTGCTGAGACGAGTCAATTCTGCACCTTTAGCTTAAACATTCATATGAGATCAGAGGCACATTTAGCTTAACAATTCATACGAGGTCAGGAGGCTCTTTTGTAACTTCAGTTTGCTTTTGGTCGTTGCTCCTCATGTGCAATTAGGCTTTCTCCCGTGTGGTAGCTGCTGCTATGTGATTGTTTTTCTGGCTTGTGTTTAAAGTACAAATCATGAACCAAATGCGTTTAAGTGCTTGTTTTTATTATTAGTGATTATGTCTTGGCCCACCATCAAAGTTGTTTCAGCAGTGCTACAAAGATCATGTACAGATTTTGGTGTTATCTTGACATAACTAATTGTCCTACAAAAAAGTTCATTTGAACACCAAAGCTTGTGGGGGACTAACACTTTTGCACAGTGCATCTTCAGAGTCTGCACACAAGTCAAAATCCACTTTTAGCCCTCCTCGTGTACTGGAACATCGCTAGTAAGAACTGGTTGTATCGTTCTCAGCAACTCCTGATTTAGCAAACACAAGAAGCATGATTTCCAGACCATTACCGATTGTCTTTTGTGATTGACACTTTCGGAAAAGCAATTGTTACTCCTCTTTACGCATGGCGCCACTGTGTCCATTGGCTTTGCCGCTGTCTAACTTTCCCTCTACCCGGAGCCTGCGGATCAGGTCGTGGGGACCCTTGCCCATCAGGGCCGACGGGTATCGGTAGGAGCCCCCCAGGCGGTCCCACAACGTGAAGTACTGGCCGTAGTTGTAGTCAAAGAACAGGTGGTGGTCGGTGTGATGCGCCGAGCCATTGATGACACCTGTCATGGCGCTGGGAACGCGGTAGTCGCCATCGTGGATAGAGATGGTCCAGATGTTGACAAAGACATAGAGGACCAAGTAGAGGACCTTGTGGAGCGGGAAGAGAAACGGGTAGATGTGGTACGGGAGACCCTGCATGAAGCCGTCAACCGGGTGGAAGGCGTGACTAGCGAATGGCGTAGGGATCTTCCACACGTGATGCGGCTTGTGAAAGAGCTGTGGACAACGCAGCAGTTTGATGTCAGGAATAGTAGATGACAGATTCATATATTGCTCTAATTACATCAATCTGACATGAATTGGAATACTTCATATTAATCATTTAAAATAGATATTTGAAGAAATGGATAAGTTGAGGGCTAACTACGCCCCCAACTGGTGAAATACAGTACATTATCTCTGTTACTTCAAAATAGAGCAAATTCATGTTCTCACCTTATAAATAAGCTTATGATGTAAGAAGCGGTGAATCCAATAAATGCACATGTCGGTGAAAAGTAGGAAAGAGATCATACTCAGGAAGAGCCCGGTCCAACCTGCAAGTGCACAAGATCTATCAGCACCGATTAAAATCATGAGATTGAACCCAGAAACAATATTAGAACGTACCCAAAGGAGAGTCATGGACATTGTCGTACACTTTGCTGTATCCTCGGACTTCGGCAAAAAACAAGGCCACGGTGGGAATGCTGATCCACGGCAGAGAGGTCAGAGCGTATTTGATCTCCCTCCGAACCTGATTCTGGGGGAGGAAATTGGAAATAAAACAGGGAAAAAAGCAGGTAAAACAGGGAAGAAAGGATGTGAGTACCTCTAAGAAGTGGGGATGTTTCATGAGGTCGTGGTCAAAGACAAAGTAGTAGCTGAGGGCCCCCAAACTCAGGTAGAGGATCGTCGCCCCAAGGTTGGTCACCACCAGGAGGCTTAGGATCTGCCGCAGGGCGCCATCCTCGGCCCACGACGCTGGGTACACGTATGGCGTGAAGACGTAATAGTCGGCCACGTTCAGCACGAGATCCATGGCCGAACCTGAATATGTGTATGAACAATTAAAGTACAGTGGTTAAGTATTTATTCAACAGTGAGAAAGCAATAAGAATAAAATAATAATAAAATATTATTTAAAAAGAATAGCTTGCATTTTCTAATTTTGCCAAATCAAGCTGATTTATCTCTTGTACTAAACATAGGATACAGTCGTATAAAAACAACACACATGATTGTTTTAATATTTTGGATTTGTGTATAATTGTGAGCAAATTCTTCAGACATGAACAATTTTCTTGTCAGTCTAATGCACCAAAGTATACGTTACACAAGCGCAAATATATAAAAAAGCATGACTTAATAATCTAGTAACACAAAATATTAGTTATTTAATGAATAACTGTACCTGGTGTTGGTTACTTTCCTTAGGACAGGAACAACATTGAAAGGTAGAGCTCCGTGCTATAACCAGACAATAACCAATCAATGAAGAGTGGTGAGTGATGTCACCTAAAGGTTGTCCAATGAGCGCCCAGAACTTAGTCACATCAGCTTCGGTCTCTTTCGTGATTGGCCAATTGGGTGATCTGCTCATTGCGAAAGGCTTCCGCGATGCCCCTTGCCTTAGCTGGACCCGAGCTTGAACGCCCATCAAAATGTTACCAAAAAGTCACCTTAAAAGGTTCGCTTCGACACTTTAACTTGGAAAAAGAGGGACCAGCTCCAAGATCCTGGTGGACGTATTTTATTACATATTTTTAGGCTCATATTGTCTACAAACATGGGTCCTAAAAAAACGGAGCGCCGTCCACAAACATTACAATTTAACTTGGCTTCGTGTAAAATACAGTTATGTCACACGGTACAACATAAACTCATTGATGGTGACAAGGGATTACGGCTTCCACTCAATTCAGCCACATTTAATGCCTCCCAGGAGTTGGATTATTATGCGCATTCATGTCGTTTGGGCAACAGCCCTAAAAAAAAACAAAAAAAAACAATGGCATTAAAATTCCACTAGGTGTCACAATTGCTCCACAAAAAATCATATTGCTCTAGTACTGCACAACAAATATGGTCAAATAGCCATGGGGTCAAGCCATTAACCCTGAATGGCATCACGATGACGTCATCACAAAGTATATTAGCCATATGACTGTGATGTAGAGTAATATGCCCTCTTCTGGGTGTCATCATGACTGTGGGCTAGAGTCGTTTTGCCCTGCCGATATCATTGGCACAAATCATCGTAGTCGTTCGACTATGAACTAGAGCTGCAACTGGCGGGATCTTAACGAAAGCTCAAATTAAGTGGGGACTATTATCTTGTCGGCACCAATGTGGCACTGAAACCACCAAATTGAGAGGAAAATGGAGCCCACGGACAAATACTCCCTAAAGCAAAATGTGCAACTCCTCCAGTATCAGACGGAGAGGTTTAGACAGCTATGGACGAAGGGGAGTGAATGTTTCGAAGAGCTCAAGCATTACTACAACCAGCTCAATGAAGAGTGGCAAACCCAGTGGCTGAATAGGGAGGAGACCATAGCATCCTCCCTGAGGAACCTGGAGGTGGACTATATCAAATTGTTAGAGGAATATACCAAAGTGTACAACAGTAGGGAGGCCAATGAGAGGATTCTACTCCAAACCAATGCTGACTTACACAAGCGTAATTTAGATCTCAAGCAATACCACATGCAGCTCAACCAAGTGTGGCAAAGCCGCTGGATGAAACGGGAAAAAAGTATCGCCTCCCAAGTTCAATATCTGGAAGCGGACAATAGGATACTGGTGATGGAAAAAGCCGAGCTGTCTCACCGAATGCAGACCAACGAAAAGATGTTCTTGAAAACCAAGGCCGAATTGTACAAAACCAATTTAGAGCTGGAGAAACTAAAAGCTTCCAAAGATTCTCTCTCCATGGAAATGTCAGACAAGGAGTTGAGCTGGAACCGAGAGAAAGGAAAACTGCTGAGAGAACGACAAGAGCTTCTTGACCAAATCAAGACCTTTGATCACCTGATCCTGCGTGTGGTATGTGTAACATGAGTTCTAGGTCAGATTATTATTATTTATTTTTTATTAAATCACTAATATTTGAATAGGGGGGTAGTCATCGTTTTAAATCCACTGTATATTTGAGATTCTACCACCATTGCTCATGTGCCTGATTTTTTTCCATTCAGGAAATTGCTGTCAGAGCGATGGAGGAATGGACAAAGATGAAGCAAGGTGACAACCGAACCAACTCTGAGGAAAAAGAGTGCATCAGGCAGTGGGAGGAAGCAAGGCAAGGAGGCGATGACAAGCTAGAAGGGAGCCACAACACCAAGTACCAGGCCACTTGTGAAGAGGAGCAATATGTGGAGGAAGATGAAGGAGATGGGGAGGCAGCCATGCAAGAGAGTTATGAGGACCAAGAGAGCGACGACAACGAAGACAGCGAGGAGGAAGAAGAGAGCGATGAGGACACAGAGAGCGATGAGGACGCAGAGAGCGACGAGGAAGAAGAGAGCGACGAAGAAGAGGAGGGCGACGAGGAGGCCGAGAACAAGGGAGGGCGTGACTGCAAAGGCGACGACGGAGAGTGGGAAGACTGTGACGACAACGAGTGGGAAGACTGCGATGCCGACGACGACGAGGTGGACGATGACCGGGAGGAGGAGAAAGAGGACGACGGAGACGAAGGGGACAGAGAATATGAAGAAGAGGATGACCAAGAGGAAGGGCAAGAGGATGAGCAAGACGAGGAGGAAGAGGATGACCAAGACAAAAGGGAAGAGGATGACCAAGATGATGTAGAAGAGGATGACCAAGAGGGCGTGGAAGAGGAAGGCCAAGATGGTGACCGCGAGGAAGGAGATGAAGGTGACCAGGATAAAAACACAGGAGAAGAAGAAGGAAATGACTCAAAGGCTGACGTGGAAAATGCTGAGCAGGAGGAAAACAATCAAGACAATAAAGACGAGAAACCGGCTGAAGAGGAAGGCGGGGAGGGGGCTGCCAAGGAGGAGGAGCTGCAAGAAAACAAAAGCCAGGTTGGAGAGGAGACTAACAAGGAAGTTGAAGAGACACAAGAAGGCCAAAGTGTCAGCGAGGATCCGGAGAAGGAAGAGAGTCCCAAGGAAGAGAGCGGTGCCACCGAGGAAGAGGCGGCTGAACAGAGCGCTGCTACATTAGGGGCTGAAGAGACTACCACAGTGGAAGAGGGGGAGAAGCCAGATGCTGGACAAGAGAGCGTCACGGAGGAGGTCAGTCAAGAGAGTGCCCAGCCAGCCGAGGAAGAAGGGAGTGGTGCCCAGGAAAAAGAGGCAGAGGGCAAGGAAGACAGCAAAGAGGGTGAAAAAGAGGGTGAGAAAGACAGTGGAAAGGAAGAGGGGGAGAGTGTCGCCAAGGAGACGACGGAAGGGGAGCAAGAGAGCGCCCAGGCAGATGAGGGGAGTGTTGCCGAGAAGACACAAGGAGAGGAAAGTGTCACAGAGGCGGGCGAGGAAGACACTGTCAAGGTAGAAGAGAAGGAGGAGGAGAGCAAAGTGAGTGATGATGCAAAGGAGCAAGAAGCGGGTTCTGCTCAAGACCAAGTGAGCCAGGAAGTGGAGGCGGTTGAAGGGGAGGTGGCGACGCTGGCGGCAGTGGCGGCGGCGGCGGTGGACGACATGAGGGAGAGCGCTCAACAGGAGGCACAAGAGAAAGACCAAGACGTAAAGGAGAGTGCTCGACAGGAGCCGGAAGAGAGTGGCAAGCAGCAAGATAAAGACCAAGCCCAAGTGGCCCAGGAAAACCAAGCCCAGGTGGCCCAGGAAGACCAAGGCCAGAGCTTGGTGGAGGCCCAAGACAAAGACAGCGGCCCAAAAGACCAGGCTGAGGCAGAAAAGGCCAAGACGGAAGAAGGAGATGATACCGGGGTGGAAGGGAGTGACGCCAAGGAGGAAGAGAAGAAAGAAGACGCCAAGGAAGAAAGCCTTACCATGGAAGTTCAACAGGTCACCTGCCCGCCGCCGCCGGAGGAGGCCAGAGATGCGCCCAAGGAAGACGTTGCTGCTGACGGCGGGGGCGAGAAAATCAGTGCCGCGGCGCCAGAGGACACAAAGGAACAAGAAGGTCTCGCCATGGAAATGGTGAAAGAGGGCGAGAGAAGGGAGAGCTATTTTGAACGAATGATTAGCCGCCTCACCAAGAAAGACAAAGAGGAGAGGCGAGAGCGGGTCCGGCGGGAGGTGGAACGCATAGAACAGGAGAAGAGGGAACGTCTCCGCAAGGAAGACGAGAAGAAAGAAGAGAAGAGGAGGAGAAAGGAAAACAGGAAGGAAGAGGAGGCCAGGGAGAGGGAGGAGAGGAGATCCAAATAAGAGACAGAGATGACAAGCTTTACACTCCGATGAGGTAGACGCTGCCGTCTCGTGCCTGGATTTGATGAAAGTTGGAGTCTTCTTTTGGGGGGGGGGTCGAGGGGGGGGCAATCACTTTCCAATCTGCCCAGAGGAGAAAAAGAAATCAAATTTGACAACGAGGTAATGAACCCGTGAAGCCATTATCTTAGATAACCCCTTTCAAAGATACTGATGGAAATTCTATTCAACATAGCTGGCTGATTTCTCCATTTGCGAGCTGCGATGCTGGCTTGAGTAACCCTTTCCACCACCTTCAGCTAATAAAGTCAGATGCACCTCATCCGAATAGCCAAAGTTATTTTTTTATCATCCGTGGCTCCACCTCCAATCAACTAAGGCATCCCACCTGGCTCTTAACTCTGACTCCTTGACTTCACAGTCTACATGATACCGCTTTACATCAACAACTCCGTCAAACACCAAAACATTTCCAGATCTCGCAGAACACTTGCTGACTTTATTGTCGAGACACCGGAGAGGGTCGAGTAGGCCCAGAACTCCCACTCACCCTCCTGAAATCCACAACGCTGCGTCTCTTAACATCAACAATCTTGTTCAGCATCACTGTTATGGATTGTCCATGAACATCACTCAATGCTACCTCATAAAAAGGGATTATTCTGAATATATAAAAAACAAAAAAAACAAAGGCCACATTGCTCAAACAGGTTGAAAAGGAGCAAACGTACTTGGAAGATACTTATTTTGGTCGGAACGTACTTGGTCCTTGAAAATACACGGAAATGACCAGTGGCACTTAAATGTTTGGAGACTGCTGCGTTTATTTAATTTAAAAATGTCAAAATAAATGTGTGCGTGTGTGTGTGCGTGCATTGTTGGAACTCAACACTCACTGATGACGAGTTAGCGGTGGTCGCTCACAGAGGACAAATACGAACCTTACTGTCGGTGTCAGCTTAAGATCTTCGGATTGTAGTCAGGAAGAGCACTTGTGATCATTTGACCGGAAAAGGGAGAAAGCGGCAGCGAATGTGATGTTTGCTAAAAACCCTTGTTCTCTCATCATGTGGCCACCGGATCTGTTTGAACCTGAAATTAACCATCATCGCCTGGGGCTTGGAACACATCAATCTTGAAAGTTTGAAATGTGAAGCCCATGTGATATTTATCAGCGTCCCGGATGCGCGTCGGCCTTTATTTGTTGCGTGCCTCCTTGTGTATTCATGACATGAATAATGCTGCGAATGCTAATCAGATGGTAGAGCTGAGAGCGGTCCCAAAGCAAAGCATCCATCCCCCTGGAAAAGCAATCATCCTTCTTAGCGCCAACCGAGCGGCCCCCTAGACAAGATTGCACTTGAGGAGTGCGCCCTCTCCATTTTGCATAGTGCCGGACGAACCACGGGCACTGATTAGAAGCATCCTCCCCGCTGATAGAAGCTTTGTGCCTTGATTTTAATGAACTGCTTCACATTAGCCAGGAACTTCTCTGCACACTTGCCTCTACTTGCCCTCTTGCAGTGAGGATGGAAGAAAAAAAAAAAACAGGCCAAACTCCCGTGGGGGATAAAAATTAATAAATACGGTTATATCTGTAAACAGTCGGCCAGGCTGGGCCGGGCCGGGCACACTCTTGAGCCAAGACAAAAATATTGACAAGGTGTCTGCGAGCCATCATATTATCTCGCCCGGGGTCGCTGCCGGCAAAATAGCCAACGCTGGAGGCAAGCGGTGGCGTGGAGGGGCAAAGATGCCAATGTTTGCACAACTCTGACACCATTGTGGACTGATGTGCCATCATCCGCTCACCACCATAACTTGGCTAACGCTGTTAGCGCGATAATGATCCATTCACATTATGAAATCAGCATGGCGCCAACAGCCACACACTAGTTGCTCTGAAATGGCCAAAAAAACAATGCTGAAAAGGTTTACTTGGATCCGACCAAGGCAACTCGTAGAATTGGCAAAAATGCTTTGCGGGCCTTATTTTAAGCCGTCTTGGTATGTCCTCCTTGCCAGTAGTTGGCGCTACACTGCGACACTTTAACACAATAGCAAATCATTCTTTTTCACAAATTGACATCCTTGTGTTAAATATATTTTCTTTTAACGCATCAACACTATCGGAAATCGAATAACACATATTTGGGGCTAAACGCACGTATATCATCATTGGAGAATGCATCTACCCAGAATTCAAAGCGACACAGAGGATATCGAAACGATGGATCTTGATAAATGCTGGCGCCCCAAAATGTCACATGGTGACCAAATACGGCAGATGACAAGCGCAGATAAGTCAACCGCGTGAATGTGGCGGCGGCGGCATAAATCAAAGCACATTAATGTCTAAGTGACAGTCACATCAGCCCACCCCCGAGTGACACGCACTCATATACGCATAATAATGCATAATAATGATATCCAACACCACAAGTAAATGAATCAACTTAGCAGCTGTCATTTAAGGTGAAGAAATAAGACGTTCACACCAAATACTAAAGGGGCATCAGACCTAGCTTATATTTAGTGTTTGAGTACCTGAGGCCCAAGTCTGGATGAAGCTGGGCCGCACTATTCCACACGGAAGAACGTACAAATATTTTTTCGCCCATTCATGCTTTCGGCCGAGGTCCCCGGTGTGACGGTTGCGTGGTACTCCTGGACAAAAAAAACAAAAAGTGAATTTGCACCTTGTCAAAATAGAAGATAATTGAACCCCCAGGATTTTTTTTTTGCTTCTGCTTTTCTGGGTCTGGCTGAGCTCAAATGTTTAGTTGTAAACAAACAAAAAAAGAGTTGTATTTTTCAGTAAGGTTTCCTAGCATTGGACGACCTAAACATGGCAGCATTTTAAAAAGAAAAAAAAAAGGAAAAAAATGAAGCCCTCGCAAAAAATCCTTCCGTTTCATTTCATTGGTGAGCATTAATTAAGAATCACAAATGATTCCAAATCTAAAGAGCAACTTGGGAGTAGTTTTCCTACAAAAGCACTTAAAGCCGTTGTATTTTTGTCCACCGTTAAAAGAAAGTAAAAGTGGTGCCAGGTCATTGGGCTAAGAGTAGTACGATAACCGCTAACATAGCAGCCGGGCCAAAGGGACACTTTCAGTTCAGAGCTTCTCTCTGCCTTATTGCTCTTGATGTCTTTCAGAGGCTCGCCTGCCTTCAGTCCCAGCGCTGCACCGTGCTTCCTATCACTGCGGCACAGTTGCGGCTGCCTGCTGCTGCAAAAAAAAAAAAAAAGCATAAAAAAAAAAACAAGACCACAATAAACCAAACAGCCAGCCAAATAGGACAGTCTCAAATAATGTCGCTGAGCAAGGTACAGCGGCGCATCACTGGCCAAAGGAGATAAACACTGGTTTTTTGTATCCTACCCAACATGGGCAAAAGTATTGGGACATAGGGCTACCAGAAACTGGAAGAAATTTGGCAACAAAAAATAGCCCCAGGCATTCTTGGAAGACATTTCCAAAATGGAGTTATGTTGGCTTAGCGCCGTTTCGGTTCTTGCTCATCCCAAAGGTGTCTGATGGAGGACTTCTTAGCTGGACTCATCCAAGCGTGTCTTTGCTTTGTTCACTTGGAGTAGAAAAAAAGGAAACGTGTATATATATATATATATATATATATACATATATATATATATTGGAAAGTTCCGTGGTGACAATTTGAGGCCATTAAAGCGAGAGTCTTTCAGGGACTGACTGCATTTTTTAACCTTGAAGTGAAAACATCCAAATAAGCAAGCCTACTGAGAAAAATAAGATATCTCAGGAGAACCTTCATTTTTTTTTTTTTTTGTTAAAGCAAGTGAAGCAGAAATGCCCTCCAGGTCAAAAGGTGAGAGGCTAGCCTTTATCTGAAGCTGTTGGAATATTTTTCCTCCTTAGCATATCACACGTTACATTCAGCGCATTGAAATTGGAGGCCGGCCGAGGTGGCGTGGAGATCCCAAAAATGCGGGCGTGAGGTGAACGCAGGTCCCAGGCGTGCGTGATGAGAAAAACATTGGTGTGATGGAAAGGTGTATCTTATTCAGGAGTGACCGTGGACACTTGGCTTCTAAACAAGTTATCTGAGGTGCTTTCAAAAAAGGCTCCAATTGCGGTTCAAGGGCTGTTTTCTCATGTGTGCCATCCAAAACAAGAGTGAAATTCAAATCAAAGTTTGACGAGCCGAGCCGTCCGTATAATGTCCTCTGATGCCATTCCTCCATTACTCTTTCTAAGATTTGACTCTAAAGCAAGACCTTCCTTTTCGCATCAGTGCACCCGTCAGTCTTCATCTTTCCAAATCGCTACGCCTGGTCATAAAAGGACACGACGTTTCGGGTTATTTTGCTTGCAGAAAATCTCCTTTCATAAATCTTAAAAATATTAAGGCCATTCTTTTGTTTGGACAGGGAAGCTGTGTTTATTTACGCTTAGCTAATCACCAAATTACCGCTTCACAATTTTGTGGGTGGAACACAAAATGTCAGATAATTACAAAATGAAAAACTTGACAACTTGAAGCTTCTTCTTGGAAGAAATGTTCAATATCTGCCAAACTGCTGATTTTGGTTGAGGGTCAGTGGCATAGCTATAGGGGGGTGGCACAGGGGCACTATCCCCCCGCCCCTAGTTTTCATTACCATGGCAACCGCTGACAGAGGAACTTGTTGAGCCTCCCTTAGAGCCAAAAAAATCAAAACTATCAAATGCAAATAAAGTTTTGGATAAATCGGACACGCGGCGGAATGTGATGGGGATGAATGGACCTGGATGTTCTTTCTCTGTCCCCAATCTCTTTTCATTTACCGCCGGCGGTTGGAGGATATGCTGCTCATCATTAATCAGCAAGACAAATGAATTCCCGCCAGTGTGGCGCAAGAGGAAGCCAGAGTAGAAGGAGAAAGGGAGGGGGCGGGGCCTATAAATCAAACCCGCTTTGATTAATTCACCTTGCTATATAGAGGACGTGGCAAATAGGATCAATCAGTTTGAGATTTGGGATTCTTACCGCGTTGTCGCCCGGCTGCCGCTAACTTCGTCTGCAAAATGGTCATGAAAGCTCAATCAGCATATCCGAGAGATCAAAAGTAAAAAAAAAAATCAATTAAGACTATGTCTCAATAGTGGTGAAATAAATGTAGAAAACATTAGATTGAGTTTTTTCATAACACTAACTATGGACAAAGTGAGAAAACAAGGACCGTTCCGTCAAGATTTGATGCACCAAGCAAGCAAGCAAACAAACAAATAAATGTTAGCTTTGCATAAATGTAAATGACCGCTGGAGGAATTAATAGAAACTATGAGAATGAATATCAAAAGGCTGCATCTACATAATGGAAGCACATCAAATATGGATTTGTGCATTAAGCATCCTTGTGTGGTTCAACTAAAGGCCGCTCATTAATCTTGGGCCGGCCTGACTTGACACCGCACATTTGCCCTTTTAAATAGAAATGAGCTGTTAAAGAAGGATTTAGTGCATGTTTTTGTTTAGTTTTACTTGAAACCACTTTGCTTGTGGGAGAGAAAATGTTTTTATTATGACAATGGGGGCAGCGCTCGAGTAGAGACAGCTAGAGAGCCAGAGTCCTTTTCTACAAAACCGGTCGAGCGACCCAGCCGCTTTTTAGACTGAAGATTACGTTTGACCCGAGTCGGAGCGAGGCCACAGTGTGAAGTTTGGCCTTGAGGCTGCTCCTCCTTTTGTGCCCTGCAGCTGCAAATGTGCCCTGTTATCGTTGTGCTCAGAGAGCACATCACAAGGTCTTCCCGGGGGCTAAAACCCGGAGAAAGTTCCATTCCCCGGATTCCCGGCGGACTCCGGGGGTCATCGCGTTGATCGCCGGCCGGGCGCATAGATACTCCACTCGCAGGATTAGGGTGGATAAAACATGGCGAGGCCTCCAATGTCGCCCGGCAAAGCCGCTTGAAGATTTACCATTCCTTCACTGACCGCGACCCTTCGGTTGTATTTAGCCGACGCGGCCGCTAGCTATCGCTTATACAATACATCGACTGACAGTCACCGCCGTCGGAGCCCAATCAAACGTCAGATTGCAGAGCAAAGATGAGGAGCGTAATTGCGGCGACCCTCGTTGCCGTAACGAGGCTCCATACGACGTGTCTGCCCTTTCCCAATCAATAAATCACGCCGGGTGCCGGCGGGGCGACGACCTCTGGCGCCGCTGCTAAATTGCTCGTACTTAAACGGAGCGTCGGTGCAAACAAGGACGATTCCTCCATGTTTCATCAGGGGCCAAATAAATAATTGGTGCCTGTTGCAAATATAACGAGAGAAGTAGCCAGAAGTCATTCGAAATGATGTCCTTGCTGACTTTTCTTAAAATTGGCGCCAGTCACCAATAAGGTGATGCCGACGATCCAAATGCAATTAAAGTGCAGCGAATGGAATTTCTATGCAAGTTGTTGGAGGATATTGAGTAATGACTCTTTAAAAGAGCAACTGGCGTGCGCATTAAACATGCACTCACAAGTTCATTTTCAATGACTGATAGCCGGCCAGCCGGCCGTTCTCACTTTCTAATCAATAGCAGTATCACCTTTACTTATTTAAGATGTTGGCTCATTACGCTGCGCCACGGGCGCTACGAGGAGAGCCCGAGGTGAAAATGTAATTAAAAAGATAATATCTTCCTCCGCGCCACACGTCAGCGGAATACTTAATATAAGCGCCACGGACATTAAATGAGAACGGAGGGATACATTTTTAGAAGAGCTAAAATTCGCTTCTCATCATTATTGACTGAGCTCTAATCAATAAGCGGTCTGGCTGCATTTTTGTTTAGGTGAACAGTTCACCGTCTTCACCAAGAAATCAATTTCCAGAGAGGAAAGTTTTGAAGAGAATTTGGCCAATTTTAATTTTCACTCCAAAAATAAAACGCATATATCTCTGAATTTTGTTATATTGTCATCCAAAATTTCAAATGTATCAATTTTTGTCACGTTTTGCACATTATAGAAAATAAAAAAAAATCTTAAAAAGAAAAAAAATAGACCAAATTTTCTCACTAAAAATTCAAAACATACATCATCATTATCCAAAACATGTTACTCGCTGTTTTTTGAGATATATATTTCATTTTTGGGTTTGAAAAAGTAAACAAACTAAATTTAAATTTGCCTTCTAATCATCATTCAAAAATGTAAGAAAATAACAATGTCAGTTATTTTGGACATTGATATCATTTCTTTTTTATTAAGACAAGAACTCTTCATTGTTTTTTTTCTCTGTAAAAATGTCTATTTATGAACCAATACAAAATGTGTATGGGAATGTGGCTCTCCTCTCCTCCTTTAAAACACATGAACACTTCCCAGGAACAGCTGAGAGACCAAAAAAAAAAAAAAAAATCCAAAGAACAAAACAAAAACAATGAGCGGTGACACAATTGTTTTTTTCTTTTCTTTTTGGGAGCTTCCAAAGGCGGCGGTCGGTCGGTCAGTGTGTTTGAGGTGGACAGTTAATACGACGAAAACTTTTCCCATCCCTGTACACTTGATGTCAACACAAAAGCAGTACTTGCACAACTTTTACAGTGCACCAAATATTAATTAAGAAAAATACAGAAAGCATGTACAACACAGATGCTAAATAGCTCACCAATTTGCCGTCAATTTCCATGTTGGACGTTTTTGTTTTGATGTCATTTAAGTGATGAAGTCACACATGAACCTGAGGGCAGTATTTAAAAAAATGTACTAAAAAATTACATTCTCAACACAATTTTTTGAACTTGAATGGACATTTAGTAGAAAATACACTTCACATACAACCGAATCCTTAAATTTAAAACCCATTTATTTTCACAGAGCTATACGGAATGACTTGTCGGCCATTAAAAAAGAAAAAAAGAAAAAAAGCAATAGGACAAAAAAGATGGTGTTCATCTTGAATTTATCTGAAAACTGAAAAGCATGTCGTTTTAAATTTTGGGAGTGATCGCCCATTAAAAATTTTGGTCAATCCCGTCAATTTTTTTTGTATCTGAAAAATCAATCATAAAACAGATTTACAACTCTTTTAAAAAATATTGAATAAATTTGAGATTAAATACAATTTTTTTTTAATAAATGAGTTCCCAAATTCATATTTGCTGACCATTTGACCAATTTCTTTGCAACCGGATAACTCAATATACTTTGGATTCATTGTGAACAATAATTTTCAATATATTTCATGGGTAAATCTGAAAACAATTTTAACTCGGCAACCTTGGTTAGGTGAAAAGTGTCATCCCTTTTTATCATTTATTGGGAAATATAGATTGAAGTCTCATTCAAAAAAATCAAACCTGCTTCTCCGTGATTCTCAAAAAGCAACATTAAAAACACTAATAATAATAATAATAATAATAAGTTGACCATAAAACATCAAAGTTCAAATTTGAACCCTTTCCTGTTCCCGACCCAACCGCATAAACAACAAACAGTGTCATGGACATATACAGTGTATTCACGCTGAACTGAATCAAAACGGAAGGGACTTGGATCTTATCTGCAATGCACGTTCTAGTAAAAACATCAAGTGGGGGTGGGGGGGGGGTATGCCCCAAACTCTTTCCTACGTTGTGACTGTTTTGTTTTTCTTCGTGCATGATGATATTAAAGCTATCGTATGTAATGAGGAAATTTACCTTGTCAAACGTGCTAGGAAAGTATTGAAGGTGTCCACAAAGTCAGTAAGCAGACTTTCCGAAGGGACGTTAACGACGACATAATTTTTCAGCGATGCCAAAGCGAACCATCCGAAAAAGACCCGGGGGGTTATTTGTTGATGCTAATGTTGCCACGTCATTTCTTGACCAAATAAGAGCAGATGTTGAAAGATAAGACCAAAAGGTCACCGCTGTCCAATGGAAAGCAAAGATTTTTTTTTCAGCGGAAAACACAATTGAAGTTGTCAGACTAGAACAAAAGCTGGACAAAGGTTTTGACGGCGACTCTTTCCAATTTTTCTGATTTCACGTTGATATTGCTTCTATATTGTAACGAACACTCAAAAGTACAGTGTGTCAAAATTCCGAAACAAAAACTGCTTGCGTTAATTGTTGAATTCCCGAAGAACTGAGATTTTGTTGAAGGGTCACTAATATTTCCCCAATGTATTTTTTGTTTTTCTCTGACTTAAAGAAATTTACGGTCGTTTTCAGCGTACTTTAGTGTATTAACTTTGTAAAATTATAATTTGTTTCAAAATAGAAAAAAACATTGTTGTGATTGCGAAATGTTATGAAATAATGTACATTTAATTAGCCATGATGGCTAACTGGTTGAATAGTAATGGAATGTTTGGAATGGAACGGGAGCGATGTCGTTAGGCATGCTGCTTTCTGTGTGAACACATTGACAAACAAACGACAACGTTCGATTGGACCTTGGGTCCGACCTCAAGATGCTCGCGCCATCATGCAAAAATCCCACTCGCGCAACTCAACGTCAGCCGGAAACATTCTGACATTCCTCTGCGTTTCCCTGGCCACTGACAATACAAACTTTTAGTTTCGCTTTGGCAGGTGACATAAAAAAAAGCAACAGAGCGAGAAGAAATCCAGCCAACACATTCATGCAAGTGGAAATTAAATTTAACCAAAAAAAAAAAAAAAAAGCACACTAGCAATGGGGAGCATAGAAAAATAATAAAGTCGTTAGTGTCCCGGAGAGTTTACCTTCCACCGGCATTATGACAATTAGTGTCAAGAACAAATATTTCCAAATAAAGATTTAATGTAGCGCTTTTGTACAAACTATACAAATTAGCTGACCTCGCCATTTCCGAAGACAAATTTGAAATGTTTGATTAAATCCACGTCTGGACAGATTGCAAATCGTTTTGGTCAGCATGTGCAAAATGGGCTGGAGTTCATTCTACATGAAAACAACAGCAAATATTTCAAACTTTCCTACAATGCCAGTGGGGAAACTGGAATTCCGTTGCGTGTCGCCATCGGGACTCAATTAGAAGTCGCTTGGAAAAAGCAGTGGGGGTGGGGGGGGGGATGAAAATAACACAGTGCAGAATATGCAATCAACATAATGACATGGTGGGCATTGTGCGGCCGGCGGAGGTTACCAAGCATGAGTTTCTTCAAAAACAACAAAAGAGATTGTTTTTTTGCTGTCTTTTTTTTGATTATACTCTGACGGTGGTTGGTCATTTTTGACAGGGAGTGCGGAGGTTGAGGTGGGGTGGGGGCATCAACAGTCTACAACTATTCTCATTATTATGTACAATGATATGGTGACGCATTCCTTGCATTTTTCCCCAAGGGGTGGGACAAAACCGAGTCGCAGATATATCACAGTATACTCAATTGTTATGAAGTGTTTTGACGTTAAAGAGGAAGCGGTGGCGGTAGTCGTTGGGGACGAGCGGGAGGGGGGGGGTGGCTGTCATTTTTTTTTGTACCCTCTACAGAAACCCAAGGTGGGAGCTTGTGAACGCCACGAAAAAAAATCCGAACAAGGCACAGAATTTTCTGCAAACGGTCGGGGACTCGACAACATCAACAAGAAAATAAACATGTCGTTAGGTAGGTGCTGAACGGTGAAGCTGTCTGACCCCCCACCCCCCACCCCCTGCGTCCTCCTCTTGTCCGCATCCTAAAAACCGTCCTTTGATTTCTTTTCCCTACAACACATAAAACATTCCAACCTACATTTGCGGACGAGACTAGACAAACTGCTTTTTTTTTCTCGCGACTCCCACCCATTAAGGTGACCATTTCAGATCCCCTCTACCCCCCCCCCCCCACCCCCAATCCCCGAGTCCCCCCAGAAACAGCCGCGTCCTAAAGAGGACGCTGAAGGTGTCGGGGTCCTGCTTTGATTAGATGTAGTACTCCTTCTTTTCGTCGGAGTTGGTGTGGCCGCCTTCGGCGTTGATGATGGCCGTGTCGGCGTCGGCCGCGTCGTCCGCCCCTTTGGCTTCGTGTGTGAAGTAGGTACCTGAGGGAGAACATTTCACAATTACACATGAGGACACACCACGTGACCGTATTTCCGAAATTCCCGTTTAGCGGGACCCATCTGGAAATTGGGCAGAATTTTCCAGCCCTTTATACTCCTAGTCAGCGACTGCCTGCTGCTCAGATGACACCAAAGATTAAAAGGAGCCTGCGGCACTTGATCATGCTAATCTCCCAGCATGTGGTGAGCCTTGCACCTTGGAGATGGACTTCTCCGGTGGCTCTGAACTGACCTTGCAGGGGTCAACGGAAATTGAACCGGCGGGCCACTTGGAAACTCACTGAGCAGATTTTCCGACAAAATGAGCAATGATGCCATTTTCAAGTTGCTGATTCCACCTTTTGACCATCCATGTGGACAGGAAGTGCAAATAGGGTATGCTTGACACCTTCTTTTTTCATTGTCATGTACACCTGACCTTCCACCCTTGGAACTCATTAGGGATCGCCAACGAGTACCGTCTTCATACCAACCATACATCTTTGTGACCTAGATTTAACCAGCTGCAAGAAAACCACATAGGCAAGGGGTTCTCGGAGTTTTTGTTTCCATTCAGAGACCCCTGACAACACAGGTGTCAAACTCAAGGCCTGGGGGCCAGATACGGCCTGCACATCATTTTATGTGGCCCGCGAAGAGAAATTGTGCATCAAATTCGTGTGTCATTAGTAGAATTTACAAATTGTCTTCACTTTTAATATTATCTTTTTTTTTTTTTTATATTTGACCAGGTTTTACTCATCTAATTTGAAAACATGTTATTTGTCAGTTTGTTTTGTAGCTTTTACTGTATATAATATGAGATGCTCATAAATTTATCATAATGACCCTCCGAAAGAAGCTATGACTACAATGCGGCCCGCGAAAAAAATGAGTTTGACACCCCTGCCTTACAAGAATAACTTTTTTTCCCCAATTGACAATTGAATATAATCCAATTCAACAGATTATATCTTGAACGCAGCAGAGTCCACTTTTTGGATTGCACTAAGATTTGGTGTCTAGAAGAATCAGTTGTCAAACCCTAGTAGCCACCAAATAATGGTAGGCTGATTAAAAAGTTACGAGCATGACTGGTATCTGTATATGCCAAGTCATTGACTGATATGGGTTACCTTTGTGCCTGGCGAAGTAACGTCCCAAGACGATGAGTAGGCAGAGCATGGCGAAGACCACCACAGCCACGACTCCCCCGATCACCGCGTGGTCCACCGTTCTGGGGGCTCCCTCGCCGGCTCGAGAATCTACGACAAAAAAAAAAAAAAAAAGGAGCCTCATTAATTGTATTAAAAGAACACAGAGGACAGAGAGAAATGGCTATGCTAATGTAGGCTTTAACAATTCACATCAGGAGAATATCTCATGAAAAGAAAAGACGGCTTTCCACAAAGAAAGCCAGTCACATAATCACTGCGTGCGGTAGCTTTGGTGGAGAGACAAACGGCTTTATCTGATAATGACTTTAAATCCAATCCACATCTCAGCTAATCATCCATCTTTGTAGACCTCAACCATAACCAAACAACTCAAGTGCTTAACCCTCGTCTGCGTGTTGTTTTTTTTTTTTTTTTGTTGACTAAAAGCTCCTTCTGATTTGAGCCTATCCCAGTCGATTTCAGTCAAGCACAGGTCATAGAGACAAACAATCATTCAATTTTTTTTCACAGTGCTTTCTGGTTCCCAACTTCTTGGCTATCGTTTTTTCTAAAGACTCTAAAGGGAAATAAGGCCATGAGGGATGCTTGCCATCAGTTGTTAGCAATCTGTTCACGTCATCCATTAGCTGTAGTAGCTGGCTAACCCCCTTCCCACTGAGGGATTTGCTGGAGCCGGGTCCAGGAAGCAGAAGGACCAGGCCACATTTTACTAATGAATGCCAGAAACGGAAGAGAGAAAAATGATGAACAACATCAGCCAATATGGGAGGGCCGACGCCACACTTGACAAAATTGTTCCCCCCAGGTGAATCCAAAGGGCTTATTTTGACTTTAGATTTGGCTTTCAGCGCACTGCAGCGGCTTCAATTAAACCGAGCGGAAATCCGTCTGACATTCAATTGCTTTTAGGCCAACTCTACGTTAACATTGTTTCCTATTACGATGTTAATGTGGACTCTGGCCTACAGGGAACCAAGGGAAGGGACATATACGGTGCATTTAAGAAACGGTAAAGACGCCATTGCGTGACAATAAAGTTTGTCTGAATGTCATATTTAATAAGGATGCGGCTGGAAAACATTTGCTGTCATTTCCTGAAAGCACTTGGCCCACGATGAAACCATATAATGCAATTTGCATGTCATATCAGTGAGCGTCACTTATGAGCAATTACTGTCACTCGGCGCAAGACACTACATTTGTGGAAAGAACTAGCTTAAAGTTAAAATGCTTTCCACAATGACTACAGCTAGCGCTCGGGGGAAACGCACTTATTGCCTTTTCATCAATGTCTTCTTTGGGAGCAGAATGACGGGGGCATTGCCATTCCAAACAAACCGTTTTGTTTAACTGCAGTTGAAGGTGAAGAGGAAGAAAAATTTTGACATCATTTCCCCATAGTGCCATTTAGACGATGTAGGTGAACAGGACAGATGGTCATTAACATTGATTTTTGGCTTGAGGGATAGTTCCAGTCATTCAGATGTGTACTGCCACAACATCACTCCAATATCCTCTGCATATATTTTTTTTTGCTTAGTTTTATTTTTCTTGGTTGGTTACGTGCGCAAGCGAGGGTGGCGGTGAACTTTGCAACAAGCAGCAGTTTGACAGATTATGAAAAATTCCTTCAAAAAAGGTGAAGTTGACTAATGACACCAAGAGAATGTGTTTAGCATTAGCTTCCTCTTAGGCCAGCCCACTATTTTTATGCTAACATCTAATTTAAAACACCTCAGACTGGTTGATGTAACTAGCAGTGAGCTTGCCGAAATTACAAACTTTTAAACAGCTTATATCAATATGCATATATTTTTTATCCTCTGCCAAGAAAAGCCCAAAACTAATATTATTTCCGCTTTTTTGGGGTTTGACATGAAATCTATGTATCGTATGAACTGTTTCCAGGTCAAACTAAATTGTCATCTCCAGTAAGGTCTCCATTTAATATACGTCTGAAAGACAAACGATTAAGCAGGGCAGTTCTCCAAGTGTCCACGGGGATAAACAGAGAGAGTGGCAGCAATGCAAGAACACAAGTGCCAAGGTGGAGGATCTCATTTTTCATAGGACGGGCTGACAGGGGCCTTGATTTGAGACTGAGGAGATCTCCTAATTGGATCTGCTAATCTGCTAATTAAGCATCGGTGATTTGGCTGACGTGCTCGCGCGCTGCCGTCGCCAGATAGAGGGGCAATCAGCGAGTGGCGAGTGGGCGGGCGGGGTGTCATAAGAGCACGTTGCCTTGTCAAGATCCACTCTCTCTCGCCTAAAGAGTAAATGTAATTAAAGTCGCCAGCAACCTATTCATTGAACCTATTTGAAAATGTCACCTGGAGCTTCTCCTTTCGGGTGGTGCGCGCCGCGACACGATGCGACGCCGCTCTCATATAGAGTGACTTTTTTGCATGACGTCAGAAGGTGCTTTAATTAGGGGAAATGCTGGCGAGAGTTAAAAGTTGGACAATTGTTTAACATTTGAAGACAATTAAAAAAACAATGACATGCCTTTGGATTCTGTTTCTGCCTATTCATGCTTACTCAGCTTCTTTTGTTTATTGCATATTTCATGGCTGTATGACCTTTGAAAAAACATCAGCGACCTTCCCTTCCGTACCAATTTAGTGGTTCTTTTTAATAGATTTTTTTTTTAGTATAAATTGATGTTTTCTTTCCATCTCAAAGCAAAGCAAACATTCAAAGTCATTCCAGGAATAAACCAACAGTCCATTAGCACTCGAGGAACCGTGTATCTTTTCCCTAATGGACTCATTTATCATTTGTCTAATCAGGGCCAGTCTTCATCCAAAATGTAATATAATTATGGGCTATAAGCGTTCTCGGGATATTGCGCCGTTTCTAGGCCGCGGCGAGCTCGATAAACACCTTCTAATAATGGCTTTTAGTGGTCTCGGGAGTGACTTACTCCGACGCAACGAGGACTTGCCGCGGCTCCCGAGGCCAAATGAGTTTGTGGCTCATTGCGGCGATGTGCATCAGTCCTGTTAATGGTGGGCAGGCGGGAGTGAGGGGAGGGGCTTCTCTCAGGTATGATTATCAACCCTCGCAAAAATGTAACCTTCCCTATCTTTCCGCTGTTAGCGAGCTGCCTATAAGTGGACTGCCAGGAAAATATCCATTACGGAGGCCGCTTGAGCTAAACGTCACTTGGGTGCTCACACTTAGCTGACTTTTCTCCCCAAGAACTGAACTTAAAAAGATGCGAGTGAGTAAGGTGACAATCTCAAGAATGACAAAACAAAAAAAAGAATTAGACGGAATTGAGGACATTGTCCACTGTCTGCATTGTAGCAACACAGTGAGGCCGTGTTTATTGTGGTGCCTGGCAAAACGACATGGAAGGTTTTGCGTTAACACGCGTGGCCGCCAGACATTCGCTGTGCCCGGCCGGCTATGGGAAGTGTGCCAACTCCCCTGAATGAGAGAAAAATGGCTGCATTTGAATGTTAGCAACAAACAGCCTATGGCAAAATTCTGCGTTCGACCTCTCGGATGAGCTTTTTCATTAACTTTTCATGCCTCCCCATTTGAATGAGTAAACAACTGACAGAACAATTTGTCAACTTCATTCGAACCGCACCAATACGTGCTACTACCGACAATCGTTTTACCAAGTAAACACCTGCGGAAATGAGCAGTTCCAAAAAGATTTACTCGGTTTGATGTTGCATTCCTCTCGAGACCTAAACAGCCTTTAAAATACAAATCCTCCATAATACAATATGTCCACTTTAATACTAACAACTTTGGCTTTGTCAGCTGTAACAAAGAATGAAAACATCTGGCCCCCAGCGTGAGGCGTTCAATGCTTTCACGTTGTCGACTGGCAAACCCGGACGCAGATCCGATGATAAACGAGCGCTTTTATGCGTGCGCGGGACAGCGGCTCCAAGTAATTTCCGAGGTAATACGGCTTACTGGAGCATTACGGGCCACCTGAGAGGAAGGAGGCGCGTTATGCCTCAGAAATTAGGCTTTCGGGAAGTCGGTGTAAACAAGCCACAATCAAGATAGGCGCTTTATTATTAGTGTCGCCGCGCAGCGCTAAAAGGCCCAGCTTGATTATTGACACATCACAACACAAATGCATTCATGTAATACATTGTCACATGCTGTAGCGGCTGGGGCTATTTTCATTGTCGACTAAAAAGCGGGCCAGCTGAATCACGAAAAGCCGATTTTTCTGATAACAGGGTTTGCCCTATGTATGATACGAACGAAACGCAAAATAGCAAATTGGCTAGATGATGTATGGAGGATTTATTTTGGGGGGCATAATGACTCGTCAGGAACATTTCAAAAAAATAATTCCAAAGCATTTTTGGTGGCGCACAAACAGTTGGCAAGAACGCCCGCAGGTGTCTCATTTGCAGCAGGTAACAGAAGCCGCGCGACAGATGGGCACATTCGACAGCGGATGGCAAATCCGGAAGCGTCTGCTTGCTGAAATGATCAAAAGTGATGATTGGCACGAAAACCATTTGTATGCGGCGGTTTAAAAAAAAAAAAAAAAAGAGACTGTCGGCTGCTGATGTCACTTTTTTGCCTTTAGGTATGAATTCATTTGTTCCTTGACCATCCTCAAAGCCAAGAAAAAATAATTTCCCAACCGCTGTAGAATGCAGTAAGATTAGTTGTTCACTGCAGAGGATAAAGAATATACGTATGCCTAACCCGAAACCAAATACTCCATAAAAAATAACTAAAAGTAACACTAAAACTGTTTCAATGATTAGACCAATATATCTACTCTAAAAATGAATTAAAACTAACTGGATCTTAAAGACAAAAGTCAAAGCCAAATACAAAAAAAAAAATCCCAAATCAATTGGAGAGATTGTCGAGAGGAGAGGGAGGAACACTCCTCGAAAAGCATGTTTGCTCATCCTCCGTGTTGTCTCACTGCTGTTGTTAATGGCGTCCCGGTGTTCAAAATGTCTTCCTGAGAGTCCCGCCGAGCTGGGCGGCCATTACGGCGCACTCTCTCCCGAGTCTGGCGTTTTCCGTCCTGCGGCGCCGCTCAATTATCTGGGCTACTTTCTCCCGCTTGCTGACAGCCGTGTTGACAGGTGTGCGCTAGCTCCCTCGCCAACCCTCCCGCCCAACCCTTGCAGATGTGCTCACCTCTCCAGACAGGAAATTAATCGGCTCCGAGCTAGCCGTCAGCTACGCTGGGAGCTGACATCTTGCGCTAACGTGCCCTTTTGTTTAAGAGTGAGCAGATCGAAGCCGGAGAAGGCGAGACGTCATTGGAACGCGTGCTGATGTGCTGCTAGAAACCACCAAAATAATCGCGTATAAACAGCATGCTCCACAGTCTCCACTTTGCTGCACCGCATAATTCTATACTGGAATAAAAATGGCCAAATAACCACAGTCGCTAACTTGCAGCAGTATTATCATCCACAGTCTCCTCTTTCCTGCAGCACTCTGTTTTCTTTGTTGCCCACAGTCTCCTCTTGGATAAAAGTACTATACACCACATTGGCCACTTAGTTGCATTCTTTTAACATTTGAGGATCCACCGAAACAAACGTATCCACACATTTGTTAACATTTGAGAAAAAGCTGTTAGAAATTAGCATATTAAATTCTTCATGATTGTACTCCACAGTTTCTACGATCCAATATCTGTTTTCTTCTGACCCTCAGTCTCCTTCTGGAAAAAAATGTGCCTTGTTGCTCGCAGTGCTATTTTAAAATGGAAAGCTGGACGCTTCTGTCCCTTCACGTCACCGAACAAAATGGACAAGGTGGCCGTTCCGTGTCAGTCCCCTGGTTCCTCAAATCACAACAAGCTGAGCATCGCCATGGCAACAAGACTTCTGGAGTCTCAGCGGTCAGCGCCGCTCCGACGCGGTGTCAGTCACGGGTGCAAATGAGTGACATAAGCAGCCTCCGCTGTACACACTGAGGTGATTCATTGGCCTAATGGAAGCCTTGAGCTCCAAATATCATACAGAGTGAAAAAGGAAACAAGGTCTGTATTTAGTTTGGCGGCATTCAATGCATATATAAAATATGAATAATAGTGATTTACATTTTTTGCTATGGTGTCCACTATTTTTGTGCTGAGGCCAATGAAAGTAATACTTTGGCACCATCTTTAACTCATTGATGTCTTTCATCCGCGTTTGAGATGTCCTGTGCTCCTTGAATGCATGATACAATTTGCTTTAACATTTATTATATTCAAAAAAAGAATGACTTCACGACCAAAACATGTCACAGACTTGTTATAAAGATGACAAACTCGCGACATAATTAGCATCATAGAAATAAACGGGAGGACGAGGAGCTGGGGGGACGAGTCCAACCATTTGCACGTTGACATACTTTAATAAACATGCAGCGGATGCAGGAGAAAACCCCCCAAAATAAAAAAATAAAAAAGAAATAATAAGAAAGTAGAGATACCAACCATGAGCTGCAGGTTCAGTGCTGGGCGCAGTGTCTGAGTGAGCACACAAGGAGAGGACATGGTGGAGGACCAAGAGGGAGGTGTGGAAGAGGAGAAACGGCATGCAAATAAAGGAAGGAAGGAGGGAAGGAAGGAAGGGAGGGAGGGAGGGAAGAAAACAAATAACAAACATAAGCAAGCATTCGAGAACAAACGACAAAAAGACAACAGGCTAAAGGGAAGCAACACGCGCACACGTATTGCTGTGTCTGACCAAAATTCATTCAGAATTATTGTGTTGTGTCAACCGTTTGATGACATTGTAACTTTTTAAAGCCACTGATTACGATGCCTACATCTGAATGCAAAAAACAAACAAAGAAAAAAAAAAACTATATAAAATCCAAAGTCCGCATGCAAACTAAAGCATCTGATAGCAGAAATCTAAATGGGACTAGAAGCGGACCATGCGGGACTCCACAATACGTTGCCTATTTTGACGCGAGCCCTTTGCCAACATGTCGCACGCCGATAACGACACGCCCATCCTAATTCTAAACGCATGAATGCATTAGATGACACTCAAATGCCAACAGCGTCCCCCGCTGGCAAACGTGATGACTTCTTTACATCTGATGGCTTTTCCAAACAGAGCCGCCTCCTCCATTTGGCTTTCGTTTTGCCATTTCCTTCCATCTTCTTGAGTGTTTTCCACCTCCCGCAGAGCTCCGACTGATGGAGAAGAAAAATGTCTGGCTTTGCTTTGACAAGGGCCAGAGTTTTGTTTACAGGCTCGGAGCTTTGACGGGCATTAAGTTGTTGAGTAGTTGCGCTTTTGCTCCAACAATGAATAGATTACATCTGTGAGCTGCTGATGGTGTAAAACACGGCTACCCCGAAGAAGACGTGTTTTCCATCCCGCCGCTATACGACAAAGCGAGCTAGCGACCCAGGTCCCGTATGCCACATGACGCCATGTTGGATGCTTGCAATTTACCTTAATCGAATCAGTTCGAGTCGACTGACTCCAATTTGAAAATGGATTGGCGGAGGGGGGCATCCTTCATATTATTTTCGCCTTTGATACAACGGAAGCGTGTGAAACCCCCCCACCCCGCCCCCTTGTCGCCAGATGGTGTTTATGCAATTGAAGACCCTGACAAAGGCAATAGATATTTATTTGCGACTTCCTGACTGCGGCGAATTGGTTCATCAGCCTCGTTTAGGCTCTTCCATCAATTAAGACGCCACGCCGGCTCACCTCCAGATTGTCTGATTTGCATCGGACGCACATTCATAATCTATTTCCTTCAGCTGGCAATTAAAGGCCATTGTTCGCCCTGGCGGACTGCTAAATAAGGCGATGATTTGTCATATTGTGTCGATGGCGACGGGTGGGTGAGGTCAAGAGAGATCGGACGAAAGATGAATGCTGATTAAGGCGGAAGGGTCCTTGTGTCGCGAATGTACACTGCGTTTGCGGTGAAACTGCCGTTTCGAATGTTTACGAACGTAAAGGTGTAAATGGACCTCGTGTTGGGTCCTGGGAGGTGCCTAAATGGAAATCCCTGTCATGACCTAAGAAAAAAAAAAATTGCAAAATCAATAGTTTTGACATTTGCCAATGTTTTTACTTGAAAAATGTGCAAAAACAATCATTTTGACATTTGCCAATGTTTTGACTTCCCACAACCTGCACACACAGAGACGCACTTAGGGACCAAGTGTTGGGGTTGTATAGATTTTTAAAGTGCTCCATTTTGTCCGTCTAATGGGAAAGTGATGGCGGAAAAAAAACCCTCAATAGCACTCTGATAGATTCATTTGGCAGTCTCTGATCTGTGAAGCCCCGCTGTGGCTAAATGAAATCAACTGGCAGAGTGTATTATGGCCATATGAGCCCGCTGCTGCTTTCAATCCATACACACAGTAATAATCATAGAATGCCCCTGGTAGCGGCCCGTGAGGACAGGACATCTGGCGCAAAGTGTAAATGGGTTTGGCTTCCCACTGAAAACATTGGCGCTTCGCACACGAGAGCTTGCGTTCAATTGGGCGGCGTGCACGCGCGCATATCGAGCGGCCGCGCAGATTGTTCATTGGCCTTTTTGGAATTTCAGGCATAAAGTCTACCGTGTCTTGAGGATTTACTGTGGTGCCTTTGAGATACAAGTACAAGATGTCATCCGGTATTTACTTTGCTTTGACTCGAGAGCGAGCTTAAGATACGTTCAAAAAGGCAACTTAAAGTGAAAACACACAAATCTAATTCGACTCAGTTTGATCAGCTTAAGCATCTGATATTTTCAAATGCAAACTATGCAGAAGCATTGACTGAGTCTTATAGTCTTTATCCTCTGCAAAGAGCTGCTGAGATGTTGACACTGTACCAAGGGCTGCATGTCTTATATTGCCCTCTAGTGGCCAAGACGAAAAGCAGTTCAACTCAAGTGTGAAAACTGTTCAATTGTCCTCAAGTTGATTAGGTCGACTACACAAATAGATAACAGTTACTCGATTACAATGGAGTACAGCAGAATGAGCATGACTTGTGTTTTCACTCACGGAAGCAGCACTTCAACAGTTTAGGCTTGCTAGTCTTCTTGAACTACTTGGGGCGGGGTACGGTTACACTTCAGAGACTCCACATTAACGTGAAGTCAACTGTAATTATAATAGGAGGAACGTAAAGGCCACCCCGCCCCTTCCCCTTTTATAGTGGAGCAAAGAAAGGGCTGCCGGCATTGTTGTTTTTCTAAATATTGCTTTCTATTTTGCAGCGGTATGACTCCCCACGGACTTATTAGGCACACGAGTGCAATCATTTGCGAATCTCGCAGTCAATCAGCCCGTCGGTGTCGACGAGATAGGAGTCGGAGCGAGTGGCTGGATGCCTGGCGCCCAGGTGCAATCAATGCCCCCCACCCCCCCTCCCCGGTGCAGATAGGCATTCCTTTTAATCCAATCGAACGGCATAATCAAGCACAATGGCCGTGATTCGCGCCCCGGCCTCGTGAGATTTGTTCCAATCGAGCGAGCTGTCAGCCGAGCTTTTGATTGCGTCGCGCACAGCTCGGGCTGATGAAGAAAGTGGCGATATTTCTTCCATCTCCGGGTGTGCACTCATAACAGCCCGGAGTTTGATTTCCAATGGAATCGTTCGGAGTCGGAATCGACGATAGAAAAAGTCGAGGGCGATACTGTACCTTGATTGGCTTCGGGGTGGAGGGAGGAGGAGGAGGAGGAAGTGATGATGAAGATGGTGGCAGTGGTGGGTTTGGGGGTGGTGGTGGGAGCATCTGAATGAGAAGACAAATACATGACAAACTCACAGGGGGGCGGATACAAATGAGTGCACCAAAAGAAAAATATGAAATGCGCCCGCTCGTACGAGGCCGGGCCGGGCCGGGTTGCCTCACAGCTTGGCTTTTTGCCGACTCGGCGCAGCAAGACGACGCTTGTTAGGAGTGATTAAACTTCTTAATGAGCAACGTGCGCTGCCGTCTTGACAGACAAATACATTGGAGGTGATCAGCAGGATGAAGAGTGAAAGAGGAGAGGGCCAGGCCAATGTTTGATGGCATGACAACAACACGAGTGCATTCAAAGATGAAGGGAATAGCCGACGACAAACAACACACAGCAGGCGCCATCAAGGAAGAAAACACATCAGCTTGTTGTGAACAAATGACTTGGAAGCGGAGACTCATTAACTTTTGTTTTAAAAATAATTTGAAATAATGGATATCTCCGGGGCGCTGCCGACTCCTTCGAAATGTCTTTATAAAACCACAAAATTCTTCGAAAAAAGTCTGATAATCATTCAATATGTTCCCTGTGGCGGAAGGAAGAAAATGCTGGAAAAAAATACCCCCCCTTCCAAAAATAATAGTGAAGAAAAAATACCCAAAAGTGAATTTCCAAGCATATTTTAGGGAGAGGCAATGCCCCCGCGGGCCCCCCACTAGCTCACCTTCGTCAGTTGAACACGTGTAAGTCGAGGACCACCTGTATAGTTAAATTATTTTCCAGATTAACTGCAAAAAGTCACTTTTTTCCCCCCAGCAATCCTCAACGGTTTCCAACACGATTATTTGGACTGCCAGTTTGAGGCAAATTGAAAATAATCACCTCCCAAATTTGCATGGAGGTGCTAATCAAGTTAATAAAGGTTACAACGCCGTGGGTAAATGTCTCCGACGAGTGTAGCGAGTTTGTTTTTCATATGAAAGTGGCTTGTTGGCCTCGGGGCGGATATGCTCCACGTAAATCTTGAACAACCACCACAAGTGAGTCAAAGAGAAGGCGTGCCCGGAGCAGCGGCACAGATGAAGAGCTTCGAGTGAGCCGGACACCATTTTAATTCATCGTCAGCCGTGTGCGTCTTTTAAAGTCAACCTTGACGAAAACACAAAGAGGGGAAAATGGGTCCGCTGGGTCGCTAGTGTGCTGGCAGACAGATTCCAGCTTGGGGGCGGCGCTGTCTAATTTGTTTGATCCTGTTGTCAAGTGCGTCGGGACTGGCAGATGTTTGGGATCATCAGTAGCCCCTTTTTACACAGCCTTGGTGGAAAGCTGGCAGAGAAGAGCTGGTCACTTTCAGACAGCTGCCACAAATTCCCACAATAATGGCAGCAAATTCATGCAAACGCCACTAATGAAGTCCTGAGTCCAGAATTGAATCCTAATTACGCCGCTAATGATGATTTCAAACTGGCACTTTTACACCTCCGCAAGACTTAAGTGGCTGGCGAGACGATGGGGGCACAACTCCCGAGAGCTTTTAAAACGAAGGGGAAATGTAAAGCAGTCCAATAAGTAAGACCCGGGAGACAGACGAGAAGGGAGGCGACCACGGCGGCGGCGGAGGGAAACTCAGTTATTGGACGCCAGTAAACAAGCCGAGAGCCTTTGGCTGGTGGCGAGAGGGGAAAGCCTAATGGTTGTGTTTTCTCACCCCTGCGAAGTCGGGGCCATTCGGCGACACCCCGCGAGCAATAGCCCAGGCATTCTGTTGGCCCGTTAACGTTGTTAGTGTCAGCCGGTGTTGTGGTGCTCTCCATCACGCGGGGGTCACAATAGGCTGCAATCCGACGTATTAGAGGGGCCAAGCCGCATTTGTTCTGGAGGCGCCCGCTGCACTTTATCATTGAGTTACACGGGGTTGCCTTGCTATTGTGGCTCCTATGCAACAAATGGCCAGAGAAAACAAAACAAAAAAACAGGTCACGACAGTGTCTGTCCTGCTGAAAGTGTCGACTCATTTTTGTTTACCAAATTCACTTAATTTGAGTTTTTTTTAGTGTCTTTGTTAGTTTGTAATTAGGGCCACTGGCGGTGCTAGGATTTTTTTTTTTTTACTGTGGAGCCGGCATAGGGAACCCGAGGATATCTCAGGGGGTCCTAAAAACATTTTTTTTTTTTTTTTACAAACCCCAAAAACTTCAAAAATGCTGATGGTGATTAATTATATGCACCCTATGAGGGATGGGTCGGAATGTGGGTACAAATTCACAGAGAAATTGGAAAATACCCAAAAGTCTATTATTAAAATACTCAAAAGTCAATTATCTGGCCTGGCACCCGTGGGGGTTAAACCATATTTCAGGAAGGGGGGAGGTGGGGGGGTTATTGCCTCCACTGCAAGACCCTCTAGCATCGCCAGTAATTAGAGCCCAACCAATTAATTGCCCTGCCAATACTGGCATTTTTTTTTTTTAAACACTCGTATTAATTTTATTCCATTTACAAAAATGCTTTTCACTTTTACTTTGTTATTTTGTTTCTTTTCAATCACTATCACAACCTTGGGATGGATATTTCAACTCTCGCACGTACAGCGGGAACCCTGAAATCCGGCCGTTGTTTTGCAACCAACACTTCATATCATCACTTTAGGCATCTTTATTTGTTTTGGAAATAATGTGATATGTTGTGTTCGTGGGGGGGGGGGGGGGGGGGGGGGTACTACAGGTGGTCTAATCTAATGCATTTATGCATCCCGAGATAGATGCTAATGTTGTTAGACTTTGTTTTTGTTGCCAAATGTAGCTTTTACATAAACTACATTGCTGTTTTGCTCACTATGGGGTGGGTGACGTGTGGGTGGATAAAGCGTGCTACCAAATTAGGACCTAGTTAGGGACTGCGGTACATACTATTATAATATTGCTACTATTATGAAAACTTGACGGGGGGCAGATAGAGAATGGCCGCAAAATGTAAAATCGACTGCATCCCATCAAATGGCCTTATTGGAGATTTGCACACCCCTAACAGTAGACACCGTTGTTTCTTTTCTTTCACGTTACATTCCCTGAACGCAGCAATATGGAAATGCAAAAACACAGGCAACACGTTTCCCCGCGCTTCTCATTAGCACGACTCGTGGCGTTGTAAACAAAACCTATTCAGTCGGTGTCCGTCAGGCGTCGAGCGTCTCTCACAACCGAGAAAAAAACAACAAAAAGAAAAGCCTTGCACAATTCTCTAGGACAATAGACGGCAAATTAT
The DNA here is from genome assembly GCF_059516105.1 of Syngnathus floridae. Taxonomy (NCBI): domain Eukaryota; kingdom Metazoa; phylum Chordata; class Actinopteri; order Syngnathiformes; family Syngnathidae; genus Syngnathus; species Syngnathus floridae. The sequence goes on along the minus strand of NC_142427.1, from coordinate 7,396,844 downwards.
TTATCTATGGAAGGTGAGATTGAAGTCATTTAGCACGGAAGAGCGAGCACATTAGAGCGTAATGCCATGCTTGAGGAGAAAGGGGGCGGCGGCGGCAGCTGAGGGGTCTTGACGTTATTGTTTCCAACAGCGCCATAATGCGCTCTGATAATGTGGCAATGACGATGAGGGAAGAACAACAGGAAGAAATCAAGCTTCTTAAGCGATTGACCTACTTTGGACAGATGCGCAAGCGGATCCGACTTGTACGTGGCAATACTGAGAAATGCCCATTTGCTCAATGACCTGACAACGGTGATTAGTGATCAGGGTTGCAAAATTGGAAAATTTCCATGGGAATTTAGCAGCGTCTCGCTAGTAACCCACAGCGACGCCTATCATTCATACAAAAAGAATAATTTTGTTTGTGTCTGCAGGCGTACCGTAGACGTAGAGGATGTAGTCGTCGTACGACTCCCCCAACGAGTTGGCCGCCACGCAGCGGTACGTTCCGTTGTAGGACTTGTTGAGGTTTTCGATGTAAAGGTCTGCGCCGGTGATGACGGCGTGGGACGGCACGTCATCGTCCACCTTCACCCAGTTGACTCGTTGTGGCCTGGAAAGAAAGAAAAAAAATGGTGACGAAATGTCAAAATGTTCTGCTTGGCTGAGTCGGCTCACACTTGCAAATGTTTCTTCAAAACAGCACACTTGAGTCCAGATGAAATAGAATGGATTTCGAGTCTGGAATGGATTCATTCAATTTATATAATTTCCTATGGGAGGAAAATATTCTAAATGCAAATGTGCAGGGTAAAATTTCCTACATGGCGGTAATTAAGACCGGGGAAACATACATGGAAGAGAAGAAATTGTATAGCTGAGGGTCAGAGTGCAAGTTTGGCGACACCCGTGATCAGGAAATATAATTTGTTGTTTGGTTAAGAGCTCATGTCTTGAGACAAACGTAAGTCTAATAACCAAACAACTAACCGATACACTGTTAAAGGCGGCGACCTTTCAATGTGCAGTTGGCTAGCCAGCTATGCCTGTAATCGTGTTTGAGAGCAGAGACAACAGCTTGGTTTTTACACATTTTAAGATTCATCTTAAAATATGTACTTGGCGACTTTTTTTCATCCCTGAAATATCTCGGCAGCTCTGTTCTTTGAGATAGCACAAAGCGTTCGGAAAAACAAAGGAGGCTAATCAAAGGCTGCTTGCGAATAAACAAGATATATTCCAACTTTGTGCATTGTCAAAAAAAAGAATCCACAGTAATGCCGTGTCGGCGAGCTTTTGTTTGCAAATTGCCGGCTCGCCACGTGTATGTACTTGTAGGTGGGTCGGTCTTTATTTCTCTACCTTGACTGAGGTTTATGGCGGCGTGACAGATTCCATTTTTATGACAATGAGCACAGAGCCACCTAGGGCGCAGGGAAAAGAGGAGGGGGGAGTCAAAGACAAAACGTTTTTCCAACAGCCGCCACTACTGTTATTTCCCCCGAGCGAGCACTGATGGGCTCCCTTCTCGAAGGTTCCATTTTTTAGGGGAAAAAAAAACTTGTTTGAAAACATATGGCGCGGAAGGAGCGGGGTGGGAGAAGCAAATGAGGTGAAGACTCCGGGAAGAGAAGCTACGTGGGCGGGAAAGAACAAATAAACAAACCACAAGTGTGCTTAACGGTGGCGGGAGAGCACTGCGTCTCGAACAAATGTTTTCCGGATGAAATGCGGAAAACAAATAGCATGAGACCTTCCCATTCAGGAGATGTATGTAAGCGGCATTTAGAATTGCCTACGGATGCCTCAGGATGACGCCAAGGCACTACTTTTGTATTTTAAAAAAAAGCATTTGATCTGTGTGATAGAAGCTCTTCTCCTTACTTCAACATAGTTCTTAGGCATCAAGGTACTGCAAGGGGGCGCCCCAGCACTACTTTTATTAGACGGGCTCTAGTCTTCAATACCAGGGGTGTCAGACTCATTTTTTTTCGCGGGCCGCATTATAGTCATAGCTTCTTTCGGAGGGCCATTATGACCCAAATAAATGTATGAGCACCTCGTATTATTTACAGTAAAAGCTACAAAACAAAATGACAAATAACTCGTTTTCAAATCAGACGAGTAAAAACTGATAAAAAAAAAAGAAGATATTATTAAAAGTGAGGAAGATTTGCAATTCTAGTAATGACACACAAATTTGATGCACAATGTGTCTTCGCGGGCCACATAAAATGATGTGGCGGGCCGTATCTAGCCCCCGGGCCTTGAATTTGACACCCGTGTTCTATACTCTTTCTGAAACACACCCATGACACAAGATGGCGTCAAAGCACTGTGAACAAGAAAAGTATCACTATCATGGCAGTTATAAAATTTTTCTTAGGGGGACGTTGGGTAGCAATTATTTACATTAGTGGCAGGGCTCCCAATTCACCTCAAACAGCATAATAGAAAAGTAGTACTTTGGTACTATTGTGTGCCTAACAAAAACGTGGAATCATATATACGGGGAGGCTTCGCTGTAATTTTTAATGGGATGGTTGTGCAGGAAGCAGACAGAAGATGTGTGCTGCAAAGAGAAAGGAAGGGCAGGTGTCTTGAATACAAATGGCCGCCCCTACAGCCCGCCAGGGCCGGGGCCGGCGCTGAGGCCTCCCTCCTTGACGCTTCGGGCTGCTAATGACTACACAACTCTCAGCTGCCTCTAATGAAAATGACTTCCAATTCCCTGCTCACTGTATCGATTGCGTTACATGCAAGGGGGGAAGGTGGGGGGGGGGGTCTCCAAATGTGAGGTGGAGTGTTTATTTTGGTTCCTTGTGACGTGGAAGAAAACAGATCTGGGGGAAAAGTTAAATCCATAAAAAGCACTTTGTTTAGTGCGTACTGTGCATTGTAAAGGTCTCCGAAGGGAATAGACTTGTCACTCTTGCCACATTACTGCCACATTGCCATCTCCTCATGCTGACTTTGTTCCAGTTCAAATTTGAACTGTCTTGTCAACAAGCTGCTGTGAAGGCAGCAGCTGTCTTGATGTTTGAAGAGTTTGTCAGGTTCCGCCCCCACCACTCCGCCTTCCGCCACTTTAATCGCTTTATTTGTACTTCATTATGTTTCACAACGCAAACACCTACACCATGTAAACAAAGTTTTGAAATAGCTCGCATGCATGCAATCATCACCCAGTAGGCATCGACTGTCCGATCGGGAGGATAAAGAATACACCCGAGGGACTACATCTCAAAGGAACTTCAGGTTCTTCTTGTGAGCCCGAGCCCAATAAGTAGTAGAGGATTAATGACAGGATAAATGTCTAAGCTGATGCCTCAGTCTCTCTTAACGCTCTCTCCTCTCAAAGTCATGTCCCCTGAGTGTGTGTTGCCGGAATGTCCAAGTAGGAGGTGGCCTTGAGGTTAACTTGGGATTTCTTGAGAGCGGGACGTCTGGGATACCGTGTTATGACCGCCATTCCATGATAGTGTTTGTACCTTTTTGATTTGGATGGTAACTCTGTTTGTATTCCATCGATTAAGTCTCCTTAATAGATATGTGTGTGTGTGTGTCGTACTGAGGTCTGCCTTTGGCCTGGCACGTCAGCTCCAGGTTCTCTCCTTCCCTCGTCAGACCCTGAGGAAACTCGACCATGATCTTAACCTCAGGCTTGTCTGAAAGGAAAAAGATAGAGAGGGAAAGTGAGCGAGGGAGGCGCACAGATAAGAAAAACTGGGCCAACATCACAAGTGAGAAGTTATCTTCCGACATCTTCCCGTAGTCCCTCCCAATCATTTCACGAGGAGGATCACAGAGCTTTATCAAACATTCTGCAGTATGTTTGCAGTTGTATTTATTTCGCATGATGCAGCCCGGTATTGAACATACCATTTGTTAGACGCATAGCGTTCTGACAGTATCAATCCCAAAAAAAAAAAAAGTCAGTTGTTCTGTGCTGTCCACGTGTGACGGGTCTTTCTTCTTCTGTTCTATTCTGTTCATTCTTTCATCACGGCGAGGCATTGAGTTGTAGCCATCAACCGAGTGAGTGTCGAGTGCAACACAAACTGATCCGAATCACCTCGGAATAAGAATGGAGGAGAGAAAAAAAATACTTTTGTGTGGCTTGACAATTACACACAATGGAGAACGAGTCTTAGAAGCGATGATTACAATATCAAGACCTCAACATTGTGGGTTAGAGAGTCTTTGTACAAGTTGCACAAAAAAAAAGAAAAGGTCTCATCAAGACTGAACAAAACCCTGAAAACAAGCTTGTAATTGAACTCGAGGCTGAGAATGTTGTTTTAAACTGGAGCGTTTCATCTGACATGCGACGCAAACTACAAAGCGTAACTCGACTAATACAAAAAAGAGAAACGAAAGATAATTATACATTGTACAACACCAGCTAGCTTAATGCTAACACATAACTGGAAACGCCATAGACAGGCTAATGCATATGAATTGAGCAAGAAAATCTGTTTTTATCTATTTCAGGGGAGGCCATTTTGGAATTCGCTGTTGAAAAATATTTTTTTGGGAGGGAGTCACTGACTGACGGCATTTTATTAATTTGAGATGGATCATTTGAGTGTTTTAAGTTGTAAGCACCAACACAGGACAAAATAAGCTGGTATCTCAAAGCACCATTGTTTGTATCCCCATTAAAAATGGCTGCTTGAATTTGCCCGTAGACTCCAGGCCTGGATGGGCTTGGCAAAGGCGAGCGTTGAAGTTCAACACCGCTGTTCCGACCTTGTTGGCAACAAATAACAATGTCTGGCCATCCATCTGTCTAAATCACATCCTGTCAGTCGCAGTGACGGACAGTCGACGGGGCGTAAAGCCAAAGCCTCGTGCTCAACAGGCACGCGCCAACAAAGACAACAGAGCGCCGGGTTCTATTTTCACAACGAGGAAGGCCACGTGACCTTGTTTTTTTGTCTGTCCTTGGGGTTAGCCCCGAGTAGTTATGGCAGTGTGTGTTGATGGAGAAATATGCACTGCACTGCGCCGAGAGACCCGCATACTGCCACTTCGGGGGGAAATGAAATGGCGCGTATTGTATGCAAGGGGGCCGTTATCATTATGCTAACTGAATTATTTGCTTTATTGCGTGCAGGCACTCGAGATGGCCGCAATCCATCTCGGCACGGCCGGCTGACCTTAAGGGAGAAAACAAGCAGGCAGGCAGCCGAGCCAAACGCCTTTGATTTGCTTACACGTAAGAAAAACCATTACGGGCTTGATGCCGTCCCCAGACAATGAGCTTTCTTAGCTCTGCTCTTACTACACAACACGCAAACATACACACTTTGCTCACGCAGCAGGCAATTCAAATGCAAATCACCTTGTCTGGCAATCAGTAATCAGTGCGTAAAACTTGCGCCATGCGGTAACAGGGTTGGAAGTTTATACCACTTACACAATCAGCAACGCCCCCCCCCCCACTCAAACCTATTTTTCTTTTAATCTTGTGTGTTCGGATGTGATGAAAACACAAGTCATCACTCCACCATAGAGTACAACAGGGTCTCTAGAAGTCTTCCCTGTGGGACGCCTTATGAAACGTCATGGTCATTTCGGATTTTTTTTTCTGTGAATGCAAGTGTGAATGATTGCATACATTAAAAAAAAAGTACTCACACTGAACTTCCAGGTATTTCTGTACTTGGAAGTCTTTGACCGCGGGGTGATCCACGATGCAAACAACCGGGACACCGTCGTCTTCTTTGTTGACGGTGAACGTGAGACGGCTCGTTACCGTGTACATCCTGTCGTAGGTCAACTCCACCTTGGGCTTTCCTGTAGCCAAGACAGAAAGGAATTTTTTTTTAGACATCGTAAAACAGTGAGTGGATACGGTCGTTCGGGAGTATACGCGTTTAAAACGGCGGAAGCAAAGACTTTGCCGAGATAAGTGCTGCCAGATCTTAATACGAACAGCTGCAGCCATCAGTTGATTTGGTGTGAAGAGTGCACTGACACTCTACCCACTTGCACCTTCCCTCCCGCAGCTCGACTCCTGTCAACGAGGTGACAGCTGCCTCTTTGGATGCCGGGAAAGCAAACCTGTGTGATGTGCCGGGTGTAAAGGGAGAGGTTATAATGAATACGCTGCCTCTGGAGGCTTCACAGTCGTGCAGCCACCTGACACGGAGACCTGAAGGTGACTGCTGGAAAATCAGAATGTCTTTGAGGCCAATGAAAGTTAGTTGTTTATAGTTGCAGGTTACAAATAGTTGAGGTCAAAGTAAATCTGTTTTGAATGTCTGACTGTCGGAAGGTGTTCCACAAGGAGGACCTACGGAGCTCTTAAAGTTCTCTCTACTAAATGTGCCAGTTTTGCATTGTGTCTTTTGATGCGAGGCCATATCAGATGCGTCAGAAAAGTTACAGGACAGGTATCATAGGCGCACGTAGGCACGATTATAGATCCAAGTTTGATCCAGGGTAACGGGGCTGCATCTGATTTAGAAATTGGGAGTAGCTCACGGAGATTGTTTTTTCGAACAAATTACGGCAGATTGGCTGAACTTGCTTTCCTGTCTTTTGGATTCCCTTTAAAGGTTAGCTCATGTCAAGAGCGCCAATGGCACAAATGTGACACCAACAGTTCATGCGACCTTATAGAGCCGGACCGCTGCTCTTTGATAACACGGAAAAAGCAGTGGGTCAAATTAAACCTTTTTAGATTGGAACTTCTGAAGTCAGCTTCTATTGTGCCTCTTGTGCCACTTTGATCCATTAAGGCAAAGTCTTGCGGACAAGGGGAAAAAAGGCTTCAATAAAAAAAATAAAAATATATATATATATATATTTTTTACCTAAATGTACTTTCATCCCTGCACCGCTTTAGAGGCAACTAATGAGTACCAGCTTGGGGTTGTCTCCCAAGACTAAAACCTAATGGCTGCCCTGGTCCCCGTCACTCACAGAAACATCCCTCCAGGTGGCTTGGTCTCTCTTTTGCTAGCCGTCTGCCATCTTTTGTGCGAGAACAGAAAAAATAATGACCCGCGTTGTTTGATCCGGCGCTGCTGCAGTCAGCTTGAGAGACAGCCATATCAGTGGCGAACACATGTTAATAAATCACTAAACAAGCCGGATAAGAGGAATAGGAAAGACGAGGTGCGGGAGATAATGAGGCGTATTCAGAGAGATGCTTGGATTTGCATTGGCGCCTTTTCTAACGACACCTTTAAATTAGCAGAGTCAAATTCTTTCTATGCCCCTTATATTTTAACCTGATCTGTTCTCAATGCTAGCGTCGGATGCTTCCAACTTATTTCTCAGTTCAGCAGGTTTGTATTTGAATAATGTCGGTTTTATGATGTTCCAGCGCTTAATGTGTCCTTTCGCCCCCATGGCAACAATAGATACAAAGGAAGAGAACACAAGTAGAAGAGGGGTGTGTTGAAGTACTGTTAGCATTGTGCTACGGTGAGAAATTGCAATTATTCCAATTGTGCATCAGCCGCTGTGCACCACTGCTACCTATTCTTGTCCATGACAATCAATTCTAAACAAAAAAACAGCTCATGGAAAGTACAGATGGGGTCGATGAGCGTTTAGCCGTATTCACTTTAGTTGAAGAGACGGAGAATACAATTATTGAAGAGGCACACACAAAATTTTTCCTTTTAAATTCAATGTGTGACTTTTTATATCTGATTATTATCCTCATTGTCATACTTTATTTGTACTGATATACAGATTTAAATCCAACAAGTCCTAAAAATCTGAAAAGTTATATATATATAAACAAAAATAAATGTGGTGTTTTAGTTGGAGGTTGTGTGACCTTTGCAATGTTATCACAGATAAGAACATCCACGCTGACTGAAAGCTGCTCAAGCAGCTTCTGATTAGGATCTTTTTCTTTCAAAGTCCTTACAAAGCTGCTCGGTAGGTGAGAGGTGGGAAGTGCCTGGCACTGAGCCCACCCGTACCCGCCCGAGGACTCGCTGGCCCGGCTTCTCAGGCCCCCGGTCGGCTTTGATAAGGCCCGGGCTCGTTGTCACCGAGCCAAGAGGCAGCACCGGGGCATCGAACACAAAAAAATGGCACACTCAAGGAAGATCTGACGCTATACTTTCAGAATATGAGTGCATGGGTTTCTGTTTATTCAACTAAAGAGGTAAGGCCGAGCAATTAATCGAATTCATTCATCGACACCGCAATGTAGTAGTGAAGTCCGTCGTTTTGATCTCTCAAGTCTCTCTTACCGCTTTGACATTTACAACAAAACAAATGTCAGCAAAACACCTACAAGCTAGATTCAATTTGAAAAAGCATTCATCTTCCTACAAGCAAACAACATGAGACGCATCGCACACGCTAACCTGGGAGCTCCTTATCGCCCTTCATCCATCTGATGGTGGCGGCGGGTTTGCTGCTCATGGCGGTGCAGGTCATCTCCGTTTCGTTGCCCTCGCTCAGGACCTCGTCGCGGGCGTCGATCATGGGGTTACCTGGAGGCACTACAGCGGAGCAAACAAAATAGTCTGTTTTCTTGCCTCCTCGTAGCTGCTGTTTTGGTTAGCAACCACGTTTGAATACTGCCAATGGCAACTGAAATGTAAAATTTGCTGCTAACCAAAACAGCAGCACTTAGTCTCTTGCAATGCAGTTCTAAATCAACTACGGCAATGAAAGAACTGCTAAATTCACCATCAATCCAAATGGCTGTATCTTGGCAAAGGGATTCTCCCCTCCCAAATCTAAGCTCTTGAATTTGATACTTTCGCACCTAATCTTGCCAGTACAACTCGCAAGAAGCTTCAAGCGCGGCCAAATCTGGCTGTCAATCAACGAGTATGCAAAGGAGCGCGCGGCGTGGGCGGTCTTACCCAGCACGGTGATGTCGGCGTAGGCCTCCTGCGGCGGGTCGGTGTACAGCTGGCAAACGTAGCGACCCTCGTCTGAGAGCGACACGTTGGACAGCGACACTCGCAGCTCGTTGTCGGAGAAGTTGACCAGCTGGAAGCGAGCGTCTTTTAGCGCTGATGAGGAAGACAGAGTGCAAAGTGAGGAATAAAAGTAGTACGCACCTTGATATTTGTGATTTTAGCCTTACGAGCAATTGCGAGGTTGTACTTTATTTTGAAAGATAAAATTTGACTGAAATTTGAAGTATAAGATGTGAAAGAAAAAGCACTTGCTAACGCTATAGTCTTACATTTCTATTTTATAATGCAGCGCTATTATCCTTCCTTATGGTATGCCTGGCCACCTCTCTCCTCCAGCTCGTCAGTACGGCACTAATACTAGTCGTTCTTTACAGAGGATCAAGAAGATAAGTCTGTCAGTGCTGTCAAAGCACTTTGAGTGAGCTTAAACACCAGCTTGCTCACAAAACCAATTAAACCCAAAAGTCTTGAGTCCCACTGTAAAAGGAGTATTAAATAGAAACTTTTTGTTACAAACGTTCATTAATCCAGTCGCATTGGAAGATTGGCCGTTATTTAATATATTTTTTTGGTAATAGGATCTCTCACTTTGACTTAATTGCACTGATAAGCCCGACTACAGTCATGGCTTTAATACGCTGGTGTCACATGGATTTCACTTAATGACTTTAGCAGACTCCGCTGTGCCTCCAGCTCTGTGAAATAACTTGTATTTCTTTCAAAAAATAAAAATAATATAATTTAAATAGTTTGATATCCTTAACTGACCCCGAGATAATAACTTTTCTTTAAAGGTGGCTGCGAATTGCAAGTGAGTTGAAGATTTTCTACAATTGTGCATACATATACTGAGTCCCCCATTTGCACAAATTTATTTGACGTCCAGTAAGCACACACAAAGCCAAAGATTTCAATGGAAAATATGATGAAAGTTTCCTGATTGATGTAAAAAAAATATAAAACAACAACAACAATTAAAAACACTAGATGATATCGGAAAGCTGTTGCTGTTCATTTGCTTCAAAGAAAAAGACAGGAGGCAAACAAAGGGATGTTGGAATATTAATCACCACGATTGATTTGGTGCATCATTAAAGTAGTACACTACATGCATATAAAGTGGAGGCCGGAGTGAGACGAGGTTTTTTTGTCAAAACATTTGAGAGAAACATGCGGGTTTAAAAACGATACGAATGAACTAAAATATCTGAGAATTTTTGTGGCTCAACTCATGAAAGACGAGCTCACCAAATTTCCAGTGGTTATGCAAAACTAGCTTTAAAAAAAGTCTATCGAGCCAAATTTTGTGCTTTGCAAGATTTGGGTAAAAAAAAAAAGATTCAAATGCAAAGCAAACATTCTTGGCATAAACAAAATGACTTTTCATGTCCTGACTGCTTCATAGCCTTGACAAGCGCTTCTCATTCAACAGCCTTGTTAGCATTCATTAGCTTGTTAATCTGCATGCTTTAATTCAATTAAACATGTTGCCAGATTCACACGTAGCGCTGACTGCAGTTTACACATGCATCTGATTGAATGTTTACAACATGGACAGAGTTTCTCTGGAGATGCATACATTGTGAGGAAGGGGGCTGGCTTTCATAAATAGAAGATTGAAGGTTGTTTGGAACTTTTCAGTAGTGTGCAAAAAAATAATCCAGCTTCAAGAACGTCCAAAAAACGTTTGTTTTATTGTTAAAAGTCTTTTTCATTGCGAAAAGCCTTTTTTTCAATTGTCAGAGTTATTAATAAGAATTAGACTTGTTTTGTTAGTCTGTCTATGGGCTTCTGCATCAAGGTAGCTTAAAACAATGTGCTTTGTTTGCTTTTAATTTATATAAGCATTCGTTATATTTTATAAAGAGCAGCAAAAAACTCTGGGCAATCACATTGAATCCATTTCACAAAGTCCTCTTAATCCTCTTATGTGTCACTTTTAAATGAGGCATTGTGGTACGATATATAAAAGCCGACTTATTTGGACAACATTGACCCTTTAAGCCAGAAAGTGTGAGTGAGAATTGCGAGGACAAGTCAAAGCTATCCAAGGACAAGGCCACGTCGGCCGGCAGCGGCGAGCAAACCGCTGCCGCCTGACACGGAAGGTGAACGGCGGGCAGCGCGGCGGACATTTCTATTACGGATGTGTCACTGCACACTGCATCACACATCATTCCTCTTTTGCGGATTTGGGACCCAGGGAAAAAAAAACTAGGGCGACCTTTCGACCCGTGCTATTTTTTGCCCTCCTCCATCTCTTATAATGAGAAGTACACACCTTGTCAAGTGTTGCGATAAGAGACGTCTGTCAAATTTGTTCAAAGCTACAATTTTATTTGATCAGTTTTGTTTTCATGACAACGAAGAACAGAGTTAATAACAAAGTTGGATCATTCGTAATTAAATGCAGAAAATTGATAATTTTACAAGCATCCATCCGTCCATCCATGAAGTCATCCATCCATCTGCCATCACTTTTATAAAAAAAAATATTTCCACCTGTCCATATTCCACACTTCCAAGATGATCAACCATCCATTTTTGTCGAATCATCACTGATCAATCTGGCAAGCCACCTCCCAGTCTTCATCATTACCCATCCATCCATCAAGTCAGCCGTCACGATTCATCCATCCATCGATCAATTGACTCCAAATGTTCAAAGCTTTACAGCCTCACATTGTTAACAACTTTAAACCGACATCACTAACGTGTGAATATTACGTATTTTTGAAGAGAAACAAGCCCATTTCCTGCCCTCCGGCACCATCTCACATTGCACGTCAGTGCAATTGTAAATAGGAAATTGATTGCCTGTATTGGAGCGGATGACAGAGCGCTCTCATTTCCCGCAAAGGCACTTAATCACAGCAAAAGGTGGCGGAGCTGTCATGCCACTTCCCAAAATAGGTCAGTTATCATCTCGCGCTCTGAAATGTGGCTGACAGTAACGGTCAAATCATAGACGAGCAGAGGTGAAAATGACTGCTATGAAAATATATTAGGTCATTTGGATCGATACGCCTCGTTTTTGTCCAGGGCCCGCATCAAACTTGTATTCTCCTCCAGCGTCGCTTCAGTCGGCGAACGTTTGCTCGGGTCTAGGCCGAGAGGAGTCTAAGTGGCTGCAATCAATTGTGATTAGTGGCTGCCACTACTTTTTGAGAGGAGCGCATCAGAGTTTTATTATGGGCTGTCAAGAGAGGGTCAGCGAGGGCGGGTGGGGCGGGGCTAATTACCTTCTTACTCCAACTTCTTGCCAAAATGCTGTTTTGCCGATTTGTAGAGCATATCTACGTACAAATGGAGTTGAAGCCATATTTAAAAAGCGAGCTAGTATGTCTGTGAATCACTTTATCCTCATCACACCGCAACGCTAAATGCACAGTGAAAAAGAAAAAAAAATGAATCAATTAAAGCAAAGCAAAGGCTAGCAAGCCCTGCGTGTCGAGCCCATCAGCGCTAATAAGAGCGGTGACACCATAATTGGGCGGGATAAGAATAAACAGAACAGGTCGTTAAATGTTTAGGGATATGAGCCGCCCCTATTACGACTGACACGGCCGCCCGCCCGCTGGAGAAAAACTTGTTTGGTGGATTGCATTAACCTCATTCCGCCCGTTAATCCCGCTGCAGACATGTGGGTCAAACTTAATGCAGCTCCCTGGAAGTGAAAGTAACATGAGAGCATATTAATTAACGTCACGGCTGCCTCCACAGCGCTTCGGGCTCACTTTCCGCATTTGTGTTCATTTTTCGGCCTTTTTCTTCACCCTCGTCTATTTTTAAGTCGACGTTTTTCAAAACAACTCAGTACTCGGTAAATACGGTAAACATTGCGGGAGGAGTTTGGGCCTTGTATTGTGTTCTAGGAACATTTCAAAATCACAACAAAGACTTCCCTGAAGAGCGGACGGTGATTAACGTTCCTTCCGGTCGGTGTAATGGCCGGTATCCTAATCCTTTTCTGTCCATATCGTTTATGAGAGCAAACAAGTGACTCGTAATCTGAATACCTAATGCGGAAGGAAGCAAACACAACAAGGGTCTAATCAGATGCCTGAAGTTTGTTTTGTTTCACGCTGAACTCAGCAAATTGTGTTTTTGCAGTGTAATTAAAAATCCAAATTGGCCACTGCGTTGACAGCTTTCGATGAGAAAAGTTCAGAAGCGTTTGTCAGCGGTCCGCCAGCCAACAAAGTCACCCAAAAAAATATATAAATATATACACTGGAGATGATGAAAGTAAAGTTTCACTTACGCCTCATGTCTCGGAAGTAAATGGTCTGTCTGTTGGGGTTGAGTAGCTGGATGACCGAGTCGTCGTTATCCTTCACCCGACAACTGATGATGGCCATCTCGCCCTCCACCACCGAAACGTTGTCCGTCACCAGGTTCTGACTCACCACTGGACAGGAGACAAGGCGGAACATAAGCGTGGGATGATCAAAAAAATAATAATTGCCACCATGACAGTGCTACGAATTGTGATTGCGTCACGGCCCGGGTCGAGAATGCCAAACCGGGACTTCCTGTGCACAATATTTTTATGATCCAAGCCCAATCTGGAAATTTCCTGCAAGACTCTTTTGTCTCATCCATAATGAGTGTCGTACACTCAGTTTATCCGGGTCATTAAAAAGGACGCTTATGCGGCGTGAATTACCGACATTGTGCAAGAATGGCTGAACACAATTTGCGCAGTTCAATTTCAGGCATCAAAGGCCCAAAAGAAAATAGATTCATGAAGTGGGTATTCATTTTTTTTGCAGAGTCATTTGAGTCTTCAAACAGTGAGGCCAATTGTTTTATTTTTGTTGCGGACTCTAAAAACATTTGGGTTTGACATCAAAAGATGAAGATGAGACTTTTTTTGTTTCCACCCGGGTATTCAAATAAATAACTTGCTCATACAAATTTAAGTGCTGCCTGGCACCTTTTGCTGGTTGGTCCTGAATGTTTTTGATCTCTTTCAGAATTGGCTTGTGAAGACTACGTTCAGACCAGTTGGACTTCATTTTACCTGCTCCTAATTAACAACTGGACATGCTCTTCAAAGGCTCATTTACTTTCCATTTTTTTTGAGCTTCCACGCATACGTCAACTCAAACTATTTACGCCGACACAATGGTGTTATTGAAAGTACCGGCGGAGCTTGTTTGCAAATAGATCAGACAAGTATGAGCTTACAAACAGCTGGTCAGGGGAAATGCAAAACAAACAAAAAGCCCTGATTGGAAAGTCGACGTCCGCTGATTGATGCCTTATGAAAAATGAATGAACGGCCAAGGTTGTACGAGCGTTATCGTAAACAATGCGGCGCGGCTGCGTTAAAAAATCTCCCCCATTCCACATTAGGCTGCCATGTTGTTATTCAGTATTGTTTGGTCGACGCTCATTAGGCATTGCGGTGACATAAAGACCTTCTGTGCATCGTGTTATTGCATAATTTGTCCGTTGCACAAGTGCAGGCGCAGCGTATGTGTCTCGGGGAATTAGATCAAAAACATGTGTAATTTATAGCTTATGCCTGGCTCGCTCGCACAAACTAAATTAATGCCAGAACGCAATCAGACCGAGACTTCGAATGACAGTTTTCAGGTTTAAATGTATCATGGTTAGTTTTTCCAACAGTCCAAAACTTGTTTCCTGTGATGTCCGACAACTAAATTCCCGTTGAGTATCCCGTTAGTATACATTGCGAGTACAATTTGAATGAAATGGGGCCCGCTCTCATGTTGTGATCAAGCCACAAGAACGCTGTTGGGAGCGAGCTCTTGAAGGCCCGTGCGGTGTTGTGTTGCGGCTTTTATCTCGCAGCCAAAAAAAAGTGCTTGCGGAATTAAGCCACGAGAGAAACTGGACCCGGGGTTGGGGAATAAAAATGTCTCATCTCAGAATGCGAGCGGTGGCAAACCATTCTGATTTGTAGCATTTTTTTTTGAATCCACAAAGTGAGGAATTTTCTTTTTGATTGTGTGACAAAGACCCTCTGATTGGTTAGTATTAACACCGCCTTCTTTCCCGTGGAAACGGCAATTTTTTTTTTTTTTAACCATGACAGTCGAGCGAGGAACCTTTTAAAAGAATAATGCTGTGTTTTTTAATTTTTTATCTCAAGTGCGCTTTTTATTCCTTTACTTTCACATTTGAGTAGGAGTAACAAATATCAGGTGTGTATCGATGAAGGTGTCCAATTAGGATTGAAGAACCATGGAGAAGCTCAACTTTTGTTTTGCAAAGAGAGAATTTTTGAAAGACGTCTCATTAGCGTTCGGCCGGCCGGGTGAGGCGTAATTGGCCGGGCTAATGGATGGGATGGATGAACATGGGAATCCAGTGTGAAATATAAATGTGAAATACACGGGAAGCCAGAAAGATCTGCAGTGTTGGGCTGTCGTTCCTACATCAAAAAAGGAAAAAAAAAGCCAGCGGAGTGGCCGGCCGCGCTGACTGACAGCTTCAGGCAGCCGAGGAAAAGGTCAAGATCCTCGTATGTGCCGAGCTCTTCAAAAGAGCCTCTCGCGGAGGAACGACCGGCAGAGGTCTGCTTGGGTTTATCTGGATGTAACCTACCACCGTCGCCAAACAAAGAGAAATACTCATCGCTGGGGACTGACAACTTTTGGCCACTTCTTTTGTTTGAATGGAGAGGCGACTCGAGAGAGAGAGGCGGCGCGACGGTCACGACAATACAAATAAATGGCAGACTATTATTCCGTGTGTTTCCTTTAGACTGTCACGCGGGATGTAATTGCTCGTAAAAAAAAAAACACACGGACAATGCGAATGCATCTAACAATACCTCCAATTAGGACGAGGTGTGAATGGACGCTTGACGGTAGAATAAATACAAATGTAAAGTGGGAAAAAAAAAGAAAATGACAGACTGACACGAGGATGAGTGTTTTTTTTTTTTTCCTGCTATTTTTGGCGGTCCTTTCGTACTTCAATTGTTCACAGGCGCCATTAATGTACAAAGCAAACGCGCTGCCCCCTCGTCAAAAAAGCAAGCAGCCAAGACGATGACGTGCCAAAAACAGTTTGAGGCCACTAATACAACGGCGTTAATTTCCTAACGAGTATCTTCCTCGCTGTCATGGCGACCATCTGTGTGGCCTAATTGAATATGCACGTGAGAGACGGCCGGCGTACAGCTGTTATGGAACACGGCGAGGCAAAATCTTATTAAGTCGAAGCCGCGGGCGAGCCCACGCCGCCACCTCGCCGTTGTCGCCTCGCCTGACAACTTTCATTTTGTTTTGGCACGCTGTGACTCTTTGACACGGGCGGCCAGCGGCTGACGTCTTTGACCCTTTTGGGCGTCACGGGTCAAATATTCACTGGCCTTTTTTTCCGGAAAAACACTCAAATGTCAGTGGAGAAGCAACATGCAATGAAGTCACAAAAGGGCACGCCGTTTGAACCGTAGCTTTTGGGATAAGTCAAGGCGAAAGAATTGAACAAGAACGCTGTAATGTAACACTGTGTAGAAAATATGAACAATTATAAAGCCTCTAATAAATGTAAGACACACAATTAAACATTAACTAAACAAAAAACAGCCATTGTACAATTTGCAGATTTACTATTTAAAACATTGACACACAAAACAAAGATTATGACAAACACCCTTCCCACAAAAATAATCTGGGGAAAAAACAAACAAACCCTGACCGATTAAATTTTAACGTGACGATTCCAATCCAACTCTTTGTCATTTGCGTCAAATGAAGGAGGGCGGTGATTAATTCCGCTCAGATGAAACAAGGTTACGCAGGTATGTAATCGCATCATGCGGACGAATCAACCTCAGGCGCTTATTTACAGTACGGGGCGCCGTTAAATATTCCGTCTCTGGTAATTTTATTTAAAAATATGCAATTCCTCAACGGAGGCCGGTGTTCCGTCATTTGGCAATAATTTGATCATTTGCTGTTTTAATTGAATTAGCAGGATGTGATAAATGGCGGCGGGTGAGCTCATGCAGGTGAGCACGGTCGGAGAAAAGTAGCTGGTATATTTTATCTCTGTACATGTATCTTCTTTTTATTCATAAGTTTCTACCATAAATAAATAAATAAAATGCATATAAAATAAATATATATTATACAAATATAAAAATATACAAATAAATAAATAATACAACAGGAAGAAGGTAAGTTTGGACCCGTTCTGGCTCACTAAGTGGACTCCACCTCGACGAGGAAGCTTTTCCTCCGATGTTGTAATCCCATAATACCCAGAGAGATGACAGAATCCACCTCAGCCTTCTTCTATGTCACCATGTTAAATTATGAGAAGAAGTCAGACAGGAATCAATAAAGAAGGATTTGCCGAGGGTTGCTATTGTACGCTAGCATAATGGGCAATGTCGAAGGAGCTTCCTGGCAATAGAATACTTTGCATTACTCCACTCTTCATAGCGCAGAGAAGGAAGGGGCGGGCGGGCCTTTATTTGAGGAAATTCACTATCCAGCTGGATTTTTCTGCATGGTTAACAACGTCTCGCCACTAATTAGAGCCGCAAGTGCCTCCAATCGGCTGCCGATACCAGACTCCTTGACAAAGTCCATGTAAGCGTGTCGTTTTTCTTTTGTTTAGTGATTGCGTGCGTGTGTAAAACGGCCACTGTAGCGTGAATGAAAGTTTGATGTTAAGTCCTAATTCCGTGTTAATATTGACAAGATGCCAGGTGAGGACAAAATGCTTTGTGCTGAGACTGGTAAAAACTAAGTTCCATTCTCCATGAATGAATTCTTAACAATCAATCATGGCCCTTGCCTCATTTCAAATTTCCAATCTCTATGCTATTCCTGCACGTGTGAAGGAAACAGCGGCTGACACTGCAAACTCTTCATATTCATCTCCAACCCAAAGGCATCTTGCTTTATTCATCAGCCACGTGCCCCGCAAAGTGAAGACGCGCTTGAAGGGGAGACGCCCTGTGGTGCGAGGGACGAGGCCCAGATGCTGCAGTGTCCTCCAGTTGCCTCCCTCACTTTCTTCCTCCGCCACTGTACTTTTGTTTATTCCGACTCCGCCCCATTAGGAATATGATAAAACGCAATCTGTTAATTGTTGGTCGGCATCACTTCTGGTTTGTCTCACGAGACCTTGAGGCCAATATCGAACTAGGCCGATTATCGGTTTGACGGTTTACCGTGATTTTATAAAGTGGAGTTCCAATGATCGCTAATACCGTTTGTCGCTACGAACGAGCTGAGTTGACTTCTAAGTACCCTATTTTCCGGACTATAAAGGGCACCTAAAAACCTAAAATTTTCTCAAAAGCCAACAGTGCGCCTTATAGTCGGGTGCGCCTTATATATGGACCAAATTCCTAAATTTAAACTGGCCCGAAGCATTGTGTCATGAAATCAATCATAAGTGGTCCGCTGAAGACTATGAATCATCAATCAAAAAGACTATGGATCATTATTTTGTGATTATAAAGTAATTTGTTACGTCTGAAGTTGAAATAAAAAAGATAAAATGGAGAATGATTTGATTTGGATTAAAAATCTGACACGATGCATTAATGGTGCGCCTTGTAGTCCGGTGCGCCTTATCTAAGGGCAAAGTTTTAAAATGGGCCGTTCATTGAAGGTGCGCCTTATAGTCCGGAAAATACAGGAGATGGGCCGCTCGCAGAGTTGTCGCTCATCAAAACACCGGCCGCTAATTCGCTCGCGCCTGTCGTCAAGCACCTCTAAATCTCTTCTCTATTTCAGAGACGAAGGCAAGGCTGAAATTGCATCCTGTGATGCTGACAGATAAGGATGGACGGCTTAACAAAAAAACTGATTCCAATCAGCGTCCTCGTCGGCTCGGGGCCCGTCTTTGATAATGCCGACTGGATGTCGCTTTTCATGGGAGGCGGAGGCGGGCATCTGCTTATGATAATACGCTAATCAACTACAAAATGCGTCCAACTGAAGGTTACAGGTGGAGGTGGAGTGCTGCGGTGCTGCGGGGTTTCCGCTACCTTGTGTTTTTAAACACGTCCAGACGGTCGCAATGGGCCAAATAAACAACGGTGACAGGACGGAGGTGCTATGTGAACAGCGGGGCTTCGCGCTAATTAACGCTCAACGACAATGTGCCGCTGGACACTGTCAGTGGTCCTGCGAGAGATGACACCTGGGGAAAATGCAGCAAGTGTATTTTCAGCAAATTGGGAGGAGTGTCAGAGGCCTGCTGGGAGATAACGCACAAAAAAATAGCTTTTGCTGCTAGTGCAACCGTATTGGACAAGCTGTCAATGTGAGCTAAAGTGATTTCGCAGAGCCGCGGCTTTCCTGTTTTTTTGGGGGGGGGAGGGGGGCATCACTCGAGCTTTGGGAAGTCGCTTTAGTCATAGCGTGTTAGTGAAACTGCCATTTGACTTCCTCCTTCACACACACCTCCATCGATTAGCGCCGAAGAATCCTTCCACACTCACGCACAGTGGGAAAATATAACGCTGGAAAACCGCTTGAGTGCTTTTTTTTTCTCTCTCTCTCCAGAAAATGCTCTTCTGGCTTACTTGGGGCAATCTTGTAATGCTTTGTAATCGGGTGGGAAGGGACAAAGGGCTGTCCATCAACCATGGGATAAAAAAAAAAAAAATATATATATATATATATATCTGCACTGTTGCATGTGATTGATTTAGCCGTGAATGTGTCTGAGCGTGCATGTGTTTGTGTGTTTAGAGTGGTGCTCTGTGCACACATGGATAAGGCGCCGTGCCCCCCCCCCCCCCCCTCTCCTCCATCCTCCAGTGTTCTGACTTCTATTGATCAGCATACACAGCAAACATGGCTGCAGTTGTCTGTAGTGACAGGTAAACGCAGGCAGCGCTAAGTAAATGGCTAGCTCCATTGTTTTGACAAAAATAACTGCATCAAATCCATTTAAAGGGGCAAGAGCGCTTCACCTGTAAGCCTCGGCTTTTCATTTGTATGCCACACAGCTGCATGAAATTCACGAAAAATCATTTTATTATGCAATTTTTTTTTCTTCTTTTGTTGTCACATTCCTCCCAAAGTACCAGTGAGAAGAGCTCGATGCAATAAAAAGAAAAAAATATGTTGGAAGAAAAGACGACCCTGAACAAACTGAGTTTAATGAACGACGGGTAGCTCCTGACGAGTAACTTGCGGGCCAGTGATTTTCTATGAAAGCATTTTATGGTCATGTAAACATTTCCAGGAATATATAGGGTTGAATGAATATTTCATTCATTTATAACGTAAGATTATTTAAGGTAACATGAGAAAATGTGTATCAACTCAAGTAGTCGCGCTCAGCTTGACATAAAGTTGCTGACCCCAGAGTTAGCATGCAGGCTAAAGTTGAATTAGTTCTGAATGACTGACTACATGGAGTGTGAATACGCAGGGAATTACTGCTCCAATGTTGTTGACACGCACGTTAATTGTTTCACTTGTCCGCTAAATGTCAACACGGAATACTGGATAGGACTCGCATGGTACGCAAATAAATAGCAGCTGGAATTCAGCCTTAGTTGACGATTTCGCGGCCGACCACCCGCCATTCGGATGACCGAGGGCAGGTCCGTGAAGGACTGGTTTTGGTCCAATCAACCCAAGGGGTGCTGGTTCGTGCGTGTGTAGGGTGGGGAGGGTTAATTCATGCACATATAAATAACTGTCACCGGCGCCGCTAATTAGATTAAAATGCTCAGCGGCGAGAGGGAGCTGAGCCAGTGGGGCTACATGACTTGATTTGCTTCCTGAGGAAATCCACATTTGGATTTCTTCTCATCAGTCATTTGATGTAGAATGCATACCTGAAGCTGGAGTGAGTCACAACCTACCTGTTAACCTTTTACACAATGTGTGAAAAAGAGACAAAAGAAGCAAATTCAAATGTGAGAATATTTGAATGGACCTACCTGGAATCTGTGCGGCTCCTGAAACGGGAAGAGAGGGAAGGGAGGGAAGGGAGGGAAGGGAGGGGGCAGACAAAAACACAAAGTTAGCATTCAGAGTTTCATCATTACTTAAATGCTGCTGATATAGACATAAATAAACGGAAATGCAGGAGGTCATCGAGGAGAGGCAGCCAATAAAAAACTCCAAAGTCAATAGTCACATAACTGCAGCATTTTTGGACTAACAGCACGAATCGAGGCGGTGGATGGAAAAAAAAATGGCGTCCACATCCAATGTAGCTTGGGTACCGCACAGGGAAGCCGCACTTAGAAGACTCCACACTCCAAATCACCTGAGAGATTTTTGGCGCAATGGTAGAACTCCACTTTGAAAATATTTGGCAGCGAATGAGTCCATTAGAAGTAAAGATAACAAAATTGAGAGAACAAATTAGAAGTACCAATTGAAGTTCAAAATTGTCAGATGAATACGCACTCGACTAAATGACTCATACCTGAAAAAACACTTAAGTAGGCTAAGAAATTATTTCTTCCTCTCGCACCAGTTGAGGTTATCACCATCACCAAAAAGACAGCGTTGGCCCGTCTCGCTGCCAAGCGGGCATCAGAACACCAACTAGGCGGCGCCACTTGATTAAGAGGACCTATTTCCTCTTCAACTTCAGCCAATGTTCAATCATGATGATTTTGTAATTAGCAGAGTGGGAGACTGGAATGAAATGCGTTTTAATGGGGACACGTCTATCTTTGTCTTTCTGTATCCAATGAGAAGCCTCACTTTTTGCAGAGGATAAAGAATAGATGACTTTGGTTACTTCAAGGTGGTTTGGGTCTTTTAGCTGCCTACTAATTGACCTCAAGCACGGCTGCAGAAAGTCACAAATTCCAACAACCTCAACGGGTAAGTGACAAAAAAAAAAAAAAAAAACTTCCAAGCAGCCTTTCCCCAACTTTAAGTATAGCAAGCAATAATGTGTCGATTAAATCTGTGATCAAGCCGCCTAAGGGGCATGAAATTGGACATGATGAGTGCGGCACATTAAAAAGTAATTATCAATAGCACCCGATCCAATTGTCTTTCCCTTAAACTAGTCACGACGCTAAATCAAGTGTGAAGAATGGAACACAGCGTATTACAATCATCTCCGGGTTAACAACCCTACCTGTATTCCGCTGCCTTCTACACGTCATTATCATAATGTCGTCTTTTCACGACTCGACGGCAGGGTCACATTTCCTGCTCCAAACAAAACAAGCATGTTTTTCGCCTTATTGTATAAATTGAGCCGCGGCGTCCATTTTGATAATTTTAGTGCAAAATAGAACTGTTTGGCCTTGGCAGGAACCCGGAATCTATTCACTTCTCTTATGGAGTGTCTAACAAAGACTAACTTTCCACCAGGGTGAAGCAAAAGGTCAGCTATAGCGTGATTAGTTTGCGCGTTAATGAAGTGACCTGAAATGAGAGCGAGGCAACGTTTTGACGAGCTGTTCCATTCGCTTCCGAAGGACGTTTCCAAACGTGCCGTTGCCAAGAGACTTGCTCGCCGAGCTGTTTATAAAGCGGCCTCGCTCAACAACAAGGATTTTCGCTCTCTCATGCACTGAGCTGTAATGCGGCTGTCACTTGATGTAACCTAAGAAGTCTAAATATTTCCAATCCCCCCGCATCTTGCTCCCCATTCCCAATGCAGCCCATCCCTTCTTTCTAATGTGTCTCTCGTTTTTTTTTTTTTTTTTTTCCTGCCTCTCTTCCTGGATGCTGCTCACCCATCCGTTTTACCTCTGGCTGTCTCTGGGACACAGCGATTAGCACGCCGGGGTCTGTCCTGCCGATAAGGCCGAGAAACCGGCTTTGTAGGCTCCCTCGACCAACAGCCACTTCAAACAAGCGCGCTTGCCTTGACCGCGACAGGGAAAAAAAAAACAAGTCAACAAAATAAAGCCTCACTCGTGACAGTTAAACTTTATGCGTCAAGCTGCTTCTTAGCGTTTTTTTTTTTTTTTGGCCTGTTTACAATCCCATCTGTTGGATTGTGTACACACAAAATGTTACACAAATAAGCCGCAGTTCATTAAAAGCCATTAGTTGAAATGTCCCGAAATATTCTTCACAAAGAGATTAAAACTGAAGCAGCAAAATAACCATTTCTCATCGTTTACTTCGGTTACACTAGACTCACTGAGAATTTAAATATTAGGAATTGAACGGCGTTTATGAGAAATTGACCCAAATGTTTTTGCGCTATTTTCTACTTTTTTAAAAACACAAAAAGAGCAGAAAGATGTGACCAGGCTGTAAGAGCATAAATTTTAATAAGGATGGACTGTACTGTAATGGCTATTATCGTGGATTCATTGATCATTAAGAATTAATAAGATGGGTGGAATTGATTGAAAGGGAGCACAACAGAGTGCACCTTCGTCGATTCTAATTGCCTCGTTGTCTTTAAAAGTGCATTTATTTATTTATTTTTTATAGTCGCCATGATTGTTACCTCCGTAGCTTAAATTTCCATTGTTATTGTTATATTTTCTGAAATTGTGACATTGCTACTGCGACACTCCTGACAGCTTCTGACTTGCGTACAAACTCAAGTAGCAGCCATTGGCGTAAACTGACGACCCCCCCCCCCCTTGCGTAATACCGTACAATGTCACCGGCCAACTCACCGAAAGTACTCATCTCATCAGAAAATCAAATCTGGAGAGTGCATTTTCCATCTTCTCCAATATTACCACACAAAGACAGATAAGCACGGCGGGGGTCTCCGAGTCTAATCCTTGACGTGTTTTAAAAGGGAAAGGACTCGGGGCCCGCTTATCTCAGGAGGTCAAGCAAAGGTCCACAAGCATCAATTTTAAATGAGTAGAATGGATTTGTGGTAATGGAAACCCAATGGCTCCAGACAGCGTTGGGACCTGCTGGTGCGAGGAGACACCAAAGAGCGCGATAGGCGGCCCACTCGACTGTGCCGGCCGGCCCGAGTGGAGAGGAAGTAGAGAAACTGATTTGGGGTTCACACTATGAAAGTCCTAATGCATAAGAAATCTAGCCGAGGGGCATTGGAGTGAAGCCGTCTCTCTTTAGGCTTGGAATACTTTGAATTGCCTCCAATTTAAGATGCAGCCATCAACACGGGCGGCGGGCGGGTGGGCGGCCTGTAAAACAAGTGACCTTGGAGCACGGAGAGGAAATACTTTAGTTGGGAAGGTAATAAGGGCCGGCCATAAAGATATCAGATTGTCTGTAGGGTGCCCGAGTCTATTGGAGGTGACAAAGGCACATCCAAACATAGATCAGCTCGAGATATTACAATTGCGCTGCAACGAACTAAGCCCGCGGTAAAACTGTCAAAGAAAAACAAACATTGTAGTTAGAGCTCATCTATTGCTTATGTGACATCACTCCAAAGACTCACTCAAAAATGTTTGATTTTATCCTAAGGCCAAAACTAGGAGAGGTAAACCATCAAAATTACGGGAACGGGTATAATAAATTTTATTTGTAAAGCGCTTTTCATAAAAGAATCTCAAAGTGCTACAGAAATAAGACGAGCAATAAAAACACAAGAAACCAGAATAAAGGCATAAAATCATAAAAGTCATTTATAAATGACTTAAAAACTTCCTTCAGATTTTCAGATTGAAAATAGCAAGGTCAGATGACTCACCATGAAAACAAAACTCTATCAGATTCCACAAAACAAACTAACCACTATACATCTAAGTGATGCTTTGACAAATCTTCACTGACCCTCCAAAAGTCCTTCGCTAATGCGAGTCTAACGTGTGTGTGTTTTTGTTTGTCTGTGTTTTACAGACAAAATGCTTCACTGGAGGGGCGATTACGCAATGTGCTCAGTCCCTTCCAGCCTTGCTCTTTACTTAATTGAATCAGCCGCTGCCCATATCAGATGTTCCTTAACAGAACCCCCTGAAACCTATCCACCCTCTTCCTAATACCATTAGCCGAGAGAAGCGGGCGAGCAAGATGGATGCTTTAATCCCCGTCGCACAAAAGGAGAGCGTGCCCTACAGTCAAGACATAAGACGCAGCGTTTGCAATATTCCTAGCCGGGAGCGCTCGTCTTGACCTATCACCGTTTGATCAAGAGCTACAATAACAAGAGGCCATTTTCTGTGCACGCACTTCCGAGTAACAGGCTCCATATAAGCAGGAGGGAATAAATTACCGCAACACGTTACAGTCGGCGCCACTTCATTTTCCACGCTATCGCCGGCCCCCGCCACGTCGTGAACTGGCGCCAATACCCCGTGCCTGCCCGCACGTCTAATTTGACAAAATGGCCACGCAGACAAATGAGCTTGCATTCTTATTCCGCAGTCTATTTTCTGCTGTGTCAAACCGCAGCCGAGCTAAGGTGTGTGTGTTTGGGGAGGGGGGCATTATTTCCGGCCTGGCTCGGGCGTAAGATAATCTTCTTATTTGGGAGGCAGGCACCGGTCATTACAGAGAGAGGGGGGTGGGGGGTAATAACCCTCAGGCCTGTTCATGCCACATTTTTGCTTCAGTCTAATGCACATTGTGCCGCACCGTCTGGTTTGCATCATTTGGCCACTTGGGGCAGTATAATACCAACAGAGACATGCAATGACTCATACAGCTGCAGTAATATGCCTTTGTAAAGGATAAAGAATCCATGCCTGTGAATATTTGTTATATTGTCTCTCTACATCACAGGTGTCAAACAAATACGGCCCGCCACATCATTTTATGTGGCCCGCGAAGACAAATTGTTCATCAAATTCGTGTGTCATTACTAGAATTGCAAATTGTCTTCAATTTTAACATCTAGTTTTTTAAATATTTGACCAGTTTTTACTCATCTGATTTGAAAACGAGTTATTTGTCAGTTTGTTTTGTAGCTTTTACTGTATATAATATGAGGTGCTCAACATTTATTTGGGTTGACAGTCATAATGGCCCTCCGAAAGAAGCTATGACGACAATGCGGCCCGCAAAAAAAAGAGTTTGACACCCCTGCACTACATGTTTAATATGCATTCATTTAAAACAGTCAGGTACCAATGTTATTTGCTAGCACTTTGCATTGTTTGCTAGCATTAAGCTAAACAGGCTTGATTGAGGCAAAGCGATGTTTGAAATAGACAAGTAAAATTATCTTCAGTATAGTTTGAAAATAAAAATCAATTCAGAGTGTCAGTAAACATCTTCGAAGACGTGTTTACGATCTGCCAAATTGCTGCCATTTGCTCAAAATGAAAAAAAAAATCAAGGTAACAATGGTCTGTATTTTAAAAAACCCTTAAGATAAACATTTTTTTTATTTCAGGCCATGATTGCATTTAAATAGCAGAGGTTGCAAATGACACAACTAGTCAATATAAGGCAACCTTGAAAAATGTCATTAAATTGAAATGAACACAGCTTAAGTGGTTCCAAAATAGGAAGCGTGCTTGACGCAAATGAGCATAGAGTCCAGACGTTTAAAGAGTATACGCCAACTGTCTCCTTTCCCCTCCCCTGACATAAATATACGACCCAAGGGACTGCTCTAATTTCACTCTTTTAGCCGTCTACCTTTCCTTTCTTCTTCCATTCTCCCGCTTTCTCATTTTTTTTCATGCTGTCCAGAGTGGCGTGTAATTGAATCTGCAGAGAAATGCATGAGCAGGAACAATTAGCTGAGCGGCTCACAATGTGCACAGAGAGCCGTACAGTAGGATAAGCACGGCGGGAGAGATAAAGCGGAACCGGAACGGCAAGAACAACACCGACCCAGCACATGTTGGTCTGTTCCCACAGTAACCTTGACGTCCGTCCAAAAGCTTTTGAGTCCATCTCTCTAAAGCTATGCAAAACAAACAGAAATATTCTGGGAGCTTGAAGAAGGCCATGATGGTCCACGCCTTGTTCAAGTAATCTATAAACACCATCCAATTTACTTTTATTGACCATATGCTTTCACGGAATTCTCACATTTCTCAATTAGCAACAGCAGCGTCAGCATCTCTTAAATTTGCACATCGGGGACACAAATGGCAAAGAACGCCCCGCCCCCTTCTTTCCAAATACCCCAGGCTCTGTTTATGCTGTTATATAAGTGCATCCATGCAGGACAGTGGAATTCATGAATATCTCAACCTGGCATAACAAGAAACACACTTGCCGCATGCAAAGAGATTTTTTTTTTTTTTTTTTTTTATCCGGCGTATATATTCCGCAGTGCGCGGCGCTGACACTGGCAGATGATGGACCATAAATACTTCATAAATAGCAATTACCTGAAAAAGCAGGCGCCAAGAAAAGAGCAGCCATTTCAGTCAATTACAGTATGAGGCTTCTTTTCTCAAAGGGTGGAGAAAGATGACTCTCGCCTTTCAAGAGAGAGAGACGGGGGGGAGGCTGGTGAGAGGGGGGTAGGGGACCTCTATCATGTTGTAGAGCCTCAATAATGTTTCCCGCCACCTTCATGTCAGGGATGAAAGACCCCAAATGTCCTTTGAGCGGAACCCCCTCATCCCCCCAGGACTTGACGCCCATCAATAAAACTTCCATTCCTGAAGATGTTTGAAGGCTAACGACGCATCGTCTTTTCCGACTAGCTCGGGCTCATTTAAAACCCGCACTTGATGGTTCTTCTGAGAAGAAGATGGAAAACAAAGATATAACGAAGAGGAAAGAGTTTCTGGTTCAAAGGAAACAACACCTTTTTGAAATTGGCCGGATTCTACTGAGCAACCAGGATGGAGTTGCAGGTTCATGCTTTTGGTTTTATACTTATCAGTTTGGGTATGCAATTTTAGTCAGTGAGATTTGGACAAAATAAGCAGCAAATGAAGATGAGCCTTTAATTTCTTCTTGGATGAGTCTTGAGTGTTTCTTGTAGAAAACAGCAACGCTAGGCACAAAACCCGCACCCATCTTAGAAGAAAAGCCTCTTTAGCTTTAATAAATAATGAGGCAATTTGAGCGTATTTTTGGATCTGCTTCTCATCTGATTTATAAAACGCCATCCTTGGAGGCGGAGTCAAAGCCCGGAGGGTTAAGTGAGGAGGGTGTATTCCTTGTGTATGAGAATTTGTAAAACTTCCAAAAAATCTGAAGAGGAGTCCATGAATGAAGAAACGTGGACAGGTGTTGGGTGGCCATGCTGCAAATCAGGCCTTCGATAGTGTAATGATTAAACGACACCACTCGGCGTCAGTTCGCCAGCGAGTCATGCATTATTCATAGAGAGTTCCAGGGCTTTATCTGACATCTGGTATCTCCAGAGCAGGCAGTTGGAGGCTCCCCAGATTGAATCTTCACTAGTGGCTTTGCTATCAGCCAGGGGTGGCCAACATGTGGCCCCCGGGTCTTCCGCCACCTGGAATTGGGGGCAAGACGGCCAGGCTGGGGACAAGCTGCATGATTTTTTTTTTCGAGTTTATCCACTATTCGCAGCTGGACAGTCGGGGGTGGTTAGCGTGCCAGTTGGCACCCAAGACCTGAACTGGCAAGTGTACGACCCAACCTGACCTCGGTCGCAGTCAATCAAATTTTCACTAACAACAAAATTCAGTCTCGACACTCTCGTTGTAAACCTTCACAAAGTATAGCTGACCTGAACCTTCTCGGGCTACAAGAACTTCAGGAAGTGGTCAGGACTAAAAACAGTGAGGCTGCTAAAATCTGGAAGAGTTTTCCAAAAGATGTACGCTCAACGCTAACAAAGTTTAAAGCCGGGCTGGAAAGGGCTCGATTTAACTGCGCTAATGACAACTGAAAGTATTTTATCTTCACTCCTCACGTTTAATTGATTTGATGATTAGTTTCATGTTTTATGGGCTGATTTTATTCACCCTCTTCTAATTTTATGTAGCTGTAAAGCACTTGTGTATGAATTGTACTCTACAAATAAACTTGCCTTGCCAGTGATGGTCACTGATTTTTTTTTTTTTTAAATCTTGTGTACTTATTAACGCAAAGGGGTTCTCGGTTGATAAACTTTTGAGGCTACTTCATGGTCAACTAAATGTCTTTGCAGGTGCTTCATACAACTACATCTAAAGATTAACGTCCAATTAATGTACGGGTTCAAATTTGATTCCAGGAGTACTCAGACTCAGTCCGGTATTTATTCTTCATAAACGGCACTGAGCATGGAGATCAAAGATGATGACAAACGGGCAGATGTGACAATCACGAGTCGCCTGGCATCCTCGCCTGTAAACGAGCGGATCTCCCACTCAACTTGTTTGGTTGACTCAGAGGAAGCCGGGGCGTTGACGCCCGAGTCGCGGCGTTAGATCGGAGGCGCGCGAGGTGTTGTCACCACATGACGCCGCCTAGTCATGACTCATCCTTTTACGGAGGTTGTCGGCAGATCTGTGACCGCCTCCGCTGCTGCTTTAGTTTCAAACAACAAAGTAGCAACATTCCAGGGGAGGCTTTTATCTTCAGATGTGCTAAGTTGAGAAATGTAGACACTGAAGAAAAACTTACAAAACGGAACCGAAGCAATTAACACGAGTGACCAATCAACAAAAGTTCAATGAGAATAACAAATCAAGTTTTCAATGTGATGGTTTCATCTAACCGATGAATCAAACCAAAACTTTGTGGCCCTTTTTTTTGCCGCACCCACATAAAAACATTTCTTAGATTTGACGATCAAACGCAAAAACAGGCCCGGCTAACAAAGAGAATGTCGACGAGTATCCTAATAACGCAGCCATCCTTGATCTTGCGAACCCTTGAAGACCAGCTTGCCAGGCAAATTACTGTCAAGAAGACTCGGACGGCCGCCAGATGTGTCTCTTGCACTGCATCACAGAGGCGAGAAGGAAAAAAAATAATAAAATCCAAGCATATGCTCAGCGCCGAGGATAAACGCTACAGGCTTCTGGTAAGCGGATCGAGCGAATTCCCCAGACATCCCGAGACGACTCGGTACAATATGGTCGAGGAGTTGCTCGGACGCCAGCGATGAGCCGCTCGCGTGACGTTGAGTCGTCTTAGCTGCTCCAAATTGTTGATGTTTAAATACAACAACAAAGTGCTTGCTTGCAAATTTGACCTTTTTTCTAAAGTGCTGAGATGGCATACGCTTGCTTATTCTGCTGACTATTACGAGGTAAGTCCGGGCTTTTATACAATAAGCTAAAAAGCCTCATTGTGACACCCCTCCCCATAAAATGCACCACTTTTCTTGATAATCATCCCCATGGTGTATATTGTACCGTGACGATATAAGCAGGACCAAAAAAAAAACAAAAGTCTCCAGGACCCATGCACTGAATAAAACCGGAAGTTGGCCATTTTGTTTTTTAGACAAATCCCATGGTTTGACAAACCCAATCCACCCAAATTGAGTCAACTAGGAAAAATGGGCGTGGCCTATCTGTTAATCATTTACCATGCGATGAGTTCCCGATCAGCGCCGCCAGCGTGCCCTACTTTATCGGATGGTCCGTTCATTTTTCCGTCACAAGGTGCAATTCCCAGCGAGCCCGAGCGAGCGAGAAAGCCCGAACGAGCCGAAGGCGTCTGTCAGAGACGCTGGCTGTCAAGTTGGCGGAGAGTGCTGCTGTACACCTGCCACTCTGGCGCACTCAGCATCCCGCACTAATTCAATTTGCCACTCAAAAGTCCCCCCCAGCCTGTCATGCACTATTCCTAAACCGAGAGAGAGAATGTCTTATTGATGGAAAAGCAACAATGGTACCTTGACTTACAGCAAGCAATCAACCAACTTTCATGTTTATGACTCTTCGTTTGATTTATGAAATGGGTTCATCCCCGTTCAAATCGGGATTCCGGCTTCAAAGAGCAAATATTAAACCGCTTTATTTGCAAAGCCGCACTTACAACAAAGCCCAAAGGATTGTTTTGTCTCAGGGAAGTCAAAATTCCCCATTTGAATAAAAATGTTTATATTGTTCTTTATAGTGTCTTAACTGAGCTTTATTTGATGGCGTGCATTGGGCCATGCACAAACAGGAAATAAAAAGCACCCACGCAACGGTTGTACATCACCAAGGTCCTGCACGATAACGAGGATGCGCCTATTAAATGTAGAATAATTACACGGCGTAACACGGAACTCAGGGGATAGGGCCATTTGTTACAGTAGCAATTAACATGGACGCTTTGTTGTAACACCATTCGTCTTTCTCCCCGTTGTCCGTTTACTTTATCAGATGATAAAAGCTATTTATTGAGCCTGCTATCAATAAAAATGAATACCCAATTGAAATGAAGCAGCATCTGGTTCAAACGTACCCATACGACTAATATTAATATTTAAAGAAATAATAGAACAATCGGAATCAAACAGAACACGTCGTGGAGAGTGCCGGCTCACTTCACTCTGACAATCGCGACGAGCGAGCGCTGCCATGTTGAGTGAGTTATCTGTGACTGATTAATTACATTTATCATGCATGCCACACAGCACTAAATCGTGACTGCGAAACCGGATATAAAAAAATAAAAAATAATAAAATAATAAAACCCATCAAATATATTGGGAGGGGGCAAAATGCTTATTAAAGCGCTTGTCTTAAGTCGGTGTGCACGCTGAGCCGCCGACACGTGCACACAATCACAAATCCATATTAATCCAACTTGACAGTGGGAAACTCTGGACAATCCATACGACTGATTGATTGTTGTTCAACTAGCAATGCCAGTGAGACTGAACTCTACTGGGAGGAAAAAAAACAAAAAACAAAGAAGAGCACCAGGCTCTGTGTATGTTGCGGCAGGTTCTAAGCGTGTCCAAGAACACGCAATCCCATCTTGGGCACTTTGCTATCGATGCTATCGATTAGCGTTCCGATAGCGACATCAGTCGCTTCAACGTTTTTGGCAGTTCGATAGAGTCGTCGCGGGGCGGTGGCAGGCGAGAGGCTGTTATGGGGGGCCTTCTGTCTGCAGACGCCACAAGGTACTGACAGGTGGTAATCGCAAACAATTTTTTTTTTTTTTTTGGAAATCCAGACACGCAGAGCAGGTGTGCATCTTTACAGCTAATCGGTGTCTTGCACAAACACTTAAAAAAAAATCCCAAACAGCAAAGAAAAAAACATGCCAACTGCTACGATGGATGCAAACAGTGGGAAAGACTCCTGTGTTTTTTTTTTTAATCCAAACTGCAATAAACGACTTCAATTCAATGTAAATCTGGATTTCAAGCGTGAAGACAGTTATTAGATGCTGACCGAGTCCAAACATGCTCACAAAAGTCAGGGCGTGCTCCCGCTTTTGGCCGACAGCTACGTTTGATTGGCGGCCGAGCACATCGGAGTTTTATATAACGCTGTATAAAAACAATCTTTTGGCCATACTGGCAGGCTGAAAGGAAAAATCTCTAAAAAGAGTTCAAATAAGTCATCGGTTTGTCTTCCAAAGCTGAGAACAGATTTTTTTGAGATAATGAGACCTGCGGGTTAATTCACGTGTTATTTTCCACAAAAGTGAACTGTTGGATTCTTTTCTTTTGTAGGTATCTTGCCACGTGCCGGATCTTATCACGTCTAAAAACAAAGACAGGGGACAAACAGATATGGGGAGCACAACCCTCGACGGGCAGATGTTGGAGATGTGTCCTTTGGTCCAAATCAAAGATCAGTCGCCCCGGGGCTCGCCTCAGTCTGAGTGGAATTCTGAGAGAAGATAACAAGCCTCGGCGCTTTGCTTTGTGTTTGATTAGATTTTTTTCCAATCACTGCTTTCATGCTTTTTCTATCAAGCGATCAATTCAAAATAGGCAAACAGAAAGAACGGGACCAAATTGACACCATCATAAAACATGAATTGACTGCAGAGGTTTGGTACTTGAATCACATTTCAATGCTCATAGCGAAGCATTAACACAATTCAGCGATTGTGTCCATGTGACACACAAGCAGAAGCTCCAAAGTTTTGGACGGCAGTATTTTCCCTGAACTTCAACAATGGGGGTTCCGAATCTCCTCGGCACCCCGCGTCTCTGGATTTAAAGGTAACTGAATAAGTGAGGGAACCTCGGGGGTAATCTCGGTGCTCCTCCGTAATACTAATAAGGAAACTCCGACCGCAGCAAAGCCCACCAGAGCCATCATTTACAGGAACCAGCCTCTGAAACATGTGGGCGAGAAGAAACAAGTCATCAAATGACTTTTCCAAATCTACTGGAGAAATCTCAGTACGCAATCAGATGCACAGTGCCGGTCGGCATTAGCATGAGCATCCACCCGCCAGCTTGCCGTGGTGGGGCCTAATTAAAGCCATGACCCCTGAGGTTTTTCTTTCCTGCTTCTACTGTGGGGAGCCATGCCAACCTTGCGAGCGCAAAGGCAAACAGACTTATTAGACCGAACAGGCCAACGGTGCTGCCTGATAAATGACGAGGGGAGACGAGAAGGGGAGGGACTATTGTCGGTGGAATGGAAACGACGAGGGAATTTAATGCTTGAATGAAAATCGGCGTTGGAGTCGGTTCACGAATGCAAGGTGAGAAAAATGGCCAAAAAGAAATAACGTTGGAATGGGCCTTTCACTAAGACTCCCTAAAAAGTCCATTAAGCTTTAGAAAAGGAGAAATACTAGCCAATGTTTGGAAACACATCAAATAAAAGTTTGCCTTTAGAGTAGCAATAGCAGCATACCTTGATTTTACTTGGTGTGAAATTGGTCAGTCTGCCTTCTAAGAGTGTTGTTTTGGGAAATCTGACAAATGGGACGGGAAAAATGCTCCTTGTTTTTCAGTTTCTTCTAATTCTAATATCAAAATCTTCTAAAACAGGAAGACGGAGAACCCCTTGTTTACCTTCTGATCTCCGTTAGCCTTAAAAGTCCCCGTCTTGCGATTTCCTACCTTTTTCCCCGAGAACATTCGTCACACAAAGTTCAATCCGTCATTCCAGCAGCTTTCTGGTGACGGGCCAGAGAGAAAAACATGGCCACAAATCAAAGGTGAGCGCAAAGAACCGCCGACGCTATTGGGACGGATGGCGCTTGTTTGAGCGGGGTGCATTGCCAGCGGCTTTGAAATGCAAAGCGAAGGGAGAGAGGGATGTGTTTACACGCCTGCTTTTGTGTCCATCCATCAGAAAACTGATTGCGGAGCACCGTGAATGACAGCCGGTGCTGCCGGGCTGGCCCTAACCGCCAGGTTTTGCCCGCCACCGAGGCTAACAATCAAATTCGGTTGTCTTTACCGCAGCGCCTCGTCCGCAAAGTCATGAGGCGACATCACCGACACAAAAGACAAAAGGCCCGCCCAAACGCCTCGCTCACTCGCTTGTGTCTTTGCGCTGCCCTTCCTGGCATACTAATGATCGGGTTCTTGAAAAGCAAACACTTTCATGACATTTGAATACATTCCGTGGATTCTGCTCCTGGAGTTCCTCATCTCAGGAGCTTATGAAAAGGACGGTGATATAGCAGAAGACATACTGTATTTTCCGGACTATAAGGCGCACCTTCAATGAACGGCCCATTTTAAAACTTTGTCCTTATATAAGGCGCACCGGACTATAAGGCGCACCATTAATGCATAATGTCAGATTTTTAATCCAAATCAAATCATTCTCCATTTCATCTTTTTTATTTCAACTTCAGATGCAACAAATTACTTTCTAATCACAAAATAATGATCCATAGTCTTTTTGATTCATGATTCATAGTCTTCAGCGGGCCACTTATGATTGATTTCATGACACAATGCTTCGGACCAGTTTAAATTTAGAAATTTGGTCCATTTATAAGGCGCACCGGACTATAAGGCGCACTGTTGGCTTTTGAGAACATTTTTGGTTTTTAGGTGCGCCTTATAGTCCGGAAAATACGGTATTCGCTAAGAACGTCATAAATAACGTCTATTGGCTCTGGATCTCAAAGTAGCCCCAACAGAAGGACGGACATACTGCATGAAGCATTCATAGCGTTACTGTTTTAGAGTGACTCATACAACACATATTCTCAGAACAGAAGTTGAGAGCAGCAAATGCAAGTAAATAAAAGGAAAATGCACATTCAAAAGTCAGGTACCCAGAAAGTTGAGTCTACAAGGAATTTCATTGATTGCCTCAATAAAAAAAATCAATAAATTTCTACTTTTTAAAACCTCTCAGTGTTCTGGCGATATAATTAAGTGTTTTTGTCCTGGCATCCCGTCGGATTAGAATATCAGGAGTCTCTTTGTTATGGTTTGGGTGCTAAAGCAATGGCAGATGGGCCGGCTTTGAATCCAGAGACACAATCTCCGTGCAATTTAGTAACATTGAGGCAGGAAGTGAAATGTTTTAATTCCAACCTCTCGCTGCCATCTGGGCCCGACGGCCCCCACAGCAGCTGCAGGTGGATCATCTACTGCTGGATTGTTGAGGCGCTTGCTAGCGAGTGAGCGAGCTCCAGCGCCATACGTACCCTTTGTCACATGACCGGCCGGCTAAATATAGACGGCGCTTACGTCTTTCTAGCGGGAGAGCGCGGTTTGTCCTCAATAACGCGTGACATCACTCATGCAAACACATGGTGCGGCACGCTTTCAAGCGGGCTAATAGCGATGCTATGCTTGTTGAGCAGAGTCTTACATCAAAAGAGACCACCCCCTTTTCGCCCAGATGGATTACGTGCATTCATGTAAATAGGTTGAAATCCTTCCACTGTGGGAAAAGGTGGGATGAATTTCAGTCTCCTCTCTACATGTATCATATGGAGTCTTTTTTTTAAAAGCTAATGCAGATAGCTGCGTTCTCTTAAATCAGTCATGCTGAGTCACTATGGAGAGAATCGGCGGGGGGGCTTCACGATACCTCGTTAGGAATCTCAGTCCCATTGTATTGCAGTGAATCGTTCCACCATTGTCTCCACCGATATAAGTCTTTTGATTCACATTTCAAATGACGACTAAACTAAACACGATTGATAGCAGTGTACTTTGGGCACGTAGGGTTCATTGGGTGCATACCATCTGCATTCTAATCTTACTCAGACATGGATGGAGCACATTGAATGAAACACGAGTTGAGACATTATCAGAAATGAGCTAGCGATATACCCTTTCATGCCATCTATGCCATGACTAATTACACGAGTAGGCTGACTTAACGAGCGCTACATTCATATTTCATGCCATCGGGTGATCTCATCGAAACCAGTATGGATCAAGCCGTGTTCTTTTTGTTCGGCGTCCATTCGACCTAATCAAAACTGCTTCCCGCGTGCCCCCGCGTCAACCGGGGATGGGTTTTTTTTTTGGACGGACGAGCCATGATGGATTTGGCATTTGTGACCGGCGAGCGACCGACGGCGAGCGCGCCATCTGGGCAATCAGCAGTCCGCATGACCTCCTCGCACTCACACATCTGACCATAATCATCACACTTTATGCGTATGCCAGAGCACACGTGAATCAGGACCTCCCAGTGATTGAGTACAACGGGGAAGGTGACAAAAATAATAGGACCAAAGATTGATCGGGACACACCAGTCAAGAGAAACAAAGTCGCCATCAGTCTCAAGGTTGAGCGGGCTTTCATATGAATAGAGACAGGCCCAATAATCAACATGACATCAACAACGCCTGTTGGTGCTCAACAGCTTGAATGACTTTGGCCTTATCTCGCTCCAACAGTCAGCCATCGCTAGATCCAATATTGGCGGCTTTTATAGAATGACCAGATAGCATTGATTGGCGCATGAAAAAGAGCGTCTCAGTACAGGCACCACAATGATTTGATGTTCCCGCGATGTTCCCTTCAAGAGCCCCACAACAAAACGCATGTAGGATTTTATAAGCACCATTTTACAGTCGTACCGTAAACGTGGTTAAGCTGATAGTGATGACAAAACCGCTCTCATGCTCATTTAATCCTTAAATGTCGGGTAGACGGAGGTAAGCTGACGGCTCGAATGATATGACATCACACATGGCAACCGTTCCATCTTTGTTAATTGCATTAACTTCAAATTGTACACATCCAAACTCGAAGGTAGCGCTCTACCTGCGAGCGTAATTGAGACTGAAGTCGTATCGATCGGTAGCCTGAAGGCTTGTCAGGACAGTCCAGCGGCGGACTCAAACTGATGACCGCAGCGCTCGCAAAGACTCCGCCACGTGTCCCTTAAGGCGCTCGCAAAAAAATGAGGTTTAAGTGACCAGAGGTCCAAATGCCCGAGATGAAAGATTGCCAAGCTTCACGAACCAACATCTGGTCGATCAATTTATCAGAAACAACAAGATTGCATCACCTCAGGGTATCAGGATGGACTTTGCTTTCAAAATAAACCCAAGCTTCTTTTCCCGTGACCGTCTCTAATCAACCGGGGTGGTTTCGGACGAGGTCGACACTAAAAATAAAACTGTCGGGCAGGAAGCGAATCACAGCAGGTGACGAGGAGCGATGTCACGTACATGACCCACTTCTGCATCTCTGGTACTATTCAGAAAGTGGGTGGCCATTGTATCCTATAAATGACATTATTTGGCTTCCAAGTAAACCAAACAAAAATTATTTCTATGATCAATAAGAAAAAAACCCTTGAGTCTTCATTCTCCAAAGTGGGACAAGGTACTTTCATGGAATCTCAGCTCAAACAAGCAATACCCGTATGAAAAAAAACATTTCAATGCCAACCTCTGAGCTGAGTATCTCATTCACAATTTCTCCCTATTTTAAGAGGCACTTGTATTAATTTGCTACTGATATGACTCACCAACTGCAACCTTGTCTTAAGGACCACGCATCGACACCAAAAGCTCAATTCTATGTCGGAATGTTAGCCTGGTTGAAAACTCCCGTTAGAGAACACACACCACTCAAGCCGTTATTGTACATTCAGTGACATCAATTAAATATGACTTGTTGGGGTGAAATGTGCACTTTGGGTGCAAGGGAGCAACTGCGCTGACCTCTCACATTGACACCGACGGTTTTAACGGTGACCGAGTTCATTAAAGTCCCACTGCGGATGACACGGGGGGGGGGAGTGGCGTCATGAGCTTCTTTACGCATTCGGGGTCAGGACAAAGTGTCAGCGTTTGACGACCCGGAATGAGAACGAGCTGCTCAGGCGTAATTAACTTTGCGGGAGTGTTAAGATACCGCCACACAAGCGAGCCTTTGAGTCTGCACTCATCATGCCCATGTGATTAGTTTCACTGGGTCCTGGATGTCATTGATTTTGTGCCAGTGGCGGGCCCATTCTGGTGCACCTTCTTCTTTAGCGTCCCCCCCCACACCCCCCTTCAACCAGTCAGTCTTTTATTTTTCCTGCATTGTAAGCAAAAAGAAACATGCTGACATGTCACACCGACCATGACCGCTCATTATCTGGTGGCTTTCAGCACCCCCGAGTCGCTAATGAGAGTGGACTGCTCCAAGTAACGCGAGGCTGATTTACCTACAACAGAACGCTGACAGGTGTCGTGATTCCAATTATATTGCCACTATGGTGGTTAACTAATAAACTGCAGTAAAATATCAAACGTTATTTCAGAATTTGTGTTCTTAACCCGTCACAGAGATGTAAATAAAGAAGTAAATAAATAAATAAACAAATAAGACCAGCAGATGGCAGCAATGGGTCTTTCGGGTGAGATGTGGGGTTAGGGTGTCACACAGGTGTCAAACTCAAGGCCCAGGGGCCAGATACGGCCCGCCACATCATTTTATGTGGCCCCGCAAAGACAAATTGTGCGTAAAATTCGTGTCATTACTAGAATTGCAAATTGGCTTCACTTTTAAGAACATCTTTTTTTTAAATATTTGACCAGTTTTTACTCATCTGATTTGAAAACGAGTTATTTGTCTGTTTGTTTTGTAGCTTTTACTGTATATAATATGAGGTGCTCATACAGTTATTTGGGTTGACAGTCATAATGGCCCTCCGAAAGAAGCTATGATTACAATGCGGCCGGCGAAAAAAAATTAGTTTGACACCCCTGGTGTATCATAACAATGCGGAAGCTAATGAACAAGATATTGCGAAATTCAACAAGCAGAAAAACATTGTGATTGATCTAAGCGTCAAATTAAACCTACCACTTAGATTGATTAATCAATTAGGCTGTTGTTTTGGGGATTGGAACAGGATGGAAGGTGGTACAAGGTGGTGTCAAAAGTTCACAAATCACTAGAATTACCAATTTGCGCAGCAGATCCATGCAAACAAGAATAGCTACCAAAGAATGACCATTCACAGTCGTGGCTTGCGGGGGGCAAATGGATATAAATGGACAGAGATGAAAGTAGAAAGGGAAGGGGGTGAAGCAGGAACAAAGCCTGGGAGAATGGATAGATGGCGACTTGAATGAACGGCTGCCGCAGGGCGGTCAGCTACATATTGGCATCGATCCACAGGAAGGGCCCATCAAAGTCTGAGTGACATTTATGGCACCGCCGACTGCGCCGGGCGCCGTCCTCAGCGGCGGGCGCGGGATGCCGTGACATTGTCGGCCATGCTGGGAAGGTGTCACCGCTCTTGACTACCGCTGGGACGAAGATATTTTCTCCGTGGGGCCCCGAGCTGAGAGGTAAAGCGAAAGGCCGGCCGGGGGCTCGGCCAAGTGTGATATACTAGATGGCTATTAAATATGGATTCTGTGCAAAATGAAAACGCAATGGGAGGGGTACTTTTATTGCTCCCAGGAGAGAATTTGCCTCGCGTGTAATGAGCGCGTGCCATACATCAAATAAAGGATAAATAACAAGGTGTCTTCTTGTTAATGCTAAAGCTAATGCACCTTTAAAAGCACAGCGCTTTTTATGAGAAGCACACGAGACGGCTCCTGGTGGAAATTTTATTTTCTAATCAGCAGCTTTCCACATTCAGGCGTGCTGACTTTTATTTTTTGTGCAGCTCTCGTTACGTTAAAGCGGGAGACCCATGTTTGATTTTGTAAATGAACAGATGGCCAAGGATTATCGTGCAACAGTTTTACTTTCAAACATATTCATTCTATTTTGTATTTCATTACATCGTCTTGACCAAAAGGACATCGTATTGTAGTCCAACCCCTAGAAGGCATCATCCCCTAGTTCTGTCAGCAACTATCAGCAAATAGCGTTCCTTGCCGGAAGCTTTTTAAGTGACGGTCTTTGTGCTTGTCAGCTTCCCGGCGACCGAACAAAAGCAATCTAATCAGGGAAGCAGCTCGGCCCTAAAGTGAATCGTTGTTGTGTTTTAGGAGGCAACGGCAGACTTTTCCTCTCAGATTATCGCGGACAGGCCCGAGCAGCATCAATATTTAATTTGATGCCGCCGCTGCCGTCGACTCGCAACAAACACTATTTGAGGAATAATGTCAATAAAGGTATGAGGGACGGCTCTGACCTTAATCACCGACAACACGACGACGGAGGAACGTGATAAAAGCGGCTCCCCGGATACGCGTACTGGAGTCAAAATGGAATATTTGAGCGGGGGAAGCAATGAAAACAAATCAAAAACGAGACGGTGGGGATGAAATGTGGCCCCCGCAGCGTTTCACTGATATGAATTTGCAAACATACCCTACCTCACACCTAAATGCAAACCCCAATATCACGTCTTGGCCATTTGACACGGACTCTTGGTCACAATCGTGACGGCAACAAACAAAGGAGCCATACGTGTAAATATAAACGTCCGTGGCAACGAACGAGCTACAATAATACAGTAATCCCTCGTTTATCGCGGATAATTGGTTCCAAACACCACCCGCGATAAGTGAAATCTGTAAAGTACGGTCACCAACAAGAAGTACTGGGCAGGCTAACGAGTTAGCGGAAAGATGCTAATTCGCGTTCGTGCTAACACGCGAAAACAGGCTTCTATAGGAATGTAAACGAACATTTGGAGCAATACTACTTTGTCCTAAAGGTTAGACACACGTATCCTCAATTTAGAATTTTATTTTGACTTTTAAATGTTTTTTTAATTTGAAAAAAAAACTGTAATGTAGTGAAGCCACGATAAACGAAACGCGAAGTAGCGAGGGATCACTGTACATACATTAGGGCTCCTCTCTACTAGTTGGCTACATTCAAGTCTCTGCCGTAAGTAAGTCCTTCGAGCGCCCGCCGACAACACGTTAAGCGTCAGACAGAAAGTTCAGCGGGCTCATCAGCATGCGTCTTCTAAATATCACGACCCGAGTACAACAAACCGGCGTTGTGAATCTTATTAGCTGCGAAAGGTGTTTTTGGTACAAGTGCAAATGAGGGAATCAGATGGCAAACAGCGGAGAATGTCAACCTGCAGTAAAGGAGAACAAGCCCTTGATGCTTTCTCCGTTAGCCCCCCTGTTGCTTTGGAACATTTTAAAATGGCTGCTTGAAAACAAAATGGCCTATTTTCGGTTGGCTTTTCAGAATGAGAGACTTCTGGGGTCATTTTTGTGTCACTTTCTACGAGTAGATCTTCACAACACGATACACACGCTTGAGGCCGAAGTGTCCTTGAATAAAATCTCAAGCGGCTCCGATGCAATGCATTCATGGCTAAATGTTCACTGGGCCATTTAATGAAATGATTATCAATGCTCTTTATTGAACGGGGCGAGATTTAGTCTAGCCAATGAGAGTTTGCCTCTCCATTTTAGCCCTGGGGCCGACGACAACAGCATCCAGATTGCAAATCCTTCAACCCTGATACCCAAACGGTCCAACACACAAGACCCAATGGAAACGAACGATCCATCTGCAATTAAACATCGGCGGGAGGCCCGGGATTGAGCAGAAGCGCGTTTTGTCACTCGTCACCGGAGGGGACGGCTGAAACAGGATGGCTCCTCATGAATATCAAATGACACCCCCCCCCCCCCCCCCCCCCCCCTTTTAAAAGTGGCACAGACTTCACGCTCGGCGGAATTAATGGTCGCCGGCCGATGTTCAAGGATGTTCAGATAAACTTGGACTGACAAAGGAGCATGTTTGGGATTCCGGAATTGGGAGGAGCTAAAAATCGGTGAAAACTCAAAACAGTTAAGAGTTACGGAAGTTAACCCTTCAATTTTGTTTACATTGCCACTTTTTTAACCCCACTTCACCAATGCGTATAAATGGCTGGATACTAAAGGAGGGGACAAAATCGAACGAGAAACGCAAAAGTAGCGTTTCGGGAGACCAAATTAAAGCAAAACATCCTTGATTGACTAGAGGGGA
Organism: Syngnathus floridae; assembly: GCF_059516105.1. Taxonomy (NCBI): domain Eukaryota; kingdom Metazoa; phylum Chordata; class Actinopteri; order Syngnathiformes; family Syngnathidae; genus Syngnathus; species Syngnathus floridae. The sequence goes on along the minus strand of NC_142427.1, from coordinate 7,354,943 downwards.
AATTAACAATCGATTACTTTATTTCCTGGAATAGTTGCCGGCAGCATTTGTTTACTCAACTGCAGATTGTTAGAGGAGTCAATTAAGTGGGAGTCCTTGGTGAAATTGGAGCTCAATACAACCTTTTCAAAAGTCACGTGAATGTGAAAAGAAGTGCTGTAAAACTCTTGGACACTCGGTATTAGAGACTATTTGATGGCTTCGGTGGGTGTCGTCTGTCTACATGTGTTGCGCCACTAGTGTGCTTGTAAAATGGAATTTTTTAATATCATAAATGGGGACTCCAGTTTGTGAACCACCGCCGTATAGAATTGAAAATCAAAATGATTATTGCGCACGGTGTGAAGAGAAGTTTAAAATCCCTGCACCCATGTCTCAACATCGTGAGTGCCACTCTTGCATCTTTTCCTATTGCTGGAAAAAGTGGGAACAAATTGGAAATCCTTGCAAGGTGGGAGTCGCTAAAAAAGAAGGTAGCGGGAAGACAGACAGGGAGAGGGCTGACTTCCCACTCATCATTCCACGGTCAGCGAGCCTGAGTCAAGTTATCTGATCCTTCTTTAATGTGTGTGTGTGTGTATGTGTGTGCAATAGCCACTTCAGGGCATGGCTGCGGGGTTCGAGGATGTGTCATGTCAACCACAGGCCACCGAGCCAGCCTCGGGAATTTGGCTCTCTGACACTGTGATGCCGTTTTGGATTTTGAAATAAGACATAAAAGTATAAGTATACAAGAGTGATCTTATTTATAGAAGAAATACAACCTTCACCCAACGTTTTGCACGGTCGACAAAATCGTTTAAAAGTCCAAATTCTGTGAAACACCGAATCGGGGGGCATAATTGAATGCTTTGCTACATCACGACTAATCAGATTTTAGGATTGCAATTTATCAGACTTGAATATATTTTCTCCTCTCCCATTCAGTCCTGCAAACAGATCCAATCTAATCCCGGCTAATCTTTCCTAAAGCCATGTTACGGAACGTGCAAGTGTGTGTGCGTCTAATAGAGATGACATGAATGCAACACTGTGGTTGCTGCTGTGTGTGCCCACACACAGTGGTCGTTGCATGTGTGGATAAATAATAAATACCCACCCAGAAGGGACATGGCAGCTTGTGAAATAAAACCCTCATTCAAAATAAATAAACATTTTGCCGACTTTAAAAAAGCTTATTAATCGGTCGGGTCCTCCTTTTCAATATTCATTAGTCAAAACATTGCATAATAGTGCAGCTTAGAGTCACAATGGAAAAACCAATTGCTCTTCTCCCAAAATATCTACATCTTTGGGTCAAATACGTCAATGTATGGAAAAAAATTCAAAAGTATGGTAGTCCAACTACTCGAGCAGTGATCCTCGCTGGTGCATTATATTGTCGCTGTCAGAGCGGGCAGGTAGAACGAGATTTGCGCACATTTCACAAAAGACGAACGAGGAGACTTTCAAATGGGGAAACGACTCGATAAAAGCGGTGGCGGCGGTGGCGGGAAGCTCGGAAAATGAAACCCAGTGGCGCGCGTCATTTGGCAAAAGAACAGCTCCTTAGTAAAAGGGAAGTGCTCCCGCCGGTGAGGCGGGGTCCTCATAAACTACCTGGCTGTTATCTGCACCGTTTCTGCATACCTTCTCGGACCCCCCGCGGAGAAAGCCCAGCCGGCTTTTTTTGGCAAACGGTGGCGCACTTGGCATATCTAATTTCCCCCCAGCGTATAAAACAAAGCCTAAGTGGAGCCAGCGTGGAGAAAGTCACACTCGGCTCTCCAAATCATGACAGGCTCTTTAGATTAAAATTAACCAAGATTTGAAGGGGCTGCGCGAGCACTTTGCGGGATGCAAAAAAAAATAAAAAGTATGAAAAAGAGCTCGGATTGCTCTCCCACGAGTAGGCAGGCGGGAATTTTCACAGAGACTTGAAAGGAGAGAAACATAAAAACGCCTTGGAGATTTACATGCTACATTTTCTTTAAGATTTTTTTTTTTTAAACTCAACCGAAAAACCTAAATTCATTGATTAAGTGGCATGTATTTATTTTAATATTGCACTCTTGCTTGAAGGAATTGAAATGCAATTTCATAAAAACTGCCTGGCATATTTTTCCTTTGTGCTTAGAATTGAAGGCCAGTTCTAATTCGGACAAAACTGATGCTTGCGTAAGGGATCATTCCCAGGTCATGGTCGGCATCTATTACATGATTTCAGGTGAGCACGGCAGCACAAAAAAAGCTCCGTAATGCCTGGAGAGGTCGGACAATAATAGGTGGCGCTACATCTGCGTGGGCAGCCGGAACACGTGTCGCAGCCAGGAACAAAAGCCAGCTTAGTCCCGCTTCCATTTTGTGGCTCATTTGCTGGCGCTTGAGAAGGAACCTCATTTAGCTAAGGCTGAGCGGGACCCCCTGGCCCGTTCCGGTGCGCTCTAGAAGATGCAAGCTTTTTTCTTTTGCAAAAACTATACATCAAAATGTCATACATAATGTATACAGGTGGTGGCGGTGAGGACGGGGGAAAAAAAAAAACACAATCTCACTTCCCATTGCTGAAATATGAGCTCTAAACAAGGCGAGCGCATTCACAAACGCAAAAGCGCTGACTCGGGCGGAAAAAGCAGCGGTCGTATTTTATTATTGTGTTGGGCGGAAGGACGGTGACGAATGCTCGCAATTAACGGCGGCGGGAATTAAAGGCGACGCACGCTCGGCAAGGTTAAGATGAAGGCTTTGACCTCGGGGGGCGCCATTTTTGAAAAGCCAAGCAGAATATTAATAACGCAATATTAACGATGCCTTTATGGAGGTGAAGCCATATGTTGGGCAACCACGCTCCATTCCATACGAGATGGCGCCAAAGCACAGCTTCTGTCCGAGTACTAACACCCTAAACAGCAATTCTTTCGGGATTGAAACTGGACGAGGTCATTTCCTGCCTTATCAAAAGCCACTGCAGCGGCGCTCAAGTCCATTATTAAAATCGGCGGATCTGCGACGGAAAATAAAAAAAGCGAAAAGCCCGGCTTTTATGATTTATCCCAGTATTGGAGCCCAGCGCAGGTCATTTATCAGTAAAATGGCTTTTTGAATCCATACTCTAAAGTTCATTACAGCGATTAAAGATTTACACCGTCACAGTTGGTGATGATTCATCAGAGGATCGTTTTTTTTTTTTTGCGGACGCAAAACAGGGAGAAAAAGCAAAACGGGCCGGCATCTCCATCCAAATTACGGTGGGGCTCCCAATTTGCAAACTTGGAGATGAAAGGCTCGTCATTTCTTGAACTCCTCAGCCCTCGAACTTTGTTGAGTGTTTTGGATGAAGGGGCTCTTCATCAGCGAGGTAGAGAGGGTGGGGGGAAAAAAAGCTAACGAATGAGTGTGAAGCGTGCCAGTGTGAATATGAAACGCATCATTTGAATCCTGATCCTCCTTCATCCGTAATTTTTCAGAATTAAGAAATTGCTTCACGTGGCACTTGATCGATAACAATTTAGTTGATTCTCAAAAGCTTTGCCTTGGATGTTAATTTAGGCTCAAGTAGTTTGTTGCCTCAACAGTCTTGACATACTTGTCGTGATAAAGTCTGACTGAAACCGAACCGTACAAAAAACAAAGCGATAGTTCCCATTGCAAATCATGTAAATCCAATTAATCCGTTCCAGACACTGAAATATTAAAACAACACAGAATAGCTTTACTTATAAAAAATGAAAAAAATGTAAATTACACGAGCAATTGAGCGGCTAAATGAACATTTAACATCATTCTGTTATTTGGAGTAACTATCCTGTGGATCAGGGGTCAGCGACCTTTTGAAAACTGAGCTACTAATTAATTCCAACGGCTACCAAAAATTCACTGATGCAATAACACACTAATGCAAATGACCTTTACATTTTCATTAATAATTAATGGTAGAGAAGAAAATAGTCGTGATTGCTCGAAATAATTATCAACAATTGAATCAGGTAAGAAAGTGTTTACATTTTCTACAATATTCTGGGCAATTACAATCAGCTCACTGCTGTAAAAAAAAAAAAAAGGTGATCGCTGAAGTGAATAACAAGCTCCCACTGCAAAACGGAGACAAAGTAGTGACAATTACAGCCGTCAGCCGGGTCCCTTGAACGTCAGCGGCGGCGATCGAGTCGCGATGAAACCGGCGGCCGTGTGACAAAGACCAAAGCTCTCCGTCACCCGTGACATTTACTTTTATCTCCACGTGGCTTCAAGTCGACAGGAAACCAGAACCTGTCAGGCGGCGGGACCGAAGCTCCGGCCTGCTTTACCTTTGATCGGAATCACAGCATCACTCCCCCCCACCCTCCCAAAAAAAATGAAAGTGCATTTTTTTTCCCCCGATTTAGTCCCCCCCCAAACCTGATCGTAGAATCACAACCATGCGCAAGGAGCTGACTGGAATAATCCACAAGTCGTTGACTGACACTCACCTACAGGAGAGATGAGAAAGGAGAAAATATTAAATAATAGATTCCAGTTGCAAAATTGATGAGAGGGGGAATCACAAAGCCCCCAAAATAAATAAATTCACTGCAAGGTAATTACTGTGAACGTTTTGAGAGGACTGCGTTAGCTGCGAGGCTGCCGCTTGACAGCTGACGGCTCAATTAAAAATGTGCATTTGTTTTAGTTTGGCAGCCAAATGGAGAGAAGTATGACTTAAAAAACAAACAAAACAAAAAAACACAGCAGAAACAATTTACTCAAGGCATCCGGCACTTCTAATGCAAGCCATGCATCACCGCCGCTGACGAGGTCTCGTGTACCTCGATTTTACAAAACAAAAGCCAGACTCCGCAAACACTGATCGGGGAAATGAGGATGACTAATCGAGCGACCGCTTGGCAATATTATTTTTCCGTGGCACTCATTAGGTTGACAGGTTAAGTTGACGCGACGGGAAAGGATGGCGTCGGCGTGCAAAAGCGTTTGTCAGCGAGACGGATGATTCGCCGCGATGTTTATCATTTAGCGGCCCGCCGGCAAATGTTGACAAAGTGCTTACGGGCGGCGTCATCCATCTCACGCCGCTCTGACTATCAGCTTTCTTTCGCCATGCCGTGCCTGTTTGCTAGCAGCGCTATTTCTTTACAAATCAATATTTGCATTGTGGGCACACTGGCAGCAAGACTTGAGGGAGGGCAAGAACATGCCAGAAGGAAGTCAACGTGGACTTCGTTTCTTTAGAGACTTCAGCTGAGAAATGCTGACGCGGTTCTTTGCATGGCTAAAAAGGACAAACCTCTTTTTTTTTTTTTTTTTTAATGAGCCTGGTGGATATGAACTGACATCACACCGAAATGGCGAGATCAAACGATGCCACGGCGCTGCCCCACCGTGTTCCTACGTAGCTGAATATTTCACAGTTGCTTTAATTGAATGGGAAGGTGCATCTCGGGCGGCCTGGCTGCCTTTTGTTTTGTTTTTTTGACAGCGCAAGGCTGTCTTGGAAACCTCTTGCGATTCACATCCTTTGCCAGGCTGCTGAATTGCCTTTGCCACTTGCCAGGTTGCTCTTGTGTCTTTATTCTCAGGGGGCGAGGGAGGGCGAGGAGGGTTGAGAGACAGTTAAAAGTGCCAGAGAGCTGGAACTTGTGGGAGGCACACAAACACACAAAACTAGAAGAAAAAAACCCCAAGAAGAACCAGCATGTGTCTCCATTGGTAGACTTCCTGAAGCCAAAAAAAAGATTAGGATGCGTCTTGGCAAGGCTTGGAAGAAAGACTAAGCCGGGAAAGACGCGGGAGTTCAAGTTGTTCTGGGAACTTGTCAGACTATTTTACATATGCGGTCGTTCATCTGTGTATAATAAAAAAAAAAATTGTATTGATGCATCTTTATGCTAATGACTGGCCCATTATTACAGAAGGTATCTCAATTGGCATCATATGGTGGCTTCAAATTAAAAATGGAAGCTTTTGGAATTGCAGCAACTTTAATACAGTGCGGCTTTTCATTTCCAGGCACGTTAAAAAAGCACACGACTTGATTCTCTTTAATACGCCGTGACTCCTGCCGCCTTAGCGTGTTGGCCGTCTTGCATGCATGCTAATGAAGGTATTAATTAGCTGCCTTGAGATTAGCCTTGATACACCGGATATATGCAGCCGAGGCCGTGGGCTTTTTACACCAACATGTCATGTCTGATCCTGTAGAACACCCAAGATGTCTGAGTGGAATAAAAAGGATTCAATGTCAATTATATCGGTTATTAAAAACAAAGATGTGACTTTCCATAGCTCGTTCGGAAGACTTCTATGTTCAGGTGACGAAACGAGAACCAACACTTCCTTGCCGTCCGTCTTCTTGCCTCAGGCATCTCTCCTTGATACGACCTTAAACGAGGGGCCCGCCGCGGCCGCTTTGCGTCACGCTCTCGTTTATGACTCCGAAAGGGCGATGACAATGATGATGATGAGGATGATGTGACGCTCAGGTGTAAAGATCATTAAAAGGTTGCATTTACACACTGCGACAAAAAGGCTCCCTCGTGCAGCGTAAATAAAAGACAAAAAAAAAGAAAAATCACTTTTTCATGGAACGGCGTCGTGTTCAATATTTTACGTGAATGCCAGCGTAAATATTATGAGCCTTGAATGCGCCGCGCACAAGTGGGACCTTGAACAGCGGTAAGGCGGGTGATTTGATGTCACGCTGTGGCATTTTTCAACGTGAAACGGGGGGAAACGACATTAAATCTTATTTGTGGATGCGGCAAAGTTATCTGTACATGGTCTTATAATCAGACGAGAAGCACCGCGCTAGAGTAATTGCACACTGAAGCAAATGCGAAGCCAATGTGGCGGCCTATGTGGATGGATGACGGCTTTCAAAGTCAGGCTGAGCTTCAAAGTGTGAACATTGCTCAATAGAAAGGAAATAAAAAGCCTTTCAACATGTCCGCTTTCATTTGTAGTTTCTCACCTTCACCTCCATGGAGGTTAGACAAAATGTGTGCTTAGAATGAGCCTGCACAATGGTCTTATTTTGCTTTAAGCATGTTACACTTTCAATCTTATGGATCTGATTCTTCTTTATGTTGGGTGTATAGTTTGTTTACCTGCGCCCCAAATTTGTCAAAGCTCATCATATCGGCTTGTATTTTGTTGTAGAAAAAAGTCACATAAGCAAATCATCGATCATACGGTCAAAGAGAAAATCACTGCACGACACATTTCATTGTGGGATACCTCAGGGATCCACCCTCAGTCCACTTGTTTTTAGGCTGAATGAGTAGTTATTGAATCATTTGTCAACGAATAAGCACCAAAATGGTGAAATTCTGCTTCCACGATTGAAACTACAATTGGCCTCAACTGCTAGCTCCGCCCCCAGTCACCATCATATCAAACATGGCGTTGGTCCTGCAGTTGAATGCCAGGCTGATTTCAGTGGTACGATAATCCTATCTATCCGTAAAGCATCTGGAAATCCACACCCTGAGACATCTGTGCACAGTCTTTGTACTGTTTGCTTGCTTTGATTGAGTTTACACTGAATACTTGAGTCCCACCCACTGTGTTGACCTTGATCTTTGGAAAACACTTGGCCCCTCCTCCGCCTTCCTCTGCTCTTATCAACATTGAATCCTGAGCCAGATAGTGTCAGATTCCGAGCGGGGCCCGCCGTAGACGTGTCCTTGCTGTCCTCCCATGTAACAATGTGTCATGTAGCGTGTCTACATCCCTCCCACCTCGCCCGTCGCTCGGCAACACCATCAAATCCCCAAATCGCTGCTGGTCGGCCCCCCCCCTCCGCCCGCCCTTCGACGCTTGTGACCTACCTGACAGCTTTTGTGTTCGGGATCAAGTATGAGGCTGATGAGCGCGTCTGCGAGGCTAACCATGATGTAGCACCGCACTGTCAAAGCGTATCGCGGAGCGGGTTTGTGCACGACTGGCCCGACGAGTGTAATTGGCTGTCGCCTTTGTAAGGTGTGGGCTTTAAGTGGAACCAGCCTCATTTATCAAACGCTTCACACTCATGTTTCCATGCTATGGTAATGTATGCGACAAAGTCATTAACACACAACGGGATGGGGAGGTAGATGCCTGATGGATTCAAAGTTGATGATGAAAAACTGGCGAACAAATGGCGTTCCCATCAACGACCGATGTTTGGTTTCACATTTTGTCATTTTGTTGTGATGAATAACATATCTAACATTACTATCTATCTAACTTTTATAGAACCCTGTCAAAAATCAAAATTTGACAATTTTTTAGAGACATATTCATTTTTCTGTATCATGACGCCTGATGGATGGTATTTTTGTCTGATATAACATTTATTGCACACTAGCTGCACTGCCAGATTGTTATTTCATCCATCCATCCATCCATTTTCTATTGGGCTTATCGATTGTGGGTGAGCTGGAGCCTAACCCAGCGGACATTCGGCCAACGCAGGAGACCCATTCACACAAATGGAATTATCTACATGAGCATGAGTTTGGAGATCTGGAAGTAAACTCAAGAACCCAATCAGATTTCGAGGTAGACCTGCGAACCCCCGCTGCGAGAAGTGACTTGGCCAGGGTATATAAAATGAGTGGGCATTTGTCTTAATGGCAAAACTATCATGTTTTGGCGTTGGAAGGATTTTGTGACATTTCCGTATTGAAGACTGAAGGTTCTAGACCAATGATGCATCATATGACACCCCAACAAATAACAGCTCCGTCTAATGTTTACAAGTCGCAGCATTCCATCATTCCAATGCATCCTAGCAGGAGAAATAAATGATTTCAGCCTTGTCTCACTTCACAGGCACACTGAGACGTACGTCTGCATGCCAATGGCGGGCGGTGGCTTTCCAGGCATCACCTGCCCAAAAGCCGCTGACCCATCCCGGCATGGCCGCTCTTCCCGTCCCGTCTACCTGTCACTCCTGCCAATGACAAGACACGCAGAAATGGATCCCCAAAACACGGCGGCGTACTCGCACTGGCGGTTGGAATTCACAAGCCAGGAGAAGCTTATCTCTGCCCAGCAGATTCCATTTCCTTTACGCGAGCGCAGACACAAACCTGTATCCTTTTTTTCATGTGCTCAATCTCAATAAACGTATATATTTGCTGACTATTAACGGACTCGCCCGGCCGACGGCGTGCACACATAGGCTGAAAACTACGTGTAACCTGACACTGAAGCAATCGGCAAAAATCTAAAAAGACTCTTTCCTAGCACTCGAGCCTGTGAGAAAATATGAAACAAATAAATCTCCGGCTTGACACGTTTATCGGAACCGGCTGCCTCGGCTAATACGCTAAGCCATCCGAGTTAAATGTCAGCAGAAATTAAATGGCATATTTTCTTATCCGAGATTGCCATTGGGAGAGTGACAATTCTTTTCCAATGCAGTTTTGCTGTTCCTGAACAAGAGTAAGAATCAATGAAATACGCATTCAATTATGGCATACCTCAGGGAGCCCTTCTCGGGTTCCTTGTTATTGTTTGCCGACTTATAGCGATCTGAGGACAAATAAGTTCCTGATAACTTGATTTTAATAAAAATAAAAAATAAATAAAAAATAAAACTACTTGTGTGGTTACAACATTTTCGCCTAATATCGTGTGCCATTTGTAACCTTCAATACTTCAACCCGCCTGCTGTAAATCATAAACACCAACACTGAATGCTATTTAATGAATGCTTGTTGACCCCAGTCAAAATGGCTCCCAGAGGAGTTAAATTCTCATTACACCACCCAAATCTAAAGAAAAAAAGTCTGTAATACAGTCAGTGACTGAGAAAACAATCAGGAATCATCAGTCGATTCTTTTGAGCTGCGGTGGACAAAAGACAGATCAACGGCCGATGGGAAAAACACCCTAAACAAAACAAATGCTCCCTTGCATTAATTTGTCCCCCGCCCGCGCCTCACAGAGGGAGGCTAATTCCTCGCCGTTCAATATCTCCATGTTGAAATGGCAACCTTGATCGATATGCTGGCACCTCCATATTTTACCCTCCCCTTCTCACCCACTTCTCCTCCGCCTCTGACAAATGGTGCGCAGTTCCAGTGCATTAGCCAGCCTTGTGTCATCTGCACAATACACCCTACAGACCGTGCATTAGCTTGTGATTTATTTATGAATTTCCCTTAAGCTAGAAATGTGGATAAAATAAAATAAAAAATAAGCATGGCATGCAGTAAATATGGGAATTAAAGCTGAGTGTAAAAGCTCCCGGATCCTCCGTTGCATAATGCGGCGATGCGGGGTTATTTGTTTTCTCTCTCGTTCACTCTCCCAAGATAATCATATTATCTGCTGTGGGTTGCATGCACTTGCCAAGGTTGTGCTCTCAGCTAAATTCAACCAATTGATCCTCCCCCTCCTGCCCTGCCTTTCTCCGTTTTGGTCTGCCTGGCTCGCTCTCTCGCTCTCTCCCCTTCCCAAGTAATCACTCAGTCCTGCAGAGAGGCAAAGGAATGGGAGGGGCCCGGCCGAGGTGTAATCAACTAAGTTCCCTTCTATTGCTAACAAGTCTGATCCGGAATGGGATTCAGCGGGCGATCGGCGTGCGAAGGACTATTGATCACACGTCACCCACCGCTGGGCTGCACTCCTCTAATGAGGCCAATCCACACATTTCCAAACTTTAAGGTGAGAGGTGGCTATGTCGACAAGAGCTAATTAAAAAAGAGGTGAAGAGAAAGTGTCCTCATTTTTTTTTTTTAAATCCTACTTTTGCTGGTGTCATAGAGGCTAGCTTCAGGGTAGCGAAAAGCTTCAGACAAATAAATGAGCTCCACTTTGGACCAATTTAGCTGCGACGAATCAGTGAGTTGCAAGGTTAATTGTACCGCTGGGAGGGCGGGTGGAGAGTGCCGATTTTGGCAGGCCGAGCGACGGCCGTTCCGTAATTCCCGTTTTCGGAACGAGAGATGTTTTGTCGTCGAATCTTGTGTCGATGACGCCGTTTAAATGTTAGCAACTCGCTGTCTCTGGGTGGAATCTCTATATGTCGGCAATGGGCTCCCATGTTAATTGTCTCTTCAAAGACAATCTGTACATATTCCAACGGGGTGTCAAACTGCCATTTTTGGTCTTTTTAAAGCCAATCCAGCCTCAGATGTGTTGCGCTGTCTGTTGACATCAAATGACATAGCATCACTTTGAGATGAGAACACAGGCACAACCCCAGCCAGTATATCAAACATGGAAGTGGGATTTAAAAAAAAAAAAAAAAAAAGCAGCACCCGGGTTGGCTTTCATCTGGAAAGAAACTTGTTGAAGGCACGGTTAGCAGAAATGTCTGCGGCTGTCAGACTGCGACGCTCGTCATTCCCGCCTCCCGCGTTACCAAATGACAAAAGCCACAGACCCTAAGCAGAGGCAAATCGTTTTGCTGCAGCGCTGCGCAAAGTGACACGCCGCAAATACAACACGTCTTCATCCGTCACACAGATGAAGAGGACAACGGGCGGGTTCGGGCGAGCTAGTCATCTGCCGACTCGGCCTACGTGACGACTTAATCCGCCACGTTCCATTTCCGAGCTCATCCAGGAAACTCTGGTAAAGAAACGGTGAAGAGCATATTCTCTGCACTGCAGCTTTCTAAATTCCATATTGGATTATGAAACGTCTTTTTTCACAGTCTCCTACTGTAACTTTTCATATCAAACGCACTTTTTCATGATCGCATCAAAGCATCGCAGGGGGGGGCGGCAGAAGCGGCGGAGCGGCGATGCGCCGAGCAGACATGATTATTTAACCATATGCAAAAAAAAAAAGAAGGGAAAAAAAGAATAAGCATCAGGGATGACTCGGGTTTTCCAAGAGCGGTAAGACCTCGAGGGGATTACCCCATCCCCATCATTTCCGTAACCCTCAAACCTCACGCTCTCCTGATCACATGGAGGATTACATGGCTTTTGCCAGAACACATTAACTCCCCACAAAGCACAAAACTCTGCGGGCCAAATTAAACATCTGCCTCTACACCTTTGAAGTAACAAAGTCACGAGCCGCCCCCGCCGCCACCGATATATACTTATATATTTGGAATACGATAAATCTGCATTTACTCCTGGCGCGCTCCACTTTTTCGGGAACTCGTAGCGAAACTTTTAAGGGTGAGACAAATGTCCTACACTTGTTTTTGCCAAGCTGCAACAGCGGCTAGTTTTTCATAATATTGTCACTGACAACTGTGATGTCACTTTTTTTTTTTTTTCAAGAGCCAGAAAGAAAAGCTGTTTTATGGCATCATTACACAAACAAACTGGAGACTCTTAGGCACTCCATGTTAGCAGCAGTTGGAGAGTCGCTCGCGGTCTGGCTAGCTAAAGGATCTGTTCCAAACGTGTTTATTAAAAAAATGTTCACTTGGGCAGAGTGGCTTGGTTGCTTTACTCTCAATGGCCTTGTTTACCAATCGCAAAGTCGTATCGGTTGCGATTCCATCCTCGGGGGCGCCTCGCCGTTTTTTGTGTTTTTTTTCTCGCAGCCTTCCCCGCATGAAAGCAAAGGCTCCCGCCGAGTGACGAGGTTGCCGCATTGACGCCAAACAAGCAAGTTTGCACAAAGACTCACGGGATGTCTTCCACTTGAATTGTGCGCCGCCGACTGAAATAACATGAAACGCGCCGTGATGGCGGGTTTGATAATCCGACGGCAATGTGCGCTCGATTCTGTCCCGAAACATCTTGGTGGGAGAACCTCCAACGTCGCTCGACCGAATTTATCCATCCGGCCAAATGAATCAGGAAAGAAACAATTACAAGACCTTTGCCATTCTGCATTAGCCACTCTGAGCTTTTAGGCTGCTGATCAATAATAAACGAATGCTAATCAGGTGAGCAAAGGCACAGGATGGCCGTGAGAGTTTTGAAAAAGATGGATGATGTTTGGCAAAACAGATGGTGCCACATTCATGCCGAAGTGATAATGTTTGGCCTTAGCTGTCTTTCGGCCTCGGTGTAACGGACTGATCGAGTTGAACAGAAGATAAATCAGTTGTGAGAACAAGCAGCGGCTTCACACTTCCTACTCGGCTACGTGTTAGAATGAAACAGCGTTAAATGACTCATGGCAACGCTGTGCCCGGTCGGTTCAGCGTATCCGTCGAAAAGATTGAGCATATTTTCTCTTGACAGTTCTCATTTCCTCTTCTGGAGATCTTCATATCTTTGGGGGCATCCGAAAACGACTCCCTCCTTTGTAGGCACGAGGGAATTGTTCCGACTCCTCCGAAATGCGAATTTTTCTTCCTTTTTCCGGCGCGCGTTGCTTCAACGCCTACTGAGCTAGCTCGCACGAGCGCATCAATACACCTACAGGCAAAGGCGCTTCATGAAATATGTTGCGATTTAACATTTCTATATGACAAAGCTTAACTCGGTAACACCGCGAAGAGTGTTACTTAAAATATGTCAATAATTATTTCAATTATTTTCAATAAGCATAATTGTTTTGATAGATGAACGAAATGCAAGTGGAGCATCATCTAGAATCAGTGCATGACCTGAATTTGGACCCCTGTATTAAAAAACTGCGCACCAATCTCAAAGAAATTTGTATTTTTTGTAAACCTCCATTTTTTTTTTTACTTCCCTGACACGAGATTTGGCGCTCAGCTATTCTTGTTTCCTAAGCTCCACCTGACACGGGCGAGCAGTCAAGCTCGAGTCGTAATAAAGGCGGCGTAGGCAGCGGCGCTGTTGGCGGAGCCGGTGTGGGAAGAGGAAGCGGAGGTGCGGGGCGGCCAGAGGCTTCGGTCGGGAGGAAAAACAGCTGGGAATTGAAAGTTCAGCGAAGTGCGAACGTGGTCTCGGCATCATCTGAGGATTTCCATTATACTCCGCTACTTTAAGCCGTGCCAACCGAGCATGGAGGAATGTCTGGCTAGGAAGCGGATAGGGCGGGGTGTAGTTCAGGCTCAGCTGGGTTTTCCGAACGTCTCTCACTTGGCGATCACGTCCAGGCATATTTTCAATAGAATTCCTTTATTATACAACCAATATATACTCTCCGGCCTAACCTTAACCTAATTGGACCGACCAGGCTTTCATAGAATAGTACCGATACTTCATATCCATGTCGGCCTTCAACACTTAAAGCAATTATTTTTTCCCAGCCAGACAATGTCTCTTTCTAGAACCTTAAATGCCTGAAAAATCTATACTCATTGTTTCATTGGATTCCTTCGGGGGACACGGCTAATGAAATCGCACTGCCAGGGAACAAATCTATGTGATATTTTATTTTCCGACTGTCATGATGATGCCAAGGCAAAGACAATAGTCTAATACGTAAAGACTTGGCAGTACGACACGGTCTAAGATATTATTCAAATATTCCGTTTTGTTTGAGGCAAATCGGAGCATTGTGCTTTTATGTCTATGTGCGTTGGGTTCGTTAGATGTAAACGAAAAGGACAATAAAGTTCCAAGACCGCAAAGTTTCAATCATTTTCAGAGTTCAAAGAGTCACATCATTTCATATCAAAAATGCGCAAGGTGCATCAGCAACCCATTAAGTCGAGAGAGAACGAGAGAAAGAGAGGGAGAGGAAGGGGGGAGGTTCTGGTTCAAAGATCATAAATGCTTCATTATAAAGCCATTAGTATCCACAGTTGCTCCGAGGAAGGTGGGGGGTTGTTTATGCCTGTTTTTCCTCATTAAAATAGATCTAGGTGGCCCTTTTGTTTGTCTGTAGCGAGATGGACACCATCCGCTTTCCTCCTTAACGATACCATGACGACAAACCTCGGAGGGGGCGGCACGCATGCGGGGATGAAACCACTGCCATCTCCTTGGCACGTAGGCCGCGCTTCCCTAATTACCGTCTGTGTCCGGCCATCTCTCATTTCTCCACCGCGGGAAGAGGTGACAACAACTATTTGTCGAGGCGAGCCCGGGGCAAAGAGGCTAAAGACGAGGTACGGATGGGAGAAAGCGGGAGCAGATGGGGCGGTGTCAGGGAGCGCCGAATCCGAGAGCGCCGTCATCCATCACCGGCGCCGTGACCAAAACACGCGGCGAGTCATGCCGAGCCAATTAGGGCAACCGATGGACTGAGCTCCGCCACTCGGGACAAACGCCCGCAAAAGACATACTAATAACACGCGGAATGGACGAGGGATATTATTGATCCCTTGAGTACGTACGTCGTCCATCATCTGCAAGAGTTATTTGTTCATTCCAATTCCCAGTGAACAAGTTAATAGCTCGCGACGGAAAGTCAAAGCTGACATTGTCGGTTTGTCCTGGAGATGCCGATCGGAACCGTCGTCCCGTGTCAAAACGAATTATGACAACACCGTCTGTTTTCTTTCGTTAGGTGACGGATGAAACGCAGAAAATCTCAGCGTCATAATCATCTATAACGTCGCTCGGCAACCGTGAGTACCAACATCACCCTCGCAATTTACAGTCTTCAATTAACCAGACGTGCTTTGGAGATGTCGAAGGAAATCAACCCATCATAAGCGAGGGACAAGAAGATTAAGAGAACCAACAGATACATGACGGGTGTGGATTCAGCACGTTTGGACACGCCCACAATGAGAATGTTTTTTTAAATCATTCCATTGGCAGGGTTGTTTTCCGAGATGTGACTCTCGGAATAATAGGCAAATCACTGCTGATCCAGGGCAGTGAACTTTGGCGAACTCTACGTTGAGGACAAACAAATGCTTAGAAAATCCATTTCGTACGCTAATGAAGTATTTGATTACTCGCCACCCCTTCCAGGAATCAACACGAATAAGGTATTAAAAGATTTGGAAAATGGCTTAAACTTAACGTCTGAGTTAGCTTTCTTTGAATGCCAAGCTGTGAGAAGTTGGGCTTTTGTTTTGTAGCGATTGTGAGCGGAATACAATTCAGTCCCGCATAGAAGGAAGCACAGACGCAAACATCAAGAGAGTCCCAACAGTGAACCTCCAGCTTTTGCTGCCTTTTTGAGTGGGCCCCCTTGAATCCCTGCTGGGGATGATGGGGATTAGGCACTAAAACAGTTTGAGAATAACAAAATAAACAGTGAAAGCAATGACGAGAGGCTAAGCAAGGGCAAGACAATGCTACATTGTTCATCAAGGTGATAAGCAGAAACTCTAAAAGAAACTTGACAGAAGAGCCACGGCGAGGCAGCCATTCAAAAAAAGTTTACCACTCGAGAAACTAACTTGAGCACTGATTTCTTCACGGTGACACAACGGCAGTGGCATTTCCATACAATCTGCTCGCCAAGTGTCGCTGGTGAAAAAGAGGGCCAGGAGCCTCAAAGAAAATTAGGTGCATAATGCAGCAATTTGCTTCTCATTTCTTCCCCCAAATATATCAGACAAGGCCAACGGAATGGTAATAGACTTGATGTCTCCATCCAGCCATTCCCATTCATTTGTTATTTATTCATGGGAAAGTAAGCGGGCTCCGCCACCTAATGCAGTTGTGATCGTCGGTCCTCGCGCGCTATTCAGATTGCGACGTAATTTCGGTTAGGTAAAATACCCCGCCCTTGTCTATTCTTCCCCCTCGTCCAGATATGACTTCACTCAAATGTCGGGAAACAAAGAAAACAATGAGAGGAGGCAGAAAATGCAGCTAGCGTGTTCCAAAACGTTGACTACGATTTCGTATATTTTCTGGAACTAAATTGTTATTAGCCTAACACAGTTTATCTTCATTTAGGGTGTTTATCG
Organism: Syngnathus floridae; assembly: GCF_059516105.1. Lineage (NCBI taxonomy): Eukaryota > Metazoa > Chordata > Actinopteri > Syngnathiformes > Syngnathidae > Syngnathus > Syngnathus floridae. The sequence continues at coordinate 7,338,271 of NC_142427.1, read as the reverse complement.
TGAAACGATAGAATCCAAGATCAGGCTTGCAGCTAACCCTTGACAGAACTACATCATTGGGCCATCTCACAATCTTCCGTCTACCAAACCCTCTGTGTTTACTTAACCTTTAGGAAGTCCTCATTAGCCAGCTCGCTCCGGAGAGCCTATTGGCTTGTCAGGAGGGAGATAAATTAACAGACGGCGCATTGATTTGACTTTGCCTTAAGCCGAGATCACGGCGTTCGGCCGACCGGCCGGTCAGTGTGCGCCTGGTACTAATTTGTTTATCGGCATGATGAGAGCGTTTTTAAGTGCGAGCCAACTCTAAAGGATGAAAGCGTCCGGTATAAAAGCCGCAAACGCCCTCGAGGAAAAGAAGTAATAATTGATGATGCTGGCTTCCAACGAGCTAAGACACAGAGGGACATAAAAGGGAGAGACAGAGCCCATCTCAATTGGTGGCATACTTGAATTTTGTGACTACTTGTCATCTAGCACCTCGGGACCTTCAACTATGGGATCTCACATGTTGGTCTACAACAGAATCTCATTATGAGAGTTGGAGCCAGACCTGCCAAAAGGTCCACAGAGGTAAAAGCCAAGACAGGGGAGCGAGGAAACGGGCCGAACGGGGCCTGACCCAGGGCGAGACATCAAATCTATAGTAGGAGGAGATGTGTCAGAGCGCAATAGAATGAGGAAAACAAGGCAAAGAGTTGATGGGAAATGGGAGCTCTGAGGGGCTGAAAGGAAAAATAAGAAAATCAATGGAAAGATAAATGATTCAACCACTCCCGGCGGAAAGCGCAGAGGAGAAGCCGGATGCTAACGCCCGCTCCCGTGCTAATCAAGACTACAGTCATTTTCTGCTTGACCGTATCTCATGGTTAATTTTAAATGGCATCTTCTAATTGGCTCGCAAAATCTCAATGTCAATGCTGATACAGGTGACCGTTTCGCTCGAACCTCGGCGGCTCGGATGCTAGCTGGAGTCGTAGCTTCCCCTGGGCAAGACACCTTTAGGAGTAAAATGCAATGACCCTGGCTTTCAGTCAAGACAGCTATAAATACTCCACAGGTCATAAAAAAGAGAACATGAAACTCTCCAGCAAGGTAGCAAAACGAGGCTTGCAGTTTGAGCATGAGGTCACGTACGGGCGTGGCCGCCCGGGAACTTGCAGTGGTGGGCTTGATTGAGTGTACGCTGCCTGGATGTTCACACTGAGGATTTTTAGTCTCATGTTGAATGAGCAGCACCTGCGGCTGCAACAAACAAACTCACAGTAGGTGAACTTTTCAACAACATCGAACTCCAGGAGTTCTACAGCACCGCTTAGCAACCAGTATAAGACTGACGGTAGGACTCATGGAGAGGCATGTCCTCAACGTTTCTAATCAATGCCCCTCCAATAACGGTCTTGATAAATATTTTATAAGGTGCTAGTAAATCCATCTTAATACACACAGAGATTGAAATCGACTGTAATTGGTGCGTTATGCTGAAATATTAAAAACTCATTTCCGCCCATCGTATTGCGGCTCTTTTAATGTTGCTTTCAATATCGCATCCTTGCAGATGTGCTTCAGTAGATCCATTCCATTAGTTTACACCACATTGCCATTAATTATACATGAACAAAAATGTCCGATTCAATCGAGTGATTCAACAACACATTCTGGCCAGTGTTCCAATTTTACTTTTACAGTGAATGTCTTTCTCGTCTCCAATCAAATAATTAGAAGACAAATAGATATAGTATATCCATTTGATATCAACGGACCCCCCATGACAAGAAGCGTCGTCTCCTTTGAGAAGCTCAACGCTCATCTTATTTCATCTGACACTTTGACAGTTTGAGGATGTGCACACCCCAAATACAAAAAAAGAAATGCGCAGCCCGCGGGCTAATGCTTCACCCTGTCAATCAGTGGCAAGTATTCACACCAAGAGGGACTGCTATGGAAATTGTATTTTTTTTTTTTTCCAGAGAAGGGAAACAGCTTTAATCATTTCGGCTTCTTTGACGAGGCCAGGAATCAACAGCGGTGTTACACATGACATGGAAAATTAACTCGTTCCCTAATCGCACCGGAGTTTCCATCCGTGGAAGATCTTACCTGGTGTCATCAGCCCGACAAGAATATAAATGACCACTTAAGTCAAATTTCTGTTGCAATTTCAATTTGCGCCACGCTTGTTTTTCTCATTACAAATAACTATCCTGAAACGTTGATTTCATTGCATTTATTAGAAGGACACACTTCCAGAAATATGAAAAATCCACCTTTATACTAAAACACCTACTTTTGAAAAAAATCATTACAAGCACTTTACAACCTTTGCTGGGAAAGATTTCCACTCGGAGGGACGTCCGATTTGATTACACTCAAAACAATATTTTCTCACAGTCGCACGTGCGCTACATGCCTTAAATAATAAAGCCACATTTTTAAACATGCCTTAGCAAAACAGTTAATAACTATTCAAAAACTCACTATGAGGCCTTGGTGAAAACACCAAATGAGTTTTGGACAGATAATGTTTGCCAACTGAACTATATTTCCTTAGCAGCACCGAAAGCTACCGCTAAAAATACCGCACCTTGTACAGTGGATTCATTCCAATAGTGAGATTTTTTTTTTGTGGCGTGCCAGTAAAAAAGGGAAGGAAGCCATCAATATGTAATAGAGGTAGAACTCAGACTTTGTTGCACAACCGGCGCTCGTGTCGTGCGTTTCCCCCACCTGATCGGTGACATTTATAAAGCCAATGAAAAGAGCAATGAATCCTGCAAGGATTTGCAGACGACTCTTGTTAATTGCGCCGTGGAGGGTACACTTTATAGATTTGTTCAAGGAGACACGGGTAAAGTCACAGGTTTGGCCGTCAGTGACGAGATGAACAAAAGTAAGACAACGAAAAAAGAAAAAAGTAGCGCAACTTTAATAGGAGTTTATTATCGTCTCTCTGCAGTCAATCTAGGCTTAATTGTTTGGGACACCTGCGAGCTCATTATGATCAGGAAATGATTATGCCATGATTTCAAATCTGTTTTGGTTAGGATAATGACCGGAGCGGATTGCCCACCCACCCTCGGCTGACAGATTGGATTTGACTACGGCAAAAAGTGGCACTCGTAAGATCGGCCTTGTCTGTTTTTCTATCTTTTAGGTGCAAAGGATTTTCTGGATATAGTGATGGGCAAAGAGAAACAAATATTCAAAGCGAGACGAAAAACAAACCAAAGCCGACGTGACTCCAGAGTGGGAATAACAAAAGCAGACGGGAATAGCAAGGCCTCATTATATCCACCATAAAGCAGTAAGTAAACAGTGGAAAGGAAACTAATTGCCATTCTACGGGGTGGAGGAAGTCACGCCAAATTCCTATTGAGCACAATTAATGAAACCACTTAGGACAAAGTCAGATTCCGAGGAAGCGTCGCGGGCGACGGATCAATCAATATTCCCGATAACGCTGCTTGGAACAGCTGGAGAATGGAAATGCTACCACGCATGGCAAGAAGATTTCTACTAACCACAAAACGCTATAACACTCTTTGGGTTGGCGCGTACGGTGGAACTGTCAAATTTGAATAAACAGGCTGAAATTATTTTGGGAAAAAATGCGTGGAATTAAATGGGAGGTAGCCAATCTGCCGATTCCACTTCAGTCAGCATCTAAAACGGGGATTCCCAACTAGGTGTGTGTAAATGACATTTCTAGAGGTGCTAAAGCATATTTTTATCAGCGCTAAAACATTTTGGCACATTTACTGTTTTATAAAAGAGGTTCCCGACTGTGGCGGCGTACCGCTAACGTGAGCCAATTGCTACTGGGATTTTATTTCTGTATTTATTTTAGAGGGCCGTATACATCAGTCACTCGACCCCTAGCGCCATCTTGTGAAATCTTTTAATAAAAAAAAATCCATCAATGAACTTTCATCTCAGAAAATATCAAAATGAAACTGTTAACCTTAACAATAAGCACTAGCCTGCAAATACGATGTTGAGAATCCCTTTTCTTTGCTATCAAGATTCAAATCCAGAACCTCTCCACTATGATGCAGGCATGCTAACCACTATTACACTGTGCCGACCTTTGACCGGAGGAAAAAATGTTTCACAACTCTGTTTTTGAACCAGACTGTGTTGAATGTAATAATCTAGTTCGTCACTAGCGCCTTTGCCTGGCTAGCGCCGCTATTAGCTAAATCCCTCCGATTGGATAGCTTAGTCCATTGATCACACACATTTGTAAAAGACAAAATAATTTTAAGCACGTTTGTCACCAGAAACCGACAGACCCGCCTCTAAAACCAGTCTGGTAAAAAATCACGGCTGGCTGGAGAAGGTGAGCAGCGCCTGAGTCAGCAGCAATACGAAGCGTTAAAGCCGCTAACCCAGATAGCCCGAGAGAGAAAGAGCACGACATTAAAGGGAATTCGCAAATGAAGTCGAACATGACTGAACGCACCAATTCTCCAGACGGGCGACATTACAGTACACAGCGCGAGGAAAAGCCAAGATCATTACGTTCCCAGCAGGTTGAACTTAAATGACAGGGAAACTCTCCAGAGTGCAAAAGGATTGCAAATATATCAAGTACCGTTTCATTTTCGTACCGTTCGGCTTTCACACTATGATACCGAAGAAGGGTCGAAGGCTTACGACTTTTTTCAAACTAAAAGAGAATTGAAGCTCACAATTGGGTTGATCTTTTTTCTACTAATTATTTTGTGCTTGCATAGCTGACAACTTGGTGTTCTTCTAATCTGGAAAGGAAAAAAAAACTCTGGCCAGATCGCAAACGTATCTTAAGGTTGTCAGCGGGAAATCCACTTGCCGGGTCCTCAGCTCCGGCAGCACGTTACCATTTGTCTGCCAAGAAATAAGGCGTCGAGGTAAGCCCGGAAGAGGCTCTCCCTTTTTGATGGTTTCTCGGCAGACGAGATGAGCCAAATTGGACGGAATCACAAGAGTCTCACTCGCGCTCAAGATGTGTCTCTTATCTGTTTCTGCCACAGGCACTTAAAAAGGACACATTAACTTTCACCCGCTAGGCTGTCACGGCTAGGGGTAAAAACAGCAAATTCAGATGTTCACCTTTTTACCTTGTGGAGGATATGTTTACCGCTTTTGGAATTCATCAGCTTCTTCTATCCTCTCTCCGTTACTTGGAATCAGCGCTTCACATAATTAGACGTACCAGAGACGGTTAAGGAAGCCATCCTCAATCTTGAAGGCTTCTTCCCTTCGCCTCGTTTCCTTGTTAACAATACCTTTATATTTAGCTCGTTTCGACTAAAAACGTTACATTCCGGTTGGTACTGGGGTAGGCAATAAGTGAGGACATTTTGACCTTTGTAACTGAAGACAAAACACAATGAAATATCAATTTCACTCATAAGGTACCGTATTTTCCGGACTGTAAGGCGCACCTAAAAACCTAAAATGTTCTCAAAAGCCGACAGTGCGCCTTATAGTCCGGTGCGCCTTATATATGGACCAAATTCCGAAATTTAAACTGGCCCGAAGCATTGTGTCATGAAATCAATCATAAGTGGCCCGCTGAAGACTATGAATCATGAATCAAAAAGACTATGGATCATTATTTTGTGATTATAAAGTAATTTGTTGGGTCTGAAGTTGAAATAAAAAAGATAAAATGGAGAAAGATTTGATTCGGATTAAAAATCTGACATGATGCATTAATGGTGAGCCTTATAGTCCGTTGCGCTTTATATAAGGACAAAGTTTTAAAATGGGCCATTCATTGAAGGTGTGCCTTATAGTCCGGTGCGCCTTATAGTCCGGAAAATACGGTATATGCTTTTCTTAATGGCGAAAAAATACGAGATGTCCCAAAACTCCCCATCTTTACTTCCGCCTCACGTCTGAGGCCATCACCATTTGAAAGCTTAGACTTTTTTGTAAGCATATTCTCTCGGCCGTGACTCACCAATTGCCATTGTAGCAATGTTACAAAATTGCGACCTGTTTTTCAAGTTTTTCCTTCTCCAACTGTGGGTGAGCGCCAGTTTAAAAAGCTTTATGGCCATCCAGCGGTGTGGTACAATTTATCTCAAAACAAAATGGTTTTCTTTCCAAATGTTGTCACTCAGAATGTTCTACAATCATTGCCCGTCGAGTTAATAAAGCAGACAGTTTCAACTCGGAACTAGCCATCCATCCATTTCATACCTCTAGAACAATTCAGTTCGATTATCCTGACATGCATGTTTTTTGGAATGTGAGAGGAACTTGTGCTTGAGAACCCCGAGAGTAAGGGACACATACGTAATTATTGAATCACTCAATCCAGAGCTAAACTCAAGCCCGTAAAAGCCACTCCAAATTTGATGGGTAAGTCTTCCCAAAATGGAGACCCGTGTCCTGGATGTCCCAGCACTTTCATCAATCTACAGTCGTGCCTGAGCGAGGCAGACCTTTTATTGCCACTGATCCACACTGAATGTCGCAGGCACTTCCATTCTTTGTCCATTTGTCCGCAACTCGGTCAATGGAGGGAATTGGGGAAAAAACAGGCCCCGGTGTCCCCAGCGAGAGTTCGGCTTTCCCGGGCCAAGTTTCCTTGGTAACAAAGCTGTTGAGCCTTGAAGCTCCTGCGGGTGCATTCCCATTTGCACTTTGTAAAAAGGTGAGGCAACAGGATTTGGACTGACAGTGCATAGTCACCGGGGGCCTGTTGGCTACATGAAGCAATTTTGATAGATCAGCCGTTGAGCCATAAAAGGGAGAACGCTTGTCGATCTCACTTTATAAGAAAAGGGCCTGAAAATGACGTTTTCCTCCCTCCGGCGAAACGCCGGCTCCCGGATGTGGTTTATTGCCACGCTCGGGCAACAAATCTTTGAGCTGGTGTTTGAAGAACGAAACATACAAACTTGAGACAAACATCGAGTCTTCTATGAACAACATTCCAACTGGGTCACATATCCACAGGGAATCATTTTACGTAATATGCTTACTTTAGACTTGGTTGAAACCAGTTTTTCTGATAGATTGTGATGTTACTCTCTAAAATAAGACATAAAGCAATTGGTTGTTAGTTTAATCATTCATTAGCACGCCTGCTTTAATAAAGGAGACCAAGCTGCCAGGTCATGACTAAGACCACAATGCATCTGCAAGCATTCTGTAAGATGCTGATAAGGGCCACTACTGGCAACTTAAACAAAAGCCAGTTGTGCTGACGTAGCGCTACGAGACGCCTATAGAGCTTAGTAAATAAAGCCACACAAGCAACCGTTGGCCTCATTCAATTTGTGAGAGCAAGCTGCTCTGCGCTCTTTAGTGACTTTGTTTTTCTGTCGGCTACCGAGAGCAAGGGGACTAACGCGGCCTCGCCTCGCACTTCAGGAGGTTGGACATCCCACGAGGCGACTAATGTTGTCTTTGCTAATCAAGATGTTGGAGAAAGAGCGAGGCAAAAGGGAAAGAGCGTTGGAATGAAGCCGTCTTGTGTCGCTCCCCCGGGCAGCGCAACGCAGCCCAGGCGTGGAGGAAATCACAAGCCCGAGCGTTAATGAAAGAGGCAGGCCTAACGACACCGCACTGAGGCGAAGGCTGTAAAAACGAAGAAAGTTTGACAGGGTTCTACGTAAAGGCTGACAACAGGGCTTTGTTGGGCTTAGCCTTCTATCAGATTCATGACTGATGAATCGTACCTTGAGCACCCAAAAAAAGTCACATTGGGGGCCACCATTGTTCTGAAAATATTGCAATCGGGTTCGTTTCTCCTCCAGCGTTACTTACTCTCTCTGAGTTTTTGCTTTTTGACAGTCAGTTTTGAAGATGCTATGTTAGCATTGCATTAGCCACCGACAAGCTAGCTATCATATGCTGGCGTGAGTCTAAATCAATTCGTCCGCCCAATACCTAAGAGTATTTTTCATGGGGGAATAAAATCATAGTCCTTTGTTTAAATAATTTGTGATATATCTATGGTGACGAACAATTGTCAATACCGTATTTTCCGGACTATAAGGCGCACCGGACTATAAGGCGCACCTTCAATGAATGGCCTATTTTAAAACTTTGTCCTTGTATAAGGCGCACCGGACTATAAGGCGCACCATTAATGCATCATGTCAGACTTTTAATCCAAATCAAATCATTCTCCATTTTATCTTTTTTATTTCAACTTCAGACGCAACAAATTACTTTACAATCCATAGTCTTTTGGATTCATGATTCATAGTTTTCAGCGGGCCACTTATGATTGATTTCATGACACAATGCTTCGGGCCAGTGTAAATTTAGGAATTTGGTCCATATATAAGGCGCACCGGACTATAAGGTGCACTGTCGGCTTTTGAGAAAATGTTAGGTTTTTAGGTGCGCCTTATAGTCCGGAAAATACGGTATATACGTATATATTTTTTTGCATCATGACAATTTTTGAAGGAAATAATTGTCATTTAATTCCACTATAATTGTGGTGGGAACTATTTGCACGTCAACAGGGCAATATTTCGCAATGGTCTTATTACAGAATACATCTCCATACCACTCAGAATATGTCTTCTTAACTTGTTTGCCTTATGCAAGCTGCTCCAAAGTGGCATTTCAACAAGGACTGGCACGTGCAGAGTAACGCAAAGCAGTGCACACAAACCGAGGCGCTATTTTGACACCGCGTACACCACGTCATGTGGACCGATACGTAGGAGGGCGCGCATGACATCGTAATTCCACTGATCCTGACGTTGGCGAGGTAACCAAAAAAATGCTGGGAAGAAGTCGGCGGCAAAAATACAGAGGAGCCTTGGAAGTGAAGACCTTTTCGAATCGGGTCGTTGTTACTTGAAATGTAATCCGCGTTGCATTCTGGTTGGCAGTACTTCTGTCAATCCAAAGCCGATAGTGGGAAGCAACTCTACATTCTCTCAGAAGCCGAAGTAGGCTAATCTGTATCGGGAAAATGAATCATTAAGTCTCCATCGCTAAGTCTTAAATGTATGTAGAGCATCCAGTTCAAAGAGCAAATGGAACCTAACCTCTAAAGCTGAACGACCCAATTGGTGTTTGATCCAAATTTCCCGACATCAAAGACCAGCAATTGCTTTTTTGGGGCTTTTTGTGTGAGCAAACCTCAAGAGAAGATATATATAGATGCTTTCATCATGTTTGTAAACAAAAGCGGCAGGGTACGCCGGGTGGCAGAACTTCACAATATGGCCGACCTGAACTGAAAACAATGACAGCTTGTTGTGTTTAGCAAACATGATGGCTAGCATGCTAGCCGACAACAGGTAACTAGCTAGCGTCAAAAGTAAACATTTGTACCACTGATTAACCCATGATTAGTTTCCAAACAGTTCTACATGAGAGTGCCCCTTTGTACATTTAAATATATTTCAACAGATGAAAATTCAATTTTGCTCCACTGGTCTGCACATTTACATTCTGATAAAAGAGTACGAACTAGCAAGTACTGCCGGGAATCATAATCAATGTAGACCTTGTTCAGCTCCCGAGATGGACTCATTATAATTTGCATGGAGCCGTCCTTCCTGGTTCCTCTGAGGTATTCATCAGGACTATAAAGCAATGGTCTTGTACGGTACGTGCTAGGCAAGTTGGGAGAGCCCGCGAGGAGAACTCCAAAATGTGTTAAATTAGCACGATGGACACACTCAATGATGCTGAATGATATTTCATACTGACCAAAGATTTTTTTTATCGGCCGCTGCCTTTTTTGCATCGCCGCAACTTGTTCTGATCTTTCTTTTTGCGAAGCAACTGAAAGGTCAGCGCTAATTGTCCGCAAAAGCCTACTCGGGGGCCTGGTGGTTTTAATTCAGAGAAACCTGATTAGAATCTAAATGCTTGGGGGGGTCAGCTGTGCAACTTGAATCAACATCAGTTGTTTTGGAACGCTCAGTCAGATACAATTAAAAACTCTGGGGGAAAACAGTTTAATTCGATTAAGGTCATGTTTGTGTGCTGCTGTTTTGGTTAGCAAAGGAGTTGAAATGTACTTGGTAGTTAATGCCTTTTTCACGGACATACCTTATACATAATCAGACAAATCTTAACCTGGCGGGGGCAGAAAAAGGTCTAATTTCCGCCTTCCCGTTTCTCCCTCATATGCCCGAAGCGCTTTGAGAGGCCGTGAAAGACCCACCGAGGTTAATTATTTGGCGCATGATCTGTTTATTTATCCGACTTGTTCCAGCCGCTCTTATCTATTCCTTCCCAGTAAGCTGGAAAGTGGGATGAATTCTAATAAACGCCACCCCCGCTCCGGGTGGAAGTTGACTCAGAAGATCACTGGTGGACGAAAAAGCAGTTGAGCTCGCTCGGTACTGCTTAACGACGTGCTGCACCTCGAAGTGAAAATATGTCTTTGCTCTTTTTTATACGAAATTGTAGAAGAAAAATGCTGTCTACTTCCAATCCACACTTAGTTTTAAAGTGTTCGGGGTGGATTATTTTGATAATAAATAAAGGTGGTCAAAATCTTGATTGATTACTTTGACACTTATCAATTCACTCCGGAAATGCGTCGAATTAAAACAATGCATTACCAATGTTGCGGAATGGATTGTCTTGGAGCAAAGAGGTAATAAATCACCAGTTTGTCAAACGCCTTCAAGTCCCAAACTCTTGTTCATCTGCATGACGAGCAAGCGCTCGCTGCTTTCCCCTCAGCCGCCGTCGCCGCCTTATAAATCAATTATTCAGAGCCGTGGAACCAGTCCCTCTAATATTTCCACCGCCCTCCGCAATATCAATTGAAATCATAAAGATGAGCGAGCGCATTTCATCTCCGCTCAAATCCGCCGGAGTGGAACCAAACGCTCCCGAGTCATCGCACCAGTGGACTTACCAGAAGCTCTGGTTTCTCGCAAGTTTAGTTCAGAAACTTTCAATAAATGTTGGCTTCTGAGACTCGCCTATTATCATATTTTGTAAGAATGAAGGCGTCGTGATATCATACTGTATGTGACTGGGGGTTTTTCATTTATTGTAGTTAGTATTTTTGCTGTGTTATCGCACATCTCCAGACTAACTTTGATAAATTCAGAATAAAAAGCAGAGGCAAATAAACACCAGATCTGTTAATGATGTGGTAATTATGCAAGATCTCTTCTGTTTTTATTAATGGTGATATTTGCAGAGTTGAGAAAACGGGTGAGAGAAAAAAAACGTGAAAAAAATAACATCAGTAAAGAAGGCTTTTTAACTCAAGTCATTAATGGCTTTAAAATCCCCTTTTTGGAATAGATAAGGTGAAACGTGAGGCGCTCCTTTCGTACTTTTAAGTGTTCTCCAGTGGAATGTGACTCATCTTTATCGTCGGGCGCAAAGCGGATGAATGCGTCTTGCACTCGACCCGCCACACGCTCAAGAGAGATGTAGTTAGCGGCATCATTTGTAATAAGACGAGCGCGGGGGAGCCATTAAGGCTCGTCTCGTATTTGACTTTTGCGAGGAGGGGGGATGCTCGACAATCGCCGTAGTAACCGCAAGTCACATTTGTCAAGTTAACACCCACTCTCTAGCGGATGCAAGGAAATGAATGAATGAATAAATAAATAAATAGATATTAAAAAAATGGAAAAAAAAATGTGCCCACCCACATTCAGGATTCAACGCGGTACCACATTAGCATAACAGCTGTGGGCACAGTGAATTAAAAAAAAAAAGGGGGAAAATGTCTAGGGATTGAGTAAATCCGGTCTGCAACAGACGTCGAACATGTAATAAAGCCGATTGGCTTTAAAAGAGAAGAAAGCATCGTGTTCTTCTTCATGTCTCTTCTGTAACCACAAGAGGAATTCCCAAACCTCCCGTCTTCAGCTACTTCAGTTCCAATTTTCAGATGGACCCTGCACCAAAGACCGCAAGCACTTTGGACTCCTCCAGGGATGCAGCAGAAACATCACAGAGTACATATTCATGAAAACATCTCCCATGATTTCATTAAGAGGAAATGAAGTCAGCTGAAGTCATTAAATTGCTGTATCACACATATTCCACAACTAAAATGAGCTCATGCTGACATGGTCAATTCCAGCTTGCTTGTTTTAACCTAACTTCACGTACATTCTCATCAAACGTCAATGAAGTAAAACGCGGCGTGCCCCAAGGTTCCATTTTAGGTCCTTTATTATTTCATTTACTGTATATCTGCTCCCTCTTGGGAGGCTAATTAGGAGGGACGGAATCCATTTCCACAACTGAATTGAATCGTGGACATCAAATCCTGGATGGCATAGAACTTTTTCCAACTTAACCAGGACAAGACGGTCGCGTTAATCAGAGAGATAGAAAGGTTGAACTAAAATACAAACTCACCTCTCTACATCCCTCACTTTAGTGATTTTGTGGACACTGATCGCACTTATATTCTGTATACAGAAAACTGAACAAAAATATTTGTATTATTTAAAGAACATAGCGAGAGTCTCTCTCTTTCTAATATGGAGCTGCATGCTTTTATCACCAACCAAATTGATTATTTTAATGTCTGGGCTTCCTAAAAACAACATCTCATGTCTACTGGGCAGAATTTTAAAATGTCTACAATGGCTCCCCACTTGTTTGAATGGGTTGGAGTAAGAGTGGGCATCGTTCGACACACTTTTCAAAAATGGCTCCCCTTTTTTCAAAATTAGCGATGCAGAGGAATGAAATACTTTGGTGTCTTCTAAAAATGTCTCGTGGGCTGAAAGCGTGCAACAACCAAAAACTAAAGAACAATAAGCTAACATACTTTCCAGGAGCTGTAATTTCCTCATTTAAACTACAGTGAGGGGGCGGGGGGTTACTAAAATATTAAAGAGTGCTTTAAAATCACAGAAGAAGCACTGAAACTCATATGGTGCACTTGTAAATAAAAGATGATTTTCTTTGTAAACCTTTTCAAAATGCAGTCGTATGAAAGCGAGGAGCTTGAGAAGGAAAAATCTTCAAAGATTTTTTTTCTCTTTCTTTCTTGATGCCGTTATACAATACTCTTAAGTCATGCGGGGAGATCCCACGCTTGCGCAATTTGTTTTTGGTAAACATTTATTTCTACAGTCAATTAGCGTAAATCTGGCTAGTTACAATGTTTGATTTGGTTCATTCTCCCTGTTGGTCAAGTCCATCGAATATACTGGTTGGAGAGACAAATTCACAAATCCAAGAGATGTTACCTCCCAAAGAGACTGACGGCAATGGAGGACACGGTCACCGCCATCAGCTTTTTGAAGCTGATCAGAAGCGTCTTCGCCTAAAGTCATCTGCACATTCTTGCATTGGTAGCGTATTCATGTGTAATCAGCAGCTGACAAGGCGGGCTCACAATTACAATTTCATCTCGCTGTTTGATTGCCTTTATGAATACTCGTGGGGTGGTTCATTCAGAGTTCAGCTTTTATCGTTGGCTTTTTTAAACATTCATCTAAGGGCAGGGTGCTTTGAGGCATCAGCGTGACAGCAAAAAATTGTACGGCCCTTTTGAGATCTTACAAAATGTGAAAGAATGAATTTCAGATAATAAATGTATATAGTAAAATATATACGTAACTAAAATAAAATATGGTCCGTCCCAGGTACGAGTTTAGTCATAGAATAAACTTAAGGCCAAGGTTTCATGATAATCAATATAAAGTCAAATAAAATGAAACATGGTCAATCCCAGTTGCGAGTTTGTTCATGGAATAAACTTGAGGTCAAGATTTCATTATACTTAATATTATGCACGAATCATTCTTCGACCACATAATGGCCGACAACGGCAAATATTTTCTCTATTTCCATACAATAGGCAAGTGTCTATTTTGTTCCATTTTTCCTTCCTGCAGGTTTAACAATAGAAATTCTAAACCTTCAACCAAGCATCAACTTGAAAAATAAACTGTATGCGAAGAGTTGCTTTCAGGAAAGCAGGTCATACACATTCAAAACATATTGAAAAAGAAAAGCACTGTAGCAATACAGCATGACCTTTAAAGAGAGTCTGACCAGCAAAGTGATGTGCACAGAAAGGATTCTTGCCTCTCTTCTGATTGTTCCTTCTGACAATCTTTCCCAAGGTCCACTGGAATTTGAAAAATAAAAAAGTTCTATGGAGAAAGGTCAGCAAAGGGACTCTTTTTTTGCTGTGCTGAACTTCAGAACAACTCAAGGTTTCGCGCAAGTGGAGGATAAGAGGATGTCTTGACATATTTACTTTATATATTCCCCCTCCCGCATAGAGATGCACTCAGTCAGTCATTTTGGACTTTACACATTGGGCAGAATACATTTTTATTTTAACAGATGGGTACAACATTGGAACCTTCAAGGTTGAATGCACCAGGTTCCATTTGTTCCAAATGACAAATTACTTTCCCCCCTTAAGAGATGTACATTAAAATAAGCTAGCCCGGGCCAACAGATCAAAATTGAAACTACTGTTTCAAGTCTAATGACAAATTTGTGACTTCTGATGTACCGTATTTTCCGGACTATAAGGCGCACCGGACTATAAGGCGCACCTTCAATGAATGGCCCATTTTAAAACTTTGCCGATATATAAGGCGCACCGGACTATACGGCACACCATTAATGCAATCACAATATAATAACTTGAAATAGTGAAAACAATAATATATCAATCATGTTAATATCACACAACACACAAAATAAACATGTAAAGCTTACTTTAATAAGTACAAAACAAAACAGTCAGATAGATCAGTAAACTTTAAAAGTTAAAGTTCCATCCATCCATCATTCTCCATTTGATCCATATATAAAGGCGCACCGGCGCATTGTCGGCTTTTGAGAAAATGTGAGGTTTTTAGGTGCGCCTCATAGTCCGGAAAATACGGTATTCTATTGATAGCCCTTTGCGCTTTCCCACATTTTTTGGTTAGCTTGCTAATTTTTAGTAGCTAGCAAACCCTACACTGAACTCCAAATATCCAAAAATTGGTTTTGCTTTGCAACTGAAACTTCATTTTTAGTCAGGACATTTTTCTTTTGTTACTTTGCTTTTGACACCCATATACAGTACAGGGGCTGATTTAGGACATTTTTCATAAAGTCCAGGCCGGCAGACGGCTCATCAACCTTTACTAGTCGCCTCCACGTTGTTTACATCTGCACTTTACACAGCGGCGCTCCAATGAACTCTCCCGGGAGATCTCAAGGCTAACTACATCGCCTGCTAAGTGCTAAATAAAATGATTATGGGCTTGTATTTTATGGGAGGGGTTGCATGGCTTATGGCTCCTTGGCACAGGCAGATTAGCCCCCTCTGACAGTATTTCCTTTATGCGTTTAAGAAGAAGAAAAAAAAAACGTCCACTATGCTGTTTTTGACCTCACCGCAGCTGCAAGGGCAGCGGGTGATTTAACGTTATTACGATGAACGTCCGAGTCGTATTTGCTCGAGTAATGAAAACAACCAACGATGCACTTCTCAGCATCCCGCTATTGGATAACAAATGTCCACAGTTGCAGAAACGCTTAAATGGATGTTTCCAACGTCCCTCTTTATGCAAAGTCGCTCATGATGTCAAAACAACGGGGAGCGCTGGAAATGCAAAATTGTCTTGTTCTGCGGCACAATCATGCAGTGTACTTACGCTAATTAGCTTCCCCCTGACAAGACGCCAACCCCCACCCCGCCACGGATACATCAAATATGACAAGTGCATTTTTCTTCTTGTGCAGAAAGGCAGCTACTGGATGAAGTGAGCTCACACACATACATAAAGGTCTGACAAATGTAAAAAAAAAATAAGAAATATTTTGCATTTGTTTGACCTTGATTAACTTGCACCCTGTGCGTTTTGGCTCTCTCTAGTGCAGGGGTGTCAAACTAATTTTTTTCACGGGCCGCATTGTAGTCATAGCTTCTTTCGGAGGGCCATTATGACTGTCAACCCAAATAAATATATGAGCACCTCATATTATATACAGTAAAAGCTCCAAAACAAACTGACAACTCGTTTTCAAATCAGACGAGTAAAAACTGGTCAAATATTAAAAAAAAAAGATATTAAAAGTGAAGACAATTTGCAATTCTAGTAATGACACACGAATTTGATGCACAATTTGTCTTCGTGGGCCACATAAAATAATGTGGCGGGCCGTATCTGGCCCCCGGGCCTTGAGTTTGACACCTGTGCTCTAGTGGTATGTGAAATAACCACTGGCAAAGTGGTTCGAACATTCGAACTTTGTTTGTTTCCAAACCTCATCATTTCAATTTTCCTATCTGATGAGAACCTCTTTGTCCAAATCGATGGACTTGTCTTCTAAATTTGCATTTACATTAACTACTTACACAAAAGTCCAAAAGAGTACTTAAGGGCTTTCAGAATAGCCTCCATTGTATCACACTGCTGACGTCCGCCATTTTTTGTTATGTGGCACAGCGGCTCAGTGGTTCACCTTAATCACGTTCGCCTCACATTTTAGCCACGTGGAAATTCTGACAGCGGCGGGACGCACGCATGGCCAAACCTCCTCCATCACCACCGCTACCAAATGAGAGCAAGGAAAAGTGCTTACCTAGGAGAAAACACAGAAAGAGAGAGGAAGAGGTTTAGCATGATATCACTCTTGCAGAATATTACTACACCGAATAGCATTGTTCGTTGCGTTATATCGTGTTTTGTCAATTTACAATTCCAAATCTATACTTTTTTGCAAAATTGGGTCAAATTATCCCTGTGGAACGTCGTCTTAGACTTTTGGGAAGCTCGCTAACTTCTTTCGTTGAAGGATCGAATAAACAGCCACAGGTGCAAAGATCACATCACATGAGGTGCAAAGTGAATCGATTAAAAGTTCGGAAATGCCAAAGACGCAAAAAGGATACGACACCCTCGGGTAACCCTTTCAAGAAATTGGATTGCGTCATTAAACTGAGTGTGCATCACAGCAAACCTTCAGAAACTTTCGGAAATGGTGGCAGAGGCAGGTAACCAACTAAAAGACGGTGGCCAAGTGCACGACTGTCTCACAACTTCAAGGTTCCATGTGTGATTCTCAGATCTGATCTTTTGATTTTGTCGGAATCATAATATTTGTCGGGATGAACGTTAACTGGCCCAGACATCGGCGTAGCATTTTAATTTGAGATCTTAGATGGCGGAATCCAACTCGGGAGTCTTGATATTTGTGGAAAAAGTGATTTTCCCCAGGCGGAGGTGATCAAAGCCGGAAGATGACTTCAAAGCTGGATTAAAGAGTCCAAAAATCCGTAAAAAAAACTTCTGGGTTGGAGAGCTGGCAGAAACGTTTGAGTCCATATCCTGGACAAACCAATCTGACGGTCATAGCCCAAAATGGATGATTTTATATTGATTGTCTCACTTGATTGTGTTAATAAAACACAAATCAATTTCATCGATCGTCAACCAGACGCGCAACTCCTTGGCAAATCCATTTTCGCCGCTCTTCTGAATTTATTAGTTTATGTAGCGCATATGTCCATCCATGATCAGATCTGATTTTGTGGTAAAACAAAACTGAACTAAATGTTCAACATATGCAAGTTTGGAAGGAACCAGAACATTAAAATTGGCTCTTGAGTTTCTCTAAACTACCAAACACAGGGAACTATGGAAAGGTGACTACTTGTATTTAGTCATGCATTATTAATGACTTGCAGTAATTCCTCGAGAAAACTAATGCCTGGTGATCTTATGGAATCACAGATGGATTTTGGAAAGGATTAGCCAGGTTGGAATCATGCTGAAGGGTGAGAAGCCTGATATTGACTTCAGAGAGAGGGGGCGGAATATGAAAATGTCAGGACTGAACGCTCTCACAGGAAACAATCTTCCCTGGATTAGGTTGACGGAAACACGGTGCTGATTAGACATGAAGGGAAGCCGGCCAATTAAATAGCACTCCCAGATTGTGCCTTTTTGTTTTCTCGCTTCTGTTGGACAAGAATTTAAGAGTGGACTCAAAGAGTGTTTGCGCCATAGCTGCAAATGTGGGCTTCCAGAATGTACGCCTGACCATGGTGGGTAGGCAAAGTCATCTGGGAGAGCCGCCACATCCAGTTCTTTAGATTGATAGATGAATGTTGGTGAAACTGACTGGACCGTCAAACGTCCAGACAAAAAGCTGAAATTGCTTACATGATACGGATTAATAATAAAAAAAAAACGCAACGGTCATGCTGTTAATTTGCGATGATTAATCAGCAAGCGCGGCAGGTTATGCAGCATACGTGCAAGGCGGCAAAAGAAAAGGATTGTTCAAGCTCCAAAGCGTCAATCCCAGCGGGGGATATTAAATATACATTTGCGAGTGCCGCTCCATCTGACCCACTTTGCAAGCGCAAGAGGAGGAGAAGTTCTTTTAGCTTGGCACCCAAAGACTTGCACAACAAAGACCCTCTTTAAGTCACCTCAGCAAAAGTCATATGGATTGGCCGAGGTCCAGGCAAACATCCATCCACAACCATCCTAGAAGAGGAATTCGGAAACAAAGGGCAGCTGTATGTTGAAGGAAAGCATAAATATATTCATGAGCCATCCAGAGGTTTTAGAATTAGCGCACTTTGATGCAAGAGTCATATTGCTTGCAAGCTCGTCTCCGATCGCCAGCAGCCGCATTCATCCGTGGCGACGAGCGTGACATTAGTCGCATCAAACAACTCCTGCCACTACGCTCTCTGCTTCAATTGTTTTCCATCATACCGCATCGATTGGCTCCTTGCCACCACCACGTCTTGTGCTTTGGCGGGAATGTGTCTTCTTGCCCCCCCCTCAAACTGCTCCTGAGGGCGTGAGGTCAAAAGTGACTGAGTGTGGGTGTGCTAATCCCGCCCCCGCCCTATCTCACAGCAACCCTTGGGAAGTGGACCTCCATCAGCTCACCCTGGCATTTGACATGAGGGATGGAGGAGAATATGAGGCCAGACAATACCTCCCTTGACAAATGGGAAGAATTTCCTCAATTGCAGCCAGAGAGGAAGCTCCAAAGTGTCGGAAACCCGCGGAGAAAAGTGCTTATCGCATTCAGCCTACGTGACGCCGACGACCCCCCTTGTCACATAGGAAGGAATCGTCCACTTCACTTTGATTTCATCCAGTGCGACACTCGAGAAGATCTCGAATTCCCCCATGAACGATTTTTTGTAATCCACCTTTGGCTTGGTTGTGATGAAAGCAGGTCAAGGGGCACAAAATGTCTCGCACGGTGGGTAGAGATTGGTCCAACAATTTACACGCGGTGCTGCTTTTCCGTTTTCTCCTAGCTGGTTGAAAATGTTCTTTTCTTCCTGTCATTTTGTCGTAACTACCTCATTCATTTCCATTTGCAGTCTTTGTAAAACGACGAATGAAGTTTAAAGCTACCAAGTGATGGAAGTGCTACGCGATTAGCGCTATAGGGCTTGCAATGGCCAATTAAGCGAGAATAATAACCAGGTGGACGGAACGCCATGGCTTTGCGGATGACCCATCGCGATGAAACAATTCCCAAGTCTAAAATGAGACTTGAGAGGCTAAAACACACAGCGGCGTCAAAACACCAAGCGATAAGATCGCAATGCCGAGAACAAAGCATGAAGAGCAGGTAGGAAGTTGGGCCCAGATGAATGCTTGTGGGAGGCAAAGCAAAGAGCAGACAACTACAATCGGCATCGGGAAGACGGAAAAAGCTTTAAATACACGCGGCGGCAGATGTGTCGCCTGACACTTAAAAGAGAATACGCAAACGGCGATGCTAGGTGATGACGCTAAACTGACAGCTGACAGCTTCGTCGCAGGCTATATGATTCGACGCCGTCAAATTATTCCAAACTATTGAGAAAGATTATCTTAAAAAATATGGGCTTGATTCAATTTTGAATATTTATATCCAACTGAATGGAAGATATTTTCCTTGCCATCTCTGTGAAAGTTGGTCATAATAAGTTTGGAGCCCAAAATGAGTTGGTGGTGACCCTGACCTATAATCCCCAAAAACTTTTAATTCAGTTGATTAGATGAGTTCATCCTAAAGCGTAACGGGAAATATCTCTTTAGAAATTCCCTCAAGGTTTTTGCCGACACAGTGTCATGTTGAGTTCTGCCAAAAACGGTCTTTGTGAAATTGAAGCGACCTTGTATATTTGAGCGGCGAAATTAAAGTTTTTCAGGTTCTGCCTGCAGTTAGCGCGGAGGCATTAAAAGATGGAGGTTTCTAAGGATGTCAGGCGAAAATAAAATCCTTTAACATAGTTGAGTTGATTTGTTTTTGTCTTGTGCTTTCTACACTTCAAAACATTATAAGGGAGATGATACGCACTCCGCTTCAATTCTTTGCAGTCAACTTTGCAGCCTGACATTGGGAGAAATGGAAGAAATGAAATTGGAAGAAAAAAAAAAAAAAACTGCCGCAGATTTACTAAATGGACTTGGCCGTCCGAGGCAGCCCTTTTGCCTAATGTGCGGCGCGCACAGGATGGAGCAACTTGGCAATTTGGATGCCTTGGAGCGTTCGCTGTCGGTTCCTGAACACAGCGAGGGTCCCCAAGAAGCTCCATTTGCTCACAGCGGGATGACTGAGGAGAAGCGAGTTCCACCAGACACAAACGGCAAATGTAAGAGCGCTTCAACATGAAGGTCGGCGCCTCAATTTTCTTTCTTCTTTTGCAACGTTTGTGTGCTCCAACTCCAAAATCATCCCTGTGATATTTCACCAACAGAGGGGTTTTGTTTTGGTGCACATGCCCAATTTGTCAGAATAAAAGCGGGAGGGAAGTCGAGTTCATTTATCAGCAGTACCACTTATCTTTTTCAATATAATCACTGGGTTAATTAATTACACCAAAGTGCGCGGTAATGGCACGTCGATGAATGCAACTTGGCCCGTGAAATCTTTGAAAAGGGACAATCTTGCCGCCGGGACATTTCCGTCTGTTCAAAAAACGGTCTGTAATAATTCTGTATATTTATTCCCAGTTGTAGATATTCATTTATGATTATTGTCCAGTTTAAGAGGACGCTAGCTAAATGGATGTATGCTAAATGCTTTCCTCTGAGTTGAAATCAAGATGATATCGAAAAATAGAGTTTACAAGTCCACTAAGACGGAATTTGACCCGGGTTTCGAAGAACTCTGAATTTCTATAGGGAGTCTGCCAAGAAGCATTGGCAGGGTTAAGCTAATGCAGCATATTGGCTGCAGGTAGACTCGCCAGCACGTCCCATTTGGCTCCCTGAGCAAAACTCACGCTGCTAATCCGGAAAACCCTCTGATCAAATTAAAACGTGAGAAGTTGAGGGAGAGGGGGGGGGTTGGCGGTGGGGAGAAAAAAAAAAAAAATCTGCAAATCTATGGATTATTTTCAGTCCTGGCAAATAGAAAGATATCACACTGGGAAGGTAAATCTATGCTTTCATTTGCAGGCAATCCTTGAATTTGTACAAAGGTTTAATTGAATTGAATGAAATGCAACGTCGTCTGGATTGTGCCAAGAAAGACAGCTATAATCTATTCATAAAATAATCTATCCTATGATGGAATGTTGGCGGAATCGTAATTATTTGGTGGATGTGGAAGACTTCTTTAATTCTTGCATGCACACATGCACGCTTATGTTAAAAAAAGGGGTCATATCTGCTGATCTACATAATGATTGGTTTTGAGCTACCTGGGCAAACATGGCTGCAAATGAGTGGAACAGCATTTGCGATATTGCCAATAACCTCCGGCTGTATGTATTTCTTGCCCCTATCGCCTGACCTTTAAAAGAAGGCTCGGCAAATTAGCTCGCCGGCAGTTATTCCACATCGGCATTTAAGAGTAATGCCGTCTTCCCGGCGTCCCCGCCGGGTCATGGACAGGCCATGTCGACTCTCTCGGCTTTGCGCTCTTATAAAATCTCAACCCCTGCTCGTTTTGTAAAAAGGAGATCAGTAAAAAGATCAGGATGCCGGAAGTCACTCAGGTATGGAGTTCAAGCTGATAGCAAGAAACAGCTTTGAAACACTGATAAAATGAGAAAAACACTTGACTGGGGAGTCCGAGAGATATATTTCCCATCGTTCCACGGAAACCGATCAATCGAGAAGTAGGGATGGGCGGATTGTCAATGCTCAAATGCTGACAAGAAAATAGCAATGGGCTGCCGTTCCGATTGCTGGCTTTAATGTTGCCGATATATATTCATGGGAAAAACGTCTTCGGTGTTCATTTAGCTCCTCCTCCACACAACTTTTTTCTAACTTGCCCGATTTGTTTTGCAATTTGGTTCAAGTATGTCTGCCTGCTGCTCTGACATCACAGGGAAGGAAAAGGAAAGACGAAAAAAAAACCTTCAGCAGCAAGCGGCATTGGCAACAGGAACGATTAAACGAATATTTCTTCATTTAAAGTAAACAGCCATGTTAATCCATCCGACATCATCTGAGACCCCCCGCAGCCTCGCGCAGCGCCACTTCCATACCCCCCCTCGCTGTAATTAGCTCGTTTCGGGAACGCCATTACTGCGGGACAAAAATATGAAATAACGCAATTATAAAAACTGACAAAGAAATAAAGTTCAGTGGGTTTCCATGGAGACCGGTGAGGCATTGGTATTCATGTGGCGCCAGGGCCTATTTTAGGCAAGTGTAAACAGCTTGTGCGTGTAAGTCCTAGCTAGGTGTTACAAATGTGTTAGATGCTATTGTCTCTAATTTTTACTCTAATGTAGCTTTATGAGGAAACATGAAAAAAAAAGTTTTGTAGTAATTGTATGCAGATCGTTGGGTCTTTGGAGTGCCTGCCTAAAAATGTGACGCATTAGGATAATACGATCGTCGTTAGCTTTGTAGCAATAGCCTAGGTATTGCTTGCTCGAGCATCCATCTGTTTTCTGAAAAGATTCATTTGTAAAGCACGTCGATTAAAAATACAGATGTTAAAAACTGATTATTTAATCCTGATCAAAATAATCCTGATCGACAAATACGAAATGAAAACACTCGCTATGAGCACGGACTGGTCGTCACGGAATAAATTAAACTCGTAACTAAGTGCATTTCCACAGTAATATTGAGACACTGAAATGAAGCACATGGGATGAACGGGCATCGACAAGATCACAAATGACCTTGGACAAGATCATGATTCCATCTTAAAAAAAACAGGTGCGTCGGGTTCCGTCTGACACCGAGGCATTGATTTTATTCCCGCGTTAAGATCTCATTTCACAAGCTGCTCTTTGCCGCTTTTAATCTTTACGGTTGAGCTTATCGTGTCAGATTAAACACTCGGTGGCACCCGTACCGACACACAGGCCCGCCGAGAGAGAGGACAAGACATCGACGAGTCTGCCGTTATTAAATATCGATGTGTCCGGCGGCCTCCCACTTGTTTGCTTTTCATTATGCTGGATTTTTATGCGAGAATGCTTATGCAAATCAGCGCAAGGCTCTCCTTGTCCCCCTCCCATGGGACTCCAAAACCTACTAAGGGACTTCTCGTTGGTGGCGGTCTCGCCGCACTTTGATCGAGGCTTTATTAGCGTTCGTAATGACTTTTGAATGATACGAGGTGTCGTGGCACTGCGTCTGACCTTCCGTGATGAATCTTTCATACCACGACAGATGCACAGGAGTCACTTGGGACTGGAGTCGGCGGCTCTATCGCCCTCGCTTTTGTTTACCCGAGTGAAGGTGGACAGGATATCTGATGTACGCCAAATGAGACGATTGAAAGAAGCAGTAGATTTCTTTTAGCCGCGTTGCCCTGCGACAAATACAAGCGCACAATGGTTTGGCTTGGGTAAGCTGCCCGCTGTTTGTTCAGTGATTATAAGGTGGTTTCGGTATATGCCGGAGCTGTCACACGCCGGCCGTCTTATCAGCTTCCGTGCCCACTGACTACAAATGGCATTATTTTACTTGTAATAGGAAGTGTTTTCATACCGCTACATTTCTGACATTGCAATAAAATGGACATTTCGAACTCAAACGTCCTTGAAGTTATAGACGTGGAAATACGTCAAACACATAATTGTCTGGATTGCAAAGGAAATATTATGACGCTGATATTTTGACCGGGTTACTGTGCCGCCTCGAGATACAAGAAACCCGAATTGCGAGGGTTTTTTGGATACGAGCATTCATTGGACAGATTTCAGGTCAGATAACGAAACATAAAATAAACAGAATTACACCATGTGTTTAAAACAGCCAAATCCCCCACTAGCTTAATGCTAATGCTAATCCTGTACCTAGGCACTGTGGCATTATTTTTCCTTAGGTCCTATGGGACAGATTGGAATTAAGAATTTCCCAGCTGAAAAGGTTCTCTCAGTATACATTCAAGTCAGTCCATGTTGCTTTAAACACAGTCCAAGTGGTCCCACATGGCTAATTTAATTTGGGTTGTAGGATTACTTCGGATTGATTATTCCAAACGTTTGTTTGTCGGGAGCCCCGTCGTCCGTCCCGCTGTCGTTAGAGCGCGTCCGCTTGTATTGATCCCATGTCAAGCCGCTGGAAAAGAGGCTAGAAACTCGACACTAAATAGCCGCGGCCTAACCAGATGGAGGTGGAAACTAAGCTCCTGCACTTAAGCTAGTTTTCACACCGCCCCAACAGACGGATTCTAGTCCGCTGATTCATTACGATCCCGGGCTACCCAACACCATTGATGCGTTAAAATTCTATTCGAAAGAACACTTCGACCAAGTCTATCAAATGCCTGATTATTCAGGATTCAAGGGACACTGAGACTCAGGCTGATGATGTCATCTCAGCCGCTTCTTTGGATCCTAGTTCCGCTGTCAGCTGAGGCAATAAAGAAGCACTCGTGCCGGCTCTCCGCCCGACAGCTTGATTGATCTCGTTGCACCCTTACAGCGGCGAGAGCGAGAGAGAAAAGCCAGCGAGACGTTCTATCGTCGAGCCCGGTGGCGCATTTCAAAGCGTCTCACTCACGACGAGCGCCGCGTCACCGCGTGGCAGGCGGGAGAAGAAAAGGTGATCGGCTGCGACGTAAAGCCGACCCAAATCTGATTTGTGTTCCAAAGGGGGGCGATAAGCTGCTGTGACATTAATGCAAATCTCGACGGGTACGCCTCTGTTGATTCCCGCTTTCTGTTCTTACTGACTCCTTGGCGAAGGCGTCCTTCTGCCTCGTCACACTTCAACTGCTGCTTTCCCTCATTGAGACTGAAAACAGTCAATGAAGGAACCATTGGGAGAAAAATGGGTGATTCCTGTCTGGGAACCAATGAGAACCCAGAACATATAATAAAGGCTGGGAAGAGGGTCAAAGGTACAAGTCCAAACATCCAAAAGCTCTCATCCCATTTCAGAATGTTTGCAAAGATGTCAGGGCTGATCCATTATTGATGGGATGAGGGCTCAGTAAATAGGTCCGAGGCCCACTTTCCCTTTCAAGCGGCCCCGGGGAGACAGCTGCCAGTTTGGGGAGAAGTGAAAACGAGGCTGAGACTCACTTGCAAAGATTTGGAAAAGAAAAAATCAAATAAATACGAGTCAAACACAAATGTCCTTTTTTCAGTCTACGAATCGGTCTTGACGATTACACCTCGACGTCGATTTAGTATTACCGAGATGAACGGCTCTCTAAAATCAACAGGTGGTTGGGTTAGTGCGGCAAACTATCAGCGCTGCCTCAAGCGATCATCAAAATGTGTTTGATATGCTCGAGGCGAACTCGTCCTTCTTCTCAAACAACAGCGAACGGCAAATTTCCCTTCCGTCCAGGAATCCATTGATCATGTTGCGCCATGACCGCCTTTCCAAAACATTAAGCTCCCAAGTACAAGGGTGCACGATTGGGTCGTCATCACACCTCGCTGTTCCCAAGTGGCCATTTCTACCGTCGCGTGACACTTCATTTGCCATTACGGCCTGAAAACTACTTCAAGCTTGGAATGCAACTGCTGCATTTTTCTCGCTCGGAGCAGAAAGCTGTAAGTTCTAAAAAAAAAAGCTTCAGCGCTCTTTACGGATTCAATTAAAATTTGAAAGGGTCGAGGTGAAGGTGTTACTTGTTGCCAATATTTGGAATATCGCTTTTTCACTCTACTGAAAAATGTGTACTCAAATGAAGCCTAGATTGTTGGTCTTAGTCATCATTTGGCTTTTTTGTCTTTCTTTCTCTCGGTTCGGCTTGGCACGAAAACACGATGAATCGAAAACTCGCTGGGCAGACGTGGGAAATCTGTTAGCGAATTAGTAAAACATTGCACGCCGACCCGTGGTCTAACGTATTCTCTCTCTTGTTAGAGCGTCATACGTTTCGCTGCCATCTCCAAAAGACGTTCCACACTGAGCGAGGATTTAAAGCAAGAAGGTTTGTGGGACATGTGGAGCTTTCCATTGAAACATTGTGAGCCATTTTTTTCCTCATCTCGCTCTTTGTCACGTTTAAAGTTGGCTGTCTGGGAGCTCATTTGAGGTATGTGCTCCTTTTCAAGATGAAAAGAGAGTCTTTTATAAATTGCCAGCTCTCTAAAACGTTTCACGTGCATTTCAGATCGCCCCTAGCCGGTGCGTCATCTGCACGAAAAATCAATGCAAATTGAATTATGCCCCATTTCGTCTCCAATCCCCGCTGACTTTTTTTCAGTTGTCGATTTTGTACAAATGATTTGAGTCCCCGAAAATATTCCTGGGTTGGCAGAAAAACCAACACGGTTCATATAATGCTGCAAATGATTACATGGAACGTAATGAACTGCCATCTATTCATTACAACATGCTAATTACCTTCCTGCACAATGCCTGTCATACATGAACAGCCGCGAGCTACGCACAGAATCGCAAAACCGCCATCCTTTGAAAGGACATGTTTTTTTTTTTTTTTTGAAAGTGCGGCGGTTGAAGTACTCAAAGCGGCAGGGAGTCCCTGCGCAGATCTGCATTGGTGCTAATCACCGCAGCGGGTGACTTTTTAAAGAGTCAGAACAGAGGGCGTATTATGAGTAAGGATCTGAAGTGGCCGCACCCCACGTGAGGAGCACCCGCACCTGATAAGATGGAATACGAGATCTCGAAATACCCGTTGACAATTCGAAATAACCTGGCCCTGAGAAATCTCTAGCTAGCTTAATAGTAATACACAATCTCAAGCTAGCTGAATGCTAACACACAATAACAAACATTTCAGAATGGCGTCCAAGTCTTTCAAGACTCGTACGCCATTACGCCTTTTATGAGGATTTCATTGTGAACTGTATTAACAGTACAATGTGATGGATGGGGTGGACGGGGGTTGGGGGGTGAGCTAACAATCAAGTGTTGGAAAGTGAACAGTTGCCAAGGAGAAGCTTATCACATAATACAATTCCGTCTTTGATAGTTGCCAAGGGTAAATTGGCACCTTCATCTTTCTGACAAAAAACGGCTTAAAGGGCCAAGATAAATGGCGTAAACAAAAGGGTTTGTTCAAAATGTACGACTTAAAGTAAAACAACAAAAGGAATCTGGGAATGACTGACACCCAAAGACGACTGCGGCGTATCGTTCCAAAAAATGACGAGGCGCCAGACGCCGAGGGGGGAGTGATGATTTTGAGCGGGGACAATGGGGAGAGGACAGAAAGAGACATCAGTTGAAGGTGATTCCATCGCCAGTCTCAAGCAAATCCAACGGGAGCGTTTGCGTCACTAAAATTAATCCGCTGAATAGGGACTCTGCCAACTTTTAAACTCGAGCACAAAGACTTTACGAACTTCAGGAATGTGATGATCCATAAAGTCCTGAAGGATATTCAAAATACACTCGGAAAAACTATCCATACACATATTTCAAGGTACAGAAAACAGCGACTAACTGAGAAAATGTTGCTGAAACCTTCAACGTACAGAATCACGATGCTAACTTCGGAGTTTCCGAAGGATGAGGCGCTGAGCATGACGTGATGGATGATGCAATCATCAACTGACCTCATTAGCTAAATAGTCTCTGATCGCTCATGTGTTATTTAACCACAGCGCAATTTGAGCTAAAATCGTCACAGCCATTTGAGGCTAAATGCGAGCGTTAAAGGCGGCGGGCGGATGCGTGTCCTCATCACCATTACAGCCTGAAGGACGACATAAAATTAGAAAAGGGGATGAAAAAAAAAGGCTGCCTTTTTTTAGTGCAATTAGTTTGTCAAAATATTCCACGCGACCACGTTTAAAAGCCTCAGATTATTCTCATATAATCGGGCGATTTAAATAACGTGAGTCATTAGCGGAGGGAACTAAATTCCCCACGGAGACTTTGTATATAGACTTAACTATATGGCCCATATAGACGGCTTTCCCCCGTTGTGTCATTAGCCTTCTTTGCTGCTAATTAAAGGTGATGCTAATTGAGGGGCAGAGGCTAAAACACAAAACAAAACCAAAGCAAGCTGAATAGAAGACAGGTTCCTTTCTAATTTCAGTTGAATAAGAGAGATGTTCTAATTTTGGAATACTTCATAATGACGCAGAGCGCCTAAATAGCTTTCTGTTGTCAAGGGGAGACTTATGTATCTGTGTACTAGCGTTGCTACTTGTGATGAATTTGACAAGGGCTGCAGAGGTCCGCGTTGCAATTGAACAACGCCGATGCCTTTATGCCCATTGAATGCGCCATGACGTCTGTCATGTAAACAGCGAGCGGCAAGGTCTCGCAGCGCGTCGAAAAAAGCCGTGTTAAAGAGGCCCCCTGACGTGTTGGACAAAAGGCTAACATGAGTTGTTTTTTTTAACTTTTTTATCCAACGTTTTCGTCAGGCGGGAAGCGAGTGAAAAGCTTTTGTGTGGCCTAGGTCGAGTAATCAATCTCCGATGAAAGGCATGCGTGATTTGATGGCAAATGCCACAGCGGTTTTGGTGAACACTTTACAAGGACGCGTACTTGTTGTATATAAGCGTTTAACTTGTCCTTGTACCTTACATAAACAACACGAGAGTTACTTGAAAGCTGACGGTAAAACGAGTCTTGAAAATCAACATCATTTGTTGTTTTAGCACAAATGAAATGTATTAACATACGTTTTGTACCGCATTTTCCGGACTATAAGGCGCACCTTCAATGAATGGCCCATTTTAAAACTTTGTTCTTATATAAGGCGCACCGGACTATAAGGCGCACCACTAATGCATCATGTCAGATTTTTAATCCAAATCAAATCATTCTCCATTTTATCTTTTTTATTTCAACTTCAGACGCAACAAATTACTTTATAATCACAAAATAATGATGCATAGTCTTTTTGGTTCATGATTCATAGTCTTCAGTGGGCCACTTATGATTGATTTCATGACACAATGCTTCGGGCCAGATTACATTTAGGAATTTGGTCCATATATAAGGCGCACCGGACTATAAGGCGCTCGGCTTTTGAGAAAATTTTAGGTTTTTAGGTGTGCCTTATAGTCCGGAAAATACGGTACTGATGGGACTGACACAAAATGGCCGTATATCATCAATGGACTATTTCAAGATGGGTTTTATTCTGCTACATTTGCCAAGCACGAGTGTTCAAACGGTACAAGTAGCAGCACTGTTTCTCCCATCGCGCTCAAAAGAAAAAAAACATTTCAATTTTACGCCTCCTGCACTTCCCACACTTCCCTGACATGCCATCCACTTAGCCGTAAAGTTCATTCTAATGCCTCCGTCCCCCTTACGGAGCGCCAACTTGCCGAGGAGATCTGGGAGATAATAACACAGGTGGCCCGAACAGCATGGGAAGCCTCAATCTCTAAACATCGCCCCGAGGGGAGAAGGAGGCGGAGGGAGGAGAGCGCAATATGGCGACTTTAGTTTCACCTGGCCTCACAGTTTGACCTCTGGACCGAATGTCAATTCCTCCGGAAGAGATGGAAAATAATTAAGGGGCAAAAAGACTTCTCGAGTCAATAAGTGGTCGCAAAACACACTTAACGCATAGCGAGAAGACGAGAAGCTATAAAGTGCTATCACACAATGGAACGCACCTTAAGTAAGTGATAATTGGCCTCGCTCGGCGAGAAACACGGGGTCACCACACATTGTGGCTTTTCATTTTGAACTTTCTTTTCCTATTCATGAAGTAGTTTGAGGAAACGATTGAACGTTTCAGGAAGTTTCCCCCTCTCTTGCCGAGCTTCTTTTATCTTTTTGTCGCCGCATATGCTAGCGGAACATTTTCATCCTGTGCGCCAGGTGTTGACGGAGGTGAAGCGCAGGTAAGGCTTCCTGTGCTGGCAAGGGCGTCGGCAAAGGAGCAGACGGGACACGAGGGGGTGCGACGGTAACATCCGGGGAATATATTTTGTTGGATTGAAATCCGAAAGAATCAAAAAGGAGTTGAATGGTAATGCCTAACCTTAGCAGGTTTACTGTCAACGATAAGCTGAAAACCTTCTGTTTATTAGTTTTGACACTTTATCGAGAACAATTTGTCCTTGTCATCGTGTTTTAGAAGATTGACGGATACCTCCGACAGTTGTTTGACAAGACTACGCAGCGTAGCGTCCACACAACATGGAGCATGCCAACACTTTGAAGTCAAGGCAGAACTGCCTTAGCGGTATTTCGATGAATCCAAGTCTTTGATTTTCCACTGAACTGAAGGTTATCAGGAGTGAAGTAGCGATGGAGAGAGGAGGAGGAAGATCTTTTTTCCCGCTGACCTGCTTCCTCCGCATGCTCGCTCGCCCTCCACGCCCCCTTCCCCTCTGGGCAGCCAGGTGGCCGGGCTGGGCACAGACGGCCCTCCTTCCCTCCTCCGTGCTGGCCCTGCTGGTCCTCCGAAACACCAAGCAAAAGCACTGGTGGGAGGGAGGGAGGACGCCGGCCAGACGCGTTACAAAGGGCCAAGATGGCCATACGTACCGCGTTTGAAACTTTTGGCACGCTAGATCAGAGGACGGCAGGCGTGAGTGAGATTTTCTGAAATCTTCAGGAAGATTCAAACGTGCGAGACGCCGAGGCCGGCGGCGCGGGCAGACGTGCCGAGCGTTAACCGGTGACTGGCGGCAGATATAGATCGGATTTGAAGCGTAAACAAAACACTCGGACATGGACGCCGGCCCAATTAAGCAGCTCACAGATTGGGCTGTCATAGCCACTTCTGGGAGGTTCCCCAAAAAAGTAGCACAATTAAACATTCAACTCCAGGTTGCCAGCTGAAGTCCTATTTTTTGGCTTTCAACAAAGTTGACCCGCTGCTGTCCCTGCTATCAACTGCCACCAACTGGGAGACCTTGTCGCGCTTTGGGGCAATGCCGTCACCAGCGAACACAGCGGGTCCATTGATCCAAAATCCAGAGCATCAAACTGTGAGGTCATCCAGATTTGTAGCGAACAAAAAGAAATACGAAGAGCAAAAGCGAATGCCGGAGCGTTTTGATGCTGGAGAGCGAGTCACGCCTGCGTCGAGTGTTTCACACAGGGATGTGAATGGGAATGTTTCGGACAAGTTGAGCGGAGTCGCCCGTGGCGTCGTTTAACCTTTGCGGGAACGGACTCATTTGCCAGTTAAAGCCACCCCTCCAAGAATGTGTCTGCAGTCCAGGCAGACAAAGGCTAGATCTCATGTATCTCATTCAAAGGGTGCCCGCTTCTCAATGCTGACCCCCTTACCCCTCCCCATAAGGCTTGTTGCGCATCTCCATCCACCGAGCAATATTCTGCATCTGGAATTATTAGCACATTCATTTGAAACTGTCATCCTCAAAGAAAAGTAGCTTTCAAGAGGGTTAGCGATTAGCATTCAGGAAAGCTATTAACTCATTAGGCCGCGCTAGCTTAGTCGACTTTTTGTCATATGTCAGATTTGTGGGCGTGTGATTTTGTTGGATTTTCTTACGTCCCAGCATGAAAATAATTTTCATTTGTAATAGTTTTTTATGTATAAGCGTTATCAACAGTCAGAGACTTCCCAAATGGAGGACATGGCTCCAGGAAATAAGCAGAGGGCAAACATTTTAGCCTTCCTTGTTTTTCTCAGGCATTTCCTTGTCTTTTTTATGGCAACTCTGGTGTTGAGGGGCTCAAAAAGAGCCAATGGAGGGATCCAGCCAACAGAGCGGCGACTCAGGCGAAAAAGCCGGAGAAAAAAATAAAAAGCCCAACAACAATTGCAGCCTCGTTGCATCAGTTTGATGCCAGGGGCCGCCAGAGCATTACTGGAAGATTCGTCATCCCCGAAGCAAACGAGGTCTTGAAAAGTTAAAAGCCAAAACAGCGCTGTGAAGTGACTGATCTTTGAGCAAACACACCGTTCCGCCATTAGCCCAACCAACCCTCCACCCCCCGCCTCCCTTCCTCCCTCCTCCACATTGCGATTTAGCTAAAAGACATTTGACTGGATTAATCTGGGCCGCCTGGAAGGTGAAGATAAAACGTACATACGTCCAGGGGCCCAATATGCGAAGGACAAGGAGGATGGGGATAATCACGCCGAGCAAAACGCCGATCTGAGACATTGTGATGATAATTATCGTCCCGGCACCAAGGTCGGTCGGGATCCTGAAGGAGTTGGGAAACTTCAATGGAGCCGTCCCGTATCTGCCGTATAAGCGCGCACGACAAGGTCAACGGCGAACTTTTGGCAATGACCCGAATGAATAAAAGGTCCAGATAAAGAACAATGATTAATTGCCACGTGCGAGGCAAGGACAAAGGCAAGAGCTGCTAATCGGACAGCGCCACCCTCGGGACACGTCGGTGTTGTCCTTTCCCGGCATCTGTCCGCCAAATCCGAGCCTGTTTGTTATATTTTCTACCTGTTCCTACCTGGTAGGACGGTCAGGGGACATTAAAATGACATTCCCGCAGATCCCCCAACCTCCTTTTCCAGTATTTTTTTTAATGCTTCATTTCCTCTGACAGTCAGAGGGAGGCAACACGGACGGAAGGAGGAATATTTTTAACCGATGCCGATGAATCATCTCGGCAGCCCCGCTACCTCCGGGGGCCACGCTGTGATGGGGCGGGAGGGGGTTGAGAGATGCCGCTTTCAGGACTTACCTGCAGAAAGACACACACAAAAAAAGAAAAAGGCGCTTAGAGACAAAACAAAGAATCTCATCTGTAATCTTGTGTTTACTTGTTTGGTCGCATTTTGTTTTGAAAGCAACTATTTGATGACATTTGGTGATAATGGGATGTCGTGTTGGGATAAGTGCGCCTTAGCATTAACGGTAAGGTCAACACTCCACCGTTGGACTTTTTGACATTATAAGATGAAAATACGGATATCCCTTTTGTGGGAATAGTCGACTTAATTCTCAATATCTATTAATATACTATATATAATATATATTAATATCTATATAGCTGGGGGTGGAAAAACTTATTCAGTTGCTTCCCTTTTTGGATTTTCCACTTTCATTGAAATGTTGCCACGGCAGCACGCATTACACGGTGAGAATATGTGTCATAACAGGCGTGCCATTGTCACGCGGTTATGAGCTACAACTAAAGGAGGGAGGGAGGGAGGGAGGTGTGTGCGTGTCAGTGAACGGGGAGGCCAAATACGAACTGACAAGAAGAGGTGAAGGAGTGGGGGGAAACAACACATTCCAATTTTTTTTTTTTTATTCTGTTAGAAACACTGTTGACTGCAAGGGAAGCATAAAGCCTTTGTTATATTGCTCGTGTTGCCCACCTAAAATGTTGACATAGTAGAAATATAACCCAACCAAAACGTTCGCATTATGCTGCTCTTGTGAGAATTTGATGCTATTAACTCGTTCCAGCGTCCACCCCTCCAAAAAATATTTTTTTTAAATAATGAATAATAAATAAAGCACACCAAATCCGTCTTTGACACCAGTGTCCTACGAGAGTCAAAAAGTTTTCCTCACATACATATGCATATATGCAATAAAAGAACAATCTGCTACATGGGGGCAAAAAGCAGGTTAGAGCGTAATTTAAATAAAGTAGATTGGGCAAAGAATGGACAGACGGAATCTTTAAGCAGCCCCCCACAGGTGCGCAGCTGTTCTTTTCGCCAAGCTCCGCCCACCCGCAAACATGCCGCCCAAGTCAATTGGGTGGTAAATTGTTTCACAGCTCTTATTTTCGAAACAGATGGAATGAAGGAAGGATGTACCCTTGCCAAAGTTGGAGAGTGATACACGGCCGTGAACTCCCCGAGTGGAGGACTGTACTGCCCTCAGGGTCGCGCGGTTGTTTTGCATGAAGTATGAATCAAGAATTAATTTCCTATTCAATGAAGCCGTGAATTATTGTGAAAAATAATTAAATAATGTAAACTTTAGCCATCATGATTATTCAGTGGGAGTTGCATTGTCGTGTTGGCCACAAGGGAGCAATAAAATACATAAACACCCCACGAAGATTTGTTTTAGAATTGCCGATACATCAATGCTAGTTTTGTTAGCCTGTCTAGGTCATTTGGCATTGTGTTTTAGCATAAAGCTAGTCGACTTTAGTAAGTGAACGTTTATTTGGTTTAATTAAACACACAAGGTATATCATTAAACATCTAACTCGTTTTTACTATAATAAAAGTAAAAAGTGTTGAAAAATTTCTAGCAAAATCATTTCAATTTTACATAAAATATGAACATAATAGGCTGCAATGGATTTTAACTTTAGTACGAAAAGCGTTACGGTCTTCCTCAGCACTCGTTGCTTGAAAGCTCATCGTGTTTTGTCCTAACTTTATTTTAATTAGAGGAGTTAATCCTTTCAAAAAGCAAACGCTTAATTGGAATCCTTACATTGTACTCAAACTTTGTCCCCGCTGAACATTAATACACTTGGAGAGGACCAGCTAATCAAATTAAAGCCGAATGAAAGGATGGCTCTGTGCTGACACGACAGAGACGGAACGGCACAGCCCGCCGAGCCTTGCCAGACTCTTCCAACTTTTATTGATTGGATCTTCTCCTGAAAAGTTCCCACGGTGCTGCGAAACATCTGCTGCCTTGTGATGGGGGCCGGGAAAAAAAAAATGTATACTGTATATGCAGGGGCCAATCTGCCCGTGTCTCATAAAACCCCAGGGCTCGGCATAAAAGTGCTGATTAATAGCCGCTCCGCATTAAAAATACAATCGGGTTGAAGAGAGCCAACTGTGCTTCTGGCTCGGGCGTCAACTTTTGGAATGTGCGGCGATACTGGCCGGGGAAATCGGAAGCATAAGAAAGACGCCTCGTATGCACGATGCGGCGCCTTCTGTGCAGAAAAAAGAAAAACGCGGTCAACTGCAAATATATACATAGAATGACAGATAAGGAAGCCTATAAAACAAGCCCAGCGGGGGGTTTTACTGGGGGAAATTATTTAGGCATGAACAGTAATACCCTCCATTAAATTTTATGAACTCAATTACCTGGAGAAGGCTGACACGGCTCCAACCTCTCCAGATCGACGGGATTTCATTATCGCAACTGTGGATGCGTCGCCAGGTGTCAACTTTATTTTCCCTTCTTTTGTTTTTTTTTCCCCGCTGTGTTTTGTTTTTATTTTCCCACGTTGAAATTGAAAGCTGATATAATAAATAGCATTGTAGCAGATTTACGCCAACGTTGCAGTTCCAACGACCTGGAAACGTTGTAGAACTTTTTGGGTTTTGAATCTGTCATTATTAAAGTTGAAATTGTCGTTTTGCAATTAATGAAGATTTTATGAGGAAGACCATTAGTTCACTGTATCCCGTCAAAATGTACACATGGGTCCTGGCTTTACAGACGGTGTTCTCTACATGTCCCATTCCTGTCAGCTAAGTGAAAAACAATGTACGGCCCAAATGAAAGGGGGGCACAAATCCCGCTGGGACTCAGATTATCCTTGACCGCGGAAAGAAAATGCTTTGAATCTACGTCGAAGCGAAGGGGCCATTCGGCATCAAAACGCATCACCCCTTTTTTTTTCTCTCCCAGGCAGCTGCGGTTGAGGAAACCTCGATGAAACGAACACGGCCTGCCCGAGGCGAAGATTGAGGGCGGAGGAAAAATCGCAATCTGAGAGGCAGAAAACGAAGCCTCCTTCGGGGAGAATCCACACGAGACCCGGGCGAAGGCGGGGTCGGGAAAAGGTCGCCGTATTGAACAGAAAGTGCCAGCCGTGATAAAGCACTCTGCCAAACGGGGGAAGCCTTTCCCGATGCGTGCCATCCGCAGGGAGAAAATGAAAACAAGCTTAATTCATCCAGGCCATCAGCAGGGTGTCAAAAAAGCTTTACAATTTGGTCAAATTTGCCATTTCCGGAAGGCTGTTTGGCTCCCTCACCGGTTAATAGTAATAATAATTCAAATCTAAATGATATTGATCTATCCGATAGATCGATAGATTCTATCGATTGTCAACCAGTGGTCCCCTGGTGGTCTGTGGCGGTATTGCGGGCTTGAGTTTTGCTGGTATGGCGTAAGGGGAAATAAAAACACCCAGGTGACTCCAAAATCAAAAAAGCAACAGATTGTCAGAAATCACATCCAGCCTGATTGTCCAGCACTCTGGCAGTTCTTTACTGCAACAGCCAGTAGCAGCAGTACCAGCACCAGCCTCCTGCAGGGATGAGCAGTTTTTGGAACACAGGTTGGACGCCCTCCTAAAATGATGTTGGGGGGAAATTAGAGTGACAATCTGTTTTTACACCGCTTCTTAGCGGTTATCAGCATGGTTGAGTGTTGCCTGATTGGAAAAGGGTGCTGAGAACCCCCCCAGTGACCAACGGTATAATGGGATGGGTCTTTAATCTCCTGTTTAGTTCCTTGGATAGTGTTGTCTTAAGTGCTTTGTCTGCGTTTGGATGGACTACCCTCTCTAATAGGACTTAAGCCCCCTTCCTTCTCTTCACATGCCAGCTCAGGGCGGGGGGTGACCGGGGGGTGACTGGGGGAGGCGCCACATTGGCCTGTTTTTTACAAACATGCAATGAATGAAATAAAATAACGCAGATGGACCACAAGGTCCATTTGGTCCCATGTCAGTTAAGTTGACCCATCAACATTGAGATTAGACAGCAGGACGGCGCACCAGGGGGAGTCGCAATGGAACATAATCTCTCAACAAGGAGCGCATCACTGACACTAATGTGCACTTTAATCAGTCAGACTTAATCTGGTGTCACTGCACGACGCGCCCCACGCTGGATCGATGTAGTGTCGGTCATCAGTTTTGGAATTGCGGACATGCTAAACTTCATTGTCAAAATTAATTCACAAATTCTGTTATCTCAAAAATGTTTTTACTCTCTCAATCCTGACAGCATTGGAATTGAAATCAACCAAGCGTTTTTTGTGACGTGAAAAGTTACACGATGATACATGAGGAGCATCTGCTGTCATTCAACACAATAGAAGACAAAGTCCAAACGGGAAACGGAGGAGCCCTTCGGGGCCAACTTGAAATTGCCTATGATCCCCATGCATCTAAAACGGAATTAACCTCCATGTAGCAATTGTCTCTAAAAACACTCAGTAATCCTCTTGCTGGGTGTAAGAGCATCAACGCAAACAATTTATGTTGATGCCAGCGATGGAGATCAGCCTCCACTGCCAGCAATTAGAAGCTGGTCCATTTAGCCCACATCAATTCTTATCAATTCATCCCGCAGAGATGTTCAGTCTCTAAAAATATTTTTTTTTAAAAAAGGTGAAAATATAAGGAAGGAAGAACACTCAAGCCTTGGAGAAAGATTGAGCCCATTATTGCACCTTGGAGTGCCGACGCAGTGACAGGTAAATGTTACCTCTGAAGAAAAGGTCCCAAGATGACAACATTCACCGCGGGAATGACGATTATCCCTGATTCATCATTCTCAAATACCGCAGTGCTTAGCGAATTTCTTGCCTGCAGCTTATCAGCGGCAGACGTTCCCTCCCTCCCTCTCTTTCTTTCTCTCTATCTTTCTTTCTTTCTTTCACCCACTGTCCTTCCTCAGCAAATCCCACAAGCCAAACGTTTGAGTCCGGAAAGCTAACGGAAGCGATGGCGCGTCTGATTAGCCGGAGCCCAACAGAACGCCGGTGCTTATTATGCTAAATGCAAAGAGTGACCAAACACCACGTTTCAATATTTCACACCAAATTAATTAAAAAGAAAGCTTTGACGCAATGAAAAAGCCCAATATTGCACCTGATGCATGATGGGAACATCTGGTGGCAACGTTCTAGAACTCCTGCAGGGGTGTGTGACATTATGACAAATTGATATTGGTTTTGTTTTTTAAACACAAAAGCGACAATGCCAATTCTGAAGACGTTCCAGTCTTGTCAGAGCAACAAACTAAAAAAAATAAAATAAAAAATAAATAAAAAACACACAAGTACGTATATTCAACGCACAAACTTGCTGACAGAGAAAAATGGGGATGTATCTTACACTGATTGCTGGTCCAATAATGGCCTCACTATATGAATATTCTATTTGTGTTTTCCCCAAGAATCAGGACACGGTTGCCTGGAGGGACTTTCTATAAATACAGCCTTGACGTGCTACATGCTTCTTACGGTCCTCTGTGAATTCACCGGACTTGCTCGGAGTGAAAAGAAACTATATTTCTTAAAGTCCTCCAGGATGATCTCTGTTCTGCCGTGATCTCTCTCGAGGCAACGACCTGTCGCGAGCCCAACCAGCCTGACCGATTGATGCTCTAGCGATATGGACAACGTGTCGTTTGCCTCATCCTAATTGTTCTCCTTTAGTTGCTGTGTTGAAAGCATCTTTGTCCACCACCAGCCAAGTACCCGCCTGCACAAAATATATGTCGAGCATCCCAACAAAAAAGTAAAAAAAAAAAAAACTCTAAAATAAGCATGCGATAACGACATATGGTTGCCAGGATGCTCGCGGTGGCCGTCAGTGTGTCCATCATCTTGTGCTTCCACGCTGGCAGATGCCGCTGATGGCTCTTTGGAAATGGCAGTTTCCTTGACACGCCGTGATGCAAGGGAAGTGCTTTAAAGTCGTAAGAAGGCATGAGTGATGGAGCAATGCAAGGCGGGAATGAGGGGAGGTGTCTGTGTCACTGCCAGGCTCCCTGCCTGAGGTTGTTTCAGCTACGCCGCTAGTTGCCTGGGTGACAACCAAGACTCCCACAGCGATGCATCACCGAGCCCGAAAGGCCCAGTGATGGAAGGGAGGGGAGGGCCGGCCCGGCCGGCGGTGTACCGACTGTTTGGCGGCGGCGCGGCTTTTATTCATTTTTCATCAAAAGGTAGCGGCGACGTTGGCCCCGGATGTCGATACGCTGCTCTATGCTGTTATTTGTCTGGACGTATTGATCGAGAAAGTACATGTGGGAGTACGATAATTGACATGCAGACCAAGCAACAAAAGGAACATTATGAGGGGCAAGGTTAGAATCTGTTTTTTGCCGATTCTCCAAAGTCCAGCACTCAAAGGGCGAGATTATGGAAAAGTGGCTTTTTGATAGTAAACAAATTGTTTTGGTCTTTGAGTGCCTGACCACCCAGCAAGTGTGAAATTACAAGGCTGTATTTGGTTAGCTTTGTTAGGATTGTGTTTGTGATTGTGTTGTAGCAGTGGGTGGGGCTAATTCTAGTAATGCTGCTCCCAAATGAAGTAGGGGACTACACGAGGCTAGCGCAGATTAGCATTAGCTAATTTGCTGCACATCTTGACATATAGAAAAGAATCGGCTCTGAAAAAAATCGGAAAAAATCGGATGATATTTTGGCCGCGTTGATTTTTAGCTAGGAATTTTTGCATCTTCATTTTACATTGTACGGTGTTCATATCAGATCAAGTCTATATGTTTTTTAAAATCATTTCATTCTTGAACACTACATCGTCTTTTATGAAATAATCACAAAGGTCATTTTTCAACGTGATTGGTGGATTGCGGTTCCCAACAGCTGAAGGTTTTATTTAAAAAAACAAAAAAACAGAACGTTAAAAACCGGCAACTGGGAGTTATTGGTTTCCAGGCTTCAAACTGTCATAAAGCCATAATGCAGCAGCGATGGCATCAACAGCCAAAAAGCTATACATAATGCATTGCATGAGGGAACGCCGCGCGGGGTTGCTCGCCCCGCCGCGCGCCTCATTCTCCCGCAGATTTTGATGCATCAGCAACACTGAGTCGCGCACGCTAGCCGCAGCTCGAGTCCATCAGCGGCGCTATTCATGGAGGCCATTAATGATTTATTGAATAACAAATGGTGAGTAATGGGAGCCTAATCCGTCATAGCGTTGCTGTAATGCTTTGTGGCTTTAAATGATGCTTTACCCATTTAACTTTCCAAGATTACCAAATTGAATTTCGCCATTGCTGGTGCATTAGATCAATTTCATTTTGGGATGTTTCGCTTACGGAGAGGACGCCCTACCAAGTAAATTAGCATATTTGCTCAAATAGTGGCAATTCCTCCTGTAATTGCCACGTAAACGCTTCCACTTTCCAATGGCTACAAATGATTAATGAAGAAACAGTTAACTGTTTATAATTTC
Source organism: Syngnathus floridae (assembly GCF_059516105.1). Lineage (NCBI taxonomy): Eukaryota > Metazoa > Chordata > Actinopteri > Syngnathiformes > Syngnathidae > Syngnathus > Syngnathus floridae. The sequence continues at coordinate 7,297,943 of NC_142427.1, read as the reverse complement.
CAAAATGTGTTTGTAAAAATTTGTCTCTTTATCTGCAGTTGATTAAATGATGAGCTGTAGTTTGGCTTTGAGCCGAGATGGCGCCACGTTGCGCAAACACCGTAAAGACTAACGACTTTTACTAATAGCAGGTAGATTACGTGTCATTTCCTCCGAACATTCTCAGAAAATAATCCATGTCGCCAGATGGGCCCGTAAAATGTTATCAGGGTATATGATTCGCCTTACTTTTAATTGCTTCTTCAAGGACAGCGAATACAAAAGAGGAGCTTCCAAACGTCTCTGACCTACAAGGTTGAATTACGCAAGCAGACATACATATTTTCTTTTCTTTTCATGCGACGTATCAGACGTGTATGTAACATAAATATATATAAAGCCACATCTCAGCGCGGAGAAGCAACATGTAATGACGTACAAAAAAAAAAAAAAATCACACTAATGAATAGAGCGAACGTCTTCGGAATACCATTCAACAGCTGCGGCTGTTCTTTTGATGAGTGAAGCGAGGTATTATTTGCAATCTGTTGCCATACTGCTCGGAAGTAGAAAACAGCCGGGGCAAGCTGTAGAAATGTGGCACAAACTGTCTTGAAGGAGCAGCTGACTTGCATCCAACACTACAAATTGGACGATCCCTATTGAACTGATCAAACAAAATTGATATTTTTTTTCGTCCAATCAGATTTGATGACTTCTGCTCCCCTCTTGGGCCAGAAGTTGAAGGCTCATGCAGATGGCTCTGAGAGCTATTATCGTACAATTCCCAAGTTGTTGATTAATTTGGAGACTCTGGCAGGGATGAAGATGTTCTGCGGTACGGAGGACGGAAACCAAAAATCCCTGGTCCATAGGCGGCCTGTGCCAAAGGGGCTGGGAAGCAAAATGCGAAATGATACCATTTGTTACTTGGGAGTCCCCTTTGAAACATTTCACATGTGATAAATGATTGAAATGTGTTTGGCAATGTCCCACATTGCTGTAAAACTATCCTCACTTCAAATTACGCGAGCACACATTAGCATGACAAATGTTGACATTTAGACTCTCTTGTACTTTGGAAACGGTGGTCTACTTTTAATTAAATCTATAGCGGTTCCAGTTTAGACCAATAAACAAGCTGTTCCCAAAGCAATTGGGTTGGCCGTCCCAAAAATTGCACCAATACTTCATGAGATGCTCAGGAGACCAAGCGAGTACTTGTTGTCAAGCCAGTTAGCACTCCATGCTAACAAATAACTGTTGTTTTCGCCACCAACTGACCTTTATCATACCATCAATTGGAATTGTGAAAGTCAAAGCCATCGTGATCCTATGACAAGTCGCGACAACATCTTCACTTCTCCACCGGCGTGACAGAATAAAAGGTTAACAATTAAGAATAGCTCAGTGAGATTCCACGTTTGCAAATTCTGGCATGCAACGAGCCCAGCGGTGCTATTTGCAGAACACCGTACGGGTGCCAAGAAGCATCAAAAATTCATCATCTCATTTTCTGTCCACCGAGGACTCTTTGATTCCTGGCGCCGAAGCCGCCAATCGCCTCAAATACACTTCGGCCGCCTGCTTCATGTATTGATATTTTCTAGCAACGCTGGTTGAAAAGGCGAGTTGTGTCTGGAAAGTTCCAACCCAGTTGAAAATATCCACAAAGCGCACTGTGGAGTTAGCACGTTGCAAACTCTGCTGGTCCTTTGAGAGCCTCAGGGGTCAACGGGGGAATGCTACCTTTTGAAGAACTCGAGAAAATGGCACCATTGATGTCGGCTCAGAATACGAGCGCACCTCTTCTCGCTACTTCCAAGATTTTCACAAGCGTGGTCTGAGGCCTTGTGGGCGTGAAATGGTAGGATGGCAGAATGAAAGCTGGGTGATCAAACTTAAAAAGAAGCGACTGTTTGTATCAGTTCCTACCCAAATACACGTTGCTTTATGTTTCTACTTTCACTCAACGAATCCAGACTAACAACCTTGACACGTACAGCAGGTGCTCGAAACCAATACGTTTCACCTCTTCAACAAAGTGTCTCGGAATATTCGATGGACTGGAGAACCGGTTGGCGCAAATTCAAATAACGAGACATCCGGCTGTCCGGCGCTGTCTGCTTTGGGTACTCGGCAAGAGAAATGAGAATAGGACAAAGCGGCGCTAAAAGGTTGGATTTCAATTTCCCCTTTTATTAATCCAAGCTGAAACTGAGATGATGCTGATGTATTGGTGTGATACATTACGTATTCATGGATGTTTGCAAAGAGGACCACATCAAAGTATTGAATCCGATTGTCAGATTTTCCGCCGTGTATCCATTAGCGCATCACCTTGAATATGCCTTAGGTAATAGCAAGCAGAAATTCAAAAGTTGGATTTTTGGCTTGAGTGTCAAAGTGAGAGGAGATTTCAGGACAACGGAGAGCGCTCGCTGGCCATCATTCATTCTACGCTGGCGTCGGATTGCACCTTCGCACATGCTCACTTCTGCCGAGCCTTTGTATGAAAATGCATTTTCCTGCAGCACTAGCAAGTCTCTCCTCCCTCCCCTGCCTGCCTCCCCCATCCTCACCCCTTTTTCCCCCTGCAGCTTTCCAGACAGATAAATGGGACGGAGTCAGACTGAATGAGGTTTTCTCGAATGATCCTACTTCCACACCGGCAAAACCAATTACCATGACTAAGATAAACCCCTCCAGCAAGCCTCCCCCCCAACCAACACGTACACAAGCGCACACACACTTTGGTGCCATCCGCCATTGTGTCCCTGATGGTGTGCATCTCTGCGAGACCCCTACAGTCAAAAGTCGGGCTCCGCAACCACTTTTCTGATTTACGTGACCAGGAGAGGGCGCCGAGCGTTTGAAAAAAACAAAAATAGCAGCGCGTCTTTGGAAAAATGACATTTCCTCCGGTTGCCCCTTCATTAGCATTTCCTCGGCGTATCCTATAACGGAGAAATGTCACAAGCACGCCTGTAGGCTATAAGTCGAAGCGGAACCTGATGAGTGGCTCTTGTTTTGGTGCCAAACTCGGGGGCAGCGACCAAACCAGCCTCTGATCTATACTTCAAGCTGCACTTCCACTAACGGCATGATTAATGCCGCGGCAAGGGAAAGGGGGAAAAAAAAAAGGACATTTTCCGCCTGGGCTGCAAAGTGCCACGTGTTACCGACACCACGCACGCATGTCCAATCGTGTCGACAAACGTGCCTCGACATCAAAAGAGAAGATGCTACAATGTTTAGCGTCAACTAAACAAACAAGGTGCTAAATAAAATCAAGATATACTTGTCAAGATAAGAACGCTGGAAAATTTAATGCGATTCTCCGCTACCATGAGATTTAATCTTTAGGTCGATGCCCCAAACTAGAAGAACGAGATAGAACAAAACCGATTAGGAGATCATTCATGATGTGTTCAGATGCTTAGGACAAATCATTTCACTCAGAGTCATGTAGCTAAACGTATGAGCAAAAAAAAAAATCTTTGCCGATAAAACTCAACAAACCTGTAGGCACTGTTCAATCCAGTAAAGGGATGATGAATGGCGTGTCAAACGACAAACACGGCAAAGCGACATGAAAACAATATTTGGCGTGGCTGCGGGACGTGTGGCTTAAAACTAACAGCCTGACCGAGAACACCCTTCAAGTTTCAAAGCGCAATTTAAGTCTCCCCTCATAGCCGCTTTACCCTCGGCAGGGTTACGGCGTCCGGCAACACGACCTCGTGCTCCGGGTTAAACTCACCTACAGACTATCGAGGAGCCGCTGGGTGTTTGCAAAACATGAACCGTGCTAAATGAACTCATCTTTGTTGAACTACAAAAGAGCTTCAAAAATTGTACAACAAGTATAACAGGAAGACGTAGGGTTAAAGCTATGCCCAAAGGGAGGAGAGGAAAGAGTTTGATTCTGATATCACAGGCGTTGGAAGAAACATTCAACCCACACACATGCCTGCCTGATTTGTCAGGAGGGTTCAAAAGTTCTGAACATTGGTTTAGGTCAACCCAATATACAGTAGTGAGATATGAAAAAGGGAATTTCAGATGGCAGGCACAAAGCTACGAACTAACATTGCAAGTGGAGTATCATGGCTCAAAAACTCCCAGTCCGGACCTTTCCTAGAAGACCATTCCTTTGGTAGGGGCGGGGCTAGGGATGGTGAGTGACATGGGTGCCATTAAACCAGAGTGGACGATTGGCTGGCTGTTAATTGACTAACCTTTAAAACTTCCGCAGCTTAGCATAGTAGATGAGCAAAACATTTACCGTACTTTCCGGACTATAAGGCGCACCTTCAATGAATGGCCCATTTTAAAACGTTGTCCTTATATAAGGCGCACCGGACTATTAGGCGCACCATTAATGCATCATGTCAGGGGTTTTAATCCAAATCAAATCATTCTCCATTTTATCTTTTTTATTTCAACTTCAGACGCAACAAATTACTTTATAATCACAAAATAATGATCCATAGTCTTTTTGATTCATGATTCATAGTCTTCAGCGGGCCACCTATGATTGATTTCATGACACAATGCTTCGGGCCAGTCTAAATTTAGGAATTTGGTCCATATATAAGGTGCACCGGACTATAAGGCACACTGTCGGCTTTTGAGAAAATTTTAGGTTTTTTAGGTGCACCTTATAGTCCGTTTAATACGGTACAGCGACATGGAGCATTGTTGCCAATGACAAAAAAATACGGTTGATCAAATTCAGCACACAAAACGATGAATCGTTCATTGGTTCACCAAGAAAACTGCTGAGTCATGGAGAACTGAATGCGTCAGCAAGATGTAAAGTCTTTTTGTATTATTCTTTCCTATTTACGATTGACTTTTCTTGACAGATGACAGAAATGCTGTGAAATGTAATCCAGATACCGTGACGATGCTTTTTTTTTTTTTTTTACGCCTGTGATCCACCTGAGGCTTTGCTCATTTCTCCAAGGGTAACAAAAGTTCAGCACTTGTGTGTGTCCTCCACGAGGATGAGGGGAGGAAAGCGCGCCGCTGCTTATGTGCTAATCTGCAAACCCGGAGCCGGCGCCGAGAACACCTACGAGCGAGGAAAATTCGCTACCGTGAAACTTTCTACCAGGTTGTCAGGGGATTTCAAAATACTCCATTTGCGGCACAAAAATGCTCCCGACCGAAACAAAGACACACAAATACTGCCAGATACATAGGTCAAAAACAAAATGTATCAATTATACAACAGTGATTTTTAAAAACAGACCTTCGTTAAAACAAGTCAAGCTCCAAAAGTTGAGCTGTTTGTAAGTAAGAGCTTCAAGTTCTTTTGAAAGCAGATCCTTTTGAACATTCCTCCCACCCTTACGGTCAAGAGTTTCACATCAAATCAGAAATAATTACACGTCGGCACACTCGGTCAAAATGTTTGCCTCGGAGAGCTTCGCCAATCACGCCGCCGTCCATCAGGAGCTGAAGGAATGTTTAATCCGAAGATCTAGCGAGTGAATGGGCTTGCCTGCCTGTTGTAAAATATCTGCATTGACTCGTGGCCAAACACACACACACACAGACGACACACTCGCCAACGGGGCCCAAGGTGAAAAGCATTTTAAACAGAGCGACGTCGTCATCAGTGGGCAGGCGGGGCGTGAACAGTCTTCACCCCGTGACCCCTTGACTCCGCCTTCCACTGACACGCTTTAAAGCGTTAAAGAATCCATAAGGTCCCCTTTCGGGGAATCCAATTTGAATGCGGGGCGAAACATAAAAGGCACAAATGACGGCCATTTTGCGTGCGAGTCGGATGAGCGCCTCCAATCTGTCGCCAACGCCGGGCAGAACCGGGCTGCACTGGAACATTCTCCAGCACTTTGCCACCCCCGCCGCCACCCCAATTTCTCACGAGTAATGTATCCCATCAATCCTTGTCAGGCGCAAATGCACCCGCAATACATTTTCTATTGGACACGGTCACTCGATTAGCCCCTTCAGCTTTACATAACCCGGCCGTGGAGAGGCGTGTCGGGGCAGACGTGCTTGACCCGCTTTGGCGTCGCTTCTAGACAGAACGGCCGGGCGGGCGTTCGGAATAACATTATACGGGGGGGGATGAGGAGTTGGCTCGACTGGCAAACGTCACCCTCGTGTTGTCATGACGATGTGTTTTGTTCCGCTGTCCCGCATGGCACAAGCTACCGTTTGCATTGACTCCCTCTATTCGACACTATTCTTGTTTCCATTTCTTTAGAATGCCTTTTTTTTTTTTTGCATTAAAAAACAAAATAATGAAAAATACATCGCCCCATTATCTCAAGCGCTCTTCCTGCAATTTGGCAGTCTCCATTACCTTTTCCCCTATCGGCTCATTGTTTGCCAAAGTGCTGACGCCCTAATTTGTGCACTTCATCTATTGTTGTCGTGCTGGCTGGCTGATAACACACAGCCAGCCCATTATGCATGTTGCCTTATCTTAAATTTAGGACACAGCCTGCCACTCACTCGTTCAGACTTTGATACAAGAATACGCCGCTTTTTGCTCGTCGTACAAGCCCGACTCCCTCAAGGTCATCGATCTGTGCGAGAATAATTCTAATGATCCATAGTCACCTTGGAGGAAGGCACTTTCCGACCGATTCCTAAAACAGGTTGAGTCAAACCAATATAAATTACCGTATTTTCCGCACAATAAGGCACACCGGATTATAAGGCGCACCTTCAGTGAATGGCCCATTTTAAAACTTTGTCCACATATAAAGCGCACCGGATTATAAAACGCACCTTCAATGAATGGCCCATTTTAAAACTTTGTCCATATATAAGATGTATACATTTGGCCCGCGGGCCGGACTTTGGACACACCTGCAGTAGTGGCTCAATATTGGTCCATATGTAAGGCGCACCTGATTATAAGGCGCACTGTCGGCTTTTGAGAAAATTGGAGGTTATTAGGTGCGCCTTATAGTGCGGAAAATACGGTATTCCTGAGAGAAAGCATTTACAAGACTGTTATTCCTCGATCGTTTGAGCCAATTAGAAATCTGAAGAAAGTCACCTGGAGTATTTTTGGGATTATAAGGTGCAGTCTCATTGAGCGGCTCTATTTTTAGAAACCTTTCCAAACATTTTTGCACCCAAAACTCTAAAGACGACTTGTTTTTGTAAAATAATCTCTCAATGGCCAATTTTCAGTCAGCGTAAACGCGGGAGCCTCTTTACAAGCCCAGTCCAGCCCTCGAAGTTCTCAACATTCCACTTCATTTGGCAGTTTCGGACTATTAGACAGCAGTTACGGTGTAGTAGCATTCGACTAGAATGGCAGCAAAGTGCCTCGCAATGTGGTGGCGGTAAATTAAAAAAAAAAAAAAAAAAAAAACAGGCCACCCGCCTGCCGGTCTTGCTCATTCATTTGGCATCAGCCCCTCGAGATGCTCATCTTCATAATATGCTGACTTTAAACAAATGTGGCAATGAGGCATTTAAACGCATCTATGCGCGGAAAAGGATCGTAAGTTCTTTTTTTTATTATGCTCTCAGAGGGAACTGCTCATGTAAAGCATACAAGAAGGTCGCGTGGAGAGCCAATAAGTGGAGCAGGATTTTAGGGTTAGGGTTAGGGTTACCCTAAAGTCCGTCTGATGATAAGAATCAGCCAATTCCGATCCTGAGATGTTAAACTTCATAGAAAGCAAGCGCTTCTTCCTCATTGGTAATAACCGAGAGCAGGTCGACAAGATGGTAATGAGTTTTTCTTTTTGATAATTGTCCAAACGCCCGCTCATAACTTGGAGCGCTCATGTCTCAAGGCAGCACTCAGTTCCCGAAACCTGTTGCTTTGGCGTAAGCGCCGCTTTTGGTCACCCTCTTCGGACTGGGTTAAAGATAATAAATTCAGGCTAGGGAGCTGGAGGCTGTCAGGGTAATTAAGTCGGTTAAAGTAAGGCCAAGCCACGATCCCCATGCTAAACAGGCCAGCCCAGCGACCTGAAGTTACCCTCACACTGGCGGCTTTGTCCGCTAAGCGCGAGGGGCTAGTCGCGGCTCAGGAAGCCGCCGCCACCACGCATAACGTTTAGCCTGCGGGGGTTACGCTAATGACAACACACCGCAGCGCCTCCAACTTCATTAGCCATCAGTCACGTTAAAAAATATTTAGCGCAGCAACACGAAATCCTGTCGGGAAATCGCACCTCTTTTTCTGAGAAGCTAGCATGTATTCCAAATTTGCGACTGCTATATAAAAAAAGTATCGCCTTAACTTGAGGGTGCTATAAGCAAGGTCAAACTAGCCTTTATCAGCTTGAATTTTGTCCTCCTTTATTCTGTTTAAAATACGGAAGGGAAAATTCCCGATTGAAGCAAAGAGGTACGTTTTAATGAACGGCGTAACGGAGAAGGAGTAAACGACTGCGACGGCAGGCGGCAGATGTTCACTGCAGTGCTGTGCACGCTTGTCACTATTTGTTGAGCTTCATTTGCCGTCTTTTGTGTGACGCGAGGGAAGGTTTTCATTATCCATTCAAGAAGAGTAAGACGCACGGGCATATCTGAGCACCCCGCCCCTCCCGGTGTCGTGTCATGAAACAATTTTAACGCTAATTTTATGGTGCACTGCTTGAAAATAATTGCTGTCGTGAAAAAAATGGAGGGAAAAAAAAGCCACAATAATTGAGGAAATGGAGCTTTGCAATGCACTGCTACGTCTTATACAAATAAACAATAAACAACCAGTCAATGAAATTCACCACGCTTTTACAAGTGGCAACATATATGCATTGGATTTTAATTCAAAGTGGTAAAAAGCCTCATGATTGCATGAATTATAATAGCAAGCGAAACTTTGAATTCAAAACGTTATGTTCGTCCGACTCAACATCTACAGTTGTCTCATCAACATGAGCTTATCTATGGTGTTTCATTTTATATGTTAGCATCAAGCTAGCTGACTTTTATTAATATATGGTTCAATTGAACACTTCAGTGCTTGAAATGTATTTTTTGCTTTTTTGTTTGTTTATTTATTTTTTTAGGTCAGTAGACATCAGTTGAGAGGCCCAAACAGCTTGAAACAAGCACACTTGTCCTCTTATTCCACGTGGCTTGCTAAGTAGTAAACTATCCGTAAAAAAAATAAAAGAAAGCATCAACTTTCTTCAATTTGTGTTCCATCTATAGGCAATAAAGAGAGGGAAGTAAATTCCCAAGGGCTGAACATTATGGTCATAGCAAAACTTGCACTGCCTGGGAACTTCCTACTTGGTCTCTGTTTAGGGCTGAAAATAGAAATGCCGTGCAGCTTCCCCTGCATTTATTTGTGACACAACGAGCGAGCGAGAAAGAGAGAGAGCCCAACTCTCAGCAAGCTGCTGATGGCTACAAATGAAATATTAATTTCCTGAATACTAACGTCTGCTGTTTTTCTGCGACGCCAATTTAAATTCGACGTTTCCTCTTGAGGTGTTGTCTTTCGCCCGAAAAGTGTTTAAAGGATCCTGTGAGGGCGCTAACGGGTTTCGCGCAAAAGCTAGCAGCTCGTTATTAAATACGGTGACAAATTGGTGTGAAAAAAAAGGTTTAAAAAAAGAAGCGTGGCAATACTAGAAAGTTATGTGTGCTTCAGTCAAATGTAACTCAAGATGGCATAGCGATTAAATAAGCATTCTGAATTCGGTCTAGTGTGTTGAATTGATGAATCACTACCGACATGAAATCAGCAAGAGCGAGACTGGAGTCAAAACAGGGATTGAAAACATTTAAGGATTCGCCCAAATTTATTTTAAAAAAAAAGCAATTATCAATGACGTCTTTCGGGTTCATAATTAGAATATTTTATATAGTATATATTAATGGAATGAAATGTATTTTAAATTTTCATTAAAAATAAATAGATAAAGATTAAGCGTCACAAATGTAGTTATATGTTGCCACAATCAACATATTTTTTAAAAATTACCACATTAAAAAAAAATGCTAATGCAGTTTCTGTCATTAGAACTTTGGCAGAAAAAAAGGGCTTTTTTCAAAGTGGGCATTAATGGCAGTCATTTAGTTGGCAGTTATCAAAAAGTTATAAGTGGTCACGCTGGCCTTGAAATTCCAATTGCGAAATGTAATTTATTTTCTTCCCCCATTCTCTCATCTTCTTGTGCATGACTTCATATAAAGCTACTTGCACATAAAGAAATACATAATTACAACTAAGGGTAATTTTCCTCCCAGTCACGGTCCACTAATATCCTCAAACACAAAAAAACTACATATAATTGCAAAGTAAATGCCAAACGAATCAACCTCTGCAAATCGTCATGAAAGAAGAAAAAAAAAAAAAACAAAGAGCAGTCAAGGCTTATGTGGGCGCTCAATGTCAGTTATCAGCGCTGACCTTTTTCCTGTAATGGCAGCAGAGCAAACAATTCCATTACGGCTGCGATATCAAACCGGATATTTATTGCCGCTCGCGTTGGCAAACGACATCTATGAATGGAAAGGCCAAAGATAAAACTCCGGAATATTTTGGGGATTGTTTTTAAGTACCCTCGGTCAAGTGAACAAAACTATGAGGCAACCAGAAAAAAACAGGGACAATCCACTTTACTTATTCGGCGACGCCCATGTCACTCACCGCATTTTAAAGCCATACACACTAAAAGTCATTGCCGAACAATAAGATGGCAACACCACAACAAACAAATAAATATTTTGTGTTTTACCCAAAATTTTGTTTGATTTCCAAAAAGGAAAATGGTGGTACGAGTCAATATTTAAAGCATAAAGGTGGAGAAACGGGTGAAAACTAACAGCAAAATTAACAAAATACAAACATCAGTTTCTAAAGAAGCTGTGGACAATGATGTTTGTATCAGCAAACAAAAAAAGAACAAACTAAAGCAAGGGAAGAAAAGCCGCAGCGCAGCCAGCACCACATCATAGCATCTGCTCAGTGGCGCCCGAGGGAAGTCGTTTGAAAGTTGCTAACAGTGCTCGCCAGCGTCCTGGGAGCGCCAGTGCCGCTGCAACCGTTCCCCCGCTGCGACGAGCCCCATGGCGGCGGGGACACAATGCGCCGCACTGCTTGCTCCCTCACTCGCCATGCATCAACAAGAGTGCAAATTCAAAGGCGGGAAACCGTGACTTAAAACCGGATGAAACAAATTTCAACGGCAAAAATTGACGAGGTCGTTTAATGGAAATGTTGGCGATGAGTCAGGAGGAATACAGCGCTTTTCTGCTTATCACTCAGAGTGTCTCACCAGGTGAAATCAGCTCACTTTTTTGTGACTCGATGGACACATTAGCATGCACAAATAATGCCATAAATCTTACATTGCTGTTTTTGGTCACATTTTTCTTTCAACGGACAGACTTTTTTCACAGCTATAACATAACATAACATAACATAACATAACATAACATAACATAACATAACATAACATAACATAACATAACATAACATAACATAACATAACATAACATAACATAACATAACATAACATAACGGATGGATGGATGGATGGATGGATGGATGGATGGATGGATGGATGGATGGATGGATGGATGGATGGATGGATGGATGGATGGATGGATGGATGGATGGATGGATATAGAATAGAATAGAATAGAGCAGAACAGAATAGAATATTGTGATGATTTTGCTCCAGCTTTGTTAGAGTTGTCGACTACCTGCCCACTAATGGCTGCAACGTCTCACGAGGCCTTGGGAATGTGTGCACTGGCTCCCCGGAGAGCGATGACTCAAACTGGGCTTGACGCCTGTTGCACAAGTACAGTCGAGCAATTTTTCCACTGTAAAGGCAGCGCTGCGGAAAAAGCGATGAGCACACAGTTCCCAGCCAAAAGCGGCGGGTCCCGCGACCCAAGGCCTTTAACCCCTTCCACCTCACCCCCACGTCCCCATGTGCTCAAGGCTGTAACAAAGAGCTGGGATGAAGGCTAGAACTGGGGCATGCTGGGGGGGAAACAATGCACAAACTCTACTCTCCCTCAACTTTGACCTGCTCATTCCTTTCACCCCCCCTTCCCCTAGTGTCCTTTCCCGCCATGCAAGCCACCCTCCCTTATGTCGTGACTGCACCACTAGCATGAATGAGCTGCATTATTCTGCGTTTTAGGGGGGCTGGAGAGGGGGGGACTCTATTATCAACATGCTGCAGTATGTTTCATTTAATTGTTTGTGTTCATATCAACATGAATGGCAACAAGTACACTTTGTCCTCAATCTTAAAGCACCCAAACAATGTTTTTTAATATGGAGCACAAGATTAGCTAAGTACTCGTGGTAAAAACAAACGTTGTGATTCCCATTCGATGCTGATTTACTTTTAATTGCTTTAAAAGACCAAAGGTGTGAAGGTCACGTAATCCCGGCCTTTAGATCCAATCTATGCATTCTGACTTGGAACCTCGTGATTTATGTAAAGTCTCGGAAAGGTCAAATGAAGTCGCGCGAATATGTTCTTACCGCTAGTCGGTTGGGAGAAATGATCTAAAGTGCTGAGGAAATGTATCCAATTTGACTGAAATTAAATACTCTTCCAGAGTATCTACCTCTTGACATGTACGGCTTTGATTTTGTTGTAACACAAACTGTTAAGACACTTGCGAGCTAGCTAGCTGTTGAGCAGCTAGCTAAGTTTGAGGGTCATTAATGCGCCATCTTTACATTCCTTTTGTTTCGCTTCACTTGCACGATATATCTGAAACTCGCTTGTAAATGTCATTTTGATTCACAACAGGTTAGCGGCACTCCTAAATCAAGCTACTCCGGCATTCCGAATTGTATGACTTGAGTACTCTGAGTGCAAACGAACAATGATCTGTCATGATAAGATGTAGCTTAGAAGTTCATTTGTGGAAAAGATCTTTTCAAATTTGAATGAAAAGAATCCATCAGGCTCTAACCGAACATGAATAAATACAGAAATCGTAAAAGTACAACTATGCGCTACTGTTAACCCGCTAATGGATTTTAGCCACCTTTGGGCATCACAGGAAGGTACGATACCAGTTTTTAAAACATGCGAAATGAGGTGAAGCTTTTACAGGAAAAAGAACACTTTGCACCTGTCTGGTTGATAGACCCTTTATGTTTACGCCCACCCTTTTTTGTGTGTGAGTGTGTATGTGTGTGTGTGTCACATGAGGATAGCTGTTCCAGCTGCTAACTTTTGAAAGAGCGCGATATCGATGACTGCTCACTTGAGTCAATGATGAAACAATGTGCAGGCTTTGGGCTCTCCACTAAGCATCGTCTTTGTGGCAGAACAGCCTGGCTGACTCTGCTTATTTTGGATTTGCAGCTTCTTGAAAGGGTCACAAGAGAATTGTGGATATACTTCAATGTATCTTTTCTATTTTGGAAATAATTTTGAATTTTGTTAGATTGCAGATTTTCTCTATCACTGAACACAGAAAATTACATTAACAATGAAGATAAACGCATTTTATTATTTGGATTTTTGAAAGAAAGTCATGTTATGAAATAATCTGACAAGAATTACCACCGTGTAACAGACTGGCACTCCTAGCCTAATAGCATAGTTGCTAAAGTACCGCGTGATTGTTAAAAATTTGTGTTTTTTGTTCTTTCCGTCTGTGTAGATTTGCAGTCATCCAGGTCACGAGAAGCCGCAAATCTTGATTCGAGGAAATTGGACTCCGGGAAGCCCAAAGTGAAAAGTTTGGTCATGATAAGCCGAATTCTTGATTCGAGGGAATTGGACTCCGGAAGCCCAAAGTGAAAAGTTTGTTCCTTAACTCGTACGACTTTTCTCTTAGTATGTAAGACAGTTATTGAAATTAAACTATTCTTTTCCCAAAATGTGTAAGATCTTTACAAAGGTTGAGCGTGCTCATAAACACAATTAGAACGTGATTATGTAATGTGTGGCAAAGTGTTTCATGAATCACCCTCGTTGGTGCAAAGAGAAGTAAATTGTTTGTAATTGGTATTTTTATGGCCCGGTGGTAGGCTACCACTGGTAAGGAGAAGATTGTATTTATTTGTTGTTGTTGTTTTTTGCCTGTGTCTTGAGAGCGTCGTTTAGAAACAATAAACCATAATTAGAGGAGCGTCGTTAGACATTAGTGTGCGTTCATGGAGCAAATGAGAGCCAAACGTGACATTTATGCTTGAAAAGCATGGTGGAAAGGATAAAACCAAAACGTGAATGACACAGACGCAAATTATCTCCGACGAAGATTTTACGAGAATTCTTGAGACGTGACATGGGAGTTCGGATCATTCAGAGAAAGATTCTTCCTGCCAATTATTCCTATATCTATCGTTAAGGATGCCTTTTTTTGGGCGTAGCTCACTTACAAATACAAAAGAATGCAAGATTTTTTTTCCTGATATCTTTTGAGATATTTCACAATGATTCTAACCGCTTTTCTGTAATAATGTTAAACACAGGTTAAATGTGTTTGCGTGCCAAACGTAGAGCGGGGGGCTTTTTCTTGCCCCCTAGCCTCATTCCACTTGCACGGAATGTGTTGCGTAAGAATCCGAGTGGACAAATTAATCTGTTCTTGTTTTGGAAGCCGCCATCAAAGACATTAATCCCGGCGCATGCTGCTACGCTCCGCTTTAATAACGACCCCGACAGTCACCGTGCTGTTTTGCCGATTGCTTTATTCGCTTTAAAGTAGGTCTCGTCAGTTCAGTCATGGTCACGTTTCTCTCATGATTCTTCCGCTGCCTTATTTTGCTATATTCGTTTTGTTTCTGCGCTACGTAGACTCTTGTTTTCACCCATTTGTTACTTGGTTAGTTGAAATTGAGAATATCTGCCATTTTTCACATGTCCTGAGTGTTGTTGTTAGTCACCTAAATGTTGAACAGAGGCTGTGATTTACCAAAGTCAAATTCCTTGTTTGGCACGCTCAAACATGGCGAATAAAAACTCTTGAATCTTGAATCGTGAAATTGCTATAAACATCAACGTTGGAAGTTTGTTTTGATATCACTGTCAGCATCAAAGTTAAGTGTGTAGATTCATTCTCGTCTAATTAACAGACTTAAAAAAAAAAAAAAAAAAAAGCAAATATTCCAATTGCAGTGTCGCGGGTTTGTTGAGAACTAGCCGCTAGCTAGCGCTGCAACTAGCGCCATTTTCATTTTAATCAATGGGAGTGTCATTAATTACCCTTTTTTTGTATACTCCGTTTTGAATGACTAAATTTACAGATTAATTTGAATGTTCGCTGTTTTCAGTCTGGCATTCAACATTTCATCCTTTGTAATGAATTTTCAAGCATCTCAGCCAGTCCTTGCGGTGCGGAGTTTGAAATCTTTTTCACCGTTTGTGCATTGCAACTATGTTGTTTTTCAAAATGGATTCTACCTTTGCCATTCATTACTCCTGGATACTAATTACATTCCCTCGCCTATCTGGCACCAAAAGCAGAATAATTGGAGACAAGGACAGTCACAATGACGTCACTGCGTTGCCGAGGGCAACCAGCAACAATTTGTCTGGAGATGGCCAGGTGGGTTTTCCACTTTAACCTGCGCGACACTTTCTGTGCTTGCTTTACAGTCGCTGTTGAATGCACTCCGTTCGCTCTCCAGCGGATGTTGACGGGCTCCCGATCAAGGTTCTCTCGGTCGGGCGTGCAACACGGCGGCGCACAATTGCGCTTCTTTAAACAAGCAAGGGCATTTGGAGAAGTTGCTTCTCTGGCCCTGAGCTTTTCAGCGGTGGCGCCAGAACAAGGCCAGGAGCGAGTCCATTCATTGCACGAATCGGTGAAATACAAAGTTTTCAATCTCCATCGCCGGAAATTTGAAAAAGAAAACATACCCAAGACACACAAAACACCCACTCGCATGCATTCACAAAAAATTCAGTTCAACTAATTTTTAAAGCTGACAGAATAACGACAGCTGGCCTTGAATCCATTGGGACCCTACCTACTTTTTTCAACTAACTTTCTCCTTCTCAAAAAGGAAATATATTTTTTAACTTTTAACTATTACACAATACCATCTTGAGATTCAAGCTCAGTGACGACGCACTTATATCTTCTTTAGCCAGCAGACTTGTTGAGCGTAAATCAAAAGCACAACACGGCTTTGAGACTCATTAACAAAAAGCAGAATCGGCGCCAATTTCTTCCTTGGCCAGCAAAGCGCAGCTTAAATCAACAGCACTTCCGTTTGGCCGCCATCATTTTAAGACGTCACTGACTATATACCAATCGATACAAACAATCAATCGACTGATCGATTTTTACAACCGTCCCTGATCAAGACGCTCACGCCGATTGGTTGAGCCCGAGAGATGGTGCACTTTTAGAGAGCCTCAGAGGTCATTTGTCAAAAAATGGCCTAGAGGCAGAAGAATGAAGCAGGAGTTAGAAGCTCGAAGGTTCTCAAATAGAAAATATTGTGGATTGCCTTCTCACCCTCGAGTATGTATTCCAATCATTACGCAACAGCCTTAAACCAAGTCACAAAAATATTAGAGGCGATATTACCGTCCATTTTAATAGACACATTTGGGCCCACTGCTTGCAGAAGATGAAATATGGCATTCGGGCGCTTTGCTGCCTGCGAGCAAGTTAAATGCAGAGGAAGCGTTACGTAAGCACAGCTGTTTTCAGCACTCGCTTAACGTGCCATCAAAAGCCCCGCCGCGCATTCCGGAGAGCCTTTAGCGACTGTCACCGCAGCTTTCTTTCGATATGCCGCCATGTCCATTTCATGAATATCCCGCCGGCGAATGAGAGGCCAACATTACGACTGTGACGGGATGAAAACAAGAGCGTTTTGTGCAAAGCTTGATTGTGAGGAGGCCAAAACAGCTGTCGTCTCAGCGTGTCGTCAATATATTTGCATTCACACAAATTGACCCGAAATTCGAAAACCAATACAATCCGAGACGCAAAAACTCCAGTCCCGTCCAGTCAACAAAATCATTTCTGCGCCAAGTTGGAGGCACGGCAAAGTTACCGCATCCTTTTAGAATGCAAATTGACTATGGTTAAGATGCTGATAACACGAGTTGGAAGAATGAGAATAATCGTAGGCTACCATTTTTGTGGGCCCGTAATGACATCAGGGACGTTATTAACCATCAATTGGTTCAAAATATTAAATGTGGTGGTATTGATTGTTGATAGTGTGTTTTTCTTTTCAAAAGCAGATAACACAAATAGCTGCTTTTTAATACAGTAAAGCGGTAGTACACTCACCATGACCAAGCAAGATTGGTTTCGACATAAGCCCAGCGGGAAGAAGCCCGTCTCGACTCTCCCGAGACTCGCTGCACTTTTATCTCGCAAAACAAGCAAAAGGGCTCCAACGCCTATATACAGTAGCAAAGTAAAGTGGGTGATTAGCCGCCATCGATCGGCGTCCTCCCGCGACCCCCCGTGACATTTCCTCCCTTATTTCACGCTTTGCCCTGCCTTGTTTTTGCGTTTTGTTCCCCCCCCTACTTCAATCCTCCCCTGCCGAGCACGCCGCGGAAGGCTAATAGCGCCGCTATAATGCGAGCCCTCGTCTTCCTGTCAAATTTGGGGATTTTCTTGCAAATGTGGAAGAATTAGGCAAAGGACGGAAAAGACAAGGTCCCTTGGAAGACTTAAGAACGCGGGGCCCCGTGGACGTCGGGTCTTGGTTCTTTATAGATTAGAAGATCAGTCCAACCGGCACTTCCCTTCAGGCTGGAGGAAAAGGAAAATGGGGGCGGAAAGGCTTTTATCCTGATAGCCTAGTGCTCTGCCATATTTTTCCCTCCTATCCCACAACAGTGGTTGCTCTGAAGTAACGTCAAAAACAGCTTTTTCTGCCGTAATGCAGACTAAATCTCTAATTACAATTCGGGCTTTAGTAGCAGAAGTCACAATTACGGTACCTCTCATTATGCAAATTAATTGACAGATTCCAAAGAATTAATTACATCTCGTCCAGAGTTTGATTAGTAAATGAGAGTTGGAGGTTTGTGTTTAGATTTGACGTTTGGTTTCCTCTGCTGGGAGACGGATTAAGAGAGGAGGGGAAACAAAAAGTGATGTAGATTCAGCATGCCAGATGAATCAAAAATAAAGTCACAACAACAACAGACCGACGTTCCCGGAACAGACCTGCAGTGCCTGCAGATATCGCCGATTTAAATGCATTACATAGCGAGAAAAGATTTTTTTTTTTTTTTTTTTACAATGCAGGATTACATGCCGATTTCACGCTCGGCAATGGGCGCAGGTTGAAGTCGTTGCTGTTGGGCTCAAAAACAAAAAAGCCTGTAAGTCCCACAGTGGCAATGGATTTAATACGCATGTCATCGAAGAAATGTCGCGACGTGATGAGCTTCCTTCCTACTGTAGTATTTCCCTCAAATTGACGCAGTCTCTCAACAGATTCAAGGCTCTACTAAAAAGGCCGAAACCCGACGCAGGAAAAAAAAAATCACTACTTTTCTGTCGAGGTCTGGCTGTTAATAACATGAGCTGCACGGAGAATAAGTACAAAACAAACTAATCCATATCGCGCGTCAGCGTCCGGTCTTTGCGTTTGTTTTGTAACAAGCCGGCGGTTGTCACTAGCGAGGCTAATTACCGGGGCAAGCTACCCTACAGGCTCCATTTCCACACACCGGGAGCTTAATTTGTTTGATGGCCATTTTCATTCGTGCTTCCTATGGACGATAACAAGAGCGAACCACTAGCAATTAAATGGAGCTCAACCTCAGAGCTGATTAACTATGACAGCCACAACTATAACATACATACATATATAACACAGCTTTGGACTTTTTTTCGTCCTCTGAGGTGTTTACGTCGAATGTAGGAGATGAGTTCTTAAAATGTTGACATTTGACCCTCAGGTATTTCTCCTGGAATGTATTTTTTAGGAGTATATCGGTTGTTGTTGATTTGATTTTTTAAAAGTAATTGGGAGGTTTTCCCCAGAGTTTTAATTCTCCGCTCAAGACCAACTTTCACCTTCTCTCGAAGAGTTTGCCGGCAGACGGTAAAAAACAGTCGGCGTTGTGTTTGTCTAACAAACGAGAGCCCCAGCATCTCTTGGACAATGTTTATCTTACTTTTTGTGCTCCCTTAGAGACTGAAGTGTGTTCTAGCACTTCCTACACACTTTTGACTGTTGAAAAACTTCTCGCGCCGCCTACCTATCTCCAGATGCCAGAATCTTAGAATGGATTTGCAGTACATGTCGACCCAATTAGGATTTTTGTTTCTCCCATGTGGCGATGAGTCACGGTAGTAACCGGGAGATTCTCAGTTCCCAATCAAACGAGATCAATGAAACCAGTGGCGGGTGTCTTATACGTCATTCTAGATCACCACCATTAAAAATCTTACCAGAAGGCTTTGATTGATAGCAGAAGAATTGTGCACTGAGGTGGGGTTTTAGTCGTGACGATCCAACTATTTTTAGTGGTCAGGTGAATCCCTCGGTGTGGATCAATGCGTGGTCAATCCTTTCCTTAAGAGGAAGTATCGATTTGGTTACTCTGGCCGGCCGGCGTCTAATCTCTTGAAATGGAGTGTTGCTGGACCCGTCGGAGTCGCTGTACCCCGGCGGTATGATTCATGCTAGGTATCAACCCTAGCCTCCGGAAGATCAGATATCGGGGAGGTTAATTGGATCGTCCGCTCGATAATTCTCCTCAGGATTTTGTTGTTGTTGAAAATGCTTGAGTATAGTGATGAAAATATTTCTGCTCTTCCTTAGTGAAAGTAGTTTTCAGTAATCAAGTGGTCAACACAAATCACCTAAACTCACAGTCTAAGGAACTTAGAGGATCACAGAGTGGACGGGCCTTCCAATAATCATAAATCACATTTTTTAAAGTGAGCCGGTATTCATGATAATTGCTGCACGGATAACATTGCACTCCATTCAATTTGAGAGTAGGGATGAAATTAGCTACGCACCAGCGCTCGAGTAGGCTATGTTTTACCGTAGTATGAACGGAGCTGCCAATGATTCGTATTTGATGAAGACTAAGCGCGGCCAAGAAAGCACGAGGTTCGGTGTTTTAATCGGGAGGCAGTCAGAAAAAAGTCGGCTTTTTTTGCGATCATTTGTAGTTCAAAACGTACTATAATTCAACCTTACGGTTTGACGATTTGCTGAGCAAGCAATTGTCTTTTTGCTGTACGAAAAAATAAACAAAAGAAACACTTCTAGCCCATAAATCGAGGTATAAACATGAGCATAAGCCATCAAAATGAATATTCGGCATTTGAAGACTCGGCACATTTAGCTGTGATGGTTTTTTGAGCGGCTGCGGGAAAAGCCTGCTCGGTGCCCAACTATTGACATTCTCGGCAATCTAAAGTCTGCACTTTTGCCTCAAGCATGACATACTTTTTGCATAGCAAACTGTACAAGCCGCTTAATACAGCTATGAATACTGAAAAGGTTATTGCCGCCAGGTAAGCACCCGTATCCTAAAATGTAGATGTCTGGTCATCCACTTGAAGAGTAAGGAGAAGAAACCAGCCGCTCTGACTCGAAGAAAGCTTCAAAAAAAATCTTTTGTTTTTTTAATAGCGGAGTGGGATTTGTCCAACTGTCAAAATGTGAAGCTACCGTGCTAATGCTCGAGAGTTGAAATGAAAGCAGGTGGCAAAAAACAACTAACAGATACGCCCCTTCAAGTACGACAAATGACCAAGGATTTTCTCTCGACGGAGATTTGACAAATTTTTCTCAAACGGCAGCCCGGCCGCGACGTAATCCCCTGCGATTCGGATAGATTCCTGGATAGTCCTGGCATACGCGCCGGAACTTTAATAACCTAAAACTTCAGAGCATTGTGCAGGCTTATGTGGGGGGGGTATGAATGATTTACCAAGTGTCTGTCATTTTCTGGAATAAAAATCGACAAGGAGAGAAGAGCTGACGTGTACAACATACCCAAGTTTCACTCTGCCTATGGAAGAACAAAAGTAGTCTTTAGCTATTATTTCTCCATATCACGTTAAACCCCGTCGCTGGTGTATAAAATAGTTTTATGGCTTTAAGGGTATTCATTGATTTGACTGAATTGTTTTAATAGAGAAGAGAAACAAAAAGCATGTACTGCTCTATATACTTGGACATGAAAGGCCAGATGGTTTATAGTCATTTAAATAATAAATGCTACACGTCCCCCCGTGAAGCATACGCAATATGGCGCAGCATTACATGACATCCACTAGCCAGCCTTCCAAGATAAATCTTTCAAACATAGCCGTACCGAAGCTTGCAATCAAACTCTAACTTTGCCATTTTTTTCCCTCAGCGATGACCCATAGTCTTTTCCATTTTTCTATTCTTCCCCAGCACACAGTGTGTACGACGGAATAGAAGGCAGGCTGACACCGGCTGTCACGCTCAGCCCGTGCTATTTTTTATTTGATTTTTTTTGTTCGGCTCCGAGATGACCCACCCTTGTCATCTTTCTGCGCATTAGTGTGACAAAATAGAGAGCAGATTGAAGTGGCAGCATCTGGGCCAGACAGGGAATGACAATGAATGTTTTTTTTTATTTATTTCTTTGTTTCGCCTTACTGTTGAGTGCACACTTTTGCTGTTGTCCAACTTTTGTGATATTGTGCCGCACAACAATCATGCCCGAAAGGTATTGAAGAAAAAAAACAAATCACCTGTTCGATTTTGCCGTATTAATTGTCAAGAAATGTTCATCGTGACGTAATAGACTAAATAGAATGCAGTACTTAGCTGCTAACAGCAGAGGCACTGTTGCTCAGTCCAAACAACTCAACTCTGCCGATGTTGAATAATCTAATAAAAATAGTGTCAAAAATAAAAACTGGATAGACAAAGTATTGCGCATGTGTGAGAAAAAAAACCTAGCATGTCGAGTAGGATGGTGTTATGATGCTTTTGAGCGGCACAATGCGAGCATCCTAAGCTGCAATTATTGGCAAAGCATTCGGGTGTGGGAGGTAATAAAAGTGTGGCGTCAAGCAGCCATCCCACGCGAGCTTTGTTCCCACAGGTCAGAGATGAAATGGAGGCTGTGCGGCGACCGGGACGAGAGAGGCCAACGTGTAGGTGGCGCTAAAGGGGGAACGCACGGTCACATGTTTCAAACTCGACTTAAAAATAAAATTAAATCAAATAAAAAAAAAAAAGAGACTCAGTTATTGGATTTTCATAACCGGAACAATGCATAACGCAAACGAACGAGATGAGATTTTGTTCCGCCGTTAGCATCGGAGCGGAAATTAGAAAGACCTTGTCACGCGAGGTCAAATCAATACAGCGGCAGATTTGCAGCTTCTTATTCGAGGAAAAAAAATAAATATCTTCTACGCGGATTAACTGCTCTTTCAACCATTTTTCATTTTCAGAAAAGAAGGTATTAATCTGACAGCCAAGCCAAGCCCAACAAACGGCGTAGTGCTTTCTGGAAAAGTTCAAACATTTCTTCTTAATTTGAATTTCCAGTCCAGGACAGATGTTGCTGGCATTTCTCATAAGCCCCAACAATTTGCCGTTGCTGCTAGCAAAATATTTACGCTTTGGCACGCTGCTTAAGTCCGATTTGGGAGGGGGCGAAGGTAGCAGGTAAAGCTTTCACCCGTCTTCATTCTTGTCATTGAAACTGAAGATAATTAAAGTAGATTGCGAAAGTTTTGTTCTGCAGTCTTTTACCTCCCACGCAGTGCGCGGTGATCGCCGTAAAGGCTACTATTAGTCGATAATTAGAAGAAAGGCACGACGCGAGAAAAACTGACAGCACAAGCTGTGCCCACACACCTCGCTCCTGATGGCTGCTTGAACCAGAATCAGTATGAGAAAAAAAAAGGTCCCTGACCCGCCAAAAAGGCCCCTCGGTTGTTTGTCCATTAAAGTTTTTGCAGTGGCATGGAGTGTAGCCACTTTCCTGTTTTGTTTTTTTTTTGCTAGCTTGGCCGGGGGAAAGTGCTTACTTTATCTTTACCTCCCGCGGGATTGCATTTCCCGGGACGCTTATTGAATGGCGAGTGCCCAAGGTCTACAAAAGAGTCGTGCCGTATAAACAAGGCAGGAAAACCCAACAATGTTGTGCAATAAAGACGGGAGCTGCTCAGGCCCAATTTTGTCGACAAAGTAAAGAAAGGAAAGACTGTAAAAAAAAAAAAAATTCTCTTTTCAGAATCCAGCGCAGGGCGCTTGAGGGCAGCGGATGACTACAAGCCCCCTCCAGAGGCTGGATGCCCACACCTCGGGCGCTCCTTGTGAACTGCGTTGGATCTGTGCACTTTGTTTGCCAGAACTGGCAAAGAATGGAGACTAGTTTTTCAACCCAGAGCTGAGTCTTCTATGGATGTGAACATTCCAGCAGTGACACACTACAGCCAGGCAGTAACGCTCTACAAAAAAAGGGGGGGTCCTTTTTAGATCTACTGCTACAATTGTGCCATTTCTAACCGATTGAACTTCCTCAATTCTAATTTGCATTTTTTTTTTATTATTATTTAGATGTCGAGCAGATTTGAGGCTGCGTCCATGTTGACTTTGCCACATTGAAATCCATAAGTGACTATTACTCTCAATCCTAAACGTGTCATCCCGCCACCGTCTTACAATCGACCGTTTCTGTTCCACTTGGCATCGGCAACAACCAAGTGGGAAATGGCAAAGACCCTCAAGAACAGAGTCACAATAGCTGCGAAGAAAAAAAAAAAAGTGAGCGTAGTCGACTCCATTTATATTGAAGACAGTCGAGAGCCTGAAGGGTCTCATCAGCAGTAAATTTCCTGCAACGTATTACGAGCTGGAGTGTAGTTTCAAATGAAACTGGGAAGGAGTAAGATCACTCCAGCCTACCGTGCCGACAATAGCGGACGCTACTGTACTCCGTCAAGACATTCGTTTGCTCCTCGATAACTGCGGCCAAAATGCTGCCTGCTTTGTTTACGTGGTGGATGCTAGATATTAGTGCCGTACTGACAAGCTGTTGTTTTATTTTTTTATGAATCCAGTTTAAGTTCTCCGTGTTGCACTTCATGGATTAGGGTTGTCAAAGCATTTTTAACTATCTGAATTTATGTATTCATGTCACAAGCATCTCCCAATTAGTTTTGATTCCTTTCCTACGATCTCCAATGCCTACAACGTCAAATTGTTCACTGTAATTAAACGCCCACGGCAAGTAGGCCGTTTTCCGAACGACAGATTGGCATTCGCGTCCTTTCCCCAACCCCCAGCCTCGCAATGGGCCCCCTCTAGAGATTCGGAAGCGGAAGGTACGTACTTGACATCCCATCAGCAGACGGCTCACTGACAAGTAGGCCGTAAAGGCTTTTTTCTCGCTTTGATTACACTAAGTGCACAGAGGCCAGATGCGACCCGAGCCAGTCATCTGTTGGCTTGCCAACAACGCTCGCCGTCGACGGGGATAAAGGAGGGCGGTGTGGCCGGGCAAGGAGGGGCGGGGCGGGGCGGGGCTGACTCGGGTACACTTGGGGTTTCATGTCCCCTGAGGAATGAAGGCATTGTTCTTCATTACACTTGAAGAGGCTTCAGACAGCGAACAAGTCCATCCCCGCACCTGTTTCCATGAGCTGGACTTGAGCTGAAAGCTAAATGCTACTTGGTGACCGCCACACAAGACAATTTAGATGTCAACATTTATATGCCAAATATGTCCTCGTTTTTTCTCGGTATGCTACGACAAGTCAATTTGCTTCCAGAGATGATTCATCAGCAATCAATTATATTGATTTTTTCACCGACTCCTATTACTTATATCGCGGCTCTCCTGGAATCGCTGTTATTATTCTTCCAATGAATAATTGTCTTTACATAGGACTCAACTATGACTGTAATAATTAATCCAATAACTCAATTACTGTAGATTGCATGGAAAGGTTGAGTCAGAATATATGCCTGGAAGCCACTTTGCAATCACGCTTTTGTTCGTTACCGCCAGTGAGTTGGTGCAACAGCAGCGAGCGAGGAGGAAAACATCTATAAAATCATATCACGTTCAAAATTTGGGATCATTTCACACTTGACAAGGAGGAGAGAGTGCAAAGGGTACCAAAGCATCACGTCTACTAGCTCCAACAAAATGGAATACAGTGATCCCTCGCTACTTCGCGTTTCGTTTATCGCGGCTTCGCTACATCGCGGATTTTTTTTCCAAATTAAAAAAACATTTAAAAGTCAAAATCAAACTTCTAAATTGAGGAAACATGTGTCTAACCTTTCAGACAATGTAGTATTGCTCCAAATGTTCATTTACATTTCTTTAGAAGTCCGTTTTTGCGTGTTAGCACGATCGCGAATTAGCATCTTTCCACTAACTTGTGAGCCTGCCCAGTACTTCTTATTGGTGACCGTATTTCGCGGATTTCACTTATCGCGGGTGGTTTTTGGAACCAATTACCCGCGATAAACGAGGGATTACTGTACACCAAAGACAACCATTGTTGACGAGAACCTACGCTCATTCGCCGGCACCCACGGCACTCACCAGTCGAGGCTCCACCTTCCAAAACATTTTACTCTCAAAGTCACACATGATGTTCCACTTTAGACAGCAAACCAATTGAAACTGACTCAACGGCAGCTCTGCCAGCTGCAGCCACATCGTCCGACTCTCATTTCGTTTGAATCAAGGACTCACTTCAACGCGCAAACTTTGAACTTCCACTTGTCACTTCCAACAAGACTCCAAAATGAAAACAAATCCCCCAAGATTTATCCAAGGAGTGTTTTTAGACGCTGAAGTCATCCCTTCAACTCAAGACTCAGCCATCCATATAACTACATCAGATATTACTCCCACTGGGCATTTTGCACAGCTCTTTAAATTTTAAACAGCCAAATATTTAATTAATCAATCCTTTCATCTTGAGTTGAGGGTTGACGTTTTTTTAATATATATATATATATTTTTTCACCCTGAAATGACCCTATTAGGCATCCCAAACAAAGATCATACTTTGAGTAGATTAATTAATTTTGTGAGAGCACGTTAACAGCACGATGCAACTAAAATGCCAAAATGATGGCCGAAGTAACAAGGTATTAATATTAGCTAATTTAATACGGAACAATCTAGCAATCCCGAGCTAACGACAACCAAGTACATTATCGTCCATGACAAGCATCAAATATAGTATTCAGTAAAGAGAGAAGTGATGACATCATCCTATAAGAACGCGGAGATGTCATGTTTAAAATACCAGTTTTGCAAAAACATACAAGCTCAATAAAATTTAAATTGTTTTCAAGGCTGTACAGTTTGAAAAAAAATTGGATGAGGACCAAATTCTCTGAATAATAAGGGAAATACATGTATTATTCACCAAAGTATTCAGTCCAGCGTGGCCTTCTCTCCTACAATGTTAGCACAAGCCAGAAGGATGAAAATTCTGGATCTGCACCAAATTTTAATGGGTTCTTCCTTGGCACTTGATGCCCCACCCTTACACGAGGGTTCGCCTCCTTGGCCGAGCGAAGAAAAGATGGTGATGGAAATCACATCCGACCGATGTTATCTTTGAACTGAGTTTATATTGCCTCGGGGGGGCCGCGTTTAACTAACGACTCTTCGATGTGTAATTGCAGTGGAAAAAAAAAAAAAAAAGAAACAAAACCAAACTGCAATGCTTAACACAAAGCAAGTCAGAACTGGCTGGGGTAAATAATTAATATGCTTTGTGCAAATGCCGCCCGTGCTTTGTCTCCGCCATTGCAATGAAGCCAGAGTCAGAAGTTGCAGCTGCAGTCCAAAAACAACACGGACTTGTTTGCTTTTGTGATCACTCGGAGTAAACAGCCATGGCCGGGCCGTAGCGCGTTCATGGGTGAAAGCGGCATCCCGGATTAAGCCCCCCCGTATAATCCACAACAAACGTCTGCCATCCTCCGACTCAGCAGAAAAACATTTTTTTTATATAAAGAGCGCTGTCAAGTTTCTAGAAACCATTTTTTGGGTAAAAAGGAGCACTTATACCGGCCCATGTGCCACACGTTGCCCACCCATGGCCTAAACCATAAAACTGCCTTGCAGGAACAGTCCCAACATAGCCTGTTTACCACTTGCACCATGATTGTGTAACTGATGTGAATGCTTTGGCGGCGTGATGGGTGGTGGTGGGGGGGTGAGAGGATGCGTCGCCTGCTGTTATTTCATCACATCTCCATGGCAATGCGCGAGATGTTAAAGCCTGAAACCAAGCAGTGCAAGGCTGAAGGGAAAAAAAAAAAAAAAAAAACAGCCACACGAACTTCTGCCAACAAAATACTGTAGACAAAGTTCACCCACATCATCCCAGTGAATAATCCAACTGGCAATAAAAAGGGAACGTTGATGCCCCCCCGGGAAGATCAGCGTCCTGAACCCCGTTAACAATCCACGCACATCCGCATTAACTCCTTCTCCGTGGGGTACACAAGCACATTTCATACCACTTCAAAATGCGATTCTGTATTTCAACACAGCGTAGCCAATTCGGCATATGCGCAAAACACCAAAGCGCGGCACTTGTTTTTCTAATTTTAACTTTCAGAACGCGGTTGGCAGCGGACCAGGGAGATGGACACAGCTTGTTCTATAATGGTGTTGCACGAGTTGTAAAACATGGAAAATACAGTAAAATAGATGAAGTACGCATCACGTTGGACGCAACTTTGAGCCGCATTTCAATTGACGCTCCGCATTGCAAGCGCTTTAACGCACCACCGCTTGTTTTATTGCCGTGATTTACAAGTGGACCGCAACTCCCAATACGTGTGCGCTTTCTTTATTTATGTATTTATTGATGTATTTATTTATTTATTATTATTATTTTATTTCTACGACAGAATGCGACACACCAGAGTTCCCAGTGGTGTGGCGAGCGAATGTCCAAAGTGATGCGAACGGGCAAAGAAAAATCCCCATTTAAGCAATAAGTCCAACTTCACGAAGAGCCGGCAGTTGCGGTATATATCCACCAGCTTGATCACAAGCCACGCAAAAAAAGGAAGAAGAAAAAAAAGCTGCTGTTTAATATGCTTCAAAATCCACACGCATGGAGATGGAGGGAAAGTGCATATAGTCCACAAAAGGCAGCCCGGTGGAGGAAAGGAACCTACCTTGGAAAACAGCCGCTTGAAAGATGAATAAAAAGAGAATAGTCGCCAAAGAGCCGCAGCCTGCGTGCGCCATGGTGGACACCTGCTTCAGTTATGGTGGCACGAAGCGAGCGGCTTCACCTACTGTGGAGCCCCCCCACACGCACACACACACTCCCCCACTCCCCTCCTCACTCACTGCCTGCCTGGCTGGTTTCCCCGCCTTCCCGTCTCTAGACTCCGCTAATAAGATGCGGGCAGAAGCACGGCTTCTTTGGGCACCCTCAATCGTTATAAGATATGACAGTTTATTTCCAATTTATGGCCGGTTTGGAGCAGGGCCACTGATATGCATAAAAAAAAAAGTCATTTTCAATATTGAAAGATGGGGAGTTCAATGAATATTTTGCAATGGTGCTGCGCTAAAGACTTGGATGTGATATTTCTGCAGGTGCGCACTTCCAAGAGCTGTTTGGCAATTGCGCACAGGTGCCCCCCCCCCCCCCCCTCGCTCAATGCGCCCTCCAAGGGAAATAGAAAAAACGTTGTTATTAAAGGGGAAGTCACCTCAGGGATGTGTCTAAAGTCCCCTTCTCACACTCCCTCTGTTCTCCGTTTACCTCATCAACACGTTTGTCCAATTTGCTGACTGCAAAAAATTCTAGAACCCCAAATCTGAAAAAAAAAAAAAACTTGCCACCTCTACAGTAAGAACTAAAGGCACCCCCTTCCCCCTTTGCAGTGCAACACAATGTAAGTAATCACACTAATATATCATAATTCGACATTCTCCCAAATGTGGTAAAGATGACAAAGAAAGGAATTCAAGGAGCCACCACGCTCAAGCTTGCCCATTCCATCATGATGTGATCAACATTGCCATCTATTGGTCCTCTTCGTCACAATGCACAAGTCAAAGCAAAACCTTGTCCAGATGGTTGGCAGCAGAGGTGCGAAAACTTGAAACAATGAACAGTCGAACGGCAGTGAGCTCATTTCGATAAATATAGTGCCGGGCGGGGATTAAAACCGAGAGGAAACAGAAGATGCGAGCCGCCGCCACCAGGAGGAAACGTGTCCATGGGATTTTAGGAACAATGGCCGTGCTCACAGTGTTTCTACGGGGACAGTGTCTTTGTTTTTTTTTTTTTTGGAATGCCTGCATCCAAATCTTACAATATTTACTAAATTGCATACTGAACGAGGCATTTGTTACGGGGGAGGCCTTTATCTGTGTCTCCGGTTTTGCACAGGAGGCCCCAATCAGCCATTTTCGCATCGGAGCCTCGGCGCTCGTAAGGAAGGTGCTCGTTCCGCCGTTGTGATCTACAAAAGCTCCCTTTGCTTGGTCCCGACTGGGGAAATTTCTATTTTTAAACATCTGCTTAACCGGCACCGGCATTTGCAAGAAAGTTGTTTGCGCGTCTGCTACACATGCGCCTGGAAGATAAGATTGCTATCATACGCATGGCGTCGTTTGAACCGTCGATGTCGCGGCGCTACGTTTGCGCATGAAAGGCGAGTCAGATAAAGCTATCCGTCTTTTATCTGACACGAGGAAGAAGGAAATGGGACGAGGGTGGGAGGCATTTACGGAATTGAAAAAGGCCAAACAACCGCTGATGCTGTGACCTGCAAGACAATAATGATCATGAACTTTATTTCTACAGCTGTATATATATTTTTTTTTTAAAACATATAAAAACTAAATGTTCTGCTTTTCAAAAATCTTGATGCCTAAATTGTCCTCCAATCTTAAAATGAGTTGCACCTTCAGAAAAGTAGTGTTCCCTCATGTTGTCCTCTGTCGGCGGGTTCATTGACATTCCCGGCCGGCAGTTTATTGCAATTTCCTATGCAGGCCTTTGATGTGGTCCAGATTTAAAAATTCTGTTTGTGAAGCGTCCATACCTTTGGTCTTTCAAGAGCTTGGCATGATCGGAGGCTGACAAGCCAAAGCGATGACTACCTCACCCCCATCCCACCCCGCCCACCCGAAAAGAAAGGAGCCAGGGGTAACAAGAGGAAGGCTCAGGAAGTTCAAAGCTCTCATCGTAATGTGGGCTGCCAGTTTCCAGGGCATTGATGAGAAGAAGAACGCATCTCCCCAGCCTCAAAAAACACATCCGGGATTGAGATGTAATAAAAACAAAGTGAAAAACGGCACTTTTATTTTGGTTCAATTTTGATCCCAAAGACTTTATTTTTTTTCCTATGGTGATTTCAGGCTATTTCATGTAATTGCGTGAACACACCAAGCGCCAAATAGAAAAGGACGCAATTCCTCGGAAAGTGGCGGGGTTTAAAAGATGTGCCAGTTTGAAGATTGGCGCTGGGAAGAGATTTCGGACGACTTCTACGAAGATGACTTCATTCTGACACAGAAGTTACTCTAAAATAAATATATTCCACAACCAAGCAATCACTTCATTTCTTCGAAGTATTTTGCAAAATCAATCACCTTCTAACGGTTTTAAAAAAAACCTCAGCGCTACCGACCAGCTAGCTGTGCTTGTGTTTGAGCCCCAAATTGTAACTTGTTTACTCCAGATCAGAAGCTGATTTGCATGCATACTGCGAGCAAAATCAATAAGCAAGCCGAGAGATTTCATTAAGGCCCGACTTCCTCGCAAAAGCTGCGCTCATCCGGCAAGGTGTTGGGACCCCGTAGTCCATCACGGGCGGGAATTCAGAACATTATTATGAGTTCAGGGGTCACGTTGTACATGGCTGATCCCGTCTGTCGGGACTGCCTTTAATCCCTTTGTTTATTTATTTATTTTTGGTGTGCTGATTGCATCGCTCCTCTTTTATTAGGTGCGCCGCCAGAGAGCGAGGAGCTTGATGTATACGCTATTAACATTAATTTTGTATTATACAGTCTAACGCACAACCACGCGGTTGAGATCAATTAGTCGTGCGGTCATCATGGGGACGTTGCTAATTTAAGTAAACCTTAAGTCAGAAATGAAGTGCAGTAAGTGGCTGCAACCAGCAGGGGCGCACCTGCACATGGACCGAGGCACACATGAGGGGCTAAAAGGCAAACTAAGAGCCAAGTATCTGAATAATTTCAAAATATTTCATGCAGCTATGTTGTAAATCAAAACACGAAAAACATTCAAAGTCAGCGCATGAGTGTTTGTGGTTTGTGTGAAACATTTCTGCTGCTTCTCATCCTCGTCCTTGACGGAGAAACCATAATTGAATATATGATTGTGTATAAATTGCATCATATTGTGAGACGTGTTTTCACTCAGGTCTTTTTTTATGAGCAACCTTGTATGTGAAAACAGCTATTAAAATGTATATATGCGCATCTTTACCTACAACGAATGCAAAAGGGGCCATTTCGATTTTTTTTTAAGGGTCTTTCCAAGTGAAGAAGATACTTTGTTCCCCCCCCAAGTTTATCCTAGATGATAACACGAAGCATTTGCAATAGTCTAATAGCCGTGGAGCAAAACGAGACGTTCAGTTAGCTGGCACGGTTCCTCGAGAACGATTGTTCCCGCCTTTGGTGTGGGATTCCCTGGAATGTACCCGTGTTTTTTTCCTCACAGAAGAAGACTTCAAAATGATTATGAATAACACGTGCCAAGGAAAGGGAGGAGGAGGGGGAGGTGATGGAGAGGTGAGCGTGTTTGTCGCAGTATTTCCGCCGAACGTGCGAAGCGACAACTTTCCAGGAGGCTGCCGCCACAGTTGCATCATCTCGTGCGGCAGCGGCTCGAAAAGCTCTAAGCTTAGAAATGATTATGATCAGCTTCAATTTGCATACTTGGCATACGTCATCCGCAGACGAACGCACCTTGGAGGGATATTATATTGCAAGTAGTTTGCAAATATGTTGTCATTTCTTCCTACTAAAAAAGGCCATTTGAAAAATGAAAAACAAATCCATTAGCACTAGCATAAATGCTAATCAATGACAGGCTCCACAATACTTGAACACTGCAAATAACATGTTGAGCACATGTTTAATGGTTGGGAATGTCCCAACAAAATATAAATGATTGTACGGCGGACATTTAAAAACAGAAACAAAAGAAGATATACGCATCTTAGCATTCAGTCGCTGTTCTGTCATTTACCGGCGTACTGACAATATGGCTGCCAAAATGCGAGAGAACAAGGCCAAGTGGCTAATTAGCCGGAATAACGCAAATGAATGAGAAGATTCTGTCGGGTTGAGAGCTAATTGAACATTTACATGATAGCAGCCGGTGCTCACCACGCAACACCTCCACAAGGACTGGAAGCTTTTTGTTACTTTGTCGTCGCTTCTCTCAAGGCACAAGCTGACGATATTTCCGGAGAATCAAAATGAATCACGAGAATCGAACGCTACCAAATAAGCTAAGCCGACAATCGCCTTTCTATGTACGTGTCAAATGCGCAGTCAAAAGCCCTTTTTCATTTAATAGTATTGCTTTGCCGCCATCTTGAGTTGTTGAAGTGAGTTGAGAAGCTCAGCATGGTGAGGCACTTTGTAGAAGTACTCGCACATTTTCACAAGAGTGAGAACACTGTACAAGTAAAAGGTCATGTAAAGAACCCCAGTCTTTATATTATTTTCAAGTACGAATTCATCGTAGGCCCGCTTTTGCGTTATAATCCAGATGGCTAGCGTACACACGCCCGGTCGTGTGTGTAGAGCTTGTTAGCCGCTTGTTTACGAGCCTTCATTCTCTTCTCTCCGGAGCTGCCGCGAGCTGCCTTCCACCTCCTGCCCCCCTGCCTCCACCACCTCGCGGGGGCTTAGCCAGATTGAGTCAGGCGGCGGGTTATCTCGGATGTGCACAGCTTTGACATAATTGCCCCCCTCATGAGCTCGCCGCTGCCGTTATTTCACACGCTGAAACTCACAAGCGCCCGCGCACGTTACTAGCGCGGCCTCACTGCCTTCCCGCGCGGTTTCGGTGCCAATTAGCTGCCTCTCCTGGTGACGCGGCGGCGACCTCGGAATTATGACTTGTTAGCTAATTTGTCGTCAGGTATGAAAAGGCGTGAATGTCAGGTATTCTTTTCTTTTCTTTCTTACAAAGATCATTTCAGCAAGGCACCGGCTGGGGTGTTGGCGCAGATAGCGATCATGCTAAGCCAGGTAAAAGCTCTGACGCAATGTTTTCATTTCTCATGTCACCGTTTTGGCTCATCCGCCAATGCTCAGCTTTGCCGTAAAACTCAAACGTGTAACTTTTTGCATCAGATTGACAGACGATTGCAATTTTCTGCCTATCCCTATCTCGAAATAGCTCCACATAAAACGAAACACAATGACATGTGTAGTTAAATCTTAATGCTAACGCTAACACGTAGTAATGGGAAATGTCTTGGGCAAAGTCTTAAGCATATACTGTGTGCGACTGTTGAAGCTGAAGATTTTGGAATACAAACAGTGCAGCAACACATTTAGACAAACAATGTTACTGAATTCACAGTCATGTATTTTTTTTTTTTATCTGCTGCGAAGAACAACTGTGCTGAGGAATGCCATTTCCCGTTTTCATGAATACCCATCCATATATCTACCTTATACTTGTGGTCACAATAAGAAGTAAAGTGTGCAATGGCTTGATGGTGATTTGTATTCTGTGCTTTTGGCATTGTTGTCTTGTTAAAGACAGGAAAGGACAAATCACGGCCGGAATGTAACTTAAGGTGCAAAAAGAGCAAACAGCGACTTTGACAAATGGTGTCAACTCGAGCATGTTCACCTCCTCGACTCACGGGCCGAGCGGAGGAAGCCTGGTACGGGCTTCTCTGGAGACTACGTGTCCTCCTTCGGCGCTGCCATGGAAGTCCTTCGCTGACACGCCGCTACTTTTTTGTCATTGATCATTGGTGCCAAGCAGGCCATTGCGCTGATTTCATCATGCTTGCTGCACTCGCCACAAAAAAATGCGGTCGTCATACTGGATGCCGAGGACATGCCAGACTTTTCCAAGGCCGTGGAAGATATCACGAAAAAAGTTTTTGCTCGCCTGTTTTTACTTTTTTTTTTTCCTTAATCAGCTTTTCAAAATGATAGCCACCTCAGATGAAAGTACATCATGAGTTGAACATCTTTCGGCTTGTAATATTAGCAGCTATT
Organism: Syngnathus floridae; assembly: GCF_059516105.1. Taxonomy (NCBI): domain Eukaryota; kingdom Metazoa; phylum Chordata; class Actinopteri; order Syngnathiformes; family Syngnathidae; genus Syngnathus; species Syngnathus floridae. Next base: position 7,263,819 of record NC_142427.1, on the reverse strand, counting down.
CAATCCATACAGGAGCATCGCTATAAAAAATGAGCTCATTAAAAGATGTACCGTCTTTAAAAAAAAAAAAAAAAAAAAAATCTTCCTCAGCATTAGTAGTATTCAACTCATTAGCTCCCTTTCAGATGGTTGCTTTCAATTGGAATAATAAAGCTTCATGTTAGATTTGGGCGTCGTCGGACCGATCAATCTGACGCCATTATGCGTTTGCTCACTTTACGGCGCGTCGATTGGACTGCTCGTATAAATTCAAGGCCGGCCGTTTTGCGCGACGAGCGTCAATGAATGTGTTTAATGCAAACACTTTTTGTGCTTTTGCGTGATTCCGCCTTGAAATGTTGAGTTTATGAATATTAGCAAACGAGGGGTGTAAATGTTTAACGCCTCTTGCGCCGGCTTTAAAAGTTGCCGTCTGTGAAGTAAAAAAGAAAAAAGTAGTTCTACTTTTCTTTCACACTCATTTAAAGACAAATTAACCACGATGAGGAAACTAAATTTAAGGCAAACGACTCACACAGTCATAAAATAAGCTGGAGAAAAAGCACAAATTCATTTCAACAGTCCCTAATAATTTGACCGTTTCCCCTTCCATGCCGGCCAGCTGAATGAGAAACAGCCATAAATATAAATGCTGACTTTTTCAAACTAATGCATATCGAAGCAGGGCCATTGTCGGCGGAGCCTATAACAAAGAGGGCCGCCTTTCCTTTTTTTTATGGAAGCGAAGCACCGCAGCGCTCAGAATTAAAAATGAATTCTCAATATGCATACATCTCTTTACAAGCACGCTGTGCGGCCCTAAAACTTCATTTGGATATATTTGTCAGCGAAGGTTGGATTTTACGAGGACCCGCCATTGTTGGGCTTCTCTACGGAAATTCTCATTTTCTTTTGTCTTGGCAGCTGGGGATGAAAAGAAGTGCTCACTTAGGAAAGAACCAACGGAATGGAAGACAAAACAAAGGCCGAGACACCACTGTTGGGAAGCTGAGACAAGATGAAGACCAAGACCACTGGGACCAGGATGAGACTAAAAATGCTGGGAGTCAAGAGCGAGGCCGAGACGAGCCCAAGCCGACTCCGAGACGAGACAGAGACTTTTGGAAGTCGAGACCAATTCAAGACCGAGGTTGAGACGAGTCTAAGACCGAGACCGCCGGGATCGTGACCGAACCAAGACTTTTGGGATTCAAGCCCAAGACAAACTGAGACTGAGACAAGATGGAGCCTATAATCCAACATGAGTCCGCTTACCGTCACCGGAAGCCCACCAATGTTCTCGCTTCACTTCTCGTGCACTCTGAGGAAAGTAGTGCCTTTCTCTCTCTGTGTGTTGTCTTTGGGATTTTACTCCCGAGGGACCAATTGTGGGATCTGGAGACTGGAGTTCGCTGTCATAACACTCGTACCTCACCGACCCAAAGTTATTCAACACCAAAAAAAAAATTTAAGAAGTTTGAAGCGGTCATTCTTTGAACCCATGCTGGAATAAGGAAAGAATCTGTTCTAAAAAAAACTCTCCTGGAAATACGGTAAAATAGAAAGTCTAAACATTTGTTTTCAGGAGTTTCAGGTACTGGTTGCAGATAAATATTTGGTCGCATCATGGGCGTTTGTCAAGTGTGGCTCAGGTGGGAATTTGTGTTTGTGATGACAAGCTTTCCTGATAGGTCGCCGCGGTTCAACGAACGCCACCTCTATTTTCACAAGTTCCGCCTGGCCGCACACGTGGCCGCAAGCTGCGCTTATTTGCTCTGACACCGTGTTTTGCTTAGCCAGAATGCAATGCGAGTTGCCCAAACATTGTTTGATCACAGGCATCATTTTGCTCCAAAGTCGTGTCCCTCCTCATAAAACCTAAAAGCAGTATTTGGAACAGGATTGCACCATCTTGAGAAGGTGTCTTAATGACACTGGACCATGTATTAGGGCTCGGGAAAAAAAAAAAAAGCCAGTTTGAAGCAGTTACCTCTTCAAAAGGACGCCGCATCACCGCGAGCGCCGCTAATCAACTTTCATGCTCTTGCGTCGCGCGTCTGAGCTTAGCAGCTAGCAAAGATTTGGCGCGTGGGAAGACGACAGTCATGTGTTCGCAGGGCAAACGCATGGCTTTGTTTTTCGGTTTGCTTTTCCGGAATAAATGCCGGCTACAATTCCAGTCAATATCTTTATCGTGAAAAGCTAGGACTACCGTATTTTCCGCACTATAAGGCGCACCTAAAAAGCCTTATATATGGACAAAGTTTTCAAATGGGCCATTGATTGAAGGTGCGCCTTATAATCCGGTGCGCCTTATAGTACGGAAAATACGGTACATCTCGACTCTCGGCAGGGCTTTCAAGCCAAAACCAAAGAACAAAAACTGAGCACGCTGATGATGTAATGGCCCGTGCTCGCTATGAAAGCCGAGCATGAAATACGGCCTTCGTCAAAACTTTATTCACACAGCTCAAAAGGTAGAACATGAGTGCCACCATTCGGAATTAGAGACAGTGTAGAAATGGCCTGTCACCACAACCTAACTAATTCCCAATCTTGTTATCACGTAAAAATTCAACTCCAGGCCCGGTTGTAAAGTGCACACACATCTGCGCTCCTGTCCGGGTTAGCTTTTAACAGCCTTCGCATGACTAACTCACCCTAATTACTCCTACAGTCAGGATTTTTTTTTTTTTAGCTAGTTCTTTTGCCTCTTTTTTACCTTTTACGTTCAAATTGGACTCACAGGAAGTATTTTAATGACTAGACAGGGTAGTCGTCGACGACAGAAAGCTAAGAGGTATTTTCTTTTAAAATTTACATTATTAGACAAATATAAGATCCCGGTTTGCATAACCACCAGTTTCTGACTATTTATTATGACAAGACACAATGTTTGACTGGATGTTTGGGTGAGCATCTTGACACTTACCCGACTTACCCCAATAAATTTCTGCTAATGTCATTTGAAAAAAAATATATATCAGGCCCCCGACTGAGCTGGAGTTTAAACGTCTGCCTCGGAATCCTCTCTCGGGATGAAACCTAAACACTCTCATTTGCGTACGTTTCTTGTGGAGAGTGCAGCCAGAGAGAATGAGAAGCAAAGCGAGGCGAGGCGAGGACCACTTTGGGGAGCATTTTAAATTAGCACTGTGTTTATTTCCCGAGCTGCTCTGTTTAGCATTAAACGGAATCCAATCTCCGCTTAGACTGCAGCAAATTAGGCACAATTAATTTCTTTCTTGTTTTTTTTTCTTTTCTTTCTTCTTTTAGTGTGTCCCGGGTATTGGGATTAGTCCAAAGCACTTTCTACTCGACACATCCCCGTTCACCGACACTCGCTTTTAAGTATTCCAAAAGGCAAAGCGCAAATGTTAACATGAGAGTAAGGTTGAAGTCTATCAGGCCCGAGGATTGAGACGAGTCGTTTGCTTGGAGCTCGGTGTCGCATTGCTAACTACAGTTTAGCGCCTCATCCCCATTTTCGTCAAGAACAAGGCATCGGGATCAAGAAAGTATTTATCCATCTGTGCTCACCTTGTATCTTTGGAAGTGCTTGATTTGCCAATGAAGGGTAACTTTGGATTTCTTCAGATTGTGGCTTTTCTCATCTTTCCAGTCCTTGCGAGAAGACCTGGAAGTGGAAAAAAAAAATCTTACATTTCCAAACATTTAGCATCCTTACAAGCCACTACGAAATTTCCCGACTCTTCGCCCGAGAGATTCCACTCTAGAGACTTTCCGCAACGTCATTTAGGGAAAGTGGAGTGGAGCTCATTTTCCGAGCTTTCTTCTACTTGAAAAGAAGCAGCTTTTCATCTTGCCTTGACCTGATAATGTTTTTCTCAAGATGGTTTAAAGGTCAGGAGATCTGACTTGTTTGCAAAAAGTTCGTGCACGGTTTGGTCCATGGCTTGGGAGGATAAGGTGGGCCTGGCTGGATGTCAAATCTGGTTCCCCTCGAGGGCCCAATTCTGACCTTCTTAATGCACACGGGTAGCTTGACTTCCGAGTGTTTCAACTGGTACCGAAGGTAGGGCCGGCGTCAAACGTGTAACGCCCAGGGGACCCAATCCACATCTCGCGTCAGCGCTTTACCCAAGGGAACTGATTAAGCTTCTAACTTTGGTTGCTCGGGAAACCGAAGATGTGGGAGAAAATGCCAATCCCACACAGGAAGGACCCCGAGGCTGGGATTCTTCTTGCCGGGATGAAAAGTTTAGGGGGAAAATTCCCAAGTGACCGGCCGGCGTTGCTATTTCTTGTTTGTTTAATGGTTGAGGCGCTTCATTTTGCTTGTACCCCATTATGATGGCTAATCAATTTCAGGGTACCGTATTTTCCGCACTATAAGGCGCACCTAAAAACCTCCAATTTTCTCAAAAGCCGACAGTGCGCCTTATAATCAGGTGCGCCTTATATATGGACCAATATTGAGCCACTACAGCAGGCGTGTCCAAAGTCAGGCCCGCGGGCCAAATGTATACATCTTATATATGGACAAAATTATTAAATGGGCCATTCATTGAAGGTGCACTTTATAATCCTGTGCACCTTATATATGGACAAAGTTTTAAAATGGGCCATTCATTGAAAGTGCGCCTTATAATCCGGTGCGCCTTATAGTGCGGAAAATACGGTATTCCAGAGAGCATTGCGTGCGTCTCTTTTTTTTCCAAAGGTATTTTTAAGTGTCACTTTAGTTTAAGGGGATCATTTTAGCGCATCCGTATGCACGACTGCGGTGACAGCTCATGGCTCAATGTCGCTGACACAAATTGGTTCCAAATACCATTGGGGGGGGATGTACGGGAACAAAGGGACTCATTTATGACGCCATTTTCAAGCTGTTGATAATTTGGAGCAGTCCAATCCCCAAGAAAGAACAATGATGCTATTTGCTCCAAAGCCTTGAAATCACTTCTTGGCCATGTCCAGCAGTCAACTTACCGCAGTGTATGTCAACAATTTCGAAAATCTATCTAGTTTTCCTTACTTCTTGTATTTTTGGAATTATAAATAACTCTGGTCAGAAATATCTTTGCTCAAATAAAATTTCACAGCTGTCCGTGATGCATCAAACCGAAAGGAGCTTTGTGCATCAAAACGTCTCCCTGCGAGACGGTTAACAAGTCATAAGGATTTATTGGCGGCCAGGTGCGAGAAAGCGCCGTTATTGGATGCCTGGGAGTAGCAAATGAAACGAGACATGGGCGAGTAACTTATAGTCCCGCTGCCGAAGACATAAAAGCACATTATGATCTGACAGTCGGGAGCACGGCGGGCGGGCATCATTTTAAATAAGAAGCTCTGATACGCATTGTCTTGTGGCGTAGAACGCGTCCTGGTCCTGGCACGTCTTGGGATCTTGTTATGAAGCACCTATGACCAAGGGGCATGTCGACGTGGAGACAAACATTGAGCTTGTTGTGTTTATTAGCCATTGCCATCACACAAAATCTTGTCCAAGGAATTCCGACTTTTTGCTCCTTCTTAACATTGGCTTGGATTTACTGCTGACCGTTTGACCTCATTATAGTGAAGCATTTTCTCAACTAAATGCATGCATTGTTTTCTAATTTGACCACTTTGCCACTTCTGCATCCATACTGAATACGCACGAAGACCTCAAACAACCTCCTTTGCGAGAAGAGCAATCCGTTTCCATTCACTACCGAGATGACAAAGTGCGGAGAGTCCTGAAAGCGCCACGCGGCGACGTCGACAAGCCGCCACGCATCCAGGCTCGTGTCGTTTTAATTAGCCGTCCACCGGGCAGGTTGGCGACACGTCACACGTGAAGCGAGACTTCCTCGGAGGCGGTTAGTTGTTAGCGACAGCGGCCCGTTTGGGTTTTCTTCTTCCCCCCTTTGAGTCACGCCTGGCAAAGTGAATGTAATTAACCTCCGGGGAGCAGGATGGGAGGCAAGAGGCTCAAGCCCCTGATATCCAGCCTGGTGGCCTGAATAGTGAGTAAGTCACTTAGTGGGTGCAGTGGATTTCTGTGATAGCACGCGGACAAAGCCACAAAAAGACAATTTAATAGCCAAGCCTTCTGGAGAACCTTAGAAAGTGCTCTGAGTCTGTAATACAACAACAAATTCATAGCAGTCAGCGTTTGCGAGCCGCTATTGTTCTTATCACCTGAAATTGAGCCTTAGGAGCCACCTTACATTTGATAATTTAAACAAATGATGATAAAATTTGGGAACATTGATTTGAATTATTTCATATTGAACAAAATAACATATTGCTGCTTGATTATTAATGGTGGCATACTGAATGTATTCATGCAAGAAAAGTTGCTAGCTCATTGAAAAATGTTGTTGCAGCTGGACCACAGCTCCCCCAAGCGGTCACTACATACCTCTGCAATAAAGCCCGCCTGTATGAATTGTTAGAATAAATACGAGATTATTATCCAAACGGAGGATATACAATATGTGCCTGTATGTCCTTATTTTAAATGTGCCCTAATCCCTTTGTTTTGTTTGCAACTCTTCCAATCTGTTTCATATGTTACTGTTGCCTAATCCGTTCATATTATAGCAGAACAAAAAAAACAAAAAAAGACTAAACCACAGATAGAAACCTTGTCCTGTACTGCTATCTAGAGGCATGATGAAAAAACACCACCACCACCAAGGACAAAAGACCCTAAAATGAAATTTGTCCCGCCCCAAAAGTAAAACTTCAGATGTTCTATGAAGGTTTTCCAATTAATTTATGACATTATATGCAAGCATCTTTAAAATATTTAAATATAATAATAATAATAATAATAATAATAACAACAATAATAATAATATTGATAATAATAATAATAATAATAATAATAATAATAATAATAATAATAATAATAATAATAATAATAATAATAATAACAGTAATAATAATAATACAAAGAACAAACAATGGACATTAAAACTCAAGCTTGTATTTTTTTTAACAGGATTTGAAGGCAACCTCGATCGACATTGCATTGTCCTCATTCGTCCTCTAGAAGGCGCCAGTGCTATTCATTGCCGGTGAGTGACCGGCCTGAAAGGAAACAGCTGTCTCCTCATTTCCAAACATTTGTAAACAGTGATCATTCAGCTCAATAAACACTCATCTAATCAAAGCGAAACATTGCACTAGAGGTATTCACTGAGTCAAACTTTCAAAATGTTTGCAGCAAAGCTAAACACTGGACACTACTGTCAAAGTGAAGTAAAAGTTGAAACATTGCATGAAAGTGTGAATTAGCGCAACAATTTTAGTGGCCAAGAATTTCAAAGTGGCCTTGCGGAATCAAGGAATATAAGTGCTGGCTAATTAAGTGCATGTTCTGCGTTATGCATTTGGTCGATTTGTTTTTATTCTGATCAAATAATGCATTTTAGCTCTTCCCCAACCCTCTCAAAACTCACCTAGTAGTTTCCCTGGAATGTTTGAAATATTGGACATTCATATAGAAAGTCCCAAGATCAATGTCCGTAATTAAACAGGATGTCGAGCATTTGGAGTTATATTTATAGCGACATGTCTTTTTTATACTGCCCTCAGGTGGCCAAAGCGTGCACACCAGGACCATCGAACTGAAGCCAAAAATTTGACAAATGTTTTCATTTTTGACATCTAAATCAACTGCATTATATTTTAAAAGATCAATATTATTGAGTGTTGCTTTATTATTTTTTTGTTTGAAGTTTTGAAATCTATTTTGTTGAGATATATTTATTACATTTTCATGCCCCCTACCAATCAAATAATTAATTTTACACATATTGACATGTATATTCTTCCTAATTACTAAATTACAACTTTTTGCTCTTGAGCGCCTCCCGTGTCGCTCCTGAACCGCAAACGGGCAGTTTGCGTGAGCTCAATAATCCGAATTAACGGACCATCTGCTGTCTCCTCCGCCTGCTCCGCGCACTACTTTATCAAGCGCCTCCTCCTCCTTCTCCTCCATCCTCCCTCCCTCCCTCCCTCCCTCCTCCATGCAATTGCATGTTGTGCAAGCGAGGGGCCACCGGGCGGAGTAATCGCGTTGGTATCAATTGAGCGCGTGAACGTGCATGTGTTAGTGCGCGTGCGCGTGTGTGTGTGAGTGCTTCGGCTGCTGCTGCTGCTGCTGCCGCTGCTGCTGCTGCTGCCGCCGCTGCCGCTGCCGCTGCTTGTCACTCATTGTTGCGCGCACTCGGGCAGCGACAAGGAGCACAGAGCGAAAAGCGCCCGCTGGCTGTTGTTTACCAGCTTTTTCTAAAACCAGGAGAATATCACAAGTCCATCTTAAAGATGCTTCAAATAAGGGACATCCTCTGGGGATTCCTCTACATCGCCTGCGCAGGTGAGCTTTTTATTCTTATTATTTTTAATTGAGGTGCTGGTGCAGCATCCTCCGGAGCCACCGGCGGCCAACCGGAGGCGCGTTACCCAGCGGAGACGCGCTCGCACCAAAAGTTGCGAGGATTGAAATGAAACGTGGCAGCTTGGAATCAGTCTATCGGGCTCAAACTTGCTTTTATAGATAAATGTAGGCTCTTTTGTGGCGGGGTTGCTGGCGCATCACCCACTTCGCACAATTCCATTCCAAGGCTGCTTTTTTTTTTTTTTTCTTTCTCCACTCTGACGTGTCAAATGCAGCATGGTGCATGGTGCACATGTTCAAAAGTTGTTTTTTCCACCTTGTCTAAAAACTGTCTAGACTGTTCCTCTTTTGTCTGTTTCCGTATTTTGTAGTTTATTTTATTTCAACACATTTCTGCGGTTGTCTCTTCCCGTGTGTGGATGGGAAAGAGGTTTCTAGTTGAGAGTCCAGACAGAACCAACTGTGCTGTTTAATCCGGTTGGAGACTGCTGAATAGTCATCGCGTGTATACAATAGCTTCCAATCCCGAGGCTCCTGTGGTTAGGGGGAGCCTTTTTTTAACCCCCCCAAGCCCACAAGCGCCTCAAACCTCCTCCACCTCCCCCTTACATCTGTCCTCCAGTTCTATAGGCGACCCCAAGTGTAGTTTGGAGGGCTCCCAGGGGCCTTTGGAGAAAGGAAGAATAGTTGATTTACGAGACGTCCGCCCGGTTACAAAGAGCAAAGTTAGGCATTGTCGGCACCCGGTTCTGTTTCTCTTCATACGCCAACTGTTATATTTAGCCCATGTGTGCTGTCAGAAGCTGAAACCTGCAGGTTGACCAGCACTACAGCATCGGATGAAATATTTACTGGCAAATTGGTCTGTATTTTACAGCAAAAATTTGTATTTTTAGCACGGTATTTGCTGTTGATGCGTTTCCACTGGCAACTTGCAAGCATTCCGGTACCACATCTGGTCGCTCATGGGTCAAGTAGATTTGTCATTGAAATGACAGGAATAACCATATTGCTAATGGGGTTAGCTTATAATAATAACTCATTAAATTTATATAGCGCTCTTCAAAAACCCAAAGATGTATGTATGAATGAATATGGATACATATAACACACACATATGTACATACACGTATTCGTATATCTGCATTCAGATCCCAAAGTATATTTAATAATTATAGCACAGGTGTCAAACTCCAGGCCCGGGGGCCAGATACGGCCCGCCACATCATTTTATGTGGCCCACGAAGACAAATTGTGCGTCATTACTAGAATTGCAAATTGTCTTCACTTTTAATATCTTTTTTTTAAATATTTGACCAGTTTTTGCTCGTCTGATTTGAAAACGAGTTATTTGTCAGTTTGTTTTGTAGCTTTTACTGTATATAATATGAGGTGCTCATACATTTATTTGGGTTGACAGTCATAATGGCCCTCCGAAAGAAACTATGACTACGAAAAAAACGAGTTTGACACCCCTGATTTACAGTCACATCTTAATTAAATAATTTTATAATTACCGTAACATAAACACACATTTCTATTAGCTGGTGCACATTAGCATTACACTAAGGGATTATCGTGAATATATGGTTAAATTCATCGTGGTTCTGGGTTCTTATATATCACTGTACAACAATTATTTGTGTTTGTTTTAGTTATGGGATTGAGGTAGTAAGCCTTTAAGTGGGAGTTGGAGTCAATTGTTGATTAGAGTTGAAAAGCCGCTTGAGGCGCTAACCTCTGCACTTGCCGTAGGCTATTGTTGTTGCGTGGGGTGGGATGAATAATGTAAGTTAACCTCGCGCTCATGCGGCTTAGCGATATTCTTCCTACTTACAAATACAGTACGGCTTTTACAGGGGGGAATAATAAACAGCTTGAAGCGAGCACACTATACCTCTTTTTAGGAGGAATATTCATGAGCTTCACAACGTTTTACAATTGACACTACTAAAAATATACATTCAGACATGATGTTTTTTTGCAGTCTTTAGTCTGTATCCCATGTTTTGAGACAGGTGACTTTGAACCACTTTTATTTATTAGCAGATCGATCAGTTCGGCTAGCGTGTTCTTTCTACACTCGATATTGCGTTGCTTGGGATCTTTCAGAGCTATTTTCAGAAAGTCGCCGCAGTGCACGTAGGCTCATAAAGAAAAACAGTGAAAAGAAGCGAGAGGGAGATAATTAGACATCTGTGAGGTGATGGTGCTCTGTTGCGGCAGGTGAAGAAAGTGAAAGAAATTGATTGCATTATTTGATAGGCCGGGGTGTATTAAAAAGGGTAATGGCGGTATTACTTAGGAGAACGCTGAGCAACTTAATTGGCTTCATTGATTTCCGGTTCCTGTTTCGGTTCAGTGGTAATTAAATTTTGAGGTTGCTGGAATGAGACTCAAGATAATGTACTGTATATTCACCCAAAAAAAGAAAGTCGATGCTGTTTGAGTGTCTTGACAGCATCCTGATTTCATTTTTTGTAATGTGTTGCATCACGCTGCATTTGCTTCCAGTCAAATTAGCTGAATTGACAATTAGCCACAATTTGACAAGGGTTTTCCTGTTTTTGCCAGCAAATGAAAACCATACAGTTGTTTCGCTTCGACGGGTCGACAAAATCAAAAATGCGGTCTTGTGTCGTGACCGGCTCTCCCTCTCTGGCTTGTGGTATTGTTGCGATTAAATGATGAGCTTTAAATTTGTCATGTCTCGGATGATTTCAGACTTCTTTGAAAAGGACTTGACTTCCATTCTGGGCGTTTTCACATCTGAATTGTATAACTGATGAGGCAGAGAAACAAGTCCTTGGTGGCCCTAGAAAGCAGTTTAATTTGAGAAAAAAAACACATTTTCATATTTCGCCGGCGTCCAACAGGGTGCTATGTTAAACCCCTTGCTGTTTCACAAATTGCTATCACAAATCTGTTTTCAGTCGTGTCTCGGTCCGCGTCAATGCCGACATTATTACCAGTGTGAAAAATCACATTGCATTAATTTGCTTCAGTGAAAATGATGTGTCAACTCGGCAGGATCCAGACGTGAGAGATCTCCGCTAAATAAACATCAAATTAACAGTGCAGGGCCGCTCCCCCCCCCCCCTCCCCCAGGCTTAACAACTCAGGCAGTCTAATATCGTTTCATGTTTGTACTCTCTTTTCTATACTTTGTTCAAATTTGGCCACTCGAGCTCAAGTCGAGGCAAACATCATTTAGCAGAACAACATTGGATCTTAATTGTTCCCACTTATCCGCAAAAAAGACGAGAACACAGTGAAAGTTGCAAAAGAAATTGTACAACTGCTAAATGGCAAACACATGTGACTTTAACTACCATGCGGTTGTATGCGTTCAAAGCCGCTATGAAAATCATATGGGCTATTTTTGAACCAAGGGGAACTGGAGGGAAAAAAAAGCAGCCAAACAAGAGGAAAATTATAAGGTCCCGCTCAGAATAAATAGAAGCCTCTGGAACTTTGTCACTGCACCATCTGCGTGTAAAAGTGACACGATGAACACGCTGTTGCATCTCACTATCAGAACATAATAAAGTTTTTGGGACGGAGGAATACAACTGCTCTAAAATCCTCTGGATCCATGAAATGTTTCATTTTTATTACATTTTTTATATCCACTTGTAAGGAAATAGCACTTCATAACATTGTATGTCATAAAAACATAAATAACAATTAACACAAATGGGAAGTTTTTGCATCATGATTTAACGCCGCACTTCTATTATTATTTTAGTACTACTATGGCTCAGTAAGATGCTGCAATATCAGTCATTTTGGGAGAAGATAAAGAATATATGCCTGTGAGTGTTGCGCTAATGTTAGCATATCAATGGCATTTTCCATTATATGTTAGCATTAAGCTAATGGGGCGTTCTTAAGATAGTGTTGTATTTTGTTGTTGTTGCTGTAGCTCATCTTAACAGGCAAAACAAATCTGCCAGTAACGTGTTCCAACACTTGCTCACACAGTTTCAGAAATAAAAGCACTTCTTGTTTAATATTTATCATTCGATGTTGAGCGAGTATAAAGGAAGTGGTCTGGCTGTTCCAAAACTGCATATCAGCAAACACAGTTGGGTCCGAAGCTAAATAATGCCTTCATTCTTCATCAATGCTCAGCGTATTTCTTCACACTGAATTCGTTACTGTACCATTTGTATTTGACAGTCGCTCGCTCTATTTCATCTCCTGCCACTGTTAGTCGGCGATGGGCCGGCCTTCTGCATATTAATAAGTGCGTGAATGGAGCCGTGAGCCATTTGCATTGTGGGAGCTCTATTGAAAAGTGAATGTGGGGGAAGAAGGAATACAAAATTGATACCAAAAAGCCTCCCGGACCGGTCTCATACGCAGAGCATTACTTCCACAGTATGAACACGACATTGAGACTCATTTTTAGGAAGAGGAGAGGACTTTTAATGTGGTTCCGATGATGTCAAAAACACGTGCAGTCAGTATTTCAACCTATGTCGGTGGTTTACGTCTCATTAAACGTATAGTAAGTCCTAGTTGTAATTTGTACTTTATGTGCTCTTGTCGTTTCATCTTGATAAATGCCAAGATTATGGTCCATCCTGGAAAGGACTGTGGCAAAACCACACCTCATACGGCAGGGGAGAAAAAAAAAAATCTCTATAATGACTATAATGGCAGTAAACGCAACTCAACTCATCTTCTCAGTGCGGCAGTAATATTAGTCTTTCTTTACTCACAATTATCCTCCTTGCAATTGGATTATTTTCATTTATAGATACCACAAATGATTATAATTATAACAAATTTGAACATCATGCTAACTTTCCAGAGTCTCTTTAATGTTGGAGCAACAAGCCATTAGCATTATGGCGGGTGTGTGTGATTGCTTCTCAAGATGGTGTCGCGATTGAGAGCCTTAGATTATCTTGTCAAGTAATCCACACTAATGCCTTTGCTTTGTTTTGTTTTTGCTTGCTTCCAGTGGATACGGGTTAGAAAAAAAAAAAAGAGTTGCGGTCAATTAACGGGTTTGCTCCCTAACCAACACCACTTACAGATACGGCGTGGTGCTTCCACTCACCGCAGTGTCCAAAAATTAGTACTTACCATGCTGCAAAAATCAATTTTGCAATATCATTGTACAAAAGGTAAATTGGAATCTCTGTCAGCCAATCAGAAGCAACGTTTACATGTTGCTGATTGGCTGAGTCCTTTTCTATTGCAAGCCAATTAGAAGCAGAGTGCGGCAGGTGTTAACGAGAAGGGAAAGGCACGCTTGCACAGGAGTGTTTTGTGTACGTTGCAAGAAATGAAGAAATAATGAAGAGAAAACACAGCGCTGCAGCACCAACCTGCACCAAATAAACAAATTAGCGTCCATTAACATCCAAGGAGACCAAAACTAATGAAGAATCAAAGTTCACCTTGCATTTGGTCTCAGGAGGAACTTGACAAAATGGCAGCCGATGCTGAGGCACGATTGACACCGGGTGAGTTGAACATTTTCAAAGCACAAGTTGCCCATGCCATGCAAATGGATGTGCTCACGGTCCTGCTTGAAAATTTGAATCATCTGACATATAAATTGCACAAAAATGGGCTTGTTTGGACAGCAAAGTATTTGTGATTAAATCAAGACTAGCTGTTTGGTGGTGAATGAAAACAAAATCCAAAATAGGCTCAACAAAATGCGTTCCAGTCAGTTCTGAAAACTAAACAGTCCAGTTTTCCCAACCGTCGGCTGACCTCAGCACCTTCCAAACAAGCACCGGTTAATGATTTATCAACCAAGTCCAGGACCGGCTCTTTGGCTCCGAGATGAGCCGTCGCCGCGCCTTTGTACCTTTTTTCTTAACCGCCTCCTGACCCCTTGCTATGACTCACCATCATGATGTAATGCCCAGCAACCACGAGGGGGTGGGGGGGGATCAGTCTGCTGAAATTACCCCCCGGGTCTTAAAGCGCCTCAGTCTTTGTGTTGTAGACCCCCCCTCGCCCTCAACGGGTGGCCGAAAATGCTGCGAGATGCACCAACTGGTTGTTTGCTGTCTGAATTGGCAACGTGAGCACATTCTTGAGGCGAGCATCCTCTGTGGCCCGTCGGTCTTTTTCCAAGACCGGAAAGGCACCACGGGGTCATGTGGCATGAATTTTGCCTTTCTCGCATCTTGCAATTTCTCCAGTAGAAAGTTTCTTTATGGTTTCATGATATATTTGGTGGTTATTATCCAAATGAGTAGTTTCGTCTCCCTTTCGGTATTGCCCAGTCCAATAAGTTCAGGTTCCTTATCTGATATTTGTGATACTTTGCAATAATTGTCAAAAATATTTTCCCTTTCCTTGTAAAGACGTCTCCTCCTGCACTATCCTTTGTTTTAGCGCAAAGATAAGAAAGCAGAACCGGTTGTTCCGTCTCTGATATTGTGTTATCACTTATCTGTGAGACAAAGCAAGACGTCTGTGTTCGGGGGGGCGCCGGTGGCACGAGCGAGATGATAATTGTCTGTTCATGTGACCTCTGGAATTTTTTTCCCCCCTCGCTTGGCTCGCACTAAAAATATTTTCAGGTCTTTTTCAGTTCAGTCCAAATTTTTCCAAAAAATGGAAATGAGATAATAAAGCTAGCTAAAGTGCAGTCCAGGCTTGTGTTGTAGCTTAATGTTCATTACGTGAACGCTGTCACCCGGTGGGAAGGAGATAAAACGCGGCCGGAGATGTTTATTTGACTGGGTCTGAGGACCTTTTCCATCAAAACGTCATGTCAGTCGCCATCTAATTAGTTGGTAGCATCCGATATGAGAAGCCTGGAAATGTGTGGTGATGAGGTCACGCCGTTGGAAATAAATGTGTTGTTGGCTGGCAACAGAGTCTCCGTGATGGGAAGCACATGGCCCACAGAAAAGATTTCAAGTTGCTGTTTCTTGCAAGAAAACATGTCTTCTAGTAGCAGAATCCAAAATTAGTAATAATTCCACATCACCCCTCAGATTTTTTTACCCTAATATTTTCCAAACTTTCCCGTGGTACAGTGAGAACCCAAACTATTGATTTTTTTTTTTTTGAAAGTCTGGCACACCAAAAAGGTCAGATTTTTAGGTGGTATCAATTGCTGATGCGCAACCCATCTTCAAATCATCAGGGACTATTGATTTTTTTTGGTGTGCATCCTCATATGTCAGGGTGTCGAAGTTAAATATTCAATGAAGCTCATGTTGCCTCTTAAATGCTCAAGCTGTCGCAATTTCAAAACGATTATTTTCCAATGGATACCAACTGGTTGTAAAGCCACTTAGAAAATCCCAGTCCAGCTTTTGCCCCAAATCACTTGGGATAGGTTCCATCTTCCTGTGATTTTGAGAAGAATTGAAAATTAATCGAAAATGTCAACAATCCACCTAACACCCCCCCTCCCCCCTCCTCCTCCTCCATGATGTGTTCAGGGTCTGTCTGTCATTTTTAAGACTTTGACTGTTTGTAGGTGGAGCGCACACACCGCCCCGGGGGTGAAAACCAAATGGCCGTGAGCTGGGTCTTGAATAAAGGTGCCTGGCCTGGCTCCTTGTCAGGACACAATGTGGAGTGTTGTCAAGGGGGTTGGGCTCCAAGCGCTGGATTTATGGCTTTCTTTTCACTCGCGTGCTCTTTTCCGAGATCAAGCGCAAACTGTCCTCTAGAGGAAAACCGGCAAATAGAGTCCAGTTCCAAATTTCCTCCTGAACCTTTGAGACATTGATTTATTCCAATAGATTTTTTTGTCTTTACCCATCCTACAGGCTAAAATGAGAAGCAGCAAATCAAAGGAATTGACTATTCACGTTCACGTTAGGCCCTGCAACAAATCTACATTGATGGCCCTTAAAGGGGAATGATGTTGCCGCTACAAAATGCTAATGTCTTATTTCCCGGTTATTTATCGACGTTAATGCGTTTTTTTTTTTTTAATATGGAGCCACCCTGTCTAAAATCCAATGCAGTTGTTGTGAGTGATATGCGGAAAGATGTTCCTATTAATATGCATGATTGAATGAAGGATTGAGCGTCATCTGTGCGTCGCCTAATTTGTGTTTTTCGCAATGGCGAGAGAAGGCTCCAAAAATAGCGAGATTCTTTTTTTTTTTTTTTTTTTATGGGGGGTGCTACTGCTGATGTAAATGCATGAGCAGCTGTTGCCCCGCTGAAAGTTTAATAGGGTTGCAGCAAAAGTAGCTTGGCTAAATTGGCGCGCCATCAATCAGGAGCGACGGCTTGTTTTGGGAAAAATTGCCGTAATTGCGCAGGCAGAGCAAGCGTAAAAGACGCTGTCGACGTGCCACGACTCATTGCTGGCGTTTGTTAATCGAGCGTGGAAAGACAGGTTTTATTTTACGAAGTCAATGAAAGAGGCCAAACGAAGTTCACTCTTCGGTGCTCTGATTTTAGTCTGTTAGGTGTGGAGAAAAATCAAACAGTCCCACAGATTTGTGTCAACATCATGCATTATGAACAAGCTGCTCACTCCCAAATGGATCCCAAAACAAAAAGAATCTTTGTGCGTAAATTTGCCAGCAATTTGCCACGGGTTACACTTTGATACCAGTTTAACTTTCCTGGAGCGTGGCTGGGGCTCCTAGCTCTGTGTGAAATGTTTGCCCGATAGTTATTCCGCTCGACTCAGCTTGGCGTTGCCAAGTTGGCACCGGCGCCATAGTAACCTCCCGTGGTTTTGGCCCGCTCCCATTTCCTCGGGAAGGCTCTGATCATTTTTGAATCACGTGCTTGTTTTTTGTTCAAATAGGTAGCACATCAAAATGGCTCTCGGTCACTTTGAAAATTGAAGAGGAAGCAACCCGGGAGCACTGGCTAAATATTTCTTTATTTTGCACCGACGAAAGCTAGACCTCTATAGTTGTATGTGTATGACTAGTTCGGGAATGTTAGCTACACGGGAGGAGGCGGGTCCGGCGAGACGGCGGAGCTGCTGAGAAAGACCCGGTTGTTAGTCCCGCCATGCATGAGGCCACTCGCATTTGGATACAGTGGAGGCTGTCATGGGCAGCTTCCCCAAAGCATCCGCTCATTAGGGAGCGCATCTTGCTTTTGTGTGCCAACTTTAATGAGCTTTGCATTCAAACATGTCTGAGCTGCAAAGCTCGTTTGGCTTCGAGTCTTTCCTTGCCACCCTACCTGGCCGATTCCTTTGAATCTTTGTGCGGCCAACAATCTCAGGACACCGTTTATTTGTTGACACGGAGCAGCTTAATGAGTTCATTTGCCGAGATGGCTCCTCTTACTTCGTCTCGAGGGGGGAACCTCAAATGCCAGCTCCCTCTTGGAGATAGCCGAGAGAGAGAGAGCGGCCTCGAAAAAAAATCAAACACCCGTCGGGTTAATAGGCGAGAGCACGTCCAGTAGCGGCCTCTCCGCGTGAGTCGAGGAAAGAACTTCACAACGATATTCGGCTCCTTTAATCTTCAACGAGGTTAAACGGAGATCTCTTTGGCGAGAGGAGATATTTCCTTTTAAGATGTAAAATGTCCACTTTGTGTTGTAACTACATGAACCCAAAGATGATTTTCAGCTTTTGTAAAATGATAGCCACAACTCAATAACGGCAAGGCGATGCTCGGCGGTGCTCGGTGTTGCCTTTCATCCAATCGGCCCCGTTTTTAAAGTTATCTCATTAAAAGTGAGCGGTGCCGGAAAAATGGGATGTCAGGGCGTGCTCGTTGGGCCGGCCGTGGTTCCCGTAACACGATCCTCGAGGGTGGGGGGGGTATCTCCGCAATGACATTCCGTTTCTGGGCAACCGGGCGGCAGCTGTGCATATTTTGGTGTCAGCGGGGGGGAGGCCACTCACACAACTCTATTTGAACAAAGTGGCCATTTTTGTTGGATGATGTCATGTGACATCCTTTTCTCTGACCACATTTGATCCGAAGCGGGCGACTCAACTCTCGATTATCCGTCACTGACATGATTTAGTTCCAACTCCCAAAAAAGTTTGTTAGCCTTTCGAGGTTCCACACGCCTGAATTCCTTTCTCCTCATAGATGGCTAATAAGTAATCCGTGTAGCAGCACACTAATGAGATACGGCGCCCATCATTTGGTAATGAGAAGAAAATACTTATGGCCAATTATCAACAGGCATGTTTATGCGGGAACATCTTCAAAAGGGATCTCATTCTAATCCGCTCCTTAAAAGCTGACGTCTAATTTGCTTTCGACCTGCGTAGCCGCTGCTCTCCAGGAGATATTCGGGTGCCGTCGTGTTTGCAGGAAATATATTGTATATCATCGGAGGACATCTCGGGAGTCATTAGTTGTAGACTTGCTTGCGCACTCCAGAGTAGACACGAGGGGGGAGGGGGTGGATGCTCTCGACCGGTGTGGCCTCATTAATCACTCTCCTCTTCTCGCCGCTAGCTGCAGTGCCTCCTTTTGTCTGCTTTTGTTCGTCGGCTTCGGAGGCCGCGAAGTTCATTTGGCGTTGACGGCGGCACGACAAAAATGTCACCGGCTGCTTATGGGCAGGCTTATCTTGTCTAAATTGAGATTCCATTAACCTACATACAGCGACTTGCAAAAATATTCCTTCTTAATGGAACTTGGGGGACTCGATCCATCTCTGTAAGACAAAGTTGGTCGGTTGACCCGTGGGGACACCAGACGTGGCACGGATCCCACGTTCCGGATGGTGAACAATGAAATTCTTATCGCGGAATTGAAAAGGTTGCGGCAAAAATGAAGTCGACAGCGGAGCCCTCCCCCATTCGACTCGGGTAGGCAACGGCACCAATTACACTGTCGCCGGTGATCACGCAACTCATAAACAAAAGCCAATTAGCTAAGAAGGGGACGGGGGTAGACGGAATTGATGGAGTGGACGCCGCTTCCGTTCTCGGAGGGACATCGCAGATGCGCCGCTCTGCATTTATGCCGGTAATCGTAAATAACGAGGCGCAACCAGCTCTACGGCTGACGGAGGTGGCGCCAGACCGAGACGGCCTCGCTATCATGGACGCGGTGGGACCGGGAGGGCGGGAGAGGGGAGGAGGGGGCGGCCCTGTTTTCTGCTCGGCTTCACCTGAGACAATGATCCAGGCTGGCATATTGGTGCCAAAGGGAGGCTAAAGGTGACGGCCAGCCAGGAATGTTGAAAGCTGTTCAACATATTGTAGCTTCCCAAATGGCGTTCATTGATTTTTCCGGTCGACACAGGGAGCCGGGGAACATTTACAAAATGGCGACAAATCATGGAATGACTTTGCGTGTTAGTTCCCATGATTGATGGCAACAAACGGGACGTATCGGCGCTCATCCGTTTCCGACGATATCGACCTACGCCAGCGACGGCCAATGAAAACGTTTCGTTCCCGTTCACTTTATATTTCTTTTATTGTTTTCTGGCCGCTCCCGGTGTCTTCTGTATCGTCGCCTCCGGCTGTGCGCCGTCACGCTTCCGCCACGCTTCGTTCCTTCATTAACTTGGCTCCAATACCACGCCGCTGCGGCAAGAATGGAAAAAGTCTAGACGCATCGAAAAAAAAAAAAGTCTGACGAATCACCTTCACGCCGCTGCAAAAATGGCAGCATGGCCGACGTGGAGGCACGCGCGTGTGCATCCGCATCAATCACGTTTCCGTCAGCCATGATGGATATTTCATGTCAGAGCAAGTTCATTTAAGCCTTGCGCATTTTTAATGTCAGCTTTCTCCCTCCCTCCCGCGCCTTTCTTGTTTAGCTCTGCATATTCCTGACACTGATGTCTAAGCCCCCCCCCCCCCCCACTCATTTTGTGTTTTGTTGTGCGCCCAGGCTGGCCTGACAATCAGGCTAATAAGATAGCGTGCGCCTCTCCAAATAGCGTTTGCATAGCTGATTTTATTTTGAAATTCAAATTTTACTTCAGGGAGACGTATTGCAGAAAATAAGCTTTTCAATTGCTCGTAGACAAATAGCGAAGTCTCTGGAGTGGGTGAAATTCCACTTGTGTCCAAAAATGGGTTTTTAAGCAAGCCATTTTTGGTGGAGCACATACTTGGCCAGAAATTGCACACTGCCTTTATTATTTGACTCCGGCGCCTCATTTGTAACTCTGCTTGCAACTCAAAACATTTGTATTTCAAATCATCTTTTTGCATTGAAATAAATTGAAATATGAAAGCCAAAATAGTTTGAAAAACGTGAAAGCTTAGTGGAGAATTTCACCAAATATCTGCGAGAGCCCTCCGAGTGGAATTGCCACTTTTGAAAGCTGATTGATTCCCGCATTTATTTTTGTCACGTTTATGAGCAGATGATTGCGCCTCTGCCAAGTTTTTTTTTTTTCTTTTCTTTTCTGTACTCGCTGAGTAAATGTTCCAGCGCGCCCATTCCCATTATCCACAGCTAAAGGGAAGCCGTGATTAATCATCTTTGGGGATGTCCCTCCCTTTCCCTCTTAGCCTTGCCACGTCCACTCCACGTGAGCGATGGCGGCTACGCTAGGCCCTTGCTTGTTGTCACGCTCGCTCACGGAGGTGAGAGAGTCCGGTTCACCCTGCTGCACCTTTTTCCCATTAAAAACACATTTGGTGGAACATCATCCGTTGAAAATCCTTCATTAAAGACACAAGCAAAGCAGATGTGCCCTCTTCTGCAAAAGTTGGCAACGTCCCTGAAAAGATTGCTTCTGCAGCAGCAAGCTCTGAATGTGCAAATGGCTAATTTTGCACAAAGAAAGATAACAAATAGACTATAAGCAAATGTGTGTGGTGTGTTGAGTCTCTGTGCCTTTTTTTTTTTTCTTCCTCGGCACTAATTCAAAAACAACTCCGGGCCAGAAGCCTTCTTTTCAATGCAACACTGCGCTCAGTTAAACACTGGGAATCCGTTAAGTAAAAAAACAACAACAAAAAAGGCTAGAATTGGTTCTTGGCATTTTGTGAAGGGGGGGAGTGCTACCACAAAGTTTCACGACATTCCCATGGCCAATTTTACAAACACTGGCAGAGCTAATTTTTTTTTTTCTTGGCCAAGGGGTGGCCATGGAGATCTCTGGAGAGTCGCAAATAGAAAAAAATTACAACGCCTCTAGGATGTTCAGAAGACACTGATAATTAATAATTTTGTGTTCCGTATATGGGATGGGGAAAATATGTAAAAAAAACAAAATGGAAGGAGGAAGCAGTGCCCTTGCCCCGCCAGTGTTTACAGATGCTAATATCAGCTGCCGTCAGGCCCTTCATCAAACATTTATTAACTGTGAGGAAGAAACATTTGTAGGGCAGCATTGCGGCCGCTTGCGAACGTGTCCATCGAGGTGGCGAGAGTTTTACATTCACCGCGGAATGCTCCTTGGGTATATTTATTGCGGGTGGAGAGGGAAACGCACAGCGGCCCTGCCCCCCTTGAGCGTGTCGGCAGTTCATTCCGTGCTCTAAACAGTTGTTCCGTGGGGTCCCCGCACCAGGCGGGCCTCCATTAGAAGCTGTCCGCTCGGCGCCAACTGTTGCTGTAATAACGTGCTGAGAGTCAAACATTTGGCTGTTCCTCTTTCAACGTTAGATGGCTGGCAGTTATTTTTATGAGAGGGTCATCACCAGGGTGCCCAGGACATTATTGAACTGATGGAGGAAAAATAGATTTTTTTTTTTTTTTATCTTGCTAGGGTGTCTTATTGAGTGTACAAATGTTTTGTCAATCATGTGGAATCAAATGGCTCCGTGAAGCAAGCGGCTCAGAGTCAGTCCAGTTTGCCGCCTGAGCAGCTTTCAAATCCAGACATGTTCTTTTTCGCCTCTTTGGTTTTACACGAGTTGTTGAAGACTCGGAATGAATGTCATTTCCTCCTAGAGAAAAGACTGTTGTTTCTCGCTCTATAAAAGTCGTTTTGCCGTCATATCAGTCGAGGCAATGTGTGTGAATAGTCCGTGGCTGCTAGGCCGGAGATAAAAACGTCAAGACACGCGGGATGGAGGAGCGTCATTGTTCCTAGTATCGAGGAATGTCGACGGAAGCTCAGAAAGTGGCGGCCGCCGATGAATGGATGCATTTCAGCCACGTATTCAGCATGTCTTTTGTCAGCCGCCGTTCAAGATTGCTTTTTTTTTTTTTTAGCATAATCACTATCGGCTTTTTGAGAGATTTGAGTTGTTTCATTTCATCTTCATAAAAATTGGATGGCTTTGCATCAGTTGAACAGGTGGTTTGATGCCGGAAAGATTTTCTTGCCGAGACGCGGCTGACTTGATTAGACGTTGCGTTTCATCCGTCTGAGTTAGCGCCGGCCGACATCTGGCGCCGACTGTCAACATCATCGCCGAGTCTCTGGATTGATTCTATCAAACATAACTTCACTAGGTTGGCAAATGAGATCGGGCAAATAGAACCACATTTTAATCTTTTAAATCATCTTTTCAATTGGATCATTGGAATAAACAAATATAAAAGCAAACAGCCCCTGGTCATACTTGAGACCTCATCCGTCCTTGCCGATGGGTCATGTAAGGTGCTGACTAATCTCTGCTGACCTATCTCTATCTGGAATGTTCCATGACTCGTCTCCCCTGGTATTTGGAGAACCTGACTCCGATCCATCACGGGGACGTGGCGACTTTAAAAGCCACGCGGGTCGTGAGTTTGTCTCAGCCCGGGCACATCCTCGACTGACACGGTAGCTCCTATTTAAAAAAAATAAACATTGTGGGTTTATTTTCACCTGACAATTGAAGCCCCTGATGGAAAATGCTCGGCAAGATGCGGTCAGCTCATTATTTGGGTTAGTGCCGCACCGCAGACGGCAGCGGTGGCTAAGTGAAAACATGATGACCTGCCTGTTTGCATCAACAAAGCGCGGCGGGCGCCAATGATGCTGAGCTGGTCTCCCAAGCCACGTAGGAGCATTTAATCATAATTATGGCCTTCCACCTGCAGTCGTTGCAGACGTTCTCGAACTCCAACGTACAAAAACCCAGCTGAACTTATGACCGGAGGGGAAAAAAATGGATGATACAATTTCCGGCCACCGGAGACTAACAACAATTTCCTCTGGAGTGTGTCAAGTTTCAAAGATATTTTTTTTTTCACTTGAAGCTACCGTTCCAACCTAATGAATCATAGCACTGCCTCATAGATTTTTTTTTTTTTTACAACCGCTTGGGTCACGGCAACCTGTAAACTGGCCGGCATCTTTAGGGAGGCTCTTGGCACCTGAACACAACGTTCCCGAGTCTCTGTGGGTGTGTTCTTGAAGGCAAAGTGGCAAGCTCCGTTAGCAATGCAACAAATCTGCGCTTGTCAGAATAAATATTGCACCTGCTTTGTTATGGCATCGCTCCCTTGTCCCGTTGTTTTTCTCCTACTTGTCACACTTTGTTTTACTTTTATTACCTGTCTGTCATTTTTATGTTGCTGCAAAATGATTGAAGAGAGGAAAAAAAAAAAAGTGTCAACATAACATGATTAAAAGCTTTTGGGGGAAAATATATTATTGGCCTCTTGGGGTTTGTCCAAAACTAAAACCTGACTAACACATCGGGAGATGTGTCAAGACCTTTTGTAAAAATTCATTCTGCTGCCTAATGATCAATTTAAAAATAAAGCAATCAAATCTGAAAGAGATCTACTGTCTGGAGCCATCATCATCTTTGGCTCAGTCAAGAACCAGTGACATGGCCGCTGGCGAAAATACTTTTTTTTTCCCCCACTCCATCTTCCTTGGCTTTAATTAATCAGGGCCAGGCTCCTACCAAGGGGCTTATCTGGCCCCATGTCAATTTGCAGCCATCAGCTCCAACAAGCGGCTCAAAACAGCTAGACAAAAAATTATTTCCTCACTTCTGTTTTGTGCTACAGAGAGCAAATAATGTCAAGAATGTTGTCAGTGACATTTTGACATACAGGCCGGCCGCACTTACGGGCCACCTGATGCTAGCGCCGGAAAACGGCCTCATACGGCCAAGGTGCTGATTAACAGCCCCGTTGGAAAAGGCACTAAGGAATGTCTAACAATGGACTGAAATCAAAAGCGAGTCTGAACTTTTTTGAAGCATGGCTACCCTGGAGGACGCGTAGCCTCGTTCCGTCGGGTCTTTTAGGAAACCCTCGTCTGCTTTTAGCTCCCGATGCGGAGCAGATGTCACGGATCAAAGCGGAACCCGATACCAGACTGAACATTTCATTTGAGGAGATTTATCTCCCGCCGCTCATTAATTTGCCGCCGTACGTCACGGCCATGCCAGTTCCTCGCTCGCTGCCAGATGCCATTCCGCAATTTTCAACTCAAACGCTTTTCTCTGGCGCAATCCCACGTCGCGAATATCCACTAGTATGTTTCCGATTAACTCGGTTTGCGTCTAGAAGCCCCTGGTATTTATTTACACAACGTCGGATGAGAGGCGAGCGACATCTGTGAGCAATTGAGACATAAGGAGGACATGAGCTCACATTGAAGCTGCTCTCCTACTGTAGCTGACTTTTTCACGCTCCTGTTGGAGTGCGCCGAGAGGTCGCCGTAATTACGGCCTTTGGCTACTGGAGTGCTGATGTCATGGCTGTAGCCAATGTATGCTTTTGGAGGAGATGGAGATAGGCAGGCTACTCCTGTTAGTTAGAAGTCATCCATCAACTGAAATCTAATTTGACAAGTTTTCAAATTTTAGAACCCCTGAAGTTTTTCTTTACCTTGTTGAGGTTGTTGATCAAAGTTAAAGCTGATGTACCTCGTTGGCGCAACGTGCCGTCCGGGGTGACAGGCGTGGTGGAATTGTTATTAAATATTGGATTTTTTTTGGGGGGGGCGAGCTATCACTTACCGACTCCTGACAGGTCACTGATGAGAATCACAAGCATTTCCTGTCTAACGCCTGCAGGGATCCGTTTCGAGTTTATGGTTGTGGAAGAAACGCAGATCGGCCTAACTTAATTTGACGGACACTGTCAAAATATGCCATCGTAGACATGTACGATTTCATTCCGGTAATATCTGCAACTCCGGGAACATCTGCTGCCAAGCTCAGTAATTTTGAAAAAAAAAAAAAGGTTAGTCAATGTTAGCAATGAATTTGAAAAAGAAACAAAGACCAATTACTTCGGCGAATAACAAACATCCGCCGTTGTTGTTATTCATTCCATTTGTGAAATTAATTAATTTCACAAACATTCCAGATGGAAAAGTATGAATCACAACGATGTTCATTTGGCGCTATACACATTGCCGAGGCGACGAGCAGAAAGCGTTGTCGGGAGGCCTTTGGCGGGCGTGTGTAAAAAAGCCTCCGATCGTTTATCGGAAGACACGAGGGTCATTGCCTGCATAAAAGCCGCTAATGACATTAGAATCGAATCTGCCGACATACGGGGACAAAAGACACGGGAAGAGATAATATGAGTTCCAATTAGGCGTCTCTGAGACTGGGCTGTAATGAGATTGCTGAGGTATGACTTGATTACGCTGTCATATTGGTCAAAAAAATAATTGCATTTTCTGTAATCCCCACAAGGGCGCCGGGCCGGGTTCCGAGCGGGTTGAAAGCGACGCAGACATCTGACCGTTGATTTATCGCGTAGCCCCGACAAGATATCAAATCCAGCTCGGATGCTAAAAGGCGGGGAGAAAACATTTTTACAATTGAGCACAACTATGAATGGCGCTGGCGGCGCTTCAGAAGCTGATTGGGATGCTTTTGATATTTTTTTTTTATCGACACGACTTTCTCGTCGACACGTTTCCCTCGCCTCACCTGACCTCGATTTCTTGAGCACCCGCGAGGCTTGAGGTGATTACCATTGTGGGACTGTCGCTAGATTAATAATTTGACCTCCATGTTGGCTTCTTTCCCGCCACTTTTATCAGACTGAATAAAGTGGCCTTGAGAGCTGTTCAAGAATGTGCTTCACTTTTTTTTTTTTTTTTTTAAACTTTGTCAAGCTCATTGTTCAGCTCATGCAGTGCAAGTTCCAACATGGAACACCCTGTTCCGTGACAGATTTTCCAGCCATTTATTTTCGATAGCACTCATTAACGTTGCAGGCGAGCTCTTATTTTGATCCAACGCGAAGATAATCTGCCTTTGTTCATAGAGGATGACAACATTTAGAAAACATGTACTGTTGGGAGCCTGAAAGATTTGGACAAATTTGAATAAACCGTTGACCCCAATTGATGATCAACGTAATTAGTGGTTAACTAGGTAATTGATTACCAGTTGACAAATCTACTACTAATTTATTTTATGGACACGTGTGAAATACGAGTTCCCCTTTCTTACGTTTCTTAGTTTTAAATTTGTCTGACCTCCAAATTGCCTCATTTTTGGTAGCAAAGCATGTAAGCAGCTCATTCAAACAAGTCCTTTAGCATTGAGGATTAGCGTCCAATTGTGAGCCCTTTTCTCCACACATTCATTTATAGCGCCATGGAGGAACACTAGGTGACCTTCTAAAAGATGCAATGGAGCGGCGCCATGCAAATGAATGGTCCGTATCTCGCCGGCGATTATAGCGCTATCGCTCTGACAAAAGGTTGCGATGTAACTCGAGACAGCCGCTAATCCTTTAAGCTGACTCAAATTAAAAAAAAAAAAAAAAAAAAGCAAACAATGGCGGTGGAATTAAGTGCCGGCTCATCCTTATGAAGCTGCTTTTTTTTTTTTTTTTTTTTTTTGTTTTAAACAAGTGGCACCTTTTTAATATTCCAATCAACGTGCCCTTTGTTGACATTATGCGCAAACATGATCTGCCTGGTGGAGGATAAAGCGCCCTGAAGAGCCATACGTTTCAGAGTGACTTTAAAGGTCATCCTTAATATGTTTTTGATTGTTTTCTAGGAGACTGATTTTCAACTAATTTGTCCTTTTTCTCTTTTTCTTTTCTTTCCGGTGGACTCTCCTTGCATCCTTCTCGACAGGTGAGTACTTAATTGTAAAAAAAAATCTTCTTACAAAATGGACACCACATTAACAGCAGAGGCCAAAATCTATCCCATTTACAAAAAATGATTTTGTGCAGCACCAAGCTTAAGAGCACAAGGTTTTTTTTGTTCGGTTTGTCTCTGGCAGAGAGTCGTTCAGCTAACCTGGGAGATTCCAGTTAGTACAGCGTTTAACGCTCGGGTAGTTCATTAGCCAAAAGACAGATGAGTATGCCCATATTGACTTTCATTACACAGAGATACTCCCCGTTTGTTGCCATGGTAACTGATAAGTCACAAATATGCATGGATGCCTTTTTGCGGATGACTGGTCAACTCTCACTTTGGTCAATTCTGTCCATTTTCCGCCGCCTTTTTCAGTCAATAGCTGAGCAGGACGCTAATTTGTAATTCACCGCATCGGATTTCAGGCAACACGCTAACAGGCTGAGCAGTACGAGAAGCAGTCATATCTTTTTCACAACGTGAGTAAATAATGCGGGAATAAAACGTGACAGCTAGCACGGGGTCGCTTAAAGACCACCTTGCGACACCCAGTCAAACTCTCTCCTGCTTAGGACCTCGTAAATTTTACAAGCTCCCTTACTTTTTTGGTTTCAATTCCCAAATCTGGTTGCCATTAAGTTGCAGAGGCGTCTTGGATGCCGTCCAAGCCATAGGCCGCCCCCTTTTTTTCTATTTTTTTTTTTTTTTTGCCTGCCTGCCACTGTGCATTCGGGACCCCCATCTCCATGTGCCTCCATGTGCTCACCCGTCTCAGACACGGCAAATATCAAGTGGCCTGTCTGAATGTCAGGTCGGAATTTAGCAAGCTCGCCTCACGGGACTACATAAAGGTGATTTTTTTTTTTTTTTTTTTCTCTCACTTAAATTCTGCAGGAGAATTTTCTAACTGGCAGGCCCGTCAAATGCGGATGCTTTGTTGGTGTCAAATTGATTTGACTACTTCAGCTTGATTAAATTAGATCAAAAGCAGGGACGTCTTTTTTTCAATTTTTTCGATTAAGGTGATTCTTCTCGCCACTGCTTCGGCGACCTATCTGCCGGGTGACCACCAGCAGCTGCCAAACGCTGTCGTCGTTTTCAAGTTGTAATCGCGCAGGCCGCCGGCGCAGGGCTGGCACTTGCTTTTCAAGAAGCGCATCAAACGACTGGAAAGAGGGAGAGAGAATAAAGACTCGTGGAGATAAAACAGTTTTGGAATGCGGCTTGAAACACTTGCGGCTACACACTTTGGCACCCTGCCATGACAAACCAATAGTGGGATGATTAATGCAATGTTAATGCTCTGTTTGAGATGAGTCCTCTGAATGGACTGCACCCAAAATGAAATGAAGAAGTCCCCTGCCGTGCAAACTCAAGGCTCGGGGGCCAAATCCGGCCCGCTACGTAGTTTGAAGTGGCCTGCAAAAGCAAATTGTGTGCAAGATATAAAAACGTTGAGATATTGCAAACATTTTTTATTTGCTGCCTATCTTCCTTATAAAAAAGTTTGTTGCGTGCTGTGCTGTGTGCAGGTTGAAGTTACACCCCACACCAACAAAAATAAAATAAAATAAGACATGATATTTTATTGAGTAATTGCCAATGTCCAACTTGTATTATTACCCAATTTTCTCAGGACGCGTATGTGCATTGTTGGCGCTGTGTGATAGCTCTCCGCCGAGCCCCTAAATGGAGGTATGACTGTGAGGCGCGACATATCAATCAAAAGATTCATTCTCAAAGTGGAAAGCCAGAGGTATTAAGGCTAGGCCGCGGGTTCTGCACAGCCCACCATCCTTTCGCGGCTGGAGTTCAGTCCAATCAGAGAACCTGGCGGAAAGTGAGCAATGAAATTGTTTACTTGCCACCCAAACTATTTTTGCACACCTTTGCCCTATTGATCAGCTGTGAATGATTGGAAAAAAAAATACATGTAATACCTTTTTGAGCCTAGATATGCCACGATGAATGCAAACAACTAGATTGTTTCGGAGGGAAGAATGTATTTTAGTCAACTTCTGGCTTGATGTGATTTTTCAATGTGGAAAATGGAGTCTAATTTGGTGTGACTGTTGCAACATCAACTAGCTGTCTTGTGAACAAAGGCGAGCAGCCTCGTGGAATTTTATTTTTTTTTGCTCTTGCCAAAGAGTAAATGTTATGTAAAGATTATGAATCCAAGGCTCTTGATCTGAAAGCGACCTTGGTCGAATTACATTTCATTGCTAACGCCACGGGTGGATAAGTGTAGTCTTTTACTCTTATCGGCTTGTTATTATCATACAGAGGGAAAAAAAAAAAAAAATCCATCTACGTAAGGCAAGACAAAGATCATCACATATATAATCAACGCATGTATGATAAGTAAGAAAAGAACAAAAGCTAGAATAGCCCTCGGCTTTATTCGTGCAATTACATTTTTTTTAACCAGTGGGTTTGACATTTTAACGATTTAGCTTAAGCTAAATCGACTTTATTAAGGGGAGGCTTTGCACACATCTTAGTTCTTGCATAGTAAGACTCACACAAATTCATCCACTTTTTAGGTGCTGCTGTTTTGGTTATCCGACCATGCCTGATTGGGGAAGGGAGAAATACAGTCTTGAAAAAAAAAATGGAACTAGTAAGCTGAGGCATGAGTTGAATCTGATTTATTGAATGGAACATGATGTCTGGAAATGGAAAAAATGTTGAATAAATGGTTCGGGAATTGGTTATAGCAGCCAAAAACAATGTTTGACTTAGTCTAGTCATACAGTGTCCAAGTGCACGGAATGTTTCTGTACCGAAAATTGATATGAAGGCAGGCAAACATCTCCACTGCATAACGTCTATATATATATAAATATATATATTTTTTTCTTCTTCTAAAAAGTCAAGACCACTCTGGCTTCTTTGACTCCATTCATGCAGCTCGGGTTGCTTCTGGGGAAGAAGCGCCTCAAGTGCAGTCGAGTGGTGAACTTGTCGGCGGAACATCTGCCTTGGAGGCGGATTGTAAACAAACAAAACATGCAAGCTTTCTGAAGGTAGCGACTCCTCGAGGAGTTGTTTGTGGCATCCAAACGAGTGATGACTGCAAGCTTTTGGAAGATCATTCATTAAAGTTTTGAATGGGGATGTTTCTTGTTAATTAAGTGGTACTGCTACTCCCAGTACCATTAGGCAAATATTGTAACATTTATTTGTTTAGTGACCACCTGGAAACTAAAGCGTAGATATTTACCATCTGAGCATTCCATTGGAGCTACGTTTATAGGCTTTGGGAGCTGTTGCTGTTTTGGTTAGCAACATAGGTCATAATCAGAAACTTGTGTCTTTGTATTGATGAAGCAGCATCGTTTGCTAAAGAACAGAAAAATGCACAGATTAGGGTATACGCAATAATTGCCTTTGGTGAAGCAGCATATGGCTCAGGACGAAAGAAAAAAATGCACTGATAAGGATAAAGAATATACGCAAACAAGAATTGTCTTCGGATTATTTTGCTGTTTCAGTATTTCCGATCTGGCAACGCGGCGCCGCCGCATCTCCGGCGTGGGTGTCGACTTTAATTGTGCGGAGGCACTAATGGAAAACATCTGCCAGGGGGGCTGACAAACACAAATGTACAATGAGTAAAGAGGAGAGAACAGTAGGGTGCGCTTATTGTATCTCTCACCGCACGATATGATGCGGTGAATTGTTAAACGTTGAGGAAATGCTTTTATCGTCAGCTACATTTGGCCATATTAGTGGGAGAAGACATCGTTGGGGATTTTATCCATACTGATTGCTCTCGGTGAACAAACAACCAAGCGGTGTCCGTGTATTACTTAGCAACAGCATCTCCAAGCATCCCAATATGGATTCTGACTAATCCATTATCATTAATCATTTTGAAAGCGTATTTGCTTCCCGCCATTGTGGCCGCAAAAGCTCCAAATAATGTTAATGTACATTGTCAGTTGATTTAACTGGAGCCGCGTGACCTCGCGGGGGCTCTCGTCGCTCCCTGTTTTTATCGTGCGCCCTCGTGGCCTTCAGGGAGGGGAAATTAAAAAAAGAAAAAAAATCAAACTGCCGGGAGCCAACTGAGATTCCTTTGGCTTTGTTCTCGGCGCCAAGAAAGGCCGCAATCCTCTGTTGGTCTTCATTAGTGTGGAAGAAGGGAGATCTCTTTTGGCTTTCAGGGAGCATTAACGCCATCGTGCTGATGTTGAAGGTCTGCCAGCTTTGGGAGTAAGTAACAGTGGCAGACAGATGATGGAAACTCGTTAAATAATTGCATTCTACTTAGGAAGGGGTCACTTTTCATGATTCATCGTGACGGATGGACGGACGGATATTATTGCGGGCGAGGCCGCAACCTCATTTCGCTCGTGTACAAAACAATCCCTCACACGTCGGCAGCGGCTGTGATGATTTAGCCTTATAACCGATTGTGGTTTTTCATTTTGATCTAAAGCAAAATGAGCCAATTTGAAAAAAAGCAATGCTTTAATTTCATCGGGATCAGATTTTGTCCCTTTTGCCTTGAGCCGAGGCTGACGAAATGAGGCTGCCTGCCTCTGACTTTCCTCGCTCCATTTAATAGCACAATGAAGCGCTGATTACCTGCCATCTGCTCTTACGGCGGAATGAACGTCATCGTTATTATAATTGTCCGACAGATACGCCGCATTACGCGCAATGAACCCCGCCCGATGGCTTGCTTTTGATCTGCTTAATAAGTCGTCCTTTTCTCTTAAATTGAACTTATGCTGTGACTTTGTGACCGACGAAGCCAAAATATCGACTTCAAATCTCGCCTTTTGAAGCGTTCGTTCCATCCATCCTGACAATATGACGAGTTGATATATTAATGGAGGTGGACAAGAGATGAATGCAACCTCAGAACCGGGTTTCTATTCCCCCCCCCCCCCCCCCCTCTTTTTCCTGAGGCCATGCCTGTTTGTGCAATAGAAATCTTTGGGTCGAGAGAGAAAGAGTGCTCGGGCTTCCTTAATGGCTTACAGCCCGTAAACACATAAATAAACATTATAGCAAGGGATGGCGGGGGATACTTTTACGAGGGCAGGTGGTGAGAGGCTGGTTAAGTGGCGCGGAAAGCTAGTAAAACGCCAATAGTTCAGTCTTTAATCAAGTTTTGGCGGGGCGCTCAGCGGAAATCTGATTAGATGCAGACACCGGGCTGGCCGTGATGAATGCAGGCGGGGTGGGGCAAGCGGGACCCGCTTCCACTCTCCACTCACGCCCCATCCATCGCTCTCCCAAGATGCCAGCTAAGATGCTCTGCATTGATTTTTTTTGCCGACATGTGCCTGGATGAGCCATATGGCGCCGGCTATCAGTTGCGCCGCTGTCAGCCCCGGTAACAAAATCCCCTCAACAACTTAAGCAAGCAGATTGGCTACTTGGTTTGCTTCGCTCGGATTTCAACTCAAGTCATTATTTGGTGGAATTTATTAAGAATTGCCGATAAAGAACCCAAAAAACTGAGATTGAGGGCAAAAAGAGCTGAGCATGTCTTTCTACTCATTAGCCATTGGGCTAATTGTGTTAGCCACAAAATATTGACGTGATTCATTTCATCGGCTCGTCTTTTAGATGCAACGTTTTCCTGACATGGAGTTTCCGGCGATATCTGTGCTTCACTAAGCAGGCTTTGAAAATCACGCTTGTCAAGCTACTGATCTCCGTGATCTCCACGGTAACGCTTCATTGTGATGGAAAAAAGAAGGCAAGGGATAAAGCGAGACGGGCTGGCTCTTTTAGTCCACGACTAATGGGATCAAAATGGCCGACATGCGGATAATTGAGTTGGAACACGAAATCAAATTGGCCTCGTAGGCTTGTAAGTCGAATCACCGTTTATTGACCGCGCAGTGAGTAGAGCTCATCCCTCGCTTGTCCACGAAACATATGCAGCTCAAATGTAGATCTGCAGTTGCAGGGAGGGGAGGGAAGGCATGCTGGTTTTGGGTTTAGCCGCTTAGTCGTCACTGAAGCGTGTGTGTGTGTGCGTGTGTGTGTGTGGGTTGCTATTCTCTTTCATGTGCAGTGTTGTTGTTCACACACCTCGACATCCTCAACCCCTCCCACCTCCTTCCACAAGGGAGCCTGGAAACATATGTTGCAGAGTAAGGTTACATTTTAACACTTGAATAGCTTACATTCTTCAATTCCAACCTCTTCATCGTGCATTCCCGATAAAAAAAAAAAAGTATTATTTGAAATCCTGACAGCATTAATGAAATGACACAAACCTGGATTGGCTCTTCTTGTGCTTTTATTCCCCAAAGACAAAGAAGATTCACCCCAAGGTTTCCTTCAATGGAAACGTCGCCCGTCCCTCCGCTTTTGTCTGGACAGCTGCGCACTGCTGTCGTCTTTTGTGCAGCTGCTGGACGCATTTGCTCTTTACTGCCGTGTAACTAAATCTGCCGAGCGCGAGCGGGAAAGGGGAAAAAAAAAAATCCCAAATAACTGAATTATAGAGGTCCATCAGAGCTGCTTCCCTGCGGCTTCTGTAACGGCATAATTTGCTTACCGCAGCCGGCCGGCTGGCCAACCGACCGCATGCGTCATGTATGACAATGGTCAGATCCTCTTGTAAATGTGTTTTCGATTGATTTGGCGGCGGTCATGCTTTCACGCCGTACTAAAAAGCACATTTAGCCTCCAGGTGTACTTTGGGATTGTTGTTTGGAGAGAGAGCGAGGGAATCGTGTCCATATATGGCAGTTGGTAGCAGCACTGACTCTGTTTTTACGGTCCATGATGCTCTCTCTCTCCCACACCCCTCCCCCTTAATTTATGAAGCCCCTTGAGCATATGAACCCGAGACGCATCGTGTGGCGCCGGTCTTCAATCCCTCCCAATGGATTTAAGGCGCTCTTAAGGCAAGCCGGGGGGCGGGGGGCTCGGGGAAGAGTGCATAGATCTGAATCGGGTCAAGGACAGGTCTCACTGAGGTCAACACCAAATTATATAAAGTGAACTAGTTTCCTGAGCCATTAAGATTATTGATCAGCATATGGACAGCTCTGGCTAGAAATCGAAGCATTTTGTAACACCACTTTGAAGATAGTTTTTGGGAGAGCATAAAGGGAAGCAAACACAATCTCAAAGGACCTGAAAAAAATGCTTTGAGAACTGAGCCTGTATCTTTTGAGTTGACACTTTAGACACTGAAGTGACTGAAGTTGAGGAATAGGACCCTAATAGATTTCAAGTCATCTGTATGAGATTGAAAATTGCATAACCTACTTACTTCTGACATCAGCTGTACCCTTAACCTCTATTTGAACCCGGGTTCCAACTATCCCACCAGGACCAGGAATAGATTGTGGCAGTCCAGATCAAATGCATTTGTGGCCTGGATATGGCCCGAGGGCCAGAGGTTGTCTACCTCATCATCACATCCCTCAGTTGGGAGTTATTTATTAGCCATTAGGGGAGCTAAAAAAAATTGCCTTCCAGCTGTAGAAATGTTTCCTCTCTTCCTATATATGATATGTATTGGCACGTGAAATGTAGGCCCATACATCTGTTAAGAGCTTTTGTTCAGGTTTTCCATCATCTTCACCAGAAGGAGTAAAAGGTGAGTCCAAGTCGCCACAGATTTTACTGTCTGGAGAAATTTGAAGCAGTGACGCACACTGAAAAGTGACATCACCATGGCAACGGGCTTGTAGTGATCTGGCAATGTTTAGGATGTTTTTGTCTCATTCATCGTACAAATGAGAAATGTACTTACCGCATTTTCGAGGCCAAGAGGCCTTCCACTTAGACGATGTGCATGTAAAATAATAATAATAACAACATATTTTCTTACTGAAAGTTTAACTGGGGCAAGTCATGATCAACAACTTTTTAAAAGTAGTCGAATGGTAGCTCAGACAAACTAGGAGCATTGATTGAAAAGTGGCTGAATATAAACGTCATGATTTCCACTGCGGCTGAAATTGGTTGAGCTTTTTGCAGGCCAAATCCAGCGAGAAGCACACGGCAAATGCCTTGGCTTCTGTGGCGGCTTTTACCGACTCACTCGTATCCAAACCAGCTGTGAGCGCTCTGTCCAAAGCAGCGCTCCACTTGATCAAAAAGATTAGGGACCCCTGCAACCCACCTACTTTGATGTATACAGCCCTGCCGCGAGGCCGCCGCCGGAGACCTTGCTCGGCTTTAAAACACTCATTTGGGATCCTTGGCTGTTATTATCTTTTTTTTTTTCGCCATTTTCCCGCCCTCCGCGCCCACGCAGCACGAGAGGTTCTCGAAAGATGTCATCGGTGCTCCAGACCTCGCGGTTTGGCTTATTGCACATGACGAGGTCCTGCGAGGATGAAAAGCATGAGGGAGTTTCTACGTTGACGACTTGAGCAGATGACAAAAGCCGCTGAAATGAGAAATATGTCTGCGCTTCTGGATCTGCGGGAGACGCCGCATGCTTTCCTGTGCGCAAGTGTCATCTGGCGAGCCATGCGTTCATTACTGACATATTCATAAATGTCGCTGACTTAATAGACACTTTTTTGTTCACAATTCAAAAGCGCTCCCAGTTGTCCTCATAAAAGCCCAACCATGTGAAACCTTCCACTGTATTGGTGAAAGGGCTCATCCGTTACTGCTTGTAAAAACACCCAATCCAAAAAAAGAAATGCAAACTTAGCTTGTTCGTAAGCTACCATGTTAGCGCTTTTCCGTTATGATTAGCTAGCATAAATCGGGGCTTTACAACAGCAACCGAGTTCCAAACCTAAAATAGCCGAGATGCGAATACACTCCTTGCTCGAGTAAAAACAGTCATAGATATAAATAGGTCGATACAACATGTCCCCTTTAGACGATGTGCCTGGAGCTGATGCTAGGCTAAAATCCATCTGAAAAGCTGCAGTGCAGGCCAACTTGTTTGTGTTATGTTGTTTGGATTCCCCGCAGACACGTTCAGGCTGATCGACTATTCATGGGGCATTGGCTTTTTTTCCGAGCCATCTGCATGTAGGTCACACTGCTAGCTGGTAGAACAGCGACAAAGCTTCGTGGAGTTCAGCGCGACGGATGGAAAATTAGAGAAGCGCGGTCGGAAAGTTACTTCCTAAAGACCGTCTAGATGGATTTAACAAGTCTTCTGCAGTCGGGTGTTTGCCACACAGGATGTTGTTGGATTTGTCGGGAGGCTTCCAAAGGGTCTTAGGTTTTCTCGACCCCGCGTGATAACAAATGGAGGCATCGGAGCCTTCCGACTAAATTCCCACGCCCGAGTGTCACACATTAACCTCGTTATCGTTTTCCAACAGAGTCTCCCATGTCTTCCCGCTCATTCACTTTTGTCTGGTTGCCACAGAACGAGGAGACTCCCATGTTACCCCCCCAAAAGTTCTCCCTGTGAATATGCGGCGTCAGAGGTTGCTTGGGGGTCAGTCGGGAAACCTGCGGAGGGCGCCGGACATCTCTGGGAAAGCGCTATAATAGTCTCGCTCGCTCATTGCCAAGACAATGGAGGCAATTGTCATCGGAACGTCTTGCAAATAAATCATGATGCGCCTCCCTCACATGAGCTTGTAATTGCCGCTTCTGTTTTCAACTTTCGTGCTGGGCTTATGTTCATTTAGATGGCGACTAGCTCTATGAGCCAGGGTGCGGCTTATTCTACTTGTAAATGCGAAGAAGAAATAAAATACCCGGTGCATTCATTTGCGACAGCCAAATATGCTCCACTTTCTTCCGCCCAACAAGCGAAATCAGCAAGGAAAAGGACTTTTCAAAAAGGGAAACATCCCCGAGGATAAGCGTGCCCGCCAGTGCTACAAATACCTCGTTTTACTTTCATCCTCTGCGGCGTTTTCCTCTCCCGTGTAATTTATCTCGCGTTTGCAGGAGGCCGTCGACGTTACGTTTATATCCAGGACGTCCTCCGCTGGCTTTATAAAGACAATCCAGTCTTGTTCTTTTGATTTTCCTTTTGTCTTCTGCTGGAGAGTGAAACGAGCCCTTACGCAGAATTTGCGCCTGTTCCTGCTTTAATGCACGATTAGCACCTGTTCCCCCGTACAATTTTAAAACTCATAAATTAGGGTACGTGTAAGTCAAGATAACACTCGACTTATTAAATGCCACTAGGTGACAATGTCGCTCTGCCCAAAATCTTCCCGCTATTACAGGCGTCTTCTGGTTTCACTTTGGTTTAAGCCCAGCGGACTGCTTGTTACCCGACATCAACAATCGTACGGGAAAATGTCAACACTAATTGCCTGTTCGGTGACCTTTTGTATCATCGTGAGAGTACGTCTTGAACAAATGGAGTGATTTACAACCTACGTGTGGAGTGGTTCCTCTCATACAAAATAGGGATATGACAATCCCACTTCAACTAGGTTTAATAAGTCACGAGCTGCAATTATATTAGTTGTTGTTTTAATGAAGAATATTCTGTGGGTTTTATGATATTGTGTGTCTACGTGTGTTGCTCCAGCGTTTGTGTTCAAATAGCCATTGCTTGCAGAGGTATTGTGGCACAACTTTCGATGCTCATTGTTAGCCCGTCAATGGCTTTTTCAATGAAGCGTGTTAAGCTAGCACGGACATGAGGCAGTTTGTTGTTTAATGTGGAATTTCTGTTGTTTAATGTTGAAGTTTGTTGTGTATTGTTGAATTCTTTTTATTTGTTTTTCACTGTAAGCCCTTTGCTTCCATTTGGCCCTGATCACTGATGCACATAGTTTGTCCGAAAATTAGCCAAGTACGCGCCCGTGTCGACCGATGCTAATGGTTTTACAATGGTTGTTAGCCAGCTGTTTTGTGTACAGGCGCAAAAAAAATTGGCTAACGTGTCAATAGGATACACCGTGGGGGATGAGCAAAAGGCTGTGAAAGCACTTTTACTCCTCAAGCCCAAAAGCAAAAAAAAAAAAAAGACCACACAACACCAGTGTGCACATTTGTTTTGTCTTTGTAAGCAATCCTACTGGATGTGAGTCATTTCTCTCCAAAAGTGGACTGTAACAAATTCCTTTAAGGTTCAGCTGTAAGCCATCTAAAAATAAAGAGCAAGACAAAAGATTCTGGAATGGAGCAGAAACAGATGGCAGCAGCCAGCCAGTCTGCAGCCTTACTTTGTAGTAAAAAGATTTTGAAAAAAGATCACCTGCTATTTCAAAATGGAATTTTTGAACCACACTGAAAAGGAAAATATTAACCAGAGTGTCCAATGTTTGCCATCACATCTTTGACAAGGCATCTGGCTGGGAATATGCTTTTTATCTGATGCGGGCTGGGGAGCAACAGACGAGCCTCCTCCTGATAATTCTGCCCAACATGAGCAATGACGAACTGTCAACGTGTCAATGCGCGCCCTATCCATCTTTTCCCGACAAGGCCGTCGCAGATGGGCGAGTCGCGATGCTGCCCGTCGCGGCGTCCGCTCTGTGGAATTGATGTTGTTTGTACACAGTCGACTTCTCTCTGCTTAATGGCTGATTAAGTCGACACAAACGAGAGCGCCCGTGACTGATGAGGCCGACCGCGCTGCGCCGTGCCAACAATGTTGGGAATAGGAAAAAGCTAGCTAGCGCAATTTGTTCCATCCATCCATCCATCCGACGTAAGATTACGTCATCTTTGCTGGCAGCGAGGTTGTAGACTCATTTTAATTCTAAGGACCAGTATAAACTCTAAATCACAAAAGGTCAAAATATTCTGTAAAATGTTCAAATCCTGAGTCACAGCCAAATAAGCGCTTCCCGACTTGTTTAACAGTATCAGCGGGCTTCTATTAAACGCGTTCCATATCTGACCCATGTTAAGCTCATGTAAATCCCAAAACACCAAGAATGACTTTGATGTTAAAAGGCTACAATTGAGCCGGTGAACCTTTGATACCTAGCCTCGCATTCCTTGTGTTATTCCCAAAAATCCGCAGGGGAGTGTTTTTTTTTCCTTTTCCACTCGGTTCCTCTGCCAAGTGCCACTGAACGCCAACCCATCGCAAAAAAATCTTGCAAATCCGTAGTCTGCTTCAAAGGTGCACTCATTTTTTGGTGGGGGGTAATATTTGCAGTCGGGAGGATATTAAACGCGTTGGCTTGGCGCATTCCGCTCAGCAGAAACAACAGATGAGGGTGATAAGTTCAAGTCGGACGTAGATGAAAACAACTTTTGCTTTTTATGGGGCGGCTTTTTGTTTTTTTGGCCTCACGCCCCAGATAAGTTTGGTTTGTACCTCATCAAGCGTGTGATTGTGCCTGGCTTTCCAAGCGTTTGTTCATCGCGGACTCTCGCTAAGCTCTTAAACGCAAGCTGCCCTGTTCTGTCTAAACAGATTGAAATAGTGCGGTTAAAAGATAGCAAATGATTCCACCCTTGGAATCTAGTCCCATTGGGAAATCCTGTTGGTTTGGTTGGTGGGAAAAACCTTCAGGGTGCTCTCAAAATAACCTTTTGAGGGTTTTCAAAGAGTAAAAATACACAAAACCTTCCCCCCTGCAGCACCTTCGAGTGTTGGTAAATTTACTGAGCCATCTGAAATTTCTATCATGAGCCAACCCACAAAAAAATGTAATTACACAAATCTGAAAAGACACAGGATATTTTGAGCGACATTTTGGTTGGTCCTGCACGGTGGTCATGTTTGATGAGCCTCCAAAAAGTGCAAGATGGTTGCTTGTAAGTGCAATATAGCGTTCTTGGTTGACACTCAATCTGAAACAAAAGCACTCTAGAGTGTACTTGGAAAAAAGTGCAATATGCGCATCAATAGAAGGGCTAGCCAAGCTCGCTTTGAATGAAACTAGCGCCTTCCATGAGACTTTGCTGTAAAAACCTACTTATTAAATGTGATCCGTGAACGTTAAGAAAATGCTTGAAAAGGCGTCAAGTGCGCAGTGGGGATATAAGTGGCTGAGATTTGATGCTAATCACTTGAATATTGTGGGGGGGGAAAAACAGGCTGATTTCTGAATGAGGTGGAAAAATCGAGCCATACTGTAACTAGTCCTGACCTAGATTATGCTGAGTTTAATATTGCTGCTGTGAATTAAAAAGGAAAACAAAGATATTTTCTCCAGTGAGGTTAGCTGGTCGTACTTAGCAACGGTAGCTAAAGGAAAAGGTCAACTCCCTTGTAGTCTGAGCTATGGGACATGCTAGGTGCTTCACAATGACGCTAGCTTAATGGTGATTAATGACTTCACCTGGCGGGACACCCAAAGGCTAAAGGAAATCAGTCGCCAGTAAACTCAGCGGCAGTTCATGAAAAAGCCCAAAGCTTTTCATCAAGCTCCCGTCATGGATTTGTTCTTTACGTGTTGCCACTGCAAAGTCGCCTAATGGAAAGACCGGAAAAACAGTCGCGTTGAATCACGGGCCAGTTTTCCGCCTCATCTCCGGGGAGCCGTTGGCCTAAGTAAATGGCTAACCGGTGCGCTAGCACTTACGGCTTTGGCTACTCTGTCATTTAAAGTACATCTGCGCGGCAAGGCGAACCCAATTACAGCTCTTTTACATCCTTTCCGACGAGTGTCCAAGGATAGCAATTTCACTAACGCACTTCAATTTTTTTTTTTTTTCCATGTGTGGCTTCTTCTCTTCTCCCTCCTTGCTGTATACAGGTAAGATATCTTTTCAAATGATACCTTTAAAATATTAACTCGCAGTTTGCTCTCAAAGTGCAATTTGAGCCGTCGTTTTGCTTTGACATTTTTTGCCCACTCCAGGAAGTACAAAACGTAGGTAGGTGCAAAAAACAAGACCAATATATCCCAGATTTTTATTCAAGGTTATGATTTGGATGTGTTGGACCTCGCCAGGAGTTATAAGTCTGTTTGTGACTCGCC
The DNA here is from genome assembly GCF_059516105.1 of Syngnathus floridae. Lineage (NCBI taxonomy): Eukaryota > Metazoa > Chordata > Actinopteri > Syngnathiformes > Syngnathidae > Syngnathus > Syngnathus floridae. The sequence continues at coordinate 7,222,797 of NC_142427.1, read as the reverse complement.
TCGACCCACTTGTTTGTCCTCCTTTTCGCCGAGTCTCACAAGGTTAGATTGAAATGCAGGTGAGGTCTTTCTTCTTTCGAGGCAGAGGATTCATTGTCTCCGGTCGAGCGGCTCGTCGGTATTCGCGGAAGGGGGTCGAGACCGCCGTCGCCGGCGTAATAATCCGAAAGGCTTATTGCATTGTCCTCGTCCGTCCTCCACCCCTGATCCATAAATCATACATGCGACTCTATCGCTTTGCCGTAGCTGTTGTTTTTTATTTTTTTAACAAGCATGCCGTTGCAGTCCATGAAACGAAGGAAAGTGGTGACTTTGTGGCAGGCAGGGCAGGTTAGAGGAAATTCAGACATCAAGCCATTTCCACTTCTTTGGCGGGAAGTATCCGCCATTCATTCCGCAGATGTCGGAAGCGCCTTAGATTGAATTATGTGTGACTTGATACGTTACATTCCATCTCCGGCCTCACATATATATTTGATATGAGGAAGAACTAAATTCTGGAGACGGTGAGGTCGACGCTGCGCTGCCATAAATATTCCAAGCGTGAAAAATCAACCAGCATACCTGACCTAGTGTGCTTGTCACAAGAGGTTTGCAAAACAGCTGCTTGACGTGCCACACGGTCATTAGTAGAGGAAGGCATTCGTTGGTAGATCTCCACCCGGGGGCCCGAGCACGTCGGCCTCGCACGCACGCCGGCGAGCTCAACATCCGTTATTGCACACCGGAGGGGAGAGGAGTTTTACGCCGATCCAGCGTCAGCATTTTTGGAGCTTAATAGCTCAGGTGTTTGGAAAGCGGGTCTCAAAGTGCACGTTTTGACGAAGAGGAACGAGCGCTGTTAAAGAATATTCTGTGGACTTTGATTATTGTGTTGTGTTGTATCTGGAAGGAGATTCTTGATTTCAAGGGATATATCATCATCGTGCGTCGGCCGTCTGGAGGACACCCAACTTGATCAAAATTAAAATCTCAATTGTGGAAAACCTATATTTTGCTTAGTTTGATGTTAGCTTACTAGCTAATCCAAACAAATGTTTACTGCTAATTTATGAACGATTACCGTATTTTCCGCACTATAAAGCGCACCGGATTATAAGGCGCACCTTCAATGAATGGCCCATTTTAAAACTTTGTCCATATATAAGGCACACCGGATTATAAGGCGCACCTTCAATGAATGGCCCATTTTAAAACTTTGTCCATATTTAAGATATATACATTTGGCCCGCGTGCCGGACTTTGGACACGCCTGCTGTGGTGGCTCAATATTGGTCCATATATAAGGCGCACCTGATTATAAGTCGGCTTTTGAAGAAATTGGAGGTTTTTAGGTGCGCCTTATAGTGCGGAAAATACGGTGTACAGTTTTCGTCGGGCCTTCAGTCCTGCAAAATGCATGAAAATGGCTTGTCTCTTTTGTTTCTTTTCAAGCGACCACTATCACAATGCTAAGATCAGAAGGTGTTTGTATGCCCTTGAAAAATTGATGACACAAACCGCAAGAAGGAATCTATTCACAGAGCGAGTGCGGGAGGATTTGTTGCCCTCCTCGGGAATGATTTTTAGCCAGGTAGGTAGCGGGATAAATTTAGCTTTGTAGGGGGAAATCTCGGTGATTCACAGTGTAAAGTAGCAGCGGCAGCGGCGATGCTTTGTTTGTCACGGCTTCCCGCATGAGGTAATCGGGCCCAGTTGATCTCCCTTCATAAATCTTAAATAAATCATTTTTGTTTATGCATACAAGCCCCTTTTTTTCCTCACCCCTCTGAGTTTTATTGACGCAGCTTGTGGATAGCTGCCTTTGTTGCAAGGTTGAATTTGGCATGCAGATGAAAAAAAAGAATCAGTCTTGAGCTCTGGAAAAGGTCAGCGAGTGTTTTGATGTTTGACAGCAATGTGTGCGAATAACCCCTACCTGTCCTCGGTGAGCTTCTCTCTCACGCATTTCTGTAGTCATAAATATGCAGCTCAAGACACCGTGGAAGATCAAACTTCAAATAACACAAGGAAGAAAAAAAAGTGTTATTTTTAGTTATATGTGTATGGGAATGAAAAGGCAATATAAGTTCAGTATGCCTCTATAACAAATTTAGTTATATGAAACTCTGTCAAGGGATTTATTTAGCATTTTTTACATTATTTTTCCATATGGCCCTGAAATAAGTTTTTATTTAGGGTTGCCTTAGGCTACGATTATTAAAACGGCTTTAAATGAAGCACTCAATCTTGAGTTCAAATGACAAAAGTGTTTTAATTGGTATGGTAGGTGCAATTTATTTGTTCGAGGTGCGTTGCGTTAGCTTCCTGCGTTAACAGGTGACTGGCGAGCTGCCATATTGTTGGCTGCGTTTGTGAAACGTGCGATGTTCTTCACGCTTTAATGAGCACTTCTTTTGCTTTGACTTTTCCTCTGTTCTTTGTCTGCACTCACTTTCTTTTTTCCCTCCTCTTTACTTCCCCGTCCCAGTTTTGGAGCAGAAGGTGGTGCCAAGCTCCAACAATGCTTTAATAAAAGGGATAGTTTGAGGCGCATGGGGAGAAGTGCATAAAGCTTCTTTTTTTGGGAGTTTTTTTTTTTTGGGGACACCCCCACCGTTCTTCCCCCGGCTCGTTTGTCGCGCCTCGTTTGTTTTGTGGTGAGAGAGAGTTCACAGCTTTCACAGAAGCGCAGGATGTGAGGCGATAGTTAGTTTGCGTCGCGTTCTGGCTGCCGTTTGATATCGCTGGTGAGATTTAACAATGACCTTCTCGCTGGTGTGTGGCCTCAACGCGACTGATGGGAGATAAATGCGCTAAAATTATCCTTGGACGTCAAGCGTGTTTTGGTTTGTTAAAACTTTAGCATTGATATTTCCATCCCAAGGGAATGCCTTTGAAAAGGTGACCGTGTGTTAGGAATAATACACAGGTATGACATTTGATAATATTTGATCTCTTCTGTTCAGATGTTTTGCTTATATTGAACCTGTTTTTGTCCAAGGGCAACGTGGTCCCATAATAGTCGACAAAAGCTATTAAGGCCTTTTAGGGACTCCGAGTTCCTAGTGAGTGATGTCATCAATTATATGGAAGGGAAGTGCCGCTGCTTTCAACTATCTGCGGCCATATTGTCATTCTGCACGTGTAGTGTCGTCATCGCCAAGGAAACGGGGAAATCTGTTGATGACATTTATGGGGATTATTTGTCGTGTTTGTGTGTGTCTGTGTGTGTGTGTGAGAGAGAGAGATGACAAATGGCGTCTAATTGTCTCAGTAACTCACCTCACCTCACCGGAGCACCTGGCATGGCAACGGTGAACCAAAACAATTCATCACCAGGGGAATTTAGGACTTGATAGCAAGGCTTTTCAAATTGTTCATGCGTGGTTAACTAAAGTCAGCTGTTATTTGCCCACGTTCGAGTCGAGACGTTGATCCGGCAGTTAACAAATCAAACTTGTCGACTTAAAATCCAGATAAGGTTTTCTTGCAAAAGTGATATTCTCTCTCTTGCTTGTCATCATTCAGTCGCGACAAGTCTGCTGCAAGTTTGTGAGAGGATTAAGTTGTGTTTCTAAAGGGCCCGTCAGTCTCGGATCTTAAAAGCAGGCGTAAGCCAGACATAAAAAAAAAAATATAAACGAATTCTTGCATTGTTTTATTATTATATTATAAATTATTATATATTATCTACCGTATTTCCGGACTATAAGGCGCACCTAAAAACCTAAGATTTTCTCAAAAGCCGCCTTATAGTCCGGTGCGTTTTATATATGGACCAAATTCCTAAATTTAAACTGGCCCGAAGCATTGTGTCATGAAATCAATCATAAGTGGCCCGCTGAAGACTATGAATCATGAATCAAAAAGACTATGGATCATTATTTTGTGATTATAAAGTAATTTATTGCATCTGAAGTTGAAATAAAAAAGATAAAATGGAGAATGATTTGAGTTGGATTAAAAATCTGACATGACGCATTAATAGTGCGCCTTATAGTCCAGTGCGGCTTATATAAGGACAAAGTTTTAAAATGGGCCATTCATTGAAGGTGCGCCTTATAGTCCGGTGCGCCTTATAGTCCGGAAAATACGCTATATATGGTTTTGGGACCTCATTTTAGTTAGCAGCTCTTTTTTGCACTGCTCCGGCAAATGCTAGCAGAAAGCGAAATGCCAAGCATCCTGGTGAGGCATAACTTCTGAAAAACAGAGAAACAAACAAAATAAAAGCTATATTGTACCTGGTTTCCCTCATGATAACCTCGCCGGCTCTCAGACGTATAACCAGCGTGACAACACGAAGCCCATTTCCTTTTCAATTGTTTTCTCAGTGCACCAAAAGAAAGGCGGCAGATTGCGTCGGCCCGCCACTCGTTCACCTTAGGAACCTGAGCTGCACTCGCTTGCTCGGCTTGGAAAATAGATGTTTAACATAGCTAAGGGCGGTTGGGCATTTTGAAACCCCTGCAGAAGGTGGCAGATAACCAGAAAGTGACGCAAGTGCTGAAAAGATGAAGTTTGCCGAGCCACAGGTAGTGACATTTTCAAACATTTCAGAATAAAAATAACCACAGCCTGCTGGGTCCTTCACATTTTTTTTTTCGCTTTTTGGAAAAGTAATGGCAGACTTTAAGTGGCTCTTGATGGAGATGACATAAGAAAGCAACATTTGCGGAAAGGTGGAAACGTGCCTGATGTATGAAGCTTCAAAGCGCCTCCTGACCTTGGATCCATTCATTCCATATGACGCCAATTTCATAAGCCGTTAGTGTCTGTAAAAAAATGGAGCGAGAGCCGTTTAGCTGAGTCACCGACCTGCCGCCATGCTTTGCTGGTCTTTTATGGTCTTCGTCTGCTGTGTATCACGCTGAGTTGGTTGGAGTGACCTTATTTAGGAAGAAACAGCTAAGAGTCGGATTCAATAATAATTTTGTTAAATTGATAGCATCACGAAAAATATCAGAGCGTAATATACGAGCGGTTTGTTAGCAAGATCTACATGACTGAATCATGAATAAATAACATTAGAAATCTTTTTTTCTTTTCGCCGCACTTTGATTCAAGCGCTCGGGGAAAACACACTTAAACCCATTCTAATTGGAGTCATGTATCACAGCATCATTCATGAACACAATTAAAGGTGCCATTGTTTACTTTTGTTGGCACACCATCCAGGGATTTGATGTTCTTTCCAATCGTGGCGTATCCGGAACGATTAACATCAAATGTAACGCTTGGGTATTTGTGGCAGAAAAGAAATTTGATGTATTCAAGGCGCACCTTGACACACGCGGAGGCTTAGTTGTCATGGTAACGCCCAGATACTCAGGCAGGTTAAATAACTACGTGTTGAGCTAAAAATAAGAGCTGGAAAGTAGTTGCCTGAGCAGGTTCGATGAAGGGTGGCCGGATTTGATATGATAGACGGCGGGCAGGCAACACGTGTTCTTCATAAACTCATGAGACGGACTGGACGCTTGCCAAAACGCGTTGAGAGTGTCTTTGGTTTTTACAAGGGAGGTGATGATGACTAAGTGATGTCCAGTTTGTGTCCTCCAAGACCTTTTGGCTCACTTTGAGTGTGCGGCCCCGTCCGACTTCTGCGTCCTTTGCCACTCTCGCCATTAACATTATTTGTTTTCTTCGTCTGGAATTTGTTCAGTTTAGAAATGTAATTCACTGACTTCATAGTTTGCAGAGTTGAAAAATTTAATTATGTGATTTATTTACCGTATTTTCCGGACTATAAGGTGCACCTAAAAACCTAAAATTTTCTTAAAAGCCGACAGATAGTCCGTTGTGCCTTATATATGAACCAAATTCCTAATTATATTGTTATAATTATAATATTTATATTTATAATATTTAAACTGGCCTGAAGCATTGTGTCATGAAATCAATCATAAGTGGCCCGCTGAAGACTGAATCATGAATCAAAAAGACTATGGATCATTATTTTGTGATTATAAAGTAACAGTAATTAAATAAACAAGTAATTATAAAGTAAAGTCTGACATGATGCATTAATGGTGTGCCTTATAGTCCGGTCTGACTTATATAAGGACAAAGTTTTAAAATGGGCCATTTATTGAAGGTGCGCCTTATAGTCCGGTGCGCCTTATAGTCTGGAAAATACGGTACTCAAGTGTAGGTCAAAAACAAAATATATATATTATACCATTCACACTTTTCTGATCTTTACCGGTTTCACTTGACAGAATACACGTTGATGCTCCCTCCTGCGGTTCGCCGTGCCTCCTGCTGATAGATATATGTCGAACATTAAAAGCCCCCCCCCTCTGAGCTTTTCTCGGCTGGCAAAGGAACTCTTAAGTGGGTCACTATCAGCCATTGGTTCCAGACGTGGCGCTTCAGCTGGACACAGTCCATTTGGCAAATGAAATTGTGTCGAGGCACAAGCGTACGTCTCGCCAGCCCGTCGGAGCACATCCAACACTAATTGCATCGTTTTATTTAAGAGGAAGTGATCATCAGCGTCCTGGCTGGGTGTTGAAATCTCACCCGAGTGGAACTATTGACAACCATTTCCCGAATAACATGAGGCAAAAAAATAGTCAACACCTTTGACGGGTGCGTTTGTCGTTGATACAAAGGCCGACATGTTTTAAGAAATATGTAACATAGATGAAATGGCTTGTTTAGTGAGCATACAAAATAGCGAGCGCGGCGTTAACCACAAAGCATGCAATCGTTTAAAAGCCAAAGTTTGAAAATGAGCCACATGCTGCTTCACAAAGACATTACCTGCTCCACAGCCCCTTAGATGTTTATGAAAGGCACTTTGCAAACGTGACTCAAATGTAAGGAAGTAAGTTGCACACTTGAGTAAACATCCATATCGCACAGCCACCTACACTGAATTAGCAGTAATTACGAGTCGGCATCAATACCCGAGGCTGTCAAGGCAAACAAATGCGCCGTATCGACTGACCCACTGGGGCTCCACCTCTTGCGTGCTTTTATTGTTTTCTTTGGGAATATGGAAACAAATAATCACTCTTCCTCCATCGGTGACAGCCTGGAGATGGGACGCTCACATTTGGAAGCAAATCGTAGCCACTTAGGTAATTAGGGCAACTGGCAAAAAAAAAAAAGGTTGGAACAGTTTCAGGAGGTAATCAACATTGAATTGAAGACTGGAAATTAAATGTTTCCACAACCTTGCTAATTTTTTTTGTGAATCATGAGATTAAAACTGACAAATTTGGTGGGAAAACTGAGGAAAGCTAAAATCACCTTTGTACATCTTGCCTAGAATAATTGGCTAATATTTAGGCCCAAAACCTTTTCAAACCTAAAGCCGAGGACCATCGAGAACCTCAACTCGCACTTTTGAAGAAGACAATTGTTTTTTTGTGCCATTTTTGAAGTTCAGCCAATTTACAGGTCAGTGGCAAGGCAGAGAGAAAAATAAGTGTCGTGCCCTAAAAACCCTCAAACACATTAGAGTACCTCAAATAGCTTCAAAGTGCACTTTTGGTGGGAGAAAGGATTATTTTAATTTTGGGCCTCTTTCAGGTCTGCCTAAAAACAGCCAATCCGTCCACATTCATCAGCAATTTTGTGCCAAACCTGTGAATCGGTAAAGCCAGTGGAAACAATTTTAATGAGGTGATCCTTTCATTGTAAGAAAAATGACAAACAGCGATTCCCAGAGAACCTTCTCAGCGCCTGGTGCTGGAGCTCTAATAACTTGGATTTATATAGCGCCTTTCAAGGATGCACGCCTACATGGATTAGCGTGCCACACGCATCAATTCAATAGCAACCTTCATTGAAGCGCTAAATCTTGCAACCACCTGAAGTCGACTTGACATTCACGTATCCCCTCCTCGGAACGGCAAAATAATATCGTTTGCTGACTCTAATAAGCGCTCGCAGGTTCGCTATTTATTTCTTCGGGAGCCGAGGAAACTGCAACGGCGGCGCATTCATCTTTTTCAGCCGCGGCTAATAAGATGTAGTGAAACCTCCGGTGCGGAAACGACGGCGGATGTTATCAGCACACCGCACAAACACCTCTCCGGTCCTGTAAGAGTGTTGAATTATATGGTGGATGCAAGATGGAGAATTGGAGGGAGGACCCATTCCTCTATCTTGGAATGTGAACTCTTGCAGCTGCCACAGGTTACTGAGGTTCACGTGAACATGCTCCCAAAGATGTTCCTAATTCCCTCCCCTGTTGTTTATGCTCATAGAGGTCAGCGGTGAATTTAGCAACCATTATGAAGATGACTCATTAGCATTTTGACACCATTGACAAAAATATGAATACAGGTCAATCCGTTTAAGATGTTACGATGAATCGATCGTTTTTGTACGATTTTTGAGGCTCTGCTTTTGTATTTGCCAAATCCGACAAAAGTACGGTAATTTATATCGGTATCTCTTAAGATACTCTCCTGGTGGAGCTTCATCTGATAACGCCGGCGTATTACCATAACGTTGCTTGAATCAGAAACATGAAGTTGGCAAAAAAAAAAAAAAAAAAGCTCCTGTGAAACGAAGAGGCTGGGAAATGCCGGAGGTGTGTTGCGTTTGTGTGCCTTTCACCCGGTGGCGTTTATTTTTCATAGTGGGCGAGATGGCTTTTGTTTCCTGCTGGCTATGCGTTTATTTGCACGAGTCCACCAAGGCTTCGTAGTCACTCTTTGCCTCCTTCCGTATTTGTCTTGGCCTGGACCTGCCCTCTTTCACCAGGGCTGGAGTTACAATCAGGCCAACTTGGGCAATTGCAAATATGATAAGGGACAAAAAAATTGCTGTACGGTTCCAGAAAAATAAAATCTTACTGACTGTGATGGCTATATTCTGTTTCCTACTTCCCCTGCCAACTGAATATTTGTTTTGATAGCCCATCTCCACACGCGTGTACATTTTTCTACCTTTAATGGTTGCAGAGCGAAGAAAGTGCTAAGTCATTGCAGAAGGCGGCAAAGTGTATTTCTCCTGAACGCTCGTTATGGCGGCTGCAGCTCGAACGCTGACTCAGCACCTTTCCTGACAACATAAGTGCATTCTTTACCATTTGGACATTAACTCATTGTCAGGGAACTAAAAAAATGAGCTTTTTTTTAAATGAGAACACAAGGCTCCAATGCGAATATTTGCAGAACGATCTCTCAGCAAAAGCGCCGTTGTCCTTGCTAAATTAAAGCAATCGTGACCTGAACAATGAGGCGCTCTTTAGTGTTTTTCCCCACATTTATTTGGTTTCGTGACAAGCGACAAATGACTCCACAGTAGTCGATATCTGCAAATTCCTTATCTTCCCTTCCTCTTTTGTCCACTGTTGACTTTTCCAGACGTAGGGAAAGGAGCTGTCAACGGTCAAAAGCCTTCAGCCTGAGTCGTGGCTCTCATCATTCAGCTATGCGCCATTTGCATAAGCAAAATGTGCCAGAGAAAGCCCAGTCTGCATTAACAATCTTGAGATGGAACATGGCATTCCCTGGCAGGACGGAGGGAAAAGGAAAAAAAAAAAATAAACTCAATCCAATCCATCACTCACTCGAGTCGTTTGAATTTGAATTTGGTCAAGCGTGAAACATTAATATTTTTCTAAGAAGCTAAGAGCTGCTTTTGCCGTTGTTGCAAGGAAAAATTTCCCGTCACTGCTAGTCAGCGCTCATAATGGTGCCTTGAGATACCAAGAGTTTTTCTGTTTCCGTTTACCATCAAACTAACCATGAAATAAATCAAATTGGGTATTTCAAACAACCACTTATTACAGTTTCAACGCTCACAAACATCTTAGCTTCTGCAAAACCATTTTCACATTTCTTCGTCCCAACTTGTCTAGTGTCAAGTCTGATTTTATTTTTTTCCCTCGCCAAAACAAACACATATTTGCTTGCGAGAGGATGACAAATAATCTGTTGCCGCTCTTTTTAATCACCATTTAAATCATCTCCCCGGCTGCCGCGATCCGCCGCTGCGGTCCTGTCGTTTTCCCTTTTTTTTTTTGTGCGGCCTATCCCGTTTGCAGTTTGCGCCTTCGCGGTCGTACATCACTTTTATGGCGCCCGCGTTGTCTGATAAGCTACCCGGCGCGTTGCCATGACAACGTCACATTAGGGGTTTGACGGAGGGTTACACCTGCAGCCTCGCTCCAACTGACGGCCATGAGGCTGCAGGACAAATAAGTCCTTCTTCAGCACTGCATGTTGAATAAAAGTGCAAGATGGCATTCATGGGTCGTCATAAAGATGCTTGATGACATTTTTCCTCCACGTCTATATTTTATCTCACTGGGCTATATTATTATTTTCTAGATCATTAATACCCCTGCCAGGCAGGCTATCAGTCCTTTTCATTAATTTGCTTGTGTGTGACTTGCTGGCAATAGTTTTGTAATTATGGACTGCTACCTTGACTTCATTCCGTGACCTCAAGACCTCACAACTCACCGGCTTGTAAGATTTGCTATATGACAATCTTTAATGAGAGATTTCAGCAAGTTAGAAAATGGCCCATTCAGGTTGCAGTTCAAAAAACAAATTAAAGCCTTGGTTGGAGTTTTTATCTTGAAAGTTTGTAAAGCAGCATGTGGCTCATCTGTTCAAACGAGCATCTTGGACGGACGGCCATGTGTTTGTCATATTGACACACCAAGGATTTACATTGTTTCCAAGCCTGATGGACAGAGACTTGGGAAGAGCCCGTGTCCAACTCAGCACTTACGATGGCCGAAGAAGCAGAAAGCCAGATGGCGCATTGTGGAAGAGTGCCTGGGAGACCCATTTGACCAGCGTCTTGTGTTTCTTCTTCTTCCCCGGACAAAAAGCTGCACAGGAGATAAAGCCAGGCCGAGGGGTCGACGAGTTGACGTACTGCCGATTCACCCGGACGACATCAGTTTTAGCCACAGGAATGCGGCCAAACTGGAAGATGCCTCGGGGGCTTTTGTTTGCGTAAATAAGCGTGACGTGTCGACGGGTACGACACCAAAGATAAACGAACAGCAAGTAGACGTTGAAACGATTCTGCTAGCGTCTACCGGTCGTCGGGCGACTGCGGGTGCTTTATGTTCACATCACGTCAACCAGTTTGGCTAGCTTAGCTTCTTTTACGCAGAACCAGTCTGGACAACCGCACCAAAACTGTTGAGAAACCATTTGGATCTTCGTCTGTGGTGCCCCCCCAACAACAGCTACTAGCATACTTCGCCCTCCCACGCCACCAAGCTGCTCCTCAGATATGTGTAAGCGTGGAAAACATATGCCCGTGTCATCGGCTCTTTGCCAAGCAGCTTCTTTGTTACACCTCGTAAATACTCGGTGAGAACGAGGTTGCGGTTTACGTGGCAAAACGTAAGCGCGACACCTTCGGCAGGCCTGTAAATCCCCGCTAATAATCACATCGAGTTTATTTTGAAACGCTCCGCTTCCTCAGTACTAAACCTGTGCTGATGAAATGAAGTCTTTTCATTTATCGTTTGGCCAATTTGATGTTATGCTCTTCATCACACGAAAGTATTGAAAAAAAATAATAGACCCGATCAATAAGTCATCATCGGAACATGATAGCTTTAGTCCGCAAACAGGAGTTCATTTTTCACGCCGCTAAATGTGTCTTGTTTGTAAATACAGAGAAAAATCTTTCTTTTAAAATGTCAAAACTTTTTATGTATGAGCATAGGAATGTATTAATTATGCTAATACAGATCCCACCCACTATTTATTTCCAACTAATGTTCTAGGCCCAACTTTTCAAACCCAACCACCTTTTTTTCCCCAGTTTCACAAACTTCAGGATGTATTACTTTTTGGACAAGCCTTTTCAATAATCCATCACTGCCTCTTTTAAAAGAAGCACTTTCCTTATGTAAATTTCATGTCTCGGAATTTGAGAATATTCAAGATTGACTGTCCTAATTGGGAATTTTTATACATGGCGTGTCAATTCAACAATCCCAGGCATTGCATAACTGTCCTGTCTACCAATGACTTCACTGAAAATGACAGTATTGCGCGGTCGATCAGTTAGCATGCTAGGTATCACCATGTTGGTGGCTCTACCCCATCACCCATCTACCGGTCGCAGGTCCATGCATCATCTTTTTCCGCCAGTATTCCGGATGTTACAACTTGTCCTCCAGCCACTCTGTGACGAGAAGTCTTGTTTTACAACAGGCAACTTCCCTTTAGGGCTTGTCTGTTTTTGACAAAGTACCTCCGCTGGTATTTGCCCGAGGTTGTCTCTCACTTGGATATAGTTGTCAGGCCATTAGTCACAACATATAAAAGCTTCCCCGGTTTGGTCAGAAGCTTCGGACAGCTTCTTTTAGTGAATGGAAATTCATGGTCCCAACTTTTTCCTTGTTTAGAGTTCTTGGATCGCTCGCCCATCCAAGTAGGTTAACATCTAGGCTCTGATCGAATTGGGTATTCGTATGTCCACGTAAGAAAAACAATTGAAGGACTCTTCCTGGATTATTCAGATTTATAAAACAATTGTCTGTGGCCCACATACAGATTAGGCAAACCATTGTGTGTTTTGGTCCCAAAATAAAAAGGCACATTCAAAGAAAGTGGCACATACAAATACATGCAAAAAAGCTTTAATATCATTCTCAAGAGAGGATGAAGGAACAGAGGAGGATATGAGCGGAAGCGAGAACAAAACCACCCACAGATAAATGTTATAATGACAAAATAAATCTCTTCATTCAACTGGAAGAAGGCTGGTCAGTGATCCGGTCCAACACACGTGTAGGAAGATACAATGACTGGCGTGTCGCTGATAGCGCCGCGTGCACGGGCTATTGTCCCAAAATCTAAAAATGGTGGACTCTGCTACTTGTCAACTCGGCTGGGATTGGCTACTTGCTACCCTAACGAAGACAAGACTTCTGGAGAACTGATTATTTGTATGTCCATCCCTGGACAAGGATATGAAACCAGTTTTGTCACCAGCCATTATACCTTGTGCGATATGGCTTAGTAATGATCCATACACGGAAAGAGCCGAGCTTCTCCGTAATGGATCTGTGTATCTATTTCAGGCACCGTTGGCCACGTCCCCCCTGTTTATCATTGAAGCCGGCCGGTCGGCTACATTTGGGTGTGAAAACGCCGACTCAATCACCTGCGCCGGAGACGGCGGCGCTGTCACGGCTGGCTGCCGATCCGTCTATGGAAATGTGCCAATGCTGCATTGGTTGTTTGCCTGTCTGACACAGCGGCTCCCTCCAGCGTCATTCATATTCATGAGCGAGACCTTGGATCGCTCCCGGGACTCGTCTCTGTCGACTCGGGCTCCCTTCCTGCACTTCAACTCGTGACAAGATGACATCTCGCCCTCTATCCCCCCGGTGATACGAACACCCACTCAGACAATTCCAGAAATATAATCAACATGTCCACAAATGTATTTTGGAGAAGGCCATATCTACTGCATACCGCAGGGTTGCTGTAAACCCGGGATTATGCACTCTTGCAAACATCTCAGTTTGGTTTTCCTCTTCACATCCCCAAATTTGTCACACAGATCGGTCAGAACGAGAATCTTCTGTACTTCCGTCTGAGTTTTTAGGAGATGACAAACTAAGGGCTAGTCCGCTATTCGCGCTAATGGCAAAAGGGAGGCTCTGTCTGATTTGTCCGCCCCCCCCTACTGGCAACAGAACAGTCCTGCGGGTTTGAGGCAATCGTCTCGGCTACAACGATTAAATTGGTGAGATCTTGCACCAAGTCAGCATGATAAGTTGTCCTGTTACAAATCACGGTTGGAGATACCTCATTATGATGGCTCATTTTTCGAGAAACACCCTGTGGTGGTTTGGATGGCATCCTGCGACGACACAGGCTGTTTTTGGGCTGACGCAGGAACTATCGTTAAAAAAGATGGAAACACAAGAAAGGTTCTTCTCAAAGCAACTATGAATGGGCTCCAATTATTGCCTGGGAGGGGGAGGAAAAAAAAGAATGTGATATTAAAAGGCCAATCAAGAAGACTGTGGCAAAATTGTCGAGTTAAATTATTCAGGGAGACATTACTCATCAGAGAGCGGGATTTTGAATAATGCAAGCGGTTATGACTTCAAATAAGCTGTACGCAGCTGTACGCCATTCAAAAGTTCCCGTTCATAAGTCAGGGAATCGGTAATTGCTCGTAATGGCACTTTTCTCCCCGAAGAAAATGCAGATAAAACAATCAATAAAATTTCAATGAAATACCAAGTGTGAAGAGACTGCAGTGTGCTTAAAGTGCAGCTCACGGACATTTTAGCGTCGTACCTGTTTTATAATTTTTTTAATGACATAAAATGCTGGTTTGGAGTGCACTACAACAAAGGCCTTTAATAAGATAAATTGTCAGGAAGCAGCCAAGGCTTTCGCTATTTTAAATAGCAGTTGAACTTGTAATTTCCTACATGAATGCTTAGAATTTTTTTTCCCCTTTGCTATTTCACTCGAATGCTGGCATCGGGCAGATTTTTTTTTTTTTTTGACTGGTCTCGCTTGAGGGGGCCAAGTTAATGCCCAAAATGAGAATATGTCTATAGAACAGCACATTTGTATTATATATTAGTTTGTATGTATTATCTTGGTATGAAAAAAATTCAAAATTCATTTCTAAACAAAATAATCAATATGTCCCATAATCAGGCCGTTGCTCTCCTCTGCATGTGAGCTAAAGTTAGCTGTTGAGTTTTATCAATGAGAACCGAAGGCCGGCGATAGTCACACTGACGGAACTTTGAAAGTCATGCCCAAAAGCAATATTCCACGCAGTCAGCAACAGTTCAAATGAAAGATAAAGTGGGTTGAATATCGATCCTTGCGGCGCCCCGTGGGGCCTTCTGACCCTCCAACATGATTTCCAGTGGGAACAAAATGGCTTCTAAAATGCCTACGACATCCATTTCTGTAGCAGCGCTGTCTTCCGAGCTAAGGCAAAAATATGCTCACTTGGAAGACAGTGATCCTCCCCTTGGAAAACATACTGTAAAAAGCAAGCTCCCCGACTGTAAAAACTTTTTCTCCTCAAAAATCTTTGCAAGGTTGTACTGAAATTTCAAGTCTGAGAGAGAAATGTATCATCAGTTTGATTTGACTTTTGGGTTCAGCTGAGATTCCGGAACAACGCCGTTTGACTTGTGCCTGTGTTTACAGATATGAAGTAAACAAATATGTTCCGGCGCTGCTTTGTCTTCGGGGTGATGCATTAAGAAACAAAATGGGGTCGTTTTCATTTCTAATTTGAAACATTTGCCATTTAACGCAATTAGCTTTGCCATTTGCCACAGCTTGCTAGTTTTAGTCACAGTCGTTTTCAAATGACGGTTATATGAAGACAAATTTGATATCTGCTTTTAATCGGTGTTTAATATTCAGGACTGCAGCGTAACCTTTAACACCGCTGTGTTCAGAAAGCCACTATCGGAAGTCGTACGAGGATTCCGTCTGACCTCTTTGTGACTCGAGCTGGCAAAACAGGTTTCAGATGAACTTGTGGTTTTTCATCCGCATCATTTTGTTTTGAGTTGTGGAGATACATAATTATTGTAGCTGGTTGGAGGAGAAAAAGGCTTTAAAACCGGACCTCTTGCCCTTTTGCGGCTTTGAAAAAAAACTTGCCGTCCTGTAATGAACCGTCTGTGGTGGTTTGTTGATCGTCCGAAAAAGTTTTTTGTTTTTAACAGCTTTGCTTTTTTTGTTTCTTCCATGTGTGCCCGCCGTCCTTTGCGACCTCTTCATATCACCATGAAGGTAAGAACTTGCCTTTCTTAAGCTGCTGGTGTTTTTGAAACATTTTTAATAAGCTGCATAGGAGGAAAACGACACTCTTCTGTCTTCCCGTTTCCCTTCCAGCGGCACTTTACGGAACCGCACGCACATGTGTGATCCCTTAGAAAAATGTCACAACTGAAGTGTCTTTTTATTCAGTTGTCAGAAAAAAATCCGTCATACATCAGTTGTTTTCATTCCTTGATCACTTAGCGTTAGCTTTAAGATCAATCGGAAAGCTAAAATGTAGCATAAATAGCCTGAAGCCTCTTTTGAAGCAATGTTTAAGATTTGCCTACTCTTATCTCAAAGCGCCACACTATAGTTCTCTCCCAAACTCGTGTGCTGGACTGATTTGAGCGTGGCAGCCATTAGGGATCACAGCCGCCGAGTTTTTTCTCTTGAGATGATTCAGAAGCGCTGATCCTTGTGATACTTGAGTTTTTCGAGAGTTGGGATAAATGGGAGGGGGTCTGGTGTGATGTCTGATGTCGTTGCTTTGATAGGCTTTGCATTTAGGAGATAAGGACTTATTGGGTGCAGCATTCAATTAAGAAGTGGCAGAGTGCGACCTTATCAGCGTTCACATGACAAAGAGTCCTCTAAAGATGTTAAAAGGCCTCTGGGGCCACACTATGGTGTACTTGCTCTCAAATGATTGAGGCATTGAATCTTTTTTTTCTTTTCTTACCTCCAAAGAAAGAAGTTGTACATTTAACCTCTAGCATCCAGTTTCGGTCCCGTTCAAGAGCCCGGCTTTCAATGGCCTCTGCGATTGCATAACAAGTTGTCATTATTATGAAACAAAACCGATTCAATTGGGCGCACGCGAGAATGCCACGCAGAAAGAGAAAAACAAAAGCACACAGAACGCAAAGGGAAAAAGGAATAGGATTTTCTTTGTGACTTATCTCCCAAGAGCTTCCACAGCAATACAACATCTAATCTGCTCTGGGTTGTTTTTTTTTTTCCTTTTGTGTGTGTGCGTGTAGGCTTTGTTTTCCCTGGTGACTGTCGTTGCTCTTTGTGACTCACTCACGTTTAGCTCCAATTCCAGGAAATAAAGCCCAAGGAGATGTTGGCACCAGCCGTCTCCAGATTCACATGTGAAGCGGGAAAAAAGACATTTGTGAGACAAATAAATTCAACGTGAACGTTGTAATTGGACGAGGAAAAGAAACACACAAGCAACATTGTCTTTTTAACTGCCAGCGCTCACTCAAATGATGGCTTTGTTCTCGTAAAATTGTTTTTTCGTTTCGTTGAGTAAAACTCAGCATTTAAAAACTTCTTCATGTTTTAGTCCATCATGACTTTTCTTATCAAGTTCCCAGAAAAAATGGTGGTTTGATGTTCAATAGCTTCCTGTTAATATGAAAGAACATTTGAAATTTTTACATGAAAGAAATCATAATGCTCAAAATTGTTCCTTTATTCCTGGAATGTTACATTTTTGCAGTAAAAAAAAAAAAATGCTGCCCATTTTGTGTAATCATCCGCTAAAACACAAATATCTAAGTGCATCCGTGTGCAAAGCTTTGTATTGATGTCTAGACAAGTCTGTCATTTGGCCTCCTTATCACTCTTTTTAGGTCACTTGGCCCTCCTGCTATCAGCAGCGGCCTTTTGAGCGCGCAGATAAACCGAGCGTGGCGGCGTCTGTTGCGGTTCCGAAAGCATTGCGCGCCTCATCGTCATTCCTCGGGAGTGTGTGGCAACAGCATGTTTTTTTTTTCTGGCATTTCTTTGTGTCAAGTCAGCGCAGTGACCACAGCGACTGGAATGTTATGTGTTCCCAATGAGACGTTACAGTTTGAAAGCTGCGGCTTCAGATTTTTTCACTTATGCTCGCGGTCCAGAGCTGTTTAAAGTTAGTACCTCCCCCAGGGTTGTTTCTTTTCATGCTTGATTGACTGTTGAATCCAATGATGCAAAAAAAAATATTCTGTGAGGTGTTATGTTGCTGCGTCACATTTATTTTGGTCATTCTTAAGGAAGAAATGTTTTCTTGCTTTCTCGCCGTCTCCTTGACATGCAACAGATGCTCAGCAGGGTGGCGGAAGTGTGCTAAAAATAATTGTGTGTGTGTGTGTGTCGGTGATAATGTCCATGCGTGTGCTCGTGTGTGCGTTGCCTATCAGTGCTGAAAAGTGTCCGGCCGTCATTACCGTCTGACGGAGGTCAGCATGAAGGGGCTTTCCAATCTTCTTTCTCGCACTCCTGCCATCTTTGTTTATGTAAGCCCGCCCCCAAGAATGAATAGGCTCAGTCCAGGTTTTTAATTTCCATTTGAAATTAATTCATGGAGTTTGCGTCCAAATGATGGATTTGATGACCAGACAATTCAAAGTCAGTCAAGAAAAATACGTAACAGTGAGCAGCAAGCAAACTTGCAGTTGAGTTACTCCATCCTGAAAGATGTTATGACACATCAGCAAAACAAGCCCAAAAAATATATGCAAGTATGGCACAATCAATATGTATCCCGCCACTGGGCACCGGCGTAAACTGCACACTCTGTTTTTTTTGTGTTTTTGTTTTAATACACTATAAACTTTGTCCATGAATCACGCTTTAAGAGACTAAATAAGGATTCCTTTTAGTTTTGCAGCGTGTGTTATTTACAGCGCGTAGCTCGTCGCTAGCCAAACCCTGCGAGGTCGTAAACAGGACCCCGCGTCGCTCTGCAAAACAACACTCGAGTGTCCTTGTCGGCATCTCCACCTGCCTCAGTATTAGAGTCCCCCCCCACCCCCCACCCCACCCCCGTCGGCTCCTAGCGTCCTATTGGAGGAGAGGCGGGCGTTACCATGGCAACTGCAGCCAGCGGACTGCGCGAGAAGGGCCTGGTGGCTGCTAATGCGTGTGTAGGTGTCTGAAAGACGATGCCTCACCCGTGCCTGAATGAAAGTGTTGATTAGCGGAAACGCGGATGACATCATTCCATTGTCGGAACGCAAATGGATGAGTGAGGACCACCTCAGCGGTCTGGCGAATCATCTTCTCCACTTGGGTCTGTGCCACTGCGGCAAGTCGTACTCCCCAATGTTTACGCTTTGTGACACGTGAAGTGGTTGGAGTGCAGTTTACGCCAGGAAATAACTATCTGTATATGTGCTCCTCTTGCATAATTTCACGGTGGAACAGAAGAGCCACTTGGTTCAACGCTTTTACTTTCCAATGGGGAGCTCTGGCTGGAAAGCTGAGCGCTTTTCCTCAGATAAATCTTTGGATCTTAATCAAAACTCTGCCAGGGGTCACCTTGACCTCCTCTCTGGAGGCGCCATCAAAGATACGGGCTCTACCAAGTCCAAGTCCCGAAACCGACCTACCGCAAAACAAATGATGACACCGCGTGTAGCGTTTATTCATCGCTTTCCTTGCGCAAAGAATCAAAAGACCAACCCCCCCCTTACGGCTTCCCGTTCGGGATCTTCCGCGCGTTCCGTGGAATTGTTCTGATGAATAATTCTGTTTCCGCTTCAACTTGAAAATTTAAGGATGTTCTCGCTCATCCACGGCCGAGTCGGTTTACGCTTCTGTGGCGTTCGTGCATGAAAGCAGGCGGTGGGAGTGAGCGTTTTAGAGCCGGCGTCCCTCAGGGCCTCGGCGGTTGGCGTCGAGCCTTGTAGCTCAGCGCCTCTCCAATGAGAAGCTCCTCTGATCTCAACTTGTAGCGGGATCCTTTCGTGGTGCGTGACGACTTTCATGTCAAAGAGCTTGGCGGCTGTCTTCACGGCTGATTTAGATTTTATCCAAGATCTTTATATAATGAAGCATCCGGTGTGCTTTCGATTTGTTGCGTGTGCGTTATTTAAAGGACAACTGAATAAGATCTGAAAGCAGATGCAATCTACAAGCAGCACCGGAATTTCCATGTAACCTTCAAAAATGTTCCTGCCGTAAGCAATCAATTTGCGAGCTGGGAGAAAGCGACCTTTGCTCCATTGTTTGTTCCAATCTTGCCGTTTGTATTAAAGCATTGACGCCGAACGAACAAGGCCTTGCTGCCCCGTGGATTTATTTTTAATTACCGTAAGCCGTCGTGGCCACGTCACGCACAAAATCCTACGCGTCGCCGGTTGGGGAATGCTTGTAACGCCTGGTTTTGTTGCGCCGTGCTTTCCCATAGTCTCCCAACGCCCGCCACGCCGTTATGAAATCGTCAAGCGGAACGTTAGCGCTATAAGCGAGGGCTCTCGGCGGAGCTGTTAATTGGACACCGGCTCGTTAGGCAGCGATAACGTTCAAATGTGTCAACTATTGTTAATATGCTGATGTTTTGGAGGGGATTTATTATATGAAGTTGTGATTGGGAACAGGAGTCGCTTGTAAGCAAGACCACGGTTTACTTGACTTCCTCCCGCCTCCCGTCTAAAACGTTCCCGCTGACACGCCGATCAAAGAGGAAAAAGCTTCGGGTTAGGGCCAAATGTTTTCAAGCCACGAGACCAAAGAAGGTCAAGCCGCAGGGATGTCAGCGTCCTTTGCAGCCGACCAAACTCAATAAGCCATCAAAGTGTGCTTTTGATACTTTTAATTTCTTTCTCAGCATTGAAATAAATTGTTTTTTATTTAAAAAAAAAAAAAAAAAGGTCTACGTGAGCCCGAAGGGAGTCGACGTGTTCATTTCCTTTCTGTCTTTCTATGCACACGCGCATAATTGGTATAGAGAGGGTCGGCGTGAAAAAAAAGAAAAAAAAAAAAGAGCTATATCTCAGATTAATTCCTGTCAGCTGTGGCAGTGGAAATAAATGGCTTTGGGAATTGGGGCTGCGCTCGGCGCATGCAAGGAACCAAGCTAAATTTAGCCACCTTTGGAAAAAAGCGGGAGACGGCTGGGGAGGCCACAAAACGGGCACTGGTGGGTAAAAATGGAGCACCCGCCTGCTGCTGGGATGTTGACAGGGTGCGAGATGCCCAAAGGATCCACTTGGAGCTTTCTTAATCCGAGGCAATCGAGTCGTCCCGATGACTGCACCAAAATAGAAGCGTGTTGGATTACATGACTGGCGGATGTCACGTTCGTGGAAATGGATCAAGTATTGTCGTGAGCGTAAAACAATTTGTGTTTGACCTTCCATTTTCTGTATCAAAAATAAAATAAAAAAATGAAAAAGAACTCTGAAAACTTAAAAAAAAAGATATTGCTTCACTTGTAGTACTTTTAAGATGTAAAAAAAAGTAGTTTTCTAAGCATTTTTGTTTATTTCATTAAATTAAGGATTTTTTGGAAAAAATATATTTTGTCCATCAAACGAGTCCGAATGGAATCATTTTGTGCCAATTCAGCAGCAGACGTCAACGTTTTTCGACTTCAGCCTCTGAAATAGCGGCTTGTGTACATCACGCGCCCCGAGGGAAAGCTCCTGTCAGTCTACGAGCTTGTCTTTATTGAGCGTGCCAAAATGTGAGGTCAACAAACACCTTGCTGCCAACGTATATAAATCAGCCCGAGTCCAACACAACAATCGCGACATAGTAACACGCCTTAAAAATAAATCAGCGCCAGCTATTCTTTAGTGCGCCACCGAGCCGGACAAACATTTGAAAAGTTCCAGCTTGTTTTTCTTTTGTTTCTCTTTTGCCTCTCATGTAATCAAAGTGTCTTTTATGCAAAGGTTGCACAATTTGAATAACGAAAATAAGACGTTGCCACTTTGTATTTTCTACCTCTTGCTCCAAAAGAAAAGCCTTTTTTTCTTTTCTTTTATTCTTCCTCCAGCACAATTGAGACGTGTCTATGTTTAGAAAAAGAAGCCAATCATTCATCAGGAGTTGACTCACGAGTGCAGAAGTTTCTTTTTGTTAAGTTATGGTGAGCAGCAATTTGAAAGGAAACCCAACTGCAAGTGGAAGCTTATTTTCTTCCACATTCGTACTTAGTTATTGCATCCCTAACCTTACCCGCCCCCAACCTGCCCCCCTTTCCCAAGGGCAAACGGCATCCCAACTGTTGTTATCTGCATGGCGAGGCCATGATAGCAAAGCCGCTCGCGTCTTTGGTGATAACACCGCTCGGCTGAGACGGGCGAGGTCAGCCGGGACTGCGGGCCCGCCATTGAAGAGATGAAACGCACAGAAGACTTTTCCATTAAAATGGGCCTTCCCTCCGCTCTCAAAGGACGTAGTTAATGCATACATCATTGGACAGGCCCGTAAATAGAGCTCCGAGCCATCTTTTTGATGGCTTTATTTTATTTCTTAGGTGGCTAACCGTTACCACTCAACCACGTACCATCCTCATGACTGACATTAGAATGCAATAGATTTGTTTCTAAATTCTAAATATAGATTTTCGCCTCGTGGGTATAATGATGCACAGCGGAGTTACTTAATCCAAATTATCACCAGGCCCAAGTCTGTGAGCTCACAATGCTAGTTGGTGCCTCTAGTGGTAAAACAAAGACCAAGAAAAAATATGACATAATTCTAACGTGAGGTTATATTTGTCGCTGTATATGCTTGAATTACTTTTTTTAGTGACCTCATCTAACAATGATGCAATGTGCTTTGTCTCTTTCTGCAGATGTGCATTCTATAAGTACCGCTTGTCCGCACGGGAATTCTATTCAGCCTAGTTCCGACTGCTCGTCCTCATTTTTTTCCAAGGGCAAACTTTCTCTGTAGCCCCTCCGCCACAATCCAGCAGCAGCAGTGTGCTGCAGTCACCGCTCCTCCTTCTATTTCTATCGGGCTCTTTTTGGACTTATATGTCCATCTATACATTATTGAATATTTGAGAAGTCGGAGGAGTGGGAAAAATGCTACAAGCGAGAAGTCCCTGCATGAAGCAGGAAGACAGATGTGGTTTTTTTTAACCACATTCCGTTCAGGTGTATGAATAATATATGCACGGGCGTTATATACTCTCTGTCTGGTGATGCTTGCCGAGGGAAGAGGGTTGTGTGGGAGGGGGAGGGGGAGGGGTGCGCAAGATAGGGATCATCAGTATGCCAAGCGTGTCACTGGAAAGACGCCCTCCACTGAAAGATTGAATTTTGCAGTGAAAACAAGACAGAGAAAAGCCATCAGATTTCGATGGATACTGGAGTGAATTAATGTCGTGTCTTGATGCTCTGGCTTTTCTGATGTACTTTGTTTAACGGATACACGTTTTATGACCCCTTGTTTTATGTAATCTAAATATAATTCCAATGTATTTAAATAACCTACCTGTGACGTGTCCATCGAAATACTCAAAGAATCAAGGATGATAGGATACCGTGTACATCTCATTTTTGTTTTATAATTAACTCTATGATTTAGTGAAAATGAGACACATACTGTTCGGCCAATGAGAAGTCATGCTTTCGTTACCATAACAACCATGGGATCAGCCTGAGCCTTGCGACTTGATTGCCATTTACATTTTTGATGACCAATATAATACATTGAAGAAAACAATACACCCTACAAAATGCTGGACCGACCCGATTTGCAAAAAAAAAATCAACCCAAATTGATGTTTTGTATAATTTTTAATCCAAATTGGGTTCTTTTTAACGCAGCGTATCTGGAAAAAGCATTAAGACCCTCCCGCAGCACAGGATAAACGCTTTGGATAATCTTTCCGAAGCATCCAACTGTTGAGCCTTTGATGACTTTAATTGCAAGGGAGGTGAAATGATCAAACCAGTAAATGTATAGCGCACTTAAGTGAATCTCATCTGGCCTTTGTAGACAAAGACAAAGTGTCCTGATAGGCATTGCGCCTAAGCCAGATAAATTCCTGTAAGGGTCAGAATGAAGTCCAGTTCAAATTGAATTTGTCGGAAACGAGGTCCAGTGAACGCCTGCGTATCTCCGACCGACCGACCTGATAACATTCCCCGGGCATCCGTTGTGCCGGAGATGTTCTTCCGACCAAGAGTAGGCGTGTGTTATCCTTTAACTCGTCTTCCTAATCGTTGGGCGGCGGTGAGGGAGGAAAGAAAGTGGAGCGAAAATATAGGCTCGGTAATCTATAATAAGCATGAATGACTTTACATGTATTTCACCAGGAACGCACACTGCCGTGTCGTCACCGCAGGTGAGAGCTCACGGCTGAGGTTAAGACACGCTGGGCGCAATTTCCCGGAGTAAGAATGATAAGCTTACGATAAACTTCAAATTGTGCTGCCGCACCATTGAAGGATTATGCGGCGGTAACTAAAGAATGTCGACCGTTATAGTTCGTTCAAGCGACAAAAATGGCCTGGAGGAATCCACGGGCGATATAGTGACAAATACGTCCCATGGATGAGAAGCGTGAAGATAATGACGCTGACTGTCCGGATGGAAGCTTGAGAAATACCTGAGATTGAAAAGGAAATGTTGCATGCAAATCCGTACTGTACCTTTTCTAACACTGATGGATATTTGTGCAGAAAATCACTCAGGCTGCTTTTTATTGCAGTAGAATACCTTAAAGGGGACATCTTATGGACAATTGACTATTTAATGGCTTGTAAACAAATAATCGAGTCTCTGGAGCGCCTGTCCACCTATCAGGTGTGAAATTGCACAACCAAGTTCATCTTTTGTGAGCTGCCTGTTTCCATAAATGCATGTGTAAACAAGCCATTGTGAATTTTTACCAGCTGCATATATTTTGCGCAGGATTATAGAATCGAGTCGTTTTGAAAAACCAGATTGCTTTGGCAAAGTTAACTTCTTTGAACTCAAGATAGTGTGGCTTTCTTCTGTGATTGATTTTTCTCGGCGGTTTAACGGCGCCCTGACGGCTGGCCTGCACGCATCCCAGGGTATCCCTTTATGTTGACATGTCGGGGTGCCCCCTTCATCCGAAACCTCCTCCGGCCAATCGTCCATCACCGCTGTGCGAGACAGAGCAGTAAAACTCAAACTCCTGTAGAGGAGGGGCTGTTGAAAAGGAGAAATTCTCCTCTAGATTAGTGTCGCACCGGCACATTATTAAAGCGCGGCTGATCCCATTGCACCGCTGAGAATCACCGCAGAACATGAATTCGCTCAGGAAAAACAAGAAGCGATGGCGGCAATCCTCCGAGTTAACAAAGCCTTTAATAAAGAAAGCAGACGATGACACTTTTTATTGAATATTTCAGCAGGCAACCCACGGGAAGACAACCTGGATTTCGAATCCCGCCAAGCGTACGCAAGCGTTGATATTCCCCGCTGGTGGCCCTCTTGCTCAGCTAGCAACGCTAACGAGGCCAGTTAACTTTTGTCGAGGCCTATTGCGGCCAATAAATATGTCACGGAGTGACGCCGTGGGAGAGACGTGACTGGGATTAAGAGTCGACATCTGTGTTCAAACACGTGGTACGAACATCACTGTCGTGTCGCTACGCTATTATCATCAGCATTAGCTGAATACTAGCTTAATTATCTTTTGATTATTTACACGTGTCAAACCTTCAAAGTCATACTGCAACTTCATCTGCCTGCCTTTGTCTAAAATTGGCTTTTTACCAAAATGGGATGCTATTTATGCGCCACCGTGACAGCAGAAATGAAAGATAATAATAGGTTGATTTCGACCTACGATAACATCGATGCGAGGGCTCGAAACAAGCCGAACTTTATTTGGAGGGTGTCTGCGGCGTTGCAATTTACTGACATGCACCTTGGTTCCTCAGCCAAAGGTGTCTCCTATCCCGCCAGAGTCAGTGTGAGAAGCACAAAACCGTTCACAGACTATAAAAGCAATTGCGTGGAGAAAAATAAGATTGGAAAGGATTTAAGGGTAGCCTTTGCGCCGTGTCCAATCCTGTCTGCGGGCTCAGGTTGATTCGCTGGACCATGTCAGCTGAGCACCGGCTGTCTCCGCTGCATACCATATGTAACGAGGCAAAAGTGGAAAAGCCCAATCTGCTCGAGTTGGAGTCACAAGTGATAAAAGACTTCCTCATCTCGGAACTGGCCTGTTCCAAAATTTAGCGGGCGTCCTCAAACACCATCAGTGACTGAGACAGACAACAAAGCATCACAGAAAACTAATTCAACCCTGCATAGCATATTAAGAGATCCATTTCTTAAGGTAATTGAAGACTCGAAGGTGTCATTGGATAGATGAATCACAAAGATGGCAAGTCTTTATGCATGGTCGGGGAACGCCAAGCAGACAAAGTAGGTTATTAAGAAATGATTTAAAAGCTGCCAAAGTCGTGGCAAGTCGACTGCAGGCTGGCATTTTGTTCCAAACATTTTTTATCGCTCTTGTCCTCATGACAGCGGAGCTGAAGAACTCAGCATTTCTTGTTTTCACTTTTTCAGTCCCTATTGACAATATTTTCCAATTCAGTGTGTGGTATCCCAAAATGAAAAACGATTCATCTCAGGACAAGACCAGCATTCGATAAAAGCCCGACTCGCATCGGTGGGTTGGGCTGACAAAAGCCTCAACGCTTTTTTGCTTTTTAACGTTGTGATGCAGATTTTGGGTTTTGGAATTGTTTGATAGAGGGATGCCGGTCGATGGACTTAAAGCAAGCAGCCGCTCAGATTGAGTTCATTGTGTCGGCCCTATCTGCTCTTCAAGATAGCTGGCTGAAATTGAATCCACATTTGTCGAGTGCCTGTCCACCTGTGCGCAAAAATATACCAGACTCGTGTCTGGATGGAATTGCCTTTTGGAAGACGAGGCGGGCGATAACCACTTGACTTGTGAGTCGGGGGGGAATATCCGAGACGCCTGCGGAGTGGACGAGTAGGAGGGAGGGAACGTGCCGACTGATTCCTCACTTCAGCTCCTTTGGTACACTCCTCAAGTCGCTCGGTCGGACGAGAATCCCGTGGGTAAGCCCTTCACCGACTTTAGCGACCATTTTAGTCAAGGATATCCAAGATTCTTTACCGCTGCAGATAATAATTTCAAATACCGTCTTGTCTGACCATAAAATAGGATTAAATGTTGTCGGAAACTGGCAGGCAGACAAAAAAAATTGACAAAGTGGGGGGATCTTGGTCTTTAGATGCGCTTTAGCTCCTGAGTCGGTCTACTAGCGGCCGGGGATCGATAGCGGTCGCAATCACGGCATCGACCGGTGGCAGGGCTGTAAACGGGATGTAGTTGTTAAGATGTGAAGGTGCTGAAATACACTCGACGCCATGCCATAAACACGCCTCCGATTTTGTAGCTGGACCCCACGGCGGTTTCATCGTTGAAGACTGTATTCAGCGATTCTTTGAAAGTTAGCTAACTTCCAAAATATTCAAGTTGACTAAGTTGCCCAGTTTGGAAAATGTTTCTGCCTTGATAAAAGCATTGAAGAGACAATTGGGACTTGTTTGAAAAAGTCTCTAATATGTCCTCTTTAATTATTCAAAGGGAACATGAAGTGACTCCAGATAAGGCGATCGAGGGTGGGCTCCTGATATTGGATTTGCCTCCATTAGTATGCCCGGCTTCATGGCTCCACAGTGATTAGTGAGGTTTTGAGATGCAGGGCGCACTCAGGTCAGAGGAAGAGGGGCGGCTCTCGCTCTTTTGGCCTCGTTAGTTAATTACGCCACAGTCTGGCGATCGCTCGCGCGAGCGGAATACGCGAGCGATCGGCACGTGTCGGGTCGGCCCCGAAACCGCAAACTTGAAAGCGAATATCAAATGTACGTGTAGCAGAAATGTGCCCATAGGTAGCCGATTCCTTGCTGTTGACTTTTGAAATGTCAAAGCCAAATATGGCCTCTTCGATGGAGTCTAATGGAGGTCGTGATCAGTTCTAACAGCTGCCGAGACTTTTCGTTTACCGCTACGACTGAGTCTGTAGTGCGAGGTCACGCAAAGTAGGAGGAGCTTGAAGTCTGGCTCCTCTCGCAGGTACCTGTTTGCGTTTTCCCGATAATAATCCGACCTCACTCGGGGGGTCTCTGTCCCCTTCTGATAGTTTTTAATTGGAAGGAACATTCAGACCAGGTTAGAGTTTGACTCGCAAAGCGATAATGAAGGTTTACGAGCGGGTCGGCCATGTTGGAATACTGCCGAGAACAATAACTGCAAATGCCTCGGAATCTCCCTAATGTACTACAGACTCACTTATGACCACAACCATCTGTCCAAACAAGTGGTCGGTCCATCGAGGCGCCGCTGCAACGGATCGTTGGCCCACGTTCACCAGCGTTTCAAACGCTACGAGAAAATCACATTCAGTGAGCTGTTTTGGTTGCGTCCAATCTCTTGAAATACCGAAAGGGGTTAAAGATAAACATACAAAACTCTTGACTTCTACTGGAGACTTTTGTGTTCCCTCCACTTGTAATATCTCGAGATGACAAGCAACGAGGTTGTCGGGTTTGGGGAGCGATGGCAACAGCTGTAATCCCCGCAAAGCCGCGGCTGCTGAATGACTGAAGGCTGCAAAGAGTTCGAGGAGCTTAGGAGCCGAAGCGCCTGTGTCGATTTGATTAAGGCGGCCGACACCCGCATGCGGCACTTGGAAAAAGGCCGCTTAGCGTTTTGTGCCTCGTCTGCGACTACAGCAGGTTAATGATAAGTGGTGGAGATGGCTTTAGGATGTGTTCTGAAAGGCTCATTTATTTCACGCCGGCGACACAAATTGTGTGGGCATCGTTCTCAGTGCTTGTTGGAATAATTAAAGGAAAACCTTATCTGCCATTTTTTCACTTGCAAATCTCCAGTGTATTCCTAATTGTTTGATGTCAAAGTCTAATTACCGTATTTTCCAGACTATAAGGCGCACCGGACTATAAGGCGCACCTTCAATGAATGGCCCATTTTAAAACTGTCCTTATATAAGATGCATCGGACTATAAGGCGCACCATTAATGCATCATGTCAGATTTTTAATCCAAATCAAATCATTCTCCATTTTATCTTTTTTATTTCATCTTCAGAGGCAACAAATTACTTGATAATCACAAAATAATGATCTATAGTCTTTTTGATTCATGATTCATAGTCTTCAGCGGGCCACTTATGATTGATTTCATGACACAATGCTTCGGGCCAGTTTAAATTTCGGAATTTGGTCCCTATATAAGGCGCACCGGACTATAAGGCGCACTGTCGGCTTTTGAGAAAATTTTAGGTTTTTAGGTGCGCCTTATCGTCCAGAAAATACGGTAACTCATTCGCTGCCATTGTTGATGACGCAGAAAGCCTGACTGGTGAAATATCGCTTGTTCAATGAGTTCCTAATAAAATAACTGTGAACCACACTAAGAGTTGATTTAGACAAAGTGCACTTGCAATGACCCATATTGAGGTTTTGCCACTTGGGAGAAAAATTGTGTGAATCCAAACTTGCTCCAGCACATATATCTTGTTATGCGATTACGGAAGACAACCTGCAACGTAAATTGTATTGCGGGGCTTGACATGTGTAAGACGTATGCTCGGCGTTCACTCTGCTGTCACTCATGGCTGCGAATGTCATGCCTCAGTTCACTTAGGCTGTTAAAAGAGAGACAAAATAGCTTCGGGTGTGCCTTTCAACCATTTTTCAACTGGTGAGACACGGGCGGCGGGCCGGGAATGCTCGTGTGTCTCGTAGCGTGAGTAGAACTCAAATTCTACTGGCTATGGAGTATGTTTGGCTAAGAACACTTTTTTTTAATCAAGTCTCCAATATGAAGCTCTCAAGGTCCAAATTTCAAACAAAGCCTCTCGAAGTCTTTGTCAATGAATTCCATTTTCGAAAAGTCCAAATTGTTGGCAATTCTGAGTATTAGCACAAATGGTGCAAATGTTCAGTGCCTTTCTCAAGGACCCTTAGGAAGCAATTTAACAATAAAAGACACAAACATTTTGAGACAGCGATTACAGCTTCACAATTGTTGTAAATGGAAAAGTGGACCCAAACCGAAGGGTGCAAAGATTAGAAGAAATCAGACAAGAAAACGAGCACGCCACTTGACAATCATTTTGCGGTCTCTAGGGTTGAGTGGGAGCCCACCTTCGCTTCAAGCTCTACTTTCATCCCCTTCATTACGGAGCATATGAGGTGAATGCTTTTATTAAGGAGATTCCCTGAAGGGATTCATGAATAGATATTGCACTGATTCTCACTCGCAAGGTCATACATGCACATTGAATGGATCACAACATCCTTGCATTGCGTCCCTTTTATATCCATTTTTAGCCAGGTAGCTTAGTTGCTTTCTTGGTTGTAGGACCCGAGATGGTTTCTTGGTTTTGCAGTCGCACTTTTCAATCAAGTCATGCGGCAACACCTTTTTGGAGAAAACAAAGAAAGCCCAAAACATTTCTTCCCCCAGCTGAACATCCAGTGGCGCTTGTGTTGCGAGCAGACGTGAACTGGGTGCAAGCTTGGCGAAATGATGTCTGCGCTTTCCCGTGGAGAGCGTTTTGCCCTCCGTGCATGCTCAGCATCGCTAGGTGACGAGTAGCCTCCTTGTGACGGCACCAGATGCCAGACTGGGTTTGGATTTGTCCAACTTCTCATCACCTTCAAATTCTGAACAGCATTGTTGCGAAAGCCCCCCCATAGCTAAATCGGTCTTATATTTTGAATAATTCTTCGAAGCAGTATCGTGCAATTCATACCACGAGTCTAAATAATTGTTTTGTTTGTTCCGCTAAGAGCACATTTGATCAAGTTAAACAACACGTCTTACTTTTCTAGGGTCGTGCAAGGTGATGGAAGTGAGTTAACGGTATCTGTGGGAGGGAAAGCACCGCAGGCTATCGTCTTTCGTCTTTCTTGGCTTTTCTTTTTTTTTTTTTTTTTAAAAAAAGTCTCACTCAGGTTTGACACACGAGCCTCGGCGGCCTCCTTTGTTCCTCAGAGGAGAAGAGCGAGTGGCTATTTCGAGGACCCGGAGTGAGAAAAGGTTGAAGGAAAAGCAATTCTTCTCACACCGCCTTGGACTTGTTTTTGTTGCTTTTAGCACGGTAGATGTAATCAGTGGGATTGTCTTGGAGGGGGTTCACGGTATCTACGCGAGGTTACGAAATGGACACCGTGTTTTCTTTGTATCTACCTCCAACCTGGAAAAGCAAACTGTGCGCCGGGGTTTAGAGCTGCAGCAACCACTGGGAGCGAACGTTCGTCCGGTGAAGTCAATGTCCCACACAAGACGAGACAATCGTGGAGATTTGCATTTGTGGTTGATTCAAATATCCTTTTATTTTAGAATTGCCCAATCAAATGCGCTCACCGGAACCACGCGGCCCACGAGCTGTAGGTTTTACACCCCCTCTCATAACAGCAGAATCATATTATAGTCAAGAAGCGACGCCTGGCTCGAGCATCTCATCATGTCAGGATCGCAGCGGGAGTTCTTGGGAAGCGTTTGCACGAATCTCCCGGTGAGAATCCAAACAGACTCCCTCCTGCTTGTGTGATGTGCCGACATAGCTGAAGCTCAGCGGGATTTTTCAGATTAGAGCA
Organism: Syngnathus floridae; assembly: GCF_059516105.1. Classification (NCBI taxonomy): domain Eukaryota; kingdom Metazoa; phylum Chordata; class Actinopteri; order Syngnathiformes; family Syngnathidae; genus Syngnathus; species Syngnathus floridae. The sequence goes on along the minus strand of NC_142427.1, from coordinate 7,191,722 downwards.
GGGATCACAATTCAGCACACACATCACTCAATTAAGAGAAGTATAAACCTTTGTGAAATAATCGTGGGAATAAATATCAATTCCGTCATGATTTACACATGATCAAAAGAACTGGAATCCATTTCTTAAAATGTCCAATTTTTCTTTGTTTTGGTAGCTGTGATAAGAAAGATCTGTTCAAGAAAACTCTTCAATTTAGCATCTCACACCGTCCAAATAATCCGATGAAAGAGAAAAGTGTCCTGGAATAACTCGAGTAAGCTCTCTTGTATTGACACAGAGAGAAAAATCAATCGTCGCGGCTAAAAATACTCGCAAGACAGATGCTGCGCTTCTTCTTCGTCTGGGCGGTGGGGAGCTTGGTTTTGCGCAAGGTCGCAGGTTTTATGAACAGTTTGTGATGAGTGCGGCGGGTGAGCGCTGTTGCCTCTTGTTTGTTTTGTCGGCAGCGCCAGTGCACTCGCCACTTGACCTCAAGATGAAATAATTTGAAAATGGAAATAACCCACGCTGGCTATGAGTAGACAAAATCCAGCTGTTTACCCGATATCGACTCCAATCGATACGTTTTTTCGATGAATTGATGTTTGAGACTTCCGCTGTACAGTTTCTTATCTTTCCAGTTATTCACTTGACAGTTGTGGTACGATGGGTGAATGCGATACACGCCTGAAGCGAGGAGTCGCTGAACTCAAACAAAGCAAGAATCTCACTCCTCCATTTGCTCGGGTCAAGGTGGCCTTCATGTCTGTGCAAGCGAGCAACATAATAGAGTTTACAAGCGGAGCGAGACCACCCTCTCCTCAGCGAGGTCCCGGCCCACTTGTTTATGTCTGCGTCGCATTCGGATAGCCGCGGTCGAAGTACTCCGAGATAGATATCGGTCAACTGAATAAGAACTCACCAATGCTATTGGATTGTAAATTGCTATGCTAATCTGCTACTCAATATGATATGCATGCCTGTTGTTCCTTTTTATTGACGTTGGATATATTGTGTGTGTCCCCCCACCCTCCCCCTCCCGACCCCTGCAGTTGCTATCCAGGTGCAGGTCACTCCAACACACAGAGAGATCAGCGTGGGAGAGTCCAAGTTTTTCCTCTGTGAAGGTAAGCTAGCACCTGGAGATGGGATAGACAAACTGGGCGTTGGTTTTTGGTCTATTTGAGGTTGGTGGGTTATAACCGACGCCGCAGTCTGTCAGGGGATTAAAAGAGAAACATTTGGTTGCTGGGGTTCCACTTGATGTTTTTCCAAACTGAATTTTTGTTTAAATACTCAGCCGTTTGCAATACTGCCGGCAAAAAAAGTATTTGGTTCCGAGTGCCTGCTTACTAGTCAGGCATTTTACACCACCTGAGCCGGAGGTGCTGCGTTCCAAGGCAATCTTTTTTTTCTGGTCATCTCCTGCTGGGACTGTTTCCCAAGCAAATCTTATCACTTTACCTCAACTCTTGCTGTTGGCTTCCATCAAATATGTTCGTCTTTCCCACTAGGAAAGGAAAATGACTTTGGCGCCAGTTTTCCGAAGCTCTCAAAATGCAGGCAGAGGATTCCGTCCTTGCAGAATGGCCCAAACCTCTTATTTGTAGCTTTCATGCAGAGGCGTGATGGTCGAAGCGCCATTCATTCACAGTTACAGATTTGCGCAATTATATCTCCGGCGACATCAGCAAAATTGCCATCAACACAAAGAAGAGTGAATAGCCTTCTTCACGTGCGAGTGCTTTTTCCGACATCTTATTGGGCGGGGCTGAAATGTACTACACTTTGTTCATATATAAGGCGCAACGGATTATAAACCACATAGAATAAATAACTCAACGTTGCTCAAACGTTAATGCAATCACATATAGTAACACTCGAAATAGTGAAAACAATACCAATATATCAATAACTCAACATTGCTCAAACGTTAATATCACACAACACACAAAATAAACACGTAAAGCTTTCTTTAATAAATTAGTCCTCATCCACAAATCCAAATTGGTCCATATATAAGGCGCACTGGATTATAAGGCGCACTGTCGGCTTCTGAGAAAATTGGAGGTTTTTCGGTGCACCTTATAGTGCGGAAAATACGGTACAACAGTATTCCTGGTAAATGTCGCGTCACAGTATCCTTTGAGACGGAACTCATCAAATGAATGTAATCCAATCAGCTACTTTGAAATCTACTTGTTTGGATTTGTGGATGAAATTAAATCCCAGTATCGTTTTCTCAGTGGTGGGAGACGCTAAAGACATAGACTGGTTTGCCCCCAACGGAGAAAAGATCCTGCCCAACAACCCCAACATCCAAGTGAGCCGCAACGACGAAACCACCTCCACGCTCACCATTTACCACGCCGACGTGGACCACGCCGGCATCTACAAATGCGTGGCCAAGAACGGCGACAAGGAGGCCCAGGCCACAGTCCAAGTCAAGATCTTTCGTAAGTGGACCGAACCTTTTGATTTTGCCATCGGATCCCGACTTTACTTTTTTTTTCTCCCTTTCAGAAAAGATTACCTTCAAGAATGTTCCCAGCCCACAAGAGTTCAACGAGGGCGACGACGCCGACATTATCTGCGACGTGGTCGGTTCGCCGGTGCCCTTCATTATTTGGAAACATAAAGGTGCCAGAATCCAGGCCAACAAAGACGGTGAGATGATGGCAACTAAAATCCCAGTGTGTCAGCAAAAGTTGCAAAACCTGAACCACACTGGTCCTTAGCTCCTTCTTCTTCGAATATTCTTTTTCCCTCGCCAGTTCTGCCAGCCGTCACTCAGAACGAAAACCCGTTTCTTCTAAAACATCCTGGATAATGCATGAATGTGAATATTTGATTCTTCTCACTAGGCAGATAGAGTTGACTAGTGTCAAAAAGTAAAGATATCTGGAGGGAATTTGGGCTTTCCGTCTACCCGAGCGAGAGCAGAAATCAAACATAATGTCAGACTTCCTCTCCCGTCACTATCAGAAACACGCAGCGGATCCTTTCAGGTCGTCAGTTTGATCCGCCTCGGCGTGAGCGGCGTTATTGAAGGTGATTTTGCCGCAGTCGAGCGGAAAGTCTGAAAAGTCAAGTCGGATTTTCCCACCATCGCGTGTCAAAAACACAGCGGTGTCATGATTCACTTTTGAAGGTACAGAAAAACACTCCAATGAGTTCTACTTGCCAAACAACAATAAGATAAAAGCGATGACTAAGTCGTCCCCGCCAGAAGAGTACGCTTTGACTTCTTCCAGTGGAACAAACGCTAATTTGGAGTGACACCAAAGAGCTCACGGAATTTACCCGTCGGACGAGCGACGTGTGAGAAAGGCTATCTGGTTTCGCTTACTGCAGTTCAGTTCATTATGTGGCGTTAATGGCCGCTTTAATCGGAGGCGGCAACGGGTTGTCGAGCCGCTTGCAGCGCCCCGTTTTAAAAGCGCTTTCTCCATTACCTAGTATAATTGAGCCGTTTCAATTTGGCTTCCACCGTCTCCCGTCGAAGCGTTTCAAACTCCTCGTTTTCGACTTTGAAGATGGACGAGTAATTAAAGTTGCAGTTTTGTGCTCGCCGTGCCTTTACAAAGAACATAAAGATTTTACTTTCCCTTAAGGGTCAAATTAAAATGATAGCTCACAATATTGCTGTCCAATAAAAAACTTTTTTTTCTTCAATAAAATGAAAACAGATCGGGAAATGGGAAATGAGAGCAGCTGTTTTTTGCTTCCTTGCCGTTTCAGTGCGATACAACATTATGGAAAACGGCCACCTGCTAATCCGCGGCATCAAGAAAACCGACGAGGGAGCGTACAACTGCGAGGCCCGTGTCATGGAGACCGGAGAGATCAACTTCAAAATGATCAATGTCATCGTTAACGGTGAGACTTTTCCGACCGGCCGGCCGCTCGCAAATCTTCTAATTTGTGATTTTTCGTGTGTTTTCAGTCCTGCCCACCATCCGCGCCAGGCAGTCGGAGGTCAACGGCACCGCCGACATGGGCGGGTCCATCCTCTTGGCTTGCGATGCCGACGGCTACCCCGAACCCACCGTCACGTGGGCCCAGTACGTATGACCGCATTATGGAGGAGATGCTTGTTTTTAAATACCAAATTCAAAATTGTCTTTAAATTGGTTCAGGTGCCACACAAGCAACTCAGTTAACTCAGTCACCAGTCAATCGGTTAACTTCTTTGTCTGAACTAAAGGGCTTCATCTATTTCGAGGGAGTCTTCGTGTTTACAAGACCTATCTGAAGAGATTCGGTATTTTTTTAGCAACACAGAAACACAAAATCAGGCTCCTCTTTTTTCGGCAGCGCGAGTTGATGGATGTGCTCTCACTCGCCCTGTTTTCCACCTGATGTGTTGGTGAGGATGATGATGATGAAGGTGCCTCAGCCACAGGAGGGTTGAGGTGGGAAGTTAAGTTACGTGAGGAGAAAACTGAGAGCTAAGCCATTTTTTTTCTCGATGGCTGTCGGCAAGGCTAGTGCGACTTTTTCGGGGGGGCTAAAGACGTTAGAGCGGAGGTGCCTCAGGCGAGTAGAAATATAAAACTAAGATTGATACCAATGCCTACCAACAAATGGTGGACTCCTCAGCGCTTAAATGGAAATATGTGTAATTGTATTTCAAATTGAAAAAATCATTATTCTGTCGAAATGTTGAGTCTTTTTTTGCCATGAATCAAGACAAAGCCTGAAAACAAATTCATTTTTGTCAAAGCCAAAAGATCCATTTTCCACGTTCCCTTGTGACAGGAAGTCGGGTTTGTCTTTCATTCTCATTTTCTCTCTTTTTTTTTTTCCTTCCCGGTCGGCAGCAACAACGTCATCCTTGAGTCGGGCGATAAGTACAGTCTGACTGAGGACGGCTCCGAGCTGGTGATTAAAGATGTCATCAAAGTGGATGAAGGAGATTACACCTGCATTGCCAGGAACAAGGCGGGCGAGATGAGCCAGGAAGTCAGTCTCAATGTGTTTGGTAAGAAAAAAGAAATGTGTGTGTGTGTGTGTGTGTGTGTGTGTGTGTGTGTGTGTGGCTCACAATGTAATTATTAATGGTTTGTTTTTTTTCCAACTAGTGCAAGCTAAGATTACTTACCTGAACAACCAGACGGCGACCGAGTTCGACGATGAAGTCACCCTGACCTGCGAAGCCTCAGGAGACCCAACGCCCTCCATCTCCTGGAGCTTCCAAAACAGGATGTTCTCCGAAGGGGAGCAGGTAATGATGGAGAGCAAGGTGCTAATTAGTGCCGGGATCAACACTAACAAAAAATATTCTCTCCAATTCTATACAGGATACTGTTTATATGATTTTTTTTATTTTTATGAAAACAAATTCTCCTCCTGATGAATGATACAGTCAGAGACTAGCGTTTATTGTTGAGCTTGTACAACCGCACGGCTTCACACCGAGTCGTGTCGAACGTTGTATTGCCTGATTAAAACCGAAACCAGAGCCGTTTGCGTCATTTGCTTAATGAAATTCGACTCTCGCGCTATCATTTCCAAGCAGTTTAACCTCGTAAAGGGCACAAGTTAGACTTTACTGCTTTTTAATCGTTCCTGTTAGAAGATTAAATCCGGGGAAATTGACAAAAATAAGAAAGCCCTGGATGAGCATTAAAATATCGAGTCAAAGTTATTGCAGTAGTAAGAATACGACGCTAAAAAATTGAGTAACCTTGGTGGCATTTTGTTAACGATGAAGCCCAACCAATTACCGTGAGCGGAAGCAGTTTTTCTTTTAGCACAAAATAGGACAAAAAAATATATCTGTTACATTTGTAAAATGTAATTATTTCTTTTTCTGGTCAAATTTTGACTTCTCATAAAATAAGGTGAAAGGCTGGACACATCTCATGTAAAGAATGAGTTCATTAAATCTTATAAAATTTCTTTCCAGGCACTTGACAGGTGCCATTTCTTTTTCCGGACTCATAATTAGTGTGCCCGCTGGAAATCCGCCACTACGTTACATGTCAACGGGGGGGCGTATGTCAGAAAACAATTCAAGCGGCACACATTTTTGTTCTAATGGCACAGTGGGCGAATCATTTTTCAGCACAGCGGGTCATTTCGAAGAAGTAGTCATTTCACCTTTGATACCCAATTTTGAGCATCATGTGACTCAGCCCCCCCTCCATGTGTGACGACTTTACGAAAGCCCCACCGTGTCGTTGTTTTTGTGTTTGTCCTCTCCAGGCTTCGTGGACGCGACCCGACCAATACGAGGTATGACGACTAAAAAAAATTAGCCGTAGTTGCACGGGCCCCCAGACTTAACACGCTAGCACACCACCCTCAAGTGTTTCCACTCAAGCCACTTGAAGCGTGCGTGCTGTTTCACGACCACTAACTGTGTTCACATTAGTCACGTAGCACACTTAATGTCATCTGTTTAGTGGACTTTTTCAGCTTTTTGTCCTCTTTTCAAGGGTTTTATTATTTGGTTGTGCAACGGTCTGCTGAGGTAATTGAGGGGTTGACGCCCATCCATTGGCGTAAATACCGTTTGCTGTGCCTTTATATAAAAACAAAAAAAAAAAAGCAAGAGAGCAGAAAGCACATCTGGCACACCAGCCAATGTTCACTTAAGAAGGCTTATCATTATGTGAAATTATTTGCACTTAATTGGAACACAGCATTGAATAACAACCTTGGAGAATGAGCCGCAAGCTGCGTCGCTAAGGGCAAATACATGATTAGAGTCTCGATAATTTTGTTTGTTGGCCTGTTAGCGAGCAGACGGCTTCCTGGTTCTCAGAGGACCGTGCCACTCTGATTGGACTGTACCAACTATATTTGGTTCTGCACCAAAATGGAATTGGTTCTTCCGTGGACACGGACTTGAAATTTCTATTCCTTCTCTTGTTGGGATAGTCGTTTTTGATAGAAACTGTTTTTTCTTCCGATTTTAGTTCATGAAATTAAAAAATGAGAATTGCTGCTATTTGGTTTTGGTCCCAGTTTGGCAAATTTAGACCACTAGCTAGTCGAGTAGATTTAGACATCAAGAAGTTGCCCTTTGTCAGTAGATGAGTGTTGATACTGGGGGAAAGGAAGTAAGTGTCTTGACCTTTCCAGTTTGCACTGTTCTCACCATGTTCTTATCTCGACAGGTGAGGTGGCATTCAAGCCACCATTGAAATCGCGTTTTCAATCCCAGTGTTTTCAATCCGCTGGACCTTCAGAAACGGCCGTGTAGAACCGTAACTGTCAGATAGTTAGCTGTACCTCCGAAGAAAATCACCGATTGATCCATGCCCTCTCATCGATCGCATTGGCATTGATCTCGCACCATCTTTAGCCGCTGCTCCGTGGTCGAATGCGTCTACGAGATCATCAATCAAAAGGCGCCGGCGAGTGTCGCCGTAAAGTCTCGAAGTGGTGTTTGTGGTTAAAGGATGGAGCCGACAATCAGTCGTCCGGGGGCGATCGTCGAAACCTGCCCCGAGCTACCGTTAATGTCGACACCATTCAGGCAGTGTGGATGAATGACATCGTTGGCATTGAACCGTTATTCTATGCCTTGTAAGCACAGTTCTCCAGAATTCTACTTAATGATGCTGTGCTTGCTCCTTTTCATCCATTCATAACATCTTACGTCATCCACCAAAACGAAGCCCACCAATTAACCACTTCACTGAAAAATCTTAATTTGTGTCCACGTGCACCAATTTCTCAGTTGTGTTTGTTCTAACAGTCCACGTTTAACGTCCGGTATTTCTGTCTTTCCAGGAGAGTGCTTGGTTTTCCCGATCGGAATCGATGCGCGATCTCGTTTCACAATTGGTTTCCTTTTGTCTCTTCTCGCTCGCAGAGCCACGACGGAAACATCGTGGTCCGCAGCCACGCCCGGGTGTCCTCCCTCCTCTTGAAAAACGTCGACTTCACATACGCCGGGGAATACCTGTGCACCGCCAGCAACTCCATCGGTCAGGACAACCAGCCTGTGTACCTGGAGGTTCGCTGTAAGTCTTCCTGCCAATCTAAAGATCTAAAATGATCTGAGGCCGAGATTTCGCTTTAAGTAGTCGCAATCCGAGACTTTTACAAACATTGAGAACTTAGAGAGGGCGATTCCCAACCTTTACTGAAGCATCAAGCCTTTGCTGCTCTTCCGCATAATTGGTTCTGCTTTATTGATGGAAGGACTCTTCCAATTTAGAAATGTGACAAAAGGCAGCCAAACGGTCATCAGATCAAAGCTAGGCACTGAGCAGCAATCCTTAAACATTCCTGGATTATTATGCAGAGGAGGAGCGAGAGCCCAATTGATTTTAGATAACACCAGCACAAGATGTAGCTGAGCTTAAAGATCAAATCTCTACATGGGTCCTTTTCATCGGTCACAATTCTCAACTAGTGTTTCTAAGGACTGTGTGGCACAAGAACACCATTGATGCTAACTGTACAAGTCAAGATCTTGAATGGTCTGGGTTATTTCTGTATTTCTATGGAGGAACCCTATGGAATGGTGTCCTAAAGCGCCCCTTGATTGTTCTTCCACAGCAGAGCAAGCATTTGCTGAGGTCTAAAATGATTATCATTTTGGTTTTTCATCCAGCTGACTGTCAGGAATGATCTTTGGTCTACGTCAATGAGAGCTCCGGACAGATTAACTGGAGTCAAGGGTGGAATACCTCAAATATCATGGCGGACTGAGTTCAGGCGCTGACATTCTTTACCCGTGATACCTCATCAATTGGGAATCTTCCACGATGAGCTCCAGCGAAATGGAGTTTGACAGCATCCAGGCAACTTTTCAGGGTCTCCCTCTCCCGCCTCCTCCATTGTTGTTTGCAGCAGTTGGCAGACAAATCAATAAGACTCGCAACATCTCACTGAAATCAGCCGAGCGTTTCTTTTTTGCCATCAGGAGAAAGCTCAAAGCTGTTGGCCTTTATTTAAACTTGAGCTCTCCACGTGACTTGCATGTCAAACCTTTTGCCACGCCGGTGAATAGACGCTGATCTTCGACAGACGGGACTTGTCTATTTCCCCTCGGCCGGATAACAATAGCTTTGCTTTAACAACATAAATGACCATTCATTTGGGGACAATTTCTTGGATGGTTTTTCAGTCTGGTAACCACAACAAACGCTGCTGGGTGTCTTGAGGGAAATGAAAAATGTGCAATAAAAGACTCAGCATGGTCACATTTGGCTCAGTGACCTCCGCTCACCCTGTGGATTGTTCACGCAAAGAATGATTGGAGTGCAATAGTTTCTTTATGGAAGCACTTAGTAGTTTCCTTCGAGTCGTAGAACCGAATAAGTTCCGGGTTAGCCGGCGTTAACTGTGGTGTGAAATTGCAGACGCACCAAAGATTCTGGGGGTGGTGGCGGTGTACACGTGGGAGGGGAACCCGGCCAACATCAGCTGCGGGGTGGAGGCCCACCCCGGGGCGTCTGTCACCTGGTTCCGAGATGGCCTCCAGGTGCCCTCTGTCAACACCAGCAACGTGAAGATCTACAGCACGCAGAGTAGCAGCCACCTAGAGGTAACACTGTGGACAACATCTCTCTGTCTCAGGATACACTTCAGTTGTCAAATGTTTGTTTTGGAACGGTGTGTTCAGGTGTCCCCTGAATCTCAGAGTGACTTTGGAAGCTACAACTGCACGGCAACCAATATGATGGGGACAGAGTCCAAGGAGTTCATCCTCATCCAAGCAGGTTCGGGTTTTTATCACTTGACAAACGAGAGGATCTGGTTTAGAGAAGTTCCGGCTTGCTGGTGCTCTTCTTGCTGTCATCCAGCTCCTGAGGTTTACTCCTGTAACCCAAAAATGTACCTGAATGTTAACCCTTTCGACCCTTGACCCTTTTGCCTTCGAGTCCAACTATCTGTTTCCTTGACATGACACAGATACGGAATGTGGTTGACGCTGAGATGTAGCCACCTTAGAAGCGCTTATCAGAGCCACAATGGAAGCCAGACACTCTGTGTGTAATAATAGTTCCTAAAGTCAGGACTCGGGTGTCAAATTTTAATACTCGACCCCGTCTTTTCCATGTTAACGTTCTGTACATTCAAAACCGACCCGGAATGGAGGTACAAAGTCAACCCAGTTTTGATCCCGAAATTTTCCATTGCAGAAGTGCCATCGTCACCAGAGATCCAACGGGTTGAGCCTTTCTCCAGCTCGGCTGCGGTGGAGTTTGACGAGCCTGTCTCGTTCGGAGGTGTGCCCATCATAAAATATCGATTACAATGGCGCTCGGACGGCCAGGATTGGACCGGAAGGGACTACGATGCCACAGAAGGTGAAACAAATCATTTTGATCGATTAATTGACAATGCGCAAGCGTGGTTGCTAGGCAACACCGATCGACGCTCGCTCACGTTTCTATCGACGCATCCGCTCTCAATTACGGTAAGCCCGAACTTGATGCGAACCACACGGTCAACGATTCCCTTCCATCAGCTTTTTTGCGGATAAACAAAAAGTCAGATTCTTTGACGTGGCAGAAGGAGGGGCAGATACCGCTTGAGCTATCACCAGGAGCTAATCCAAACATGACAGAGTTACACGCGGCCCGACGTCTGGCCAAGAGCGAGCCTGAGATGACAGTCGGCTTCGGGCCCCAGATAATAGCCCCGTCCCGTCGAGATGCTGCGGCGCTGACATATCTGAATGCTTCCTGTCCCGTTTTGCCGCATGGGGCGTATCTGTCAACGGCTTTGCTTGCCGGTTGCTGTCATCTCACGGTCCGAGAGCCGCCTGTCATGTAAACTGATGCGTAAAGGGATGCACTTTGCATTTCCCTGTCGCATGTGCTCAACATTCATTGGTAAATTCAGAAATAACGCAAAAAAGCCCTTTAATTAAATCAATAAAGCCCAGCCCGGTTGGCGCTTAACAGTCATAAAACCCACTTTGGGTGAAGAAAAGGCTGACCAAAACAGACATAAACGCCAAAAGCTGCATTTGCGTCAACTCTTGTCACGTCCCTAAAAATTTTACTTGTAATAAAAATTTTTACCAGAACAGACACTTCCAATTAAGAAATAAATTCACTACACATCAGCAATTGTTGGCCCACACTGATTTAAGTTACCTCCGATTCCATTTTTGACCCAAAACAGCAGCACCTACTGTGAAAAAAGTCTTCACTTTTGTGAGATGAGCCAAAGTGTATTGTTGATGCTGGCATGCTCTTGCTGATAAAAAGCAGGACTGCCATCACATGTTTAAAAAAAGTACTGCCACATGTTGAGATGGAGGCCAGATCCCACACAAGATCCATCATTAAATAATAACGCTTCAAAACTGACATACCTACCTTCTTTGGGTGTCTCAGTCAAACCTCATGAAAGAGTGATTTCAAAATTTGAAATTCAAAATCATCTTCGCCTCTTGGCTGTATAAACAAACACTGGCTTGACTGTTAGCAACAAGCAGACTGATGCTAACCCGTGTCAATAATGTGCATTTCGTTATTTTATCGTCGGGAGCATGTTCCTGCAGGGAAACGAACTTCGTCGAAAACATTTCATCATGGTTGCTGTTGGAAGTTTGTTTCATGTAAATGTCAATTTTCTCTCCAACAGACTTGAATGAGCTCACCATCGGGGGCCTGACGCCTGACACCAACTACGAGGTCAAGATGTCCGCCATCAACGGCAAAGGCGAAGGCGAGAGCAGCGCCGTCGTCAAATTCAAGACCGGACCCATCCGTACGTACCTCCAAAATCATGAAACCTTTTGAAAATGGACTGAAGCTTTCACCACACCGCATATTGAATCTAAAAGTATTCAAAGAGAATGTTATTGTTCACAAAGTCACGGACGTAGGTTTAGTCATCTCGTTCGCGGTGTCGGCTCGAGATGAGCCTTTGATGACCTTTCCGATCAATTATTTGATAAGGTTGTGTGCCTGTCTATGAATCTCTTTATCGCGAGAATGCTGTAATTGTTTTGTCTTACGAGCTAAATGAAACCAAATGAAATACGCCTACTTTACTGGTCGTGTTTGCGTTGTCGCTAGCAAGTTGTCAGTTTAATTACGATGGCTTTGCATATTTTTGCGAACAGTAGCGCTTATTTGCTTACTTCAAAAAAAAGAAAAAAAGCACCACGACCGCAAAAACAGACAAATGACAAGTCGCTCCTGGTTTGTTTGGCTTAATCTACAGTCATTTGCATTTATAATGCGAAAACTACCATCATATATTTGTCTTTGTATCTATGGCCGCTAACACATATCTAAAGCGCACACATACAGCCACCCACACGGATCTCTTTTAACATATTGATCCACGACTGAGTTTTCCCAGGCCCCCTTCAGGGCTCATAAATAAATCTCGGACTCTTTGTTTTAAATCCATACCAGCCCTCCCTCCATCCGTCCGTCCGTCCGTCCGCTCGTCTCCTCGACACCTTACTTTACGAGATTTTCCCACCACTTTGCGGTAATGCCGAGTAAAAAGCGTCCCGCTCCGAGTCATCCTCCCAAAAACCTCTTTTGGGAGTTTTCTCATTTTCATTGTTTCTGTTTCTTCTTTCTTTTTGTTTGTTTGTGTCCGTCTCTTTTCCGGTTGTTTTCGTCTCTTATGTTTTCCATCGGAGCTCTCAGGCCTTTTATTCACACGTAAGTTTCCCCTGTCTGTCTGTCCGTCCGCTTTCTTTTCCCCGCTTTTTTTTTTTCTTCAAATGACATTCCGTTCCTTTTCTCTAAAGGCCGTGCGCTAGATTGAATCTGTAGCTTAGCTTGTATTTCTCCCCTTTAACATCTCTTCCTGTCGTTCAGTAAATTGCAAATTGGGCTTGAGCAAGGTCGTTAAATGAGGTACACGCGACTGGGAACCGAGGTGTATTATCATAAGGAAATCAATGAGGTACTTACTGGTCGTAATGTTAAAGGCCGGACATCTTTGCATTTAAATCTTCCCCGCAAGGATTACGCTTTAAAGAGCTCCAATTCTCACAAATCTTTCTTGTGCTTGTTAGCACTGGTAGGAGTGCACTTCTATTTTCAGTCCTTTTAATGTTATGTTTATTCCGATGAGATGCACATTTGGTTCTTGGCTCAAATATGCATGATACAAAAAGTGGCCTAGCCTTTATCAATTCCCCCCAAATGTTGCAAATGTGGCTACCGAAAATGTTAAAGGTTATTTGTCATTTAATAATTGGTGGATTTGGGGTTTTTTTTGTTTTGTTGCTATTTCAAATGAGCCACAACGTGCTAAAAGTACAAGATTCTCTGTCGCAGTGTAGCAAATGGACAATGTGTTCCACCATTTTTCAGCATCATCAGAGGCTCCGCCCCTTATCGTTACCACCGTTACGGCGCTTAGTGAGTATGCCACCGTGCTCGTTACTGTTTGCTTGCTGACTAGCTTCGCGTTGGTTTGGAGAGTTGTCTTAGTATCAAATGGGCCGGGATATCGGTGGATTTACTAACTGCATATTTGAAACGTGTGGCATGGAATTTATGCATTATTATTCCTATCAAACGGAGCATATTTCCTCAAACAGCGGTTGTCGAATTCAAAGCATTAGCGCAGGTCACCGGAACAGTCCTCCTTAATTTAATTTAAGCTTCTAATTAAGCTTCATTTGTGTTGAAAAAAAATCTTTTGTGTGTGTGTTCATTATGTGTGCAACATTGTTTTTGTTTTTTACGTTAACATTTTCATCATTTCCATAAATGTTTTCCTTTTTGTACCCCCCCCCACCCTTCCCGCCCATGCCCCGCCCCCATATTGACCACGTCGACCAATCATGTGACTTTGACATGTGGCTCTTGCATGGTGCTGATGATGTCTCCATCACCGTCCAACAGAAGGTAACTTATGTTCATTATTTGCAGACCGTTAAGGAGCACATTTTGGTCGACGAGGCCATTTCAGCGTCATTTGTAATCGCTCATTCACGTCCAACGTTTGATTACTTGATAGATCGTCACTGCATTGACTTTTTTTAGAGTGTGACCTTGATAAAAGTGCATTTTTTTTCCAGGTTGAGTTAGCTCTTTGAAAGCAGACATGTTATTCATTTATTTATTCATTGCTGTTTTATTAATGTCTCTCATTTGAATATGCCGGTAATGCCTCACGATATATATAATCATCCCATCGTTAAAAAAATGATTCTAAAATTTGCTTAAAAAAAGTTTGATTTGCTTGTTTTGTTGCTCAATTGATTTATGTTGCAATATATTTTATTAATTATTTTGGAACACAATTACCCCATTGTGCTCCCCCGCCCGATAATCCTTAATTGTATACATTATTTTTAATTTCCTATTCCTTGCGAATCGTATTTGATTGGACAACCAATGACGCCAGTGCTGCATGCAAGTCGATGCCTTGTTCCTCTTCTCCCGCTTCCTCTTCTCTTCTATTTTGATTCTCACAGAAAACCCTGTTTGTGTGTCATCACTGCCATGTCTTATCCATCCCCATAAATCAGAAAAATATGTTTCAGAATGAGTGCCTATGGTATTATTTACACAGTGCCCCGAGCACCATAAACCTTTTTTTCTTCTTCGCCTTCTATTTCCCCTCACAATTTTCTTTGTCACTTTGAGCATCTGAAAACAACACCAACAAAAGAAGCAACATGACTTCTGGACAACAATACTGTGTGCCTGGCCTGCCCGTCACCCTTTTGAGCCGCTTCGCTAACATTCCCGTCACGCTAACCGGAACGCGCAGCCTGGAATTTAAAATGTCACTAACACCGATATTGCATTTCCTAACCATTTTCGAGCGGCTGTTTATTAACCGCCATAGGCAAACATTCCAATATTGATCAGATGTGAGGTGGAGGCTTGCAATATAGGACATTTCAAGTGAGATTGAGACTTTTAAGCGTGACATTTATTCAGGCTTAATGAGCGTCTGTTTACTCTCATTTACTCTTCGTAGGGGAACCCAGCACCCCGAAATTGGAGGCCATGGTTCAAAATCAGGGCAACGCTCTTAAGGTCAACTGGATCATGCAGGACGATGGCGGCTCCCCCATTAATCATTACCTGGTCCGATACAAGGCCGTAAGTCTTTTCCAGTTGCCTCGTTTGCGTTATTTTGCAGCATTCATCCAAAATCCATCACGTTTTCTTTTTTCGAGCGAGCTAGAAAATGTTGCCGCTTCCTTCCTCAGAAGCACGTGTCGGACTGGAAACCCGAGATCCGCATGCCGCGCAGCAGCGAGTACGTGGTGTTGAGCGGACTGGACTGGAATACCGAGTACGAGGTCCGGATTGTGGCGGTCAACCAGAAGGGCAAATCCGAGCCTGGCATCCTGTCCTTTAGAACGGCCACAGAACCCACCACCATGCCAGGTACGCTAGTCTTTATGCCTCGCTCGAGACACACATACACACACAAACACACACACATACACACAAACAGCAGGCATTAATTCGGGGTAGAGCTTTTATTATTTACATTTATTTATTATTATTTATTTTTTTAACACCATGGCCAACGCCATTGCCTTTTTTTTAAACAGCGAACGAATCAGGCCTTTATTATTATTATTATTATTATTATTATTATTATTATTTCCATTTTTTCAATGGTTTGGCTGTTCTTATATGATTGCTCGGTATTTGTTTTAGTTGCATAAGTGCATTTATGATCATGCTATATTTCCTCCAAATGTCTCATAAATGTTCAATTTTATTTGCTGATCAATATGAAAGAACATGCTTTCACAATTAATATTTGAGCAGCACCACTACTGAATTGAAAATACGATGGTGACATCATGCAGGGGTATCTAATATATTGTCTGTGGAGGTTATATGGAGAGCATAGTGTTTGGGTTGATATTTAGAATATAGATTCTTGAGCGATACCTTCACCAAAGAGAAGTGGATTTGCATTTCAGAAGGCACCTCACGGTGGCCAGGCTAAGCAAGATAACCATTGAGTAAATAGCGCAAGAAGGTTTCCGCAACTGCAGCGCTCGGCATCACGCTAATCTACGGTCGAATCGTCCAGCCAGCAATATAGCGAGAACATTTTTTTTTTCTCCATTAAAGGCTCTACTCCAGCAGTCACGGTGTTGCTGTTGCGCAATAATGTTGCCGTTGGTCCGCTTCCCCGCCACAATGCACCGCAGACTTAGAAAAGTCTTAACAAAAACAAAAATTCGCCCATCCTCACCCCAAAGTCTTATTTTTCTTCATTTCTATGGGAAGAGCTTTTCATGTCATTGCCTAATTTCAAAACAATCCAGCTTTTTTGGACTCATCAAAAAGCAAATATGCACTTGGCTGATGTGAAGTCATCATGTTGAGTGTTTTATTGAAAATGAATTTTAAACTAATGATGCTTGCGTTTGATACCAAGGACCATGATAAAAAAAAAAATAATAATGGCGTATTGAATCTCAATTACTATATTGAATTAGATTTTACAGTCTTTTCACCATGGCCCCACTCTTTCCACTCATGCTTGCCATAAACCATCTGCCTTGCTAACTACTAACATGCTATGGCTTCTTTTTTTTTCTTTACTCCTTAAATCTCTTCTAACCTTTCAGGGTTTGTATTTCTGTATTTCTGACTTTGTTTTTTTTCCTATTTCTCCCCCTCTCCCCCCTTTCTCTTCACTCCTCTCCCCCCCTTGTTGTTTCCACCCTGTTCTCGTTGTGCGTCTTGTCTTGTCCTTGTCTTGTCCTGTCCGGCCGGACTGGGGGCAATGTTGGGGGGCTCGGGTCACCTGTGGACATTTGTCATCCGCACCCATCACTGGTGTTTCTTGTTCTTGTGTGGCACTTGAATTGCGGCCTTTTGGAAATCTCCGCAGCGACGCTGGGTTGCCATTGCGCAACGTACAGTTTGGCAGCTCTTCTGCTCTCCACTTCGCTGGCTGCGCTCTGGCTCTGGTAAAACTGATTTCATCCGAGGAGAAGGGAGGAAAGGAAAACCCGTTTGTTGGCTTTGACAAAGACCCCCCCCCCACCTCCCCCTTTTACGCTTTTATGCCTTTTTGAGCCTTGCGCAGCCACAAACAAGATTGAAACAAGATGACGAGTCCAAGATGTTGCTTTTCCGATGATAATTATTATTATGACAGGGTGCTGCTCTGTACGTGCATAAATTTTCTTTGGCGGGATTATGAGTAGGCTGATTCTTTTTTTTTCTGTTCCGTTTTCTTGTTGTATTGTATATGACTATATGGAAGGACTTTCTATATCAGGGGTGTCCAAAGTGCTTCCAATTTTGGCCCCTTTGCTTATATTTTTAACTCGCCCATCATTGCAAAATCATTTTTGCTTTGTCGTATCTAGAATGAAAAGCTGAAAACATTTTTTTTTTTCGATCAATTACACAATTGTGTAATAAATTCAATTGCTCCCGCATGTTTACTAAACATTTTGGACACCCCTGGTCCAAAGTTGGGGATGGGCATAAGAATGGATTTATTGACCATTAGCAATCCCGTCGCTATTGATTGTGGCTTCAACATTTTGCAGTCTTAAGTTGGGAAGTTGATCTGCAGCCTCAAAATGGCAGCTCACATCAAAACAGGGATGACAAAAAATATTTTTAAAGCATTTCCCCTCTTCTCGAATGCCCATCCCTAGTTACTTTTATTTTGCAAGTCGGATAACGGGTGGCGTTGAGTTAGGAATACGTAACACATTCATAATGCCTTAAAGTGAACTTGAGAGTCACATGATTGTGTGATTGTGCAGTTGTTGGACTGATGCCAAGAGGCTTTTATTTCTTCTTCTCCTTCTCTTGGCCGAAGAGCATGAAGAGAGCATGACGCATAGCGCCCCCCACTCCCCCCCCACCCTCTAGTCAAGCATTATGAATGTGTTTAAAGCAGGAGGAATACACTCCAAATTAGAACATTAAATCAATTCTGCTGCACTTATTTGTTCTCCCCACATTTTGAAAAAAACGCCTTGAAAGGAGAAAAGGAGAATGGAATGGAATTTGTGTGTACATAATCTTTTCAGAATGAAATCCCAGAAATCAGCTGTTATTTTCACTCGTTTTGTCTTTATACAAGAAATGTCTCGGGGGTTGAAAATCAGTGCATCGCTATCAAAAAGATGAAAAGGAGCATCATTTTGGATTATGTGAAATGTTTTTTGGTTTGAAGACATTTTTGTAAGTACATATCTGTGTGTGTTTCAATGTAAGCGTTGTTGGGGTGGTGGAAATAAAGTGTGTCTGTTTTTCTTTCACCAAAGAAATTTGATTTTTGTCAGCTTGAGTGTAGAATGCGTCCATCAAAGTTGAAACCACAAAAGTTTTTTTTGTGGCAGGCGGCATTATTTTATGTATTTATGTTATTGTCCCCTTTGGGTTACGCTGACAAGCAATTAGCTGCGCGAGGGCACACGATAGAAAAATGCATGTGACAACTGAGCGCTAGCGAAACGCGTGTACATTTTTCCTTTAATCAAACAGATGCGCCCAGTGATTGTTTCCTCAGCCTCGCTAATTAAAACATGGCACCCGCTAATGAAAGGAGGAAGGGTGGGGTTGGCGCTCGGGTATCTGCTTCCCTCCGGATGCTCATCAATCATTTAGCGGCAGTTTCCAGACAACCCTTCGTCCAAAACCGACAACGGTTTGATGCGGTAAAAAACACGTCAGCGGTTGTCATCCCTTGTGGTCATGGTGACTAGACAGCCTACCTGGAAAATCTTTGCTTATTTTTTCTCTTGGAATTTCTTCATGTGCATTTTTCCACGCAAACTCCAAAATTAAAGTCGCAATATCATTTGGGTCTTTTGTCTGCTGTCCTTGCGTCTTTCTGCATGCGAGTCGTTTTCCTTCTTGGTTTCCACACTCTGTCTGTCCTCTCTCCAGGTCTCCTTCCTCGGTGAGAGGACGTCGCGTGGCTCAGGTCCACCTGGAAAGTCGCCTGACGTCCTCCCAGCCGTCTCCTCTATCCGCTGTCACTCATTTTATCGTTGGGCCATCCTGTCTTTCCATACACTCAACTTCTACTTTCCAAATCTGCTGGGGGTTCATTAACATTCAAAGTGATGTCAAAGCAGCCCGCTGGACTACCTGGATAGAAGTAGTGAAAGGAAAATCATTAGCTGTCACTCCTAGGCGTCGTCCAGTCATGTAAAGCGTCATCTTAGTGCTGTATCGATTGCTTTTTTGGCAAAAGGTTTTCAGCGCAGCTGAGGCTTATCGCACGCCGCTAGCTGACAAGCGCCGGGAAGAGAAATGTCTGCGATGTCCATCGTGACACTTCCTGATTTATGCTCCCCCCGACATCCTAGTGCTACACCGCCGCCGTCACCTCTATTTCTGAACGCACACCGCATGATTTATTGCGCCTGTTAAAATGTAAATGAAACGTCTTGGCGGGTTGGGGGGGAGAGCATTGTTGTGTGTTTACCAGGCAGTGCAAAGCGAGGCCTCGGCGTCCAATTAGAAATCAATTGAGCATGTGTTGCTGGAAAATGTATTTGGAGGAAAAGAGGTGTTATCACTCATGGTGACAGTAACGCAGGCCATGTAAATCGTTAGCCACCGCCATGCCGGTGACCTTCCTTAAAGGCATTCTGCAAATAGAATGAAGCCCCGGTATTGGTCAATCCAAGAAAATGTGTGAATGATTGACAGCGTTTCTTACTGGTCCTTCCCTCCTCACCTTTCCAGGCGCCTCGGGCTCCGGCCTGAGCACAGGCGCCATCGTGGGCATCCTCATCGTGGTCTTCTTCGTGCTGCTGGTGGCCGTGGACGTCACTTGCTACTTCCTCAACAAGTGCGGCGTCCTCATGTGCATCGCCATCAACTTCTGTGGGAAGGCCGGCCCGGGAGCCAAGAGCAAGGACATCGAGGAGGGCAAGGCTGCCTTCACGTGAGTCCTGAAAAAAAACACAATTAAGCTTGAGGTCCTGTAGAGGAAGAAGGCTGACCAGTTCTCGTTTCTTGTACCAACAGGAAGGATGAGTCCAAGGAGCCCATTGTGGAGGTGAGAACGGAGGAAGAGCCAACACAGAACCAAGAGGGAGTCGGACCCACTGAGCCAAATGAGACCACGCCTCTGACAGAACCTGAGTGAGTATAAATGTTGACTTGGCGACCGCCATCTTGGTAAAGAAAACAAAACAGTTTTGTTTGAATCATGCATGTAAAAAAAATTCAAAATTCTCTGTATTCAAAGTAGTATTTTGTTGTTCCAATAGTGTATAAAAAAAAAAAATCATATGTTCCAAGATTTGAACGTACTTCAAAATTAAGGCTACATTTTATGGCACCAGTTCTAGCGAGATTTTCTCATGTTTGACAAAAGGAATAAAGGAAAATAATTTTCAAACAACAATTCAGGAATATTTTGCACAAAATGAAATTAGCTTCATCATCGTCACCCCTGACATTTGCTTCATTTTTTTTTCGCCCTACAAGCGGTTTCTGTCTTGTTTTTATCCTCCTCACATTTGGATTGTGTCGATCTTTGTGTTTGACTGGCTCACTCACCCTAAACTCTTCCTCCTCTTCCCCCTTCTTTATTTTCTCACCTTTCTGCCGGTGCTACCATTCCTCACCTTTAACCCCCCCTGAAACAGGCCCGCTGCCGCCGATGCCGCCTCCCCAGCAGCACCGCTCCTTTCCAATGCTACTAATTCGCTCGCAGAGAGCTTTAGTCTGCCCAAAGACAACCCCCCGAAAAGCAACCCGTCCGCACAGTCGGGCACGGTCGAAAGCCAGACCCCACTGGTCGACCTGAGCGACACTCCTAAAGCTGTCCCCGTCTCGGAGCCGGTCAGGGCCAACGGCGAGGGGCCGCAGAAGCAGTGCGAGGCCCCCAACAGACCCCCGACTCAAATCGATGGCTCGACTAAGGACCCACCTCACTCCCCCAGCAGAGATGCCACCACACGCCCCCAAAATGAGTATGAATGTCTGCATGATGTATATTTAATATAGATATGTATGTATGTGTGTGTGTGTGTGTGTGTGTGTGTGTGTGTGTGCGTGTGCGCGTGTGTATGCATATATCAAACGCATGTATTATTATTTTTTTTTCAGCTTTCTATAACCCAAACTAACGTTCTGAAATTTTGTTTCATTAGTTGAATTCGTCCTAATGCTAACCGGCGCTAAATGAATTGCACTATGCTAATTACGCTATGCTAATTACAGTAAAGTGTTTGTTTGAAAATCACTTTCAGGCATTACATATAAAACAATCCATTGAAAAATAAAGATCTTGCTTTTCCAATGTTTTTGGAGGGGACTCCAAACTAAGATGGCTCTGATTGCAATGACGGGCTGCCCTCTATTGTTCAAATTGAAAGTAAACCTTGATTTCGATCAGTATTCATCTGCCAGATATGGCCTTTCTATCTATTCATTCCTGCAAACAAGGAAGCTATATTGAATGAAAGCCTGTAATTAATTTTAAATGGCTATATTTTTAGAACCCTTTCAAGCTATTTTCGAGGCACATTATTCCCAACAGAATGCTGACCTCATTTTTCTTTTTTTTTCCTCTCCTCTTAATCCGACAGAGTTCCGCGTCAGCTGTTATTTTCAGCTTTTCTCCAAGCGTACGTCAACAACAAGGGCATTTCTAACGGCGTGTCGGTCCAGACGGCCCGCTAATCCTCTTGTTCGTTTGTGTAGTTTGCGTTGTAGGTCAGCTCTTTTTGCCTTTCATTGTGTCTCCCGTGTCTTCATTTGCACGGCGGCCGTCATGGCCGCTGCTGTCATTCCGATGCGTGGCTCCGCCCGGGATCGGCGGCCTGATCCCATTATGTGTGAAACTCGCTTCCGAAAGGAGGGCGAGAGAAACCCAATTTACCTCAAAAGGCTTTGACAAAAGCTAACAGAAGCCTCCCTTGCGTTGTGTCTTTCCAGTGGCAAAACCAAGGACGACGTCAAGACGGAGGCCAACAACACCGCGGCCGAGGTGAAGACGGTCCCCAACGAGGCGCCCCAGACCAACGGCAACGAGAGCAAAGCGTAATCGGGAAGACCGGGGGGGGTCTGGGCTTGGCTTTTGAGGGTCTAAGCAGGTGGGAGGGGGTTGTGGGGGGTGGGTTAAGGGTCACAGTCACTGAAACCTCGACTAAATTTTCACACGCAAGCCCCGCCGTCCCAATGGTAAAGGAAAACGGTAAAGCAGTCACAAAACGGGGCGGGGCGTCTTGTCTTTTAGTGTCTTTGGGCCAACAAAATGTAAAGACTTTGATGCACATGCCTTATAGCATTTAAAAGAAACATTTTTAGTCTACTGTCCTCTGGCAACACACACTCCGTGTGTGGGCGCCACGCTGAAATGGGGCCTTAGAGAGAAAGTAAAAATTTACAGGAATGAGATCAATTTTACAAAAGTATCATTCGGAATCTAAAAAAAAATATATGGCATTGTAGTTTACAGGAAAGATAAATATCTTATGGAAAGTAGTGTTCATTTTCACACCAAAAAAATCTTGCAACATTAAGAATTTTCAGCATTGAAAAAAAAACATTCCGTTCATTTTTTCTCATTTTATTGCGACCGAAATTTCGTAACATTGCAACTTTCTCTGGCTTTTTCGCGATAATTTACTATTCACTTTTTCTCTTCTGCGTGGCTCTCTAATGCTCCTTCGTACCATCTCAAATACGGACGGGATTTGACTCTGTTGGACTGTAGCTTTATTTCACGAATAACTGCCTTCAAGTAAAAAAAAAAAAAAAAAAACACTTTTGTTGCATTGGCACCGTTTGTGTGACTTGGCCCTTTTGTTGTGTTCATGAATTAATATGCGGGACATTATTGCCTATTTAGCTTTTATTTTTTTTTTGTCAAGTGTTTGTCGGATTTAGCCATTCTGTTAGCATGCCATTTTTTGGGTTGTGTTTTTTGCAAAGTTACTGTATTTCTGTACATGTTGCTGTCATTGGGTTCTTATTGTGATAATGTTATGTGATTTTTTTTTTTTTTTGAGGATTCCATCAAAGTATGACTCCAGTCTAAAATGATATTACGCAAAACCGTCTACGATGACATTTGCCGTTCACTTTCCGACGTTGGAATTATTCAACCATTTTTTCCGTTTTTGTCGTTTTTATTGCATGAGCCTCGACCGCCAATTCGTCTTCTGGTTCCAAACTTAAATTTGCTTGGGTTATCTCTTCTGACGTACACTATTAACGTTTGCTAATTTCGTTATCTGTTGTTGTTTTTCTACATGCCTGCAGTGATGTGACATGTATTTTATGATTAAGTGGTTGACAAAATCTTCACATACAGTGTATTCTTTTTAAAAGCCACTAACATTTTTGTCGTGTAAAACATGCGAAATAATCTGTTATGACACATTTGATCAATTTAGCGTTGAAACAAAAACAAATTTAAAAAAATAAAATAAAAACAGCTACATTTAGTCATACACTTGAGCAGAGAAATCACAAAATTTTTAACTTGATCTATAGGTACCATTTTAATTAAAAACATTAAAAAGCAAACAAATACAGTTCAATGAAAATATCCATTTTTTTTCATTTAATTTTTTAATGTGTTTTATTTTGTTTTCCAACAACAAAAAACAAGCAAGCAAACAAAGACAGTGTTTATTAAAAATGGGAACAAAAAAATAAAATAGCATCACGCCATAAGAAAACAAACAAGACAAAAATTTGGTTTGACATTGCTGAAAGGGAAATTGGTATCAATCTGCACAGTTTAAAGCTACAAACAACCACCCAAAAAAAACGTTTGGGTTGTTTTTGGACAAGAAAAATTTTGAATTCTTGGGTTTCAATAGATTGCAAATCGTCACATGACAAAATTTGTAAATTGCTCTTTGCGTGCAAACAGTGTTTGTTGTCATCTTTAACTAATTACATTTTGTAATTAAAACTATTTATTGAATATTAACAATAGCTAGCATAATTTTCAACAAGCGCACAAAAAATTGGGGAGAAAAAATGTTTTGGACCAGAAAGAAAACAGATTTTGAGATGCGTGGTTTTGGTCAACAGCAACGAAACACGTTATCGCAAAAAAAAAAATTGGCTGGAAACTGAGTGTCTCCAAAAACTGTTAGCATAGCCGTGCTATCCAACGGGCTGTCAGGCCTAGCTGGCCTTTTCCTGTGCGCACTCCACCTGTTTGGCCTTGTAAAAACATTTTGGTTTTTGTAAATGAGTATTTGTTATTTTGTACAGAGTTGCTCCTTCTCAGACTGCAACTGTGAATGTGCAAGTCCATTGTGGCTTTTGCTTCCCCCCCCACACACACACACACAGACACACACACCCTCCTTCATAGAGTTAGCATTTTTAGCATACGTAGCCATGCATTACACACTCGTAGATGTGAGCAAACTGGAAACGACACAGTGCCTTTGAATACGACCACAATTGCGTGCATTTCTCGCCATCTTTTTTTTTTCCAGTTAATTTAATATTTGTTGACCTTCTTAAAATAATAGATGCATCTTGTATATGTGATGGGTTTTTGACACTGTTCTATGTCAAAGGTGAGTTCTTTCAGGTCTTTCTTTTTTCCACCTATACCTTTACTGCATTACACTTAGAGGTGTCTCTGAATAAATTACAATATTGTGGAAAAGTGACTTTATTTCAGTAGCTCCATATAAAAAGAAAATCTGAAAAAAAGACCATTGAAAGCCTTTCAGACACAACCATGGCTTTTTTCCGGAAATAAATGTACATCGGGTCAATTTAAGTGACTCTGAACAGGACCAAGATGCAATGCTTATTTCTGCTCAGGTCTCTTTTTTTTTTTTTTTTTAATCTTCTCCACTTTTGTCCAACGTGTACGTAAAAAAATAGAAAGCGATATTATTATCATTGCAGCCAGGCTTCATCTGTGTGTTTGTATTCATAGTCTTGGTTCTGGCCAAGCTTTGTGTCATTTGTCTCCAGAGTGGCTCATTTTCGCTTCACATAAGCTCTGAAATGTCAATGAAGGAAATAAAAGAAAATGAATGAATTAAAATAATGGAAAAAAAAACCCAAATGATTCTTATATTCGTGATTTATTTATATATGCATGCATTTTGTGTGGTGATTTTTTTTTTGTTTAATGAAAGCAAAAATATACAAGTAGATTGTCCTTGTGATGTAATTATGCTTGTTGACCACCAACAGGCAGCAGAATTCCTAATTTCCCCCAAACTGAACACTTCTTAATCCAAAAACAAAATTATTAAAATTATTACAAAATAAAATCAAAAGGTTATACACCATTATGAATATGCTCCAAATAAACTCAATGATGCCCACCCAATATAAACAACGTCAACGTGGATTGACCCTATGACGTGTTGTGCGACTGCGCATAGGAGCGACAAGCTTTTTTTTTTTTTTTTTTTTTTAAATTAAAAAAAATGTAATTCTCCAGTTTCCCCAAAAGGTGGCAGCCTAATTCAATCTAACACGTGGACTTGCACAAGTTCTTTCGGCCAAAAGTTGAATAAGATTGGAATGAAAAGAACATTGAACATGTACGCGCCCACTGGCCACTTTATTAGGTACACCCGCACAATCTGTTGCCTTAGCCGGGTGTAATATTTCGAAATTCAGCAGGTGTCTGTGTGTGCATGTATATATTTATGGTTTAATTGTCCTAAAATATTTCTATATATGCTTCTCACTCCCTTTGGTGTAAATTTTGCTCCATCTTGAGTAGGCGTGAAAAGTAATCTGATTTCAGTTGTATTCTTTCTTCCTTTCTTGTTGGTATTTGCCACCAGCCTCCACCTCTGCACACAGCAGATTAGTGGGGTCCTTTACAGAGCCCTCCCCCCAACTCTCCTAAACAATGGTCCAGTGTGGTCCGAGACTGATTTTTGGCGCAGATAAGCCAACTGGCCCACTAGGCAGGCCCGCGTGCTTTGGGGTTTTCTACTTGTCTGACCTTTAGATGTTGCAGGAGACTTTTTTTTCTTTTTAAAATTAGTCATCTGTGACTTGGAATTGAGGGCATTACAGTCTTCTGAGCGCTATTATCACCCGCCCTCTCAAAATAAAAAATATGATGCAACTATTGGAAGACGTGTTGTTCTGCAGTCGCTTCTGCTTTTCATCAAGAAGAATATTTCTGCAATTCTGGGGCCTGTTAGCCATGTGTAGGCCAGAAACATGGCTTGGCTACAACAACAAGAATAAAGGAAATGGATAAATAAATAAACTGGATTGCTGTAATATCAAAATCACGTTTCCACTCTATTGATGAGGCCCAATGGGCAAAATGTACTAAAAACAAAGAAATTAAAAAAACTGTTCATTCAGCTGGATGTGCTTTCATACTTGTGGGTAATTTGTGGCCTGTTATTCATCAAATAATAATATTTATATAATAATAATATATCATACCTATACATATTTGGTTAGTTTGCATGTATTTGTGATGCATTTATATGTTTTCATTATCTCATTTGTTCATTCATTAATTTTTTTCTGATAACATTTTTTTTACATATTTTTAGATGCATTAATTTGAAACATGCATTTATTGATTCAGTCATTCATTACTTTATTTCCACATTTCACATTGATGGAATTTATTTTTCTATATATTTATTCTATACGTATTTATTTATCTGTTCTTTGTTTATTTTTCCATTTATTTAAGTTCTGATTTTAGAATTATTTATTGTCTCACAATGTTTTTTCTTTTATTTCAGACCTGAATCAGGCACGCCAAGGTGCCATTTTTGTGTGGAAACACATCAGGCCTGCTCATCTTTGGCGGAGGTCCTGTGCAGAGCACTTAATCCAAAGCAAAATGGCAAACAAATGAGTATTTTTTTATCTAACATTTGATTTTCTACAAACAAATTCACTGTATTTGTCTTCTCATTGTCATTGTTGAAGTTATCCTGCAACGCAGATCTTTGAAGACGCGCTGGCACCAGATGACTCGGCAAGACCACAAACATGGCCGTGGAACGAGGGACAACAAGCGAACCACCCGACGTGCGTTTAATTGATACGATGTGCTCCCGACGACAGCTGCGGCGCACTCGCAATTTGACCAAGCACATTCCGTTGGATTTATTTGATTGTTTCCCAAGCCGTTTCTGCCTTCTTCTTTATTCAAGCAGCCAAACATTCTTTTGCGGAACACTCAGATTTTTCACAACACATGCCAGCCATCACCAAAACACACACAAACAATGCATTTGCCAGCAGAGGGATAAATGACATTTATGTCATCGTAACCCGTCGGTGTTGTGGCGCTATAACCCTTGGTTACAGCAAACACAAACCTAAACAGTTACTCGCTGCTTCCTCTTTAATCCTGATTTTTACGCCTACAGAAAGATGTCGGTTTATTCTAGGCCACGAATTTGTCACTTCACGCTCCGCTTTGGCTTTTTGATGCTACTTTTCAATCAGAAGTGTTGGGTGCGGTATCCTTCAAAGAAATAACTTCCCACGTTACTTCTAAAGAAAGGAAAAAAGAAAAAGTGGCGCTAAATGAAAAGCCTGGGCTCACAGCTTGCAGCCGCAGCTGCCGGCATTGTTGCCCGCCAGGCTCGCCTGGCCGAAGAACAGACGAGAGAGAACGCGAGGCGACCGAGCGGGTCCGCGCGGCAGGTAACCGACTTGAAACAGCTGCAATTACCACTAAACACCTTTTCCAAACACCATCTGACTCCACAAGGTAATCTGTTTATCCGTAGTTTTTGGGTGTCTGTTTTTTTCTCAGATGTCTCCATCCAAGCATCCTGGATGAATAAGCTGCGGGCGGCTTGATGGTGCGCCTCGCTTTAATGAAGATCACACATTGTCTGAGAGCCACCCCGGGCTATTGATCCTCAATCAAAGTAAGAATCAAAAAGAAAAACATGTCAAGCCTAGAAAAGCTGCATGCCACTTACACAATTTTCAATTATCCCCTTGGCTGTGTTTACATTGCACTGCACTCTAACATTTAAGCCATTCCCCCTTCATTCAGTATGTTTTTAGCTTTTTTTTTTTTTTGGTTCACTCTTCTGTAATCATAGCTTGGTTTCAACAAAACAGCCCCCTGTGTGTTAAAATGTCAAGCAGAATAGTGGCCCTGATGCTAATGATTGCCATTTATCGAAGGAGTACCTCAGGGAGCCGTTCTAGAGCCATCCACAAGTAATTTAAGGAAAGGTAAGTTGACGACTATTTATCAAAAGAATAGTTGCGATCTTGACGTTTTGTGTTTGTTACAGTTGCCGCTTGACGCCAGCCAGAAGGAAGCTGGCGAGAGAAAGGGAAGCGATGCGCTAACGGATTAGCTGCCAGCCCAGCAGCCGTTCTGCGGCGAGCCGGCCTGGGAAGACTGCGAGGTGATTACTCTGCACTTTACCATCGCTCCACTGCTTTTGCACTTTTCCCTGTGATCGGCACACCAACGTGCTAAATGTGTTTCTTGGAGCACCAGTTGGGCAAATTGCAAGTCGGAGCCGGTCGAGAGCGAGCGTATATACTGAAATAACAAAAAGTTCAAAGGGAATACACAGAAGACGACTCAGTGAGTTCTGCTCATTCCGCTCCACTGGCATCCTTCTCGTTGTGTGTAGCAGGAGGTGAAGCTACTTAGGAATGTTGCCTTGGTTGTTTTAATGTACAATTTCCCACAAAATTCTGATCAAAATGATTTGGTACATGGCCAAATTTTAGAACTTGAACTAATTGAACTCTCCAGATGACACATTCTCTCCCTTTAGCTGTGTTTTTTCAGCGCATTCCTTCAGCCTCCATCTCACCTTGCAGGCCTTTACGGACTCATTACAGCGATGCCAGATTAATGCCGGTACGCAGGCGAGCGGCGCACTAAACGGAGTCTATCTGCGGGGGCTTTTTGCCCCTTCCAATGTGTCCGCGCAATCTCCCGTGCAGGGGAAGAGGCTATTAGGCGATGGACGGGCGGGCGGGCTCTTCGAGAAAAGGATGGAGCGAATCAAAGCCGGGGAAATTGAACACAGGTAGACAAATACGCTCACACTAGAGCCAAATAGAGGAGCTTTGAAGATCACTTCATCTGTTTTTTTTTCTTTTCCTTTTTTAACAAGCCAGCATGTGAGACTTCACATCTTATTACGGAGAAAAGTGAAGCGTTAAAATGCATTCCAATGATGGGTGAATGGGTCTTTTCCACAATGCAAAGCAATTTATAATATATGAAGTGGTTAAAGTTACTTTAGAATGAATAAATGTTTTAATGTATTATGCATATTCTTGGATTAGAAAATGTTATTTTCTATCTTGATCAGATAGAAAAAGGCAGGAAATTCCTTTCCTAATGTCTGTAAATGATTGTCTTGAAAGCATCCAGTCTCCCTAAGTAAAGCAAGTGGCTGTTGTGGACTCTGAGTCTTGAAGGTGCGGCGAAAGTCCTTGGCGTGTCCCAAAGACCTTATCAGATCCACTTTCCATCTGATAGCAATAATGAATGTGGCTCCCCAAATCCCCAATGTCCGCAAAAGGAGACGCTCAAAATACGGTAAAAGCACGAGCTCAATTGGCAGTGCCAAAACTCACTTTTGCTA
Organism: Syngnathus floridae; assembly: GCF_059516105.1. Lineage (NCBI taxonomy): Eukaryota > Metazoa > Chordata > Actinopteri > Syngnathiformes > Syngnathidae > Syngnathus > Syngnathus floridae. Next base: position 7,162,297 of record NC_142427.1, on the reverse strand, counting down.
TCTTAAATAAGATCCCAAAATTGTGTGTGTGGAGGGGGGGGTGTACCGCCCCCTTCTGTACTGTGCCACTGGCCATTTCTATTCAAGCGTACAGTGAAATGCTTGCGGGGTCAATGCGTGCCACGTCCAATTTCACCGGACATGGGAGAACATTGATCTCCTATCAGCGGCTGGTAAGGATGTCCCACCTTGCACTTCCGGCGGCCACCTTGAAATGAAGAAGTCAACGGGCGGCCGCCGACCAATAAGACCCTTGGCTCAACGCGGACGTTTCACCCATTAACGTCATTGCACGTTTCTTGTGGATTGTCTGAACCGATTTGAAATTTAAATTTCATCGTGAGTAACACCTAGTGAAAAAAAGTTGAGGATTTATTTGGCCAATCAGATTTGAGCAGATTTGGGGAAATGTCCTCAAGCTCAGGGTTTTGATTTTTGTCTTTGAGCGCAAGCACATGCCTTGGACTAAAAAAAAAAAAAGCACTTCCAGAACAAAATCCTGCGCAGGTCAGGTCAGAGGTGAGGGTCAGGGGTCGAAGAGGCGGGGCCTCACTGCCCCCGTGCCCCCCCCCTCAGACCAGAGGTTTACACAAGTGTAAAAAGAGTCCATTCAGTGTGGCTGGCTTTCACAAAGGTCCACTGTGTGGGGGCCAGGACACCCCCACTGCAAAGCTCCGGCAACCCCCCACACATACACAAACCTCCTCCATACACATGCCTGCACATAATGGGGTGGACGGGGGGGGGACTGTTTTTTGGTCAACACTCAGCAACATGGAGATGTTAACCGCAAATGCTTGATGGCCCTGATTTAATGCACAATTTCATCTTTGCTTGAGTCCTCAGTTGACCTTTGTAGCAGAAAGTATGAACTGTGGCGCCACATAAGATGCAATTCATTCCATGATTTTTTTTTTTTTAAATATTGGCAGGCAAATGTAACATTTATTGCTGCCTTATATTGAGCAATAATAAGAAATTTGGGGGGACTGTGTCATGATTCAACTAACTTTTTTCTGCAGTTCAAAAGTGAAGCAAATCAGCTCCCTCGTTCAACGTAAAATATGTGTGTGTGTAGAAATTTGCATTGGAGTCACGTAAGGCGCCAATCATGAGCTCTAATTCCTCAATCTGACACTTAATGTTCTTTGTGTCTAATCTGACACAAGCCCCCAAACTTTCTCCAGTTGCTGTCTGGCTAACTCCTTGTTATTATATCAAAGTGTGCCCATGATCTGGTTCTTCTTCTTCTTTTTTTTTCTTTAATAATTTCACCCTCCCTCATCTTCCTTCTTCCCCCCTCGGTAAAACGGCGGATTATAAACAGATTAAGGGAGTGCCTTTTTCTTTATCCCCGGCTAAGCCTGCGCAGCACGCAGCTCAAAGGTAATGAAGCACTCTGTGATCCGTGCCCGGATGAATCTAAAGATTCCCAGAGCACAACTGTAAGGCAGTCTGACGGAAATTGGATTTTTACCAAAGCACCCCCCTTCCCCCTCCGCTTCAAACCCAGTCAGCCTGTCAAAGGTGGCTCAAGAACCTGTTGACTGAAACATTGGCGAAAATGCAGCATTTTTTTCTTTTGGGCCTATTGCATCTCCAGATCAAAGGTGAGGGGGCTCACGTCGAGTGACGGTCTGCAGGCCGCACCTTCCTCGCTCAGATAGAGCCCACGCGGCGGCGGCGTCTATCAGCCGCTGGAGTGTCGATGTGCGTCTGAGATAGCCAACCCATTTAAGTCATCATCTTGTCTACACGTAGTTCCGCTTGGGCCGATCGAAAGAAAGGCTCCCGTCGGAGAACCGGGTCAGCAAGAGAATTGTCAAATGTGAGTGTGACATTTCCTGCTTCCAGTTAAGGAAACATCTTGGCCCAGGTCATCCGAGACGGAACAGGAAGAGGAAATGGACAGAGGTCTCCATCGCAATGTTGTGCCACAGGCCCCCAGCGAGCCCAAGGCAAGGCAAAGTGTGTCTCCAGCACACAATGGGATCTCCAACTCCAAGGTGACTTTGCTGTGTGGCCTCACCCACATTTCCCACCAATCTTCCAACTTTTCCTCCCACTCCCAAAAAAATATCAAAACAAACCTCCCCCAAATTTTAATAACGCGAGATCTCCTAACCTGACGAGATGCGCACGTTCTGTATTGATGATGGAGGGGGCGTGGCTTAGTCGCGCCTTTCACCCGACTGCGTGCGTGCATGACACACACAAGACATACAGACACATGTGGACATGAGACAGCCCCCTAGGTGTCTCACTTTCTCGCCGTTTGCGCTGCTTGGTCTGCAGCCTGACGTCAGCGCCGCCCGCGTTGATTCGCTCCGGCGAGACAAGGGAAGGAGTTAGTGCGTGTTCCCAGAGAAGCACCAGCGCGAGAGAGAGAACCACGGAGCGAGCGGGGCTTTACTATGCTCCACAAGCCCGCCTGCCCCCTCTGTTTGTCCGCCTGCACTCCGGACTCCGTGACACGTTAACTTCAGGTGAGTTCTGCGGCTGACACGCACCGACCGGCGCCACCTTAGCAGCACCGTTCATATTTTTTTTATTCTGATTATTAATAGTCGTCATTTTAAGCCCTTCCACGCACTTTCACGTTCTGGTGCACCTTTCGTGTCCCCGTTCAACCTTGCCGAGTTGTTGACGTGCATGGCATGGAGAACCCGCTACCTTTGGATGAAAGGTTCGCAAAGTTGACCCAATTTCGAAATGGTTAACTTAACCGCAAAAGCACCGGCGACAGGCAGAACGCACCTGGAGGACTTTTGGTGACGTTGTGGCATCATTTATTTTATTTCATTTTTTCATTTAAAGGCGCTTAATTGTATTTTCTTCTTTCGAGACGGCCCGATATCAATTAAAGTAATTGACAGCTGTCGGGAAATTGTTTGGCGTCATGACATCGGTGACCACCTGTGCGCCAAATGAAGCGGACTTTTTTTTTTCTCCCCGGAGCGTGTGTTGGAATACCAAATGCATATTTGTCACACTCACATGATCGCATCGATTTGTTTGGTTGGGCTTAAACGGGGGGGGGGGGTTATCGCGTATGTTCAAATGCAAGTGTTGTGTCTGCGCTGTCTAGACATACGGCGCGCGTCTTTTTTTTTTTTTTTCCTCCCGTCTCTGTGTTATTAATAACATAACGTGCGTGATAAAAGAGCACCATTAAGTGCGCACACGCGCAGGAGCGCAACAAGCGTTTACGGAAGGGTGGCTGGCGTTGGGGTGGTCGTAAATTGGACGCTATTGGCAAAGCTGTAATACAGATAATGTCGCGAATGACCTCCGTTGACTGACTGGGGGGGAGAGAGAGAGAGGGCGAGAGCGAGACTGTGGGTTTTGTCATCGCGTCTCGTCTCCTGTTTCAAATCGATGCCATCCGTGTACAGTAGTACTATTTATTCAATGCTCATTTGTGCAAACAAAAGCTGAGCGCACATAGATTGGGATTCTGTGCACATGATGCCGTGCATGATGCTGTGCACATGATGCAATTAGTGGCGTTTGGAAGAATGGTTGCAGGGCTGTGTCTGACCCCCCCCCCCCCCCCCTCCCCACACACACACACACACACACACACACACACACACACACACACTTTTAAATGCCTGACACTATATACAGTGCAGATGTGATGGGTCACATCACTTGAACGTCACTTCCTATGAACTGTGGGAGCTCCACATGTTGCCCACGTGACTGGTGGCTCATTTTTGGATGTTTTAGTGCCGCAGCATTGTGTGGCGCTTTTCCTCTCTCTTCCCAGCCATTTCTGCCCGCCGCTCCATCTCCCCCCCCCTCCGGGTTTGTGATGGGAATACTGAACGAGACGGCTATTTAATTTCCGAAAAGGCCGCTTTGGCGCTCTTTTGTGAGGCTGCCTGTTTAACCGGTCAGCTAAACGAATGAAGACGTGGGCTTGTTTCTTGTTTTTTTTTTCCTCCCCTCTCTGTCTTCGCATGACATATGTCGGCCTGATTGGTATGCAGGGCGAGCCAGGCAGACTGCTCACAAATTGTCTCTTTTCACAAATCTACAGTCGGTGCCCATGTTCCTTTAGCATCCCCGCGGGGGACGTTCGGATTGAAAAGACCGCAAGGACTTCCTACTTGTCATTCAAAAGTCTTTGATGATGTTTTAGATTTTTAGAAGGACCTTTGTTCCTCGTTGCAGGTTTCATCCGGTCGCTAAAACCACTGCCAAGCGGGGGGAAGGCTAGCCTCATGAGTCGGCCCGGTGGACTTGCATCGACGTCATGGATTTAACAAAGATGGGTACGATCCAGCTGCAGAACCCCAACCACCCCACGGCGCTCCTGCACAAGGCCAACCAGATGCGTCTGGCGGGGACGCTGTGCGACGTGGTCATCATGGTGGACAGCCAGGAGTTCCACGCCCACCGGACGGTGTTGGCCTGCACCAGCAAAATGTTTGAGATCCTCTTCCACCGCAGCAGCCAGCATTACACCCTGGACTTTCTCTCGCCAAAGACCTTCCAACAGATTTTGGACTACGCTTACACTGCCACGCTCCAGGCCAAAGTGGAGGACTTGGACGATTTACTGTACGCGGCGGAGATCCTGGAGATCGAGTATTTGGAGGAGCAATGCCTCAAGATCCTGGAGACCATCCAGTCGTCGGACGAGAACGACGCCGAGGCCGGCGCCAACGACGGCAGCGCCGAGGAGGACGACGAGCGCAAAGGCCAGAACGGGGTCAAGAGCGCCCAAAAGCATTCCATGGAGAGTCTCTACCTGTCGGGTGCCATGTCCGGCATGGTGGACCAGAGTCCCTCGGTCTCCACATCCTTCGGCGTCTCCAACCTGAGCCCCACCAAAGCCGCGGTGGACAGCCTGATGAGCATCGGACAGAGCCTGCTTCAGCAAGGTTTCGGGGGCCAGCACGCCAACGCCCACCACCTGGTGAGCGAGATCAAGACGGAAATGATGCAGGTGGATGCGGGCGGCAACGGCCACGAAAGCGCCGAGTCGGGCGCCTCCAGCAACGGCGAGCGAAGCGGCGAGGAGCGCAATCGAGACGGGCCGGGGACGCCCACCAGGAGCAGCGTGATCACCAGCGCCCGCGAGCTGCACTACGTCCGCGACGACGGCATGGGCGACCCTCAAGCCGACGTGGGCCACATGGGGCTAGAAGCCATGGCCGGGATGGCCGAGAAGCACCTGGCGTCCCTCTACTCGCTCCCGGTCAACCACAAAGGCGAGCACGCCATCATGTCCATGCCCGTCTCCATGGCCTCGGCCCTGCCCATGTCGCCAGCCTTGGCCATGTCAGTGGACTTCAGCGCCTACGGCGGCCTGCTCCCCCAGAGCTTCATCCAGAGAGAGTTCTTCAGCAAGCTGGGCGAGCTGGCAGTGGGCGTGAAACCCGACGGCAGGAGCCAGCACGAACGCTGCAACGTCTGCGGTGCGGAACTTCCCGATAACGACGCCGTGGAGCAGCACAGGTAGGACCGCTTTGTTTCGTTCTCTGCTCTTCTTGCGCTCTTGATAGTTTTCTTGTCTTTCTTGGCCGGAAGTCTGTCGAGTGCTATTTACCGCTGGATCGTTGTTGTAAGCGGCTAGTGGCGTGCTGTCGGCTTGTTTTTGTCCTATCACAAACGAGGGCCGTCCAGGAAATGTACGTTAGACCCTGAGAGCTTCTAAGGAGGTACTCCCGGGACAGTGTAGCGCTAGCGTGACACTGCTGCCGTCTCAAGGTCTGCGGCCATTTGCCATCATTTGATTTTTTTTTTTTTTCTTGCTGTGTCTTTCCTTGTAAGCTCCTCTCAATGTTTGCGCAAATCAATGACAATGCCACAGCGGTTAAAGTTCACTTAAGGATTTGAACTCCATCACCTCACCTCTTGAATGAATTCCCCTCCCCCTGGCTTTCGTGGTATGTCGCTTCACTACTGTTACCGTAGAGAGGAAGAATTTCTTGAAGCAAAAGTTCTGTCGGAGTGAAAGTCAGAGCAACTTTCCGTCACGTCTACCTGTGTTGGCGTTTAGCGACTTTTAAACAAGCTTTCCAAACTACAAATGGAGTCCAGGCGCGTTTAAAGACAGACGGCGGGATGGACGGCGGCGGCGGCGGCCGCCTTGAGAAAAGCTTGCCTGCCTGCCGTGTGGAGCCTTGCTTGTGTTTCAAGAGGAATTTCGTCAATTGCGGCGAGCTGGGAAATCTCGTATCAAAGGAGATTTCCACACAGTTTCGTGCATTGATCTGGCGGCGCCTCTGCCCCGCAGCATACTAATGGCGTCATTTAGACGCACCGTTGAGACAGCCCAAAATCAAAATGTTGCATCACACGCTTGGGGGAAAGTGGGGAGAGGAAAAAAAATAAAAAACCCACACCGACACTCCTCGGTTCCTAGGCAAGATGTTTTATTTCAGGCGAGCGGGAGTCGTGTTGCCTTTGACTAATTACGCATCATTTCCCCGCTGCCACCATGTCGGGGTCACCGCCGCCTCGGCAACAAACTCGCAGAGTTCACTTGGCGCGGGCGGGTCACGTCAAACACCGGCGGGATTGTTTCCAGATGTGGCTGGCGCAGGTCACCGGTGTGAGCTGACGCCGTCCGCCCGTATATTTACAAGTTGAGCCAGAAAGAAGGCGACGTTTCCTGTTGGGATTCAGTTGCCACTCCCTTGCTCATACTCTGCTTTATATCAAACAAATAGCTATTTGGAATTTTAAACACACCTTTTCTGTGAATTTCGCTCTGTGAAAGGAGTCGAGTGAGCCGTTTATTGGGAAAAATAAATGCAAGGAGCTTTGTCATAAGAGAAATTTTGTATTGCTATTGCCGATATGGTCCCCAGTGCGCAACAAGTAGCTTGGTCCCGTCTCGTGCAAATGAGCCGTAATGAGTCTAGCACAGGTGAGAGTTTCCAGAAAGCAATCAGCGCTTGAAATTCCCCAAATACGGCCAGCTAGGCGGGCCACTTTGAGATGAGATGAGGATTTCCTGCTCCTCTCTTTGTGTTTGCTTGTGTTTGTTCTCGCTATTCCTATTATTGCTTATTTGATTCAGCGGCGGTGAAAATAATCACGTTCGCATTAACGGCTGCACTCTCATGCTTTGCTGTTCATTACTTCTCGGCGCCGGCATTGGTGGCGGTGCTCGCTCTTCCGTTTCCTGTCCTTGTGTGGAGGGCGCGCCAATAACCCGCTGCTCCAGGTGTTTAACCAGCGAGCCCGAGGCTCTTATCGGTATCGGCATATCACAGTGGGAGGGGAAGGTGGGGCGGGGGGGACGTAACCCCCTGGTATCCCTCCGAGCGTAGATTGAGTCCAGATAAAGGTTTGCAGTTTGCAGCAGGTGATAATGTTGTATGCACATGCGTGCTCTTCCCGTGCAAGGTGTTTGGTTGCTTTTCACATATATCTTGGCAACAACTGACCAATCACCTCTTCCTGCTTAGTATTTGCTCGCCATTCTATAACCACCTGAGTGGATCGTACGTATGTCTATGAAGGAGCCGTTCAAAATCACACCATGAGTGGCGAGAACCCCCAGGCAAGAGCTGAGGTCCCCTTCGTCCTCCCGATCCGGGGCTGTAAAGGAGCCGCCGGCCGCGTTGACCCGCCGCGAAGCCACGGCCGCTCCCGAGCCAAAACCTCTGGCTGCAGCCCAATTATAGAGCGACTTTAAAAGGCTCCGCTTGAACGGTAAAGATTTACACCGCCATCGCTCTGATCTCAGACCTGTGCTCTTACCCGACTGTCAGGATAGGGAAATGTATCGATTAGAGACTTGACACGAAGGGGAGGGGGCCAGGGGGGGGCTTGCATCTTGTCAAAGCAACAACACACAGGCACTCAAATGTCCGGTTTTCTTTTTTCGGAGTGTGCTCGCCATGTTAATTCCTAGGCGGCGGCAACGGCGGCGGTGATGCTCCTATGGAATCGGAGGATAGCAGGGGGGCTGAGGCAATGATCTAATCGGCAGGCTGATTAGATCACCTCCCTCCTGAGATAAGCGGTGGAAGGAGGCGCTTGCGCAATAAAAGTAAGCAGCTTGACCCGATGCGGCCAGCCGCCACAGACATGGCCTCGGCCGGCGTGGCGGGGGGCTACAACACACAGAGGCCCTCGTCTTTTTGTCTCTGTGGGGGCCTTGCGATCTGCAGGGATGGATAAGGAAAACAAACTGTCCTGGGCCTTGCGCGTGTCCACTTTGGTGTGGTAGAGTCCGGAACGGGAGCTCTAGGGAAGTGCTAATTACAGCGTGTTATCAGGGGACGTGCAAATGCGTTATCGGCCTTAAACGTTCTGATGTCTATCTACTACCCCCCCCCAAAATAAGCTGTCTTGTTTTGGCACCAATCAAAGGAAGCTCGCCGTCTGCATTTAGTAGTGTGTTCTTTTGCTGTTATTCAACTCCCGCAAGACATCTGTATCAAGGTTTTCCACTTTAGAAAACACACGAAAGAATTACAGCCTCCGAGATGAATAGGTTTTACTTAAGAGTTCATAGAACCTTGGACCTGCTCCGCTCCGGGTTCTAATCCCATCGATATCCCATTAGCATCCCCTCTCTGGGTCCCCGCCGCATAAAAGGAAACGTGCCGCCTTCCCCCCCTCTCTGATTCTGTCACTCTGGCAGACCATAGAGAGGATCTCCACAATGAGTAAATGTGGAAGAGCCAGAGGGCTAAACCGAGTGTGCTCACAAATATCCTCTGTGTGTGGAGGAGAGAAAAAAAAAAACAAAAAAACTAGGGAGGGCCCCCAGCCTCCCTGGGAAGTATCAAACCGGAGGCCCGAGCGAGCAGCCTGCAGTGAGAGCTTCTAATTAGCCTCTTTGTTGCTACTTGAATGGCTCGCTAGCGATTGGCAAAAGGGGCCCCAGTGGAGTGATAGCGGCACGCTAAGAAGCTAGTCATAAAAATTAGCCCATTCTCTCCGCCGTCACCTGTTGCAAAAGCGCTCTCAGGTAAGAAAGTGAGGCCAGCTAATCCGCCAGTGGTTTGCGGAGCGGCCGGAAAGCGGCTGGATGCTAAATTAGCCTTTGCCGCTCTGTGCCATCGTAGAGGTCAGGTAGGGGCCTGGAACCAAATCTCAGAGACTTTGTGTAATTCATGACAATAGTAAGAAGGTAGATATCGAAAAGGTCCGTCCTGTCTGTGTATGACGACGACTTGTGGCGAGCATCGGAGCGCTTGCTTTCTCTCTCAGGCCGGCCGGTCCTAAACTAAGCTGTAATCCAGGAGGGATCCGTTGGGTAAATCACAGCCGGAAGCTTAAAACCATAATTGATCGATGTATTTGTCAATGCATAGGTCTTTTTTGTTGTTGTTGCATCGCATATGTAACAATGACGTTGACCTCCTGGAAATATTTGACAAGAATCCGCAAAAACTATAGGGGCGGAGCTAAGATATTGCGAGAATGCAAGATCTTACGTGATCTGAAGCTGCCCCAATTCTGGATGGAGAGAAAATGAAGCTCCCCCCCATCATATGCACAAAGTGTTGCTTGATCGAAACGCAGTACGACCCAACCCTGGTCTTTGGATTAGCGATGAAAAGAGGCCCTTTTGTTTTAGCAACTGCGGCTTAGTTTTGGAAATTGCTTGAATGTGACACTTGATGGGTCCTGTCTCTCACGCTCTCAGCCATCTTCAAGGTCTCCCTTGACCGCTTCCAGATTGTTTTTGTGTTTGTCTGTTTGTCCCTGGGCGAGAATGGGGTAGTAAAAAGGAGGCGGCGGCGGCGGTAGTGTTGGGGGGGTGCAGAAGCCATTCCATTTTGTGGACAGATCGCCCGAGACGGTGGCTTTGGCATGTCATGACTCAAGCAGCATCATTTCTGTCACTGCTGTCTAGCCATCGACCTTACAAATGATGCCGTATACTCGCCACCATATGCCATTAGGCGTGCAGTAAAGCAGGAGCGATGCCCCCCCTCCCCACCCTTTCCCCCAAACCCCGCCACAGTTTTCCGTCACTACTTTCCACCTTTGGGGAAGGAAAAGCAGATTACAGCGTCCGTTCTGGCCGGCTGATGATTCTGTTCCCTTGTTGTCCACCCCCTCCGACGCCGCTTGCGTTTTACAGAGTGCCGCCAGCGGCAGCGGAGGGAGGCTTTGCCTCAGCAGGTGTTTGGGTGCTTATCGGCCACGTCTTGCGGCCCTTATCTCCGGCCCTCAGCTTCCTGCATCCTCTCACTCGCATGCCTCCGAGCGGGGATATATTTCACTTAGCCTCTGACCCGAAACCTCCCTTTCCGTGTCTTTTCGTCTCTCCGCCCGGTGCAGACGCAACCGGTTACCTGTTTTGCACTTTAGTCGTTAGTTTGCAAGACGCGCCCCCCACATTGTTGTGAATCATACCAATGGCTGGGGATCACTCACAAATATCTTGAAAGCATCTTTTTCGACATAATCGGAAAAATAGAGCTCTTCGCAATGATTCTTTGCCAGCGCCAATTCAGAACTGAAGTTATCACTTTGCATTATTCCATGGTGTGTTTATCCCACTTTCGGGCTAAGCGATTGGTCCCGAGCCTTAGCCACGCCTCGACATTCTGGCCTCCCACGTCCCTCGCCGGGGACAAAGGCTAAAGTGTCTTAGGACGAGGTTGCGCTCCCGCTTCGGAGGGGGTTGACCCCCTCAGAGAGCCTAACGGGGAGCCTTCTTTTTTTCCCTTCCTAATCCCCCATTCTGAGCGGGCCCAGTGGGGAAGAGAGCCCGCTGCCTAACGCCCAAAGGGGGCTCTATTGTCAGCATCGGGCTCCGTTACAGTACACCGGACACAAGGCCGGATCTCGTTGGGGTCGACCCTGGACCTGTTTACAGTATGGCTTTTCATTGGCCGGGTGAAACGGGAACACGCCGTAGATGAGAGTCCGGAGGGCTATTTGAAGGGACGACCACTGTTTGTGTTCAGTCAGGCCTCCAGTTTGGGTCAAAGAGCACGGAGGGTTGCAAAGGGGGGTGGGGGGCAGCAGGGGTTACAGACCTGACTTTTGTCTGTGTGTGTATGTGGGGGGGAACGTTGCGGCTTGGTAGCGGAACATCCATACATTGATCATCTAAAGTGCCGAGTGAGTCATTTGAAACCAACCTCACGACAGTTACAGCAGTTTCTCATCACCTAAACAACAAAGAAGAACTTGAATGGACTTGTTTGGCCAACACCTTAATCAGTTCTCCCTCTTCAAAAAGTTCAGTTGAAATTCTGCAACACCCGTTTCTGTATGTATTATCATGGAACGCTCATGTCTAGTTTATTTTCTGACTGAATCTTCTTCTGTGTGCCTGATTACACTACCCATCAAGTAAAACCTGTTGGGGTACAAAGCACAAAAGGCTCTCAGGCTGTTTCGATGAGTTGACACCTAAAGCCATAATTGAACGGCAAGACAACTTGGCTGGGATGTTCCCCGGATTGATTGACAAAACTGGACCCTCTATTGCAGGGATTCCCAAATTACATCATGCGGTTTTGAACGCTATTGCATGTTGAACGGGCTTGTGTGTATCCAAACATTTGGAGGACTAATCTCACTGTAATCTTAGTGTCAACCTACCAGCGTGGCCTAGCGAGTCGCCGGGACTGAGGGGAACCGCCCGCCAAGACGTGCCATAAACACAGCAGCCGGAACACATTTTATTATTTTTACTGGGACAATGACGCTAGGGGTGAGAGGTCAGCAGGCAAGAACTTTACAGATGAAGCAGGCTTCAGTTGTTGGAGGGGGGTGGCCCCCCCCTCCGCCACCCACCTCTCACCTCTATTGTCCAGCCGAAACACAAAGGCGGCTGTCAAAGTGTCCGGTGGGCAGCGCTTTGACCCAACCAGCCAAAAATGTAACATAATCCTGAATGATTATCAAATAAATCTTCTTGCTGCTTAAGCAAGGCGGTGGCATATCTCCTCAGGGACCTGACCCCTTCTGGACCCCCGCAGGTTCGATCGCTACCCTCTGGCCGGCGGTTCAGAACCGACAGCCTTTTGTTATAGCTAGACTGTACTCTGAGACTTCTTTTGTAGTTTTGAGAATAATTGCATTGTGTGCAATACCTTGTGAGAACGCATCTTCGATTTTATCGCATCTGTGAGAACGATAAAGACGCTCTTGTTCTTGTCCTGTGTTTCCAATGCCGATCAGGATTTGCAAGCGAAGTGCAGTCACGGGTGCGGTACACCGTGCAGAGACGCGGCGACCGGCCTGGTCCAAGTGCTCCGGGTAAAGCGGGGGGTGGACATGGTGCAGCTTTCACATGGCCCTGAGGTCCTGACCCCCACCTTTGTTGGCCATATTCAACCCCCCCGTCCGCCCTCTTCTTAGCGAGGCCCGAAAGCCTTTGAGCAGAGCCCTCGACCCCCTGCCGAGCGCGCCCCTTCAGCACATTAATAGTGGCACTGGAACTAATTGCCCAAACTTAGATGTGCTTTAGAACCTCCGATTGCCTCAGCTGCCAGCGCCGACACAAACATATCCACCGCCTCCCGAATCGGTCGCTTTCACAACACTCCACCCCAAACAGAATTAAACTTTCAAAAGAAGAATCGGGTAAAATGACCATCTTGTGCGCCCAAACGGCTGTCGTCCATCGGCGCTCGGTCTTTTCGGCTTTGTGTGGTAGTAAAGCGTCTGCCCTGTCTTTTTCGGAAGGGCGGAGCGCCGCACATGGGATCCCCGCCACCATTCCACCGTGCCAGTAATTGTCCCGATGGCCCATATTTGCCCTAGTTCCCTGCAGCCGTGGGTTCTTGAGACTGTGCATGTGCGGCGTCTAGTGCCAGACTGTGGCACTTCGCACCGTAGTGTCTGCCGTCTACTCGGCTGCCCTGGCTATCGCGCCTGTTCAAAGAGGCAAGAAGGCCTCTAAGGCCGTTTTATGATTTTATTGGCTTGGGAAGAAGCGTTCTTGTCAAGGTGTCAGACCGTTAGCTCCGTTAAGACCGCACAGTCATGTGGTGAAGAGGATTAAGACCTGTACAATGCAATGTGCGTGCCGATTGGGAATACTTGCAATCTGATTTAGGACATTTCTGTGCACGGTTTCCTTTGCGGCCACGATTCCAGTTTTCTGCTCAGTTCTAAAAACAGGTCGCCTGTGATTTCCCACCGCTTACATAAACCTGCGTAAAGCTGCAGGCTGCAGCCGGGGAAAGTCCTTGTAAACGTCTTTCATTGGCACTAAAAGTACTCGGCTAATGACTTTTTTGGTTAATCCGGCGAGGGCGGCGGAGTGCGCGTCGTCGCACGCATGATTCGTTTGCTTATTTGACTTCCCACCAGCGAGAATAATCATGCTAATAAGAACACACTTTACTTTGTTTAGAACTAACACAATTCGTTGCTCTCGTGACCTCGTTTTTGCGTGTTTATTTAAGCTTGCTGGTAAAGTTGTCAGTTAGGTTATGATCACCATTGACCTTGAGGATTTGCATTTCGAATAATCGAGTGCTTTCTGCACCGATAATGACGCAAATACCACACGTCCGGGTTCGAACGGCGCCTCAGGAGGCAGAAATGTGATCCACTCCGCCACCGATCCTGCAGAAAAGGGTTATCCATAAATTAAATCAGCGAATGGGGTGCTGTGTTGAATATAAAATATGAATCGTCAAATTTGAAAATCCTCCATCAAACGTAACACCTCGTTGCACTTGAACCCAAACAAGATGAAGAAATATGACGCAAGGGGGCGGCCCGGCGCAGCAACGCCTTTGTCTGCATAATGTCAGATTAGTTGCGATTCAACTTGTCGGCCATATCAACTTTTTAAGCGCTACGACTGATCGATCAAAGGTTCCCTGTAAACGCAGTCTGAATAAATCCAGACTTCTTTTGTTTTTTCTATTTCTACACATCCACGTTGGCATTGATTCCTAATAATCTCCCCTGAGCATCACGCCGAAGAATAAACTCTCCTAGCGTCAGATAATCCGACAGATGTGCACGGCCGGCTCCCGCCCGCGTCTTAGAGGCGCAATGACTAAGACTGAACTTTATCCTCTTGTAGCCACAATACACGGCGACGCTGCACAAACATTACAATGCAAACATGCTAATCCCGACAGGGACTTTACGTCAATCGTTGACGTTTTTCATGAGCCTGCGCTTTTCCTGACATGGCCGGACGCGGGCGGGAGATCAGATCAGATCGGAAGTAGCATAAGTGATGGTCTACCTACTTGTCAATTGGTGTCAGTGCTGATGATGAAGTGAACAGATTTCGGGATTCAGATCCATGTCAACCGTAATCTACTGTGGATTTAAAACAAAAGATCCCGTTACGCAATCCACTGTCTGATCTAACGTGTGGATATTGTCGGAGACGGCAAAATGTCTCGTATGATACGAGAAGAAACAAAAATGTGGCACCGACATGAATTTGATGAAATGAAAAGTTGTATTTGTCGCAGTAGCAAGGTGAGGTTTCCACTCAGAAGACAAAAGTTGTTTCATTTGGAAAAGGGCTCTTGGAAGCGGCAGCCTAGCAGCGACCCTGGCGTAATACAACGTGAATAAAGCGCCACGACGTTGCATTTGTTAACACGGCAGTCTTGAATGCATTCTCACCACACGTCTTTTTTCTGAACTCGATAGAAAGCAAACTCCTTCAGCAGCTTTGTTCCCGGCTACAATGGCAAAGTGCCATTTTGACGCTGTTAAAGCGAGATTTGCCTTTTGTTCACGCTACCTGAGGCATCCTTGAATGTAGTATTTTATTCAACAGCGTCATCATTCTATACTCCAATCCGGTGCGTGAAAAACCTTGGGGAGAAGAAAAAAAAAAAAGTTTAAAGCACATTGTCACTCACAGCCTTGGAGTCCAGAAACCCATATCAGAAAATTGGAGTACGTGCATAACTGCAGCGCGATAAAGCGTTTCCTCATATGTCATGTTTACGCTTTGTGTCTCTTTCCTCGATTGCATCACGCTACTAATTAAAGCCGTCCGGTGCCAGGAGGCAAGAACGGGTCCCATGTGTATTCTGCGTCGTCCTCTTTTTATTAATACTATTGACAAGAATGAATACAAAGAGAAACTGGTTTTGTTTCTACCGACTTACATGCTCCCGTTGCTTTTAATGTAAGGCAGGGGTGTCAAACTCATTTTTTTCGCGGGCCGCATTGTTGTCATAGCTTCTTTCGGAGGGCCATTACGACTGTCAACCCAAATAAATGTATGAGCACCTCTAATTATATACAGTAAAAGCTCCAAAACAAACTGACAAATAACTCGTTTTCAAATCAGACGAGTAAAAACTGGTCAAATATTTGGAAAAAAAAAAAAAGATATTATTAAAAGTGAAGACAATTTGCAATTCTAGTAATGACACACAAATTTGATGCATAATTTGTCTTCCCGGGCCACATAAAATGATGTGGCGGGCCGTATCTGGCCCCCGGGCCTTGAGTTTAACACCTGTGGTGTAAGGTGTGTTTGTTTGCCTGCCAGCAGCAACTTTCTGCTTTGCGGTTTTTGATCTTATTCAGCATATGGCGCAATGTGCTCAGGCTTGCCATTAAGGAAGTGATTGTGTCACACAGGAAACAGAGCATCCCTCATTCGAGCAACTCTTCGTTTATTCTTAGAACATCGGCGGCAAGTATACTTGGATTCACCCGAGGGAGGAAGTGAAAACTACATTGTGGCCATTTTACCGATGTTCGGGATAATTTCGATGGACCGATGTAATGGCGCGGTTACATCACGCTTGGGTCGGACACCCTTTAATTTTTGGGTGCTGCTGTTTTGGTTGGCAAGAATGTTCAAATGAGCTCAGTTTGGAAAAGCCAGCAATTGCATGAAAATCGATTGAGCTTTTTGGAGTTTTGTCTTGTGGCGTGCCATCTTCTCGTGATTGGCTCATATTCATTCAGCACTTTTGGATATGTGGCAATAATGTTTCCGTTTCTGCCATTCGAGAAATGTTGACACGAGCTTAAACAGTGCAGCTCTTGTTTTGCTTGCACTCGGCTTGCACTGCTTTGTATGCCACTTTTGGCAGGCACCTGCCTTCCAGACGCAAAATCACCCGGCGCAGTTGAGCTCGGGTTTTACAAAGCACATTGCGTGCGTTCCCCGAAGGCCCAAAAAAAAACAACGCGGCAAATTAGCTCAACCGGCACCACATCAGTTTCCGCATCTGTTTCCACCTGTTTTGCACGTGCAAAACTTTTGGGTGAGCCCAACTGCCAGTGTTAATCTTACGTACTGTCCAGTATGCGGTAAAATGTTGGTGTCCAGCAGCTCGCAACTCTCTCCGAGCTGGAGATAAGCCATGAACTCGTCTGCAAACGTTTAGCCCCTCCCCCTTCGCACACATTAGCAATCAACGGCCACTTCCTTCAGAACCGGACTGACATGTTTGGAATGGATGCTTTTGCCCATGCCCATTGTCTGGCGCTCAAGCCTCGCGTGGTTTTCGGACAAAGGTCATTCATGGCGACAGCATAAAGCTCTGGCCATTAGCGCTTGATGAATGACCTGGCCTACCGGTCAAGCCTTGACCTCCCCCCCCCCCCCTCTGTGTTCTAATCTACTCCTTGCGAGGTGAAGATTCCAGTTGGTCAAGCTTTACTGTATGTTTGCCCACCAAGCGCTATTAGACGCCGCACAAATTTGCCGAAACACACATTCGTGCAAACGCGCACACAGGATGCTCTCGGTCCTTATCTCTGCTGCTTTTAGGACAGCTGTTGAGTGCAAGAGGCTGACCTCTGACCCCTCCCCACCCAGCGCCTCCTTCCCACCAAACACTAGTACAACCGGCACGACAACCCCCAACCAACCCTCAATAAATTCCTTCCCCCTTTTTGCAAGCGTCTGCGCACACCCGCTTTTGGCTTTAAATTTGTCTTGAAAACTCTCCCAACTTATTGATCACAACACTTTTATTGGTGATTATTTCATATGGGAGGAAAAAGTTGATATTTAGTTATTTTGTAGCAGCCCAGAACATGTAGGGGAAGGGAGGGGAGGGGGTCTTCAGGCGAGGACCTGACAAGAGGGTCTTTACTTACTTTTCATCTCCGCTGAAACTTCTCTCTTTTTACCTTAACCCATTTGTTCTTCTACGTTTTGGGTTTCCGCCCGGGGGGCTCTCTCTCTTGTCTACGCACAAGAAACAAATGTAATGGAGGAATGAACGGCGTCTGGCCAGGTGACACTTAGTAATACCAGAAAGTCCAGTTTGCGCCTGAATCAATCCGCTTTTTTTTTTTTTTTTTTCCATTTTAATTGCTTTCAGTTGTGGTTGTGCAGTTTTCAAAACTCAAACATCCAATTATGACGAAATGAGGTCAGTGATAGCGATGGATCAATCGACCTTTAGTTGACTTTAGGGAGTGCTTTTAACAGACGTTGCGTAGTCGGCAAAGAAACACAAGCGAGGTGTCGCTTGAATAATAATGTTGCTAATACTGGAAACTTGACTTAGCTCATCAATCGATCAATGTTTGTCCAATTTAAATGCTTTTGAATATAATCTGCAAGTCTGAATATGAGCAGGTTCTCATCTTAAGTATGGAGAAGAGTGAAAATATTTGAAGAAATACGGTTGACATTGCCAAAGTCTTCACTTTTTGGATTAGTCAATTGTTTGAGTTGAGGGGCCAGCAAAAATTTTTGGTGCACAGCCCAAAGTTTGGCTGCACTTTTAGTTCAAACATTTAAAGCCTCGGTTGTTTTGTTCTACCTATAAATAAAAAAAAATGCAATTAGAAATCAATTTGTATTTGAAGCACAAAGTAGAAATGCACAGAAAACAGCACTCTTGACAATTGTGCCAGCTCCCGCCGGACACATTGATTGATGAATTAGCGACGCCCTTATTAGCGAATTGACCGTCTCTCTTGATGATCAAACACGCCTGCTCTTATTAGACCTTGCTGAACATTTGGCTTGTTCCCAGAATTGAACTCAGCTCCCGCTTTCTTGAAAATGTGCACGTCAAACTCTCAGCCCTCAATTGGCTTTCTGTAGACAATTATGAGTTCTTGGCGTATCCATTATTTTTTTTGTTACCACAGAGCACCAGCAGTTAAAGAAGCTAAAATTTGGAATAGTTTGAAGTCCAAAAAGAAGCCATGTCGCCGCTTGGGCCACACGGTGATTGGAAGCAGAACCCAAATTACAAATAATCGGCCCCTTGACCTTTCGCCAAACGATACCTCGGGCGTTTGCATTGTACGGGCATCCTGTGGTGACCCCGTTAACCCTCGCCCGACCCGGGAAGGAAGTAGCCGCCAATCATGCACTCGGAGTCCAAGTGACGCCCGATGGCTATCTTGGTCCTGCCAGGGTTGGGCTGTGGTGGACTGAGGACGGACCTGAGTGGTTGCCGCCTCTGTCCACATGCTTTTCATACCTTCTGCTTGCAATCAGCCACAATTCAAGCAGAGAGATTCGACCAAATGTACTCGGCGTGTTCTGGTGTTCCGAATATTATTGATTATTTTCTACCAGTAGTGAATTGGGTTTATTTTATTCGTTTTAAATCTTGATGCGCTTCTGTCCTTGAAATAGAACATCAGATTCATAACCGGCGTCAAAACAAAACTGAATTGCAACAAGCAAGAGCAAATTGTATTATAAAGCACGATTTGTAAATGGGCTCCACCTTAGCGTAAATGTCGGGGGGGAGACGGGGGTCTGCGCTCGCTCCCTCCCTCCCTGATCTGTCGGCACGTATCCGCCGCTCAATCGCTCTCGCTGGGGCCGTGGCGGCTTCCCTAACAGCTCAGTATGGCTCTTCCATTAATCAAAGACACTTCCAGTGTCCCATTACAGAAACACTGCTACTCGGCCTGTCTTGAGCTGACAGCTCACCAATTCATCTTCTCTGAGAACAAAAAAAAAAAAGAAAAAAAAAACAAAGGTAAAAAGGGGGGGCATTGTGGCACACCGTGGCTTTTACCTGTTCAAGCGCCGGGCTGTTAAGAGCTCGGGAAGACCCCTCTGAAATTGTTTTCTCTAGGTCAGGCAAACAACAAAAACGGTAAATTGCTTGTCTGGGCTTAAACGCGCCTGGGGGGGAGGTGTGTGTTTACGGCAAGGCAACCGGGGGGACAGGCGGAATAAGAAGATGGAGATGTGTTTGTTAAGAGGCGCGCCTTTGAATGACGCCCCCGGTGCGCTTTTAGCCAAACGACCCCAACGCTGTCGTGACACCTAGGCGCAGTGTCTCGCTAAGTACGCTAGCCTGCCGGCTCTTAGCATAAGCGTTTTTCGACAATCGATGAGGAAAGGCAACTTTATTTGCATTTTTATATTATTATTTATATTAGTGCATTTTAACTCCATTTGCTTCATATGGTTCAAGTACAATCAGCAAAATAATTTCAAAATATGAAAGTCCGGCCAACTTAGCAGCTGCTGCAATCAACATGTGCTCAATCTGTGAACAAGATGGCTGCCCAGTTTGATTTCCTTTCTCCCCCTGGAAAAAACAAAACCGTTTTATAACCACCCAGTGTGGTGGAATGGTTTTCATTAAGATCAAATATTTGTTGCTTTTTTTTCTGTTTCTGTTCGAACATGAAAGGACAATGTGGGCTGCATGCTCTTTTTTTTTTCTTTCTCTTTTTCCCATTCCTCCCATCTCCATTTGATTGGCATAATGGGGCAAAGGCCGGTTGGCACAAAGCTGTTCCGAGGGGCAAATGGAGACATTATTACTTAACATGTGTGTGTTGCGGCCCCACCGGGCTATTAATTACCTTCTCTGTAACGTTGCATCTGCCGCGACGGGGCCGCCGAGCAGCTTGCCAACATGAGCGCTCCCTCGCGTCCGTCTCCGCAGACCTCAGCTGCACTCTCACTGGAAGCCTTATTGGATTGCATCTACATGTATGATTGATTCAGCACCTCAAGCGCACACACACACACACTGCATATTTAGACAGAGTATAAAAAAAAAATTAAAAAAAAGAAGCAATCCCAGCTGGCACATATTGAACAAAGCATGAACCTCGCTAAGATGCTCACTCTGTTCGAGACAGTTGGGACATTTTGTGCAGCAGATGTTTGATTTGCAATTTTGGAAGCAAAGCAAAAAAAAAAAAAAAAAAAAAGCTTTTTTTTTTCTGTCAAAGTGGCAACAGACTGCATGAGAAGCACATTTTGATTGGATGTCAGCAAAGACAAAAAGCCCCAGTGGTGAGTGTCAGACTTTCCGCCCAACAAAAAACAAATTTGGATACTGTAGACATTAAAGTGTATTACCGACTAAGAAATAGTGAAAATGAAAAGACTAATCTTTCTCTAGTTGTAAATTTGTGTGGCAACGTTGCTTTGTCTGTATGTGCCCTGCCACCCTAAGAAAGAAAAATTTTGTTATTTTTGGGCCAGTGGCTAGAACAGATGAACGTGATTTCTGTTCATTGCAATGGTGTGCTTCTTTTGAGCGTGCATGACAATCCAACTCACGAGTCTGTACTTTGAAACGCACCTATAAGCGGCCAGGCTATTTTGCAACGCACGGCGTGCGATTTTGCGGCCTCCCGGCAGATGTTCTGATGAGCTTCCAACTTTCCAAGCAGTGAGCGTGACAAAGGGAATGAACATGAATCACTAAATCGAAATCATGGAGAGGAAGGCTTTGTTTTCCCCATTAATTATTAAAAGGCGCTTTTGTAAAAGTGACACATTTTGGCACATGGGAATCATGATTAATATTATGCAACAATAGTCACAATAAACTACAGTGAAGATTCAAAGTGGCTGAGTGTGAGCTCATACAATTTTGAATTCTGACCACAATAAGAAGGGAAACAAGAACAATGTGTTGTAATATAATTGGACATCCACTTTTTCATTGATTTTCATATTATGTATTATTTGTGCCCGCTCTGCATCTATTGCAGCTTGGCGATCCTGAAAGGGGGATCCTTCCATCTGTGGTCCCTTCTCAAGGTTTCTCATTTTCCCCTGGTAGAGGTTTTTTTTTTTAAGTTTTTTCTTGCCCTTTTGGGAGCTTAAGATCAGCTGAAGCCCTTTGAGACTGCTTGTGATTTAGGGCTATACAAATAAACTTGACTTGACTTGACTTGACTTGACTTGACTTGACTTGACATGACTGTAATCTAAAATCAACATTATAAGTGCCAACTATTGGTTTGTAGCATTATAACACCACAACATTGATGCTAGTTTCATTTGTCTATCACATTTTCTATTGTTTGTTGGCAACAAACTAATGACGACGCTTGGCGATGAACAACTGTAAATTCAAATATTTTTCTTTACGTAAACGTGTCGCAGCGATGCTGCTCGGCAACACATATAACGAGTCCACCGCCGTTCCACCTCCTAATGAAAGCGTTCCGCAAGCATTTAAAGCTACATTAACGTCCCGTTGGAATGAGCCACTACATTATCCGTCATGTAGTCCGTCACGGTGGCGGCGGTGGGCGTACGAGTGTGACGCTCGCTCTCACTACCTCGGCCTCGACACTCAGACGCTACTTTTTCAATGCTGCGAGCCGGCGGCCAAAGAGCTGTCAGCACATATTTTACCCTTTCACTCGCTTGCTCTTGTAGTTTCCGTTTTTGTTCCCCCCCCCTCCTGCAGCTGTGTAACCTCATGTTGTGTGTAAGTGTGTGTGTGCGTGTACATACCATAATAGTGGCACGGCTCCAGCGCGAGGCTTTAAAAAGCGTTTATGTTGGGTATTATTAGATTTGACTTGCATCTGCTGCCGTGTTAAAGAGACGCAGTACATTAGAAAGAGGCTTGCGGTGAAAAGCTCCCCTGGCGTCTCGCCAGCGAGGCCTTCGTTTACACTCGGGCTAAAAACCGCGCCAATTTCAGAAGCTGCAGTGTCATGGCAGGACATATGCAATATGAAAAAAAATATGTATATTCTTTAATCATTTTCACATATGTTGTTCAAATTGCAATTGTTCAAACACGTTTTTAAATTCCGTAGGCACGTGGGCTAACGAGTAGCATCCATGTGGCTGTGTTAGTTGTAAAAAAATTCTGCACACAAATAGTGCAGCAACACTTGTAGACAGACAGAAAATAAAGCAACCAGAAACATTTTTTGGTCTCAGTCCCTGTGGGTGATATGTTTGAAGCATTGTTTTCGATTCTCAAATTGTTTCTATTTCCCTTTGGCGCATTTTCTAGTCATGATGGTGTTTTTCTGACACCTCATAGCAGAGTTGTTGATGACGCAGTTTCACTTAACAAGACGCTCATTTCTGAGTTGTTTGCTCGGAAGTACTTTCCAGAACACAAAGGTTTCTAGCGTTTGATGTCGGAGGGTAAATTGTGGATGACGTACGGTTTATCTCCCCCTCGTCCTTTTTTTCAGAAAACAAGAAAAGGCCGTTTTTTTTTGCGAGCCAGTTTCGTATTTTTACCAAGCAACCGATTCAAACGCTGCGTTTTGTGGCCAAATCCAAAATTTCTCACATGACCATCAAGGCTGATTCAAAGCGACAAATTCTCAGCACGGACCGCCCCCTTCCATTCAGCGGCTGCCGCTCAGCCGTCACACCTGCTTGCCCAACTTCCCCGCCTACGTACATTAGGATGCCGCTGAGGAGGGGAGGGGAGGGGGGGAGCACGGCGACAAGAAAGCGCATCGTTTAGGTAGGTCAGGAGAAGAGTAGAAACGCAAAAGGAATAAAAGCAAAGTACCGTTATGTCATATCCACAGACGGCAGGTTTGGGAAGCTCCGGGGAGGATGGGCGTGCTGCTGCTGCTGCTACTAGAAATAGGGGCAATTGTCACACTTCATTATCTTTGCCAAGACTGTGCCAGTCACATTGAATCATTCCCACCGGGATCAACACTTTTATTCCAAATGAAACATCAATAAAGAAACAGTTGTGGAAGATTCGGAATTCATATCAGCTCAGGGTAGCTTTTTTTTTTTTTTTACACAATATTATCTCCCCATATTTTTTTTTAACACATATTTTTGTAAATCTATCCTGGTTGCGTAATGGTTTGAGAGATCTGCCCAAAAACATTAAAAAAAAAAATCAGATGACAATTCCAGACAAGCAAGCGTGTTTGCACGGGCAACGAGACACCGACGTGGTCGGAATGTTGAGCGACGGCCAGTCGACATCTGGGAAGCGGAACAAGCAAGTCTTGTTATTGTTTTTTGTTTTTTTTTCAACAAATATTTAGTGATTAAAATGATATGATAGTGAATTGGTCACTTGCAGGATGCCCGCAAGTTTATTTTTTTCTGTCTGAGTCATAAATGTGTTGACTTGATTTTGCGAGTGATGCAACAAGGTGAAATGCAAATCTTCCATCTGCGGCGCTTCCATCTTTACGACTCGGCAGATTTTGAAGCCATTACTGTGTTTAACTCCGATTAGCGCAGCTTTTGCCGCCTTTTTTCTTCGTCGTCTTCATTTATAATTGAAAGAGATTGTTGCACATCCCTATCAAATGGCCAACTGTGCGGAATTTATTTTGAATAACGAAACATGAATGTTCAAATGTATGCAAGAATATCAAACTTTTCAAAAGTCGAATTCAACTAAACTGTCCTCGGCGGTACTTTTGAGCAGCGCTTGTGGTAAAGTGGCATTCAAACAAAAATAATCTAGCACACAGCAAACTGTCAGGTTATTTTTAAATCCTATGGCGCTCCTCCTCCCACTTCTGCCGCCTTTGACTCTTGTTTTGACACTGCGCCTTTAGGGAATCTCCCCAGACAAAACTTTTCCACCAAGGTCAAAACTTTGATGTGCCGTCATTTTCATCTTACCTAGGCGCCGCAATCTGCATTTAGCGCTTCTTCTTCTTCTTTTTTTTTCCCCTCTCTCTCTCTCTCTCTGTCTCCCATCTCGCCTGTGTTTTATTGATGTAACAGGTGCTTAGCGCGACAGACAGCGGCAGTCAAAATAATGTGCCGTGTTTGGCTTTCAGGCTGCCAGCTAAACTTAGACATCTTTGAGGTTTTTCTGCCACTTGATGGAAGGTGATGCCGCTGCATTATGCATGAGGCGAGAAGGGAACACTTTGTCTGGCTGCTTTTTATAGGCGCTTCCCTTCCACACACACAGAAAAATATATTGTTTTTTATATATACATATATATACATGCCGGAGTTTCTCAGATCAGATAAAATGTGTGGAGGCAACTTGAAAAATTGCAGCTCTGATACTTCAAGTCAGCGAGGTTTGGCTTTAACAAAACTATTTTTTATACACGTGGCGTCTTACTTACTGGCGTGTAACTTTTAAGGTCTCAAAATGGAAAATCTGGGCCAATGTGATTTTTTTTCACCCTCTTTATCTTTATTTAACCCGCCTTGTTGAAAAAGAGCAACACTTTCATACATTGCTCATGAATCAGTGTGAAACTGGCATTTTACAGTAACTTTGTTGGATTTCTATATAAAAAAGAAATTGGGGGTGGTTGCCCCATGCCTCCCTCTACAGTTCTAGTTAAGTGTAATTGATCTTATTTGATCACAAACTGATCAGATCAAAGTAAGAGTAAATGGCAACTCTAATTTGAGGGAATTTTTAATAGTTGCTCATTTTTTTTTCTTTTTAAATCTTAATTTGACATTCTCTTGATTCTCTTTAATATTTAAAATCAGTGATTAGTATAACACTTGTTTCGTGTTTGAAATGAATAAAGCGCATCTTGTGTTTCTCTGACCTCCCTTGGCCTGGAGGCTTCCAGGATTTGTGCTTGTGTGGTGGCACAAAGTCGTTGATATGTACGGGAGGACTCTGAGGGGATAAACAGCGGCGTTACGACAGCCCGCCTGATATATTTTGACTGAGCGCAGACACAGGAAATTGGGAGCAGGGTAAAATGATAGAAAAGGAGCGTTTTTTTTTTTTTTTTAACCGATTCTCCAGACAGCCACAAAATGGAGCCATGTAAATGTTAGCGACTGCGGTAGACGTCGCGCGAGTGTGTGCCTGCGACAAATCGATGAAGTGTCACTTTTGTCCCTGTTGTTTTTTTTATCATTAAGTGCGGCCTATAATCGAGTTACATTCAGACAGCTTTTTTTTTCCCCCTAGGATGCTAATTGGTCATCTACCCCTAATGGACCAGAAAAAAAATAAACCTCTTAAAACTAATAATCAATAATGGGCAACATTGCAATCAGACGTTAGCATTAGCATCTAAATCAGGGGTGTCAATCTTATTTTTGTCGCGGGCCGCATCATAGTCATGGTTTCCTTCGAAGGGCCATTGAAATTGCCAACCCAAATAAATGTCTGAATGTCTCAAATTATATATAGTGTACGGTACTCAACAAACGAGTGAATGACTAGATGAATAACTAGTTTTCAAAACAGAAACTAAGAAAAACTGTTAACATATTTAAAAAATATGAATGGTAATAAAAATTGCTGGCAATAGATCTACTTTTTAAAAGTGAAAAGAATTAGTAATTTTAATATTGACATGAATTTGATGCACAATTTGTCTCCGGGGGCCACATAAAATGATGTGGCGGGCCGTATCTGGCCCCCGGGCCTTGAGTTTGACACACGTGATCGAAATCCATGATAACTTCAAATAGATTGTAATGCTCAATGACAAAACGTGTGTAATCAGGCGAATGATTGTTGCCGCTAGCGAGATATCAGCAATGTCAAAATAGACTTAAATCCACTTTGTACATGTTTTTCGCTAGGAAGTGTGTCAAATCTTCAGTTTGATGTCATTCTTATTTTGTAAGCTAATTTTGCGATGGGGTAAAAACAATCATTCTAAGAAGAAGGCCTTTTTTGGGGGGACGAAGAAGAAGAAGAAGAAGAAAAGAAGTCAATTTCCTTCCAGAATGCTAACATCCCTAAAGCACAAGTTCCATTCTTGCCGCAATTATGCTTTCTTTTTCTTCTGGGCCGCCGAATGAATTAACAAACAAGTAGGCCGGTGCGCCGCAGCAGCCTGGCTTCAATTTACCGCCTCTTATCAATTGGCTGGCTACCCTTTTATCTTTTAGTGTTTTCTTCTTCTCTCCATCTCAAGCCGCACATCCCTCTGTTCTGTTTTCTCTCTCTTTCTCGCTCTCTGTCTACCGCAGCTTTTTATTTACGAACGTCGTTCCAGGTAGTTTTATCGCTGCCTTCAAGGAAGCGCCGGATGCGGGAGAAAAATAAGAGGATGGACGGAAGATAGAGAGCAACACTTTCAAGGCCGCGACAAGAGAGGGGCAAAAAAGACTTGGCAATCACATCAGACTTTTTGCCGGCTCAAATTTAGGCAGGAGTGCTACTTGTATTGTTTTTTGACCCTTTCTTTGTGTGCATCCTAGCGAGCCGTTTTGTTTACCGCTCTAACGTGAAAAAATTGCCAGCCACGGGTTCTTTTATTTATTTCACCCACAGCGGCAGTGATATACGACCAGACGAGTCCACGGGCAAAATTGAGAGACAGGCAAAAAAAAATAATAATTCCAAGGGGTGGCAAGCTGTTACGACTCCATAACGCAATTCGCATTTGGAGCGCCGGCGTTTTAGTTTTACGAGGACGTGATTAGCATATGTTTTGTTGACATCAATTTGAAATTTACGGCGCTTGTCAAAAGTGAGTGTCGGACAAAGTCGATTATTAAGCTGGCAAATGGCCTGAGAGAGTTTTATGTGAACTTCCTTAATGGCTGCAGTCAGTCTGTTTCAAATCACCCGCACGCGCACACACAAACACTAATCATGCATTTCAGAAAGACGGCACTTAGAAAAGCGACTGGAGCGTGCGGGCGGGCGGGCGTATATCTCTGAGCAGAATCATGAGCTGTGACAATTTACTATCCTTTTACATCTCGTTAAACTTTGCCGTGGTGATCAATCGCGTGACGCGGCGGTGGCGATGGATGATGCTCCAGTCTGTAAGCGGATATAAAATGCTTGTTAAAAGTTGGCCAAGTGTGTGAAGTGGGACTAAACAAATCTCAGGACGCACTGTATGAAACCTTTTATCCGACTGGCAGTCAAAATGGAGACTGTGCAGGATGATAGCTTAGAAAAGGTTTTTGCCATTTTGAAATGTGACTATCTAATTTGACGTCGAGTCGAATTTGACACAATAGACTTGGCCGGCGACACACACACACACATGGCACGGTTCCCAATTGGAGTGGCCTTAATAAGACCATCCATACCTTATCAGTTGTGTGTCTGGGCGACACAATAGTCAGATTGAGAGGCCACACAAAAGGCCTTTGAAAGGCTTTGTGCGTCTTGTGTGTTGCGCTTTACCGCTTAAGTGTGTTTTTTTCTTATCTTGGCAAAAGTGTGTACTTCACCTATGATCCTTAACGGGGGGAGAGGGAGGGGGTGAAAAAAATCCGTCCTTTGTCCGCTCCCTTTTGTCCAGCACGTCGCTCGTTGGCGAATTCGTGTCGTGCCGACGGACATTTTGTCAAAGGGAATGGCAGTAATTTGGATTCAATCTGTCTTAAGACTTTGACATCCGTCGGGCTCCTTTTAAGATGGATGAACTCCACCAGAGTTCCAAATTGTAAACTACACAAACATGGATTGCTCTGTCTCTTTAAGACCTTCCTCTCTCTCTCTCTCTTAATGAACCTGCCGAATGGTGACATCATGATTTTTCTTTGAAAGAACAGCATTCTGTACGGGACAAGCATGACATGGCGTGCCTTGCGGTACACCACAACATGCTATTCAAAAAAGGGAGCAGAGTGTTTTCCCGATGAATGTTAGCATGATGCTATGCCGGGCGGCAAATAAACCCAACCCGTCTTGTTGTCGGAGGAAATGACTTCCAGTACGGGAGCTGCTGTACAGCCTGACGGGATAAGGTCACGCACCTTGGCAACGTAGCCTAGCCTCGCTAGATTGCTATCGATTCGTCCAATTACGCGTATGAGCGACTGGTGCCCGGATACAATCGTTCTCGTCCCTGAATCTCGTCGAGGCCGAAAAATTGCACCTTTTCCACACACACGGAACGGTTATGCTTCCGAGCCGTGTGTCAGTTCACCGAAGTCGAAGTGTGTCCATTTGCATTCGACGCGTGACATCCATCAGTCATGGTTTTTTTTTTTTTTTTTTTATGGAGCGGCACCACCACCGCCTGCTTGGGTTTGGTTGAAAAACGGCAAGATGGATGGCTGTCATCTCCCCGCCCGAGCTGAGCGGATCGCTTATCAAGGGCGTTGTTTGTCCTCGGGAATTTGCCGGGGTGATGGCTCACCGGAAGGAGCCCGCCACTTCATTTTTCGTTGACATTTGTTGACATTTTGTCTGGGAAGGCGCTCGCCAGCCGCAACGGGTACATCCGACGAAGCGCTGTACCCAAAAATGAGAAGATCATCCAGATGAAATCTATAAATTAGCCTTTTAACAGCACGTAGCCGACGTAATGATCTTCTCAGTCATCATCTCGACTCCTCACCGTCGTCTCCAATATGACGACGCTGAAAGAGTCAAGTGATCAGACTTTGCTATGGTTTATCTTAAAGGATCAAGTCTCGAATGTGTTAACTGCGCCGATAATCAAAGGTGTGTGTGTGCGCGAGGTGTTTTTGAAGATCTCTCCGGACTGGAGGCGACTGTGTGGCAATTGGTGTCACCTTAATTGCTTTAGAGCACTTTCAGATATCTCTCAAGAGTTTTACTGGCTTTGTTCCAAGCCCCAGGCAGGCAGGCTCTTTGAGAGTTTCCTAACGGAGCCCCTTTGGCGACTTTGTGTGTTGTCACATGTTATTTAGTTAGCTAACCTTCAAGGCCTTCTCGATCAAATATTGACCCCTGGTTGCGTCTGACCTTGGGAGCTTAAACTGTTACAGCTTAATGCCGCCGCCGACGCTGCCGCCTATGGGATTCATCTCGTGGGCGGCGAGAGCGCTAATCAAAAGTGGCCCGGAGAAGTGTTGAATAAATCTTTTCCGTTTGGCTTTATGGCTCCTTTGCCATCTGCAGCTCGTTGGATGTGGGGAGTTAATAACGCCTGGTGTTATTTACAGCGCACACTTGGGGGGGGGGGGGGGGGGGGTCGCTGCGGGAAAGCTAGCTAGCGCGATGGCGAGCCGACGCGGAAGCATCCCATGTCGCCCGAGGTGAGGTCCTGATGCATTTTTGCTCTTTGTGCTTGCTCCACAGGAAGATGCACAGCGGAATGAAGACCTACGGCTGCGAGCTGTGCGGGAAGAGCTTCCTGGACAGTCTCCGTCTCCGCATGCATCTGCTCTCTCATTCAGGTAAGCAAATCAAAGCGAGCTAAAGGCCGTGACTGCTGGAACTTTGGGACCAACTTTGTCACATTTTATGATGGGCCTTCAAAAGAAAGCAAAGCACATCAGAATTCAGCCAAAGTTGTGGTAGGCACATTTTGACTGTCAACAGGTGAACGATGAAGCGTGGTGTCATTTTTTGAGTCTCAACCGGTAGCGTGTTTGGGCAAACTTTTCTTTTCAGCCAGCCAGCAGCAAGCTGAGTTTTTCTGCTGATGAAAAAGGCGCGATCGGTGCAGACAGTTAGGGAAGATTCTTTGATAGTTTTTCTTGTATACTTTTCTCCTCTCTGACTCTCACTCTTTTTTTCCGCCTCCACCGTTTTCTGACTTTCAAGGCTTTTTCTCGTCTCCATTTTTACTCTCTGTGTAATGATGACACTTTGCCGAGTCCCAAATGCCGCCGCCGCCGCCGCCGCCGCCATCATCATCCTTCAAGCTCGCTTCACAGGCGACAGAATATCAGAGAGATGAAGTGGGTGAGCGGAGGAGCTCTTTGGTATGCGACGCCTGTTGTGGCTGTTTCACCAAGCAACACCACCGCTCGCTCACTCGCTCGCTGTCTTCTCCCTCCCGCCTCGCCTCGTCGCGCCCCTCCCCGCCGCTCTCTCTTTGTGTCTGTCTAGGTCGGTCTATCCGTCTTTCCGTCTGTCTCCATCTTCTCGCTTACCCGTCTGGTTGTGGCTAAACGATGCCCGTCTATCTGCTTCTCTGCCTTCGGGCCCGTCTGCCTTCCTGCCAGTCTGTCTACCTGTCTGTCTGTGTTTGTCTGTGTGTGCGCACAGGTTGTTTGTAGACATTTGGCCGGTGTCCCGTCTGGGCTGCGTGCCACCGCTGAGAGGGAGGAGAGGTTACAGTACAGTATGTACAGTCTACCGTGTGCCAGCTTGTTTTGATTTTTTTTTTTTCTTCCACTCCCAGCTTGTTCTGTCTGCGCTCGTAATGTTATTGAGTTCTAACGTCCAGCTGAGAGCTGAGTTTGTGTTTTATCTGGGGACTAATTGTAGTTGCAGAGCTTGCAAAATGTCTCCATTTGTTGATGAGATTAGCTTTGCATGATGATTGTCACCACTTGTTAGTGTGAACCTGCAAAGTTCTCCAAATGTTCCAGAACTCTTCCTTCATTTGGCCCCTGGTTGTACTCACCACCACCACAAAAAACAAACTAGTGCCTGAAAAGATTTAGTTGAAGCTAATAGATAAAACGTTCAAACTTTTAGCAGCATTTGTAATGTTTGGCAAACTGTTTGCGACTTCCTCGGTTTCTGCCAAACTAAGTCAGTGTTGAAATGTTCCATAAATATTCCTTTTGTTTTGTTTGGTTGGCAAAATAATGTTTTTTTTTCACTTTTCTCCAAACCACACTAACCAGATCCTTATTTGGTTTTATTCAGTGTTACATAATAAGATCAGCAGATTGTCTGCTGGCAACAACCAGAGTGACCATATGGCATTAGAACGCCAGAGTATTTCAACATGGGCTGTGAGGGATCCCATTAGTCTTCAATTTGTCGATAACGTAAGATTTTATCGTTTTGTTTACCCTGAATTTAGGAGATTTTAAAAATAATGTAAGAAAAAAAAGAATTTGAATATTATTCTAGTAAATGTATATGAATATTATGTACTGTAGTGAAATAGGGAGGCTTCAAAAAGAGGTTGAATTCTACTTTCTCAAAAAAAAAGATACGTCTTTGTTTGACACTTCCACGGCCGTCGGTCTGTCTCACTTTTTGCGCTTGTGGCAGTGGCAGCGGCTCGGCATTTCTGGCACGCCGCCGCGCCGCTCTTCTCTTCCCTCACGCTGATGACGACACATTTGTGCCGGCAGGTCTGGATGTTCTGCCAGCATACCAGAATTTATGATCGCTCGCAGATGTGAGTCCAGGAACACACTGTACTGTACCCAAACCCAGAAATTAATGAAACTTGTCTGCCTTCCAGGCCACAAATTCAGAAATGTGTGTATGTGTGTGAGAGAGTGAGGCCGAGTGGCGGGGGAAAGAAAAGTCCATCTATTAAAAGCAAGTTGCGGAAAAAGAAATAGTTCCAAAGAAAAATGAAAGTACAGCCAGAGGGCAGTTTGTACGTTGGCTTTTTTTGGGAAAGGGGGTGCAGCATTTGATAAGGCATTTGCACACACACACATGCCAAAAAGTAAGAGATGTTTTCCCCCCCGGGCATTCATTGCTTCTTCCGACGATACACAAAGTGATTTAAAATGAACACATTTCCAATAAGTTACATTTTCAAGATTTTTAAAGCAAGGTGCCCACGTAGTAATGAATAATATTTGACTATTTTCACGTGAAGACCATCACAGCACAGCATATTCCAGCCCCTTCTCGGCTCATCAGTGCGGCACTAATACTCGAATCTCTGCAGAGGATGAAGAATAGCTGCAAGTATTGTTTGTTGGATTTTCTATCGGCACATGCAGCTGCCTAGTTTGTGCTCAGTTTGTTGTTTAACGGAATGTGGCGCCGCTTTCAGCATTAGCATTAAGCTAGCGCACTGAAAAGCTAAGATTTGTGGATGTTAGTGTCGTGACGATAAATGCAATATTGTTGATTTTTGACGGGTAGCTTTAAATCTTTTTTTGGGAGGGAAGGTTGCTAAGTAGCAAGCAGGCCTTTGCCTGATTTAATGGGCCTGATTTGGTATTCCGCACTGATGCCAGGTCTTATTTTTGTATGCGAGACAAGTTTTTTGGATGGAGAGTGATTGCCCAAACATCTGCGTGTCAACCAAAGGCTGTCTCTCCCCCTCCCCTTCGCATTTTTTGTATCTCTTTCTCTCTTTTCAGTTTTTTTTTTTTTTTTGGGGTCGATACTGAGCGGGGTTTTTTATGTGTCCTCGCTGTACAGTACACTGTGTGCCTTCTGCTCAAAACAAGAACACAAGTCGATTAAATTTTGGATTCGCTTCATCATCCCTCCCTCCGTCAGCCCAGCTGCTTTGTTGTTGTCAATGTCTAATGTGTGTGTGTGCGTGCGTGTGTGCGCGCACGTGTGTGTGTGCGTGCGGTCAAAGTCAATTATTGCCAAAAGCTTGCCAATTAATTTGAATGATACTGACTATATAGAAGGCACACAACAACAAACAGAAATGCAAGCAGACAGGACGGGAAGCGAATTCCGCAGTCATTTCTTTGGCAGCCATTTTCCCCAAAACAAAAAAGTTATGGAATAGTTAGGAAATTACTAAAATGCCACAGTGGATCAAACCTCATTTGCATAAAGTAACCCGCTGGCCGTTTTGATGAAAGGTGGTGGAGAAAGTTGCATTCACCTCAAAATGTGATTAGCTTGAAATGTTTCTCCGAAAATCAGCCTCTGGAAAGAAAATAGTGGCAAACAATTGGGTGGCTGATTTTCTTGTTCTTGTTTTAAACAACCATCGGTCGGCCGTAGTAATGGCACATTACATCAAGAAACAATGCAAGAGTGACTTCCTGTTCTTTTGTGAGATGCCCTGGCCTGGATAGACGTCCCTTGAGTTTGGGGCTTTTTTAGACGAGTGTGCATGTGTGCCTGTGTGTCTTGCATCGGCACAACACAAATCCATACTAGCCACGGGCTCCTCGCCAATCTATTTTCTGCTCAGCTGGTTTTAAATGAAGTTATTATGACTCATTAAAATGCCCACAAGCTTGTGGAAGTTGGCCAATTACCATTTAAATTTAGCCTCCTGCTCCCGCAAACCTTATCTGCGTCCCCGTACTCGCCAACCGGCCGGCCGCTCGGCTCTCTTCCCCACTGTCGCCGCCGCTGCATCTTCCTCTCTCGCTCTCCCTTTCTTTCTTTTCAGGGAGTGTGTGTGTATGTGCATTTGTCATGCATGCAGAAACGGCATTAAATAATCTCCAAACATTCACTGGCGCAAACCCTGAGAGGGAAGGTTAGGGCGATTGAATGATCCAAGGAAATGTAGTTTGTGCTTATCATAACAAAGAACACAAAAAGCTGGAGAATTAAAGTAATTCAGTACTGCTTATTACTTTCCACAACATTTTGAGACGCCGCTCGAGTAATGTCTTTAATGAGAAATGCAAAACGTATTGCTAAACCTTTGTAAAACTTAACCATTTTTCAACATGTCACCGAACAAAGTCAGTGTCGTTGGATATTAACACAGGCAAGTCGTTGACATTTATTTTGATGAGCGAGCGAGGGAGCCGCAGGCCCGCCCGGTGTCACATGTCCGGCGTCTCTTGTAAACTTGCCACATAGGTTGTCATCGTCGCATTGCTTGAAGGGAAAAAAAAAAAAAAACTGCCTGGAAGCTGGCTCACAGTTGAAGCTTGTCCCTGTAATGATATAACTCACTGTCATACCTCCTCCACATCCTCACACACACACACACAAAGGCGCGCTATATGTATTAGATTGTCGACATGGCCGTTTTCTTGTAATGAAGCTCCGGCATGCGCTGACACGGCCACAAATGCGAGGCGCTCGTGTTTGACAAGTCTCCCATTGTGCGGTGACATGGCACATGCTGTCGGGATTGCATGGCCGTCACCTATGGATGAGCATAGCCACGGAATTTTAGTTCAGCGGAAAATGATGATATTGTTTTGTTTTGTCTGAATATTCCATTATTTTCAGTCGGATACCAACATTTTATGATGATACTTTTTTTTTTTTTTTAGGGAAGTACCGAATCTAGGTACCGATAGCGGCCTTATTTAGAGCTTTTACCACGGGAGCCGATACCAGTATCAGCCGCCCTCTTGTGGCCATTTTATGATCAGGAACTAGAAATTGGAAATTAGAAAATTGCCATTAATTTAAGGAAAATTGATTTATTAGCATGTGAAGGTCTTTCTTTCAAATGATCTGTCACTAGGGGGGTTAGCTTTCAAAAGTACTATTGGTATCGATACTTGGTATCGGTAGTAATTTTGTAATCCTACTGGTATCGGTCTAGAAAAAGTGGTTTTAAACATGCCTAATTTTGTTGTAATTTTTTTGTACTCCTACTGGTATCGGTCTAGAAAAAGTGGTTTTAAACATGCCTAATTTTGTTGTAATTTTTGAAACATGTGACTTCCACTGTGTTAGCTTGACTAACTTTTTTTTTTTTTTTAATCATTTTGCATGCTAAAATCCGTTTCCAATTTAGACCGAATTGGCCTGAATGCGAATCCCAGTTGTGACAGCAAACGGCGATAAAAGTAAATATTCTCCCAGGCGCTTCCTTGTTATGATCCCGTTATGTAAGACGCTCGATCGCTCTGGGAAACTTCCTCGATCAATTTTCGCAGCGCAGATTAGACCGCTTATGAATTCCATTCTCCTTTTTGAAACGCTCTTTATATTTTTTTTGGGGGGGGGGAGCAAAGATCTGCCTGTGGCACTTTCATGTGAGGGAAAAGTGAAAGGAAACGACGACGATAGGAAGATAAAAGCGCTCCCATAGCCATCTGGAAGTAGCTAGGACACATAAGGATCGCTTTTATGCCACTAATTCCACTGGGAGGCGCGACATAAAAGACGGCACCGCCGATATCCTGTTATAACTGTTGAAAACAAGCAAGTGGCCGCAGAATACTAATACGCTGGCTTGCTCTGTCACAAGGACGCACGCTTTAATGTGGCCCTAAACAGCCTCTCTTGAAGGCTTTTTTTTTTGGGAGCCTTAAGAAAGGGGAGCCAGGCGGCTATATATGCATTTGCCACTCTGAATGGAGCAAGGGGGGGGCAACCTGTGGCATGTGAGCCAGACAGAACATTTAAAGCCAAGCAAAAACCATGTAAAAAAAAAAAACAAGACAATTAATGTTATAAATAATCTTTGAATAGAAAATAGAACAATAAAAAAAAACATGGATTCTTTATCCTCTGTGAAGAAAAGAAAGTGGCATTCCGGCAGCTTAAACACAAGTTGTGTCGTATAAAATAATTGAGTACACGGAGTAAATAATCCTTAAATGACCAAATAAAATCAACTTTAATTTTCTATTTTTTTTTCCCTCTTTCATTTTCCCCTGCACGTTAATCCGAGTAAAGTAACAGCAGGGGGGAGAGAGAAAAAAAAATCCCTACTCAGGACATGTTGAACCCTCTGAACCATGGAGTCACCCACCGTTTGGCCTAGTTCTGCATCAGCTGATTGTAGACACACACTCACACACTCAAACATACACCCGCTGCGCACGCTGCGCTCGAGCATGCTTTTGGCTGCCCGCCAAGGCCTGTCATCGCTTCTACAGTATCACTTCTGCTGTATTTATATCCAGAGGCCCGTGCTGCAAGGTGCAAAAGAGGATGTGGAAAGTGTTTGAGCTGCAGGTTGCACTTCCTCGTGCAAGCTTACAAGAAGCTTGACTTTATTGAGAGCCGCTTATGTGTCATGTGCTAAGTCAATGAGTCGACTTTCAAAAGACCAAACCCCCCACAGGACCTTTGAAAAACACATATAGCGTGCAGATCACTTGGAAATCGTACTTCTGCAGCTGCACAATCAAAGCGTCGTTTCAAAACATTTTTGTCTCTATATTAACTGGCGTGAGCAACATTCCACGTCGAGTTCATTTTGGAAGGGTCAAGTCAAATAAAGACAAATATTGGCATATGATCATAAAAGCAAGTTAATGATTGAACATCCTAAAGCAATAACGCTAAATCATTTACCCAGCTTTTATTATCTTTTTCAAGTGCAACAAGTCCAGAAAAACTGGCAAATTTTAAGAATGAACCACATGAATGAAGTGCAGATGTCACTTTTTTGAAATTCCAAAATGGTGAGATGTTAACTGCCATGGAAACAGTAAATGAGGCTGCCAAACTTTGAACCTGAACTTAATTTGAAAAAAGCGTTGGGATATCTAAATTGAAGGTTCCCACCGAGAAAATACAATCCCCCTAACTTTAAGATGACTTCATGGAAAAGGACTCAGCATGGCGTCCTTACACGAGCTTGATGACGACCGCTAAATAGTTTCCCTCGATTAGATCTGATTTGAGCGTTTGAAAGGCGCACGTGTTCCCTTTTTATGTGGAACACTGTGAAACAGCGGATGCCCAACAAAACAAACATGCACCTGAGAGCTGTAAAAAATACAAAAGGCACTTTTGACAGATTTGCGCTCTTCCCTCCTTTTCCAATCACTTTTATCACCCGAGTGTACAACGGGAAAATGTACAGCTCACTTTGCTCTTAGGCGGGCCCCGTGACTGCGGCGGCGGCCTTAATAAACTCTGTGTTGCGGTGCCTTTGACAATGTGTGACTTGAAAGCAGGAAATAATGGGCCCTAAACAGTAAATCTTTACA
Organism: Syngnathus floridae; assembly: GCF_059516105.1. Taxonomy (NCBI): domain Eukaryota; kingdom Metazoa; phylum Chordata; class Actinopteri; order Syngnathiformes; family Syngnathidae; genus Syngnathus; species Syngnathus floridae. The sequence continues at coordinate 7,125,837 of NC_142427.1, read as the reverse complement.
GGTTATTGAGCGGGCTAGGTGAGGGACTTGTTGCTAATAATGGCGAGTCGTTGCGAGGGGCTCGCTGCTGTCTGACCGCATTACTTCTCGGCTGCTTTGACCGTTTCGTTTCACTGTATACAAAAAAAAAAAAGTAACAGTACTTGGAGCTTTGGTCTCCTCAGTGTCGGCCAAGAATGCTCCAGCAAACAAAGCTGTGAAAGCCTCGTGAGAGGTTTTTAATGAGCGCCAGCCAGGAAGCTCTTGTTACACCGCTAAAAGTCCCCCAAGCCGGCAACCCAACCTCCCTGCTACTGTCTCCCATCGGCCAAGTGAATTTATTCTAAACATTCTAAAGGCCTGACCCCCCACCCCACCCCCAAGCCAACTGAGTTTTCTCCACCTCATCTTTTGCTCTGTTTAAGACGCATTAACGGGCCCGTAAAGGTGACGCTGCATACCCGCCCGGCCCAACCGGCCAGCTGCCGGGTTGGGAAACATTCTGCAGCGGTCATGCTGGGAAGCAAAGTTCACAAATTGGTCAGGGGGCTCGGGTAGAGCCAGGTGTGCAAAATATATTTGCCAACTCAGCGCGAAGCAACTAGTCGATGTGTCAAAATTGTATTTTGACGTGAGCCTCGCTGAAAATTTCCAAAAATATGCGGGCATGTAAAAAAAAAAATGCCATTCATGTGCACACACGTATTCGCTGGGAAGCCCACCCACCCTGGTGCGGCCCGCTTCTATTAATACCAGCGGGCCCCGGGGCCACTAGGGCGCCTAACTTACTTCCTGCCCTTCACACCAGGACAGCCCCGGCCGGGGGTGCTTTGGTTTTAGCTTGCTCTCGGCGTCCAGCTCTTGTTTCCTTCCTTCCTTCACATACACAACAATAAACACGCGCAGGCGTGTTCGCGTACGACAGCAGTTGTGTGCAAAAGGGGGGGCGGGGCTGGAAAGCTGAGCTGAAAACACATGGCACCTTTCACCTTTCGTCAGGCCCAGCAGATATTGAAGCGGGGGTTGGAACATTTGCTCAGTGTCTGGCAAGCAGTACCTCCACGCACTTTATCTTTTACAACTTGGACTGGATTTATTTTGTCCTCTTTGCTCAGGTCGGTCAGGTTAGCAGGAGACGTTCCAGTCAGGTCCCAAATGCAACATAATACTCAAACATAGCAGGCCATTTAACGACTTTAAACATTCTGCTTCGTGTTGCTTTGATTTTTTTCAAGCTTAGCATTGTTCATCTTACGTTGAAGTTTGGTAGCAATCAGATCAAATCTTTGTCGGACTCTCAAAAGTAGTCGAAATGACAGTCAACCAAAATGGCCGACTTCCCGTCTTTTCGTGCGCGGGTTTTCTTTATGGGTGATCAATATGGCCACCAAATATTGTGTTGTGATCCAATTTCAAAATTCGAAAAAGATGTTTGAAGCAAGTTTTCAAAGCGGCCCTGAGATGCCCCCGAGGGCTGAAAATCTGTGGAAACGGTTGCGCCATTCAGTGAAAAGCCTAATAGTGTGTGCATGTGTGTGTGAGCTATACGAGAACCAAATTGGTTTCCAGGCAAACTGGATTAGGAGCCATCATTTAATCGAACAAGGACTCGTCGCAATCGGATGTCATCCATTTTTGAACACAGCCTCCCGTACAAATGCATGAGTCAATATTTGTGTGGAGACATCCCCATGCCTGGCGCAACAGACTGTAAAGCTGTCAGGAGCGACCTGAATATTCCGTCTGAGTGGCGCTTTCCCTTTGATTTCTTCTTCCTCTCAGCGCCGACAAGTCATCCAAGCGCGTTTGTGCCGCTTTTGACGGGCTCGTCTCCGCCACCCCCTCCCTCCCTCCCTCCCCCTCCCGCCCTGGAAACGATCCCCCTCCCCAACATATTATTATTCACCTATCTATTACACTGTTTGCTCCCAACGTTTCATTGGTGACTGATGGTTGTCTGTCGGTGAAGGGAAAGGAAGGGAAAGGAGCTTTCCTGTAGATTTGCCTTTAATAAGCTCGTCCTTGCAGAAGTTATTTACTCCAGCTCAGCAAACATTTAGTTCAGTCTGTTTGGGCCACTGCTTGTCTGCTTACCATACACACACACACACACACACACACACGCTGTTTACACTATTAAAAGTCACTGGCTGTGATATTACTCGTCCAGTCGGTGTAATTAGCCTTTTTTTCATTTCCTACTTAGCCTTGCCGCCTTCCCAAACTGGACTGCCTAGCCCGTCCTCCTTTGCATGGGTAGCGGGTCACAAAAGTGTTTTGTTTTTTTCTCAAAGGCTAGCAAGAAAGTGAAGAAATGAGTGAAAAATTGGCCTCGGGTGAAAAAATGGAGGGTTGGAAAACCATAAAGACAAAAACAATATGTTTGAAAATAAAGCATGTGTAGCAATCAATGCAGAAGCAGAAGAGAAATCTCGTCTGTGTAGAAATGACAACACACACGAGCATGGAACTAACTCAGACGATGGCGGTGGAATGTTTGCCATGGCCTACTTTGCATCGCTACAAGCGGCGACAGGCTCCCTCGCTCTGATGTTTAATTCATCTTTGATGAAAGATTCCATTTGGACTGGCACTCGCTCCCCAAGGAGGGCAACTGTTGCAAACAATCGTACCTGTGACGCCAACTAGGTTGGAACAACAAGTGGCAAATGATGCCGTGCTGTGTCTGTGTCTGTCACACACACATACACAAAATCTCCAACCTTGAATAGCACGAGGCTGCGGAATGCGCGCGCTAGCAATCAGGACAATGCGCTATTGCGGCGGGAATTTGACGTGACTCCTCACATTGTCATGTTTCCTATCCAGTTCTCACAGAACAGTTGCAGAGCTTACCAGGCAACCAAAAAAAAAACAAGAATCATAAAAGTTTGTTCAGTTTGCACAAACAAAGTCCCTCGCTAATCGTGGTGCGGGTTAACCGCACCGAAAAACGCTGAGTGGTAATTTAGCAGCCAAAGTCGTCGGAAGACGTTATATCACTCCATGGGCCCGATGGCCTTGTTCTCCTTTTTTGCGGGCATCTTTTTATGAAATAACAACAGAGCTCGCTTGTGCAACAGCTCTTCGAGGGGGAAGTGAAACAGGAAGTGGTTTTTCGCGCCACTCAACAACACCTGATCGTCACTGCGTTCAGACCACGCGTACAGAAGAGCAGCTAGCCGAGCATGTGCTCGTGTACTTTCAAAATACCACAATCATGAGCATCCCAAAATGTGTAACATTATTCACAGTTTGAAGAAAGCCTGCAGTTGAATGTAGGAAAGTAAAAAAAACTTACTTTGTTGTAGAGTGGTGTCGCCAACTACTGGCCTGGCATGCATATTACAGTATTTTGCGTTTTTTTGGGGGGTGGGGGGGTTCAGGTTTGTCTAAACATGAATCAGTTTTAACGTTTTTGCTATTTTAAAGAAAATCATTTGGGTATATTTTTGCAAACATAAAGGTTTTGAAAATGGAATTCGATTATTCAAATGAAAATGTGGGCATAAAAAGCTTAATTGAATTTTAGATCATCCACCAACCAACTCCTTTCAACTTGATAGTCTGCCATCTCTCTTCCTGAAGACAGGCAATTGAATGAATTGAGAATACATCCACACGTTGTCTATATGGACAAGTAATGTTGTTTTTCCTCTTGCATTCTCAGCTTGCTTAGAAGTGATGAATTCAAGTTGATCAATGTGCCTGCCCGCATCAGAGAAAAGAAGCAATGGTGGATTCATTGGCCCTCAGCGGCCATGAGATCAACCTGTGTGATTGCACCGCGCCGCTTTCAGGTGTCAACTTTGTGTGAGAAGAGAGAATTAATCAGGTTTGAAAATAATAAAAGAGAAGAGAAAAAATGGCAGCCGGGGCTTTCCAGAGGCACAACGTCTATGGTATTGTAAAAGCCAGGTCATTTGTAGTAAATCAGTTTGGCTTTTAAAAGCCAGACCCAGTCTAGCGGGAGGCCACGAGGCATGTGCTAAATGGCCCAGGCACGGCACGGGGCGGGCGGGAGGGACTTTAGTGCGGGCCGTGCCCCCTGCGTGTGCCACCCGCCCATAAATTGCATCCGCCCGCCCGCCCAGTGCCTGCCTTCAAGGAGGATCAACTTGTGCGAGGTCACGGCAGGGCACCAAGGAAGGGGGCAGAGAGGGTGAAGCCAAGGTACACACCGCCTGGGCCAAGCGCTCACTTGTCACTTTTTAGCCCGCTAGGCGCTAACGGCGGCATTAGCGACTTTCACTGCCAAATGAAAGCGATAAATCTCCAGATCCCCTTTTGATGGCTAGCCGGCCAACTCTTACGACGTGAACTAAGGGGGTGCACATCAGCCGTTATCCATGTCTGGAGTGTTCTATAGCGCAGCCAACAAAAGGGGGACCATCCTTCTGCTGTCGGAATGATTGAAAGGAAATGGGCTACGATCTGGACCCTGACTTCCTAACAATGAGTATTTGATGGCTCACAAGCGTAACTTATTCTCCCCTGGAAACGATTGCGGGTCGGGATGGCCAAGTGGCGATACACGTATCGTATCGGGATCAGTCTATCGGGTCCTTGTGACAGCGGCCGATAACATCCCAAAGCGCCCTCTTGTGGCCGTTGTCGTTGTGCTAGCAAGAGGAGGTATCGGAAGGAGCTGCACGAGTCTGAAGTTGTTGCGCCGGTTTCCATTTTGTCGTGACAATTTAGTGTTGTCCTAGTTTCTACTGTTTTGCGTGACAGGATGTTATTTGAGTTCTAATTCATGCAAACGTGTTCCTGATGTAGCGTTGATTAAGTTTGGAATCATTGTGCGTGTGAAAAGAGCTCGACTGTGACACGTCACGCTTCTCCACGTACGCTGCGTCATTTGGCTAGCGTCCCTCCCACTCCCTCCGTGTCTTGCTCACTGAAGGTTAAGTGGCTGTTAATCCGCCATATGCTAGCTAACGATGCCGCTTGAATATGCTGTTAGCGTAACATTGTTGTTCTTTTTCTCGGGGATTCAAATGGAAATAAACACAAATGAAAGCAAAACGCGCCACTTTTCATGAGGTCACATTTGACGAGAAGGCCACGCTCACTTTTACTGCATGCTCGCTGTCTTTTTTTTTTCTTTCTCTTTTTTTCTTTTGCATAACTTGTTGCATAAGCACTCTTCTGGCAGGCACACCGTGTCATGTACGTTCTGTGTCATTTCTGCTTTTTTCGCTCGGCACTCGTTACAGTACAGGCCGTTCCCACATGTCACCGCCGGCCGTTGCAAAAGCACCCAAAATATTCTTTCCCGCCCCTCGTACTTTCTCATTTTCTATCTCTCTCTCTCTGTTTTTCTTTTTGGTCATCTAAGAATCGCCTTCCTGTTTTCATTGCGCTCTCTCTCTGGAGGTGTCGTAACCCGGTCGGCCTTGCCAAGAACAAACCGAGAGATGGGCTCGCGCTGGACACACACACACACACACACACACACTAACATAGGCGTGCAAACACAAGCGCCAGATGTTGGCTTGGTGCATGTGTTTGATGTGTGATGCGTATGGCATGTACAGTACGCCGTGCCAAAGCCCGTAAAAGCATAATTAGCCTGTGCCGCGGCGATGTACGAACATTTATTGCTCTACAAGGTTGTACACACTCTAGATACACTAAATGAAAGTGACACGTCGCAGCCTGGCCTGGAGGCAGCACACTAAAGTGTTTGTATTAAGAACAGCACAACAAGAAAAGTGGCAGTTTATAAAGAGCCACTCTGATTTCAATACGTGCTTCAAAATAATTGAGCCAAATGGAATTTCGTATGGGTGGCATTAATCGCCGCCGTGCGTTTTGAAAAAGGAGAGCACGGCCGGCCGTCTTTAGAGAACGAACCCATTTATCCGTCATCTTCATGGTGTTGCTTCAACTTGCCTCATCAGGGGTCACTCGTGTGATTCGTTTGGCGCAGTTTGAATGTGCTTCCTGATTTAGAATTGAAATGAATGCATATTTTCAATCAGTAATATTGGAAAAAATATAGTGACCGTAGAATATTACAATAGTCATTACAATATCTGTCTTTGTGTGTTGCTCCATCGTTTGTGTTCAATTGCTTGAAGGGTACCCGATGCTAATTGTTAGCCTGTTTTTTGCACCGCTTGTTAGCACGAGGCTAAATGAAGCGGCATCCACCCTTTCCGTGTTTAGTGGTTACTTCAAACTTTCCGATCTCTGCCAAATTCTCGGCGGTCGCAGCATCGTGTACATTCCCAAGGGCTCGCTCACAGACACATTTTTAAAAATAGCCAGCTCACATAAGAGTTACTTAGTCGTTTAATTTCCAACAGCAGGCATTTCAGAGTCATCGCTTTCTTTACAAGCAGTTGAAATGCCAATTAGGCCGAATTTGTCGCTCTTAAGATTTCAGCATAAAACAAAAAGGGGATCTTCTCTTTTGTGGCATTTTCAATTGCAATTGCTGTGTTGTGTTGCCTGGCCGTGCAATAAAGGTCCACTCTCCTCTTGTGTTTTTGCCCTCCAGCTGGCGAGAAGGCCATCGTCTGCGACCAGTGCGGCGCTCAATTCCAGACGGAAGAGTCCCTGGAGGCTCACCGGCAGATCCACACCGGTAGGTACAAAAAACAACACGGCTGGCCGCTATCGCTGCGGTACGATATTTTCTTTTTGACAACGAGCCCACGTCGGCCAATCTCGCCAGAGTCCGTGATGGACGGCGTGATGGCAGTGTGCCCGATTAGCCCTAAATCACAACAGACTCAGCGGTAATCAACATAGTCCGCAAAAGTTGGCAGGCCCCAAGCCCGGTGTTGTTTATCTCCATGCCCCTTTCTCGCTACGGAGATGGGAAGACGGCACGCCTGCCAAGTTGGAAATAGGAGGAAGTAAATCCTCCTCCTTGGGCAGATGTGAGGTGTTTAATTTAGACGGACAGGATAGTCTCCCATGTCCGCTGCTGTTAAATAGAACCGATGGTGAGCCAGTTTTTGGCCTTTGGAAATGATGGCGTGATATCAAATATCCTGACAATGTTTACAATTGTGATTGGAGTGGTTTTGAAATTTCACTCGGCAGCGATGGCGTGCAAGCAATGGCAGGCCCAATCAAGCCACCGTTCATTTTGCTCTGGACGCGCACGCAAGGAGTTTGCCGAAATAGACACTCATCATTATCATGGCGGCTCGCTCCCCTTTGGCTGATCTCTTCGTCAACTTTGCGGCCGGCCGTTTTCCTCCAGAATATCTCGAGAGCCGAGGGCAGGGTCCTCACAGCCAATCGGCGCAGCCAGGTTAAACCAGGCTAATAATCCGCCAGCCATAAAAGCAGAAAGGAAAAGAGAGCTCTAAATATAGTCTTTCCAGTCTGGAACCAATGAAAGCCGTTTTAAATCAGGGGGGGGGCACTTTCTTTCATACATGTCGAGGCTAATAAGCTCAGCATGCAAGCGTGTCTGTGTCAAGTATGACGAAGCACTTTCACGCCCGTTTAGTTTAGTTGCCCGGTTAGCTCCGCCAAATCTAATGCCACCAATTTGCTTATTCAGACGCGTCACAGAGCGCCGCTAGTGACGAGACGCCCTCTCCACGACAGTGTCGGGCCTCGCCGACGTGCCACGTTGAATAGCCGCTATTGTGGCGCCATCAGCTGCACGCAGCCTGACTCGACCTCGAAAGAAAGAAAAAAAAAAAAAAAAAACACGGGACGGTTTGGAGCTTGCGGACGCATTCCTGAAGCGGTCGTCATTCCCGGCGAAAACATCACGTGGCGTTTATTTCCGTCGTAGCAAATAAACAGCAAATATTCTCCTTCTCTGCAAGTCATGGAAAATAATTCTACGTGTCCAAGAATATCTGAAGTGAATCTCTGCCCCTAAACTGGGACTTTTGTGAGCAAACATTTTCCCAGGCGGTGGAGGCAGCTTTCATCCTCCAAAGCAAAATAAAGCCCCGCTGCTGTCATATTTCCAACTCCAAGCATATTTACTCTCGGTCTTGTTTATGCGCGCGCGCTTTGGCTGTTATGCAATATATGCAGCCAGGGCTAATTTTAGCAGCTATTTTTTTTTTCTCTCTTTTTCTGGGACTGTCAACCAGCAAACCGTGGGGAGGGAGGATGTTTTGGTGGCTGGATGCTTTCACTCTGCGCTCGTCTGAAGCGAGCATGCGTCGGGGAACTCTTACAATCACCGGAGTAGCTTCGAGCAACGCTGTAAATCAAACAAATAATATCGCGACAAAATAAAGTGATTCACAAAGTTTGGTTGGCATCTCTGTTATGAGTAGACCCACAAAAAAAATCTTAAGAACAAATGCCACCAAAAAAAAAAAAAAAACCTGCCATTTTGGGTTGAAGTGGCCATTTTGGGGTCAAAGTTCAATGGTGTTTTGAACATTTAGCACTTAGCATTGACTCCATCTGTTGGAGGTTTACTATAAGATGCCATTGCATAAAAAGATCACAAGCTCGTGTGTGTGTGTGTTGTGTGTGTGTGTTGTGTGTTGAAGTAACAAGGAGACTCGCTTTGTTGAAGATTGCAGCTTTCAGTGGCGCGACTTGTAATTTGCATGGAAATGCGCCGCCGCGAGTGAGCGAAGGAAGGCCGCGTCACAAAATGAGCAGTTACTCGACACGGCGGCGGGCAACCGCCACTCCCGTGCAACCGCGAGTCGGCAGCCTCGGCAGGCCTTTGTCGCTCAAGACCCTTCGTACATGAATCATCTACTCCGGCGATGACGGCAAAGAATGAGAGAAGAGGGGGGGGTCGTGCTTCATCGCCTGTCGATTTATTTATTTATTTTTTTGTCTCCCGCCCCGTCCTTTTTAAGCCTCGTAATACGGGTGGAAAATATGCAAAGCGCCTCGCGGGCAACGGCAGTGGGAGCGCAGCGTGATTCCAGAGTAAACACTTTCTTTTCTCAAGCCAGGAATAGTTTGGCTGCACTGAGGCGGCAGGGAGAGATGAAGGAGAACATGCGGCGAGAAGCTGCAACAACCAGGTCCCAGGCGACCATCCCATAAGCGCCGGCCGCTCGCGTCTTGTCAAGCCGATGCGGCCGACGGCGACGGCAAAGTCGCGGGCGGGCGTCAAAAGTGCCTCCCGTCACACTGGCCTGGCATCTGCTTAGCATCGACTTAATTGTGATGTTATTAAGTTGTCAGGGAGCATTAGGCTTGCCTTGCGCAAAGCAAACACACACACACAAGGAGACTTCGGACATTGTCGTTAGACATTGAGTTTGCTCCTTTAACGCACGTCACAAAGAATCCAAATTACTATTGTTATTTATTTACATTTTAATCTCCGCAGCCCTGACAATCACACACAGAAACTAATTTAAAATGCACTCTAGTCATGCATTGCGCAATAGAAATAAATCAAATGACGAGAATTCAGGGGTGAGTTGCCTTTGCGGCCACATAAAATGATGGGCCGGATCTGGCCCCCAGGCCTTGAGTTTGACACCTGTGCTATAATTGATCCTGTCAAAAACAAAGTCTTGTTTTCACTTCATTTGGAATGTTTTTTTTCCCCCCCTCCTTCACCTGTTTTTTCTTCTGTCCATCCTCCCCTTCTTGACTGAGTGGGCTGAGACTCCATCGCACGCCGCTAAATGAAATCAAGTGGTGCTACCTTGACTACAGTCACTTCTCTCGCGACGAGCCGCCTCCTCTTTCCTGCGCAAACAAATTTTCCCCCCGATAAGATCTAAATGAGTTTTTCCGAGGCGGAGGAAAAGCGCTGATTGATGCCACGTGGAACCGAGAGATGCGCGTAAACCAGAAATTATGCGCAAATGAGTGTTGCCATCGAGGGCTTTCCTTGAGAAACGAGCCGAGCCGCACAGGCCCATTGAGGCGAGCGGCACCGCCGCCGTGCCAAAGCTTGTCTGGGAGGGAGTCGCTATTCTTATAAGTGGGTGGGATCCGCTAACAAATTGGGATGGGACGGCAGCGGCAGCGGCGGCGGCGGCGGCCACACAGCCAGAAAGAGCAATAAAAGCGTGGGGCCCGGGCGGCCAAGGGGATTATGGCCTCCCGACGGGAGCTATAAAATGGAAGTCAGCAGGACATGGCGCAAATCTGGCCAGCCAATATCCTCAGCGGCCCCCACCTCATCAGCATTTGCATCTTGTTTTGGACAAAAGCGACAAGCAAATAGTTTTCTTTGTAAATACGTGTGAATGCAGCGAGACGGCACGACGCGACGACACTTTCGCCCTGTTATTCCAAGTAAATCTGGTAATTACGTCGGCAGCTGTTCGTCGACGTCTTAAGAGTGTTAAAATATCAACTGGCCTTTTTTTCTTCACGTTTACAGTGCAAATACTGGCCTTTCGATTAGCGCACTGACAATAGCAGCTAGCCTTTGAGTCTTTATTATTCCTTAATTGTGAAGCAAGATTAGCAGGAGTGCATCCAACCTTTCACCCCAAACAAAAGAAGCCTCGCGTCCGGTTGCCTAGTTACACCGTTGCAGTTTTCGCTCATTTACTTCCAATAGCCTCCATAGTGACGATGCTGCGACGCCGTGCGTTCCCGGTGACGTCCGTCCAAACTTCCGATCCGTTCGTGGGTATGTCGTGCTGAGGGACATTTAGTTGAGCCTCCTCCTCTTTGGTTATTTGCTAGCGGTGGCAAAAGGTCAGCAGGCGTGTTTGCTCAGGTGCGTTGCGAGGAGGGAATCTCCAGGTCACCTGATTAGATGACATTCTTGCTCCACACTTTTTGGTGTCTTTGGGAGGCCACCTGGACCGCTTTCATTGCCGGCCACTCTCGTTCCTTCCCGTTTTACTAAACGTGGAGGCGTCCAAAATCTTACCTTGTGTAGGTACTATTTTAGTGGGTTTTTTTTGGGTTTGTTTTGGGCATATCTTTATTTTTTTCTATGCAGCAAATTCATTGGTGCCCCAAAATTGAACCCTGCGGAACACCAGACCAGAGTTGAGCCAGCATGGGAGCCTAGTTTTATCAAAAGAATTATTTCCATATAAAATAGTGTCGTTTTTGAGATCAAACTAATTCACATTCAAATATTTTTCTCGGAGAGTCTGTTATATCCAGCGGTAGCCTCCATGCCCTCGCTGCTAATTGTGGGCTCATCAAAGCAATTACAAGGGACATTTACAAGTGGCGTGGGTGCTAAATATTTATCTTTATAAGAGATGATAAGATGTTGCGTGGGCGTTCATTAATAATTAATGCCCGTCTATTTGGGCGGCCATGTCTTATCTGACTCCAGAGGCCGAGTGTTCGCAGTCACACTTGATTTGGAGTTAAACATTGTCAAAGGACCAAACGACCGCCTTTGCGTCGTCGGGGTGCGCGCGTGTGTGCGCGGGTGTGTGCGTGTTCACGCTGCTACGACATTGTGTGGGCGGCCATCGTCGTAGCGCGCTGACCTTCATTTGTAATCGCTGCGCTCTAATGTGAAAATTGTCTCTCTGAAATTAATTTAGCATTTAATTATGTATGCGTACGCATATGCTAGTGCCGAGAGCGCGTGAGGTCACCAGCCAGATGTTCGCCGCTTCCCAAATGTGCGGGCTGACCTTGAGCAACTTGGGAAACAAAAGCATGGGTCGCCTAATGCGTCTTGAGTTAACATCATTAACGCTTTAAGTTGAAGCAATTGAAAGATGAAGGCAAGTTTTACAAAGACTAGAAAGCATCTCTTCTTGGGCGCTGCAAAGGTGCTATTTTCTTGAAAACATTGAAGTTAATTCATTTGGATTTGGAAATTTCCAAATTATTTATAGCAAAATAACTCAAGTTGCCATATACACCTATCAGGCTGCTGGCCCAAAAAAAAAAAAAAACATTTCCGTGGAATGTTTAGGGGTGGTTGCCCCTACCCACCCGTCCGTAAGTATCCTCTTACAGTCCCGGCTCTGATTGATTTGGGGTGAGGGAGGAGCCTTTCTGGGGCTTTGGAGGTCAAGGGTCAGCTCTTCTGCAAATCTGCTTCCTATTGTACAGTGGAAACACCAGGAGACCGGTGTCACATCACCCCCTTACTCACCCCTCCCCTCCCCTCCCTCCCTCTCGCCCTCTGCCTGGGAAAATGGAGGAGGCGTCAATTAAAACTATTCTCTGGTTGGCTTCACTTCTCTCCGTCTTCTCAAGCCGCTCTTTAAAGCGCAAATTCTTTGGGTTGCAGTGCAAAGCGCTCAAAAGCGTTTGTTAGGGTTTCTCCTTTCGGAATCAAACTAATGCTAATGGAGCATGTGCGCCGCTGTGGAAACGCTTTTTAATGAATAGCTTAAGTAAGCAATTAGGGCCACACAATATCAGTGGAATACCTAACTCGTGGCAATTAGCGCCTTTAATAGATGGCCGCACATCAACAAGTTTTAGTCCAGAAATGCCCTGTTCTCACTCAATACCAATTTTCAGCAATGCAAACAAATACGTCCGTATTGGGCCAAAGCACCAGGTGGCGCTCTAACCGCAAAGCCGAAAGAAAGCGCCACGAGCACGTTTTAGCTTAAAAACCAAGCTCGAATAAACTCTCTCAAAACCCCTCTTCAAAATTTACACAATTCATGTACTACTTTTGCTCTATAAACTTCAAATTAAACCAATGTTGGATCGTTTTAGAAAATATATAAATTAATAAATGTAATAGTAATTTCTTTTATTTAACAAAAGGTAAAACAGTCGCTTTAATAGAACAAATAAATCATGTTTGTGAGGTTTAGATGAGAAAACATTTCTGATTGAAGATCTCGTTGAGGCAAAGCATCACTCCACCGACCGTTCAGCTCTTTAAAATGTGCTCTTTTCAAAAGCTTTGAAACGCAGGGATAACCTTGCAATTTGGAAAATGTGGCCGGTCCTTGGCCCTCGGGGGCCCAAAGCCTTTGTGGTCACAGGGCCGGGATTACACTTTAACCTCCATCACCGCCAGCCTGCAGCCGCCCGCCCCCCCCGCCCCTGAGGTCAGGTGAAAGGCCAGGAATCTTAAACACGCTGCTGAAGAAGAGGAAGAAGAAGAGAGAAAGTCTGTTTTTAAAATGGCTGCGTTTCATTTGGACGCTGCTTTGGGGCTTTTGTGCCTTATTGATTAGCATCATGGGGGGGTGCTCCTACCTACTTTAATGTACGACTTAAGAAAGAGCTTCCCAAATTGCTTTTATTTGGTTGACATTGTTTTATATGATCACAATGAAGTTTCATTAAAGCAGTAAGTCTTGCAAACTTGATTCTATATAGCTTTATCCATTGCAGGCATATGTAATTTAAAGATTTTGATTGAAAAGTTTAAACTTCTTTTTTTTTTCTTCAAAACAATGAATTGAGGCATCGCTAAAAATGTATTTATGTTTTTCACGCTTGACTGGGGTTGTACATTGTAATTTACTTCTCGGGCCATCAGTTAAGCAACTGTCTGTCTGTTTGCGTTGCGCTGTCGTAAAGAGCTAACTTATTTCTAAAGGACTTTTTCTACGCCCATAAAAAAGTCAACCATTCTTTTGCTTGTAATCTTCAGGGCAAATGTTAGAATTTTCAGATAAGGCCAACACGCTAGTAAAAACACAAGGACCCCTTTGACAAGGACCCGTCAGGCGCTATAAATCTTTGCTACTGCTATGAGGGGGGAAAATGAGTAAGTTGCAAACTTTAGCTGTTCAGTTAGCATTGCTAAATGGGCTGGTTTGTTAGTTAGTACACTCAAGCAACATTTGATGATACTTGGAGCTTAATTCCAAACATTTTATGATGCCCAAAATGAAAATAGTAGCTATGTCTTGTGCTAGGTTTGAACAACACTAGGCCTACATGCTAATGTTTGCATCTGGAGAATGTTTTTATTTTTACCACCGATTGTTTCTTTGCCAGGTGTACATAAGGAATGGTCACGGCGGCCGCCCGAGAAAAAGCCGATTTATTGCGTCTCGTCTGGGTCGTGGAGCTAGCGGTCCCTCACTCCCACGCTAAGCTATAATTTGCCAAGCTCCGTCCCCGGAGAAATATGGCCCCGAGACAGAGAAAGGCTTTGAGGAACTCGCAGTCAGTTACTTGGAGTTTTCACATTTAGTTTGTTTTTTTATTTATTTATTTGTACTACAGATAAGTGACAATTGATTGAATTTATTAAGAATGAAAACAAAAGTACAAAGTACTAGCTGCCCATGTTGGATGTGTGCCTTAAAGGGGCGTGGCCTAGTGAGTAACATCTTAATCTAGACCAGGCTCATGTCTGTGTGGGCGCTTAGCAATGAGGTTTTTTTGTTTGTTTGTTTTTTTAAGGTGCCGCTATATATCCTGGCATTCCTTCCTGGTGCTATTCCCATACTGGAATGTGCATTTAAAAAAAAAAAAAAAAAAGTGTCACCCCCAAGCCCTTTTGCCTCAAACACCTGACCCTCTAAACTACTTTCTAATCTCCATTCTCAGCCATTAAGCGCGTGCGAGGCGGCCAACATTGTGTCTGTTATAGCATATAAGAGGCTTTTTTTTTCTTCCCCCACCGCTCCCCCCACCCCCCTTTCCCTGTCCTCCGCTCCCATGTGAACTGCCTGTCAACTCCTGCTCAAGAGGTCATGTGAGGACTCCCGTCTCCGCGGTGCCCCCAGCTGGTCGGAGGCAGCACTGTCACACAGCTGTGTATCACATGCTCCCCACCCCATCCCCAAATGTGTGTGTTTGTGGGTGGGTGTGTGTAGCGGCGCCGCTCGCTCTTTACTCAGAGTTGACTTTATGGGCTCGTTGAGCGCGGATGGGCACTATCGTGGCCGTTATATGATTATCTGGCGCTAATCCACGTGGTTGGAAGAGTCCTGCCGGAGCAATTGAGCGCAGTCTTATCTGCATTTTTTGCCAATTTTTCGGGCCGGCGAGCTTAAACGTGACTGGCTTTATTTGAACTCATCATTTAGGCTGGATTTAAAGTGCAGGGCCAAGTGCATCCATTCCAATTTGAGCTTTTTCCACGTTGCTTTCCAATGACTCACAAGAGCTACACCTTTTTTCTGCCCAAACGATTGGACATTCTACAAGTGACAATTTGCAATATGACCGCATTTTCTTTTTTTTTCCCATTCATATTTATTCATTCATTTTTATATTTGACATCTGTTAGTGAGCATTTCCTCTTTTTGATTTCCTAAAGCCTATTTTGATGGACACGCCGGTGAGGTCGATAATAATAAATGAAAAGCTTTTGTTTTTTTCTTCTTCTTCTTTTTCCTGGAGCCGCACAGTCGTCCACCATTTTGGCTCCAAGGTCACAGCTGGCTGATCCAGGCTTTATTGCCTCCATTGAGCAGCCGCTAATGAAACGGCCTTTAAGGCTAATGTTGTTGACTGCAAACGTACGTAAACACCACACATCATCGAATTTGGGCTTTTATGGAGGCGCCGGATGCACCTGAATGCCTCTTTCATAACTCAGAGATCACGTTTCATCCCGCGCTGACTTTTTTTTTTTTTATGACTCATCGAGCAGATGTTGCGCAGGGATGAAAAGACTTTGGATGCTCATTGCTCTGTCTTCATTAGCTCCAGCCGAAAGAGGTCTGAAGAGAATATAGCTTGCATTTCCCTTTGCATACTGAGCGCTGTTCCTGATATTTTGAATCCTCAATTGGGCCACATGCAGCAAAATCAATGTTAATCCAGATTACGACTCTTTTTTCCTCATGAATTCAGCACTTTATTTTCCAATCACTTCGTCTTCAATGTTCCTTGTGGTTTCCTCTCGTAAGGCGACTTGAGAAGCATAGCGTGGCCTTTTGTAGCTGATTTTATTTTTTTTGATTACTTTGAAAGTACACTCGGATGGCTCCTCCTTCTGCTGCCTTTAACAGCCCTCATCCTTTTTTTGTTCCCAAGACCCCCAACAGCCCCCCTCCCCGTCCATTGAAGGAACAAAAAAAAAAAAAACAAGCACCCATCCTGTCCGGCGTGTCAGTGTCGGACAGTACAGCAAGCGAGGTGCTAAAAGCCTTTTGTCCACCAGGAAAGACTATGTCAGCGGCTTCAGTGATTTGGGGGGGGTCAGGGCTCATTTTCTATGTGTGTGTGTGTGTACAGGTCGAAGGAGCAAAGAGCCCGTGACTAATGTGAGTTGCGCCCCACACTCACCATACACCCCTGTTTTTTTTTCCTTTTTACACTGTCCAGATGGCCAGTGAGTAGAATCAATGCTAGGAAGGCCAGGACAGATTTGGGATTTCTTTACAGGGCGTCGGGGTGAAGGTGGAGGTTATCCGTGGTCGATGGCTGCTGCTCACTAAGCCTTAGATTTATATATACAAAGCAATGAATAGAAAAGGCTAGGAATCATCAAAAGGGACACACGCTGGCCCCTCAACTCATTACTCGTGACAGAGTGTATTATTGAAACCTTGACTTTTATTTTTTAAAACCACGCTCAAATGGTAAATGACATTAATGGCAGATTCCAGCAAGTCCAGAGCCAGCAACCCCACCACGTCTTATTTGTGTACAAGCCATTAAAAAGTCAATTTGCTGTAATCTGTTACCTTAAATGTGCACTCAGTGGCCGTAGCACTCAGCGTCGGTTCTCAAGCATCAAATACAGAAAATATGAGCGTTATGTTTGATTTCGTTTTTTTATCTTGAAATATGCCGCTCTTGTAAGTCATTAGATTGCGGGCAGTGGGCGGCTTTTTGATGAATAAAAGATAAGAAACGGCGGCGCAGGAAACAAACAAAACGTGCGTGGCGGCAAATTTGCGTCGGAGCCAAGTCCAGACAGAGAGGCCTCTCTGTTCCCCCCGCTCGCTATGAATCTGCCCTATCTCATTCCCCGCCGCTAATTCCAATTTAATTGCCAGTAGCCCGAAGCCTCCTCAATAGGAGTAACAAATGGTTTGATTCTGTAGACTTCATCAGAGCGCATTTTAAATGCGACACAGTAACCTGGCGCGAATGCCAATGAAGCCTGGCGAGGAGCTCCTCTGTTTACTAATTATCCTTTTTCTTACTCCCAGCCACACTGCACAAGTTGTCTGATTAAATCGGATTTGTGGGGATTGGAAGGTGTGGAGGGGGGAAGAGAGGAGATGGGGGGTGGGGGTGTTACAGCGGCGATGTTGGCCGGCGGCTGGCTTGATGGGATGGATTGGACAACGAGCGCGCTCCGTCTTTGTAAATGATCTGCGATTGGGCGGTGAGAGTCCAGGGCGGCCATGTCGCAGTGAATCATGTTAAAAGACCTCCGCCGCCGCCATTGCTCACGCTGACGTTAATTCCTAGCATGCATCCTTTATGATCTTTACAGTCTGCGTCGCAGCGGCGGCGGTGGGACACACACAAACACGGGCCACAATTTATACCCACTGCAGTACAGCATGGCTTCAAGGCGGGAATGGATTTAACTGCAGCTGTGTGTCATTAACATATATGTACCTATGTAATTTACAATGGACATTGTAAACGGTGGAGAGCCGCGACCGAACTTGACCATCGGGAACAAATCAACAATTCAAATCACTGCGACGGGAAAATTGCTAGCTAGCGCCCGCGCCGCCTTTGCTTGCTTTTCACCGACCCAGAAAAACACGGATTGTCACGCAAGAAGCGATTTCCCTTTCCCTGACAATTCAAAGGAAAGGCCAGAGATAAAAAATGATCCCTGGGTAGTGGTGTATTTTATCAAGTCTCCATGCTTGGCTTTTTAGACACTACAGAAAAACAGTGTCAAAGACCAAATTTGATTGTGAAATGACGGAAGCGCTGGCCATGTGCCCACTTTTCTATAAGAAGGCAAGGCTCCAGTCAGATGGCGTGACCGCGCAAATAAAAAAAACGAGCTGTCAAGCCAATGGCCGGTGGAGCCGCCATATGGCCGTGATGACATTATCTGCGGGTAATTAATATGGCATCTCGCCTGGCATCTGGCGACATTAATCTCGATGTGCGTCTTCCGGCGTCGGCACTCAATCCGAGCATCGGCGCTCAATCCGACCGCCCTCGCCTTTCCCCAGCCCACGCCCGACGTTGAGTTATCGCCAGCTGACGAAAAGCGCCACACTTTTCTTGGATTTCCCGCGTGAATGGCTGCAAAGACTCACCCGAGCGATTGTGTTGAAATTGTGTTGTATATAAAACATGCAGGGGACTGTGTGTGTGTGTGTGTGTGTGTGTTTATTGTTGTTTACAATGCTACTTAGCGGGGATTACGGCTTTTTCTTTAAGTAGCTGTTAAACACAGATCACATTTACTTCAGCAATAAAATGTCCAATTAGATTGCTTTTCACTAATTTATGCTGCACGCTGTCCACATTCCAGCTTATTTAAAAGTAATCATGTCTTATACTGCCCATGATTAGCATACAATTAATTGCTGCATTTGGAAATGCTTTTTTTTGCCATCATTTATCTTGCCATTATCTATAAACTGCGCGGCGTCATACTGAGAGCATCTTTGAATATTTGAATTCCCTCAAGTAATAAGTAGGAAAGTAGTACTATTACAACTATTTGGAAGTGAAAAAGGTTTTCATCAAAAATGTCCATTTTTTGCCCAAAATCAAGCTGCTTGTACAGTGCATTCATAAATAATGACGTAATAGATGATCCATCCATACGTGTCGGTCGGGTCCTAGCAAAGTGCAGCGTCATATCGATCACTATTGATGAGCGAGCCGAGCGGTCACTGAGGCCCGTGCTAATGACCTGTGATTGAACACCTTGTGCTGAGGTCCCGCAACTGGCCGCCTCATTAATTTTGGCAGCTCTCCGGTTCGACTGGCTGCATTGCGGCTCCGACCGAACCGCAGAACGCCGCCGGACGACTGTCTGTGATTTTACCTCCGACAGGCTGAGCTTCATGTTAATGGTGGACTGAAAAGCATAAAGGGTCACCTCCTGTTCATTATTTGAGTTTTTTTGCTGCAGCTTAAGCAAGAAAAGTAGTGATGTGCGGCAATAATATCATATAATAATATAGATAATATCTAAATACACATGGAACATATTACGTAATGTCCAAAAAAATTTTGACTTGACTTCCCCTTTAATCAGACAGCGATGTCATACGTTTCATATTTTAGCGCCGCTAGCCAGTCGCTGTTAGCCGGTCCGCCCGCTGTCACCTCCCATTGGGGAGTATTCCTCTCCATTACCCCCCCCCCCCCTTCCTCCCCCCACTTAAATAACAGCAGCCCTGCCACTCCGCTCAGCGCCATTAAGGATGCGCCGGCACCACCGTGGCCAGGCAGGGGCCTGCCCGGGCTTCTTTATAAATAGATGCGCTAGACAGAGCGAGAGGCTGGTTAGGGGAGCTAAATTATTCCAAAACAGCCAAACAGGACTGAGGCGAAAATACACAGACACACACAGCAGCAGCAAGCGCCACCTTCAGTGCTTCCTCTCAGGTGTCACTTCAGGCTGACTCAATTTTACACTGTAATGGACCTTCTGGGTCAACTACTTTTCTCCCGCCTTTTCTTCTTTTATCTCTTCACGGCTCTCTTCATCCATCAGAGGCACACACACTCGCAGCGTCGCCGACAGTATAGTCTGTAGTACTTAATTTTCTCTAATCAAGGTGTGCATTGCAGTTGCGCCAACTCTTCTTTACGCCGATGTGTTTCAAGGAGGTTTTTTTTGTTTTAAAACCTCGCAGTTGTGCAAGAGCGACTTTACGCTCTTGTAAACTCGCATCTGATAATCCTATAATGAACATGCAACCTTTTTTTTTTTTAATGACGCCCATAAAAGGAGAAATCAATGTCATAAAAGTCTTGTTTATGAGACGTTTTCCTGCACAAGTGATCAGAGTATTTTAATTGCGGTGATCTTGCTCTCGGTGCAGCGTGTTGATATCCAGTAGCGGAATGTCGGCCATATTTGTTGAGGTACGTCCGCCATGTTTTTGGTTCGTGTTACGTTTTAGCCGTCATATTTGGGAATCCTGTTTAGTTATATCCATCACATTTGTGGAGCGCGTTTTAGCTCTAGCTAATGTTTATTAATGCTTGTTAGCATAAAGCGAGCTAACTTTGGTATCACAAAATCTTACCAAAGTCTTCACTAGCTCTAGCTAATGTGTATTAACGCATGTTAGCACAAAGCTAGCTAACTTTAGTATCACAAAATCTTGCGGTTGAGTTGTACATTATAAACAAATTAATTCTCTTGGTTTTGTGGCTTTTTTTGCGGCCAGTATTGCTGTGTTCCAATTGACGTAATAAAAAGTGACGTGCCCCCCCCCAGCCTCCATCCGCGAGACAGTAATCGATCCAACAAGGAGGCCGATGTTGGCCCCTTTTGCCTGCTACCGCGCTGCTTATGAACATGAGGCAGCGTGGCGCTCCTGATAGATTTTTAAATTAGTGTCAGCTTGGCCCCAAAGATGCATTATTGACTGATTAAATAGAAACCGGCTTTCAAACACTGCCAAGTCCTTCCCTCGAGTTTCAACCGGGCCAGGTAATTGAAAAAGTGTAAAGACAAGTGTGTTCAAGCGTCTTTGCGATGCGTTGTGTTTGTCGTCTCGCAGCCGTGTGCTCTTTATCTCAGCTGGAGAAGAGAGAAACAGTCGAGAGAGGATTGAAGTATTGCGTGGAAGATCTTTATCCCAGCACGCTCAATGCGTTGCCAGTGAAGTGTTTTGTTTTTTCCTGGTCTAACTACAGCACTACAGTCCGGCTGCAAAAACGCTCCATTCAGGTGTCATAATACACAAGCAGGAATCGTCGCAAACGAGCTTTTCCCTCTTCAAGTGAAGGCCAGTGTCATCAAGTGAAAAGAAAAAAACATTTTGCGCTGGTATCAAGATACTAAGCTATCCAAGGCCCAATGGAACAAATTCCAGGTGTTGATGAAAAAAGTGACTAATGGCTATTTGTGTGTGTGCAGGCTCCGACATGGCCATCTTCTGCCTGCTGTGCGGCAAACGTTTCCAGACGCAGACGGCGTTACAGCAGCACATGGAGGTCCACGCCGGCGTGCGTAGCTACATCTGCAGCGAATGCAACCGAACCTTCCCCAGCCACACGGCGCTCAAGCGCCACCTGCGCTCGCATACAGGTCAGTGAAGGCACCGCGCAGGCAATTTGAAACGCTTCGTTATTTTGGATTCTCTCATACGTCGGCGATTAACAACAATTTTGAGACGACCTTGCGGAATATGCGGATTCGTTGTACACAAATAAGATCAATGGTTGCAAAACGAAAAACACGCACCGTAACCTTTATGGCCGTGTGCATCCTCGTGAGAGATGCGAGACGGGACTAAAAATAGTTTACAGTAAGTAGAAAGCCGTGTTTTATTTGGGATGGGCGCTTGCTGAGCGGAGCGGGCGCTCCTCCATTCATCTTCATTCAGGTCAGCAGTCAAATCGGTTCTGCGGCGATGGTGACTTATTTTATTCATTTGCACGGCGCTGGAGTGCGCTGAGACCACAGCGGGATGTTAATGCATTGTTGACACGTGGCCAAATGGACGAATATGAACACATGGAAATGAATTCCATTCCAGTGGTGGCGGGCGGGCGAGCGGATGGATGCCCCCCCCCGCAACCCTCGCTCCCACCTGCTCCGCCTCCCTCGCTCGCTCCTTCCCCCGCCTCAGCAGCTTGTCTGCGACCTTAAATAACAGTCTCACTGTCACGGCTGATTTAGCTCACCAGCGCCCCGGATAAATATTTGAAAGGAAAAGGCGGTGAGATGTGAGCAGTCGGCCTCCGTTTGCGAGTCGGACCAATCGGATGAGTTGGGAGGGGGGGTGATGCTGTACAGTACCTGCCCGCCCAGCCGGCGCGAATGTCGCTAGGAATGGTTGGTCGGGTGTTAAATCACAAATGAGAGCGTCGCTTAAATATGACTTTATGTTCGGGGAGGAGGAAACGGGGATTAGGAAATGGGAAATGGGACCTCCTCGTTTACCCCCGACGGGAAATGAATGCGCCGTTCCCTGCATCATCTTATGCACGGTTTGGAGGGAAAGAAGAAGAAGAAGAAAATGATCATTTATTCCGATCAAATATGAGGAGGTCAAAAATCCTCACGCGTCGATTGAAATGCATTGGGAAAAAAAACGCAATATATCACAATGGGATTTGCCGAGAATGTTCATCTCTTGACTTAATGTGACGAATCGAACAAAGACTTGTTTTTTTTGTTTGTTTGTTTATTTGCGGGACGCGTGCTTCATTTACCTGTCTGCCGCCGCCTTATCTTGGCAACGCAGCCCAGAGCCGCCACACTGGAGCTGCGTCAAAGACGTGCAATTTAATGGTGTTTATTTCAGCATCTTAATCTGACCATCTTTATTCTCCTCCAACCACCTGCACGCTCTGCAGCACACACACACACACACATACACACACGTGGCTTTATTTGCTCTTTTTGTAGGTTTACTGCATGTATGCACAGTGCATTAAAGGTTCAAGTGCACGTGCTCAATTATACAGTGTTGGCAGCTGTGCCTTCTCTTAAAACACACACACACACACACTCAGCAGCAGACCTTCATTAATATTCCATTGTTGTTCACTGTCTGTGCCCAAGTGTGTGTATGTGTATGAGACAATTTGCCGGGGTTTTTTTTGTGTTCGCAGCTGTATTTGAGTGAGCAAATAAAATTGGCTGTGGCCGTGCGTCCTTGATTTAAAACCTATAGAATGAACACACAAACCAGCGCTCGCCCGCCCCCATTCAATGGTGCCCTCGGGCATCGCCACCCTCAGCACTCCTTTGGGGTGTCACATGAGTGTGCGTGTTGGCAAGGGGACGCAGGTGGCGATGCCCAGGGGCACCCAAGGGTCCAGTGGCCATGTGATGCGGTTCCACCTCACTGTCTTGGGCTCTTCTCATCTGTGGCCTCCCTGCTGCTGCTGCTGGAAGCAAAGAATCACTCGAATGTTCTCATTTTCCTTTCCAACGGTAGCGGGACAAATTAGCATTAGCATGAATGTCCACGTCTGATTATGGCTGTATTACAAAAGATTCACTTCAATTTGATTTTATACTTGAAGTCCAGACATTTAAAAAAAAAAATCTTTCACGTCCTTTTAAAGAAACATTTTTGTTTGCTTTTTGGTATGATTTGTCCGCCGGGCCCAGACGGAATGCTCGTTATTGTCCTCACGTACTTATCTCTTCTGGTACACGATATCCGCTTGTAAGTAATCACGGCTTTCAAATGCGGCGGCACACTAAATCACAGTTGTTGTTTTTTTTTAAAAGAATCCAAAAGTGAGTTTTTCAAGCGTGTCCTGATAAAGTTTACAGACATAACAAAAGAAAACAAATAGCGATTAAAGTCAGAGAGAATAGCGCTCGGGTCAGCGGCTCCCCGCTGCGTTTTCTGGAAATGAGATTTTCTATCGGATAGGAAACGATGAAGTGACACCTTATGAATGATAGCGGCGTCCAAAACACACACACTCTATTTCTGGTTATTGCTTTGAACAGAAAAACAACAACACAATATGTTAGCATACCAACTGCAACTATCTTAGCGATTTTAGCTAACTTGTTCAAATTGGATTCATTCTGTACTTGATGTTTTTTCTGTGGGCTATAATGACCTTTGCCCAGCATAGCATCTGCTAAAATGTTAGCATTTCCTCATTTTTCTACCTTTCCTACCTTTCAACTCAACAGTATCTGAGTTTAGTATCGTCTCTAGTGAGCATACTCTTTGCTCTACTCTTGGTGGGGATTTATTCATGAAAATGTTACAGGATGGAATTAGGCGTCAACAAACCAATGAGCTTTGCCGCCTCGCGTATTAGCATCCCGCTCACTTGCTGCGATCAGACGGCCTAATTAAAGGCGGCTGAATGCCAGGCGCATTGTTATTCTGCCGGCGTGGCGTGGCGCAGCGCGGCGCAGCCGCCGGGCTCGTTGATGGATGGCCATCTCCTCCGTGGCGGCGACGCCCCTCAGCGTACAGCAGGAGGCGCTGATAACTTCATGCGGACAAATAAGGAGTGTCACATTTATTGATCCTCAACGCACACACACGCCGCCCCCATCCCTTCCCCCCCTCCATCTCACACGCTCGTCACATTACAGGCAAGCTCGTTGCTTTGAAAGCGTCGTCTCCCGTGACAAGTGCGGCGCAGCCTGAATGTGATCAGCATTTAAAGTGCGTCTTTCATCCGGCTGACTGTCTACGCGCAACAGCATGCCGTCTGCGTACAATAAGACCTTAAATAACGTAACGCACGGGGTGGGTGAGATTGTCTCTTAGCAGCGGGCATAACGAGAAATGCAATTTATTCGGCGGCACGTCGCCGCTCGGACAGGCAGGTAATGAAAGGCATAGGTCATTGATGAAGACCTAAAGCTGCAGCTTTGCTGTGAAATGCATTCAGAAATAGCTACTGGAGAATGTGACAGGAGGTGCTTGTACAGTGGCTATCAAAAGTCTACACACCCCTGTTGAGAGGCCAGTTTTTGATGCTGATTTGCCCCACTGTTGTGTCACATTTTGTTAAGAACACTTTTTTTGACGGTTTTCTATTGTTGGGGCACCTGTGTTTTGTGAGTTGATGTAACGTGCCTCGTACCTGACCACTTTGCAGCCGGGGACCACCCGTACGAATGCGAGTTCTGCGGGAGCTGTTTCCGCGACGAGAGCACGCTGAAGGGCCACAAGCGCATCCACACGGGGGAGAAGCCCTACGAATGTAACGGCTGCGGCAAGAAGTTCAGCCTCAAGCACCAGCTGGAGACCCACTACCGCGTGCACACAGGTAAACACACGCCAATCACTTGTAATGTTTACATTTGGGCTGGGCATTTGGCAAACCGAGTCGATGCCAAGCTCGTGCCGGTTGAGAGGTTTCTGCCCTCTATTCCCCTACTAAATGGAAATCCAGAACAAGTTAGCAAATATAAAGTAGCACAGCATACCAAAAGGTGTTTCTCAGATTGATCACGTTGATCATTTGAAGCTCAGTTGACCAACAGCTCGATTATATTTGTGGACGCTTTTGTTCACGTCGGAACTGTTGCTAACCAAAAGAGCAGCACCTAGCAAAACACACAGTCTTTTGGTAGTGGAAGTGATGGACAAGCATGCCGCAATATTAATTTGGTCCCTAAAACTTCTTTTAATCCGGCACCTCTATCTGGATGTCATTAGACGATGCGTGTGTCCCTACTGCTGAGTGGGAATGAGCTTTTCCGCTAATGCATTCATTGTCACACATTGTGGCTGCAGCACATGATGTGCTACTCGCACGCACGCACACGGCAGAGCAGAGCAGATGCATATCTTTGTTGCCGCGCTACAGTAAATGAATGTCTCCAAAGACTGCTTATTGATCGCGGTATATTTAGAGCCCCATAAAGATGTTGACACTGTGATAAGCTAGCCTGCGCCGCCAAAGGGAGCTCAGCTAAGACTGATCGGCGAAGCCCATCGGGACGCTTGTGCTTCCTTGCTGTTTCCTCGCACACAAATTCGGTATTTCAAGGGTTTTTGATCCCCGGACTCTCTTACAGGGAAGACATTTTTCATCCTAAATTGTAATCAATTGAAATGTGCAATCATGTAAACAAGTGACTTTGAAAACTACAGCTGGCCCAGCCCAGTTTGAAAAGCCCAGCTTGAATTGACACGCACGGCACACGCGCCCATCTCCCTTTCAATAAGACACACTATCAAGGCAGGCTCTCCAATAATTGGCTCCCACCTCCACACGCATCCAACTCCTTTTTTGTAGAGGGGGCTGCGCAGCGGGGGAGCTCCAACGCCAGATAACGAGAAGGAGCGACAAGCTCGCCGTCAAAGGCCACCTCACATAAAAGGCAGCCGCTTGATGAATCATCGACAAGCGGCGCGGAGCCTGCCCCCCACCCCTCCCTCCGCAAATGCCGATGCCGGATCAATAGCGCCGGGGGAAGGGGGCATTTGCAATTCATTATTAGCCGCTTATGTGAGGCCACCTTGTTTACAGTGCGGTTATCGATATTAGTAGCCGTCGGGCTGGCCCACGTGTATTTACGCTTATTGGCTTCCTTGGCACGGTCAAGGTCAAGCAGGGGAGGCGGGCCACGTCTGGGACGGCGGCGACCTGATCATTTGCCGCCCACCTCCCCCAATGCTTCTGGCAAAAGGTCGCCATTTACATGTCTTAGATTGGATCGTCCCCCCGACATCGCTCACATCGTTAGCTCACTTGGCATCATTAGCGAACAGTTAGCGTTGTTAGCATGAACACTCGGATAGCGACGATACAGGAGAGCCTTGTTGTCTTCAAACGGGGTCCGCTTATGGATTGGGCTTTTTCCTCAGGTGAGAAGCCATTCGAGTGCAAGCTGTGCCACCAACGATCCAGGGACTACTCGGCCATGATCAAGCACCTGCGCACCCACAACGGCGCCTCGCCCTACCAATGCACCATCTGCCTGGAGTACTGCCCCAGCCTGTCGGCCATGCAGAAGCACATGAAGGGCCACAAGCCCGAAGACATCCCTCCGGACTGGCGCATCGAGAAGACCTACCTGTACCTCTGCTACGTCTAAGCGAGGGAAGGTATTGGGGAAGGAGGGAAGGAAGGAAGGATGGGGCGGGTAGAAGGGGAATGTAATTTGAAGGCGCTAGGCCAAGCTGTGCAAAAGGACGAAAGACCGATTAGCGTCTTTTCTTGCAAAAGCGATGACAAAAGAAGGGTCCTCCCGGAGAGACGTCAAAGTCTGTGGCGTTAGTTCGGAATCACCGGGTGGGTCAAGTGCGCATTGTGTTCCTTTCTTTATTTCTTTCAGTTGTTCAGGTCGCCTCGTGACGGAAACACGAGAGCTGCAGGGAAAGTATTGCTGCTACAGCGTTGACAGATTCTCAAGGGCTATCGGACCCAGACAAAATAGCATTTGGTCGAATCTCGAAGCATCTGACATGATGTTTATTTTGTCACTTCTTTTGCGTTCCCTTACCAATCTCCACACAAATCCAGGTCACGTGATGATGATGATGCCAATGTGAGGAAGAAAACGTAACACTTTGTGTTTGTGGTAGTTGCTGTTGCAACTGATACGAGTGGAGACCTCTGCCAAGGACAGCCAAAGCCCCATTTGGATCACTACCAAATTGTGTACATACATACCAGATAACCACCATTTTTAAAAATCTACCGCTAGCAATGTTTGTGTCATGGCGCTAATGAGACAAACGACCAAACCATCCCCAATTGGATCACTGTTGTTGATGCAGTCCCTCCAAATCTGCTCAGTAGCCTTCTTGGTAGTCTCGCTAACGCACCTCCTTTAGCGAGAATGGCACTTAATCGAGTAGCCCGACATTTGCCCAATTTTGATTATCCGCTGAGAAATGAATGCAAGTTCCAGAAAGTGGCCGCCCATTCAAAACAAGAATACCTGGAGCGGCATTGAAATAGATTTTGTTCTTTTTTGGAGAGCGAAGACCTCCAGCAAGAAAGCCCTGGCTATTATTGGTTGGTCACCAAAATCGATGGAGCTTCAAAAAAAAGCATTGTATGCCCAGCAATGTATTCACTTCTTCCTTCTTGGTGTGGCGCTAACGAGAATGCACACTTGAGTAAATTCCCAGAAAGTGTCCTTAGCATAAGAATTGTTGGGTATGCACAGAAATTGGACAATTGGAGCCTTGCCCCACGGCTCCAACAAAAATGCCCACCGAGTACTTGAACGTCGACAGGTCGTGTCGATTTTTTTTTTTTTTCACCGGATAGCCCCTGAGAATCTTCAGCCGGTCGGAATATGCAGTAGATGACGAATCGGAAGCGCTAAAAACAAAGTATGAACTTAATTGATCAGTTGGGTGGGAGGGGGAGGGGCTTCACAGTGCTGCTTTTTTAGGGGGGCCGTCAGTCTTCCTGGTCCGGGTGTCGAAAGACTGACTTGTATTTTTGTCCCGCTCATCGATCAATGTATCGCCGCAATTACGACAACAGTTTCTGTTTGATATCAGTCCAGCTTTATATTCACATTAATCACAGCAATACACCGCCGCCATCCGCGTATACTCTCATTTATCTCACACTAACCACAAAAAAAATGTCAGGCTTGGGAAAGAAAAACGGCTGCTCTCGAAGGAGTGAATGTCGGAAATGGGCCGGCGCCATCTCAACACGTGAATGTGAAAAGACTTGCACGCTTGGCTGGGGAATTTGGGAGCCCGAAAATGCCGACCGCCCGGCCCGGTGAAGGAAAGTCACTGTTAACCGAGGAAGCGAAAGCGGGAATTGTCAACTGGAGTATTCGGGTGATTGCCCAAGAGGGGCGGGACCAATAGGGCGATGGAAACGTGGACTCTTTTCTCTGTGGTTTCATCTCCTCGTTTTCACTTCATACTTGAATTACCTCATTTTGTGACCTCATGTTTTTTTCTTGTTTTTTGTTAACCCCGTGTTTTGTTAGCGTCGCGAGTCGGAAAGATGCATTGCACAGCGTGATGAAGCTGTTTGTGTGTGTGTGAGCGTGTGTGTGTGCGTGTGCAGGAGCGTGTGTGCGCGCACGCAGACACACATTTCAAAAGTGCCGCGGCAGCGATGAGATTTAGTTTGTGCGTGCTACCAAATTTGGTATTATTACTATTAACCGCGCTTGTTGGAGTCAGCAGGTTGGTCTTTTTTATTTGATTTGTTTGTCCTTTTTTTGTGTGTTGTTTGTTAAAAAAAGCTACCTCTCTTAAGTTCATGTTTTGGCAAAAGCACATTTTTTCATCATTGCTACTTCATCTCACGCTTACGTTTTTTTGTTCCTCCAATTTGAGTCGCCGGATTTCCTCAAATAGCGGCCCCCTCTCAAATCATTGTTGTTGAACTTAACAAATGCCTTCCCGCCAGTCGACACTGCCCTTATACAAGTCAGGGAAGGTGAAGTCGGAAGTCAGTTTTGCTCGCGCTGTTGCTAACCAAAACAGCAGCAGCTACCAAGTTGCTTTTTTGGATGAATGAAAACGTGGGGTCATCATTGGTCCATGTTTATTTGTTATTTGCTTTTTTTTTTATGTAAAAGCCTCATCCCAACACCCACGCATTTGCATTTTTTTTTTAACACAATGCTCACTTGATGCATTTTGTTTACTGGCTCCCACGTTTATTCACTTTTTTATCTAATGCAAGTTTTTTTGTTTGTTTGCATATTCATGTTTTTCACCTGATTTTAACTCCCACTTATTTGTTGTGTTGGTTTTTATACCTAATCATCCACTTATTTGTGTTTTTAGTTTACCTAATGCCCTTTTTTTTGTATTTATCCAATTTATCCAAACTTCACTTATTTGACTTTTTCACCCATTCTCCGCTTATTTGCTGTTTTTTGATGATGTTGTTTATTCAGTTTTGCCTGATTGCCACTTTGTCGTGTTTTTTTAATTTACCTGATCTTCTGCTTATTCATGTTTTTAATTTACCGGCTACCCCGCTTATTGGCTTTTTTTTTTTTTTTTTTACCTGGGCCACCCCCGGGGCCACTATATGAGGAAATACGGTTATTTTAAAGCAAAAAAAAAACTGTCAAAAAATTACCATAATAGAGATTGATGGGATGAATGGGGACGTAGTCCGAGATAACGTTTTGGGATGGAAGAAAATAATACAAAAAAGCAATTTTGAAGCCTTAAGTGATGCGCAAAATGAGGAGGAAGATAAGAGGAACGCACTATTGCTTCACGGGTTCAAAAACGAACGTAGACACTTGAAC
Source organism: Syngnathus floridae (assembly GCF_059516105.1). NCBI lineage: Eukaryota > Metazoa > Chordata > Actinopteri > Syngnathiformes > Syngnathidae > Syngnathus > Syngnathus floridae. The sequence continues at coordinate 7,096,256 of NC_142427.1, read as the reverse complement.
ATATGTGAATAGACTTGTAGTTTTGTAATGTGAACGGTGGATCAAATGGTGCTGGAGGTCTTTTCTGGGTTAGGGTTTTTTGCAGCGTGCGATGGACAATTGGACGTTTAGTAATCATCAACAAAAAAAAAGTCAAAAAATGAATTCCTGAACGAGATTCAACGGAGGTGATTTGATATTAAAAAAAAGCAACAAATTGTGATATTTTTGTATTGCGTGTCAGTCCTGTCTATTTTTTTGTGGAGAGTCTGAGCAGGGCACACATTGGTCTTTTTTTTTTGCCTTTGTTTTGTTTTCTCTGGTGTAATTCTTGCCTTGCTCCTCTTTGATATCGTGTGAACATATTGTAATAATAATGATAATAATAATAAGTGTTGCTTTCTGGATGTCAATTACATTGTAGGTGAAGGACAAAAAAAAATCTTACCGCCAACTTTATTTGGATGTGACATCAACAACAAAACAAAAAAACGAGAGTACTTGTCACTCACCATTCTATCAATCAAACTTGACCGTGGGCTTGTTATTATTATTATTTTTTTTTGTATTATTTGTTTTGTACTTGAAAAGAGTAAAAGAGAAGGGATGGCACGTCCCGTAACACTGTGAGCCGAGAGGTTTGGGGAATTTTGTTTCTTACCCCCCACGACATCACCTGCAAATATCAACAGCAAAACAATCTCACAAATCAATCGTTACCCACAATGCAACACTTACCCGTCAAGTCAATGACGTCATTGTCCTTTGAATGTTTTCTCCTTTTCCCGTGCGCTTGACAGAGTGTGTAGCTATGCGTGTGTGTGCGTACTCGTGGAAAAATGCACTAAATCAGATACAAAACTTCTATTCTATGCCACTGTTTTTGTTTTTCTTTCTATGTTGGAAAATGATGTAACTCTATATACTCGTTGGCATCAATATCGTTCTTCCCTCAGTGTTCCTCTACGATGTTTTTTCCCGTACTGTTTGTGTGCCTAAACATGGAAATTGTTGGGGGGGAGACGTGCTCCGTTTCTGTATTTTCGGATAAAAGATTTTGCCAAAAAAAATGAAAAAAAAAAATGTTGTCCGCCAGCAGCCATGGGATGTCATGATACACAAGTTTTTTTCTTCAGAATTCGAGGGCTATTGATTTGATAGTTTAATTTGATTTTCATTCCTTTTTTTTTTTTTTTTTGTTACACAGCAACAGGTTTGCTGACATTATTGGGAAAAAAAATATATATAAACTTTTGACACCATCTTTTCATGCCCTTAATTCAACCATGAGGTATTGTGGCGCCTTGACATACAAGTGGCCCAAAATATTTTTTTTACACTCTATTTGATTATGTCATTACTGTATATCTTTATAATGTCCAGTAATATTAAGTTCTATTTTTCTTGTTCATAAAAATTGGAAGCAAGAACAGATTAATTGAAATTCCATTCATTTCAGTGGGGAAAGACGATTTGAGATACGCGTGTTTTGAGTAAATAAGGGTTGTATCTCAAGGTAACGCTGTACTTTTGATTGATTATTTTTTTCTTCTTCTTCCTCCAACATGATGCTTTTAGGGCGCGTGGGTAAAAAAAAGTGGCACTCATGGCATCCCTGGAGCAGGCACTTGTACGTGTGTGTGTTTTTGGTGTGGTGTTCCTTCTCGCCATTTCACGCCCATGTGCCATCAAGGTCTCCACGTATGTTTAAAAGAATATTGACAACATGTAAAAAAGAAAAAAAAAGCACCAAGTTATTTTATTTTTATCCAAGCACTGAGGACCAACAACTTTGCTCCGTTCGGACCAAGCGTAACTTTCTTTTTAAGCATAAAAAGCTTTTTTTTATTGGTTGTTTCTTTTCCATTTTGGTGGCAACACAAGTGCCAGTCCAGAAGTCGCTCTGTATTATTAAGAAATTTAAAGATGATAGTGTTTCTTTTTTATTATTTTAATGATGATGATGATGATGATTTGAATTGCTATAGTTTTTGTCTACCTCAGCACCCAATCTTAGCCTAATCTTAGAAGGTGCCCAATTATTTTTAGTTTTTCTTTTGTTTTTTTGTTCTATCGTTTTATTTTTTGTTCTTATCGTTGAAAATTGCATTAGAGCTTTGCAAAAAATGAAAAATGTCCTTTGTCTTTTCCAACGACAATGTGCGATTTTTTTTTTTCACAACTCCCCACTGTGGCAACATGTTTTCATATGTCTCGCCACCATCTGTTAATATTGAGGTTACGTTTGTTTTTGGATTCATTTCCATGTAGAATCAGACGCATCACTTTGTAACATTTCAGTGTTCTCTGATGGAGTGTGAAAAAAAAATGAAATAAACATTTAATGCTGCAGGTCCTTCCATGTTGTCACTAAAGTCGTCAATGTTGTGCCTTTTTGATCGTGGAAAAAAATATTAAAGAATTTTTTCTTTGGGGTTTTACATCCTACTAACAGTATATTGTCTTTTTGTAGTGAGTGGATTGATTTTGTTTGTTTTTTATTTATGGGTTTCATTATAAAAATCAATTGTACACACAGGAAATAAACAATGGACTTTATGTCAGTTGTCTTTGTACTCTCACTGGCTTTTTTTCCCTTAATTTTTCACCAACCATTGTTTTTAATTATCTATACATTCCTACTAATCACAGTTACTATTTTTTGTATTATTTTTCAAACTCAGAGTACTACTAAAGAATGGATTAAAAAGAATACAATAAAGTAGATCAAATGATTTATAAATGATTGCAAAATTTTCTTACATTCTGTAAAAATAGTTGGAAATCTTTGTTGTAGTCCATAGCTGCGTAAATGTAGAATTTTGATCGTTTTCCTGTTTCATTTCAAATGTGTTTATTTGTTAGAATAGTTTGATTCCAAGCACATGCGCAGTCTGCGCCGAGCTCGCCGGTGGAAGGCGACAAAAAGGGAAATGGCGCCACCTGTTGGAGTAAACCAACTCTAGCCCCACTTCGCTCTGTTGATTTTCATATAGCCCGCAATTAATTGTTGGTTGTTTTACAGGTGAGTTTATACTATTTAAGTGTCGTTATTAAGCTGCTTGGCAACTATGCCACCTGACAGACTGACTGTGTTATCTTCATTTTATGTCGTTTTGACAGGAAAGTGGAAATTGTTCACCGCTCATACTTGAATGTTATTGGAGCTAATGAAGAAGGAAGGAAGGAGTCTGCGTCATTTAACATCTTGAGGTAAGCCATCACCTTTGGTCTGGACCTTTGATGCACATTCAATTTGGTGAAAATAATGTTCGTTTGTTTTTCACAAAACCGTAAAATACTTTTATCAAATGACGACAAGCTAGTGAGTTGAAACTGCCGTGTAATGACATATAAACCACACTAAAGTCAGTTTATTTAATTGAAAGTCATTTGGACTAAAATCATCAAGGAGTCAGCCAGGACTTCAACGGAGAAATGCACAGCGACAGCGCCGCTCTCTGGCTGGGGGAGAGAACTACAACGTCGTCAGCAGGCTACCGCAACCACGGTAAGAGAGCATCGTGGTCATGACACACGTGATAAATAATTTGGCCATTGATAATGTGACGTCCTAAATAATGTATGGGGGAGGCATTGCGATTTCATAAATGAGTGACAAGTGGATAAAGTAGCTGCCTCCAAACTCCTTTTCTCTTTGCCACGGAGCCCGGACATTCTGGCGTCAGGCCACTTGCCACACGGACCACAGCGTGCCTAGCGTAATGCTGTAGGCCACCACGGCCAGCAGGTAGACCCTGAAAAGCATCACGTCCAGAACATAGCCCACCTGCAGCCACTCCTTGGCCACCTCGTTGCCGTGGTCTCGTTTCTCCAGAAAGTTGCGTATGGCCGTCACCTCTTGCAGGATGTCACTCACCACGGGGTCCCTATGGGGGGGCAGGCCCCGAGCCAGCGCAGCGGCTTCCCTCTGGTGCCGCCGGCCAATCTCGCAGGTGTGACGGAGCACCCGGTTCTCTCCCTTGTAGTCGTCGTCGTCGTCCATGTCCGAGGCCTGAGGGGACAGTCTGGAGCACAGCCGGTGCTTCTTGCGGATGCAGAAGAGGACCGGAGCTCTCTCCAGAACAAAGTACCTCAGCCAGTGGGGCACGGGGGGCTGCAGGTCCTGCTTGTGGACCAGACGCACGATCAACACCGTTTCCGTCAGGCTGATCACCAGGAGGGCCATGCAAACGACAAAATACACGCCTACGGCACAGGCCGGACGGACGAGATGGGTCAGTCGAACAGACAAACGGGGCCACCCCCTCCCCGCGGAGCGGCGAGCGCTCACCTATCAGCGGCGTTCCGATGGCGGTGGCGGGCAGAGTGTCGGATACGATGATGAGGAAGACCGAGTATCCCAGCAGCAGGGTGATCTTGAAAGAAACTCTCTCGCCGCTGTCAGGTGGCAGATAGAAGCCCACGATGTCCATCACCATGAGGAAGATGCTCGGCAGCAACAGGTTGACCGTGTAGAATAACGGACGGCGCCGGATCACCACCTGTCGACGTGCTTTGCTTTGGTTAGGTGGCCATTTCTAGCCCGCTGTCTGTTATCGAGCAGCCCGTACCGTAAATCCAAATTAACCTTTGGTTTTCTACTAACGCGCCGGATGCTTTGCCTGAGTGAGACCACAGTGGCGTGCCTCGTCCGATTCGCTGGACTCACGTGGAACTTCATCTCGGCGTAGTGGTCGTCGTCGTCCACGCTGAAGATTTTGTAGTTGGACAGAATGTGCAGCAGCTCCCACTCTCCTTGGTTCATGAAGACGCTCTTGTCCTCCCTCAACTCCTCGGGGCTGCGCATCAACGTGATGTTGATGTCGTCAACTGCCGATGGAACATAATGTCAGCGGCGGCGTGAGCGCGTCAAGGCAATGTCTCGCCCCAACATCCCGGCAGGGGCGGACAGAACCACGAGCCCGAGCCTTTTCAATGAACTGTAATCCGAGCGAGTGCGTGGGCCCATACTTGTGTGGAGCCAACTCTGGAAGGTCAGGCTGCATTTCTGGACATCAAATGGGAAGTTGTAGATGTTGAGCGTGCAGGCGGTGACCACTTGGATGGGTTTGTAGTTGCGCACCAGTCCGTCGTGGCTCACGTAGACATACGGGATGTCGGGGGACTTCCCCACGTCCACGCTGCGAGTCGGGATGACAGACGGCGCAAATTTCGACAACATTTCTGGCAAGGCTCCAAAAGACGAGCAAACGAGCGAGCGGACGGACAGACGAAGCTCACAACTCATTGATGAGGATATCCGGCACCCAGATGTTGGCAGTCGGGAGAGAAACTTGTTTGACCTGGTCAAAGTCTTGGGGATTCCAGACGAGGAATTCATCCGTCCATGACTTGAAGGTTCAAGAATGGCACAAGCATCACAAAAGTCTATAGATATATCTACATAGAAGTTGGTAAACAGCAAAGCCACCTTTACCTGTCTGTACCACACGTACGTCGTCAAGACCTGGTTCTTCTCATCCTGTTGAATCAGGTGAAAGGGAGAAATGGTTGAGAAAAAAAAAATGTTCAAAATATTCAATTTACCAGTTTGCGTCAATCCTCACCACGTTGAGGATGGAATAGACCATCAGGTCGATGGCCACCAGGGTGGACGTCCGCCAGTCTTTAACCGGTCGCACCCCTTTCTTGTAGCCGGCGCTCAAAAACTCCGAGAGGCGCACCAATGTGGCGTTGGCCAAGCGGCCGCCGCCGCCCACTCGCTTGGCTGAAATATTTGCAAGCGTTCACTCAGCGGTTTGCATTTGCTGCCATTTGATTGGATGCCACAGAGCTGAGCGACAATAATGTCAGCATATGTCTGCCAAAGGAGAACGCTTACCTGTGCACGTCCCTTGAATAAGGAAGAAGAGAAGCATGCTGATGCAGGCTGATGTGGCTCTCATAGCGAATCCCTCCTGTTGTGAAAATGTGCCTAGAGTGTCCCCATTTGGCCCGGCTCTCGGAGAGGCCCCTCCTACCCGCCCAAAATGTATGCCGTCATCAGCCGTCTTAGCTAATGGAGCTTTAAAAATTGCATTAATATAGACCTTTCCACTGTGGCGCACTTTTCATATTCTCATCCTGACTATTAGGAAGCCACCAGGGAGGGGGGGGGGGGATTGGAGACGCAGCCATCGCCCAACTCGGAATGCTTTTTATTGATCTGTTTTGTGGCGGCAGTGGCGGGGATGAAAGTACGTCGCTCCCCTGGGTGCCACCGGCTCATTATGCACTATCGCTTAGTACATTTCCACGACTGGGAAATCATTACAACGGCTTTGCCTCCCCTCCCTCCCTCCGTCATCTTCTGTCTCTGTTATATTTTGCGTGCCGCCGAGTTGAGTTACACCCAAGAGCACAAGGAAACGTAGGCATGACAGATATGTTTTATTGAGAAAGCAACACTCGAGCAGGTTAGAAGCAAGTTTGATGAAATTGTTGAAGTTCTTGTGCTCTAAATCTCTAGGGATTGGCATCACTTGGGTTGTTTTCTATTTTGGAGCACAAAGAATCTCACGCGTGTGGTCAGGCGAAGCTCCAGCTGGCCCAAAACAGCAGCAGGGTCCCGGCGTACACAGCCAGAATGATCAGGTAGAGGCGGAAGAGGAAGCGGTCCACTTTGGAGCAGAGCGCCAGCCATTGGGACTGAGCCCAAGACTCTGAGGTCTCCTGGGAAAAGGCCAGACGGATGGATACCAGCTCCCTGAGGAGACGCTCCAAGCTGCAAGGATTTGCCCCGATGTCGGCGGGCGAGCCCGGCTCCTCTTCCGACGAGGGCTCAAACTCCAAATCTAGGAAGCAGATCCAAAAAGGCTCAAGGTCATCCTCGCGGAACCACAACACAAAATCTGGAAATATTTCTACCTTCAGAACGGTCGAGCCGGTCCAGGCTCATGGTGGAGCTCTCGGAGAGGCCATACTTGTCCAGCAGGCAGGCCGACACCGACATTTCCCGGACCTCCTTTTGGCTGTGGTGGAGCAGCTTGACCACCAGGATGGACTTGATCAGGCTGAGCATGAGCAGCGCCATGCACACGGCGAAGAACACACCTTGCGCCGCAAAGAAGTTGGGTGGGGTTTTTGGTTAAGGTCAGTGGGAACGTCTGTGATGGAAGAGAAACGTAGCGCTTTTCCTGCCTATGAGCGGCGTGGCCACGGCGGTGGCGGGCAGCTCATCCATCAGGTTGACTCTGAAGAGGGTGTAGCCTAGCAGTGTGCTGATTTTGAAGCCGATGCGGGTACCGCTGCTCACGGGCAAGTAGAAACTCATCACATCCACCATCATGAGGAAGATGCTGGGGATGAGGAGGCTCACTACGTACAGCAGGGGGCGCCTTCGGATCAACACCTGCCGGGGGCACAAAGCCAAGTTTGCTTCAAAATGGACGCCACAAGCAGAAAACAAGATAGTGACTAGCTTTGTGTGCAGTGTTAAATGTTTGTTTCCCCAAAATGATCTCGTATAGTGGCTGAAGTTGTCCTTCATCAAACAGCCCTGGGCTGGCTCCTTTGAGCTGCATGAATGAATAGCAGCAGCAGCCATGCCTGGCCGGCGGGCGGGCATTCGCTCCACCTGCAAGGGGGCTGCCTATGCATGGGGCCATTTGCCTCGCCGCTAACAAGACGCTCATTGATCAGTCAGCCGCTGAGACAGTCTCATTATGGTCCCTCGCCCTTTGCCTGTCTATCAGAGGCTCTCTTCTTCTCGCAAACAGCCCCAGCCTCATCAGCTGCCATTAGCTGGCTAGACCCGTCCGTCCGTTTGTCCACAAATGTCACATGCGGCCAATATGACAGATACAAAGTTGGCGCACATGGAAACGGACGTGGGCGTAGTCGGCGCGGTCCTGCTGGAGGCGCCAGTAGCGCGCCGGTATGGACAGCAGCTCCCACTCGCCATCGTTCATGAACTGCCGCCGATCGTTAGCGATGGCCTCCTCGCTGCGCCACAGAGCCAAGTCGATTTCCTTCACTGCGCAGAGGAAGCGATCAACGGTGGATAGTGTTAATCACGCGCTGGAAACAATCACGCTTTTGTTCATTTTCCACCCTCAGACTGTATGCACAACACGGTGCCGCCCGGCCGGCCCGCTTGAACTTTGCCGTCTTTACAGATGAGGGAAAGCCCGCCCACCGGAATGTAGCCAGCTGCGGAAGGTGAGGCTGCAATTCTGCTTGTCGAAAGGGAAGGCAAACATCTCCAGGCTGCAGGCCAGGACCACCTGCATGGGCCGATAGTTCTTGACGCACCCCGACGCGTTGACATAGACGTACGGGATGGGCGGCGACCTTCCCTCGGCCACACTGCACGCAGATCCAGCCCGACAAACATCAGTACGTATCATTCGATCATTTTGCGTCATCGATGACGACCTACAGTTCATTGACGATAATATCGGGTATCCAGATGGCGTCGGATGACAGCGAAATCTCGTTGATCCCGTCAAATTCGTCCGGGTCCCAAACGAGGAACTCATCCGTCCAGATCTGAATAAACACACGTGAGAGGTTTTTTTGGAAAACGTTGTCATTCATGTAACGATGAGACGAAACTCACCTGTCGGTACCAAATACTCGCGGTAATACTCTGCGTTTTGGAATCCTGAAATGAAAGCAGGCTCAGTATTTTTGAAAAGCTACAGTGGAAAGTAAACTTACCACATCAAGGACAGACTGTAAGATGAAGTCGACGAAAACGGTGGTCGTGCTGGTCCAGTTCTGAACGGGACGAACCCCGCGGTCGTAATTCCTCAGCAAAGCTCTTGTCAGCTGATTCAACGCCGATCTTTTTGGCTTCTCCGGAATACTTTGAGCCATGTGGCCGCCCACAAGCGACACTGATGAAGTTTGAACAATCGTGGTCGTAAACTGACACCATCGGTTCTATTTGATCTTGAAGATGTTTTAGTCCACACGCATGCGGTATGACTGTCTTTCAAAACATTGCAGTTAAAGATTTTTTTTTTCTTTTTTAAAGCTACAGTATTTCAATGAAAAGAAGAGCATCTTACCCGTCAACAGTAGCAAGCAAATGACAGACATTGAGCTGGAATTCCTTTTCTTCTCTCTTCTTTTTCTTCTTCCTCTTCTTTAATAGCAAAATCTCGTGAGTGGGATCAAAGTGGAGCTCGAAGTGGTTTGGAGTGAAGAGCCAGAACACACAGGGCTAGTGTAGACATTTTTTTTTTTTTACGATATTGATCTTCATCAACCCGAGTAAGCTGATACCGTCCATAGAATGATGAAACACACGAGACAAGATGCGCCCTCAGAGACAGACTATTGTCAACATCAATTAAATACAAATGGGGTTGGGTTTTTTATGTTTTTTTTTTTTTTTGTCGTTTTAACAAAAGCAGAAGATACCATTATTATACCATTACGACTGTTCGCTGGCTTTCTTTTTTCGACTAACATAAAATAAATGACTAAAAAAAAGAGGGGGATGATGGGATTCTGACTTTTCTGACTTTAAAGTCAGAAAGTGGGAATTTTCACCTTAAAGTCAGAATTCTGACTTGAATTCTGACCACTTTGAAGTCAGAATTCTGGGAATCCTCTTCCGTAAATGACAGACTGGACAAGTGATGGGGAAAACAAATGATTGACGTTGTTGCTGTGTCCCTCAACACGCCTCCTTGTCAATCACGTCGCGGCTGCGCGCACGCTGCTGGGCCGAGCACGCGCGCGTCGCTTGGCGCTCTCCGCGTGTGACAGATGGCGTGCCAGTGACTCCTCACCCGGGGCTGAAATTTGAAAACGGCAAGAAATTTGCTTGCGATTTTGCGATGAGAATCGAAGAGAGCGAAAATGGAGAGAACTCAACCAACTCGGTGAGCGCAAAAAAAAATCAAAACAAAAAAATGGACGACGCGAGTGGAATTAACACAAGTGACATATGAGCGTGAAAGGCCCGAACTAACCGGACTTGTGTTACTAACCCTAACGCCGAAATCTCGACGTGGTTAAAGTTGAAATTTTATTTTATTTATTATTTTATTATTTATTATTTATTATTTTATTGAGAATCAACAAGACAATTTTTGTGGATTTCACTTGAAAATGTAAACAATTAAAGTATTGGAAATGAAGTGAAATTTTTTCAAACGAGTTATGACATACTGCATTTGAGACCTATTTTGGTGATTTCTCATTTGTCCTTTTAGGGTGTTGTGTTCTAAGTGACGTGCACTGTCTAATTCTGAAATATTTAGACTGTTAGTCCTCCGGCAAGTTAACAAATCATTTCAATCAATCTTGTGTGGAAAGCAATGAGAAGTCGTCAAGCTGTTGTTGTTGTTTTTCCCCAAACACTCTGATAGTATTCAAAATTGTAAAACTATTCCTCCGTGTCCTCAAACCTGTCTTTTATTTATTTATTTATTTATTTATTTATTTATTTATTTATTTATTTAACCTGTGTGTGTGTATGTGTACATGTTTGTGCGAGAGTGAGTCACTGTGGCTTTGTGATGTAGTCCGGTGGCATGCCGAGCAGAATGATAAACAGAACCCTGTCCTATCCATGTCAGCAGCTTAAAATAGAGGCAAAGCGAGGGCTCTCCGATATACCCGGGACACCATATAAGTCTGGTCCCCCTGCTCTCTGCTTTGTGTGTGTTTGTGTGTGTGCGACGCGTACACCTGTTTTTGTAATGACAGGCTTTATATAGCGTGGCAGCCCGCCCGCCCGCCTGCCCTCGCGCAACTCACTGAGCTGCCTCCGTCCGCTTTGTATTAAAACGCTTCATGTGTCCACAAGGTGAAAACACGCTCGGTTCAAATTGTCCTCACTCGCCGTCTTGGCCTCGTATGACGACGACGGCTCGGCATTTGGCGTCACATCCTCGAGGGCTCTCCTGATTGGAACCTGAAAAGCTCAGATTGCTCAATGACGTTCATCTATTGTTTTGTGCGGACAGCAGACCGAGATGCTGATCAACCAGCTGAGGGAGATCACCGGGGTCCAAGATCCTCACCTTCTCTGCAGAGCCTTAAAAGTAAGGCAAAGAAGTCCGATCGAGTGCGACGTGTGCGTGTTGATATCTAGAGTACGTTCGCGGCCTTTATCTTTTCCCACCTTATCTCCTGAAGGCCGGTCGGGGTGACATCGGACACGCCGTCGGTCTCCTGACAAGTCAGCCGGTGGAGGTTGGGGATGGCCGAGAGCCGCAAGAGTTGGGGACACCCACGGTGGCCTGGGAAGGACACAAAGGTGGTATACACAGCCCTCTTTATTCGCGTTCCAGATTAGATTTCATTGTTAAACGGATTGCCGGTTCCTTTTGGTTCAGTAGAACAGAGGCCAAGTGTCGAATCTCCATGAGAAAGATTTTCTTTTCTTCAGGCGTCCACGCAGATGAACTCCAAACTGCCATCGAGCTGAGCCTGCAGGAGTCCCACAAGGCTCAGGAAGAGGAGCGAGAGTTCCATCGGTACTGCCCTTTACATTATTAGGAATGCCTTTTATGCAAGTTGGCAATCACATTCATGATGGGCGCCTTGGGCAGGGCTCTGGAGGCCAGCGCCGAGGAGAACCCGGCCAGGGGTAAGAAGAAGAGATGCGAGGCGCACAGCGACATGAGCAACCCCGCCGACTGGATCCGCAAGGACGACTGGCCCGTGGGACTTCGCAACGTGGGCAACACCTGCTGGTTCAGCGCCGTCATCCAGGTGAACGCGAGCGGCGTGCTTTCAACTCCCTAGCGCCGTGGCATTTTCCGACTAGCAACGCTAATAGCATCAAGTGCGTTTTTGTTTTCATCGCGCCGACGATTGTCGATTCAACCTAGCATCGAATACGAGCTCGGCGGTGAAATGAAATTATGCCAATTGAATCTGATCGCCGGAGTCACTCTTCAGCGCTCAGCGGCTCCATTAAACTTCCTGCTCAAATATTATCAGGAGACACGAGTGCTCAATTTCATTTTAGTGACACATAAGACAAACTGTTCCCTCACAGGAAACACGCATGGAAAGTACTTAGTGCTTATTTCGGGGGAATGGAAAGTGAAATCAAAGCTTAGAAAGCACGCTTATATCGGTGAGAGTCTTCCCCCCCCCCACAAGCGAGTAATCAGGGTTCAAATCATGGCGGAGGGAATAAGCGCAAGCAAGGTGCCATTAATGCCGAGTTGTTTTGTCACCCTACAGTCCCTCTTCCACCTGCCCGTGTTTAAAAGGCTGGTGCTCGACTATCGCCTCTCTGAGCAAATCCTGGACAGGTGTAAGAGCCACACGGTGAGCATCGGCGGCAAAGACAAACGGACAGATGGACAACAGGTGAACGCTGAATTTGTGCCCACAGGACAAGCGGAACATTGCCTTCATGCAGGAGTTACGCTGCCTCTTCGCCCTCATGGTGGGCTCCACGCGCAGCTTCGTGGACCCCTCTGCCGCCGTGGAGCTCCTGCGAGAGGCTTTTCGGACCAGCGAAGCCCAGCAGGTACAAGGCGTGCACGAGTCAGGACCATAAGATTTTGGATACTGACCCCCCCCCCTTCACATTCAGGATGTGAGCGAGTTCTCCCACAAGCTTCTGGACTGGTTAGAAGACGCCTTCCAGCTGGCTGCCAACGGAGAGTAAGTTCTCCAAGAGAGCCAGCCGCAAATACCACATTGATTTTGCTTTTGCTTCCAGCAACGCCACAGATAAGCAAAACAACCCCATGGTCCAACTTTTCTACGGCACCTTTGTGACCCAGCGCAAGCACCAAGGTACCTGCGTCGGTCTTGGTGAGCTGAGCGATACGCAGCGTTCGCTGGCTCAGCCTGCGTGTTTGTTGACCGCAGGTCAAGTTGTATGCAACACGGAGCAGTTTGGCCAGTATCCTTTGCAAGTCAACGGCTTCAATAATCTGGACGAGTGCCTGGAAGGAGCCATGGTGGAGAGGGACATCGAGGCACTCCATGCCCAACACGGCGAGCCGGCTGGCCGAGAGGTGGGTCGCCTTCAAATCCTTTTTTTTTTCTTTCCTGATCACGATTGAGGTGTTTTATTTGTTTTGGCTCTTTTTGCAGAGATGGTTCAAAAAACTGCCACCCGTTCTGACATTTGAACTGTCCAGATTTGAATTCAACACGCAGCTCGGCCGCCCCGAGAAAATACACAAGAAATTGGAGTTCCCGCAAATCATCTACATGGATAGGTGAGCGCTTGCAAATGGAAGGAAAGAAATATAGATCATAAAGGATAATACATAATAATATAATATGATAATATATATAATAAATAATACAAATAAATATAATTATTTAATGTAATTAATATAATTAATAAATAACGCAAATAAATATAATTAATTGAACTCCAAAAAAGTCCAAAAGTCATGACAAATTACCAGTCACAGTTGTAATAGTGAAAGGGATTTTTCCTGACATGGTCTTTTTCCAGATATCTTCACCAAAACCTGACATGTACGCACGAGAGGCGAGGAGAAGTGAAAAAAGTGAAGGAGCAGCTCGCAGATCTTCAACAGAAACTGGAATGGTAGCGTAGAGAGAGCCCGCTGTTGAATGGCCTCCTGCGCTTGCTGTGACCAAACGTGTTTCCGTGTAGCTATCAACGCTACGGCTCGGGCCCCAACAAGTACCCTCTGGCCGACATGCTGCAGTTTGTGTTGGAGTTTGCCTCCAGCAAGCCCGCAGCACTTTCGCCGGCCCTTCCTTCATCGCCCACGGACGCCGGCCGAGAGGACAACGGGTGAGCACGGAGCGCAGATGATGCGATGGAAAAGTTTTGTTTGGTGAATGGGATTGATGGTCTTCCCTCAGTGAGGCGGCAGAGGAGGAGGGGGGCTCCCAGCGCATTCCCAAGACCTGCAGCCAGCACTGCCCCCCGGCCAATGACGTCTCCGAGGAGGAGCTGCGCTTTGTTCAGGGCTGCCTCCAGCGGTGGAGGATGGAAGTGGAGAAGGACATCCACGGTACGGGAGGGAGGGAGCCTTTCGTTCTTGTGGGCCAATATTCCAAGCGCTCGCTCCTCTAGATTCATTCCCACCTTGCTCGTGTTGTTTGGGCGCCGCAGAGCTAAAGGCCAACATCGAGAGACTCAGTCAGACGCTGGAGGGCATGTACTCGGACAACAGCCTCTGCCAGGTGATCTTTCCTCAAGTCCCGCGTCGCTTTCACCCATTGATCATTTTTTGTTTGTTTTAAATTGTCATGTCCATCCTTAGGTGCCCTACAGACTCCACGCGGTGCTGGTCCACGAGGGCCAGGCCTCAGCAGGCCACTACTGGGCGTACATTTACGACCACACCAATCAGCGCTGGATGAAGTGCAACGACATCACCGTCACCGAGTCCTCGTGGGAAGAGCTGGAACGAGATTCTTTTGGCGGCACGACCAACGCTAGCGCCTACTGTCTCATGTACATCGATGACAGGCTGCCGCATCTTATTAGTGGTACTGGAGCGCCACCTGGGCTCTTTGTTTCATTTCAACACAAAGGTACCTTTTCAAAGTCCAATCATGGCCGCTTTCCGTTCAGAGCGCGCAGACGACGAGACGGGGCAGGTGCTGCGCGGCATGGACTCCCTGCCAACCGTCCTGAGACGCTTCGTGCAACAGGACAACCGCTGGTTCCAGCAGGAGCTCAGCGAGTGGGAAGAGCAACTCCGCCAGGTGGCGGCGCCTCCGGGCGAATCGGACGAGCCCCCGGAACCCGAGCCTCAGCCCCCGGAAGCCGGCGCCGACCGCGACCCTAAGTCCTCGGCGCCTGTCGAACCCGTGCCGCAGGCCCAGGGAGCCGCTGCTGCTTCACAAGCGGAAGCCCGGAGCCATCCGGAGCCTGACGTTGCAGGCCCACTTGAAGGTCTTGAGGGGCTTTGGAAATATATATATATTAGCAATATGAATTCATTCAAAGGAAATAATTGTCCCCACCCTGAAAAGAATTAGACACAGCAACAGCAGCCGCAGCCCTTGCGAGCTCAGACTGCCAACCAGATGACGGCGAGCCCGGCAACAGCGACATGGTGGAACCCGAGCAGTGTTCTGACGTCGCAGCTGAGAGAGAGCCTCAAAGTCGGGTAAGTGGAAAGCACCTGTTTCCCCACTCTCCCCCTCCCTCCCAGCTTTGTCAAACACAGGTCACGCATTTCAAGTGCCGTAGATGTTACAGTGATGTGTTGAGGAGCATGTAGGATTCACAATGATGTTGCTCTGCTCTGCACCAGAGTCCCGAAGTTGAGCTCGACGCTGACCATTCGCTGCCAGACCTCTCCGTGAAGAACGAAGACACACAGGTGGAGGAGGAGGAGGAGGAAAAAGTGGAGGAAACGGCTCGAGGTGACGTCGAGGCCTCCTCGGAGGAAGCTCCTCGCCGCCAATCCGATCAGGAGCAGCCCATGCCAGCGGCAGGGCGGCGGCAGGCCCAGAACGAGGTGTCCGAGGTGGAGATCCCCAACGTGGGCAGGATCATGGTGAGGGCGGATGCTGACGGATACAACGAAGAGGTAAGTAAGCAAGCAAGCCGTTAAAACGGGATGAGAAATCAACCTTGGCTTATCACCTGCCCGACAGATGATGTTGACCCCAGCCATGCAGGGCATCATTCTTGCCATTGCAAAGGCCAGACAAGCATTCGACTCGGAGGGTCCCGAGGCTGGACTCATCAAGGTGGCTAGCTCGCTGGCTAACGCTCTTTATGTTCGGAACTTCTCTTTTCACTTCATGGACGGTTGAAAATGGCTTTGGCTTCCCTCCACCAACCAGGCCTTCCACGAAGAGTACTCCCGCTTGTACGAGCTCTCCCAGGAGGAGACTACGCCGCGGGAGGACGCGCGACTGCAGCACGCCCTTGTTTACTTCTTCCAGAACAAAGCGCCCAAACGCGTCATCGAGAGGACGCTGCTCGAGCAGTTCACTGACCGCAATCTGAGCTACGATGAGAGGTGACATAGTTTGTGTGGGCTTTTTTTTTCCCCTATACTATTATTGCATTTAACATCACTTATATTTTTTAAAGTTGAAAATTCCAAAATCTGACCAAATTCCAAGCATGGGATATTTGTACTTTTGAAAGCTAAAGAAATGGAGCGAGGTGGGCACGGAATACTGTCGACATAGATTTATTGAGTCAATAAAAAAAAAAAAAACATTTACATCAACTCAACTCGATATGGAATGTAAATACCGCCATCTAGTGGCCAGATGGAGGTAACTGGTGCAAAACGTGGTCCCTTACCTCCTGAATTTCCAATGATTCAACCTGCGCCCAACGTTGGTTTGGCAGAGCCATCGGCATCATGAGGGAAGCTCGAGCCAAGCTGCGCCTCATCAAGCCCGAGGACATGGACATGGATGAGTACCTGGTACTTTCATGCAAATCGTATTCAGTAATTTGTCCACTTTGATTGACGTGTTCTAAATTTGAAATCCAACAGCAGTGGCACGACGACTACAGAACGTTCCGGACAGTCTTTGTCTACCTGCTGACCGGACTGGAGCACTACCAGCACGGCAAGTAAGTGTTCCGCATCACTGAACAGCTTCCACAAAGCCTGACTTTTTTTTTTTTTCCGCGTTCCAGAATGCGCGAGGCTCTGACCTACCTGGCTCACGCCTACGACGCCAACGCCGCCCTGCTGGCGAGCGGAGAGAAACGCGGCGTGGACACGTCTTTGATTGCACTGTACAGGAGAAAGTGCCTCACGGTGAGTGGTTCCACGTTGCTGAATTTCTATGATAGGAATCCGGCTTCTAGAAATATCCTTTCTTACTTAATACATGGCCGACTCGATATCGGACAACATTCAAAATCAAGCGACTCCCACTGGAGTACAGAAAAAAAAATCCTTGTTTCAAGAATTGTGAGGTCCTTTCCGTACTCCTCTCAGAGCTTGAACGAAAGGGCCACGCGGCTCTTTGCCAGCGGTGACGAGAGCAAGGTGGAGGAGGGCGTGGCCATCATGGACGAAGCGGTCATCCCCTGCCTGCACCTGATGAGCCGTGAGGTGTCGTCGCAGGAGGACCGCGACACCATGGAGAGCATCCGCAGTCAGTGGTGCTGCTGCCTGGGGCAGGACATGGACGGTAGCTAGACCAGTCTCAGCACCTTTATCTCAGAGACAAGACAGCCTTCCAAGCTTTGGCCTTTTTTCCTCTGCAGACTCACTCCAGATGAAACTGGGCGAATTCCTGCCACGGGTCCTGGACTGCTCCACCCAGACGGCGGTCCTCAAAGACCCCCCCAAGGTCCACGTCAACCAAGCTCATGACCTGTGCAGCCGCCTGGCCGCCGTCATGGAGTCCATCTGCAACACCGCCGTGGTGGCTGTCAAGTAACCAAAGTCGCCCGACGGACTTTTGATAGCCAACCAACCGCCGGCTTGACACTCGCGCGTCATTTCCTGTAATGTGTGTCGCTAGCCGTTAGCCGTGTTAGCAAGTAGCCATTTTGACACGGGATAGCAGTACAAGGGAGGAAGAAGACTCGGATTTGGATCAGTCCTGTCTTGAAGCACTTAATCACTTGTTCATTTTGCCCATGAAGCATAGTTCAGCACAAAGACGTTCCCCGTGCAGGAAGTGACACGAGTGGGATGACGCACGACAGCAACACGTTTGTAATAATAATGCCCATTTGCATTTTTCTATATACTTATGTATTTTGTATTTTTACAGACTTTGGTAAGTGGCTGTATGCATGTAGATGAAAGTCAAGAGAGCTAGTGCGGGATGTGATTTGAAGGAAGTGCAATAGAGTCATTCGAAACGCCAGACCCCAAGGAGAAAACACGGTGTATGGAAAAAGCCACACGTGATGGCTGGGGGGGGGGGTACATGGATGACATGAAACCTCAACAATGCTCTCAAGTCCAAAAACAACACGTTTCTGTCACGTGCCACCGATACCATCGCGTTGGGCTCGTCCTCAATAAATGTTTGAAATGTGATCTCGTCTTTGCAAATAATTTCACAGCATTTCGATAAACATTTCCATCAAATTACCAGCATGTTGTCGTGGGACATAAAGCAAGCAGTCCTTGTGTAGATTTGCTGTATGTGTCAAAGTTGTGCATGACTGGAAAAAGCATTGATTATGGCACAAAGAAGCAGTTTTCTTAATAAATTTATTTCACATAATCTTGGAATTACCAACATTTGAAGCTGCAGTATTGAATGTTGGCCACTAGGCGAAGACATTACATTAGCACGATTAAAAGTTGCATTGTTGCAATTGGCGACGTTTTTGCGAAGAGACTTCAGAACATGTTCAGGTTCTCCGGAAATCCGAGCGCCAGGGTGAGCACAGCGCAACCGAGGGCTGTCTGAGTGAGGAAAGAGGCCACGCAGCCGGAGCTTGTGGTAAAGGCGTTGAAGGCGCACGTGTCCGAATTGCCCACGTTGTCCACCACCAGCAGCTCCACATCGGGCGAATCGCAAAATCCCTCATAGGTGGCCAGGGTGTCGTTCTGGTTTTCAGTGTCCGGTGTGAGGGTCAGCGTGCCGTTGCCTTGCGTGAGGGTGACCCGCTCCACGCCCGTCCCTTCGGCACCATCGCTGACCTTCAGCGACAGCGACCACGGGTCTGCACTTGTGTTTTGCACGCAGTTGACGATGCTCAGCACCTGGCACACGGGAGCCGTGAAGTCCGTCACCTGCCAGGAGACACCAAGCGGTCAGATAATGTTTTCCGAGCGTAATGTGACAGGCAAGGCCACCGACCGGATTCAGGACGGAAATTCTGAGGATGGCGTAGTTGATGTCGTCGCCTCCGGGGGCCTCCGCTTCAATGACGAGGGTGACGGTGGTGCCTGACGGTGTGTTGAGTGGCACAGCGAGCATCACGGTGCCGTTGGCGCTCAGTCCCGGCGGCTCCACCAGGAGAACGTTCGGAGCACTGGCTGTGTAGAGCGGGTTGTTGGTGGTCGCCCGGATCGTGATATTCCCTCCAGTTTCTTTGGCGGTCACGGTAAAAGGCACAGAGAACTCCGTCCCGGGAACGAGGTTTCGCTCGGCATCAGCCTAAATGTAGATGACGTCAGCCATATTGTCGCGTGAAGCTAGCCGAGCGAGAGCTCACCTTGATAGTTAAATTGGACGCCCGAAAGCTGGTCGCCGACTCCCTTTGGAAAGAAAAGACTCCTCCCGTCATGGTGTTCACCTCGTTTCCCTTCACACGCACCACAAACGGCACAGATGGAATATTGTCGACCTGAACCAGGAAGTTGCCGCCTTCCAGCGACTCCACGTTTCCCGGGACCTCCAGCGATCCCGCTGACTCAACCAGAGTGACCTCCGTCACATTCGCAGTGTTGCTCCCCGTAAGCATCACCAGCAAACTTCCGTTGGTGCCTTCAAACAGAAGCCAAGCCTCATTAGGAAAACCGGCCTTCTTGCGGTTAGCATCAGGCCGCAAAAGTTCTCTTACCCGCCAATGGACGTGAGTCGAGAACATCAAACGTGTTTGATGGGGAGGGGACGAACTCCGCAAAGTCAAACAGGAAGTCAAGGGGACTCTGACCTTTAAAGTCAAAGGAGTCACCAAACAAATGAACCTTTTGTCTCGTCTTTTCTGTCCATTTCCGTTGGCGGCTGAGCACTCACCTGTGGCCCTCAGTGTGTACGGATTTGTTGCCTCCACCATCACTTGCCACGTTCCCACTTGAGGCCTCAGCTGCCAACTTTCCAAGTTTCCCACCGACGTGACGGACGAGGTCAATTGGTCCGCCTCCACGGTGCGCAAATTGACCTCACGGCCTGCAAAGACCAAACGGTAGGCACGTTTGCTCTCGTCAGTGCCTTTAAATATCTGAGGTTTTAACGTGACTATGATTGTGTCTCGTTTGTGTCTCACCCTCAGGATCCACCAGCGTGACGCTAGCCGGATTTCCCGTGATGAAAAGTCGGACATTGCTGGTTGTCCCGTCAATCACAAAACGGAAGTTTGCGTTCTCTCCTGGAGTCCTGGAGGCTCGCACGAGTGTCACCACAGTTGAGTTGGACATTTGCCCGATGATGCTGGTAGCCTCCAAGAGTTGGTCCTTGTCCACTTCTATGACCAGACCTCCAGCGGCATCGCTTAGATCTTTGTACACCTGAGCGTCCGATTCTGCAATTCTGATATTCCGCCTACGCCGCCGCCGAGTGTTCGCCGGTGTTCCCGTGATCAGGAAATACACCTGGATGGAAAAAAAAAAGTCCTCACGTCGGTGAGAATCTCGGAACGGCACTAGGTGAAACCGTGTGCACCCACCACAGATTGAGTCCGCTCAATGTTAGCGATGACAGTGGACTTCAACTGTTCATCTTTGGCCGGGGCGTCTGTGAAGAGGAAGATGTCCGAGCTCCGGGGAGCGTTCGTCAATGCCAACTTGAAAAAGAGGATTGTTGTGTTCAGCATTTAGGCTTCATCACATGTTAGGAAGTGAAGAATCTTCTACCTGGAGCCCTGAGAGACTCAACTCCCCTTCATCTCCTCCACCGCTTGCCGTCAGATCATCCACAATGTCCTTGAAGACTTCCGGGTCACTTGTTCTCATCACCGGCCCGAATTCTGAACCCAAGCGCGTCTTTCAGTTAGGGTAAAAAAAACAAAACCTGATTCCGGTCTAACCTGACCTGGATCATTGAAGGGCACGAGAATGTAGGACAAAGGTTGGTTGTCAGTTTCCACTTGGTTGTCGATGAAGGTGGAAGTCGCCGTGCGCACGGCCGCGATATCATCGCTCATACTCTGCGTGGTGTCGATCACCAAACAAAGAGCTTTGCCACTTCCTCTGGACACGCCCAACATTCTGATTAAGGAAATACATACAAGCTTGGCACGGAACCTGAATGTCAGCAATGTCTGTATCTGTGTGCGTACTGGAGGAAAGGTTCATCTCCCGCCGCTCGTCGAACGTCCTCCAGGATCTCGCTGGTCGCCGACGTGGCCAGACTGGCCGCTTCTGAGTGGAGGAAGCCGTGCTCTGAATCGGTCGTATCTTTGTTGATCCCGCCGGTGGGCTCGATCCTGCTGGTCACGTCCAAGGCTCCTCCGTGGCTGCACTTTCCTGTCCGAGAAATGACGGTGAACATCTTGCACGCAATTCACAAGTTTCAGGATTCTCTTACCGCTGGGCTTGGTGTCGATCAATGGAATGAGTCCAAAATATCCCGAGGTCAGGACCTGCTCGCGAATGATGTCCTCCAGGATGTTGTTTGTACAGTCGTCGCCATCGCAGCTGCGACATGTCGCCCTGCTCTCGTCTGCCGGAACGGAAACCTTCATAAAGAGCTGCGCTTCTTTCTGTGAATGTCCATCTCCTTTTTTGCCTACCTGCTAAGTTGCCGATGCTGGTGTCGGATCTAAGAAGGTTAGAGTTGGGAAAGATCATGCCGATCTCCACCCAGTTACTGTGGCTGTAAAAGTCCTTCAAGTTCAAGACAAACAAAACAAGTTAGCGTAATCACAAGATAGCTTAACGACAAGTCAAACAAGGAGAACCTGGAGCGTGTGGAGGATCGCTCCCAGGTTTTCCCGGGCCGCTTCAAAGTTCTCCTCCTTATTGTTGGCCTTGACCGTCTGCAGGCCGGTGGTGATGATGTTCCGACCGCTGACGAAGGTCTCGTCGTCAAAGTGGAAGCTGGCGTTGACCGCTTGTTCCAGGTCCACGCGTATGTTGCGCAACGTGATGGACCTGATGGCTTGCTCGTAGCTCCTGATGGAGTTTCCGGCCCTGCAAGCGGCTGCCACGCCTGTGGGGGTGAACGGCTGCGGCTACACACACACACATACACACCCACGCACACACACGAGTCCCGCCGTCATTCACTTCTACACTTGATGTTGTCTGGCAGACCGAAAGGACTCTGAAATTCTGCCTCTGGGCTTTGTTGACGTAAACAAGGGGGAGGGATTTTGCCACTCCTATTTCTACAGCTGATCTCTTCAAAAAAAAAAATTATTTCCAGACTTTGGCTGTATAATTTATTTTATTTTGCCCAGAGTAAGCTCCAACGTCTTCAAGCTGGCCAGAGAACCGATGACTTGGTCTTATATTCCAACACCAAGAAACAAAACCGACGACACAGAAACACAAAAATAGCGTGGAACAGAAAAAGGTATCTCACGGGAAAGGCGAAGTCGCTGCCCTCAGCTTCGGCCAGCGCACGGCACACCTGTACGGTGACGTTCAAAATGGCTTCTTCTGTGATCTCTTGGTGACTCTGCGAACTTCCTGGCAGAATCCCGAATCCTTGAGCTCCACTTTGAAGCAGAAGGATGACCCAAACCGCCAAAGCGGGCGACATGTCTTCTCAACCTTGTCCTGAAAAAGGAAAGACGTTTTGCTGAATCACTCGGAAGCCGCTGTCGTCTTCTTTTCGTTTCCGAGAGTTAAAAGTGGATCCTGGTGAAACCGATGCTGCGTCTCTACTCAATTTTGACGGAATGGCAACAGTGAGTAATATGCGGGAAAAAGGTTCAACCTGTTCAACCTGTTGGTTGTGCTACGACATCATGTGCCAGTACGCTAAAGGTGAGATATTTTACCATTGCTTAAGGCCTTGGAAGGTCATAATGATCTGATTAATCATTTGCCTGACGGAAAAAAAAACTTATTATACATGTTTGTTTAGTTATTTTTTTACAAAAAAAAAAAGCCTTACCAGACATGGTTTTTTAAAAGAAATATTTTTACTAAAAAAAAGCCTTACTTATACATGATCCTTTTTTCTTTCTTTTTTTTAAAGCCCTAATATTCATAGTCATTTTTTTTACTAAGAAAACCTTATTAGTATACATGGTCCTTTTTTTTTTTTTAATTCACGGTCTTTTTTTTTCAAAGAAATCTTACTATCCATGAACATTTAAAAACAGCCTTACTTTTATTTTATTTTACTTAAAAAACTATTTTTTTAACTTATGTAATCAAAAACAACTCATCTGTACAGACGACTAATATTTCATGTTTTGAGCAACTACGCCACGTCACTCTCATTTGACATAAGATGGAATGTGATTGATTAATTCTGAACACAGCCACAACTAAGGGGGGTGTAGACTTTTAAGAGCCAGGGCTTTGGCTGTCTCTTATGGCTTAATATGACATTTCAAAAAGACTGAGGGTTTTTTTTAAATCTGGAGATAGATTCCACTTTACACTGTACAAAAACACTCAAAGCAACCTTATATAAGCAAAAAATTTAGTTATTTATATGTACACGAAAAGTTTTCACAGCATCACTGCTGCTATTCTGCTTCGTCAGGGCGGGCCGAGAGAGAGGAAATGCTTCCACTTGTCTCTTTGTGTCTCTCCCCTCCTCCCTCCGCTTCTCCATCTCTCTCTCTCGCTCTCTCTCTCGTTCTCTCCAGGCTGCGTGCAGTGAATTGAAGTGAAAGAAGGAAACATTAACGGCGGGAGGGGAAAAAGGAGGTGGCGTGAAAGACGGTGTCTCGCGTAGTATTTATAGCCGGCGGGATGAGGAGATAGGACGAGACGAGGTAGGGAGGGAGCAACCAGACACAATAAGAGAAGAAGAAGAAGAAGAGGAGGACAAAGAGACGATGCTGAGGAGGAAGAGGAGCGTGTCGTTCGGAGGCTTCGGCTGGTGAGTGAAGCGTTTCAGGGCCTGTTTTGTTGCTCACTTTGCTCCCACACGTGTAAAGGTCTTTGAGTTCATTTCCAGGCTGAGTTGTGCTGCAGTGACATCACTATGACATCACAACACCAGCATGGCAGCGGATGCTCTTGGGATGGGTACGCCTCACATCCATCCCAATTGCATTTTGTTGTGTTACACAAACTTGGGCTCTAAAATGTGTCCAATTATTTGATTTC